>NC_139460.1:119577500-121977500 GCF_057233095.1 Heloderma suspectum | reverse complement strand
GCTGTTTATACTGTTAAAGCATCTCCTTTTTTTGTCTATATATTCTCTTTCAAACCAGCATTTGGTTTGTATTAATGGGGGCAGGCTCCCCACTTGTGCAGCTAATAACTAGAGATTCATGCAGAGCTATAATTAGATTATCATAAGCTGTTAATGCTGTTAGTATAGATTTATTTTCCATTGCAGTTTTAAGCTGTGAGAACTCCTCTGAATATAGGAGGTTGCTTAATTAATTTATCTTCCAACTGTAGTCCATTTAATCCTCCTAAAGTTAGTACTATCCACAGCTCCATAAACACTTTCATGATGTTCTGTGTGCAATGAACAAATTTTAAGCTACATGCATAATAGCGAGGGCTGATGGTCACAACCAGTCTGAGAGAGGACCATTAATTATTTGATCTTAGCTTCTAAATGAGGGGAAATCAGAAAGTAGTCTATCATGCTACTACCCTTTAATGAGTTGTAAGTGTTTTTCCCTAAGGGGTCCCCTTGAGTAGAGCCATTCAGAAACTTCAGTCCTGTTCTCACTTTAAAAAATTTTTAAAAATTGGCTGTGCTGCATTTATAACCTTAACTTTAGAATTCCTCCTACTTATAATATTCATCTTCATTAGCTCCTGACTGAGTATATTTTTAAGAAAAAAAGGTATAATAATTAGGCCCAATTCGGGCATTAAAATCGCCTGCCATGAATGCTGGTAGATATTTGAGTTCTAGTTGCATTACATAATGTTCCAGGTTGTGCCAACAATCCTCTTTATAATTTTAGTGTTTACGGGAGGAATATACACATTTGTTAAAATAAAATTTAATTGTTTAAAATTCAAAAGGAAGGCAGATGTCACTGAGCCACACAGTGGGAGAGGTACTACTTTGGCACTTAAAGTAGAAGAAATAAAGCAGGGAAATCCTGCACGAAGTCTCCCTTTCTTTCCCAATATTACAGCTTCAGAGATCATGCTTTGATAACCACTTAATTCAATATTATCCTTTGCCCACGTTTCTTGGAAAAGTAGGATATCATATTGTTTAATATATTTCAAAAATCATTATCTCAGCTTTTGTTGGCCCATCCAGCAATATTACATGAGAGGATTTTGAACACAGATTCTTTCCGAGTTATTAATTGTCAATTGATAAGTTGGAGAGCATCTAGTTTCCCTGTTGTGTCTACATCGACACAGCCATTCCCTCGTACTGCATGGTCTGATGAATAAAATTCATTAATCTTCCTCTCTGGGGGTGTCCCCATCTCAAATGGTTCCAGCATATGCCTTTGTCACCATTCCCAGGGAGGCATCAGTGTTGGATTAGTTGAGGTATAAATAAATTCCTTCAGAGGTGAGTTAGGACTAATCTCATTTAATTCTGGGTTATATTGTGTTTAATTTTTTTGGTGGGCAAGGGCCTGCATTGGCCTTGATCTTTCCCAAGAAATCAATCCAGTCAGACTCCTCTTACTCAGTCATCTTATATTCGACTACTCCCTGAAGGTTTCCCAGTCTGTTGTTCAACACAGGGGAGTCATGTAAAGGTCTCAAACAAATTTCATTCTTCAGGTTCAATATTACTTCCTAATTTCCTTTCTAATAAGTGCCTACCATTAATTTCCTTTTTATTTGTCGCTTTCCCTGCACCTATAGATTGCAATCCTGCTTTATTAACTGCACTCATTTGCTTTCCACAGGGTCCATCTAATTGCTCATAAACTGATTTTAGTGTTCTAGCAATCAAAATGATCTGATCGCCTGCTAGATTAGTAGTGTGCTCATAAGAGTGCTCCAATAACTTTTCTGAATGGGAAACAGAGGGTATGGCTCCATTATCAATAATATCGCCATCCTCAGCCTTTTAAACCAGGCCCAGCTTTGGGACATCAGTTCCTCCAATGAACTATATCTAAGGCAAATAAAATGGCAAGGATTAATGCTGGTTCTGCCCCTTTTAGGATGGGATGAGAGAGGATTCCACATCCACACACCAGGGATTTACTGAAGCTATGTCTGTATTTTGCATTCACGTAACATGAGACACAGTTAAAGGAAGGAGCGTTCTAAATCATCAAGTTAGTATTATGTCTGTAGGAAAGCATTTGCACAAAGATTTAGGCTGCAATCTTATACATACTTACCTGGGAGTAACCCCCATTTAACACAATAGGGCTTACTTCTGCGTACATATGCAGAGGATTGCACTGTATGATTCTAAAATACAGGGATTCCTATGGAAAAGTAGGACTAGCTTTTTCACTGAACTTAGTGAGACTACCATGGAGATGGTGGATGTACGTTTTATAACTTTTGTAAAGATATTTCATGTGTATGCCTCTTTCTCAAGCAAGGCTGACCTCATGCAGTAAGATTGCTAACTTGCTAATCAAACTAGCAACTAGGGGATGTCTTCATGCGCAATTTACTCCGAGCTGGCTGTGTGCTGAGGTCATTAGGGGATACATGACGCCATGGCCATCCAGCAGCCACCTCAGAGCTTATCACAGAAAAATGGGATTTCCTGAGACTGCTTAAAGTCCAATTCTTTTCCTCAAGTTGGGTTCTCCCCGGTATAGTTGCTGTTGCCCCAACCCCCACATTGACTTCAGGTATGCTAACCCTGGGTGTGCCTTTCACTGTGACCCCGGTCAAAGGGTGTTTCCTGTGTGTTTCCCATCCCAGCACAAATTAGTATCTACTCAGAAGTAACTCCCATTGTAGTCAATGAGGCTTGTCTCCTGAATGCCCACACCAGAATTTACAGAGAATTGAATACAGACTTTAAAGCACGGATTCCCTGAAGCCTGTAAAGCACTTTACCGAACCCGTGATTCTCCATGGCTTGGTTTATTGCCATAGGAAGTAACTACTTCACACCTTCTTTACAGAGTTCCTGCAGTTAGAAAGGGGGATGGTTTCCCATCCTTGTGCCCCCGCCTTCCCAGCACAAGCATATGTGTGTCTGCTCGGAAGTATTGGTTGAGCAGCCTCTGCCAGTCAGATGACATTCACTCCAACCCCCACCCCCACCCAGAAGTATGTTTTGTGAAGTGATTTTTACTAGTGTGGAGCACTCGCTTGTGGAGCCCTGCATGGACCAAGCTCAGCAAAGGTGATTCCTTTAAAAAAAAACAATCCGGTATTCCTCCATTCACCTCTCCTTCTGTTGTCATGGAGACATGGCCTAGGAAAGCAGTCATGGCAACCTTGGTGTCAAGGAACAACACCACACTTGTGAAGGAGTCCTTCAGGGGACAAGGTTTAGGTTCCAAAGGTTGAGTCCCCTTTGCTTCTGCGATGGAGGAGCAATGGAGACTCAGCCACTTTGCCCACCCTGCCTCCATCCCCCAGTGTAGGAAGGAGGTGGGATGCACAAAGTAAAAGAGGACTTGCCCATGAACAGGGAGAGAGGCCACTTTCCCCAATGCAGACAAGTCCCAATGCCACTGCCCCTAATCCCCCAACTGCTACCTCTGATCAGAGATAACAGTGGGTGTTCCACTGCTCGCACTCGCCAGCAATCCCCACTGTTATCTCCGATCTCATATCATTGTTAGCAGCAGGGGGTGCCCTCTGATGGGATTCCTCCATGAGGTGGGGCTTGGAACCTAAGCCCTGTCCCCTGGAGGAACCCTAAAAGGTTGTGCAGGCTGGATTGGGATGCCCTATAGGCCGGATTACGCCCACGACCTGGAGGTTTTGCATTGCTGCTCTATCAGCACTCACATTGCTGAATTAGGAAAGGATTCAGAAACACAAATTCTGAGATGAACTGAAGGGCCCTTGAAGAAGAAAAATGTACCCCCTGCAAGGGGTGCAGGAGGAAGGGTTGAGCCCATGAGCCATCAGACACTAAGCTGTATATTATCATTTAGTCTATCTGTGAAGCCTGTGGAGGAGCAGCTTTCATTATCCCATAATCAAGTCTGGGCCATGTATGTTGTCCTTCCACCAGCGGCCAAAGATGTTTTTATGCAGGCAGGCCTATAGAATAGTAAGGTTGGACGGGGCCTACAAGACCATTGAGTCCAACTCCTGGCCCCTGCTCAATGCAGGAATCCAAGTCAGAGCGTCCCTGACAGATGGCAAAAAGATAAATGACAGATGGCAAGATGATAGGAGCATTGTGGAAGTTGGCATATTTTCTCTCTTTCGCTTTATCTTCTAAGTGTACTTTTGGAGGTAGGTGACTTGTTGTACATGTGTTTCGAGTCATCTCAAATAATTTTCTAGCATTAGCTAAATAATGATGTTTTTCATTTCCACTTCATCAAGGTTATATTGCATTCCCCTATGTTCAAAGGAATTTGTCATATCCTGTTTGTTGTTGCCAATTGACTGGTAATTAGCAAACCAGTAACAGCACAAATGAACAGAAGTTGATGTAGGGCAGGATAGTTGCATTGAACAATAGCTGCTGCTATCTCCAAAGGCAGAGATAAACTATTTTAGGATCTAAAACTGTTTTGGCATATTTTACATTGCAGCATTAACTGTTTCAGGTTTATTTTTATTTTATTTTTTACTTTTTAGTAAACCAACCAATGCAAACGACAGACCATAAATTCTGCTTAAGTCACCTAGAAACCACAGGCACAATCCACCATGCAGCGCTCACCTGCACCATTTGTTTGTTCATGAGGTTATTTATATCCCACTTCTTCTGCTAGGGCCCTCAGCACAACTTACAAATCATATGTAAACAATATTAAAACAATAAAACAATCAACTGATCAAAACCCAAGAGCAGCGGCACAGCAGAACAACAGAAGAAGAGCCCTGCTGGATCAGACCGGGGTCCATCTAGTCCAGCATTCCGTTCGCACAGTAGCCAATCAGCTGCCCATGGGAAACCCCCAAGCAGGCCACGAGCGCGACAGCACCCTCCTGCATCAAAAGCGGCAACTGCTATCACAAGATGTGCTAAAACAAAGCAACATGGCCTGTCCTCTGGGTGTTCGAAGCCTAGCAGATGGGCCACAGCCTTTCAGGGCTGTGAATTCCACAAGCCTGACACTTCTGCAGGGCCTCTCCTGGTGTCAGAAGCATGTGGGTAGGTTCCTGTGGGAGGAGCCTTTCAAAAATCATCAGCCCAAAGCATTTAGGGCTTTAAAGACGATCAGCAGGACACCTTGAACCAAGCCTGGAAGCAAACTGGGAGCCAGCACCATCTGATGTAATGCGGGTGTCATGTGGTGAGATGATTTCAAAGAGGGTTGTGCAGGATCAGCACCCCATGTATTATGCTGATAGCTGGAAACGTTATAATTACTAATATTCTAGAGCAGCCATCTCCAACCTGGTGCCCTATAGAGCAGCCATCTCCAATCTGGTGCCCAACTCCCATCAGCCCCAGCCAGCATGGCCAATGGTCAGGAATGCTGAGAGTTGTAATCCAACACATTGCGGGGGTTGGGGGGAACCAGGTTGGGGATGGCTGTTCAAGAGTGCCCATATAAACTAGTTCAGCCTTCCCCAACTTGGTGACCTCCAGCTGTGTTGGACCTCAACTCCCATCAGCCTCAGCCAGCATGGCCATGGCCAACACATCTGGAGGCCACCAGGCTGGGGAAGACTGAGCTGGGCAATGTACAGAAAACATAACAAAAGATTCTGCCCTTCCTGCAGGCTTATCAGCTAAGCAAGACCAGGGAAGCAAAGCGAAGTGGTGGGCACTGGTAAAGGTGCAAGTTCCAGGATCAGTTAGAGAAAGAGGCCAGTGAAGAGTTGAGTTTCTATCAGGCATTTAAATCTGACCCCAACAGCAGGGGTCAGATCTGTCCCAATGGAAGAAGTCAGTAAGGAAGAAAGGGTGCAGTCAGGCAATCGAAGAAGTCCAATGTTTCTGGTAATGCCTCCTGCATGCCATTGTACTTACCCTAGATTGCAATCCTGTACACTGTCTTGATTAGAGTGTCGAACTATGATGTGTGATGCCCAGGTTCAAATCTCACTGGGTGACGTTGGGCCAGTCACCATCTCTCAGTCTAGCCTACCTCACAGGGTTGTCATGAGAATAAAATGGAGCAGCATAACATTTATGTTGGCTTGAGATCCTAGGAAAGGCAGAAAAGCCATGTAATTAAATAAATTAGTAAATAATTATTTTCATTGGGGATATAAGATTACCCTAATTTACCCATAGTACTCCTCAACTTTGATCATGTCATCAGTTCAAAGGTAAACACCTTTCCATCACTTGCCTGCTTTTTAATGAATTATCTGCATATTTTAGTCATTGGGTACATGTTTTTTTTTCCAATGTATTAGAAAACACAAAGGGGTCTAATTTATCTGTCATGGAATGGATGAAATTTCTGAAGTACTAAACTTGAGTAGCTAAGTTACCATAATTAAATCAAAGCAGCTGCAAAATCTGCCTTCATTTGCGGAGTTACAAAGACTTACAACTTCTCTAACAAAAGTTACAGGTTGATGATGGTGTGGGCGACTAAGCATCTCTTGTACTAAGAGCTTTAGGAAATTCGCTAAAGAGATATTCGCACTGCCTGGGACATCAGCTGCTAGCAAAGTGTAATTTATAGCCCAGCTCTTTATTTTCCTCAAAAGGAGCAGGGCAGTGACAGCTTTTGTGGAAATACCTGCTCTATAGCCAGAAGCTAGGCTATAGCAAAGTAGTTTGATCTTGGACCCCATCACCCATTCCTGCAAGCTTTTGCATGCACACACTGGGAATAATGAGACAAGGACCACAATTTATTAATTGATTCAGGGCAAGAGCTGCAACTCTACCGGCTAACCTACATGAAACGTTAAATGCATAGCCTAGCCCTTTTAAAAACTTCAGTGCAGGGGTGGGCAACACGGCATCCATCGATTGCAATGGAATTTAGTTGCAGATGAGCTGCTGACTTCCAATACTTGAAGTCAATAGTTAATTCCCATTAGTTGATTTCCAACTCCCTTCCCAGTTCCCAGGCTGATTTTCATTAGGCCCTGAAAGACACCCTAGCTTACAGAGCGCTGCTTGCGTCACAGCTTGGTCACCTGGCCACTCGGGCAATTCAACACAAAAGCATTATTTGCATGTAGGTCTTTAGCTGCTGCAGATCAGGTTACACAGATACCCATTCCAAAAGACTTCTGTGATAGGTTGCAGCATTTAAACTCCCCACATTAAACAATTGGCTTCTTCATAGCTACAAGCCCCAAACTTACCTCAGGAAAAACATTCTTAAGCCAGAATCCAAACACCATCCTAGCAAGATTGTCATACATAACCTCAGTCACAAAATTAACATTTGTAGAATTTCCAGGAAGACCCAGACCTGGCGAATATCCAAGCATTAACAATATTGATCCCAGTGTGGTCTCATTGGCTAGGGCCTTACTATAAATACCAAAGCCGGCCCATTAATGCCACTATACTGACAACTAGGGATGTTGCGGGTGCCCGACACAGGGCTGGAGTCCAAGCCCCCTCGGCCTGCTGGACTGGGATCTGCAGATCCCGCTGGCCAGCTGCCCCTACCCACCGCACTTTGCTTGCCCCTGGACTACCCAACAAGCACCTGGCGACTGCTGCACAGCCACTCGGTCCCTTAGCGAGCCATCATTTTGCGTTAAAATGGTGGAAGTGGTCTATTCACACCTCTAATCTTGCATAAAAGGTGGCTTTACATCTGCCATTTCCACAAAACACCTTTTACACAGAATAATGAACTGCCATTTTTACGCAAAATGGCAGCTCGCTGAGGAAGCAGGTGGCTGCATGGCAGTTGCCGGGTGCTCGTTGGGCTGTCCAGCAGCAAGCGTGGTCTGGCAAGCAGGAGCAGGTGGTGGTGAGGGTTTGTTGAGTGCCCAGCAAGCACGGATACAAGTAGGTCTGTCCATCCCTATCAGCCACCATTCTCAACTTGAAGATTTAGCTCATAAATGCATAGAATGCCGAATGGGGCATTGCTGCTGCTCCCTCTTGATTTGATGTCTCACCCTGGGTAACAGCCCCAAGGCTTCTTCCTCTTCAGATTCCTCTATCTGTCTAATTCACACCATTACAGGCAATAAATCAGAGGTTTGAGATTAAGTCTTATCTTGCAGCTGGGGCTGTCCAGGAATTACTCTACATGTCTCGGGGTTGGAGGTGCTGATTGCATGGTTCGCCTAGGATGCCAATTGCTGGCAGCTAGCCTAGGGCCACCCCTGCTTGAAAGTTCCACTACAGTACTGGATGTCTTTTTACAGTATAGTACAGAGAATCATCTCTGCCTGTTTCTGAATGAGACCCAGACTCAGTAGCATTAGGGCCCACTGAGGCGCTTGGACCAGTCCGGACAGCTTGTCAGGCACCCAGGAAAGGGCTTTCTCCTGTGTTGCTCCCAAACTCTGGAACACCCTCCCTTTGGAGTTGCGACTGGTCCTAGTTTCTCTCCATTCCGCAAGGCATTCAAGACACATCTTTTTAATTTGGCTTTTTAAATTGTTATTATGGTTTTAAAGGTTGTTTTTAATGTTTTCCTGTGTGTGTATAGCTGTTTATGATTTTTGTTTTCTGAATTTTTATAAACCGCCTTAATTGGTTCCAGAAAGGTGGTATAGAAATGCAATCAATCAATCAATCAAATTTCCAGTAGTAGATTGCAATGGAATTTCATTGTGAATAAGTTGCTGACTTCCAAAAGATGATCACCAATGGGTGATTCCCAACCCAATTCTGGCTTCCAATAATTGGCTTCAAATAGTTGATTGCAATGACATTTAGTTGTGAATGAAATACTAGTGGAGCTGATCACAGTCCCATTGAAATCAGTGCAACTAACAAGTCCAATCACATGTTTAGGTCCCATTGATTACAATGGAATTTATTCACTGGATTGAGCCCACAGAATTACATATTTTATTATTTTGGTTTGGACATACACACACATATTACAATCATTGACTTTTTCACCTGCTTTGCTCCTAATTTCTGTGGAGGTGGCAGTGGAGGCTATAACCTGCTGACTTTTTAGATCTTATATTCCTCTGCAGGAGGAAGAGAAGTTAAGAGATTATTGCTTCACAAAGTATAGTCTAAAGCAGACCACTGCTTCACATAAATGGTCTAATTTCCATCAAAAATGTTCCAGTGAGTGCAAAGAACATAAAAGTTGTTTAAAATTTATTGACTGAAAGCACACTGAAAGAATCTAAGGGAGGTGCGCCAAATACATGACCTCAATTTTTACTGTAATGAAAAGGAAGCAAAGTGGAAAAATAAATATCTATGTTTCCATGAAAACTGCAGCTATTTGCGCAGGTTAATCTCAGGGGAAATTTGTAAAAAGGTACAAAATTTTTACTTTGTATTTAATAGCTCTTAAATTGCTATTAGAATTTAAGGCTACTGTGCATGTACTTTCTAAATACGAAATGTCTGCACATTATTATATAGTGACTTTTAATATATATTAAGTTATGCCTCAGTGTGTCTCAGTGGGTACGTTAAGATCTTGTCCTGGCTTTCTAAAGCCAGATAAAACCTCCTTTCCACGGCAATTCATGTGTTACTTTGGAGGAGGGGCACATTTGTAGAAAAAAAATTGCCCTCCTCCCCCCACAAGTGAACTATTTTATCATACATTGATATCATACCATTTTCTAAAGAAAATAAACCTAACAGCATCAAGGCCAGATTTGTCATTGGGTTTTGTGATAAAATATCCTTATTTTACCTGACTTTGAAGATAATTTTACAGAACCATCCAAAATATTAGAGATATGAAGAGCCCAATGATTCTATCTGACCAATTTTAGATATTCAAAGCCAAAAGGGAAATTACAAGCGAGAGAGAGAGAGAGAGAGAGAGAGACTGTGTAACATATGCTTGTTAATATAAATTTATGTGTTGGAATTTGTAAAATGTAATCCAGGTAAGTTTGGGTTAATAGAATGTTACAGATTGAATGAAATGTGGGAGGGGTTTGTGAGTGAGAGTATTCTAAGGTTTAAAGATGAGTAAACTGAAAGTAAAACAGTCAGATAGGGATTGGGGATTGAAGGAGTAAGCATCTAGTGAGTGGGGTTTGGGGAGGAGGGTTTAGAAGGGATAGGTAGGTAGGTTAGGACTAAGTATAGGATGATTAAATTATAGATCTAGATTTTAATTCTTGTGTTTAATAAAATTTTATTTGTTTTGATAGATAGATGATAGATAGATAGATAGATAGATAGACAGACAGATAGATAGATCAAGTCCCACGTGTCAGTTTAATGTATTAATGCTACCAAATACAAAAGTCTATTTTTCCTATTACTACTCCTGTATTGTACTTTTTATCAGCTTAGGCTGGTATACCAACTACGCCCTTATCTGGACAGAGATAGCCTAGCTACAGTTATCCATGCTCTGATAACTTCTCGTCTGGATTACTGCAATGCGTTACACGTGGGGCCGCCTTTGAAAACGGTCCGGAAACTTCAGCTGGTCCAAAATAGGGCAGCAAGATTGTTAACAGGGACTGGCCAGCGAGCTCATATTACGCCAGTACTTTTTCAGCTGCGCTGGCTGCCAGTGCATTTCCGGGCCCGATTCAAAGTGCTGGTGTTAACATTCAAAGCCCTTAACGGCTTGGGGCCAGGTTATCTGAAGGATCGCCTCCTCCCATATGTGCCTGCCCGGACCTTAAGATCATCGTCAGCGGCCCTTCTCCGTGAGCCCCTGCTAAAGGAAGTGAGGCAGGTGGCTACTAGGAGGAGGGCTTTTTCTGCTGTGGCACCCCGGCTCTGGAACGAGCTCCCTAGTGAGGTTCGCCTGGCACCTACATTGTATTCCTTTCGGCGCCAGGTGAAGATCTTTTTTATTTTCCCAGGCATTTTAGCATTAATTCTGTATTTTAAACTCCTGCACTGCTGCTAGGTTTTATTGTGGCTGTATAGTTATATTGTGGTTTTAATGTTCTATATATTTTAAATTGTTTTATTGTGTGCTGTTTGGTTTTAATTTTTGTGAACCGCCCAGAGTGCTTCGGCTATTGGGTGGTATAGAAATGAAATGAATGAATAATGAATGAATGGATGGACGGATAAATAAATAAATAAATAAATTGGTTCAAGGAAATCAGTTAACCTATTGGATGTCTCCCTGACAAAAAGTAAAAGGGCTGTGGCTTTGTATGTCAATGAGGACAACTGACCAAAGTGGAGGCAGCCGTCCTGAGGGATTTTTCCGTTTAAAGAGGCAGAAGCTGGAAAAAGTATAACCCCGGAGCAGGAACATCACAGACTGCAACAAAATCTCCCTGCTGCCCATCAGCATCAGTGGCTGAGGTGATCTCAAGCACTGTGTTGGAGAACCCTAGGATTCCATTGATGATAGTATCCTCCTGGCCTGACTTGTGAGATCGGTATTAGAGGCACCAGTTGTCAGTGGTTCCGGCCCTATCTGCAGGGTTGGTTTCAGAAAGCAGTTTTGGGGAGTGCTCCTCAGACCACTGGCATTTAGGCTGTGGGGTGCTACAGAACATTATTTTGTCCTGCTAAATATTAATGCTAATTAATATTTATATGAAAATGTTGGGAGTGGTCATTAGGGAATTTGAAGTGAGGTGCCATCAGTACGCTGATGACATCCAGCTCTATTTCTCTGTAACATCTGAATTGGGAGACTGTGCAAGTCTTGGACTGGTGTCTGCATGCAGTGGTAGGCTGGATGAGGACCAGTACACCAACTCTGAATCCTAGCAAGAAGGAGGCTCTGTGGTTGAGTGGTCCCCGTGTTTACAGTTGAGTCAGTCGCCTGCTCTGGATGGGGTTACATTCCCCCATAGGAGCAGGTGCATAGCTGCTCATTGATCCATTACTGTCACTGAAGGAAAAGGTGTCTTCCATGGCTATGAGTACCTTTTACTAGCTATGGTGGGTAAGACAGTGTCAAAGAATATCCCTCAGGGTTTCCCAATGCTACCACTACAGTGTCAAGGAACAACCTGTGAATTTGCCTACCCATGTCCCCAAATGTCAAAAAACCATATAGTTTTTCCACTGCTGTTCCTCTTCCGTCAGCTCTTCCTGTTTCCTCTGGCTTCTGGGATGATGATACTGTTTCAGGGATCACTTGCTGCAGTTCTCTCTGGTCAGACCTATGACTGAATCCCTCTGGTGCTGGGGATCTCATTTCAGGTCTCATTCCAGGTGAGATCTCTGAGAGCCAAACTACACATTATGCTGAGGTTTATCTCTTTTTTTTACTCTCATGTAAGCATATGCTAAGCAATGTACAAAACAATAAAGAATAACATCATAATAAAATACTGTAAGTTATTACTGTATACTGGCAAAAAAGCACCTAACCAGTAAAGGTTGTTGGTGAGATTAAGAAAAGGAATTCCCCCCCCCCAATCCACACACACATCCCTCTACACTCACCCACATTAACAGTAGCCCTTAGCTCACTGCCACCACCACCCCATATAAGGGTGTGAATAACCAGGAAATTGGCAACAATTTCTTACATCTCCCATTCTATGAAGTTTAAAGACGTGTGAGTCTACTACATTATGACATGTTGCTCTGTGCATGTGTATGTATACAACTTTATGAGTTACAGCCTAGCTGGACCATGCCAGTTGTATTTTCCCATTGCTATAGATTTAACCCTTCTCTATTTTTTTCGCAGCAGCACCCCCCCCCCGCCCCGTGAACAAAGTTTGTATCAGAGTTTGTCAATACTGTAGCTTCTTATTGCACAGAGTAAAAGAGATAGGAATCTGCCAGTGTCTGTTAGGGATGTCTGTCACTGGGAAATCTGATCCTTTGGGGGCTTGCCTGATTTCTGCAGTGCCCCCGACTCGGCTTGCATTTGTGAGCTGAGCCATGGGTATTTCCTGAAATCTGGGCGTTTTTCTATTTCTTTTATTTGCGTAAATAGAAATTTGCACAAATTACAGCTGTGATGTGTGTAATTTGCACATAGTGCAGCTGCAATTTGCACAAATTATGCAAGTTATGATTGCAATTTGTGCAAATTACACCAATTATGGCTTCAATTTGCACAAATGTCTATTTGCGCAAATAAAACCCCAGAAAATCCATGAACTGGCCTCAATGCAGATCGAATTGGGCCAGCTTGCGGGAAATGAGCCGAAGTCTGAGCTCCGAGATGATGAAAGCTCAGTGAGCCCACCCCCCAGATGGATTCCTCTGAGAACCCTGGTGTCTGTGTCTGAACTGAGTCTGTACACTGAGGCAATCTGAGAGGAATGTAGGAAGCTGGTTGTGGTTTTCCTGTGGGCAGCTGGTTGGCCAGTGTGTGTGAACAGAGTGCTGGACTAGATGGACCCTTGGTCTGATCCAACATGGCTCTTCTTATGTTCTTATATAAGGTCAGACTAGATGTTGCTTTAGCCCACTATTATCTATTCTGACTGGCAGCAATGCTCTAAGGTCACTGGATGATGTCTTTATCAGAATCTGTACTTTATCCTTTTAACTCAGCCTTCCCCGACCTTTACCTTCCAGATGTTTTGAACCACAACTCCCAGCATTACTGACTATTGACCATGCTGGCTGGGGCTGATGAGAGATGAAGTCCGAAATATCAGGAGGCCACCAGGCTGGGGAAGGTTGTTGTAACTGGGATTGAACGTGGGGCATTCTGCCTGCAAAGCAGTGCTCTGCCCCTAAGCTATGCTCCTTCCCAAAAAGAAAAGGATGAAGTTCTGATGAAGTAAGCTCTTGTTTACAACAACCTCATGCTTCAATATACTAGATAGTCTTTAAGGTGCTGCAGGGATCTGTTTTTTGCTGCATACAGAAGATGGAGGGAGGGTGTTGTTGTTTGTAAATGGCAAGAATCGATAGATGAAAGGGAAAGTGCTGCCTGTTATTCAGCTGTTGATTCATCAATTAACATTACCATCATTCAGCTGTTAAGGGAGCAATCCTACGGATACTTTGGATTCCTGAATCCGAGGTTGGACACAGAGCTCTCCCGGGAATCCATGCTGCCTCAGAGAGGAGGTAAGGGGGTATGCTGGTGTGTGGGGCGGAGAAGACTGGAGGGGCCCGCTTACATAGTATCCACAGGCTTCTCAGCCTCCTTCCCTCCCCCTCTGCAGTGCCCCAGCTAGATGAGCAAAAAAGCCCATCTAGCTAAAATGCACAGCGGGAGGTGTGGCAGAAGCGGCAATCACCTCCGTTGTAACTCCCGCTCCACACAGGATTCTTGTAAGCTTTTCAGTTTGGAGGCTTATTGGCATCAAGGGTAGATCTCCTAGGACTGTGCCCTAATTCAATATTAATTCCTCAAGGCATTGTCCGTTAAAAACGCTGGCACCCTAACGTAAAATTCATCTGTTATAACAGAGAGAGACAGAGAAAGAGATTTTTATTTGCACGATCACCAACATTTTAGAATCCATACTTCGCTTCACCAAGAAAAGTTTCCTTGGAAGGGTGGAGAATGTGAATGCGCAGTGCTGGCCCAGGAACTCTATGTGGTGAGCAGATGTCCGACATTATGGGCCTCTTGTGCCGCGCTGCCGTGAAGCATCATTTCTCAGCAGCCTTCATGTGAGGTTGCAACATTTGAATTAGCGCCGACAAGCTGATCAAATGGGTGGAAAACATGGCAGCAGAATAATGGAAAGATTTTATCCCATTAACATTTGGACTGACCACCCACCTCACAAAGCACCTTATGCTACTGTGGAATAGTTGAGACTCCTATCATTTGCCAGCAAGATATCAAGAGTGAATGACTGTGAAGAAACACATAAAATCCACAGGCAGGGTATGTACCCAGCAAGCTTTCAGCTGTAGGCAAGAACTCATCAGCTCAGCCTTTGATTATGACTGAGGTGGAAATGTTGCAAGGATTTTGCTGTGAGTTGTTTACACAGTATGGAATGCCCGTTTGCACTTTAAGGAATATGAGCAATATTTAACAGAACGTTTGATTTTAACTTTGTGGAAGCAGTATTGCCCCATTATCATGTGCATATGATCATTGTTTCTGGACTAGATGGTACTGAATTATGCATATAATAAGGGCAATGCCCAGTGGGCTGGTTCCTGCCCAAGGAAGACTGCTGGCTTCCATTATGTGTGGTAATAGCAAACTGCAGTGATACACCAAGGGAGCAGGGAGCATGCCAGCACTACAGAACTGCATCCATTGCTTCCTTTTGAATGGTACAACTATTATAGGATCCCAAGAACATGGAGTTCTAGGATGGCTTGCATCAGTGCCACTTCATGTCAAACCGAGAACTGAACTGTCTGTAGCCCATAAGCCTAGGTGAATGCAGGCAGTGAGTAGCTGATTGCTCTCTTCTCCCTGGCATTCTTTGGTTGCTTTGTTTTCCTTAGAAGCAGGACTGTGGCTTTAGGATAAGGGTTTGCGTGAAAGCCTGGGATTGGCAGGAAACCTCCAGCAAGAAGGAGGAATTTCAGGCCTGTTCACTATGTCCTAGGGTAGCCTTCCCCAACTGGGTGCCCTCCAGGTGTTTTGGACTTCAACTCTCATCTGACCCAGCCAGCATGGCCAATGGTCAGGAATGCTGGGGGTTGTAGTCCAAAACATCTGAAGGCAGGGGCGGCATCAAAGGTAGGCATGGTTGGACAGCTGCCAAGGTCCCACACCCCAGTATGGTCCTATTGACAAGCGTCTCCTGAACTTGCTCATCTTCTCCACCATTGCAGCTTGCCTCTTGCTGTGGCCCAGACAACAATGGTGGTGAGAAGGAGGAGCAGACAGTGTCACTGCCTACTTGCTCATTGGCTCTCTGCCTGTCAATCAGGGAATCATGAGACAGAGGTGGTGGAACAGCAGCTGGTAACAATGGTGGTGAGAAGGTAGACTCACTGAGGGAGGGGGCCCACTGAGGGTGTCTTGCCCAAGGGCCCTCAAACACCTGGACCCAGCACTGTTTGGAGGGCACAAGGTTGGGAAAGACTAAGCTAGAGCCACTCAGTTTTCTCCAGTAAGGCCAATGGGAAGGAGGATGCATGGTCCCCAAATAACGTTGTGCTACTGCAGAAAATGAATGGAACCCGCAAGAGGATCCAGGCCACAGATAAGGGCAGGCTGGATCTTGACTTGGTGAGGAAACGGGAGGGGAGGCAGCTGGGTGTTGCCAGATGGGAGCCCAAGATATAACAGGACAAAGATGGTAAGGAGCCTGGATATCAAGTTCCTGTGGAGTGAATGGGTTCTCTGATGCTCCAGAGGGTAAAACCTAAACCAATGGGCTCAAATGTAAAGAAAGGGGATTTTGACTAAACATTAGGAGGAACATCCTGATGGTACAAGCTATTTGCCTCATAAGATGCTAGACTCTCCTTCATTAGAGGTTTTTTAAGCGGAGGCTGGATGGCTACTTACCTGGAGTGTTGTAGTGGAAGAAGTTGGATTACACGACCTTTGAGGTCTCTTCCAACCCTGTGATTCTAAGACCAGTTAGAAATCATTTCAAACTTCCTACACCCGTCCTATAATGTTCTGTCTGGCAGTACAGTAAATTATCCTCTTCGCCTTCTTGCCAGTCATTAGACCATAAACTATAAATGTTTTCCATTCACTTGCATGAAATCTTCTATGATAACTGTGACTCTGTGACACTGATTGAAAATGAATGAAAGCTGCACTCCAAAGACACTTATAAATAATTTTAAGAGATCACAAATTAATGTCTTATGGGCATCTTTGGTGCTGTACAGCAACTTGAGAAAATGGATTAATTAAATAAAGCAAGAGTTCGGAAGAATGTTATCATGAATAATTCTGTTTAAAAGAAGATAAAAGATGGTGATGGTAATAATAATAATTGTTATTATAGAGGTGCAGCCTATAAACGATGAAACTCTAGAAGTGTTTCTGCAGCTTGGATATGTCATTGAGGCAGTAAGTTGTAGGACTGTGCATGGACCCCCGATCTGACTCAGGAGCTGCTTCAGGGCTTCTGAGTGGGCCCGATTCAGCTCGAGCTGATTCGCCCTCCCCCCCAACTCGCCTTGGCCTACGAAGCTGAAGCGGGATTCGGACATCCAAATCCTACTTTGCCCCCCCCCAATATGCCATCCAGCCCCCCCCCAACATGCCACTCAGCCCCCAGCTCCTTACCTGGGCCCTTGTTCTGGGGGGGGGGGTGCCACCACCAGTGGAGCCACCGCTGCCACTGCCGGGGGTGGGGTTGCTGGGGAAGGTGCTGCCCATCACAGTCTGCCAACTGCCTGTTCTGCCCTCTTTGCAAGGTGGGAAGAACAGGCAATTGGCGGGAGGCACTGGTTGCCTATCATGCCTGCATGGCCTCCTTTCTTGCACGGAAGGAGACCATGCAGACTGGACAGGCACAAGGGCATGAGTCACCTTCCAACTGCGCACTCTCCCTTCCTTGCAAGGAGGGGAGGGTGCCTGGCTGGAGGATGACTCCTTCCTCTGCTCAAGCCTTCACGGGTTCCCTGCTTGTGAGGAGTCCGTGAAGGCTTCAGTCAAGCGGCAAAAGCAGGAGTTGCCCTCTTAACTGCGCCCTCTCCCTTCCTTGCAAGGAGGGGAGGGTGCCTGGTTGGAGGATAACTCCTGCCTCTGTTCAAGCCTTTGTGGGTTCCTTGCTTGCGAGAAGCCTATGAAGGCTTGAGTCAGGCCAGGGGAAGCAGCTCTCAATGAGGGCGAGCTCTGCCAGTGCCACCAGGGGAGCTGCTGCCACCACCTAGGCCCTCTGGATGTGTGCCGGCAGCCATCTTACTGTTATGGGGAATGGGGGGAGCCATTTTTAAAATGGCAACTCCCTGTATTTCCAGAAATACAGGGAGTCACCATTTTAAAAATGGCTCCTCCCTCTGGAACAACAAGACAGCTGCCAGCGCGTGTCCAGAGGACCCAGGTAAGGAGCTGGGGACTGGGTGGCAGCATGGCAGCTGGGCCTCTGGATCGCACCAAAGAGCACCAGAGCACTTCTGAGCAACCCAATTTGCTTGGGGCCACTTCATGCCCCCTCTGCCTTGACTCGGAGGTGGCCCACAGTGGCCTGAGCCACCCCTCTTTGACCCGGAGCTCAGGCTTCGGACTGAAGCGGTGCACATCCCTAGTAAGTTGTCCTCAGTCTTGGATTGAGAATGGGGGTGTCTCCAGGTCCTGAAATCAGAATGGGAGAAATAAACCAGTCTGTTTGAAGTTTACAGTAATATGCAACTATTAACCATTCATAGGACCCAGCTAGTGGTCTGAGAGCGTCTAGTTGTGTATTATTGCTAAAGCGGAGCAGGTGCAGACCTAATCAGAAACCTGGAAAGCCAATCCCTGGACTTCCATGAAAATATGGGATATAAGTGCAATAAATGAAATATTCTTTTTAAACAATATGAATGGTTTATATAGCATTTTGAATGTGCAGAAACCTTTGAAGTCTTTGATAGTCCTCACAACAACCCCATACAAAGCTGCCTTATATTGAATAGGGAGGGGTGATAATGTTGTTCAGTTTCTTTCTTTCTTTCTTTCTTTCTTTCTTTCTTTCTTTCATCTATTAGAACTTACGAAAATTTGCAGATTCTTCATAAATGGGACAAAAATAACTTGAGATTTTTTTTAATGCAAATGTGGGAGAAAGCAAAACTGAAAGATTCATATATCCAGGCTGAGGGCTTTGACCGCTTACCACTCAAAGGTCTGGGTTTGAATTCCTGTGTATTCAGACATGTTTGTGGTGCTCAGTTAGGGTTGCCGCCACCTCTTTTTTTTCCTGACAGTTTCTTCTTTAACAGCTTCATGGCAGGCAGGTTCAACACGGTCTTCTCCATGCTGGAAACAGGTGTAACCATTGCATATGGCCAGTGCAGCTGGGTGAGAATTCCATTTGGTTTCTTATTTGGTACGAATGTATCAACATTCACAAATTTCTCTGTAAAAAGGGCAGAAATAATTGGAGATTTTAAAAAAAAATTGAATGTGGGAGAAAGCAAAACTGAGAGATTCTTCCATTGCTAATTATTGAATCAAACCATTAGGTCCATCTTTCCTATCACTGTCTACTCAAACAGGACGTGTGTCTCCAAGCTCTCAAACAGGCGCCTTTCCCAGCTCTGCCGTTCAAGTCCCCTTTAATGGGGAATGCCAGTGTTTGAGCCAGGGAGATCATGTGCTCCACCAGAATGGAATGGACTGCAAACAAAATGCAACTACCAGGCAGGTAGCTGTGTAGCAAATACTCTGAACAGATGAGCAGTTCAGCAGCAGCAGCC
Organism: Heloderma suspectum; assembly: GCF_057233095.1. Taxonomy (NCBI): domain Eukaryota; kingdom Metazoa; phylum Chordata; class Lepidosauria; order Squamata; family Helodermatidae; genus Heloderma; species Heloderma suspectum. Next base: position 121,958,327 of record NC_139460.1, on the reverse strand, counting down.
GAAGTTGTATAGTGCTTTTAAGTGTTCAAAGTGCTTCACATGCCTTATTGAGTTGTAGTCCTTACAACAACCCTGTAAGACAGGGGAAAGCAACATGGTGCCTGTGGGCACCAATGTGCCTGACACCTTTCTTGACACCCACCAAGATGCCCTTAGAGGGAGTCATTTTAAAAAATGACACATTTTCTTCCCAGCAGCTGGGATTGCTGTGAAATAGGTTTCTGTTGGTGCTAAAAATGGTAGATTCAAAAGAGTTGTTTAGTGTATTGGGGCTCAGACCCCCACCTCTGCCTTGTACTCAGTCTTTTGGGGAAGGTTACTTGTCCTTTTCCATGCTTCCCAAGGCAGCCATTTTGTGCTGATGCCAGGACAGCTTCTCAAATTGCCAAATGGGCTCATGGTCCCCAAAAGTTGCCTGCTTCTGCTGTAAGGAAAGTCAGAAGTATTATCCACCATATAACAGACAGGAGTGGGGGACTGAGGCTGAAAGAAAGTGGCTTGCATAAAGCCACTCGGTGAGTTCATGGCAGGGGCAAAGCTCAAACTTGATTCATATCTCAGTCTCTTACATACTCCCAGGTAAATGTGCAGCCTCAGCCACTATACTGCCCCCGCTCTTAAAGCCCAGTGAATTATTACCACAATCTATTTAACTAACGAGGGGTCCAAATTTGCTTCCTTCTCATCAATGTCACTGATAAACAGATTATATGTGAAAGGCATAAGAGCTAGACTCTTTCATGCTCTCTCAGAATGCTTTGTACCAGAATTCCATAAGGATACCAATATTCCAAGAATGACAGACATCATGCATGCATTATTTACTTAATGTGTTTCTTAGCTGCCTTAGGGTGCAATCCTATGCAGATAGGTGGCCGCCTCCGAACTTGGAGGTGACCACCTATCCAGTGCAGGGCAGGAGAAGCACAGAGGGGATCGTTCCCCCTGTGCTCCTGCTGCCCTGCATTTTTGGCCAAATGGCCTCTTTCAGCTGTCTAGCCGCGGGAGGGCAGAGCGGGGGAGGAGGCTGCCGTATGTCACATTGAATGTGTTGTACAGGCATTTCTGCCCTCCCTGCCCCAGAACACCCTCAGACATGCCCCTTTTCGGCCGCTCTACGCTCCTCTCGCAAACGTGGAGGACGGGGCTGTTCCACACTGCCTTGGAGGCAGCGCGGAAGTGGGGGTAGGTCAGTTCTCTGGGAACTGACCTCAGAGCGTGGGCTCCAAGGTCGGTTCCCAGAAAACAAGATATCCTATGGCCGTCTAGCCACTGACTAGCGGCCATAGGATTGCTCCCTTAGAAGACTACAGTCTTCGCAAGATAGCTTACAATATAAATCATACAATTCTATATTAAGAACAAATTAATAAAATCACAAATTAATAAAAATAATAATAAAATGAAACAGTAGCAAAAGCAGCAACAGAAACCTTAATCTGAAAGCTGAAGAAAACAAATACATTTTAAAAATCCTCTTGAAACAGCAACAGATGGGGCAAGCCATATATCTCTTGGGAGGGAGTTCCACAGAGCAGGAGTCACCATGGAGAAGGCCCTGTCTCTAGTGGCCACCAACCTTACAGATCTTAGGGCCTCCAATAATGATCTTACATGGGCAGGTTCATGAAGAACAGAAGAACATTAGAAGAGTCCTGCTGGATCAGACCAAGGGTCCATTTAGTCGAGCATTCTGTTCAAACAGTGGCCAACCAGCTGTCAACCAGGAAACGACAAGCAGACCACGAATACAAGAGCGCCCTGCTGCCCGTGTACCATCTCAGTACCATCTCTGAGCATGTAACAGTATATTATTTTTAATATACTGGTACCCTCCTCAACTCACCAGGAGTGGCTTTCAAATCCAAATATGTTTATTATCTACTCTGTCCAAGTTGGCAGTCCAGTACATTTCTGACATAGCAGAATGTGGATGGAATATCCCCTGAGCCAAAGTTCCTCTTTCAGTTTTTAAAGATGTTCAAATGCACCAGATTTAAAAACAAAACAGCATTCTCTTATAAAGAACATTCTACAGTTGGTAAAAGAAGCTGCAATATGTTCCACTTCTTGTCCATTTCCTAATGCTTAAGCAATAGTGCTGTTACTGAGAAAAACATGTGTCCAGATCCTATTGCCACCTATGGAATGGCAAAGTCTACAGGCAAGTATCACTGTCCATAGCAAGCAGTATGAAATTGTGGTAATGCGGGGGGGGGGGAGACATTATGTAGGGGGGAAGACATGAATGAACTAAAAGCTGCAGTAAACCATGCATTTGCACAGTGCTCTGTACAAGGCATTCCTAACACATTGCATTGGACCCATTGAAATTAATGGGACTTCAGTTAGTCATGGCTAACTTAAGTCCCATTACTTTCAATGGGGCTAATCTAACTATGAGTAAGTCTGGATCCAACCCATTGTTTCCACTTGAACAAACCAGACCAAGTAATTCAAAATAAAATCCAGGTAGAAATTTGGCTGAGAACATCAGAAGCTAGCATCTCTAGTGACTGAACTGTCATAACAAACTGGCAACTCTGGTATCATAGGAGTGAAGTCTATTCAAATGTTCTTCCTCACCATAATGGTTTTTAAAATAAATAAAACAAATCCTTCATCTCTATAGGGTACTATGGATTTTGACATATAACTTATTTTTTATTGAAGAGCCATTGAATCTGTTCTCCTAAGCTATTACACTTTATTTCACTGAGTTACATTAAAACTCTGAATACAAATGAATGTAAATGTTTAACACTGTCAAATGCTTACCATGTATTTGATAAAGACTTTTAATTTACAGATGGCTATCCTCAAGAAGAAATGATTTACAGATGGAGAAAAAACTCAGTAGAAGCTGCAGACCAGAAATCTTGGAGACTCTATCAGTTTGACTTCATGGGTCTCAGAAATACCTCTGATATTGTGCAAACATCAGCAGGTAGGTATACCATAAAAAGGAATGATCTCTTCTGAAGATTTAGGGATTTGGTACAGCTATTTCTGCAGCAAGAAAACTTGTAAACACAGGGCAAGATTATCACCACAATCTAGAGTGTGGATTTTCACTGCCTATGTAAATTCATGTAAATAATAGCTGCACAGGAGACAGGAGGAGGAGACCAAGTCCAGGCACCCTTTCCTCCTACCCTCAACACGTGATGAGCACCTCAGTGTAATACACAAACCATTTTTATCAGTTTAAGTAAGTCAATGCATGCAAAGTGGAGCCAAGATCTATAAACTTCACATGGATATGATGGAATGTATATTGGCTTTGACTACCCAGGAAAGAGATCTTGGAATTGTGGTCAAAAGGTCACAGGAAATGTCAAGCCTGTGTGGTGTGGCAGGAGGAGGAGGAGGAGGAGGAGGAGGAGGAGGAGGAAGAAGAAGAAGAAGAAGAAGAAGAAGAAGAAGAAGAAGAAGAAGAAAATTCATTGCTAGCAATTATTAGAAAATAGATTATAAATCAGAAAAGGCATTATACTTGTATAGTGAGGTCACATTTAGAAGAATGGGTTGGATTGAGGATCTGACCTCTGTTGTTTGAAGGCTCTGCTCATAGAAGGTGCCTTTGCACCTTTTGAGAGATCCCCCCTTTCTCCCTACACCACAGCTCACCCCATTCAGCAGGTCCCCTGACCCTCTGTGTAGAATTTTCAGGGGGCTGGAGGGGCTGCTGTGGGGAGGAGGGGTCATAGAAGTTTGCTTCTGCCACCCCAGTTGCATCCACCTAAATCTGGATCCAACCCACAGTGTATTGTTCTGATCATGTTAGATCAAAAAGGATATCATAGAACTGGAAGAGGTAGCAAAAGGGGCCACCTATAATAACCAACGCTAAGGCGACTGGAACTGTTTTATTTAGAAAAAAGATGACTAAGGTGGAACATGATAGAGGTTTATAAAACTGATCGACTGATTGGTGTGTACTGATTGAATAGAGAGACATTTTTCTCCGGCTCTCATAATAATACAAGAGGGGGAGGGTTCACCCAATTAAGTTCATGGGCAGTAGGTTCAGAACTGATAAGAGGAAGTATTTCTCCATAGAATAGGTTGCTTATAGGACTGACTACCACAGGCTGTGGCCTTAGTGTTGTGTTGTTTTTAAAGGGTTGGATAAACCCATGGGGATCTACCCATCACTTGTGATAGCAAAATGGAATGAGCCTTCATTTGCAGAAGCACCCTGCTGTGATAACCAGATGCTGGGGATGGCAACCACCTTCATGTCCTATGTGTGAGCTTCCAAAGGCATCTGGCTGGCTGCTATTGGAACTGAATCCTGGACTAGATGGATGCTGGTCTGATCCAGCAAGGCAATTCTAACATCCCTATGTTGTCAGTGTGACAGTGCTGACCATCTGTTCCGTGGAAGGAGAGTTTGGATTCTCATACACTGTCTATTGCTGTGTAAGAACATACTTGGATCAAGGCCATTAGGATGGCATCCATTAGGATGGCCAAGAGTCCTACTTTACAGTGGACAGTCCTCCATTTTGGAGAGCTGGCAGTCCTCTCTTTGATGGGCTGTCCAATCCAAGTCTGATTTAAAGTCAAAGAAACATAAAGAGGGAGAACAAGGGTCCATCCACATTTAGCACCTAGACAGAAGACTTAACAAGCACATAAGTCATGTGGTCAGTCTTCTCCACTATGGTGAGATGTATTATATTCCTATTTAATAGGGTTATAATACACCAGTGTGGTGTAGTGGCTAGAGTGTTGGACTGGGAGGCGGGAGATCCGGGTTCTAGTCCCCACTTGGCAATGAAAGCTCACTGGGTGACTTTGGGCCAGTCACAGACTCTCAGCCAAACCCACTTCACAGAGTTGTTGTTGTAAGGATAAAATGGAGGAAGAGGACGATTATGTATGCCACTTGGGGTTCCTTAAGGAGGAAAAAAGGCCGGATATAAATGTAATAAATAACTAAATAAAATATTTAAATAATAGTTATTATTTCAAAATCCGTGCATATACATTTACATATGCAAATGTTATGAAAATATTTTGTCCTCTGTTTTGGCAATGTGCGGTCACCCTACCATTCGTTGCATGGTTTCTGAAAATATGGTGCACAGATTAATAGACCCATCTAACTATTCATTAAAACCCTGACGTTGGTACGACATTGCAATATGTGCCATTGTACGAGCACCGGAATCCAACCCTCGCTCTAGAGCTGGTGCAGCAGCAGACCTTTACTGATGCTTGCCAGCAGTGCGGCATGTAGCGTGAGTTGCACAAGGATGCCTGAATGGCCCTGGCAAAGTTGGAGCATTGGTGAGCCATCGTAATGACAGGCGCAAAGCAATATTTTAAAATAAATGGTTAGAGATTCTTTGGCCATGAGCAAACTTAAATGGGCTATCCCAGCACCACCAAGAAATATTACAGAAGAACGAAGCTGCATATATTATCAAAAGAGGTATTAAAACAGTAAGGGTGTATTTATTTATTTATTGAAAACTTTTCTATACCACTTGTCATGTAAAGCATATCCAGGCAGCGCACAGCAGTAACACCATACTATAAATATACAAAATAACTAAAACATACTAAAAATAAGCAATGACCATCAAGAAAAAAAGAATCAAATTGACAAGCATCACAAATCATCAGACTCTGAGGTGAATAAAAAGGTCTTCAGCATGCACTTGAACTGCACCACAGTTGGCGCATGTTTTATTTCTTGTGGGAGGGTAACCAAGAGTGGGGGTGCCACCGCGGAAAATGCCTTCGTCCTGGTTGTTGGCAGATGGACATCTGCAGGACATGGCTGAACCAGGAGGGCTTCTGACGATGGTCACACTGGCCAAGCAGGTCAGCTTAACTTTAGCTCTGTATGAGAATTTCATTTCTGTTTGCAAATCATGCAGACATGTCCTGTGTGCAAGTCTGAATGCAAACATGAACAGGAGCATGATTCTCAGGGAATTTGAAAGTGCACACTTGCACACTTCTGAAAATGCACATGTACGGAACTGCACACTTGGACAAGTGCAAAGTCTCCCCCCCTGCATTTTTATGCTTCCACCTATGGCGGGGGGGAATGAGCAGTTTCGACTGGGGAAAATGTGCATTTTTAAAAATGCACATTTTCCCCCAACAAAATGCACATTTTTCCTGATCGAAAAAAAACAGATGCTCATGTTCAGGAAAGCTAATAAAGTGAATCAAGCTTCAAGGAGGAATTCGTAGAACCTCAATGAGCTTGAGGATCACATTTTCACCCATCCCTTCTTAAGTTAGTCATGATTTACTTGTTGAAATGATTTCAGTAGGTCTATGTGACTAAGTTTGGATCCAACCCTAAATGTCCTATACATTTCAAGTGCAGCTCTTCATCAGCGCAAACATAAAATGCTGTTTGCATTTAAAATGATATATACAGGGTAGAGCTAAAGATATGCCATTCTGGCACAAAAGGTTTTCAAGAATAGAGCTGCCATCTACCCACCCTTCATGATTTTACCCTATATTTGTTGGTGTCACAAAAATTAGCCCCCATTCCCTAGACTGTATAATCTGGAAACTTTGAATAGTTTCTTTCTTAGGCAGAACAAGGGCTCCAGTCTTGTGAAGGTTTACCACTGACAAAGTGACAAAATCCACCTCTGCAACTAATTGTGTTTTCCATTTCTATGCATTTCATTCCTTTTATTTATTTATTACATTTATATCTCACCTTTTTGCCTCTGGCAAGGAACCCAAATACATACTAATTTGCTTTTTATGTGTCTGTCATTCAGTGAGCATCAAGATTGTTGATCATTTCTTCTAACAGAATGAATTAGCTAGTCTAATGAAATAAGATATTTCCATGACCACTTAATCTTTTGTCCAGGTATCAGTGGCGGTTTTGTTTTCCATAATGCTTTAAAGGCTTGGAAAGCCTAACAGCTAATCAATGCTTTTTTCCCAAATGCCCTTATCAGTGGACTTTAATTTAAGCCTAATGGAACTCATTTTAATTCCAAAGAAAACAGTTGTCTTGTCTGATCATTACAGGAGTACGCCTGGGCATCCCTGGATTGTTGACCAGTGTAGAAACCAGAATTGATTTGAGGGGGAAGGGGGTCCACTCTGTCTAAAAGGTTGAGTGCTTAAGGGTGCAATCTTACGCATGTTTAGACAGAGAAAAGGCCTACAACTCCCAGCATGCCCCAGCCAGCATGCTGGGAGTTGTAGGCCTTTTCTCTGTCTAAACATGCGTAGGATTGCACCCTAATTCTCTGGGTTAGAAAGAGACACTTCCCCCCTGCCCCCTGTGTCATAGAATGTTTCTTAAACCAACTCAGAAGTGAGAGGAAAAAGGAGATGTCACACTCTCCCAGACTGCCCGTCCTACCTCTGCCAAGAGAGGATGGTGCTTCACTCAGACCATTATGGCTGCAGGATGGCTGCCTGTGAGAAGGGGAGGAATGGCTTTGGAAGCCCACCCCCACCCCCGGGCAAAAAAATTAGGTGTGCTCTTGCCCATCAGTAGTATGCTTCTTTCCAAACTGCCAGGCATGAGCACCAAATATAGCCTTTGCTCTGAAAATCTGTGTTGCTTGCTGTTCTACATATTTTGTGCACAAGCTGGGGTGGCCGCTTATGAATCATCCCAAAAGAGGAAATGCATAACCAGAAAAGGGGACCACAGCTGATAGTGATATGCATAATATTTGCACATGCTAATTTATATGGATAGATGCAAATGTAGAAATTATTATTGAACTGGTAATACAGTACATCTCATCATAGTATGGAAGACCAAGTGACCTGTACGCCCGCCTGCTCCGTCTGCTGGCCAGTTGCTGTTGGTGGGCAACAGTTCTTATGGTTCAGTATTGGCATATCAGGGCAGCCCTTCAAACAGAGGACACCTTCAAACTGAGGATGAACCTCCAGCAGCCCGTCAAATAGAGGACTGTCCTCTGTAAAAGAGGACACCTGGCCACCCTAGCATAAATTTGATTTTCCATATCTTGCCACATACCTCCTCTAATCTCCAGCTCTTTCACTGGCCATAGGAAGTATACATACAGAGTTTCACCCTTTTGAAGTCCTTAATTTAAACCTCCTCTTGTCCACATTTTAACTAAAATTCAACCTGTTCTTTGTTGCTGCTTTGCTGTCTCCAATATTCAGCTCACCACTGCTACTACCCTTGTTGCCTGACGTGCTTTATGAATGAATAATAACAGTTCAGGGAAGCTTAGTAGCATTTGGAGAGTACATCCTGAGTTACTAACATTGTGTGCCCATAAGAGTATGCATTGCTATGTCCAGTTCACAATTTTGAACTTTCTTCTTTCCACAAGAACTATCTCCAGATATGTGCTCAGGTGGAAACCGTATTGTGTGAACCAGAAGTACATAAATAAATTTTGTATTTGGTAACAACTGCTCTGATTTAAACAACATAAAAAAAAAGTCACAGCCACAGTTAATATCTCAGAAAGGTATGGCTATGGTTTACATAGGCAGTTCAGAAGTTGCTTTTTCTTCCTATGACTGTGGGCAGGACATCTGAACAGAGAAAGAATGCCCCCACCATCTTTGTGAATAACACCTAGGAGTTAAACATAATGTTATGTAATTAATATCTGCAGCACTTGATAGATTAAAAATCTCTCACAAGCTAAGCGCCATCTAAAAGTTTTAAATGACTCTGAAGTATTCTAGATGGATCAATACATCATGGCAAGTCCTACAGCCATGACTTGCCAGTAACGATCTGCTACTTTAATATGAAGTGATGAATTCTTAAAAAATGAAATTAAACGGATCAAGTTCCCCCCTCCCCACACCCTGTATTGGGACACACTGTACAGAAAGAACAAAATGCTGATTTGCAACTCAGTGATTTATGGCGCAACAGTTCACATCAGTAACGCATTGTCATGGCTAAAGACCATTTCCTAAAGACCTAAATCTTTACTAAAGATTTCCATGTTACTAAATCTTGTGATTAGATGGTTCAGTTCAAGTGAGCACTAACAAATGAAGCCAAGATTATTAAAAGAGACAAGTTCTAATATTTTATGAGCAAATGCAAATTCTTGAATGTAACAATATGTTTCTGACATGGCAGTTGGGCTAGGTATGGATATCAGCATCAGGTCCAGTGCTTGGAAAGTAGGGATGCCATTTAGGGAGCAGGCGGTATTCTCCTCCTTCCTATTATAGGCCGCATGTAAGGAAAAGATCCTGACCTACCTGGAAGCCCTGATTTGTGCTGGCGAGCAACATTTAAGGCCTCTCACCTCAGCATTCCAAGCAGTCTGGATGACTGGTCCAGGCCTCCCCCATGAGAGCCAATCAGGGTGCAGATTGGCTCAGATGGTGGTAAGGCTTCAGGGGAGGATCTGGCCCACCCCTGGGTTATAAATTGCGGCTTGGGCTGCATCACTGGCAGTACCATCTTATCCCTCAAGGGTAGGGATGTCACAAGCGCCCAACTAAGACCGGCAGTCCGGCAGACTCCCCCGCGTCCAGTCCCCTGGTCCTGCTCGCCAAGCCGTGGGGCACTCATGTGCACACTTGTTGAGCACCATATGGTCTGGGAGCACCCTGTGGCCGCCCACTCCTCACTGCAAGCCGCCATTTTTATGCAAGATGGGGGCTCTGTAATTTCTGTATATTTAATGTTATGCAAAATGGTGGCCATACAGAGCCATCTCTGCAACATTAGAGGCGTAAAGGGGCACTTTACTCCTCTAATGTTGTGGAGATGGCTCTGTACAGCCACCATTTTGTGCAAAATTAAATGTACAGAAATTATGGAGCCTCCATCTTGCATTAAAATGGTGGCTTGCAGTGAGGAGTGGGCAGCCACAGGATGCTCCCAGTTCCCTCTCCAAGCCCTCCAGGGATCGCACAGTCTGGTGAGCTGGGGCGGGTAGCAGCAATGACTCAGCAGGCACAGGTGAGTCCTTCCATCCCTACTCAGGAGTACCTGTATTTATGGCCACTTCACAGGTTGGCTTCTCCATGGCTAGTGATGACCACCCTTAACCGAGAGTTTACTGCATGAATATCCATCTTCATAGTTGCAATAATCTATCTATCTATCTATCTATCTATCATCTATCTATCTTCTGAAACTAGGGATGTACGAGAATTTTGTTCCTGTTCACAAATCATGCAAAAATGACCCATTTGCAATCCCGAACGGGAATGAACGTGATCAGGAAGTGCTTTTGTCAAGAAATATTACCAAATTCCCGTATTTGTGATGGTGTTAAAAAAATGAGTATTTAAAAAAAATGCACTTTGAAATGTGCATTTAAAATACATATATGCATTTTTATGCTTTATTCAATGTAGAAAGGGTGTTCACAGTTGAAAAATGCACACAGACATATACACTTTCCCCATTCAAAAGAGCCAAAAAACAGGTCAAAAAATGAAAATAGGAGTGAGCCAAAATGAGCTTCAAAGGGATTTTCAGAGAATTTAGGCAAGTTTGAAAAACACGGGTTCTCCAACCCCTATCTGAAGCCCTAACTGACAAAGACTAAAATGGGAGGTGGGTGACCACACTTGGATGTCCATCTGTTCTTTTATTTATAGATTATTTGAGATCTCAGTTTGATTCAATTTGGCTCCAATCTGGGAAAAGTAAATTGAGACTATTTGCACAAGCCTATGCATATTTATTCAGACATAAAGTCCACTTTGTTCAATGGGGCTTACTTATGGGAAAGTGTGCATAAGATTGCAACCAGGGAAAGCAATGCTATCTGAGGTTGTGGAAGAGTGGAGTTTTTGACCCACTGCCACATCCCAAACCAGCCAGGATGTAAAGTGGGGGCACTACCCCCCCCCCGGTGGTGTGGGCTTTGTCCTTTCTTTTGTTTTTTAAATACCTTATTGTAAATGATAGGGGAGAACATCTCTATGACAGGCCCTTGGTGGATCTGCATAGCTTTGCTGCAACACATACCCAGCTCCACCATTTCTTGACTTGTGTGGCAGATAACTTCCTCCTACAGAAAGTAGAGGAAGGAACTAGAGGATTGGCTATCCTTGACTTGATCCTAACCAACAGAGATGACTTAGTGGATAAAGTAGCAGTTACAGGAACTCTGGGGGAAAGCGACCATGTTATGCTTCAGTTCTTGGTTCTAAAGGAAGCAAAAGCGGAGTGTAGCCAAACCCGTACCTGCATCACTGGTCATATGTAAAAGTCCTTTGGGAGGCTTAGTAAGACTGTATATCTGTATTTCTTAAATAAATGATATCAATTCTATGCTTGCATTACTCAAGCTATCTTATTATTTCTTCTCTGAGTTAACAAGGCATACATACATTTGTGCATGCCCCCATAAATTACATATATAAATTCTAGTAGTTTTGCACATAAGCTCTTCTGTAGACCTGAAATGATAATTTCATATGCATGAAAAACATTCAGGGATTCATGAATGTGAATAAATACCTTCGTTTAGTTTTCATGGCTTGTGGAGTTTAAGGATTCATTTTCTTCATTGCTTTTAAAAGCCTTACTTTACCATTTGGCACTTTCATATTTTCTATTATTTCTTTATCCTGGGACATGGATCAGCCAATTTTTGATTTATTAAAAAAAACAAAAAAACCACACAACATACATCATGAATAAGCCACTAACGAAAGCACCAATCTGGCTTTTAATCAATATGACCAGTTTTTGCACATTAAAATGTTTTTGGGGTGTGTTTATTTAAAATGTGCAGATCACATGCCTTTTCTTAAGGTTGTACTATGTTTCTGGGACATTGTATGTGGAGCAGTCAAAATTCTGCATTTTGTGCTCTTAGTATAAACAATATTTTCTGCAGATATGTACAATTCAGTGCCAGTGCAGAGTGGTTGTGCAAATATCATGGACCCAAACAATGGAGAGAAATGTCTCAGGATGCTGAAACAAAGATTTTATTTGCAAAAAACCCAGCAACTTCACCGGTGAATTTTAGTAGGAGACATTTGTTGTAGGAATTTCTGTAGATGTTTTTATAAGTAACCACCTGAAGAAGGCCTTAAAATAAAAATCTCATCTGCTTCTGTTAGGTCCCTGCCTTCATTGTCCTTTATCATGCCCGTCTTTGCACAAAACGTTCCCTTGAGATCTTCGATTTTCTTGAAAAGATCTCTAGTCTTTCCCATTCTATTATTTTCCTCGATTTCTTTGCATTGTTCATTTAAGAAGGCCTTCTTGTCTCTCCTTGCTATTCTCTGGAACTCTGCATTCAATAGGATATATCTTCCCCTTTCTCCCTTGCTTTTCGCTTCCCTTCTTTCCTCAGCTACTTGTAAAGCCTCATCAGACAGCCACTTGGCTTTCTTGCATTTCTTTTTCTTTGGGATGGATTGAGTTGCTGCCTCCTGAACAGTGTCACAGACCTCCGTCCATAGTTCCTCAGGCACTCTGTCTATCAGGTCTAATCCCTGAAATCTATTCCTCACCTCCGCTGTATATTCATAACGGATATGATTTAGGTCATACCTGAATGGTTTAGTGGTTTTCCCTACGTTCTTCAATTTAAGCCGAAATTTTGCAAGAAGCAGCTCATGATCTGAGCCACAGTCAGCTCCAGGTCTTGTTTTTACTGACTGTATAGAGCTTCTCCATCTTTGGCTGCAAAGGACATAATCAATCTGATTCCGATATTGACCATCTGGTGATGTCCATGTGTAGAGTCGCCTCTTGTGCTATTGGAAAAGAGTGTTTGCTATGATCAGCGTGTTCTCTTGGCAAAACTCTATTAGCCTTTGTCCTGCTTCATTTTGTACACCAAGGCCATGCTTGCCTGTTATCCCGGTGATTTCTTGACCTCCTACTTTAGCATTCCAATCCCCTATGATGAAGAGGTCATCTTTTTTTGGTGTTAGTTCTAGAAGGTGTTGTATGTCTTCACAGAACTGATCAACTTCAGCTTCTTCGGCCTCAGTGGTTGGGGCATAGACTTGAATTACTGTGATGTTGAATGGTTTGCCTTGGATTCATACTGAGATCATTCTATCATTTTTAAGATTGTACCCCAGTACTGCTTTTCCCACCCTCTTATTGACTATGAGTGCTACTCCATTTCTTCTAAGGGATTCTTGCCCACAGTAGTAGATATGATGGTCACCTGAATTAAATTCACCCATGCTTGTCCATTTTAGTTCACTGATTCCCAAGATGTCGATGTTCAGTCTTGCCATCTCATGTTTGACCACCTCCAGCTTACCTTGATTCATTGATCTGACATTCCCGGTTCCTAAACAATACTGTTCTTTACAGCATCGGACTTTCTTTTCACCACCAGACACATCCACAGCTGAGTGTCCTTTCGGCTTTGGCCCAGCCTCTTCACTCTTTCTGGCGCTACTTGAAATTCCCTCTGCTCTTCCCCAGTAGTATACTGGACACCTTCCGACCTGAGGGGCTCATCTTCTGGTGTCATATCTTTTAGCCTTGTGATACATTCCATGGGGTTTTCTTGGCAAGAATACTGGAGTGGGTAGCCATTTCCTTCTCCCGTGGACCATATTTTGTCAGAACTGTCTGCCATGACCTGTCTGTCTTGGGTGGCCCTGCATGGCATAGCTTATGGCTTCACTGAGTTATGCAAGCCCCTTCGCCACAACAAGGCAGTGATCCATGAAGGGGGCAAACTTAGGTAAGTTCAAATTAAAATGCAAAATGACAATATTTCTTGCCCATCCTTAGCTGAACCCTGATGTAAGGATTAGAAGGTAGGGCAGCAGCATCTCACTTTTGTGTACACAAATGCTGATCTAAAATAAAATATATTCACTGCAGTAGAAAATATAACATAATGGGTTTATGTTAGAAAGAAACCTAGCCAAGTCTGCCTCATTGGAAATGCACAAGATCAATTGCTTAGTGCCAACAGAGCTCAAGGCTTTAAAATAATGCAGCCTTGCAATGTTACAGTCTCTTTTTCTTTCCCCAAGTATATCTGAAGTGCACTTACTGAATGAATTCACAGCAGAGTTCAAAATATCTCATAGACTGGTTATAAAGCCCCCAGTAAGAAATCAATTTGAATTTATCAAACCTCTCCTCATTTAAACTCTTACTCATGGGTTTTCTTTCCCCAAGGGAAACTCAACTGAAAATGAGAAATGGCTCCTTGGTCAAATGTGCTGTCTTGGGCTTTATTACCCTTTTGCTCCTGCACTCTATCATGGGGCATTACCTATCACATCAGGCATGGCAGGTAGATTCTACCCAGACAACATTGGCATGCTGGTCCAGTGTTAAACGGAGGTATAGCTCAGTGGTAGGTAGGGATGTGCAGATTGTGTAAAATCCTCCCTGTCTCTGTTTCGCAGATTGCCAGGTGCCTTTCATTCCATCATCCTCCCATAGAAGGAATTGGAGCTTTTAGTTTCCGAATTTGCACAAATTCACACTTGTGCAAATTTGCATGTGTGAAAATGCACAATTCCCCCCCAAATGCTCATTTTCACACTTTAACCTAAGGGGAAATGCACATTTTTTTATTTTGCATAATTTTCTAAGACAAAATTTGCACAAAATTGGGAAAGTTAAAAAAACACTCTGTAGAATCCATCCGACATGGGAAAAGCCAGTCCGCTGCGGAAGTTGTGGGTCAGATTCATGAAAATCCGAACTCAATTGGTTCTGCTGTGGATTTCTCTGATATCCCTAGTGGTAGGGCACCTGCTTTGCATGGACAAGGCCCCAGGTTAAATGCCCAGCTTCTCCAGGCAGAACTCCTGTCTGAAATCCTGGAGAGCTGCTGTGACTCAGTCAGTGTAAACAATACAGAGCTACTGAACTAGATGGTCTGACTTGATATAAGGCAGCTTCTGTGTCCCTAAAATGTATATAGTGGAGCTGAACCAAATAGGTCTCTTTTAGTGCAGGGATATTATTATTCCCATATTATTATTAAAACACACACACCAAATTTGGTAAGGATTCTGTTCAGTATAATTCCTTGAGAACCTCCCAGTAGTCTAATATTCTGTAGCCCTCTCTTAGTGAATTATGGCATAGCATTATGGGACCGTATTGAATCATACTGTTCAGTAACTGCAGCGGACAGTATTCTTTTAATCAAAATAATTTGGGCTGATTCATAAAGTGTTGGCCTTTACAATGGATGTAGCATTCAGACTTGGATTATTCTGATAAATGAGTCAAAATGATAAGTAGTGACTCTAACAGGTATGAGGGAGCCCTGGGTATGGTGCTATCTAGGATCCCCTGCCCCTTGGGCCACCCCAACTGCTCTGGTGATGCTGCCCTGCTTTCTCCCCCTATGCTCCACTTTTCTCTCCCATAGTACCATGGTTGCTCCACACTCTTCCTCCACAAGCTTACCAGGCAGTGGCAGGAACCAGTCTCTATTACAAAAAGGAAGGAAGGAAGGAAGGAAGGAAGGAAGAGAAAGAAAGAAAGAAAGAAAGAAAGAAAGAAGCATTGTCAGGAGGGCACAGCTAAGGGCTTGCTGCTGAGGTTCCAGCCACCATCTTCATCTTTTCAGAATGCCTGTGGCCCTCACATAGTTTGAGTACCCATTGAACTCAATGGGGCCTTCTTCTGAGCAGACAGCTATTGCATGGTTAAAATAGTGCCACTATTGCTTTTAAGGTTGTCATTTTGCAGCAATGCAAAATGTAGCACTTCTGTGCCACATGTTGAGATATTTGGATTCCACCTTCATTTGCATTCTTATTAAAACTGTAGTTGTTTATAATATCTTATTTCTACTTAAGATATGGTTCTCATACTTGGTGTGTTCTAAATAAGAAGAATGTGTAATAAAATGTAAATATGGAAACATTTTAATCTATTAAGAAAACCTCCAGCACTCTGAACAAATAAGTCTTCAATACTGAAATTTACTAAATCATTTAATTACAGTAGCTTCCTTGCGCCCACACGTGTGTGGGGAGGTTTCAAACTTGGGATGCTGTATTATAAAGATGGGGTGCTCTCACGGTGTCAGCTAAGTAGTAAGGGTTCCCTTTACTTTTTCTCCCCACATTATTTTTGCCCCAGCAGTTCACTTTTAAAATGATTCAGAAAACAATCCAATGCCTCCTCAGGTGGTGTCTGGGTGGAGCCACAGGATCAGTGGAGGCTGGTGGCTCTGATTTTGGTGGGGCTGTAAATTCAGTCTGGGTTTTGGTCAGAACCAGCCAGAACTCTAAAGGAGCTATCCAAGATGCCTATTTGGGGGCTGTTCAGCACCCTGGATAGCTCCTTTAGAGTTCTGGCTGTTCTGACTGAAACCTAGAATGGATCTACAGCCCCACCAAAATCAGAGCCACCAGCCTTGACTGCATAGGTTACTTGGGATTGTCCCCTCCCCAAGGGCATAGACAAAGCTACAGCCTCAGGAAGGGGAAATATGAACAGGGGTTCTTCCACCCCCTCCAGCTCTCCCAGCCACCACAGAAAGCCCCACAGTGGCTCACTCTTCCAAGGTAGGGGATCATGAATATGGGCGGGGAGGAAATGGGCATTTGGGGGCCAGGACTCTGTGTGGGGAGGAGAGAGGATGTGAATCTGCCAGATCCACAAGTCTCTCAACCTCTGTCCCCACCCACACATGCCAACTAGATAGACTCATCAAGTGTCAATCTGGAAGCATTGTGCTCTCAAAGCGTTTGTGCCTGTCTAGCACGTCTAGGCAGACTAGAGCTGTGGGTAAAGGCAATATGTAGATTCAAATTGGCCTATCAGCTTTCAGCATAAAATGAAAGCCTGCAACTAGATTCCCATGCTAGGATGACTGCACTTATTACCTGAGAACTTGGTCTTCTGAAGATCTTATTCTGTGTTGTCTTTCCTCATGAAAGTCTAAGCCCTGGGCCTCTTCATACAACCAAACAGGAGTTACTGAATATATAGAAGAGAGTGAGGTTAGAGCAAAAATCCTCACACATGACTGCCATGAATTTACCAGCATTCTTCAGTATAGAACTTTCATATACACATTTATGAGTGTATATTTTGAGTATCCTCAACATTGGTGGGTTTGTCTTCACAGAAAGCACCTCCACTTCTTTTAATCGGTGCACCGGAGTTTTGTCAGTTTCGCCTGCCTTCTGCAGCCCTCTGCGCCATATCCCATTCTGTTACAGAGGGCCGTCCAACCCTCAGAAGCAGATTTTAGGAACATATATGACGTGAAATACTTCAATATCTGGCTATTATTTCCATTCAGAAACCCTCTTCAGAAAGTGAAGTCTGCTGACACATTAAAAAAGCAATGGAAAACCCTGAAGCTTAAAATATTCACAGAGGGTTCAAAAATGTAATTCAGTGTTCTTCCAGGTCCACAAATCAGTAATCCCCTAGAGACACTTCAAGGTCATTTTCCAAGAGGTTATTATTAAACGCTAGAAAATTGACTAGCATTACTGCTTTTTGTTGTTATTTTCTCACTCAGATGCATTTTGTAATAGTACACATGCTTGAAGAAAAAAAAGTACATTAGAAATATGCTACAAGGCAAACCAAAGGAAGCCATTTAAATCAACAACAACAACCTTGAGCCATGTCTCAAAAAGAGTTTTTGATACGGCAAGGGCGATAACCTATGGTTCAAGGATGGCAAGTCAAAAATCCCACTGGGCACATACAAGCCCTCGGCCTTGTCTAAATTATGAGCTGCTTGGATCCAGACAAAATACCACGTTTCTCCACAAAAGCCTCAAGGCTATTATAAAAAACACACCCACCCACATGCATACAAATAAGTTGCAAGAGTGAATTAGGATAAACCTGTTGTAACCAGTGGGGTGTGCAGATCTTTAACACAAATAAAATGTGAGCCAAAAGTTCTCACTTGAGAATTTTCTATTCGACATGGGGGGTGGGAGGGCAGTGCAATTCTTCCAAAGGTTTGGGGGCTTGGTTAGTGGTGGTCATAGTGGTGGTTTCTTTTTCTTTTCTTCTTCTTTTTTACTTCTTTTGCCTTTTTGTTTTGTTTCTGCTTGCAGAGTTAGCAAAGCTCTTCTCCTCACAATGCCCGCTTGGAATGCTGAGATGCCATGACATAGTGTAGTTCCAAGGACGGCTACATGATGTAGCGTCATTCTGAAGTAGGGTGGCTACTGATGAACTGTCAAAAAAGAGGAAAGACATCACCTGAAAAAGAGGACAAATGAGAGTGAACATTTGTATAAAGATTTACGTATGCTATGTATGGAAGCAAGGTTAGAAATAATTATTATGATTTGGATAGAAATACGGTAAATCTCACAACGGTGTGGAGGAGTATGGCCAGGTGTGACCTGTGTGCCTGACTGCTCAGTCTGCTGTCCAGGGGCTAACTGTGTGGACAGGCAAGAGTTCTCATGGTTCATTGTCTTTAAACTAGAATTGGACATGACAGCCCTTCAAACAGACTGTCCTCTGTCCACCCTATGGGGCATTGTGGTGGTGGTGCTAGGGTAATGGCAACTGTTGTGAGGCAGTGGCTGAGACGAGCTCTATTGCTTGCGAGAGCAGCAATACAAGTAAACATCCATTTTAAAAAATAGACAAAAGCAATTCAGGTAAAAAGAAGAAAAAAACACTGTCTCTGCCACCACCAACAAATTAGCTCCCGCTCAACCTTTTAAAAAAAAGTTGGTGCCCTCCACTGCATGAAATATCACCAAAATGCCACTTCTCCAAATTCACCATCTGCAAATGTGATAGGTTTGGGGGTGGGGGGTGGGGTCGCTCAGCCCTGTCACAGCGTAATTAGAGGACATATTTTTTTTTCCACCAGGAAGTGCTGATTAATAACGGGTCTTTTGCTCATGCAAGACATGAAAGCATAGGATGTATTTCATTTTTCATCCATTGATGTGCAAAAAGAAAAGCAGAGATCTCCCATTTATCAGTTGTCCCCCATCTACTCATGCAGAAAGATAGACTTTTGTTTTGTTTCAAGTCCCTCAGCCATAGGCTGAGGTAACAGACACACACACGCACACACACACACACATGCGCACCAAGGATAACTGCAATATTTTGTTGAGGGTCCCAACAAGGGAGGAGTATGGTTGGCAGGGATGGGAAACCTGTGGCCCTCCAGAGGTTGTAAGACTGCAAGTGCCATCAGCCCTAGCCAGCATAGCCAATTGTAAGGGGTGCTGGGAATTGCAGTCCAACATCTGGAGGGCCACATATTTATTTATTTAGGGCACAATCCTATGACTGCTAGACAGCGGCTAGACAGCCATAGGATTCGTTGGTTCCTGGAGAGCCGCCTCCCCACCCTCTCCCCTGCCACCTTGTAGGCAGCGTGGATTATCCCCATGCTCTGCACTCAGAAGAGCAATGTGGAGCCAGGGAAAGGGGGGCATTCCCGAGGGCAGGGCGGGGAGTTCAGGAGTGCCAGTATGACACTTCCTATGTGTCGTCCAGCCTCTTCACCCCGCTTTCCGACATCCCACAGCTAGACAGCCAAAATTGGCCATCTAGCTGCAAATGCAGGGCAGCTGGAGTGTGAAGACTATCCCCTCCGCGTTCCTCCTGTCCTGCATTGGAGATGTCCTCCAAGTTTCCTCCTGTCCTGCATCCTGCATTGTCCTCCCAAGTTTGGAGGCAGCCATCTATCTCCATTGGATTGCTCCCTGATAGTATTTCTATACCACCTTTCTAACCCAATCAAGGCGGTTCCCCATCCCCATTCTAAAGTAGCTGTTCTCTAAGGTAGTTAAGAGTTTTGAATATAACCATAAATCATCTAGCCCTTGTTCTAATAGTGTGTCATTGGCTTTAACAGTTCTGCTTGCATTAATAGAGAAAACTTCGTGAGCTTGGATTTGGACTTAACTGTGACATTAGTTTTCCAGTAACGTACACTATGCTAAGTTAGAACACAAATGGTTTAAATTGATACTTTGCTTTCCTGTTCAGCAATAAGCATTCATTTCAATTGTACACCTTTAATGGGAATTTGAAAGGAGTGACGTTTCATGCACTGTGGAATATATTTAGTTGGTAACACCATTAAAGAAAGAAATAGAGTTAAAAGTCAGGCATTGGTTAGCAAGTTGGCTCAGCATTTAATTGTCTACTGATAGAAAACAACAGTGGGTTGTTGTTTTTCAAATATAGAGTTTTCTATTCTAACACACATTAAATGGTGGTAAAGGCTAAATAATCATTTCTGAGGCTCTAATGCTGCCTTATTGCAGGGACTCATCAGATCTGGACATTACATTTTGGAACTCATCTGAAGAACATTTCTATCTTAGCCGAGAACTATTATTTCCTTCAAACATTTTCTAGCTGCATTTTGTGCTACCCATACTTACAGGAGAAGCGGAATTTGATTCTAACATTTATTCTCACTTAACATACCATTATTGCTCTGTGCCTTGGTCATGGTAACAGATTTATATATCGAATAATGTATATTGGGGATTCCTAAAGCTGAGTCAAAATTACTAACATTTTATTTTCATGTAATTTCCCCTTCTGGAGTTTGCTGCACTTCTTGTGAAAATGTTTGCTTGTTCCTTTACATTGCCCTCACTGGTCCTCACTCTCAGTTATCCTCAGTGACATCATCTCATAGCCACCCCTGATTGACTATGTGGTATTTTGACAGAATCCAGTTCCAGTGATCCCTGATTGTGTGGGATCACCCATGTATCTAATCTGGGAAGGAAAAAGAAGCAGCCAGTGGGAGGAAATGTCACCAAACCAGCAGTAGCCAGCAAGGGGGATGGGAATGGTGCCAAAGACAAATATCCACATTAAGGCTGCGATCCTATACTTGCTTACATGGGAGTAAGTAGGGAGTGTAGAGCTCAATAGGGCTAACTTTTCCAGAGACATTGATAAGATTTCACTGTTAGTTTTTTTTTTATTAGAAAAAGTACCACCTCACCAAAATTGTTGCTCAACTGGAGAATATCCAGTGCAGCTCTACAGTTTCCTTCTACATGATTCTTGTTTTGACAAGGCCGTCCTCCATCTTTTTAATTCTAGCTACATTTTATACTACCTCTTTCTGAAAAGAAGTGCAGAGCTTTATTCTATCATTTACTAATGTTTAATGCCCCACACATCATTGCATTCCAACTGGCAAACGGACCTTAGCCAGATTTACAATTGTGTAAAGAAACAAAAAGATCTCCTCAGCTGTGAAGTCAAGTACTAGAGCAGAAATTCAAAACTGCTTGTACATCCTTAATTTTGACCCATAAACAAATCATGATGATATCTCTCCCTCTCCCTCTCTCTCTCTCTCTCTCTCTGTTTTTTTCAAAAGCAGACACAAATCTTTATTGAGCATTGTACATAGAAGGAGATGCTCTCTCTCATGTGCTCTCTCACTCTCTCTTTTTAGGCCAGAATATTTGTCACAACATTCATGGTCTTATTTTATTCCACACTGTTCAAACACTACTTTTCAGGCTCTCAAAATCTGATCACTTCTCTCAGGACAAGAAGCCAAATTATTCCCCCATGGTTCCTTTCCAGATACTTCTCCGCTGGAACCAGAAAAAAATATCTACCCTTCACCTTCTCCTCTGGCGCTGTTGTCTATTTTTAGCATGCCTCTATGACCACCCAACAAGGATCGTAAGAACTGCTTTCTTCAGTGGCCATGTAACTAACATGAATGTTAGTTCAACTTGCCTGATGCAATACGAACTCCAGGCAGGAAGTGGTAGTGAAGGGTTATTTTGCATGCCCATTGGACTTCTCATGTAATCCTGCTTTTCACTCAGCCCCATTTTCTGTCATGCTTTTGCCCTGTTGGCATGAAAGATGTCTTAGACATTTGAGACAAAGTCACAACTACACATGCTCATGTAGATCAGGAGTGGACAACTTGGGAACATCAAGGGACCATTTTTGCCTCCCAGTCCCTTCCCTCTGTGGTCTGTACTTCGTGAGGCATCGGGGGGGGGGAATCCATTGGTTTTCTGCCAAAAATGCAGTGATGGGGGTGACAGGCTGCAGAGGGAGCCGTACATGGCCCATGGGCAACATGTGGCCCACCCTTGATGTAGATGGGGAGAAGAAGCAAGAAAGTGGTGCCCCTTTGAAATTACTTTTGACACTCAAAGTAATTGTTACTCATTGTTTCATGGGAAGACAGCCACATCCCCACACACTTCTGAGAACCATCATCATGTATCTGCCCACCAGCACCTGGCCCCATCACTTCTTGGAGCCCTTCTGGAATCACGAGCCATTTTCTACACCTACCTACCCAGTACTCAGTCACCATCTTAGTGCACAGTTCCTAAGAGGCTCCCTGGGAAAAACGAAATGAGATTTGGTCTGTGGCAAAACATGTGTCCATTTTCAGCAGCTGGAAAGCACATTGAAGAGGACTTGGTGCTGAAATGCATCCTCCAATTCTCCTTTTTATTTATTCATATTTTAGGGAGGTGTTTCCATAAGTGAATAAAAGATTAACCATCACACAATATGTTCATTAATATTATGACTGAGAGGACTTAACATATGGCCTTAAGCTCCAATTAATACAGAAATGAATACCGCCACCGCCATTATCATCTCAAAGAAGTATTTGTGAATAAATTGATTAGTTATATTTGCAGGAAGGAAAAGGCTGTGTAGATGAGTGCATCTTCAAATGGCATATAATACTCAAAAAAAGAGAAGAACGGAAAGACCAGGGGGCGGGGGATCCACTTTAATTCAATAATAACAGCTGCAGAATAATAAGTAGTGCCTAAAACTCAATTCAGAACCAGTGCATCATTGTACTAGAAAGTACATGTTCTATGTAAAATCCTTGCCTCAGAATTCAGAACACAGGCATATGTACAGGGTGTGCCGGGTGTGCCCAGGCACACCCTAATGTCTAAAAAATAAGAAGTGACTTTGTGTTTTACTTTAATTGCACGATATGCACTTTTAATTTTAAAGTATGGATTGTTGTATTGTGCAATAAGCACTGAATTGCATAATACAGATGTTGTAGAAATGTGTAGGAAGCCCACGTTTACATGCAGCATGTGTTCCCAACTACTGCAGCACGACATTACTGTTGGTCCTCCCCCTCTGACTACTATTCTAGAAAATTCTTTGACCTATATAAGCGGCCGCAAAAAAAATAAATAAAAAAATGGTATTTTGTGTCTAATTTTTTAAGTTTGTATTTCTTAAGTAAAGTTTAGTTGTTAATTTAAAAAAAAAAACAAGTTTAGTCATGTTTTAGCTTCTTTAGTTTGTTTGATGAATAAAAATAATGTCCTTTATGACTGAATAGTCAATAAATGTTCACCTTAAAAAAAAAAAAACCCTCTCTGGGTGCACACCCTAATGAAATGTGCTGTGCATGCCTATGGTTCAGAATATAACTTAAGTAAACCTTGACATATAATTCTGTTCATGAGAACATAAGTAGAGCTGTGCTGGATCAGACCAAGGTCCATCTAGTCCAGCATTCTGTTCACACAGTGGCCAACCAGCTGTCGACCAGGAACCTACTAGCAGGCAATGAGCGTAACAGCACCCTCCCACCTATGGTCCCCAGCAACTGGTGTACATAGGCTCCCTGCCTCTGGTACTGGAGGTAGCACATAGCCATCAAGACTAGTAGCCATTGATAGCCTTTTCCTCCAGGAATTTGTCCAACCCCCTTTTACAGCCATCCAAATTGGTGGCCATCACCACATCCTGTGGTAGCGAATTCCATAGTTTAACTATGCGCTGTGTGAAGAAGTATTTCCTCTTCTCTGTCCTGACTCTCCCACCAATCAGCTCCAGGCAACATTTTTATTTGCTTTTTAAAGATTTAGCTAACAGTTCAAAATGGACGTGTTATGTTATGCAAGCTGTGCCACATTTTTCAACAAATCTCTAACCATTTCAATTCACTGACAAAACAGTAGAGAAAGATGTTCCTAAGAACTATTCAAACAAAGCAGGAATTTTCACGTTGTCAGAGCCCTGAATGTTTCCATGTACAAGTGTAATTTTTACACAAGGCCACTCTTCTGACAGCATTATCCTTTGATTCTAAGGGCTAATTACACCACATTATGTCATCACTAAAGATTATTCATACTCACAGTATGAATCAGAAAGTAAACAGTTTGAAGTGATTATTTTCTGTGCCAGATGGGATGGCATATGCCAGTCATTGTGAGGAATAATAATACTGTTGTTTGGTGGAGTGGCAGATAGACCTGGAATGCTTCTGATTGAAAAAGAAATTTTAAAAACAAAAGAAAAGCCCTTCCGGATCAGACAAAAGGCCAATTTAGTCTAGTGTCCTCCATCCTGTGGTGGCCAACAAGATCCCCATGGGAAGCCCACAAACAGGACATCTTTTTTTCTCTCCTCTCACACTAGGCTTATGTTACTCTATTCCCAAGATCTTTGTATGGGTTTCCTGTTCCTTCTCCATCACTGTCAGGGTGCTCAGTGCTTACCTGTAAGAAAGCTACTTTCTGTATCAACATGATGTCCTCTTTCATCTTGTCTCATTGTTCTTCTCACTCTTTCCACTCCTTATAACCTTTGCTTCATCTCCCAGCTCTGCCTCTGGCCTTTTTGACTGCCCTTTATGTTTCATTGTGCATGAATAGGTGCTGTGTGTACATTTCCCAGGGGTGAAAAGCCTGGTCCAGGAGCCAGGTTGCAGCCCCAGTCAGGTTGCAAGCAAATATCTATTTGGGGAGAAGGGGGAGACTTGGGTCTGCTCTCCTCTCTCTCCTGAATAGATTATCAGTCCTATTGCTAAAGATCCCTAGGATCAGGCTTTTTCCAGCACAGGAAATATATGCACAGCAGTGCTGCTGAATCGAGGCCATAGAACATCTGGCTGTAATACTGGAGACTATTTGAATAACCTGTCAGATCAACGTCGTTCAATATATATTGATCTGATATATTTGTTTTCTAGATACTTGCATTATTTTGTTAACCAGTATGCATAGCGTTCTACATCAGTGCAAAAACAGATGGCATATTCAAAAGTTGCACAAAAAGGAAAGCAGCTTCCCCCCTCCCTCACACATACACATACATTTATTTATTTATTATATTTCTATACCACCCAATAGCCAAAGCTCCCTAAACCTTTTTATGCTCTCTAAACCTTTTTATTATCTGCTCTATCACAGCCAGGAGCTGTATTGAAAGATAAGTCTCAATACCCACAAACAAAATAACAAAGGAAGTTAGAACCAAAATACAAACACAGGAGTAAGAGGAGGCATGTGGCCTGGACCTGCCCTACA
Organism: Heloderma suspectum; assembly: GCF_057233095.1. NCBI lineage: Eukaryota > Metazoa > Chordata > Lepidosauria > Squamata > Helodermatidae > Heloderma > Heloderma suspectum. The sequence goes on along the minus strand of NC_139460.1, from coordinate 121,933,115 downwards.
GTTAGGAAGAGCGAGGTGGCCACCTCAGGAAGCTGATTTTAAGTGTCATGATGAAAGGATAGCAAATGGTTATCTAGTTAATTTATTATAATTCTTGTATTTTTACTGCCAGGGAAGGGGAGAGACACTTGTGAGATTTTCTGCCTCAGGTGGCAAAATAACCAGCCTTGACTGGCCTTAGATATGATACATCTTGACTTCAGGCAGCAAAATGTCCTAGGCTGACCCTGAGTTGGGCAGAGCCTTTTTTTACTCCTCCTCCTCCCAGGAAAGCCAAGCCAAGACCTTATCAAGGCTGGCCCTGCCATGTAGCAAGGTGAAATTATTTGCTTCAGGTGGCAGTGAGGGAAGTAGATGAAGGCAGGAATTGATATCTGCATGGTGTAGAAAGAGTTTTAAAAGTGTTGACCCTAATGGAGAGGGTGCCATTTGGGGTCCACTTCAGGCAGCAAAATGTCTTGGGTTGGAAGGCACTGCTAGTCCTTATGAAGTGCCAGAATAGCCTGACTTCAGAAGCAACTAGAAATTGGAGAATGGGTGGAGCTTCTTACTGCATCAAACACATTCTCCTCCATTAATCTTCATGATTTCTCACAACCAAGTCTACAGATCTGGGCTGAGAATCAGAAGGATGTAATAAAAGAAGATGTGACACAATGAGAACAAATGGACCTTGAGGGTTTCATACTGGATCAGTTGGGCATACAACACCCAGGCAAAGAACCAAACACTAATGAAATATTTCATCTCCATGCAGATTCGAAGCCTAAGGAAACCTTTTAAAAAATGAGATACTTCGTGGTTATTAATCTTCCAATAAATAGCCACCATTGCACAACATAAACACACACACACACACACACACTATTGATGAACTGCAATAATTGCAATACTGACTTTTTAAAATCAAAACACATCAGAGCTTTCTTTCAACACGTCCTCACATTGTCTTTAACATGAGTTTGTTTTGGTGGCTGTGTTGTTCTTTTACCTTTGTCAATCAGCAATGGCTGGGAGTCCTAAGCAAAAGCTCCACAAGCAGACAGTGCCTCATGCATTCACCAGCGCTGAATGAATTTCTCAAGCTAATTTGTCCATCCTTGAAAAACAGGGAGATCCTGACACATTCCAACTTGAAATATGTACCAAAGCCCCATTAGGTTACAAAAACAAACCAAAGACTGAGGACATACTCAAGAGAACTTGCTTGACATGTTTGTTTGACATGCATGAATATTGCTGTCCCCACCTTGGTCTAAAACAAACAAACATAACCTTAAAAAATGCACTTCTGTCACAAGTCTCAGAGTCTTGTAAGCCCAAGCAGTTCAGAAGCTGAGCTCCTGCAATTTCTATTCATTTCTTGCTACCTTGTGGTATTAGGCGCTGACCCTAGCATCTCAGGAATAAGATATACAGTATGCAGGGACATGAAGTGCCTTTGAGGATGCTCTCAGTTAATCACTGATGCCACTGGAAGCTTGTTGGAATAGCCAAGTGAATGGGAATGCAATCCCACAATGCTCTGTTCCTCAGCAATCTCCATTCAATTCAACTGGACCCATGTAGTAGCATTTTGCTTTGAATTGTATCATGCCAGGTGGAAAAGATCAGCCAACAGAGGCAGATTAAAGAGAAACGGTATTTATTAATATGGTGTGCTGTCAGCACAGGATAGTACATATTTTACCTGCAAAACAAAACTAGAGTTGCTGTTGTTTTTTGAAAGGTAGCTTTGATCCAAAGTAAGCCAGATATATGTTGATTAGGGCTATTTATGGACCCACCCCACCCCGATCCAACTTGGAGGCTGCCGAGGCAGGCCCAATTCAGCTTGGGCTAATTTGGAGGGGCCCAACTCACTTTGGCCTACAGAGGTGAAGCGGGATTCAGACATCTGAATCCCACTTAGAATCATAGAATAGTAGGGTTGGAAGGAGCCTACAAGGCCATGGAGTCCAACCCCCTGCCCAATGCAAGAATCCAAGTCAGAGCATCTCTGACAGATGGCTGTCCAGCCTTATCTTGAATGCCTCCAGTGTGGGAGAGCCCACCACCTCCCTAGGTAATTGGTTCCATTGTCGTATTGCTCTAACAGGCAGGAAGTTTTTCCTGATGTTCAGACAGAATTTGGCTTCCTGTAACTTGAGCCCATTAGTCCATGTCCTGCAGCCTGGGATGATCGAGAAGAGATGCTGGCATTCCTCTCTGTGACAACCTTTCAAGTACTTGAAGAGCGCTCTCCTATCTCCCCTCAGTCTTCTCTTCTCAAGGCTCAACATGCCCAGTTCTTTCAGTCCCTCTTCATAGGGCTTTGTTTCCAGTCCCCTGATCATCTTTGTTGCCCTCCTCTGAACCCTCTCCAGTTTGTCTGCATCCTTCTTAAAGTGTGGTGCCCAGAACTGGGCACAGTACTCCAGATGAGGCCTAACCAGTGCTGAGTAGAGGGGAACTAGTACTTCCCGGGCTTTGGAAGCTATGCTTCTGTTAATGCAGCCCAAAAGAGCATTTGCCTTTTTTGCAGCCACAACAAATTGTTGCCTCATATTCGGCTTGTGATCTACAACACTTCCAAGATCCTTCTTGCTTGTGGTGTTGTTCAGACAAGTATTCCCCATCTTGTAACTGCACATTTGGTTTCTTTTTCCTTTTCTTTTTTGTTGTTCCGGGGGATGGGGGAGCCATTTTTAAAATGACTAATCCCTGTATTTCTAGAAGTCATTTTAAAAATGGGTCCTCCTGCTCCAGAACAACAAGACAGCTGTTGGTGCTCGTCCATAGGACCCAGGTAAGGAGCTGGGAGCTGGGTGGCAGCAGTGGCAGCAGCATGGCAACTGGGCTTCCAGAGCATGCTGAAGTGCACTGAAGTTCTTCGGAGCGACCCGCTTTGCTTCGGGGCCCTTCAGGGGCCCTCCACCGCACCTCAGAGGCGGCCTGAAGCAGCCTGGAGCACTCTGCTTTGACTCAGAGCCCAGACTTCGGGCTGAAGCGGTGTACAGCCCTAATATTGATACCAATGTTGTGCTCAGATTTATCTGTTAATGCATCCCTGGGGCATAAGTTCAGTGAACTTACTGCAAACCCTAGCTGTTAGCAGAACAAGATGGCACTGTTCGTACGATCCAAGATGGATTGTAGGCAGTTGCATTAAATGGGCCCCTGGTTCATTGTTGTTGTGGTTGTAAAGATTATTTAAATTGATTAGATACCTTTCTTCAGAGAAGGACTCAAGGCATTTTACAACAGGGATCAAAACTATTTCAGGGATTAAAACATACAAAAAATTGAAACAATATAAAACAGCTAAAAAGAATTAACAATAAAATACCAGGACCTGATAAAACAAGTGATGAGTTGTTGGGCTTTTTATCATATGTCATCAAATGAGTAGAGAAAACTCTTAACCCAGCACAAAAAAGATGACAATGCTGATGCCAGGCGGAGCTCACTGGGGAATTGTGTTTCCCCTAATGTGTTAATTCCCCTTGTGGAAAATGGCAACTATATGGACTTGTAGCGTGATTAACCTGACCACTGCTATTGGACCTTGGCAAGACTTCCCTCATTTCCCCACCCTCCCTTCAAGTTATTCCCCTCCCCTCCCCCCGCAAGACAGTATCACAAACGTGACAAACTGCAGGACAGCAGGAACTAAATTCCAATTATTTAATTCCTTTCTCCTAACTAGGGGAGGGGGAAATTGATTCACTACCTAATTCCACATGAAGACACACACATAAAACAGCACAGAATGACTGAGAAATCAAAGGGTATCTCAAAGTGACAGATTTTATAGAGGGCAGTCTGGGAGAAGGAATGAGTAAAAGCAGAAATAATTAAATCATGAACAAACAAAGCATCAGACCAAGCCACCCTACCCCAACATGTAAAACATATCACTTCACTTCCTACTTCCAAGCTGCTACACTGTACAACTGAGAGAAAACGGAAGACAGTGAACATTTTATTGAAACACTCAATAGGACTCAATCCCTCCCCCAAAGCAGGGATTGGGGCCCCTGGTAAAATGTGCCCTAGGATTAGAAGGTGGACCTGTCAGTCACGCTCCCATTGTCCCCCTTTCCCCTCCCTCCCCCTCAGTATTTTAAAGAAACAAAACAAAAAGACACTATTTGCAAAAGACTTAAGGTCCCCATGTCTGCTATGTCTCCAAAACATGAGTCAGTAATGTAGCCTCATTCAGCTTCAGGTTTCATTCTGGTGGCTTTGGATGGAAGCCTGCTTCACCTTGGAAGTACCAGAACCAGATTGAAATGGCTTGATTCTGCTTGGGGTTCAGAATCAAGCCATTTCACATCTCATGCACATCCCTACTTGTAACCCATTAAGTTAAAAGCAAGCCACCTCTTTCCCTCTTCCTCCCCCCCCCTCTTTTTACAAATATATCTTGTTTTATTACATATAACATTGATATTTCACACACAGGGCTTTTCTACATGAGGCATTATCGTGCACTCTTCATTCTCTACTCATGGTTGTTTATGGGTTCTTTAGATGATGTTGTGAGTGACCCAGTTTCACTTCTGTGTCTAACCAACACTTTCAGTGAGGTTTTTTTAGAGCAGGTAAAATGTGGCATTTAATTGTGAAAACAATAGAAAGCACAATTTCCTTGTGTGTATTTGCGCTATTACACTTTACAACAGTGCCACCTAGTGGTTATGTAGTGGGAAAGCAAGAAAGGAAATGCTCCTCATGTAATACTCAGATCTCAGTTCTGCAGTGAAACTGATACAGTAGCCTTGTGAAGAAAAGCTCACAAACAAACAAAAAAGAAAAAGAAAGATTCTACAATAAAGAGAAGAAAATATATGGTCAAGTATCAGGCCACCACTTATTTATGGGAGCCCACTGTGGGCTCAAGAAATCTGGGTTTGGTGCCTGCCTGAATCTGCAAAAACAGAAGCATTGACAAGCAAGCGCAAGACACAGCTGGTGAGCTGTAGCCATCTTGGTGGATTACACAGGCATTGCTTAATAGATATTTCCATCACAAAGCAATCCTGGCATTTAGCCTAGTCTCTTGGAGCTATCTCATCAGAAAATTAAACAATTAAAAAAGACCATCATGTTTCCCTTTCAATCCAGAATTGGCAAAGTAATCCAAGGGATCTGTCATAGTGGGACAGTGAAGAAAACCTTCATTGCTGAAACCTATGTCCGAACTGTCTTCTCTAAATATAGGACTTCATTTTTCTTTCATGTCAGTCAAGCCTCTTTAGAAACACTGCTTTTACTGGAAGGTGGAGCTAGTAACCTCTGTACTTCCCTAGCTTTTCCTTAATGGATTGCTACTCAATAAGATCCTTCTTGAGCTAATAAATTGCATACTGCATGTGCTTGTGTAATAAATATTTGAATTTCAGTTTGAGAGGCAGCTTGGCAAATTTCGAACAGGGAGTTGGGTGGGGAGAACAAGCTGCAGATATGTATTTGTTGTAAGGCTTAAAGCAGGGATGGGCAACATACAGCACACGAGGCGCATGCAGCCACACACGCACAATGCAGGTCCCCCACTACAGCCCCCCCGCTGCGCCCCGCCCCACAAATTAAACCCCCCTTTTTTTTACAAAAACAAAATGGGGCCTGGAGCACTACTGAATACCCAAAGGTCAGACATAGCTTGTTTGCAAGCTAAATTTGATGCTATTAAGGCTCTGCAGCTTCAAAATTATGGATGCAGCCACTCACATAAAAGTTCTGAAAGTGGGACCTTGGATGACAATACTGACTCATTGATTGATTGTGGAGCCATTCATCCTCAAGGTATGAAGAAATTCAGAATTACACACATGTCTCCTGGAAATATAATTTCTATGGCTTCAAAAATAAAAGCCCTTTGTGTCACTGATTTTAATCAAGATCTGATTTAAAATACTTTACAAATGTATTTCTTGGTGTTCTATTACATTTCTCAGCCTTTTTATTCCTAAGCCATTGGTCAAGAAATTCAGAATTGTACATATGTGTCCTGAAAATACAATTTCTCTTATAGGAATTGACCAATGGCTTAAAAGAAAAGAAAAAGACCTTTGTATCAGGGACTCTAACCAAGCAATAGGGAAGGATCCAATGCGATCCATGTACGAACACTATTGATTTACTAGTGTTATATTGTGCTAGCATAAACCCATGCTTGCACAATGTCAGTAGCATTTGCTAGCACATTGGGAAATTTGGCAGTGCCTCATCAGAAAAGCTGTGATTTTTTGTGGGGAGCGTGCACCTTTTTCTCAAGCCAAATCATGCTCTTGGGAGGCTTGATTTTGCTTGAAAACAAGGTGCATGCTGCACCCCACCACCAAATTTCTCATCATGCTAGTAAGTGCTATTTATGTTGCACCAGCATTGGTTTATAAACCAGCATTGGTTTATGCTAGTGCAATGTTAACAGCACTAGCAGATCAACTCCATTGGATCCTTCACATATTTTGGAATATTTTAAAATTACTTTTATTCCACATTTCAGCCTAAGGTCCCCAAACTGCTCACACAATTTTGACTGATAATTCTCTTGTATTTTAACTAGGGACATACGGACTGTATAAAATCCGCTGCATCTGTGTTTCGCGGATTGTCAGGCGCCTTTTGTTCCAATGTCCACCCACAGATGGATGCGAATATTTTTTTCATCCTGCAGGAAAATATGCAAAGAATTACGTAAATATTTACATTAAGTATTTACATAATTTATGTCAGTACGTATCATTTAGTGTATTTTCCCCCATTCCATTCAACATTTCCTCAGCAGAAGCTTACGTACTTTTTTACGGATTTATATGCATAAATTTCGGGAAAGTAAAAAAATCATCTGAAAGTCCACGGACTCCACACGGCCTGAGGGGGGCTCTCCTCAGTAAATTCCACAGGTTGGATTCTTAGAAATCCGAGCTCATTTTAATCTGTCTTGAATTTCTCTAGCATCCCTAATTTTAACTAGTCTGGCAAGTAATTTGATAACAGCACCTCTCGATAAACACTTTCAGATGACAGCTTCGGGCTTGTGATAGATTTTCAATGCAGGTTTTAGTTCTCAAAGGAAGGTGGCCTACCTCTGTTTCACAGTACTTTTACTAGTCAAAGGGAGTCTAATTTTAGACCACATCTTCAGTACCAACACATAAATATTTCAGTAAGTATTTCATTACAGGGAAAGAACAATTGGGACCTTTAAAGACATGTACTAGAGCCCATTTCCAAACTCCCTTTAAACTGAAAGGTGAAATGAACTTGACTATGTAGCAAACAACAGGCAGCAGCTTTTCAAACTTTAAACAGTGTCATTCAAGAAAACATTGACATTTTACTTGAGCCTCTGGAAATGCTAGTGCCCTCCAAAGAGAAATGAAAGATTACTGCCCGAGGAAGAACAAATAGTTTCAAATGCAAATTACTTGATACTGACTCATATTGTACCAAACATCACGTTGCTCCAAGTGAAACTACATTTCCAAATGTCATATTTTTCTTCCTAATATTATCGCCCAAGGGGAACAGTAGTTCTAAAAATAACAAACAGATATTTAAACACCCAAAACATTTCAATACTGGCCAGTAATTAAGGGGGCCATTCGGTCCTCTTTGAAGCCAATGTCAATATTTCCTCCAACGTTCAGTCACTACAATAAACTCTTTTTTACCAAGAGAAGCCTTAGTCCAGTTGAGTTTAATTTATCGGTCACAGCAATAGTTTATTGAAACTACAATAATACAGAGATACAAGTTTAATTGTCATAAAAACAACCTCATGAACATCTAAAACCATTTGCTTCACAGTTGCAGCCACAAATACAAAACAAGAGAACATTTTCCCCAATACATTTCCCTCTCTTTTGGCTAAGAGAAATTGAGTTTGTTGATGGACTGAACAGCAGAAGACATTCCCAGTATTTAGACCTTTATTGTGTAGATATAGAACATGGAATAAGCAGTGTCCCAAGGGGGAGAATAAGTGAAGTAGAATGGTTAGGTCAGACTCAGTTATATATATTCCCTTGAAAAGAAATGGGATGGCATGCCACCTAGGGATGGGTGAATCTGTCATTTCTGCTTTTTCCACATTTAAATTTTCTTTCTCTCCTGGATATGAGAATTTTGCTAAATTCTTATCAAAACATAAATGAAATCTTCACCCATCTGCATCAGCCAAATTCAATAGCTACCGCTATTCCCAGCATGGTGAGGATTATGATGTACCTGCCTGCCATATAGCTAAGACTAAGAAAAAGAGGTGGAAACTGTAATTAAGCACGAACATGGTCGAAAACACAAGGATTCAAACCCAGACGTTTGAGGGCTAAGCACTCAAAGTCCTGGGCCTGGATGGACACATCTGTCAGATTTGGCTTCTCCCACATTCTTTAAAAAAACAAAAGGGAGGGGGGGAGCTCAGATTCTTTTTGTCCCAAATATTGAGAATTTTGCTAAATCCTTCCCCAAACCAAATTAAAATTAAATTCTCACCCATCCCACTGGAAAGATGTAATGTGACAGTCCTTCAACAAACCCTTCATCGCAAGTACGAAATCCCACTCTCTTCCGCTCCCAAAGTGTTGTAGGCTTTGTGCACAACTGTTAGGGATGGGATGGGCGGTTTCTGCGAGGCCAGCTTGAAGTGCTTCCTGCAGACCAAACAATATGAGGCAGAAATTGGCTGCCCTTTAAAGACAAGATCTTTGCAGTGCAGTTTGACACCCCTGCACTTTCCTGATTGGCTGGCTCCCATGTGGGGCACACTAGTCATCCTCTGGGGGCTAGGAGGATACTTTTCCCCCTTTGGACCAAAATTGCCTGTGAGACTAGGCTCGGTCGCTTGCTGCACCATGGGAGAAGGCCCTCTTTGGGGTGGTGGATTGTGTGGTGGTGATTTGTCTTAGGTCACAGTCAGTGGTGCAGCTAGGGGGCTGCACCTTGGTACCAAAAGACAGGGCTCTGCATCCCAGGGGTTGCCCAAATGACCACCCAGAGAGTGGCAGGTGAAGGGCAGCAGGGCAGGAGAAGCAAACTCCATTTTAATCTGTTAGCCATGATGGTGCTATGATGTAAGTGAGTTTAAAATAGGAAACAAAGTATTTTTTTTAATCAGGCAATCAGTTTTGTTGTTGTTCTAACATATTAGGAATGGAGAAGCAGTTTTAAAGCATGGAATGCCAGTTGGTGGGGAAAGAGAAATGCTAGTTCTGTGCTTCACAACTGAAGTAATACACATGGCCATCTAAAGGGGAGGGGGACGCTGAGACCATTAAGTCCAGGGTCTAAAATTACTAGCTGCAACACTGGGCACCGTTGCCAGAGTGTAGGTCAAAGGAAGGATGTACGAATCAGCAAAACATGAGCTTGCCAAAGTTCTCCGAATTCCATCTCCAAGCTTGTTCCAACTCGATTTCAGAATGAGGGCTTTGTTTTGTTTTTGGTTTTTTGGCATGAAAATGTGTGCATATTTCCATGCATATTTTTCCAAATGTATGCATCAGTTGTGCATGTCTTTGAAATGTACACATTCTTCTCCTATTGATTAAAGTGTATCTGTGGGCATTTTTCAAAAGTATGCACTTTTATGTGCATTTTTCAAATGTGCACATGCTGTTGAATGCATTTTACTTTTGGGGGGGGGGCCGCAAATCACATCTCAAGCTCAGAAATGTACGGGCCTCGGCTGCAGATTGCGTCTGAGTCTATGTTTGGTCTGGAAAGTGTGAACTGGGTAAATCCAGATCAAAAACAAACTGAAATGAATTTCTTGCACATCCCTAGTTAAAGGGGGGAGGAGAACGATGAGCACCCAGAGGCATCTCTTGGAGGGTGAAATGGGACTTCCGTAGACCTGCCTCACAGGGCTACATGAGTCCAGGGGAACAGCAACTGGAACTTACATAAAGCTGATAGGCCTAGGCTGTATGACGCAACCAGGCCTCCCTCTGCACATTATCAGATGTGTGGGTTGGGGGAGCCAGGGGGAAGGTGGGGCAACTTTTCTTGGGCTCTCAGGCATGGAAGAGTTGTCCAAGCATGGGAATGAGTCGGAAGAGTGGATGGTGTCTACTGCCTCGTCACAAGGGTGTTTACACCCACGCTAGATTAGATAGTTAAAACAGAATAACAATTCCTGTTACATAGCCCTTTAAATAATCAATAAAGCAGTGTCCCGTGGTTAACCCACATCTTGTGTCTTTTCTCCTTATTCCTGGGCCCATGCACTTTATTTCTGAAATGGCTGTCTCAAACTGCAGAGAGCATAGCGTCAGCTCAAATCACATACGAGTAAATGTTCTCCTAACTGAATATCTGGTAAGGATCGATAAAAAACTTTCATGCTCATGAGGATATTTGATCCTATAATACCAGGGAGCACTTTTCACATTATTTAGTTTAGAAGTATCAGTTTGCATAAGAACATCTTTAAAGCTATTTTTAAAATGAATCTTAGCCACAGCTGGTTCCATGCCATTAAAATATTCATAAAATAATCCATAAAATTAAATTAGACATATTGTCACGATACCCAGTAGACTTTTCAGCATACTTTGTGAAATTTGTTCTTGAGGGCAAAACTTAGGCAATCCATCATGATCATGTCCTATGGCCAATTTTTCAACCCAATAATTAAACTTTTCTGTCTGAATACCCATAATATTACACAGGTGTAATTCCAGCTTCAGTTCTAAGGAGGACAGGCAGTAAGCATCTAAGGACTATGATGAGCAAAAGGGGAATTATGTTCTGAGGAATTTTCACAGTGGTCCCAATTTTCAGCTCTGTATAGCATTCAAGGGTGAGATTTTGCTGCTAATAAGTTATGAGCAGAAAATACTTGCCACAAAATCTTAAAATGCCATTTATTGCCTGTTTGCTTTTACTCCAGAATAGCAGTGGGTGAATCTGTCAATTTCATTTGCTCCTACATTCAGATTTTTTAAATCTCAAGTTCTTTCTCTCCCAAATATGAAGAACTTTGCCAATGTTAGTAATATTTTTTTTAATCAAAAATGAACTGAAACAAAAGTCCCCACTCCAGAAGTCCTAAGACGTTCACACCATCCACTTGTTTCAGTGTGGAGGAGAAGAATCTCCAGATAGCAGTAAGATCTAACCTGCTGAGTTATCTGACTGTCAGTTCTCCAACAATGTTTGTAGATCCCCAATAATAATAATTTAAAAAATGAGTTGGATCCAGGCTGGCCTCTCCAGGAACAGAAGGGCTCCTTCCATTCATGGAGAGAACTAGGATCCAATGGAGACTGCCTAATTCAGGGAGGAGGCAGCGTGGTCATATTCAATCATGTTTCCTTTCCCCTGCCCTCTGAGCACAACCTCTGGCACTGTTCTGCAGAGTCCCCAACCCTCCAGAGCAGCTTTTCAAGTGTCGTAAGGGACTGCTGTAAGAAGAAGAAACTGGTGAAAATTGCCCCACCCCCTTCTTCCAGTGCTAGCGAAATTCTCCTGAGCACAGTTCTGGATCCAATTGTACTTTAGGACCAACTGGTCTTGATTACGGTAGTTCTCCAGTACAACCAGTAGACAGACATCTCAGGCTCCCTTGGGTGTAGGAGGCAGGGACTATATAGTCTGCATATGATAAAATAGATACATTCTTTGGTGGTGTGTATGGTGGGGGAGAATTCTCATCCCTTAATTTAGGGATAACATGATTTATATAAACATTAAATAGAGAGAAGACACAATCTAATCCTGTTTGACCCCTCTAGTGGCCTCAGTACTTGACCACAAGTAGGCATCCTTGTGCCCGCCAGATGTTTTGGACTACAACTCCCATCAGCCCCAGAAAACATAGCCAGTTGTCAGGGATTTTGGGGCCTGTAGTACAAACCTTCTGAATTGCACCAGTTTGCCTATCCTTGTTTTAGACTGACCTATAGGAGCCATTCTTACTGTAGCAACTTAGAGCATGTTCAGACAGAGAAAAGGCCTACAACTCCCAGCATGCCCCAGCCAGCCATGCCTTTTCTCTGTCTACACATGCATAGGATTGTGCCCTTACTTTAGCAGCACAGTAAAGGACTTCGATTAATATAATATTCTTCGATCAACATCAGTAGAGAGGAATTTAGTCTACAGTCTTTGCTTATGGAATCAGAAGTAATCTTCAGAGCCATAAGTGATGCATATAGATTGCTCTTCTTAATGTAAGAAGAGCTTACAAATAGGTGATATGAAATAAAACAATGATCCAGAATCAAGTATCCTGGCACAATCCCCGCTTTGCTTGTCACCAAAATATATTTGCCTCTGCCCAATCCTCCAGTCTGTAAAGAAGGGACTTGGTGGCATACACTTTGGCAATAATATCAATTCGGCTGATGAAACATTGATTGCTGGGTATAGGGTGTTTTTTTAAAAAAATCTCCTTTCTTATAGATGGAGAGAAGAATGATGCTTGTGTTTCCAACCTTGTGGCTTATTTCCAGAATGATTCATTTAAAAACAATTAAATCAGCTTCCATAGGGAACCACCAGTCTCTAGATTATCTTTGAATAATTCAGTGGGAATGCTATCTCCTCCAGGATCTTTTTGTTTGCTCAAGATTGCTCAAGATTCCAGCAATTTAACAATCTTCTTCTCTGAAAGAGGCAGCTAGAGGTCCACCAGGTCCATCAGATTCTCATTAAAATGTTGGATGTCCAAAAAAAGAAAAAGAAAGAAATGATCTGCCCATGCACAATTACATATATTTGCTGTAAAAAGATCTAGATGTTCCCCATATCCATGACTGATGAACTTGGAAAAAGTTCTACAGTGTCCTCTTAGTCATCTGGCATTTTCAATTTCCTTTCGGATATGTATTTGAGATATACTTAACAAGCTTTTTATAAGGTTTCTTATTTGTAGGTATTGAAGCTTCCTTGGCTTCCCCTAAATTAGAAGATGTAATCTTCTTGCAGCTTATTTAATTGGTTGTTTAGCAGCTTTGGGCAAACTTTTGGCCACTCAATTTTACACCCTTTCTAACAGATACAGAAGTATTATAAATGGCTACCAGCAAAGTTTCTGCCTGATTATTCCAACATATTGTTAATTGTTATCAATTAAACTGCATGCATCTTTTGTTTTTAGCACTGAATGTTCCTGTAAGTCTAATTGATTTATTCCAATCAATAAGGTTTGCAGGAACATTAGGTGCTAAAAACAAAAGATGTATGTAGGTTAATTGATACTGCTCATTGAAATACATCCACAGTTAATTTGCCAGCCCAATATAACCTTTCATTCTGTAGATAGATACTGCTTCTGTTTGAACCAGAAAGGAAGGCAAAGAATCAATCTAGTATTAAATATAGGTACAATAAAATTAATAGGTTGATAACCACTTCTTCTGAACAACAGAATTTCCAAAACTTTCCGACTTATCAAACTACCAAGAAAAATGTCAGAAATATAAACAGACATAATATAACAAACTATACTTGCATCTTCAGAAATAAATTAAAGTGAGATTAACATCCTTGGCCAAGGAGCCTCAAGCAGTTAACCAAGGCATGGACTCTGTCCTCACCCACTCTCACAGATGATCAGTGCTGTCAAGGCTGACAGTGGCAAGTCGCAAACAATCCTTCATAGGAACTATGAGTACAGTCCCAAATGCTGAATGTGGTGATCGAACCCAGCAACCATGGGCACATGGTTCATGATCTGACAGGGGATGTGGGCCTGGTTCTATGCAGGCACCATTGATGTGGAGTGTCTTTAATTTTTCTTTAACTTTTCTATGTGCAGTAGACCATGCTGAGTGGTTGCACAGCTGGACAGATCAGTGTATTTCTGCCCCATTTCAGTTTCACACATATTAATCTGTGATTAAAAACTTAAAATGCATGAAAATGTGATTAATTTTTTTAAAAAATTATTCACAAAATATATATTTCCCCTAAATACACATATTAGATGTTATTGTAAATTTTGTGAGCTGAAAACTCCATTACAAGATTCAGAGAAGTGCAGAACTTAAGGATAACAGTTTTACTCTCGGTGTATTTATCTGGGAAGTGTGAATCAGGCTGGTTCACTTAAAAATGCGGACTCAACAAAATTCTCAAGCATCCCTAAGTGATTGGAAATATATAGAGGAGCAGATTTCCCCATTCTATTCCTTCATCGATCCAGAATTCCACTCTGTGCTGCCTTTCTCTCCTTAATTCTGGTTTAGCAAAGAGAATCTCTAAAAGTAACTCCACAATTACAGGATGCAGAATTTGCCACAACTTTTACTTTCTTCAGTTCATTTGCATTTCTCCCCCACAATGTGCACGTGTACACTGAAAAAACAAAACATAACACAACTATCTTGATGAACAACATATTGTGAGAACAATGGAAGCTTCCCAAAACACTAGTTACACTTTGGATGTAAGACCAATTATATGGAACTCCAAAGTCCAAGAGGAGATCAGATAAGAATTATTACTGAAGAATCCCTATGTTTCAGTTGGTCCAGCATGTGAACACTTGATTATGTTCAACAATCATTTAATAGTTTAATCAAGAGTAAGGGCTTAACATTAAAGGAAGCCTGGGCATGTTGCCTACAAAATAGCTAGCCTTTTAGGTCACAATTTCACAGCAAACCATCAGAGAAAATAAGGGGCTTTACCTTAAAGAACTGCTGTGCATGCACTGTTTTGCTAAATACTGGCTGCTCATATGCAGAATCTCCCTTTACATTTCAAACTTTGTGGGGAAATGGCACTCAATTCATAATACAGCTGAATGTCCTATTCCAAACTGAGCACTGGCAACATCAGTAGCTTTAATAAGATTTCAGATGAGCACTTAATTTTTAATCTATCCCTAATTTATCAGTGACACTGAATTATATTCAGTCCCCATTGTCATGCTACAACAGTTCTCTTCCTACAATGAACAAATAACATTCATCCCATGTACATTGCCTTGAGTTCTTTAGAGGAAGTTCAGGAGATACATTTATTTACTTATTTGTTTAAAAGATGTTTATTCTGCCTTTCCTCAAAATTTCAAGGAGGCTAACAAATTCAACTCAAAATACAAAAGCTAACACATACACAAACACACACGTACCAAGAACTAAATGGTTTTCAGTCCCATAATTTCACTCTTGACAGATTAATTCTAATATTCCAAACTATTTTACACAAAATGACGTATAATAAAGGATCTAGTCAATCTCTCCAAACAATGGAATTACAATAAGCAGGATGGCTCATTGGTGGATGATGTGTGCTTTTGGCATATTATTAATTCATTCATCTACAGTTAAAACCAAAGGCCAGCACAAAGTCATTAAAAAGTTCAATTACCAATAAAAAATGTCAGTAAAGCTGTCAAAACAATGTACACATATATATGGTGATGACCCCAATATGGTACAATAATAGACAGTGCATAATTCGGGGCTGGGGGGGGGGAGTTGTCAGCAACTGCAAATGTCTCACCTCTACAAGATACATCTCTGAATCAGCAGGCAAAAAACCAACTCTTATTGGAGCCAATATAGTCCCTTGATTAAATTAGAAATCCTGGAAATCTATGGGAATGAACAGTTTAAATCCAAGTACTTTGGCTTTCACTGTCCTGTTAACATTATTCATCCCATTTTGCCAGGAGTGGATAGACTTTAGTTTAGACATGTCAGATCAACTTTGTTTTTTACTATACCCTCAAGATTCACCAACTAGAGCCAAGTGCAAATGACACACAACTAGGATTAAAGAACAGGGTGCCTCTGAGCACATTCTGTGCCAGAACTGAACTGACAGCATTTTCACACAAAAGTCCACCCTCTGTTGACCCCAAGCTTTCATCATTTCAGCAGCCCAAGTAAGGTGGTGGTATTTGTTGTTGCTATTGTTAAACCAGTGAGAGTCAGAAACTCTTGCTGATTACTTCAAATCACTCAGAGATCCACCAGTAGATCCTGATCTTCTTCTGCCTGATCCTGTAATAGATTATCATTCCATTCTGTGTGTATTTAAGGTAAAAACACTGCTAAGTAACAGTCACAACATAGAATCTGCATTCATATCTGTAGCCATCCAAATGAGTTCAAGGATATGATGGTTTTCGAATTTCAACAAATGTTGTCAATCTGTACTTAATGATAAATCTCTGCAGTATTACTTCAGCAGGAGGCCTTTTTTTAAAAAAAAACAAAAACAAAACTGTGCATGTCTGTTTAGACTCTTTTGTTGAAGCCATCTTTTTTGTTGAAAAAGATGAGGTAGGTTTTTTTGAGGAGTTTGAATTTGAGCTAAATGGGAAGCAGCTATAAGCATAGAAGGTTAGAGGCATGAAAACTGCAGTGCATCATATAAAGTGAATGAAGTAAGCAGTTATGTTAGAGAAAGGATGAACAGAAGAAAAATGTGCTTGTAAGAGGAAATTAGAGAAAATGGGAAGATAGCCTTGAATACAATTGCTCTGCTCCTTCAGTCATTTGGCTATTTGCTTGCACTGTAATGCCGTTCTCATCAGTGTGTTTTTTATCATCCTTTCCCTTTATTATCACCCCATAATAGTTTATAATAGTGCCCACAAAAACTTTGTTTTATTTACTTGCTTACTTACTATATTTCAGCCATAGCACCTCCTCAGGTGGTTTACAAAGAAACAGGTGGTAGAACCACCCTATACGTTCTGCTGGACCTTTCAGTGGCTTTCAGTTCCATGGGCCATGGTATCCTTCTGGGGCATCTGTCTGAGATGCGACTGGGAGGCGCTGCTGTATGGTGGCTCCAGGCCTTGGAGGGGCATTCTCCAAAAGTGGTGCTGGGAGATTCCTGTTTGATGCCACGGCTTTGTCCTGTGGTATCCCTCAGGGTTCTAGCTTATCCCTGTGCTATTTAACATATACATGAAACCGCTGGGAGAGATTTCCAGAGTTACTGGTTTATACCACCAGTATGCTGATGACACCCAACTCTATCTCTCCTTTCCACCTAAATCCAAGGAAGCTGTTCTGGTTCTAAATCAGTGTCTGATGTCGGTAATGGACTGGATGAGAACTAACAAACTGAAGCTTAATCCAAACAAGACAGAGGCGCTCCTGGTCAGTTGAAAGGCAGATCAGGGAATAGGGATTCAAGCTGTACTGGATGGGGTTACACTTCCCCTGAAGACTCTTAGATTTGGTGCTGAACCTGGATGCCCAGGTCTTGGTGGTGGCCAGGAGTGCATTTGCACAGCTGAGGCTAGTGCGTCAACTGTGCCGATTCCTAGAGACGTCTGATCTGGCCATGGTCACACATGCCTTAGTTACATTCCATTTGGATTACTGTAATTCACTCTACATGGGTTTGCCTTTGAAACTGTTCAGAAACTTCAGGTGGTCCAGAATGCTCCAATCAGAATGCTGACAGGGGCTGGTTACAGGGAGCACGTGACTCCCTTGTTACAGCACCTTCACTGGCTACCAGTCTGTGTCTGGAAATAATTCAGAGTGCTGGTTATGACCTATAAAGCCCTATACAGCTTGGGATCAGGCTACCTGAAAGACCACCTTCTTCCATACGAGCCTGCCTGGTCCTTGAGACCTTCTGGAGAGGCTCTGCATTCGAGACTGCCACCATCAGAGGCATGTTGGGTGGTGATGCAAGACAGGCATATTTTGGTGGACTCTCCCAGGCTGTGAAACTCCCTCCTGAGGAAAGCTAGGTTTGCTCCTTTTCTGCTATCCTTTCACTTTACTCAAGAAGGCCTTTGCCCTGTAAGTGGGTCTGTGGGTTGGGTGCTGTTTTTTATTCTGTAATGGTTATGTTTTTATTGTATTTGAACATGTTTTATTGTTTTAATCTATTTAAAATTGTTTTCATAAGCTGCCTTGAGTGCCATTTATTTTGGTAGAAAGATGGGGCATGATTCAAATAAATAAAATAAAAAACAACTTAAAACAATTCACAGTTAAAACAATCCAAGGTTAAAAATAAAGTCTAAAATCTAATAGGCAAAATATCTAACAAAAGAGCAGTGAGAGCAGGATAATAATAAAAAAAAGAGCATCAGAAAGGTTAGTCTCCAGCTCTCTATAAAAAGAGATGAGTGTCTGCTGAACCTTCAGTGGGAGGGAATTCTAAAGAACAGGGGGCAGCACAGAAAATGACCTGCTCCTTATTGAGGACAGCCTAACATCCACAATTGACAGTACCTGGACAAAACTTTATTGGCATATGTTAATGCTCAGATGGTTTCATACAGTATAAGGCACTCCCTGATGCACCCATGATCCAGATCATTTAGGGTTTTAAAAGTCAAGACCATCACCTTGAACCCAGTCTGGAAAAGGACTGAACTGCTGTTGGAGACATTTCAAAATAGGTGTTACATTTCCACGGCTACTCAGCATTGTCAGCAGGAAGTGAATCCTGAAACGCGTTGAAGTTTTCAGGACATTGTCAAGGGCAGTCCCATGTAAAGTACATTACAGCAGGCCTAGAATCACAAGAGCATAAATGGAAGTTGCTAGATCCTTGTCTTCCACTAGCAAGCACAGTTGGTGAATCAACCAATGTAGTTTTAAAGAAACAAAACGCAGGGCCACACCCACAAGCAAGTCCAGAATTATGCCTCAACTGTGATTTTAGGCACCAATTCAAGAAATTCAGAGCTCTGCCTAGATCTGATGAAAAGCAGAAATGGAACTGAATGACATCAGCACTCCAGATCTTGGATGGTTTCATGTAGATGTAAGAGAGCATGGGAGTCAATATTGATTCCTGAGAGCCCCACATGATAGTTCTCATGGGAAGGAACAACAGTCTTCCACTACCACTGCAAGGTGGAGCCTTCACACAACCAACATAAACAATCCTGAAGGTTACCATGGAGAAGTCAAGGAGAATTGTAGGGACACACTGGCCCAATCCTTCTTCTGAAGCAAATCAGGGACCTGAGGGACCAAGGGCTGTTTCTGTCCCAGAAAAAAATCACTGGCAATGGTAAAATGGCGAGCTAAATTTGACCCGTTAAGTGCTCTGTAGTGCTAAAAGTGGCAACATTTTTTGTAAAAAACAAATAAATAAATTTGTGCTGCCGCTGAATTCAGTGGCAGGGGGGGCACACCAGAGGGCAGTGGGGTATGTATGAGGCCCACAGGCCACATGTTGCCTACCCCCAAGCTTATGGATGAGTCCATCTGTAAAGTCCATTTCCGCAGGCTTTGTCCTTTTCCCACCTCCAAGTCCATTCCGGGGGGTGGGGGTTACAGGAAAAAAAACTTACGTATTTTTCAAATGGATGGATTATTTGACACCTTATTTGACTAAATGTATCCATTGATGGGCACAATGGGGACATGCATACCCCCATTGACTCAGGTGTGTTTGTGCATGTTTTAGGAACATACCTATTTTTGTATGCACATTTTTCAAGAGAGTGCATGTTGTCAAATGCATTTTTTTCTTTCATGGAATGCATCACAAGCCCAAAAATGTAGAGATTTCTGGCCACAAATTGTGTCTGGTTCCACATCCAGTTCCAGGAGATGAGGACCAGTTAAATCCATTTAAAAAACCCTCAATGGAGCAAATGTCTCACCCAACCCTATAAGAGCTTATTCACTACATGAAATCTCCACTTGATGACATTAGGCAGATGCCAGCCCAGCAGATAACTGGGATTTTTGCCACCAGAACTGCCACAGAATAGGCAGATAACTGGGATTTTTTTGCCACCAGAACTACCACAGAATAGGCCTTCAAATGGGCTGTAACCTGTGCTCCTTCAGATTCCTCACAAGTATACCACCACCTGTGCTCTAAACATTTTGCCAGCTGCTTCATAAGAGTCTTCTGTATTCCTCTAGCAAAGGAAGTGGCTAGATAATAATGACCAGGGAGGTATTTCCCACACCTGACATTGGGAGAGACTATGGCTGGATCTACACTTACCACCTTTTTTCGCTTCCAATGAGGTTTCACCACCCACCTTTCACACTATGCAGTAGCCGCCTCAAATTAGAACCGGAATTTCCCACTTCCGTGCTCCTGCTTTCAATACCCTGATATCCCAGTATTTCCCCTTAATATGCTCTGATTTTCTGCCTTTGCTACCATATCCATTTGTAGTCCCCTCCCCCGCCTTTCCATATGTGGCTGTGTTTGTATTTCCCTCCTGTCCAATCACAGCTATCGACGGCCCCATGTCTTCTTCTGGCTACTGATCGCATAGCTTTCTCAGCAGCCCCTGTTTCCTCAGCAACAAGCAAAGGGCTGGATGCATGTGCGCTTGTCTGATCTCGGAAGTGAAGCGGGGCTGGTCCCGGTCAGTGCTTGGATGGGAGACGGCCTGGGAATCAGGCTTCCTGCACTGAGCAGGGGGTTGTTGTATCCCTTCAAATGAGACTAAGTTTTACCCCCTCTTATCCCCCACTCTGAATGTTGTTGTTTTTTAATTCAGGTGTTATTCTTGCAGAATCGGGGCTTCTCCGCGATTTTTTTTTCCTAATTGAGGCATGATCTTTGAAGCTTTGAAGTTGTGAAGCTTCACAAGCGCATGCACATCTCAGACAAGCGTGTGCACATCCAGCCCTTTGCTTGTTGCTGAGGAAATGGGGGCTGCTGAGGAAGCTATGCGATTGGTAGCTGGAAGAACACAAGAAGACATGCTTCACAACTTCGAAGCTTCGAAGATCATGCCTCAATTAGAAAAAAAAACATCACAGAGAAGCCCTGATTCTGCGAGGATAACACCTTAACTAAAAAAAAAAAAACATCCGGAGTGGGGGATACGAGGGGGTAAAACTTAGTCTCATTTGAGGGGATACAACAACACCCTGCTCAATGCAGGAATGGTTCCCAGGCAGTCACCCATCCAACTACTGACCAGGGCCAACCCCGCTTAGCATCCGAGATCAGACAACCGCGCGCAGGAAAACAGCACAGCGCTTGAGTGTGAACCGAGCTTGCGCATTCAATGAAGCACTGCAACGGGGAAAATGGGTGAGTGTGAATAATCACGTTTTAATGCTAGAGCATTTAACCCAATGGGACACCAAATTCATTGCGATGGTGGGCGCAATGTAGATCGGCCCACATCATCCCACTTCTACGTCAGTTCTCCCATAGTTGCTGAATCCCTGGCCCTTAACTCAAAGGGCTAGTTTAAATTCTTCCAGGATCTACATACTCTTTTTCAAATTATATTATTCATTTATCTCATTATTCACTGTCTTTATTTGCCAAAACACTTGCCTCTCCCCTGATCCCATGTACATCCCATCTAAATCTTGCTCAAAAATCTTTCACCCATGTAATTACCTTCTCTTTGAATAAGGTAGTCTTATTAAGGGTTTGCTTAATTTTATTTATAAGGTTCTTCAAAGCTGTGAACAAGGTCCCTTAATAAAAGGCACATTTTAATCAGCTCAGTGCTGTTTCTCTCATGTTATACATTATAATAATAGAACAATAACATTTTAAAAATGAAGAAACATGGTGAGAAACAAGGCATGGCAACATTATCATTATCATCATTATTATTCAAATAATGAAAACCTGAACAAGAATGCACCCTTTTAAGTTATTATTGCATCTACTTTTTGGAGCTTAATTTTATTTTTTGCCATGTGAACTAGCTATTTCACAATTTTTGGCATTTTATGTGAGGAGTTTCTTTACTGCAAATTTGAATTCTCCTATTTTTTTTAATTTGTTTGTTTATTTAGTATATCCTGCCTTGCCACAAATGTCACCAAGGCAGCATACAATAAAAATAAATAAAACATAAAAACAATAAAGCATTAAAACAATATTAAAGCAACATTAAAACCACTACTCACAGTATTTTTATATTCTACACAGTATTATAATTTATACATTAAAATGTTTTAGACTATTTTTTATTTTTTTGTGAAATTACAACAAAAGAAAAAAAATAAGAAAAAGAAAGAAAAGAAGAAAAATTATATACATACATAGATCTGTGTATATCCATGTCAATGAATACATATGAAAGGCAGATATATGAAAATACAGCATATACAGTATTATGTGTATTGCAAAAACTACATGCCCCATGTTCTCCTGGCATGGCTAAAACTCACTTCCTGTTAAACAGTCTTTTGTTCATATGCTTTCAAATATTGGAACTCTAATACCCTAACAGTGCAGCCCTACACATATATACTCAGAAGTAAGTTTCATTGAATTCAGCAGGGCTTATTTCCAGGTAAGTAGTTATAGGATTGCAACCTAAGCAGTGCTGGCTGCAGGTTTTGAAGGGCCCTTGGCCAAGACACCCTCAATGGGCCTCCTCCCTCAGTGAGTCTACCTTCTAACCACCATTGTCCCCAGCTACCCTTGCTCCTCATTGTCTTCCTCATCACTGACAGGCAGAGAGCAAGTAGGCAGTGGCATCTCCTGCTCCTCCTCACCACATCTTCTGTCTGGACCAGGGTGAGAGGCAGGTGAATGAGCAAGTTGCAATGCTAAAGAGGATGAGCAAATTAAGGGGCTCTTGACAACGGGGTCCTGTTGGGGTGTGGGCCCTCAGTAGGTGCCCAGCCATGCCTACCCTTGATGTTGGCCCTGAACCTAAGCCCCACCCCTACATTTTCAGGGGTACTCACTCCACCCCTTCAGTTCAGACCTTTCCATGTTGAACCATCAAGGTCTGAGAGGGAGTTCTTCTCATGTTCACTTGAATGCAAGTAGAACTCTCAGCGGGATCAGGAACCCTGAAAAGGCAGGGTCCATGGTCACATGGAGGGTTCTACTCCCATTCAAGTAGAACTCCCTTTCAGACCTTGCTGGTTCAACACAGCAAGGTCTGAACTGAGGTGGCCAGGGACAGCATGTGTGCCCGCATCCCGGTACATACTGTAAGCCCTTACATGTTCAGACAAATGCCTGAACAGGGCTCCAAAGAATCAGTATTCAATATTCTTAAGGAATCAGTTTTCTTGAAATTAAGCCTATAGATTAAAAAACAAACAAACACCTGCCTTTCATACAATAGCGTCTAAGCTCATTGTATAAAGATGAAATGCTCAAATCATTTATTCTATCACAATTCATTTGAGTCTAGTGTGTGTCTGGGGTTGGTGATTGTACCTCTGCTTTGATTGTATCTCTGGATCTCTGGCTTTGGAAGAGGTCAGCGATTAGTGCTGTGCCATTCTGTTTTTTGTTTTGTTTTTTCTGTCTGTCTTAACCATTCTCATTCAATTTGACAGAAAAAAAGTGTTTGCTGGTGAACAGAATTTCAAAGGATTTTGGTGAAATTCTCATGGGTAGGCTCTGAGGTGCTTGCATTTACCTTACTCCCAAAGTGGCCAACATGTGCATAAGTGACTGCCCTCTTTCATTGTACAATCATCTGTCCGGTGGTTTACAGCCTCCTCGGCATCCGTGCTCCATTCATGTGCAGGGAATGTCATCACAAGATAACTCATCCCACAGGATTTTTCAGGAAATGAAGTGCAGGCAGCTGGGGAAGCTGCAGAGTCATGGACAGATGATAACAGAAGCAAAAACACACACACCAAGCATCCTTGGCCACCCTACAATAAATAATAAGCTAAGCCCAAAAACACCATCAAAAGAAATTCAAAAGGAATGTTACGCACCTCAAGCATTAGGCAAAAAGGTGGAAGCCCCTTACATAGGGAAAGAAAATGTTCAAGAAATTGGAGGACAGGTTTTGACACAAGCACTAGCAGCAATTCTTGAGGCTTCATACAATATTAAGGCCAAGTTGTGTATACCAAATACCTTTATTTGCTAATTTTTATATTATAAAATGTTTAAGAAAGATAAGTTGCCAGAGCTACAGAAAAAAATCTAATATTAGGTTCTAACTGGTGTCGATTGATGTCAAATTCAGATGGAGTTAGCATTTGTCTAGTCAAAAATAATGAGTATAGCTTTTGAGCATCTGCATGTTGGAAAGTTTGGCCCTTCAGACCATGTGATCTTGACTTCCCTGATATAAAGGCATTGCATGAGAACTGTACCCTATTTTCTTCTTTATTAAACCAAGACACCCACTGAATTGTAAATGAGCTGATGCAAGCCAGTTATCCAATAATATGAATTTTTATTCTTGCAGGTGATTACATAGTCATGACTATATACTTCGATTTAAGCAGAAGAATGGGATACTTCACTATTCAAACATACATTCCCTGTATATTAACAGTTGTCTTATCCTGGGTATCATTTTGGATTAAAAAAGATGCCACACCAGCAAGAACAGCCCTAGGTAAGATCTCAGGGGGAAAAAATCTTTTTCATGTATGTGAATCCTGCCTAGGTTTGTTTGAAACACAGAAATTCCTTCTAACTTCCAATGAAAAATTATTTAATGACCATTTGAGGTCATTAAATATATTCTGCCTGCATTCTGCAAATATAGGCATATTCCTGATTGCCACAGCCAGCCTCCAATCCCAGGATGGTTAAGTATGTGAAGGATGGATTCCCACGACTCTCTACTTTTCTGGTTACACCCATATTCTCATTTGAAATCCCCTAGTCTTCTAGTTTAACTCTCTCTGAGAACTTTCTCCCATCCTTAATTTTCCATTTCGGGATAGCAATAAAACAACACCTTAATTAGGATCAACCCCAAAGCACAAGATGGTGTGCAAACTTTGAAGCTTATCAGGATTCTTCTTCAGGCTGGATATAAGCAGACAGGCAGGCAGACTACGGGAAAAAGTGGAATATCTATCTATCTATCTATCTATCTATCTATCTATCTATCTATCTATCTACCTTGGGATGATGGCAGCCCAGTTTGCAGTTCGTAACCATCTTACTATTAGGTTAGACAGGGACCTGCAACAAACCCCTGTGGCATGGAGTTCTTCTGCTCAGTGCTCCAGCCAGCCAAACAGTCAGTGTTCTGTTCCTATCCCTAACAGTCAGTCATCATTCCATGCCCACTGAGCATTATCAGTTCTCATCAAGCAATCTTTGGTTTTTCTCCTCCATTACGGATACTTTCTCCAAGGGATGTCAGCGAAATCCAGTTTTGTTCACATGGCAGCTTTAAAGAGGCCCATTTACACAAAACTACAGGAGTAAATGGTCCATTGCGGCTCGTGAAAAGCAGGAAACCATGTGCTTGCCCAACTTGGCATGCGCCAATTCAGGCGAACACAGGGATTTACAAGCTGGCATCCAGCGGGCCAAGCTGTTGAAAATTTGCCAAGCTCCACCTCAAACTGGATTCCTCCCACATCTCTACTGCTCACCTGAGAGGGTTTGAGTGCACTCTTTTATACAAGGAGTTGAAGGTTCTCACTAAGATTATGCCCACTGTGATTATCCAGAGTGAAAGGTAGCTGCCACCAGCTTCTTATACTCAGTCTTTCCTCCAAGGTAGAGGACCTCTTTAGAGAGGGATGGTATAGAAGGGTACCCACTAGCAGGTCTGTGACCCTTCCACCCAACTCTCTTGAAATGGAGTCATTCCAACCCCCTGGGTACCTGCAGTTCTTCAGACCAGTAATACTACAAAGCAATTTGTTTCTTGGTGGGAAGGTTCTCACACATGCACTTAAGAAGCATTTAAAAGATAATTGATGGGGCCATTTAGATGTTCCCGACCTCTTACCGAAATCTCATCTTCATTGGTGCAAACTTGCCTTATGGGAACCAAAAACCCTCCGAGATATGACACAGCCTGAGTTTGTTTCATCCTTTATCCTTCATTCCCATCCTGATGGGTACAAGAAGTGCTTTCTCACAAGCACTTTTGGAATTTTCACCACACAGCATGAGCGACACTTCACAGTCCCAGGCTATACATATCTGTATAGATGCAAAATAGTATGTATGCATGTATTTATGTATTTATGACATTTCTATACTGCCCAATAGCTGATGCTCTTCTACAATTTACATAGAAATATGGTATATCTCACCATAGTGCAGAAGACTATGACCAGATCACCTGTGTACTTACCTGTTCAGTCTGCTGTCCAGGTGCTCACTGTTGATGGACAACAGTTCTTACAGTTCTTTATCTTTAAACCAGAATTGGGCGGGACAGCCCTTCAAACAGAGGATACCTTATAATAGAGGGTGGTCCTCTGGCAGCCCTTCAAATGCAGGACTGTCCTCAGTAAAAGAGGACAGTCCTATGATATCTGGTACCCAATTGCTTAGTAAATAGTCTATGGATTGTATGTGATCATGTAGCTCAGCAACCGTATTTGTTTTGTTAGTGTCTGGCTGGAACCATCCCATCCTACATAAATAGTAAGAGAGGTAATATTTGGGGAACATGACAGCCGAAATAAGTTCCTAAAATATATTTGGGCACCCACTAGCTAGCATTGTTTTCCAGCAATGTAGCTAAATGCTAGCTCTTTCCAGTCATAGTGGGCAGCTGTTTTTCCACTAGTTTGAACCAGCCCCATTTGTAGTTAATAACACAGATTATCTTATCTTGATAATGACAATTCAGAGCTGTAGAGAGTTGAGAGGGGACAAAGCAAAAATACATACATACATACATACGTAAGCACATATTTAACTGTGAATGTGCACATTTTATTTCAGTTGGGCAATGATAAAAAATGACTGAGTGTGAGGCTGTGATCATATGGTGTAGATCCCTGTAATAGCAATGTTTTAAAACAAGGGTGGGGAACCTGCAACCCAAGGACCAAAGGTGGCCTTCTACATAGTTTCATGTGGTCCTTGGCCTACTTTCAAACTCCACCCACTGCTGGGTCTAATCACACCCACCACCACCAAGTGGGCCCTGGCAGCTTACCCTTGAGGGAATGTGGCCTTCAAATGAAAAACAAAAGTTCCCTGGCTGCATTCTAAGACCTAGCTTACACACATACGTGAATAAATGCACCATCACAGTAGATCCAACACTATCAGTAGAGCTTCCAAATATCTCATATTATTCAAAACACAGTGTATTTGAATGAGATTATTCATTTCATACCTTCAGCTCTGAGTCACCAAATAACGGGAAAACAAAATGAACCAGACTTAAGTGGTCATCATGAGGAACATTAAGCACAGTGGAACTGAATGCAAGTGCCCTCTATTACTCTGAATAGGTCAGCATTGTCACTGCTGCTGCCATTGTTACAGCACTGAGTTTTTAGGTGAGGGAGGAGGGAGGGGGCTTCTTGGCTAACTCAGAGTTCATTTTAAAGACCAGCTCTGGCATAGCACTTGTACTGACTGTGACTAACTGGAACCATGATTTTGCTGGCATACAAACTGCATGCATTTAGTAAGGTGGCATTGTCAAGAAAGAGGAAGTGCGTCACCAAAAAAGAGGGACCCAGTTTGCATAGCATATATGCACCTATGTATAGGTGCAAATTTAGAAATAGTAACTATAATTTAAATGGAAATACAATACATCTCACCATAGTGGAGAAGACGGACTAGGTGATATCCGTGCCTGCTAGGTCTGCTGTCCAGGTGCCAACCACTGATGGGTGAATCCAGTGCCCCTGCTCACTCTCCTTATGGTTCTTCATGATTGATCTTGACAGCCCTTCAAATGGAAGATACCACCAGCTCTCCAAAATAGAGGACTGTCACCTTTAATGTAGGACACCTAGCCACCCTAATGTTTGCATACCCCTGCACATGGCCACAAAGCCCCACTATACAAACACAGAATTCTACATGTGGAGGCAGCCATGACATGACCACTTCTGCCCATGGTACTTGCAGCTCACCATCACTGCAAGCAGCAGCTCATACACCATCTGGTTTAGCAGATCTTTCATTTTCTATCCCAGTAGCCAGCTCGACACTGTAAAACCAACAGGCAGGGAGTGGAGAGGAGATGCCTCAAACAGGTGACAACTCTGTTGGGTTGCCTACATGAATGTTGAGCTGAAAGTTTGAATTTGGGATTGTAGGAAGCTGAACCTCCATCAATAGTCAGGGGGTTTGAAACTCACTGCTGCTGCAAGTTTTCTTTACCAGAAGACCCCAAGGAAATAGATTTCACAGATATAAGGAAGGAAAGAGTTGTGAACTCTCTCAAAGATTCTATCTAGACCAGCTTCCCTCCACCTTGGGGCCCTCCAGATGTTTTGGACTCCAACTCCCAGCATTCCTGACCACTGGCCAAGCTGGCTATGGCTGATGGGAGTTGATGTCCAAAACATCTGGAGGGCACCAGGTTGGGGAAGGTTGATCTATACAATGTGTAGTGGGGGCTGGTGGCTCCAATTTCAGTGGGGCCATGAATCCATTCTGGTTTTAGAGTTCAGCCAGAACTGAACTCTAAAGGAGCTATCCAAGGTGCTGAACTCTATCTCCAAAATAGGTTGAACACCTTGGATCACTCCTTTAGAGTTCTGGCTGGTTCTGACTGAAGCCCAGAATGGATTCACAGGCCCATTGAAATAAGTGCCAGCAGCCCCCACTGGTCTTGAGGGACACATTTTAAACCATTGCTATTTCTGTTACAGGCATATTGAAAGGGGTGGGGTTGCTGTAAGTGAGAACCCGACATAGCTACATGTCCTCCCGCCTTCTTTTAAATTAGGCATAGTGGTAGAGACAAGGAAGGATCAGGAACAGCTGTGAATAGCTTTTCTCCATCAAAAGTGCAATGAAATGACAGAGCATGCTCTTGAATTATATTTTCACAATGCTTGACTTTTATCGAAGAACAAAGACGGTGTATGTCAAGTGGCTTTACGTGGCCGGCAAAAGCCTCTGGTCCTGGCTTTCCAGAAGCAGCTGGTGTATCACTGTGCACCTCTCTTCCCAATCTGATTAGAGGGAGGCATAGGTTAGAAGTTTAATCACAACACCGCATTATCTTCTAAATGTTTGACTGCCTCTCTGGCCAGTGGGAAATTTAGAAGGTTAAAAACATTTCAGCTGTAGAGGCAGTGGATCGGAATCAGAATTTTAGAAAGTTTGAACGATGCCTGAGGGAGATCAGTGCCTTGCGGTCACTGGAATCCAGCAGATTTGTGGAACAAGGCAAGGTCTTGCTTTTCAAGATCACATCCTCATTCAACAGAGCTTTTGGCAATTCATTGGCCAGGTGCCCCTCACTCTGAAGAGTTGGCCTTTCTTGTCCTTTGTACCCAACACAGGAGAGAAGACGCCAGATATGACTGAAATAGGGCCACAGTGTTACCTATTACAAAGGCAGATATGCAACTGAATTGATCATTTTATTTACCTACCAACAGCCTCCCCAACTTCCTCAATGCATGTATCCTATCCGTCAAGGTGAGAGATGGGAGGGAGGGAGAGAGAGAGAGAGCATTGCCTGTTGCCTACCTTGCTTGAGTGATCCCACCTTGGTTTCAAACATCAGCTCAGCTAAACCTGAGCTGGAGCATCTGCAGCCTACAACCTGAATTCAGCTGGGAGCATAAACCTGTCCTGGGGCCTCTGCCCCCTTCTGCCGGAGAATAAGGCAGACGGGGTGGGGGTGCTATGATGCTCACTGCACCTCAACTCTGTCTTCTTCTCTTCTCCTATCATGTAAGGGCTCCAAGGGATGGAGGTGGACTGGCAGGCCGTCTGGAGCGGGTGAGGGGGCAGTGCTCCAAAAGGTAGCTAGGCCCAGCTCATGCATGGCCTCCAGGATAGCAGTGGTGCCACACTGGGCTTCATCCCTTGGAATGGGCCAGGGGAGAAGCACTAGAAGAGAAGCAGAGGGAAGATGAGGACTAGGGGCAATGAGAAAGGACAGCTAAGGGGGGGGGGCATGGCAGGGGACAATGGCTGTTTGCTCTCCTAGCAAAGAAAGCTACACCCACACCCAACAAAATCAACATCCTGTTCTTCCTCCTCCTTCTCGTTTAGGGCAATTATGGCAACTTTTCAAAGGTTACTTTGAAGAGTTCCTGGACTGGGTTTTGTGTCCCACCCATTTTTACCCCGCCCCCTCTTATTTGGATAATTTGCTTCCCCCACAATGCATCATTGATGTAGTATCATGTTGACTAAGGCATCATGGGATAGCATGGCAGCACACTGGTCTGGGAAAGGCAGTGTTGCCGCAACTTGCCTTAGGAATTCTGCAGAGGAGCTTCTCCCTCAGTGGGAATAGAATGCATGATGTCATTTCCCCACTGGGGATGATGGGACTTGTAGTAGGAAAAGGATGCTGTGTGCAATTTCCACTGTGGGGAGAAGGCCCTAGGGGGGCCTTTCCTGAAGGACAATCACATTCTGCTGAAAACTGGAAGTAATTGAACCCACTGCTACCACCGCTGGCCAAGGCAGGGGCAGGGGGAGGCTGCTGAGGTGGGTCGCACCCTGCATGGAACAGCTTGTGTGCACAGCTATCATAGAACAGTAGCAGGGTTGGAAGGGGCCTACAAAGCCATCGAGTCCAATCCACTCACTATGTTTGCCCCAGTCCTGCTGTCAAGTGGTGCTCATGTCTGCAAGCCCTCAGTTGGACACTTGAGATGTATCCTTACCTGTGTGTAGATCTGGTGAAGTCACTATATCTGAGCCTCAGTTCCCCATCTGTGAAATGAGAATAATAATAACCCAGGTTTGGGGGAAGGCAAACTCAGTGATCAGCACCAGTAATTACTGGCCTAAAAACACATCTCCATGTAAAGTTCAAAAGCAAACATACCTCCTGGAAAGCAACATACAGAGATGAATTGCATCTTTAAAGGTCTCCAGTCAAAGCACCATTTTTTTACTACTTCCCTATGGTCATTTTGAGGGAAGCTTTTGAAAGTAGACTCATTGATTCTGTTTGTTTGATGGTATGACATTTATTTAAGCCTGAAAGAGGAAACTATCTGAGCAGAAGTAGTCAAGAGTGCCTGACTGCAAATTGTTTTGCAATGAACATTTGTTTGCAATACAGCCAAAGGCTACCTGCTGAAAAGTATCCTTATGCTACTATATCATTACTGTTAATTTGTCAGAATGAATAGGGAGGGAGACTCACTGGGCCAAAATCTCCTTGGGTGTAGCTCTATTAACCTCAATTGAGAAACATCAGGGAGAATTCACTCAGTCTGTGAAATTAATTAGTTAAATGCTAGTGCTGTTGGCAACTGCTATCGGTTGTATGAAGTAAAGGCTTCATCCCCTTCAGCAGAGCTCTTAGTATGTGGGACTATTGATGGTGAAATAATGAACAGAATTAGAAAGACGATAGTGGGTGTAGAATAGAGATGTAAAATAATTTGCTATTATTTAGCTAATAATAAATAATCTAAATATTATTTAGATATTATTTATCTAAGTATGAGATCTGGAGCTCACAAAACATTTGATTAAGGTAGAATTCTCCAATATTTGCTACCTTGAAGACTTTGACATATGTCAGAGTTAAGGAAGGGGACAACGTGCAGTCTGCCAAGGCTTTCCATCTGAAAATCTCCACTCACTCTTTTCCTGTTTTTCCATTGGAACAATCACCCCATGGGTGATTTGTAATCCACTCACACATTTTAGGTTTCTCACAAAACACCCATTTCCCAGAAGACAAACTTGCAAAACTAAAAGATTTTGAAGCAATTTACTTTTCTAAGTACAAAGCTGAGCTCCAAGAGACTAAATTGCTCTTTTTTAAACCCACTTTTTTCCTGTTCCAACACTCATTTTACCAAAGTCAAACTGTCGAGGCTCAGAGACAAGTCCAAGAAACTCTGAATACAGGGAAGTGGTACAAGGAAGTGGTGCAAGTGAGTACAAGGAAGTGGTGGGTCTCCAATTTCCAGTCACACATATGCCTCCACAATGCACAACAAAATACCCATTTCATAGAAGGCAAACTGGTGATGGTCAGGAAAACACACACACAGTGAGAAAACAAAAACAACACTTGTGCACCACACACACAAGACCCAGGCAAAACATGCAACACACCAAAACAAGCCAGCTAACACCCCTTCCAATGCATACAGAAGAGGGAAACAGACACAGCGAATGCCCAGGCAAAACAATCGCTCCTTCTAGCACCACAGGGCATTCCTACAATCCCCAGTATTCTTTTTTTTTCTTTTTTTTTTGGGGGGGGGGGACAGCTGGGCATGCTTCAAAAGAAAAAGTGTTGTACTGCAGCCATCCAGTGTTCTTATTTTCTAAGAGTGCTTATGGGACCCAGATGAGAAAGAAAGATGGCACTGGAGGCTGGCTCTTCTCTTTGCAGCATACCAACTTTCTAGTTCAAAAAAGGTTAAATTAAAAAAAGGCCTAAACAGGCCTTTTGCTGATCAGGCCTACGTAGCAGGCCTTATGACCTGGTGCAACCATGGTTCCTAATCACACATAAAGCCCTGTTCCCACCTACAGCTAAATCTGCTGAGGTCAGTCAAAGTTTTTAGTACAAGTACATCATTTATTGTAGTGGTGGGGAACCTGTGGCTATGGACTATGAGTCCCATCATCCCTGACCATTGTCCATGCTCCCTGGGGCTGATGTGAGTTGTAGTCAAGCAACATCTAGAGGGCCACTGGTTCTCCTCCCTGAGTTATGTCTTTTCAGTGAACAATAAATACTGTAAAGATTGAAGCATTCAACTGCAATGAGGGAGTAATAATTTAATCATAGTTCCATTATCTAAATGTTTCCCTTCACAAACAAGAAAATACCTACTTCTGTCTACAGGTATCACCACAGTGTTAACCATGACAACTCTCAGCACCATTGCAAGAAACTCCTTGCCCCGTGTCTCTTATGTCACTGCCATGGACTTGTTTGTGACCGTGTGCTTCTTATTTGTCTTTGCTGCTCTGATGGAGTACGCGACCCTCAACTACTACTCAAGTTGCAGGAAGCCGCACTGTAGAAAGAAGAAAAAGTCGGTAAGATGACGAGGAGGTATTTAAAGTGGGGAACAAATCTTCTGCACTAACAGACACTGGGTTGTATTGAGTGGTTTCAGCCCTTGGATGCAAGCCACTGTTATTATTACACATGATGCTGTATGATAGGAAAGTTTCTAAGACTGTTGAAGGAATATAAGGCAGGAAGAAGCATAGGAAATGTGCAAAACACAAGTACAGGACATCGGTGGCAGGTTTGCTACTCAGTTCATTTGTATAATTATTGCATATAGAGCACAATACAAGAGTTCAGGAGCTCTCCTGGGTGCCACGGGGCACCCATAACAAAACCAAACAAAAATCAAAATATGGCCACGTTAGCACTACGGAACACTGCATGGGCCAAACTGAGCTTGTTTGGAAGCTGCATTTGACCAATAGAGCATTCTGTAAGGGCTATAGAGCACTATACAGGCCATATTTATCTTCAAAACAATCTAAATTTAGCCCATTTAGCGCTCCATAGACTTACCATGGCAAAAAAAAAAAGTTGGGGGGGTTGGCCACGTTGGGGGCCATATGTTGTCCACCCCTGGTGTATACTGTACTGACAACTGATGATGGGATTGACACACTTATGGGGGAACTATCAGGATATGGAGAGATTTACAGCATTGAAGAATGCAGTATTTTTTCAAGTAATGACAGTACAGAAACTCTCTTTTATGTTTATATAACCACACCCCACATTAGAAGTTTACAACTCCCACAGAGCACTTTATTGTTGTTGTTGTTTTTAATGAAAGGGGTTTTTTACATCACGGGGAAGGGCTAATATGTGTTTGTCCACCAGCTCCACGCAAAACATCAATCTGTTAGTTTCAAGCATGGCTCAGTAGTACATGCATCTTTCTCTGAGATAATGCTGTGCATTATTCTTTCTTTTGTAGTGATTTAAAACAAGGAATAGAGATTGCTCCCTTGTCATGACACACATGACAGAACCTAATTCAAACTTGTTAGTCCCATTGATTTGAAATCAAGCATACATTTTATGGTTTCCCACTGAAATCCATGGAAATTTAAAGTGCTTATCTTGGTTTGGATATTGTCCGTAGACAGGATCTGAACAATTATGTTGGATGTACACTGTAGGGATGGAACAGCACAATCTTATGCATGTCTACTCAGAAGTACGTTCCATTGATTTCTGTGGGGCTTACTCCCAGATAAGTGGGGTTAGGATTGCAGACTTAGGTTGAAATCATGAGGGGTTACTTCTGAGTAGATATATATAGGATTGTGCTGTTACATATTTAATGGAATTTCTTACTTTTTCCCCTTTCAAAATAATGTTTGAAATATTATTAAAAACATTATTAACTTGTATAACATAAAATGTGTAGTCTTATTAAGTATTCTGAGTTGTTCCTCTTATTCTTTTATTTCCTTTACTTGAGCTACCTGATGTCAGTTTTGGTCACATGATGGTGAGTATGGATTTTTTTTTAAAAATTAAGCATTTACACTTCTTAATATAATGGTATAAGATGGATATTTTATTGTTTCTGTAGGGCTTTATTTTAATAAACCCCTCTTCCCAATCTTGAGCCTTACGGATACAAATCAAAATTAGATTGAATAAATAAATACTTCATCTTAATGCTTCTTAAAAGTTTGCCTTAATTAAAAACAAAATGAAACATTTAGGTCTGCAAAAAGAATTGGACCCAGACTTAGTCATACACAGAGTAGACCCATGGAAACAAATGGGACTTAAGTTAGTCACTAACATAATCCCATTGATTTCAATGGGTCTACTCTAAATGTTACTAAATCTGGATCCAGCCCAGTGTGTCTATTAGATGTAAGAGTTTAGTTGTTAGTATTCAGTGTTCTTCTGGTCAATGTTTAACCATGCAGGATTTATTAAAGAAAGCTATGGACATAATCCAGTTAGGTGCTTTGCTCACTGATTTCAGTGGGAGACAGATACTTGCTGATGGAGAAGTAAACATTCAGAGCACATTTTATTGCCTCAGCCTGAAGGCCACAGTCCAAAAGTATAAAATACCAATAGCATAGAAACCAGTGAAAACTAGTCGACAACCCTTCCAACACGCAACTTTTCAGTGTGCTGTGTGTTTTTTTAAGACAAGGAAATGTTGAGGCAGGCAATCCTCCCCTGCAGTCTAAAGTAGCACAGTCCTAGGAAATCGACACTCCATGATTTTTCAGCATGTCTTGATCAGCCCAAGGTATTTGCACACCAAAAGTGAAGGGTTGGTTGCATTTCAGTGTTCTTTGGGTGAGCCAGGAGGGACGTAGCCCTGAGTAGTTCCTTATGAAATGTTAAAAATAAGTGAAGAACTTCCCTTGATAAAGAGGCACATCTTGAAATGCATGGGAACTATATTTTGCTTCAGCTGTCATTTTTGTTTTCTTTTTGGCTTTTACAGCCCTTTAAAAAAAATCCTCCTTGTTGTGGTGGTGGTGACGGTACAGTGTCTTCAATCTTTCCTTTTCTTCCATAGAATTATTCTGTACTAGAGATGAGGCCTCCTCCTACAGTCATCGCATTGAATAATGCCATGTACTGGCAAGAATTTGAAGACAATTGTATCTATGAATGTCTGGATGGGAAGGACTGTCAGAGCTTTTTCTGCTGTTATGAAGAATGTAAATCAGGCTCATGGAGGAAAGGACGGGTACACATAGACATTCTAGAACTAGACTCTTATTCAAGGGTTTTTTTCCCTACATCATTCCTGCTCTTCAACTTGGTGTACTGGGTCGGATACCTCTATCTCTAGAAACAGTTTCTGCATTTTCATGCTTCTTAGGGATGATGAACATATGGAAGAAATACAGGACATGGCCAGTTTTGTCACAAAGTCTAAAGGTCACCTTATCTTTTCTCATCAAAGAAAAAGAAGATTTTATTTACTCCTTTGTCTGAAAAAACAACAACAAATATTCATTTCAAATATGAGTTTTTTTCTAAGTACAACAGACACTGTCATATAACAAATGTTTATTAATTGTTCCTACATGATGGAGAATTTACTGTCTTCTCTGGGTTACAGATTGCAATGTATTATTTCAGGCAAGGAAACTAGGCATATGTATTCCATTTAGTTTTTCATTCTTATATTCCCTTCAACCTCTGGGAGCAAATGCTTATTGGTGCAAGTTATCCATGATGTCACCTGAGACCACCTACTTTTCCTCAAGTTGTGTTTGACACCAATGAAAAGCCATTGAAATTAATTTTGTGTGATTGATGGTTTTTGTCGTTGGTCTTACTTTGAGGTGAAAAGCATGATTTAATCTGCTTCTCACAAAGATACATCTGTTACTCAAAATCATGTAATTGAATATTCCTTTAATACAAGGTATAAATTTGGTCAGACTGGTTAAATACTTCAGGGAATGAGTTGATTTTTAGAAGAATACACTTGCAACTTGATAAGGCTTAGCTTGTTTATGGTAATGTAGCAGACTGTAGCAGATAGGATGTATGGTTCATTATATAATAGCACTGGGTCGATGTAATTAATTGCAGAGCGTAGTTTAATTTTTTCCATACATTAGAGTTTCTTTTTCATTGATATTTTTAGAGTGGTGATGGGGACTATAGACGCAGCCTACTCTGATTCATTTTTCCCATGCAGAACAAAATTCATGTGCCTCAGACACAGTTCTGTGTGAGCTAAAATGCACATGCTCGGTCTTGCATGCATAGGGCTCCCCAGGTGTTTTTCATGGGAGAGGCCTAATCTGTCAGGTGCATTCCTTGAACTGGATTCTTCCATTTAAGTGAATGGGGAAGTGCTTGTTGGTGGGGGGACTCCAGACACATCTGAGTACCTGCACTGCTAAGAATTTCCAGAGGTGCAGCCATCTTAGTCTGTTGCAGCAGGAACAATAAAGAGTCTCGAAGCACCTTAAAAACTAACAAATGTAGTGTGGCATCAGCTTTCATGGGCAGTGTTCATGGACATACATTTGTCAGTCGTTAAAGTATGACAAGACTCGTCATTATTTTGCACTCTCTGGACTGGCACAACAGATTTTTCTTCTTCTTCTTCTTATAAACAGCTCAGTAGGAGCCTTGTGTGTGCAGACAGGATTTTATTGACAGGAAAATGAAACATTGGAGATTCAGTTGTAAACAGTACCATTTGAAAAGTTCTTAGGGATGAAGAAGTATTAGGATTTTTTTTAACTACTAATAGCTTTTAAACTGGAAATGTGTTTTGTACTTTTGGAACATGTTTCAGACATTAAATTGCTGAAAGTGTTGATTTTGGGGGGGGGGGGTGTTGTAAACTATTCATTATTGGCAAACCCCTCATACCCCTTCCCAGAGGTGAATATAAATGTATCAAAAATGTCTACATTTTAAAAAAAAGAGTTTTAAGTATTTCTTCTTTTAAGAATGCCACAAACTTTGAATAGAATGGCGTTTTCAAAAGTGTACTATCGATACCATCAAATGCCTTCTTTCTGTCAATCTAGAACAGTCAATTTATTTATTACAAAACAGATATGTTTGAATACAGTGCACCGTTCATGTTCAATATATTTTCATTTTTTCCTGAAATAGAAACAGAAAGGAACAGAATCCCAGGAACATGCAGGAACAGATAGTACAGGAAGTATAAGAAAAAGGATGTTTTTCTGTTTTATTATTTTATTTTATTTTATTTTATTTTATTTTATTTAAAAAACCTCCTGGGAAACGAATACTTAATTTCAACACAGTGTTTTCACAAAAAAAGTATGTGAAATGCTGAGAGGGACAGAAAGAACATTAAAGGAAGGGTAATAGCTCAGTGGTAGAGCACCTGTTTTCCATGTAGAGTGTTCATGGGTTCAGTCCCCAGCATCTACACGTAGGCCTGGGAAAGATAGCTGTCTGAATCCCTGGAGAGCTGGTGCCAGTCAGTGTTGGCCATACTGAGCTAGGTGGACCAATGATCTGACTTGGTATATGGTATAAGACAATTTCCTATGTTCGTAATGTATTATAAATTCAGTTTTTAACAGCAGAGCTCCAGAACAATGGTATTTTTGCTGTATAACATAAACAACAAAGCTAATACATTTAGCTGGCTGGATCAAGAACTTAAGTCCCTCCAGAGATGTACTGAAATATTAATCTCAGGCCCAAATATTAATATGTTTGGATTCTACAACTTTTCAGAAAAAAAACCCACAATTCATTGACAGACTTTAGCATTTTGTCTTACGTATAAATGTGGGTTTTTCTTTTGAGTTCAGCCCACCTTCTTGCAAGAACTGAAATGCAGAAAAGTCTACACAAATAAGTATAAAACATCAAGGATCGCTGGTAAGAATCACCTGGTAAACAATCACCTGAAAAACAAGGTAATAAAAAAGTGAGTTTTTTAACGTAAGTACTAATAACACAAGTTGTCTTGAGTACCATTATCCTCCTTGAGTGCCATTTTTTGTAGAAAGGCCAGGTACAAATAACATAAATATGAATAAATAAAATAAGTATGAGAACCAAGCTAGTAAGTGCCTGGCAACAGATCCTGCAAACATTCTTGCTCAATAAAGAAAGGTGCATTTATTGGATACTGCTAGTTGGTATCAACACTCAACCTTTCTTTAATAAAGCAGAAAAATGTGATCCTGCTCCATTAAATTCAACTGGAGGTTTTCCATTGATTTCTGTAGAAGGACAATTGCACTCTAAAGAAAATGGCACACTTTATTTGCAAATCCATAGCATATGTAAGCAGAACTCTCCTATTATAGAATTGTGCTTTTATATTCTAGTCTAAGATTTCTGCTGTGACCCAGTACACTGTGCCTTATCTGGAAGGCTTATCTGGAAGCATGAATTTGTACTTAGAATCCTCTTTTACCAAAGTACCATTTAGAATAAGAAGAGGACCAATCCCCCAACTTCAGCAACTGACCTTGCAGAAGTCCTGAGCTGGCTGAATAACAAAGATCTTACACATTCATGCAACACTTCTGTCCTTTAAAAATATGTTATGGAGACAATGCAGGCAAATCAAATGAAGGACAAGATCTCTGGGATCTAATATCCTTGAAACCAGTTTTCTTCACAGGAGTGATGGCTAGCAAGTTCACCCTTCACCCTCTCTCAGAGTCAGAGTGTGAGTCATTGAGCTGTGTGGACCATTGAGGATTGAAAATCTAAATTTGTACCTATACAGCTTGAGCTTATCTTGCCTCCGTTTCACATAAACAAATCTATATGACATTCCCCATTCTCAAATTCAACAATCCTTCCAAACGTGGGTGGAAAACTTAAGCACTTCTAAACCCCATTGATGTCACCCAGGCAGAGTTAGTTGCGTACTTGCATAGCAGTCAAGGAGACTTAAAAGTATTTATCTTTGGCAGGGCCATGCCCATCATTTCAAGGACATGATGTTACAAGTCCCATGGCATTTGGTCTCCTAGTTTATGACACTATAAAGCAGCAATTGCTCCTGTGGATTGTTGTTGAGAGCTGTGGGGAAGGCATTCCTCTTTTCATTTGATCTATTGCTTTTTCATTGCCCTCCTTTCCACTTTGACCAATTGAATATATGAAGAATTTGCTACTGATTCCTTTGCTCACCTTCTGAATTGCTGTGCCTGCTTCAAAGTTCTGTATTTCTGAAAGCAGCTAGCTGCTACATTTTAGCAAGGAGTGTCTTTTGCTGTTTACCATAGCCTAAAATAAATTATTCACTTTTAGCAATGATGCACCTAGAGAAACTAGTTTCAGGTAAGAGATTGATTAATATTTCACCAAAACAGAAGAATAGATGTTTTTCAAAATTGCGTATCTCCTTTGTGTGTGATGAATCCTGTTTAGGGAGTACAACAAACACAATGAATCATGGGAGGGGGGGATCATGAAGCAGTTCAGTTCATTTAGTTGGGATGTGTACTGGGGAATTTGCTTTGGGATTTGGATCTCTTTTCCCACAGTTATCACAGCCTGAGAAGCCATCTTTAGAGAAATATGGACAGTTCAAGGGGAGATGTAAACTTCCCCATGACTCTTCCCTAGGGTGTGTAAAATGATTAATCTGAGAGACAGTGTGCTATACGCCTATTCATTCTGCCAATTAGTGTAATACTGGAAGCTGTGTCCCTACAGCCCAAGGATGGACAACCTGTGGTGCTAGGACCACATGTAGCCCTCAGCCTAATTTAATGTGGCCTTAGCCTGATTTCAAAAGCCCTCTGTATATGATCAATGCAAACATCTGGCAGGAGCAATCTATCCCATCCCTGGCAGCCTACTGGATGGGGAGGAAGAAGGAGGGAAAGAAAAGGGGGTGAGAGAAAGTGAAAAGGGGTGACCAACCCACTTTTGGCTCTGCCCACCACTGGCTTGGGCCCCACCCACCCTGATCTATGTCTCCAACATATTATCCTTGAGGTAGTGAAGCCTTCAGCAGAACAAAGGTTGACCACCCCTGCTATAGCCAATGTGTTGATCACTAGTACTGGAGGCCAATTGCACAATTAGTAATTTGTTTCAGGCTTTCTTCTTTCCCAAGATGCATTCTTTGTGTACCTTACAGACAGATGTGAAGGTAAATGGCTTTGATCTATCCTTTGCTTTCCATTTCTTTGTCCCAGGACTGGGCAAAGACAGACTTCTGCCTGCACTGGAAGTCATGCCAGAACCAGGAATTCATGCCGAAACCATGGCAAGAGTAGCAGCATTTCTAGAGTGGGCCAGGGCCAGCCTAAGATGTTTTTCTTCCTGAGGTGAAGGACAAAATGGCACCCAACTGGATGGATGGTTTTATTCATTCATTTATTCAAAGCATTTTTGTCCTGCTCCTCAGTCAAAAGGCTCCCAGAGTAGCTTACAAGAATCAATTATTAGACAGTCCCTGACCTCAGGATTACAATCTAAAAAGACACGAGACACAAGGAAAGGGATTGGGAGGGAGGAGGGAAAAAAGC
The DNA here is from genome assembly GCF_057233095.1 of Heloderma suspectum. Classification (NCBI taxonomy): domain Eukaryota; kingdom Metazoa; phylum Chordata; class Lepidosauria; order Squamata; family Helodermatidae; genus Heloderma; species Heloderma suspectum. The sequence goes on along the minus strand of NC_139460.1, from coordinate 121,892,426 downwards.
ATGATAGTGATGGTTGATACAGTTGCCCAGATACATGGAAATATACCTATCTCAGAACAAAATGTACTCAGGTTTACAGTGCATCTATTGTCCTTTCTCAGCCAGCATGGACTTTGCTGGTCTGTTCCTCTTCTTTCTTCTTCTCTGCAGTTTCTTTTGTCCTTTTGAGTTCAAGCTTAATCTATTTCTTCTCCCATCTCCTCAGGGCCAGATTTTTTTCTCAGATGCCCATCTGGTGACATTTGGGGAGGGAGGAGCCACCACTAGGAGCTAGATGTAGCAGCTCACTAAGCTGTATCTTCTTCTTCCCCCATCCCTTCAAGGCAAGATGTTTCTTTCTTAGATTGAGTTGGTTCTTCAACACTGGCAATGCAACAGCATCCTTCACCATACCTGAAGGCAGCAGGCTAGCTTAGGGCAGGCCACGTGGGCCACAGCAATCTCCCCCAATACTTTGCTGCCACCTCCCAGTATCTGCCACCTGAGACAACCACCTCACTTTGCCTAATGGTAGGGCTTGCCATGAGTGGGCCCAAGACATACTGCTTTCCAGAAAAATACAGACCTACTCTGGAAATAAGGGGAGGCCAGTAGTGTAGGGAGGGAAATATGTTTTCACCTCCTTCCCAGTCCCAGAGGCTTTGAGCATGTAAAACTGGGGTAAAGCAGAGCTCTCACAGCATAGGCCACCATATTCCTATGCAATGCCTCTACAATAAGAATCTGGAATCATTCCAGAGGCATTATTGGGGGCCAGGGAAATGTGAGCCCTCATGGAACAACAATGCCTCTGGAAGTACATGCTGCTGTAACATCATTCAAACAGAGACATTGAGGGAAAATATGGCAGCCCACTAAGGTGCCAATTTCTGTTCTCTCACCACAAGCAACCTCAAAGCAATTAGCTAATTAAAAAAAAAGTCAGTGATAAACTTGATAACTAAGATTTATAATCAGTTAATTTATTTCTTTAGTAGACTTGTTATATTATTATATATGCTTTTTTGTTGCCTTAATTTTTAAGATGTACTTACAAATAAAATTTAATGACTCCCCCCTTTCTACCTCCCAGAAAAGGAGTGATTGCCACCCACACCACTTAACATAATATTCCCACACACACACTGAATTTTGTTTTGGAATGTATCCTACCACCTGAGAACTGAGCCAAAAAGCCATTTTGGGGGCTTGGGAAGTGGGCTTTGAAAATGGAGTGCAGCACTAATCTGAAAGTCTATGAGCCGGTAAACACTGGCTCTTACTGGATTGGATCAGAGAGAACTGAAGGTGCCATTCTGGCTTTGCAATCCCTTCCAGACTTCAGTGGTGTGGAATGTAATTACTCCATCCCCTGCTGAAACTCAGTGGAGCAGAATTTAGTGGTTCTGCATATTGCTTCCCATAACCCTATGAACATGGGGGTAAATTACTATGTGAGCCTTTTCTTTGACTTATTTCCACTAAGGAAAAGCAGGTGCATTTTTAATCTTGAGCAAGACAGCCTAACTGTGATGAAATTTGAGAATCTCTGCTACACTATTAATTTGTGTTCCTATTCATCTTGAAAGAGGCAATTGTTAAGTCATCCATTGACTTTTCACAATTAGAAAAGGAAAGGAATGATAGTCTTATATCCATACAACCATTTGCAGTCATTAGAGACAGCATTTGAATGACGCTCATATTAATTTTGCCATATAGAAGAGAATAAAAATGTAAAAGGAAAGGGTGAGTAGAATTGATTCATTCAGTAGAAGCAAAACTGAAGAGGGTGTCTTGACCTGAAAAAAAATCTGCTTTGTAATTAAGATATGCTCTAGAATAAGCAGCAAAGATCTTCTGCGCATTTCCTTCACCACATATTCTGTTAGATGTGTTGTCCCCATAGAGGCAAATGTTCAGATATCAAAACTCCCTCCATTATGGAATCTTATATCAGTTGCCAGCCAAAAGTCAAGTTTCCCCATAGTATTAAAGGTAGCATTTGTGAAGCACTTAGAGCCTTATGGAACCACTCTTGTTTTTACAGGTTTCACGCAATTCAGTTATCATAACCCTGGTTCCTAATGCCAAAGTCCTTATTCTTTTTTTCTAAGTCAAATAAAAATCCATTAGTGCTCACAGGTAGACTGATGTGAGTTAATTACACTATATAGTACTCTGTAGATGTGGCATACTGACTCCAATTTACAAACCACTTATTCTGGAATAGAACTGCATCAGCTCCCCTTACTTCAGTGGGTCTGCAATGGGATGATATTATATTAAGTGGCCCTTGTACTGGAGTACTGGCCTATGAGCTAAAGTGCTATTCTTGACGATAAGTCCGAATTAACTGAAGGACTGAATTCTGATTTGTTTCCATGTCAGACTACTTTCAAAACCGTTTTTCACGGTTTTGCAATTATATTCTATTGTTTTGATTGCATTTTGTGGTCGATGTCCTTGTTGGTTATATTTGCTGTTCACTCCTCTAATACCTTTTGATGAAAGGTGATTTCTAAATATCCAAAGAAAGAAAGAAACAAATAAAGGATATGCAGGAAATGTGCATCCCAAAAAGGAGAGGCCACATCCAATAACTATGCTATTCTATTTGTAGAGTATAGCTTTTGGAACAAATTCCATGGCTATAAATCAAGGATGTCAAACCTCTTTCAGTCTGAAAGACCAGTTCAATTTCAGAGAAGCTCTTGGGGGTCGCATTCCAGTAGTGGGCAGGGCCAAAATATCCAAAACACCTTAGATCCCAGCAGATGTTGGCTTAAAGCTGTAACTGCCAGTATCTAAGGAGAGGTATTTCAGTGTCAGAAATGGATCATCCTTCCCCCTTTGCAATCAACACCAAAACAGACAAGGTTTCAGGCAAAATACAACTGTATTTTGCTAAAGACTAGCCTCTCTACAAATGCAGATTCAAGGAAATTGTGTCAGTCTCTAAACAACTTAATCAACAATCTCTAAGCAGAGGAGATGAACCAGAGGGTAGAGAAGTTGCTGGCAGTTGGGGTATGAACCTCCTGGCCAAGCTAGCTTCGCAGTGATGCCCCTCCCTTAGGGTGGCTCCCTCCTACATTGGCTTCCAAGAGTGGCTATCCACAGTGGAGGGAGGGGCCATCTGTTTGTCAAGGCCTTCAGAGGAATCTCTCCCGGTGTATAGGTGCTCTAGGGTCCCTCCCCCATGCTTTGATCTAACAGTTCTAACTCTTGACTCAGAATCAGAGCTGTCAGACACCTGAAAGGGCTGGGACTCATCCCTGACATCCAGCCTTTTAGAATGGGGGAAAAATACACAAAAGCCAGGAAACCACCAAACAATCGGTGGTCAGAGGAAGGGTGTGTGGCCATCTGGGGAGACCCAGAGGGCTGGACTGGGTCCCCAGCCAGCCCATATTTGGCCTGCAGACCTGAGGTTCAACTGCCCTGCTATCAATAGATGGGATCCCCCAAGAAAGTATGACTAGGCAGGCATGCAGAAAGGAAGCATGTTGAAGCAATATGGTGCAGCTTGATACATGCTTCAAGCACAAAAAGTAGCATTGAACAGAAAGCAAGAAGCCCGTGTTCTTAATATCACAGCTGGGCTGGCTAGCTCACATTTATCCTAGGTTCTGTATTACCCATTGATCAAAGAGGCACACATGATGCCTCTTGTGCCTCAAAGAGGCACAAGAGGCCTAGAAGAAGGCCCTCGCTCCCTCTTGCCTTTACTTTAGCACTCATAATGGACCCATCATGACACAGCAGTACCTCAGGAAAGGCAGGAGGCAGCCATCAGTGCAGAAGTGCTGAAGGGGCTGGTGTCTGGTTCCAGCACCACCAGGAGGACACCAGCGTCAGACCTTAGTAAATGATCATAGGGGAATATTTCTTGGTGCAGTAACTCATAACTTACACTAAAGAGGGGAGGTGGAACTTGACCTGCATCTACCAGTGTCTTTTGTGTCATCATATGCTATATGATATTAAGTGTTTTAGGGGATGTACAGGCCAGTTTTACTAACTATTATTTGATTAGCATCTAGAACATGTTTATGCTCCTACCTGTTCTGGGGAAAGACACACTAAAGACTATTTCATTCAATGAGGAGAACTCAGACTTTTCAGCCCTTTGATGACTGCCATCGTCCCAAAGTACAACACTGGGATTTTTCTTCAGTCTTCTATCATTTGGGGATAATAAAGTATCCACATAGCTGTTGTGATCTCGATTGTGATTTTATGGAACAGGACAGAAATAACTCTCTTAACAAAAGAAATGTACAAGTTCTATAGCAGCGTTCCCCAACCTGGTGCTCTCCAGATGTGTTGGACAGCAGCCATGGGAATTGCAATCCATCACATCTGGAGGGCACCAGGTTGGGGAAGGCTATTCTACTACAGTATATAATTTATATGCTGTTGCTGTCTGCTCAATTTGCTTTGGGTATGTGATTCATGTGGCTTGATGAATTCACCTTTCCCTGGCTGAGATGTCCTTATGAACCATGTGGGAGTGGGAGGGAAGGGAGTACCATTAGAACCAACCCAACAACCCCCCCCCTCTTTCTTCTTCTTCTTCTTCTTCTTCTTCTTCTTCTTCTTCTTCTCAGACTGAGTTAAACTATTGTCTCCTACAAGAGATAAATGTTTCCAGAAAATATCACAGTGCCTCAAGGCCTTATAATTAACCTTATCACTGCTAAAGTCCCAGGTGAGGTACAGGTGAGAAATCCAGTAGACATGCATTTGCAAAGAAAGAAGAAGGTAGATGCTTGACCTTTTCAGTTATGCTTAGTGTACGCATGGCTTCTCTTTTCATTCCAACTATTTTGGCATGATTCACTGAAGCCAAAATAGTGAGATGGAAAGAGTAATTATGAACTTTGTCATGGCCCTTTGCCAACCTTGATGATCAACCAAAGATGAATCAGCAAGGCTTGCAGTGGGGTAGGTTGGAGAGAGGTCGATCAACAAGGGTCAGCCATGACAACCTCCACATTTCAGAGGTAGTGATGGGTATCAGGTGGTGAGAACAGAGAACAGGATGGACTTGTCCTTCATGCCCTGTTGTGAGCTTCCAGAAGCAGCTGGCTCTGTTGAAACAGAGGACAGGTTGAGCTAAATGGATCTAACTCAAATCCAACAAGGCAATTATTTTCTTATGTTCCCATCTCAATCACTGAGCAAAGTGACATGTACGTTGTGTGATGTGCCAGTGCCAATGTACTTAAGTTTCTCAGTCGATACCCCAAAATGAAGTAATGTGTATGCCAGCCTTCCCCCTACCCCTGCCCCCACAACCTGACACCCTCCAACATGGCCACTGGAGATGTTGGGAGTTGTTGTAGACTGACATATCTGAAGAGCACCACATTGGGAAAGGCTGTTGTATATATGTAATAATGAGGAGAAATGACTAAGGCTTTAAAGATCTTAGAAAGCCAATGTATACTTTCTTACTATAGCAGGGCTGGGTGTTGGTGGGAGTCTAAGTGGAACAAACTGCAGGCTTGAAAATATTCTTGGACAAAGAATTTGTAGGATCGAACGTCTCTTTTTCTTTTCTTGTGTTGTCATTCATTGTAAGATCTTGTACTGTAATAATCATATAAAAGTTAAAGTATGGCACTACCGTAGGTTAAGCTATTCAAAAAGAAAACAAACTCCAACACATGTAATTTTACCATTGGCTTTGCTCCTTCCCTATATTTCTTTTAATTTGGACTGCCAGTGAACTGCAACATAAACTTTCAAACCAAATATACACAAATTACAGAAGCCTCATTATCTTTACACCTTCTTTTTCCCGTCTTCATTAGCAGCGCAGCTTGTGATGTTCTAGTGAAATGAAAACTAAATTCTGTGCCCAATGTGCCTTGATTAATACAGGTAGCACTCATGCCAGTATGCTATTCTAGTTTAGGTAGCCATTTTAGTAATGTCCACAGAAAGACCTAGCCAGTCTAACAAAGTTAACCATCTTTAATTTCTTACACAAGCATTTCCAAGAGAAAGCTCTCCCAGTCTCCCCAGAAGACACATATATACATCCAATTTTGTGTTAAGAGGTGGGGCTCTACGTCGAGACCAAAATTTATATTTGTATTTTGATTCTCACATTTGTATTTCTGAATACAAATAAAAGTGCATATTATCAGAACTTGATACAGTGTAAGGTGGTCATTGATTCCTATGCCAAGTAAATCATTTCATGATCTCCATGGAATTGGTCTTTTAAGGTTAACTGCTTCATCACACACACACACACCCCAAAATCTTTTGGCCTTGTACTCCTCTGCCTCTCACCCCAGACTAACAGAGCAATCCTATGCATGTTTACTCAGAAATAAATAGCATTATGTTACTTACTGCAGTGGGCTCTACTGGTGCAACTAGCCGAGGTACAGCGTCAGCATAGGATACTGCCCTTAGTCTGCTGCTCTTAATTGCATGAAGATCAGGCACCTGGGACAACTGCCCCACCTCTGATGATTTTACAGGTAAAGCAACATAAGTATCTTTGTGTTCTGTGGATTAATGTACAACTGAGAGAATGAAGGAGAAAGGGCGCTGAGCACTAGAACCCAGACCTTCAGGAAAAATTATCCAGAAGATCTTCTTCTAGCACATAAGGATTTTTTTTTTCATATTCAGTTCAAGGTTTCATTTAATGTCACTTGTTTCTGATGTAATAATGGATGAGAGATGAAACTGCATTCAATGGTTATTATAAAATCTTGTTTCAAAAGGCAGGCAACTGTGTTGAAAGGTGCAACCTTCATTGCTTTTTCTGAGCCTCATCTTTTCCTGTGTCATATTATTCAAACTTCAGTAGGAACATGCTCACCAATCTGAAATTGTCAAATTAAAATTCTGTCAACACCTTATGCAATAAGTTGGATAGTAAATCTAAGGTTGGTGCAGAAAAGCCTAGAGAACTCATGCAAAGTAGTTCAATGCAATTTCTTTTATGTCACTTATATGTTGTTGAATATTACCAAAATGTGCATTATTGTCATAAGCGAGAAATCCCAATGCCACCACAGATATGGTTCAGAATGAAACCACAGAATTAATGTGAGGTCACTTGCCACATAAATATTTTGCACATTTTTGGTCCCAGAAAATAAGAGAGGCTCAAAATTAAGAAAAATGACAACCTCTATTGGGGCTCTGTGCCATTTTAAGAGTATTCATAATTATTCTGATGCACACTATTGCAGCCTTACTTTTACACCAGCAACCAAGAATACTGACCAAGTATACCATCTTCAAGCTGTCTTATGCTGCTACCTCCTTTGGTGTGTTTTTTATAGGGATGACAAAGAATTCCGCCAGGGATTCCAGTGAGGCCATATTCTTTAGAATCTGCCCCCCCCGGAATCCGTGGCAGAACGGCCTTCCACCCCCCGCCACCCTGTGGAATCCCCCTGGGATGGAACTTACCTGGGGGAGATGCAGTGGTGGTGGTGGCTCCGGCGGCTCCGGCAGCGGCTCCGGCTGGTCTCCCAGCCGGCCACATCCAGGCTGCTGCGGCCGCCATTTGTGTTCTTGCAGCCGTGATAGGCTATGTAAGTATTTACATAGCCTATCACAACAAAGAGCAGGGACGCAAATGGCGGCCGCTACGACAGCCGCCATTTGCGGCCGCAGCAGCCCGGCCGTGGCCAGCCCCGGCCGGCACCTCCGCGGAACTGCCACAAAGTGGAGCCGGCCAGGGAGGATTCCGGGGGGAGGGACGGAGCGCCTCCCCCCCACCATGGATGCCCTGGCACGGAGCCAGGTAAGGGATAAGGAGGTAGCAGCATAAGATAGCTTGAAGATGGTATACTTGGTTAGTATTCTTGGTTGCCGGTGTAAAAGTAAGGCTGCAATAGTGTGCATCAGAATAATTATAAATACTCTTAAAATGGCACAGAGCCCCAATAGAGGTTGTCATTTTTCTTAATTTTGAGCCGATAAGGCAGGTTAAAAGTCCAAAAGTTGATATTTTTACTTTTAACTGTTACAGTTTAATCTATACATGTTTACTCAGAAGTAATCCACAGGGCTTCCCTGTGGCTAAGTGGGTATAGAATTGCAGACTCTTAGACATGCTCTTTCATTGTGCCACTAGCCACGTGAAACTTGCCCTACTGTGAGTTGGTGCCATAGTCCTATGTCTGAGTGATACAACCATCATGTGAGTGGGACTGCAATACATACTAAAATACAGCAGCATCTTCAGCAAAGTCACTAACAATTACAAATCATAATAAAATTTAAACAGTCATGCAAACAGGCTAAAGATCTCACATTAATACATCTATGGTAAGACAAATCAATACACTAAGATTAAACAATCATACCCATGCCTAAGAAAAGAGAAATACAAAAATTAATCTAAATAACAGTAAAAAAATAATTCAAATAGCAGTAAAATAATAAATAATCAAAGCTAGGGATGTGAAAATCGGTTAAACTCCACCTCATTAAGCTTCTCAGATTTCCACTTCAAAGCCCGTCCCACCTCGTGTCCATATCGGATTGTGAGGTTTCTTTCTTCTTGTTTTCACAAACATTCGTGCATATTTGGGTGTGCATTTTTCCAAAGGTACCACTTTTCTCCCATTGATTAACACATGTTAGTGCCCGGTTTTCAAAATTACCCATGTTTTTCATGCACACTTTTCAAATGCACACATTATTCTCGTTACCACAAATTGCATTGAGAGGTTGGAAATGTGCAGCCTTCAGCTGCACATTGCATTTCAGTCCACATTCGAGTTTGGGAGGTGTGAACTGGTCAAATTCTGGTCTAAAACAAACTGAAACAAATTTCTCATCCATCCATCATCCAAGCTAAATGTAGTCCCACCTGTCCCTTTTTAGAGGAGTCAGCAAGTATGTTATCTGTTTCCGATGTATATTAGGTGGACAAATCCTCTTAAACTAGCTTTAAAAGAACCAAAGAATAAAGCTTTCTATGGAGCTACCGTTTTATTTCAGTTTCATCATTGTTAATAAGCTTTTTATGCCCTAATGGGCTCTAATTCCTTTTCCCACTGATTCCACTGAACTCTTTGAGTGGTGCACATTGCTGTGTTGGATTATTCTTGGATTTACAGAAATTACTTCTGTCTTTGTCAGCCTAAATTCTTTACCCTGGGACACAACTATTGTTCCATTTTTATGAAAGATGAAATAGTGTCAAAATGAGGGTGATTCCCCCTAAACCTGTGGGACAAACATGCCATCAGTTGTATGACAAAGAAAATATAAAGGACTTGGGGGGGGGGGAGCAGGCACAATCCAGAGAATTTCCCCTACATACATCTTATTTAAAGTAATATGATATGAGTTGTGCAGAAGCACATGTAAAGAACTAGATTATTTAAGACATGCAGCTACTTTATTCCAGTGTTGCCCATTCTAGACCTAAGCCCAACAAATATACTTTCATTCCATGTTCGTTTTTGTGAGTGTTGAAAAGTGTCTCCTACAGTATTAAAGCAGTATTCTACCCTTGTTGCAAACACATTCATGCTGTTCTGATGCTGTGTTCTTTGGCGTTATTTTCCTTCTTTGTTTTTCCCGCCACTGTCCTTCATTTGCTTAGTGCTAATGGTTGTGGTAGCTCATGTGATTTTAGTGATGACATCACAACAGGACATCTCATGTGATAACCTCACAAATACTCACAAACAAGATCAGGTGGGTCATGACTCATGACAGCCGACGGAATTAAACCCATAGTATGGACACGACTGAACAACAACAACAATGGGCAAATAAATGAGGCTGAGAATGGGGAGAAGAAAGTATCAAAACCACGACGTATTTGGAGTAGCCTGTTAGTTCTATAGCACCTAGAGAACGAATCATCTAGCTCATCTTTATCATTGTCATGTAATTGTCTTGGAAGTTCCTCTTTTCTGTCACCATCTGTTGCGCCCTCCATTTTATCTATCTGCCTGACACATATTGTACTCATCCCAGATTTCAAGCTGTCTGGCGCTTTGTGCCATTTCTTTGTAGAGCATCCCAATACATCTTTCATTAGATAATGCCACAGCAATGATAATAAACCCATTGTGGGCACTTCCAGTGTCAGAAGTCTATGGCAGATCCAGGTTATGCTGTGACCTTCCTTTATAGCCTCAGGCTGTGGGCCATAATCACATTTGTACTTCACCACTCACCATGGATGAATTTCACAGCTTGTTTTGTACAGTTCATTTCCCACAAATAGGCAGTAATAGTAGTGGCTACTGGTATTTCAATCATCTTTCTTATTTCTCAAAAATGGCAGGAAATAAGAATACAACAGTGTCATCTGTTAGTAAGGCAAAAGGGAGGGGAAGCAAGCACTTGAGAGAGACACATTTAATAAAATATAGGCAAAATATGTGGGCTTAGAGTATTTCTGTTTTTGATGTTCTATTTTTGTTAAGCAGGACTATATAATTTGTGATGGAACCTGCCAGACACACATGGTGTACCATAGAAAGAGGAGCAATAACAAAGGTAAACAGTATTGGTGGTGGCCACTTTTGAATCACCTAAAATGAAATGGCATCACGAAAAAAAATGCATCCCCTCCCCACCCATCAGCATGCCCCCTTTCTGTCCTCTTCGAGGTTGCCTTTGTGACCTCAGACAGGCAGCTGGTGTGGTTCTCTCTGTGCCAGTTATGAGGGAGCAGAGGAGGGGGTGGGGAGCTTGGAGTCCTGGGTCCAAGGTCAGAGCGCTGTCTCTGACCTCAGATCCAGAAATCCAAAGTATCCTGTGGTGCCCCAGACTCTGTGTAGGGGCCATAGGATTGGTCTCTAAAGCATCTTACCCAATAACATTTCTGAGCTGGGAACAGAACAGAGAAGTCAATGAGGGCCATTGCTATTGCCCTTCTGGGACAGCTGTAGTGTCCTGTGAGAACTGATGCTGAGTTGTGTGAGGACAAGGGGAATGTCCTGGAGTCCTTGTATTTTCCCTCTCATGTTTGTCTGATTTCTTATCAGCACTGCTTACGTATGTTTCCTATGAAACAGGAATTTATATAACCATGTTTTAATCTTCCCACAGTCCTCAGCCATGAGATTGGGAAGTAATATATTTACTTTACATTTTGTCAGCAATTCTGAGCTACATTTCTGTAAGTCTCTTAAATGGGATGCCCCCTGCTGCTCTTTCATAGGTCCTGTTTTCTAGTTTCACAATACCTTATGTTCACTTATTTGCATCATAAGCTGGATGTGTACATTGTCTAGCAGTTGTTCTTCATTTTTCCAACTTTCTCAAAGGTTGAATAAGTTTTATTCTAACATAGCACCTAACAGAAGCATTGGTGCCGACCTGCTGTGACTTTTTTGACTGCCCTAGGAACGTTCATTGCCCTAGGAACCTGCTATGGGAAAGATGGAAATTCCCAGCTGAACTCAGCAAAGGGGCAACACGTGTTTCAGATAAGAAAGTTGGGAATAAGAAGATACATTTTAATACATCGTTGATTTCTCCCTGAAAACTGTAAACCTATGGGAGAGAGACTCTTATAAGAAAAATATGGAGGATCAAATAAATCTTTTTAAAACTTTGGATAAATATTTGCAAAGTAGCCTATTATGCAGCTCGGTACAGGATTCTTGCAAGGTGCAAAGACATCTGGGCAAATATTTGTCACACTCTGTAAAAGAGGACATGTGGCTGCCCTGTGTTGGATGAAGTCTGGCGAGTAGGCCCATGCTCTTTCTAAGAAATCTCCCAAACTCAGAAAGACCCAGCCCAAGGGGGATCCTTCATTATTGTCAGCCCTCTCATCTGCTAGCTTTCCTACCTCACTTCTCACACTTCCCCAACTTCACCAAGTTTCAAGTTGGGGAGGAAGGAAAATGGAAGCCAAGAGGGCTGGCAAAAGCTAAGAGCTTTTCCTAAATTCCTGACTCTTTGCAATGAAGGCTTTTGAGCATGCTAAGAGCCTGCATTGCCAACAGGAACTCTAGAACCTGTAGTTGTTGTATTGTAAACATTCTAAAACAACAGAAACAAATATTTGAAGTTTCTTTATCCCAAGCACTGACTAAAACCAAAACTAAAACCAACAGCACCAGTCTCCAATCACCCCAACTCCACCCTGCACTCCCTCTTCCTGTTGTTCAGTCGTTCAGTCGTGTCCGACCCTTCATGACCCCGTGGACCATAGCACGCCAGGCCTTCCTGTCCTGCGCTCTCTCCCAGAGTGTGCTCAAGTCCATATTCATTGCATCGGTGATGCTATCTAGCCATCTCATCCTCTGTTGTCCCCTTCTCCTTTTGCCTTCAGTCTTTCCCAGCATCACAGTCTTTTCCAGAGAGTTTTCTCTTCGCGTTAGGTGGCCAAAATATTTGAGCTTCAGCTTCAGTATCTGTCTTTCCAATGAGCACTCAGGGTTGATTTCCTTTAGGATGGACTGGTTTGACCTCCTTGCAGTCCAGGGGACTCATAAGAGTCTTCTCCAGCAGCACAGTTCAAAAGCATTGATTCTTCAGCACTCAGCCTTCCTTATAGTCCAGCTCTCACAGCCATACGTTACTACTGGGAAAACCATAGCTTTGATTAGATGGACCTTTGTCAGCAAGGTGATGTCTCTGCTTCTTACTATGCTGTCTAGGTTTGCCATAGTTTTCCTCCCAAGGAGCAAGTGTCTTTTAATTTCGTGGCTACAGTCACCGTCTGCGGTGATCTTGGAGCCCAAGAAAATAAAATCTGTCACTGCTTCCATTTCTTCCCCTTCCAGCTCTTTTTAATGCCTCTAACTACAACTCCCATCATACAATTCAGCTACTATGATACCACACATCCCCGCTGCAAACAGCATATGACAAGCCATTGTACAATCCACAACAGTGTTAACTGTTGATATTAGAAGTAAGCTGATATTAGAAAACTGCATTGCATTGACCATGTTTGGATAACATGCCACAGCAGAATGTAGGTTATTTTACCACAATGAGCCATGGCACCCACAGGCACTAGGTTACACAGGCAACCATCACTCAGGGGTTGTCATGTCATGCAAACCTGGTAAACATGAGTTATGCAAGAGTTAAACAGCCCTCACATAACCATGATCTCTTTTAGAGTTATGTGAGTGTTGTTTAACCATTGCATAACCCACCCTTGCCAGGTTCACATGACACGACGACCCCCGAGTGGGGGGTGCATATACAAAATAGTGGCTGCATGCACTGTGCACATGCTGAAGCCTCACCATGGGTTAAATAACCCTCTGTCGTGTCATGCAAATGGCCCCATAATCTTTAACCAATGCAGATGTTTGCCTGCTCCGTTGAGAATGTTGATCAGGCAGGGATCCTAGTTGGCTATTTCATACAAAGGTAATACAGTGGGCCCATCAGTGCCAACTTGATGATTGGTGGTGTCAGTCGGGATGTCTGTCATTTGAAAATAAGGCTCTTTGGGGGCCCAACAGATTCCTGCTGCCTGCCCAGCTTGTTTTACATTCGGGAGCTGAGCTGTGGTTTCCCCCCAAATTCCAGGAATTTTTCAGGGTTTTTTTTGTGGGTGGGGGGGGGGAATAGAAATGTATGCAAAATTGTTTCTTTGTTTGTTTGAAATATTTATTGGCCACCTTTCAGGGCAGAAGCCCTCAAGGAGGCTTACAACAATAAAATGCATAAAAACAATTAAAATATCAAAAGTGATAAAAACATAAAAATAATAAAAACAACAATAAAAGCCAGCAATAAAACCAACAACGATGTTAATAGCAGCGGCTGCGATGGTGTAATTTCCATACATTTTGGGCGTATTTTGCTTAAACTGCACAAATTGCAGCCATATGTGTAATTTGCACAAGTTTCAGCCACATATTTTGCAAATTATGGCTGACAAGTGTGCAAATTATGCAGATTCCAACTGCAATTAGCACACATTTCTATTTACAAAAAACAAAGAAAACTGGAAAATCCATGAGCTGGCCTGACTCAATGCAGATCAAGTTGGGCCAGTTCATGGGGAAGCGAGACAAAGTCCAGGGGGCTGAACTGATGAAAACTCAGTGAGCTCCAGCCCCCAGATGGATTCCTCCAACATCCCTATGTGTCAGTAGCTGGATCATAATAAGCAGGAGTCATATGGCTAACACTCCAGCCTTCTGACAGTTTATAGATATAACGTCTTACCCTAATGAATCTAGATTCTCATTACTGAAGGATGCCTGGTATCCTGACATGTACAAATTAATCACATTGTATTCTGGGTTCCTTGGCTCCATAGCGATAATCTGTCTACCACTTATTTTCTTGTTTCATGTCTGTTTGACTCATGTCTGACTGTAAGGAAGCATCTGGCTAAGGCATCTGAAGTCCAGCAACATTTAGTTTTGTGCTTATCTCCCTCCATGTAACAGTTCAGAGAGTGACTTTGGTGAGCCATGTACTCTTTAAACCTGATAAAAGTGTGTGATGAAGGGTTTTCCCACACCTTAACTTGCAACTCAGCTGTTTGTAGACTTTCCTTCAAACTCCAAGGAAATACTGTATCTTTCCATTTGCCTGTGAATAATAAACAGACGTTGGATACTCCATTTCTGACAAAAAGTCTCAAACTCTACAAAAGTAAATTGGGTACCACTGTTCAATTTTTCTGTGCTAAAACTGAAGAGAGAAACTTGATAACAGCAGTAGAAACAGCATGTGGAATAAACATTACTTCAAGCCATGTACTAAAATAACCCATAAGGATAACGGCATAATGACAATCAGCCTAACAACAATCAACAGGTCAAATGGCTCTACAGCATCAATGGCCAGCATCTCCCAGGCCAAATTAGGGAGTGGGGCAGGCTGTAATGCAGGCACATGCATGGTTGCTGACTTGTCATGAAGCTGGCAAGTCACACAAGAGTTGACAGTAGCCTCAACCTATTTATCGACTTCAGGCCACCAGTATAAATCATGCAACTGTTATGGTACTCATGGTCTTATCCAGTGCACAGTCCAGTGTTGGTCCAGGACTTGGGAGACCTGGGTTATAGTCTCCATCCTGCTATGAACCTCACTGGGTGACTTTCAGCCTGTTACTGACTCTCAGCCCAATCTACCTCCCAGTGTTGTTGTAAGGTTAAAATAAAGGAGGATTGTGTATGCTGCCTTGACCTCTGGAGGAAGAGTGGGCTATAAATGTAACAAATAAATACAAATAAATCATTGTCCTACCAGAATTACAAGTAAAATTGGCCCATGAAGGACAACAAGACAACAACTATAGATCACAAGACTATCATAAAGAAAGGCAACATATTACACACGTTGTGTGGCCAGTTCACCATGAGGTGAACACCTCTGATTGTACTGGGCAAGACAAGCAAGCAGTTTGAAATTGCTTTATGGACATGGCTAGCAAGCCAGAGCAGATCAGATGTAAAGGAAGTAACCACCTCTGCATTTTAATATTGCTCACTGTCTGATGATAACAAAGGTAGTTGAAATAAACAGTCTGCAGTAACATTCTCAGTGCCAGGTCATACTCCATCTTGTATATAAAAGTGAGCTTAGCAATTCTCCTTCCTGCCCTTTCAAAATGTTTTGTAAGCCATGTCAGTGGGTTGTGATCAGTATGTAATGTGAATGTATGGCCCTAAAGGTACAATCGTCATTTCTCCATAGCCCACACATATGCGACTGCTTCCTTTTCAACTGTAGAGTATGCTCTTTCTTCTCCTTGCAATGTTGTGGATGTAAATGGAGCTATCCCTTGTAGTCGCAATGATGGGTAACACAGGATCAAATAAGGATAGTGTTGGGCTATGGACGATCAATGACTTTATTGTCCCAAAGTGGTTTTTGTATAGCCAATATCCATATGCACAAAGCAGTAGATATAGGGGTTCTACTATGGATATATAATTGGGCACAGATTTCACAGAGCAACTTGTAAGGCCTAAGAAGGAGTGTGGTATTTGCACATCTTTAACTGCCCTGACATAGTCTGGGATAAGTTTCAATCTCTCCAGTGATATAATATGCCCAGGGAAAGATCAATAGGGATGGGTGGAGAAACGATGTTTGAGACCACCAGGAGTCTCCAAACACCATCTTGCCGCTCATCATGTGCCCAATTCCCATTTGTGTTTGCAATCACTGCTTGCTCAGCGTGAATGGTAAATTTGTCCAAATAGAGCAGAGGTTGAAAAGATTTGCACAAATCACCCCAAATTTGCACAAATTTCCTCCATAGACTAAAGCGGGACTGATTCAGTCTACTGAGCAAATCTGAGCAAATTAGGAAATGTGTGCAAATTGAACTGGGAATTGGGAACAAGTCAAACATGAGCACCTCAATTTCAACAAATCAAGAATATTTTTGGCAGACATGTGCTCAGGCTAGGAGCTGCGAATGGGACATGCTCGCATGTTTTGCAAGGAAAAATGAAATTCTCATGCATTTCTAAAGATGACCCTGTTTGCATAAAAGAACACATTCGAAAGAACAAATTTGAATGAAAATCTTGCCCCAAAACTGTTATACGCTGTACAGCAGCTTGCAGATATTTGTCATGCTCTGCTGGGGTTTGTCGAAATACAATTATGTCATCCAGTTAGTACTAAACTGGGGACAGACAAATATGTTAATTTCAGTTTCTCATTTTTCTCATCTTAGATTTGATTCTTCTTGAATGTTGAGAATTTGTTTTTAAACCTTCACATGAAAATCCATAGGCATTTTTGCGCACATATCCCCTAATACATGCATTTCTGTATGCCTTTTTGCCTAATATAAACATTTTTAAAGCAAATTTCCTAGTATAATGCATTTCTGTACATTATTTTCCTTAGCATGCACATTTTTTATTGGAGAACTCCATTGTAAAATACAGAAAAGTGCAAAATTAGAAGAATCTCTGAGTTTTGGTTCACATAGTTTGAAAGTGAAATTAGGCAAGTTTGGATTAAAATGTGAGCCGAATGAATCCCCCCCCCCCCGCTATATCTACACTAAATTCCTGGCTGATTATTAAGGATGAAAGATATTCTTTGAAAGACACTGGGGGACAATGCTAGAGATGTAAACTTTCCAGAAATTTTGAAGCCAGATGGAAAAAAATGGGTTTTTTTTCCGGGGGGTTTCAGAAAAAATGGAAACTTTGGAAAAATTGAAAAATAAGCAATACTTATTTTTTTAGCGCTCTTTCCAGATCTAAAGTCACTTTGTTGCTTTAAGACAGCCTTCCCCAACCTGGTGCCCTCCAGATAATTTGGTTTTCAGTTCTCATCAGCCTCAGGCAGCATGGCCAATGGTCAGGAATGCTGGGCACTGTAGTCCAAAACATCCGGAGGGGACCAGGTTGGGGAGGGCTGCTTTAGGAACATAATGCAGGCTTTCTGTACCTAAAGTTATTTTATGCGTGACTTAGTTTGCTCATAAAAGTATCATATTTTAAAACTTTTAAAAGTAAACTCAGTAAATTTGTAATTATTGTCTGAATAGATTAGAACTACATGAAATGACTGCTACAGCATCAGAAACACAGGACTCTATAGAACAAAACCAAATCTGTCAAGAATGCACATGCTGGGAAATTGAGCATGAATGTCTATCAGTAAAATATATTTTAGATCAATAATTTTAATAAGGAATGAAAGAACTAACTATGCTGGGAACCTTATAGAGAGGACAAAAAAAAATTCCCCCATGGCTTCATTATTTCCAGATATTTTACATCTCTGGTCTGTCTATAAAAGTGTTCTTATTACATAGCTTTATAAATCATCTTGCGGGGAGTAAAGGCTGGGTAACAACATATAAATACTTTACCTTAAATTCTAAAAGAAAATATTTAATAATCCAAAGCTGTTCCATTTTTCCAATTTTTCAGAACAAAACAAAAATGGTCCTTGGAAAAAAAACAGGGGGACAAAGGGTTTTTCCCAATTTTTTCCACTTTTTTTCTGAGCCTTCATATCTCTAGACAATGCAAAAGCATATGAGATACTCTGAAAGCAAAACAACCCATCATGAGTGATGTTGTGAGGTCTCCACTATCCTCATGTAGTATAATTTGATTATAAACACTTTGTAAGTCAGGGAGAATAACATGTCTGCAGTTCACTATGTTGGATGTCTGTCGGGTACCACGGCCTTGTTTGGCTCCCTTAAGTCCGCAGAAAGGTGGATATTTCCTGTCTTCGCCTCTATCACAATGACTGAAAAAAAAAAAACCACTCAGAAGAACGGATAGCCTCGGTGATGTCTTTCTGCACGATTTTTTTTTAAGTTCCTGTAAGAAGAACAGCCTCTCTCAAAGCAGATAAAAGCCGGCATAATTTCTGTTGTGCTGACCCCATGTTGCATCTAATTTTAACTTTGTGAATGAACCCCTTTGCACAGCCCATTAAGTATGCAGTACAACAAAAAGATGTCTGCCCAGGATGGAAGAATGTACACTCTCATAGAATGTAGAATAATTCAGCTGCACCACAATTCACCCCAAATGCTACTTTTGCTGCTAGAACTGAAATTAGATTCCTTTGATAGCTTATGAGACACAGTTTGGGTGCTGCTAGTGGTGAGCTACTCAAGTACTGCATGTAAATAGATTTAGCAGTATGCAGATGACAGAGTTTGTATCTTAACATTTACTTTTAATTTTTTTATTTCTATCCCATCTTTCTGCACCCCTCCCAAGAAATGGTGCTCAAGGCAGCTAACAATAAAAGACAGATAAAAAACAAAATCTTAATTAAACATAAAATATTAACTCAATGTCCTCGGGAATTCCTTTCTGCAAGGTTAGATGCTGTAGCAATGTATATATTCTATTCACTGTAGAAGTTTCATTGAGGTCATCCACACTTAAACAGTAATTTCTGGTGCATCAGCATATTCAGATTGAGCACTCTGGCAGAGCAGAGCAAAATGTATTTTCTCTTTACTCTGTCTGCATTGACTCTTCCTTGCAGGGCAGTTAACATAATTCACTATATGTTATGTTAATCCACAGTGGTGGCATAGTGTCTGTATTCAGTACACATTTGGGGAGTTGCAAGCTGTTATTTACACTTTCTTTAAACTTGTCCAAAGACCATGGTACTATCTTCAATTGCAAAGGTTCTGTTGCCTGCACTGGTTCTATCCTGCTCTGAACCATTCGTTTTGCCTCTGCCATGGCAGTTTCTGGCCGGCTGGCAATTTCTTCAGTTTCTGGAAGGTAAGATAGCAAGAGAAGTTGCAAATTGTGTGGCATCACTGTCTTCTCTATCAACAGATCTTAATAATTTCCTCTGCCATATCCCCAACATTGCAAAAAGCAATAATTTCCCTTAAGGCAGCAATATATTGGTCTGTAGTTTCTCCTTGTCTCTGTCCCTACTGGAGGAATTTATAGTGTTTTGCCACAATGTTCACTTTAGGCACAAAAATATTTCTTAAAGCTATCAAGGCTGTCTCATATTTATTGGTTTGGAGCCAGATTTAGGCATAAGTGACTGGACTGGCAGAAGCAGACTTCCCCAACCCCTCCTCCACATGGTAGCCTCTCCACCCCCTTGAAAATACTACACAGAGGGTCCGGGGGCCCTGCTGAACAGGGTGAGCTGTCATGTGGAGGGGAAAGGGGATCCTCCTAAAATTGGACAGAAGCACATTCTGTAAGCATCCTTCTGTCCACAGAAGGCAGATCCTGCATCCAACCCATCATCCACAACAGGTACATCAAATAAGATTCTATAAGCTTCTGTTCTCAAGCAATGAATGAATAATGTACACTTCCTTGCCTCTGGATGTTTCTTACCATGAATAGCCAGCACATAGGTATCAAAACATTGTACTCCAAGAAATAAATGGAATCACAGACTAACCCAGGTTTTGGAGAAATATGGTAGTGGAGTCAAAGGTAAGAGAGGCATCTCACCTTCATTGCTGAACTAGCAAACAAACCTGGCTTTGCACAGGTTGGGAAGAGCCTTCAGTTTGATACAATAAAGCCTTACACAGCTGCCAGATTTGGATACAGTAAAGCTTTCAAGCAAAGTTACGCAGCTGCCAAAGTTGGATACTTATGCCGGCCCTGGCCCTCGGCACAGCCCCTGCCATGGTGACCCCCATAGCCCTTTGAGGGAGGGGTCTGTTTTGTTCTTTATCTCCTCAAGACTGTCATGAGCTTCCCTCTCTGTCAGTCATGATCCCCTTCTCCTCCGCTCTTCCTTCTCTCCCCCACCCACCACATCAACTGCCAGCATTCTTCTTCTGTTACCTGGGCAACTTGCTCCCTTCCACTGGCCCTGCTGTACCTCTGTGATAATATAAGTTGAGTATCTGATGGCGGACAAAATTTCACTATGCCGAAAACCATCCCAGACAGAGGTACAATAACTATGGTATGCCGAGACTAGGGATGCGTAAATCTACACAGTTTGGTTTTCACCAAATTTCTCATTTCCATGTTCATTTTGGCCCATGTTCACATCAGTTTGTGAACAGGGCAAAATTCTTTTTTTTAAAAGCCTGTATGAAAATTTGTATGCATTTTTTGTGCCTTTTCCCTGATATACACATTTCTGTGTGCACATTCCCTAGTATGCACACTTTTTGCAAGTGTTTTACCTAATATAATGTACTTTTGTGCATAATTTCTCCGAATATATGCATTTCTGTGTGTCTTTCCTTAACACACCCATTTGCGTGTCCGTTTTTTGAGTTGCAAACAAAAATTCTGAATAGTGTGGATTGCAGCGCACACATGCGTTCCAGTTCCCTCAGAGTTGGGGCAGGCAGTCTCTTTTGGCCAAGGGGCAAATTCTGCCCCCTCCAGACCAAGCCAGTGGACTGGATGATGTCAAGGGAGGGCGGCCACCCTGAAGCCCCTCCCATGAAGTCTTTGGAAGCAAGGGAGGCTTTTTAAACCCCCCCACCCAGGTGGTGGATGTTTGGGGCAAAAATGGGTAGGGGAAAGCTTAAACCTTACCCTCCTGAAGCGCCATGGTTCTGATCCAAATTGGGGTTGTGCACACTTGCAGAAAAGTAAGGAAAACAACCAGGTATAGCTCCACCATGCATGATTAGAAGAACATTTAATATGGCACAGAGAACTCTCTTAGTCCAGGATGACATTTCATGCAAACCACAAGTCACTTATTAAAAAAATGGCATAGCCATGTCAGTTCTTCTCCCTCCCACTCTTCCCCATAACATTCAGAATAATTTACTCACGATATCATGATGTCGTATGTTTATCCAAGCCAGATCACCGGCAGCTGGTGGCAGGGGAAGGGAAATTCAATATGTGATAATGTCACAACATCGGGTAAATGTCATTTTTGGCAAGGGCTCCATGTATCACACATAATGTGTATTTTCAGCCTAACACAAATGGTGACGGATGATCAGATAGGAGGATCACTTCTTTCCCATCAAAAAAATATTGTCGTTTGAGTGCTGTACATGTAAGCTCCTCAGTGGAGGAGCTGCATTGAAGAAAGGCATGCAAGTCCCATGCAACAGTATCTGTGCAATTACTGATTCAAAACAAAACAAAAACAAAGCCACTCTCACTCCCAGCAAGACTTTTTTCCAGCTTATTTATAGTGCAATCCCGGTACAAAGTCTAATCAGAAGTAAGCCCCAATGAACTCGATAGGCCTTACTCCCAGGTAGACAGTGTGGCATTGCAGCCTAAGTCAAATGATCAAAGCTCCCAAATTTAGGCTGCTATCCAACCCAAGAGTAAACACATTAGTACTTTGTTTCTGTCTAAACATGCATAGGATTGTGCCTCTAGTAGGGATGTACGAAAGTCACTTACCTTTCGCGGATTATGTTGATGGTGGGGGGGGAGGTGTTCCGTCCCTCCCCCCAGAATCCTCGACGGGGGGGGAGGCGATCTGTTCCTCCCCCCCAGAATCCTTGATGGCCGGCTGTGCTCCGCGGTGGCTCTGCGGAGCAGCTGGCCAGGCCCAGCCCAGGCCAGAGCTGTTCGCAGCCGGATTTATGGCCGCGGAGGGCTCTGGGTAAAAAACAAAACAAAAAAACGCATTTGCATTCCTTATTTTTGGCCGTCTTAGTCTATGTAAATATTTACGTAGACTATGATGGCGAAAACGAAGGGGAATGCAAATAGTGTAGCGGGCGCTATTTGCGTTCCTTTTTGATTCACCATTTTAGCCTATGTAAATCTTTATGTAGGATAAAACGGCAAATCAAAAAGGGATGCAAATAGCGCCTGCTACGCTATTTGCGTTCCCCTTTATTTTCGCCGTCATAGTCTACGTAAATATTTACGTAGATTCAGACGGCCAAAAGTAAGGAATGCAAATTTGCGTACACTTTTTTTTTTTTAACCCAGCCATGATAGGCTAAGTAAATCTTTACGTAGCCTATCACGTTGTTGTTGTTTTTTTTACTAGACAAATGGCAGCGGCGGCAGCCGGTCGGAAGACCAGCCGCCGCCGCCGCCCGGAAGATCCGCCCCAGGTAAGTCTCGTCCCAGGGGGGATCCACGGGGGGGCAGGGGGGGCAGGCCATTCCGCCACAGATTTTTGGGGGCCGAATGCACTGGCATTCGGCCTCACCGAGATCTGTGGCAGAATTCTCTGACATCCCTAGTCTCTAGGCTGCAATCCTATTTCTACTCACCTAAGAGTAAACCCCATTGGAAAGAGTGGGTCTTGCTTCAGGGAAAACATGCATAGGTTTGCACTGTCAATTCCTG
Organism: Heloderma suspectum; assembly: GCF_057233095.1. Classification (NCBI taxonomy): domain Eukaryota; kingdom Metazoa; phylum Chordata; class Lepidosauria; order Squamata; family Helodermatidae; genus Heloderma; species Heloderma suspectum. Next base: position 121,869,762 of record NC_139460.1, on the reverse strand, counting down.
TATAAGTGAAATGGAAAGTGGTACAAAAAATCCTTGGGATTTTATGGCAAGCACAGAGAGGGAAGGGAAATGATATGGCCATGATTTGTTTGTTTTTGGTTTTCACTTTTTGGGGGTGTTTTTGCAGGAAGCTTTAACAGGCAAATATCTCTTGGATTAGAGTAATATGAATTGTAGCTGCTTTGACAGCATGTTGCTTGAAGCTAATAAAAATATTTGAGCTGTTGTTGTCAGTATCATATTGGGCTCTCTTCACCCTTCACTTTTCTCTCCCTCTTTATCTGGCATACTTATCATATCATTCTCTCTGAGACATACTCAGGTACCTGACCGACTATCAATTTGGAAACAAAGCATGGCCACCCAAAAACAAGATAGTGGTTTGTACATCCTCAGAGCACTCCTCCCACATCACTTAGATGAGTGACTAGCATTGCACACCCTTCCAATCATCAACATGTTGTTTTCAGCTCCGCTGAAATCAATGGGGTTTATTTTGCTAAGTGATTGCAGCTTGGCAGGTCAAAAACTCTGCCGTAAGTAAGGTTGCAATCCTATGTATGTTTAGACAGAAAATGTCTTACAACTCCCAGCATTCCCCAGCCAGCCATGCTGCCTAAATATGCATAGGATTACACCCTCAATGTGCTTCCACCTGGAGAGCTTCCAGCGTTAACCATCAAAAGGCATTATTCCATCTTTTGTTCCTTAATGGATTTTTTTTTCTGGTAAGAAAAATGACAGAAGAAGTGGTTGGAAAATATGGGAAGGTAACACATTGAAGACAACATAACCTGGACCCTAGCCCATAACATTTTGTGAATGAGGCAGAGCTTGTCTGGTCTGGAAGCACCTGAAGTCACACTGGCAGTGCAGGCCTATGCATGTTTACTCAGAAGTAAGTCCTGTAGTATTGATTGGAACATTGGCAGACCATGGTTGAGGAACATTTGGGGCCCCAGAGATTTTCAGAATCTAACTCCCATCAGCCCCCAGCCACCATCCCAGTGATCAGAGATGGTGGGAGTTGTAGTTCAACAACTGGAGGATCACAGGTTCCCCACTCCTGAGGTAGACCTTGTTGCTCAAACAAGACTCAGCTGAAACAGGAAGCCCATTATTCCCAGAAGGATCTAAAGGCCAGGCTGGGTAGGTGGAGTCAGTCCATTCCTGGAAGGTTCTTCGCTGAGAAGCTGCCACCAGCAGTGAATTGATTAACCACATGGGACAGTGTCATAGCTCCTGACACCTTATGGAGAGGCTGCAGTTATGCTCTTCACCACATGAGGCAGTGGGCAGCAGTTCCTGACACTCTTTCACCTTGATGGAGAACTCCATATGTGCTCCAATGCACACATGAAGCTCCTGTGGAGCAGTTCCATATGCAAGAATGGGTGTTTACACAGAACTATCCCCATCATTGAAGTGGGCTGGAAAGCACTGGTGAGCAGCAGAGCCCTGTATTCACATCAGAGCCCATCCACCCACAGGAGATCACTCGAAAGGGGCACTCTAATAGGTAATAGAAAGGTTTTTCCTGTGAAGGGCCTTTTGCCTATGGGAAAAGTCTGTCAGAGGCAGAGTCAATGACTGTGAGTTTGCAGGCTTTCATAGCTCTTTCTGTTTTGTGCCACCCTATTCCTTCTCTCTCTCTCTCTCTCTCTCTCTCTCTGCCACACACACACACACACACACACACACACACACAGTGGAAGAGGAAACAATCCCAAAATGGGTGGTCCAGAAAGCAAGAGTGGGCCTGCAGCATCCAGAGAGCCAGATGATGCTGACAGCTGTATCAATTTTAGGATGAGGGCTCCATAAGGCTCTTGGGTTACAGGTTCCCCACCCCAGCACTAAAGGATCTTCTTTTAGAATAAAAACATTACTAAGACTAGAGTAAGAAAATGTGTTCGGATCCAAATTTTCTGTAGAATTTCAACAGAGACTCTGTACAATGGATGGTTGGCTTAACAGAATGATGTTGCCTTAATACATGAAGCCAAGTCACTTCCAGAACTTGCTATGTTTCATTAGTATTTTCACTGCAACAGGAAAAATAATTAACTTCTAATATACTGCATAGCAAAATTGCTGAAGTACAAAGGATCAATAAAAGAGTCATTAGCAAGATCTCTCTCTGTCCCATTTTATTAATGTTGCTTGAATAAGCTCGCTTAATTCAAACAAATTCAGAACAGTTGTGCCTTGGACCAATCAATTTTCTGCCATCTTGCACATTTTATTGGAGTGGCCCATGTTCAAATCACAATCCAGGTCAGCTGGGAAAAGCCACCTGCTGTCTAACACCATTAGGCAAAAATAGTATGCATTTACTGATCTGTAGCATAATTCCTTCCTTTTACTAGAATCTGTGTTGCTAGCACCACTGGTCAAACAGAAAATGGAAGAGGGGAATTAAAAAAAAAAAATTGGGTGGGTATCAGACAGCTTATCAGGAATGGCAAACTAGGTGGCATATGTTAAACTAAACACGACCCCCCTGCAATCACATGCTTGCGAAATCTGGAATAGCTACCTTCATATTTCATATCCATTAATATTACCGAGGTCAGATGAGATGGTGGTGATTTTCCCCTACATTGATTTATGGTCTCTCTGGCCATGGTTTTGAACAAGAAAAATCACATTTTCTGGAATCACATAAAATATGAATGTGAAAGATTCCACACCAGTTCTGACGAAATAGAAGACCATATTCTTCTGTTAAACTTTCTTCTACAAAGAGTCTACAAAGGCTGATCAGAGGCAGTACCCAATTTGGCACTAGTTCTAACATAAATTGCATTGTGCCAGCATCATCGACCTCTAGTGCAAAGCCAATAGCATTTGCTGGCATGATAGGTTTCCCCAGAATACCAGTCGCACTCACAAATACCACTGGTGTTATGGTAGAGCATAGAGGTCGCTTACACTAGGACATTTACATTAGCACTAGTCCCAAATTGGATACTGCCCAGGTTTTGCTCTATTTTTAACTACAATATAGCTGCAGCAGCTTCAGAGAACCCAGACAGTTTCAATGAAATGTCCGACTTCATTGTCTTCCGCTTTGTGAGATGAATGGCAATGAACTTTGTTCCAAGTAGGACTACTGACTTCACATGGAGAACCACTTTTAGTGCCTAGCTGAAGAGTACTGCATAATTCAAAACTTCACTTCCACTATTTTGGCCATGCTGAATGGGGATGATGGGAGTTGTAAACAACCCGTATGGAGGGTGCCAGTTTGGGGAAGACTGTTGTAGGTAGTAGTCAGTAGTTGGGGTTGAACTACTTTGAAAATAGCTAATGTATATCAGAGCCATCTTACAAGGCCAAATAGCTCTGGGCCATTTCTTCAAGCTCCAAATTTAACAACCCCTGATGGAACCCTAGTTCAAATGTGATAGCACAGTAGATGCTAAATTGTATTAGCTACAGAAAAGCCTGGTGATCTATGGAACATAACATAACTCAGGTGAAACATAACTCGGGTGAAATCAAACATAACTCGGGTGAAATCAAATCATGCATTCAGCCCAATCCTCGGGTGAAATCCTCGGGTGAAATCAATCCTCGGGTGAAATCAAACATCCTCGGGTGAAATCAAACATAACTCGGGTGAAATCAAATCATGCATTCAGCCCAATCCTCGGGTGAAATCAATCCTCGGGTGAAATCAGTCCTCGGGTGAAATCAAACATCCTCGGGTGAAATCAAACATCCTCGGGTGAAATCAAACATCCTCGGGTGAAATCAAACATAACTCGGGTGAAATCAAATCATGCATTCAGCCCAATCCTCAGGTGAAATCCTCGGGTGAAATCAATCCTCGGGTGAAATCAATCCTCGGGTGAAATCAAACATCCTCGGGTGAAATCAAACATCCTCGGGTGAAATCAAACATAACTCGGGTGAAATCAAATCATGCATTCAGCCCAATCCTCGGGTGAAATCAATCCTCGGGTGAAATCAATCCTCGGGTGAAATCAAACATCCTCGGGTGAAATCAAACATAACTCGGGTGAAATCAAATCATGCATTCAGCCCAATCCTCGGGTGAAATCAATCCTCGGGTGAAATCAATCCTCGGGTGAAATCAATCCTCGGGTGAAATCAAACATCCTCGGGTGAAATCAAACATCCTCGGGTGAAATCAAACATAACTCGGGTGAAATCAAATCATGCATTCAGCCCAATCCTCGGGTGAAATCCTCGGGTGAAATCAATCCTCGGGTGAAATCAATCCTCGGGTGAAATCAAACATCCTCGGGTGAAATCAAACATCCTCGGGTGAAATCAAACATAACTCGGGTGAAATCAAATCATGCATTCAGCCCAATCCTCGGGTGAAATCCTCGGGTGAAATCAATCCTCGGGTGAAATCAATCCTCGGGTGAAATCAAACATCCTCGGGTGAAATCAAACATCCTCGGGTGAAATCAAACATAACTCGGGTGAAATCAAATCATGCATTCAGCCCAATCCCTCGGGTGAAATCAATCCTCGGGTGAAATCAAACATCCTCGGGTGAAATCAAACATCCTCGGGTGAAATCAAACATAACTCGGGTGAAATCAAATCATGCATTCAGCCCAATCCTCGGGTGAAATCCTCGGGTGAAATCAATCCTCGGGTGAAATCAATCCTCGGGTGAAATCAAACATCCTCGGGTGAAATCAAACATCCTCGGGTGAAATCAAACATAACTCGGGTGAAATCAAACCATGCATTCAGCCCAACCCTCCTGCTCCATGTTTTAGCTTGAGGGTCCACATTGGTTTTCCTAATGCACCATGCATTGGGGTCACCCTTGTGTGTTTTAATGCTTACTTCTGCCTGCTCTGCAAAACAAAGCATGTTGGTTAAAAGGAAGCCTTTTCAGAGCTAAAGTGGTGTAGTGGTTAGAGTGTTGGGCTAGTACTGGGGAGACCCAAGTTCGAGTCCCCATTTGGCCAAGAAGCAAACGGGGTGATTTTGGGCTGGTCACTGATTCTCAGTCTAAACTACCTCACAGGGTTATTGTGTGGATAAAATGAAGAGGAAGGTGATCATGTGCACCTGCATTGGGCTCCTTGGAGGGACTGGTGGGATATCAATGTAGCAAATGATGAATAACAAATAATAACCCAAGTAGGGATCCATGAACATCACCCTCCTCTCAACCCAAAAGGGCTTGAGACTTTGGGTGTGTTCCATGCAAACATGCAAATCCCCAACAGTGCCCGAAAAGCACCCCCTGTCATTGCCTCCCCCCTTTCCCAAGGCATAGAAACTTACCCTGAGGGAGAGGGAGAGAACACAGCCCCAGACCCTGCTTAAGTGTCTCCCCCTCCTCTCCTTGCAGGGGGCCTCTTTCTGTCCTGGCACACACCATCACTTTCCCACTCAGAATTCTAGGACTTGAGTTCCAGTGTGGCAGAAGAAGATGCTCCACCAGGAACTGAAAGTGTCCACAGCTGCACGTATCCCAAGGCTCTTGTCTTGGGACAGGGAAAGGGAGAGGTGGTGGCTCATTAGATCAGCCTGTTATGACTGGGTCAGGACAGCAATCTGAGGTAGGGATGTCAGAGAATTCCGCCACGGATCTCAGGGAGGCCGAATGCCAGCGCACTCGCCCCCCCGAAATCGGTGGCGCAACGGTCTGCCCCCCCCCGCCCCCCCGGGACGGGACTTACCTTGGGCAGATCTTCCTGGCGGCAGCGGCTCTGGCGGCGGTGCGGCGGCGGAGGCTGCGGCGGCCGCGGCGGCCGGTCTTCCGACTGGCTGCCGCCACCGCCATTTCCAGTAAAAAAAAAAACGTGATAGGCTACTTAAAGATTTACGTAGCCTATCACAGCTAGATTTTTAAAAAACACCGTGATAGGCTACGTAATGTTTATGTAGCCTATCACGGCTGATTAAAAAAAAAAAAATGCACGTACGCAAATGGCGGCGTCCATGGGCGCCACCATTTGCGTTCCTTATTTTGGTACGTCTTAGGCTACGTAAACATTTACATAGACTAAGACGGCAAAAATAAGGGGAACGCAAATAGCGTAGACGCTATGCTATTTGCGTTCCCCTTATTTCACCGTCTTAGTCTACGTAAATGTTTACGTAGACTAAGACGTGCCAAAATAAGGAACGCAAATGGCGGCACCCATGGGCGCCGCCATTTGCATACGTGCTTTTTTTCTTCTTTTAAATCAGCCGTGATAGGCTATGTAAACATTTACGTAGCCTATCACGGCTGACTGCAGGGACGCAAACGGCGGCGGCTGTAGCCGCCGCCATTTGCGTCCCTGCTAGCCAGCAGCCGGATGTCCGGCCACTGGCGGAGCCGGCCAGCAGCTCCGCAGAATCCCTGTGGAGTGGAGCCGGCCAGCCAGGATTCCGGGGGGGGGGGGGAGGAACGGAGCACCTCCCCCCCAACCATTAGCATAATCCCCGAAAAGTAAGTGATTTTTGTACATCCCTAATCTGAGGTGAGCCAGGTGTCTGGAACCAGTAGCCATGTGGGATGAAGCCAGGTGTCAGGATGGAAGGACCAAAGGACAAACCAGGAGGCAAGACTGAGAAGCAAGCCAGAAACCATGACTGAAAGACAACGAGTGGATGCAGGAACACACCAGAAAGAACTCAGGAAGACCTTGCTGTTGCTTAAATGGAACTGGAAGCCCCTCTTATTGTCCTTCCTTTCAGGAGGATCCAGTTCTAGCTTGGGTGGGTGAAATCAGACCTAAAGATACTAAGGGCAGTATCCAATACTGGCAATCCACCAGCACTACATACATTGCATTAGTTGGAAGGACCACTAGTGCAACGGGAAGCTAGCACTTCCTCGAGCAACCTAGGAAACTAACCAAAACTACAGCTTCTGGAGGAACTTCATAAGATGTAGTCGGTGAAGCTCCCTTCCATGAGCTCCGCTGACTTGTACCATTCTGGAAGCAGTAGTTTCAGCTACTTTCTGGTTGCACTAGCCAGCATGAGCTTCCCATTGCACTAGCGATCATTCCCACTGGTGCAGCCATAGCACTGGATACTGCAAACAGCAGCCTAGGCCCTAGATAGATGCTGCCACATTCTTTTCAGTGGCTCACCACACCAAGTAATTGCACATACACCCAAAGGCTCCCAGTTTGAGCCAGGCAGCTCCTGACACAGGGTGAGATGGTCTGTGCTCACCTTGATCCCGCTCATGAACATCTGAGGATAGGTTCTCACTGATGCAAGCATTCTCCATGAATGCTTGTGGTGACATATACCTGAGTGGAAGATACTAATTTTACCCTGGCTTTTCCATCCAACATTTAAAGCCATCTCTCATACTCATATTGTCCCATTTTAAACCTTGAAATGTGCTGGATCTAGCCATTCTTTTATTTTCCCACAATGCCCCTGAAGTAGCATCACTCTGAGGCACTGTGGGAAATCAAAAGGCTGGCTAGAACTCATCCCCCTGTGCTGCTTCAAGTGCTGATACTGTTATCTAGGTAAGCCCACCAGGGCCAACTGACAGGAGGGAGCCTTCCATAGGAGACTTTGTAGAGGTCACCCTCAAACCTGGAGCCAGCCCAGGTTTGAGGGTGACCTCTACAACAGCATATAAAAGGCAATAGTGAATTGATGCTGCTTATACTCCATATCTAGTAGTTAGAGGTATAATAGCACCTCTGAACACAAATGTTCCCTCCTGGCCAATAGCCATTCATAAACCTACCCTCCAGGAACTTTTCTAGCCCAGGCTTTGCCAACCTGTCGTCCTGCCAATGTGTTGGACTACAAATTCCATAATCCCCAGCCAACATGGCTGTATTAGTTGGAGATGTTGGAGTCATAGTCCAACACATCTGAAGGGTGCCAGGTTGGGGGAAGACTAATCTAACCTTTTTTTAAAAAAAAAAGTGACCTTAACTAGTGATCATCACTACATTTTTCTGGCAGTGAGTTCCACAATTCTGGTTGCAGCCCTAGTCACCTGGATCCAGGTTGCTTGTTTAGATTGTTTTCAAGGGGGAAAACACACACACACACACATTTTCTGCTGAGTCCAGCAGCTGAACCATACAATAAGTGATTAACCAGTTGAATACATCCATAAAAAAGGTCTTTGTTGTCTGAAGGACTAAGGAATATTCTATTCCATCTCCACCAGTATGCAATTCAAATTCCACGAGGCAAGAATGAGCATCATTATGATTTTGAAAGCAATCCGATTGTTGGCTTGCGGTGCCTGCCAGCAGATTTGTATCCTAACACCTTGTCCCAGTGGTGGTAACACATTTGCAAAAAATGCCCTTTTGTTACTGCTGCTGCGGTCATAATAATTACGGTTCCTCCCTCTCACAGCTAATCAGACTCCTTTCAGGGATATGTTCTTCCTGCATTTAGTTTTCATCTATTCCTTCTCAATATTGTGACTGTGTAAGGCATGGAGCACGACTATCAGTAATTATGCTGTTTATGGGCACCAGTAATCATAACCAGGCAATTAGTGCTTAATGCTGCTAATTGAATTCCTTGGTTAATAACAGTTTGGATGCTTTGCCAGAGCTTTGTATTGAACATGCCAATAAAAATATATATTCCAGTTTTATTCTTCATGTTATGTTTGAGGATCCGCTGCTGCCATGTTGAGCTACCCCTAGCTATACAGCTGTCTTTTCCCAATATGAACCTGCCCAGGAATTGAGATCAGCCTCTGGGCCCCTGCTCTGGATCCCTTCACCTTGCAAAGTAAGGTGAGTGGTGAATGGAGAAAGGGCCTTTTTATTTGTGGCACCCACCACCACTGGAATTCTCTTTCCTGGCCCAGCCCTTGACTTCTGAGCACAAGGGCTGGGTCAGTTTCTCTCAGTTTCTCATTTTCCCAATCTTAAATTCTGTTCATCTTGAATGTTGAGAATTCCTCCAGTCTTAAGTTTGGTTTGCCCCAAACTTTGAGCATTTTTTAAAGTTTTGCATGGAAATTCATAAACATTTTTTTGTGTACATCTCTTCTACTACATGGATCATTGTATGCATTTTTGCCTAACATACACATTTTTTTGCAATCAATTTCCCCCAAATAATGCATATTTTGAATTTCATTTCCCCTAACGTTTGCATCTTTGGACACATTTTTTATTGGAGAACTCCACTGCAAAATTCAAAGAAGCGCAAATTTTGAAGAATAATTGAATTTTGGTTCGCATAGTGGTTCAAATGTGCGAACTAGTTAAGTTCAGTTTAAAGTGCAAACTGAATGAATTTCTCCCCCATCCCTGTGCATATGTTGTTTTTATGTTGCGATTTTATTCTGCTCTCTTGTAACTTGCTTTTCCCACATGAGCCATTTCTATTGTTTTACTTTATAAATCACATCGAGAGCTTTGGCTGAAGAGCATCTAATAAATATTTTAAATAGCTAAATATATACTGAAATGGCATCTGACACTCAGAATTTAAACATATTAATGTGGTGCTTATTCTAGGTCATGCTTCTAAGAGTCCATGGCAACTCTCCAAAATAACCAGTCAAATCTGTTGCACCAAGGACTTCAAGAACACGGAACTGTCTGGCAGGCCTCTTGGGTATCTTTAAAAGTAACAGAGGTCCTGACTTAGTAACCTGATACATGTGGCCAGCTGTTATTTCCATACTTTGTTTGTGCTAGTTCATTTGAAATCATGGAGACTGTTTGGTTCAACCCATTGGATCCTGGTACATTATGTTATGTGTAACACTATAGTGCAAGGATGGGCAACTTGGGGGGGGGGGTCTGAGGATCATTTTCACCCTCCTGGACCTCCCGTGGGCTGCACTCCTGCCACAGCCAGTGGCCTGTGAGTTCTGCGGGGCAGCAACCCACTCACCCTGCCCCAGCAGTTTGCCACTGAACTTCAGCAGCAAACCTCTATGGAATGGTAAGTTAGTCAAATTTAGCTTATTCTCAAGCTAAATTTGACCTTTTTATCACTCTGTAGCCCATGGAGCAGTAAATAGGTCAAATTTAGCTTGAGAACAAGCTAAATTTGACCTGTTTACTACTCCATGGTGATAAACCATGAATCTTTTTGCTGCCACCACTGCAAATTACGACAACAGGGTGGCAGGGGGCAACGGGGGCCATGGGTTGCCCACTCCTGCTACAGTAGGACTGACAGGCTTAAATTCATGTGACTCTAATATTTGTAACTAAGAACGAAGGCTAATAGTTATAGTGGTGGTGATAACATGCTTACAGTACCTTCCCTTCTCCTCCCCTCAGGCAATGTTTCTTGCCTATATTGTGTAAGAATAACTATGGTACAGGACATAAGATATCAGAATGAAACATTCTCAGGTAACAGGAGGAATGGGGTAGGTTTAATCCTCAACCTAACTGAAGAGCATCTGAAACTGTTGCCCCAAAGACTTCAAGAACATAGAACCATCTGGTAGCAATTTCCACAGTCTAAAGTAGACTTCAAATGATCCCCCAAATTAAAAAATATCTCTTATCTAGGAGTAAGATCCATTTAATTCAGTGGAATTTACTTCTGAGTAGGCATGTGTAGGATTGTACTCTCAAAAGTTTTCAGTGTTGACACAATGTAATATTATTTATATTTTTATCATGTCTTAAGTGGTTATTTTTCTACTTTGTGAACCATTTTGTGGGCCTGGTACTGGCTGAAAGGAGGAATATAAATTAAACCAAAGAGCAAGCAAAAAATATCTGATGCCCAGAGAGCAGGTTGCCTCCTGCAACAGAACATGGATATAGCCTTAAAAGGCCTCAAGTAAACAGTTGTTATTACTGTTTCTTATTACTTCACTGTTGTTGAGCACGGGAGGACTCCATTTGGATTGTCTGCCTCAGTTTCCAAAATGTATTGGTCTGGTTCTTCTAAAGAGGTGACCGCTCAGTGTGAACAATCTTCCTTCCATTTCCTCTGATGTTCTGGCTTTGTTTCTCTTTGTATTTTTTTTAGAAAAGAAATAGCTAAAACTTGGCAATGGCTGAACATTTCCTTGGCAGACCTATGATCTATTTGTTAATAATATGCTGCTGCCTAAAATTCAGGACATAAATTCTGCTGCAAAGAGTTGACAGGGGCTCTATTTTGGATATCTGTGTGAAAATATTTGGGTCTCTAGCTAAAGCACAAAACCCATAAAGAATGATGCCAAAAAAAATGAAAAATGAAGGTGTGAGCCCAATGTTATTGTGGGATACGTGTGGAGGACAGACACTGCAGCATGCTTCTGATGCCTGAGGAACGAGGCAGATCTCTCCAGCTACCTGCCAGATAAGCCATGCCTCCAACCTCTTATGAATACCTTAAGCCCTCATGCACGTCACACACATGTTCTCTAAGGAGCAAGAATGGGTACCGCTGTATCCATGTGCCCTGTTGCACTTTTGTAGCACTACAATGCCATGTGAGAAGTTGAGAGCAATCAGTGGTGCAGCACCAGGGGTTCCTTTCTCCGAAGTGTGGCAAAATGTCTGAATATTGCACTCCTGAGAGGTGGTTCAACACAGGAACCTGTGAACCAGCCCTCATTGTACAGTAGCCACTGGCCTCCTATAGCAGCTATCAGTTCAGACTGTTGCTACAGTCAGTCATAGAGCCCCATTCCATCCCTCTCAACAGCAGCGTTGTCTTACGCAGCACTGTCTGTCTTCAATGGACAGCAGAGAGGAGGAGCAAGGAACTTACTGGTGGCAGCACTGGTAAGAGGGGTGGACTGGCGTGCAAATAACAGGAGGCCTGTAACAAGTGTCAGAAGTGATTAACAATGTCAAAAATGATAGCTGTTACAGTCAGCAGCGGTCCCCTATTCACACTGGGGATGATTCAGAGCCTCATGGGTGAACCAGCTCTGCATAGCAAGCACTGCAAGGATGAAGGTGTACCTTTGCATTATTCTTGCCAAGGGACACACATCTCGGTTTCCTCTCCAGAGCCACTCATAGTCACAAAAAACACCTTGTTCTTCATGAGTGCTACATGCAATATAGAGCAAATGGGGTGCTTAAGAATGCAACCCTCCACACACTTACCTGGGAATAAACCCCACTGGAAACAAAGGGACTTACTTCTGAGCAAACATGGGACAGTATCCAATACTGCTGCTGTGCTTCCGCTGGTTCCGTTATCTTTGTAGGACTCACCATGGACACAACAGGAAGTAGCGCTTCCTAAAGGCACCCCCAAAATGAGTGGAAATGCTGACTTCTGGAACAGCACGGGTCAGAGAGTTTGTGAGCTCGGCTGACCTGCACCATTCTGGAAACTAGCATTTCTGCTAGTTTCCAATCACTTCAGGAACTGCTAGGTTCCCATTGCACTAGTGGTATGTCCCACTAGTGTAGAGGTAGTATTGGATAGTGCCCATACTATGCTCATACTTGGAATTGCCCACTATGTCTCTTTTTCTGTGTTTATGTTTCCATTCTGTAAAGAAAGAGTTAGTCTTTCTGCTTTTACTGGCATTGTAAAGGAACTGGTAGCAAAGACCCTCAAGACAAAAATCCACACTTCCCTTTGTGGTTGCCTCGCTCCAGTGAAGTTACTAATGGGCGATAACCATTAAAACAGAAATGCTTTGATGAGACTGGCTCCATTTATCAGCAGCTGCCCTATACCTAAAACCTCTGGGTGTAGTACAGTGCACAGCTGGGCACGTTTAAGTCCCAATGACAAAGGTTTATAGTTTCATGTGCTGCCTCCTTCACACCTAGATTATGGGTTGAACTTGGAATGACATTTCTCATTCTGTTCATTAGATATGCCATTAATTTACTGTTATTAATTTGTAAACCTGAACTTCAGCTGAATTTCAATGGCATTCTCTCGCAATGAATGGTGTCCGTGTCATTTTTTTACAAATGTCACCATATCCTTGGTTCTTCCATCCAATCCCAGGGCAGTTATTTGTCTAAACAAAATATCCATCTGGCTGACCTGTGAAGGTAGAGGGCAATGGCTTCTCCTGTCTCCATTATTGTGCTACACAATTGAGTTGCATGAATGTGAAGACAACTCATGTAAGCAAAAGATTGAAGTGTCGCAGTCCTTATGTTCCTTTTGTGTGGGCCGTACCCAATACAGTATAAGATTTCTATGGGCTTGGACCAGGGCAGACTGGTGGATCCGATTTTGGTGGGCAGAGATTCCATTCTGGGTTTTACTTACAACCAGCCAGGAGTCTAAAGGAGCTATCCAGGGTGTTGGACCCTTTGGGAAATTGGGTCCAGCACCTTGGATAGCTCCTTTAGACTTCTGGCTAGTTGTAAGTAAAACCCAGAATGGAATCTCTACCCCCACTGAAATCGGATCCACCAGCCTCCCCTGGCTTGGACACAGATTGCACTCAGCTCTGAAAATGTGACTCTCTATGGAAGGGCTGAAGAACCTCAGGACAGAGGGCCAAATCTGGCCCTCATGGGGTCCCAATCCAACCATCCAGGATTCCCCAGATGATCATGCCCCCTTCTCCTGGTCCCACTTCCTTTCCTGTTATTTAGTGGTTTCCTGGTTTCTGTGCAGCTTTTCTCCATTCTGAAAGACTGAAATGTCTCTCCTAAGGCTTCCTTACTGGCAGTCAAAGCTTTAAGCTAAAATTTGCTGGGCTTTTTGGTATCTTTGGCCTCAGGCAGCCCTTTACCCACCACTGGAATGTGGCCCCCTAGAACTTCTCTGAAATATCATTCAGCCATTAGGCTGAAAGAGGTTCAACACTCCTACTCTACAGTGGACAATCCCCACCACTGTCCATAATGTATAGATCTACTCAGCACTGAAACAGTATCTAGTGTCATGAGGTGAGTCAGCGCCCTCTGCAGCATATATCAGGAGCAACACTACAGCCCAGATGTGAATCACTCACCACAGGGAGGCCATTTTCTGTGTCATCCAGGTATGATGAGTGTAACATGTAGCCCACAGGTACTTGGTCAAGTACTTCCATGAGTTGACCATGTAGTAGTTGCCCCATCCAAATAAAGTCTGTTTATACAATCCTACAGATAGGCTGAACTGTGGTTTGAAGTTATATAGCACAAATGTGATCAGTTCTGGAAGTCCCCTTGTGTTTGCCTCATCCTACTTAGTAGTAGGCCCATGATCCTACTTTCCAAGAGCTTTCTTTGACAATCCTGAACTTTTAGGCCTGTTTACCATTGCTGTTCAGACTGTATATCTGGCTGCATTATAGAGCTTGCTTTGTTCTGTAATATGGTTAAGTGTGGAAAGACTTTTGCATGCTTATACTTTTCTTTTTGCAGTTGTCTACTTTTCCTGTGGTATAACATCAGCCCACATTAAAAACTGGGGGCTCTTTCGTGGCCACTTCAACATATGAGTGCTTTGGCTAATGGCTGGAATAGAAATGTAATAAATAAATATGTCCAAACAATATTTACCTACTCCCAGTATCTATTAGAAATGGTTGAAAATTTGTTCTGTTGAGGTGTGGGTTGTTGTTTTTTTATATAGGTTTACCCAATTTGAATGTAGAAATGACTTCACTTTGTTGTCAGAATCTGTATATTTCCAAGCTTATAATGCATTCTGTGAAAGAAAGAAAAAAAATGTATTCTGCAACATGCAGACATTTGAAAACATGCAAATTTGCTATTGAAACTCAGCAAGGCCACAGCAATTTCAGTGGAGGCAGGGAGGGGTGTGGCTCCCCATGGATTCCGGAGGTGGGGTGCGAGAATTAAGAACATAAGAAGACCCATGCTGGATCAGTCCAAGGGTCCATCTAGTCCAGCTTTCTGTTCACACAGTAGCCAACCAGCTGTTGACTGGGAACCCACAAGCAGGACACAAGTGCAACAGCACCTTCCCACCCATGTTCCCCCCAAACCCCAATTTGCAACAATTGTCCATCCGTGCTTTTACTTAATGAGTGCATATGTACAAAACTGTGTTCATTTGAAGAATGTTCACCAAATGCAACTGAAAAAATGCACACAAAAATATGTACAGGTTTCCGTCCAGCAAAAGAACAAAAACAAACCTTTGCACAGAACCAAGATGGAATTTCTTCACAGTGGAATATTGAGAACCTCAACAAGGTCAAGCTCAACAAATCCATCCATCCCCAGGCTTCATTAACTTCTGCTTTCAAGATCATCTAAATCAGCCTTCAGTCACCAAAAGATCTGGAAGAGCTAAATGGGTAATACTGTAAAATGAATGGGATTCTCTCTACAATCCACAAGTGGTATGTTTATCTGTTGGAGGAATCTGATTGTGGGGTGGAGCTCAATGAGCTTTCATTGGCTTGGCCCCCTGGACTCCGTTCTGTCTTTTGCCAGCTGGCCCGACTCGGTGCACGATGAGTTGGACTCAGGCCAGCTGGTGGAATTTCTATAATTTTTTAATTTGTTTTTTTGGCAGAAAAAACGTTTGTGGAAATTACGGCTGTAAATTGCACACATTTGCATAATTTGTGCAAATTACAGCCATAATGTGTACAAATTATGCAAATTTCCACAATTTACACTCAAAATGTGCACACATCATACAGATTTGTGCAATTTGCAGCCCTGGTTTGTGCAAATCCCTATTTGCACAAATTATGGCTGAGATTTTTTAAAAAGCATTAAAAGTCCCTGGAACTTGGGGAAACCGGAAACAGCATGGCTCAGCTTCCAAAAGCAAGCCCAGTCGGGCACACCATGGAAGTCTAGCGAGCCCAAAAAGGGGCGGACATCCCTTATCATTAGAAATTCATTAGAAATTCCATCTTTATGAATTCAAACAGGAAATAACCTGATCCACATCTCTTGGACTAATGTGTGGATTGGAATATAAGCTCTCCACTGGATTTCAGACTTTTCCGAATGTTGTGACGCAGCTATTAGCAGTTTATATATAACAAAATGAACATTTTAAATGTGTATTTTGAGATAAAATACTAGGACTAATCTGAGTATTCCACCTGCAGAATGTTAAGTGATTTCATGGGTGAGTTTGGAGGGGGTGACTGACATTGGGACAGCAGGGAGAAAACTTACTTTTGGATAAGGTAGCCAAATAATCTCCATCTTTCTTTTCTTTTACTTTAAACAAAGGCAAGTTGCTACACTTAGTAGCTGGCTGCCCATTCACTTAAAAATCTAATTACAAAATATCACTGGGAACATCGCTATGTGATGATGTAGCATGGTTCCCAGCAACATTGTATTGGGGGGAGGGGAGATGACTGCCCCTCTTCTGACGAAGTGGATTCCGACTTCATCAGAAGCGTCTGCCACAATAAAGGTGTTAGTCCTTAAGGTACCACCAGACTCCATATTGTTTTTGCTGCAACAGACTAAAATGGTTCCCCTCTGGAAATTTTTATGCAGACGCATCTTCCGTGATCAGTTTGCTGGTGCAAATTCTTTCCAACAGGGTTTGCTTGGCAAAGTCTGTTGGAAAAGCTAGCACTTGAAACTGAATTATTCTTTGGCAGGTTGCAAGGTAAGCTTTCTGCTGCTTTTGTGAGTGCCCTACAGGGAGCCCAATCATATTTATTTATTAATGGCATTTTCATGACAAACCTACTCAAGTTCCATACTTGGATTATTAACAACTTGCCTGCAACAACAACTTTTTAAAAAATCAATCCAAAATAATTGAGACTATCCTGAAAACCCTAGTCATGTGTTTTTAGTTTGTATCGATCCCATCTGTGTCTGTGGCTATGCGTCCTTAGCTGTTCTCCTTTGGTGAGACTTGCCAGCTCTGCAAAATGATTCACACTGCAGGTCAATTTCTCCCACCCCCACCCCCTTCCAGGCCTTATTTATAAAATTCCATTAGCCCCAGGAGATTAAAAGGAACATTTTATTTAATGTAATCTCTGCCCCTGGCAGTTTCAGGAGGTTTCTACGGCTATTTAAATGTCTGCAGAGAAATCTATCTAGCAATACTAAATAAGGGATATATTCATGGGCACAGTTGGCATACAAGAGAGGCAGCACTGAAATGGTTACAACATTCTGAGCAGGCAGGACAAAAGAATTCAAAGGCCTGAGAAGATGTTTAGCAGAAATGCAGAAGAACTGAGCTGAGGCTAAAGAACAAGCTTAACCTTTGACGCAATTTGTTGGCCAAGGTATAGAACAGGGGTGGAGAAATGGTGGCCTTCAACATAGTGTTGGACTCCAACTCCAGCATGGTCAATGGTCCATAGCTCCAGCCAGCATGGTCAATGGACATAGATGATGGGGGCTGGAGTCCAAGAACATTTGCAGGGCCACAGGTTCTCCAGCTCTGGTATACAGAGCTACAGGGTTCTGCATCATTTTCAGGGACAGAGCTTGTGTCCTTAGCAAGCTTGTGTCCTTAGCAGTCACATAGCACAAGCTTGTGTCCTTAGCAAGCTTGTGTCCTTAGCAGTCACATAGCAGGCCGCAATCAACACAGAATCTCTGTGCTTAGGATGACTAGATGCAAGGACAGGACTAAATGCAGGACAGGACTCCTGACCCTTTATTATCTCCTCCTGGACCACGCTGGTCCCAATCCAAACCAGGACCATGCAGTTACACTACAGTAAAACAAAACACAAACCTCAGCAACACATTATGAGATTAGCGTAATGGGTAGTTTGACTTTCAGGCTAACCTACCTCACAGGATTGTTATGAGGATTAAATGAGGGTGTTGCACAAAATGCTAGTTTCGCCCCCTGGAGGCTAGTCCAATTTGCCCCAAAGAGGAGAGTCAACTTCAGGCTGGGTCCAACTCGATTTTATTGTTTGCAAACAGTTCGACAAAGGAGCTCACGCTCAAAGCAGAGTCGACCCTGGGCAACCTCCGCGCTACAGTTTTATCACTTAGCTTGCATTCCTCAGCCAGCGTGTTACTTTTGATTGGTTGCCAGCGGTTTGCTTAGCAACCTTATCTTAGGGTTACTGTCTGCTCATTCCAGGCATGCGCAGCTCTTACAGTACTATGTGCTGCTTAAGACACATACAATGGCTTTTAGGTTACATTTTTACTACAATTCCCCCCTCAAAAGGCTTTTCTCAAATTTATACTCTCTTTGGTCCAGCGGTGGACTACGCACTTAAAGGCGCAAACTATTATTGCTGTGGCATTGACGGTTTTCTCTAAACAGCAAGTGAGGCCTGGGACGCCTTTGTTCTAGCTACTAGAATGCTGACAACAAAAACACTTTTTTTTTTGAACTTTTGGAACTCAGTATTGTTCCGTTCATCAGGAACCCTTGAGACGAGAGCACCCTCTTTCTGTAGAGCTACTTGAGTCCTTTCAGGGGTTCATTATTCCAACGGTGACCTTCAGGTGGGTCAGCTTCCGGTGTGACCCTCTCTGGTGCAGGTGATGCCTTTATTCAGTGTGATGAATCCACTTCTTTTCTTTGGCGACTTTCATAGCAATGGGAGTGGTAAGTAGGATCTGAAACAGACCCTTCTGCTTCTTGGTAGGTGGTTCATCTTTCTAGGACTGGATTAGCACCCAATCGCTGGGATTGAGATTATGCACTGGAGCATCTAAAGGCCAGGATTGGTGCGGTGTCGCAAACCTGTGAAAACAAAACAGACTGCAAAGCAGTAACATAACCTTGAATCTTAAAACTTTTACTTTTAAATTCACATTTAAGCTATCAGCCATAGGTAATATTCGAGGTGGGCACTTATGGAACGTTTAAAAGGTGTCAATTTAATACTTCCCTTGGGGGCGCACCATACTCGAGTCAAGGTGATTGGCAAGGCCTGTGGCCTTTCAACTTAATCTTTCAACAAATTCTAATGAGCATTGTCTTTAAGGTGCGGTTCATCTTCTCAATTTGACTTGTAGATTGAGGTTTCCAAGGGGGGTGTAGCTTCTAGTTAGTTTGTTATGCCTGGGCCACTACTTGCGTCACTTGTCCAACAAAATGGGGCCCCTGATTTGATTCACTCTCTTTAGGTAACAAGAGCTTAGGGATTACTTTTTAACAGGATCTTGGCTACTGTCTGAGCGGTGCAGTCAATTGCTTTTATCATAACTAGCAGGTACCGATAGCCATGAGTCTGGGGCAACTCTGAAAAGTCAATTTGAAATCTCTGAAAAGGATAGTAAGCACATGGGCGACTTCTCATTTGAGCTGGGGGCTCAAACATCTTTGAATCATTTTTGAGGCACAAAGGGCAATCAGCCACTGTTCTCAGGTCTTGGTCTAACCTGAAGGAGGTGCTATTTGCCTCGGGCGCACCTAAAATTGGGGTGTTAAAGGGGGACGATCCCTTTATTAGCTAACCATAATTTTTGAACTTTTCAATGAGCGGCTTCAAGCCTGCACAGGTGGCTTTTTTCAGAGGATACTGCCTCACACACACAGGGCTCTCCCTTTTTAAAGAAGATTTTAACTGGTGTCATGCATTTGCTTGGGCAGGGGTTCTGTCTGCCCACACACATGGATCAACATTCTCTAAAATCTCAGTCTCTTTGGCCTCTGACACAATCTTGATTGCTTGAAAGGCCATTTGATAATTTGAGCCCTGCATTGCTGGCAGCTGTACTACAATCTGATTATCACTGAAGAAGATTTTAGCTTGCAGTTTTGTTAACAAGTCCGGCTCCATGAGGGCAACCAGGTATGCAGATGAAACTACAAAGGCATGTTCCAGTATGTTATTTCCAGTCTTCGTGAGGAGGGGCTTACACAGGGATCATAGAAAAAGTGGCTCCAGTATCTACTAGGGCTTTACAGTCCTCGCCACCAACCCTTACTTTTACCTTGGGATTCTCCCGAGCATTTGTTCGTAGGGTGGTGGCCCTTCAGCTAGACTCCCCCCCACTGGAGGACCCTGCCAGCATTTGGCAGCCTTCAGGGTGAGTCTCTTTTCTTTTTTCTTTCAGCTCTGGACAATCTTTCTTTTAATGTCTTTTCTCTCGGCAATACGCACATTTATTGAGCCTCGGTCGGCCCTTTCCTTTTCTGCCCCCCCCCCCTCCCTCTGGTCGCTTCTGTGCTCTCAAGCTGCTGTTTATATCTCCGCCCATGGTGGCTGCCAGCATTGCCTTTTCCTTTTTCCAGGAATGGCACTTTTTTATGTGCTCTCATGTGCACCATAGCTCTAAAAACTTCATGATCTGGGGTCTGATAAGGCTAAAGCAGGCGGTGATATTAAGGCTTGCTTCAATTTAAGAAAAGCCTTTTTTTATTTTAATTGTCCACTTCTAGTGGGTAATATTTTTGTTAAAGCTTCATACGGGGGCTTCACCCCTTTTTATGGCTACTATAGCCTCCCTCTTGTAACAGGCACACTTATCTTTTGGCTTGCCTGTTCTGCAAATCATGTTTTAAATTCTCTGTGCCATGCACCAGTTTTAACTCTTTGTTTTCTCTGCAAGTTAGGCTGTTTGCCATTGCTTCGACAGAGACTTGCTTGCTTAGATCTTACTAATTTCAACGACACAAATTTGGAATAAGCTTTCTTTCTTTTTTTTAAGCCTTTTTGTCTGCTACTTTCTTCTGCCTTCTTTTATACCTTTTTCATATCATTAAAATCTAACACCATGACTGGAAAACATTTGTTTTGTATAGTAGGGCATGGTGGAGCAGATCTAACCATTATACTGCTCCTCTGACTGCATGGTCAGGGCCCATCAAAATTAAGGGAAGGGCGTTCTCATATGTGGAAAGAGTTCCAAGCCACCATTTTTGCATCGGCAACTCCACACTGCATGAGTTTTGGCAGAGTGTCAGGTTTGCCTCTGAGCAAATGGAACGTCAGAACAGTTCAGATTTTGAGAAAGAGCTGGAACACATGGGGCAGGAACTTTCTTAGGCTTCAGAAACACAGCTGGGCTTAGAAGTATCACGGGAGAGTGGGGGACTCTCTCTCTCTCACCTCTTAAGTTAAGAGAATTTGCTGCCCCCTTTTTAAAGGGAAACTAACTTTCGTAGTTTCTCTTTGAACTTTTTGAAGGCTGTTTCCTTTGTAGTCTATGAATCTCTAGAAATTTGTGTCTGTATGCTTCATTAGGGTAAATGAAATCAAAGCCTTGGAAATCATAGAATCATAGAATAGTAGGGTTGGAAGGGGCTTACAAGGCCATCGAGTCCAACCCCTTGCTTACTGCAGGAATCCAAATCAGAGCATCCCTGACAGATGGCTGTCTAGCCTCGTCTTGAATGCCTCCAGGGTGGGAGAGCCCACCACCTCCCCAGGTAATTGGTTCCATTGTCGTATTGCTCTAACAGTTAGGACGTTTCTCCTGATGTTCAGCCGGAATCCAGCTTCCTGTCACTTGAGCCCATTATTCCGTGTCCTGCACTCTGGGATTATTGAGAAGAGATCCTGGCCTTCCTCTCTGGGACAACCTTTTAAGTACTTGAAGAGTGCTATCAGATCTCCTCTCAGTCTTCTCTTTTCAAGGCTAAATATACCCAGTTCTTTCAGTCAAATGCAGCTTTTTATCTGAGTGTTGAAATCACAAATCAAACTGTACACTGAGCTGATCACAAACAAACACACAATCTACAACAACGGGAGTTTAAGGCTATGACAAGCCTCACAGTACTTTTTACGGCAAGTCTTTAACTGGCCAAAGTTCCAGTCCATGTGCAGAGTGCCTCTAACAAAGAAGGCTTTGGGCCATAAAGAAGGGATGCGTTTTAACAAAAGCTCTGTGTCTCTTCATCAGTTCGAATGGGGAAGGTGTAACCTTACACCTCTTCTAGATTCCTCCACAGATAAGAACAGAGCAGTGCTGCTCAGCTTTCCAGCTGTGATGCTTTTTTTTTTTTTTTGCAAATCTCACTCTTTTGTCAGGTCCTCACAGACACCTTCCATCCTCTCTGCTTGCTAAGGCTAAACCAGCCGCAGCGAAGGGGGGTTAGGCAAGTCCCCCTTGGCTCTGCTCTGAGCAGGCTGACAGAGATAAGCTTACACAGACCCTGATATTTTAAGAACTTGCTCTGTCTTTGTTTCTTGATTTTGCCACAGTCTTTAAGTCGTCAAACAAATCTCTTTCTTCAGAAGTTGCAACTTTTTCAACTGCTTTTGTTTCTTCTAACAAACTTGGATACGGTGGCAGACAAACTGTCTCTGGAGGGCCCCCTCCCTCCCCCCAACAACCTCTCCTCCCAACCTAACAGGCCGAATCAGACCGGGGGGAGCTCAGGGCACCTTGGGCAGGGTCTCCCAGTCTTCAAGCTCCTTCAGTGGGGCTTGAATCGGGGGGAACAGGGGCTTTGGGCTTCACCTCGGAGCATACCATCATGACTTTACAATATTGAACTTTATATTCAACCTTTTCTCACCTTCAGTGGATTTTGGTTGGCACTCATCCAAATGCTGATAACCTCACCTTCCCTGAGGCAAATTTATCTCTTACTACTTGATTCAGACACCACCCGGGGTCTCTTGCCCCTGTGGTCCTTTGCCAGTAACACATTTACACATTTACACTTCTGTAACTAAGGGGGATTCTTTCCGCACCAATTCAACCACCCATCAATATAGGCGAATTGATCCCATTGCCCATTATTCACCACATTTTTATATACAGCATTTACAAGATTTACACCAAAGGATCCTATGTCTGGCCAACTAATTCCAAATGCTGGCCAGTCCAATTGACAGTGTAACCAGCTTGCCTTTCGACATCTTAGTACACGGAGTCTGACAAACCTCAGACGCTTGACTTTGCTAAAGTTCTTTAGCATGCATCCCAAGGGAGTGGCAGAGCTTTCTAAATGGGAGCTACCCGCCTCCATTGTGCCTACCTCTATTTGAAACCATACACGGAGCCTGACAAACCTCCGACACTTACACGGAGCCTGACAAACCTCAGACGTTTACACAGAGTCTGACAAACCTCAGACGCTCCGAAGGCAACTCAAACAGGAAGACAGAAGGGAAATCAAGTACTTACTCTGCCCAACACCCTAGTGCCGTCTCTTCAGACCCATTCAGCCTGGTTGACTCAATCAATGGAGTCCATGCCTTTAACCTCCTGGGTGTCCCGACCCCCGTTCTCTGGTGCCGTGGCAGACCTCAAAGGCGGTCCGGCGCGCTCCACAGGCACCTTCGCCGGTTCTGTCGTTTGACCCCAGGGTGGTCCAAGGGACTCCTGCCAGCTCGCCAGTTTGTTGCACAAAATGCTAGTTTTGCCCCCTGGAGGCTAGTCCAATTTGCCCCAAAGAGGAGAGTCAACTTCAGGCTGGGTCCAACTCGATTTTATTGTTTGCAAACAGTTCGACAAAGGAGCTCACGCTCAAAGCAGAGTCGACCCTGGGCAACCTCCGCGCTACAGTTTTATCACTTAGCTTGCATTCCTCAGCCAGCGTGTTACTTTTGATTGGTTGCCAGCGGTTTGCTTAGCAACCTTATCTTAGGGTTACTGTCTGCTCATTCCAGGCATGCGCAGCTCTTACAGTACTATGTGCTGCTTAAGACACATACAATGGCTTTTAGGTTACATTTTTACTACAAGGGTGTGGGGAGAACTAAGCCACCCTGAGATCTTTGGATGAACGATGCAGTGAAAAGTAAAAAGAAGTCACTGGGCAGTTGACCATTTAAATCTGGTCAACCCGAGTGCTTCTTTGAATCATGTTTGTACTCAATACACTTGAGTTCATATTAGAAGGCACCAGGGGGGCTTATAGCAGGGCTGTAGAACCTCAGGCCTGGGGCCCTCCAGGCTCCCTACGCTCCCTTCCCTTTCCCCCAACCACTAACCCTTTAGTGGTTCCCCCATTTCTGTGCAATGTTCCCCATTCCAAAAGGCTAAAATGCCTCTCCTCAGGCTTAGTTCCTGGCAGAAGAGCTTTAAGTTAAAACATGTCAGTATTTCAAGTTTGGGGCCCATCCCCTTTTGCCTTCTGCCCCTCCCGCCATTCAAATGTGCCCCCCCCCCGAAATTCACCAAAATGGAATTTGGCCCTCAGGCTGAAAGAGGTTCAAGACCCTGCTTTTAGGGTCAAGGAAGCAATATACTCAGGTATATTGGAAGAGCTATGCGAAGAGATATTTCTCTATCTCCTGTTTTAGCTGCAGAGCCCATGCAAACAGAGAAAAGGCACTTCTCTTATGCCCCCTGACTCTGCAGAGAGGGTGAGGCTGAATGGGGTTATCTTGGCTTTTTAGGGGAGGATACAAATTTAATGCTGGCTACCGTGCATACTGCAGTCTATGGAAGAGGAAAAGCAGAAAGGCGTCTTAATTTGGAAACATAAATAATTCATTCATTTCGAGGACTTCAGCTTACTTCCAGCTGCTGTTAGAGATAGTAGTAGCTGCTTTCACAAAAGAGGCGGAAATTGCTTTTGGATGCTAAGTTCACATGATGGCGTTATACTGCTCTGCATTGTCCTTGCTCGTGATATTTCACAATATCACCAGTTTCATGGAGTGCTGCAGTGCTCCCCTCCAACAATCTCCCTCCCAGTAATAGTGCGGCTCCTATCACTAGGATTTTCCATGTAACCTTCCCACAGCATATAAGGGATTTAATTGATGTTCCTGTTGTTGCATTAATTCAATTTAAAAGGGAAGTAGAGAGAGAATCTCAGCATGGTTTACAATATAAAATCATGATAAAATACAAACAAACCCCAATCATTAGAACAATAAAACAATGATAAAAACAATAAAATCTGAATTAAAATAAATTGGGGTAGCTGACAGTACTAGCAGTCAAGGAAATGCCTAGGCAAACAAGTGTGTGTTTGGTTGTTGCTGGAAACACTCCGAACTAGGAACCTGCCTGATCTCAATGAAAAGAACATTCCACATGGTGGCACCACAACTAAGAAGGCCCTCCTCCATACCACGGCCAGAGGAGCTTCAGTATGGTCAGCGAGCCCTCCCCCTCAGAACATAAAGATTGGGGCAGCCCATATGGGAGAAGGTAGTCTCTCAGATAACCTGGTCCTGAGCTGTTTAAGGCAGTAACACCTTGAACATGGCTCAATAGCTCATTGGCAGACAGTGCAGAGCTTTCAGCAGAAGAGTTATATGTGAGCGGTAAGAAGCTCCACAGAGCTATCTGCCACATTCTGCATTAGCTGCAGCTTCTGAACCAACCTCAAGGGCAGCCTGATGTAAAGCGCATTACAACAGTCCACTCGTGAGGTTACCAGTGCGTAGACCACTGTGGCCAGGCGATCCCTGTTCACGAATGGTCATACGAGCTAAGCTGATAATAGGTACTCTTTGTCACTGAAGACACACACACACTTACTACAAGAGGACTTAAAGAGATGTGGGGTAAGGGAGTATATAATTGTGACGTTGACCCTTGAGGATGAGATGAAAAAGGAAGAGATTGCCTCAGTTTTCTGGCTTTCCCAATGTATGAAACTACACAAGTGAGGAGAATTTTTTGAGACATTTATAACTTTGTTCCCACAATATAGTCTTAACAAAGCAAGAGAGAAATCAAGTACATGATAAGAGACCTCCTGGATTAGACAAAACACTATTTAGTGCAATATTCTGCTCCCACAGTGGCCCACCAAATGCCTAGGGGAAGCCCATGAAGAGGACATGAGCACAATAGTACCCTCCTAGTCATTTTCTCCAGCAAATGGCATTGTGAATGCCTCTGATATTGGAAGTAATACATCTAGCCATCTTAAGTAGTAGCCTTTGATAGCCTTATCCTCCATGAATTTGTCTAAACTTTTTAAAGCCCTGTAAGTTGGCAACCTGGATCTCTTGTGGAAGGGAATTCCATTATTTATAATATACACTGTTATGGGTTGACCAAATGGATACTTTGTTGTTTGTCTCCTAATAGCGCCTCCTCCTTCTTCTTCGTTGTCGTTGTCATTAAATGGGCTCTGATTCTCACCGTTTAGAATAGCCCTTAATTTGATACAGGGAAGCCTTCATTTAACAATACTCAGCTGTCTGAGTTGGATACACTGTACCCAGCTCATCTGAAGGAAGCCATGTCTGCTGCCACACTTAGCTATGGTCCATAACATCCTGAGGGAGGGCTCTGCCAATTCCATTCCCCCGACAGGGGTGGGGGGTCACACAGAAATAGGGACAGGGGAGCCTTCTTACTCTGTCCCTCATATTATTCCCCCCAGCTTCCAAAATGTCTCAACTGAAAAGCTATGGGCTGGTTAGGGGAGTCTGCCACCTAGTGACTGAAGATGGTACCGCCAGCTTGAAACACACAGACCCTTGCTGAATACTTGCCTTCTCTGAGCCAGACAGTACATTTCCTTGTAAAGCCACTGGCTGATAAACCAAACATCAAACTGTTATTGTAGCCATCAGATGAGGTAGCACTGACTGGGTGACTTGCTATAGTGATTGCCAAAGAGCCACTAGAAATTGCTAGGGGACACTCCACTGCTATGGAATAGCACAGTTAACTTTAAAGAGCAGAGTACCTTTTCACAGAATAAAAGTTAAAAGGGCAGAGTACCCTTCCACAAATTAAAGAGCAAACCACTTACCGCACTATGCAGCACTATTAACTTTGCACTGCATCTCCACTACCTTCTGTCTCCCTGTTGCAGAATAGTCTTATTTGTTTGTTCAGCTTTTCAAAAAGAGAAAGGCTCTAAGGTGGCAGGGCTGGAAAAGACTTAAGAGAAACCATGGAGTCAAGAGCTGCTGGCCGGGTAGATAAAACATGCAGAAACTTTAGTTGCTTCATTTGCTTCAGGGAAATAGTTGGTGAATTATCACCCCAATTCCTTGGAATAGCTAGAGTTGCAGGAACAAGGCAATAGATCCTCTGCTGAGTATAAATGATGTCTTGCCACAATACATCATTTATACTCAGAAGGGAACCTGTGTGGTGCAGGTAGGGATGGCCAAATCAGTCTATTTCCGGTCCATGTCAGCTTCACAAGTGTTCGATCATAAGTCTGTTCTGTCCTGTTTCCACATCAGTCTGCTAATCTTTTTAAAATTCCTAAACTATGCATTGTTGTACACATTTTCCCCAGATATACTCATTTTTGTATGCATTTTGGGGATTTTGAGCCAAGAACTGCACCACAAAATTTGGAAAAGTGAACCATCTGACAGATAGCTGCATTACAATTCGCATATTAGTCCAGGAAATGTGAGTTGGGTTGTTTCGCTTAAAAATGCAGACTGAATAAAACTGTCCCCCATCTAGTTTCTGGTTTCTAGTTGCAGAAACTGGAGGGTTGAGCAGTGCTGGCTTCAGGTTTTGGAGGGCCCTTGGGCAGAACACCCACAGTGGCCACCCCCCCTCAGTGAGTCTACCTTCTCTACCTTCTCACTGCCCTTGTCATCAGCTGCTATTGCACTTCTTCCTCTGTCTCATCATTGCTACCACTTCCTTCCTTGACAGGTCGCGAGCCCAGGAGCAAGCAGGCAATGACATCTACTGTTCCTCCTCCTTCTCACCACCACCATTGCCTGGCCCAGAGCAAGAGGCAAATGAACAAGCAGGTTGCAATGGTGAAGAGGAGGAGCAACTCGAGGGAGCTCTTGTCAGTGGGCCCCTGGTGGGGTGTGGGCCCTCAGCAACTGCACAACCATGTCTACCTTTGACTCTCCCTGTAAGTGGCAGGATTCCAGGTCCACCACACAGCACACCTTGTGCAGGTAGGGGCAGATGACTGGACCTAATGAGGAGGGTGGGATGATGGAAAGAGGACTGAAAAGGCCACAATTACCACCTTTCCAGTTCAGTGGCAGATTTAAAGGTATTGGCAAATCTTGGGTTGCAACCTGGCAACCTAAAGAATACAAATGTAACAAAAATAAAGCCTGACATTTACACCTGAGTGGGGCCTGAGGAACAATGTATAGATCCCATCCATATGGATTCCAGGTAGTGGGGTGTTGTGCATACCTTCTCCTAGTTTGTCTTTTTCTCTGGGTAACTGTTGGCACCACCAGAGCTGCTTCTTCCTCACACATACCTTTGATCATGATATTGTGCTCTCCCCTTCCCTCTCTCTTTTCTGTCACGGGCTGCATTCCCTCATGGGTAATCTCTTGGGGGCGGCATGCCAGCAGTGGGCACGGCCAGGGCCAAAACCGGGTGTGTCCACCCTTTTCTCTCTTTCTGCCACCTCCCTTTCTCTCTCTTTCTGCCAACCCCTTTTATCCTCTTCCTCTTCCTCTGTCCCTCTTCCTTCCTGTCCAGTGGGCTGCCAAGAACAGGGCAGAACTCTTTTGCCCAAAACGAAACTGATCGCAGGCTGCAGGCTTTTGAAATGAGGCTGAGGGCTACATGCATGCTAATTTCATGCAGCCTTGGAGCTGCAGGTTGCCCACCCCTGACCTACATGATGTAGTTCAACAGTGCCCCCTAGGGCATCTGGTAACTTGGCACCATACCAGGAAGCCTGGATAGGTCAGATCTTATCTTTTGTTCTTCATATACATTTGCACGCTACACTCTTTTTTATATAATAGCCCACCTGGTTAGAACTGCCCAGGTCTTTTACAAGTGTAGGGTCCTTAAGAAGATGGCTCCAGCTAATATGTAATTTTCTGATTTGCTGGTTAGACCAGTGATATAAGAAATTGAAGGTACTGGACAAAACAATAGCCATTATCTGCTAAGGGGATGGCTTTCAGTGATCTCAGATTCTCATAAACTTGTAACTTTGTTCTCAGTCTGGTGCTTCTTAACAACATCGAATCACGATGCCAAAGATGCTCTCTTTCAGATCACCTTCTCGGCAAGGAACCCTGCATATGCTCTGAAATCCAAGGTTCTGCTTAAGTAGGTTAATATATAACTAGCTACATTAGATTGACTTTATTTTATTTGGAATTCTCTGTGTGTGATTATTGCCTTCCCTTCTTCCTATTTTCCTTTTCACTTAAAGGGGAATTTCTAATGAATATCTTACTCTGTACAGTTACTAAGCTAGCCCTTGTGTTCTTAAGTTTGTGTTGAGTTCTGTGTTTCTGGGCTTTGGACAAGAAAATCTAAAGCACCTTTCTTTTTCTTTTTTCCTAGAGCTGGGCTGAAGGGAGGGGTCCTTGGCAATAGGGTTCAGAAATTTTCCAAATACTTGGACAGACTAGGATGATCAGGTGAGGATTAGTCTGTGGTAGCAATCTATTTGTTATTCTTTGGGGGGGAGAACCTTGTAAGGAAGGGGGTCCACCAGTAAAGAATGTCACACACACACCCTCCTGATCCATAACACACTGCCTACGCCTTCTATTGTGCCCTGCTTTATAAACAAGCAAATAGATGGAACAAGAGGTCCTATTATGAAAGCTCTTTCTTGTGTCATTATTTTCACATTCATCACTGGCACAAAATAGTTGCCAACTAATGAAACTGGTGCTTCCACGTTTAGCCAAGTGTTTAAAAGTTGTTAACCTCATGCCACTAGTTAATTATTTTCTGCAAATAAAATAATACTGAAAACAGCTGCATGGGAAAATGGATTGAAACATGGAATTTTCAAACTTTTCATTGTCTAATTAACATTGGATTGGCACAGCTTCAGGAACATCTTGAAGGTTACCTTCTAAAATCCATTGATTTTATGCAGCAATAGTTAATACTTGGAAATTATATTTATGCATGCATATAATTCTCTTCTGCATGGAGATGCACATGGGATAGTCTAAGAGATCTAATACCTGGGAAATGAATCATGTTCTATATGAGAGCTGAAGTGATTAGTGTGCAACAGGTATCCCAATGGACTAGTGTGAATTTATATGAATTAAGCATTTCTTTACTCTGATTACAAACTTCCAACCTGCACTTTGAATCCATAATATTGTATCGAAACCTATCTAGAAGACTTGGAACATAAACCTAAATCTAATTACACAGTCCATTAATGGTCAAATACGAAGGTACAGCCAACAGCCAAAGGTTACATGGATCTTTTCCTCAAGAAGATTTAGAGCAAAACTTCAACTTCTATTACACAGGAACATAGTGGTATGATATGTTGTTTGAAGGTTCACATACATACAAGTTTGTAAACAAAAGGGACAAGTGAACCAGCTTCCCACTGAGTTGCTGGTAATCGGACATCATGATCATACACACTGCGATGAATATTGTATTTATCACAAAACCAGGTCCTATTACAACTATGGCACAATGAGTCAGATGCAAAGGTTCCTTTCCTTTGACAGAAGGAAACTTTTCATCACAGAAGGAGCCCTTCTGTCAGAGAAAGGGAACCCATGGATGAAACCCAATGGCTTGGAACTAAAGATAAGTTAATGAAAGGAAGTTTATGTAAGGAAAGTTTCCCATCCTCACCACTACCACCATGCTGCAGCTACCTGTGACCCTCAAAAACCCACATTGGAGAGCTGGGAGACTTCCTGAACAATGTGGGATGAGTGAGGCAGAATGCTGAAGGAGAGGGGAATTACCCCAAATCAGGTTCAGTTCCTAAGATAAGTTAACTTAAGGAAGTTCCTCGAAGGAAAGTTTCTGGTAGCCCCCGCCCCCACCATACTTCATCCCAAAATGTTCAGGAGCTCCTCCCCTAAACCCACTACAGAGAAGCATTTTGAGGATTACAAGTGGCTGCAAGGGAGAGAAGGGGGTAGGGAATTTTCATTCTGTGAACTTCCTCAAGCTAACTT
Organism: Heloderma suspectum; assembly: GCF_057233095.1. Classification (NCBI taxonomy): domain Eukaryota; kingdom Metazoa; phylum Chordata; class Lepidosauria; order Squamata; family Helodermatidae; genus Heloderma; species Heloderma suspectum. Next base: position 121,839,257 of record NC_139460.1, on the reverse strand, counting down.
ATGTTAACATCCAAGCCAAAGTCTTTTGACTACATTTGGATTGTTAGCTTTTCCCTGTATTTTTGTACTTGGAAATGGCATTTGTGATTCAGATTTTGCCTGTGAGTGATAATTGTGCATCTCTACTTGGTGGTGCTTCATTCTCTTCACTTTGGGTCCCTTCCCACTTTTTTTTTTTTTGGTCTGGGTCACATCACCATGCTCAACAAAGCACCTATGCTATTTAATTCTATAGTACAATCCTATTTTGTCTTAGGCTGCACTCCTAAACACACTTATAGGAGTGTGCATGTATAGGATTGCACTGTTAAAAGACCAAACACTGAAGAAGTGATCCTTTACAGAACCCAGTAGCATAGGAAAACATGCTAGTCCATATAGAACAGGGACAAGGAACCATGGAGGCTCGGGCTCCCTCTGTGGGCCTCACCCCTTGACCTAGAGGCTACTGTGGCTTGGGGAGATCCTCAAGACAGAGAACTTAAGAACAGAAGAACAGCCTTGCTGGATCAGATCAAGGGTCCATCTAGTCCAGCATTCTGTTCACACAGCTGCTCACAGGAAACCCACAAGCAGGACAAGAGAGTAATAGCACCCTCCCACCCCAGCAACTGGTATACATGGGCATACTGCCTCTGATACCAGAGGTAGCATAGAGCCATCAGGACTAGTAGCCATTGATAGCCTTCTCTTCCATGAATGTGTCTAACCTCCTTTTCAAGCCATCCAAATTGGTAGCCATCACTACCTCCTGTGGTAGTGAATTCCATAGTTTAACTATGTGCTGTGTGAAGAAGTACCTCCTTTTGTCTGTCCTGGATCTCCTGCCAATCAGCTTCATGGGATGACCCCAGGTTCTAGTATTTTGAGAGAGGGAGAAAAATGTCTCCCTACCCACATTCTGCACATCAGGGATCCCTTTCTTATCTCTGACCTGTGAAAACAAGGGGATTACCCTGCGTGCTGCTCACCGTCCGAATGGGCATGTGGGGATTTTAGCAAAATTAATGGATTGAACATAGCAATGTTTACAAGTAAAGAAGTAAGCTCTCCTGGGGATGAATAGCTTTCAAGGACAAGCTTTGGCAATCATCTTTATTCACCTTGCAGGGTTGTCTTTTTCATAGCAGGTCTTGGCATGCCACTTCATTATAGTAATCAGCTGAATTTCCACCCTGTTTCTGATCCACATGCCACTGGGCAGCCTCCATTAATACATGCAGAGCACTGAGCAGTTTGCAAAGATCATTTGTCTTTGTTGTAGAGTAATTAATGTCGAAGCAACCGTGTGTGAGAATTAATGTTGTTATAAATGCCAAAAAAAAAAAAAAATTCTAGCAGAGTAAATCAGCTCAGCTTCATGGAACTAAACCACTTTAGTTCTCTTCCGCTTGCAGGAATACACACAAAGGTTCTGGAGGAGATGGTTTTATTTTAACACTGGAGTAGAAGAAAAATATCTCCTCCAAAGCAAGATAGAGACAATGTCGGTCAAAACAACAACTACCACCCAGCAACAAAACCAAATGTAACTCTTTGTTTCAGCCTAATTTCAAAAGCCCGCTGAATGCAATCAGTTCAGCCCTGTGGCAGGATTGATCCATCCCTTCCATGGTGGCCTGCTATATGGGAAGGAAGAGGGAGAGAGTTAAATACCCTCCTCCTTTGGTGCCACTGCTCTAGGGATGGCCGAGAATTTCTCCCCGAATCTTTGGGAGGCTGAGTGCCGACGCATTCGGCCCCCCGAAGTTGGTTGGGAAATTCTCCGCTGGCCCCCCGCCCCCCCCCGGGACGGGACTTACCTTCAGCGAATGTCCCTCTGGGTGGCGGGTCCCGGCGGTGGTTCGCTGGTGGTTCGGCGACGTTTCGTCGCGGGCGGGGGTGGCGGCCGGTCTCCCGACCGGCTGCCGCCGCCGCCATTACAAGAAAAAAAAAAAGTAAAAAAAATAAACCACCCGTGATAGGCTACATAACGATTTACGTAGCCTATCACGGCTGACTTTGGGAATCTAGCCATGATAGGCTACGTAAATCGTCACGTAGCCTATCACGGGGTCTTTTTTTTTTACTTTTTGTTTCGGCCGGGCAAGGCGGGAAGCCTCCCCCCCTTCGCCTGAACTTCAGGGGGAAAAGCGAAGCGCCTCCCCCCCACCGCAAAGCCAAGCTGCGAAAAGGTAAGTGACTTTCGTACATCCCTACACTGCTCCAAATCCAGCTCAGGGTGTCTTGCAAATCATTTTGGACACAATCCTATGGGCATAGTCTGCCACCCCCAAATTCCGAGGCGACCGACTATTCAATGCAGGGCAGGTGAAGCGTGGAGGGGATCTTCCACGGTCTGGCCACTATTTGTGACTAGATGGCCAATTTTGGCTGTCTAGCCAGGGCGCCTCAGAGCAAGGGGAGAGGCCAGATGGTGCACAGGAAGTATCATACCAGCACCTCTGCCATCCCCTCCCCACCCCATCCTACCCCCAGGAACGCCCCCCTTTTGGCTGCTCCATACTGCTTTTCCGAGCATGGAGCTGGGGATGAACCATGCTGCCTATGAGATGGCAGGAGACGGGGAGGGGAGTCAGATTTCTGGGAACCGACCTCGTAGCACTGGCTCTGAGCTCCCAGAAAACGAAAGATCCTATGGCTGTCTAGACACAGTCTAGCGGCCATAGGATTGCGCCCTTAAAGTAAAAATAATTGAATCAAATAAAACTGGGAGATCTGATTATGGAATTCCTGCATCAGGTCTGTTTTGTACCTGAGGGAGAAAGATACTGATGGTTAGATTATCATACATGAGGTAGATACACAGATGCATAGGTTTCCATATACTAGGCATCAGGGAATAGGATGAAAGCATCTACCAGCCTTCCTTCTTACCCCATCTAAAGTCAGATGTTTTAGGAGTCATCCTGACATTCAGTATCTTGATGAGAATGCTCCTATTTTTCAAGTGAGATACCATCATTAAAGACCACAGAAGAAGAAGAAGTATATTTCAACGTAAGTTATGGAAGCTCCATTGCTGAACACCACTGAAATTTTATGGGAAAAATATCACTAATAAATTAATGATCAGTGGGAAACTGTGCTGCCCCAGCAAGCAAGATGAATTAGGTGCACAAGAAAGTATTTTCCCCCTCTAGATTTTATGCCTTTTGTGTTCAGAAAACAAATTTCAACTAACTTGCTGATCAATAAAGAAATATCACAGGTATCTTGATTGACAGATGAGAGCAATCTGGTATTCCTATGGAGAAAAAATAGCACTGTGTACCAATGCCAACATTCAGAATTCATAAATGATAAAACAAATCCTAGAAGACTCAGTAGTTTCAGAATGAAATCATAATGTTTTTATGGTCTGATCCTATGAGACTGTGAGCCAGAAAGCAGTGCACTAGGTCAGACACCATGGCCACTACATCTTACAGATGATTTGGCTAGACAAATTACAGCATTAATTTATGAACCAAGCATATGCAACCTGAGACAGTTAATGGGCAGTATCCATTAATTCTGGGCTGCTCCTCCACTAGTTGTTGCACCAGTGGCACCCAATGCAAGTGCAACAGGAACTAGCGCACCCTAAAGCAACCCCAGAAATGAGCAGAAAGGCTCATTTTCAGAATGGGACAAGTCAGCAGAGCTCCCTTCTGAGACCTCCACTGACCTGACCTGTTCTGGAAACAGGTGTTTCTGCTCATTTCATGAACCGACCGAGAGCTTCCCATTGTTCAGCAGATCCTGCTAGTGTGGGGGCAGCATGGGATAATACTGCCCATAGTTCCAAGAATGTAGCATTTCCTGGGCCAGAAACCACTAGCTTAAGTTGAATATGTACCGAAACATGCACTGGAATACACATGTGCGTCTGTCTGCACTGCACTGCTTTCAGTGGGGTGAAACTTTGACTGTATATCCCCACGCATTTCCTGGAACAACTGGTCACACAGAAATACCTTCGTTCAACTGCATAATTCAAATTGGATTGGTGTGATGGACTCATTCTAATGTCTGTTAGCAGAGGATATATAACACAACAGTTCTTTATTTACTTTCTTTAATCATTCCTGATGTCAAGCCATGAGGAAGCACCATGAGGAAGCAGGACATCATGACAGCACTCATTCTCTAATACGAATGTGCCTGCAGTCACCACCGTTGCCACAGGCAGCATTCCCATGCTGCACACAGCTATTATGTGACTATGAAATGGTTGGAGAATAGGCAAGGAAGGCCCAGCAACCTTGGTAGATGATGAAGCACTCAAAGGAGCGACAGAACACAGCTAATCCACTCCAAACCTGAAAAGCTTAAATCTTGTTGACCACGTTCTTTTCTTTTGTTTAAATAGCCTTTGCAATCGATTCTTAATCTTTTTTTAAATTCCACAGCTGCGATTTTTACAAGTTATTCCAGGGTAAGGCTACATGTGTCATTTTGGTCAGAGGTATTTACAACAGACTACCTGTCCTGTGTTCTGAAGTTAACATGAGGGTGACTTCCTTGGGTGAAATCCAATGGTGTCCATCCGCCAACAGAATGGCATCTGTCAGCAGAATTGATAAACATGCATATATGATTGTGCTGTCTTATCCTTTAGCAAACATATATATTGGTATTTCTGTGTTCTGTTTCTCTAGCTTGTGATTCAGCCAGACAAAGACCAAGGTTAAATTATGAACAAAGCATACTGAGTCTTGCTTACATTTTCCCTTATCGGAGGACACACCAACAGTTCCATATTCACTTTCTCCACGCTGCTTATGATATTGTTGTTGATCCCTTTCCCCAACTCCAACTTCTTCTTCCACTGAAAACTCTTAAATGTTTCAAATCTATTTTGATGTTCATGCCCAGTGTCACCACCCAGCATGGTGGAGCAACTACTGGGACCGTGGATGCTAGGGAGCCCACCAGGGCTGTGACTGTCATCCCTAACCTCACGTTTTGGACTGGCACTCTGAAGGGAAGTGCTTGGCAAAGCAGCAGCAGCCATCTGCATTTCCTCTAAATGCCATTGTATGTTGGGTCCCAGAGGCATTCTGTGGTAATGAAGATGGTAGTAGCTGCTGCAGTCATTTCCCTCAGCGCTTCTCTGCTGATTGCCACCAGGTTTGAGGGGGTCCTGGCAAAGTGCCCTCTGCCCCTCCTGGAATGTGCTGGTGTGGCCGCCCAGGCAAAATGATGATAGTGTCTTTTCTGGTGAACAGTGAGCTTCACAGTGGCAGAAATGGGTAGTAGTGCTCACCAGATAAGCTGCTATCTTAATTTGCCTCAGGGTGGCCGGGAGGAGGGGGGGGCAAAGGGCAACTTGTCCAGGACCCCTTGAAACCTGGTGCCAGCTCTGTTGATGTAGAACACCTCATAGCTCCATAGAATTGTGGTCTTTTATTTATCCCTCTATCACAGGGGAGGGAAACTGACTTAGGATGGGGGATTGAATGCCCCACCCACTCAGCCCTACATGGACCAGATGACATAATAACCCATGTATCTCAGCTGGCCCTCATGCTGTGCCTATATTCAAAAACGTTTCCATTTTAGTTGTCATCTCTCTTATTTTCCCTCTTTTATATACCTTTTTCTAGACATGCGATATTCTTTCCAAGATGAGATCAACACCTTTTTAAAGCACCCAAGTTGAATGCAGCAGTTATATTGGTGAGAACAGATGTTCTTTGCTACACACCCTACCTAGCAGTTTCATTGAACTTTGTTTTTAGGATTACCATGAAACTGAAAAGCTGAAGGTTGAAAATTGTTTTCCCACAATTTAGGGAAATATATTTGCTAACTCCTCATTACTGTCCCACTGTCATGAACTGGCTATTTCATATCTCTTTATTTCTTGTTGTAGAGATGGATGAAGCTGAATGAAGTTCATTATTATATTGCCTCTAAACCAAAATAATCTTGTTTACTCAGGGAAAAACTATCCAATAATAATGCCCAGTCATCAGTATAAATACATTTAGGTTTTTAAAAATTAAGGTCTTTGGCAAAAAAAAAAAAAAATCAAGAAGGGAGGATTACTTTCGTTATGGTTGATAAAATATTTAAAGTTCAAACGGAAGCCTACATTGTTTAACTGAGTCAAATTATAGTTTATAATTAAAACATCAAGGCCCAGCTATTGTGAAGTTAACTGACAGTACTTAAGTTGCGCTGAAAAACCCAGGGGACATAAATTGCAACTAAAGTGTAACAAACTTTTTAAGGGATTAAATAAATCCAACTTTCTTTGTAACTAATTTGCCTGCTAAATAGGCATGGATGGAGCACCCTGCACTCGCCCCGCCCAGCGCTCGCTGAACCCCCAGCACTTACCCGACCCAGTTGAGTGGCGCGGGGTGAGCTTCTGGGCAGTTTGCAGGGAGCTTTGCCGCGCTGCACATTTATGCCTATAATGATCATTGCCCTTTTAAGACACCCATTTGCATAGATGGGATACTTACAGAAAAGAATGAGCAGCCATTTGAGTGTCAAATGCTTCTCACTGAGGAAGCGGACACCCATGCACCTGTCCAGCTTGGTGCACACCAAGCCAGGCAGGTGCTGGAGTCTGTGGACTGGCATTCGGGGGGCCAAGCCAGTGATTTCTCACCAGGCTTCAAGACCCAACCAGGTGCCCACGCCACCCCTACTGCTAAACTGGTTCAATTCGATTTAAGATGCTTCAATTTTAGTGATACATACATTTAGTGCTACATTTGGGGCCATTGTTAAATGGCCACCCTAGCTTAACACCTGTAGCAAAAAGACAACAGAAATCATTTGGTTCCATCCATTAGAATCCCACTATATTGCAACATCTGAACCAAAGTATGACTCTTGATATAAGGAAAACTTTACTGGCCTTACTTCTTTTCTTTACTTCACAATGACAGCTTCTTTTGGCTCCTTTACATTTGGAGGAAATTATGAATGTAATTATGTATACAGACATAGACACAGAATCATAGGGTTGGAAGGGGTTTACAAGACCATTGAGTCCAACCCTTTGCTCAATGCAGGAAGCCTGATTCCCAGTAGGGATGTCAGAGAATTCCGCGACGGATCTCGGTGAGGCTGAATGCCAGTGCATTCAGCCCCTTGAAATCTGTCACGGAACGAAGCCCCCGCCCCCCCAACCCACGAAAGGCTCACGGGACGAAGTCCCTGCCACCCCCACCACTCGAAAGGCGCACAAAATGGAGCACTTACCTGCTCCCGTCTGCGCTGCTTTGCAAACGGCGGCTGTCCTGGCCGCCATTCTCTTCTTCCTCTTCAAGCCGTGATAGGCTACGTAAGTATTTACGTAGCCTATCATGGCGGGGGGGGGGGAACCCCAGCGTACACAAATGGCAGCGGCTACCGCCATTTGCGTACGCTGGTTTTTTTCCCTCCCTGCCATGATCGGCTACGTAAGTATTTACGTAGCCTATCACGGCAGGGGGAAAATGCTGGGTTTTTTCCCCCTGCCGTGATAGGCTACGTAAATATTTATGTAGCCTATCACGGCTCAATACAGGGATGCAAATGGCAGCCCATTTATGGCAGCCTACGACAGCTGTCATTTGCATTCCTGCAGAACTGCCCAGCAGCTGGATGTCCGGCTGCGGGCAGCCGGAGTCGGCCGGCGACTCCGCGGCTTGGCCACAGAGTGGAGCCGGCCGGGCAGGATTCCGGGGGGAGGGACGGAGCACCTCCCCCCCACCTCAGATGCCCCTCAGCAGAGCAAGGTAAGGGATTCGTACATCCCTAATTCTCAGGCAGTCTCCCATCCATGTACTAACTAGGGATAGTGTAGAATTCGGTCATGGACCCCAATGAGGCCAGATTCCAAGAATCCCATTGGGGTCCATGGCAGAACGGAGCACTCACCTCTGTGCCCCTCCGGAATCCGTCCAGGTAGGTTCCTCCACGTGGTGATCTTGCGGAGCCGGCTGCTGGCTCCGCAGCACTGGTGATATGGCTGGCCGCCATTGCCATGCCACATCGCTGTGCTAAGCCCAGACAAAAATGGCGTCCACTAAGCCATTTGCGTCCCTGTTTTTTCACACGATAGGCTACACAAATATCTATGTAAATATAATTTGCATAGCCTATCACGTGAAAACAGGGATGCAAATGGCGTAGTGGACGCCATTTGCGTCCAGACTTAGCATGGCACGGCAATGGCGGCCGGCCGTATCACCAGTGCTGCGGAGCCAGTGGCCGGCTCTGCAGGATCACCATGGAGTGGAGCTGGCCTGGATGAATTCCGGGGGGAGGGATGGATTGCTTCCCCCCCTGCGGACCCCCCCAGCTGGAACGGGTTAAGTGATCCGCCCACCCCTAGTACTAACCAGGGCTGACCCTGCTTAGCTTCCGAGATCAGACGAGAGCAGGTGCATCCAGCCCTTTGCTTGTCCTTGTATATATATGAATACTGGGAAATCACTCAGTCCAGATGGATTTCCAACTGAATGATATAAAACATTTTCTAGCCTATTAGCTCCACAGTTGTATTGCCTCTATAATTATATTTTTGAATCAGGCTCCCTTCATCATTAAATGATGCTTAATTGCTGTGATCCCTAAGCCTGGCAAGAATCATACTTACTGTGCTAACTATCAACCTATATCATTAATTAACGTAGATATCAAAATAATAACAGCAACCTTGGCCAATAGATTGCAAAAAGTCATTGTAGCGCTGGTTCAACCAGACCAGGTGGGTTTTATTTAAAATAGACAGGGGGCTGATAATCTCGGATTGGTTGTCAATCTGGTCACTTTAAATTCTGAAAGAACCAATCAGGCAGCCATAATTTCTTTGTTGCAGAAAAGGCCTTTGACAAAATCCATTGGATTTTTATTTTTACCACATTGATTAATTTTGGTTTTCCTAAACCAAATTTTTGAGAAGGGTTAAAATTCTATACTTGGCCCCAAGCGCCAGAGTAATGACCAATGGTCAACTTAGGTGGGGCACCAGACAAGGATGTCCACTTTCTCCATTGATATTCCATTTATGTTTGGAACCCCTGGCATGTGCTGGACAAAACAGTAGCATTCACAGTTTTGTGCATGCTGGCTTAGAATTTAAAATTATTCTTTATGCTGATGATCTTTTGTTGTTCATCTTGAAACTTCAGTCATCACTTCCAGTTTTGATGAAACTGATTAATACTATTTGGTGAATTGTCAGGCTATTCAATTAATTGGTCAAAGTTAGAAACAATGCCATTTGGAGATAGGATATACTCTAGTGTATTAACTAACTGGCAGTTTCGATAACGCCCAGATTTCATTACTTATTTAGGGATAATTATCCCTAGAGAGATATCTCAAATGATCAAGTTAAATATAAATAAGTTGATTAATGATATTTCACGAGATGTAGATAGATGGGCATCTTTAAAGCTGAGTCTATGGGGTAAGGTTAATACACTTAGGATGAATACTATACCTAGAATTCTTTACGTTATATGTGGGATCCCCTTACTTATACTTGGCAAATATTTCCATGAGCTTAATGCTTTGTTTCTTGTGGTTAGAGAAGTGTGGTGTATAATGTTACGCCAATTACAGTTTGACCTGTTTTCCCATGCTAAACTAACTTTATGGGAAAATCCAGATTTAAAAATTGGAAAGAAAATGATTTTGTGGCGGACCTGGATGGATGATTTTTTACTTTTGGATCAATTAGTGGGTGTTGATAATGATTTTTTGCCATTTTCCGCTTTGCGAGAAAGATTTGATTTGCCCGCTACAGCTGAATGGCAGTATTTGCAATTGCAATATTTGTTAGAATCTAAATTCGGTCTAGCTGTTTTCAGTGATTTGAAGTCTGCTTTGCTATTGGAAACACTTATTGAAGCTGACTAGGTACATCAACCCACGATTCATGTTTATAAGTATTTGATAAGTATGATACACAGAGTCTTCAGCAATAGGGAATTGGAATGTCCTATTTTGCCCAATCAATGGACTGCTGCCTTTGCATCTGTATCTGATATGTCTATGGACCTTCAGTTATGCCTTATCCAGCAAAAACTTTTGTTTTGGGTTTACTGGACACCACAACGTCTTTTTAACAAAGGCTTGTCTAAATTAGCTAATTGTTGGAGGTGTAATACAGCTAATGCTTCTTTTATTCATATGTTTTAGAAATGCCCAATAGTGGCCTCCCTTGGGGTGGAAGTTATCATACAGATAAACTTTGCACTGGAAAGCTCTTTAATATTTACTGATGTACATGTTCTTTTAAATTATTTGCCTGCTTTTAGGAATCTAACACATGGCCAGTGTAAATGGATTTTTCACACCTTCTTCACTGCTAAAAGACTGATACTACCACACTAGAAGGACAAAAGCTCACCACCTATAATGCAATGGTTTGAAGACCTAACAACACTAGCAACATTTGAAAGAGTGGAATATAATGTAGGTGTCACTTGTGAATGGACTTATATTTGGATAATTGGTCCGCTTTCACTGAAGTTTATGTATAACCCATTCTGTCTTTGTTCTTTTCTATTTTTAGAATATTGTAATATTTGGAACTGAGGCCTTTAAAGCATGTAGCTATACTTGCAAATTTGTTTTGGGTATGTTTTTGTTTTCTTTTGTTTTGTTGAAACTCACTATATATACTGTATGTATGTATGTGTGTGTGTGTGTGTGTGTATATATATATATATATATATGTATGTATTAAAGATGGTTAAATTTTAGATGCTAAATTTTAGATTTAATGGCTGATACACACTGTATTTTTTCCTGGGTTGTTTATTGTACTGGGAGGGCCTTCTCATCGGCCACTCCCAAGCTGCCTTACATTAAAGAAAAACCCACAGCCCCCCCCCCCTTGTGCAGCCTTTATGTGTTTACAGTGGCTCCCAGACGGTGACCATGTGATTGCTGAGAGGAGAAACTTTTAATTTTCAAGGTTCCATAGAACTCAGTGAAACAGCACCATCTAGTGGCTGTTTTAATTATGTAACATTCTGACTTAAGACAGTTCATTAGTTCCGGAACTTTCTGAGATGAAATAACCAGGAAATACCTCTGGAGGTTGATGACATCATGAAAAGGAGCAAGATAAAAGCTCCGTGAGAAGGAGCCCCGAGGCTCTGGAACTCCCTCCCTAGCTTGACTCCTCCTGTTTTCCTTCTGCCAGCAGACAAAGATGTTTTCATTAGGGATGTATGAGAAATTTGTTTCAGTTCATTTTTTATCAGGACTTACCCAGCTCACTTGGGATGTATGAAAATCACTTACCTGTTCGCGGATTACGTTTATGGGGGGGGGAGGCATTCCGTCCCTCCCCCCGGAATCCTGGACGGGGGGGAGGTGCTCTGTTCCTCCCCCCCGGAATCCTCCGTGGCCAGCTGTGCTCCACGGCAGCTCCGCGGAGCAGCCGGACAGGCCCAGCCAGCCCAGAGCTGTCCGCAGCCAGATTTCCAGCCACGGAGGGCTCTGGGGAAAAAAAAAAACCCGCGTACAAACATGGTGGCGGCTACAGCCACCGCCATTTGCGTTCCTTATTTTTGACATCTTAATCTACGTAAATATTTACGTAGTCTAAGACGGCGAAAATAAGGGGAACGCAAATAGCGTAAAAATAGCGTTTTACGCAAATAGCGTAAAAATAGGAAAAAATATGCATGAAAATATGCATGAATTTTCATGCAAAAAGAAAGACAATGTTCACAATTAAATATGGACACAAGATGGAACAAGCATCCAGGTGGAATTTGGGCAATCTGAGCTCAAGTTTTGCTTGTATGCACATCCTTAGTTTTCATTCAGGTGGGCCTTTGGCATGTAAACCAGTCTGTTGCTGAAAGAGTTTTAGTTGGTCATTACTGTTTATTTCTTTTGTTATGTTTTAAATTGTGTTTTTTTAATGAGTTGCTTTTATGTTACGTTTTAATTAAAATTTAGTTTTTAATCTGGATTTTGTTATTAGCTGCCTTGACTGCCTTTTTTTGTCAGAAAGGCAGGTTATAAAATAAATAAAGATTGTTATTTGGGTTTTTCTATTGTGTTTTTATTCTTTGAGCTTTGTCATTCAGCCAGAGAACTTTTGTTATTGTGTGGGTTAAAAATATAATGAATGAATGAATCACCAATCTTTGCACGCTAGTGAAACCCAGGTCCCAGTGCTGACTGTTCACAAGCGGGGGCCACCGCCACATTCACAAGTGGCCAGCCCTGCCAATTCCATTGCACAAGCAGAACCCTCCACTTGCACAGTGGAGATTTAGCACTTCCGCTTCTGGGGCAAGCCCTGAAACGAGTGGAAACACTGATTTCTGCAGTGGGGCAAAAATGCTAGTTTCTGGAATGGGTTGAGTAAGCGCAGTTCCCTTATGAGAGCTCCGCTGACGTGCCCCATTCCAGAAGCTAGCATTTCTGCTCACTTCGGGGCTTGCCCCCAGAAGTCACTGTTGGATTCTGCTTCCAGCTTTTGCCTTTAGGGTACAATGATGTCAACTCCAGGAACTCTACCAGACGTTGTTGCTTATGGATTCCCCCTTCCCCATCCCTCTTTTGAACAAGACATGGTACATGAATATTAACATTACACTGCCAAGGTGAGGATGACATGCCAAGGCTACCATGAACATCACAGTATAAGCAACATTAAATTCAAACAACTCAGCAGTTGAACTGTTTGGGGGCTTAAGTACACAGTCCTAAATATATAGGATGATGGATGCTGATAATAAAGGTTATTTAAAATTAGAGCTCAAACATACACAAAGAATTATGGTCAAATTAGATAGCCATTGCTTGGTGGAGCATATTGAACCAGTCCTTCAGAATGCTACAGCCAGCCCCACAACCTCCTGGAATTTGTCAAGAATTGTGTTGTATAGTCATCTAAACATGCACTTCAGTATTCATAAGACTAGCTTAACATAGGGTGGTCATGTGGCTTCTTTTAAAGAGGACAGTGCTCTATTTGAAGGGCTGCCAGAGGACTGTTCTCTGTAGCCTATTATGGCTGACTACAGGGACGCAAACGGCGGCGGCTACGGCCAGGATTCCGGGGGGAGGCATGGAGCGCCTCCCCCCCCCCCAGCTGAACCCGGCGGAGCCAGGTAAGGGGGATTTCATACATCCCTATTCGTACATCCCTACAAAAAAGAGGAAATGTATCACCAAACAAGCGAACAAAAGATATAAATTTGCATAAATTTTCATATGCTAATTTATATGTATAGATGCAAATTCAGAAATAATAATTATAATTTAAATAGAAATACAGTGCATCTCACGATAGTGTGGATGACTGTGACCAGGTGACCTGTGTGGTTTGCTCATTCTGGAGTCCAGGTGCTTCTGATAGACAACTTCAAGGCTCAACTCTTCCTTCTGTGGCTTGGACTGGACAGACCTTCAAAACAGAGAATCCGCGGAGGGGCAGGGGGGTGGCAGGCCATTCTGCCATGGAGTTCGGGGGGCCGAATGCACTGGCATTCGGCCTCACCGAGATCTGTGGCGGAATTCTCTGCCATCCCTATGTACGAAAGTCACTTACCTTTTTGAAGGGTGACATTTGCAGTGGGGGGGAGGCGCTCTGTCCCTCCCCCCGAAATTCTCTCCAGCCAGCTCCGCTCTACGGAGATTCCGCAGAGCCGCCGGCCAGGGCCGCCCGCAGCCGGACATTCAGCCACTGGGCAGCCTTCAGAGACGCAAATAGCAGCTGCCGTAGCCACCTCCATTTGCGTCCCTGTATTTTGCCATGATAGGCTACATAAATATTTACGTAGCCTATCACGGCAAAAAAAAAAACACCAGTGAACGCAAATGGTGGCGCCTACGGTGGATGCCATTTACGTTCTTTTTTTTTTGCCATGATAGGTTATGTAAATATTTACGTAGCCTATTACGGCCAAAAAAAAGGGAACACAAATGGAGTCCCTGCGTTAGCTGTGATAGGCTACGTAAGTATTTACGTAGTCTATCACGGCTATAGTGATGAAGCGAATGGCGGCCGTGGTCACAGACACCATTCGCAAGTCAGTGCGAACGGCAGCAAGTAGGTGTCCTGTTTTGCGCACCTTTCGCAGGGCGGGGGGGGGGCTTCGTTCCACCACGGATTTCGGGGGCCCGAATGCACTGGCATTCGGCCTCACCAAGATCCGTGGCGGAATTCTCTGACATCCTTACTTTTTTGGCCATTGATAAGTAGCCACCGCCGCCCTAGCTTAACACTTGTAGCAAAACCACAACAGAAACCAGTTGGTTCCATCCTTTAGAACCCCACTATATTGCAACATCTGAACAAAAGTGTGACTCTTCATATACATAGAATACTAAGAAAAACTTCACTGGCCTTACTTCTTTTCTTTTCTCTCTTTTCAAAATGGATTTCAGTTCTCCTAGCTCCCATTCTGCCCAGTGGCAATTTGCAATGCTTAGCAGTGCTTGTCATGTTAGTTGCACAGCAATTTTGCCTCTCTTTAAGGGTCTCCAACCTTCTTTTTGTAATGGTGGCTGAAGAATCAGTACTAAATGATAAAGAAGGGAGAGGGAGAATGTGAGTACATTTTGGAATGTTCTTCCTGAAGAATCTGCATTCCGAACTCCATGGTAACCAGGGAGATTGTACCAGAAGGAACCTCACTTCAGAAATAACAATGGGCCCTTTTAGCTTTGCAATAGCAATTAAGCCTCTACGCATTTCCTTTATTTTCTTTCAGTGCAGTACGGATTAATCCAAAAAGGCAATCTTTTTCTTCCCCATCTATCAGTACAGGTACAAATTAGCATATACAGCAGCAGCATTTGAACAAATGTCTGATTCCAGATGAATGCCACAATTCCCCACCATGTGGTGCAGCTAACACAGCTGGAACAACCATAGGTTGTCCTAGTCTTGTTTGTAAAGACCACGAGACCAGAGCTAATCAGAAGATTTTTTTAAAATAACTGCCAACAGGGTGGGTGAGATATATTACTTCTCTACACCATCTCAGTTGCATTTGCTGTAGCGAAATACAAGGTTATCAAGTGGCTTGGTATGGATGACTCCTTTAGAAGAGGTTTAATGCAGAAACAAATGAGCCAGTGTGGTGCAGTGATTTTATTGTTTGACTAGGATGGGGAGAGCTGGGTTCAAATCCTCAACCAGGCTTGACACTTACTGGGTGACCACTGATCTAAAAACCAAAACCAAAATAGAATGTAAAAAACAGGGTTTGCATGGGCATTTCCAAGACAAGGAGCAGATTTTAGGTGGCATGTGCGTGTAGGGGAGACTTTTCCTTACTTAAGGTGGCAGATTTCATTTGCAACTAGGGTAATTCAGCCCCAACCCCTGATATCATCTGGCTCACAAAGGCTGGGGCAGGGGTCATCTGGTTCCCCCACCCAGTTTAAGTTCCCCAGTCCTGTGTTAAAACAAAAAATGGTGGAAGACATGTCTTAACTTATTTGTTTACTTATTTTCAGGACTCTCCCCGGTCAGATTTCTATCTCACCTTATTTTCAAGGCTTTAAATCAATTAGGGATGTTGCAGGAGTCGAGAGGGATGTGGAGTCTGGCATACTCCCCACCGTTTGGCCTCCCAGACTCCAGTCCATGGACCCCCATGCTTGCCCGATTCTGCGCGTGCCGAGTCAGGCGAGCATGGCAGTCCCTGCAACCTTGCCATGCCGCCATTTTGCGCAAAATGGTGGCTTGGTGAGGGAATGGAAGGGCAATCACTGCTCACCAGGCACCCATGGACCATCCAGTGGCTCGCACAGCAAACAGGTTTGGGTGGCTGGCAACGGTCCGTCAAGTGGCGTGTGAGGTGGACCTGGGTGAGTTTGCCCATCCCTAAAATCAACTAATAACACTAATATAACAATAAAGGAAGAACAACTTAGAACATCCAGTAAAACAATAAAAATAGCAACTGGCAGTAAAAACACACACAACTAAATTTAATTCAAAGGGGAAACCAGAACATATAAAGCAATTAGATACCACTAAAAGCTTGCAAGAACAGGGGAGACTTCACCTGGTGACTAAGAGATAGTAATGAATGAACCAGGCAAAACATGGTTTGGGAAGGAGTTCATCAGCTTGGGTGACACACCACAGAAAAGGCCCGTTTTCCAGTAGCCATCCAGTAGTCTAACCTCTGAAGGTGAGATGTTTTGGAGAATATATTACAAAAATCTTATTACTAAACTGCCTTTAGGAGTATTGATAACTGCTAGAGTTGTACTGTAGCAGCCATATCGGGGGTCAGACTAAGTAGTCTCATGCAGTCTCATGCTTCACGTTCTTGCTGAGCTCTTTCTCCTTTGAATATATTGTTGTAAGCTGACGAGACACAGGAATTCCTTATCTTGTCAAAGGTCATACAGCTGTATATCGTGTTCTCTGCTGTTCTCTTCTGTTCTCTCCTTATCATGGCTACCCTATAACCCAGTTCTTGTATTATAAACAATAGTGCTAAGAGAAGAAATGTTGAGGATTGCAACCCCATGCGGGAGGGAGAGGAGGAGCCGTTTCATATATGTCACAATGTCTATAAAACCAATGTGCTAATGTAAATCGGGGCTTCTGGCTCTTTGGAAATGATTCCAGCCTTAAGCCCGCGCGTTAAATAAAGAATCTCTTTTTCCTTCACTCCGTGGTCTCTCTGACTCTGGGTTCTGCAACATAAATGGTGCCGTGACTCGGATGTGGCAGGCTCTGAGCCAGACAGGTGGCAGTTGCCTGCTCTTGATCGCCGCACCGGGAAGACGAGCTCGGCGCATGCCTCCCTTTCTTGGCGCCACCGACCTTTTTGTCGAGTGAATGGGAGAAAGCCTGCACCGGGATCGCCCAAACGGCAGCGAGCGGCAAGAGAACCTTGAGAAGCGGAGGAAGGAACTTGAGCCCTGCCTGTATCGCAGCTGCAATTGAGTTGAAACCCACATTGGAAGCCTTCAGGAGAAAGGCAAGTATATGGGAAAAAGAGGGCCCCGCCTTTAGGGAGAAAGGCCACTGGGCAGAAAAAAAGAGGGCCCCGCCTTATGAAGAAGGTCAGTGTTGGTGGTATACGTATACAAAAGAACCTACTCCTTGCGGGTAGAAGGGGGGCCTGATCACACCCCCGAGTGGGCGCCAGTACCCAGCACGCCAGTACTCAGTAGGAAGCTGAGGAAGCTGGGGAAGCCGTTTTCCGCTCTGGTAAAAAGTGGGAAAAGTGGGTGGCAGGGACATATGGATGTAGTGGAGAGATTGATGATTGTGTGAGTGGCTACTGCGGTTTCTGAAGCATACCGTTGACCGTCCGGGTGCCCAGGCCAGTAGCAAAGTGCATGGTATGAAAAATCCTCTTGTGTCGGCCAGTGAGACCCCTTACTCCCTGACCAATTCCCATTCCCTAATTGTGTCTGTCTTCAATTTAAGAGGGAGGCTATGGGTGGTGGGGGAAGCAAACCTTGCACCCCCTTGAGATGTATGTCAAACAAAGAAGGAAAAGGGTTTTTTTAAAAAGATTCAGAATAGAAAGAGAAAACAGCAAAAAGCTCAAGGTCGAGCTAAGAGGAAAAAAAAACAAGATCTGAGGCTGTTAATTAGAAAAATGTTGCAGGACAGTCTGGCTTTTAACAAAGCGTGGGAGCGTGAGAGTGTAAGGCCGAAGAAGTAGCTGTTAGCCTAGCGCGCCGAGAGAGGGGGGGCAGGAAAATTGCCCACAACGTTCTGAGTTGTGCAACATCATCACCTCGCCTAATTGAGATAAAATCCCTAAAAAATGGAAACTGAAAATGAAGACCCAGAAGATGAAGGCAAAATAGAAAATAAAGGTGAAGAATCAGCCCCCAGAGCACAGGCTAGACCCCTCTTCGAGTGAAAAGTGTGCCATAAGACTGTCCCAAAGCAGAATGAAGCGGAAAGACCATGTTGAAGATCTCTGTCAAGGTAACCGTGTTTAGCTTTGAACTGTGTTAAAATTGCATAGAGCCTGTAGCTACTGACCATCAGCTATATGATTTCTGAAGAGCGTAACCATTAAGCTTTTGCCGTGAGATTCCCTGCAATGAAGAAATCTCACTGATTTGAGTGTCCAGTGTTACACTGCCTAAGTGTGTGCTAAAGAGACCGAGAAACCAGACAGCATGTTCCTGGCCAAGCCAAAATCGCTCTACTACCATGCTCCTGAAAGCTGCAATAAACTGTGTAAGCTGGGAGACCCAACCTGATTGAGAAGAAAAGAAGATATTGGAGCAACTGTCTTAAAAAACAATGAGATCTGTGTAGCTGGCTGGCTGACGCTGTCAGTGATGTTACAACTTTAAATTAAGACTGTTTTCCTGTTTGAGACCCCAGCGAAGAAAGCTGAACCGAGTTATTTGTTGCCCGTGCCAAAGCAAGAATTTGGCTGCCCTGTACCTCATCGTGTCCTGTTTTAAGCTTGGGATTTACAAATACAAACTAACTGAGAAGCTTGCCTTTAAAGTCCTGCAAATCACCCCACCGCCTCCCCGAAAATTAATGGCTGCTTGAAAAATGCAAGTATAAGGCGATGCCCATCACCCCCCAGCGTCCTGAGTTTCGGCACTCAGTGTTTCAGTGCTTTCGTGTACCAGGTTAGAAGGAAAAAAAAAAAAGACTAAGTTTTTAAAATGTCTGTGAGAGAACCTGACAGAAGTAAAATAAAATTTACAGAGGAGTTGCCCAAGTTAAAGTGTCATGGCTAGAGAGCTGAGCTGTGCCGCTCTGTTTAGACACAGGCCTTGCTAAAAAGTTAAAGGCCCTTGTCTGTCAGAAGGGGTGTAGGGCCACACTTTCCCTTTTTAAACTAATGCAAAAGTGGAGAGCCTTTGCTGGAAACATCTCATCTTCATTGCCCAGAGCCGTCTCTGTTTGCTTCCATCAATGTCTGGGCTTTTTAGAGACACTCTGCACATAGACTAAAATTTTAAATTGTCAAAGACTTGCCATGGACAGTGCTATGAAGCTTTTGATAAACTTGAACTCTCATCGCTGTGGACCGTGTGTCTGTGTTTGTAGTCAGCTCAGTGTACAGCAGGCTGAGTTTGATTTATAACTTTTAAATTTCCTTCTGCCAGAACTCATGCAGCATAGAGTTGCCAATGCAAAAATGGTGACCTAGAACTCTGCGTGTGTGGGTATGCCCGTCCCTTGATTTTAATGAGCCCTGAGCTTTCAGCCAGAAGAGCAGTATAATTGCTGGATCTGCTCCATCATGCCTTACCATGCAAAAAGTGCTTTCCATTCATTGTGTTAAATTGCAAAAAAAGTTTGTTGTGTATATTTTATGATTTCTTAAATATCATGAAATATATGTGATATTTGCAAATTAGTGTTAGTTGCAACTCCAAATAATACTAAGTGTGGTTCCCGATGGATAACAAGGAGAAAAGACAGAGGCAAGTAGAAAAGAAGCGTGGCCATAGTTGCCCCCAGTGTAAATTAAAAGCAGCTGATTGTGCCTGGAGCTTATTACCTGGGGTAAAGTAGCCACAATAATGTAATAGTTCTTTAAGATAAAGAAAATGTAACTAGAAGGAGAAGAAGAGCCTATCCCAAATGTGTGTCATTGAGACTAGTGTAAGGCAGAAAGGTTTAAGTAAGTGAGTTTAACTTGAAAAAGACAAATAAAGAAACAAGGCTGGTGCATGGAGCAGAAAGTTTTGTGTAAAAAGTTTGAAACATGATCTGCAATACAGGCAGATCAGCAAAGAAAAAGAAAGCAAAAGAAAGAGAAAAAATTTGTCTTCCCATACTAATAAATAAAAGTGTTATCAAGCACTTTAAGAAGCGAAATTGTTTACAGGAAGCTGTGCCTGAGAACCAAACACTTCTAGCCTATGCTGAAAATGCTTGCTAGTGTTGTGCTGCCTCATGGGTAACATGTATAGTATAAAAACCCATTTAGCCCAATAGCTCGTGGTTCAGAGAAGCTGTCTGAGCCAACCATTAAGTACGCCTGTGTGCTGTAAGTTACCCAATAAAGTCTCCTTGTAAATAAATCTCCCCCTCGCTGGAATCCCAAAACACAAGTTGAGCTAGATACCTCACCCAGTATCAAACCCTGCTGTTAGAAGCCATGAAAGCAGGTATGAAAAAGTCAATTAATATGACCAAAGTGTTTAAAGTGCTGCAAGGTGCCACCGAGGCCCCAGAGCGTACTTAGAGCGTCTTTCAGATGCCTATCGCCAGTACACCTCCCTCGACCCAGAGGCCCAAGAAGACGTAAACGAAAAAAGAAAAGAAGAAGACCCGGCAGAGGCAGAAGATTCTTAAAAAAAAACCAGTGTGCCCAGTGTGGACAAGATGGACATTAGTGGCATGAATGCCCAAATAAAATAAATCAAATACACAAAGGAAAAAAACAAAGGGGCCAGAATGGGCGAAGAGAGAGACAGCTTAAGAAGGGCCGTGACATTGACTGTGAGGGGCCGTGACATTGACTTCATAATTGACACTGGAGCAGCATCAAAAGCAATCAAACGTTAGCCTTAAACAAAAAGTCCAAACACTGAGCAAAGTTCTTCAAGCCCAGCGTCGCTTTGTCTTAGAAAATAAGCCCCCAATTCCCATCACAGAAGTTCATCCTTTCCAACCAAGAGTTAAAGTATGAGTTAAAGAGGGGAAAATAACCCTTTGACTCCCAGATGGAGAGAACTGAGAACTGTCATACTTTCCACCCCCGCAGCTATGAAAGCAGCTGGAGTTAAACCCTAGATACATTGGACACGAGTCAAGAGAGCGAGAGGGGGAAAGTAGACTATAAACAAAAATCCTGAAAATCCTTTAAAAATCATTCTGAAAAAGCAGTAAGAAGACTCAGGCTAGACCTTACTGTAGACATACCGGGAAACTGTCCCCCTGCGTACGGTCAGACCTGCAACTGGAGAATTGAAGAAGGGGACTAGACCCTACTGCAGCTTGCCAGGTGAATAGCTGCCCAGCGTACGGTCAGATCCCAAAGAAGATCAAACATGCGTATTGTAGTGTTGTAGTGTTAGTAGTGTTGCATTGTGTTTCCTTAATAAGGTGCAAAAGGGGGGTCTGCCCCTGGAAAAAAAAGTTTGTCCCAGTGATTTGCTGATAATTACTGGCTCCACCTGGCTAACATCACGAAAATAAAACATTTTTGTTTGCCAAGAGGTATACCTGCAAACAGGCTTATTAGCTCTTGCCTAATACCTGTCTGTAGACATCCTGGGAACATTCAAAAAGATACCATGTTAAGAGTTTATGGTGTAAGTTTAACTTATTCCCAAAATGCTAATTGGGGCGTAGTTGCAAAGATCCTACCCCCTACAGAGTTCACTCTATGCACCCCCATCGTTGCTGAAACAAATGCTACGTGTGCACGAATGCTTAATTGTCAAAAATTTTCCAGAAAATATAAAGCTATCCCTGGCCCCCTTCCACTGAAATGAAATTCAAAACATATCTTTTAATAATGCCCACATACTTTTGCCTCATGGATGGTTTTAGACATGTAGTTCCCGCACTTGGTCATTCATTCCTGCCAACTTGTCTAATAACCACCCATGTTGCCTCAGCTGCCAATTAAATTGGTGCCAATTCTTCCCCTGTAGCCCGAGAAAATCCGTCAACGGCAGCCTCGAGCACTCCAACTAACTAAAAATTGTAATAGTCATGTGCAGTTATATTTTGACTCAGAAAAATTGGCCTTAGCAATGTCACTAGTTAAGGTTCCAGGTTTAGCCTTGGCTGATAGTCTGGAAATCAACCGGTTAGCTTGCAGCTTAGCCAAAAGCATAAATGCCACCTCACAAGCATTGTCATTGTTAAATAAAGAGTTGCGTGATCTAAGAGGTGCAGTTCTAGAAAATAAAGCTGGTATAGATTACCTCTTCCTTCTTCATCATTTAAGTTGTGAGACACACCAAAAGCTCTGTTGTTTTAACTTAACTGATAATGGCAATGCTGTAGATGAACAGATCAACAAGCTGCACAATATAGTAGCTAACAAAACAATAAGACAAAACAATTAGCTAAATTAGTTAACCCCTTGGCTTCCAGATCTTAGCTAGCTTAAAAGCGTTGTTCATCCTAATTCTACCAGTGTTGTTCATAGAGATACTGTTATGTCTCTGCGTTCCTTGTCTTATGAGCTGTTTAACCAATCTGTTTTATGTCTCAGCTAATAAAACTGCTGCCCTCTACGCTTTAATAGCCCAACAAGAGGCTAAGTAATATGTATGTCACAAAAAGCTTTGTATAGTTATCAAAAATGCTATAATTGTAATAAAATTATGCATTTAAGGGGGGAATGTAGCAGCCATATCGGGGGTCAGACTAAGTAGTCTCATGCAGTCTCATGCTTCACGTTCTTGCTGAGCTCTTTCTCCTTTGAATATATTGTTGTAAGCTGACGAGACACAGGAATTCCTTATCTTGTCAAAGGTCATACAGCTGTATATCGTGTTCTCTGCTGTTCTCTTCTGTTCTCTCCTTATCATGGCTACCCTATAACCCAGTTCTTGTATTATAAACAATAGTGCTAAGAGAAGAAATGTTGAGGATTGCAACCCCATGCGGGAGGGAGAGGAGGAGCCGTTTCATATATGTCACAATGTCTATAAAACCAATGTGCTAATGTAAATCGGGGCTTCTGGCTCTTTGGAAATGATTCCAGCCTTAAGCCCGCGCGTTAAATAAAGAATCTCTTTTTCCTTCACTCCGTGGTCTCTCTGACTCTGGGTTCTGCAACAGTACCCAAGTGCTCCACCATACCACAACCCCATTTGCAGGCTGCGAAAAGGAGGAACTGTTTGGGGGAATTCCCATGGTATGGGCAAAATTTGGGAGGAACTTACTGTTGTCACCTCAACTCTTTGTGACAGCTGCCAGCTAGCAGCGGTGGCCATTTTTTTCCTGAAACAATCCACAAAATCCTGTCTTCCAGCACTCCAGGAAATATAGGAGCTGTCTTATACCAACTCAGACCATTGGTCCATCTAACTCAGCTGACTGACCTCTATTCTCGAGGGTTTCAAACAGGGGTCTTTCCCAGGCCTAGGTGGAAGTGTCAGGGATTGAATTTGAATCAAAGCATGTGCCCTTCCACTGAGCTATGGTCTTTCGCCATAGGCTGTGGGTCTTGGAAAAGCAAAGATCAATTCCCCAGCCAGCCATAAATTCCTGGATGGTCTCACCTCTGGACAAGACCTGTTAGGGAACATAGCTCAGCAGTAGATATATATTGTTTGCATGTAAAAGATTCCAAGTTCAACAATGGTATCTCCGGTTAAAAAGGGATTTCTGACAGCAAGACCGGGAAATACCTCTGAAGTGAAAGAAAGATGCTGCCAGTCAGAGTAAGCAGTACAGGGCTAGAAGAACTAATGGTCTAACACAGTATAGTACAGCATTTAATAGGCAGCCCTCCAATCCCAAGGACTTCAAAGCACAGTGCACTATAACACTATAGAAATGAAAATGCTTTATGTCCCCCATTACTATATACCTGGTCACATCCCTCATTTCTTGACACCCTTCTATTTGTGGAGGTAGGGAAACATGAGCACATTTTGGTCCCATTGATTTCATTGGGAAAGTTGAAGATGTCTTTAAATCTTGCCCATTGACATAGATGGGAATCATCTGACTTTGACTAGATCATATCTAATGATTATAAAGTTCATTCTTTTCTGTGGTGGCTCTATTGTATTGCCTCACAATGGTATTCAGTTACCTTCACAGTGGAGAATATCACGCATAGCAAATGAATATAATCACAAATAAGGAATATATTCAAGGATAATTTCCTCTATCTATTCATTTCCCTTAGAAGGACAAGAAAGAAGTGCCAATTTGTCCCTGGAATAAGCAGCAGGAAAAACAGACAAAGAGGTTCCAAGAATCCATCCATTAAACTGTTGGTTTCTGATCTTAGGTTGGCTGAGATACAAAAACTCTCTAGAGAGAAATGGAACTTGCATGATTTCCAGTGAAATGGAAGATGACTTTTGTCCCCCTCAGCCATTGTGACTTGGGCAGTAAATTAGCACAGCACTATCACTGCAAAGCTTAGACTCCAGCCTACAATATGACTTCATATAACGGATGTCAGCTGCCTAAAATTGATCAAATTTATGTGCTGCTAGTTTGAGATATGAAAGGTCCCTGCACGCTAATCACTTGAGCTGTCAGATACCGATAGCATGATTAATTTACCATGTACTAGGTCTCTTCTACAGCCCCGTGTGCACCACCATGCATAAGAGATTTAAAAGTTCATTCTTGTGGCTGGGTTGGAAGAATACTTTTTAATCTCTTCTTCCTCCAAAGTGTTTTGTGTCTACAATCAGCTTTGTTGAAACTTAATTCTCTTATAAATCTATGATGAACTTTGAAGACGCTATTTTGAAAAGTAATAATTAAAAATCTGAAGGAGGAACAGCCTCCTCTTTCTGATCCTCTTGTGAGCAAAGGCAGTTCCATGCAATTATGGTTCAGTTTTCAAAATTAAGGGGTACAATGACAAACTAGGTCCTTGACATAAAGGTTCACCCTACAGCTAAAAGAAATATCCATAGATATTCAAAATTTGGTGAAAGTGCAATCTTGCTTGCCATTTTTCTGAATGAGAAAATGTGTGTTTTGAATGTGAAATAAGCATGCAATAGCCTTACTTTTGTTGATAGGCATCTCTTGGTGGTTTTGATTTTGGTTCCTAATCAAGGTCCCAGTATCAAGGTTCCTGATCACATAGGTGGGGGGATTCTAGGTATGTTCAGCCAGCCATGTCAAGGATCCCTCTACAGAGCTTCAGGCTTGATGTGGGAAGGATGGGAGTGGAGCTGGTGCATGGGGGATGTTAGAGGGAAGGCCAGTGTATGTGGCTTTGCTCCTCCTTCTAGGCAATAAAGTTCTAACTATTTTTATTGCTGATATTTCTGCAGACCTATTTGTTTCTTACTTCTTTTGCCACAGAAATGTGATTACCGTCAAAGGATTTTTGTTTTAATACAAAAATCCTCTCATTTAGGAGACATCTCCTTTAGTGCAACTATATATCATTGCGAGCAAAGCATTTAACTGTCAAATGTGTCATGTGGGGCCTTTTATTGCTATTTTCAGATTCTAGCAAAAGAAATTAAAACTACTGACGACCCTTGACTGAGATTTAAAAATGGACAGCTGCATTTATAGGCCAAAGAAAACATAATTCACTGCCCTCTGAAATATAGTAGAACAATAGCAATATGCAGTCTAATACAAACAGAGACAGTGTGTAATGTCTAAAATCTATAATTTAGAAAAGATGGACATGCATACTTCCCAGTGGCTGCTCAGTAGCTATACAACTTCATTCCCTTAGGGAGCAATCCTACTGGGATAGGCAGCCACCTCCAAACTCGGAGGCAACTGCCTATCCAATGCAGGGCAGGAGAAGTGCGGAGGGGATTGTCCCCTCTGCGCTTCAGCCGCCCTGCATTTGCAGCTAGACAACCGATTTCATCTGTCCAGCTGCAGGAAGTTGGAGCGTGGGAAGTGGCGGCTGGACAACATGTTGGATGCGTCATACCGGATTTCTGACTTCCCTGCCCTGGCATGCCCCCAGGAACGCCTTGTTTTTGCCTCTCTGTGCTCCTCTTCCAAGTGCGGAGTACAGAGCCATTCCACGCTGCCTACAAGGCAGCGCAGGAGGGGGTGGGGGTCGGTTCTCAGGGAACCAACCTCAGAGCACGGGCTCCAAAGTCAGTTCCCGGGAACTGACCTATCCTATGGCTGTCTAGCTGCTGACTAGCAGCCATAGGATTGCGCCCTTAGACTTTACCAGACCTTTTCAGAAGCACTGACTTATCTTTCTGTGTGGGCTATCTTTTTAGTGGTTGAGATTAAAATAGGTAGCCTGGACTTTTTCTTTTTTTATAATACATTTTATTCTACTTTTTCCAACATTGCAGTATTCTTAAGAGGACCCATCAATAATAAAATAGAAAAAAAGAGAGAGAGGAGGGAGAGAGAAAATATAAAAAGGAGAGAGAAGGACAAAGGGGGAAGAAACAGAAAAAACACACAAAGAAAAACAAAGCAAAATTATAAACTACATTGCACATAAACTTCAAATATCACTCTACTTAGAAATTATACCCATAATATTACCAACCTTACAAATCAATACAGCATAAGAAATCAATTTCAATATTATATCTTCAGGTTTATAACAAGGAAGCCAGCTTACAATTCATTTCCATCAGCCATATAATGCCTTTTAGCTACTATATAATAATAAAGCTTAAAATCAACCAGTCAGAAATATTACTAATCCTAGTATCATAATATTGATAATATTAATAATAATAATTAAAAAGAAAAGAATTATAAAGGATAAAAAAAAGAAAAAATACAACCATCACTAATGTATTTTGTACTATATTTTAGATAGTATCATTTCAAAATATATAAATGAGTGTGCACATTTCTATACACCCTCACACAGTAGATTTAAGTATAGTATATCATATCCGTTTAAAAAAAAAAAAGATGAGAGAATGAGAAAAACGACGGTTATATATAAACAGTTATCTCTGGCCTAGCCTGGATCTTACAGACTAAACATAGCCAACTGACAAAACATGTTTATAAATTCCAGTTCATGGGGCTGGAACAGAAGTCTCGTGTGTTTTTCCGATTAGCTATGCCTCCACCATTTCGTGATTTAGAAACTTCTTCATCTGACCTTCAGAAGAAATGCAAAATGTAGCAGGATATTTTAAATGATATTGTAAGTTCATTTATCTTGCCAGGTTTCTCGCCTTGGTAAGTTGCCTTCCTCTATCACAACTTCTTTGGTGTAATCTGGAAATAACATAACTCTATCTTGTTTTGGTCCCCAAAAAAGATTTCCCTCCTCTCCTGCCAAACACAGGATATAATTTCTTGTGGAGATTCTTGCAAATTGTATAATCGTATGATCAGTCCCTTTGGCATTTGGCACATGGAATGTATGCTCAATGTCAAGTAAATAATTAGATGGCACAGGGAGTACCTCATGCAGAAACTTACCTACAAAAGTAAACAAATTTACATCAGTAGGTAGATCTTTGAAACCAATAATATGCACATTTGCCCTGCACATGAAAGCCTCAAGTTGGGAGATTCTGACAGGCAAATTGTTGTAAAAAGTTTGTGATGCAATCTCCTGTGCTGCCATCTGATCTTGCAGCTCATTAACCTTCGCCTCCATCTTTTGCCAAGAAGTGTTAATTAAATCCGCATCCCCTTGCAGGGTGGGGATGGAATTTTGAATTGTATCCTGCCTTTTAGCCTGTTCAGCAAATTGTGAAGATAAAGTTTTTATCAGAGCAAACAACTCCTCTATATTTCCATCGCTTCTCAAAGCCTTTGCCACAGGAGGTGTGGGGCGGGGGGGCAGCGGAGATCCTACTCCTTTTTTCCTCCTTGATTTTGCCATCCTTCTCTTCAAACAGATCTTGCAGGTCCTCAAATATTCTTGGTATTCCTTAGTCCATAAACACTAATAACTACATTTGGAACTCGTCAGCCCTGTGTTCTCCTAATGAGATAGGAGTTGCAAAACAACTTTGAGCGGTGTCTAAGCTCTGGAAGACTAACCTTGGAGTCCAGCCCTTCTGCTGCTTTGCAAAATAAGCTACTCTTCCAAGATTTCATCCAGATGCTGCTCTTGCTTCCCCTTTTAATTCCCCTTTTAATTTGAAGATGAAAAGGTTTTTCAACCTTTTAAAAGCTGTTTTGAGATAGCATCCCACAGAGCCTCCACAGAATGCTGCCAGGGCGACATTGGCTCCGACCGGAAGTCACTGGTAGCCTGGACTTTTGAATATTTTGAATATTGAATATTATTTTGGTATGATGAGGACTAGCATAATGGAGCAGCTGTGTCTATGAGGGCAGCCATTTGTGTGCAGCAGCTCCCTATGGGAATGAAGGATGGCTATTTCCTCCATGCCATTATGGAGAAAATCTTTCTGATAAGCTGCTTAGCCCCAACAACTTGCCCCACAGAGCCAGCCTCCATAAGGCAGCCATTTGGTGCCATAGTCCTACAACCAGAAGGAAAACACACAAGGTTTATTGAGGAATAGAGCTGTGAAAGTAGCAAAGCCAACATTGCATGAACTTTCATAGTAAACTCTTTAATGAGCTTCCGTCGTGCATTAAAAACGTGGTTGTTCAGGCAGACATTTGGGGTGAGTTAGGGTATTTTAGAAAATGTTTTTATTGTAGAATTTTATTGTTTTAAACTGTTTTATTGTACGCTGTACATCGCCCAGAGTGGCTGGGTGACCAGCCAGATGGGCGATTAATAAATTTAATAATAAATAAAATAAAATAAATAAACCTGCTGCTTCATCTGTCATTGCTTCTCTCATTCTAGGGTGAACTGATTGACTGATTACAGAAATGTGGACAAAGTCCACAATCAGAGGCGTATAGGTTAAATGTTCACTGGTCATAATACTTGCTTTTCTTATTAGTTGGGCACCCTTACCTGAAACTCTTACTTTGTTTGTAACTAAGAAGGAGATGGATTTCAAAATGATATCCTGACTTTGCATTTATGGGGTCAGCTCTCATCAGGCCAAGCTGGTGGGGTCAGTTTCATGCTACTGTTGGTTCATGCACGGAACTTGATTACTTAAACACAGGGATGGGGAACCTCTTTCAGACAAAGGGCCTAATTCCATTTTGGAGAAGCTCTCATGGGTCACCATTCCAGTGATGGGTGGGACCAAAGGCAAAGGGCCATTAAAAAAAAAAACAAAAAAAAAACAGAATAGTGTAGCTTAAAGCTCTTACAGCCAGTAACTAAGCTTTAGGAGAGGCATGTCAGCCTTTCAAATGCAGGAGGGGGAGAGAGAAAGAAATGGAAAAAAGCCAGAAAAACACCAAATGATCAGTGGTTGAGGGAAAGCGGTAGGACCGGGGGAAAGGGGCAGGGCCTTCTGTAGAACCTGAAGGGCCAGTTGGGAACCCCAGGATCCCAATCTGGATTTGGGTCCCAGGCTGAGGTTCCCCTGTCCTGCTTTTTAATTCAGACATGCAAAAAAAGGTTGAAATCAAGCCCCGCCCCTTCCCTTGTCACATTTGTTGCCCTCAAAGTCGTGGTGGGTGATAGTCCGAAGAGGAGAGCCTCCTGTATCCATGGATGCTCTACATGTGAGTCAGGATGCTGCTGGAAAATGCATGTTCTGGCTCATATGGAGAGTGCCTACAGATACCAGAAGCTCTCCTGTTCAGGCTGTCACCCTCCACCTTCTCCTCCTATGTTGATTTAACCCTTTTTTTGAACACCTGACTAGGGTTTTGGTGTTGGTGAGGAACAGTCCTTCCTCCCTGACTGCTGCATTTTCATCCAGAAATCATATACTTCTTGCTGCTGCTGCTTTCAAAGATTTGGATTGGCTTCCCCAATCCTAACCTTTGAATCACCAAGCCCTGCTGCCCATCACCTCAATTTCTGCTTCTGCTGAGAAGCCATGCTGTCACCGGAGTCAGCCTCTACTTACCACTAGGGTAGGACTCGGGGTATTATGGATGTGCAGCACTAGGACAGGCAGCTGCTGTAGGATAGCAGCAATCCACCACCTGGTGGGTGAGACTACAACCACTTCTGATACTGCTGGAGCTGCTGACACTGATCTTTCCACTATATTCCAGCAGCAGCAACGCAAGGCTCAGGAGGTCAGGACTCATGACACGTGACAAAACAGGAGCACTAGCCTGCTTCCTGCCTCCCCCAATCACTTTCAGGAGGCATGCACCAAAACATTACAAGCCACTTAATGGGTTGGTGCTGTTTATTTCTTTTATTGTGTTTTTCATTGTGTTTTTAATTCATTTTGGTTTTATCTTATGTTTTCAGTAAGATTCTGTTTTTGATCTGGATTGTATTGTTAGCTTCCTTAAGCACCATTTTTGATGGAAAGGCAGGATATAAATTCAATAAGCAAATAAAGAAAATGTAGAATTCTGGAGCAGGGGAATCCTTTCTGAGTCTTCATGAAGAAATATTGTAATCAGTGGCCCAAATGCAATTTTAGTACAAGAGGGTTTGCACATGACTAGTCAATGATTCTTCGCAACAGGTGTTTCTTATGGAGGGAGAAAGGCTACATTTGGGGTATGGCATGAATTGAAAATCTTGGCTTTGATGGTGCACCAGAAGATGCTGTTACTCCACGGAGATTCAATGACCATTTCTTTCCTAGACAATAGTTCACATTCTCTCTGAAAGCTAGAAGAGCAGATACATCCACTTTCATGTGTCATTTTATGCTTATTTTCCCTACTTGCAGTTGCAAGTTTTCAAAATGATACTTGAAATGCTTCCAATAGTGAGAAAAACACCTGCTTCCAGTGGAAATATATTTAAAACAGTGTATTTGAAATAACAACAGAACAAGGATCTTACCAATTTGAGTACTTTCCAGCCAACGGCAGCAGGGGGCAGGGTCAGTGGGTTGCAGGAAACATCTTCTGCTGTATGGAAAACGAATACTCCAAATCTAAATGAGAAAGTTCAAAGCATCTCTAATACATATTGTATGGCATGGTGTGATTTTAGCTTTGTAAGAGAACCCTTTGTTCATTGTCAGATACAGATGCGACATACAACAACATTCAGGGAAAATTCATAAAACTTCTGCTCTGCCTGCTGTTGATGTTCTATTACTCTGTTAGCGAGAAAAATCTATTGCCCTTTTCTGAATAGAAGAACATCCCTTTGCTTGTACACAGAAGACTAGTGATGTATATTTTCTTCCATGCAAGACATCAGAAGGTGTTAACAGCATAAAGGGTAAGTGCAGCTGTTATCTTTACAGTAATTACCATAATGTTTGTTGATTGACTACACTATACATTTTTAATGGAAACTGCCAAAAAGGCATGGTATTCATGCTCTAGATGTTTAAAGAAATCTATAGAGTAAAAAACGTATGCTCAATGAATGGTACCTACCATTCTTAATGAGGCCCCTCCTGAAAATGAACAAATTGCGATTCCATAGTCTGTGATAACTACCACCTGTTCCTAATCCACCATTTTCTAGCAAAGTTCTGCAGCAGGTGGATGGAAGGAGTGTGCCTACTAGTTCTCCTGGCTCTCCCAGCAGATTTCAGGATGACCAATTATGGAGTCCTGGACTGCCTGTCTAGGCTGGGCTTGAGGGCCAGTGTATTACTGTGGATCTGGTCCTTCTTGGAGAATTGGTCTCAGAGGTGGTGCTAGGGGGCTTCCATTCCATGCTGTGGCCACTAGAGATGTCAGAGAATTCCGTGACGGATCTCGGTGAGGCCGAATGCCAGTGCATTCGGCCCCCCAAAATCCATCGCGGAACAAAGCCCCCGCCCCCCCAACCCATGAAAGGCGCGCAAAACGGAGCACTTACCTGTTCCCATCCGCGCTGCTTTGCGAATGGTGGCCGTCCTGCGGCCGCCATTCACTTTCTCCTCTCAATAGCCGTGATAGGCTACATAAATACTTACGTAATGCAGGGACGCCATTTGCGTCCCTGCGGAGGCCGTGATAGTATTTACGTAGCCTATCATGGCAGCGGGGGAACCCAGCATACGTAAATGGCAGCAGCTACCGCCATTTGCGTACGCAGGGGTTTTTCCCCCTGCCGTGATAGGCTACGTAAATATTTACGTAGCCTATCACGGCTCAATACAGGGATGCAAATGGCGGCGGCTACGACAGCTGCCATTTGCATCCCTGCAGGGCTGCCCAGCGGCCAGATGTCCGGCTGTGGGTAGCCAGAGCCAGCCGGCGGCTCTGCAGTTTGGCCGCGGACTGGAGCCAGCCGGACAGGATTCCGGGGGGAGGGACGGAGCACCTCCCCCCTACCGTGGATTGCCCGGCGCGAAGCCAGGTAGGTGTTTTGTACATCCCTAGTTGTCACTGGCTTATGGAGTGCCACAGAGTTCCATTCTGTACCCCATGCTTCTCCGTCCCATTTTTTAAAATTAATTTTCCAAATACAAAGACAAACAAACCAGCAAATAACAACAATGAAAATTACAGCAAGTTTAAGCCTAGTTGTTGACAGATGGTTATACATTTAACTGATTTGTTTCTACTTTACAAGAAAAAATATGAGTGGAATCCATTGGATGCTTGGAGGTTTTCTTTATGGTTCTTCATAATAGCAAATTATATTTAGTTTCTTTTCCATTAACTGAGGAAAGGCTTTAATAGATGTTGCTGCATATATCCCCAATTTGTATATCAAATAAAATGATGCCATATTAAATAAAAACCAGTTATTTTCACTTTGTCTTTAGCTAATTTCAATTTTTCTGCCATGGCTATTTGCCACAGCTCCATGTGCCAAGACTTCAGCTTTAGAAATTCTGCACTTTTCCAAATTTTAGTTATTACTCTGCAAGCTGCCATCAATATGAACATGACTAATTCCTTAGATAATTCCTCACTTTTGCATTCTGTTCTTCCTATATTGTTAATGGAGCCAATGCTGATGCGACATATATAATTGTAATGTTTCCCATTTCTGAAAACATCATGTTCCAAAATTGTAACAAGACAGGACATAACCACCACATGTTGTTGTTGTTCAGTCGTTCAGTCGTGTCCGACTCTTCGTGACCCCATGGACCATAGCACGCCAGGCCTTCCTGTCCTGCGCTCTCTCCCGGAGCGTGCTCAAGTTCATATTCATTGCATCCGTGATGCTATCTAGCCATCTCATCCTCTGCCGTCCCCTTCTCCTTTTGCCTTCAGTCTTTCCCAGCATCAGGGTCTTTTCCAGGGAGTTTTCTCTTCGCATTAGGTGGCCAAAATATTTGAGCTTCAGATTCAGGATCTGTCCTTCCAATGAGCAGTCAGGGTTGATTTCCTTTAGGATGGACTGATTTTACCTCCTTGCAGTCCAGGGGACTCGTAAGAGTCTTCTCCAGCACCACAGTTTGAAAGCATCAATTCGACCACCACATATGAATATATAAAACCCATGCTTTTTAATATCTATATGTAACCATTAGGAGAAGCCATCCAGAGATGTGGGCTGAAACGTCATCAATATGTGGATAACACTCAACTCTATCTTGCTTTTCCATCTATTCATCCCAGGAACACTGCTGAATTCCTGAACCAGTGTTTGGAGGTAGGTTTGGGGTGGATGAGAGTGAATAACTTGAAACTTCATCCACACAAGGCTGAGGTACTGTGTGGCTAGGGAAACTGACTACTCCTGATCAAGGTTTGCAACCAGTCTTAGATGGGGTGGCACTGCCCCTGAAGGAGCAAGTTCATAAACTGGACGTTCTCCTGGACTTGGTGCTAATGGGGAAAACACAGGTGTCAGTTGTGGCCAGAAATGTTTTCGATCAGCTTAGGCTGATACACCAATTACATCCCTATTTGGAGAGGACAGACTTTGCCTCAGTTACCCACACACTACTGATATACAGAACTAGACTATTTGCTAATGAATACTTTGTCTGACTCAAATGTCTCTAGTTTTAGAAAGATCATTTTGTCTGTTGCAGTAAAGACATCAAATCTTGTGGCACCTTAAAGACTAACACATTTATTATGGCATACGTTTCCATGAACCAGAGCCCACTTTAACAGATGTAAGCTGCAGAGTAGCCCTTAATGCTTGTATATTATAGCAATCAATACAAAATAATAAAAAGTTAACATGTATAATCATATTCAGTGATCACATTTCCATATACAGGTGATTCAAACAGCCTCGCTGGTCTTTGGAAATGAAATTATGCCAAATTAAGGACATGTATCTCCCTCTCGCATGCGCTCACTCGCTTCTCATCCAACTAATGTTGGCAAGTCACTCTTGATAGTTAATCCCTTTAATTACTTCTAATGATCAGTTTTCCTTAGTTGTGCCTGGTTCAAAATGAAGGTTTAATACAATTAATCCTTGTATTTTTTCTTCTTCTGAGGATAAACAATGGCCACTTCTCGCATCACTGTTCAAAGATGCAAGTTTCAAAGCACAGTTTAGGGTAATATGATTTGCAATGGATCAGTTCCCTGAACAAGGCATCATAAAGATGTGTCTTTCACATGAAGATGCTGGATTGTGTGATAGACCCACATTGTCAATAACTTTCAAGCCCTTTGAGGCTTTAAACACCATGAATTAAATATGAATTAAAATTATGAATTAAAAAAATTAACTGCATAAAATGTGTCTTGGAACTCAATGAAAAGATGTGAGTATGATGTTCCCTGGGATACAGCACAATGTTTTCTGTAGCTCTGGCTGTTGTCTATACCTGCTTCTTCTCCCCTGCCACAGACCCAGAGTGGACAACAAATAAGGTCTTATTTTAGTAGTAACTTCCTATTTCATTAGTAACTTGAGTGAAGTGGTTACTCTGGACAGAAGATTCATTTTCCTACTTCCAACCTCCATCTCTGTACATCATTAACAACAAGTAGTTACAGTATGGTGTATCACCACTCCTCTCCCTTTTTTCTCCTCTTCCCTTCCACTGCATGTCTTTTCATATTAAGTTTGTAAGCTTGATAGCAGGACCTGTCTTGTTTTGTTTGTTTTTAATTGATCTGAGCTGCTTTGGGAGACAATAATTGTCTGAAAAGCAGAACACAATTACAGTAAATAAGTAATAATAAATTTCAGCTCTTCATTTGAGCTACAAAATGTCTTCCAGCACTCTGAAACTCGGTGTACATTTAAAAAAAAATAAAATACTGTGCTACATTAGAAGCCTTTTCTTTCTAAGAATAAGCTGTCATCACTTTATATCAGCCTTACCCAACCTGGTGCCCTCCAGGTGTGTTAGACTGCAACTCCCATCAGCCATACTGGCTGGGAATGATGGGAGTTGCAGTCTAACACATCTGGAGGGCACCAGGTTGGGGATAGCTGCTGTACATAAAACCCAACCCCTAACTAGAGATTTTCATAGACAAAAGATGTCCTCCCCTCCCCTTCGTCGAATTTCCATTGCTGTCTGCTTTCATTTGGCGATCGTTGCTCTTGGAACGATAGTAAATTCTGTTCTTATTTTCCCCCATTTGGCTCATCACCCCTGGCACCAATTGCAGCTGACAGGTTCAAGTTCAGAGACGGGTGTGAATGATTCCTGCTTTGGCAAAACCTCAGGGCTACACATCACTGAGGCTGACAGCAGAACTTTGCGCTTGAGAACGATGAATTATATTCAGTTCCGCAGGCTCATTGCTGGTACAAAGCCTGAAACATTCCCACTGAAGCTTCCTAACGGATCCAGGGGCCTGTTGGATTACAGTGGGCCTGCTGAGCAAAGACTCTGTTGAACTCAACAATAACCCATGTTGCCTTGTACAATTGTTCTTCATTTTCAGAACATGATCCCTGGTTTGAACGTGATGCATGGCATTTAAAGTAAAGAACAATTTTAAACCCCTTACCAGTGTACTTGTTGCCTATGCATCTATATGCTGCATTAGATGTAGGCACTAGTGAATAGATCTGATGTCAGGTGTGTGTGTGTTGGGGGAGGGGGGATTTAGTGATTAAATACGAAGCCAGCTAAATGTGTGGGTGGTACAGTGCTGCACCGAATCCTGTCCCCAGACTTCCATGATATTTTTCTCTCCCTACAAAAGAGGCCTTGTTTTTTCTGTCTCTGTCTTTCGCAGGGGGGGGGGGAGAATTTTGAATAATTTTCTCATTGTGGGCTGTTTGCCTTTTTAAGTGTAGGGGATGACCAAGGAGGGTCTTCTTTCTTGTTTTTAATTTTAGAAGCAATCCGTGCACTGTTGCAGTGTCACAGGGCTCTTTGCACAAAGGCTGTCAGCCCAGCAGATCTTCCTGAACTCCAATGAGAGCACGTGATGCCACATCCTCTCGTTTGCATTCAGGAAGAGTTGCTGCACTGGAGAAGCCTCTCTGTAAA
Organism: Heloderma suspectum; assembly: GCF_057233095.1. Lineage (NCBI taxonomy): Eukaryota > Metazoa > Chordata > Lepidosauria > Squamata > Helodermatidae > Heloderma > Heloderma suspectum. The sequence goes on along the minus strand of NC_139460.1, from coordinate 121,803,398 downwards.
AGATTCCATGTTTCTGGAAGTGCACAGGGTGGTTATAAAGTAAAGAGAGAGAGAGAGTAAAAGAAGACCCCCCCTCAGCAACCTCGTACACTTAAAAATGGTAAGTGGAAGTTACCCCTGCCCCCTCCCCAATGAAAAAAATTATTCAGAATTCTCACCCTCCCCAGCCTCTTTCACCGAGTTTTCATTTCATTTCAACTCCCACAAACTGTTGAAAATGAAAGAGTCAAAATATCTGGCATAGCACTAGGTGGATATGATTTTTTTCAGATCCCAGCATCAAGTTTAAGCTATACTTTAGGTGATATTTATAGGGAACTAAAATACAGAATTATAGAAGTGTACCTGAATAGGAAAGAGACCCAATATATCCATCTGTTTTAGATTAGACATGGCAGTTTCCATAATATAATGATTAGCACAGTAATCATGGCTATGAGATTTCCTTTTATTTTTGCATATATTTGACACCAAGTGAAAAATGAGGTTACCCACAATAAGGGCCCCTTATCCAACATCATTAGCCTCCTCTTAAGCAACCATTTTCAACATGTTTCTCTGTGTGAATTGTCAAAGCCATGTTGCCAACTCCTACATTTGTTCCTGAACCATGAACTGGAGCTGATCTCTTTCCCAAGACAGATTTCTGCACCTTCTTATTTGCACTGAACCTTTCTGCTCCTCAGATTGTTGGGCTCAAAGTGGGGTCACTGAGAAGCTGATCTTCTGGGAAGGAGAATTATATGGTACGCATATAACCCTGTGTTAACATGGAACCTGTCCGTCTGTGAGCTGCCCCTGCACCACTGGGTTCTCAATGGTCCCCAATCTGTAAGCAGATAAGCAGGGAACCAGAGTGGCCTGTAGACCACATCAGCTTGACGAGTTTCCATCTGGCGGACTTTGTAAGTTGGGTGGCCACTGGTGCATTGCCAAAAAAGAGAACAAAGGACGATACCAGTAGGCATAACATTTGCATAAACAAATTTGTTTGTATAGATGCAAATTTAGAAATAGTAAGTATAATTTAAATAGGGATGCAAGGTATCTCACCGTAGTGCAGAAAGCTGACTATGTGACCTGTTTGCCTGCTCAGTCTGCTGTCCAGGAGCTAAGTGCTGATGGACAACTTCAAGGCCCTTCCCTACTTGCACTTCTGATGGGTCTTTATCTTTAAACAAGAGTTGGACTGGACACTTCTTCAAATAGAGCACTGTCCACTGCTAGCTCTCCAAAATAAAGGATTATCCTCTGTAAAATTGGGTACCTGGCCACCTTAGGGCATTTCCATTTTTAAATGTCTGGGCCAGGGGTCCCCAACTTTTTTGGACCCATGGGCACATTTGGGTATTTGAGAAACTGCTGTGGCCACCACCACAAAATGGCTCCCATGGAAGATGTGGCTAGCCTCATAATGGCAGCTTCTCCCTCTTCTCTCCTTTGGTCAATCAGGGCACCTACATTCAGTGTATAGTATACAAACAAACTGTAAGTAGGGCTACCTTGTATCTTCAAGTTATAACAGGATTTAAAAGTGGTCGGAGTGATGATTATTTAATTACTCAGCCTTTTGATTTATGGTGCTGGGCTTGAAACTATAAAAAGTCCTCCTAACATATTTTAATCAAACTAGAAATAAACTCTGTTCTAAAAATAACAAGAGAAAATGTGACAGAGTCTAATTCATGGCTAACATGCCAGGTTTTTAAAACCTTTTGGCAAACTTTGGTTGACTTTTATGATAATTCATGATAACATCCCATCAGCATCAAACAAATAAGAGTCTATGCATACTCTGAAGAACGAGCAGCTAAGCAATCAAGTTTTTCAACAGTAGCTTGCCAACTTATTTTGTTCCTGGTATGTTAAGTGAATCATTCAAAGTACTCCCATGGTCTCTCATTAGCATTCACATTTCTTCAAAATTTTATGGCAATATTTTCATCATAGAGCAATAAAAAATATCTTTCTAATGCCTTATTTCCCCCTTTTCCTTCCAATATATCAGGACTAATTCTCATTTGCACATTTTACCCTTGTGTAAAGTTCAAGCGCTCTTTAAACTCATCTGTTCAGAGTAGCCCTCTTCTGACATTAAAAAATCTGAGCATGAAAGTACATGGGGGATGCCTGTGCCACTGCCAGCCCATCCCTTCCAGCCTTCTCATGTTAAACTGGAAGGTCTGAATAGAGGCTGTAACCACATTCAACTGAACACAATTGCAGTTCTCTAGGAATGTCACAGGTGCCCAATTCAGTCAAGGAATCTGGCAGAGCCACTCCTGCCCGCACCCCCAAGCCCCGCTCGTTGAGCCCCTGCCCCTGCTCGCCCCCTGCCCACACTCAGCGAATGGCCTGCACTTACCCCAGCAGCCTTGTCAAGCTTCACAATCACCATTTTTGAGAAATAAAATGGCAATGCAAAAATGTGCGTATTTGTGCACACGCGAAAATGCACATTTTTGTGAATGTGCATATTTGTGTATGAAATGCACATTTTTGCATGCGCAGTAATGCATACCTTTGCAAAAATGCACATTTCGCACATGAGAATATGCACATTTGCAAAAATAAGCGTTTTCGCGTATACCAAAATATGCGCATTTTTGCAACTGGTTTTATTTTTCTTTAAAAATGGCAACCATGGAGCTTGGCAAGGCCGCTGGGGTGAATGCGGGCTGCTCGTAGAGCATGGGAGGGACTAGAGCGCAGTCCAGGGACTGGCGAGTGGGGGCAGGGGGGGCTAGGCAAGCGTCCGGAGAATCCAGACAGGGTTGAGTTCGCACGTCCCTACAGTACTCTATGTGAATGGGAACCCCGATTTCACATGTTCTCAACTGTGCAGAGAGAATTCTGTTCACTAAAGGCAGTTACATCCTGTGTTCAGACCATCCCTGTCAACACAAGGAGGTCAGGGGTGAATAGGGCAGGGCCAGTACATGGCCAGTGTCCCCTCTATAAACTAGCCTTTAGAAGAGGGCTAGTTAATCACATTACATTGATACATTTACCCCACATGTCCTATAAGGGACTTGTTATATAAGGGAATGTGAGAAGCCTGTGAAAGGAAGTGTCTTGCACAGGTTCAGTTGCAAGCCCTTTAATGGCACTCTGGGGTAGGGATGTATGGATTTCATTAAATCCATAACGCCTGTGTTTCACAGATTGTCAGGTGTCTTTTGTTCTTTCATCTGCTCATTTAGGGATGTCAGAGAATTCTGCCACGGACTCCAAAGAGGCTGGGTTCTTTTGAATCCAGCCTCCGGAGTCCGTGGTGGAATGGCCCCACATACCTCTGCCTCCCTCCGGACCCGCGCAGAGCCGGATCCTCCTCACCAGCCAGCTCCGAAATGGCTGCATTTAGCTTAAACTAAGGGTTTTATGGCTGCAAATGGCATCTGCTACACCATTTGCGTCTGGGGTATTTCATGCGATAGGCTAGCCATTTGGACGCAAGTAGGATGCCATTTGCATCTGGAGTCACTCAGCCTCAGCCAGCGGTACGGCAATGGCGGCTGTATCGCTGGCATTACAGAGCCAGCTGGCGGGTCCATGGAATTGCCACAGAGCTGAGCCAGCCAGTGAGGATTCTGGGGGGAGGAATGGATCGCCTCCCCCTCTGCAGACCCCCCTGCCAGAAAGGCAGGTTATAATTCGTACATCCCTACTCATTGATAGGGTCGGATTTTTTAAGGGATGTACAAGAATTTTGTACCAGTTGCACAAGTGTGCATTAGCACTAATGTGCATCAGCACAAGTGTGAATTGGTGCTAATGTGCACTTGCACAAGTGCACATTAGCGCATCTGCAAATTTGTACAAATGTTGACAAGAAGTCAAAAGCCAGTCCACAAGTCCATGGAATCCATGCAACTCAGAAAAAGCTGCTCCACCGTAGAATTCACAGGTTGGATTCATAGAAATCCAAACTCATTTGAATCCATTGCAGATTTCCCCAACATCCCTACTCTGGGGTCCCTTCAAAATGGTGTACTCCTGGGGAGAGATGGTCTCCTCCCTGGATCCTGTAAGCAGTCCATGTGGCTGAACTCCTCACTGACAGCAGCTTCCCCACCTGCCTCCTGTTGTTGTTGTTGTTATTGTTGTTCAGTCGTATCCGACTCTTCGTGACCCCATGGACCACAGCACGCCAGGCCTTCCTGTCCTGCGCTCTCTCCCGGAGCCTGCTCAAGTTCATATTCATTGCATCGGTGATGCTATCTAGCCATCTCATCCTCTGCCGTCCCCTTCTCCTTTTGCCTTCAGTCTTTCCCAGCATCAGGGTCTTTTCCAGAGACTTTTCTCTTTGCATTAGGTGGCCAAAATATTTGAGCTTCAGCTTCAGGATCTGTCCTTCCAATGAGCACTCAGGGTTGATTTCCTTTAGCATTGACTGATTTGACCTCCTTGCAGTCCAGGGGACTTGTAAGAGTCTTCTCCAGCACCACAGTTCGAAAGCATCAATTCTTCGGCGCTCAGCCTTCCTTATAGTCCAGCTCTCACAGCCATACATTACTATTGCGAAAACCATAGCTTTGATTAGACGGACCTTTGTCGGCAAGGTGATGTCTCTGCTTCTTACTATGCTGTCTAGGTTTGCCATAGCTTTCCTCCCCAGGAGCAAGCGTCTTTTAATTTCATGGCTACAGTCACCATCTGCGGTGATCTTGGAGCCCAAGAAAATAAAAAATAAAATAAATAAAATCTGTCACTGCTTCCATTTCTTCCCCTTCTATATGCCAGGAAGTGATGGGGCCAGATGCCATGATCTTCGTTTTTTTAATGTTGAGTTTCAAACCAGCTTTTGCACTCTCCTCTTTCACCCTCAACAAGAGGCTCTTGAGATCCTCTTCGCTTTCTGCCATTAGGGTGGTATCGTCTGCATATCGGAGGTTGTTGATAATTCTCCAATCTTAATTCCGAGCTGTGATTCATCCAACCCAGAGTTTCTCATGATGCACTCTGCATATAAGTTAAATAAGCAGGGTGACAATATGCAGCCTTGTCATACTCCTTTCCAAATTTTGAACCACTCGGTTGTTCCATGTCTGGTTCTTACTGTTGCTTCTTGACCCTCGTACAGGTTTCTCAGGAGACAGGTAAGGTGGTTTGGTACTCCCATCACTTTAAGAATTTGCCAGAGTTTGTTGTGATCCACACAATCAAAGTCTTTAGCGTAGTCAATGAAGCAGAAGTAGACATTTTTCTGGAATTCTCTTGCTTTCTCCATGATCCAGCGAATGTTGGCGATTTGATCTCTAGTTCCTCTGCCTCTTCGAAACCCAGCTTGTACTTCCGGTAGTTCTCGGTTCACATACTGCTGAAGCCTAGCTTGTAGGATTTTGAGCATCACCTTGCTGGCATGTGAAATGAGCGCAATTGTGCGGTAGTTTGAACACTCTTTGGCATTGCCCTTCTTTGGAATTGGAATGTAAACTGACCTTTTCCAGTCTTGCGGCCATTGTTGAGTGTTCCAAATTTGTTGGCATATCGAATGCAGCACTTTAACAGCATCATCTTTTAGGATTTTAAATAGCTCAGCTGGAATACTGTCATCTCCGCTAGCTTTGTTGTTACTAATGCTTCCTAAGGCCCACTTGACTTCATTCTCAAGGATGTCCGGCTCAAGTTCAGTGACTGCACTATCATGGCTATCAGGGACATTAAGATCTTTCCTGTATAGTTCTTCTGTGCATTCCTGCCACCTCTTCCTAATCTCATCTGCTTCTGTTAGGTCCCTGCCTTCTTTGTCCTTTATCATGCCCGTCTTTGCACATAACGTTCCCTTGAGATCTCCGATTTTCTTGAAGAGATCTCTAGTCTTTCCCATTCTGTTGTTTTCCTCGATTTCTTTGCATTGTTCATTTAAGAAGGCCTTCTTGTCTCTCCTTGCTATTCTCTGGAACTCTGCATTCAGTTGGATATATCTTCCCCTTTCTCCCTTGCTTTTCACTTCCCTTCTTTCCTCAGCTACTTGTAAAGCCTCATCAGACAGCCACTTGGCTTTCTTGCATTTCTTTTTCTTTGGGATGGATTGAGTTGCTGCCTCCTGAACAATGTTACGGACCTCCGTCCATAGTTCCTCAGGCACTCTGTCTATCAGGTCTAATCCCTTAAATCTATTCCTCACTTCCACTGTATATTCATAAGGGATATGATTTAGGTCATACCTGAATGGTTTAGTGGTTTTCCCTATGTTCTTCAATTTAAGCTAAAATTTTGCAACAAGAAGCTCATGATCTGAGCCACAGTCAGCTCCAGGTCTTGTTTTTACTGACTGCATAGAGCTTCTCCATCTTTGACTGCAAAGGACATAATCAATCTGATTTCTATATTGACCATCTGGTGATGTCCATGTGTAGAGTCGTCTCTTGTGCTGTTGGAAAAGAGTGTTTGCTATGATCAGCATGTTCTCTTGGCAAAACTCTATTAGCTTTTGTCCTGCTTCATTTTGTACACCAAGGCCATGCCTGCCTGTTATCCCAGTGATTTCTTGACTTCCTACTTTAGCAATCCAATCCCCTATGATGAAGAAGATATCTTTTTTTGGTGTTAGTTCTAGAAGGTGTTGTAGGTCTTCACAGAACCGATCAACCTCAGCTTCTTCGGCATCAGTGGTTGGGGCATAGACTTGAATTACTGTGATGTTGAATGGTTTGCCTTGGATTCGTACTGAGATCATTCTATTGTTTTTAAGATTGTACCCCAGTACTGCTTTTCCCACCCTTTTGTTGACTATGAGTGCTACTCCATTTCTTCTAAGGGATTCTTGCCCACAGTAGTAGATATGACGGTCATCTGAATTAAATTCGCCCATGCCTGTCCATTTGAGTTCGCTGATTCCCAAGATGTCGATGTTCAATCTTGCCATCTCATGTTTGACCACCTCCAGCTTACCTTGATTCATTGATCTGACATTCCAGGTTCCTAAACAATATTGTTCTTTACAGGATCGGATTTTCTTTTCACCACCAGACACATCCACAGCTGAGTGTCCTTTCGGCTTTGGCCCAGCCGCTTCACTCTTTCTGGCGCTACTTTGGAAATACCCTCCGCTCTTCCCCAGTAGTATATTGGACACCTTCTGACCTGAGGGGCTCATCTTCCGGCGTCATCTCTTTTAGCCTTGTGATACATTCCATGCAGTTTTCTTGGCAAGAATACTGGAGTGGGTTGCCATTTCCTTCTCCAGTGGACCACATTTTGTCAGAACTCTCTGCCATGACCTGTCCGTCTTGGGTGGCCCTGCACAGCATAGCTTATGGCTTCACTGAGTTACGCAAGCTCCTTCGCCACAACAAGGCAGTGATCCATGAAGGGGACCTGCCTCCTACCATCCTTCTACCCAGGTCACCATGTCCTGAGGTGCTCCTCTCCCTTGCCTCCTCGCCAGGCTCTGCCTGTGCCTTCCCCCCACCCCTGTCTTTCTGACTGAAGATTAAACTTCCCTTAGGCACCAGCATCTTGGTGCCAAGGCCCTGCAACACATCTGGTCTGCCTTTATCTACATCTGCCTGAGCCAGTTACTCCAAAGATTCATCAGAGGCTGCTCAGCCAGCCAGCTTTCAACAACGCCAATGATGATGATGATGATTAGTTATGGTAAAACATTAAGATCGTTATTGTGCACTGAAAAAACTATTGTTCTAGTTCTAAAGAGCAAAGATTTTACTTTCTACTTCTAAAGCCTACCTATTGTGGATAATCAATGAAAAATATAAATTTGATACATCTTTTTACTTTGGAATGATATATCATTTTTGCAAAGTACAACTTTGTTCTAGCAAATTCTTCTTCTTTTTACTTTTTGTTACTTTTAAACTTTTTCTAATTTTTCATTTCTGTTGATGCCAGCATTCACCTGTATCTTGGAATTTCTCTAGTAAGGTTAAGCTAAGACAATGCTTCCATGAGGATAAAGTCACTGGAAAGACCAGTTAGATAGAAATAATCTTTTAGAAAGAAGAGATTCATTGTAGTTCAGAGAGATTCATCATAAGCTTAAGGTGGAGATACTGAAATCAAGAAAAGGAAGTCAATATTATTTCTAGATTATGACCTGAAACTTAAACAATCCATTGTTTTAAAAGGCTGTTCAGGTAAATTATTCAGGCTGGATTCAGACAGTCATACTTTGAATAGAGCCACTGAAATCTGTGGGAGTTAAATTACTCATTACTAACTTAAGTCCCATTGATTTTAATGGGTCTCCTCTAAGTAGACCCATTAAAACTGAATCCAACCCCTTAAGCATATTATTTCTGCTTAATCATTAGAAAAAAATGAAATAAAACGAGACCTTTCAGACCACAGGAGTCAGATTGCAGAAATAATATCTGGAACTGTTCCTCCTTAACTCTCTTCTCTGGGACAGCTTTTTTTTATATCTACAGCTGTGGTAAGGTACTAGATTTAGAGAGCAATCCTAATCCTATGGTTCTGGGAGAGCATCCCAGGGACCATAGGATATTTCAGAATCCCCTTCCCAAGGACGTAGACAAGGACGCTCCCAAGGATGCTCCTGTGGCCTTGGGGGAGGACTCTGAGAACCAATCCCCCCCCCCCGCCGACCCTTCATAGCCACCGTGGGAAGAACCACAGCACCTGCTTTCGAGCTCACAAAAAGTGACCTCAGATGGCTTTGGGGAAGGTGAAAAGGGTGCAGCGGTGGGAAGAGGGAAGGCATGAACCAAAGTATCCTATAGCCTCTCCATCACATGTCCCTGCCCACTGCTGGTACATAACTGGGACAGGCTCAGGGGCCTGTCTAGCTGAGGGTTTCTTTTAAATTTTTGGAGTACCAGGAGGCAAAATCGCATCCATAACTCCTCCTGCTCTGCCAGCAAGAGCCTGTCAGGACAACTTGAAGGCTTCCGTCTAATGGGTTGCAATCCCATAGAATTGTGCCCTTAAAGTCTTTCTCCTTAGAGTCTTTTTTCATTTGTAGTATGCTCTGTTCCTTTAAAGAATTGCTTGTTTCTTACATTATGTTTTTCATGCAGTGGATTTCTCCTATCATGATGATTAAAGGAAATTACTAAGTAATTTGTCTCTCATATTCCTTTAAAAAGTCAGTGCGGTACCTGTTGAACCCACAAAGCAGGTATACTCTCTTCAAGAGAGATTTTTACATTGCCTAGTTCCCTGAATAACGTAAGCCCTACGTAGGTGTTCAGCCTGCTCACGTGAGGGTTGTAAGTCAAGAGACCATGTGTGTGTAACCTACGGATGTCAGAGAATTCCGCCATGGATCTTGGTGAGGCCAAATGCCAGTGCATTCGGCCCCCAAAATCCGTGGCGGAACGAAGCCCCCCTGCCCCCCCACCCCGCAAAATGGGCCCGGAACGGAGCACCTACCTGCTGCCATCCGCACTGACTTGCGAATGGCAGCCACGTCTGCAGCCGCCATTCGCTTCTTCCATATAGCCGTGATAGGCTACGTAAGTATTTACGTAGCCTATCACGGCTAACGCTGGGATGCCCTGCAGAAGCCGTGATAGACTACGTATCTATTTACGTAGCCTATCATGGCTTAACTAAGGGAATGCAAATCGTGGCAGCTACGGCGGCCACCATTTGCATTCCCCCCCTTTTTTTGCCGTTTTAGCCACGTAAATATTTATTATTATGGCAAAAAAAAAAGGGAACACAAATGGCGGCCGCCGTAGCTGCCACCATTTGCATCCACTGGTTTTTTGTGTTTTTTTTGCCATACTAGGCTATGTAAATATTTAACAATATTTGTTATTGCAAAATACAGGGACACAAATGGCAGCGACTACGGCTGCTGCCATTTGCGTCCCTGCAGGCTGCCCAGCGGCCAGATGTCCAGCTGTGGGCAGCCCCGGCCGGCGGCTCCGCAGAACCTCCGCAGAGCGGAACCGGCCAGACAGAATTTCGGGGGGAAGGACAGAGCGCCTCCCCCCCACACGAATGTCATCCTTCGAAAAGGTAAGTGACTTTCTTACATCCCTAGTGTAAGCCCTGCCTGCCTCCCAATATCCTGGTCCTTTCCTATTCAGTCTGCAACCTTCCTGTGTTGAAGGGAAGCTCTGGAGGGGGCTTCTATTCACATGATTTTTTTAAAAAAAACTTTTTATTTTATTTTTGTCTTTATAAATGAAATAAACAGTACCAACAACCTAATCGGTAACTACAGTTTCCCAACAATACAATATTCTTAGGAGCACACAGCAATAACGCAAAGGAGAAGAAAAGAAAAGAAATTTTTTTAAAGGATTAAATTTCAACACAGGCTTCAAATCCCATTCTACTTAAAAATTATACCTATAACACTGGCAATATTACAATACAATACAGCATAAATAATCAACCTTACATTTCAATATCATATCATCAGTCTTACAGCAAGGAAGCAGGCCTCCTTTCATTTCCAGTAACCATATATTGCCCTTAAGTTAAAATATAATAGTAAAGCTTAACAATTTAACCAGCCAAAAATCTTATTAACCAGCCCTATCTTGCAGCTCGTTAACCTTCACCTCCATTTTTTGCCAAGAAGTGTTAATTAAATCCACAGCCCCTTGTGGGGCGGTGATGGAGTTTTGAATTGTATCCAGCCTCTTAGCCTGCTCAGCAAATTGTGAAGACAAAGTTTTTATCAGAGTAACTCCCCTGTATCTCCGGTTCTCGGAGCCTTTGCCAAAGGAGGTACGGGGGGCGGGGGGGTAGGCAGAGATACAGTTAATTTTTTTCTCCTTGCCGTAGCCATGTTTCTCTTCAAACAGATCTTGTAGGTCCTCAAATATCCTCACATATTGTTAATATTTCTTAAACCATTCCTCAGATGCTGTTGGTATTTCTTAATCCATATATTACAATGGAGCATGTCAGCCCTGATTTCTCCTAATTATATAGGAGTTTCAAAACAACTTTTTGCGATGATTATGCTTTGGGAGGCTAGTCTTGGAATCCAGCCCCCCTTCTGCTTTGCCGAGAGGACTTTTCTTCCAAGACTTCATCCAGATGCTGCCTTGTCTCCCCTTTTAATTCCAGGGGAGAGATGAAAAGGTTTTAAAAAGGTTTTAAAAAGCTGTTTGAAATAGCGTCCCACGGAGACTCTGCGGAATGCTGCCAGGGCGACATTGGCTCCTACCGGAAGTCTATTCACATGAATTTGAGTAGAACACAACTGGGAACCTGTATAAATCAGGCTTCCCCATCACAAAACAAAAGTAAGAAGGAAAAAAGGACTAAGTATTCTGCTATGAATGGCGGATGGCAGCTCCAGGGAGACTTGCTTCAGGGAGACTTACTTAATGTACAGGCATGAAGGTAGGAATATTGGAAGTTCAAGACTAAGAGGGCCTGAAGTCCTGCACTGAGTACTTCCTTGAATTAATGAGCTCACTGACCAATCGATTAGTTGCAAACGCAGTCCAAAGCATTGGTAATGCTTAAGTTGCCTTTTATAGCAATTGCTGAGAACACTTTGGCATCTCTAATGGAATGGAAAACATTATTTGGCTGAGCAGAGAAGCTTTGCACAGAATTAAGGACTAGAAAGCTGAAATCACTGCTGGATTTCAGTGACTCATTTAATTAACAATATGCTAATTTAAACAGCAGAAAAGAAAATACCAAAAATCTTAAATACCTGTCCCCCATTTCCACCTCACTGTCAAATCCCTACCAAAGTAGAAACAAATTAAGCTGTTTCTGAATGCATTTAGTCAGAAGCTCTGAGATCTTTCATCAGAAGGCTGCCAGTGGCTGCCTACTAGTCATGATAGCTAGATATTAGAACCATTATCAAAGGCAGTATGCCTCTCAATACTAGTTCCTGGGGAACACACACACCAAAGGGTGCTTTGCACTCATGTCCTGTTTCTGGGCTTCCCCTGGGCATCTGTTTGATCTTTGGTCTGATCCAGCATAGCTCTTATGTTCTTAAAAGGAAGTTCAGTGTAGAACAGTAATGGAAAATACCTATGTAAATTAAATAGATAACATGTGTTTAATCAATGAATTTCAGAAACTTGGGATAGTTTTAGGATTAGGATTACTGTGGAACAGACAGCCTCAAAGATAGGGATATATGAGAAATTCATTTCTGTTCATTTTTTAATCAGGATTTACCCCCCTCTGTATCAAACATGGACTCGAACACAAAGTCTGTACATTTATGAACCTGCAATGGGATTCACAGACCACAAACAAGTGCATTCAACAGCATGTGTACATTTGAAAAATGTGCAAGAAAAATGAGTACTTCTGGAAAATGCTCACAGCCATGCTTTAATCAATGGGATGAGAATGCACACATTTCAGAGATGTGCACAATTGATGCATACATTTGGGGAAATACACATGCAAATATTAATTTTCACGCGAAAAGAAAAAAACACACCAACGATTGCCATCTGATACGGACATGAGATGGAATGAGTATTGAGACAGAATTTGGAAAACGTCAACATATTTGAGTTTTGCTTGTATGCACATCCCTACTCAAGGATTTATATAGTTCAAGCCATTTAGCTATAGGGTAGGCAAGTGTGTAGTCTATAGTCAAGTTCTTTTTCAGGACTGATTTCCAGGTACTGAACATCCAATTTCCACATTCACTCACTCTGTCTATTTGAAATGGGTTATTATGTTCATCCCATTTGGGCTGCCATTCCTTCCATAAATATCTAGATGGAAACATCTGAGGCCCTCAATTACATTCAGTCCCCACCAGCTAAAGGCCTCAGTTGTTTGTGCAAGTGCACGTTGGGGATTGTCATTGAAACCCAGTATAGTCCAGAAACAATTCTTCACCAGCCAAAATCCCAAAATTCTGATTGCAAAGGATTATCAGCCCCATCTCTATTCTTATTACTGAGCATGCTCACACATTGCATAAGTTATGAATTACATACATTAGCTAGACTAAAATGATGGTCATTGCTGTAAGTGGCACCTGCACCAAAATGTTGCAGCATTGGGAGCTTCTGTTAGGCTACTCTATTCCACCCCCACCCCCCTTCCCATTTTCCTCCCACAACAGTCAGTTTCCTGGTCACTGAGTATGCTCAGTCTGCATTGGTTTGTTTTGGGGTTTCCTCTCCTTTATGTTTTTTCCCCCTAAACATCTTGTATACTGCCCATTACACAGGTAGAGGGAATGACTGTAAGACTCAGCAGGCCTCAAACACAACTGCCCTTTATTTATCACACACAGTGACAGAACTGAACAACTTAGCAGAAGCTCCACCCACTGTTGCTACTCCCAGCTCTACAGGAACTGTCAAAGTTCAAAACAATAATGAAGCCATAGTACTAAGTACTAAGTACAGAACACATAGTACTAAGCCCCAGGATACATAACACTTCCATAAACCATGGGGTTCCCCAAAGTCTGCTTATACCTCCCTCTTGTGTGTGGGTGTTGTTGTTTTGACTACTTAAGGACCAGCACATGCAGAATAAAGATTGCTATTCATTTAGTACATATGATCTACCAAATTCAACAAGTTCTTCAAAAATATTTTTGAAGTGATAAAGAAACACTATGTATGATCATAAGTTCCTTGTTTGGCATATAAACATCATTTCACAAATTAGATACATACCCACACACATATATTCATTAATTGTAGGGTTAAAAATGAATGTATTTGCCTCCTTTCAATCCATTTGTCCATAAAGGTACTGTTAACACTTGCATACAAACAATGTGCTTATGTATTTATGAGGAGTTGCAATTTTCCAGAAGAGACTCTAATGAATACTGCCAAAAATAGGCTCTACATTAAAGTTCCTTTCACAGAGAGAAATCAGATCTATTCATATACATGACAACTACAATGATGTTTCTATGTCAATCGAAAATGAGCTTTTTAATATGCCCCATTGACATGGCAACATGACTTGCAAGATCACCGCATATTCAGAAAACACATTAGGGTGCTCACAAAATACATTTTACCAATATGCATCTAAAACGTCCCTTTCTGAAAGAAAAAAAACTAGCTCAAATCTGCTTTCCCATCCTAAGGATGTCACAGAAGTCCAGGAAAGGGTGGAGTCCAGCAGACTTCCCCCCGCTCAGCCAAACCAGGCAAGCACAGCAGTCCCCATTGGTCAACCGAGCTGCCATTTTGTGTAAAAATGGTGGCTTGGCCTTTGTCGTAAATCCCCCCAAATGGACAATGGACTATTTACACCTGTAATCTTGCATAAATGGGCCCTTCACGGCCGCCATTTGCATAAATGGCGATTTATGAAAATGGTCGGACCACCATTTTTACACAAAATAGTGGCTTGGCAAGGGATTGGGCAGCCACATGCCACTCGCCGGGCGCTTGTGGACCACCCGGCAGCTTACCGCACACAGTGACCAGGGTTGGGCAGCCAGCAAGGGTCCAGCAAGCAGTGCACGGCACAGATGGGGGTGAGTTCAGCCATCCCTAATCCTAACCATAGTGCAGATATCATAGGAATTAACCAGATTCAAAGCACCATGTACAATGCTGGCTTTGCTAGAGCCTCGCCCTCATTCCACTCCCCCAGTGGCTCAATGGGAGAGCCCCTGCGTTGCATGCAGAAGATCCCTGGTTCGACCCAGCATCATCAGCTAGGGCTAGAAAAATTCCTGCCTGAAGCCCTGGAGAGCGGCTGCCAGTCAGTGTTCATAATACTGAGCTAGATAGACTAAATGATGTGATTCAGTAATGAAGCCATAGTACTAAGTACTAAGGTAGCTTCCTGTGTTCCTAATTGCTGGTTGAAGGTGCAGTGCTGGAAGCACAAGATTACTACATTTTGTAGTAATGTCGTAATCTCCTTTGAGATTACTACTACAAAGGAAATAAATTTTCTCCTTTGCATAGAACCCTAACACTGTTTTCCAGACCACTGAGTAGCTGAAGGTACAGACAGGTTTGTAGCCGCCTCCACTATGAGGTAGGAATAACACATTTCCAGGTAGAGTTTCAATGGAAAGGAGAATCAGTAGTTCCCCTTCTTTCCTCCTCCCCTCTGAATAGTTCAAGGAGGCTTGCGGGGGGGGGGGGTTAACCCCAAGGCACATGTCCATTCCTCGTGATCCTAACCACCACCTCCAAGATATTTACTATAAGCTCTTTGGAGTTACAGCAGGGTAATTACCTCCTCCCATCTCCCCCCGCCCCTTTTTTTGACCCCAACTCTCAACATTTTGTGGTTCAACTGATCTCAACTTTCATTAGGCCACAGAAACTTACAAAAAAAGTAAAAAAAAATATGTTAAGCATTTATTTTCCTTTTCATTTACACACTA
The DNA here is from genome assembly GCF_057233095.1 of Heloderma suspectum. Lineage (NCBI taxonomy): Eukaryota > Metazoa > Chordata > Lepidosauria > Squamata > Helodermatidae > Heloderma > Heloderma suspectum. The sequence goes on along the minus strand of NC_139460.1, from coordinate 121,788,133 downwards.
ATATAACTCTGTGTAACTAGGAAATCCCCAATTTATTTATTCACTTGATTGACTGACTGACTGACTGACTGACTTCTACCCCATTCTTCAGTCAAAACAAAACAAAACAAAACACTTCTCAGGGCAGCTTACACTATGTACAATCAAGAGTGGTTGGGAAATAGTTGGTTAAAACTTTTCATTCCTTGTTTTTCTTATACCCACCCACCCACAAAACAAATGACATAAAGGGTTAGGGATGCAGCAAGGCTTTTTGAGGGGTGGAACTTGAAATGTGAACTCCTCCCTCCCCAGTAAGGTGACCCCAGTTTGAGTTGGGCTTGGGCAAAGCCTTCTTTGAGCTTGCCCCAAGACAAATTAGAGCATGCACCCTGGCTCCACTATATACACCTGTGGATTGTGCAGGTATCATGGGGCCTTGCCTTGGCAAATGAAAGAGAACTCCATGCAGCTGAGGAGAGAAAAGTCTTGCACAGTTTCTACTCAGCTGCTTGGAGCTGTCAACCTGAATTGACAGAGGAGGGAAAAGGGATATACCGTTTGGGTTTTACAAGCAATCTTGTGCCAGTACTTACAAACCTTCCCCCGCCCCTTGAGGGTTTCATTTTTTAATAATTGAAGGAATGCTTGCAAAATGGATTTTGGAGCGAACAGAGGTGTGTTCATCCATCCATATACAGCAGCAGGGTTAGACCTCTTGCAGCCTGAGGGCTGAATTCATTTTCAGAGAAGCTCTGGGAGACTGCATTCCTGCCGGGCAGAGCCAAAAATACCAACCTTATTTTAGCTTAAACCTGTTACTGCCAGTAACTAAGCTTATGAAAGACATTTCAACCTTTTCCAATGGGGAAGGGATGTACAAAAGCCAGGAAAGCACCAAACCATCAGCAGTTGGAGGAAATGGGGTGGGGCCAGGGGAAGCAGGAATGGCCATCTGGATCATGACCCCATGTGGGCCAGATTTGGCCCACAGTCCTGAGGTTCAACACCCATGTTATACAGGATATATTTTTCCCTGAGTGGATGGTCCTCAGGCTGTCTCTCATGCATGCAGCTTCCATGGCCATTGATGTTTAGCTTCAGCGGTACAACTGCATCACGTGCCTTTGAAAAATCCAGTTTCTCCCATTTGATTTCACTCACTATGTCTAGCTAATGCGTTGTAATTGTGCCAGTAAATCTATATTCATTATAGGACTGCACAGCACAAAAAGCAAAAATAGACAGTGGAAAACCAAATAACAAGAAGAAGAAGAAGAAGAAGCCACAGCAGTAAATAAACATCTGCATATAGTGCTGGAGAGCTGCAAAAATAAATTCAAAGGGCTTGTGGAACTTGAACAAAATGCAGCAAGAGAAGACAAATGGAGTTTATACTGTGTTCTGCTTCTAGATTAATTACCATGAAGTACTATGGCAAAGAACAGGGAATGTCTTGGTTCTCACAATAAAGACAATTCATTTGAAAGCAATCAATAATGTACTGTACCCACATCCATAAGTTACAACTTCATTCACTGGAAAGAGACAGTTGTTTTTCATTCTTCAATGCTTCACCAAGCTGATGACAGTGCAAGGGCCTCCAGAGTTTGTTATTAAACTGACATTTGCAAATGTCAACGCATTTGTTTCACATATGGCCAACCAAATACAGTGCTTATCTATTAAAAAAAAAAAAGGGAGGGAGGGAGGAAGAGCACAAATGAAGAATGAAAAATAAGATGTTTACAGACAATGGGTTCATGAAATCTGTTGTTAGGGTTCCAGCACTAGGTGTTTTCCTCTCAGCTGTGCTGTGTGCACGTCCTCTTGGTTAAAGGTATTTTAGAAAACCCATTTATGCCATCAAGAATTCAAAATGAACTTCACTGGCTGTGATATGGGAAGTGGCGACTCCATGGCAGGGATGTGCAAATCAGCAAAACATGAGCTCACTAAAGTTCTCCGAATTCCACCTTGAAGCTTATCATGATTTGTGTCCACATCAGATTGTGAGCTCTGTTGTTTCTTTTCACTAAAATGTGTGTGTATTTTTGTGCACATTTTTCCAAATGTACAGATTAGTTATGTGCATTTTAGAAATGTCGGCATTTTTCTCCCATTGATTGACGTGTGTTTGTGTGCATTTTTAGAAATATGCATTTTTCATGTGGATTTTTCGAATGTACGCATTTTTAATGCATTTGAGGGGCTCTGTGACTCGTATAGCAATCTCAGAAACATATGGACTTTGACCGCAGATTGTGTACAGGTCTACGTTAGGTTGTGGGAGATGAGAACTGGGAGAAATTCTGGTCAAAAACAAACTGAAATGAATTTCTCAAACATCCCTACTACATGGTGCCTTAGTCTTCATATGAGTTTGTCTCTTTACATGCCCGTGCATGAAATTCAAGATGCAGCCCCTTCCATATACACAGATATTTAATTCCAAGAGACAGGGAAGAGGTTGAGGGGAGAGATGAAAGTTCAGTCATGAAGCTCACTAGGTTACCTTGGGCTGTCATTCTCCCTCCCTCCCTCTCTGCCTATGATACCTCATATGGTTGTGAGAATAAAAAAGGGATGAACCCCATACATGCCATCATAAACTATTTGAGGAAGAGTAGAATGTAAGTATGATTAAAAGGGGTGGTAGTGGAAGCTCTAGGTCACAAGGGTGCACATTAGCAACATTTTAAAATATTTCCCCAAGATCTCCAAAAATACAAAATAGAGGTTGTGATTTATCAGGGACTTGGACCCAGTTGTGTAGTGGTACAGTCTGAAGTGCAGTGGGGGTCATCATGACAGCCCCCACAGCCACACCCTCAAAGAGAATCTATAGCCATGCTCCTAAAGACGGGTCGAAATGCAGGAAGCTGCGCGCACGCACACACACACACACACACCAAAGAGCAGCAGTAAATAGCATTGTCAGGGTTTCCCTTATGACTTGGACCCCCTGAGCAACTCCTTAAGGATCTCCTGCCTCCTTAAGAGTCCCACCTTCCCTCTTTTACCTTCCACTTTCCAGTAACCTGGGGTTTAGGCTGTAGACATGGGGTAATATAACATTGTAGCCACGGGGTTTAACGACAAGAATTTACTGGTAAACTAAAGCAAGCAAATCACAACTAAAGGTATTTACACAATACAGCTGAGTGGTACCAAAGGCATTAGGAGAAAATAAAAGTTGCAAAATGCAAGTTCCTTTACCCTAGCTGTACTTGGACTTCCCTGGGCTGCTTCTTCCTGCTCCCTCTTCAGGCTCTGGTTTCTCCAACTCTGCTCTTTTTATACCTTCCTCCCTCAAAACCAAAAGTACTGTTTCAAACCTGAAGAAATGAAACTTAACTGGGGAAAAGAAACTACACCTCTCAGGGATCCCTCCTCCCAGTAAAAACAACTCCAAGCCTCTAGGCCTGGCCTTTTTCTTTTCCTTGCCTCTGTAGGCCTCAAACTTTCACAAGCATCAATACCCATTTGATCAGCTGACAATCGTAATAGTGAGCTGGCCTAAGGGTGGTCTATTAGTTTGGCTAGCATCCCTGATCAACCATGACTCTCACAGGGTGACCTTGGGCCAGTCACTGCCTGAGACTACCAAACAAAGGGATCATGTGCCAAACCAGACCTGTCCTCTAACTCCCCAAGCTTAACACTCCAACAGATGATGCCATTGCTCCTGCTGTGAAAAAACAATCCCAGAGTGACACTCCCCTACATTCCTGCTCCACTACAGCACCTGTCCCTAGTAAACCAGAGGAGACATTGGATATTATGCTATCGGCAGATCATGCAGGGCCTGGTAGTAATGTGTGATTCAGCAAATATTCTTGGCCACTGCACTAGCTTGATACTGCATCCTCTATGTGACACTTCTTCCCTCCATTTTAGTTGTGCTGCGCTCCTTAGGGCCTGCTTTATTTTCACATTATAGCTGTGTGAGGCGGCGTTGCTTAGCAACACTACAGTTATGAGCTCTCTGAGCACACCTCTTCAGAGACACTTGTACACAAATATCCATTTATTGCTAAGTAGAATTATCAGATTTCTCCCCAGTCATTTCATAGTGTGAGTGAGTGAGCATTCTTTTTCTTTTTTTAAACACTAATTGGGTAAGCTTTGATCCCTAATTCTGGTGTCAGCTTCTGGAAAATTTATTCTAGAACCTACTGAAGGAAACAAAACACACACGCACAAACTCCTAATAAATCCTAAACACATGGCTCTTAACAGAAAGATCACAGCCCCTGAGACAGCTTCAATTAAGAACTTGCACTTGCTTCCCAGTGATTAGTATTACACTTTAGTACTCCAACACTACCTCTGCTTCAGTAATTTACCTAAACAAGAAAGAGAGAATTATTTCAGTCATCTGTCTCTTCCCATGGCAACTCTATATTCCCACTGCGCTGGTAAGACATTTTCTAGAACTTATAATTTACTGGAAATGAAAGATTTTTAAAAACTTAAATAGAATTATGATAAATTCTGTGGATTACTAGAAAGGCATTGTGATGTAACATCTCTGGTCTTACATAAAAGGTTATTCAGAGGCTGAGGCAAGGAGCAAATGGGGATATATTCTTTGCAGAGATCTTAACAGTAAACCGAATGGGAAATTATGACCCTCTCATCAGACTCTAGCAGGAAAGCCCTGGGTATCTTTGCGTACAGACACTCCATTATTATACAACTAAGACAATGTCTTACCACAAGAGTAGCGGACCATCAACAATATCCATCAAGGAACCAGACTCTGCACAAAATCCAGATGACAGGCTTGTACTAGCCACCATATTCCAAGCATGGCTGCCCCTCTCCCAGCTGGAGAAGCAGTGGCAGCCAGAGGACTAGCCTGATAACTTCCTTCAGAAACACTGCCCAGACTGAGGGAATGTAGCCCAGCCCACGACATTTTGTCACTTGAGGTGAAGAAGGACAAGATGGCAAGTGCCCTCCCCATTCCACATACAGAAGCCAACTGGCCTGCGAGTTGAACCTTACGTAAACACTGGCGACAGGACAGCATGCTCCACTGTCAACAGGAAAAAGTTTAACATCTGAATGGATGCACGCAAACATAAGCCCCCTCAAAAAAAACCATGTGAGCGACAGGATAATTAAAAAAAAACAGGAATAAATACATCCAGCTAGCCTAACTATACTGTTAGTATAGTTAGTATAGTCCCTATTTTCCAGGTCCCTTCCAAGCAATATCTTACTGCTACAGGTACAGCTCTTCCCAACACTTCTCCATTTCCAGCAGTTCTGACACTTTCTTTCCTCTAACTCTCTCCACTTTCTGCCTTTCTACCTTCGGTTTATATCTTCTGTAAAAAAAAAATTCTCTCTCCAACTCCAACCAATCAGGATGGTAGTTTCCTGTTCTGCAAACTGAATTTCTATTTCCTGAGTTAATACTCTCCCCCCCACCACCTTCCTCTGATCTTCAGTTGAAGATTGTAATCTGCTGGTTCCTCTGAGCACAACTTCCTGACCTCTACATTCTAACTAAACTCTAAACTATTAACTAGGGATGTACGAAAGTCACTTACCATTTAGAAGGGTGACATTCGTGGTGGGGGGGAGGCGCTCCGTCCCTCCCCCTGAAATTCTGGCTGGGGGGGAGGCGCTCCGTCCCTCCCCCACCGAAATTCTGGCCGGGGGGGAGGCGCTCCGTCCCTCCCCCTCGAATCCTGGCCGGCCGGCTCCGCTCCGCAGGGATTCTGCGGAGCCGCCGGCCGGCTCCGCCAGCAGCCGGACATCCGGCTGCTGGCTAGCAGGGACGCAAATGGCGGCAGCCATAGCCACCGCCGTTTGCGTCCCTGCAGTCAGCCGTGATAGGCTACGTAAATGTTTACGTAGCCTATCACAGCTGATTTAAAAGAAAAAAAACGCACGTACGCAAATGGCGGCGCCCATGCGCCCGTTCCTTATTTTGGCACATCTTAGTCTACGTAAACATTTACATAGACTAAGACGGCGAAAATAAGGGGAACGGAAATAGCATACACATACACGCGTGTGTGTTTTTTCTTTTAAATCAGCCGTGATAGGCTACGTAAACATTTACGTAGCCTATCACGGTGTTTTTTTTAAAATGTAGCCGTGATAGGCTACGTAAATCTTTACGTAGCCTATCACGTTTTTTTGTTTGTTTGTTTTTTTAACTGGAAATGGTGGCAGCGGCAGAATCCAAATTCCTGCATTTGGATTCCGCACCTCCGCCGCCACTGCCGCCGCCAGGAAGATCCACCCAAGGTAAGTCCCATCCCGGGGGGGGGGGCAGACCGTTCCGCCACTGATTTCGGGGGGCTGAATGCGCTGGCATTCGGCCTCCCCGAGATCCGTGGCGGAATTCTCTGACATCCCTATTCCCTACTATTAACCTTTTGCCTGAAACTGACTAGCGCGCACACGCATGCACACACACTTACCTCATAAACCAAACTAAATACAGAAATAGAGGAGAATTATGTTTCTTCACACATGGCAATATGGGATCTATCTGCAGTTCTCCCACCTGAGCAGTAGCCCCATTGGTGCAAAGAGTATAGTGTCAGTGACTGACCTGAGGGGTTCATGCCTAGTTTATTCCGCATGGTGCCAGAGAGCTTGTCCCTGTTTCTAATCTAGCAACATTATTACTGTATTACAGCGAAGAGCTCATTTACTCTCATTTACTCATTACTTAGGAGGTGCGGAATCCAAATGCAGGAATCCAAGTCAAAGCAACCCTGACAGATGGCTGTCCAGCTTCATCTTGAATGCCTCCAGTGTGAGAGAACCCACTGCTTCCCTAGGTAATCGGTTCCACTGTCGTATTGCTATAACAGTCAGGAAGTGTTTCCTGACGTTCAGCTGGAATCTGGCTTCCTGTAACTTGAGCCCATTATTCTGTGTCCTGCACTCTGGGATGATCAAGAAGAGATCTTGGCCTTCCTCTCTGTGACAACCTTTCAAGTACTTGAAGAGCACTATCATATCTCCCCTCAGCCTTCTCTTCTCAAGGCTAAACATGCCAGTTCTTTCAGGCTCTCCTCTTAGGGATGGATAAGTCCCTTACCTGATCCCGAAGCTTGCTTCGCGGTGGGGGGGAGGCGCTCCGTCCCTCCCCCCGAAATTCTGGCCGGTGGAGAGGCGCCCCGTCCCTCCCCCCCAAAATTCTGGCTGGGGGGGAGGCGCCCCGTCCCTCCGGCCATGAAACCTCCTCACCTGCCAGGACGCAAATGGCGGCAGCCGTAGCCACCACCGTTTGCATCCCTGCAGTCATCCGTGATAGGCTACGTAAATGTTTACATAGCCTATCACGGCTGACATTAAAAAAAAAAAAAGCGCGTAGGGAAATGGTGGCGCCCATGGGCGCCGCCATTTGCATTCCTTATTTGGGCACGTGTAGTCTACGTAAACATTTACGTAGACTACAGCGAAAATAAGGGGAACGCTATTTGCGTTCCCCTTATTTTCGCCGTAGTCTACATAAATGTTTACATAGACTACACGTGCTAAAATAAGGAACGCAAATGGCGGCGCCCATGGGCGCCACCATTTCCCTACGCGTTTTTTTTTTTCTTTCAAAGTCAGCCGTGATAGGCTACGTAAACATTTACGTAGCCTATCACGGTGCTTTTTTAAAATCTAGCCGTGATAGGCTACGTAAATCTTTACGTAGCCTATCACGTTTGTTTGTTTGTTTTACTTGGAAATGGAGGCGGCGGCGGCCGGTCAGAAGACCAGCCGCCACCACAGCCGCAGCCGCCAAACCGCCGCCAGAGCCGCCGCCACCACCAGGGACATTCAAACAAGGTAAGTCCTGTCCCGGGGGGGCGGGGGGGCAGACCGTTTCTCCACCAATTTCGGGGGGCCAAATGCGCTGGTATTCGGCCTCCCCGATATTCGTGGAGAAATTCTCTGACATCCCTACTCCTCATAGGGCTTTGTTTCCAGTCCCCTGATCATCTTCGTTGCCATCCTCTGAGCCCTCTCCAGCTTGTCTGCATCCTTCTTAAAGTATGGTGCCAGAACTGGACACAGTACTCCAGATGAGGCCTAACCAGTGCTGAGTAGGGGGGAGCTAGTACTTCCCGGGATTTGGAAGCTATGCTTCTATTAATGCACTCCAAAATAGCATTTGCCTTTTTTGCAGCCACATCACATTGTTGGCTCATGATCTACAACAATTCCAAGATCCTTCTTGCTTGTAGTAACATTGAGCCAAGTATCCCCCATCTTGTAACTGTGCATTTGGTTTCTTTTTCCTAGGTGCAGAACTTGGCCTTTATCCCTATTAAATTTCATTCTGTTGTTTTCTGCCCAGTGCTCCAGTCTATCAAGATCACTTTGAATTTTGTTTCTGTCTTCCAGGGTATTAGCTATCCCACCCAATTTTGTGTCATCTGCAAATTTGATCAGCATTTCCTGCACCTCCTCATCCAAGTCATTTATAAAAATGTTGAAGAGCACTGGGCCCAGGACTGAGCCCTGCAGTAAAATAAGGGCAACGCTATTTGCGTTGCCCTTATTTTCGCCGTAGTCTACGTAAAGATTTACGTAGACTACAGCGACCAAATAAGGAACGCGAATGGCGGCTCCCTATGGGGGCCGCCATTTGCGTATGCGCTTTTTTTGTTTTTTTTAAGTCACCTGTGATAGGCTATGTGACGATTTACGTAGCCTATCATGGCTGACTTTGCAGATCTAGCCGTGATAGGCTACGTTAATCGTCACGTAGCCTATCACGGGGGCATTTTGTTTTTTTTTACTTTTAATTTCGCGGCCGAGCGAGGCGAGGCGCCTCCCCCCCGGCCTGAATTTCGGCCAGGCGAGGCAGGAAGCCTCCCCCCCCCGGCCTGAACTTCGCGGGGGGAGCAGCGAAGCGCCTCCCCCCCACTGCGAAAAGCTGCAAGACCAGGTAAGTGACTTTCGTGCACCCCTACCCACAACTACTACTCTTCTATTCTTGTTGTAGGCCTTGGTTTCTTTGCCTCTGCTTGGCTGACCATCAGCCTCTTGCTCGCTTTCATGTAGGGTCCCCTGTAATTCTTCCTCTGCAGGCTGTCCTCCAGTCTCATCCTCAAGTACCTGAAAATGGTTCCATAGTTCCACTGTTTCCTCTAGTGCAGAGTGGCTTCTAGTTCTTCTGCTCCTAACTGTCACCCTTTTCCAAGAAGTATCCTCTACTTCATTTTTTCTCACATCAGCAGTTTTCTTTTCTGCCTCAGCTTGCTGTTGTTATTCTAGCTTCTGTACTTCATTTTGCTGTTGTAGTTCCATCGTTCTGTCTAAGAACTCTTCATCTTCTCTTATTCACTTGAAGGTCAACACTCGTCGCTCCAGTCCTCTTACCTTTTCTTCCAACAGTGTAATCAACTTGCACTTGTTGCATGTGTAGGCCATGTTGATCTCAGGCAAGAAAACAAACATTGCACACACCTTGCAGGTCACCACGACTGGAAAGTCTTTTCCTTCCATAGTCTCTATTCCCTTTATGTTTCTAGCTTTCTGATGGTACTGAGATAGCCTGTGTTTTGTCCTCAATTCACTGGAGGTTAACAACAGAGTCCCACTAGTATGGAAGTGTGTGTTACAAGAAGAAGAAATTGAAAACAAAATTTGTTAGGGACCTCCCCCTTGACCTCCCCTGCTGAACTCCTGTTTGCTCTCCCTGTTGGCTCGCTCTCTGGGAGCTTGCTTGCTGCTTGTAAATAAATATAACTTACCAGGCATTCCACTAAGTATCAAGCATCTCTAAACATTTTGTACACTTTGCTCTACTGCAGACATCACAATTACTAGAAAACAAATGGAAATCGGGGGGGGGGGAAACCTGGCAAGTGAAAGGAAGGGGTAATTCCTCCACTTTAAAATTGCCTTGGTGGGAGAAGGAGGCTAACATCTTTGATATATATGTTGTTGGGAAAGGAATGGTAGAGGTGATGCTTATAATCAGATGGAAATATTAACTTGCGGGGAGGTTCAGCCCCCTGGACACCAGTACATGGATCCCCGCACTTGCCCAACTTGGTGCATGCTGAGCCAGGCACATGCACGGCCACCTACTCCCTCACTGAGCCGCCATTCTGCATAAAAATGGCAGGTTGCCCTTCTTTGTAAAGGGCCATTTAAAAAAATGGCAGCTGTAAAGTGGCCATTTATGCAACATTACAGGCTCTCTAGGGGCCATAGGATTGCTCACTTAATTGATTATTCACTATTTTTGTAAAATCATATTATAATAATTTATTATAATATTGTATTGTTATTAATATGTTTGATATATTTGTAATAAAATTAAGTAAATCAGTGCAAGAACTCCTGTACTGAACAAGCATGGCGTTATTTGAGCAGTAGGTTTCTTCTGATCCCACATAAAATATATACACTCATTTTACTTGGATCTTTCTTATTTAGATGATTTTGTATTCAGATTCTGATATATGACTCTACTGCTCATCTGTATTTTTAAATTCCACATATGGTTCTCCAGTTTGTGCACCCTTATTGCAAACAAATTTTATGTCCTATACACTCCTTCCTCGTACAGCAAAGGAAACCACCTTGTAAGCACTATTAAAAGTTGTATTTGGGAAAGGGATGGATGAGAATTTTACTTGTTAGGTCTTAATAAGAATTTAGGGCCCACCAAAATTCATAAAATTCTCCATATTCAGGATGAAAATAATTTTGAGATTTTAAAAATTTGAATATGAGAAAAACGGAAACTGTCTGATTTGCCCATTCAGGTCCAGGGCTTTAAATGTTTTGCTCTTTGTATTCTGGCCAGAATACCTGTGCATTCAACCATGTTAGTGCTTAATTAGGGTGGCCACCTCCTTTTTTGCTTGACAGACTCCTCTTCTTTAACAGCTATATGGCAGGCAGGCACTATCTGGTCCTCTCCACACTGGGAATAGCTATACCTAGGGCTGTCATTTTTCAAAGCAATTGTAGCTGATTAATCTATCAATCAATTACAATTAAATACGGTCCTTTCGAATCCTAGAAGTGCTGTTTTGAGATGTTGAAAAAATGTAGAGATAAAAGCTATCTCTCACTGTTACAGTTTTATCATTTTCTCCTTTTTTTCTACTCTTACTATAATGCATCAGAACAAATTAACATCAGCAGAATGCTGCTTTGGGGGAAGGATATGTATGTTAGTGTGCAGTACTCCCTTAAAACCATATAGCTAGGAAAGCTGTCAATGAAATGTGGGGGGGGGGAACCTCTTCTCCTCATTAGTCACAAAACTAATGGGGTTTTCCTCTGCTATCTGGGAAGTGTCTAGAAGGAACAGGATTTGTCTCAAGTGAGCAATTTTATACTGAGTCATTCTACTTAGCAGTGAATGGCCAAAATTAAAAAGTGCATTCAATCATAGTCACTCATATCTGTGCCTCAATAATAGGTAAGAAGTCAGGGGCTCCTTAGAAATAAAATTAAAAGAATGTACTTTTATCTATTCATATTCAGATGGAGCAAGTGAGTCAATCTGTCAGTGTTTGAACTAAACTCTTGATCGTTGTTTTTGAAGTTGTATTTTTTTGAAAAATTATCAATTAAAAAAACTTTTCTAAAATGTATAATTGTTTAAGAATGAATTGAAGGATTTAAAAAAGCTGACCTACATTTGTACGTACTTCTGATTTGTGTAGACCATTTTGAAATATTTAGATGTAAGCACTTTATAAATACTCATAAGTAAATAAACATTTTCATCAGTGATGGTAGGAAAGCCACTGGCAAAGTTCAAAAGAAGTCTGGAAAACATGGAAGCTGCTGAATGCCAAAAGCAGCCATTAGGGATGGATGGACTCACCTGAGTCGGCGGTCAGCAGGCGCTCGAGGAGGCACCGCTGGCACCCGCCTGTGCGAGCCAAGCTGCACAAATCCCTGGAGGGCTCAGCAAGAGGTCCAGGAGCACCCTGCAGCCACCCGTCCTCCTTACAAGCTGCCATTTTAACGTAAGATGGGGGCTCTAGTTTTTGTATATCTTATGTTGCACACAGCAGTGGCCATAAAGGGCCATTTCCACAAAATTAGAGGCCTCTAATGTTGTGGAAATGGCCCTTTACAGCCACTGTTGTGTGTGCAACATTAGATATAGGAAAAAGTAGAGCCCCACCTTGCGATAAAATGGCAGCTCGCATGGAGGATGGGCATCTCCCAAGCGCAAGCAGCCAGGTCTGGTAAGTCTCAGCTGCCCACATGGCTCAGTGGGCAGGGGCAGTGGCTCACTGAGCCAGGTTCAGGGGGGTGAGCGGGAGGGAGTCTGGTGGACTCCCGGACCCAGTCAAGTGCCTACAACATCCCTGTTCCTAGATGACAACACAGGAATTCCACTTAACAGAAGTGGGAAGATGAAATCAAGTGTAACTATATAACCGAGTTAGAAGTCTAGCTAAAATATGAGATGTTAGCAATGAGACATTAACATTTTAACAGTGGTCACAGTGGGCCCTTCACCATGCTTTATATACTACCCCTCCCTAAGTGCTGTTAGCTTAAAACACACACACACACACACACACAGATTAAAGCTGACTGTATGTTTCTGTGTGTGAACCCCATGAAGTAGTTGGTTTAGCTCAGTAGAGGTGGAGTCATCACTCGGAAGAGAGCAAGGAGGAAAAGAGTCAGCTTGTTCTGCAGGGGAGCCAAACAATAATTACGGACTCTTATCACCTTGTATAAGGATCATGACTTTCATGCTGCAATTTAGAAGTTGCCCTTTGCTGTGCTTTGGGACTAAAGCTATCTGCAGAGGAGTAACTGAAGTGCCCAACACAACACCTTGGAGAACCAGAGGAGACTTAGAGTGGCTAACTACAAAGTTTTGCAAGCAGGAGTTCTCTTTGGACTAAGAGGGATTATGGTTTGCATTGTTCTTGTGTGAACATGCTTCGCATTTCTTTAGCTTTATGGACCCAACTGATGTATTGTTTCTAACTAAAGAAAAGTTTGTTTAATTCTAATCCCTCCGAGTTTTATTCCAACTAAGCCCCATAGGACTCATACAGGCAGAAGTTACATTCGCACACACACTCATTCACACACACACACACACACACACACTATGGTGGCCAGATGCAAAAGAAGACAGGCTTCCTGCAATTTTAATACTTGTGTAGAAGAGAGGAATTGCAACAGCTGAAATTCCCCTCTTCTACACAAACTGTCCAGAAAGATTTTTCTTAAAAAATTGGACAAATAAATTACCATGACCTCCCATGATATGATCAGTGCTAATTCTGTTGTGCCTTATTTGAAATGTTAAAAGTCCAGTACTTCAAAATATAAATATATAAATGGTAAAGTTGGTAGGAAATACACTTGATTTGCTGGTATAATGCTTTCCCTCAGTTACAGGAAGTGTAGCAGAAAAGGAAACATTAGTGCAGATATGGGAAATTATGTGATATCGTGTCAGTAGCAGCTCTCAGCAGCCTTACACAACACACTGAACTTTTTAAATACCCTCCTTTATGTCTGTATCTCTGTGTGAATAATCTACCAGAACTTTAACTCCATTGAGCAACATCAGACCTACATTATTTTTTTATATATGTTTGTCTTTCTCTTGGTTTCCCTTTCTCACTACTCTAGTACATGTTCATATTTCACCTTAGCATAATAATAATAATAATAATAATAATAATAATAATAGAAAAACAATTGGAAAATTGCTCCAGGTATTGGAGACAGGAACACTGATGATATCAGAAGCATTAGCCAATAAGCACCCTCTGTGGTTAGCTTTTTCCCTGTTAAATCTGAACCACACTGAAAATGTAGCCTGGTTTTTCACTGAAAAACAGCCTGGTTTTTCAGAGGCTCAGAACTCACCTCCTGACAGAAAAGGATTGTTTGTATTGCATGCAGTGACCACAACCGTGACTGCCGTTCCACAATCTACTATGAGTGCCTTAACAGCTACAAAAATCTTTGATTCTGGAAGGTAAGAATGCAATGCAATCTCCTTCTGGATTATTTAATGGGTCATCCACTGGAACATGCTTTATTTGAGTCTATTGCTTTGTCTCTAAAGACATTAGAAAAATCCAGATGCATTGCAGACCATTTCTTCCACATCTGTAGAGTAATAAAACTGCAGAAATGTGTCAAGATGATGTATTATGGCTTCAAAAATGGCATGAGACAAATAGATCTATCAATCCAATAATGTCCCTTTTATCCCACCCTTGTCATCTTCAGAAATTAGCACTGAGTCAAATAAGCCTGCAGCATGGGTAGAGAATGCCTTTGCCTGAAGGTAGCTTATAGGTTCTTTGGGGAGATCACAAAGATAAAAGGGAGTTGTCTTCTCTAAACTGGCTTTGGATAATTTGTTCAAGTATAAAAACTAGAAGTACTATAGGTTCATATTCTGGTGCAGCCTTTCCCTCAACCCAATGCCCTCCAGATATGTTGATATGGGTTCCTATCATCCCCAGTGGGCATGCTGGCTAGGGATGATGGAAGCTGTGGTCCAACTCACTGGGTTCCTTGCAAGAGGAAAAAAGGCAGGATATAAATGCAATAAGAGGCCACGGCCTGCAGGAGAAGCTGCCACCACGGGGAAGAGGGGTGCCTGCTGCTGCCGGGCCGCCGCCACCACCACCACCACCACCACCACCAGGCTGTCCCTGTGGACTCCTGCCTGGCAGTATTTTTAAAGGGGATTTTTAATTGTTGTTTTTTTTAATTTCTGGGGGATTCTGTTGTGTTTGTAGGGATGGGCAGCCTGCCTGATAGGCGGGAGCGAGAGGGCATGTGTCCACCTGATGGAGGCAGTGAGGGGGAGTGTTGGGGGCCAGAACATACCGAGGCTGGGCAGCAGGTGCTGGCGGAGCACTAGGGGCAGGCCATACCAGATAAGGGGAACAAGGGAGAGATGTGTAGTATCTGTCCCCTGCTCCGGGCCTGTCCAGAGCCAAAGGACGGCTGGGGGAGGCATGTCTCCATCTTTGGGCCTTCGTTTGCTGCTCTGCAATGCCAGGTCTGTTACCCAGAAAACATCCCTCATCCACAACATGATCCTGGATGAGAGTGCAGACCTGGCATGTATTATGGAGACCTGGCTGGCTGAGGCCACTGCTCCAACTCTTGCAGCCATGTGTCCAGCCAGATTTTTGTATGCACAGCAGCTGAGAGCTGGGGATTGGGGAGGGGGAGTGGCTGTTATCTACTGAGAGTCCTTGGTAGGGTTGGCGGAGAATTTCTCCCCGAAACTTCAGGGGGCCGAGCGCCAACGTGTTCGGCCCCCCAAACAAGTTTCGGGGAGAAATTCTCCACACACACCCACCCCCCCCACACACACTCCCGGGACGGGACTTACCTTTGGCGAATGTCCCTCTCGGCGGTGGGTCCGGCCGGCGGTTCATCGGGTCTTCGTCCGGGGCGGGGGCGGCCGCCGATCTTTCGACCGGCTGCCGCCGCCACCATTCCAATAAAACTAAAAAAAAAAACACACCCCCATGATAGGCTACGTGACGATTAACGTAGCCTATCACGGCTAGATTTGCAAAGTCAGCCGTGATAGGCTACGTAAATCGTCACGTAGCCTATCACGGGTGACTTAAAAAAAAAAAAAAAGCGTGTACGCAAATGGCGGCCCCCATAGGGAGCCGCCATTCCCATTCCTTATTTGGTCGCTGTACTCTACGTAAAGATTACGTAGACTATGGCGACCAAATAAGGAACGCGAATGGCGGCTCCCTATGGGGGCCGCCATTTGCGTACGCGATTATTTTTTTTTTTTAAGTCACCCGTGATAGGCTACGTGACGATTTACGTAGCCTATCATGGCTGACTTTGCAGATCTAGCCATGATAGGCTACGTTAATCGTCACGTAGCCTATCATGGGGGCATTTTTTTTTTTTTTACTTTTAATTTCGCGGCCGTGCGAGGCGAGGCACCTCCTCCCTGGCCTGAATTTCGGCCGGGCGAGGCGGGAAGCCTCCCCCCCCGGCCTGAATTTCGGCCGGGCGAGGCGGGAAGCCTCCCCCCCCAGCCTGAACTTCGGGGGGAGAGCAGCGAAGCACCTCCCCCCCACCGCGAAAAGCTGCGAGACCAGGTAAGTGGGTTTCGTGCACCCCTAGTCCTTGGTCTTCACCAGACCCCCTCTCCAGGAGACCAAGGTTGCTGAGTGCATGTACTGGAGGTTGGGCCCAAAGGGCAGTCTGGGGATTCTTCTCGTGTACCGTCCACCCCGCTGCACAACTGACTCCCTGGCCGAGGTGCTTGAGGTGGTCTCTGATGTGCGTGTACAGTCCCCTAACTTATTGGTGTTGGGGGACTTCAACGTACATTCAGGGGCCATCCTCACAGGAGCACCTCGGGACTTCATGGAGACCATGGCTTCCTGGGAGCTGCACCATATTCTAACTGGGCCCACCCGTGTAGCCTGTCATGCACTACATCTTGTGTTTGTTTCTGGAGAAGCAGGGAGTGATCTGGAAGTCAGGGGTATATCCACCACCCCCTTGTCATGGTCAGATCACTATCTGGTGATGTTGGACTTCTTGGTTCCACAACCCTTCCGCAGGGGTGGAGGACCCATTAAAATGGTCCGCCCCAGGCATCTTATGGATCCAAATGGATTCCTGAACGCACTTGGGGATTCTCTGGAGCTCGCCAATGGCTACTTGGTCGAGACCCTGGTGGGTGGCTGGAATGCCGCAATCACTGGGGCATTAGATCGGGTGGCTCCGAAACGCCCTCTCCCCCTGAATAGGGCTCGGACTACACCATGGTTCAATCTCCAGTTATGAGCTCTGAAACAGGAGGTGAGACGGCTAGAGCAACGGTGGTGGAAGCCTCGCTCCAAAGACAATCAGACACGGGCTAGAGCTGTATCTTCAGCCTATCACATAGTGGTGAAGGCAGCAAAAAAGGAATATTATGCTGCCTCTATCACGTCTGCAGAGTGCTGTCCCAGGAGGCTGTTCCAAGTGGTCCGGAGCCTGGTTGGTCCTGTGGCTCCGGAACTACTGGAGCATTCTAAGGCCTCCTGTGAGGCCTTGGCAAGGCACTTTGCAGATAAAATTGACTGGATTAGGAGTGTTACTCTGTGCGCTGTGGATACAGTTAGTGAGCAAGAGGCGGCCTGTGGCAAACCGGTTTTGTGGGATCGGTTCCAGCTTCTTCCTTCTGATGAAGTGGACAAGGTGCTTTCATCTGTAAGGCTGACCACCTGCTTACTTGATCCTTGCCCATCTTGGCTCATTATGGGCTGCAGAGGGAGACTGGGTGAGGGGATCAGGGCGGTGGTGAACGCCTCCCTTGAGGAGGGTGTGATGCCATCAGCCCTCAAGGAGGCAGTGATAAGACCGCTCTTAAAGAAGCCCTCCTTGGATCCCCAAGTTCTGAACAACTTTCACCCAGTCTCAAATCTTGCCATTTTTGGGCAAGGTGATTGAGCGGGTGGTGGCGATGCAGTTGAAGGCACACTTGGAAGAAACCGATTATCTAGACCAATTTCAGTTGGGCTTCAGGCTTGGGCATGGGATAGAAATGGCCTTGGTCACCTGGGTGGATGATATGAGGACGGCTCTGGATAGGGGTGAATGCTCCTTCCTTGTTCTCCTCGACCACTCAGCGGCTTTTGATACCGTTGACCACGGTATCCTCCTGGACCGCCTGGAGGGGTTGGGCATTGGAGACACTGTATTGCGGTGATTCCGGTCCTTCCTCTCCGGCAGATACCAGAGGGTAGCACTGGGAGAGGAGGTTTCGGACCCGTAGCCACTCAGTTGTGGGGTGCCACAGGGTTCCATCCTCTCCCCAATGTTATTTAACATCTATGTGAAGCCGCTGGGGGCTGCTATCAGGAGGTTTGGGGTGCGGTGTCATCAATATGCAGATGACACGCAGCTCTACCTGTTGTTCAAATCTTCACCAAGGTTGGCCCTGTCCAAATGTCTGGAGACGGTGAGTGGCTGGATGGGGAGGAATAAGCTGAAGCTGAACCCTGACAAGACCGAGGTACTTTTGGTGGGAGAGAAGAGGAGGCTGGGGGATGTTGACCTGAGTGTTGAATGGGGTACGGCTACCCTTGAAAGACCAGGTCCGCAGCCTGGGGGTCATTTTGGATTCCCAGCTGTCCATGGAGGCTTAGGTGTCAGCTGTTAGCCGGACAGCGCTGTATCAACTCCATCTGATACAGCGGCTGCACCCCTTCCTTCCCGACCATCTGCTCCCATCGGTAGTACATGCCCTGGTCTTCTCTTGTTTAAACTACTGTAATGCGCTCTATGTGGGGTTACCCTTGAAGACAATTTGGAAGCTGCAGCTGGTACAGAATGCGGCGGCTCGCCTGATTAAAGGCAGCCACCGGTGAGATCACATCGCTCCAGTGCTGAAGGAGTTGTACTGGTTACCAGTTGTTTTCCAGGCCAAATTCAAGGTGTTGGTTTTGACCTTTAAAACCCTATACAGTTCCGACCCAGCCTATCTTAAGGAGCGCCTCCAGCAACACCAGACAGGCCACTTAACAAGATCAACCTCAGATGGCCTTCTCTCTGTCCCATCAGCCAGGACAGCTAGACTGGTGGGGATGAGGGAGAGGGCCTTTTCTGTGGTGGCCCCCACTCTGTGGAACTCCCTACTTAGGGAACTCCGCCATGCCCCCTCTTTAATGAGCTTCCGCCGTGCATTAAAAATGTGGTTGTTTAGGCAGGCATTTGGGGTGGGTTAGGGTATTTTAGAAAATGTTTTTATTGTAGAATTTTATTGTTTTAAACTGTTTTATTATATGCTTTGTACATCGCCCAGAGTGGCTGGGTGACAAATTTAATAAAAATAATAATAATAATAAATAAAACTCACTTGGAGGGCACTGTTGGGGGAAGGCCATTCTAGTGTCTTGTACTTGAATGCAGCCATATATACTTACAGAGAAAACTGTTTAACTTTGATAGCTCTTCCCCAGTGGTGTATAGATCTCTGCTTGCATGAGTTTCAGAGCTGAGATAATGAAGATTTGTATTCATCACATGGATTATTCTCTTGCTTCCTATACCACACAATACAGGAGGAACTAATCTGGATGACTTTTAATACTTCCTTCTTCCCTCCTATTAGGGAAAGCTCCTAAGATGAGAATTTCTTGATGAGGTCATTCGCTTGGTTACTCAGATTCATTGCCTTTGGAAACTCCTGCAGATTTTAATAGCTGGACAAGTTTGGAGCAAGACAGGTGGTCCCTTAGCTTTCAGGGGCCCAGCGCCCCAGCAGGGCACACCTCTGATGCCTACCCTGGGAACCTCTTTTAAAAAATATCTGGATGCAGGAGCTGCCATTTTAATCTTCCACAGTGCCCCGGAGTAGTTATACATTGGAGCATTGTGGGGAATTAAAATGGCAGCTTCTGAAACAAACTGCCACCTGCCTCTGCCACCAGGTAAGCTGGCGGGGGGGGCGGGGGGGTGGACACCAGTGTAAGATGGATCTCACCAATGGGCACTTTGCCAAGGAACCCTCAAACCTGTAGCCCAGCCTGCTGTGTGATTGTGATTCACAGGAAGCTGCCATATACCTGAGTATATTTATACTTCAGTATAGCTCAGCTGCCAGTTGGTATTGTCAACACTGAGTGGCAGCAGCTCTCCAGGGTTTCAGGGAGAATTCCTTCCTAGCCTTGCCTGGAGAGTGAACCTGAGAACTTCTGCATGCAAAGCATGTGCTCTACCACTGCGCTAAGGTCCCTCCCTTCCTTCCAGGTTTCTCTGTCTGTTGGCTGGGAGGCTTCTGAATTCTGACTAGGGAGAACCAAGTTTCCCTTCTGTGATAGGAGCTCCCATGGTAATGGTAGTACTAGAAGTATAAGCTGAGTTCCCTACAGCAGCTTTGCTGAACCTGGTGCCCTCCAGATGTGTTGACTACAGATCCCATCATTCCTGACCATTGGCCATGCTGTCTGGGGTTGCTGGGAGTTGTAGTCCAAAACATTTGGAGGGCACCAAGCTGGAGGTGGCTGCACTACAGATTCTCTTTATCAAGAGAAGAAATGACAAATTGTTAAACATCTTACAATGTTATTTCAGTTTTATGATAAGAGCAGTCCTAGTAAATTAGTTGCTCCTTTTTCAGCTTTGAAAAATAATCAATGACAGTGAAGAAATCAAAGTCAACTGCCATCAATCCTTCCACTGCTCAGTATCACACACTGAATACATCATAATCATACCTTATTCAGATGTGCTCAGAAAATCTAAACACAGCAGGGGCCCATGCTCCAAGAAGCTGGAATTCTAAGTAGGGTCTATTGACAACAGAGTCTTATTTTTTTTCTCTCTAGACGCAGGGAGGAACAGCAGTTTATGGAAAGACAGAGATGCAATTTGTGGAGATACAGTTATGTTGCTAGATTAATTTTACTGCTATTGCCAGATGGATCCTACAAAATAACAGACATATGGCTTGACAAGAGCGCTGCCAGCAAATAAATGCTTAGGAGGAGGTATACCAACTGATGAACTAAACATCACAAGGATATTACAGCAGCATAGGTAGAAATAACAACAGTTTTGGAACAGGGTATTAAAGTGAGTTAGGGTGCAATCCTATGCATGGCTGGCTGGGGTACAGTGGAAGTTGTAGGACTTTTTTTGGTCTAAACATGCATAGGATTGCACCCTTAATTTCTTTTCTGGACAAATTTGTATGAAAAACTACAAACTTCAGAAGCGGTCAGGCAAAAATAGGTTCTACAGAAGTGAATGTTTACTAATAGTCAAGGCCTCTTATGATGACTGCAAAATGTCCAGCATGCGAACATGTCCATTTTCAAAGACTGACTAATCCTACTAGATAGAAGAAGTCTGTGGTCTATAAAAGCTTAGGGTTTTTTTTTAATGTTCCAGGGCAATTCTTTGCATGTTTATTCAGAAGTAAATCCCAATGCATGCAATGGTACATAGAATTACAGTGCAATCCCATACTGTACATTTCTACTCAGAAGTAAGTGCCATTGAGTTCAATGGAACTTACTTCCAGCTATGTGTGTATTGGCTTGCACCCTTAGTTACTTGCCTGTTGATGAAATTCTTTGGCTGCCTTTAAACTCTACTTAGTTATGTGAGACTGCCTTTAAAAAGAATTCAAAAGCTTTAGCTGGCCCCTGCTCTGGAGGAAGATGATCTTATAGTATACCACATAAAGCTGGGACTTTATTCTCTGAGGGTACATCCTCTACAGCTACTAGGCAAAGCTACCATATTGGGCTTCCATTGACGTTTTAAATCTAGTACACAATCTAAAATTATCTCCAGGTCTGTTAATATAAAAATGGTCTAGTTTTCCTCTCTGTCTACTTTCTACTTTCCAAGGAACCTGTATGTTTCACCTAAGAATGGGTCTGGTTCTGAGTAACAGATGGATTTTATATTCTAAAAAATGGAGAATCAACCATTGTTTGAGTGTTTGTTCTTCCCAGCAAGCCTTGAGAGGGCCCCAGGTGCTATCTGAAACCATCTCAGAACCTGGTAGAGCCTAATTTGAATGTCTGCAGCCTCCTCCCACTCTCCATCTGTAACCAAATGCAGACTCCAGGGCTTGAACATCAGCCACTTCTTTTTGTCTTGCCCCTACTTTTTTGCGTTGTTTACCGTCTTGCCTGATGAAGAGTTCTGGAGATCTTAAAAACTTGCACGATATTTTGTACCTTTGATTATGGTGCTGTGGATTTTGGAAATTTTCTTTTGAAACATTTTAATGTAATTAATTCATGAATCAATCATTAAAGAATCTATTAAGCCACTCAGTTCATCGGGAATATTTTGTAATTGTATTATGGTAGCACTGGCTGTGTTTACTGTGTGTGTTTGTAATGTTTCACTATACATCCATTAAAAAAAAAGTTGCATTTGGCACAGGGCTTCCAGTTGACTCCCATTGCTCTAACAGAAAACCTTGGCAATTGAAACCCCCTAAGTCATGGACAGGCAGAAAGTAGTTCTCCAGATGTTTAGGACTTCAACTCCCAGCAGTCCTAACAATTGGCTGTGCTGGCAGTGGCATCTGGGAGTTGAAGTCCAAAACATCTGGAGATCTACTTTCTGCCCACCACTGCTCTAAATTATGCAAAATAGAAAGAATGCAGCCAAGAGATGCTTCAAGGTTTCTGTATCACTTGATGCAGAAACCAAATAGGCTATAATGCTCACTTGTACAAAGGTAGAAAAGACATTGATCTTTGATAATAGACATTGCTATGTCCATTGGGAAGAACAAAACAAATGGAAGGAAGTTAAAGAAACAGTGGGCAGCAGGTATTTGGTTATGTTCATTGTGGGAAATAAGGCCTCCCCAGCATTTGCAAAGGGAATGGTTCATTCATTCATCAGCATTCAACATGTCATAGATTTTTTAGCTTTTCCCTTTCAAACAGCAATTTAGAACAACCAATCTTTAAAGCATACAGTAAGTACCATTGCTGACTGGTTCTAAAATGCAGGGGCTGTAGGGAAAAAGTCATTTTGATACTTGAACGCAAGGATCCGCGATGCTGCTTCGGTGTTCAATTTTTGAAAATTGCATGGGCGGCATGCATTTTTAATTTCTCCAGTACTATTGTATGCCTTCTGCCTTCCTATACGTACCTAGCATTATTTTCCCTCTGCAGTCTTCCAAAGTTAATATGGAAATCTTTTAATGCTAACTGAGCTCAGTTGGACTGAAGGTCTAAACTGGTTTCACGCTGAATAAAGTCTTACTTATTTTAACATGCCAGTCAAATTTTAACTGACACTTTGGAGGGTCAAAACAACTTCTGAGCATATTTATCATACTATTAAATAAAAGGCTATATATCGGAAGATGGGAAGCTGCCTTGTCCTGCTTCAGTTCAGTGGCCTACCTGGCTCACTGACTGGTGATAGCTCTCCAGCGTTTCAGACAGGAGTCTTTCCTAGTCCTATGGGATTTAATGTGGGACCTTTTGCATGCAAAGCCTGTGCCATGCCACCATTCCATGGACCGAGGACCATCTTGAGGGATGATTTATTTATTTATTTATTTATTTTCTATAACGCCCAATAGCCGAAGATCTCTGGGCAGTTCACAAAAATTAAAATCACAAGGTGCCGCATAAAACAATATACAATATGAAAGCTTAAAACCACAATATAACAGTACAACCAGAATAAAACCTAGCAGCAATGCAGAGATTTAAAATACAGTTTTAAAATACCAGAGCTAAAGGACTAGGAGGCTAAAATGTTAAAATACTGGGAAAATAAAAAGGTCTTCACCTGGCACTGAAAGGAGTACAAGGTAGGATTAAACGAGAAAGTCAAAGAAAGTGGAAATGGTCCACATTTGTTGCATTAGAACTAGGGATGTTCACTGCTGGGAAATCCAGTTCTTTTTTGATTCAACAGAGTTCCATGGTGTGTATGATTTGCTGTCAAGGGTGTTTCTGAGCACAGGGAGTGGGATAGCAGTTCAGATTCTGAAGGAGAACCATCAGACACGGGGGAGGTGTTTTCCCAGGCTAGTCCAGATATGAGTAGGCCTGCTTCTCAAGTTAGAAACGTACAGATGGCTGAGCTTGAGGGTCCCTCGTCATCCCACCTCTACCCCCCGTGAGAGGCAGCAAACTGGAGATTGACCTAATAGATGCCAGGCACAGTCACAGAGCAAAGAGAGAGAAGGCAGGGGTGGAACTTAGATGGTCTACCTGATTGGCCTTGCATGAGAAGGTGCTTAGAGGCCACTCTCGTAAATTCCATTTGGATCCCCCAAAGGCATTCCTGGTAGACGGAGAGTTTCTCTAAGAATTTGCATCTGTATGACCCTGTAAAGTAATAGATGAAAAGCTGTAGATTGAAGCCTCTCATCTGTGTATGTTTGGGCATTGAAGTGGGGGCTAAGGGAATCATGACACTTGATTTGCATTTGCAAACTGAGCTGTGAGCTTTTCCCCAAACTTCAGGAACTTTTTTTCTTCATTTTATTTTACAGATTCTGCAATTTCCACAAATTTCAAAGCAATTGGCACAAATAACAGGTGAATTTGCACAAATTCAGCTGTAATTTGTGCAAATTGCTCAGAAATTTGCTCAAATTGCAGAACCTGAGGGGGGGGGAATCTGCAGAACCTGAGGGGAAAAAAACTGCAAAATTCCCAGAAAATTTGTGAAGTGGCCCGACTTGCTGCAGACCAAGTTGGGTGCCACAGCAGGAACCGAAACAAAGTCCAGGGGGCTGAACCTAGGAAAACTTGTCAAACTCCACCCCCCAAGCAGTTTTCTTCAACATCCCTAATTAGGAGTGAAAAATTCCTCTACACCTCTCTCTGCTGTAAGAAGGGGAGGAAGGTGAAATCTCAAAGGTGTGTAAAACAAGATGTATGAAACTTATAGCTCCAAACTCTTACACTTTTGAGTATTATCTTATGTATTTCTTGGCTATTCTTTACAAAATTGAGAAGAAACCTACTTATTGCCAATGTCTATCATGGCCAATACTTTTCACTATGGTCACAGGCCATCAAAAAAGGGCTACCCCATTTAATCCATCCAGATGGTACCATAGACTATGCAGAGATACAGCCCTTCCCCTGTATGAACGGTCATATATTTAGAGATCAATTGTCCATTTCACAGTGCTACAGAAGCCATATTGGAGCTTAAATGGAGTCAAAATTTAGCTCTCTTTCCATGTTGGGTCTCAAATATCTGAAATAATAATAAAATAGTGTCTGTGAACATGTGCAAACAGCCTGTACTACTAGCCACTGAGTAAACACAAACAGTCCACCACCACCACCACATATTTCTTGATTAGGGAGCAGAACACCTCGTTTTATACATGTACTAAGGAACCAAGAGAAAGCTGCCCCAGATGTAAAACCACTCCCCATACACAGTCCAGTTTATTTGAATTATGTTAACATAAGCTCCCACCAAACCACAAGGGGAGCTATTTCACTTGAAAAACTGGCCACAAGGAGTATTTCAAGCAGGGATCTACACTGCTAAGTGCACATGTGAACTGGACACAGTCAGAGGGCACAACCCCTAAGCAGGCGGAAATTCCGGCAACTCATCTTTTACATAGTAAAGCAGCATCCTGCAAATACTTACCTGGGTCTAAAGCCCATTAAAGACAGTAGCACTTACATCTGAATAAACACACATTGGACTGTGCTGCAGATCTTGTTTAACATATCTGAATATAAGAGAGAGACAGGGAGAGAAAAGTGGGGTGTAGTGGAGCCAGGGCTCACAGGAACACAGCACTGTCACTTTTTTATTAGCAGGGATGCTGACAGCATCTCCCACTACACACGTGCGCAAGCGCGCACGCACACACACTGACTTCACTGCTTCCTCTGAGCTTAGCCACAATCCTCACAGCTACCTAGAGGAAAGTGAATTTTACAAGGAACAATATATTGTTCCTTGTTGTATGTGTTTTGGGGTGGCTTGTTCTTGAATGAGCAGTTGAGACCCACTAGCTTTACAAAAGACCTGCTCCTGGTGGAGATATAAAAAAAAATGGTGGAATGGGTTTATTGATATGGGCAGAATCCACTGGGGTTTTTATGTCACAGCCAATTCTCTTATGTCCCACAAATTCCATTGCCAAGTGGCCTCACCACTTGAATAGTGGCAATTTAGCGCTTTCAGGGCAACCTGGAACAAGTGGAAATGCTCATTTCTGGAAGGAGGCAGGTCAGCAGAGCTCGCATAAGGTGTCTTCCTTACATAAGCAGTGGGTCCCACTTGTGAAACAGAATTGATGGGACCCGCCACTTCCAGAAAGGAATTGGTGGAGTGGAAAGTAATCGGCAGGGGTATACATGCCCTGTTGGATTCTGCCCAATGGATCCACACAACTGTCTGCATTTTTGGACTCTCCTTGGGGGCATGGCTCTGGGGACTGTCATGATGAGTGCCTGCACTTCAAAATGTGCCACTACACCACTGTAGATAGACAGATGGACAAACAGAGAGATACATCCTGATTTTGGGGTACTTCATAAAACAAAGTGCAGGCTTCCAGGCTGACTAAGCTATTATGGCACCTGTGGTAGAAAATGCAAATATCACCTATCATACAAATATTATGAATGAAATAATATGAATGGGCCCAAAATATGCTGCCTGGGGCTCCTGCTTCCTTATAAGGCCTGCCCTGGCCATGTGTATTTAAACCTACTTACCCACTTAGTAACTTTTAATAGTATTAATGATAGCAATAATAGTAATATTCTCCTTGAGGATGTTAGACTCAGTGACCTGTCCTAATTTTTGCTTATATGTTTACATTATGTCTCATTAGACTCCCCACTGTAATATGTATTTCTTGCTGGGCCCTTTATTTCAAGATCAGATAGCAGAAATATCTCACTGCATATTGACATTACATTCATAGTTATAGCTAGATCCTGCTAGATTCTTGCATATATGTGCAATGGGAAATAATTGTGCATGCCATGTCATAGGGATGTCAGAGAATTCCACGACGGATCTCGGTGGAATTGCTTTCCACTCCACCAATTCCTTTCTGGAAGTGGCGGGTCCCATCAATTCTGTTTCACAAGTGGGACCCACTGGTTATGTAAGGAAGACACCTTATGCGAGCCCCTGAAATCCATCGCGGAACGAAGCCCCCGCCTCCCCCAACCCACGAAAGTCAGGTGGGACGAAGCCCCTGCCCCCCCAACCCACGAAAGTCACACGAAATGGAGCACTTACGTGCTCCCATCGGCGCCGACTTGCAAATGGTGGCCGCCCTGCGGCCGCCATTCGCTTCTTCTTCACGGCCGTGATAGGCTACGTAAATACATACGTAGCCTATCACAGCTAACGCAGGGATGCCTTTTGCGTCCCTGTGGAGGCCGTGATAGGCTTTAAAAAAAAAAACGCGTACGCAAATGGCAGCGGCTACGGCAGCCACCATTTGCGTTCTGTATTTTTCACCATTTTAGCCTATGTAAATATTTACGTAGGCTATTACAGCCAAAAAAAAGGGGAACGCAAATGGCACCCACTACGTCATTTGCGTTCCCCTTTATTTCACCGTAATAGCCTACGTAAATATTTACGTAGGCTAAAATGGCGAAAAATACAGAACCAAATGGTGGCGGCCGTAGCCACCATTTGTGTATGCGTTTGTTTTTTTTTAAGCCTGCCATGATAGGCTACGTAAATACTTATGTAGCCTATCACGGCTCACTGCAGGGGTACATTTGCATCCCTGCTGCCCAGCGGCCAGATGTCCGTCCGTGGGCGGAGCTGGCCGGCAGCTCCGCGGAATCACCGCGGAGCGGAGCCAGCCAGGCAGGATTCTGGGGGGGGCGACCACAGCACCTCCCCCCTGGTGAGGATTTCGGGAGGAGGGATGGAGCGCCTCCCCCCCCGCCACAAATGAATCCATGAAACAGTAAGTGACTTTCGTACATCCCTAGCATGTCATTTGTGAAGAACTGAAAATGAAGTTAGGGCTGCCATCCCTTATGTGATTAAGCACATTTCCTGGGGAGTAAATCCCATTTAATATATTGGGCATTACTTCTGAGTAAACATGCATGGAATTGTGCTGTCAGGCAGTTGTTTACTCCGGGCATGCATGACTATATATATATATATATATATATATATAAAATTTAATTAACATGTCACCACCTATATAAACAAAAAATAACATGCTTCCATTTTCCCTGAAAGTTTCTGAAGCCACTGAACTGGTCTATAACAACAAGGTAGCATTTGATAGTTCATGATGTTTTGTTGTTTATTCGGTCAGTCGCTTCTGACTGTTCGTGACTTCATGGACCAGCCCACGCCACAGCTTCCTGTCGGCCGTCGCCACCCCCAGCTCCCCCAAGGTCGAGTCCGTCACCTCCAGAATATCATCCATCCACCTTGCCCTTGGTCGGCCCCTCTTCCTTTTGCCTTCCACTTTCCCTAGCATCAGCATCTTCTCCAGCGTATCCTGTCTTCTCATTATGTGGCCGAAGTACTGTCAGTACATTAGTCAGTACTGTCAGTACATTGATGTACTGTCAATGATAAAATGGCTTAATTTTCCAAACTTTTCTCCAATTACTGCTTAATGTTTTCAAACATTTCTACAGTTACTATGCTTAAGCATATAACTGCCTGGCCTCTCATTTTCTAGTGTTTTCATGACATCAGAGCAGTAAAGCCAATGGTAGTCAGAGGGGATGTGATATCCTTCCTTGTAAAATAATACCTTACTGTGGCTTAGACCATCAGGAGAGGAGAGGCAGGCACAGAGGTTGAATGTGGGAAGCAGCAGTTGGTACTATATATTTTGGATCATATGAATTAGAAATAATCCCTTGATATGTCCCAGGAAAAGACACTTCTGTGTCCCGGGCTGACAGGGGAAAAAGGAGATTAGACGTTTAGCGTGCTAAAGGGGATTTAGCTGAGAAACTCCCATTAATAATAATAGGAAGCACATAGTAGAATTCTCATTATTTAAATAGAAAAACAAATCCATCATCAGGACAAATGCTCTGCTAGAAATGAGACATTTTAGCTTTTCATACGTAGGGCAAGGAGGAGGGATGTGAAGAGTTAACAGCAGAGAGTAACCGCTGACCTGAGGATTTGTTTAATCATGGTACATGCAGCATGATGAGGAGTGTACACCTATCCTGCTACGCAGACGTAGTGACCTTCTTCTCTGGTTCTCTGAAAATTTGGTCTTGGGCTGATTTTGCTGTTATGCAAGAGTGAGAAAAGCTGAACTTCCCATCTCTCCTCCTACACAACAGTTGCAATACAGGAGGGAATCTTCCAAATCTTCTCCCACAGTGAAACATACGAGCTAAAATAGTCTGTTTCCAAGCACAATTCAAAGTGCTGGTTTTAACCATTAAAGCCCTAAACAGCTTGGGGCCAGATTAACTGAAGGATCACTTTCTCCTATATGTACCTACCTGGACCTTGAGGTGACGTCCTCATGAGAGGCCTTTCTTCAGGAGCCCTACACAAGTGAGATCTTGGCTACTAAGAGGAGGGCCTTCTCAGCAGTGGCATGTTTTCCTGAGAGGCTGTCCTGGAGTATACTGTGTATTCTTCCTGGGATCAGGCAAATAGTTCCTTTTTAAAAATTCCAATGCTTTTTAGGGTCCTGCTTGGGCTTTTACAGACTAATTGCCTTTTAAAAAAATGTTTTGAGTCCTGTTGTACTTGGTTTTATGGTTTTATCTCTGCTATGCCTGTTTTCTATTGTGATTGTATATATATATTATTGTTCATGTTTTCGATGTGTGTGTCTTTAAATATTGCACACCATCCAGAGAACTTTGGTTATATGGTGGTATAGAAAGAATGTGAATAATTAAATAAAAAATAGCAGGGAACCTGACATTGTCTGATCCCCAGTGATTCATAAAGTTTTGAGTAGTAATACTTTTTAAAGTTTAATGGCAGAAAGCGAAGAGGATCTAAAGAGCCTCTTGTTGAGGGTGAAAGAGGAGAGTGCAAAAGCTGGTTTGAAACTCAACATTAAAAAAACTAAGATCATGGCATCTGGCCCCATCACTTCCTGGCATATGGAAGGGGAAGAAATGGAAGCAGTGACAGATTTTATTTATTTTATTTTTTATTTTCTTGGGCTCCAAGATCACCGCAGATGGTGACTGTAGCCATGAAATTAAAAGATGCTTGCTCCTGGGGAGGAAAGCTATGGCAAACCTAGACAGCATAGTAAGAAGCAGAGACATCACCTTGCCGACAAAGGTCCGTCTAATCAAAGCTATGGTTTTCCAAGTAGTAACGTATGGCTGTGAGAGCTGGACTATAAGGAAGGCTGAGTGCCGAAGAATTGATGCTTTCGAACTGTGGTGCTGGAGAAGACTCTTACGAGTCCCCTGGACTGCAAGGAGGTCAAATCAGTCAATCCTAAAGGAAATCAACCCTGAGTGCTCATTGGAAGGACAGATCCTGAAGCTGAAGCTCAAATATTTTGGCCACCTAATGCGAAGAGAAAACTCTCTGGAAAAGACCCTGATGCTGGGAAAGACTGAAGGCAAAAGGAGAAGGGGACGGCAGAGGATGAGATGGCTAGATAGCATCACTGATGCAATGAATATGGACTTGAGCACGCTGCGGGAGAGAGCGCAGGACAGGAAGGCCTGGCGTACTGTGGTCCATGGGGTCACGAAGAGTCAGACAGGACTGAACGACTGAACAACAATGAACTTTTTAAAGTTATAGAGGACAACCATGCTTAAGGATAGCAATGGAGTACTCTGTTCCATCCCACTGAGCGCAGCTTCCTAAATGATTAGAAAAATGCAACTCCAGGCATCAGTCTGAGGGCCTTGCCTAATAAGTGTTGATATGCTCCTATCTTATACAAAGGCCTTGTTGCCTGTTGAATACATCATAATGCAGTATATAATACAATGCACACATAATAGCCTCCCTTTCCCTTTAGAACATCTTACTCCTTTCTGATTATGTGCTAAAACGTTTGGGTAACAAGCTACACACATGTGCCTAACCCAACCCTGCACAACTAGGGATTTTATATATTTGTATTTATTTATTTAAAACATTTCTTGGCCACCTTTCAAGGCAGAAGCCCTCCTAAGGCGGCTCACAGCAATAAAATACATCAAAACTGTTAAAATATTAAAAGTGATAAAAACATAATCACAATAACATTGCGATAAAAGCAACAGTACAAGAACAAAGGGAGAGCCATGCTGGATCAGATCAAGGTTCCATGTAGTCCAGCATTCTGTTCCCACAGCGGCCAATCAGCTGTCGACCAGGAACCCACAAGCAGGACACAAGCGCAACAGCACCCTCCCACCCATATTCCCCGGCAACTGGTGTACAGAGGCTCACTCCCTCTGGTACTGAAGGTAGCACATAGCCATCAAGACTAGTAGCCATTGATCGCCTTTTCCTCCAGGCATTTGCCCAACCCCCTTTTAAAGCCATCCAAATCGTTGGCCATCACTACATCCTGTGGTAGTGAATTCCAAGCCAACAATAAAACCAACAACAGCAAAAAAATGGGTGCAAATTGTGTTTCAGTAAGGTTTTAATAAGGATTTACCCAAATTCAAAAACTTCTCCATATTCAGGATAAAATAATATGAGTTTGTAAAAATACTGAATGTGGGAGAAAGTGAAAATGACAGATCCTCCCATCCCTGTGCACAACACTGGGACAGGGCAGATCATGCAATTCATGTTGTCAAGCAATACTGGATAAAATTCAGTGGAGTTGATGTGAATGTCAGGTTAGGGTGGCTAAACAACCAACAACCAACAACCGCTGGGTTGGTTACTACAATGCACATGTAACCATGTGGGAAATTGGCCTGGCCACATGGTGAAGAAAGTATTACCACAACTTGACAAGCCTGAACTTCTGACCAGATGCTAGGAATGTATGAGAAATTACTTTCAGTTCATTTTTTATCAGGGCCCAATATACACAGGTGGTTTAGTGAGTCGTGAGAGCATATCACGGTCATTCATGGCACCTGACATTGTTACCACTCCGAAGCAACTGTGCAGCTTCCTTCTCAAAAAGCCACATTTTCAGAAAGTCCTTTTGGTGCGTCTTTCTTACTGAAATGCGGTTCCTGTGTGGTTCTGCTGCAGTGTGCCCCATTCCCCCAAATTAAATCCTGCATAGTGCATAGGGGTATGTCTGTGACCTGGCTGTGACTTGGTCAAGGGGTGGGCCATCACTTTTTTTCCCCCATTCCTTTTTTTTCCTCCATTGACAGTAGCCACTTTGGACACAGACTTCTCTTCCAACTTAGCACCATTACGTAGTAGTGCTGTTTGGCTGCTGGCCAGTCCTGTTTATTTTTACTTTGCATGACAACATTGCTGCTTCACAGTCCTGTGATCACGCAATTGTGCAATGTCACATTAAGGCAGTAGTGAGAATTGAATTATACGGGGGCAGAACTCACACAGGGAGCAGGGCTTCAATGCTGCTGATTCACAGTCCTGTCATCACAGAATTGCGCAATTGTGAAATTGTGCAATGTCAGGTTAGTGCACTATAGTATACTAATGCAGGGAGCAGGGCTTCAGTATTGTTGCTTCACAGTCCTGGTGGATCCGGGCGGAGAGGTGTGGGGTTAACTATGGGACATCATTCATCTCTTCCATTAAACTTTCCTGAGCAGGGGAGCTAGAGATGGACAGAGTCACCGGAGTCCATGCTCAGTGGGTATTTGAGCAGCAGCTGCTACCACTCGCCAGGCTGCGTGAGCCCCTGGAGGGCTTGGTGAGCTGTCCAGGGGTATGCCACAGAGGCCTAACCCTCCATGTGAGCTGCCATCTTTTATGCAAGATGTGGCTCTACATTTTCATATATTTATTGTTGCACTCAATGGTGGCCAGAAAGTGCCATTTCCATAACATTAGAGGCCTCTAGTGTTGTGGAAATGGCCCTTTCCAGGTACTGTTATGCACAACAGTAAATATATGAAAATAGAGCCCCATCTTGCATAAAAGGGGCTCAATATTTTTGTATATTTACTTTTGCACACAACAGTGGCCGGAAAGGATCAATACTTTCTCCCCCTCCCATCCCAGCTACCTCAAAGGCAGCACCTTGATGTGAGGAGGATGAGAGCTGCCTTTGCAGTAGGTGGGAGGGGAGAGGGAGAAAGGATCATGCCCCCCACAAGCCATGCACCTGCAGCCGCCTGTCTGTGAGAGTAGTGATTATACATAGAAATTTGTTGTTGTTCAGTCTTTAAGTCGTGTCCGACTCTTCGTGACCCTATGGACCATAGCACGCCGGGCCTTCCTGCCCTCCGCTCTCTCCCGGAGTGTGCTCAAGTTCATATTCATTGCATCAGTGATGCTATCTAGCCATCTCATCCTCTGCCGTCCCCTTCTCCTTTTGCCTTCAATCTTTCCCAGCATCAGGGTCTTTTCTAGTGAGTTTTCTCTCCACATTAGGTGGCCAAAGTATTTGAGCTTCAGCTTCGGGATCTGTCCTTCCAATGAGCACTCAGGGTTGATTTCCTTTAGGATGGACTGATTTGACCTCCTTGCAGTCCAGGGGACTTGTAAGAGTCTTCTCCAGCACCACAGTTTGAAAGCATCAATTCTTCGGCGCTCAGCCTTCCTTATAGTCCAGCTTTTGCAGCCATACGTTACTACTGGGAAAACCATAGCTTTGATTATACAAACCTTTGTCAGCAAGGTGATGTCTCTGCTTCTTACTATGCTGTCTAGGTTTGCCATAGCTTTCGTCCCAAGGAGCAAGCATCTTTTAATTTCATGGCTACAGTCACCGTCTGCGGTGATCTTGGAGCCCAAGAAAGTAAAATCTGTCACTGCTTCCATTTCTTCCCCTTCTATATGCCAGGAAGTGATGGGGCCAGATGCCAGGATCTTAGTTTTTTTAATGTTGAGTTTCAAACCAGCTTTTGCACTCTCCACTTTCACCCTCAACAAGAGGCTCTTTAGATCCTCTTCGCTTTCTGCCATTAGGGTGGGATCGTCTGCGTATCTGAGGTTGTTGAGAATTCTCCCGGCAATCTTAATTCCGAGCTGTGATTCATCCAACCCGGCATTTCTCATGATGTACTCTGCATATAAGTTAAATAAGCAGGGTGACAATATGCAGCCTTGTCGTACTCCTTCCCCAATTTTGAACCAATTGGTTGTTCCATGTCTGGTTCTTACTGTTGCTTCTTGACCCTCATACAGGTTTCTCAGGAGACAGGTAAGGTGGTCTGGTACTCCCATCTCTTTAAGAATTTGCCAGGGTTTGTTGTGATCCACACAATCAAAGGCTTTAGCGTAGTCAATGAAGCAGAAATAGACGTTTTTCTGGAATTCTCTTGCTTTCTCCATGATCCAGCGAATGTTGGCAATCTGATCTCTAGTTCCTCTGCCTCTTCGAAACCCAGCTTGTACTTCTGGTAGTTCTCGGTTTGCATACTGCTGAAGCCTAGCTTGTAGGATTTTGAGCACCACCTTGCTGGCATGTGAAATGAGCGCAATTGTACGGTAGTTTGAACACTCTTTGGCATTGCCCTTCTTTGGAATTGGAATGTAAACTGACCTTTTCCAGTCTTGTGGCCACTGTTGAGTGTTCCAAATTTGTTGGCATATTGAGTGCAGCACTTTAACAGCATCATCTTTTAGGATTTTAAATAGCTCAGCTGGAATACTGTCACCTCCACTAGCTTTATTGTTAGTAATGCTTCCAAAGGCCCCCTTGACTTCACTCTCTAGGATGTCCGGCTCAAGTTCAGTGACTGCACTATCATGGCTATCAGGGACATTAAGATCTTTCCTCTATAGTTCTTCTGTGTATTCTTTCCACCTCTTCTTATCTCTTCTTATCTTCTTATCTGCTTCTGTTAGGCCCCTGCCTTCTTTGTCCTTTATCATGCCCGTCTTTGCACAAAACGTTCCCTTGAGATCTCCAATTTTCTTGAAAAGATCTCTAGTCTTTCCCATTCTGTTGTTTTCCTCAATTTCTTTGCATTGTTCATTTAAGAAGGCCTTCTTGTCTCTCCTTGCTATTCTCTGGAACTCTGCATTCAGTTGGGTATATCTTCCCCTTTCTCCCTTACTTTTTGCTTCCCTTCTTTCCTCAGCTACTTGTAAAGCCTCCTCAGACAGCCACTTTGCTTTCTTGCATTTCTTTTTCTTTGGGATGGATTTCGTTGCTGCCTCCTGAACAATGTTACAGACCTCCATCCATAGTTCCTCAGGCACTCTGTCTATCAGGTCTAATCTATTCCTCACTTCCACTGTATATTCATAAGGGATATGATTTAGGTCATACCTGAATGGTTTAGTGGGTTTCCCTACATTCTTCAATTTAAGCCAAAATTTTGTAATAAGAAGCTCATGATCTGAGCCACAGTCAGCTCCAGGTCTTGTTTTTACTGACTGTATGGAGCTTCTCCATCTTTGGCTGCAAAGTACATAATCTGATTTCGTATATTGACCATCTGGTGATGTCCATGTGTAGAGTCGCCTCTTGTGCTGTTGGAAAAGAGTGTTTGCTATGATCAGCGTGTTCTCTTGGCAAAACTCTATTAGCCTTTGTCCTGCTTCATTTTGTACACCAAGGCCATGCTTGCCTGTTATCCCGGTGATTTCTTGACTTCCTACTTTAGCATTCCAATCCCCTATGATGAAGAGGACGTCTTTTTTTGGTGTTAGTTCTAGAAGGTGTTGTAGGTCTTCATAGAACCCATCAACCTCAGCTTCTTCAGCCTCAGTGGTTGGGGCATAGACTTGAATTACTGTGATGTTAAATGGTTTGCCTTGGATTTGTACTGAGATCATTCTATCATTTTTGAGATCGTACCCCAGTACTGCTTTTCTCACCCTTTTATTGACTATGAGTGCTACTCCATTTCTTCTAAGGGATTCTTGCCCACAGTAGTAGATATAATGGTCACCTGAATTAAATTTGCCCATGCTTGTCGATTTTAGTTCACTGATTCCCAAGATGTCGATGTTCAATCTTGCCATCTCATGTTTGACCACCTCCAGCTTATCTTGATTAATTGACCTTACATTCCATGTTCCTAAACAATATTGTTCTTTGCAGCATCGGATTTTCTTTTCACCACCAGACACATCCACAGCTGAGAGTCCTTTCGGTTTTGGCCAGCCAAAACTCTTTCTGGCACTACTTGGAAATTCCCTCTGCTCTTCCCCAGTCGGACACCTTCTGACCTGAGGGGCTCATCTTCCGGCGTCATCTCTTTTAGCCTTGTGATACATTCCATGCAGTTTTCTTGGCAAGAATACTGGAGTGGGTTGCCATTTCCTTCTCCAGTGGACCACATTTTGTCAGAACTTTCTGCCATGACCTGTCCATCTTGGGTGGCCCTGCACGGCATAGCTTATGGCTTCATTGAGTTATGCAAGCCCCTTCGCCACAACAAGGCAGTGATCCATGAAGGGGATTCATAGAAATAGTGACTTGCTATTTTTTGTAAATTAAATCTTGTGCACAATGGCTGGCCAAAAAATGCCAGCCATTGTGTGCAAGATTTAATTTACAAAAAATAGCAAGTCACCATTTTTATGTATAATGGCAACTTGCACCGAGGATAGACAGCTGTGGGTTCTCGTGGGCAGGACCGGTAAGTCCCGGTGGCTCGTGCAGCTCAGCAAATGGGGGTGGGGCCTCAGCGAGATTTGTCCAGGGGGCCAAGTGGGGGGGGGGAATCCATCAGACTCCACCCCCTACACGGACACTCACGACATCCCTAAGGGGAGCACTGAAAGGAGCAAGGAGCAAACCTCTCTCATTCTCTGAGCAGCACCTACGTGGTTAATGACATTCAGTTCTGCTCGGTGGACTCGCAGGAGCTAGAAGAACAACAGCAAGCTGAGGCAGAAGAGGGAAATGCTGAGGTGAGGAAAAATGAAATAGAGGATACTCCTTGGAAAAGGGTGACAGGAGCAGAAGAACTAGAAGCCAGTCTGCACCAGTGGAGGCAGTGGAACTAGGGAACCATTTCCAGGTACTTGAAGATGAGACTGGAGGACAGCCTGCAGAGGAAGAGTTACAGGGGAACCTGCATGAGAGCAAGCAAGAGGCTGAAGGTCAGTCAAGCAGAGGTGATTAAACCAAGGCCTACAACAACAAGAAGAGAAGAGCAGTAGTAGTGGGAGACTTCCTATGTGAGATCGAAACCCAAGTATGTCGCGAAGACCCATGGACTTGCCAGGTATGCTGTCTCCCAGGAGGATGGATTGGAGATATTGCCTGCACTCATAAAGCCCACTGACAGGCATCCCTTTCTTCTCATCCATGTGGGAACAAATGATACCGCCAAGCAGAGCTACGAAGAAATCATGTCAGACTTTGAAGCTTTGGGAAGGAAACTCAAGAACTTTGGAGCCCAGATAGTTTTCTCATCCATCCTTCCAGTAGTCAGAAGATGGATAGAAAGGGAAAGAAAAATACTCCAGGTGAATGACTGGCTACAAAGGTGGTGCTGACAAGAGAGATTTGGATTCTGGGACCATGGGCTATACTTCCTGGAAGATGGACTGTTAGAAAGGGACAGGTTGCACTTCACAAAGGCTGGGAAGAATGTGTTTGGCCACAGCATGAAGAACTTTATCAGAAGGGCTTTAAACTGAATGCTATGGGGAAGGTAGATGTAAAGTTGGGGGTAACAATGGACAAAGGCTCATGCACCACAACAGAGAGAGCAACTCTAATAGCACCCAATAATAGTCTTCAAAAACATGTAGGAAGAAAGCCAGACCATGAAGCACATGGTCTTCGATGTCTATATACTAATGCCCAGAGTATGGGAAACAAACAGAACAATCTTGAACTCTTAATACAGTAGGGAAATTTTGACTTGATAGGTGTAACTGATACTTGGTGTGATGACTCTCATGACTGGAATACAGCAATTGAAGGATATAACTTGTTCAAAGAACAGAAGGAACAGAATGGGAGGTGGGGTTGCACTATATGTGAAAAATACATATCTCTGCACAGAAATACAGGAGGATGAGCTTGGTAGCCCCATCGAGAGCATCTGGGTTAAAATAAATGGAGCAAAGAATAAAAAGAACCTGGTGGTCGGAGTCTACTACTGGCCACCCAATCAAGGAGAAGACGAGGATGAAAATTTTGAAAAGCAAATAGCCAATGTTTCAAGGAAGCATGATGTAGTAGTAATGGGGGACTTCAATTTCCCCAATATTTGTTGGGAGACAAATTCTGCAAAACATGGCCCCTTCAAGAAATTCCTGACTTGTGTGGCGGACAACTTCCTCCTACAGAAAGTAGAGGAAGGAACTAGAGAATTGGCTATCCTTGACTTGATCCTAACCAACAGAGATGACTTAGTGGATAAAGTAGCAGTTACAGGAACTCTAGGAGAAAGTGACTATGTTAGACTTGAGTTCTTGGTTCTAAAGAAAGGAAGCAAAAACCGAGTGTAGCCAAATGTGTACCCTGGATTTTAGGAAAGCTGATTTTAATAAACTCAGAACAATGATAAGCAAGGTCCCATGGCAAGCGACTCTAATGAGAAAAAGTGTCCAAGATGGGTGGGAGTTTTAAAAAAGGAAATTCTCTAGGCACAATTACAAACAATTCCAACAAGAAGAAAAGGTGGAAGATAAAAGACGAAGCCAATGTGGCTTCACAAAAAGCTTAGAGATGACTTGAAAACAAAAAAGGACACATATAGGAAGTGGAACGAAGGCCAAGCAACAAAGGAAGAGTACAGGCAGGTAGCACAGAATTGCAGGGATGGTGTCAGGAAAGCTAAAGCTGAGAAAGAGCTGAGGTTAGCGAGGGATGCTAAAAGCAACAAAAAAGCTTTCTTCAGCTACATGCATAGTAAAAGAAAGAGGAAAGAAATGGTGGTCCAGCTATTAAATAAGGATGGCAAAATGATAACAGATGACAAAGAAAAGGCAGAAATTCCTACTTTGGCTCAGTCTTTTCCCAAAAGAGGGTCTATGGCCCCCCTGGCAAAGGCGAAGTACAGGCTGAACCGGCAGGATTGCAGCTTGAGATCAACAGGCATATGGTCAAGGAACACCTCATTACTTTGAATGAGTTCAAATCTCCAGGGCCAGATGACCTGCATCCTAGAGTAATAAAGGAACTGGCAGAAGAACTCTCAGAGCCCCTGTCTATTATCTTTGAGCAATCATGGAGGACGGGTGAAGTGCCAGATGACTGGAGGAGGGCTAATGATGTCCCTATCTTCAAAAAGGGTAAAAAGGAGGAACCTGGGAACTACAGACCAGTCAGTCTGACATCAATCTCTGGGAAAATTCTGGAGCAGATGATAAAGCAATCCATCTGGAAGCACCTTGAAAACAATGCAGTGATGACTCGAAGCCAACATGGATTTGTCAAGAACAAATCCTGCCAGATGAATCTGATCTCATTTTTTGATCAAGTAACCTCCCTTGTGGACTGTGGGAATGCTTTGGACATAATATACCTAGAGTTCAGCAAAGCTGTCGACAAAGTGCCCCATGATATCCTGATAAGCAAACTAGCTCAAAATGGGCTAGATAGAATCAGACTCAAAGAGTGCTTATCAATGGGATCTTCTCAAACTGGGGAGAGATTACAAGCGGGGTACCGCAGGGCTCAGTCCTGAGCCCAGTGCTTGCCAACATTTTTATTAATGACTTATAGGAGGAGGTGCAGGGAATGCTGATCAAATTTGCAGGTGACACAAAATTGGGCAGGATAGCTAATACTTTGGAAGACAGAAACAACATTCAAAGTGATCTTGATAGACTGGAGCACTGGGCAGAAAACAACAGAATGAAATTTAATAGGGATAAAGGCCAAGTTCTGCACCTAGGAAAAAGAAACCAAATGCACAGTTACAAGATGGGGGATACCTGGCTCAACAATTCTTCCTGTGAGAAGGATCTTGGAATTGTGGTAGATCACAAGCTGAATATGAGCCAACAATATGATGTGGCTGCAAAAAAGGCAAATGCTCTTTTGGGCTGCATTAATAGAAGCATAGCTTCCAAATCCCAGGAAGTACTAGTTCCCCTCTACTCAGCCCTGGTTAGGCCTCATCTGGAGTACTGTGTCCAGTTCTGGGCACCACATTTTAAGAAGGATGCAGACAAGCTGGAGAGGGTTCAGAGGAGGGCAACAAAGATGATCAGGGGACTGGAAACAACGCCCTATGAAGAGAGACTGAAAGAACTGGGCATGTTTAGCCTTGAGAAGAGAAGACTGAGGGGAGATAGGATAGTGCTCTTCGAGTACTTGAAAGGTTGTCACAGAGAGGAAGGCCAGGATCTCTTCTCGATCATCCCAGAATGCAGGACATGGAATAATGGGCTCAAGTTACAGGAAGCCAGATTCCGGCTGAACATCAGGAGAAACTTCCTGACTGTTACAGCAATATGGCAATGGAACCAATTACCTAGGGAGGTAGTGGGCTCTCCCACACTGGAGGCATACAAGATGAAGCTGGACAGCCATCTGTCAGGGATGCTCTGACTTGGATTCCTGCATTGTGCAGGGGGTTGGCCTTGACGGTCTTGTAGGCCCCTTCCAACCCTACTGTTCTATGATTCTATGACTCCTCCCACCCAACCCTGAAGTATGGCAGCTTCAAGTGCTGTTTAACCATGAAAGTGGGGTTTTAGGTAGTGTATACTCTGCTTTTCTTGCTTTGTGTGCTGTTGACGGACCAAAGTGATGTCATGCAAATCCAGATGTAGCCAAAAAATGCTTCTGAAAACATTTCCATGTAGATTGGGCCCACGATTTACCCAGTATGAACCTTCCAGACCAAACATAGATTTGGACACAATCTGCAGTCAAAGTCCATGCATTTCCGAGCTTGCAATGTAATTTGCAGACCAAAACAAATGTGTTCAGAGTTTGCAATCTGATATGGACTCAAGTTGGAACAAGCTTCGAGATGGAATTTGGAGAACTTAGGCGAGCTTGAGTTTTGCACATCCCAGTGAAACACAGATGTGTGGAAAAAAATTACCCACTATATGGCTAGATGTTATAGAAAGAACCAACCTTCCAGGTGGTTATATGCAGTCCAGGATAAGCGATCACAAGGTAAATGGTTGTACGCTGTGTCCCATCAATCCGAGAGCCAGAGAAGCGGAAACATTTTTTCCTCCACTATCTTTATCTAGTTTAAGCCAGAAAATATTTTTCAGACTGACTAGGCCAAGATGTTCTAGCACATACTGAAGCTCAAAGAGGATGAGTTGGAAATCTTAAGGCTTTGTTTTATGAAACCCATACACTATGTAATCCTTTCTGGCAGGCAAAATCTGCCCACCTTTTGAAATATGGCTTTCTGTCAACAGAAGAGACCTGTTTAGAAAAACTCCACACAACCCACAGCACAAAATGTTTCAGAGCACTGAAGCACTTTCTGTTGCCACAGCAATTGTTTCCCAATCAGAGAGGCTCTGCCATCAAAAGATACCTGCTATTTTTTTAATAGTCTGAGCTATGGAAGAAAGCTATTTGCCGGATAAAGCTGCTGGCACAAAGCCCACCCTAAATGAAAGCTTTATTTTCTTCTTTACCTTTCTTACAAGTCAGAGACCAGGAACAAGAGCCCTTCACTTGCATAGCTGGAGCACTTCCAAATGCTGAATAAAACATATGTTTATCTAGGACATATCAGAAGAGCCCAGATTGGTTGCTCGTTTGAAAACACCCCTATGGCGAAATCTCTCGACATGTACAAAGCTTGCACATCACCAAGGGGAAACCTTCTAGCTTTGCTACATAATATGCTAGCTTTGCGTATGCACTGAGATGACGATGATGGGCACATTCAGCTATACAATCCCCCATGTGTCTGTTGTGGTGGTACAGTGTCCTTCCTGAACATTCTGAGTCTTAGTGTTTGTTTGTTTTAGTGCTGAGCTGAAATTTTCTCCCATATTTTTTTTGACCATTCTCATTCCATTTGATAGAAGAGAAGCTGCTTTCAAAAAGGAATTCAAAGGTGAAGAAATTTCAGAGAAATTCTCATGGGTTGGATTTAGGCTTCTTGGGCTTGCCTTACTTAGCAGAAGGCCAAGGAGTGAGCACAAGTGTCCTGTTTTTCATTGTACTATCACCTCTCTGGCTGCCTGTGGCTTCCTCAGCTCCCTACACATCAATTAAAGCCCAGTTTAAGTCACCATGAGGTCATTCCTCCCATAGGGCTTTTTCAGATCAGGACGTGCAGGCAGCCTCGGAGGCTAGCTGTGAGTAGGTACACTCAAAAACACCACAAAAATACATTATAAAACATCCTAAATCAGGCAGAACAATGGAAGCCTCTTTCATGGGGGGAGAAAACTTCCAGGAAATTGGAGGACAGATTTTGGCAGAGCACTAACTCCACCTCATCCCTAGAGCCAGACACAATGCTCCCCCACCTGCATTGCGGTGAATGCAAACCTGCGGCCAGCCTGCCAAGACACCTGATGCTGTTGCAGCATAAAAAAAACCCAAAACCCTTACCAAAAAAGAAAGAAGCTGTGCCACAAGCCCTGCCAATGGGGAGCCCTACCTGGGAGAAACTGTGGAGAATTTCTCCTCCCCCTGGACAAAATTCAGTGAAATTGTCTCCCAAATTTCTCTGCCCACAAGTCAGGTGGAGAATTTCAAGATGGCCTTTGCATACAGCTCTAGTTTGTTTGTCTGTTTAAGGCAAGGATGCTGAACTTCGGGCCTGGAGTCTGATGGCCATGGCTGCTTCCCCTGACCTCACCCCCATTTCTCTGAGTTCGCCCTGATACAGCTCTAGCCCCATGTGACAATGAGCAACCAGCCAGCTCTAACCACATTAACAGATACATCCACCCAGTTCAATTGATCCTTCATTGCAAGGCAGTTATATGTCCACAGCTAGATCTACATCCCTGTCTGCGTCCATTGCACATGCAAATCTCTTTTTCTGGATGAGAAAAATTGTAGTTAGAATCGGAGTGACCTTTCTATACTCTACAATCAGACAATTTTGATAATTTTATGTCCAGCAGCAGCACAACCTCCAACATTTGCTGGAGTGAATTCCCTGTGCTGCAGTTGTTCTATACTGTGATGCACTTGTCTGTAATTTGAAGAAAGGTTGTAAGAGCTTACTTCCTATTCCCGCCTAGATCCTTCTTGCTTTTCCTCTTCTACCTTAGTGGGTCTATCATATTGTAGATAGTCTTGTTACAAACAAAAATGTTAGTTGCCTTCTAAGGCCCAGTTATCACAAAACAACAGATGAGAAAACAAAAGGAAGATTGGACTGTATCACCAGTCTGTAGCTGAAACATTACACCAGGGGTGGGGAACCTCAGGCCTGTGAGCCAAATCCAACCCTCCTGCAGTCCCAATCTGGCCCTCTGGTGTTCCCCTTCCTCTGGCCCCACTCCATTTCTCCCAACCACCGATCATTTGGTGGTGTCCTGGGTTTTGTGCATTCTTTTTCCCATTTTAAAAGGTTGAAATGGCTCTCCTAGAGCTTAGTGACTGGTAGCGACTTGAGCTTTAAGCTACAATATGCTGGTATGTTTAGTATTTGGCCCCAACCCACCCCTTTTCCTTTCACCCTCCCCACCACTGGAATGTGGCTCTCAGGAGCCTCTCTGAAATGGCATTTGGCCCTCAGCCTGAACAAGATTCCTCATCCCTGGGTTCCATGAATGAATTCTCCTTCCTACAAATAAACAAACAAATAAATAAATAAATCCCTGAACATTGACAATTAGATGTCAGGGGAAATTATTCTAGTCTATATGTAGATGTGTTATGTGTATGTACATATCTGTTTAACTTCTGTGATACTTGGGTTTGAACAACTGTAGTTTTCTTACAATAATTTCACACCAAAAAAATCCTTGCAGACATGCAGCACGATCCTATGCATGTGTATTCATGTGTAAGGCCTGTTTATTCATGTGTCAACACTGCTTTAAGTATGTGATGGGGAGATGGAACTCCATGGCATGCTCTGAGCACCAGCCTCCATTATAACTGAGCCACTGACTGATCTCAACGTTGTCTGACAGTAATTCAGGAATATCTCTTTTGTCTACTACTGTGAAATTGCTTGAATCAGTCCCAAGCATCTGATACTTTGGATAACAGACACAAAACATCTCCAAGGAATGTTAACAGTGCAATCCTCATATTCATAAGGCCCATTGAATTCAGTGGGATTTACTCCTGGTTAAGTGTGTACAGGGTTACAGCCTAAGTATCTCAGTTCTCTGCCAATGTTCTTCTCTTTGTCTATGGTTGCCACTGGATACAATGTCCAAAATAGGGCTAAATATTATTTCTCATGAAATTATAAATTTGCTCTCTAGCATATGCAGATTCCAAGGTTCTGTGAAGAGAAACTGAAGTTCCAAATCCAGATGTCCATAACATGTGACTTCAAATGCTATTTTGGGCTGCATTCATAGAAGCATCGCTTCCAAATCCCGGGAAGTACTAGTTCCCCTCTACTCAGCACTGGTTAGGCCTCATCTGGAGTACTGTGTCCAGTTCTGGGCACCACACTTTAAGAAGGATGCAGACAAGCTGGAGAGGGTTCAAAGGAGGGCAACAAAGATGATCAGGGGACTGGAAACAAAGCCCTATGAAGAGAGACTGAAAGAACTGGGCATGTTTAGCCTTGAGAAGAGAAGACTGAGGGGAGATATGATAGCACTCTTCAAGTACTTGAAAGGTTGTCACAGAGAAGAAGGCCAGGATCTCTTCTTGATCATCCCAGAGTGCAGGACACGGAATAATGGGCTCAAGTTACAGGAAGCCAGATTCCGACTGAACATCAGGAAAAACTTCCTGAGTGTCAGAGCAATACGGCAATGGAACCAATTACCTGGGGAGGTGGTGGGCTCTCCCACACTGGAGGCCTTCAAGACGAGGCTGGACAGCCATTTGTCAGGGATACTCTGACTTGGATTCCTGCATTGAGCAGGGGGTTGGACTCGATGGCCTTGTAGGCCCCTTCCAACCCTACTATTCTATGATTCTATGATTCTATGAAATCATGAAAACCCAAAGTTTGCTTCATTATATCCTGCCATCTATGTGTGAATTCAAATTCTACACTGCAGAATTTATAGTTTTTCATTTCTAAATCTTCTCTTCCATCCTCACCTCTTTTTCCACTAAGTATTCTGTTTCTTCCCTGATAGTAATTATAAATTAAACTGTTTGATTTAAACAAAGGAAAAACCAGGCTAATGAAACATCAAAAGGATTAGCTGGAAAAACGCACAAGTACAAACCTTCAGAAACAGTTCTCAACAGATGCCTTCTTCATTGCCATTCCTGGATGCAAAAGATGTTCCACATTAATAGGATGGGTGCTGCCTGTTGAAAAGAGCAGAGTGTTGCATCTTCCCTTTTCTTG
Organism: Heloderma suspectum; assembly: GCF_057233095.1. Taxonomy (NCBI): domain Eukaryota; kingdom Metazoa; phylum Chordata; class Lepidosauria; order Squamata; family Helodermatidae; genus Heloderma; species Heloderma suspectum. The sequence goes on along the minus strand of NC_139460.1, from coordinate 121,743,281 downwards.
GTTATTATAGGGCATATTTTAATAATAAGGCTATTAATTTAGGAACCTGTGTAAAGTGACACAATAGATATTCAGCCCAACAGACTTCCATTAAAAATGGATTTACAGGCATCGATAGTGTCTGGATTATTTTTAAAGCATACATGAGTTAATTAACAAACAAGCCATAGTATAGAACTACGCAAGAAGCCCTTTTCTAATACATCTTGCAGCTTTGTAGTACCAATTATGAGGTGTTAGCTGCAATCTGCCACTGCCAGATGTGTGCAGGTTTGGATGTTGTTACTTAAGCTACAGACATGGCCAGTGTTTGGATAATTCTGATGTTATCCAAAGAGGATTGAGAGATGAACGGAAGTGGAAAGCCTCTCTTTTCCAATGCACAGTTGAAGATGAGGTACATTTGTAGTGGGACCAGCTGTCATTGAACTAATTTAGCCTGTGGTTTTGTATGCGCATCTGTGGCTTCTCCAAGGAAGTGCCTTGTCTTTCAAGATGAAAGCCATTCAGTCAGCGCCTCTGATCTCCTGGATGTTGTTTCCAAAGAATATTATCCACCTTTGCTTCCTGCTTTCCTTTTCTGTAGCACCTCCAGCACTGATCGAGAGATACTCAAAGACACACACACATACAGAGAGATAACCACGTTCTATTTCTGTGGCCTGATAAAGATTAGACAATCTATTCTGCTTTCAAGACAATCTGTTGACTTGTTATTTTCAGGCTAATTCAGGGGTTTGAGTGTTGCATGAGTAAGTGCTCTTTTAACGAGAGGAGTGACAGGGTCGACATTATTACAAAGAACAACATCCTGTTTTCTATTATTCACAGATGAACAAGAAACACCACCAGAAGCTTGGGTAGTAGGCACAGCATGGAACTGCCCATCACTTTAGAATCATAACAGAAGAAAATATGGATCGTTTTCACCATCCACGCATCCAGTGGTTTCTTGTGGATGCAGGAGCTCTGGTGCAGAGCTGCTCCTTCCACTGAAGTGAATGAGAAAACCCATTCACACGATTTTGGGGTGTGCTGGACTAGATATAATTATTTATTTGTGTGCCTAGTCCAGCATATGTTTAAATTTATATTTAATCATATGCTGGTCTAGGCACACTCACTGTTAAATGGTTGTAGAATGGCACTTTTCAGAGACCAAATCCAAGTATTCACACAGCATGTTGATTCACAACATTTTGATTGCAAATGATCACACCAGCAACAGTGACTGGAGACACACACAAAAACAGGCTTACATGTATTTGGTATTTTATCATGGTCATACCATTATTCTTATAGATTATGGACTTTTGACCTCCTGGAGCCAGAAAGCTGGTTTTCACATTTAAGACTCTCTGTTATGCTGTCCTCTGCCCTTGACTATGTCTTCTCTCTCTTATCCCAGTTTTCCCTTTCTTCCTCTGCCTAAGTAGGCATGTATATGAGCATACACACATGAACACAATTACACATATTTTCTCTCACACCTTCCCATCTCCTGCCATACCCATCTGGAACCACTTACCTCAGACTATCTATCAGGCCATCTCCCTCAGCACCTCCAAATATGTCCTCCAAAAAAACCCACCTCCAGCAAAGCTCTTCTTTAATTACCATAGCATCGCTTCTGTGTCATCTGCTACCAGTTGTCCCTACCATATACCCACTCCTCACTGCTCTTTTAGCAAATGTCTTCTTCTCCCTTGTCAATGTGACTCAGGCAGGAGCTAGATATATTTTTGCTGCAATGCCTTGCTCACTGTGTAGGAATGCTGAAGCTAACTCTAACATCCCTGAAAGGTAGGACAGGCCACACCTGGCCTCAAGCCCCCAAAAGACACCCAGTAGCCACCCTCTCCAGCCAAGAGGCACTGAACTTAGCACTGAGGTTATTCAGAAGGAATCACACCCACTTGGAGTTGGATAACTGTTTATTATAGGGAAGGGAATAGGGGGAAAGGGAGAGTGGAGGTGGTAGGTTGTACAGAGGGTTACAAAGCTGAATACTTACAAGGAAACCAAAGATACACAGAGAGCCTGTATACTGCACCCCCAAGCAAAATAACAAAACTAGCTAGCCTATCCTTCCGCATACCTAAGTACTGGCCTCCCAGCATAGCTTCCAACATAAGCAACCAAGATGAAGGGAGACATCACACCTCCCCCCCCCCCAACCTCCTTTTAAGGCCCAGCCCTAGCAACTCAGGGCAGATTTCCCTTAACCAATCACTAGCTCAGCCCCAAGGTGAACCACTCTCACCCTAGAGGAGGCAGGATCTTCCCACCAAACTCTGCTGTTATCTCTTTCCCAGTTAACCAGGACTGAACCTGGCCTCAAGTGACAGGCCCGAAAAGCCTTCAGATAACACCCCAGGTGGTTGCCTTGGATGTGACGCCCAGTCCTAGTCATATGGTGGAAAAGCAGGCTGTCATTCTTGACACTCACTATTGACAATAACTATATAATGTAGCAGTAGTAAATAAGTAAATAGTAATAGGAGGAGGGGGGGATGGGGGATAAATTCATTCAGCTTGCACTTTAATGCAACATTACCTAATTTCACAGTTTCTAACCAATACACAAACAGTAAAATCAGTTATCCTTTGAAATCTGCACTGTACTAAATGTTGCATTAAAATGCATACAATGAAAATAGCATTACAAAATAGCATTATTTTATTTTTTTAAAAAAAAACCAATGTGTATTTTGAGCAAAATTGTGTATGGAAGCACATGCATTAGGAGCAGTGCTCACAAAAATTCAAATAAATGTTCATCTGACCTTTTTTAAAAAATCGCAATTTAATTTTAAGACTTGTTCATTTCGGACAAACCTAACCTAAGATTGGAAGTATTGTCGAAGTTCAGGATGAACCAAATTTAAGATTGGAAAAATGAGAAACAGAGAGAAAACGAAATTGACAGATTCATACATCCCATCATCATCACCATCGCCGTCGTCGTAGTAATAATAGTAGTAAGATACCATTAACAAAATATGACATGCATTTGTAACAATGACGTAACGAAGAAATGATTTATAATTGGTTAAAATGGAGCAGAGTATGACAAGGTGGTGAAGAGATGTTAAAATTAGGGCTGTGCAGGGACCCCGCAATCCGATTCGGAAGCTACTTCATGGCTTCGGAGGTGGGCCCAATTGGGCTTGGGCTGATTTGGGGGATCCCCGACCTGACTCAGCCCCAAACCCGAAGCAGGATTTGGCCATCCAAATCCTGCTCCAGGCCCCCCAATGCCTCCATGCAAACCCCCAGCTCCTTACCTGGGCCGCTGTCTCTGCCTCTGCCTCTGTCTCCACTGCTGCCACTATTGCTGCTGCCGCCACTGTCATCACTGCCACCTACCACCTGCCATAGTCATTTTAAAAATGGCAACACCCATTAAAAAGAGCCGGCACCCATCCAGAGCTCAGGAGCTGGCAGCAGCAGGCAGGCCACCTCCACTGCTGCCACCCCCACCCCCCGCTGCTGCCAGCTCCTGAGCCCTGGACAGGTGCCGGCTCTTTTTTATGGGTGTCGCCATTTTTAAAATAGCGACTCCCTGCAATAAGACCTGGTGCACGTCCAGGGCTCAGAAGCTGATGGTGGCAGGTGGCAGTGATGACAGTGGCAGTGGCAGCGATAGTGGAGGCGGAGGAGACGGCGACGGCGGTGACAGCAGAGGAGGAGGAGGCAGGTGGCAATGGAGGCGATGGAGACAACAGAAGCAGCGACTCCTGTGAGTTACCTCAGGTAAGGATCTGGAGGTGCTGGCACAGCTGGGCCAGGGTGCCGAAGCTCCGAAGCGCACCAAGTGCTTCCAAGAGCCCCTGACCCGCTCCAGGTCACTTTGTGTCCCTTCGCTTCACCTCAGAAAGGGCCTGAAATGGCCCAAAAAGGCCTGCTTCGCCTTGGGGTTCAGGCCTCGGGCCTAAGTGGTGCACGGCCCTAGTTAAAATAACTTTAAAAGAGTGGCTTAACTTATATAGACACACACACACAAACCCCCTGCATAATAAAAGACAGGTGAAGGGCAGGCAATCTGTAGATCCAAATAATTTGCTTGGAAACAGGTTTGGAGGAGAATAGTTTGTTTGCCAAGACAGCCTTTCAAAAATAAATTCTAGGAACATTTGTACTGACAAATTAAGTCATGGAAACTCACTGACTGGAAGCAGAAAAGGCTAGATAAGCTCACAGAAGGTCTACTGTGATGCACAAAGCACAGTTCTCCCTAAAGGAAAATGGCTTGTATTTTTCACTGTGCATATAGTAAGATTTATGCACTTAAGTCTTAGAAATGTTCTGATTTAACTGTTTCTAGTTCTGTTGTCAAATTACCATTTTTATACATTCAGTTCTAAAGTAGTCATGAGACAAAAAACCCAAAAATTGAATAACTACAAAGAGTAGCTTTAAAAAAAAAAAAATCAGAATCCTTCCCTTGTATTTTTTTAATATACTACAATATAGTCTTTTTTGTCTTTCCCTTTATGCTGCCAACAAATGTGAAATTTGGGAAAATGTCATCTTTTGAAGACATTTCCCCAAATGTCTTCTCCCCACACCCAAAGCAACTCATAAGATAGCTGAAGTAAAGTGGTGTAGAGGCACCCAGTCTTTCTCTGCTCTGCAGAAAAGTGAACGTGGCCCAACAAGACAGCTATTGCCAAACATCAAAAACTGCTTTGGCAAAGGTAGAAATGGTTTCCTTTTCAGAGCTATTGAAACGAGGAGGAAAAACAGATATGTGTGAATGGTGATCTGTCCAAATTTGCTGCTGACACCAAAGTATTCCAGACAGTAGAGCCCAAAGCAGACTGTGAAAGTTCAACAAATCTCTCCAAAGTGTGTTACTGTGTTTAAAAAAAAGGAAAGGAAAAAAGGCACATTGGACTCAGTTATCATAAGTGAACCAGGCTGTAACTTATACATTAATTGGTTCTGAATTGGCTGCAACCACTCAAGGAAAACTTGGGGTCATCGTAGAAAGCTCATGGAAAATGTCAAGTCATTATGTTGTGACCGTGAAAAGGTCAAGTTAATACAGGTATTGAAACTAAAGCAAAACTGACCATAATACATCATATGCCCATACATCCACATGAGGGGCTGTAGTCCTGCACCACTTCCCTGGGGGGAAGCACCATTGAACTCTATAGGACTTACTTCTGAGTAGGGATGGTGGAGAAATCTGCTGCAGATTCAAATCAGGCTGGGTTCTCAAGAATCCGACCTGCAAAGCCAGCAGCAGATTGCCCCCACTCAGCTCTGGGTCTGCTGGATTTTTTGCAGGGCAGCTCTCCAGTGTTGTTGGTGCCACCAAGGCCCTTCCTCCCTACACCGGCTGTCAAGGACTTCCATAACAGCCAGCATGGGGAAGAAGGGCCTTCACAGCAGCCCCAACACTCTTGCCCTGGCCTCCTGTCCAGGAGTTGAGGGAGAGAGCACTGGGGTACCACCAAGGCCTTTCTTCCCTGCACTGGTTGTCAAGGGCTTCCTTAACAGCTGCCGCAGGGAAGAAGGGTTCCAGCGTGGCCAGGGGAGAGCCACCCCGTGAAATCTGACGGATGTGGTAAGGCTCTAGGGAAATCTGCAGGGCCTGGTACCTGGTACAGTCCATATTTCCCTGCTGCAGCCCCACGCCTGGACCAGAAGTCACAGGGTTTGTACACCCCTACTTCTGAGAAGACATTTAGTTCTTTATTTATTATTGAATATATTTATGAATCATCCGTCCAGCCAATGGAAGCTTGGGGGTGATAGAAATCAAATTTGAAACAAAATAAAACAAATAAAACAAAAACATGAAAACAGCCACTAGAAACAGATTTTAAAAAGGTAAGGTGTCCCCAACCAGTCGTGTCCGACTCTAGGGTGTGATGCTCATCTCCATTTCTAAGCCGAAGAGCCAGTGCTGCCCAAAGACGCTTCCGTGGTCATGTGGCCGGCATGACTGAACACCGAGGTGCACAGAACGCTGTTACCTTTCCCACCGAAGCGGTACCTATTTATCTACTTCCAATTTCTTGCTTTCGAACTGCTAGGTTGGCAGGAGCTGGGACTGAAGTTGGGAGCTCACTCCGTCATGCAGCACTCGGGTCTCAAACTGCTGTCCTGCCGACCTTCCGGTCTGCAGTTCAGCGTCTTAACCACTAAGCTACCGCGGCCCCTTACTAGAAACAGAAGGGGAGATTTAAAATAGAGGGTGATTTCAACATCCATGAAAACAAATGTGTGGAATCTTTTATAGCCCAGGAGACAAATTGGCCACACACACACACCCTACAGTTGGCATGTGGCACCCGCGTGCTTGCCTGGACACGATTCGCACACCCATTCACTCTAGGATGGCCAATTGCTCATTGCCAAAAAAGAGGAAATATATCACCCAAAAAGAAGACAAAAGAGGACAGCAATTTGCATAACATTTGCATACGTAAATTTATGTATATACACACAAATTTAGAAAGAGTAACTATAATTTAAATAGAAATGCAATACACCCCACCATATTGGAGAAGATTGACTAGTGCGCCTGCTCAGTCTTCTGTCCAGGGTGCTGAAGGGCAACTTCAAGGTCCCTGCCTGCTCTCCTTTTTTCTGGTTATTTATCTTCAAACTGGACGCCCATTCAAATAAAGGACACTTTCAATAGAGGACATTACCAACTCTCCTAAATAAAGGACTGTCCCCTGAACATGAGGCCACCCGGCCACCCTAATTTTCTCACATACACAGTGTGCTTTGCTCACCCTTCACCTGATCGGGGAAGGTGAGCAGCTGGTCCAGGTGGTTCCTGAATGGGCCTGTGCCCTGAGGAGCAATCCTTGAGATGCCAACTCAGTCTGGGGCCAGGTTCACCCATCCCTCACCTTTCCCGGTCAGATCTGCCCAGATAACGTTTTAAAACAACAATGTGGCAACAATGTCATCATGACATGAACATGCCAAAACAAAGGGCTGCCTAGATGGTTCAGAAACTTCAGCTAGGGCAGAATGCAGCCACCTGGGTATTGGTGGGGGGTGAGGCAATTTGATCATATAATGCCTATACTGCACCAGCACACTAGTTACTGGTGTGTTTCCAGGCCTTTGGAACATGTTGCCACTGGAGGTCCTCCATGCTCCATCATTGCAGGCTTTTAAGGAGGCCTTGAAAACATATTATTTTACCTTAGTCTTCTCTTCATATGATTACTAATTTTGCTGTTATTGCCATTGTTTTTGTTGCTGGTTTCATTGTCGTCTGTTATTGTTGTTTCTATTGCTATTTTATTGTGATTATGTTTTTATCGCTTTTAATATTTTAACTGTTTTTATATATTTTATTGCCACAAGCCGCCTTGGTAGGGCTTCTGCCCTAAAAGGCACCAAGAAATATTTTAAATAAATAAATAATAAGTACAAATTTAACCAGGTTGGAGGTTGACTGCAGGGAGCATTCAACAAGCTTTCTAAACTGCTCTAATGAACTGCACAGAAATGCTTCTCAATTATGTGCTGGATGACATGTGGAGGAACAAAGGGCCCAAGTGACCGGCATGTCTATGGTCATACCAAAAAAAAAAAGCATAACTTCTGCGATACAGTGAAAAATGTAGGAAGAGAAGAAAGGGTGGCATTGTTGGTGCATTAAGTAGGTCTTATGAATTTGCTGGCCAAGATTCTTCATATTATACCTGGGCCAGCAATAGGGATGTATGAGAATTTCATTTTTATTTGTTTTTGAGCAGAACTTGCCATATGCACCCCCCAAATGTGAGCATGAATATATTTTTGGGGAAATGCTCGCAAATTCCTGACCTTGCATTCGCAAAATACATTCATTAGAAAAATGTGATCTTTAAACATTAACATGGGGCGGGGGAGAGAGAGACATTTTCATACTTAATCAATGGGTGCACAATTTTTAAAAATGTGCACCAAATCATTAAAGCATGAAAATACGCATTTGGGGGGATTTATACATGGGGGGATTTGTACATTTTCACAAATGGGAATTTGTGCAGATGCAAATTTGTACAAGTACAAATTTGCACAGCTGTGAATTTTTGCAAAAGTAAATGTGCACAATTGCAAATTTGTGCAAATTCAGAAAAATGGGAAAAAAACAGATTCCCTCAATGAGTGGATAATGGAACAAAAGGCACTTGACAGTCCATGAAATGCAGACAGAACAAATTTTACAAAATCTGTACATCCTTAATGACAAGTCAGGGGAAGGATATTAATTTGTGTTAAGTGAATCTGAATGTGGATAATGAAGGTGCAGCCAGATTAGCCTCTTTACTGTGCCCATAATTTGTTTTGAGCATGGAAATCTTTCAGCTGGGGATGATTCACCTGTAAGTTTCAGATGGCAGGAACAATCCAAGCCCAATGTTTGTCCGTAGTACAGAGACCACAGTGAAGCACAAAGACTAGTGAAGTAGTTATGTTTCAAAAATGGGTGTGATGCAGTGTCCAGAATGCTAGGCGTGGTTGTCAGATCCTTCATTTAACTATGAATTTTACTGGGTGACCCTGGGGATGTCACCATGTCACAGGGACGGATAAACCAGTCTATTTCTGGTCCATGCCACTTTCACGTGTGCTCACTCATATGTAGGGATGGGCAAATCTGTCAGTTTCATTTTCTCCCACATTTGGATTTTTAAAATCTCAAGTTCTTTCTTCCCCAAATATGAAGAATTTTACAAATTTTGGTAAGTTCTTATCAAAAATGAACTGAAACAAAATTATCACCCATACGAATGAAATTAAATAGGCAGAGCTATTCCTGGCATGGAGAAGCCTGCCATTGGGTAAAGATGAGGAGCCTGTCAGAAAAAAAGAGAGAAATCTCTAATTAAGCTCTAACATGGTTGAATACTCAGGGATACAAACCCAGACTTTTAAGAGCAAAGCACTCAGAGCCCTGGGCCTGGATGGATGAATCTAAGTTTTGGTTTCTCCCACATTTGAATTTTTGAAATCTCAGGTGTTCTTTTTCTTGAATGTGGAGAACTTGGCACATTTTGGTAAATTCTTAACAAAATTAAAATAAAACAAAGTTCACACCCATTCCTACTCATCAGTCCATTTTGTCACATTTCTCCATTAATCTGTGATTTTTTTAAAAAAAAATCTGCATGAAAATTCAAACTATGTATTTTGAAGTATTTGCTCTCAAAATATTTCTAAATTTATATTTTCTCAAAATATGCATCTTAAAACACATTTTGATATGGGTTGTGTTGGGGGGTTGAAAACTGCTTTGGAGCATTCTGGAACTATGAAAGCTAGCAGATAACTAAATTCCCATCTGCTCATTCATCCAGATGGCGTGGATCAGGTCAGTTTGAACTGGCATTCACAAAAGGCAAATTCTTCAAGTATCCCTGTCATATCACAGAGCTGTTATTGAGTTAAGATGATGCCCTGAACTCCTTGGGGAACGGATGGGTTATAACTAATAAATTCACTCAAGATGGTCTAGATGGCTTCATAGCTGCAGTCTGTTAAACAGAAATTACCTATATGCATTTTGATTGATCTTGCCAGCAGTGTTCAAGGTAAACTGAAATATAGTGACATGTCTTTTAACAATGCAGAAGTCTGAAGAGTTCATTGATTTCCAGAAAAATAAGTGTTCTTGGGATAGAAGAAAGAGAGAATAATGAAATCAAGATATATAAATTATTTCTAATTGTGCAGAATGTCTAGGATATGTATCTAATATGCACAGTATTATCCTTAATTATCCAAATTGGATTGTAAAAATAAACCAGTTTGATTGGACCTCTCTGTCTCACTCTCTCTTGCTTCAACTGTTTCATTTTGTATGTATAAATTGTCTCTTTTTGTGTTTCTGGATGAAAATTAACACAATAATGAAAGAGGTTCACCATGATGCCCTTTAAAATCAGTGTTTATTAATATAGGGAGGATTTTAATAAGCACTAAGATCCTACATTACAATAATTGACACAGAGCTGGATTCCTTGCCCCCCCACCCCTGCCCAAGAAAAAAGACAAGTGGATAAAACAAAGGCTCATTTATTGCCTAATTAAATTAACCTTCTATGGTCAATACCATCATTTCTTAACATAGAAAATGTGTTCTTTGATAACAGTAATCAAATAGTACCTCAGTAAGGCTCTACCTGCATATTGGCTCTTCTGAGGAACTAAAGAGGTATCTGAACACCTAGAAGACAAAAAAAAAGAAGCCCCTATTGCAACAGGCAGCAACATCTCCAAATGAAGCTCAATTTATGTCAAAATCCAGGATATTTTATGATATGCAGCTGATTCAACTATCTGCTAAAAGAGGGGTGGAGAGAACTTCTGCTCCCCCAGCATTCCCCCCCACCACCACCAGGCCGCACTCCTCAGGGCACCTGACATTCTGCAGGGTGCTGGGGAAAAGGGAGAAATTGGCAGTTTGCTGCCACTTGCAACTGCAGCTGAGTACTAAAAGAACAAATTTAGTTTGTTCTCAAGCTAGAATTGACCTTTTCAGCACTCTGTAGTGCTAAAAGCGGCTATTTCCCCACCACCATCACTGAATCTGGTGGTGTGGGGACAGCAGGGGAGGGCATGTGTTGCCCAACCCTGTGCTAAAGCCAACAAAAACATTAGTATTGCATTTTTGACTTGTAGTTATGTGTATGGGGGGGTACTTCCTTGTTTTCTCTTCTAGGCAGTCCTGCAGTAGATGGACACAGCCAGACTGGTACCCAGAAATAATAGTACAGGACAGACCAAGAAGAGAAAACAAAGAAACACCACTTGTTGTCACCTAAAGCTCCCAGCTGAAACTACTCAAGCATATCAGCAATGAACTACAGCCCATCTTGGACAATGAAACGTTCCTCTCACAGGCCTTGGGTTGTAGGCTTGTACTTGTTTGCAGACAGCCACACAACCTCAAACAGCTATTCACTAGCAGCAACAGGCTATGAAACAAGGATACCGACACAAGGACCAGACCCTGCGATGAACTCAGATGTCAGCTCTGTTCCCATATCTACTCTGGAAACAGTATTACAGGATCCAATAATGTCACTCACAACATCAGGAGTTTATTCACTTGCTCATCTTCCAATGCGATGTATGCCATTTTCTGTCAGCAATGCCCTTGTGCATTCTGCATAGGTTAAACAGGCCAGTCTCTATGGAAAATACTAAGTGGACACAAATCCATCATCAGAAATGGCAATATTTTTTTAAAAAGAAAATATTGGGAGAACACCTCAGCCTCCCAGGACCTCCTCTCACTGACCTTAAAGTGGCCATCATGGAGCAAAGAACTTCAAAGGGAGATTAGCGTGAGAGACTGCTGAGTTACAGGTCATTAATTTTTTTAATTAATTTATTTATTTAAAATATTTCTTGGTGGTCTTTCAAGGCAGAAGCCCTCCCAAGGTGGCTTACAAGAATAACATACATAAAAACAATTAAAATATTAAAAGTGATAAAAATATAAAAACAATAAAAACAACAATAAAATCAACAATGGTGTTAAAAGCAGCAACAACGATGTTAACAGCAGCAACAGCAACAACAGCAGTCATATCAAGAGAAGGCCAAGGTAAAATAATATGTTTACAAGGCCTTCTTAAAAGTCTGCAATGGCGGAGCATGGCAGACCACCGATGGCAGCTCATTCCAAAGGTGTGGGGCCACTGCAGAGAAGGCCCTCTCACATGTGGCCACCACTTGACTGATCTCACAGGTGGGCAAATGAGAAGGGCCTCTCTTTCTGATCTTAAAGTGCAGGCAAGCTGATATGGGTGTAGGCGGTCCTTCAAGTAACTTGGTCCCAAACTGTTTAAGGCTTTAAAGGTCAAGACCAGCACTTTGAATTGGGCTTGGAAATGCACCGGTAACCAGTGCAGCTGGCACGGTATAGGTGTTATATGATCAAACCGCCTTCCCCCCACCAATATTTGGGTGGCTGCATTCTGCAGAAGCTGGAGTTTCTGAACTGTCTTCAAAGGCAGCCCCATGTATAGAACATTGCAGTAGTCCAGCCTGGACATGACTAGTGTGTGGATAACTGAGGCAAGGTTCATCCTCTCCAGATACCAGCCTAAGCTGGTAAAAAGCAGCTGGACACTGCAGCCATCTGGGCTTCCCCAGTTAGCTCAGAGTCCAGGAAGACTCCCAAACTGCACACTTTCAGGGGGAACCCCATTTAAGACCAGTTGTAAACCTTCATCCAAAGTAGTTGGTTTCCCAACCCATAGTACCTCCATCTTGTCTGGATTAAGTTTCAGCTTGTTCACCCTCATTCATCCCAAAACAGCCTCCAGACACTGGTTCAAGAGTTCGACAGGCTCCCTGTGCAGATGGAAACGAGAGGTAGAGCTGAATATCATCCGCATACTGATGACATTTCACCCCAAACCTCCTGATGACTTCCCCCAGCAGTTTCATGTAGATGTTAAAAAGCCTTTGGGACAAGATAAAACTTTGCAGCACCCCACAGGCTAATGGCCATGGGGTTGAACTGACATCCCTAGCACCACCTGCTGAGACCGCTTCTCCAGAAAGGACCAGAACCACTTTAAAAGTGTGCCTCCCAAGCCCAATCCAGATAAACGATCCAGAAGAATACCATGGTCAATGGTATTGAAAGCCGCTGAGAGGTCCAGAAGAACCAACAGGGTTGCACTCCCCCCATCCATAAGTCATCAACCAGGCATAAGTCATCAACCAGGGCGACCAAGGCTGTTTCTGTCCCATAACCAGGCCTGAAACCTGATTGGAATGTATCTAAATAATCAGTTTCATCGAAAACTGCTTGGAGTTGTGAGGCCACCACACACTCCAGCACCTTGCCCAAGAATGACAAATTTGACACAGGGCGGTAATTATCTGAAACCATGGGATATAAATTTGGTTTCTTCAGCAAGGGCCTCACCACAGCTTCTTTCAAAGCTACGGGGACCTTGCAGTCCCTCAAGGAGGCATTTACCACCCCTGAGGTCCAAATATCCAGCTCAGCTCTGGCAGATTTCACAAGCCAGGATGGGCAAGGATCTAAAGGGCAAGTAGTAAGTCTCAGTCCTCCAAGCAGTTTGTCTACATCCTCAGGTTGCACAAGCAGAAAGGTATCCATAGCATGACTAGATGGTCCACCAGCCCCGTCCATATCAGCCCCTGTCAAAATAATGTTATCCAAGTCAGCACGAATACAAGCGATTTTATCTGCAAAGTGTCTGGCAAATTGTTCACAGTGGGGCTTTGAGGGTTTGAGTTCTTGTGTTCCAAAGCCTACACCCAAGAGGCCTTTTAACCACATGAAAGAGCTCTGCTGGACGACACTGAGCAGATGCAATGGTGGTGGAGAAATAGGATCACAAGTGTATTCTTACCTGTGTTCGATCGTATTCGTTCCAAGTCTTCTGCCATTTGCGCTCTAATCGTTGACCCAGTTGTTTCATTAAGAGGTTCTGTTCTACCTAGAGAAGTTGGAGAAATCCTCCACAGACCCCAATGAGGCCGGATTCAATAGAATCCGTGTCCGTGGAGGATCATGGACTCCACGAAGTCCATGGAGGATCGGATCCTCTACCTTGTCCTGCAGCCCAAAGTCCTCGCTGGCGGATCCTCCCTGCCGCCGGCTTCGAAGACCCAGCAATACTGCCGCCATGGCCATATCGCTGGACCGCGGACGCAAATGGCGTCTGCTATGCCATTTGTGTCCCTGCTCTTTAAGGTAATAGGCTACATAAATCTTTACGTAGCCTATCACAGTGAAGTGCAGGACTCAAATGGCGTCTGCTACGCTGGCCCATACACCATTTGTGGACAAGACCAGCCACAGCTGGAAGTCCAGTAGCGGCCAGCCCTGGCCGGTGGCTCCGCAGAGTTGTGGGGGAGGACCGGATTGCCTCCCCCCCTGCAGACCCCCCAGCGGACCCAGGTAAGTGGGGTTCTTACACCCCTAGTTCTACCACCAGAGGCCTGAATCAGGATTAAGGGATTTTTTTTTATCACACTACATTTGTTGTTTCTTTATTTGGCTTACCTAGTGCCACGATGTTTGTGTTACAACTGTTTCATGAATGGCCACTATTAGTAATGTGATTGTCAGGGCCAAACTAAATGTTCTTCAAATCAAGCATAGCAAACCTATGTCTGATTGGTTTATTTACTTCAGTGTAAGCATGCACGGCTAAAATTTGGACCTGGACTCTAGGAGGGGGATTTAAGATCCCCTCCCCATTTTCATCCCAAAATTCCACACTCACCCCATGTGGGGGGTGGGGTCAAAAAAGAAGAAAAAATATTCTGTAGTGCCACAGTCCTGATCCGATTCAGGGCTGTGCACACTTATGCAGAAGTAAATAAGCCAATAAGCAGAGCTATGCATGATTGAAGAATGTTTCATTTGGCCCTCACTGTCGGTACTTTCTGCATTTAATTTCCCTCTGACCTAACTGTTTACAATTCCACCCTCCCAACCATGTTACTTGTGTAATGCCCCCCACTTGGTACATAGAAGATGCTGTGACGTGATGTTTTGGGTGCCAGTTAAAGACCTATATTTTCACCCAGAACTTCCCCTACTGAATGTGCTGCCCAATTTATTGAATGATAGTTCTCTGATAGTTTTAAATGTTGTAATTGAGTGTATGTGGAGGGAGGCAGTTTGTGGTTTTGGGGCTTTGTTTTAAATGTTTTAAACGAGATATTTTGTATTCTCTGTTTTTAAATATTTTAACTGTGGACAATTTGTATTTTAAACTTTTATGATGTAAAGTGCTTCAAGATGTCTTTTATAGATATAGTCAAGTGATCTATAAGTTGATTAAATAAAGTTTTATACCTGAAACTCTCAATAACAGTCCATGCATCTGATGAAGTGGACTAGAGGCCACAAAAGCTTATGCCATTATCCATTTGTTAGTCTTGATGCTGCTGCAAGACTCTTTGTTGTTTTCGCTCTAAGAGTCTAACACAGCTACCCCTCAAAAAATATTTAAATGCTGGGATCATCATCCAGTTAGGGACAGACGTGTGCAAACTGACTTTCACACACACACACACACACACACACACACCTTTAGTTCAATTGGGGTGATTGTGATCTAAACATAATTTTGCATAGGAAAGCCAGCGTGGTGCAGTGATTAGACTTGTTTCTGTTAGACCAGCTAATTCATGCTTTCTATTTATATTCACACATAAGAAATGATGTCCAATCCAGTCATTATGATCACTAATCCAATGCAGAGGAAATCCTTAGACACCCAGAAAAGAAATATAAAAGAAGGTTAGAATAATCTGACTGAAGGAAATACGGCAGGGGAGGTGCAGTCCCTGTATCCCCAGTTACTTTGTTCTCAGCAGCTTTAGTGTTTCTCTCAGCGGTTTCCAGCAGCGTAGAGAGCTTTGTATAAATAGAGAGCATTTATCCTTTTTTCTGAGGATTGTAGAACAGAAACAATGGTGACTAATGGCTCAGCTCCCTGCACCTTGACTCCAGGGCTGCAATCATTGGTACTTGTGCACAAGGAAGTTCAACTGCAATAAATGGGATTACAATGTGAGCAGTAGTGCAGGCCAAATCAGATGGGGAGATGTCAAGAAATACTGTCCAATATATTTTAACATCATGGACACAACAGCAAGTACCGTTCCATAATTAGTTCTGTCAGTCAAGCAGAAATGATACATCGATCTAAGCACAGATTTTACAGATGTTGTGGTATCTCTTTTCCTAGAGGAAGATCCTTTTTGATCTTTATATATATAGGTCAAGATCAGCCTTCCCTAACCTGGTGCCCTCTGGATGTGTTGTATTACAACTCCCATCACCCATCTGGCCATGATGGGAGTTGTAGTCCAACACATCTGGAGAGCACCAGGTTGCCGTAGGCTGGAGTAGATAGATAGATTGACTGATATATTGGCAGATGGATAGATTGCCCTATTGTTCGCAAGTGCATTGTGCTATACCAGTCACAATGTACTTGGGGCTGCAGTCCACTCTAACTATATCAAACTGTGCACAGCTTGAACTGATAGTGTTTGACATGAGCATCCCTAAGTCCACGTAAATGGCTGGAGGCCTTCAAGGATTCCGTATCTCACAGAGGTAAGTATTAACCATGTTTAAAATTGCTTTTATGTCAAGTCTGCTTTGCAACTCAATTTAGAAACAGGATGTTTCTGTGTGCTAATGGGAGCAGCTGTAAGAAATATGCCGCAGGCTTTCCCAGAGAAGAATGCAAGAGGACACTACACAGATAATGAACTATGGATTTCAGCCATCCTGTACACACACACACACACACACACACACACTTACTTTTTTGTTTTAACTAAAAGAACATAAAGTAGTTCATGTTTGAAATTTGCTTTTTCATTGTAAAGCCTTAAGCTGGAATGAAGCCCTTCACCATAATAGAGCCCATAATGTGAGTCCAGATAAACATTATATTTATAATGCCCTATCTTCTGTCTTCAAATCCTTCTGTCCTCTGTCTTAAATTAGGCTAGATTCTCATGTCCATTTTTACACTGTGGCTTCACTTTTAGCCATAATTTTTAAAGAGCAGCCATATCTTTTGAATGCTCCCCCATATGATAGAATCCCATTTGTAGAACTCTTAAAATATTCTGAAGGACGTCAACTTCAGATTGCACTTAATAAATAACCACTACACACACACACAAATATGGATAAAACTCACAGCATGACCAGGGTAACAGGTAGGAAGAAGCAGGGTCTCATCCAGCCACATACACATTAGGGAACAGAAACAATGGGAAGATGTTAAAAGGAAGAGTAGACAGAAACGCAACCCAACAAGGAGCACAAGCTCCAGCAGTGTACTTCCATCCAGCATCCACACTTTAGAACATCCACACTTGAGACCAAGCCTATGCAAAAAACAAAAACAAAACTCCATAAGCCATCACATACTGCCTTCTGGTAGAGTTGGAAGGAGTATAATACTGAAATGGTTCTTTCTAGGTAGAAGGTTGACATAGCCACTTACTAATCTCCCTCTCCTACAGTCATCAGTGATGGTCCAAATGGGACCTTGGTGGGATTTAAACTTGGGGAGAGATATTGTCATAGAAGAGGTAGCTTCTATGCTTCACTTACTAGCAAGTCCTAAATGGTGTGACTATATCTTCCTCCTCTTTCCTTATCTTGTAACACCTCTATCTTGTAACAGAGATTTCAGAAGTGCAGATCACTTCTGAATACGTGCTTCTGAATGTAGAAGGAAGTCTTGGATCTCACCCAAGGTCAAATCTATTTGTTCCATGTAGGGATGTACGAAAGTCACTTACCTTTCCACGGATTATGTTCATGGGGGGGGGTGTTCTGTCCCTCCCCCCGGAACCCTTGACAGGGGGGGGAGGCGATCCGTTCCTCCCCCCCCAGAATCCTCGATGGCCGGCTGTGCTCCGCGGCGGCTCCGTAGAGCAGCCAGCAGGCCCAGGCCAGAGCCATCCGCAGCCAGATTTCCGGCCGCGGAGGGCTCTGGGTAAAAAAAAAAAAAAAGCATATGCAAATAGCGGCAGCTACGGCCACCGCCATTTGCATTCTTTATTTTTGCCGTCTTAGTCTACGTAAATATTTACGTAGACTATTACGGCAAAAATAAAGGGGAACACAAATAGTGTAGTGGGCGCTATTTGCGTCCCTTTTTGAGTCTCCATTTTAGCCTACGTAAATTTATTTATTTTATTTTATTTTATTATTGCATTTATACCCCGCCTTTTTTCCTCTTGCAAGGAACTCAAGGCGGCTCACATTATCCTCCTCCTCTCCGTTGTATCCTCACAACACAACCCTGTGAGGTGGGTTGGGCTGAGAGTCTGTGACTGGCCCAAAGCCACCCAGTGAGCTTCCATGGCCGAGTGGGGACTAGAACCCGGATCTCCTGGCTCCCAGTCCGTCACTCTCACCACAGAAAGGGACGCAAATAGCGCCCGCTATGCTATTTGCGTTCCCCTTTATTTTCGCTGTAATAGTCTACGTAAATATTTACGTAGACTAAGATGGCAAAAATAAGGAATGCAAATGGTGGCAGCCATAGCTGCCGCCATTTGCGTATGTGGTTTTTTTTTTTAACCCAGCCATGATAGGCTACGTAAATATTTACGTAGCCTATCATTTCTCTGTAAAAAAAATAGGGATGGGGGAGAATTTCTCCCCGAAACTTCGGGGGGCCGAGTGCCAACGCATTCGGCTCCCCGAAATCGGTGGTGAAATTCTCCGCCACCCCCCCACCCCCCACCCCCGGGATGGGACTTACCTTTCACGAATGTCCCTCCCGGCGGCGGGTCCCGGCGGCGGTTCGTCGGGTCTTCGTCAGGGGCGGGGATGGCAGCCAGTCTTTCGACCGGCTGCTGCCACTGCCATTACAAGGAAAGTAAAAACAAAAACAAAACCCCGGGCTAGGCTACGTAATGATTAACGTAGCCTATCATGGCTAGATCTCCAAAGTCAGCCGTGATAGGCTACGTTAATCGTCACGTAGCCTATCACGGGTGACTTTGGGGGAAAAAAAGCGCGCACGCAAATGGCGGCCCCCATAGGGTGCCACCATTTGCGTTCCTTATTTGGTCCCTGTAGTCCACGTAAAGATTTACGTAGACTACGGCAAAAATAAGGGCAACGCAAATAGGGACCAAATAAGGAACACAAATGGCGGCACCCTATGGGGGCCGCCATTTGCGTACGCACTTTTTTTTTTTCCAAAGTCACCCGTGATAGGCTACATGATGATTTACGTAGCCTATCACAGCTGACTTTGGAAATATAGCTGTCATAGGCTACATAAATCGTTACGTAGTCTATCACGGGGGTGGTTTGTTTTTGTTTTTGTTTTACTTTTTTTTCGCGCCGGGTAGACGGCGCGCCGGGTAGACGGGGCGCTTCTACCCGGCCTGAATTTCGCCAGCGAGGGATGGGGCGCCTCCCCCCCTGCCTGAATTTCGGCCGGGCGAGGCGGGGCGCCTCCCCCCCCTCGCATGAACTTCGGGGGGAGAACCGAAGCGCCTCCCTCCCACCACGAAGCAAGCTTCGAGGACAGGTAAGGGACTTTTGTCCATCCCTAAAAAAAAAAAAACACCTCCAGACTGCAAATGGCGGTGGCGGCAGCCAGTCAGAAGACCAGCCGCCACCGCCACCACCGCAGCCACCGCCTCCCGGAACATCCACCCCAGGTAAGTCTCGTCCTGGGGGGGATCCGCGGGGGCGGGTGGCAGGCCATTCCGCCACAGAGTTTGGGGGGCCGAATGCACTGGCATTCGGCCTCATCAAGATCTGTGGTGGAATTCTCTGACATGATCCCTAGTTCCATGGCTCTAATTATGGCAAGATTCAATTCCTGATTTCAGATTACATTAGGATTCAACTATGGTTCTGTTATGCCATTCTGCCCCCAACCTGGTGCCCTCCAGATGTTTCAGACTTCGACTCCCATCACCCCAGCCAGCACGGCCAATGGTCAGAAATGCTGGGAGATGTAGTCCAAAACATCTGGAGGGCACCAGGTTGGGCAATACTGTGATAAGCTCTCAAACAAGACATAGGGCTGGATCCAGACTTAGTTGTCATGCTTAGAGTAGACCCATTGAAAGCAATTAGTCTTAAGTTAATCATGACTAATTAGTCCTATTGATTTCAGTGGGTCTGCTCTAAGCATGACTAACTCTGGATCCATCCAATCCAGTGTTTTTAAATCACTAAAAGAAGATATTAATCATAAAAGAGCTACTATCTCTCACATGAGATATATTATAAGGTTTAATGAGGCACTGATAATTGACACATTAAGTATTCTATGAATGATAATGAGCAAGTGGTAGTAAATGGTAAATAGCATTGTTATTGCCTCACCAAAGAGCAGCAGCTATGAAATCCTACAGGAAATGTTCAAGGCTGTAAAAATCTGAAAGTATAATTTGTATTAGGGATCATTTGAATGCAGTCAGGCAAGGGGGCAACTGCTCTAAAAGAGACTGTGATGCAAATTTAAATCTCAAAGTACAACAAGTGAGCTTCACGAGAGGTAGCGATTATTGTGAAGTAGGTACACTGAGATGAATAGAGCTGATAGGATAAACACACCTCATCAAACTAGGAATATTCATAAATGGCTCACTCATCTACATTTTCTAATGTGTTATAGATTCCATTTTGAGCACCATTTAAGGAAGCTGAGTATGTAAATTATTCTAATCCTAGAGTTAATTTTTATTTCCTCTCAATTACTGAATATTTGTATACAAATGTTAGACTACAGAAACATGTTCTACATTTTTAATCACCCAGATCTCAGAATTCAGGGAGATTTGCATTGATTTAGACATGGATGGTTCAGCACTGAGTTGAATGGTGCTGGCCCACCCCTCTAGCAAAAACGGTGGGGGGGGGAGGAGAGAAGAAAAAGACAGCCCATGACTACCACCAAGAGGGTACAGCTGACCCTGCTCTGGTGGGGAACCCAGGAGGACCCACCTGCCCAATGCAATGGCAAATCAACGCCATCTTCCCCAGACTATGAAAAGGGTTACTTAAGATTTGGCCTTCACCCAAGTGCCTGCTGGCAACTGTTGTTGCTTTTTCCCTTTTTCTGGAGCTTGCTGTCAGGATTGATTCTGAGTGCCAGGAGATAGTTAGCAGCTCAGATTCAGAAGAGGAACAGCCAGAACCGGGGGATGCATTTTCCTAGCCAATTCAGATATGAGTAGGTGTGCTTCTCAGGTTACTAACTACCAGATGGCCAGGCCTGAAGCCCCCCACCCGTGCCCCCCTCCGTGAGAAGCCAGGAGGAGGAGGAGGAGGAGGAGGAGGAGGAGGAGGAGGAGGAGGAGGAGAGTGGGGACTGTGACCTAAAAGATGCTAGACTACGGCACAGAGCTAAGAGGGAAACGTCAGGGGCAGAGCTCAGACGGTCGACCCAGTTAGCGATGCGTGAAAGGCGACGTAGGAAAGCATCACTGGAAGGGCAGGACATCCCTCCCTAAGTTAGTCTAGCCAGCAAGCCTCACTTCAAACTGTAGGCAAGCTGTCACATTTCCCTTGGGCCCCCCCTTTCCTGATGCACTCACACACACAAATAGAGAGACTTCAGTCTCAGGCCTTTAATTCATTATCAACAGGTTCATTACAGATGCAAATCCTTGAATATTCTCAGGCTACAAAGGAATGCCTCCAAGGGATTCAAATGGGAACCTTTAGATAGGCTAAAACGGAGAATCAAAAAGGGACGCAAATAGCGCCCGCTGTGCTATTTGCGTTCCCCTTTATTTTCGCCATCATAGTCTACGTAAATATTTACGTAGACTAAGACGGCCAAAAATAAGGAATGCAAATGGTGGCAGCCATAGCCGCCACCATTTGCGTACGCGGTTTTGTTTTTTGTTTTTTAACCCAGCCATGATAGGCTACGTAAATCTTTACGTAGCCTATCATGTTGTTGTTGTTTTTTTACAAGACAAATGGCGGCGGCGGCGGCAGCCGGTCAGAAGACCAGCCGCCGCAGCCGCCGCTGCCCGGAAGATCCTCCCCAGATAAGTCTCCTCCCGGGGGGGATCCGTGGGGGGGCAGGGGGGGGCAGGCCATTCCGCCACAGATTTCAGGGGGCCGAATGCACTGGCATTCAGCCTCACCAAGATCCATGGCGGAATTCTCTGACATCCCTAGACATTTATAGCATGATCTTATGCATGTCTACTCAGAAGTATATCCTATTGAGTTCAGTGGGGTTTACTCCTGGGTGACTGTGTATAGGACTGAAATATCAGCACATTATATTAAAAAGGATATAGCATTCTAAATGCATTAAAGCTTGAAGGGAAGCTATTTTTTAATTTACTCATTATCAAAAGTTGTTTAAAACACGTTTGTTGGTTTCAAATTCTCTTTTCAGATTTCAATTTCACTGTGATCTTACAGTTGCAACAAGAGGTTAAGCGAATACTTGGGCAAACCTCCTAAAAGCTGCCTGTATAAAGGATTGCATCTTTGGGATGAAGGCTTTTTAAAGAGAGATCTGACTATGCTTCACAGACTTCAAGACATCTATCTCCATGCTGACATTCAGATGGCTTTGGATTGCAATACAAGTTCATCTTTCTCCATGGTTTTAGCCACCTGATATAAAGACTTAGAGCCAGCATTCATACAATGAAGAGATGGTACAGAACCACCTGTCAAATGCTTAGATGGTTCCACTTTTGTAATCTAAAGCAAACATTTAATCCAAAGAACATAAGAACAGCCCTTTGTAAATCAGAGCATCCTACAATGCAACAACAAAATCCAATCATTATACAACAATAAAATCATAGTTACATCAAAAGATAGGTTGTATCCAAAGGTCCCCTTCCTCCAATAGAAGGTGCTTCCTCCAACAGTAAGAGACCTTCCATCAGCAGAAAGAGACAAAGGAAGGAAACCTTTGGATACAACCCAATATGAAAGCAGTAATACAAATAGGAACAGCAACATTCAAAAAGAAAAATAAGCAACAAAATAATCCACACCAAGCAACAGCAGATCAAATGGAGGGGGATGGCCTCCAATGCAACATCAGAGGAGGAAACACAAACAAGGGAGCCTTCAGTGGAAGCCATAGACCTCTCTGAAAAGCTAGGCCTTATCTTGGCATCTAAAAGCATTCAGTGTTGAAACTAGTTGGACTTTCCTGGGGAGGGTGCTCCATGGGGTTATTGCCACATCTGAACATGACTCGCTTTTTATGAGTGCCTGCTGTACTTCAACCAATACGAAAATCCAAAGTCTCAGAAGGTGAGTCATGTGCTCAAGCAGGAACATACATATGCAACTTTCAGCACACACTTTCGATCTTCCTCAGACTCAGAGTCAGATCACAAATCTGACATGGATTAAATTCAAAGAGCCACATCACCTGTGTTCACTAGCAATCCCTATTTGACAAATACATGGGTAGTACCCGCAGCAAGTAAACCCATTGGAACAGGTGTTGAGTCTCTTGGCTTGGGTTTTAGGCTTGAGGATATGGTTGTTCTGCAAGTTGTTCTCATAATCCTTTCTGAATTCTACAGGCATATCCACACCAGAGGTAGGCAATCCAGTATTCTCCAGATGTTTTGGACAACAATGCTCATAATCCCTTATCATTGGCCATGCAGGCTGGGGCTGATGAGAGTTGTAATCCAAACATTTGGAGGGCATCAGGTTGCCTTGCTCTGATCTACCCTATAGGAAAAGAAGTGAGAAAGCCTACAAGTGCACATAAATACATTTATCGAGACCAACATGTTTCTTACATGAATCCTTCTTAAGGGCCATTCTAACTTCAGTTTTAGTCTCCAATTTTGCTGCAAAACATTCAAGTTGGTTGTGCTTAAGACTACAGTGCCTCTGAAGAAGGATTCATATTCAAATGTACTGGAGTCAATAACATACTTTGGTGCATCTCTGGAGTCTTCCTCCCCACCTCTTTCCTGTGTTTGGGATCTTCCTGCTTTTCTTCTCCATATCTATGCCACAGAAGCCCTGTTCAGGCATGCCCCTGCTTGTGTATAGGGCTAAACTGGATATAGGGATATGGGCATCTGCCCCACAATTTCAGCACTTCGGTCTCATTTCACATAGGGTTGTTGAAATCAGACATCACAAAATGGACCGCCAGTTTTAAGACAGAGCAGACGTGATGAAATACATTTCCTTGTTTCCCCCAGAATGACTTTCTGAACTACCTTTGGCTCACAAAGCTTTAAATGCAGCCATCTCATAGGTAGTAATCAAATCACAAAAGTTTTTCATTTTATAAAAATCAAAAGAAAGAAAAATTGCAATGTGCGGCTCACCTGCTTGAAGGCTTCTCATCACATTGGAAATTCAATTTAGTGGCTGTGGCTCTTAGCACCCTTTGCTCAATAGTAAACAGAAGATGGAACATGAAGGTAGAAAATGTCCCAACACATTAGCACTCCTGAGTCCAGCCTGGAAGAAACTTTTCCATTCAATGTACACAAGCAGAGTCAACTTCAGACTTGCTGTGGTTTTAAATCTTGGTATGTGCTTCTGTGGCTTTGAGGCTATCAATATGAATGGTAGGACTGGCACACAGAGAAGTATAGAAACTATTGCTGACTTTTCTAGGAATCTTCCAACAATGATCGCTACCCTTCTCCGACTGCCGGGGGGGGGGGGGATTTGCTCCATTTGTTGTTGTTGTTTTTACAAATTTACCCAATTCGCACCTCCTAGACCTGAATGTGGACTCAAATGCAATTTGTGGCTGGAAAGCTATACATTTCTGAGCTTCCAAAACAAAACAAAAAATGTGTTCCTCACATCTGAGAAATGCACTTATAAAAATGCGTACATTTCATATATTTTTAGATATGATATTACTTAAAATATACAGATGTTTTTCTTTTCTTTTCTTTTTCTTTTTTGTTTTTGTTTTTTTATCTTTTTCTTAAACGTCTTTTTTTCTCTTTTTATTATTAATATTAATATCATTATGGGATTATTATTATTACTATTTCTTGTTGGCTAAACCTTTAATGTTTGTTAATACGCGTTAACTGAATGGTAATATATGACCAATGGAAATGGATTGTTTGCTCCCATTCTTTTGCTATAAGACTGAGGTTATGATATTGAAAGATAAGGTTTACAATTTGTGGTGTAGCAGATTGAAGATTTAATAATACTTGCAATGTTTGGAAGACTGCTGTATAGGTATAATCTGCAATTGGATTTATATTTGGATATTTGGTTTGTTCTTATTGAAGTTTAATATAATCCTTTTTTCTTTCTTTTTTTCTCTTCCTTCTTTTGCTATCATCCCTTTTTTCTTTTCCTCAGAATATTGTAATGTTGGAAACTGAAGATTCTGATTATGTTGTTGGTAGTGTTTATTTCATTTATAAAAATAAAATAAAAATTGATTTTTTAAAAAAGAGAAAAATGCGTGCATTTCCAAATTGTGTGCAACATGCTTTAGTCAATGGGGGCATGCATCAAAAAATGCATACATTTGAAAATGCACACAAAATGTGTACATTAATGCATACATTACAAAAATGTGTACACATTTCCATACAGAATGTTTCTTTTTAAAAAATGGCAAGCTCATGAGGAAATGGAATGGAATGAGCTTGACCTAAAAATTAAAAAAAACAAAAAAACCAATCATGGCAAGACCAAGACTGACAGATCCATCCCTAGTCAAGCTCATTTTTGCTACATAAAATATCTACTGCATTATTGTTGTTGTTGTCCTTGGTGTCTGCTAAAAATTGCTCCAGTGAGTGAGAGGACAGACAGTTTTGGTTCCAAAATAGGCAATAGATCAAGGACATAATGCTCGCATTGGAAAACATTGATGGTCAAATAGTCAAGGGGGCAGGGGTGGAGCCAGAGCAAGATAAATGGAAAAGGAATTGTAGGTTGACAAATAATTTGTTTTGGAAGGGATAGAGTAGTTTTCCCTAGCCTGGTGCCCTCCAGATGTGTTGGACTACAATCCCCATCATTCCCAGCCAGCATGGACAATGGTGGGTGAGAATAAACAACACTAATGCATGCACAATTCTGTTTAGATAGAAAAAAGTCCTACAATTCCCAGCATTCCCAGCCAGCCATTGCTCTCTAAGGGTTGTATCCAGATATAGTCATAATACTTAGAGTAGACCCATAAGTCATACTTAGAGTAGACCCACTGAAATCAATAAGACTAAAGCATGAGTAACCCAAGTCCCATTTATTTCAATGGGTCTACTGTAAGTATAACTAAATCTGGATCCAGTCCTAAAGAGCTGGCTGATAATTAACGGTAGAGGCATAGAACATGGGCGTGCTGTGATGGTGTATGGTATTTGAGATGAAAGGTTTAGAAGTGGAGCTAAAAATGGACCAACAAAAAGGGAATGGGGAGGTATAAAAGTTCAAGTTATTCTGTGCTCTGTGAGTGACAAAGGGTGTTACAGGAGACCATTTCAATATACAACTGCACGTGATGTGTGGTGAAGTTATCTTTATCACCTGGCAGGCTGAAACAAATGATCTAACTATGGTGAGAGAGCCCATCTGATGACAATTGAATTCTCTCATCTATATTGGCTCAAAGACTGATTCAATTTTCTGCCATGGAGTGGAGGATAGGATTTGGCATAGGTTCCCTGAGCCACCCAAAAGACCCCTAGTGTTTGGCACTGGCACTGTTCCCTAGGCAGTGTTTCCATCAGCACTGGTGTTCTGGACCTCGGGGAAATGTTCTATGTGAAACAGGGATACCCCACATGTGACAGCATGGCTTGCTGCCTGCATCATGAGCAGAAGAGGATAGCAGCGAACCAACTGATCTGGCCTCTTCTTTTGTCCTCATCACTGCCCCCAAGTTGATATCTTTATTCCCTGGTTGTATCCACTATTCAGTTATTAATTACATTTTTATACCACCTCATAGCCAAAGCTCTCTGGGCAGTTCACAACAATTAAAACCATAAAATACAAGACAATAAAATACAGATTATAAAATACAATGTAAAAGTTTAAAACTACAATATAAAAATAAAAATAACCAAGCAGAAGCTAGCACCAGTGCAAAAATTTAAAATACAATATCAGATTTTTATTTTTTTTAAGAAAAACTGAAATCCCTGGGGGAATAAAAATGGTCTTTACTGGCACCAAAACAAGCACAATACGGGCTCCAGGCGAACCACTCTGTGAAGCTCATTCCACTACCGGGGTGCCACAGTAGAAAAGGCCCTCCTAGCAGCAACTAAACAGCCCTTTACATTTTAAACCCTGCAACTTTACTTACCAATCCAGTCAACTCCCTGTACTGGATAGTGCAGTAAGGCAATTAGGCGTGGGGTGAATAACAAGGCCTCATTCAAAGCTAAACCAAAAACAAATGTAGCTTCTTTAAAAGGGTTTTGTTTGGTTTTTTCTATGGCAGCAGTTTAAACATTTAATTTGAAGGTATTAGGGTGAGGGGGAAATTCTAATTTTAAAACAGTTTGAATAGTTAATCATAAGAACAAATGAAAATAATGTAGAAAAAAATACATCCATACAAACCTAGTCTAGACAGCTTTCCTACTTAAGCCAATACTTAGCAATAAGGCAATTATTAATCTCGCCTGATTAAAGGCAGCCGCCGGCGAGATCACATCACTCCAGTGCTGAAGGAGTTGCACTGGTTACCAGTTGTTTTCCGGGCAAAATTCAAGGTGTTGGTTTTGACCTTTAAAACCCTATATGGTTCCGGCCCAGCCTATCTTAAGGAGCGCCTCCAGCAGCACCAGACAGGCCGCTTAACAAGATCAGTCTCGGATGGCCTTCTGTCTGTCCCATCAGCCAGGACAGCTAGACTGGTGGGGACGGGGGAGAGGGCCTTTTCTGTGGTGGCCCCCACTCTGTGGAACTCCCTCCCTAGGGAACTCCGTCATGCCCCCTCTTTAATGAGCTTCTGTCGTGCATTAAAAACGTGGTTGTTCAGGCAGGCATTTGGGGTGGGTTAGGGTATTTTAGGAAATGCCCTCACCTGGCGCCAGCTTGTCTGGCTAAAAGGGGGGGGGCATTGCGGGCGGGTGGGGTGACATGACACAGGGGCCTTTGATTGGTGCACCCCAGTGGCACCACCATGCAAGGAGGGGCAGGCTGAGTTGCCTTAAACTCAGCCCCCTTCTCAAACTCAGCTCTCTGGCTCAACGCAGCTCCCTCCCACCCTCCCCTAAGCAGTGTGGGTTTATTACCGGTTGCCCTTTGGGAATCATGTAGGAATTTTTTGGCTCACAGTTCGATTGGCCTATTACTGTGCGTCTTTTTTGCCTACGTCACACTGTTTTGCGGGTCGAGTGTGTCCTGTAAGGGAATATGGTCTTTATCATCGGTCACATTCCAGTTGGCGGCTAGGACGGGCAAAACAGGAAAGTAGGGATGGTGTGCATGCAGAGGCACCTTATGGTGACAGGTGACGCCTGAGGGCCCCCCGAACGGGTTGTGCGGCTCGGCGGGGGGATAAGGGTTGCCTGGGAGACCAACCCTACTCACTCACCCAGGTGTTTCGCGGCACCGGGTTGGGGGTGACACCGGAAGGTCTACCTCCCCCAGAAGGGGCAGTCCAGAGGGATGGCGAGATCACCGCCACCCCTCAGGCTGGGTGTGTTTTCGCCCAAGAAGTGCCAGCTAGCTGCTGACACAGTTAGATGCCCATCCTAGTTACCCCTTTGCAGCTATTTCAATAAATGTGGCCCAATTTTCAACCCAAGCTTGTTGTCTGCATCTTCTTTAACCCATCTCCGCTCGCAAATGTTTTTATTGTAGAATTTTATTGTTTTAAACTGTTTTATTGTATGTTGTACATCGCCCAGAGTGGCTGGGTGACCAGCCAGATGGGCGATGAATAAATTTAATAATAAATAAATAAATAAAAGGCAATTCCAGCTCATCCCAGCCTATTGGCTCCATCCCTCTTAAGAGTTCAGCTTCTTCTGTCCCTGGAGGCTGGATCCACTGCAACCCTCTGGCTTCTTTCTTCAGATTTCAGATCTTTCTTCTTTCTCCAACAGCAGTCCAACTCTCTACTTACTAGGTTTATTCATTTACATTATTTCTACTCCTGCAGCCAACCTCTTAGCCAATGAGAAGAACAGTAGAGTTCTATTTAAGTTTCTGTCTCCAATAATTTTAGGGTGTTTTTCCCCAAATGTAAATTTAACCATGTGTCCTCATTTATCCATGTAGGTTTATTACACATGTTCTTGACAGACACAGGAATATCTTGGGCAGAAGCATGGTGCCCACACAGTAGATTATACACTGAGCTAGACACTGGAAAAATTAGCTCAAAAACACCGACAAAGCATAAAGCATGCAAGTTAAATTTTACCACAGATGTTTACAGAAAGGAAATATTAGATAGTTCAGCCCAGCAGATGATTTCCTCATGATTTCCAGTAACAGCAAGAGAGAGACAGAAGACAAAGATGGGCAATTATGGTTTGCCAAATAAGGATAGGATAATGACAAGGCAGGCTTTGGAGATTTACAATTGTAATAAATGTTTTGTCTTTGTTTTAGTTTAGGGTTTTGTTTTGTTGTTTTACAAAACTGATGCACATTTCTGTGCTGGCAAATGACGGTGATTCAGTCTACCTAACATGTGGATAACATACTCTTAACAAAAGGGCATTCTCTATTTTGTTTGATGAGGTGAGGGTATCAAGCCTGACATTTTGTTTCTTTTTGTTCCCTGTAGTCACACCTTTCTTCTTCTTTGGTAGGGGAACAGGGCTGGCCTGCATGCTAGTAAAAGCCATAATGTAGCCACTTGTGTGAGAAATTAGCAGTAGATCTACTGCTCTGGCTGTGAAAATGGGCTGGATGACCAGGAACAAGCATGGAAAACTATTTGTTCCCATTACTCATTCCTCAGGTAAAGTGCTGATTGAAAATTCTACTGCTAAATTGCGGCTGTCTGTCACAGCCATAATAGCAGACTGTAGAATCATTATAATCAACTTCAGGCTTGTAGAACACAAGCTGTTTTCCCTTTATATCTCTTTATACAATGAGTAATTGCCAAATCTTTACTATTTTCCTCACTCTGTAACGGGGAACAATCCTGCCCTTGTCTGTGTCTTGGGAAGTGGTGGTAGAAAACAGTTGTCCACTTCTGGATAAATATCAAACCTGTGAACTATAAGCAAATCTTGCACCATCACATGTTCTGTTCATGACATTCCATTGTGGAGGGACAGCATGCAAGATACATAGTGGAGGCTGGGGGCTCCAATTTCGGTGGGGCTGTGAATGCATTCTGGGTTTCAGTCAGAACCAGCCAGAACTCCAAAAGAGCTATCTAAGGTGTTGAACCTATTTGGGGGATAGGGTTCAGCACCTTGCATAGCTCCTTCAGAGTTCTGGCTGGTTCTGACTGAACCCAGAGTGGATTCACAGCCTCACTGAAATTGGAACCACCAGCCTCCACTGATGATACATACACCTTGAAAACTGCAGCAGCAGTGTGGTACAGTGTGGAGAAGCCTTCAGAGATACCATCCCTAGAACCAGGACTATTGAATACCATCAGCACTGCACTTCCGTATGGCACAGGATAGTTGTGTCTCAGCATAAAGTCACTGCACAACTGATCCAGCAAACAGAGCTGGTGTTGAGACAGCTTTAGTAAATGGTGCGATTTCATTCAAGCCAGTGACAAGTATAGTTGTCACTTAAGCATTATTGTCCCTAATGTTTTCATTGTAAATTCATTTCAGAAATATTAATTTGCTGCCTCAGTACCTCCATTATCTTCTGAACCATATCTCTCCACTTTATTATTTGAATACTCATTGTCATTCATTATTTGAGAATTTCCATTTTTATAAAAGTACTTCCTTTCTACAGGTCTTCTTTAAACTGAGAACAAGGCAGCTTAGCCATACATAGCCGGGCTAGAAGGAGGCAACCATTGGTTTTCTAGGTTATGTGTTTAGAATTTTGATTCTTTAAAATAATGTAGGAAAACATGCTGCTACACTTGCAATGGTAAGGTGACATGACTGTAACTGTTAAAGAATTCAAAATCTCTCCCTAAAATAGTTTCATTGGTATCAATAATGCAGGCACACTGCTGGCCAATTCCAGTTACATATTGTATAGCTGTAAATACAGCCCTAGTCAGATAATAAGCAATCGTGTTGATCATCTGTTTGGGAGGGAAGCTTCATGTAGCTTCCCATTCCCTCTTTTAAACAAGTGATCACAAACTATCTTACTGCAGCTATATGTGCATGCAGCTGGATTAGGGCATCTGTGCATTTGAGGTAATGATGCTAATAGAACAGTGGTACACCTGTAGCTGCATTGGGAGTTTTGTCTATGTGAGTGAATGATAACATGGAATGGGTGTAGATTCATGTACAGCCTTGAGAGCACGTTTGGGCCATGAAGTGCATACACAACACCCATTTGTGTGCTTGGTGCATCATCCAGTCAAGGATATGCACACAGAAATCTGCTTCTGTATGGGTATGCCTTTTAGCTGGATCAGGGCAGGTAAGTAATTTATCTGTGCGTAACCAGGAAGTCCAAATCGCAAAATACTATGACTTCTGCGCTAGACTATATTACTGGGTGAGGAGAGCACACTGGTAGATCATGGCCTGGTTCACATATAACCAGAAGCCATTGTGGGTAAATTTCCCCATGGGGTTTCTTGTTGCAGCAGCACCCATTCTGAATGTTCGGGGGCATGCCATAGCTTATCATTACTTGCAAACCCAGAGAGGTTGTTGGGAGTGGTTGACAAGTCACCTGCAACTCTAAAACAACCCATGGGTTTGGGGTGGCTTGTCAACAACACACCCTCTCTGGCTTTGCATGTAACAAGAAGCTGGAGCTGCAGGAACTTTGATCACCCACCTAGTAGCCACATGTGCTGTAAACCCACACTGGCTGTGGTGATCATGTGAACCAATTCAGTGTGTGTATTATCACATTTTTAAAATATGCATTAGTTATCAATATAAAGCTGGGTCGGTACAACTATTTTCTCTCTCTCTTCTCTTAAATATAGGAGATATATTATAGCAATTTCCTTTCTTTAGACATCAGTTAGTGCAAAATACTTGTTTAGTTTGAAGCCTTTAACATTTTGGGTGGTCTCATAGACAACAGGCTTTTAAAATGGCTCAGTTCAGACTGTGTTATGCCTTATATTCCACACATGAATTAATGTAATAATTTAGCCTCATAAATCCTTTTATCAAGGCCAGTCTGATTGGCCAACGTTGTTTATTATGGCTGCCATCCATGATAAAACCATGTGTTTTAAAAATCAATGGGGCTGCCAGGTTTTACTCACTTATAGACTGTGCTTAAAAGCCCTGATCCAGAAATGTATAAATGCAGAAGACTGCACAGCTAATGCTCTGCTTCCAGAGCATCTGCCCTCCTACACCTCAGGTCATCAACTTATCTCACCTGACAGCACTGATCACCTATTGGGCAGAAAGGAAGAGGCCAAGGATCACCTGGATTTAGTCAGCTGTTCACTCTCCCAACTGGTGTTATGACACTGATGATGTAGCACCATACAAACATGCTATGCAGGGGCCCCATGAGGCACCCATATATTGGATCAGGTCCCCCCCCCCATAGCAGCCTTCTGTGTTCCTCAAGGAGGGAAGAACTCCATGAGTGGAAACCTGTTCCCACTCATAGATCACTCTTTCTGAAAGCTCTCTAGACCCCCTCCATTGACTAGATCCCAGTCACCTGCCATTCATATCCTCCTCTCCCAAAAGTGCCTCCATCCGTGACCATTCCACTCAACTGCATCAGACAGAAAGGTAAGACTGTGAAGTTTCCTCCACACAGACTTGGCTGGGACGAAGTGCAGTGAGTTTGAGCTTGGTCATTAAGTAGCTTCACTTAGGGATGGGTGAGAATTTCTTTCAGTTTACTTTTGTATAAGAACTTACAAAAATCAGCATAAACTGATTTAATCAGCAAAAATCATTCATAAACAGGATGCAAAGAACTCGAGGTTTTAAAAATGGACAGATTTGTCCATCCACGCCCAGGTCTTCGAATGCATTGCTCTTCCAAGTCTGGGTTTCAATCCCTGTGTATTCAACAAAGTTTGTGGTGCTGAATTAGGTTTGCCACCCCCCTTCTTCTGAGAGGCTCCTCATCTTTAGCAACTACATGGCAGTTGTTAAAGAACTACATCTGTAACAACTATATGGTCCTCTGCATGCTGGGTTTAATTGTACCTACTGGATTTGGTCAGTAAAGATGGGTGAGAATGTCATTTCAGTTCATTTTTTATCAGAATTTACCCAAAGTCACAAATTACTTCATATACAGGATGGAAAGAATATGGAAAATCAAATGCAGGAGAAAGCAAAAACAAGAGTTTTCATCCATCCCCAACAACAATCTGAAAGTGTTGGTATCTGAATTTGCCTATTATCCTCCTCTGCCTCCCCACCTGCCTTTTCTGCCTTACGTCTCTAAGGGCGCAATCCTATGCATGTTTAGTCAGAGAAAAGGCCTACAACTCCCAGCATTCCTCAGCCAGCCATGCTAGCTGGGGAATGCTGGGAGTTGTAGGCCTTTTCTCTGACTAAACATACATAGGATTGTGCCCTAAGACTGTAAGCCATTATTTTAAATTGCATCAAGTACTTTGGCAGAAAGGCAATATATAAATGTAGTAAGTAAACAAACACTGGTCACAAACCCCACTCTGCAGGAAGATAGCCCATTAAACAAACATCCCTGGTCTTCACCTCCTATTGTGGAAATACCAACTGATCTTCCCTGATAAGCAATCCACTTATTGAATAAATACTTGAAAAAGATCAACACTCCTTGACACACCAAGACAACATTTCTAGTTGCGCTATGTTGCCATAGTGGCAAGTTGCCATGGCAGGATCTCACCCTGCTCCTGTAATATTTAAAGGATGGAGTCAGGTTCTGATCACATGAGAGCTAAAAAGGTAAAGGTGTCCCCAACCAGTTGTGTCCGACTCTAGGGTGCGGTGCTCATCCCCGTTTCTAAGCCGAAGAGCCAGCGCTGTCCGAAGACGCTTCCGTGGTCATGTGGCTGGCATGACTGAACACCGAGGTGCACGGAACGCTGTTACCTTTCCCGCCGAGGCGGTACCTATTTATCTACTTGCAATTTCTTGCTTTCGAACTGCTAGGTTGGCAGAAGCTGGGACTGAAGACGAGAGCTCACTCCATCACGCAGCACTTGAGTCTCGAACTGCTGACCTGCCGACCTTCCAGTCTGCAGTTCAGCGTCTTAACCACTAAGCTAACCCTTTCCTATTCATGTTGCTGACTCTGACAGGGGTTTCATGTAACTCCATGTGATTCTCTTATTTAAATTTTACCAGAATGGCAGGGGATCCAGCCACAGGGAAGTTGTAACCACATTGCTCTGGTAACATAGCCAACCAGTGGGTCTAACAGTGGTGCAGAGCAATCAGTTGTATTTCCGTGGGAGTACTGGAACCCATGCGCTTCAATGTGTGTAAACCACTGTACGGCAGAGCAGCTCATAGGACTGGATCAGGGAGGGAGCAATCCTATGGCTGCTAGTCAGTGGCTAGATGGCCATAGGATATGTCAGTTTCCAGGAACCAACCTCAGAGCCCGTGCTCCTAGATTGGTTCCTGGAGAACCGACCTTCCCCACCTCCTGCACTGCCTCGCAAGCAGTTTGGAATGGCCCCGAGCTCCACACTCGGAAGAGGAGTGCAGAGCAGCAAAAATGGGGCGTTCCAGGGGGCATTCCGGGGCAGGGAAGGCAGAAATGCCGATACAACGCATCCAATGTGTCGTCCGGTAGCCGCTTCCTCCGCTCCACCTTCCCACGGCTAGACAGATGAAATCGGCTGTCTAGCCACAAATGCAGGGTGGTTGAAGCACTCCGTGCTTCTCCTGCCCTGCATTGGATAGGTGGTCACCTCCCAGTTTGGAGGTGGCTGCCTATCCCCATAGAATTACACCCTAACTAAAGTTCTAGGTAGATCTATTTCTCCATGTCTTTGACTTATTTGTTCTTCCAGCTCCACTGAAAATTTTATATACTAACCCTTCTGTTGAATTCCACAGATCAAGTTTTGATTGTAGGAGTTTGATTTGACCTTTTTAAAAATTAGACAGTTATTGGAACGTGTTATAATGCTGATGGCAGAAAATGGAGATTCATACTTTGCTTTTTAAAATTATCTTCCATGAATAACTAACCACAGTATAACCTAATTCAGTATTAAATGTAATTTTAACATAAAGCTATTCAAGAGGGTGATCACCATAAGAGTTAATTTTTTAAAAAATTGAAAGATTATCCTTGATGTTTAAGAATTTGCAGGTCAAGTGAAGTTAGGCTTTCCAGACTTTAATCTTCTTCTGTCTGGCTTAAAGCGCCAACGCAAATCATGTACTACTTACAAGAAGAAGAAGGAAATTCTTCGTAACATACTAAGCCAAACTTCTAAGTAGTCCTAAGCTTTGAGAAATATATGGTCATTCATGAGCTGATCCGCTTGCAAACTTGGGATTAGAATTTTGGTAAGGGATGTGAGGAACCCTTACCCTATAAATGTTTCTAGTCTTACCAAAAACCTTCTTAGATCCTTTGAAATCCCTTAGATCTGCAGCTCTGATCAGCCCCAGCTAGCATGGCCAATGATCAGGAATACAGGGAGTTGTTGTCCAAAACATCTGCAGGGTACCAGTTTGGGGAAGGTTGCCTTAAATGTTTCACCTGAAGTGAACCTCCAAATTCATCATCTGGATGGGGCCAACTGCATTTTGGCTCTTCCCCATGTAGAATGGTTTCCATCGGCATCCATTCCCCCTGGCTGCTGCAGAGGGTGAGGACGGCAAAGCTCCTGCCTCCATTGTCCTGGCTGGGACTAACAGCCATTTGGCTTCTCTCCTCCCAGAACTGTTTCAAGTAGTGGCCATGTTTCCTACTTGATTTCCTCTTCCCTCCCTTTCTTTTTCTCTTTTGTATTGCATTTATTACATTGTTAGCCATTAATTTTAAACGGTGAGCCACCTTGAATGCAATGGGCTGTATCCAACCCTGATCATTCACCAGCGGAACAGAAACTGCCAGCAGAATGGTTTTC
The DNA here is from genome assembly GCF_057233095.1 of Heloderma suspectum. Lineage (NCBI taxonomy): Eukaryota > Metazoa > Chordata > Lepidosauria > Squamata > Helodermatidae > Heloderma > Heloderma suspectum. Next base: position 121,707,636 of record NC_139460.1, on the reverse strand, counting down.
TCCCCGCCCCCCCTGCATCCCCCCATGTGCCCCCGAAATCTACCCCAGAAGGTTGGGCAACCCTCCAAACCACATTTGGAAGGTACTATTCTTTCAATGGAACAGTTCAGTTGAAGTTAGTAAAGTGACGTACATTGTGCTTATATTTTTACAGGTGCAGAAACAGCAGCATATTGCAACTGTGAAAGATTCCTTTCTTTTAGGTCTACTTCTGTATTACTGGGTTTCACTCTAATCTTCTGACAGTGGCCTGAGAGCATATTTGGTTACAAATGCCACATGACCAGGCTCTTAAATAAAAGACAGACAAGACAGACAAGACAGATAGAAGTATAATAATAAATATTAATAAACCCAAGAAGAGATGCATCCTTAAAGTGTGGAATAACTCTTTTCATTACAATTTGTAAGAAAAAAATAAAGTATATTTACAAGTAAAATTGCAGGGAATCTTTTTTTTTCTACACCTTGATTAAAATGTTTAGGGCTTCCAGGGACCAGATACAATTGAGACTGGATCTGAACCATGTACATCCAGTTGGCATCCCTGCTTTAGGCCATCAAGGTCTGCTGGAACTTGTGACAGGATCATGTGTTGTATGAAGTTGCACCTCCAAGAAACGCACCCTTAGGAAGACTCAATAAAAAGGTTTTTTTCTCATGCTTGGGGGCGGGGGATTGGTCTCCCTGGTGGTTTGTTGCAATGGACTGCTGGATTTAGTAAGCACATGATAGAACTCATTCTTTCTACAGGTGCTGGCGAAGCATGCTGTATTCAGGCTGAGGTATGAGCTTTGGGGGCTTGTAAAACTCACTTCAAAGCAGAGGCAAACTTCATGAGCTCTGAAATTATTATTTTTTGGCTCAGATTTAAAGAATTCCTGGCTTACCTCTCACTCTCCTTGACCCTAAAACACCTTTCCTGCCAGTTTCCTATTCCCCAAGCCAGCTCCTTGTTCCCATTAAAGACTTACTGGCCAGCAGCAGTGGCATGTGGAGGGGGCATAGTTCAGTGGCAGAGCATGTACTTTACATGCAGAAGGTCCCTGGTTCAGTCCTTGGCATCTCCTGGTAGGGATAGCAAAGAATCCTGCCTGAAAATCTGGAGAACTGGTGTCAGTCAGTGTGGCAAATACTGTGTTAGATCCTGTGTTCCTTTGTGGGGAGAGGTAAAGAGAGAGGTCTTTCCCTCTTCCTCCTCTCCAGTGCCCTAGTGTACTCTGTAGCATGTTGTTGTTTGTTTTAAATAACTAAATTCATTTCTAAACCAGTTGAATGTGAGTCTGGGGGAGAGAAGATCTCCTACCTCTAATCCCCCGCCCCCAATGTTTTCATATGTTGACATACTTAACATCAGCAGGTTCATTTTCTATTGCCTAACTAAATAAGGGTGCGAGCCTATCATCTTTAAATAGGAAAAAGTCCTACAACTCCCAGCATGCCCCCAGCCAGCCATGCTGGGAGTTGTAGGGCTTTTCTCTGTCTAAACGTGCATGGGATTGTGCCTTGTGTTTATCTGCATTAGTATTTCATTACAGATCAGTATGAAGGTACTGAATACACATTACAGCGAAGAACCCTGTGGAACATGTTTCATCTAATGGACATATTATCAGAATTACAACAGAATTGGTAATTTCCATTCGCATTGCAATTGAGTTTACTGCATTGTCTTGAACTGCTTGAAGTACATAATAACTTCATTTAGTATATTGCAAGAAACAGCCAGCGCAGATGGGAAAAGTTGCAGAGAACGGATTTATCCATCTCTGTGCTTTCTCCAGTTACTGAACATTAGATTACAATTCGAGAAGGGGAGGGAGAATCTTGTGTAACAAACAACTTTATCTTATGCTACCATTTGTTTTGACATCTACCATTCTAATAAGCCTGTTTCCACAGCACATGCAAAGCAGCAAGAATGCTTCAGGAAACATACCCGTTTATTTTCAAGGGAAATATCAGGAAGAAATACAGTTGATAAATGGACCGCATTTATTTGTAAGAGGTTATGTCAAAACAGGGGGTCCTTCATGATATTTTGCCAAAATGGGGTCCTTCATGACATTACAAAACATTGGGTCCTTCATGATATTTGAGTCCTCATGCAGTCCCCACACCTTATTGAAGAGGCAAAGAAGCTCTTCAATTAGCTAACTGAATATCCTCAATTGAGGAGACACACAATTGCCATGGTAGTAATGGCAGCTGTAATTAATCACCTATGGCAGCTTTCTGCTTGTTGAGATTTGTTAAGAATGTAAGAATTGTCTGTCTGGATCAGACCAAGGGTCTATCTAGTCTAGCATTCTCTTTTCTACCAGATGCCTCCATAGAATCACAAAGAGTGCATGAGGGGGACAGCCATGTCCCATCGTTTCTCCCCACTACCTGGTACAAAGCAGTATCTGTGCATAGAGATTGCATTTAGCTGCGTAGATCGCATTTAGACTGATCTCCCTGAATTTGTCTAACCTATTTTAAAATGATGTAAACTAGCAGCTGACACCACATTTAACAACAGTGAGTTTCATAAATTAATGTGAAGTGTAGAGTAGTACATCTTTTTGTCTGTCATGAAACTACTGCCAATCAAGTTCACTGGGGAAAGTAACTTAATCCTAAATTGTAGGATTATGAGAGAGGCTGAGAAATGTCTGCCTATTCTCTCCATAATGTTCAAAGAATTTACAGCACAAATTCATAAACCAAAACAGGCAAGTTCCAAAAAGGCAAACAAGGTTCAGAGAGGCCAGAGGCTGGGCCAAGATCCAAACAGGTGCAGGAACTTAGGCTGTGTCCTTACACCAGAAACAAGTTGCTCAAACTAAAGTTCAAGCTCTGAGACCTTTATAGGATTCAGTGGGCAGGGATTGGCCATTGGGGTCAGTTGACAATGTGCAGCCAGGCTGGTACTGCAGACCAGATGGTGCCCTCAAACCCCAGAGCTCAGTCTGTCCGGTTTGCAGTGGAATCAGAATGAAGGTGGCGCAAGAGGGAGGGTGCTGGACCATGACGGCTGGAAAGACACGCACACACCAGCACCTTACAGCTCCGTCCATAGTTTCATCTTTGTTTTCATGAATGACAAGCAGCTTTTCTAGACATGGCTGTTTAACCTGCTGTATCTACTTCCAGATTCATTGCAGAATTAAGATCAGATCTGTACATGACGTTATTTTCCTTTCCTGCCTTTCAGCTACATAACCCCTAGATGGCACAGTGATATAGCAGAATAATGCAATTATGGGGGGGGGGGGCTAGTGCTTTGTTTTGCAATGCCAAAAAATACTGGATTTTCACCACTCCCCCACTCCCCCCCAACACACACACACACACACGTGCTTTTTTTAAACACAGGACTGCACCTGGAGGGTGATGTCCTTGTCTGAAAACCCTTTAAACAACCATGAGTAAGGAATGGTGAGCGCACAATCAAAGCCTCGTCTAGAAAAGCTCAAAAAGCATCTAACATTTCTGAGCAACTTTTGACACTCTTTGAGAAAATGTTCTTGTTGTTCTCAGTGCTGCTGAGCATCCTTTTGTTTCCTGGTTGTTGTTTCCTCTCAGCACCATTTTCTTTCTTCTTCTTTGCTGTCACTGGCTTTGGACTCATTTGTCCTCACTGCCATTTGACTCGGGACCATGTAATTTTGTTAATGGCATTCCAAGGCCATTAACATCTGATATGATGATACCCATAAAAAAACAGGTTTATCTGTGTTAAAACCATTAAACATATTGTCAGCAATTATCACCTACATAAGGGAAAGAGAAGAAAAAGAGAAGGCCTGCATTTAGTCACATTGACCCTACTCCCTCCATCAAAACCAAAGTGATCTGTCCTGTTCTGTCCATTCCAAATGTTGTTAGATATATGTGGGCAGATACTCATGTACAGCCCACTGCCATTACTGGAACTGTGCACACTATTCCAGCATGGATCTCTGCATGTGCAACTTCAAGTATGGTGCAGGGGAGTATACCCTTACAGCACTATTTTGCATACATTGAATTTAATCAAGCTTGGATATGAATGCATACGTTTATTTCCATGTGCAAATATCTGTTAGCCACATACAACAGGTAAAGGTATATTTGAAAACCTGCCAGCTACTTTAAACATTGCAGTTCTTAGCTTTTGAATGTTTATCTTGGCAACTTTAATATTATTAAAAGGATAATTTAAAATATATTACATCCATGGATAGAAGTAGACCAGAACAAATTGCCTATCATGGCTTAGAAGAATCCATATGATTTGTAAAGCAGCTATCATAATCTCTAAATTCCACTCCAATAGCAAGTCATGGAAGATGGAATCTATTACATACCAATTAATCAGACATGTTTAGTATAAGTGTCTTTCCCACCATTATAAAGTTTTGTATTCATTACACAGCTAAACATAAGAAATTAAAATTCAGTTGTCTCTTTATTTGACAGGTGGTTTTGTCCTGACAAATTCCAAGAGGAAATTCTCAGTCAGTTTCATACGAAAAGTATATTCTCTCTGAGCTTAACTGAAACAGGATGACAAAAATTGAGTTTTAACATTGTGGAATATAATAAGGTAATACACCGTATAGTTTAACCATACCTTGAATGATCATCATGCTTGCTTTTAAAAAAAAATATGTTTATGGAGTTGCAGGCATTGGGACAGAAAACTTAATTTTCCAGTGGACTTGTTTCTTTCTTCTTATCTTTTGAGCAAAAAAAAAAACAAAATCCAGTATGTTTGGTGTGCTGGTAAGGCATAAATAAAAAGGCACACACATTTGGGGATATGCACCATGTATACTATTATATTTAATATATAGATACATTTTTATGATAGCTACAGGAGATATCAACAGGAAAAAACCTCTTGCAATTTTTTGAAAAGTATAGTGGCAGAAATAACGCATAGGTTAGAGTGAGAAACAATCCTAATGCATGTATTCAGCATGCTTGGCCCTCAGTAAGGAATAGGCATACTTTGGGCAGTATCCAACTGTGTAATTCCGTTAGCGCAAATGATGTTGCACTGACAGAAACTAGATCTGAACTATGCGCAAAGGAAGAATCCAACTAAAGTTACATTTGTACAAGTGCGGTTGAGCAAGTGGTTGTGCATAATGCTTCTGCAACCCATTGTGCAACCAGTTGTGCATAACTGTTGTACAATCCATTGTGCAACCCATTGCACAACTGCTTGCTCAACCGGCTGCATACCAGCTTGCACAACTAGGGATGGGTGAACTCACCCAAGTCCAGGTCATGCACCACTCGCTGGATCCCCACCAACTGACTGCCCCTGCTCATTGCCAGCTCCATGGGTGCCTGGCACGTGGCCACCCGATACTTCACTGAGCCACCATTTTGCATAAAAATGGTGGCACAGCCTTTTTCATAAATGCCCATGTGCACAAATGGTGGCCATAAAGCAGCCATTTATGCAAAATTACAGGTTAAATAGTCCATTTACACCTATAATTTTGCACAAATGGCTGCTTTATGGCCGCCATTTGCACACATGGATATTTACAAAAAAGGCCAAGCCGCCAGTTTTATACAAAATGGTAGCTCAGTGAGGGACTGGGGATCCCCACACTTGCCCGACTCCACCCCCTTCCAGGACTCCTGCAACATCCTTATGCATAACTGGTTGACTAACTGTTTGCTCAGCCAGTTGCACAACTGTAATGGGAAACTGCTTGCACAACAGAAAGATTCAGTGGAGCTCTGCTAGTGCTATTTGAGTTTGTGGAATGACACCATTGGATACGGTGCTCAGTATTTCCTTCACATAACTGCTGATAAAAACATAACGTAAATAAGAAATATTTCCCCATTCTCTGCTGATTTTGAGTTTCATACAGAGACCAAGACAGCATGAAGTTATACTGATTTTATGGCCACTTGTAAGGCCCCAGGCCTGAACCAAGCTATTAGTAGTTTTAGAGTGGCTTAGATCCATAATGCTGTCTGCCTTTGGTCAGAGAGCTGCTGTTTCCCTTAACAGGCCTCTTGATGTAGCCAGATGAGTCAAAAGGGTGAGAAGCAGTTCCAAGCAGGTTCCTTGCTAATGAGGAGAGTGTCTTATCACTGCTGTGCCTGAGAAACAGAGGATGTTTAACTTAAAGCTACAGGTGGCTGTGCTGAGAACCACGCAATGCTAGTCTATGCTGGGAATGGATACTAGGGGGTGCTTGCTGCTGTTATGCTGCCTCATGGCTAACATGTACAGTATAAGACCCATTGTACCCAGTGGTTCTGGGTTCAGAGAAGCTGTCTGATCTAACCACTGGGTACACCTGTGTGCTGTAAGTTACTCAATAAAGTACTCCTTTATCAGTAAACCTGGATCTGATTTATCACTATCTTGGCACCTCTAGATTAAGAGTTCAGAGCCTACTGCAGAGGCAACACACACTAAACATCAGTATACTTATTTTGTCATTCTATAATTGCTTGGGACTAGGGAAACACCTCACATTAAGGATGTTCTGAAGGATGCCACTTCCAGTAAAACATTTTTGTCAGACAGGATAAGGTGGTCATTCCTGATCTCAAGAAATCCAAGAAAGAAATTTGAGGAACAACACCCAAAACTGGATAGGGACCATCGTAGAAGGGCTTAATAAACAATGGGTTAGATCCAGACTTGGAGAACTTCCAGTAGAGGGTTCTTGGTCCTAATAGTCAAAAGGCATTGTGCAGCTGTTCTATCTTTTCTTCTTTAACTTCTTTTTCTGGTAAGAAAGACCAAAGAAGTCATGGGAAAACACAGGACTACAAACTGGAGACAATGACATCTGGTCCCCTTGTAAAATTCCAGGAATAAGGCAGTGTGTTTGCACAATACAAGCCTTATCTGGAAGCATCCTTAGTCATACCCAGAGTAGACTCATTGAAATCAATGGCACTTGTCAATCATGACTAACCCCATTGATTTAAATGGGTTCACTCAAAGTATGACTAAGCATGCAATCCTATGCATGTTTAGACAGAAGAAAGTGCTACAACTCCCAGCATTCCCCAGCCAGCCATGGCTGGGTAGGGAATGCTGGGAGTTGTAGGACATTTTTCTGTCTAAACATGCATTGGATTGTGCCCTAAATCTGCATCCAACTCAAAGTAAATCACTTGACCTAGCAGCCAACGTAAGTGTCACTGAATACTCGGCATAACATGATAGTAAAAGATACGAAAGCCTAGACATATTGTAATTTAATTCCGGGAGTAGTATCTCACATATTAAATGGTTTAATAACCATGAAATGGGAGAACACTAGGATCCTCATTAGCTGAAACCAAGGTTGCTAGTTCTTTGTCTTCAATTGGCAGAGTTTCTCCTCTCATGGTGCTGCAGTGATAGGAAATGCCACATACTTTGGAATTCTCCTATCATACATCTGTCAAGAGCCTATATGGACACAGTCCAAAGAAGGACAACATGCATGCAGGACAAAACAATGTGTGTAGGTGGAGTACTGTTTTCGTGTGGTGTTGCAGAAGTTACCACTGCTGCATTTTAAATGGAGCAACAGGTTATCTTGTGGGAAGTAGGAAGTGATGAAGCAACAATTGCTCCTTTGAAACATGGCTGTCAGGAAAGGAGATGGCAACACTTCCTGAACCTCAGGAAGTATTCTTGATATCACACTTTTTCTTTTTAGGGATGCACTTATTCTCTCTATAGCTGTTACTCCATGGTCCTATATTTGCAATCACTTTACTAACAGCAATGCATTGAAATAGTGGGAAATTACTCTATCCTTCTGTCACTCTTCAGCTCCTGAGAATAACAACAGCAAAGGCAAGTTTATATGTATCCTTGGCTACCAAAATACTGAAGTCACTGTATCCCCCTCATACACTTAGATAAATAGTCCTAATATTTATCTAATAAGCTGAAATATTCCCCGTTTTCTTTATAGAAACCTGTGTAGAATAAGCATTCATATTTCCCATGAGAATACTTTTTTGTAGAAAATGATGAGCCAGATTAAAAGGGATAATTGTTTCCTTTAAAATCCTTCATTGAACAGGTTTATTTTAAAACACAGATAACTATGTATCTTTCATTAGCTTTACTATTTACTTATCTACCTCAGCAGGCACAGGATGAATAACAGATGCTTTCATACGAATAGCTAAATATGTTGACAAAGACAAAGGAAGCCCTAATGAGAAACTACTGAATATTTGCCACAGCAAGTAAGGTTTTCACCTGTGAGTACATACAGACTATAGCGATACATGATTTCAGGAGAAAATATAGTCCCTTGTGATATTAATGTTTCAGGTCAAATTTCTTTGAATATTAATGAGGCTGAGCCAAAAGCAGGCACCTTTTTCATAAAAATCTTAATCAGAACTGAAAGAAGCCTCTCTCTTTCACCAGTTTTTGGAGGATCATTGCAAAAGAGCTGTAAAAGTGTGATTCCTGATTGCCTATATGATTGTTATTGATGCCAGCAAATAGTACTGTGATGTCATCATGTCCAGTGTGTGATCCCTGATTGGCTGGGATCATGAGAAAGTATGAAACAGAGTTTTTAAAAAATCAACTGAAGCAGCAGCACAGGAAGGGAAAAGTGGCTGTGAAGAGTAGAAAACTTTTTTTTTTTTTAATGGTAAGATTTAAGGGTTAGTGGGAGGCTCAGCAAAATCACTACTTTTAAGCTGAAAAGTGAACCTGGAAAACATTTCACTCAGTTCCAACTAGTAAATCAGCAAGACCATCTGAAAACCTTAAATCACAATATTCAGCTCTGTAAGGTGGCCAAATAACATAAGAACATCGACCGAAGACTGAAACATTGTCCAAAAACTCACATGGTGCAGCTTTTCCTCAACTATACCATTTTAGCCACATACACAAAATTAACATGTCAAAGGGAAGGATTATAACCTAGCTTTTTAAAAACGTTAAGTGCTAGTTTTTATATTGTAGAGCACTCAAGCCACAATCTCTCACCTGATGTCTGAAATGGTACAACCCATCAAAATTTGTACTACGTGATTCTTTGGAACATGCACCCCTGCTGTTTAGCTGGCAGTTGTGGTCATCACTTGCATTTAGAGTGGCCCTTATTTGTTTCATTAGGGGTAGGCAATTCATACACAAGGTAATGCAAGCAGAAATTGGCTTTCTTGACTGAAATGAATGGAGACATCTCCATGTGGACAAATAACACACAGGCATCAGAGGAGTTCCCACGTTCTTAACAGAAAGCTGGATTGGAGTGACAGTGTGAAGGATTTTTGTTTCCAAATTGCTTTTGTTTTCATACAGGGTTTTAAAAATGCAATAGAGGCTGAAGAGGATGGAAAGTGTCTTTTGGTCTTCAGTATATATATTTAATATACATATTCTTAGGTCCAACCCAATACAACATGAGTAATGAGGAGATAGCACATTCCAATGATACAGGTCATGATCATCATGGGGAAACCCAACCTGAAACAATGAAAAAGAAAGAAGAGATAAGTAAGGACACATCGTTTCCACAGTTTTCACTGAAATGTAAAGGTTCAAACTTCTTCAAACTAAAAATAACTGTATTAAAGAAACTGAGAAACAGATTAAAATATATGATTTGATTTATTCATTTATTAGATTTGTTAGCCGCCTATCTGGCCAGCTACCCGGCCACTCTAGGAAGTATACAATACAAATAACACAAAATACAACATAATCAACAAAACAACATTGCTCTAAGAAAGCACTAACCCACTGCAAATGCCTGCCTGAACAGCCAGGTTTTCAAAGCCTGGCAGAAGGTCATCAAAGAATTGATGACAGGAAAGTAGCATTTTTGTGAACATATTTGCTGTTCCCAAATACAACTACAAGGAAAAATACTGATTATGTATATCACTGTTTCGAATATATGGCTGCGCGCATTTCATGCATCCCTGGGTTGCTGTGCCTCTTATGACTTTGCATAATACATCTGTATTGTCGACAGCACTGCAATAAACCAAGATACAGATGAAAGCTTTGCAGAAACTTGGAAAGAGTACTGTGGAGCAGGTACAGAACATGTACAAATATTCATCCTGGCATAATCTGTGGTCAGTCCAGGTTTGCTGGGTTTTGTTTTGTTTTGTTTTTTATAGCACTTCATATTGTGTCCTGGAAATGCTGGTATTAGGCCCCTAAAGCTGCACTGAACTAACAGATGTATGTACACCTCTGGTGCAACTGTTGCAGTGCTAATTGGACAGTGCCCATAACAAGACTTTAAAATAATGTGCATAAAGGCAAAGCAATGGGCTTAAATAAGAGTTAAAGTAAGAATTATCCCGTGCGTTAGTGCACAGCAACAAAGTTAAAGAAGTCTTTTAATGTGCATTAAAGTACACCATTGGGCCTTAAAAAGAGCATCTTAATTCTGCAGTTGTTTCAAAACACATGGGGCAGTATCCTATGCTGCCCATGTGCTAGTGGGCCTCACTGCTAGTGCAATGAGAAACTAGCGGTTCCTCAAGCATCCGGAATGAGCAGAAATGCTCAGTTCTGGAATGGGGCAGGTTAGCGGACCTCACAGATCCCAATCCAGAAATGAGTGTTTCTTCTCGTTTCCAGGGTTGTTTGAGGATGCACTAGTTCCTGTTGTTCTAGCAGTGAGTAAACTAACAGAGGCGTTGCAGCAGTATAGGATACTGCCCATGAAAAAAAAACTGTGAACAGTGGGAAGTTGTTGGGCAGGTGGGCAAAGAGACAGGACAAGTAGAACAGCTTTGGAAGGATGATAATCTTGAATACTGATTCTCCATCAGGGATCTGTGATGCGTGAATGTGTTCCACTCTGTGAGATCTTTATGTATTTTAGACCATAAAGATGATTCTAGGATATTTTACTAGATGACTAAGACTACGACTTGACAGGAGGCGTGAACAACGTGTGGCCCTCCAGATGTTGTTGCTCTGCAAGTCCAGTCATCCTTGACCACGGATTATGCTGGCTAGGGCATATGGGACTTGTAGTCCAACAATATCTGGAGGGCCACAAGTTGCCCAGCCCTGCTTCACAGCTCAAGAAATCTGAATTCTGATTAAGTGGGTTATATGTGGAGAGCTACATAAATATGGCACAGGTCATTTTATCTGAAAAACTGAAAATGCGACTGAAAATGTTTTCATAATTAGAATTACAAAAATTGGCTGGGGAATGCTGGGGCTTCTTTGACTTTTTTCTGTCTAAATATGCATAGGATTGCGCCCTTATCCCCTTTTTTATTTCTAAATACAGTTTCTTCATTCTTTTTCATTTGGTTAAAAGAGGTACTGCTGTTTAAGTAGAAGGTCATTACATTTCCTAATCTCATAAGTCACTTCATGGCTTCTGAAAGGTAATCTGCCCTAGAATTTCATGAAATTATAACTAAAATAATGAAATTATTAAACAGCATTTTAAATGTTAGAGTGGTGGTTGTACAAATTTTTTTTTTTTAATTAGATGGTTAGGTCTAACTGCTTTCACCGTAATAAAAATTCTTCCCATCTCACAGCCCACAATCTTCCTAACGTCTTCTGTCTTCCTTTTAACCAAATGAGATGCAAGAGGAAAAGCTAACAAAAGAAGCAAACCATAGCTATTTACAAACATTCAAGCAGGGTATAGCAAATGTATGTGTGTGGGGCAGGGGGGATCTATTATGATGCCTTGCCTTGATGCACAAGCTGAATGATGCACCATTTTAGAATAGGAGAAGAACAAATTTGGATTTACTTGCACACAGACCAGTGGCTGCCATTTGCACACAGACCAATGGCTGCTGGAATGTATGCTGGTAAAGGTTGGAATCTCAGACCTATATGCATGGCCTTGTATCAAACCTCAAACATATCTGAGGACTCCCAGCAGGACCAACCCAAGACATTTTGCTGCCTGAGGCAGAACAGCAAATGGTGTCCCCCACCCCTATGTCCAGTGGAGGCTGGTGGCTCTAATTTCAGAAGGGCTCTGATGAATCTATGTCGGCTTTCAGTCAGAACCAGCCAGAGCTCTAAAGGAGCTATCCAAGGTGCTGAACCTATTTGGGGGGTAGGGTTCAGCACCTTGGAGGCCTCCTTTAGAGTCTTGGCTGGTTCCGATTGAAGCCCGGAATGGATTTACAACCCCACCGAAATCAGAGCCACAAGTCTCCACTGCCTATGTCCAGTCAAGGTAAATATTATTTAGTATGTACCTTGAAGTTATTTTGGCATCTGAGGCAATTCCCACAAGTGCCCCTCTCCTTCCATGGCCATAAAAATATAACAGTAATAAATTAAATAAGTAACTACTTTTGCCCGTTCAAGATGTCCAAAATCAGCTGCCTGAGGTGGCTGCCTCATTCTACCCAGTGGTAGGGCTGGATTCCCCAGGGCAGTGATAATGCATCTGTGGGTCCTGAGCCACTTCTACACCATCTGACCATTTGTACATCTAGCCCACTATTGCCTCCTCTGTCTCACAGCAGCTCCTCAAGGATTCAGAAGAGGGGTTGTCCTAGAAACACCACAGGGATGTAGTCTGGGCCCTTACATTGAGCTATCAGCCCTCTCACATACAATTTGGGCACACAGCCCAATACTCAGACTGTATTAGAGGACAAAACTTCATGTTGCATCTGTCACCCTTCAAAAGCCAACTCATCTCCTGGAGAGACAGTCTGAAACAGTGCTGAATTCTTCAGATTACTTTTAATGTATGCCGTAATTCACCTAAAAGCTATTGAGGGAGAAAAAGCCAATCCAACATGCATATTAGTGTTGTATTCATTTGTTTATATTTTCCATCACATTCACACACACGCATTCTCTGGCTTTAGGGATTCTTCAAGCAATCTGACTAGGCACATATCTGCCATAAGCAGCTTTTCCTGAGTTAATACTGCTAAAACCTACAGAGTCTTCTAAAGCTTAAATTGCTCTGTATCTACTTGTTTCTATTACTTCATCCAGCTGACTACACTTAAAAGACTATGGCTTGAGTCCTAAGTTCATGGAAGGAATGTTTCCTGTCAACTTCCTATTCCCTCACCCCTGCAGACTCTGTACCCCGCAAAGACTCTCTGGAAGGTCAGTGGGCCATCCTGAACAATGTGGGATAGCCAGGAAACTTTACCTAAGTTAACTTATTGTAGGATCCAAGCCTGGTTTTGGGTGATTCCACCATCACCAAACAGCTCCCTGCATCCCATCCTACATTGTGTGTGTGGGGGGGGGAGCTGACCCTCCAGAGAGTCTTTTCAGGAGCCACAGGGGCTGCAGGGGAGAAGGAGGGGAAGAAAATATTCCTTCCTTCCATAAACGTCCTAAGCTATCTTCGCTTAGGATCCAAGCCTAGGTTATCCCTCTTGATCAATAAAATAAAATACTGCCAAGATGATCACATTATTTCTGGCACTTCATAGCTCAAAATTTGCACCTACAAGCACATGCACTGGGAACATCCTGGCCATTTACAGCATATATACTCTTTATCTTGAATACTAGGTTTTGCCTATTTATGGCCCAACCCAGCTCTAGTCACACAGCTACGCATGGTACTAGTTGTGGATGGCACAGCAGCATGCACGTGCCATTGAGCATAATGCAAGGGTAACATATCTACACACAGGTGTGCATTCTGATGCTCACTCAACCTTTTTTTTTTCCCCTACCCCTCAACTTAGCTTGCACTAAGAGTTTGTGCATCCACCTGTTGATTCACCCCTCCCATCCCATCCCCAGCTACTGAAAATAAATTATATAGAATTAACCATAAGGACAAAGTATCAGACATATGGTGTAGACATAAGTATAACTGTCCCCACCAGCAGAACTACAATATCAGCACTAGAAAATGGACCTGGTGAATTACTGTGGCATCAGAATATTAGCATTGTGTATATAGGACTTGTCAGCATTACCTTCTTTATACTTTACAAACACTTTTAGTAAAGTGTCATGGATTTCTGATGAAGTGTCATGGGCATCCATCACAAAATGACTGCTATGGGGTGTAGGTAAATACAACATTTACAACTGCAGTAAAACACCCATTTCACAGAAAAGTAAACTGATGCAGTTAAACACAAACAGAAATACTGTTCACACTCCTTTGAACTTACACTTTTCTGGTCGAACAAAACACTCATTTCACAGAAAGGCAAGTGAATTTCCCCAAGCCACCTCTAAATAAATTATTCTAAAATTAATTCCCCAAATTGGAACACAAACCCCAATTCATTCCCCCATACCCAACACTGAAAACACACAAAATCTCTCTCTCTCTCTCTCTCTCTCTCTCACACACACACACACACACCCATTCATGGACACACAGCCATGCAACTCATTCATCCATCACATAAACTCACGTCCTTCCCGCTCCACCCCAACACTGTTTCCCAGCTGCTCTCCCCGCCCATGCCCCCTTTCTGGCTTTCCCCAAACCTCCCTACCCCCTCTGCTGGCTCCCTCCACCCAAAAAAACCCTTGCTGGCTTTTCTCAGCCCTCCCTAGTGCCCCCTGCTGCCTCCCCAACACACTTACAGTTGCCGTCCTCTGTCCCCAAAGCTTACCCAGCAACTGTGCCACACACACACACCTCCGCACACATATACACGCACACACAATTTCCTTTCACTTTTAGCTAGTTGGCTGGCTAGAAAGTAGCAGAGGCATTCTAGGCATGGGAAAGGGGGAGGGGGGAACTCTGCTGCTTTCCAGTGACCCAAGGTAAAAATAAAAATAAATTTAAAAACATTAAAAAAAACAGGAAGGTTAATGGCGTCGGCAGGTGCTGAGGGAGGTCTCTACGGCTGCAGTGGTGGCCACGAGTACTGCATTACTGATCCCAGGCTTAACCCTTGGCCGTTTTAAATGTTTGTCACCGAGGGGATAATTATCCTGCTCTTTCATCCCTTGTTCTCAAAGCCAAATTCATCCATTTGCTCATTGCAATCTCTATCTCTTCTGTCCTAGAACTACAGGTTCTTCCTGTCCTCACTATTTACCTGAACCTAAAGATTGGAACAAGAAGCCAGAGCAGTGCCACTTTTCAACTCTCTTGATGCTATAAATGTTACAGTGTGGTTTTATTTCCCATTTAAATGCCTTTCCCTTTTCTCTCTCTCTCCTGGTTTATATTTTATTAATTTACTTGTCCATTACACATGCCAAACTATAGTACAAAATATAAACAGCCAGAAATATGTACACCTAAAACACACACACACACCGCCCTTTGGACCAGTTGGTTCCTAATTTTTAGATGTGACCATAACACCCTCTAACTTTGGGCACCTGTTGTGCCAGATACTGCAGGTGGCTAAAGCTGCTTGTGATCCGTAAAGTAACATCCAAATTGCTATGGATTCCAAATAGCTTACATTTGCATAAGAATGCCTACATCCTTGCCTACTAGTTACCATACATGGTAGTTACCAAGGAACTGAAATCACTTGATAAAACCTATAATCCCATTTTGTTCTGATTGCTAAAATTACAAGAATTGCTTCTGGTTTTCTGTCTCTTGAGCCTGTGCCCAGATTTTTCCACGCAGCTGCTGTCAGCAGTAACCCTCACATCAGGGGAGGAGGTGCTGGGGGGAGTGGGGGGGATATATCTCAAGAGAGAGAAATTAAAAGCAAGGTTTTGTTCTTCACATTTGAAAAATCCTGCTGGATTTACTTCGTTGAAATCTACACTCTTTCTCGAACAAAATATGTACTAAACATTTTACTGACCTTCTAGAGAAAGCACAAGCAACAGAGGCCTCCCATGAGAACCAGTGCACTTTATTGACCTCAGAACCTCATAAGCACATTTCCTTCCTATCCACTACCATTTTCCATAGATATCTTGGCATTTTCCCATGACAGTGTTTCCCACAGCATGCTACCAGGCACCATGTATCTTGAGCCATGGTTCCCTTCAAACAGAGATTGTGAGAGATTTGCTCCATCGAGGTTTTTAATTTTTATGGATCTACCCAATATTCATACCTCCCATCCCGAGTCTTTCAGTAAGTCAAGAAAGAGCTGAGTTCTGAAATCCACATTTTTCAAGTTTTCCAATGCAGCTCATCTCAGGGAAAATGTGAACCCAAAATGTCAGTGGTGGCACCTAGTTGATTTTAAAACTTGGACTTCATTACCGGCAAAGGGGGGGGGGATTAGATGGCCAAGTATATTCCTTTAGCTGTGAAGCACATAACCAGCATGTGTCCTCCCCACACCCCTCCAACCACCATTCCATGGTTTAACACTGCTTCCACATTTCTGAGATGTTATAACTACTACAATAAAACTGTTTGGAACCCTGATTTAAAACACACACACACTCTCTCTGAGCATGTGCAGCTTTGCATTTTAAACTCACTTAAATCATAGCATCTTCATAACTACAGGGATAAAATGGAGTTTGCTTCTGCACTTGCCACTTTCTGGGTGGTCATTTGGCAGTCTCTTGGGCTTCAGGGCCCCTGGACCTTGGCTCCAAGGTTGAGCCCGAGCTGCCCCACTGGAAAACGTGCATATTAGGGAAAACTGCATATAAATTGCATATATTTGAGAAATGTGTGCACAAAACAGCATTTCGGCAATCTAAAGTACTCGGGGGAAAATGTGCACATTTAAAAATGTGTACAGAAAAGTGCACATTAATACGTACATTTGAGGAAATGTGCCCAAAGTGCACATTTACATAAATATTTATTACTATTTTTTAAACTGCAAGCTCATGCAGAAATGGGACGGAACGAGCTTGATCTCAAAAAACTGATAATCTCAGCAAGACTGAGATTGGCAGATCCAAACATCCCTACTATAGGAATCGCTACTAGTTCCCTACTTCTTCTGCCAACAGGACACCTGGTGGAGAAGGATGGTTTTCACCATCTAATGTGTAAACAGTGACATCTCCTAGATTTGGTCATGGTTATACATGCTCTTGTAACCAACAGAATTGATTGCTGTGGTGTGCTTTACATGAGGCTGCCTTTGAAGCTTGGAAGCTACAGCTGGTGCAAAGCACACCGCAACATGCCCTTTAAGGGGAATGAGACCCTAGGAGCTTCAAAGGAGGCCCTACTTTGGATTCCTTCAACAAGGGTATTTAAATCTGTTGTGGCATGAAGCAAGGCTTAATCCCAACTCTCTGGAATATGTTGCCCAAGGACATACACCTCAGGCTTAGCCTTCTTACCTTTAGAAAACACTGTAAGGGCTAAACTATATGTGAAATTGAGTCCATTATTACATTTAACATGCACGTTTAAAAATCCCAAAATGGAAATAGACACTGGGGATGAAAAGTGGGCAGCAAGGGGAAGTATAACCCTTTTTCCCTTGCCACTGTCCCAACGAAAATCCCCCCTCCGATGCTGCTATTTGCAGTGGGAGGAGGCATTGGGCCAAATCTATGGCTGCGTTAAGCTGAGGCGGGCTCCTCACAGCCAACTGGGGGATTCCCTTGAGGGGTCTTGGGAGCTTGCTTCATGGCCCAGCCCAGCCCAGCCCACCTGGGGGACTGGCATGCCTGCCACATATCCAGGTTGCAGGAAAGGCTCAGTATTAGCTCAGGTGAGCAGTAGATTCCTACTACACTCATCAACATTCTCTCCTGCATGCAGGCTGGGTGGTGCTATGGGTCAGCAGACAGGTCATCTGATGTCTTTTTCCTTGCCTTGAAACCTCTAAAAGTTGTGACTATATGCATCCTACTTCAGATCCTGTATATTTTCTGCTTTTGTACACCCATCCTGCTCCATGCTGCAGGCACAATGAGAGCTTTCTTTCCAATTGAAATATCACTGGGGTAGGCCAATTTTCATCAAAATCATTCCATCCAGTGGGGAAAGGGTGAAGCTACTGCTCCCTGTCCACCACGGTCCCATTCATACTTGGGGGACCCATAGGAGATATTTCCATTTTTAAAAAAATGCATGTTAGATTCAATAATGCATTGACAATTGTGTGTAGCCCTAAGACACAGATCTTCATTTTTCATACAGTTTTTGAGGGATTAATTGGAATGGGAACATTAAAAATGTAATATTATGGTACGAAATAGCTTGCTAACTGTTTTGTAATATTTTATAGAGCCATTTGATGTTTGATTGTAAATACAGTTCAAAATATTCATTCACCAAGTTTTAGGGCTCTTGTTTAGCAGTTCAAAAAATAAGCACAAGCATGTCAAGACTTCAAATCAGTTCAGAAGCTATTCAATAGTTGGGCAAAAGATAAAGATGTAGTTCCCTATGACATATGTATGTTTCCAAAAAAAAAATGATGATGAAATGGCAACTGCAGCTGGTGAAACTAATGACCTTGCTGTGAAATTAAAATCTGCATTCCCCATACAAAATGAATAAAACCAACTGATATCTATGAAGTTAAAAATGAAGGCACAGAAGACAATGCGCAGAGCAGGAATTTGACAGCACAGCACATAATATGATTGAAGGATATATTTGGTCATCTAAATTAATTTTATCATATATTATTATTATTATCTGAGAAGCAGGGAGGGGAGGTGTAACGCTCCCTTTCCCGCCATGATCCTGGTAACTATCGCCTTCCTCCTCAAGCTGCAAGAAGCTCCAATGGGAGCTCTTTTTCTCTGTCAGTAATTGCAGTGTCGGAGACCATTTCTGTCAGGATCCCTATCCTGATTCAAAATTGATCCCCCACATAAACTTAGTATTTTTTCCCATGAAAATTTTGTTTTGAAATTAAAAAGGTGGGCAACAAAAAAGAATATACATAATGCAAGATGATGATGATGATGATTTTTAAAAAACATGACATTGCAGGTGACACGTTTAACATCGTGCGTAGTTAGGTCATCAGTGACAGAGAACAGAGAGAGCTGTTCTCTGTGTGTTGTTGAAGATGAAGCATTTCACAGTGCAGTGCAGTGCAGTGCTGCTCTCTCTCTCTCTCTCTCTCTCTCTCTCCCCTGTTTTTAGGAGTCTGACTGCTTCCAAATAGGCAGGGCCAGCCCAAGACGTTCTGGTGCCTGAGGCAAAGATGGCACCCCCACCCGCCCATTCCATGTCCAGAAGCCAACTAAACTGGCAGTTGAATGTTATTTCTGCTAGGGGTGGAAGAACCAAGGCTGCTCAAACTCTCCAAAATTCTCTGAACTTCGCTTCAAAGCTCAGTTCAGCTTGCTCCTCTTCTCATTTGTGACCTATTTTTTAGGTTCGTTCAAACAGGAAAAGTGTGGTTTTTGAATGGGAAAAGTGCACATTTTTAAAAATGTACACTTTTTCCCCATCGACTAAAGCATGAAAATGTGAATTTTTTAAAGTGTGCATTATTTAAAGTGTGCATGTTTTAATGCGACCACCCAAGTTCAGGAAGTTGCGAACATTTTCAGAGATCATGCGCTCCATTCACATTCAGGTTTGCGAATGGGACATTTTCGAGTGATTTGAAAACTGAAACGAAATGCTTGTGCATCCCTAATTTCAACACTGGCAGTAGTCTATAGCTTAGACAGTGGTCTAGTTTAGGGGGTACAGGTCAGGTTGTGTGACATACATAGCTCCAGCAGAGGGGAACAGTCAGGGGCCTCAGGAGGTTGCATCATTCTGCTTAAGGGTATGGCTCGCCCTGCCAAAAGACTCTCTGCATGTTGGTGTAACTAACACATATTTCAGAAGACCACTATAAATTTCCCATGCTCCCTCATCCAAAGGAAATCAAAGGTGGCATTGCCCCTGGAATACATTTTTGTTGTTGTTTTAAAAACCTACCATAATAGAGGTGTGTGTGTGCATGTTTTAAACAAGTTACAATCTAAAGAAACATGATACAGCACTTAGTAATTTTATGTGAAGGAGCTTATTGTACCAAATGCTTTCAACATACACAAAAGAATTGCTTTTATAATCACCATTGTAGTCGTAATATATTTTTCTGAACCACTATAATTCTAGGAAAAGATTAATCAATATTTATGTATATTTTACATTTATAGTCCACATTTCTTTCAAGGAACTCCAGATGGCAAACATGGTCCTTCCCCACCCCATTTTATCCTCACAACAACATTGTGAGATAGGTTAAGTTAGGTGGTGACTGGCCCAGGATCACCCAGTGAGCTTCTTGGCCATGTGAGGATTTGAACCCAAGTCAAGTCCCCCCAGTCCTAACCAGGTTCATTCGCTCTCAAATTTTTGTTTGCTTAATATAAATATAAATTCTTCAAAGGAGAATGAAAGCATTTTGAGGAAGGAACTCATGCTATCACTCTTTGAAGTCCAACCAATCTCTGGAGACAGTCTGAAACAGTGCAGAATTCTTCAGATTATGTTTTATTTCTGTCATAAATCGCCTAGAAGCTATGGGTTGGTGGGGAGAGAACCAGTCCATTCACAGTATATCATCATGGCATTCATTGTCTGTATTTTCCATCACACCCACAGACTTATTCTCTGGCTTTAGGGATTCTTTGAGCAATTCTGCGAGGAGGCAGCCGCTATCTGCCGTAAGCAGCTTTCCCTGAGTTTCAATATTGCTAAAATCTACAGATTCCTCTAAAACTTAAATTGCTCTATATCTACTTGTCTCCAACACCTCATTCAGCTGAGTATACTTAAAATACTATGTTTTTCCTCTTCTGAAAAAAGAAAAGAAGTGAACAAGAGGAAAATACTTCCAGAACAAGTTATGGCTCAAAAATGAGCTGTCAGAACCCTGCAAATTTATAGTCAAGACAGATATTCAATACTTAAGCAGTCAGTTGTGCTGCCAGTACCTAGTGGCAGTTTTATATACCATATGTTGGCCTGTCAGAACAGGTCAAGGACTGTTTTAGTTAGGTCTGGATTTCCCAACTGTTCTTTATAAGCAGTACATTATTCAAGATGTTTACAACAATGCTTCAGATAGATAGATAGATAGATAGATAGATAGATAGATAGATAGATAGATGATAGATAGAAACAAAGATTCATAAACATACTGAATTGACCAACTGAAACAACACTATAGCTCTATGAGGAGAGAGATCACTAGCCCTGCCATCTCTTTGTCCGTTCCCATCACCCTGTACTCGTTGAAGGTGACTTTTGAAGACAGCCTCTTGTATCTCCACGCAACTGAGAACGCTGGCCATATTTAAATATATCTATGGTAAAAATCCAAACAATGTCCAGCTACTGGGCTGTTTATGTTGCACTAGCAGCCAGACACCATTGGATCTTTCCCTTTGCCTGTGTGAATGCTGCAATTCCGGTGGAATGCAGAAAAAGCAAATGATGTGGTACTGGGTACAGAATTATTGTTTTTACTCATAAATTATAATAGTATTGATATAGTGCTTTTAGATAGTCCTCTAATCTAAAACAGCTATCCACAGCAAGAACACGTTATATAGAAGAGACACAAAGACAGGAAACAGACCCAGCAACAAGCCGAGATGCCAACTCTTTCCACATATCTACATATCTACTCAGGGACAAAGGTTACTTTAATTGCCCTGCTTCGGCACCACTTTTTATCCAAATGCTAATGGTTGCACCTGGCAGGGGAGGGATTTTGATAGGGAACATGGCTGGGGAGGGAATGGTAAAATCCCCATGTGATGCAGTCCCAATGAAAATCACAATGGGTGGATGGAAAGACACACATACACACCATTTTTCTACTTTTTAAAATTCAGGCATGCTTGTTCACCATGCATCAAAAGTAACATTTAGTTTGGCCATCAGGCAATACTACTAAATGACGTAGTAAACATCAGCCAGAACATCAATGGTTCATTCACCTGGTTATCCTCCAAGCTGATATGTGCTATCACCTGCATTCTAAATAGGATAAACAGGACAGTCTGTACACAAAAGAATATGTGGACACAAATTGGAAATCTGATATAGGTTCCTTACTCAGGAACCAGTAAGAGAACATCTCAGTCTCCCAGGACAGTCCTCTGCTGACCTAAAAATGGCTCTTCTAAAACAAAGGAATTTCAAAGGGAGAGTCCAGCATGAAACTGCTGAATTAGAACTCACCAGGAGAGTTTACACAAACCCCCTCCTGTGCTGAGGGGTCAAAAGGGCATACCAGCTAGCCCCACCCACCCCTGGCTACAACCCAGCAACTGCACATTCAGTGGCAGTGTGAAAGGACACTATGCATATACCAGTGTTTGCACACAGAGAGCTTCTCCTTTTTAGTGGGGATCCTGATTAGCCCAGGATCCCCCCTTGAGTGGAGGAGCCCTATGTGTATACGTTGGTATGTATGTAGCGTCCCTTCATATGGCCACCAAACACATAGATACCAGGGGACAGGGCTGGCACAAAAATCAGCAGCAGTAGATGGGACTAGCCAGTGCAACCCCACATACCCACTCATACATTCTTTCAGCATGTGAAGACGTTCATATGAACCCCCCTAAGAGATTTGATTCTGTCCATTTGGGCGTGAAATGTCAGGAATGAATCTGAGGATGTAGAGATAGCTAGCCGCTCAGATTCAGAATGGGAACAGCCAGAACAGGGGGAGGCTCCCTCCCTAGTTAGCTCAGATACGGCAAGACTTTCTTTTCAAGATCTTGGCACACAGATAGCTCGGCCTGAACAGTCTCCCCTTACCTCCTCCATGAAAACCCATGAGGTCTTGGGGGAGGAGGAGAGTGAGGGGCATGACTTGAGGGATGCTAGGGTCCATTGCAGAGTGAAGCGGGAAAAGTTAGGGGCGGAGGTCAGATGCTCCACCAGGTTGGTTATGCATGACAGCCTACATAGGAGGGAGCAACTGTAAGGGAGGCGCATCTCCCCTAAGCTAGTCTGGCCAGGAAGTAGGGATGTACGAAAGTCACTTACCGTTTCGCGATCTGCTTCACGGTGGAGGGGGGGAGGCGCTCCGTCCCTCTCCCCGGAGTCCGCCCAGCTGGCTCTGCTCTGCGGGGATACTGTGGAGCCGCTGGCCAGCTCCACCCACAGCTGAACATCCGGCCGCTGGGCAGCAGAGACGCAAATGTGTGTCCCTGTATTTAACCGTGATAGGCTACGTAAATATTTACGTAGCCTATCACAGCAAAGTAAAAAAAAAACACACACATACACAAATGGCGGCGGCTACGGTGGCCGCCATTTGCGTTCCTTATTTTTCACCGTTTTAGTCTACGTAAATATTTACGTAGACTATTACAGCGAAAATAAAGGGGAACGCAAATAGCGTAGTGGGCGCTATTTGCGTTCCTTTTTGATTCGCCGTTTTAGCCTACGTAAATATTTATGTAGGCTAAAACGGCGAATCAAAAAGGAACACAAATAGCACCCACTACGCTATTTGTGTTCCCCTTTATTTTCGCCGTAATAGTCTACGTAAATATTTACGTAGACTAAAACGGCGAAAAATAAGGAACGCAAATGGTGGCCGCCGTAGCTGCCGCCATTTGCGTATGCCTTTTTTTTCTTCTTTTTTTACCCAGACGTGATAGGCTACGTAAGTCTTTACATAGCCTATCACATCTGGGTTAAAAAAAAAAAAGCCAGACTGCAAATGGCAGCGGCAGCAGCCGGTCGGAAGACCAGCTGCCGCCGCCGCCACCGCAGCTGCCGCTGGAGCTGCTGCCATCCAGAACATCCTCCCCAGGTAAGTCTCATCCCGGGGGGGGGGATCCGGGGGGGTGGGGGGTGGCAGGTCATTCCACCTCGGATTTTGGGGGGCCGAATGCCAGTGCATTCAGTCTCACTGAAATCCGTGGCGGAATTCTCCGCCATCCCTACCAGGAAGTTCTTGTTCAAACTGCCAGCAACTTTTCTAATTTCCACTTCAGCTCCTCTGTTGGTATTCATAATTGTGTGGAGTAGCTGTTTCCTTTGTAGCCTGAAAGTTTCCTAGAATTTGCATTTGTAAGGAACCTGGCCATTAACTAATAAAGTAGTGAGCCTGAAGCCTGGTATCTTGGATTGTGTTGATTGCAAAGGAGGAAGACAAAGGAACATCACATGAATAAAGGACAAGGGATTCCTGTCCCACTACAAATGCTAATTAACTCACCAATGCTAGGATGATAGCAGGAAGTTTAGATGACAGACACACACCCTTGCATGAGGGGGTTGTGGGGCCATACAGGCTAACCACAGAGACATCATGCCCGATGTTGGTACATGCACACACCCCTCACCAACTGCACATTCAGTGCACATGAAAAGGGGTTCTACACACATACTAATATACACACATAAATATCCTCTATGCTCGTGGGGATCCTGATCCAATGAGTCCCTTTTCACACATGTCAAATACTCAGACATTGGTAAGGTAGCCACTGAACACAGCAGTGGGAGTCAAGGCTGGCCTACACTGTCTCACAACCCTCCTCATGCGTTCCTCATGCGGGGTCTACATCTCCCTAGCATTACCATCAATTACTTCTGTCACAAATGGTCACTTAAATGGCACAGTTGGCTTTTTGTATTTCATTTCCATTTGACTCCACTGTCCACATTTTTATTCTTCTACATCTATTTGTATATACCTGCCACTGGGGATAAATCTTCATGTATCTTATGGGGTGAACTTTAGTCCAGAAAAGGTTTTGCCATAATAAAAGTGTTTGTCTGTAAGGGTCTATTTGACTCTGTTGAAAATGTAAAGTCTACCGTTGGATAAGGGAATATACCACTTTCTTATTTTTACTACATAGAATTGTGCACATAAACGATCAGTTAAATGTCATGTGGCATTTCTTAATGAGTCATTTATTCCAGCTGAGCCTGTTCTGGGGCTTTTAATGTGTTTAACTCTTGATTTTAGCTCATTCAACTAAGGACAACAGTGTTTGGAATATTTCCACCTTTCAGACAGATGGTATAGTTGCTTTTTTCAAAGTCTGATTATTCACCATTCTACAAATCATATTAAAAAGTTTAACAATGAAGCTTTAGGCCAACATTTATTTGCTACCGACTTATTATGTGGATTTTGGTTTATTGGCTGAAATAATCTGTTCAGATATATTTCTAAAGGAAATATGACCAGAAAAGATGTTAACATGTGGATGCTACTGATGTTAGGACTAAATCTGTCCTTGAGGCTTTACATCATTTTCAAGTATCAATTACAACATATCATTAAAAGTATTTCTTTAAGATATACCAAAATGGGAAACATTCTGACTAGTATGATTCAAGGAAAATATGTTTTGTACACTGCCAGTGCCCCTTCACAGATCACTGCCTTGTTGTGGCGAAGGGGCTTGCGTAACTCAGTGAAGCCATAAGCTATGCCGTGCAGGGCCACCCAAGATGGACAGGTCATGGTGGAGAGTTCTGAGAAAATGTGGTCCACTGGAGAAGGAAATGGCAACCCACTCCAGTATTCTTGCCAAGAAAACCCCATGGAACGTATCACAAGGCTAAAAGATATGATGCCGGAAGATGAGCCACTCAGGTTGCAAGGTGTCCAATATACTACTGGGGAAGAGCAGAGGGAATTTCAAGTAGCAACAGAAAGAGTGAAGCGGCTGGGCCAAACCCGAAAGGACACTCAGCTGTGGATGTGTCTGGTGGTGAAAGGAAGTCTGATGCTGTAAAGAACAATATTGTTTAGGAACCTGGAATGTCAGATCAATGAATCAAGGTAAGTTGGAGGTGGTCAAACATGAGATGGCAAGATTGAACATCGACATCTTGGGAATCAGCGAACTAAAATGGACACGCATGGGCAAATTTAATTCAGGCCCATCATATCTACTACTGTGGGCAAGAATCCCTTAGAAGAAATGGACAGCCCTCATAGTCAACAAAAGGGTGGGAAAAGCAGTACTGGGGTACAATCTCCAAAACGATAGAATGATCTCAGTACGAATCCAAGGCAAACCACTCAACATCACAGTAATTCAAGTCTATGCCCCAACCACTGAGGCCGAAGAAGCTGAGGTTGATCAGTTCTATGAAGACCTACTACAACACCTTCTAGAACTAACACCAAAAAACATGTCCTCTTCATCATAGGGGGTTGGAATGCTAACGTAGGAAGTCAAGAAATCACCAGGATAACAGGCAGGCATGGCCTTGGTGTACAAAATGAAGCAGGACAAAGGCTAATAGAGTTTTGCCAAGAGAACACGCTGATCATAGCAAACACGCTTTTCCAACAGCACAAGAGGCGACTCTGCACATGGACATCACCAGATGGTCAATATCGAAATCAGATTGATTATGTACTTTGCAGCCAAAGATGGAGAAGCTCCATACAGTCAGTAAAAAACAAGACCTGGAGCTGACTGTGGCTCAGATCATGAGCTGCTTCTTGCAAAATTCCGGCTTAAATTGAAGAATGTAGGGAAAACCACTAAACCATTCAGCTATGACCTAAATCATATCCCCTATGAATATACCGTGGAGGTGAGGAATAGATTTAAAGGATTAGACCTGATAGACAGAGTGCCTGAGGAACTATGGACAGAGGTCCGTAACATTGTTCAGGAGGCAGCAACTCAATCCATCCCAAAGAAAAAGAAATGCAAGAAAGCCAAGTGGTTGTCTGATGAGGCTTTACAAGTAGCTGAGGAAAGAAGGGAAGCGAAAAGCAAGGGAGAAAGGGGAAGATATACCCAACTCAATGCAGATTTCCAGAGAATAGCAAGGAGAGACAAGAAGGCCTTCTTAAATGAACAATGCAAAGAAATCGAAGAAAACAGTAGAATGGGAAAGACTAAAGATCTCTTCAAGAAAATCGGAAATATCAAGGGAATGTTTTGTGCAAAGACGCCGGGCATGATAAAGGACCAAGAAGGCAGGGACCTAACAGAAGCAGATGAGATTAATAAGAGATGGAAAGAATAGTTACACAGAAGAACTATACAGGAAAGATCTTAATGTCCCTGATAGCCATGATAGTGCGGTCACTGAACTTGAGCCGGATATCTTAGAGAGTGAAGTCAAGTGGGCCTTAGGAAGCATTACTAACAACAAAGCTAGTGGAGATGACAGTATTCCAGCTGAGCTATTTAAGATCCTAAAAGATGATGCTGTTAAAGTGCTGCACTCAATATGCCAACAAATTTGGAACACTCTGTCAGGGTGGACACTGAGCCCATAGAATCCCAGAGTAGTTCTGATTCTGAGGAAGAGCAGTCGCTCCTGGGAGAGAAGCGCGCTCCTCTTTCCCAGGGCCAACAGCTGACGGAGATTCCTCCCACCAGCATTCCTAGCTTAGATAGCAGTCCAGGGAGTGACAGAGTGCAGGAAGCAGACTTGATGGACGCGCGACGCCGATGCAGAGAGCGGCGCCAAATGGAGGGTGCAGAAAGGAGGCGTAGTGCCCGGTTGGCGCGCAAACAACGGTTGCGCCCAGAGGATCCAAGGGAAAAGGGGAGGGACTCTCCCTAGCCCATATGTTCAGGGGTCTGCCAGTAATTCCCTTTCAAACGGGGACCAACTGTTCCAACTTAGGGCATAGGTACTCTGCTGTTCATATCTAGTTGCTAACGGTAGAGTTGTTAAGTTGTAAAAGAGGAATAAAGCTTTGAAAAGATTCCATTTGTCTGTGTCTGGACTTGGCTACTGGATTAGACTGAGAGAGGCCTCCAAGGAGCCCTTGACACACTCAGCAATGGCCACAAGACTGGAAAAGGTCAGTTTACATTCCAATTCCAAAGAAGGGCAATGCCAAAGAGTGTTCAAACTACCGTACAATTGTGCTCATTTCACATGCCAGCAAGGTTATGCTCAAAATCCTACAAGCTCGGCTTCAGCAGTATGTGAACCGAGAACTACCAGAAGTACAAGCTGGGTTTCGAAGAGGCAGAGGAACTAGAGATCAAATCGCCAACATTCGCTGGATCATGGAGAAAGCAAGAGAATTCCAGAAAAATGTCTATTTCTGCTTCATTGACTATGCTAAAGCCTTTGATTGTGTGGATCACAACAAACTCTGGCAAATTCTTAAAGAGATGGGTTTACCAGACCACCTTACCTGTCTCCTGAGAAACCTGTACGAGGGTCAAGAAGCAACAGTAAGAACCAGACATGGAACAACCGATTGGTTCAAAATTGGGAAAGGAGTACGACAAGGCTCCATATTGTCACCCTGCTTATTTAACTTATATGCAGAGTACATCATGAGAAATGCCGGGTTGGATGAATCACAGGTCGGAATTAAGATTGCCGGGAGAATTATCAACAACCTCAGATACACAGACAATACCACCCTAAAGGCAGAAAGCGAAGAGGATCTAAAGAGCCTCTTGTTGAAGGTGAAAGAGGAGAGTGCAAAAGCTGGTTTGAAACTCAACATTAAAAAAACGAAGATCATGGCATCTGGCCCCATCACTTCCTGGCATATAGAAGGGGAAGAAATGGAAGCAGTGACAGATTTTACTTTCTTGGGCTCCAAGATCACCGCAGACGGTGACTGTAGCCATGAAATTAAAAGACGCTTGCTCCTTGGGAGGAAAGCTATGGCACACCTAGACAGCATAGTAAGAAGCAGAGACATCACTTTGCCAACAAAGGTTCGTCTAATCAAAGCTATGGTTTTCCCAGTAGCAACGTGTGGCTGTGAGAGCTGGACTATAAGGAAGGCTGAGCACCGAAGAATCGATGCTTTCGAACTGTGGTGCTGGAGAAGACTCTTACGAGTCCCCTGGACTGCAAGGAGGTCAAATCAGTCCATCCTAAAGGAAATCAACCCTGACTGCTCATTGGAAGGACAGATACTGAAGCTGAAGCTCCAATATTTTGGCCACCTAATGCGAAGAGAAAACTCTCTGGAAAAGACCCTGATGCTGGGAAAGACTGAAGGCAAAAGGAGAAGGGGACGGCAGAGGATGAGATGGCTAGATAGCATCACCAATGCAATCAATATGGACTTGAGCACACTCTGGGAGAGAGTGGAAGACAGGAAGGCCTGGTGTGCTATGGTCCATGGGGTCACGAAGAGTCGGACACGACTGAACGACTGAACAACAACAACACTGCCAGTGATTTTACCATTATGTTTTGCAAGCTGATATGTTAAAAATTCATTTGCAAGCTTTCCCAAAGCAATTTCTCCTTTTTCAAATGGTTATGTCTCTCTGCCCTCCCAGAAAACTAAGTGCCATCTCTTGATCTCCTGAAGATGTAAAGTGATAGAGCTTCCAACAGTTCCCTTGTTTATTAGGCATGGATGTTTTTTTAAATGCCTTCCTAATAACTACTTCTTAGACACACTCTTTGGATTGGTGTGATTAGGTAATTATAATTCTGACACATGACAGCTATTATATGTATGCTTGAAATTTCATCTGTGGAAGAAGTTTCTAAATTTGAACTGCAAAAAGAATCACTGCATTGAACAGGATGTTATTATGCAAGTGCTCTCTCTCGCTCTCACTCTCTTTGCTTTTAATACTTTGCAGATTAACAAAATAATGTATCTGGATGAACATGACAGGAAAAGAATTTTAAGATTTCATCTAAATGAAAGAAAAACCTTTCTTTATCAGCAGTAAATTATGCAGCTACCAAAATATTTTTCTAAGGATAGAATCTCTGGTTGAAATTGTTGACTTTGAGGGGGCTGGTGCGTGCTCCACAATTCTACCCTTGTCAAAATTCCACCAGGTACATCTAAATACACAGAGGCCCCATTTCCAAAACTGCAATAGCTTTGGGGTTTATTATTCTCACATTGTAAAGGCTTGCTAGTCCATGAAGATAGAATTAAATTGAGGGAGAAAGGCAGGAGAGTACAACCAAAGCAGAAGAAACTGAAGGCTCACCTGATCCAGGCAGCTTGCTAATACAAGCTGCTAAGTATACAAGACCTTCCCCACCCACAACCAGGTTGCAATTCTGCATCTATTTACTTAAGTTTATTTATTTATTTATTTACTTATTTATGCCCCACCTTTCTACCAAGAAAAATGGCACTCAAGGGGGACGTTGATACCTGCAGGCACCACATTGCTGTCCTGTATTCTGAGTGTTTTAGGGGACGGAGACAATTTGAGGTGCAGTAGCTCAAGTAGGGTAGCTGCTTACACATCAACAGAAATTAGGGCAAAAGATGGCACCAATTTGCATAACATTCACATATACTAAATGATATGTATAGATGCAGATTTAGAAGTAATAACTATAATTTAAATAGAAATAGAATACATTTCATCAGAATAGGGAAGACTGGAACCAGTTGACCAGTGTCTCTGCTGTCTGCTCTCCAGGTGCTGTAAATGAGCAACTTCAAGATCCCAAATAGAGAACACCTTCAAATAGAGGACTGTCACCTGTAAAGTAGGACACCTGGCCACCCTAAGTTCAAGGCTGGCTTGCCAGGGGAAGGAAGCCTTACATGGAGTGCTGGAAGTTTTTTTCTCAGCCCAGCAGCAAATATTTGCTAGTAGAATGAGGGCTCTCAAGAAACAGCAGATGCACCCTGACAGACTGAAAGCTCTTAACTACAGATCCTGATCTTTGAATCGTACTAGAAATGAAATGATGCTACCAAGGATGCCTCCCTGTTTATGAAGAAAAGTCTAAAAACTCAGACAGTGTGTTATGATTGCTCTGTCCAAGGTGTGGGAGATCAAGGAAATCTTTCATATTTGCATGATCTTACCCCTGCTCGATTAGGAAATTCTATAATCAAGTGCCTCCAAGAGAATTATGGAATTAAAATGGGATTCCAATGCCTAATATCACCCAGTATGGGTTTCTGACCCAAGAGTAATTAAAATGTCTTGCCTCTGAAGTTTGCCAAATGAGAGACAATTGTACCAGGCAATTAGAAAGAGATCGTTAGTATCCCTTTACTGTTTAGAAAAGAATCCAGATAAGGAGGTGTCAATGTTTAATTTAGGTTTATGACTTTCAATTAGCAGAGTCTCGTAAGGTCATCAGGTCAGATGGGCCATCAGATAAGTGACCAAGAGGCCTCACTGGAAACCGTAAATACGTAAGAAAAACAAGCTCACAAGACAAGATGATATCAAGTGAACATGTTTGTTTCAAAAACATACCTGTAACAAGCCTCAAAGAAAGTTAAGATGTTTATATAAGTATGTTTGGTATGCCCATTAATCTCCATAAGAAACTTCAAAATTCGATACTCTTATTTAGACATATGAAGATTTAGAGTAGAAAGGTCATCTTGGGAATTCTTGGATAAGAAATATGTTGTTGTTGTTGTTGTTGTTCAGTCGTTCAGTCATGTCCGACTCTTCGTGACCCCATGGACCATAGCACACCAGGCCTTCCTGTCCTGCGCTCTCTCCCGGAGTGTGCTCAAGTTCATATTCATTGCATCGGTGATGCTATCTGGCCATCTCATCCTCTGCCGTCCCCTTCTCCTTTTGCCTTCAGTCTTTCCCAGCATCACGGTCTTTTCCAGAGAGTTTTCTCTTTGCATTAGGTGGCCAAAATATTTGAGCTTCATATAAACTGTAGTAAAAATAGTTTGGACATATTTTGTAGCATCCAAAATTATATAAAGAAGACTCAGAACACACAATAGTGGAAGCTATCCTTTAGGATCAGCTTTCCCCAGCATGTTGCCTGTAGAATCAACCTGGTAAGCTTGATATTATCATTGAGAATTAGCATATGTATTTGCCTCTGCTTAGAAGCCTTGTTTAAGAATGATGTTAGATATGTCATGTGTTTGAATTTATGCATGCATAAGCTCTTATATTTAGTACGGTTATGCTAATACTTTGTAGTAAAAGACAAAAAGACAAATCTTGTCTGAGAGAGTGTTCCTTAAGAACTAGAATTCTGTATTACCCATATCGGAGTAAAGTATTGAACTGGCTCTAAATGGCATCTACACAGTAGACAAGTGATCAGTAGTTGCCAATGTACTGACAATATAGTTTGAGAGAATCTCTGAACCAGGGCATAATTTATTTATTTATTTATTTATTGCATTTATACCCCGCCTTTCTCCCTCTCGCAAGGAACTCAAGGCAGCTTACATTCTCCTCCTCCTCACCGTTGTATCCTCACAACAACAACCCTGTGAGGTAGGTTGGGCTGAGAGTCTGTGACTGGCCCAAAGTCACCCAGTGAGCTTCCATGGCCAAGTGGGGACTAGAACCCGGATCTCCCGGCTCCCAGTCCGTCACTCTCACCACTACACTACACTGGCTCTCAAGCCACAAAGGTGTGCTAAATTGTTCCATCAGTGTGTTAATCTGAAGCCAGAGAGGGACGGAACCAGCACAATTGACCATGTAACATCAGAGTATTTCAAAAGAGTCAAAATGACTTCTGTTCTGTGACACTTCAAAAGTGGTCTGTTACACATAGTGCCTCTGTTCTCAGCCCACCTGTGAGGCCCATATCGACCCCTTATATTGTGTGCCAAACAGAAGCCCTTGGTATTACAAAATCTAAAACTTTGGGAACAGAAGGGGGGGAGGAAAGTGAATTAAATTTAACATCAAAAAGGCAGCATAGAAGCAACTGTACTGAGATATTGATTTTATATTTAATTAATTTTAAAGTTCTGTGGGGTTTATTTCTAAACTGAATTCCTCCCACAGAGTAGTTGCAGCACTTAGATCCAAGGTAGAGATGATCAAGAGGTTTTTGTGGAAGCTGGGGAGAGTGGGGGGAGGAACACACACTGAAGCAATTCTCTTTCTTCTATAGAGTATAGCTGGGACATTCTGAATTGACTAGTGTTTATCACATTCTAGAAAGCTATGCTGTTCTGAACTAGAGACTTTTCACCACTTAGGAGAGACTATATGACAAGTCTCAAAAACAGGACCAACCCAGTGAATTTCTAACATGCTAGGGAGGTTTGGGCAGGGGGGATATACATTACAGTCTAAGAACTTTTAGCATAACTCTAAAATAATTTTTTGGTCCAGGAGCAACTCATCCCATAGCCTCCAACCTTTAGGTGAAAACAGGGATCCCTACTGCCATAAGTTAACCACCCAAGCCTCTACTTCCAAAGGATGGATGATCAGTTCATTTCTGGCCCATATCAATACCAAACGGGTTTATTCATAAGTCCATTTTTCCTCATTTATGCATTAATGTGTCGTTTAAAAAAGAAATCACAAAGATTTGTATATAAATATGTACTGAACATATTTTCTCACATCTTTCTCACATGATGCACATTTATAAACATAATCTAATTGTATCAATTACTAAGCATATTTTATCCCAAAATACACATTTTAAATAGATTTTGTTACATTTTTGGAGCTGGAAAAGGCATTGCAACGTTTGGAGAAGGGCAAAATCTGAAGGATAATTATGTTCCGATCTGCACTTTACTCCAGGAGGTGAGTATCAGATCTGTTCTAGGGATGTACGAAACTCACCTTTTCATGGAATTTTTTGCAGTGGGGGGGGAGGCGCTCTGTCCCTCCCCCCAGAATCCTTGACGGGGGGGAGGTGATCTGGTCCTCCCCCCAGAATCCTGCCCGGCCAGCTCCGCTCCGTGGAGGATCCGCAGAGCAGCTGGCCAGGGCCATCCGCAGCTGGATTTCCGGCTGCGGATGGGCCACTGCGGAAGCAAATGGCGGAGGCCATAGCGGCCGCCATTTGCATCCAGCCAGGCTGCCGTGATAGGCTACGTAAGTATTTACGTAGCCTATCATGGCAACCCAAACAAAAAACAAAGAAAACCCGGCGTACGCAAATGGCAGCGGCTACGGGGGCCGCCATTTGCGTTCCCTATTTTTCACCATTCTAGCCTATGTAAATATTTATGTAGGCTAGAACGGTGGAAAAAAAAGGAATGCAAGTAGCGCCCACTATGCTATTTGCTTTCCCCTTTTTTTCGCCGTAATAGCCTACGTAAATATTTACGTCGGCTAGAACGGCGAAAAATAGGGAACGCAAATGGCGGCCGCCACAGCCGCCGCCATTTACGTACACTGTTTTTTTTGGGGGGGGGGTTAGCCGTGATAGGCTACGTAAATACTTACGTAGCCTATCACAGCTGCAAGGCCGCCAATGGCGGCCGCAGCAGCCTGGCTGCGGCCGGCCAGCAGACCAGCCGCCAGAGCCGCAGCAGCCACCGCAGCCGCCGCCACCGCATCCGCTGCAGGTAAGTTCCATCCCGGGGGGATTCCGTGTGGGGGGCAGGAGGCCGTTCACTGGAATCCATGGTGGAATTCTCTGCCATCCCTAATCTGTTCACATTGGAATCCACAAAACTCTGGTCCCTCAAGAATCTCCACTACCACCCCACCTGTTATGCTGACTCCTGCTGATCTGAACTCCACAATTTCCAGACCTTGACAGAAATTATGGACCCAACAATGATATGTTGCATAACAACAAACTAAGCAAAATCACACCTAAACAATTATTAGATGCATCAAAACTAGGGATGTTGGAGAAAACCAAGACAGTTTCAAATAATTTTGGATTTCTATTAATTTGTCCCACATATTTGGCAATGGACTGGCATCTTCTGAGTCAGGCAGATTCCACGGACTTGTGGACCTTTTTTTTTTTTTTTAACTTTCTCAAATTGCATGCATATTTTCGCGCAGAAAACAAAAGTTACTGAAAAATATGCTAATATCTATGTCATTTTTTTAAAAAAATCACATTTTATATATCTCTGATCTCTCTTCAGTCTCTGCTATGCAGAACTCTTTTTTCTTGTGCTCTGCTCATTGATTGTACACTGAGCAAAGAACAATATGCAAAATGTTACATGCCAGAAAAAATTACATAAATTGCGGTGGATTTTTTTTTGCATACTTTTCTGAAGGGGCCGGGGGGGAGAGCTGATTCAGTTGATGAGCAGACAACAGAACAAAAGATGCCTGACAATCTGAGAAACACAAACGGAACAGATTAAACAAAATCTGTACATCCCAAATGAAAATGTAAATGTAAAAGGTTCTTGAACACTCTACCTTGCAGTGACCAAAATGCAGAGCAAGTATTATTATTTTTGAGGGAATGCAAGATTGGCATAGGGCAGGGATAGGCAATCTGGTGCCCTCCAGCTGTTTTGGATTACAACTGACCATTGGCCATACTGGCTAGAGCTTATGGGAGTTGTAGGCCGAAACATCTGAAGGGTGCCTGCTTGCCTACTGTTGGCGTAAGGAGTTGCATCCTATGTTACTTTACTGAACTGCTCAGAGAGGTTTGGCTATTGGGCAGTATACAAATGTAGTAAACAAAGAAATAAATAGTCGTACTTAGAGTAGACCCATTGAAATGAACGCAATTTAAGTTAGACTAGCATTGGCTACAACCCAGGGTTTCCACATAGTTTCAAAAACATAATAATTGGGAAATGGCCCAGCAAGAGGATTGCAGGACTGTCAGTTCTTAAGAACTATGAGGCAACTAAAAATATAGGGCAGTATCTAGCCTGTGTGCTAGCAGGACCCACTGCTGGCACAGCAGAGAGCTAACAGTTCTAAAAACAACTAGGGATGTCAGAGAATTCCGCGACGGATCTCGGTGAGGCCGAATGCCAGTGCATGCGGCCCCCCGAAATCCATCGTGGAATGAAGCCCCTGCCCCCCCAACCCACGAAAAGCGCGTGGGACGAAGTCCCCACCGCCCCACACCACACAAGGTAATGAAGCACTTACCTGCTCCTGTCCATGCTGCTTTGCGAATGGCGGCCATCCTGCGGCTGCCATTTGCTTCCTCTTCATATCCGTGATAGGCTACATAAATACTTACGTAGCCTATCACGGCAGGGGGGGGGGAAACCCAGCGTACGCAAATGGCAGTGGCTACCGCCATTTGCGTACACTGGCATTTTTCCCCCTGCCGTGATAGGCTAAGTAAATATTTACGTAGCCTATCACAGCTCAATACAGGGATGCAAATGGCGGCGGCTACGACAGCCACCATTTGCATCCCTGCAGGTCTGCCCAGCGGCTGGATGTCTGGCTGCGGGCGGCCAGAGCTGGCCGGCAGCTCTGCGGCTTGGCCACGGAGCGGAGCCGGCCGGGCAGGATTCCGGGGGGAGGGACGGAGCACCTCCTCCCCCGTCGAGGATTCCGGGGGGAGGGACGGAGCGCCTTCCCCCCACCGCGGATTGCCCGGCACGGAGCCAGGTAAGTGTTTTGTACATCCCTAAAAACAACCCAAATGAGCCGAAATGCTCATTTCCAGAACAAGGCAGGTCAGCAAAGCTAGCAGAAGGCAGCTCTGCTGACCTGTCCTGATCCAGAAACAAGCGTTTCACTTCTTTCCGGGGTGCTTTTCAAACCACTAGCTCCCTGTTGTGTGAGTGGTGGGTCCTGCTTGTTCAATAAATCCAGCAGGAGCACAATGGTATGCTTGGATACAGCCCATAGACTCTGACCCTAAGATAACACGTCTTAAGGGAGTTCACAGAATCACATTTTCCCATCTCCTCGTCCTCCCCCCAGCAGTCCCCCACACCCCGTCCCACATTGTTCAGGAGGAGCCCCAACCATCTGGAGAGGCTTTGGTGGGGCAGTGGTGGCTGAAGGGGCGAGACAGTTCCATGAACTTCCTCAAGTTAACTTTTCTTAGGCTTAAGGCAAGCCATAGATGGTCGTTAATATTATACTTCATATTTTTAAGCCAACGTTATAATTCAAGGGGTCTGATTCACTCTACAGATCTTCACATCCCAAAAATAAATATTTGGTCCCATATACTGAGAGAAAAAGAAAGTAAAAAATACAAAGAAACCTACCAAGAATATAGTTTTCATTATTAAAATGTTAAAGAAGATTAAGACAAAACTAAAACAACCAATACCACTTTGTCCTGGATAGAATTGGACCCCAAGGGAAGCAGTGGTCAACTGGGAACTTGAGAATGCTCTGGCAGAGGGCAGCTACGACTGGAAGCTCAAGGGTCATGTTCAGTCAGCAGTTATTCTGGGTAATCAAGAGCACAGCATCTTGCTGATCTAGAATGTTTGAAACATTTGAAACATGCAAAACATACACAAGTCCTTGCACAACAGAACTGCCCAGAGTCTCAGCCAGAAGTCAAATTACAGATAGGCAAATAAGCACCAACTAAATAACTGAACAACCCAAATACAACTAAAGCAACGTTTCCCCCAGCCCCTTACTTTATAGCTCGTGCTGTCCCAAGGAGTGACATGAAGGAGGGGGAATCTTCAGCTTTCTGGTTCTGGAAATGATTGGGAAAGAGGGGGAGAGCTTTCCTGTTTGCTACCAACCCTGCTCACATTCATTTCTTCAAATGTTCTAAGGGCCAGTTTTGGGCAAAGGGATGCCAGTTTTCTTCACAAGGGAAAAGCATTCTGTACATGCTCAGCGGGACTTCCTTACCTTAAGTATTTCAAGGGGGGAGAGGAACCTTTGTTTCCTCAGGAAACGATACTCAAAGGTACTTCACACACAGAACCAAAAATATTTAATTAAAAAAGGTGGCAGCTCTTTTAGCTTAGCATCCTAATTGTGAGTCATAATCCCATATTAAGGTCTGTGGGGTTGCCCACATCTTCAAAGCCCCAGAGTGTGAAAAGGAAAAGATGACAGTGTTGAACAGAAGCAGAGGGCAGCTACGACTGGAAGCTCAAGGGTCATGTTCAGTCAGCAGTTATTCTGGGTAATCAAGAGCACAGCATAACTGCACCTTGGGCAGCGTTCTGCAGAAGTGGGTAGCCTGGGGTCGTTCCTCATGGAAGAGGCTTTTGTTCCAGCAAGGGACCAGCAGCAACTGAGGACTTAAGTAGGTCAGCTCAGGTCCCTGAGATGCTCCACCTCCCACTGGGCACCGACTGCAACCTTAAAAGGTCCGTGCTTATTTCTGTAGCCTTAAGCTCCTCCGCAGCAGAGGGACCTGGCTGGGACAGCCAGCATTGGAGGGCCAAATTCTTGGGTTCCTGAGGGTCCTCACTGGAGTGGGGTGACCAATATCTCATTGGGCTCAGAGTCCTCTTTGAGGTGATGCTGAACCACCATGACACTCTGCAGAAGTTGCTTATGAATGTTCACAGCTTGTAATACAAAATTGGCAACTGATTCAGTTATATAAGATTGTGTATCAATAACGAGAAATGCCTTATACCACTATAAAGACTATCCCAGATCCTTTCTGGGAAAGGAAGCAATCAAAGGACAAATAAATCTGGTTCTTTCATCTGTATAAATATTATACAGTAGTAGCATCTGTAGTACAATTGCTAGCTCTTCAATACTACATGGACATGCACAGTTCACATATGGAATGCCATTAAATCTTCCTTCCAAAAGAGTTGAAGGGACAAAAACTAGTGTAAATGCTTTCCTATATTTTGAATAAATAATGACTTCATGCATTAGCACAGCCTCCCTGTGGAACTATAACAGACTCCAAATGTAACGGAGAACAAATATTCATGGCAGATGCTACAGAGCTCTGATAATAAATTATCTTTGACCCACTGGGGTAAAACCAATTTTGCTTTCTTGTAGCCCAAGGAAAAAATATAAGGTACTGACATATCATAAGTACAAGACATATCATAAGTCTCCAAGATAACTCTTCCAATCACTCCTGTAAGCATCTCCCTATACTATATAACAAATTACTTCTAATATAAAAAATTAAAAGTATTATCCGAGAATGAAAATCTCAGCCAATAAGTTGCAGCCAAGTCTAGCCTTCTACTAAAATAATGCCAGTTTCTATTCTAACTTCTGCTCATGGCATATATGTGGTCATACCAAATATTATATGCCCAAATAATAGACAGAACTGCCTCAAACAAAAGTTGTGCCAGGGATTTAGCATAGAAGACCTGAAAGGCTGAAGGACAAAATCCATGGTTTGGGGATCCCAGGGAGTTTATCATGGAGATCTTCACTTCCTTCACTGGCCATTCCCTATTTATTCCTGAAATGTCCCAAAATACATTAAGGGTGAAATCCTATGCATATTTAGACAGAAAAGGGTCCCACAACTAGGATGCAAGAGCCCCGTCCAAGAGGCCCTGCGCCCCGTCCCCTGGACCCTGCTCACTGAGCTCCAGGGCATGGACAGACCCAGCCAACAAGTGTCCTGGAGCTCAGCGAGTGCCCAGGAACAGCTCGGACTTGTCGCCGCATATGCCCAATGACAAAAGCAGCTGGGGCGCGCAGCTCCTCCTGCCCAGTTGGTAGTCAAAGAAGCTTCCTTGACAGTTGACCAGGCAGGAGGGGACCTTGGCCAGTGCCCCAGCTGCTAGCCATCTCCTGCTCGTGAGCAGGAGATGGCTAGCAGCTTTAGCATGTGCTGTGCCTCCTCCTCCTGCTGCCCGGTCAGCTGTCAAGGGAGCTTCCCGAGGAGGCCAGGGCAAGAGCACTGGGGGGTGGCTGCGACAAGACCCATCCTACATCTGCCAGCTGTCAAAGGAACTGGTGCAGGCAGGAAGGGCCTTGGCAGCACCCAGCACTCCTTGGCAGGAGGACAGGGTTAGAGTGCTTGGGGGGGGGGTGCCATGCTGAGGACTCCAGCAGTCAGCCCTTGTACACATAAAGCACAACGCTTGACTGCCAGAGTCCTTGGCGCGGAGAGGAGTGGTGGCTCATGCGGCTTGGTGGGTGGGTGGGCCAAGCAAGGAGGCTCCCTGCTCAGGTCCAGGCCATGCAAGTGGGGTGGGGGGCAGCTCAACAAGCTCTTTCATACCCCAGACACAGACGGGTCCATCCATCCCTACCTACAACTTCCAGTATTTCCCAGCCAGCACTGCTTCCTGTGGAATGCTGGGATTTGTAGGACATTTTTCTGTCTAAACATGCATAGGAATGTGCCTTAAATAAGTATTTATGTGAATGGTACACAAGCAAAAACCTTCACAGGTGATTCAGACACATACAGTCAAAGCCCTGGGCAAACCTTTTGGCAGAGAACAGTGGGCTGTTGGATAAACAGGTCAGATAAAATTAGGGCAGATGCAAAGGCCCAGAGACAAGCAGATTATAAATCTGAATACTACAATGTAGGCCACCTCTACCTGCTATGTACAAATATCTTACTAAAGAAAAGTTTTGGCAGGAACCAGCAACAAACAAAGGAATGTTAATGCTGACACTACGATACTGCTGAGATAGACAACAATTCCTGGAGAGTTGCCCAGGATAATCGTGTCTTGAATTATAAGCAGCTCAGCCAATTTCCTAGTAACCAAGTTCTGCCTCCTCTGGCAGGAAAGAATTTCTCCTCTTCCAATTGTCACATCACCTCCTGGGTTTTGTCATTCTACTAAACCAACACAGTGTCAGGGTTTGCAAACTTCCAGTGGATGAAGAGGAAGAAGCACAAGTACCAGCAGTAAAAAGTGGAAGGTGGAAAGCAAATAAGCACTGGGGATTTTGATGTTTTGGCTGTGGTTCTAGTTGCTGATCTAGAATGTTTGAAACATTTGAAACATGCAAAACATACACAAGTCCTTGCACAACAGAACTGCCCAGAATCTCAGCCAAAAGTCAAATTACAGATAGGCAAATAAGCACCAACTAAATAACTGAACAACCCAAATACAACTAAAGCAACGTTTCCCCCAACCCCTTACTTTATAGCTCGTGCTGTCCCAAGGAGTGACATGAAGGAGGGGGAATCTTCAGCTTTCTGGTTCTGGAAATGATTGGGGAAGAGGGGGAGAGCTTTCCTGTTTGCTACCAACTCTCCTTACATTCATTTCTTCAAATGTTCTAAGGGCCAGTTTTGGGCAAAGGGATGCCAGTTTCCTTCACAAGGGAAAAGCATTCTGTACATGCTCAGCGGGACTTCCTTACCTTAAGTATTTCAAGGGGGGGGGAATCTTTGTTTCCTCCGGAAATGATACTCAAAGGTACTTCACACACAGAACCAAACATATTTAATTAAAAAGGTGGCAGCTCTTTTAGCTTAGCATCCTGATTGTGAGTCATAATCCCATATTAAGGTCTGTGGGGTTGCCCACATCTTCAAAGCCCCAGAGTGTGAAAAGGAAAAGATGACAGTGTTGAACAGAAGCAGGAAAGCGTCACAAGTCTTGTTTTCCCTGAGCCCTTGGGTGCCCTGGATGTCAAACAGTGCCAGCGGAAAACAATATATATATTAAGATACAGGATGGCAAGTTAAAGTAAGCAAAGCACCTTTGATTTGCAGAAACATTAATCATTCGATTAGATCCTCTAGAGTGCACTTTCTTTCAAAGCCAGCCTCATAAACAAGATAAATTAGCACTGTCAACGAATTCAGAAATAAGACCTCTTCTTCTTCTCACCTACTTCGTTAAAGATATATTAGATAATTTGACACTCCAGTATCAACTGAGCAAAACAAAACAGAATTTCAGAACTTGCACTTCCTACACACTGATCTTATTGTTTCAAGGCGGTGAAGACATTAAAGTAACAGGTTGAGGAAAACCATGTTATCTTAACTGACACTTTCCTCCATTTTCAAGTCATTAACATTTTGTCACAATCTCTTCAATGAGCTCTAGAAAACATTAGAGCTAGTTGGTTTAAGAGAAGAAAAATTAAAAAGAAAGGATTTAAAAATGTATATAAACTAACGCATTTGTGATTTGGTGGGAGTGACACTGATAGCTTCTGATGCAGGGATGTGTTTTGGTATTTGGGTTCCTTAGAAGAAACATTAATATTATGCTCTCCAGATGCACACATAGTCTGACACCACTATGCCTAGCAGCTGCACCCCTCCCATACCACTAAGGTCTATGGTTGCTGAGCCCCCCTTCTAAAAACACACACACTCCCCTTGTTTTGGTCCTTGGCTGAGGCCTTCTCTTTTATGGCTCCCATAGAATTCTGGCACCAGAGTCCAGATAGGCTACCACAGCATATCCATTTGTGCCTCAAGCTGCTCCTTGCCCCAGTCCAGCCAGACTGCCACTTAGAGCCTTTGCCTGTTTCTTGGACCATCCTTGCCTTCCCATGTTATCAGGGTCATTCTCCTTCCTTTCACTTACTGAACCTGAGCAAATAAAGAAGACGACCCTATGCCCCCCTGCATGCAAGGGATCTTAAGTTGCTAGCTGTGCAGACATAAGGAAAAAGAGGGGATCTATTGTCTAAGACAAACATAGAATTTTTCTTTGTTGGTAGCATTTCTGGTACATTCACATACTTCTGTAACAGCTGAAACTATAGGCGTGCACAAGTAGGCATGGACACAGACTCTGTGTGATATATCTACAACCAAATCTATGCAAAACAAGTAATTGTGTCCTATGGTACTGGGTTCCCATGAAAATGTCTACTAAGAGTGCAACCCTATATGTGTCTACTTAGGAATAAGCCCCATTGAGTTCAATGGGGCTTATTCCCAGGTAAGTGGGTATAGGGCTCAATGACCTTCCAAGAGTGCAGATATTTTGAGTTTGCACAGGAGTTTTAAAGCACAAAACTGGCATGCAATATTCCACCTGGACATATTTTAGGCAACATCGGCTTCCAGCATTCCCATGTCCACCAAGGACAGCAAGAATTTGTCCATCTAGGAACAGGAAACATATGGCATGGGAGAACATGGCATGGGCAACATTCCTAAACTTTTGTTCACTATGCTTCCAATTGCCTTTTATTTCCCCCCTACACACATGCACGCACGCACGCACGCACGGGCAAGGGTCCAGCTTTGGCTGAG
Source organism: Heloderma suspectum (assembly GCF_057233095.1). NCBI lineage: Eukaryota > Metazoa > Chordata > Lepidosauria > Squamata > Helodermatidae > Heloderma > Heloderma suspectum. The sequence continues at coordinate 121,665,136 of NC_139460.1, read as the reverse complement.
AACAGGTGGAATGCGGACTTCATGGACATCTGTCTGCTTACAGTCAGTGTGGTGTAGTGGTTAGAGTGCTGGACTGGGATTCGGGTTCTAGTCCCCACTTGGCCATGAAGCTCACTGGCTGACTTCGGGCTAGTCACTGACTCTCATCCTAACCTCCTTCACAGGGTTGTTGTGAGGATAACATGGAGAGGAAAAGGACCAAGTAAGCCACCTTGGGTTCCTTGCAAGAGGAAAAAATGAGGGATATAAATGTAACTCTATGAGTGTGCACACGTGTACATGCACATCCAAACGAGAGATAAAGCATGTGCAGACATGCATTTTAGGCAAATATGTCTGGTATAACATTTATAACTCAGACTTGGCTGGAATGGGACACTGCAGAAAGAATGAAACAAAAAACTTAAAGGTTCAAATCAAACACTGTGGTTTTACAACAGCCAAAGGAAGCTACCATGTTTTATCTGCAGGTTACAGTAGAGATCAAGAGGGAGCACTAGTCATTACAGGTCTCTTCCAGTGATTTAATAGACTGTCACAATGTGCACTAAGGAGCAAGTAGGGATGGACGGATTACTTACCCTGTTCCGGTCCAGGGCATCCGCTGTGTGGGGGAGATGATCCATCCCTCCCCCCAGAATCCTCCCCAGCCGGCTCTGCTCTGCAGCGAGTCTGCAGAGCCACTGACCGGGCCTGCCCGCAGCCGGACTTCCATCCACTGCCGGCTGGGCTGCGGCTGCAAATGGTGTCCGGCATAGCAGGCGCCATTTGCATCCCTGCGTTACCCGTGATAGGCTACATATATATTTACGTAGCCTATCACGGCAAAGAGTTGCGACTCAAATGGCATAGCAGACGCCACTTGCATCCCTGCTGTTTGCCATGATAGGCTACATAAATATTTACATAGCCTATCACGGCTAAAGTAGAGAGGCAAATGGCAGCCGCAGACCGGGGCAGCAGACGGACCAGACTGGCCAATGTCAGGTAGGGTCCGTCCTGGGAAAATTTTGCGGGGTGGCGGGGGGGAGTGCTCCATTCTGCCACGGACTCTGAGGGACTGGATTCTAAAGAATCCGGCCGCATTGGAGTCCGTGGCAGAATTCTCTAACATCCCTAGGAGAAAGTCAGTGGAAATGTGGTGACAGAGGAAATGTTAAGCACTCCCTTGCCTCCCATGCCTTCTCCAATGCAAACAATCTCCTCTTGAGGGCACTTTGCAAGGAAGGAGGAGGCCATCAGCCTTTCATTATATGCAGCTGCAACATAATGTGCAGTTTGCACTCAGACCCCAAGAACTGTTACATTGTAAAACAGGGGTTTCGGACTGGACAAGAAAAATACTGTTCAGTTGGCAAGCCTACTGTGCCACTTTCTATCTTTCTCAACAAATTTGAGAACTTAACAACAGCCAAAAAACTGAGTGATGACAATTGAAATATACATTTCAGCTGCAAAAGTAGGGATTTTTAACCACATTTCATTGACTACTGAAGGACTAGCCTCATGTTTAGGTCAAATATTTGGTCTATGACAACTTCATTAGGAAAATACTTTGCTTTTAGTCATGTTTGTGTAAAAAGTTCTTTCTGGTTTTCCTCCCTTTGTATGTGATTATTATGTTGAAATTCATCTCTGACCATTTATCTTCTGTTGTGAGCTCCAAAAAAAAATGATTTGGGGTAAATTCATCCCATGTTACAAAAGCAGGCAGCTAGCTGGTTACACAAATGGATGTTTCATTCTCTTGGTCTTCTCTTTCATAAAAGCTATTTTCGCCTTTGATCTCAATTTATGCTCCTAGCATTCTCTCTGGAAACATTTGTTCCAAACTTAGGAAATGGCACAGCTGAAAGAAAAGGCCTACAATTCACAGCAGGAGGGCCTTTTAACAAAAACTCTGCCCGTAGCATTATTCCCGAGCGCCAAGAGGGTTTCTGACACCTCCAATATTACATAGCCGTGTGATTAATCAAACTTGTGACAGATTTGCAATACATACAATACATACACACAGCTGGGTTAGTGTAAACACGGTTATTCTCCTTTGTACAGACTTCTACATGCAATGTTGCTTCAGACAAGTATCGGCATATTTACAGAAAAATATTTCCCATAGAAAGCTTTTATTTATATTCAGAAGAAATTGATTTATGTCACACATAAAAGCCTTCAACTATTTTTCAACCAGATGCAGCTATGTAGTAGAATCTTTAGTATTTAAGAAATAAAATTAGACAGCCAAGAACCCAGCTCTGCAAAGTCTTGCATATATGCAGAACAGTAGTACGCATGGACAAGTACTCATTTCTCAAAGTGATAAGAACCCAGACTGGGGTATGTTTAGCCATCGAATTCCACAAATGTCTACATAACATGGTATGCTATTAAAGGATAGGTGGCCTGTGGCTTGACAGCAGCACTTTTGAAAAAGGAACTAAGGGTTTCAGTAGATGACAAGCTAAACATGTGTCAGCAGTGCGATCCAGCAGCTTAAAAAGGGAATGCAATGATAGGCCGCAGCAACAACGGAAATATCCAGATTGCAAAAAGGAATGGTACTGTTCTATTCTGCTTTGGGCCGAATCTACACATAGCAGTTATACCGTTCTCATACTGTTATCGTGACTACTGGTACACATGACACCAATGGGCACCAATAGTTATGATAACAGTATGATAATGGTATAACTGCTATGTGTAGATTCAGCCTTGGTCAGACTTCATGTGGAGTACACTGTGTACAGTTCTGGGCACCAGAGTTTAAGAAGAATATTGACAGACTGGAACATGTCCAGAGGAAGATGACAAAGATGTTGAGGAGCCTAGAGAGCAAATCCTATGAGGAAAGGTGGATGGGTATGTTTAGCCTGGAGAAAAGACACTCGGGGCGCAATCCTATTGGGGTAGGTGGCTGCCTCTGAACTCTGATAGGAGGCGACCACCTATCCAATGCAGGGCAGGAGAAGCGCGGATCATCCCCTCTGCGCTTCAGCTGCCCTACATTTACAGCTAGACAGCCGATTTTGGCTGTCTAGCCATAGGACCTTGGATCCTATGTGGGAAGTGGCAGCCGGACGACATGTAGGATGCGTTGTACTGGCATTTCTGACTTCCCCGCCCCAACACTGTGAGAGAAAAAGCCTGTATAAGGCCTGAACCAAAGTATCAGGCCTGAACCAAAGTCTCCAAGAGAGAAAAATATAAAGGATATTGTAAGGGAGTAGCTGAGGAAAACAAGACACAAAGAACTGAGTAAGAGGGTAGAATAAACATTCCTGCACACAGTGTAAAGCGCTTGGTGTTTTTATGTCATGTGTGGAATGGGTATAGCTATGATAAGCCTGCATTGCACATTCATTGCTGATAAAGGCTCCTTTGATCAAAGTAAATTGCAATATTTTAGAGGTTTTCTTGAGTCCTCTCACCCAAGACATTACTATGGATTACTAGTACCTGTGGGATGATGTGTCAGAAAATGGGCAACTTCAAGGTCTGATGGCTAGCCAAAACAAACGTGTTAAAAACACTTGAAGCCCAGGTAAAACAATTCTCTCTCTCTCTCTCTCTCTCTCTCTCTCTCAGACTGTCTCTCAGGAAAAAAAAGAAAGAAAAACCATTCCCATAAGGCACTGCCTGGCAGGAGAAATTTACAGATCATTGTGCCCCAGCTGTGTTTAGGGGTATATTCACGGTTAGGGAGCACTGATGCATACGTGAGCATCCCCAACCCTAATGCGATTAGATATAGATAACATATGTAAGCTTTTAATTGGCTAAAGCCTTTCTCTTCATAGTTTTACTATGTACTTTGTTTTCCTTTAAAAACCCATATAACCTGTTCCCAAATTGTAGTTCCTTTGCTGGCTACCCATGTATACATGTCCAGGTAATAAAGTGCTATTTCAAATACATTGACCATCAGCCTCATCCTTTGGGCAAAGGTAGTTCTCATTTCCTTCTGGTTCCCCACAGTTTCCCCAACAACATGCACCCAAGAACACCCCATTTTTGCTGCTCCATGCTCCTCTTCCGAGCACGGAGTGCAGGGCCATTCCACACTGCCTACAAGGCAGCGTGGGAGGGGTGGAGGTTGGTTCTCAGGAAACCGACCTTGAAGTGCGGGCTCCGAGGTCGGTTCCCGGGAACTGACCTATCCTATGGCTGTCTAGCCACTGACTAGCGGCCATAGGATTGCTCCCTCCAGAAGTGAAATCTTGTTTTCTGTTGCTCCAGATGGTAGTACCCAACCCAATACTTCCAAATTAAAATAAAAAGAATGTAGATTAAACAAGAAAAAGTATTTCCTGATGTTACAAGCTGTTCAACAGTGGAACAGACTGTCTCAGAAGTGGACTCTTTTTTGGTAGAGGTTTTTAAGCAGAGGCTGGATAGCCACCTATCAGGATCCTGTAGTAGTGGATTTCTTATGCTGGCAAGAGGCTGAATTAGATGACCTTTGAGGTCCTTTCCAACTCTATGATTCTATTAGATGAGATATATAATATTAGTGTGATGCCCATTAAATAGGATTTGAAGCAGCAGCAATCTTGACTTATTTATTTCACAAAATAAGTTGTGTCCAATGTTGACCACTCCACTGATGGCAGACATCCAGCAGCAGAGAGGGGGCAATTTTCAGCAATTCCCCATCCTCCCTGCAACCACCCAAGCCTGCCCCACATTGTTGGGGGGGAGCCTCAGGAGCAGATTTAGGGAGTATACAATGGGTTGCAGGGGAAGGGGAATTTCCAAAAATCACCCCTCCCCATTCTGCTAACAGACAACTTGTGCCAGTGGAGAGGCCAACACTGGATACTACTGAGTATGTACTTGCTAATTATCTTTAAATATTTTATAACACAAGTTTCATATCTAAGTTATTTTAGCTAACTCTTGGTACCCAGGAAATGTTTTAACTGGCTATGGGCTGGATCGGCCATACTCTATTTTTAATGAACTACAGCATAGTTACTTGCACTATTGCCTTTATCCCGACAAAATAGAAGTGCTCTTGGTGAGGAAGGCTGCTGATGCAATATTAGGGGTTTGGCCTGTTTGGGATGGGGTAGCGCTCCCCTTGAAAAAGCAAGCTCAGCATTTGGAAGAACTCCTTTCTCCTGGATTTTCAGGTGTCAAGGATTTGTGGCCAGGAGTGCTCTTGCCTAACTTCAGCTGGTGTGCCAACTGCACTCATTCCTGCAGAAGGTGGATTGGCCTCTGGTCACACATGCCATGGTTTCATCACCTACTGTGCTATGTTTTATGTGAGGATGCCTTTGAAAAATGTTTGGAAGGCTGTCATTAGACGGCAGACCTGGGTCAGTTATTTGAAGCATGTGACTCCTCTTCTTTATCAGTTCCTGTTTGTAGGTGTGATTCAAAGAGCTGGTTGGTACTTTTAAAGCCCTAAACAGCTTGGGGCCAGGATGCCTAAGGGACTGCCTCCTCCTGCATAATTCCTGCTGTTCACAAGGTCATTATATGAGACTCTCTTATATGTCCCACTCCTACAGTGGCCACTTGCGCATTGCCAAAAAAGAAGAAATGCATCACCCAAAAAAGAGGACAAAAGAAGCTACTTATTTGACTAGCATATGCATATGAAAATTTAGAAATAATAACTATAATTTGAATAAAATAGAATTTATCTTACCATAGTGGAGAAGACTCTGACCAGGTGACCTGAGTGTCTGTTTAGGCTGCTGTCCAGGTGCTAACTGTGTGGATGGGCAACTTCAAGGTAGTTCCGCCACGGAGAGCCATAGAGAATTCTGCCACAGACTCCAGTGAGGCCGGATTCCTTAGAATCCAGCCCCCTGGAATCCGTGGCGGAACGGCCTCCCTGCCCCAGCCACCCTGCGGAATCCCCCCAGGACAGAGCTTACCTGGCAGTGGATGCAGCAGCAGCTCCGGCAGCGGATGCAACGGCGGCGGCTCCAGATGGTCTCCCAGCCACTGCCGGGTTGCTGTGGCCGCAAATGGCGGCCGTTGTCGCAGCCGCCATTTGTGTGGCTTCCTTTTGCCGGGATAGGCTACATAAATACTTACGTAGCCTATCATGGCAAAAGGCAGCCACGCAAATGGAGGCTGGTGTAGCAGAGTCGCCGCAGAGCGGAGCAGCCAGGGAGGATCCCGGGGGGAGGGACGAAGCGCCTCCCCCCCCACTGCAGATGCCCCGGAACAGATGGGTGAGTAGAATTCGTACATCCCTACTTCAAGGGCCCTGCTGCTCTCCCTCCTGATGGTTCTTTGACTTTAAACCAGACTTGGACTGGACACCTCTTCAAATAGAGGACACATTCAGATATTTTTATTTATGTGTCTGTCTGTTTGTTTGTTACATTTATATCCCACCTTTTTCCTCCTAAGGAACCCAAGACGGCATACATAATCCTCCTCCTCTTCACAACAACCCTGTGAGGTGGGTTGGGCTGAGAGTCTGTGACTGGCCCAAAGTCACCCAGTGAGCTTCCATGGCCAAGTGGGGACTAGAACCCGGATCTCCTGCCTCCCAGTCCAACACTCGAACCACTACACCACACCGGCTCTCAGATAGAGGGCTGTCCTCTGCCAGTTCACCAAAATAGAGGGCTGTCCTCTGTAATACAGGACACTTGGCCACCCTACCCATCCCCAGCTGAGTCGCAAATGGCAGGAACACTTGAGAGGGCTTTCTCAGTTGTGGCGTCCACTCTCTGGAACTCTGTACCTCAGGAGACCTGCGTTGGCCACTTTCTGATAGCACTCTGTCAATACCAAAAAACTTTTTTTTTTCTTTTGACAGGCCTCTGCCTTGGCCTCCGTCTTGGCTGATTACCTTTTGCTGGCTCTTTTCTTTTTTGTTATAACTCTTAGTTTTCTGTAGTGATATCTGATGCTTATTTACTCCATTTTCACCTTTTGTGTTTACGTACTTTTATTTTTTATTATATTTTTATTTTGATGTTAGCAGCTTTGAACTAGAAAGGTAGGATATAAAAATCTCTAATAAATAAATAATTATAATTTATACATTCTTCTGTCTCTTGTTTGTGTGTGAGATATAAATCACACTTTAAAAAATACTTTGATGGGTAAGGTATGTTATTGCTTCTCAACCCCAAATATAAAAAGATATCATTTTGATGCCATCTGTCTCTCTAACTCTGTAATTACAGTGCATTTCATCCCCACAATAAGTTGAGATACAAGTGCATTTTAAGATACTGCAACACACTGATTAAATACTAAATTTGGAAGACTTAGGCTAACATCTTTACAGGGGAACAAACTAGAAGGTTAACAGCACAATCCTAGACACATCTACTCAGAAGTATGTTCCACTGATTTCAATGTGACTTAATCTCAGGAAAGTGGGCATACGACTGAAACCCAAAGGAACAGAACTTTTTCTTTTGCATTAAAGGTTGCAGCACTCTTGATTAGTGAGACCTCTAATCACAGAAAATACAGTAATGACACAGTGCAGGATGGGAATAGAAGACACTTGTCGAGACAAGCAATAAACTAAAAGATGTACATAAAAACTAAACAGACAACATCCCAGGGACCATAAGATTTTTTTTTTATTCCCCCTCCCAAGGCCATTGACACTCCTGTCTCGAGAGAGGGACTCTGATTTATGATTCCTTCCAGGTGAAAAGGGGGCTGTTCCGATGGGAGGGGAGAGGAGAGGAGTTGAAGTTAGGATCTCTATGTGTAAATGACTAGTTAAGACATCATGATGTTGATGATGACGACTGGATGCAACCATCCTTTCCTTATTTTTCTCTATTTTGACTCTTTAATAAAATATAATGGAATCGGTACTTGGAAGAAGTTAATGTTCTGTTGTCTCAGAACCTCTCTTGCTCACCTAGCTTATCACCCACACCACTAAGGAGGCAGAGGGTAACTCATTGCCTGGCTGGTGCAGACCAGGAGGCTGGCTCAAAGCATCCCTCCCTTGCAGGTAACTCTCCTGTAGCTTTTGAGGTTCTCTCCCCAGCCACAAAATCAGGGAGAAATTGGGTGTGGGGGGCAAATTACCTGGAAGTAAAATAATGCCAAGAGCTTCCCTAATCTGTTCTCCCTCGAGAGGAGAAAGGTGTGAGTCTGTGCTGGGTCATTACATTAAAAAAAAAAAATTATATTTTTTTATACCTCATGGAAGTATCTACTGAAAATATATATACAGTCCTTTCACAGTTAACATCACCTTATTTAACTCCTAAATCAATAAGACTTTGGTCCATTCTAAGACCAAAGCATTCCCATAATTGTTCATTTTCAAAATCCCAAACACTTTATTTGATATGGTATCATCTAAGCATAGATGATAAGCATAGGCTTCTATATATTTATTTTTCCTAGTGTCACAGTAATTATGCCAATAAATTAATTAATTAATTAACAATATTTATATACCGCTCCACATCAAAAGATTTCAGAGTGGTGAACAGCAAGGATAAAGGAATAAAACACCATGTTAAAACAATTAAAACATTTTAAAAGAATTAATGACTTAGGTAGCAAGAGAAACCCTTTCATTAGGTGGTAAGAAGTTCAGGAAAACAGTTATTCCAGATTGCCAGCATATGGCATTTATTCATACTCAACCCCCACAGATTAACATAATTTCCTCTTGAAATTCACTTCATGCGAAACTAAGGATCAACATACATGTGACAATAAATATGTATTTACTTTGGTGGGATATCCACCATTAGCACCAATGGGCAGATTCCCCCTAAAGCAAATGCTAATTTCAGAAGAGGGATTGTTCTCAGAACTGCAGCACAAGACGGAAGTGTTACATTCTCCCTCTACACTTACTCTGTGATAAGGATGGTGTGGGCACCCGATTCTATCTGGGAATCCGGCAGAACCCACCCACCCACAACCCTAAGCCCTGCTTGCTGAGCCCCTGCCCCCGCTTGCTCCCTGCTCATGCTCAATGAGTGGCCAACACTCACCCGGCAGCCTCGTCGAGCTCTGTGGTCGCCATTTTTTGGAAAATAAAATGGCGATCGCAAAATGTGCATATTTGCATATGCACAAAAATGCAAATTTTTGCAAATGCGCATCTTTGTGCATGCACAAAAATGCGCATTTTCACAAATGCTCATGTTCACACATATGCAAATATGCACATTCACAAAAATGCCCATTTTCACGCATATGCAAATATGCATATTTTTGCGAATGCCATTTTATTTTTCAAAAAATGATGACCACGGAACTCGATGAGGCCACTGGGGTGAGCGTGGGCCACTTGCTGAGCACAGGAGGGACTCAAGCGTGGTCCAGGGACCGGCAAGCAGGGGCAGGGGCTGGGCAGGCGCCCAGAGAACCTGGACAGGGGTGGGTTCGCACATCCCAACTCTGTGATTCCACTAATTATCACCTGCCCCCAAGCTGATGCAATTTGCTTCATTTTAAAATGTTACATGCAAACATGTAACATTTTAATGTTTCATGTTTGAATGTTACATGCAAACAGACGTTGGACCAAAAGGATTGTTGAAGAGAAGTCTGGACTGAGCTCCTTTAGCTGAAAGCCAATATGCTGCTTTTCTTTCAACAGACTGTGTTTTCTCTTTTTTATTTATGATTACAAACAAAAGCATAACAACATAACGATCCACATGACCTTTATTGCTTGACTATGTAGCATTTAACAAAAACATGTTTACTGTGAACCAGAAATCACAGGAGAGAGACTGCCTCTTCTGACATAATGTCTTTTCTCTATGGGAGGGCTTATGGAAACACTCCCATGGAGGCATACATGGGGAAAGGTTATATCAGAACTGATTGTCCACATAGCTTTTTCAGGAAGGATCCTCAAGAAAGGGCTGGCAGTAATCCTATGTCTTTTGGGAGAAATGCATTCAGATGCCCAAGCATAGTGTTATAGTTCGCATTTAAGCATCTATAGAAGTCATCCTAAAATCAATCCCATAGAAGAAGATGTTGCATCAGATTCAGTCATTACATTATTTAAAGCAACACATTAATCAAGGCATTGGTTACATAAAAAAATGTTACTCAAGTAAATTAAGTTGTCTCCTAAAAATTAAGGACTAATAATAGCAATGCTGTAAGCTATGGTTTTCCCAGTAGTAATGTATGGCTGTGAGAGCTGGACTATAAGGAAGGCTGAGCGCCGAAGAATTGATGCTTTCGAACTGTGGTGCTGGAGAAGACTCTTACGAGTCCCCTGGATTGCAAGGAGGTCAAATCAGTCAATCCTAAAGGAAATCAACCCTGAGTGCTCATTGGAAGGACAGATACCGAAGCTGAAGCTCAAATATTTTGGCCACCTAATGCGAAGAGAAAACTCTCTGGAAAAGACCCTGATGCTGGGAAAGACTGAAGGCAAAAGGAGAATGGGACGGCAGAGGATGACATGGCTAGATAGCATCACCGATGCAATGAATATGAACTTGAGCACACTCCGGGAGATTGCGCAGGACAGGAAGGCCTGGCATGCTATGGTCCATGGGGTCATGAAGAGTTGGACATGACTGAACGACTGAACAACAACAACAAAGCTATGACAAGGCAAGAAAACATTATTATAGCCCCTCTCAGTGAAGGCACTGATCTAGCCTCTGATGTTGTTTTCCAGGTTAGAGGAGGATGGCCACATCATGCAGTTCAGAAAGGGTAGCTTATGCTACAAGAAATTGTTTGCCCTTGAGCTTTTCTACAAGAGGCTGTTAATCAGCTGTTAACCTGCTGTATCTACTTTCAGTTTTGTCGCAGGACTGAGACCTGAGCACTGCACAAGCAACTTTCACTTTCCTGCTTTTCCATCGCATAACCTCTAGGTGGTACTACGGTATAGCGGAATAGCACAAATGCACAAGAGGAAATAACACTTTCTTTCACTTTGCCACATTTTACCTGCTCTAAAAAAACTTGCCAAAAGTGCTGCTTAGACACAGAAGCAAAACTGGAGAGTCACAACATCGCCTCTAGAACCCATAAACAACCATGATAAGGAATAATGTGCACATGATAAATGCATCACATAGAACAGCCCTTTAAGATTAGAGATGTTGTGAGTACCTTACTAGGGCCAGAAGTCTGGTGGACTCCCCTGTGCCCAGCCCCCAAAGGCCTCTTTACACCTCCAATGTTGCAGAGATGGCCCCGTACAGCCACCATTGTGCACAACATGGAATATGGAGACCCCATCTTGCGTAAAATGGCAGCTCGCAGTGAGGAGCGGGCGGCTGCGGGGCACTCCTGGACCAGTTGCTGAGCCCTCCAGGGCTCGTGTGGCCCGGCATGCAGGGGCGGGCAGCAGCGGCAACTCGGCAAGCACCTGTGCATGGTGGGCACAGGTGAGTCCATCCATCTCTATTTTAGGTGCCACACAATTGTCTTTAACATATTCCTAACTTTTCTGCTGCTCAGATTTTTTGTTGGTTTTTTGACACAGAAGTATCTAGAAAGAGAAACATGTGAAAAGCTCCTTATTGGTGTATCTATAAAAGTGTCATTTATAAAGAGAGAATGGCTAAATGTGCCATTATCTCTATATAAACTATATAATACTACAGCAAACTATATTCTGATGAATACGTGCCTCGATTCCAAAACCACAGCGCAACAAGCAAAACCAATATGGCAGTTCTGATGCTGATAACAGCACAATGGAGAGAAAAATGCCTATTGCTGACCAAAGAAGTACTTTTCCTGGGAATGGCCTTCACCCAAAATGGGGTCAAAATGTTATTAGATAGCAGTTTTCCTGATGGACAATAATTTTTAGAGTGGCTGAGAATATGCTCTAGTGCAGGGGTGGGCAGATGCCAGGCTTGTGGGATCTACTTTGTGTATTACCCAGAGATCCACCACCCAGGGCCAGGTATATTACAAATAGATTTAGAAGTAGCAAATTCTGAATGCAGGCATTTGTTTTGAGTACCAGAACTGAACACAGCCCACAGTCCTTCTGCACAAAAATCCACTACTAGTTACCCAAACTTTCTTCATCAAACTGGCTTATGGAATGGGATTGTGAGGGAGGGGGAGTCATTTTGCTGCTGCTATTTCCAGACAATTGGAAGTCAGAAATCCTTGACCATCTACAGCAAATAACCTAGAGATCTACCTTCTGCTCACCTGATGCTGTAATGAAAGCATCGAGAATCTTTATCTTATCAAAGTTTATAACAACTTTTCAACAAGCACCCACTGATGATTAATGAGTCTGAATGAATGGATGTTGATGAGTACAATATATCCAAGTGCAGATGACCATTTGGAAAACCTCAAAGTGGTATGATAATACCATCATCATTGTACACATTTTGTAGTACACATGTTCATTTTTTTCCTGCCCAGTATGTTTAAACAGGTTTTATGGGTTTTTGAAGCACTACAAAATGCTGTGAAACCTATTTGACCAGAGATCATAGTGGGATGGGAGAGGGTATGTACTGTGAGCAATGGGCGCTCTATCATACTGTCTTCAAGTCTCAGAAAAGCTATCTTTTGTACATAGCCAAGCAAATATAACTATGAACACTGGGATCCACCGAATTGTCTACAACCCTGGATATTCATATCTTTTAAAACTACCTTGGTATTTTTTTGATGCTGTGCCTCTTAGTGTGTGGCACAGTATGATCACTGATAATAAGAACATAGGGATTGTTTCATTAAACTAAATCAGGTATTTTGTGCTAAATACTCATAGGTATGCCAAAAGAGAGATCAGATTACATTGTAAAGCACACTGTCCTGGTTAGGATCTGGCAAATTGACCATCCCATCCTTCTGTCTGTATGATGTACAATGTGTTCTAGATATTATAGATACAGGATTGGATGCAGAGTTAGTCAGGCTTAAAGTAAACCCATTAGAATCAATGGGACAACTTAGTCATACTAATCTAAATCCTATTGATTTCAATGGGTCTGCTATAAGCATGATTACGTCTGCTCTGGATCAAACCCATAGATATTTTTATAGATTTGTTGGTGGTGGTGTTTTTAACAAGGTGCCTCCTGGGTTTGTATGACAAATAAAACAATTCACGTAAAAAGCTATTGCCATGAAGTGATTAAAAAAATATATTCCTACTATTAATTAAAACTATTGTGCAACATAGTAGGAATAAAGAGCAAACATTTACCCCCCAAAGAAAAGTCAATTTTACCTGCTGGGTCAGTCAAACGATTTCTTCGATGAACCCCATGAGCTCCATAAACCAATCCCTTAATCCAGTTCAGAGTACCATGTGCAGATAGAGATTTTCAGCAGATGGGCTGCTGTATTCCCTTCAATAGAGAAGGATCGTTCCACCCCTCCAGTGAAGAGAATAGCCTTTAGAGCAGAACCTCATGCCTAGGCCTCTGAGGGTCCCAATCCACCCTCTGGAGCTTTCCAGAAGGTCCCACCCCCTTCCCCTGACCACTTGAGTCTTGTGGTGGTGCCCAGCTTTTGTGAAGTTTTTTGCAGCTTAGTTATTGTCAGTAAGAGCTTTGAGCCAAAACTTTCAGGTATTTTTTGCTTTTGATCCCACCCTTTTTGCCTTCAGCTTCACCCACTCCTGTAATGCAGCCTCCAAGAGCTTCTCCAAATGGAATTCAGGCCTTGGGCTGAAAGAGGTTCTGCAGGCAGCTCTGCATTAGCGGTAGGGAAACTCTGGGTTGTTTCCAATGTTAATCCTACTTAGAGTAGACCCACTGAAATGATTGGATACAACCTTCTGTGTGAACATCACAGCCTACAAGGAAGGGACAATGGAATCTGAATATTAACCAGGCACTGACCACAAATTTCTTATCTCCGGCTAAGATGGATCCAAAGAACAGTTGAAGTAGTTCAGTGAGCCCAAGAGGGCTTTAGATTTGTTTTCCCTTTAACAGCAACAGCAACTCTCCTGAGGAGAGTTTCAAATATAGGTTGTGATATGGCAGAGTCAGACATTCAAAGAATAAGAAATCCCAAAGGGCTATAGCATGTCACCCTAAGTTACTCTTTGGATCCCAGTCTCAATTTCTAAGCAGCAGAGTCAAAATGTATTATAGGAAACCTACACTGTTGACTAACTTAGACTGGGTTGGATTGGTGTAACTATCCTGACATTCCCTCAAAGAACTCTGGAACATGTAGTTTTAGTGACGTTGCTGAGAATTCTTTAATCAGCATTTATGTTTGCCATAACAGGCTAACACAGCCACCCTGCTGAAACTTGTCTTCATAGAACTGTTGTTCCTATCATCAAATGATGGACTGGGAGCCATGACAGCTTGACCCCAGTTTAAATTTGTACCATAAACAACATTCCCATACACGTCTGAAGTATTTTCACTTCTCAAATCATTCCACTTTAATTTCAACAGTATAAATTAAAAACTGCTGCTAACCCGCAATCCCAGCAATAAAGACTTTACTTGTGCCACTGAAATGGAGTTGTACCTCATCAGCATTCTTCCCTTTTAAATATTATATGAACCTTCTCCTTGGTTCATTTTGGTTTGTATCAAAAATGCATATCCACTTACAGCACATTCAAACACAGATTCATTTTAAAATGTACCTGAAAAATTCCATGAAAGTGAAGCCATAGCCATGTTGCTCCGCAATTCCTGCACAAACAACATTTGCAGATGCCCCAATCAATGTCCCATTGCCTGCAATTAAAAAAAAAAACAATAAAACAATAAAACAAATTCCAGCTAATACTTGAGGAAGAACATATGAACATAAGTAGAGCAATGCTGGATCAGATCAAAGGGATATCTAGTCTAGTATTCTGTTCACATAGTGGTCAACCAACCGCCTGTGGAGAGCCCACAAGTCAGACATGAGTGTAACAGCACAGTCCTGCCCATGTTCCCCAGCAACTGGTGTGCATAGTAGGGATGGGTGAATGAGCAATGTCTGAGATTGCTAGGATTCTCCAAACATCATCTCACACCTCGTCTCATGCCTGATCCCTGTTCATGTTTGCGATCACTGCTTGCTTTGTGCGAATGGGAAACCTGCATAAGTCAAGCAGTGATAGAATGGGAGACTTGCATAAATCTCCCAAATTTGGCACAAATCTGCAACTGGCACAAATCTCCCCAAATGTGTGCACATTTCCTCCATAGACTAAAGTGGGGCTGATTTAGTCTACTGAGGAACTTGCACCAATTAGGGAATTTGCATAAGTCAAACCGGGAATCAGGCACAAGATGAACATGAGCATGTGTTCAAGCATTTGTGAATATTTAAGGCAGACATGCGCTCACACTTGTGTTCAGAGTTTCAAATGGGGCATGCTCACATTTTTTGCAAGGAAAACCTAAATTCTCATAAATCCCTAGTAAATAGGTGAACTATTTATTTATTTATTATTATTAAATTTATTAATCACCCATTTGGCTGGTCACCCAGCCACTCTGGGCAATGTACAGCATATAATAAAATAGTTTAAAACAATACAATTCTACAATAAAAACGTTTTCTAAAATACCCTAACCCACCCCAAATGCCTGCCTGAACAACCACATTTTTAATGCAGTATGGAAGCTCATTAAAGAGGGGGCATGGCGGAGTTCCCTAGGGAGGGAGTTCCACAAAGTGGGGGCCACCACAGAAAAGGCCCTCTCCCTCGTCCCCACCAGTCTAGCTGTCCTGGCTCATGGGACAGAGAGAAGGCCATCCAAGGCTGATCTTGTTAAGCAGCCTGTCTGGTGTTGCTGGAGGCACTCCTTAAGATAGACTGAGCCGGAACCATATAGGGTTTTAAAGGTCAAAACCAACACCTTGAATTTGGCCTGGAAAACAACTGGTAACCAGTGCAACTCCTTCAGCACTGGAGTGATGTGATCTCACCGGCGGCTGCCTTTAATCAGGCGAGCCGCCGCGTTCTGTACCAACTGCAGCTTCCAAACCGTCTTCAAGGGTAACCCCATGTAGAGCGCATTACAGTAGTCTAAACGAGAGGAGACCAGACCATGCACTACCGATGGCAGCAGATGGTCAGGAAGGAAGGGGCGCAGCCGCCATATCAGATGGAGTTGGTACAGCACTGTCTGGCTCACAGCTGACACCTGAGCCTCCATGGACAGCTGGGAGTCCAAAATGAACTCCAGGCTGTGGACCTGGTCTTTCAAGGGTAGCCGTACCCCATACAACACCAGGTCAACGTCCCCCAGCCTCCTCTTGTCTCCCACCAAATGTACCTGGGTCTTGTCAGGGTTCAGCTTCAGCTTATTCCTCCCCATCCAGCCACTCACTGTCTCCAGACATTTGGACAGGGATTCTACGGCCAACCTTGGTAAAGATTTGAATGAGAGGTAGAGCTGCGTGTCATCCGCATATTGATGACACCGCACTCCAAACCTCCTGATGATAGCCCCCAGCGGCTTCACATAGATGTTAAATAGCATCGGGGAGAGGATGGAACCCTGTGGCACCCCACAAGTAGGGATGGGGGAGAATTTCTCCCCGAAACTTCGGGGGGCCGAGTGCCAATGTGTTCGGCCCCCCGAAGTAGTTTCAGGGAGAAATTCTCTGCACCCCCCCGCACCCCCCCGGGACGGGACTTACCTTTCCCGAATGTCCCTCCCGGCGGCGGGTCCCGGCGGCGGTTCGTCAGGTCTTCGACAGGGGCAGAGGCGGCAGCCGGTCTTTTGACCGGCTGTCGCCGCCGCCATTCCAATAAAAGTAAAAAAAAAAAACGCCCCCGTGATAGGCTACGTGACAATTAACGTAGCCTATCACGGCTAGATTTGCAAAGTCAGCCGTGATAGGCTATGTAAATCGTCACGTAGCCTATCACGGGTGACTTTAAAAAAAAAATTTTTTAAGCGCGTACGGCTAATGGCGGGCCCCATAGGGAGCCGCCATTCAAGTTCCTTATTTGGTCGCTGTAGTCTACGTAAAGATTACGTAGACTACAGCGAAAATAAGGGCAACGCTATTTGCGTTGCCCTTATTTTCGCCGTAGTCTACGTAAAGATTTACGTAGACTACAGCGACCAAATAAGGAACGCGAATGGCGGCTCCCTATGGGGGCCGCCATTTGCGTACGTGCTTTTTTTTTTTTAAAGTCACCCGTGATAGGCTACGTGACGATTAAAGTAGCCTATCACGGCTGACTTTGCAGATCTAGCCGTGATAGGCTATGTAAATCGTCACGTAGCCTATCACGGGGGCGTTTGTTTTTTTTTAACTTTTTATTTCGCAGCCGGGCGAGGCGAGGCGCCTCCTCCCCGGCCTGAATTTCGGCCGGGCGAGGCAGGAAGCCTCCCCCCCCGGCCTGAACTTCAGGGGGAGCAGCGAAGCGCCTCCCACCCACCGCAAACAAGCTGCGAGACCAGGTAAGTGGCTTTCGTGCACCCCTACCCACAAGTGAGTGGCCACGGGTCCAAAACATCCTCTCCCAGTGCTACCCTCTGGTACCTGCCAGAGAGGAAGGACCAGAACCATCGCAATATGGTGTCTCCAATGCCCAACCCCTCCAGGCGGTCCAGGAGGATACTGTGGTCAACGGTATCAAAAGCCGCTGACAGTTCGAGGAGAACAAGGAAGGAGCATTCTCCTCTATCCAGAGCCCTCCTCATATCATCTACCAAGATGACCAAGGCCGTTTCTGTCCCATGCCCAAGCCTGAAGCCTGACTGAAATGGGTCTAGATAGTCAGTTTCTTCCAAATGTGCCTTCAACTGCATCGCCACCACCCGCTCAATCACCTTGCCCAAAAATGGCAGATTTGAGACTGGGCAAAAGTTGTTCAGAACTTAAGGATCCAAGGAGGGCTTCTTTAAGAGTGGTCTTATCACTGCCTCCTTGAGGGCTGATGGCATCACTCCCTCCTCAAGGGAGGCATTCATCACCGCCCTGATCCCCTCACCCAGTCTCTCTCTGCAGCCCATAATGAGCCAAGATGGGCAAGGATCAAGTAAGCAGGTGGTCGGTCTTACAGATGAAAGCACCTTGTCCACTTCATCAGAAGGAAGAAGCTGGAACCGATCCCACAAAACCGGTTTGCCACAGGCCGCCTCTCGCTCACTAACTGTATCCACAGAGCACAGAGTAACACTCCTAATCCGATCAATTTTATCTGCAAAGTGCCTTGCCAAGGCCTCACAGGGGGCCTTAGAATGCTCCAGTGGTTCAGGAGCCACAGGACCGACCAGGCTCCGGACCACTTGGAACAGTCTCCTGGGACAGCACTCTGCAGACGCGATAGAGGCAGCATAATATTCCTTTTTTGCTAACTTTACCGCCATGTGATAGGCTGAAGATACAGCTCTAGCCCGTGTCTGATCATCTTTGGAGCGAGACTTCCGCCAGCGGCGCTCTAGCCGTCTCACCTCCTGTTTCAGAGCTCGTAACTGCGGATTGAACCATGGTGCAGTCCAAGCCCTGTTCAGGGGGAGAGGGCGTTTCAGAGTCACCCGATCTAATGCCCCAGTGATTGCGGCATTCCAGCCACCCACCAGGGTCTCGACCGAGTGGCCGTTGGCGTGCCCTAGAGAATCCACAAGCACGTTCAGGTATCCATTTGGATCCATAAGGTGCCTGGGGCGGACCATTTTAATGGGTCCTCCACCCCTGCAGAGGGGTTGTGGAACCGAGAAGTCCAACGTCACCAAATAGTGATCTGACCATGACAAGGGGGTGATGGATATACCCCCGACTTCTAGATCACTCCCCGCTTCTCCAGAAACAAGCACAAGGTCTAGTGCATGACAGGCTACATGGGTGGGCCCAGTTAGAACATGGTGCAGCTCCCAGGAGGCCATGGTCTCCATGAAGTCCTGAGGTGCTCCTATGAGGATGGCCTCCGAATGTACGTTGAAGTCCCCCAACACCAATAAGTTAGGGGACTGTACACGCACATCAGAGACCACCTCAAGCACCTCGGCCAGGGAGTCAGTCGTGCAGCAGGGTAGACAGTACACAAGCAGAATCCCCAGACTGCCCTTCGGGCCCAAGCCGCCCAACCTCCAGTACGTGAACTCAGCAACCTTGGTATCCCGGAGAGGGGTCTGGTGAACTACATCCAATACCAGAGGTAATGTGTAGCCATCATGAGTAGTAGCCATTGACAGCTTTATCCTCCATTAATTTGTCTAAGCTTCTGTTAAAGCCATCCAAATGGGTGGCCATCACTACATCTTGTGGTAGCAAATTGCACAGTTTAACTATGTGCTGTGAGAAGAAGTCCTTCCTTTTATCTGTCCTGACTCTCCCACCATTCAGCTTCAACCCTGGGTTCCAATAAAATGAGAGCTGGAGAAAAATGTCTCCCAATACCCCTTCTCCACACCATGCATAATTTTGTACATCTCTATCAGGTCTCCCTTACTCACCATTTTTCTGAGCTAAACAGTCCCAGACACTGTAGCCTTTCCTTGTAGGAGAGTTGCTCCAGCCCCTTGATCATTTTGGTTGCCCTTTTCTGCACCTTTATTTTATCTGTTTGCTTTGCCAGTCAATTAGATCAGCTTGCAGAGTAGATGCAAAGGAGGAAGGGGGAAATTCTGCATACACCCGAACAATACCCTCACTGCCTATAAAGAGCTGAATGTTTTCAAAGGCAGGCCTGTCTCTGTCCGCTTATTCTTGGAGGGGGGGGGGATATAGCACCACGTTGTCAAAATGACATCTTCTGCCTGTATTCAGAGGAACCTGCTGATTATTTGCTTCATGCACAAAAAGGTAACAGTAAGATAACATGAAATCAAGAGGAGGAAACATTAGAGGGAAGATACGTCTTTGCTACAAGCATGTTTGGCTACTGATTGGGGGAACAATGAAAATGGATGGGTTATTTGTTCCTCTCAAAATGCATGTGACAACTGTAGAATGAGTATCTTGGTTTTTAAATGTGTCCTTTACACTAGGGGTAGACAGAAGGTAAATCAGAATTTGCTGGCAGATCTCTAGGCGATTTACAGTAGATCAACCATGATTTCTGATTCCCAATGTTTTAACAATAGCAGCAACAAAATGACTCCACCCCATGCCATAAATGCTGCTGCTGAAATTAATAAATCTTCAGGGTAACCAGTAGTGGATTCAGTTCTGGTATACAAAACAAATCCCTTAATTCCTTTAATTCCAAGGGTCAAACTACAGGTTACGTTAATTACATAGCACATAGCTGACTGCAACTCCCCACCTTTGTCTTTTACTCTAGTGTAAGTATGTGCAGCCCCAATTCTGACTGGGACCTCATCACACCAGGAGGTGAGGATTAAACCTTCCCCACCCCCATCATTTGTTTCCTGACATTTCCCCTCCACACAGAGGGATTTCAAAAAGAAAAACCTCCATTGGTGCCAATGGAGAGGTGGGTTTGTCAGTGGACTGAAGAAAGAGAGAAAAGGGAAACGGAAATGGCAGCATGCCCTTCCATTTCCCCCATACACTGAGGCTTGTGTCATGTACAAACACAAATGATAGAACACAACACGGCCTTTCGAACTCCTCCTACTTCTCCCACAATTACAACACTATGCATTTGTGTGCAGCGCTCAAACCGTGTTATAAATATGGTAGGTAATGTGCTGCTGTATTCTTGAGCAACTCTTGCATTTTAAAAAAATACTGGCACAAGAAGTGCCTCACGCACAAAGGAGCTGTAGTGTACAGTAGATCCTACCTTAGTTTCTGTCTTACCACTATCGTATTTACATTTAATGCATTATTTCTGTTACTGCTGCTCACAGATATTTAGACGTCCTTGATTTTGATTACTGTTGCTTATATTGTTAAACACAGATTGTTAAACTGTTACTGTATTGATTAGAATAGAAACCTGTATTGATATATCTTTTCTGAAGGAATTGTTATTGCTGGGTTTGCATTGTGAGCTGCTTTGAGCACAACTGTTTGTGGAGAAGCACTTTTTAATTAAACTGCAGCCTAACGTGATACCACAATATCCAGTGCACAGGTCCATGGACTGAGATTCAAGTTGAGCCTCAAAGCTTGAGGGAATTCAATGCATCCTTAAATGAAGTACAGTCGGGAACACAAGAGGGGCTACCATACCCATGATGAAGAAGCTCCAACACAGAAAGTTCCCCACCCCTAACCCCTCTTAATGAACCTTTAGCAAACTTCACCTACCTACTTTTCAAGATTTTCTCTGCAACAGTGATGGCTAGAAACATACACTTTAAAAAAAAATTAGGCCTGAAGTACTTGGGATTATGCACATGCAAATATATTCTGTGCTAGACAAGTGTAGTATGACTGAAAACCCTCTAATTGTAACTGAATTGATTCAAGATTCAGTTATAATCTTACTTCCTTGACTCTTCACATAAAGGATGGATGTCAAGTATGCCTTTGCCCATTTAAAGAAAAATAAAGTTGCAGTACCACAACTTTTGGGCAGTATCCAACTCAGCACTACTACTAACAATATAAATGATGTTGCGCTAGTGTAAGCTATCTCCAGGGAAAATCACTGCACAAGCAAGTGCGATTGGCATGCCATTGCATTAAACATAGTTTACGCTAACACAACATCATTTACGTTAGTGGCAGTGCCATACTGGATGCTGACCTCTGTCTCCTTGCTGGCCTCATGACATGAGAATCTAGATGAGGAAAAATGCATTATATGCCTCTGAGTGTAACCGAGCTCATTTCTTTTGTTTTTCTTTAAAAGTAATAGGGATGTCAGAGAATTCTAAAGAATCTGGCCCCCGGAATCCGTGGTGGAATGGCCTCCCACTCCGCCACCCCGCGGAATCCCCCCAGGATGGAGCTTACATGGCGGCACTCCAGCAGATCCGGCGGCGGCGGCTCTGGCAGCGAAGGCGGCGGCAGCAGCAGTAGCGGAGGCGGAGGAGGCGGCGGTGGCTCCGGCTGGTCTCCTGGCTGGCCGCTGCCAGACTGCTGCGGCCACAAATGGCGGCCATCGTAGCAGCTGCCATTTGCATCCTTGCAGTCAGCCATCATAGGCTACGTAAGTATTCACGTAGCCTATCACAGCAAACAGCAGGGATGCAAATGGTGGCCACTACGCCATTTGCGCCCCTGCTCTTTGCCGTGATAGGCCACCTAAGTATTTACGTAGCCTATCACGGTAAAGGCAGCCACGCAAATGGCGTAGCGGCCGCCATTTGCATGGCTGCCTTTACTGTGATAGGCTATGTAAATACTTATGTAGCCTATCACGGCTGACTGCAAGGACACAAATGGCGGCCGCTACGACAGCCGCCATTTGCAGCCACAGCAGCCCAGCCACAGCTGGAACTCCGGCTGCGGCCAGACCCAGCCGGCGGCTCCACCAAGCCACCATGGAGCGGAGCCAGCGAGGGAGGATTCCGGGGGGGGAGGGATGGAGCGCTTCCCCCTACTGCGGATTGCCCAGTGCAGAGCCAGGTAAGACTTTCGTACATCCCTAAAAAGTAAAGCTGCCTTGACAGGCTGCAACTCTCAGTGAGGAAGCAGCTAGAAAGGTAGAACTGCTTAACCCTATAGTAGGGATGTGCAAACTCACACTCGTCCAGGTTCTCCAGATGCGCACCCAGCCCCTGCCCCCACTCACCAATCCCTGGACTGCACTTGAGCCCCTCCCACACTCAGCAAGAAGCCTGCACTCACCCCAGTGGCTTCATTGAGCTCCACAGTTGCTTTTTTTTTTTAAGGCAATCGCAAAAATGTGCGTGTTTTTGTATGTGCAAAATGCGCATTTTTGTGAAGGCATGCATTAGTGTGTGTGCAAAAATGTGCATTTTGGGGGAAATGCTCATTTTCACACACATGCAAATATGTGCATTCGCAAAATGCACATTTTCATGTGTGACAAATACGCACATTCTTGCAATCGCCATTTTATTTCTCAAAAAATAGTGACTGTGAAGCTTGACAAGGCCTGCTGGGGGGAGTGCAGGCCCTTCACCAAGTGCAGGCAGGAGGCAAGCAGGGGCAGGGGATCAACAAGTGGGGCTCAGGGGTATGGGCAGGAGAGGGTCTGCCAGACTCGTTGACCAAATCGGGCACCCACGCCATCCCTACCCTTTTGCCATTGACTTTTGTTTGTGGCTCAAAACCCCACCCTGCTTTTTCCCCCATGTGTTTCCAGGTACATGTTTACAATGGTCTTTTTCATTGGGGGGGCAGGGGGAGGCAGCTTGGGAGCAGAAAAAAGGGCCAGTAGGAGGGAAAAGGTAAGAACCCCTTCTCCCAGATATCCCACAGAGTGAGGAGAATATGTTTCTTTGATATTTTGAGAAAACAAACTACATCATGAAAATGGCAACTATGCCCACAGGTACCTACATCCTTTCAAATTGGTGAACAAATACAGTCACCTGTCTCTGAGCTTCTAAATGATCTGTCCCTGGTTGTCATTTGTTCTTTGCTTTTGCAATAAGCTACTTTCGACTGAAGCAAGAGGAACTCTGCAGAGCACTAGAACGAGATCTGCAGAAAGGGGGCTGCCATGATCTTGACAAGAGCAGGAAGGACTTGGGCTAGAAACATGCGATTTGTCACATGAAATGAGAGACCTGGAAAGATGGGCAACTCTAGCACCCCGTCTTGCAGAAAAATTGCGACTGGAGAACTGAGACCAGCAAGAGGCTATCCATTTGTGAAAAGTATGTGACAGTTTCCAAATGGCACTAATCCCAATAGTAATTGAAAACCTATTACATCCAATTTGGTTCTCCTGCTCTGTAGCCTCCAGTGAGAATTGGAACATGATACCCTTGCAAGCTGAAAAACAATATCTCTGAGCATTCAGCCCACTGTTCCCTTAGGAAGTGGAGAGACCCATTAGAGAAACATTAGCTGGGTGTCTGAAAGAAGCCTCACCTACTCAAAACAGCCAAATTCAGGCCACAGGGATGTTTTGTGTGTGTGACTAAAGCTAGAAGTGAAGCTGACTAGATGGGGGTCTGCAACAGGGAGTAAAAACAAAAAAGCAACAGTATGAGGGTAAACTTCAAATGTTCATTTCACCCCTGGTTTCCACACACAAGCCTACCATGTGGAAGCACCTTCCTAAGATGGCCACAGGATGGGCTGCAGACTACAAAGAAGGACACAGGATCCTGGGGTAAGATTCATATGAGGTAGCAGCAGGGCCCAAGCATGGGTACATTTTACTGGGGCCCAGAGATCCAGAGGGGCCCAGCCCAGGCAGCAATCCTATTATCATGAAGGGGGGGGGATGAAGCTAACTTAGATCATGCTTAATGTTATTTATTGGAACTTATTTCCCTGTTTCAATATACCTATTGTTGAGATACTGCAAGATTTGCTGGATCTTGTGAGATTTGCTGGAGCAATACTCTGACCAGTGAATTCCTGGCCCAGGTCCTTTCCTAAAACAGAGAGATTTGTGCTTCCTTAAGTGACATGCTCTCTCAAGAACTAGGACAGCCAGAGTTCCTTGTCTATAGGCAAGAAAGAGGGAGAATGAGCTATCGTGATCAGGTACACTGATCCAACGCTCAGTGGCAGCCAGTGCTGCTGGTAGGATTTATAGGCCCAATATACAAATTACAAGTCCAAAACCCTTTTTAAACTATGAAACAAAATTTGTAATAATGGGAGTTTGAGGGCAGCTTTAACTTTAGTTAGCATCATCTTTACCATGGTTAGCAACATAACGTTGAACGTTCGTTCAAAAGGGCAGGAGGACCGTCATGAACAAGGAGCAGCAATGGAAGGGAAAAGCAGGTGTGGGTGGAACCCCATGATGCATTTCCAGCCACAGACAGTGTTTCTTTTGTAGTGTTGCCTTTGCATCAGCCATTGGAGGAACTCATGAATCTCACAGCAGCTGTCCATGACCCCACTGCTAAAGGTTCTCAAACCCTCTGCCTAGCTTTTGAAATCACACAAATTACAGAAAATCTCTGCCAAAATAATTAAGGCTGAAATCCTAAACACATTTACCATGAAGTTAATCCCATGGAACTCAGTGGGATTCACTTCTGAATAAACATGTTTAGGATTACACTGTAAATTGACAGTAACCTCCTGGCCTATTATATGAAATAAGCAAAATCATACCTGAATTAAGCAAAGGGTACCTCACCATTCTGATTAAATATCATGAATGAAGAAGAGGCATTCCAGTTTCATGAAATGGAAACACCACACTCCCCCTTCAATTGCATTAACTGGGCAGGACATTTATTTCATGCATTAGATGACATTATTGCCCAAAATGTATTAATGGAGCAATATTTCCTTTATTTTATGAAGGTAGCTATTTAAAGCACACCACATTTCACATATGACTCCCTCAAGAGTTAATTTACTTCTAGACTGCAGCTGCCTCCTTCTTTAGCAGAAGTGGCAGAAAAGTGACCCCAATGAATATCTGTTTTTCCACTGATGCTTCTACAAAATAAGACTAGACATAGGAAAAATAATGAATGGATAAGCAAGTGCCAAAGCTCCTGGCATGATAATGCACTGGCACTGGCTTAGGTGTCAGCAGAAGGAAGCTGTGGGGATACCATTAAGACGGACTGAGTGAGCTGAGCCAAGAGGAAGAGAATTTTTAAAATGGCTGCCAGTCTGCTCAGATCTGCCTTCTTCCATGATGGAGGAATAGCAATGCAGGCAATGAAGTTACGAAGAAATAAAATTACAGGAGATGAGGATATAAGCTAAGCACAGAGTACATACATATTTATACCAATTATATCAACAGATCCCGCTTTGTAAAATATTGTGTTTTACTTGCAATTAATATGATCGTTGGTAACTCCAGAGAACATGTAAGTGAAAATTAGGGGTTATGTTTTAAATGACTTCTTAATGAAATATTGACTAATATATCTTTTGTAACTGAAAACGCTTCAAATAAAATAGTTCAAAAACACTTCAGATTCTGTCACTAAACAAACTCAACATAATATTTATTTTTCTTTCCTTATGAAGCATCAGCACAACGTTTACTTCTTATTTGGGCCAAATAAACAAAAAGGCTTTGGTTAGTTTGTTTTGTCTTAGCATGTTGTTGTTGTATTGGCATAGCCAATATTTGTGGAATGTACAAGGGAATAATCAGCATAAAGATGAATTAAAGAGCACCCAGATGGCTGTTGCATATTGTTCTTATAAATTACAAATAAACCCAAGTTCACAACACTCTTTTGTGGAATTGCTTCCTTGAATAATAACATTTGGCAGAATATAAATCCATTTAATTTAAAATCCAGCCAGCTAAACTGTGAGTTCCAACAGATCAAACTTTCAGCAGGATTAAATTTAATTTCAAAACTTACATCCTTCATTACTCAGGTTCTACTTCAATTGGCTTTATATTAATAGCAGCTTTGCGGCCAATGTTTGGTGGAAAAACAGCATATTTCCCATGCCATACTCCAAATTAGGGATGCTGGAGAAATCTGCTGTGGACTCCAATGAGGACATATTCCCAAAAATCCGACCTGCAGAGTCCACAGTGGACCAGCTCTACTCACCCCTGGGTCCTTCAGATTTCCCACGGGGAGAGTCTCTATCATTATAAAAGGTGCGATAGGCTAATCACACCTTTTATAATGTGGAGAGACTTATACTTACATAGCCTATCACGGCAGGGGGGGAAAAAACCATAGTACGCAAATGGCGGCGGCTACCGCCATTTGCGTATGCTGAGGTTTTTTCCTCCTGCCGTGATAGGCTACATAAATACTTACGTAGCCTATCACAGCCTCCGCAGGGATGCAAATGGCATCACTGCATAAATATTTACGTAGCCTATCATGGCTATGAAGAGGAGGAAGCGAATGGCGGCCGCAGGACAGCTGCCATTCGCAAAGCAGAGCAGACGGGAGCAGGTAAGTGCTCCATTTCGCGTGCCTTTTGTAGGTTGGGGTTGGGGGTGGCGGGGACTTCGTCCCACGTGCCTTTTGTGGGTTGGGGGGCGGGGGCTTCGTTCCACGATGGATTTCGGGGGGCCGAATGCACTGGCATTCAGCCTCACCGAGATCTGTTGCAGAATTCTCCGACATCCCTAGAAGGTGGGGAAATTATTTATATTTATTTACAGTTACTTACTGTGAGTACAGAATAGGGAGGAAAGAGTTGACTGCCCTGGCTTCCTCACTCTGTTGCTAAACTCACACAGTTGCTTAACTCGCTTGTTTGCTGAATCTTTTTCACTGGGCCTCCTCACGCTTGGAGAGCTGGCTCCCTCATAAGTGTGCCTCCTTATATAGATAGGCCCAACTGCTACTGCAGTGAATCTGATTGGAGGGTCTCATTTGAAAAGCAAGGGAGGCTGTGTGTGAAGTTGTGAACTCCTGATCAGCACTGCCTTTAGGTGGCTGGGAATGTAGGTAGGGATGGACGAAAGTCCCTTACCTTATCCCGCAGCTTGCTTCGCAGTGGGGGGGAGGCGCTCCGTTCCTCCCCCCAAAATTCTGGCCGGGGGGGAGGCGCCCCGTCCCTCCGGCCGCGAATCTCGTCTCCTGCCAGGACGCAAATGGCAGCGGCCGTAGCCACCGCCATTTGCGTCCCTGCAGTCAGCCGTGATAGGCTACGTAAATCCTTACATAGCCTATCACGGCTGACTTTGGGGGGGGGAAGCGTGTACGCAAATGGTGGCGCCCATGGGCACCGCCATTTGCGTTCCTTATTTGGGCACGTGTAGTCTACATAAACATTTACATAGACTACGGAGAAAATAAGGGCAACTCTATTTGTGTTGCCCTTATTTTTGACGTAGTCTACGTAAATGTTTACGTAGACTACACGTGCCCAAATAAGGAACGCAAATGGTGGCGCCCATGGGCGCCGCCATTTGCATACATGCTTTTTTTTTTCCCCCCAAGGTCAGCTGTGATAGGCTACGTAAGGATTTACGTAGCCTATCACGGTGTTTTTTGAAAATCTAGCTGTGATAGGCTACGTAAATCTGTACATAGCCTATCACGTTTGTTGTTGTTGTTGTTGTTTCACCTTGGAAATAGCAGCGGCGGCAGCCAGTTGGAAGACCGGCCGCCGCCGCCGAACCGCCGCCTAACCGCCGCCGGGAGCCGCCAGTGCCAGGGACATTCGACAAAGGTAAGTCCCATTCCGGGGGGGCGGACCGTTTCTCCACCAATTTCGGGGGGCCGAATGCGTTGGCATTCGGCCTCCTGGAGATTCGTGGAGAAATTCTCCGACATCCCTAAATGTAGGTCAGTTGGCCCCCCTGGGAATGGTGATTCCTATTTACGAAGGTGATTCCTATTAACAATAGTGAATGGGAGACCTATTGAGGGGAAATCCTCTATTCAATGGGTAGTTGGAGGGGAGGGGACAGCAGACAAAGAGTAAGTGATTTGGGAAGGCTGTGGCTTGCAAGGCCTGGATCCTTTTTCTGTGTGTTATTAGAACTTCATTGATATGCTCAACCCTTAAACTTGCATTATTTGGTGAAACGCTCTTAAGGCCTAAAGCCTGAGTCTCAACAGAGCCCAATCTGAAGCTAGCCTGCACTTTTTCCTGCTTTAAGCAGACTCTTATTCACCCTTTCTAAGTTTGGGGTTACTTTAAAATATGCAGCTGAGGTTCTTTTCAGCCACTCAGTGGTCTTTGTTAATGCAAGGCTCCAAGTTCTTGCTGGATTCCCCATGATATTTAGTTCTCTCTTGTACGTTTGTAAGGGGTTAACCCTCAGGGATTTAGCTGTACCCTTGTTTTGCCTTCAGCTGCTATTTATCAATTTAAAATTGTTACCTGGGGGACTCTAATAGATAATTAAGTAATTTCACTTACCTTTCCCTTACACAGTTGCTTAACATGCTTGTTTGCTGATGCTTTGTCATTGGGCTGAGATGCTTCATCACTGGGGCTGCTTGCACTCAGAGAGCTGGCTCCCTTGCAAGCATGCCTCCTTATATGGGGCCCGGGTAATTGTGGGTGGCTTGGTGAGCAGGTGTAGGGCTTGAGCACTGGTCCAGGGACATGCAAGCAGGAGTAGGGGCTGGGCAGGTGCCTGGAGAACCCAGATGGGGGGCAGGGCACCCATTCATCCTCAGGAGCTTGCTTTATTTACTTATTTATTTAACTTCTATACCGCCCAACAGCCGAAGCTCTCTGGGCGGTTCACAAAAATTAAAACCAAACAGCACAACAATAAAACAATATAAAATATATAAAACATTAAAACCACAGTATAACAATACAACCAGAATTTCTGTCTGCTCCACTCCCTCCTTACCCGAAGAACATTTCATGGCAAGTCCAACTTCCTGGTTTTCATTGATTCCCCCACCCACCCACCCACCCACTGATAATCCTCTACCCCCTGAAAAACTGTTCTCAAGGGTTGAAGGGTCCTCTGGAACAGCTGGGATATGGCACAGTGGACAACGGTGTAGGGAGGTGGATCTGTGAAAAACAAGTGCTTCATGATGTGCAAGCAGAAGGATTATCCAGTAGTGTGAAATGAAAGGTAGTGATCCAAGACCAAAGCATGTCTCCCGTTTCAAGCATGACACTGGCCAGTGGCTAAGTGCAGCTTTGAAAGGAGCTGTGCGCGGAAGGTCTTTTCCCAGGAACCCGGTTGGAAGGTGTAGAAACACAATTCTTCCACACAGCAGAAATACATCGAAGAACATTTTTTCCTAAATAAAACCACACACACTGCTTCCAACAAGGCCCAGATACCCCTCCACAGCAAAAGCATCTGTATATGCTGACTAACCATGGAGCTGCCTCTTTACAGCATGCAACTCCTTTACTGAGGGAACTGCACTGGCTGCCCATTCACTACTGGGCCAGGTTTAAGGTTTTGGTACTAGTGTTCAAAGCCATAAACAACTTGGGACCAAGATACCCAAGAGAGCACCTTTTCCCTTACAACCTGCCCGGTCACCGAGGTCGTCAGAGGGCAGTGTTTCCACATGGACCCATGGTCCGATTGGAGCTAACCTGGAGAAGAACCTTCACTGCGGCGCCCCCCTTTCTTTGGAACTCCCTACCCCTGGAGGTCAGGCGGGCACCAACACTGTGTTGCTTCTGGAGCCTCCTGAAAACACTTATGTTCTAGGATGCATTCCTTAAATGACCAGCCATGGTTTTTATTGGCATTCTGTTTTTGATAATTTTAATATGCTGTTTTAATCTATTGTACTTCTTGTTTTCACCACTCTGTAATCTGTTTGGATGTGGAGCGGTATACAAATGTTGCAAATAAATAAATAAATAATCTAGAGGATTGCATTGCTAAGTGGGAGGTATTGACCCTCCCCCTTTGATGCACCAACTTCTTTCACTTTCTTCACTGTTTTTGGTGCTTCTCAATTGCACTGCTGGGTTCCTGTTTTAATATTTCTTCCTCATGGCCCCAAACCCGGTGCTTCACAACTGTGCACAAATTAGCCAATATGCAGCCTTGCCTTGACAATTTCCTTGTATGTTCCCTATTCCACTTCCATGCTCCCTTGACAGCTGAAACATACAAGGAAATTGACCAGGCAAGACTACACAAATCAGACTGCTGCAAGTGTGCTCTTGAGCACTAGTGATACACCAGGAAAAAAATAAAAATTAAAAAACATTTGCATACTCTCAAAGCCCAGGGAGGTGTATTGCCCCTGCAGTAGGCCTCTTAATTTAGAGGTGCCACGATAGTGATAAATCAGATCCAGGTTTACTTACAATGAGTACTTTATTGAGTACCATCAGCACACAGTTGTACCCAATGTTTGGATCAGACAGCTTCTCTGAACCCAGAGCCATGGGGTAAAATGGGTTTTATACCATACATGTTAGCAGTGAGGCAGCATGACAACAGCAAGCATTATTTAGCATTCATCTACAACTTTCCCAGCATAGGCTAACAGTGCTTGGTCAGAAGGGAAACAACCAGAGCTTTCCCAGCACAGCCACCTGTAACTGAGCATAAACATAGCCTCACTTCTCAGGCACATCCTAGGCCCTGATAAGATACTAGCCTTCATTAGCATGGGATGTGCTGAGGTGGCACTATCGACATTTGACTCATCCTGGTAAATCAAGAGACCTGTTAGGGAAAACAGCAGCCAACTGAACCAAAGTCAGAGATCATTATGGATCATCTAAACCCCTCTAAAACTACTAATAGCTTGGTTCAGGCCTGAGGCCTTACAGGGGGAATGATGGCGAATGAAAAGAGGTAATGATCAGAGCAGGGTGCATGCCTGGATGCAGACACAAGATTTGTTCTGCTATGAAGGACACTGTGATACATGCCAGAGCCAGCTGGAGGACTGAGGGAGAAGGAGGGGGAGAACAAGCCATGGCAAGCCCAATAGTCTGTCAATCAACCCACTGTGGCTTAACAACCAACCCACTGTGGCTTAATCACTGGGTAGCATAGCATGTCTTGCAAACCCACCCATTGTTACTTTGGTAAAAAAAAAAAAAAGAAGAAGAAGTTGAAAACAATTTCCTAAAGTCCTTCCTTCTCAGTGAAAGAAAATCAAAAACCAAGAACAACATTGTTCAAAAATGGGGCTGGTGCTTCAACACATCAGCAAAGCCTTCTTCAGACCTTCCCCAATGGGTTTGGGGAACATGTGGGGAGGTAACAGGATTGTACCTGCTAGCCATGCCCCCTGCTGTCCCTGCTGACCATACCACCCAGTGAATGCACTTTCAATGGTAGCATAAAGGCGGCCTACCTGCAAATATATGTGTGAAGGCCTTTGCCACCCCTTTGAGGACCCTGGCCAATCAGGGTGGAGGAATTTGGTAAAGCCAAGTCAGTCTGGGGTATGGCAGGAGGAAGAAGAGAAAATACACGCAGGCAGATATGATGAAAAATAGGGTCTGGAAAGCTATGTACAGTGAGCTTGTTGCATATATAGAAGCTATGGAAAATGATGTTATATACTGAGGATCAGGCTGGGAGATAGTGGATTGCCTAAGGACACCTAGTGAGTTTCTGGCTGATGTGACATTTGAACGAGAAACTTCCCTGTTCACAGCTCATGCTCATAGGTCACAACAGTACACTAGCCCCAGAACCCATGGGGCCAAACCGGCATGTTTGGATTGCAGTCATACCAGCTGGATAACAGTTAAAAACCAATCAACACGATACATGGTTTGCCCAATCGAATAATCTGATGAAGTAGATTCAGACAGTTCTCATATTTATTGTCCTTTTTTTTTTAGTTTCAGTCAGAATATAATTTAGTTAGGATTATCACCTAATTAATGAAATTGTGGTTGATTAATCATATGAAATTCAGTTAATTAATTCTGCATACAACTGAGACAAGGACTTTGAAGGAAAAAAAAACCCAAACTTGCTATGTTTTTAGACAGTAAATGTGTATGTCTCTGCAGGCTTCTTCTTTTTCTAAAATATAAAAACTGCTGATGGCAGGCAATAAATATTTATATTTTTAAAAGTAACTGTTACTAAAAACGTGCTCTCTGATTAATTAGGGGCCTTTTTTATTTGACTAAAGAGAGTTTTAATCACTTAATCTAATGGACTGATTGGCTTAAAAAGTTGCAGCCCTAAATTTAATAGGTACTTTCGGCTCTACGCATTTGTGTAGACTTTTTCAGGAACTGTTACAGTGCATAAGTTTGTTATCAGTGCTTACCTCCAAGACAGGCACCCATGGCCAATGAAAAGATCAGGGGCTTCACAGGTAAGTTAACCTCAGGATCTTGACTCAGGTTGAGAAGTACAGGGATCTGTAAAGAAGAAATTAAAGTAATAATGGAAATAATATTATTAACCATACCCATGGATCACCCCAGATGATCAGTTACAGTAAAACAGGGTGGAAGCAAGTTATATAATGATCAACTTTGTGCCTAACATTTTATTTGTTTTAGAACTGTGATGGGGCCATTCTTAGAATTCGTTCAAATATTCAGAGAAGGCACATGGTACAGTTCTCTTGAGGCTGTTCTGCAAGGATTGCACATTTGAATGCTCTCCCATAATGCCCCGATATGTGGAAAGCTAGAGTGAAGGGGGAAGTCTATCTTAGAATTCTTGTCCCTGATGGGGATGCAGGGATTTTTTTTTTTATCATGATATTGTATTGGCCCCAGGAGTGTAACCAAGTCACCTGTAGTGTTAGAGGGGCCTAGGGATCCATAATGCCTTGCTTAAGTTCATTATTGGTGCAATTCCATTGCTAGTAAGCCTCTGAGCATGTAAAGATGAGTCAGAGGGCTGATAGCATGGCCTAGCACATTCCATACTAATGAGCCTGGGAGAGTGTCTTATCTCTCATGTGCCTGAGAAGCAGAGGTTGTTTACCTTAAAGCTACAGGTGGCTGTGCTGAGAACCAAGTGCTGTTAGTCTATGCTGAGAATGAATGCTAGGGGGTGCTTGCTGCTGTTTTGCTCCCTCATTGCTAACATGTATGATATAAGACCCATTGTACCCCATGGCTCTTGGTTCAGAGAAGCTGTCTGATCCAACCATTGGGTACGCCTGTGTGCTGTTAGTTGCCCAATAAAGTCTCCTTGTAAGTAAACCTTTGAATCTTATTTATCACTATCTTGGCACCTCTAACCTAAGAGTTCAATGCTCACAGCTGGGGCAATACAGATGTGACTATTCAATCATGAAGGACCAGCAGTCCTTATCACCTCCCATCAAACTCAGGCACAAAGGAGACTGTACATGAAGGGATACAAAAAGATTAGCAATGCCTTAGACCAGGGCTGGTAATGTGTGGCCCACAGGCCGCAGGCAGGCCCTGTTGCCCCCCTCTGTAGCCCCTACTATCCCCTGCTGCCACCACAAATTCTGTGGGTGGGTGTATATGTATGGCCACAAATTCTGTGGG
This sequence comes from Heloderma suspectum, assembly GCF_057233095.1. Lineage (NCBI taxonomy): Eukaryota > Metazoa > Chordata > Lepidosauria > Squamata > Helodermatidae > Heloderma > Heloderma suspectum. The sequence continues at coordinate 121,631,407 of NC_139460.1, read as the reverse complement.
TGGGCATATATGTGTGCATGCGTGTGTTCGTGTGTGTATTATATTTAACACAATGGCATCCAGAGTGGCCATTTCGAACCATTTTTTACCCTTTTACTGCTCTGTACCTACCATGAAGCACCAAAAAGGTCAAAATTTGCTTGGAAACAAGCTAATTGTGACCATTATGGTGCTCCATAGACACTCCAGATGCCGTGGGAGAGGAGGAGGTGTGACCTGTGATGGGGGAGGGGGGGCAAAAATGGCCCTGTGGCCTGGGTGGGGCAAACGGGTGCTCCCCCCCCCCCGCCGAGTTCTGCTTTACACACACACACACACACACACACACAAATTTCTTTTGGAAAACTGTCTTTTTAATTTGTGATATGACAGATAATGACAGCATCCATTTAAACAATGACAGCTTGTTTTAAGAACAGGAGCAATTTAAGAATAGGGCCCTCTGAAAAATTCAGTGAATAAGGCAGGGTGAGTGAACAACAAAAGCCTCATCTGGAAGAGCCCCCCAAAGTCTACTCATTCAAGACTTTCCCTGGCTGAGGGTGGATTTTTCATGATCACAGTCACCCTATCATTACTGAAGTGATCCTGAAGAAAATAGCCTAATAACATGACCCTTGAAGAGTTAAATATTAGAACTTTGTATTATGGGCTAGAGCTAGATTCCACCCCTTGGTCCTTCCTTTGCTCTGATTTTCAGTTTCAGTTGTGTTCTCTACCCAGCCAGCAATAAAGAAGCATGTTGGTCTGCTTGCAGTAAGAAGTAAGAGTTTGTTTATTCTGCCGTCATTATGAGTAGAGCAGGATTGGGTGCTTATTGCTAAAGGCTGAAATAAAAAGATAAAGTGATCTAAAAAATATCTACCCTAAATTACCCTAGACTCTTTTAAAGCACTCACTATACTCACAGTCATAGTAGCTATTTTTTTCTTATTATTCTTGAGTACTTGGTGGCAAAGGATGAAAACAGCCCTGGAGGAATAGAAACACTACTGTGCATGCTACAGTTGGCTGGCTGGCTGGCCACCTAGGCTTTAGAACAGGCCTAATTTCTGATTTTCCTAATGTGTGCAGCTCAGCATAAAGCCTTCTGGGGGTTTCTGGGCAGAAAAAATAACCCAGCAACCAGTAAAAAAAAAATCCAGTTACTTGCTACAATTAGCTTTATATAGCAACCAGTTAAAAAGTTTTCCCTTCATTGTCCTACTGGAAAGAAAACCTAAAGGTCATGGATAAGACTAGAAAGAGGGACCCTCAAGGAGGAGTTAATAAATTCACCCGAAAGTATTTATTTTCTCTTTGCCCCTCCCTAAAATTGTAGTATGGGCAAGTTTCTTTTTCAAGTGGAATCTAAAACTAAGATGCCTAATCCAGCATCAAAGCCAAGCTCAGAAGCTCACTGTCATTACCAAAATAGTTCAGTTCATGAAGAATCAGAACACAGGGACTGTAGCTATAGGCAAAGACAAGCTTTTGAGTCTGATATTCCTGGTGCTATGCATTTTTTCTCTCTGGTATTGTGAACCTACCATTCAGAAAGCTTTCTTGCATGTTTATCAAGCATTTTTAAGTGTACAAAAAGAAGTCCATTATGCAGTAAAAATTTTATGAAGTTGAGGACTCAGTCTCATTGACTTCAGCAAGGGAGTTGTCCATATTGTTGTCAGCACCACTCTCCCTAAATGCACGACTGTGGTTGCATTATAATGTCCTCTTACTCTGTTTCTAAACCTGTACTGTATTGGATTGCTGCTGTTGTGATACAAAATTAAAACTGAATTTTTGAGAAAACAAGCTCCACACTAATTTTTACTTCCTTAATTATAGCATAAGCTATTTTGTTTGGTTTACACCTTTTGGGATCCCTTTGTTCACTGAATCCTTAACATCCTTTTTTCGTATGGAACAAAAAATATGCCAGTCATTTAATTCCTGGTGTTCATACGAGATTTTCTGCTAACTTGACCTTTACATAGCCCATTATGTAAGCTAACACACTCCCTGCATGGAGGAGTGACAGGGAAGGACACTGCCTTTCCTTTCCCCTGGCCTGGCCCTCACATCCTCTCCACCAGTGAGGGGAGGGGAGGCATTGGCTGGCACTATGCGCCTCCCCCTCCAAATGCCCCACCTAGATATGTGGCTGCCCCACCTAACAAGGAAGGCTGGCTACCGGGTTGTTCCCACCCCTGCCTTACACTGCAGTTCAACATATGCACAAATAACAATCAGGGCAACTTATCATGGTTACGTATATAAGGAAGACACACAACTTCAGTTAAGGCCTGTACTTAGGGTGACCATGTGTCCTACTTTACAGAGGACAGTTCTCTATTTGAAGGCATCATCTATTTCAGGGGTAGGCAATCTGGTGCCCTCCAGAAGTTTTGGACTCCCAGCAGCCCCAGCCAGCAGGGCCAATGGTAAAGAAGTATGGGAGATGTACTATAAGATATCTGGAGAGCACTAGGTTTCTTACCCCTGCTCTGTTTGAAGGGCTGCCCAGTCCACGTCTGGTTAAAAGGTAACTGGAGAGATGGGGCCTTGAAGTTGCCTATCAACAGTTAGCACCTGGACAGCAGACTAAGTAGGCAGATACACAGGTCACTGTAATCCCCACTATGGTGAGATGTATTTCCATTAAACGACAGTCATTATTTCTAAATCTGTATCTATGCATGCACAATTATGTTATGCAGTTCTGTGCCTTCACTTGTTCTCTGTCTTAGTGCTGAATTTCATCTTCTTTGACAATACAGTAAGTGGCCACCCTACCCATACTGGGGATTATAGCCACTGCAATCTTAGAACAACTATGAAGCCTTCTTGGACAGCCATTCCTGACCTGATCTGATCTTCTAAGGCTTTTGTAGCACAGCTCAGGCTAGGCGGACACCAGTAATGTAAGACCAATATTTCTACTTGCTCTCTTCCTACAAGGCTAGAATTGTAGGGGGTCAAAAGGGACAAAGGCATTGCCTGGGATGCTTGCTGTTTTGTAGAAAATCCTCAAATTAAGGGAATAAGTCTCCAACCCATTTACTACAATAAAGCTGGCCTACATAATGGGGACCCACTCGCTAAGACATTGGGTTGCCACTGAATGAAAGCAGTCAAGTTGATTAATTAAAAATGGGCATTCTGTTTTTAAATGGAGTTGAGGAAGTGTCTTCTTGTTTCTAGCTTGCTCTTTGGAGACTATATCAGTTTACCAATCTCTGTTTATCTAACAGATCGATTTTCTCCAAGTCATGAAGCTCTTGACTGCTCTAACAACGCCACACAGCAATTATGCGGTTGCTTTGTCAATGTGGTATTTGTTGTCATTAGCTTTGAATCCCCTCTTTCTTCTGAAGCAGCAGGAACAACACTGTCTAAATTCTGCATTATGAGATTATATTTGTCCTTTAATGTGTTTTCTCAATTTAAAAGCAATACAAAAACCATAGCCGTGCCGCCTACGCTCCACAGTTTCCACCTTGCTGCCATACAAGTGAAATATATCCATAATCTAAAACTGCATCCAGAAGGCAGGCTCCTGTGCTGCTGGTGACATAAGCATGATATAGCACTAAACTGGAAATGTAGGAAACAGTACCGCACGCACACAGCACCACACAGGTACAAGAAAAAAAAGATTCCAAAGCCTAAAGAAGCTTACTGCTTGGAGTGGGCCTTCTCACTCAAAAAACGATCTTCTGTACTCCTGTGACTAAGTATCTCCTACTTTGCCTCGCATGACAACGGCCTCACTATCTCACTTCCCCAAGCTGCCCTCCTACACATGCACCATCTTGCCACATATTCACAGAATACATCTTTTACATTAGAGAGAAGCATCCAGGCTCAAGCACCAGTGGGACTGGTATATAAACAGGCCCATTGGAAAGAGACCTCTGGAGCTGTTCCTTCTCCTCCCCATTGCAACCTATTTCTTCTCCCATTTTTCACTGTTACTCAGACAATGGTGATGGTGAGAAGAAAGAGCAGTTGATTCCACTGCCAACTTTTCACTGCCTCTCTGTCTGTCAAGCAAGCAAGGAAGCAAGCGGTAGCAGTGATGAGAAAGCAAATGAGGAGAAATAGCAGCTGGTGACAATGGTGGTGAGAAGGTGGACTCACTGAGGGAGGAGGCCCATTCGAGGTGCCTTGAGAACCTGAAGCCAGTACTGACAACAGAAGCCACCACCAGGCAGCAGGAGGAATAGATGGGGAGCTCTGGTGCAGCATGTCAAGAGTTGCTGTCCTTTTTCTATCTTGTCCATTTTCAGATGATGGCAAGTATGACTGTGAGAAATCTGAACTGTACAGTAAGATAATGAATGGAGTGTGGAATTCCTAAGATCATTACAGGAGGCCTTGTTCTGGACACCTGCTCCTCCTGGGGTTAAAAGTGATGACAAAGAGGAGTAGGGACTTTTCAGTGGTGGCACCTGTATTGTGGGACTCCTTCTCCAGAGAGGCTTGCCAAGCAAGTCCCTTGGTGACTTTCAGAAAGCTGGCAAGGAGCTTGCTCTTTGCAAGGAGCTTTAGGGAGTAATCCTAGTCTGTGGCTGTTTTAGATTAATTTTAACTGCAATGTTTTGTTGGATTGTCAATTGACTGGATTAAAAAATAAAAATAAGTTCTCAAGCACACTGTATCACTTCCCCACCAGCCTCCCCTCCTACACACACATCATTTTGCTACTTATTCAAAGAATACATTTATTTATTTATTTATTTATTTATTTATTAAATTTATTAATCACCCATCTGGCTGGTCACCCAGCCACTCTGGGCGATGTACAACATATAATAAAACAGTTTAAAACAATAAAATTCTACAATAAAAACATTTTCTAAAATACCCTAACCCACCCCAAATGCCTGCCTGAACAACCACATTTTTAATGTACGGTAGAAGCTCATTAAAGAGGGGGCATGACGGAGTTCCTTAGGGAGGGAGTTCCACAGAGTGGGGGCCACCACAGAAAAGGCCCTCTCCCTCGTCCCCACCAGTCTAGCTGTCCTGGCTGATGGGACAGAGAGAAGGCCATCCAAGGCTGATCTTGTTAAGCAGCCTGTCTGGTGTTGCTGGAGGTGCTCCTAAAGATAGGCTGGGCCAGAACCATACAGGGTTTTAAAGGTCAAAACCAACACCCTGAATTTGGCCCGGAAAACAACTGGTAACCAGTGCAACTCCTTCAGCACTGGAGTGATGTGATCTCGCCGGTGGCTGCCTTTAATCAGACGAGCCGCCACATTCTAACAACTCCGAACAGGAGTTGGCCAGGGGAGTTCGGCAGGGGAGGTCAAGGGGGAGGCCCCTAACATTTTTTATTTTTTTAACAAACTTTTTTCCATTTATTTGTCTTGTAACACACACTGTCACACCAGTGGGACTCTGCTTTTAACCTCTACTGAGTAGAGGAGCAGGCACAGGCTAGTCTAGTACAATCACAAAGCTAGACACAAAAAGGGAAAAGAGGCTATGGAAGGACAAGACTCTCCAGTGGTGGAGACCTGCAAGGTGTGTGCAATGTTTGTTTTCCTGCCTGAGAACAACATGGCCTACACCTGCAACAAGTGCAAGTTGATCACACTGCTGGAAGAAAAATTAAGTGGACTGGAGCGGCGACTGTCGACCCTCCAGGGAATAAGAGAACACGAAGAGTTCTTGGACAGAATGGGGGAACTACAGCAGCAAAGGGAAGACCAGAAGCTTGAAGAGCAACAGCAAGATGAGGCAGTGGAAAATGCTGAGGTGAAGAAAAATGGAGTAGAGGATACTCCTTGGAAAAGGGTGACAGTTAGGAGAAGAAGAACTAGATGCCACTCTGCACCTGTGGAAGCAGTGGAGCTGTGGAGCCGATTCCAGGTACTTGCGGATGAAACTGGAGGACAGCCTGCAGAGGAAGAATCACAGGGGAACCTGCATGAGAGTGAGCAAGAGGCTGAAGGTCAGTCAAACAGAGGCGATGAAACCCATGCATACAAGAAGAAGAAGAGAAGAGTGGTAGTAGTGGGAGACTCCTTGCTGCGTGGGATCGAGACCCAAGTATGTTGTGAAGACCCGTGGACTCACCAGGTATGTTGTCTCCCGGGAGGACAGATTAGAGACGTGACTGAAAGGTTGCCTGCACTCATAAAGCCCACTGACAGGTATCCCTTTCTTCTCATCCATGTGGGAACAAATGATACCTCCAAGCAGAGCTACGAAGAGATCACAACAGACTTTGAAGCTTTGGGGAGGAAACTCAAGAACTTTGGGGTGGGCCCAGATAGTTTTCTCATCCATCCTTCCAGGAGTTAGAAGAGGGATAGAAAGGGAACGAAAAATACTCCGGGTGAATGACTGGCTACGAAGGTGGTGCCGACGAGAGAGATTTGGATTCTGGGACCACGGGCTATACTTCCTGGAAGATGGGCTGTTGGCTAGGGACGGGTTGCACCTCACAAAGGATGGGAAGAATGTGTTTGGCCACAGCATGAAGAACTTCATCAGGAGGGCTTTAAACTGAATCCTACGGGGAAGGGAGATGTAATGTTGGGGGTAACAGTGGATGTAGGTGCATGTACTGCAATGGAGAGAACAGCTCTGATAGTGCCCAATAATAGTCTTCAGACACATGTAGGAAGAAAGCCAGACTATGAAGCACATGGTCTTCGATGTCTATATACTAATGCCCAGAGTATGGGAAACAAACAGAACAAACTTGAACTCTTAATACAAGAGGGAAATTATGACCTGACAGGTATAACTGAGACTTGGTGGGATGACTCTCATGACTGGAATACAGCAATTGAAGGATATAACTTGTTCAAAAAGAACAGGAGGAACAGAAAGGGAGGTGGGGTTGCACTGTATGTGAAAAATACATATCTCTGCACAGAAATACAGGAGGAGGAGCTTGGTAGCCCCATCGAGAGCATCTGGGTTGAAATAAATGGAGCAAAGAATAAAAGGAACCTGGTGGTCGGAGTCTACTACTGGCCACCCAATCAAGGAGAAGACAAGGATGAAACTTTTGAAAAGCAAATAGCCAATGTTTTAAGGAAGCATGATGTAGTAGTAATGGGGAACTTCAATTTCCCCGATATTTGTTGGGAGACAAATTCTGCAAAACATGGCCCCTCCAGGAAATTCCTGACTTGTGTGGTGGATAACTTCCTCCTACAGAAAGTAGAGGAAGGAACTAGAGGATCGGCTATCCTTGACTTGATCCTAACCAACAGAGATGACTTAGTGGATAAAGTAGCAGTTACAGGAACTCTGGGGGAAAGCGACCATGTTGTACTTGAGTTCTTGGTTCTAAGGGAAGCAAAAGCTGAGTGTAGTCAAATGCGTACCCTGGATTTTAGGAAAGCTGATTTTAATAAACTCAGAACAATGATAAGTAAGGTCCCATGGCAAGCGACGCTAATGAGAAAAGGAGTCCAAGATGGGTGGGAGCTTTTAAAAAAGGAAATTCTCAAGGCACAATCACAAACAATTCCAACAAGAAGAAAAGGTGGAAGAAATAGAAGAAGCCAATGTGGCTTCACAAAAAGCTGAGGGATGACCTGAAAACAAAAAAGGACACATATAGGAAGTGGAAAGAAAGCCAAGTAACAAAGGAAGAGTACAGGCAGATAGCACAGAATTGCAGGGATGGCGTCAGGAAGGCTAAAGCTGAGAATGAGCTGAGGTTAGCAAGGGATGCTAAAAACAACAAAAAGGCTTTCTTCAGCTACGTGCATAGTAAAAGACAGAGGAAAGAAATGGTGGTTCAGCTATTAAATGAGGATGGCAAAACGATAACAGAAATTCCTACTTTGGCTCAGTCTTCTCCCAAAAGAGGGTCTGTGGCCCCCCTGGCAAAGGCGAAGTACAGGCTGAACCAGCAGGATTGCAGCTTGAGATCAATAGGCATATGGTCAAGGAACACCTCATTACTTTGAATGAGTTCAAATCTCCAGGGCCAGATGAACTGCATCCTAGAGTAATAAAGGAACTGGCAGAAGAACTCTCAGAACCACTGTCTATTCTCTTTGAGAAATCATGGAGGACGGGGAAGCGCCAGATGACTGGAGGAGGGCTAACGTTGTCCCTATCTTCAAAAAGGGTAAAAAGGAGGAACCTGGGAACTACAGACCAGTCAGTCTGACACCAATCCCTGGGAAAATTCTGGAGCAGATGATAAAGGAATCCATCTGGAAGCACCTTGACAACAATGCCGTGATTACTCGAAGCCAACGTGGATTTGTCAAAAACAAGTCCTGCCAGACAAATCTGATCTCATTTTTTGATCAAGTAACCTCCCTTGTAGACCGTGGGAATGCTGTAGACATCATATACCTCGACTTCAGCAAAGCTTTCAACGAAGTGCCCCATTATATCCTGATGAGCAAACTAGCTCAAAGTGGGCTAGATGAAACAACGATCCGGTGGATCCACAGTTGGCTACAGAATCGGACTCAAAGAGTGCTTATCAATGGGACCTTCTCAAACTGGGGAGAGGTAACGAGTGGGGTACCGCAGGGCTCAGTCCTGGGCCCAGTGCTCTTCAACATTTTTATTAATGACTTGGAGGAGGAGGTGCAGGGAATGCTGATCAGATTTGGAGATGACACAAAATTGGGCGGGATAGCTAATACCTTGGCAGACAGAAACAAAATTCAAAGTGATCTGGATAGACTGGAGCGCTGGGCAGAAAACAACAGAATAACATTTAATAGGGATAAATGCCAAGTTCTGCACCTAGGAAAAAGAAACCAAAGGCACAGTTACAAGATGGGGGATACGTGGCTCAACAAAACTACAAGCGAGAAGAATCTTGGAATTGTTGTCGATCACAAGCTGAATATGAGCCAACAATGTGATGTGGCTGCAAAAAAGGCCAATGCTCTTTTGGGCTGCATTAATAGAAGCATCGCTTCCAAATCCCGGGAAGTACTAGTTCCCCTCTACTCAGCACAGGTGAGGCCTCATTTGGAGTACTGTGTCCAGTTCTGGGCACCACACTTTAAGAAGGATGCAGACAAACTGGAGAGGGTTCAGAGGAGGGCAACAAAGATGATCAGGGGACTGAAAACAAAGCCCTATGAAGAGAGACTGAAAGAACTGGGCATGTTTAGCCTTGAGAAGAGAAGACTGAGGGGAGATAGGATAGCACTCTTCAAGTACTTGAAAGGTTGTCACGGAGAAGAAGGCCAGGATCTCTTTTTGATCATCCCAGAGTGCAGGACACGGAATAATGGGCTCAAGTTACAGGAAGCCAGATTCCAGCTGAACATCAGGAAAAACGTCCTGACTGTAAGAGCAATACGACAATGGAACCAATTACCTGGGGAGGTGGTGGGCTCTCCCACACTGGAGGCCTTCAAGACGAGGCTGGACAGCCATTTGTCAGGGATGCTCTGACTTGGATTCCTGCATTGAGCAGGGGGTTGGACTCAGTGGCCTTGTAGGCCCCTTCCAACCCTACTATTCTATGATTCTATGAGTCCAAAATGACCCCCAGGCTGTGGACCTGGTCTTTCAAGGGTAGCCGTACCCCATTCAACACCAGGTCAACATCCCCCAGCCTCCTCTTGTCTCCCACCAAAAGTACCTTGGTCTTGTCAGGGTTCACCTTCAGCCTATTCCTCCCCATCCAGCCACTCACCATCTCCAGACATTTGGACAGGGATTCTATGGCCAACCTTGGTGAAGATTTGAATGTGAGGTAGAGCTGCGTGTAGGGATGTCAGAGAATTTCTCCACGAATCTCGAGGAGGCCAAATGCCAGCGCATTCGGCCCCCCGAAATTGGTGGAGAAATGGTCTGCCCCCCCCCCCGGGACAGGACTTACCTTGGTTGAATGTCCCTGGCAGCGGCGGCGGCTCCGGCAGCGGTGCAGCGGCAGCAGCCGGTCTTCCGACCAGCTGCCGCCGCCGCCATTTACAAGTAAAAAAAAACAACAAGCAAATGTGATAGGCTACGTAAAGATTTACGTAGCCTATCACGGCTAGATTTTAAAAAAACACTGTGATAGGCTATGTAAATCTTTACGTAGCCTATCACGGCTGACTTTGAAGAAGAAAAAAAAAGTGCGTATGCAAATGGCGGCGCCCATGGGCGCCGCCATTTGCATTCCTTATTTTGGCACATGTAGTCCACATAAACATTTACGTAGACTACGGAGAAAATAAGGGCAACGCAAATAGCGTTGCCCTTATTTTCCCCATAGTCTACGTAAATGTTTACGTAGACTACACGTGCCAAAATAAGGAACACAAATGGCGGCTACGGCTACCGCCATTTGCGTCCGGGCAGGAGGGGCGGTTTCGCAGCTGGAGGGACAGGGCGCCTCCCCCCTGGCCAGAATTTCAGTGGGGAAGGATGGGGCGCCTCCCCCCCGCCAGAATTTCGGGGGGAGGGACGGAGCGCCTCCCCCCCACTGCGAAGCAAGCTTCAGGATCAGGGAAGTGACTTTCATCCATCCCTAGCTGTGTGTCATCTGCATACTGATGACACGCACCCCAAACTTCCTGATGATAGCCCCCAGCGGCTTCACAAATATGTGAAATAGCATCGGGGAGAGGATGGAACCCTGTGGCACCCCACAAGTGAGTGGTCATGGGTCCGAAACCTCCTCTCCCGGTGCTATCCTCTGGTACCTGCTGGAGAGGAAGGACCAGAAGCACCGCAATATGGTGTCTCCAATGCCCAACCCCTCCAGGCGGTCCAGGAGGATACCATGGTCAAGGGTATCAAAAGCCACTGAGAGGTCAAGGAGAACAAAGAAGGAGCATTCACCCCTATCCAGAGCCCTCCTCATATCATCTACCAAGGCGACCAAGGCCATTTCTGTCCCATGCCCAAGCCTGAAGCCTGACTGAAATGGGTCTAGGTATAATTGGTTTCTTCCAAGTGTGCCTTCAACTGCATCGCTGCCACCACCCGCTCAGTCACCTTGCCCAAAAATGGCAGATTCGAGACTGGGCAAAAGTTGTTCAGAACTTAAGGATCCAAGGAGGGCTTCTTTAAGAGCGGTCTTATCACTGCCTCCTTGAGGGCTGATGGCATCACTCCCTCCTCAAGGGAGGCGTTCACCACCGCCCTGATCCCCTCACCCAGTCTCTCTCTGCAGCCCATAATGAGCCAAGATGGGCAAGGATCAAGTAAGCAGGCGGTCGGCCTTGCAGATGAAAGCACCTTGTCCACTTCATCAAAAGGAAGAAGCTGGAACTGATCCCACAAAACCGGTTTGCCACAGGCCACCTCTCACTCACTAACTGTATCCACAGTGTGCGGAGTAACATCCTAATCCGATCAATTTTATCTGCAAAGTGCCTTGCCAAGGCCTCACAGGAGGCCTTAGAATGCTCCAGTGGTTCTGGAGCCACAGGACCGACCAGGCTCCGGACCACTTGGAACAGCCTCCTGGGACAGCACTCTGCAGACGCGATAGAGGCAGCATATTATTCCTTTTTTGCTGCCTTCACCGCCACGTGATAGGCTGAAGATACAGCTCTAGCCCGTGTCTGATCGTCTTTGGAGCGAGACTTCCGCTACCGGGGCTCTAGCCGTCTCACCTCCTGTTTCAGAGCTCGTAACTGCGGATTGAACCATGGTGCAGTCCAAGCCCTGTTCAGGGGGAGGGGGCGTTTCAGAGCCACCCGATCTAATGCCCCAGTGATTTAGGCATTCCAGCCACCCACCAGGGTCTTGACCGAGTGGCCGTTGGCGTGCTCCAGAGAATCCCCAAGCGTGTTCAGGAATCCATTCGGATCCATAAGATGCCTGGGGCGGACCATTTTAATGGGTCCCCCATCCCTGCGGAGGGGTTGTGGAACCGAGAAGTCTAATGTCACCAGATAGTGATCTGACCATGACAAGGGGGTGGTGGATATACCCCCGACTTCCAGATCACTCCCCGCTTCTCCAGAAACAAACACAAGGTCTAGCGCATGACCGGCTACATGGGTGGGCCCAGTTAGAATATGGTGCAGCTCCTAGGAAGCCATGGTCTCCGTGAAGTCCCGAGGTACTCCTGTGAGGATGGCCTCTGAATGTACACTGAAGTCCCCCAACACCAATAAGTTAGGGGACTGTACACGCACATCAGAGACCACCTCAAGCACCTTGGCCAGGGAGTCAGTCGTGCAGCGGGGTGGACGGTACACGAGCAGAATCCCAGACTGCCCTTTGGGCCCAACCTCCAGTACATGCATTCAGCAACCTTGGTCTCCCAGAGAGGGAGTCTGGTGAGGACCAAGGACTCTGTAGATAACAACCACTCCCCCTCCCCGATGCCCAGCTCTCGGCTGCTGTGCATACGAAAATCCAGCTGGACACATGGCCGCAAGAGTTGGAGCAGCAGCCTCGGCCAGCCAGGTCTCCGTAATACATGCCAGGTCTGCACCCTCATCCAGGATCATGTCATGGATGAGGGAGGTTTTCTGGGTAACAGACCTGGCATTGCAGAGCAACAAACGAAGGCCAGAAGATGGAGTCACACCTCCCCCAGCCATCCTTTGGCTCTGGACACGTTGTTCAGTGTTAATTGGCTTATTACACTGTATTAAAAGAAAAGTGTGAAAGAGTGATTCAATATAAAAATTTCTAGGCCATAGTAATAAAAGGGAAAGATATAAACAGATGGCTGAACATATGCAGCATGCAATAGTGGTTTATTAAAATAAAGTACGTGTTGAAAATAAGGTTTTGCTGCATAACATTCTGAGGGCAGAACTCACTGACGATTAAGTTAATAATGTTAAGAAGCTGTCATTTTAAACAAATAAATTAGATTTTAAACCTGGTCGACAGCCTCTCCTGCTTAAACAATACCATAAAAAAAAATCAGAAAAGGTTTAATTAAATTTAAATCATGTCTTATGCAATTTGCCATATTTATTCTAGCTTAAAATGCCAATTGTGAACCAGTAAATAGGAAAAGCTATCTCATAAAGGAGAGCAGATTGTGGCTATGTACATTAGAACTTTATTTCTGGTTTACTGCTGAAGGAACCAGTCTGGAACTGACCTTGCCACTGCATGGTTCTTACTTCGTTACTGGCAATTTGATGTTAAATCCAATTGGGCTACCTCTAGAACAGCCTTTCCCCACCTGGTGTCCTCCAGATATGTTGGACTGTAATTCCCAGCCAGCATGGCCAAGAACAGTGTATCAGATGTGGAGGGCAGCAGGTTGAGGAAGGCTGCTGTAAGAGATCTAACACTTGCTTCAAACATACCCATGGAAATGTTAAAAAGAGACAGTCCATCTGATCAAAATAAATCATAGGTTTTCCTTGTAATTTCTGCTGCAGCCATAGCCACTGCCAAAGCATCTTTCTCATTTGACCAGCAGTTTTACTTTGGCAGAAATGGTAAGCACTATTCCAGCTCCATGCACAGTTCCGTCCAGTGAACAGGTATCACCTCTTTCAATCAGAAACAAGATGGTCAGTTTCTGGATTCAGAGGAAAGAAATGCTTGGGCAGAGAACCATTCCCAAATGTAGCTTCATCCACACTTCCTTCCACACTGGAAGGCAGAACCATGTACTTGGAGGAGCGACCCCATTCCTTTACATTATAATATAGGAATGATCCCTCGTCAATGCTTGGTTTAGGGTGCAGTGCTATGGATTAGATGCCCCATTAGATCTTGGAGCCCTCCAGCCATCCTATGCTCTGCCAGCAAGAGCCTTGCAGGGTGAGAGAGACAACAGAGGCTTTTTCGCCTGAGAGAGCACTTTCTCCCTTACCAGCCTGCCTGGTCACTGAAGTTATCAGAGGGCTTGGTCCTGGTGGTTCCACATAGACCTATGGCCTGATTGGAGTCCACCAGAAGAAGAGCCTTCAGCATGGCAGCCCCCTTTCTTTGGAATTCCCTGACCCTGAAGGTCAGGCAGGCACCAATACTGCATTGTTTCCGGTGCCTCCTGAAAACAGCACTCTTCCAGGAGGCATTCCTTAATGGACCAGTCACAGTTTATATTGGTATTGTGTGTTTTTTAAAGAAGTATAATTTTAATGTGCTGTTTTAATCTTTTTTATTCTTCTACTGTTTTATTTTTTGTGCTCACCACTCCGAAATCTGTTCTAGATATGGAGCGGCATATAAATATTGTAAATTAAATAAATCCTCCTTAAATGCATTTTAAGTTAGATAGGCCTCTGAGCCCATCTAACTCTCTTACTTTGCTGTGGACAAGGACAGGAGCAAAGAGGCTTATGGATCTGGAAGATCCATGTCCATTCTCCTCCCTGCCCAATTCCCCGCCCCCCCCCCAAATGTCATTTCTTCCCTTTCAGAGGTTGCAACACTGAACTTAGGAGAAGGAGCTGCTGCAGAGTTTTTTGCAGCAGCTGGGGGGCAGCGAGGAGATCAAAGATCCAATCTCCTCCTCTGAGGTCAGAGCTTTGTCTCTGACCTCAGAGGAGGAGATCTGTAGCATCTTATGGCCCCTCAGATGCTGTCTAGGATTGCTCTCTAAGACTGACTTTTGTATCAACCCTGGCATGGTTATTGTCAGTGACACTGGATGATCCTTTCTATGGTAAATAAATGTCTTAAACAAATCTTTAATAAGTGTAACCACCTATTTTCCTTGTTTTGATCATATGCTACTTTTTATTTATATTTACATCATTCCTTGTGCTTTGGTAATCTGGGATTCCCTGACTCTGGCATGTTCTCAAATACCAGGGAGCAGCCAATTCTCCTGTAGCAAAGGTGAAAGTGGTGGCCCTCCTTTCCACTGTGTTTTAGAGTGGTCTTGTCCAATACTATTTCTCTTTTTTTCTTTAATTCATTACACATGATCTTCACATTCAGTACATATCTTGTTCTTGTTATTCTTGGATGACACTGTCTACACTGCACTGGCATTGACATTAGCATTTCCAGTCATTAGCCCAAGGTTTAAAAAGCATGACTGAATGTTCAATAGTCTGCAAAAAATAAAAATAAAACCCTGCAAAAAGTATGCAGTATAGCAGGGATGGGCAACCTGCAGCCCTCAGCATACGTTCATGCAGCCCTCAGCTTAATTTCAAAAATGCTCCACATGTGATAAGTTCAGACTCTGGGCAGAGCTGTCTGTTCCTTCCTTGGCAGCCTACTGGGCAGAAAGGATATTGGAGGGAGAGAAAAGGAGTGCCCCATCTAAATTTGGCTCATGCCCTGACCGCTGCTGCCTTCAGCGCCACCCAACCACTGACATGTGGACCCCAACAAATTAACCACAAAGCAATGCAGCCCTCAATATAAAAAAGGTTGCCCTCCCCTGTGGAATAGGGTGCAGTGTTCCAAGTTGGCCAAGAAAAGAAAGGCACCAAGCTTGCATCAAAAGCACTTTTATTTGTATTGTGCTACGATGAATTTTAAATCTCTCTTCTCAGAGTGCGAACAAAAGGGACTCCTTGGCAACAAAGCAACTGGGCATGCAGAAACAGTTTTTGTAAACTAATATGTGGGAGGACTGAAAGGAAACCTGCAGTGACCTGGGCATTCAGTAATGTTCCAATATTGTACTTCTTACGCCTAAAGGAAGGAAGTAAAGACAACTTACCATTGTAGCAGTGAATGGAATATTGTCAATTAGGGATGATGCCAAAGCAGAGACCCAGAGAACTAAAATGATAGCAACTGTCAAGCGTTGGTCTTCAGGCACCATCTGGTGTTACAAAAATAATATACATATTATTATAAAAATAATAAAATAAATGTTCCCTTTGCCCTGAAAGCTATTATTTTGCAACTAAAATGGTTAAATTGATGGCTCCTTCTAAACTGGAAAAAACATTCTGCAGGTTTTTTCCCATAAATATATCCAATGTTTCAAAAACTGATATGAAATACAAATGTATTAGCAGAAATAGCATAATAGTTGTCTGATTCAACAGAAAAGTGTGGGGTGGGGGGATTACAACTGTTAACATTTCTAACAGCTAAATTTGTTCTCAAGAATAAATTAACATTATCAATAGCCATCATTTAATGAGTTCATTTGGTTGGATCCAACTAAGTCATATTTAGAGTAGAGCGATTGAAATCAATGGGATTAAGCTAGTTGTAATGAACTAAAGCCCTATTGATTTTAATGGGTCTACTCTAAGTATGACTAAGTTCAAATCCATCCCATAATATTGTCCATTAACTATGTATTTCCCCCTCTTATTTATTACATTTTTTCCCACCCTGACTCTAAGCTGGTCAGGGTACTATACCTGTGGTTTTCCTCTTTTGGACTCACAACAACTCTGTATGGTAGATAAGGATGTATGAAAAAGTTGTTCCATTGTGGGGTGTGTTTTTAAACAGATTTACCCACTTTGCATTTTTCAGATCCAAAAGCAATTTGCTAAAAGAAATCTGTGCATTTCTGAGCTTGCAATACATTCCGCAAACAACAACAAAATCTATTTGACAACATGTGCACATTTGAAAAAAATGTGCAAAGAAAAATGCAGGCCTTTTTAAAATGCAGTGAAACTGGGTACACTGAAATGCACATACTATTCAACTAACCAGCCAGTTCTTTTAGCTATAGGCTTCTAATCTTACAGCATTGCTAAAAGGGTTAATAATAAAATGTATGCAAATGTATTTGAAACATTAGATGCAAGGGGAATCTCTGGACCCTGACTGCTCTTCCTGGGTGCTTCATAACTAGTGTCCACCTCCAAGTTTTGGGAGACCCTTGCAAAAGATGCCTTCAGCCTCCACCCCAAGTAGCAACCTCCTCTTCCCTGCTGTTGCTCCTGCCCTGTCACTCTGGGCCCAAGCTGGACCACCACCATCCAGAGAGTGAGGGAAGGTGAGAACTGGTGCTCCTTCTCCTTGCTCCTTTCACTGCTCACTCACTTGGAGAAGGCAGGTAAACAGGAAGCAATAGAAGGAGTAGCAGGGAGATTTTTGTCTTGGCAACAGACCCCATGCTGGAGGGGCATGGGACTCAGCAGATGCCCAACGAATCTCACCCCTGATGTCTGTATGCATTCACTCTAGTGGTAAAGATAGGGGAAAATATCTATGTCATCCGTGAGGAAGAACAGTCACTATCTATTTGCAATGTGATGGCTTTATTCACCACATTACAATCATATAACTAAAAGGGGAAGGGGAAATTCCATAATTTCATTGCTGGCACTACAAGTTTATTGTTGAATCCAGGATCACAGGGAAAAAGTAGGAACCAAAACATAATTTTGTATCCCTGACCACAGGATTTAATAATTAATTTAATATCATAAATATGACAGCAATACAGAAATGTCTCCATTTCTGAGTGAAACAAATTATTATGAAGTATACCTTTATTAACAAAGCTGTCTGTTCTCCTATGTATTCTATTAAATGAAGATGAGCCAAAGCCTAGTTTGAAAAAAAAGATTTAATTAAGTTAAATCAGATATGTAAAATTCACACTTTAAATATTTCAGCAAATAAATCCCTTAGTACAGAATTGATTATCTTTCAAGTACAAAGTAACTTCAAAAAAATCTTTAAAATATTTGATTTGTCAACATTTATTATAATTCTTACCAAGAGAAGTTGGTTCAATAAAAGGTATAACTCTGACTACTTCATCTCACCCAAAATAACTATGGCACACGTCATCTACGTTTCTCTTAAACAAAGAGCTGGTTTCCATTATCACTTAACCTGAAACTGTAAGCAGCTGGTTAGCTTTTTTAACCTTAGAATTGATTACCCGATAAAGAGATTAACTGTCATATTCTGACAGGTTAAGAGGATGCCTGTAGCTTAGTGGCAGAACCCATAATTTGCAAGTAGAAGGTCCTAGCTTCAACCCCCAGAATCTCCAGATAGGGCTGGACAAGACCCCTTCTTGAAACCCTGGACAGTGGATCCCATTTAGTATAGACAATACTGAGCTAGATAGACCAGTGGTCTAACTCAGTATACAACACCTTTCTACATTCTATGAGTGCATAAGGCACCGTATGGGTACTGACCTTTAGCCAAAATACTCAGCAGTAAATGGCAAGTCTTGGCAACAGATACAAATTATGAGTGATTTGGACTTTGTAGGGCCTGGGAGAGCTCCCAGTGGAATCTCCCAGAAAGGTAGATGTTGATCCACCAATGGCCTGTTTCATTGATTATGTATGTAAAGGGGATTCCACATGATTAATGTGAAGAGGGGCTGTACCACTGGTCCCACCCCCAACATTTATGTGTTGAGTCTGGACAGATGCCTGAAGAGAATAAGCCTTCTCACATAGGCTTCCATGCAATCTGGAACACCAGCTGCACAGACCATATAGAAACCTATATGAATAGGCTTTCCTTCAGACATCCACACTCAAAGCACCAGTGTTGGCAGGCAGAGTTCGGGAGGTGCATGCCTTCAGGGGAGGGGCCCACCACATGGCTCCCCCTTACTTACAAGAAGCCATCTTCCCACATTCAATACATGAAGGGGGCTAGAGTCTACAGCATAACTGAGCTCTTCTGTTCAGTTATGCCAGTGAGAGCCAGTGTGGTGTAGTGGCAAGAGTGTTGGACTGGGAGCCGGGAGATCCAGGTTCTAGTCCCCACTCGGCCATGGAAGCTCACTGGGTGACTTTGGGCCAGTCACACACTCTCAGCCCAACCCACCTCACAGGGTTGTTGTTGTGAGGATAAAATGGAGAGGAGGAGGATAATGTAAGCCGCCTTGGGTTCCTTGCAAGAGGAAAAAAGGCGGGGTATAAATGCAATAAATAAATAAATAAATTCCCTTCACAAACAATGTTACAGGGAATGGAAATCTTCACACTGTGACACCATTGAATAGCCTCAAGTTACAAGCTTTCCCTTCATGCCTGGGAACATCTTGGATACTGAACCATTTGGGTGCTGGCAGGCCCAATTCAGAGTCTGAAAGTTCTGAGACTCTCCTCCAAGCTTCAGAGTCTCAATTCATCCACTTCTTCAGTGGTTTTCAGGCTTCCAGCTCAAACTACATAAGGTCCAGTGGATTTAAAGGGGCCAGAAAACCTCTAGAGCACATGGTCCTGGCTGGGGGTCAGAATATGGAGTTCCAGGCCCTGAATAATGCTAGTGGGGAGGTATATTGCCTCACTTCCATTGTCATCATCTCATTTGGCAAGTACACCTCAGCATGGTTAAATTCTCGGCAAAATTTCAAAATTCACAGCAAGAATTTTGGGAGATTTGACTAAAACATTCCAATTTGAGCTCTAGAAAAATAAAGATGGTATGAAGCTGTTCATTTGGCATAATCCAGGTAGTAACCAACTCTGGAATAACTTTTGAGTATCTTTCTTTGCATAAATAAACCCCTCAAAACCAAGTTGTTACCTACCAACCCACTGTTATATTAACCACAAAATGCAGCATAATGGGAAAAGTAAAATAAATTACAAGTCATGGCAGAAAATACATTTATTTGTATTTGCTACACTGGAGACCATATTTAATCAAAAGGTAAGGATACATTTTATCCCCATTTAGAGCAGCACTTCAAAGTTTACACATCAGCTGTCTTCTACGAACAGATATATTGCTTCAAATCACTGCTTGAAATCTAATTTTTTACTAGAATATCACACAAAGTTCCAGCTCTGAAAATAACCCAGACAGTCCCAGCTGACCAAGTACTTTTACTCGTATACCAAAGAGAACCACGAGGAGGTAAACTATACTTTATTTATAGCCTGCCCTTTTCCACGGAAAGGGGAAATATGCATTGATGGGGGGATTTGTGCATTTTCATAAGTGCAGATTTGCGCAAATGAAAACTTTCAGAAATGAAAATTTGCACAAGTTCAGGAAATTAGGAAAAATCCAGTTCTGTCAATGAGCAGACAACAGAACAAAAGGCACCTCTGCCCAACCTTTGTTGGTTTTTTTAGCTCTTTGGTTTTTTCCCACTACCTACTAAAACTAAAAAGAACATAGGAATCCATGAGTAGGAACTAGGGCTGTTGGAGAAATCCTCAATGGAATCAAATGCGTTTGGATTTCTATGAATCCAACCTGTGAATTCTGCAGTGGACAGGCTTTTCCTGAGTTGCACAGATTCTGCAGACTTGAGGACCATTTTTGTTTTGTTTGTTTTTTTACTTTCTGGAATTTTACACAAATTTAGGCATAGAAAGAAACATAACATTTAAAAACACTGGCTGAAAATGTGCACTTCCCCAATAGGCTAAAGCATGAAAATGTGCATTTTGGGGGAATATGCATATTTGGGCAGGGGGATTCATGCATTTTGGGGAGATCTGTGCATTTTCCTAAGTGCAGATTTGCGCAAATGTGGATTTGCAGAGATGCAAATTTGCACAAATTCAGGAAATTTAAAAATATCCAATTCTGTCAATGAGCAGATGCCAGAACAAAAGGCACCTGACAATCCTCAAAACACAGACAGAACAGATATTACACAACAGATTTTACATCCCTAGTAGGAACATCATAACAACATCATACACCATAGAGATTTATTCTAGGATAAGCTTTCATGGACACTGTCCACTTCATCAGATGCATGAAGAGTTAACCTCAAATTGTGACACTTATATCCACATACTCTTGGGTAGGGAAATGTAAAAGTTATAAACCTTTTGCATTTCTATTCCCTCTGACCACACAGTTCACAACTCCACACACATACAGCATTTGTATATAAATCTGTCAATTTGAGGTTAACAGTTCATGCATCTGATGAAGTGGACAGTGTCCGTGAAACCTATGCCAGAATAAAATTCTTAGTCTTTAAGGTGCCACAAGACTCTCTGCTGTGTATGGCTGTTTCAGGTAAACCCACTTTTGTAGCTTAGGAGTTCTGCCAAAGCCACTGTTCAGATTTCCCATATTTATAAGGTAATTAGTGATCTGTAGCTTAAAATCTGGCTATCTACTTATTTCGAATTAGTATTTGAAATGCACCCCTTCTCACCAACTAAAAACAGCATAGGCCAGTGTAAGACTTGGTCCAGCCAATGCATATATCCATTTCCCACAAGGCAGCTGCACTAATCTACCACATTCTATTGCTGACCCTTCCTCTTCCCTCAGGCAGAATGTTCTTGAGCATTGTTTGATGTTGCTGGTGCTCAGACACTGCTCTGTCAGAGCACAGTCCTATGGGGATGCCCATCAGCCTCCAAACTTGCAGGCTAACAGGCATCCTATGCTGGGCGAGAGGAGTGCAGAGGTGATCATCATCTCCGTGCTCCTCTTGCCCTGCATTTTCACTCAGTGAATGATTTCGCCCATCTAGCTGGGACACTGCAGAGAAGGAGGGAAGGAGCTGGGGCAGCTGGAGGATTCTTCATAAGCCAGACATCCCAGTCTCCTCCCTGGTCCACCCATAGAACCACCCCCTTTCCCTCCTCTCCGAGCTTGCGTTTGTGAGCCCATTGAGGCAGCAGGTGTGGTTCTCTCCACGCTGGCTGCGAGGGGGTGGGGCAGGGGCACGCAGCTCGGACTCCTGGGTCCAAAGTCAGGCCCCGGTCTCTGGCCTCAGATCCAGGATTCCAAAATATCCTATGGCCTCCCAGACTCTGTCTAGTGGCCATAGGATTGCTCCCACTGACATTAAAAAACAGATATTTGTCCATTTTATATCTGCTGCTAATGTTTATCTGTTGTAGCCACATACATCCAGTATTTCCAGGCTTTTTGTAGTAAAGGGACATGTTAGAGATAACTTTTAAGTCTTTACTTCACTGGATTGGAGCTAAAGATTCCTCCCTCAGAGTGGTCTTGTGTTTTACTTTCATTTTCCTATTCAGTTCTGTTCACTTGTGCTTCAATAAAAAGCTTACAATTTGGGCCAAAAAGTGAATAGATCCTGCCTTCTTTAAAAATGAGGAACTTTGTGTTCCTCTTCAGGTATTCAATGGGATTGATTATGGACTCCCTTTCCATTTAACCGTGATTCGTTTGACACACTTTGTGCAGCCTGGGTCCACTGGTGTTCCACAGGTTGTGAGGAGCCATGACTCCATGACATACATCCACCAAAAATGTATGGAGATGTGCATCTCCTGTTCGTGCTTTCCATGTTTACTGCAGTGCAGACAGGTGAAATGCCCACAGGCCCAAGCCACCATCTAAACGTGAATCAGCCAAGCGTAGCCTCCAAATAAGTCTCTCAGAAAACATGGACTTGTACATGGTCCAAATTCACCTATCTTTGTTTCAGGTATTAAGTGCTCCAATGGGTGACCAAAGAGCATAGAAAATGAAGAGTAAACATTGTGTCAGCAATGGCATAAAAGACAGGGGGAATATACAACACAGATGCCTCTGACAGAATAACCATTTCAAAATAACCTTAATTCCCAGTAGTCTAACCTGTTGAAGTTTCTTTCTCTGTTTCCCCATTAAGACATGGGCTGAATACTCAATGAGGCATGACTTTGAAAACCTCACCACAACTGGGAGACATAAGCAGCCAGTCCTGTGCAGAGCATCTGCAGAAAAACAACTCAGCTGAAAGGCATTTATGTGGCTCAGCTGGTAATACAGTCTCATCAGAGGCAAAATGTTGCATAGCCAAAACTTCTAGCAGAAAACCAAGTTTAGAGAGAGTATTCACATGCAAAGGTGACTTCAAATAGATGGACAGGAGCACTCGAAATGCACTTTCTCATGCCATCACCCCACTGCAAAAGTAAGTTGCTCTAGCAGCTCTGCTCTCTCATTGTTAGCGTCAGCTTGATTGGCTGGAAACAAGGAGTCATTATGCTTATACAGGTTTCCTGCACTAGTACTGTGTAATGATCCTGTACTGTACCTAATAAATACTGCTCATTCCGCTGTTTGTATTGAGACATTTGTCCATCTAGACCAGCGTTGGGCAACTTCGGGAGGTCTGGGGGCTATTTTTGCCCATCCAACCACCTCTCCATGGTTTTTACACACACACACACACACACACACACACAAACCCTCACACACAGGTGCCAAAAACAGGGGGGGATTAAAAACAAAAACAAAATGGTATCTGTAGCTGCTACAGAGTTCCTTTTGGGCACTCCATAGCAGCTCCGGGTTCCATTTTGATTGAGAAAAAATTAAATCTTCTTGGAGTCCCCTTAGATTTTGGGGGGTGGCAGGGGCTGCACTGGGATGCTGTAGGGGCCACATGCAGCCCACAGCCCACATGTTGCCCACCCCCAATCTAAATTCTATACCAGCAGTGGGGAATCTATGGCGCTCCTGATTTTGTTAGACTGCAACTCCCATCAGCTCTAGCCAGCATAGCCAATGGTGAGGGATAATGGGAGATGCATCCAACAGCATCCCGAGGGCCACATATTCCCCATCCCTGGTCTTGCATCTTGGTAACCTAAGGGCCAAATTATATGTGATTGAGATCAGATCCATGTAATGGGGATCCGTTCTTACCGAAAGGCACTGTGCGGGTTAGAGCTAGAGAAGAAGATGTTTAACTTATGTCTAAATCTTCCCCACACACACACAATGTAAAAAAAATACAGTTTCTCCTGAAAAAAGTCAAATGGAATGGGGGAGAACAAGTTAAATCTTACATCCTAATGTAAATTATGTAACAATGTACATAAATTATGTACATTGTTACAAAACCTCTTTGGTAATTATTTGCGTATTTTTCCGCAGAACAAAAAAAATTTGCATCCATCTCTGAGCAGACAATGGAACAAAAGGCACCTGACAATCCACAAAACATAGATGGAGCAGATTTCACACAGCCTGTACATCCCTAGCAGATGCACAAATGCAGCTATTGCAGACCCAAGCCTCTCTGTTCACTTCAGTGGAGAGGACAGTTCCACATGTACACCTCTTTGCAAATATGGACCTAACCTCTCCTATTAAAGTCAACAAGAATTCCTCCATAGGCAGGAGTGTTTTGTGCACAAGTTAGAGCTATTGCACTTGCTAGGCTTTGCCTGAAAACTACATTCTATCATTATATACTGCAGCTATTCTTACTGTCATTTGAAGTCTGCATCTGCAGTCTGGAAATGAATCCTACCCAGGAGTCAGTAAATTACAAGATATAATACAATCTACTAAATGCTATAACATATACTTCTAAGAAATGTGTAAACAGTTTTTCTGTAGTTATGTCATCAAGACTAGTTCCTGTAGGTTCAGTTCTGGAAGTTATACAAATAACTTTTTGTCAGTTAAGGAAAGTCCCCCAAAACTAGACATTTACCAGATCCTTTGCTCCAGAATCCTAAGCTTTACCATGTTTCATTCCATTTTTTAAAGGAAGTTTATATGAAGTATATAGGGGACTAAAAGAAGACATCTATCCATGTCCATCGCTTGCTCCTTGTGGCAGTTTCAGAACACTGAAACAAGGCCAATAATTTTAGCAGCAATAGACTGAAATAGCAATAAGTGGCAAAAAAAGAAAAGAAAAGAAAGGCTTTCAGCTTGTTTTACAACTTGTGCAATTATAGCATACTAGAAACTGTTAAACAGAAAAGTACATTAAAATACTAGCACAGTAACTCACTCTGTTCCATCCTGAAAAATTGTCTTCAAGCCATGGCTAATTGATTTCAGGATGTCTTACACTAAGAACTGAAAAATCTACATCAGATGATCCACTGGGTTATTGACATGCCAGAAGTAAACACAAAATTGAGCAAACTTTCTAAAGATAACCAATGTTTCTATACTACGGTTTCCACCTGCACAATTTTAGATTGGCCTGCGTCTGATCCTGGTTTCATATCCTGCTTAGTAAGTGGAGATTAAACCAACACCTTGAATTGAAAACAATTGCTAATTTGCCCAGAAAACAATTGGCAACCAGTGCAGCTCTTTCAGTATTGGAATGATATGAACTTGTTACCATGCACTGGTTAGCAGCCTAGCTGCTGTATTTTGCACCAGTTGAAGCTTCCACAGGCTCTTAAAGGGTGACTCTATGCAGAACGCATTGCAATAGTCAAAATGGGATGTGATGATCAAGGCATGGATAACTGTTGCCAGGTCAGAGTGACCCAAGAAAGGTCACTGCTGGCACACTAACAATTGTGCAAATATACACTAGCAATGTCCGTTGCTGGGAAATCCGGTTCATTTTTTACTCGAAAGAATCTTGTGGTTCGATGTGTGTTTGCAAGCCAAGCTGCGGGTTTTCCCCCCGAACTCTGGGAACTTTTTTTGCATATTTTTTCCATAGGTTCTGCCATTTGAATAAATTACTGCCAAATTTGCACAAATTGCAGATCCTGCAAAGGGGTGTGTGTGCAAAATACCTGGGAAATCCACAAACTGGCCCAACTCGCTGCAAATCAAGTTAGGCACTGCAGCAGGAATCAAAAAGAAGTCCAGGGAGCTGAACCTAGGAAAACTCATTGAACTTCACCCACCAAGCAGATTTTTTTTTACATCCCTTATACATACCTTGCCACTATTGCCACCTGGCAATCCAGGGACAGCACAGGATCAAGAAGCACTCCCAAGCTACAACACACCTGATCTTTCAGAGGAAGTGCAACCCCTTTCAGAACAGGTTAAATCCCAGTCCTCAAACCTGACTTTCTACTGATCAATTGCACCTCCATCTTGTCTGGATTTCATCTCAGCTTCTTCACCCTCAACGAGCCCATTAGCGAGCCCCAGAAACATTCAAGAGTATTGACCGCTTCCTTGGTATTGGATGACAAAGAGCGACAGAACTGGATGTCATCCACATATTGATGGCAGCTCAGTCCAAAACTCTAGACTACCTCTTTACATCTGGAATGGCCCATTCTGTCACACTCTAGTGTGACCAAGAAACAAACCTGGGATACAAACAGGCTTTATTCTCAATTTGATTTGTAGTGTGCTGAAAGCAAGTCAAATACCTAGCAATAATAACCAAAGCTGAATCTACACATAGCAGTTATACTGTTATCATACCATTTTCATAACAATTGGTGCCCACTGGTGTCATGTGTACCAATAGTTATGAAAACAGTATGATAACAGTATAAATGCTATGTGTAGATTCAGCCCAAATAGTAACATGTTTCAAGTTCTGTCCACAACCCACAATTAACGTGCTTTAATGATACCATGCTAAGTATTCAAATGAATGATACAGACACAAGGATAAAGTTCAAATCCTTTACTAAATAAAAAGGTAGAAGATACTATGACTACAATACTCAACCATACGATCACACAAGATGTAAAATGCAGCAACTACATTAAAGCAGCCTTCCCCAAACTTGTATCCTCTATTTGTGTTGGACTGCAACTCCTATCATTCCCAAGTTCTTTGAACTTGGGCTGTGAGCTGCGAATGATGGAAGCTGTTGTTCAACACATCTGGAGGACACCAGGTTGGGGAAGACTACTTAAAAGAAATTAAGAAGCCTTGATGGGGATATAAGACCGCATAAGTGCCTAGAAAAACAGATATTATTTCCTGAAAGCAGAAAAAAGGATAGAAACAAGCTTGTACATCCACTCATATTAGAAGACTAGAGAGGAAGCTAAAAGGACTCCAGCACAGAGACCCATAGCCAGCCACAGATAAGAATGAAGAGAGAGCCTGTCCCTTTTGGAGATGTATGTAAGTGTTCCTGAAAGATTTGCTGAGCAAATTCTAAGAAATTTGCTTCACCATCTCTACAAATGCACATGCCATTTCTTAGAGTGTGTGTGTGTGTGTGCGCATGTGTACATGCATGTGTGTCTGCACCGTGCAGGCAGAACACAAGCACCAAACAATCACGAAAGCTCTGTAACATCCTTATTACAGAGGCTGGGAGGAGGAGTGACAGAGGCAATTTTCACTACTCCATCCTCTTTTTACAAAATTTTCCTCTAGATGGGCCTTTGAGATGGCCATTGAGCCCATCCAGAGAAGCTGCACTGTTGGGGGCTGTAGAGGCCATAGACTTCTCTTATCCAAGCCTCTCCACTCTCCTCCCTGCCCACCTGAATACCCCCTTTTCCCTCCCTCTGAGGCTGCATTTGTGACCTTCAGAAGCAGCCAGCACAGTTCTTTCCATGGCAGCTGTGAGCAAAATTGGAATTCAGAGTCCCCCTCCCAAGGTCCTCACAGTGTCTACAGCCTTGAGAGGGGGACTCTGAACAATCCTAGGTTCCCTGGAATGCTCTCCATAGGATTGCTCTCTAAATGCATGAAAGCATATAACATATCCGGATTTTTTCAGTTTAAAAATAACAGCTGCGGGGGGCCCCAATCAGGATCAACAGTGGACAACCTCACCTAGTCTGACTGCAACCCCATAGATGGCAATTTGCCATATATAAGCCCTCCCTCCACACATAGTCCACCTGTCATAATGGTAGTATATATACATATTAGGGATATGCACGGACCTCCCGCTTCGACTCGGACTCCATTTCGGCACTTCAAAAAGCAGCCTGCTTTTGCTCAGACTGATTTAGAGTTCGTTCATTTTGACTTGGTACTAAACCTGAGCTAAGGTTTGGACATCCAATGCTTCGTGCTTCCCATTGAGTATCATAGAAATCCAAAAACAGCTGTGCTGTAACTTTTTTTTCCTCTTGGTCAGAATTGGATGATATTTGCAGGCATAGTAGACCCTCGGGAGGGGATGAAGCCTGCCAAATGTCAGAGGAAAAGAAGTGCAGGATTTTTGCACCTTTATATTAATATGTATTTTTAACTGGATGAAAATTGCATATATAATTGTGCCTCCTGAGGGGATTAAGCCTGCCAAATTTCTTAACTGTTAGCGGCAGGGGGTGTTGTGCAAGAACTGTCTTGACATTTTGCAGGGAATGGCCACATCCCCCTGTGAGCCATTGTTCTGAAAATAACAGAGAACTTCAAGGTATTCCTAAGTAAGAAAACTGTAATGTTTCAGATATATTCAAATCTATGTAGCTACATTTTTTCCTCTGTTTTGTTTTGTTTTGTTTTGCTGAAAAAATGTTTCAGAAGGAGAGGTGCAGTACTGCCTGTGGAAGAGGAGCTCTCCAGTTTGGGGAGCAGGATTGATTCACTTCTCCTTCCCTCCCTTTGTGTTTCGCAGGTGGCAATTGCCACACATCCTAGAGGTATCCGCAGTAGGGATGCTGGAGAAATTCGAGAAGGATTAAAATGAGCTCGGATTTTAGGGATGTACGAAAGGTACTTACCTTTCGCGAATTATGTTTATGGTTGGGGGGGAGGCATTCCGTCCCTTCCCCCGGAATCCTCGCCGGGGGGGAGGTGCTCCATTCCTCCCCCCCCAGAATCCTGGCCAGCCGGCTGTGCTCCGCAGCAATTCTGCGGCGCCGCCGGCCAGCTCCGCCAGCAGCCGGACATCCGGCCGCTGGCTAGCAGGGACGCAAATGGCGGCAGCCGTAGGCGCCTCTGTTTCCATCCCTGCAGTCAGCCGTGATAGGCTACGTAAATGTTTACGTAGCCTATCACGGCTGACTTAAAAAAAAAACCGCGCGTACGCAAATGTCAGCGGCCACGGCCGCCGCTATTTGCGTTCCTTATTTTGGCACGTCTTAGTCTACGTAAACATTTACGTAGACTAAGACAGCGAAAATAAGGGGAACGCAAATAGCGTAGCGTCTATGCTATTTGCGTTCCCCTTATTTTCGCCATCTTAGTCTACGTAAATGTTTACGTAAATTAAGACGTGCCAAAATAAGGAACACAAATGGCGGCGGCCATGGCCGCCGCCATTTGCGTACGCGCGTTTTTGTTTTTTTTTAAAGTCAGCCGTGATAGGCTATGTAAACATTTATGTAGCCTATCACGGGGGTTTTTTTAACCTAGCCATGATAGGTTACATTTATGTAGCCTATCACTTTTTTTTTTTAAAACTGGAAATGGCGGCAGCGGCGGCCAGTCGGAAGACCGGCCACCGCAGCCGCCGCAGCCGCCAGGAAGATCCGCCCAAGGTAAGTCCCGTCCCGGGGAGGGCGGCCCGTTCCGCCACCGATTTCGGGGGGCCGAATGCACTGGCATTCGGCCTCCCCAAGATCCGTGGTGAAACTTTTGTACATCCCTATCGGATTTCTAAGAATCTGACCTGAGGAATCCACTGCGGAGTGACCCCCTCAGGCCATGTGGAGACTGTGGACTTTCAGATGATTTTTTTTTTACTTTCCCAAAATTTACGCATATATTTCCATAGAAAAATATATACATTTCCGCTGAGGAAACATTGAATGGAATGGGGGACAATACACTAAATGTTACATACTGAGGTAAATTATGTAAATGCTTACGTAAATACTTATGTAAATATTTATGTAATTGTTTACGTATTTTTCTGCATGACAAAAAAAATATTCGCATCCGTCTGTGGGCGGATGATAGAACAAAAGGCACCTGACAATCCGCAAAACACAGACGGAGCGGATTTTACACAGTCTGTACATCCCTAAATTCCTCAGGCATGAAACCTGAAAAGTTTCAGAAAGATCAGTGCAGGGGCTAAGGAGTTATGATTATTGAAAACCAGTTAAAGGCTTCTTGCATAGTGGAGCCTCATGGTGTTGGAAGAATGACCATTCACAGTCCCAGTGAGATGGTCTTCTCCTGCCCCAAAGCACAGTGACTGAAGCCACTGGTAAAATGTACCCTATGATTAGAAAGTAGACCTGTCAGTCTCTCGACTGCACTCACTCACTCACTCACTCACTCCCCCCCGCCCTGCCTGCACCCCCTGCACCATTTAAAGAAATGAAAGCAAAATATGCTATTTGGAGATATAAATATGGTGCATCTCTGAAACATGAGGCACTGACAAAACTTTGTTCTGGGGCAGCTTCAGTTTTGTTGGCCTCAGAGGAAAGCCTGCTTTGCCTCAGGAATCAACAGAACCAGAACAGAATGGCCTGCTTCTGCTCAAGCTTTCATCTGAATCTAATGCATATCCCTAGTGCATTGGATGCACCTAGATGTACCCCCAAGATGCATGTTCCTAGTGCATATTAACAAAACAGTAGCTTTCCCATCTCAGTCCTTTCAAAGTAATTGCCTTTTACAATCTCCTTTTCTGAGTGAATTTGAACTCTCATTCTTGCACCCTAGTTAAAACCTTAGAAAAAACTTTAAAATTTTCAACAACGCACAAATCAAAGTTTTTTTAAAAAAATATATTAAAAACTTCTTACCTCCATTAAAACAAACAATGCTGCAAAGAAAAGGAGAGTTGCCCATTCCACTCTATTCAGAATCATCTCAAAATCATGAATGTTGGCTAGCACGAGAAGCCATACAGCTCCCAACATGGCAATCCACCCTGCATAAAAGGAGAAAAAATATGTATCAGGAATACCCTTATACACTTTTAGCCAACTACACGCAATTCATCAACAATTCATCATTTTCTTTGTGGGTAGATGAAAAATATGGTTATGTTATGCAATAGCACGTACTCAGAAATGGTATGGGATGGATCCAGGATCTGTCTTCCATGAATGGAAGGGCTCCACTCACAGAAGATGCCTCTGCTGATTTTCAGCAGTCTCCCCTGTACCACAGCTCACTCTACCCAGCAGGGTCCCCCAACCCTCCATGCAGCCTTTTCAGAGAGATGGAGGAAGTGGGGAACTCTGCTTCTGCAAGCCAGTTGCATGCACCTACATCTGGATCCAACCCTCTATGTTTAAGCTTGCAGTCTTTTTTTCTGGCAGAGTGTCATGACAGAGAAAGTTTCTAACACTCACATAACCGCCACGCTACTTTCTAGGGATGTTGGAGGAATCTGTCCAGGGGGTGAAACTCGCCAAGCTTTAGTCAGCTTGCCCCCCTGGACTTCGACTCGCTTTCCCACAAGCCATCCCAACTTGATCTTCATCAAGTCGGGCCAGCTCGTGGATTTCCATCTTTTATCATTATTTGTGTAAAGCAATTTGCACAAATTATGGCTGACGTTTGTGTAATTTGCAGCCCCAGTGTATGCTAATTGCTTTTTATGCCTCCCCCACCGCAAAATCCTGAAAAAGTTCCTGGATTTTGGGAACAAACTCCAGCTCACCTTGCAAATGTAAGCCAGGTCAGGGGTGCCACAGGAATCCGTCAGGGCGAAAAAGGCCTGGATTTCACAGCAACGGACATCCCAACTACTTCCTTTAATTTTGTAATTTTCTTTTTTTTTTTAAGCATTAAATACATTTCAATTTACTTTTTAGCCTGTAGTTATGTTTGCCTGTTTGGACTTAGCTTAGTTATCCACCAGGGTGTTTAGAACCCATTTGGTGTGAGTTCTGAAGTTAAACAAGACCAAATTAACAGTATTGTGCTTTTAATATCTAGCATTAATTCAGCAAGTGGGAAGTCTCCCATCTCAGCATCTCCATACTAGACCTGTTGAATGTCTGCCTGTCATGCCCTATCAGAGGCGTGAGCACCATAGGAAAAGCTGCAGCATTAAATTTGTCCTAGCTTTGCATCTAACCCAGTACCAAATTTCCCTGCTGTGAACCAAAATTAAACACCGAGCAGCTGCACTTGCACAACTATCATTCTCCATTTGGGAGAGCCAATAGCGTGGCTTGGTGTATTCAGCATCTAGACAGAAGCATTATCTTTACTCAGAAAAGTCTGGTTCACAAATGAAAATTCCAGCCTTGCAAAATATACAATGAAAGTCCCTGAAGGAACCAGTGGGATGGCATACAGTGCTGAGTGCACATGGTAATTGCAAGTTTACGTCTCAGCTGGATATTAGGGAAGGGCAATATATATTGCCCATTTTGTGTGATGATAGATAGATAGATAGATAGATAGATAGATAGATAGATAGATGATAGATAGATAGATAGATAGATAGATAGATAGATAGATAGATAGATAGATCAGGGGTCAGCAACGCAGCAGCCGTGGGTGCACCTGCACCCATGAAATCCCCCTGATGTACCCACCAGACCCCTTGTGACCCACTCCATCCATTTCCTGATTCTTCTCCTCCTCCTCCCATAGATCACTTTGCTGCCCAACAGTCCCACTTCCTGCTGGCTGCCTCTTTCCCCACTAGACTCCTCACAATCCTTTCACTCACTTCCTAATTCTCCTCCTCCTGCTGTCCATCCCTCACGTCACTGTCTGACAGTCTCACCACCTCCCTCCCCACTATACTATACTGTGTTGTCAGCAGAGTGTGAGAAACCAGAGAATCTAAGTTTTAATGCCAAGCGTAAGTTTCTAGATCTCTTGAAAGGTAACAGGACATCATTGTTCAGCATATGCTGAATTGCATCAGATAAGCCATTTCCAAATGGATACCACTACGTGCTGAGTAACATCACCATCATGCATGCCACTTTGTGACTATTGCCGTTATTCATTTCTATAGGACTGAAATATACATTTCGGTTTTGCTCAGTGACAGATTCTAATGAGCAATGGAGATAGGAGGATTCTATTAACATTTTTTATGTTGAGCTTTTCCATGCAGAGAATTTGCATATATTGTTCAGTCTCAAAGGAAGTATGAATGTAACTGAAACAGCACCTCTGCTTCTGTGATGTTTGTATTTTTTGGTATGTTGCCGTTTCCTTGTTCAGAAGGAGAAAAAATGTTAAGGTGACATTTCTTAAGATATCATGAATGACGAATTTGAATACTGAATTTCTAAAGGAAAATATTCAAATTTAGGTCTATGAAAGAGCGAGATTCAGAGGAAAGGGAAACAAACGATTATGGTAACAACTGCTGTCTTTCAAGGTGACTAATAAGGAAAGGCTGCCTCCTTTAATATATCGACTCTTCTTTGGATCACTTCCAAACTGAAAAGTTTTTTTACTTCGGCTATTGGGCAGTATAGAAATGAAATGAAATAAATAAATAAATAAATAATTTTTGAAAAATCAGTCTAAATCTGAAACAGTTACAAACCATTACAACTTGAAATGAATGTGTTCTTAAAATGAAAATATTAAAGACATGCTCACGGTATCATCTGTTAAAATCCTTGATGACGTTTGCAGCAAAGTCAGACTTTCAAAATGTACTCAGCAAACCACAAGCACACATAGATGGATAGTATGAGATTACTAGGAAGGATGATCTGAAGGCAGAAGCAACCCAACTGGCCACCATGGGACAGCAATATTTTAGAAGTCCCAATCAATTGGCACTGAAGTCAAGAGATGCACCCCAGAATCCACTGAGTGTCACTGAAGAAAGTGGGGCAAAGCTTTTCAATCAAACCCATTTTGTCCAAGCATGCTCTGTGACATTTCCAAGTAAGGAAAAGAGTTCCAACATGGATGCCTAATTCTATCAGAATTGCCCCTGGTTATCACTAGGGCTCTGTCTTCTCCGTTTTCTATGGATACTTTTCACTTTGTGCAACATGTCTGACAATATGGACATGATTCTTGGAGGAGAGAGACCTACCACAGGAACTCTCAACCTTTGCTCATTTTGGCTCATTAAGTCAACCAGACAGGGAGAAGAGGTCACCAAGGTAATAAATACTTCATTTGAGAGACGGTTGGTTCTGGCAGCTTTGCAGAAGTCTGGTAAAAACCCTTCTTTAAAAAAACATTGGTTGAGTCAAGCAAACCAATGAGTCATAGAATCATAGGGTTGGAACAGGCCTACAAGACCATCGAGTCCAACCCCCTGCTCAATACAGGAATCTAAGTCAAAGCATCCCTGACAGATGGCTGTCCAACTTCATCTTGAATGCCTCCATTGTGGGAGAGCCCACTACCTCCCTAGGTAATTGGTTCCATTGTCATATTGCTTAACAGTCAGGAAGTTTTTCCCGATATTCAGCCAGAATCTGGCTTCCTGTCACTTCAGCCCATTATTCCGTGTCCTGCACTCTGGGATGATCGAGAAGAGATCCTGGCCTTCCTCTCTGTGACAACCTTTCCAGTACTTGAAGAGCACTATCATATCTCCCCTCAGTCTTCTCTACTCAAGGCTAAACATGCCCAGTTCTTTCAGTCTCTCCTCATAGGGCTTTGTTTCCAGTCCCCTGATCATCTTTGTTGCCCTCCTCTGAACCCTCTCCAGTCTGCATCCTTCTTAAAGTGTGGCGCCCAGAGCTGGACACAGTACTCCAAATGAGGTCTAACCAGTGCTGAGTAGAGGGGAACTAGTACTTCACATGATTTGTTTCTGTCTTCCAGGGTATTAGCTATCCTGCCCAATTTTGTGTCATCTGCAAATTTGATCAGCATTCCCTGCACCTCCTCATCCAAGTCATTTATAAAAATGTTGAAGAGCACTGGGCCCAGGACTGAGCCCTGTGGTACCCCGCTCGTTACCTCTCCCCAGTTTAAGAAGATCCCACTGATAAGCACTCTTTGAGTCCGATTCTGTAGCTAACTGTGGATCCACCAGATAATTGTTTCATCTAACCCACTTTTAGCTAATTTGCTCATCAGGATATCATGGGGCACTTTGTCGAAAGCTTTGCTGAAGTCGAGGTATATTATATCCACAGCATTCCTGCAGTCCACAAGGGAGGTTACTTGATTAAAAATTAGATCAGATTCATCTGGCAGGATTTGTTCTTGACAAATCCATGATGGCGTTGAGTAATCACTGCATTGTTTTCAAGGTGCTTACAGATGGATTGCTTTATCATCTGCTCCAGAATTTTCCCAGGGATTGATGTCAGACTGACTGGTCTGTAGTTCCCAGGTTCCTCCTTTTCACCCTTTTTGAAGATAGGGACAACATTAGCCCTCCTCCAGTCATCTGGCACTTCACCCATCCTCCATGTTTCTCAAAGAGAATAGACAGTGGTTCTGAGAGTTCTTCTGCCAGTTCCTTTATTACTCTAGGATGCAGTTCATCTGGCCCTGGAGATTTGAAGTCATTCAAGTGAACCAGTATCTTTCTTAAAAATCAGAAATCACTTGATTTCCTGAGCCAATCCAAGGGGCTCAGAAAATGAAAACAGATGCCCCGCCTCCCATACACACATAGCCTTCCCCTTCTCCCATAGTCACTCAGCAAGGCACAATCAAAGGACAAAACAGGCAGGAATAAAGAGTAAGCATAATAAAAGGATACAGGAACACACGAAAGCTTGGGAAGATCATGTTGCTTGGGCCAGGTCAGAAAGGCTTCTTATACTCCTTCCTGTCCAGGAGGATCTAATGGCCAGCCAGGGCGGATGGAGTCAGTCCAAGGCCTGAGGGTAATTCACTGCCTAGGACCCTAGGTAGATGCTGCAGTTCAGTGCATCACCACAAGGGGCAGCCACACACAGATCCTATGGATATCACTTAGGGGGGCAATCTACATTATAACTTTAAACTGGTTTCAAACTTGTTTTTAGCAATTACGGCTACCAAATACAGGAATTCTGGGAATTGTAGCTCTAGGAAGAGGGGCCGCTTGGGCAAGGGACAGCTGTCTCTAGCAAAGAATTCTCAGTACCCTCATGAAACTGCAGGATCCCTTTAGATAAACTGGTTTGAAACCAGTTTAAAGTTGTAATGTAGCTTGCCCCTGAGTCCTGGCAGCTCCTGACACTTGCTTGGGCTGTCTACTAATCTCGAGCCACTTGTTCTGCAAAGACCTTCTGCTGAGTACCAGCTCTTTGCTTGTGGCTCCTCCCCTAGTCCTCTTGCCCACCCTCTACCCTCACCTGCACGGGGCCAAAACAAAACACCTGCTTACTCCAGGTGCAAAAGGGGAGAGTGGCCAAAGAGACCAAGTTAGGGGAAAGGCTGGAGAAGCTACAGCTACTAGCCCCTTATTTCCATGCCTCTCTATATCCTGAACAAAGCTTCTTGCACTGAACTCCCTTACTTTGTGTAGATCAGCTTTGTGGCTAGGTCCTGAGCCTAAGAATGCACGCCTTGCTCTGGCTGGCAGGTCACTCCCCTCTCATTCTTTTCACCTCCCTGACATAGTCAAGCCCAACCACAGGAATAGCTTAGTCCTAATTTGGCTGCTTTCAGGACTTCCTCTCCACTTTCTGGCCTTAAGCAAGCTCCTTAAGGCTATTAAGGGGAAAGGACTGTTTGTGTGGCAGTCAGAGTTGGCCATCTTTTACAGCTAACCTAGGCCACATTTTGCTTTATCAAAGAAAAAAACTAAGTAAAAACACACACACACAAACGTGGATCACTTTGTAGCAATACAAATTGCAGGCACAGGGCCCCCATTTGAGATCAGGATCTCAGGGCGGGGCAGGGGAGGGGGTTTAAAAAAAACTCCTTTCCCTTTCAAGGGCCCCAATCCAGATTGATGGCCCTGCGCTGACTAACCTCTTTCAGCCTGACAGCAAAATTCAATTTTGGAGGTGCTCTCAGGGGCTGCATTCCAGGGGTGGGCAGAGTCAAAGGCAAAAGGAGCAGGACCAAAAAGACCAGCATAATTTAGCTTCAAGCACTTACTGCCAGTGACTCAGCCTCAGGAGAGATATTTCAACCGTTTAGAATGGGGGAAAACTGCACAAAAGCCGGGAAGCCACCAAAAAATTGGTAGTTGGGGGAAAGGGGTAGGGCCACAGAAGGGGGTATGGCTCTCTTGGTCATCCCAGAGGGCTGGATTAAGACCCAGGCCTGAGCTTCCCCATTTTTGCTTTAGATGAAGAAAGAAAAGGCTGTTAGCTGTGTCTTTAAAGTAATGTGTCATCTGAGTCAAAGCACAGGCAAACTGGTTGCCTCCTGCTGTTTTGGATTACAGGCCCCATTATCCCTGACCATGGGCCATCCTAGCAGGGATTTATGGGAGCTGTAGTTCAAAACATCTGGAGGGCATCAGGTTGCCTACCCCTGATAAGCTGGAGGGTCACTCTGCTACATCAGCATACCCCTTTTGTTCTTACGACTGGGGCAGATCCTCAACCATGGAAGATACAGTGGCAGCTTTAGTGAGCAGTAATCCTGCCTCTCCGATGTTCCCGCTCATGGAAGATGCCACTGCATCTCCCAAGGATACGTTTCTCAAATGTTTTACTCCTCAAGGAAGCACTCTGCCATGCAATAACTCACGCTAGTTGTTATTTGTAAATACCAGAGCCGATTTATAAAATGAACTTTTTGTTCCTTGAAAAGGCTTTTCATCCAAAACATCCAACAGCATACATGGGTGTATTTACTTATAAAATATTTTTGGCTCATTTCTTTAAACTGCCCATGTTAATCATGCCAGAAATGTTCTGCTTGAATATGTGAGCAGTTTCAGTGGCACTGTAGTTTCAAACATGAGATGTTCTTTCCAAGGTGAGGTTTGAAGATGCTTAGAGTAATAGATGGATAATAGAAAGAAGAATTGTGCCAGCCTCTATTCCCCTTTCCAAAATATTTGGCAAGAAGTTTGAAATAAATTATTTAAGGTGGTGAAAGTTAGTATAGGAGGGATTTTCATCATATATTCTGTAAAAGCTTGTAGTGATTCTGCCTCTTTGACATTGGTTAAAAGAGGTTAGGGCTTTTTGCCAAAGAGCAAAATCCCCCATGTTCATTCAGTATTCATATCCTATTTCCATATACAGTGTTATGTAAAAAGTGATATACTCTCTTTAATCTTTTACAGACTATAAGGCTTTCTTCCATGCTGCCGAGGGGCATGATAGTCATCAGCTCCATCAGAAGTGGATTTATGAGTTTTGACTGTAAAATAACTTTTCACAAAGCACTAAATTTTCAATGGTGTTTGCATTGTTAACTGCTAATATTCCTTTTGGCACCCTCTTCCTTGCTAATATGTTCCCATGGAACTTGGTAAATTACAGGCCTGGACACAGGCTTATTAGTAAATATATGTGGACTAGTTTCCCAAAGGTTTAGTGAGGTGCAGAATACAGTATAATGACATTTAACCCTGCTCAATGGCAGCTGTCATTTTTGCCCCATCGTGCTTACAGTATATTTACAATAATGAGGACCTCACTGTAAATTGTAATTGCTTCTGCTTGCAAGCACAGTTAAAAGAAGCGTTATGGCATCAAGTGTAGGGACTTAATATGTTTCTAAGGCTCTTCTTGGCACACAAGATATCTTTGGAACCAATCCATGGGAGTTCTGGAAAGAACAAAAACATCATCCAGAACTACCCATTACAAAAAAACACA
Organism: Heloderma suspectum; assembly: GCF_057233095.1. Taxonomy (NCBI): domain Eukaryota; kingdom Metazoa; phylum Chordata; class Lepidosauria; order Squamata; family Helodermatidae; genus Heloderma; species Heloderma suspectum. Next base: position 121,593,475 of record NC_139460.1, on the reverse strand, counting down.
AGGCTTCTGCTTACAAACAACAGCTAAAAGAGAAGCTTGCCCACCCTTTCTCCTTGGCAGCACTTTCCCTCTGAAGATTGCCTCCTGAGTTAGTTTATTCCCACTGGGGAAAAGATACACACACTTTTTTTCCCCTGTCTGGGTAAAAGCAGTTGTGCAGGGCGGCGGGCAAGAAACACAAGTACTTTCCAAAGGGAAAATGGCCTCTCTGCCCCCTCCCCACCCCCACACCAGCTGCCTCAGCAGCTGATTGAGACAAGAGCCTCAAAGAGGTATCGCAGAACTATGTGTAGCATATCGTTCTGCCCTCACAATCAAATATGAACCATACCACCCACCTTGTTGGGCTCCCCGACTGAGTCCCCCCACAGATTCCAAAATTTCCTTTGAGTACTCCTGCCAGAAATGAGAAAACTCCTTATTGGTGAAGGAATGAAAGGAAAGCCTGTGGGTGGAATAGAGAGAAGCTTCTCAGAATAAGGATAGCAGGAATTATGGATCCGTTGGTCCTCGTCAGCCCGAAAGCAAGTAACAGCTCAGTCTTTCCTACACACATTTACTTAGATAAGCCGCATGAAGGTCAATATGACTTACTCCCAAGTAAGTGTGCAATAGGATCTCTGCCAAAGACTACAATCCTGCTAAATGAACTTACTTAGGAGTAAGCTCCTTTTCACTCACTGGCACTTACTTCATAATTTTTTTAAAGCATAGAATTGGGCAGTAGGTATATCTGAGGGAGAGGATCATTTAGCTACTCTGGACAAAGGAGAAGGAAATGTGTAAGTTGCTGCTTCTCTCTCTCTCTCTCTCTCTCTCTCACACACACACACACACACACACACATACACACACTCTTCCTGGACTCATTGTCTTGCCTTCCCCTCCCGCACTGGCTACAGCTGTCGATCTGGAGTTCGGGTGTGTGGGGGGGGGCAGTCTACAAGTACTGCCCTGCCCTGACTCCAACTTTTCCCACTTCAATTTCCCTACTTATGTACTTTCATGCCACTACTGACATCCCTCATCCTCTTCCAGCTTCAAGAAAGAGATGTGTGGAGTGAAGAAAGCACCCCAAATCACCACTGTTCCCCCATCTGCTACATGCCAGTTGTAGCAGGAGATCCAGATCTTAGTCTTCACTCAGACATGAAGCTCACTGGGTGACTTTGGGCTAGTCAGTGCCTCTCAGCCCAACCTATGTCACAGGGTTGTTGTAAGGATAAAATGGAGAGGAGGAGGAGGAGGAGGAAGAAGTCCATGTAAGCTGCCTTGGGTTCCTTGCAAGAGGAAAAAGGATGGGATATAAATGTAATAAAAATAAATATAATAAATGGCACAGAAGAGTGTGAGAGTGGCAACAGTCCTTTCACTTTGCACAGGTGTCCGACCAAAGAGGACATTGTGCTGCTTCCTCGCTTCCTGGGAGCCCTATACAAGGGTTATTGCAATCTTTCCTACTACTACTCCATGTTCTGTTCTGGGCTTCTAGTCTAGCCAGGAAAGCAGAACTAGCTAAACCAGCATGATCTTCATGGGTGAGAGGCCTAGTGGCCAAGTACTGAACAGTTGGGGAGCTGTCCAGGGGGTGCCAGCAGGGTTACCAAGAGTCAGAAACCTGAAGGCTAAGAGCTGAACCACAACAGAGTTGTCCAGAAGGTCATTAGAGCAAGAATGTAGGAGTAGCACAGTAAAAAAAAATAAGGTTGAACTTTAAAATAATTGCAAAGAAATTACGTTCTGGTGTTTTTGTTTTTGAGAGAGAGAGAGAGAGAGAACAATCAGCTTAGCATAAAAAACAATATTCTAAAAGTTGCAACGCTCAGTTAAATGCAAAACAGGAGGCTTTTTTTCATCACCAGTTGCTGCTGAAAAGGAACAGGCATGTGACATTTTAATATCTCTGCTTCTCTGGGGTTAAATGGGTCCTTTTTGTAAATCCCTCTAATACTTCTGAAGCTAAATCTTGTAAATTTCCTTTACTATACGAGCATTAACACCTGTTGATGTTAGCAGTCACTGTCATAACCTTCTGGCATAGAGATGCGCCTGGCCCAGTGCTTTGCTTGGGCACAAGACACAATCAGCCCCCATGCCCCCATGCCAATAATAATAATATCCGATGGGTGTAAAAATAAATAAGGAGCTAGGGTATGTACCCCACAGTCAGCTTTGGGCCACCTCAACTGTTTCAAGTGCCTTATGCCCCAATATGTGTTGGGCCAGACACAATCTATGCCATCTTGAGGAGGATACTCTGCTGGAGGTGTGCATCTATGATTGGAATGGACCTAAGGTGGTTGTAAGGCGCACACCCTCAGTCAGTTCCTTATTCATTTCTATATACAACTGCTGTTATTAGTATGGGGTGCCATGCGTGACACTGTCTTGCCCTGTCCTGTTTGCTTGGATAATGATTCCTACCCTTCTCAGAGCCAGGAAAGAGGCCTCTGCAACTGCCTGGTGCTTTTAAAGATCCCCACCAGAGGGTGGGCTGCAGTGACCAGAGTTTTTCACACCTATCTGCCCTGTAATAAGGCTAGCCTGACCACTAGGGATGGCGCAGGCATCCGGCTCAGTCTGGGAGTCCAATGGACTCCTCCCCGCTCTCACCTCCAGGCTGCGCCCACTGAGCCACTGCCCCCACTTGCGTGTCCCCCCCCCCGCTCGCCAAGCCATCTTCACCTACCCTGAGCCATCCGTGAGTGCCAATCGTTCCCACGGACACCATTTTGTGGGGGGAAATGGCAACTTGGGAACATCCATAAATTTAATATTGCGCACAAAGCGGTTGTAAAGGCCCCATCTATGCAGTATTACAGGTGTAAATGGGCCACTATGTGCACAATATTAAATTTATGGAAGTTCCCGAGTTGCCATTTTATTTTATTTTTTGCAAAATGGCAACGGCGGGAATGACAGTCGCAGATGGCTCAGTGAGCATGGGGGACATGCGAGCGAGGGCAGCAGCTTGGTAGGCGCCCAGAGGACCCGGGCGGGGGCGGGGCATCCATCCATCCATCCCTACTGACAACTGGAGATGGGGGGGGGAATCCTTTTTATTCAGCTAGCCAGTCTTCCCCAACCTGGTACCCTCCAGATGTTTTGGACTTCAGCTCCTATCAGACCCAGCCAACATGGGCAATGGTCAAGGATGCTGGGATCTGTAGCCCAAAACATCTGAAAGAAACCAGGTTGGCTAAGCTAAACACTGCAACTTTTACTACGTTGTTTTTTATGCTAGTGTGATGGTTTTCTCAAAAAACAATTACTTTTGCAATTATTTTTAAGTTTGTATATACTTTTCACTATCTTTCACCACCAGCTTCCAAGCAACAATGGACAGGTTTTGTAGTCAGCTTGGCTGCCACACCTGCCCTAGTGGGATCCTGGTTCTGACCACACTTAGGCCAGAGGAATTCCTCTTCCCAAGAATTGTTCTTCCCAGGCTATGGAATGGGATGCTTCATGCTTCCAGCTGAACACTCCACCTTCTGGTCTGGGGTGCAACTCACGATTTTTGTCATCTCTGCCCTTGAGGGCACCGGGTTGAATGTGAGCATGTGTACAGTCTGCAGTTAAAGCTTGTACATTCCCAAGCTTATGATACTGGGGGAGGTGGAGCAGGGGTATGCATTTAAAAATACGTACATTTGAAAAATACACATGGAAATGTGTACTTTTTTAGAAGTGCACACAAACATGATTTAATCAATGGGAGAAGATAGCACGATTTTGAATGCGCACCCAAGTACATGCCCAAGCACTTTGCAATTTTCACATGAAAAGAAAAGAGAAAAGCTTGCTATCTGATACAGGAATTAGGCAGATTGAGCTTCAAGGTAGAACCTGGAGAACCTTGATGAGCTCAGGTTTTGCTGTTTTCCACATCCCTGTGAGGTTTCCCTCAGGATGCCCTGGCTCTGCCTAACCTCCAACCATGCTGGGACCTGTGATGGGGTCTCTCCATCTAATTTTGGTTCAGGGCACTGGCTGATTCTATGCTCTGTGATGTGCAGGGAAAAATGGGCAGCAATCCTGATTCTTCTCCCTTCTCAGGCACTCTGAAGTAGGGATGGATAAATCTGTCATTTCAATTTCCCTCAGTTTCACTTTTCCAGTCTTAAATTCAGTTCTACCTGTACTTAGAGAGTTTTCCAGTCTTAAATTCAGTTCAATCTGAAATTTGAGATTGCTTTATTTTTAAGTTTGCATGAAAATTCATAAGCATTTTTGTATGCAATTTTTCATGCAATTTTGCCAAACATACACATTTTTTGCAAGCAATTTTCCTAATATAATGCATGTTCATCTTATTCTCCCTAATATACACACTTTGGTGCATCCTTTTCCCTAATAGACACATTTCTATATGTATTTTAATTGGAAAACTCCACTGCAAAATTAAGAGAAGTGTGATTTTTGAAGGATAACTGAGGTTCAGTTCATATATTGGTTTGAAAGTACAAAATTCAGTACATTTGCATTAAACACGAACTGGACGAATTTCTCCCCCATCCAGCCCTACCCTGATCAAAGTGAAATGTTCTGCTGCAAAGAGCATCTTTACCCTCTTGTGCAGCAAGCAGAGTGTCCTGCTATGGCTAGATCAGGGTCAGGTTGAACTAAGGGGCAATCCAAAAGAAAGTCAATAAGCAGGCAATGGTCAAAAGCAATTTTACTTGAAGAGCAGCCAAGGTACAAACACAGATAAACTTTCAGATAGGATACACAGTCCAAGAAGCAGAGTCAAGCAGGAGTCCAAGGTCAGTAGCACAGAGGTTCAATCACAAGTCAAGGTCAGGAAAACAGAATATAAGCCAGCTGGGGCTGGTAAAAGACATTGTTTCTAGCAATGGCTAGACTGATACTGCAGGTATATTTTGCCAGAACTTCCTGAGCCCCACACAGGGCTCAGTTGCAGTTTGTTACAGGCCTTGCTCCTGAGGAGTCCCTTCCTCTTGAGGAGTCCTTCTTTGTATTCAAGCACTTCTCCTTAAAGGAGCCCCACTGGCCTGCCTCTTGAGATGACGACACTCTCGGAGGCTAGGTGGTTGCCCAACGTCTGCCTCAGAGGCAGAACTCCCCTCCTCCTGTGGGGACAGGACCCTGGTCATCTCCCCTGAGGGCCCAGGCTCTCCCAGGCCTCCTGCCATGGGTGGCTCCTTGGTGCTGGCTGTCTCTGGGAGTTCTAGCTCCAGAGGAGGATCCCTCCAGCAGAGGCATAACACCAAGGAAGTGGTGAGCTAGGTCACTCCTGGGCCAGATTTTATATGTTATTTGTGGTGAGGGTTCACAGCCATGAGCAGATGACAATATTATTTATTTAAAAATGTATCTCCCACTCATCTTACAAGGAATTCAAAGGAGGTAACTATAAACATCCCAAAATATAGAATCTAGCAGGTAATTGATTTTAAGCAAGCCAGGCACTGCTACAGCTCTTGCAGCACCACATTTTGGAACTTCCAAACTAATTTCTAGTTGAGCATATGAGGCACCCCAGAGTAATGTAAACATTTTTATCGTTGCTAGACAGTCCTTCAGGCAAGGGTCACACATGACTACTCAGCTACCCACCTGTTATGTTCATTCATTTAATGATGGAAATTACCACTAAAGCTAGCAGCCTTGCATGGCTACCAAAGCATCAACAAACAGAAAAATGAAGAGGAATTACACGTGCACCCTGCCATTTTCTTGGACATCATTCGTTTGCTTATTAAGATGTAACATCCCCTGCGATTTGCATAATGCATTCAATGCCATTTGTTTAAGGGGGGGCTGTGTTTGCCAGAGGGGCTGTGTTGCTGCCCTTTGCAATTACAGTGTGTAATTTCTCCAGTGGATTTCTTCCGAAATTCTTACAAATTATGCACATGAGTCAATAAATATACCAAGTGGTTTCCAAAGAAATAACAATAAAACAGGGACCTTCTCATCAGAGCAGTTCAACACAAATCCTAATTGAGCACTCTGGCAATAATACATTTTGTTGAAGAATTGGATGTCACATTAAATAAAATCAAGACATTGTACAGTGCAGGCTACAAGAGCAAAATGTTGATGCTACCAAATATGATAGGTCGCAATATTTATTTATTTATTCATTTCATTTCTATACTGCCCAATAGCTGAAGCTCTCTGGGCGGTTCACAAAAATTAGCATTTTTTAATTTAATTTAAATAAACAATAAGTGTTTATACACACATGATCATGTATATGATTGGTATAAAATCACATTACTTATCCCCAGACTAAAAAACCTACCCCAGGCCTATCCTCAAAAAAATGCAACTATTTTTACTGACTATGCCATCATCCCTTAGGTCACTCCACCACCAGGATATCAACTCCATGATTCTGAGGTTGTAATCCCTAACATAATTTCCTGAGGGTAAGTTCCACTGAACCCAGGGGGACTTACTTCTAAGTAAATATGCATAGGAGTGCACTGTTGTAACCTTGCTACTGTCATCCTTGTAAAATGTCACCACAGGTAGACTCCAACAGAAGTTTGTCATGACCAACTTAAGTGCCATTAATTTCGATGGGTCTACTCTAAGTAGGACTTACATTGGATTTTACCCCATGATCCAAAAATGCCCTTCACTTTCCATGGTGGATGAATTCACACATGTATGTTCATGTATGTTCAGTGTGTTTAAATTCAGTGGTGCTGTTAGGTAATTTTAGATTCTGAATGTAATGGTTTTACAGTCCCTTTGATAATGGTAAACGATTTAGGGCACAATCTTATGCAAGTTTAGACAGAAAAAAGGCCTACAACTCCCAGCATGCCCCAGCCAGCCTGCTGTCTAAACTTGCAAAGGATTGTGCCTTTAGTTTATTTACTTCAAAGGGTCTTTTGCAGGGGGGAATGGGACTAGTTGATAATAATGTGTATTATTTTACTTACTTCAAAAAGTGGTAAGCCAGCCCTGCTGCACTGAGGAGACCTCCTGTTCAGTCTGCTGAGTGGGGGCCTAGACTTCTGCCCCAAAGGCCTACTTTTAGTGACCACCGTATAAATTGAATGATGATTTGCTGTGTGAAATTTGCAGATCAAATCATCACAGATCAAATTCTGACTGACTGATTGCCCGAAATGCTTGCTTGTACTTCCTTGTAAATACTTGCTTGATGCACCAACATCTCCCCACCCCCACCACACACACACACACACACACACACACAGAAGCTATGGTACACTGCAAAAGTGCAAGGCTCCGAATCATAGCATGGCCCTTATAAAGCAGTTATAGGAACCTTCTGCCCTCCAGATGATGTTGGGTTCTAACTCCCATTAGTGCTAGCCGCCATGTCCAATGGTCCAGGTTGATGAGAGTTGATGAGAGTTGTAGTCCAACAACTTCTGGAGGGCCACAGTTTCCACATGCCTGTTTTAAACCCACTCCCCACTCTCCTAAGAGTCAAGGCTTGGAAAAGCCATTAGAGCCTATTCCGGGTATGAGAACTGAGGCCTGTCACTCATGGTATGTGTTGTCTGTGCCTCCAGGAAACTGCCCATGGTTTCACAGATCCTGTCTGTAACTCAACACAAACATCAGAACATCTATTCTGTTCTGTGATTGAGGAGCAGATATGTTGAGTGGAGGGCTACGCATCTCAAACAACACATGTGAGGGAATCACACATTCAGCCATATGTATGAAATAAACCCATTCACGTGTCTCTCCCTTCATCTTTTTTTGAGGGATCATAATTGTGTGAATGAGTTATCCTGTGAGGAATCTCAACCAAATATCCAAACTGTCTTCATGTTCGAGATGAGTTGCAATTGGGTAATATGGAAGTTCTACATGAGTTGCTTAACCTACGATGGCTGATTCACACATACAAGAAATCACTTGATATATCAAGGAGTAATGAATGCACTTGAGCCGGACATCCTCGAGAGTGAAGTCAAGTGGGCCTTAGGAAGCATTAGTAACAACAAAGCTAGCGGAGATGACAGTATTCCAGCCGAGCTATTTAAAATCCTAAAAGATGATGCTGTTAAAGTGCTGCATTCAATATGCCAACAAATCTGGAACACTCAACAGTGGCCACAAGACTGGAAAAGGTCAGTTTACATTCCAATTCCAAAGAAGGGCAACGCCAAAGAGTGTTCAAACTACCGCACAATTGCGCTCATTTCACATGCCAGCAAGGTGATGCTCAAAATCCTACAAGCTAGGCTTCAGCAGTATGCGAACCGAGAACTACCGGAAGTACAAGCTGGGTTTCGAAGAGGCAGAGGAACTAGAGATCAAATCGCCAACATTCGCTGCATCATGGAGAAAGCAAGAGAATTCCAGAAAAACGTCTATCTCTGCTTCATTGACTACGCTAAAGCCTTTGATTGTGTGGATCACAACAAACTGTGGCAAATTCTGAAAGTGATGGGAGTACCAGACCACCTTACCTGTCTCCTGAGAAACCTGTACGAGGGTCAAGAAGCAACAGTCAGAACCAGAGATGGAACAACCGATTGGTTCAAAATTGGGAAAGGAGTACGACAAGGCTGCATATTGTCACCCTGCTTATTTAACTTATATGCAGAGTACATCATGAGAAATGCCGGGTTGGATGAATCAGAGGTCGGAATTAAGATTGCTGGGAGAATTATCAACAACCTCCGATATGCAGACGATACCACCCTAATGGCAGAAAGCGAAGAGGATCTCAAGAGCCTCTTGCTGAGGGTGAAAGAGGAGAGTGCAAAAGCTGGTTTGAAACTCAACATTAAAAAAACGAAGATCATGGCATCTGGCCCTATCACTTCCTGGCATATAGAAGGGGAAGAAATGGAAGCAGTGACAGATTTTACTTTCTTGGGCTCCAAGATCACCGCAGACGGTGACTGTAGCCATGAAATTAAAAGACGCTTGCTCCTTGGGAGGAAAGCTATGGCCAACCTAGACAGCATAGTAAGAAGCAGAGACATCACCTTGCCGACAAAGGTCCGTCTAATCAAAGCTATGGTTTTCCCAGTAGTAATGTATGGCTGTGAGAGCTGGACTATAAGGAAGGCTGAGCGCCGAAGAATTGATGCTTTCGAACTGTGGTGCTGGAGAAGACTCTTACGAGTCCCCTGGACTGCAAGGAGGTCAAATCAGTCCATCCTAAAGGAAATCAACCCTGAGTGCTCATTGGAAGGTCAGATAATGAAGCTGAAGCTCCAATATTTTGGCCACCTAATGCGAAGAGAAAACTCCCTGGAAAAGACCCTGATGCTGGGAAAGACTGAAGGCAAAAGGAGAAGGGGACGGCAGAGGATGAGATGGCTAGATAGCATCACGGATGCAATGAATATGAACTTGAGCACGCTCCGGGAGAGAGCGCAGGACAGGAAGGCCTGGCGTGCTATGGTCCATGGAGTCACGAAGAGTCGGACACGACTGAACGACTCAACAACAACAACAACAATGAATGCACATGAACTGGCCTATGATTATGAGATCAGAATGGGGGCTCCAGTTACAAGGCTCCAGATTCAAAGACCATATTGTAATGAATACTACTGTTTGTTCCATTCCTTTGAATGCAGTTGAAGTTATTATTTTCATTAAACTGCTAACTGTAGGAATGATGTCTTAACATCTGTGAATCATTGCTAGAGTGCACATAAAACAATGAAACAGTGCTCTGCCTCTGTTGTGAATAATCCAGTACTGCACAGTGTGCCATTAGAGCTCTCAAGACTGTGTGTGACTAACTGGTTGAGTCTTTGACTAGTCATGCTGAAGTCTGGAATCTATTCCCAATAAAATACCTGTGGGACAACTCTCTGTGTGTGAGGGAAAGCCAGTCCCAATGATATATGATTATTCATTTATTTATATATATATATATATATATATATATATATATGTGTGTGTGTGTGTGTGTGTATGTATGTGTGTATATATATATATATATGTATGTATATATGTGTGTGTATATATATATATATATATATATATATATATATATTCCCTCTCTCATAGATGCACATAAGTAGAAAGCAGAAAATGAATACTTACATCATAGATCATAGAATCATAGGGTTGGAAGGGGCCTACAAGACCATTGAGTCCAACCCCCTGCTCAGTGCAGGAAGCCTGATTCCCTTCCTTTGATAGGCACACAGACAGACAGACCCAATATGCTAATAGCAAACTCATTCTCTAATTCTGGATCCTTATATAGCCAAAATGGTACCACCCATGCACAAGAGGGAGGTATCAGCAGATTTAAGGAAATCCCAAGGTTTTCAGAAGTACAAAAAATAGGGAAAACCCCTAAGAGAGATACCCCAAACCAGCTCAGTGAACACTGTACATGCTCAGCAGCCACAGAACACTGACTGACTGTTGAGAGGAAAAAATGGAAAACCAGAAAGGGAGAATGGATTGGAGTTATCCTGGAAAGGGGCATGGTTGGCTGAAACCCTGAACAGGAGCCTGCAACATTTTGTTGCATCTTAAACCTGGCCTGGTAGCAGATGGGTAGCCACTAGCCAGTGCCTTCAGCGGAGGTGTTACGTGCTGAGATGGAGTGGCACCTGACAACTGCCAGGCAACCGCATTTTGCACTAGCTGCAGCTTCCAGACTAGGCTAAAGGGCAGCCCTTTGTAGAAACTCAGGGGAGGGGGCAATTGGGGTTAGGTCTGCAACACACAGGCAAAGGGTTAGACCCCCCCTCCCTCCCCAGCTACTTCTAGAAAGCAAAAATTATATTATATATCCTGGATCTCCTGCATAGTATCTAGTATGTAAAGCACTTGAAACACTCTAGAGCACTCCATAAATGCCTGCAGCTCAGTCCTACTGTATGTTTACTTAAAATGTCACACTGTACCAAATAGTGTTTACTTCCAAGTAAGCGTTCATGGAACTGCAGTTTAAGATATTCTGAAAAATATCCTGCCTTTCCATTTTCCCCCCTTTTAAAGTACCAGTCTTGGCAATAGTGGCAGCCAGGAAGAACATTTCACTTGGGAATATCTTCAGTTGTTGTATGGTTGGGTGCTGAGATCCCAGCAAAAGGAACAGAAAGATATGGAGGGAAGACATATGTATCCTTTACAACTGCAGAGTTAAAGGGTGCCATCATCCTTAAAAAGGAAAAAGAAAGGAATATCCATACAAGCCTTTACAATTCATGGTAAAGAAAGATGTCTCAGAAAGAACCCATGCTCCGCAAGCCAGCCGCACAGTCAACTACAGCACTTCTATTCTCCACTTCCTAACAAAGAAAGAAGACAAATGGAGCTTACCAAGATCTAGGTGAATTCCTGGAACAGAGGAATTAAGAAAGAACATGAGGATAACAAATCCTAAAACAGTCAGGCATTTGATGAGAAGCACTTTGTCGGTTATTCTGTGCTGTTGAGACAAGAGAATACATGGACTATGTGAAGGAAGTAATACTCTTCAGATGTATATTTTCAAACCAGCATGCTTTTCTAAGTTGTAAAAAAATGTGTTTACACTACCTGGAAGATTCTATTAAAATCACAGAGGGAACACCTGAGGTGTGATAACAATATTTTAAATTTAGAAAGGGGATGTGTTTTGTTTCTGCGAATTTTAACACATTTCATAAACACATAACACATATTTTATTTTATTTTAAATTCAGTGCAACACTTCTTACAATCTAAGGAATGGCAACCAGATGCATCTACATAAGTTTTCATCCTAGTTACACAAATAAAAATATATCTGTCAGTTACAGGGGCTGAAAATAAACATATTTGTTTCTTATAGCATGAACAGTAAGGCTGGAATACAATTTCAACTATAAATTCACATTTAGTTGTTGTTGTTGTTGTTGTTTGTATTTATACCCCGCCTTTTCCCCAGTACTGGGACACAAGGCGGCTTACAAAAATTAAAACATATACACTTAAAACATATGAAAATATACAAAAGTTAAAATATAACAACAATACAATTAAAATTATATTAAAACATTAAAACAGCATTTTAAAACAGCATTTTAGCAGCTTACCCCCAGGTTCCAACTATGTCCCAAAGGCCTGCTGGAACAAGAATGTTTTAGCCTGCCTCCGGAAACACATCAAGGAGGGAGCCATCCTAGCCTCCCTGGGAAGGGTGTTCTACAGCTGTAGGGCAGCCACTGAGAAGGCCCTCTCCTGGGTTCCCACCAAACGTGCCAGTGACTGTGGTGGGACTGAAAGAAGGGCCTCCTCAGAAGATCTCAGAACATGGGCAGGTTCATAAGGGAGGATACGGTCTTTCAGATAACCTGGACCGGAAATGACACCCTCCTAGCTGAGATCACATGTCTCATGGCCTATATGCTTAATTCTTTCTGTTTCCTTATAGCACTTACTTTTTTCCATCCCACTTTCAGGGTCACTTTACTCATTACAATTTTGCGAGGCAAAAAGACCCCACATTTGTGGTTGTGCCCAGAGAGCTTTGGCTATAGGATGGTATAGAAATGAAATAAATAAAAGAACTCCATGTCTGTGTTGGAAATATATGAACCCACAAATAGATTATCATATATGACTATCCTTCACATAAGTAATGTATGCGTGCACGTAGTGCTGAATCCAGATTTATGCTGTATCAACTGAGCAGGCCGAAGTGAAATTCCACAGCCCCTTCTTCCCTCAGCAGCCCCTCCAGCCCCCTGAAAATGAGAGAGAGCAGACCCTGCTGAACGGGGTGAGCTGTGGTGTGTATAGGGGGTGTCATCCTCAAAATTGGGCAGAGGAACTTTCCGTGAACAGAACCATGAACCCAGCCCATAGGTCCATATAAACACAGGGAAGCAACGGCCCATTGCGGTTTCCTAATGCATGTACTCACCATGAATTACATAGAATCATAGAATAGCAGGGGTAGAAGGGGCCTACAAGACCATCGAGTCCAACCCCCTGCTCAATGCAGGAATGTCTAGAATAATTATGCATGACATTCAAGATGCCATTTTCACCCATTTCCATATTCCTCTGCGCTTTCAATATAGGATATTAATAATATATGAAATAGCTCCAAGGGATCTTCTTTTCTTCACAAGGAGATTCTATCTCCTATATCTTCACTACTAAGGGCTTTCATTCCTATATTAGTCTTCATTTTTTCCAGTCTCCTAGGCCCATGTCAGGTACAGACCATTCCCCTGGATAAATCTATATGGTTTCCTTTTTATTTATTAAAGCTAGCAAACACCATCAGAAAACCACATTAAGGGGTGGTTAATAATAGCTATGCATCAAAATCTGGCATATATATTCAAAATACTTCCAAATAAATCAAAGTTAATTTGAAATATAAAGCAGCCTACAGCTCTGAAAGTATTACATTACAGCTTACGGACGCGAAGCAGAGAAAAGGGCTTGCTTACCAGCCCTTTAATTACCAGCTGCATTAAGTGCTGATACTTTAGGGCTGTTCCAAGTTGCCTTTGCTCTTTTGAACAGCTCTGTTAAAATTGTCAAATGGATCCAGGTTTTTCTGTAAGGTGATGCTTTCAAAAGATGAAAGGGGGAGGGCCATGGAAGATTTCAAAATGGAAGATGTTTTGCACTGAAATGTACTCAATGTGATAGGAAAGTGAATAATGACAAAATATAGGAGGTAGGGTTTCTCAGAAATATGAAAGCATTTACCTTTTTTTGGAGCTCCTGAATATTTATTTCCCAGTTTTTATCTTCCTGTGAGATTTGCCTGAAACAATAGTCCACATATGGAGATTTGCATTAATAGAGAGTTCTTTCAGAACTGTCATTCAAAGATGGCACTATTACCTATTTTGTCATTAATTAACTGAAACCAGAATTCTGTACCCACTTACACTTAGTGAAGTCATATCAAAATTAATCTGAGTCACTTCACTGTAACCATATAAAGCTTTTCTAAGGCTCAGCCCTAGATCATTTTGTTACCAAAAAGGCAGGGGTGGGGATATAACTCACCACACTTCCCCCAAGTCATGAAAACACTCTAGGCTCTGTTTACTGCATCTGTTAACAGTGTAAATCACAAAACATGAAGTCTGGTATCCACTCAAAACCTCAGCAAAAACATTGAGTAGTTCTGTGCAGTATGCCATAAACCGCAAGTTTTGTGCTACCAACCACAAGTCTTTACCTGACATATCCAGTCATGATGTTCATGCAACTATGCAAATAAATTTACACTAACAGTTTTTGGAATATTTTACTACCCCAAACCAAATTCCAGTGTATCTCAGGGCAATAAAAAGGCCCAAAACAAATCCCTGCACGTGGAGTCAGAAGAAGAACACTTAAGTCTGTTTCCCTAGATCAGTTGACTTTGAAAGAAAGAAAAAAACATGGGGCGTTTTTTATCCCAATACTTTCCACTGGCTGGAGCAAAAACCCACTCCAGTGAGAAAAAGAGCAAGCAAGATGATCAAGAGGCTGGAGCAACTCCACTATGTGGAAAGGCTATAATGTCTAGGACTGCTTAGCTTAGAAGAAAGGAGGGTAAGGGGAAACATGACAGAGATGTACAAAATTATGAATGGTGTGGCAAAAGTGGATGGGGGACATTTTTCTCCCTCTCTCAAAATACTAGATCCCAGGGTCATCCCATGAAGCGTAATGGTGGGAGATTCAGGACAGATAAAAGGAAGTCCTTCTTCACACAGAATATAGTTAAACTATGGAATTTGCTACCACATGATGTAGTGATGGCCACCAATTTGGATGGCTTTAAAGGACAAATTCATGGAGGATAAGGCTATCAATGGCTTTTAGTCCTGATGACTATATGCTACTTCCAGTACTGAGGATGATATGCCTTTCAGTACCAGTTGCTAGGGAACCTGAGAGGGAGAGTCCTGTTGCACTCATGTCTTACTTGAGGGTTTCCCACAGGCAGCTGGTTGGCCACTGTGTGAACAGAATGCTGGACTAGACGGACCCTTGGTCTGATCCAGCAGGGGTCTTCTTATGTTTTTAAGAATTATTAGATTTCCTGAGATATTTTATATCCCAGTTTCCAGGAAGTTTTTTTAGTCTTTTAGTTTTCAGAAAGAAAAAACTCTGTAAGAGCAAAACTCAAGGTTTGTAGCACAAAAGAAAAATGGATTCAGAGAAGCAAATTTAAGGGCCCATTCAGAATGGTTCTTCACTCCTGACCATTAAGCTCGCTACATGAACTAGATTTGGGGGCAGGGGCATAAGGGAGGCTGCAGGAGGAAGCAGGAATCTGTTCTACTATTGGTGTCCATTCTGCTGGTGGACAGATCCCATTGGATACAACCCCCCTACACACACAAGCGCACACAAACACACACGCGCACATGCACACACTTTAGAATATATATATATATATATATATATATATATATATATTGCTTTTAGAATGCTTTAGAATAAGCATTTTTATAAACATCTCCCATGAGCTGACTAGCCTTTTGCAAAAAGCTAATTGACAGGGGCCTTACCTATGGAATGTTTTGAGCTTTTTCCTCAGCAATTGCTCCAGAGTAAGAACTTTTTGCACTAAGAGGCACTTTACAGCTGTTTCTTCTCTGCTGGCGGGGTTAATTCGCTGTGCTGTCAATCTCCAAACATGGATTTCATGTTTCATTTCTAAGAAGAAATATAATTATTTAGCTGAAAGTGAAGATAGGATACCTTAAATCAGCTTCCCTAGCCACAACAGAAGTAAATGGTAACATGCATACGGTATCTTCAGTAAAAAGTTAAACCACTTAAAACAGTACAGTGGCTAATATTATTCATTGAGAGATATAGTATAAATCTTATTTTTCTCCATTCATTCATTTATTTCATTTCTATACCGCCCAATAGCCAAAGCTTTCTGGGCAGTTCACAAAAATTAAAACCAAACAGCACACAATAAAACAATTTAAAATGTATAGAACATTAAAACCACAATATAACAATACAACCACAATAAATCCTAGCAGCAGTGCAGGAGTTTAAAATACAGATTTAAAACAGCAAAGCTAAAAGTTTAGAAAGCTAAAATGCTAAAATGCCTGGGAAAATAAAAAGGTCTTCACCTGGTGCTGAACCTCACTAGGGAGCTCATTCCAGAGCCAGGGTGCCACAGCAGAAAAAGCCCTCTTCCTAGTAGCCACCCACCTCACTTCCTTTGGCAGGGGCTCACGGAGAAGGGCCGCTGACAATGATCTTATGGTCCAGGCAGACACATATGGGAGGAGGCGATCCTTCAGATAACCTGGCCCCAAGCCGTTAAGGGCTTTAAATGTTAATACCAGCACTTTGAATTGGGCCCGGAAATGGACTGGCAGCCAGTGCAGCTGAAAAAGTACTGGCGTAATATGAGCTCACAGGCCAGTCCCTGTTAACAATCTTGCTGCCCTATTTTGGACCAGCTGAAGTTTCCGGACCGTTTTCAAAGGCAGCCCCACGTATAATGCATTGCAGTAATCCAGACGAGAAGTTATCAGAGCGTGGATAACTGTAGCTAGGCTATCTCTGTCCAGATAAGGGCGTAGTTGGTATACCAGCCTAAGCTGATAAAAAGTGCTCCGTGCCACTGAGTTCACCTGTGCCTCAAGTGACAGTTCTGGATCCAAGAGCACCCCCAAACTACGAACCTGATCCTTTAGGAGGAGCGCAACCCCCTCCAGAACAGGTTGAATATCACCTAGCCGGGCAGACGAACCACCCACTAACACAGTACCTCCATCTTGTCTGGATTGAGTTTCAGTTTACTGGCCCTCATCCAGTCCATTACCGTGTCCAGGCACTGATTCAGAACAGCCACTGCCTCACCTGGTTTTGATGAGAAAGAGAGTTAGAGCTGGGTGTCATCCACATATTGATGGCACCTCAGCCCACACCTCCGGATAACCTCCCCCAGCGGTTTCATGTAGATGTTAAACAGCATGGGGGATAAAACAGAGCCCTGTGGAACCCCATGGCACAATCGCCATGGCACAGAGCAATAATCCCCCAGCACCACCTTCTGGAATCGGCCATCCAATTAGGAGCGGAACCACTGTAGTGCAGTGCCTCCAACTCCCAACCCAGACAACCTATCCAGAAGGATACCATGGCTGATGGTATTGAAAGCCGCTGAGAGGTCCAGGAGAATCAAGAGGGTCGCATTCCCCCTGTCCCTCTTTTTTTTGCTTTTTTTGGCAGGGGGTTCAAGGGGAAGTCCTCGAAACACTAAACTATGTATAAGTAGTACAGCCTATGCGTGTCTACAAGCCATATCCATGAAGGATCTGCTCAGGGCTTTGGATGAATACACAGAGATTGAGCAAGACCTGCAGACACAGTCCTGCCCCACACCCACCCAATGTGGCCAGTGAATACAGATTTATCATCTGAGTAGGGCTCTTATTGTAAGGACTGCAGGGAAAGGGATGTGAAGTGCTGTGAAGTGAAGTGAAGTGAAGTGAAGTGAAGGGATGTGAAGTGCTGTGAACCCTCAAAAACCAATGCTAAATATTCTGAAGTCCAGGAAAAGGTTGTTTCGGCTCACACTTTCTGTTCACACAAACAAGACCATGAAGATGAGCAACAAGTGAGAAACTAGCATGCCTCGGGTCATCCCATACTTGTTCGTTTGATCGCTAGAGAGACAGAAAATTCCAGTGAAGGTGGTGTAGAGGTTGTGCGTCCCCTGGCACTTCTATCAATCATTTCCTAAGTCTGTTCTCCAGCACATTACTTGACACTGGACTGGAGTCCATTTCAAGGACCAGGCATGCAGAAATTCAAGTGTACCATACAGAAAATGTGTGAAGCTGGAAGTGGTACTGTGTGGATACAGTCTCGCACTACGTATTGGAGCATTTTTAGCACTAATGTGCTGTGACAGGCATTTTGCTCACACATATAGTTAATTCTTAATTTCAGCTAGGTTAAATATTCATGGAATCATTATTCTTAGCTCTGTCAGTTTGTGTAATTACTTTATCTAGAGAGCACCGGGAATCTGGAATCTTATTCAGCTTTTAAATCCTCTTCTTTCTCTTGGCATCTGATCATTCTGATGTATAAAAGATTAATGTAGAGTTTAGTCTAACATAGACCTCTTCATAGTTAAGCATCAAATATAATCCCATTGTCAATATAATATGGTGGTATTTAAGCATTCAAGGCTGCATATTGTCACCCTGCTTATTTAACTTATATGCAGAGTACATCATGAGAAATGCCGGGTTGGATGAATCAGAGGTCGGAATTAAGATTGCTGGGAGAATTATCAACAACCTCCGATATGCAGACGATACCACCCTAATGGCAGAAAGCGAAGAGGATCTCAAGAGCCTCTTGTTGAGGGTGAAAGAGGAGAGTGCAAAAGCTGGTTTGAAACTCAACATTAAAAAAACTAAGATCATGTCATCTGGCCCTATCACTTCCTGGCATATAGAAGGGGAAGAAATGGAAGCAGTGACAGATTTTACTTTCTTGGGCTCCAAGATCACCGCAGACGGTGACTGTAGCCATGAAATTAAAAGACGCTTGCTCCTTGGGAGGAAAGCTATGGCCAACCTAGACAGCATAGTAAGAAGCAGAGACATCACCTTGCCGACAAAGGTCCGTCTAATCAAAGCTATGGTTTTCCCAGTAGTAATGTATGGCTGTGAGAGCTGGACTATAAGGAAGGCTGAGCGCCGAAGAACTGATGCTTTCGAACTGTGGTGCTGGAGAAGACTCTTACGAGTCCCCTGGACTGCAAGGAGGTCAAATCAGTCCATCCTAAAGGAAATCAACCCTGACTGCTCATTGGAAGGACAGATAATGAAGTTGAAGCTCCAATATTTTGGCCACCTAATGCGAAGAGAAAACTCCCTGGAAAAGACCCTGATGCTGGGAAAGACTGAAGGCAAAAGGAGAAGGGGACGGCAGAGGATGAGATGGCTAGATAGCATCACGGATGCAATGAATATGAACTTGAGCACGCTCCGGGAGAGAGTGCAGGACAGGAAGGCCTGGCGTGCTATGGTCCATGGGGTCACGAAGAGTCGGACACGACTGAACGACTGAACAACAACAACAATTTAAGCATTCAACTTGAATCATGGTGTTTTTTTAAAAAAAAATACCTCAGCTATATCATTTATAATCTGAAAACCTATCCAAAACCTAAATGGAATTTCTGATTGATTTTTTCCCATTCATTTCATTCCATTTATTATATCCTCTGGACAATTCACAAAAATTAAAAACCATTAAAAATACATGATACAAGATGCAAAACAATTTACATAAAAACATACAAACAGACAGCACACACCCAGACAACATATATATAAAAAAACAACACAATCAAGCAAAGATAATCCAAGACCTGATTAAAAACTCATTATATGCTGCCAAATGCCTGAGAGAAGGGGGCACTCTTAACCTGGCACCTAAAGGATGACAATGTTGGTGCCAGGTAGGCTTTGTCAGGGAGATCATTGTATAATAGGGGGGTCACCAATGAGAAAGCCCTCTCCCTTGCTGCCACCCTCCGACCCTCCCTCAGAGAAGGCCCCTGGAGGAGGGTCTTAGATGTTGAACAGTTCAGTACAGGTCAGTTCATGCTGGGAGAGGCGCTCCATCAGGTATTGTGGTTCGAAGCAGCGTAAGGCTTTATAGGTTAAAACCAGCCCCTTGAATCGGGCTCGGAAGCATAGAGGCAGCCAGTGCAAATGGGCCAGACTTGGTGTTATATGTTTTGACCTTCTTGCCCTGTTATCAATCTGGGTGCCACATTTTGCACAAGCTGCAACTTCTGAACCATCTTCAAAGGCAGCCCCATGTAGAGTGTATTGCAGTAACCTAACTTGGAGGTTACCAGAGCATAGACGACTGAAGCCAGGTTAGCCCTGTCCAGAAAGGGGCGTAGCTGGGCCACCAACTGAAGTTGGTAGAAGGCACTCCATGCCACTGAGGCTATTTGAGCCTCAAGTGACAAAGTTGGCTCCAGGGGTCCCCCAAGCTATGAACCTGCTGCTTCAGGGAGAGGCAACCACATCCAGAACAAGTTGAGCACCCTCTATCCAGTCAACAGAACCACCCACTAACTGCTCTATCCTACAGCCCCTGTGATGCCCTGCCAGGGACTATAGTGGAAGCACCTTGGATAGCTCCTTTAGAGTTCTGACCAAAACTCGGAGCAGATTCACCGTCCCACTGACATTGGAGCCACCAGCTTCCACTGCTTAGTGTTCTATTCAGATGCTGAGGAATAATACTTTTTAGATCTACCAGGCAATATATTTTGTGTTCGTTTGCAATTTTATTAGGGTATAGGCTGCTTTGAGTTTAACGAAGGTGGCAAAAAGATTTTGCAAAAGTAATACGAAAACCACAGAGTTCTCATATTTTGCCCATTATTCATGTGGAATTTTCAGATGCATATAATAGTCCAAACTGCAGGCAAACCTCATGTACTATGAACTCTGGAAAATAGCCCAGGCTGACAGTGTAAACAGAAAGTAGAAAATTATGGGAAGAATCTCAAGTTATCCGAGATCTTTGTTCAGATTAATAGCCCATGACAGTATCAATTTAATTGCTTGTTTCTGCAAGATATATCTGTTCAATGCTCAATATCTAGCTACTTTCCACATACACTCATGGAAACCTGGAAATGTAATCATTATAATAATTTATCATATAAGATTTTAAAGCCATTTGACTAGCCACAGCTCTGAACTGAAGTGGTTCAAAAATAGTGCATTGGAAATTATTTTTAATAGTAGTAGTTATTTATCATTCTATAGTACTTTGCAATGCACAAAATACTTTTTTTTCTTATTTATCCTCACAATGACCCTGTGAGGTAGGTTAAGCTGAGAGATAGCAATTTATCCAAGACTATTCAGTGAGCTTTATCGTGGACTGCAGGTTTTAATCTGGGCTTTTCATGGCCAAACATAACATTATGCCACATTTCTAGGTTTCTGGTGAAGACATGTTTTCAGTGAGGAAACAGGTGTCTTGACAAAGAATTGAAAGTAATTCAGCTGTCAGCCTTTCCACATTGTCTCCCATCAGGTGTGGGATGCCTGATGAAATAGACATTCCTGAAATGGAATGTCATAGACATTACATTTCATGAATGAAATAGACATTCCTTGTCTATTTAGATGAAGCCTTCCCCAACTTAGTGTCCTCCAGATGTTTTGGACTACAACTCCCATCATTCATCTGACCATTGGCTTTGCTGGCTGAGACTGATAGGAACTGTAGCCCCAAAAATGTGGAGGATGCCTCACTGGGGAAGGCTGCCTTATTGCCTTGCATTTTTCCCATTCTTTAATTTATCAGTGTCCAAAATGGTGCCAGTAATACAACTTTCCTTGTCTATTTAGATTTGAGGGTCTGCTTTCCTATCATACACCCCGTGCCTTCTGCCATGGACCTCAGCTAGGAAATACATCTTCATAACAACAAAACTGGCCTGTTTCACCACCTGTTTACCTACCCGTCTCTTATTTGCACAATAGCAGCTCAGTGCCCTTTTACATCATCAGTGGAGCAAGTTCAAAATCACAAATTACTGCTCTTCGCTCAACTAAAACCAGACAATGTAATTTGTTACTGAGAAAATTGCATCAGCCTTGAAAACTATCAAAACAATTCCCATTTACTCCCTCCCAAGACACTGTAACTCAGAGTGTCATGCTTCTAGGTCACAACATTTCCAAAATTAAGTTAGTATTATTTTTCATTAAAGTATAAGCTTGCACTTTGGCAACTGTCTAGAGAAAAAGAAATCTCTCTGCAATTCATTATACTCTTTTCAGAAGTGGATATATATTGTTCACTTTGGTAACAAAAAAAAAAATTCTGCACAGTTAAATAATTGCTGGGGTCAAGAAAAGAATAATATATGCAACCAGCCATCTAAACCTGATGTACTCGATAGCCTGTATTAAGTGTGAGATTGCTCTAAAAAGGAGTATGGTTTTACTGAAAATGGTTTCAGTAATAACCTGAGAAATGAATATTTCACTTACATTTGTTCATAATGAAGTTTCTTCAGGACATAAAGTACATTTCTGAAATCAATAATGGTGTGCACAAATCACTTTTGGTACATTTTTTATGGTATGTTGGCAAAAATTAGAAAGGGCAGGATTGTATTTGTTGAATAAAATAAGACTCTGCCTACAAAGTGGGTGTATTATTGTCCTACACACCCATTTTGGGGGGTGGGTGAGAATTTCGTTTGCTTCCTCTCTTTTTTTTCTTTTCTTTTGTAAGAACATACCAAAATACCAGACTAGCGCTTCATCAAGCACAGTGCTGCTACTTCAAATGGCAGCATCTCTCCAAGATGGTCTCAAGGAAAATTCTTTTCCAGTCCTGCTACCTGAAATCCTTCAACCCATGGGTGTTGAACCTCTTTTAGCCTGAAGGCCAAAATCTATTTCAGAGAAGCTTTCAGGGGCAGGCTGGGTCAAAGCAAAAGGGTATATCAGCATATTTTTGGTTAAAGCTTTTACTGTCAGTAACATGTCCTTCACATGGAGCTTTTATCCTACGATTGAGATTGCTCCTTCACAGAAGTTTGCGGGCTCTTTACATGATGCCATAACCCTGGCGTGATCATCCAAGGCGTCTCCTGCACTAAATGCCCTTTGTTCCATTTTTAAATAGATTGCAGATAATGAGCTATCAAATTACCCCATTGTGTTCCGCTTCAGTTTCCTCCATGAAAAGAGTAAAAGTGGCAAGAAGAGGAGCGAGATCAATGAAATATAATGGAGGACTCAGCTACGGGGAGAAGGTGGGGGGAGGGGAAAGGAGAAGCGGGGAAAGGAAGCATATGTAAAGGGAGTCAGTTGTGATCCTGCATTTAAAATGGAAGCAGGATTTTAGGCTGGTGTAGAGATGCCCAAAGCCTTAGGAGAGAAGTCTGATAAAGCCTTGTCTGCTTGAAGACCAGTGCTGGAAGGGGTGTTTGGTAGAGAGGGATCAAGGGGTTGAGCATTTCCATCTGCTTCACTCCACCCACCACCTTGGAGCCTGATAAAGCCTGCTGCCTGAAGACCAGTACTGGAAGGAGTGCTTGGTGGGGAGAGGCTGAGTAATGTCAAAACTTTGGCGTATGTGGGGCTTGAAGAATGACTGGCAAACTTTACCTCCCCAGATGAGAGATGTGGAAGGAACTATGAGAGGACATGCGGGTGAGAGCTGGAGGAAGGAAGCCTGTCAAAAGTAAGAGGTGTGGCTGCCAACCTGTGCTTGTAGGCAAATTGTGAAGAAACCTCATGTGAAATGGAGATTTATTCATTTTTTTTATTATTTCTGTATTGTGCTTTATTCTCTCTATTGTTTAGTGCTTAGTTGTTGGATTAGTTTAGTTTATTTGTCCCATTTTATTGGATACTGTATGTATTGATATTCAATACATTGTATGTATTGAATACATACTTCTATTATGTATTTATCTGTCAACATCATGGTTATTTGTAATTGTTTCTATTGTATTTTTTGAATATATATATATATATATGTGTGTGTGTGTGTTTGATATTTTGTAAATTATATTTACTGTTACTCATGTGTTATGTTGTGAGCTACTTTGGGCACAATTTTGTGGAAAGGTGGCATGCAAATAAAAGAGGTGGTGGAAGAGGAGGAGAGGCGTTTCAATGCTTTAGAATGGAGAAAAACTGCACAAAAGTTGGGAAATCACCAAATGGTTGGTAGTCAGGGGAAAGGGACGTAGCCATCTGACAAACCCCAGGGAGCCAGGTATACCCCAGGCAGACCAGATTTGGGCTCCAGGCCTAAGACTCTACATGCCTGCTTTAACTTAAGATGCCAGGAATTGCTGTATCATGGCGATGGCTCTTCACAAGCAACACCTCATCACACCATACCTAATTTAATTTGATACTTTCACCGAACAGCCTATGCATGTTTACTCAGAAGAAGTAAACCCCACTGGGTTCCACAAAGCTTTCTCTCAGGTAAGTGTGCATATCATTGCGGCCTTAATTATCAAAGATTATGACTTCAAATTGTCTGATCACTTTATTACACATTATTAGAAAAACGTGGGTAGAATCATAGAATCATAGAATAGTAGGGTTGGAAGGGGCCTACAAGGCCATCGAGTCCAACCCCCTGCTCAATGCAGGAATCCAAGTCAGAGCATCAAACATGATACATGATTGAACTAAGGGTACACTCATTCGCAATTGTGTCTCTAAAGCAAGGATGGGGAACCTGCAGCCCAGGAGGGTTCCCTTTCCAGCCCACCCATTCTTTTGGAGGCCCCCACCCCCTTCCCCCCAAAGCCCCGCCCTGCTGGGTTTCCTACAGCTCAGGGCCTTTAAAGCACAGGAGGGCAATACATGGCCCATGGGCCACATAAAGCCACTATGGCCTTTTTTGTGCTCCCCACTTGCTCTCCCTCTAAAATTTGGTGGTGTCATCAGCAAGGGGGGGAAAGCGCCTTTTAACATTTTGCTGCTGAATTTTGGTGGTACAGTGGCAGCAAAAAGGAGCTAAAATTGGTGCAGAAGTGCCAGGATTTGGGAAGGCAACATGCCCTGCCCAGCCCCTGGAAGTCGCTCACCCCTGCTTTAGAGTCTAAAGGGTTATCATTACATTTCAACATTTCTGTAGCGAAGAGCCTTTCTACACAAGGCATTTATTGTGCGCTTGTGATTCCTCACTCACGGTAGTTTGTGGGTGCTTTACATGACATCCTCCTCCTCCAGGGCCTCTCCTGTGCTTTGCAACCATTATAGCATGTGTGTGTTTTCGTAATGAGGAAAGTTTAGGATTTCTCTGAATGTCAGCATGAAACCCTCCTATATTTGTGCAATTCTGCTCTACCACAGCAGCACCTAGTGGTTGTGTAATGGAACATGTAGGAAGGTAGAGAAAGAAACCCCCAGGGAAAAAAACACATGTAAAGTGGTGAGTTAAAAGCCTCAATATGTAGAAAAGCCTGAAGACTGTAGCAAATATAAACCAAATTTCCAGCGTATTTAATGCGAATTCCTCACTATATTACTAAAGTGGGATGTCTCTGCCAATGTTATAGGCTCCCTTCTCTTACAGAGAAACAGCAGGGGTGAGGATGACACCTCCCTCCACTTCTCCCCAAAACTAGCAGAGACTGAGGGCTGCACATACTCACAGTCATTATGCAGCCAGGGAATAGCCCTGGTCCAGAGAGCGGTGCAAAGCAGACGGTAGCCCACAGCCACCCAGAGCTGGGAAAAGGATACTTTGGGGGATGTAGGGCAGCCAGCGTGCTTCCTCCAGACTCAATTCCCTCCCTTTACCCAGTGAAAGTTCACATGTCCCAACTTGTCATATTATTTTTATCCATGACAGAATTAGGATGAAATCTGAACAATCCCAAATGCTGTTGTTTTGTCCTTTTGCAAAAGACAAGTCGTTATTTTTCAAAAGATGACTATGTATTCCTTGTGGAATTTGAAAACATCACAGGGAAAAGATGTACAGAAGAGACCCAATCATTATCTGTTCACTAAGGCAGTTGAAGAATCAAGAATGTAGGAAGTTAAAAGATGCTGTGAACTAGGTTAGTACCAGCTTCTCAGATTTTGGGACGATTGCAAAGCTACAGGCTTCAGTTGAACAAACAAGAACATTCAGTTGGGAAATCAGAACATTTATTTGAAGCTCATTAATTTCAACAGAGTTGCCATATGCTGTGCAGCACAAACTATGCCCAAGCATCATTCCTCTGGGGCCAATCCAAACCTGTAACATGCCCCCTTCCCCGCCCCCCCCCCCAGCAGCTTGTCTATTTTGAAAAATGGAAGGATTCAGTGATTTCATTTCGTTTCTTTTAGTTAGGATTTAGACTAGAGCTCTGTGCAAATGGAGTCTTGACATTCTCCACCCTATTTGTGGGCAGAGACTCTGGGGAGACAATTTCACCAAATTTCTCCAGAGGGAGGAGAAATTCTCAGCAGTTGCTCACAGGTAGGGCTCATCATTGGCACAGGGATTATAGCACAGCTTCTTTCTCTTTTTTGTAAGTGCTTTTGGTTTTTTTGTTCTACAATAGCATCAACTATGTTGGCAGGCTGCCCCCCCCCCCATTTGGCATCCACCACAATGCAGGTGTGAGGCAAGCAATGTTGTGTGTAGCTCCAGGGAAGCAGTGGAGCTAGTGCTGTGTCAAAATCTGTCCTATTTCCTGAAAGTTTTCTTTCCCCATGAAAGAGGTTTCCATTGTTATGCCTCATTCTCAGGGTGCTTTGTAATTTATTTTTCGGGTGTTTTTGAGTTTACCTAATCACTGCTATCCTCCCAGACATCCTTCACTTCCTGATCTGAAAAGGCCCCATGGGAGGAATTCGCTCTTGATGTTTTCCCCTGGGCTTTAATTGAAGTGTGGGAAGCCAAGGAGTCTGCAAGCTGCTGAGGAGATTATTGTACAATGAATGACAGGACACTTGAGCACACTCCTTGGCCACCTTCTAAGTAAGGTAAGCACAAGAAACCCAAAAACACCCCAAAACATTTCTTTTTTGGAGAAATTTCTCCAAAATTTCCTCATCATTGCATTTCTTTTCAAAAGCAATTTCTTTTCTATCAAATTGAATGAGAAAGGCTGAACAAAATGTGGGAGAAATTTTCAACACAGCACTAGTTTAAACTCCTTACATTTCTGGACTCCTGATTTGTATTTATAGCAGACATAAAACCATTGAGTTGGAAGGACCTGGGAGTGCATCTAGTCCAACCACACCCAATGCAAAATCTGCAATGCAGGATGCAACTACAGCATCCTTGACAGATGGCCATCCAGCCGCTGCTTCAAATACCTCCAGCAAAAGAGAACCCACCACTTCCTGAGGCAGTCTGTTCCACTGCCCAACAGCCCTCACTGTTATGACATTTATTCTAATGTTTAGCTGATATCAGCTTCCCTGCTATTTCTACCTCTTGGATCTAGTCTCTGGAGCAACAAAGAACAAGCCTGCTCCATCTTCTCCAGGACAGCCCTTCAGATATTTGAAGACACCTATCATATCTCCCCTTTGTCAGAAAGTATGCTAACAATGCCCTTTAGAAACTGTTCCCAGTATTTGCATCTAGAGTCCATTTTTCTATGCATTCTGGAGACCAGAGTGATTGTAAAAATCAAATAATAAACAAATAAAATACATTGTTGCATGTATTAAAATTGTTGGATTGGGACAGGAGGGGGAAAAATTGCAGAAGTGCAGCCTCCTTACTACAAAAGTGGGACAACAGTGGAACAGTACTCTGGAATAATTTTAAAAAACTTTCAAATAATAGCCAAAAAGAAAAATTAAGACTGGGATGCATATGAACATCCCTACAGAGTGCAAGCAGCCTTATTACAGTGAAGGATCAGTCTTATGGATCCATTCTAATTTAAGCAGCTAAACAGCGACACACAATATTCAAAAGGATTTGACAAGCAAGGAAATCAAAGCAGTGGAGAACAGTAAACTGGTGCTTTTTTATATACATACATTC
The DNA here is from genome assembly GCF_057233095.1 of Heloderma suspectum. Lineage (NCBI taxonomy): Eukaryota > Metazoa > Chordata > Lepidosauria > Squamata > Helodermatidae > Heloderma > Heloderma suspectum. Next base: position 121,566,025 of record NC_139460.1, on the reverse strand, counting down.
GGTGCTTGTTTGATTGGTACTCAGGGGGCAACATAGCAGCCACTGAGTTGATTGAAACAGCTGCTTCAAACAATCCTACTGAAGATCACCCCCCAAAACCATGGCAATTAGAGTTTGAGAAGACCCATTAAGACATCTTGCACACTTTCTGTTACTTCTCTGAAGCCAAATTACTCCAGTTCCCTTTTAATGAAATGTTCTTTGATCACCTCTCTCATCCCATTTCACAGAAAGTGGTAATAGAACGAGTGCATTACTGTTTGCTTTACTGATTGGCTTCATCGTGCTGTAGCTGCTGCTGATTGTAGGGGATGTGGGGGGGGAGAACACAGTTTTCTAATTATGAAAACTGCCGAACCTGACAACAGTAGGCGGGAGAGCACCACAGATGACAAGTCTAACTTGAGCCTGGATATGCCTTTTTTCTGAATATATTTAACCATTTTGGCTGGTTAAATATAACATTGATGTTGATGATCGTGCTATTTTAAACAACAGTGCATCCTACAGCGCACCTTTTTACAGCAAATACCTCATGTTTGAGAAAATGTTCCACTCCCCATAGCTTTCAAGGGAATGTTGCTATGTTGCTTTCAAGTGCCTTTAGGATTTCAGGCTCATGCCTCAATACGAGGGCTGTGCATGGACCCCCTGAACTGACTCGGAAGCCACTTGGGGGCTTCTGAGGTGGGCCCGATTTGCTTCGGGCTGATTCAGGGGCCCCCAAACTGCCTCGGCCCTGAACCCAAAGTGGGACTTGGATGGCCAAATCCTGCTTCGGGCGGGCCCTGACCATGCTGCACAACCCCCCAGCTCCTGTGCCAGCAGCCATCACAAGGAGGAGTCACTGTCGTCGCTGCTGCCGCCGCCATTGCTGCCGCCACCTCTACTACTGTCACTGACGATGCCTCCCCCTCCACCTTTTCTGCCGCCGCTGCTGTCACCACCACCACTGTCATCACCGCCCACCACCGCCAGCTCCTGAGCCCTGGACACGTGCCGGCTCTTGTGGCAGGGAGTTGCCGTGGCTCAGGAGCTGGCAGCTGCAATGATGGTGGTAGCAGTGGCAGCGGCAGCAGTGGCGAAGGTGGCAGCAACAGCGATGGCAGTGACGGCAGCAGCAGTGACGACAATGGTGACTCCTCCTGTGGTGGCTCAGGGAAGGAGCTGGAGGCGCCAGCGCAGGGAGGCCAGGGGGGCAAATATCTGAAGCCTACCGAAGCACTTCAGAGAGACCCTGACTCACTTCAGCCCCCTTCGTGCCCCCTTTGCTTCACCTCGGAAGGGGCCCGAAGCAGTCCACTTCGACTCTGGCTTTGGGCCGAAGCAGTGCACAGCCCTACTCAGTATCGATTAACTGAGGGCTGCTTCTTGCGACGCCTTTTGTACCCAGGTACCGGTATCCTGAGTACAAAATGTATATGTAGCAAGTCAGATAAGAAAGTTGCACTTTTGTAGGAAACTGCCTGTCACTTAAAATATCAAATAAGAGCGGGGATCCAATCCAGTCAAGGCCAAAATCCTGCATATAACGCAAACCATCGATGTGGATGTACATCTCATTCCCACAGTCCTTCTACAGGGGTTAAAACAGGAGTGGGGAATCTCTTTCAGCCCAAGGGCCAAATTCAGTGTCACATAAACACTCAGGGCCACATTCCAGTAGTGGGCAGAACTGAAGGCAAAGGAAAGGGGGCCAAAGGCAAAAGGGATGCAGCTCGAAACACAAACAATAGCAGAACATTGTGGCCTAAAGCTCTTACTGCCTGTAAATAAGCCTTAGGAGAGGCATTTGGGAGGCAGATTTGGTGTCTTCAATATCTGATGCAAAGTGGAAAGTATTGTGGGAAGCGTTCCCATTCCATACCATTTCTGCCAGGCTCAGAGAGAATGCAATTAACGTTGTCCACAGATGGTACTATACCCTACTTAGATTACATTGTATGTACTCCACTTTATCTCCTAACTGTTGGCGAGGTTGTAACTAGGGATGTGCAAACCCACTCCCATCCAGGTTCTCTGGGGGCCCACCCTGCCCCGCCCCTGCTCACCAGTCCCCAGACCACACTCAAACCCCTCCCGTGCTCAGCGAGCAGCCCGCACTCACCCTGGCGGCCTCGTTGAGCTCCATGGTCACCATTTTTTTAAAAAAAAATGGCAATCACAAATATGCACATTTTTGCAATCACCATTTTATTTTTCAAAAAATCACAACTGCAGAGCTTGATGAGGCCACTGGCATGAGTGCAGGCCACTTGCCAAGCCTGGGCAGGGGGTGAGCATGGGCAGGGGCTAAGCAAGCGGGGCTTGGGGTGTGGACAGGGGGGGTTCCGCCAGATTCCTGGATGGAATTGGGCACCTGTGCCATCCCTAGTTGTAACACTATAAGCTCTTGGATGCACAGGTGGTAGAAATGCTCCAGGGTATATGTGTTCTGATCTCAGATTCATTTTTTGAATACTCTCAGACATTATGTCTCAGTTAGTCCTGACCCACCACTTGCTTTATTATCCATTCATGACAATGTTAGTAGAAAAATTATCTATAAGGATTTGTTAAACTTCTTGTTAGCAGTAGCCCATTTATAAATTGCTCAGCATTGGAAGTCGACTGCGGGTTTTATCTTACTTTACAAGGTTGGCTAACGAAGGTTTGCCAAAAAGCTCTGGCAGAGCATCTGACACATCATAGCAGACCTCTTCAAGGACTTAGAAAAAGGGACTGCTTTATTGAAATCTGGTCTCCCTCCTTTGCATTTGTGAATAGAGGTGTTGCTCAATACATGCCACCAGAGACCCAAAAGTCCTCTTGGAGGGATTTAGTTTATTGAATTTGTTGGTACCAAAGAATATCTTTAAGTTCCAAAGCTGATTATTTTCTGTGAGTGTGGATTGCATTTATATTTTTTATGTGATGAGTTTATAATATGTTGTATATATTTTTAAAATTAAATTATTAAAAAAAAATTAAAAGGAGAGGCATTTCAAACTTTCAAATTGGGGAAAAAACTGCACAAAAGCCAGGAAACCACATATTATTGGTGGTTGGGGGAAAGGGGGCATGGCCTTCTGGGAAATCCCGTAGAGCCAGATTTGGCCCCCAGGCCTGAGGTTCCCCACTACTGGGCTAGAAGGACCATGTAAACCTGTGACTTTGTTCATATAGATGTATGTGCATGTACCGATGCAAAATATTTGCTATTAGATATCAATCAAAAATGATTGGGAGGCATTGTCTGGAAGACATGTTCTCTCCAACTTAATTTAAAAGACTTAAAAGACTTAATGGAAGGGTTGAAGTTGAGAACAACCTCCTATCTATCTATCTATCTATCTATCTGTCATCTATCTATCTATCTATCTATCTATCTATCTATCTATCCCATCTTCCCATAAAATAAACAAGGCAGCTTATAATATACCAAGAATAAAATAATGCACAACAATGAAAACAAATAACAACTCACAGGTAAAATAGACAAACAGAAATGCTTTGTAAGCTCAAGAAAGCAGTAGAAAACCCTACACATTTCAGAATCCTTATCATAGTCACCTCTATGACCAATACATCCCCAAAACATATAGCAACACACATTTTAATATGGCTAGAAAAATCTGTTTCCATCATTATTCCTAATAGGAATTGTATACTGTTGACATTAGATACTGTGCTAGATAGTCAGGTTGCTAGCTTCGGCCAGACCAGGATCATGTGGTCAGAGATGAAATTATTCTAGCGCAGGACGAGGGATACATTTTGTCTGGATCAAGACTAAAGGCTTCTCTTAACAGGGAAATTATATGTTCACAGTTCAAGACAATGGTCAAATCTAGGAGAGAAGTCCATACAGAAATCAAGTCAGGAGTAGGGATGGGTGAGAATTTCTCCCTGAAACTTCGGGGGGCCGAGTGCCAACGCATTCGGTCCTCCGAAGGTTGTTCGGGGAGAAATTCTCTGCCCCCCCCGCCCCCCGCCCCCCTCCCCGGGATGGGACTTACCTTTCACAAATGTCCCTCTTGGCGGCGGGTCCCGGCGGCGGTTCGGCAGGTCTTCGTCAGGGGCGGGGGCAGCAGCCAGTCTTTCGACTGGCTGCCGCCGCCGCCGCCATTACAAGAAAAGTTAAAAAAAAAAAACACGCCCCTGTGATAGGCTACGTAACGATTAACGTAGCCTATCACGGCTAGATTTGCAAAGTCAGCCGTGATAGGCTACGTTAATCGTCACGTAGCCTATCATGGGTGACTTTGGAAAAAAAAAAAAGCACGTATGGCTAATGGCGGCCCCCATAGGGAGCCACCATTCGCGTTCCTTATTTGGTCCCTGTAGTCTACGTAAAGATTTACGTAGACTACGGCGAAAATAAGGGCAACGCTATTTGCGTTGCCCTTATTTTCGCCGTAGTCTACGTAAATCTTTACGTAGACTACAGGGACCAAATAAGGAACACGAATGGCAGCTCCCTATGGGGGCCGCCATTTGCGTACGCGCATTTTTTTTTTTTCAAAGTCACCCGTGATAGGCTACGTGGCGATTTACGTAGCCTATCACGGCTGACTTTGCAGATCTAGCCGTGATAGGCTATGTTAATCGTTACGTAGCCTATCACAGGGGCGTGTTGTTGTTGTTGTTTTTTCTTTTGAAGTTCGCGGCCGGGGAGACGGGGCGCTTCTCCCCGCCCTGAATTTCGGCTGGGCGAGGCGGGAAGCCTCCCCCCCGGCCTGAATTTCGGCCGGGCGAGGCGGGAAGCCTCCCCCCCACGGCCTGAACTTCGGGGGGAGCAGCGAAGCGCCTCCCCCCCACCGCTAAGCAAGCTGCGAGACCAGGTAAGTGACTTTCGTGCATCCCTAGTCAGGAGATGGTGAGTCAAACAGCAAGAGGTTCAAAACGCACAGGGCCAGGCCAAAACATTTTGCTGCCTGAGGCAAAGAGCAAGATAGTGCCCCCTCCCATTCCACGTACAAAAGCCAACTGGGCTGGCAGTTGAATCTTTCTTCAACACTGGAAGTGGGGCAGCATCTTTCACCACACTTGAAGGCAGTAGGCTAGCTTAAACTCTCTCCTCCAACAACTTGTGGCCACTTCTCAACATGTGCAACCCAAAGTGACTGCCTCACTCTGCCTAATAGGCACTGGGGCTTCAGAGAGATCCAGATAAGAGGATGGAATGATTGGGGGTAGGAAGTTGAAATGAAACAGATTCAGTGAAAAAAATTACCTGGGAGTTCGTAGCAACTAGCCCAGAGAGGCATGTTTAATGGGATTATTTCCTTTCAGCCACCCAATCCTAGCTTGACATTCTACATCCTGGGCAATGGAATGGAACTGAGCCCTGGAAAAGTTCTCTTCCAGAGAACTCACACATCTGATCTGAAGGAGGCCCTGGCCCAAATCCCCAGGCCCTGCTGTTACATCCATTGAATCTGATACACTTTCATGAAGTACAAATTCTCAGTAGCAAATCTCAACACTGAGGTAAAGAGGGGAAATAATGGCTTGAGAAGTAGAGAGGAGGAATCATTTTTAACGTGTGTTTTTCTACCTTATGTTTAATTTATTTTATGTTTGGTTTTATGTTATATTTAATTTCTTTGTTTTTATGTTATATTTTAATTAAGATTTTGTTTTTAATCCGGATTTTACTTTCAGCAGTCCTGAGTGCCATTCTTTGGCAAAAAGGTGGAATATAAATTAATTAAACAAACAAACAAATAAATAAAACAGTCCATTAGTATAACAAACACTCAAGGTTTGAAGGGGGCTTGTCACCTAGGCTAATCCATGATTATAGAAAGAAAATCGTGTTTCATTTCATTATGCAAATTTATTCAGATCCACAACTATATATATGATATCAAGCTTGAACTTACCAACAATTTCACTAGGTTCTTTGTTGTAAAGTTTTTTGTTCCAATAGAGTAGCCTTAGGAAAGGAACGGAGACCAGAAGTACAAGACAAATTCCAACAAACATATGTCCTGTAAATGCAGCAAAATCCACACCCTGGGAATAAAAATATAGTTGAAGTAGAATAAATTACAATAGCTCAATGAAAATCAGAGTGAAGTGTGAGAAGCCAGCTACTATTATTATAGTGTCTTCTTAGCAGGCTAGCAGCACAAGAGAACAATGATGTATTTCCCATTTTGTACTTGAGATAAGATCCAGCCAAAAATTTAGAACTTTTAAGTGTTAAGTCTCCTTGATTTCAGTGGGGGAGTTAAGCACATGCTAAGTACCCTTCCATTGAAATCAATCATTGCTTAACTTTGGCAATGTCATCTCACAGTCTTCGAAGCTGCGCAGCTTTGAAGCTTTGAAGATGCTAGCAGCCCCCCCCCAACCTGAGCTCTGGGTGCTGTCACCGCTGCCCCTCTTCCTTATGCCGGCTGAAAAGGGCTGGTGTGGGGAAAGGAGCATCGGCAGACACCCCCCAGCCTATTGCCCTGGCGTTCAGCAGGTGGGGGGGAGAAGAGGATAGGTGCCTCCTTCTTTCCTCCACCCCCACCTGCTACACTGGCAGCAGCAAGGGACAAGTTGTCACCGCTTTGAGCTCCAACAGGATGCTCACACCATCCCTACACACACACACACACACACACAGAGGGATAGAGGAAGAGAGGGACAGTGGGCGGGGAATCAACAGAAACAGGAAGAGTTTCTGCTCCTCCAATGAGAGCCCCCATCTTTAAGAGCAGGAAAACAGCACAGCTCTCGAGTGTAAACCGAGCTTACGCATTCGATCAAGAACCGCAACGGGGAAAATGGGTGAGTGTGGATAATCACGTTTTAATGTGAGTGCATTTAATCTGACAGGATCCTGAGTTGGTTGTGATGGCAGGCACAATGTAGATCAGCCCACCATGAGAAAGTTTTTAAAATCTACTTCCTCATAATGATTCCTCCTATTGATGAATATGTGCTTACATGATTTCAAGTAATCAATATTCTTTAGAATCAGTGCTCCTTATTAAGTCACCTGAGAAGAAAGTGTCTTCCATTATTCTGTAATTCAGTCATGACTCTTTCCATGGTTGCTCAAAATATATCATTCTACATCAGTGGACAGGCAAAAGAGGACAGGAGTGATGTAGACTGCACACAGGATCACAGGGTTGCTAAACATACACTACAGTCTAAACCATCCTTTGTCAGCTTTGTGCCCTCCAGATGTTTGGGCTTCAACATAGCCAGTGGTCAGGAATGCTGGAAGTTGTAGTCCAAAACATCTGGAGGGATCAAGCTGAGAAAGGTTCATCTAGACTCCAATGGGGTGCTGTTCCTTTAAGAGTTGCAAAAAGGACTTTTGGGAGGGGGTGAATTATGGCTTCTATTGCCACCAAAGCCTTGTGACCTGATAAGCAAGTATCAGTTCAACCTACTGGTTGAACCCACAACTCAAACTGACCACAGTTAAAAATGATTATGTTTTTTGACATTTTGGTGCAAATAATTAAAAAAAAAAAACATGTGGGGAAGCTGTTACTTGTAATTCTGCAACATATGAGTGTGTGGATGATTTTTAAAGAAAATGTAGATTGCACACAGAAGGCATTATGCTAATTTGTGGTCACTCAGAGCCAATAAACATAACCAGTTTGCTATGTGCACATTCAATATATGCTGAGAGAAATATTTGCATAGCTTGGAGTGGCCTTAGGTAGTTGCTTTTTGAACAGGAAGCAGTTCTTGCTTCCACAAATGATGATCAAAACTTGGAACAGAAGCAGAATGTGGAACAGAACTGGAAATGTACAGAAAAAAAGTTTAATTTTTAAAAAATGATGAAATCTATTGGAATAAACTAATAATGGCCAGCCTGCCCTTCCAGAATCCAGCATTTTCACACGTGTTGGGGCTTGCTCCCGGAAGCACTATATTGCAGCCACACATAGACCTGGGCTGGCAGGGTTGGGCACATGCAGGCCGGGGCCCAGTAGGGCTGGCTGCACACATACCACCCCTATTGAATACTACCCAGTATAAGCACCTAGACTGACACTGATACGATAGTTAGTTAGTTAGTTAGTTAGTTAGTTAGTTATAGTGGGTTTTAGACTGCCTTTAAGGGTAGAACCCTCTCAAGGTGGTGTACAAGATAAAAAATACAAAAATATGTGAATACAAATAGGAGGTATATAAATCTACAACAAAACGCTATAAAAACAAATAACACCAATAAAACCTACAGCCCACAGTTTGTACAAAGGCCAGTGATAACAGGTGGATCTTCAGAATCTTCCTGAAAATCTGCCAAGAAGGGGCCTGGCAAACCCCTGATGGAAGCTGATTCCAGAGGTGCAGGGCCACCACTAAAAAGGTCCTCTGTTAGGAAAAAAGACTCTTCACACATTACAATGATGTACATAGAAGAGAGAGGAATCCAGTGGTTCTGCCTCTGATATGCATCAGGTTAAATCAGTGAAAGAGCATACGAGCACAGTGCACTGTACTTGCATGTGTCAGGATGTGCCCTAGCTGCCTCTTACAGTCTACTCCAATAGCCAGCTCAAGACATGGACAAAAGGATTATTTTCAGGGCCTTAATCCTTTTACAACTTAAATACTCTTTCAGATGCTAATCACCAGCGACTAAGCAAGGAACAGCACTGGGGAAAGATAGCAGAGTAGCCTATGATCCAGGTTAGGCAGGTGGTCCCCATTTGAAGGAGAATCAAGGGAAGACCCAGAACTTATGGGCTAGGGAGAGATCCTCCCTCTTTCCCTTGGGTCCTCAGGACACAACCGTTGCTTGTGCACCACATGAGCGCTACGCCTCCTTTCCACGCCCTCCATCTGTCGTCGCTCCCTGCGTTGGCGTCGAGCGTCCAGCAAGCCCCCCTCCAGCACACTCTTGCTGCCAGGGTCACTATCTATCCCAGGAATAATGGCAGGAGGAATCTCTGCCAGCTGCTGTGCCTGTGAGAGATGAGCGAGCTCCTCTCCCACGGATTGCTGTTCCTCCTCAAATCAGAACTGCTCTGGGGTTCTATCAGCTCAGTTTCTACCCTGACATCATCCCCGCTCCCATGAGGCCCCCCCTCGTGCTCCTCCCCTGGGGCCCCGGGTTTGTGGGGGTACAGCTGGTGGAAGCACCTCAGCAGCAATGGAGCATGCACATTTTCTGCGGGTTCCCAGGATCGCTCATCTGGCCCGTACCCCTTCCAGTCCACCAGATATTGCAGGTGGCCACGAGAAAAGCGGGAGTCCAGAATCTCCGCAACCTCAAACTCCTCCTCCCCTTCAAGCAGTACTGGCGGCAGGGGGGGAGCCAAACGAGCAATGAGGGTCACCAGAAACCAGGGGGGACAGCAAGGACCGATGAAAAACAGGATGGATCTTCATGGAGGGGGGGAGAGCCAGGTGAAAAGCAACAGGGTTAATCTGGGCCGTAATCTGGAAAGGCCCTGTGCGGCGAGGCACGAGTTTCCTTGCGGGTGAGTAAGAGGGGAGGTATTGGGTGGGCAACCAAACCCAGTCCCCCAGTTGCAGAGATGGACCTGGCTGGTGCCACCGGTCCGCAGAGGCCTTGCAGGCTGTCTTGGCTTGCTCGAGGGAGTCCCGTAAGAGGTGGTGTACCGCTCGCAACTCCTCTAAAAACTCATGGGCCGCCGCCACCGAAGAGGGAGGTAGGGTGGACAGGAAAACCTTGGGGTGGTAACCAAAATTGCCCCCCCCAAAAAATGGAGTTTGGTGGGTAGAAGCATGGCAGGCATTGTTATAAGCAAATTATGTGAGAGGCAGCAAGGAAAACCAGTCATCTTGCTTGTAATTGACATAACAGTGCAAATATTGCTCCAGAGTCACATTGATGCGCTCGGTCTGACTGTCGGTCTGTGGATGGTGGGTGGAGGAAAGACGGAGTGTCACATGGAGAAGCCTAAGTATGTCCCTCCAGAAATGAGCAATGAATTGGGTCCCCTATCTGAAATGAGACCCTCGGGCCATCCATGGAGCCGGAAAACATGCACCAAAAAAAGCTCTGCCGTCTCCCTGGCTGTGGGCAACCAGAGCAGGGGATGAAATGGGCCATCTTAGAAAACAAATCCACCACCACCAGAATAGTGGTCTTACCGTGTGAGCGAGGCAAGTCAGTGATGAAGTCAAGGGAGAGCAGTTTCCAAGGTCCTGAGGCGGTAGGCAGGGGGTGAAGCAAGCCTGTGGGCTTGCCTGAGGGGGCCTTCGCCTGCTAGCAGGTTGAGCAGGAGGCGACATAAGTCTTGACATCCCGACACACACGAAGCCAACAAAAATCCCGCGTCACTCCGTGCAGGGTCTTGGTGAAGCCAAAATGCCCAGCAGTGGGGGAGTCGTGGCACTGATGGAGAACTTTCTCGCAGAGGAGTCTAGAAGTCACATACACCTAGCTGGAATGGTAAAGCAGGCCACCTCGCAAAGAGAAGGGGGTAGAGTGGGGGGGCCAGAGGCTAGCCTCAATTCCTCTACTTTTGTGTGGACAAAAGCATCCTCAGCCTGTGCAGAGTGAAGGCACTCCTCCCAAGAGAGAGGCACCGCAGCCGCTGCCAGGCTCTGGGGGGGAAGTATCAGAGGGGGGGGATTTCCCTCACCCCCTGGCTGGAGGTCAGGCTTACAAGAAAGAGAATCTGCTTGTAGGTTGTCAGAGGCCTTCACATGGCAAATCTTAAGGTGAAACCAGGGGGAAAAAAAGTGACCACCTAATCTGCCGCTGGTTTAAGGCATGGGCTGTCTGAAGATGTTCCAGGTTGCGATGGTCGGTTCTAACTTCAACTGGGTGCTGTGCCCCTTCCAGAAGATGACGCTAAGTCTCCAAAGTGGACTTGATGGCCAACAGTTCCTTCTCCCAGATGGTATAATTCCTCTCAGACATGTTCAGCTTCCTGGAGTGGTAGGCGCAGGGTTGCAACCCACTGCCCACCCGATCTGGCTGAAAAAGCACCACCCCCACCACAAAGTCAGAGGCATCAGTTTGCACTACAAAAGGCTTCCTCAGGTCAGGATGTAACAAGATTGGCTCAGAACTAAAAAGCTTCTTAAGTTCCTCAAAAGCCTGTGCGGCAGATGCCGTCCAATGAAAAGGAGATTTCCTGCCCTTAAGGAGGTCCGTGAGAGGAGATGTCAGCCAAGCAAAGCTGGGCAGGAACTTTCTGTAAAAATTAGCAAACCCCAGAAAATGTTGCAAGTCCTTCTTGGTGGATGGAGCCTGCCAGGAGAGGACAGCCTGGACCTTTGCAGGATCCATCCTGATACCGTCAGCTGAGATAATGTAGCCAAGATAGTCCAAAGAGGTTAGGTCAAACGCACATTTCTCCAGCTTGGCATAAAGATGGTGCTCGCAGAGGTGCTGGAGGACGGTGGAAACATGGTGCTGATGGGCATGGGAGTCCTCAGAAAATATAAGTAAATCATCGAGATACACAATGAGGAAAGTGTCCAAATAGTCCTGGAAGAAGGCATTCATAAAGCGCGAAAACGTGGGGAGGCGCAGGCAAGCCCAAATGACATCACTAGGTATTCGTACACTCTGTACCGGGTGCCAAAACAGGTCTTCCACTCATCCCCCTCCCAGTTGCGAATCAGATTGTAGGCGCCACGCAGGTCCAACTTTGTGAAAATCGTAGCTCGCCCCAGGCACTCCAGCATCTCTTGTATGAGGGGGAGGGGGTACTTGTCAGGGATCGAGATCTAATTCAACACTCTGAAATTGAGCACCAGGCAGAGTTCTCCCAATTTTTTGGACACAAAAATGGTAGGGGCGCAGGCGGGGGAGGGGGAGGGGTGAATGAAGCCACGTCTGAGGTTTGTGTCCAAAAACTCCCGCAGAGCTCGAAGTTCCAGCTCAGACATTGAATACAGCCGGCCAACGGGGATGGTTGCCCCAGGAATGAGGTTAATGGCACAGTCAAAAGGGCAGTGGAGGGGAAGCTGGTCGGCCTCCTTCTTGTCGAAAACATCCTGAAAAGCTGCATACTTCTCTGGGAGGATCACAGTAGCTGAAGAACTGCCAGAAGCAGATGAGGAGGGGGAGGAAAGCGTTAAGGCCTGGACTGGGACTGGTGCCTCAGTCGGGAGGCAATGCTCGCAGCAGTAGAGAGACGCAAACTCCACTTGCTGAAGCCCCCAAGAAATCTGAGGATTATGCTTAGAGAGCCAGGGAACACCCAGCAAACGGGTCTGCCAGCACCCCTCCAGCTGACTATCTATCTGGAGGCAGGTCTGGATGAGGTCCTCCAAAGTAGGCAGGCTAGGCGTACGTGCCAACTCATCCAAGATCTCGTCGTTCAAACCATCCAAAAACTGAGCCACCAGCGCAGCATCATTCCACTGTAAATCCTGCATCAGCAAGTGAAAAGTTGTTGCGTAGCTGGAAACTGAGTCCTTGCCCTGCCTGAGGCGGCGAATATCCCGAGAAGCCATCTGCGTGCGCAGGGGGTCACCGAAAAAACTGGCCATCACTGTCGTGAAACCTTGATAGTCCCCAAACAGGGGGTCATTAGCAAGAAGAAGTCCCAAAGCCCATTTAGCTGCCACGCCTGAAAGTAGGTTAATGATGAAGCCCACGCGAACCTGTTCTGTCAGGAAATCCTCAGGTCAAAAGTGCATGTACAGCTCCAACTGGGCCCGGAAAATCTGAAAAAGTCCTTTCTCACCAGAAAACTTCTCTGGCAGAGCCACCGGGCACTTGCAGTGGGGGGGAATCTGAGGTGGTGGGGACTGAACCGCAGCTTGTAGATTCTGTACGGCAGTCATCAGTTGAGCCACTTGATCATGAAGAGCCTGGTTCTCTTGCATGAGAGCTTGCACCGCTGGGTCCATGGCAGCCTCCAGAGGCAGTAGGAGCAGAGGGGAAAAAAAAGAGGAAGGGGACCAAGCTGTCAGGATGCGCCCTAGCTGCCTCTTGCAGTCCCCTCCAATAGCCAACTCAAGACACAGACAAAAGGATTATTTTCAAGGCTTTAATCCTTTTACAACTTAATGACTCTTTCAGATGCTAATCACCAGCGACTAAGCAAGGAACAGCACTGGGGAAAGATAGCAGAGTAGCCTATGCTCCAGGTTAGGCAGTTGGTCCTCATTTGAAGGAGAATCATGGGAAGACCCTGAACTTATGGGCTAGGGAGAGATCCTCCCTCTTACCCTTGGGTCCTCAGGACGCAACCATTGCTTGCGCGCCAAACGAGCACTACGCCTCCTTTCTGCGCCCTCCATCTGTCGTCGCTCCCTGCGCCGGTGCCAAGCATCCAGCAAGCCCCCCTCCAGCACTCTCTCGCTGCCAGGGTCACTATCTATCCCAGGAATGCTGGCAGGAGGAATCTCTGCCAGTTGCTGTGCCTGTGAGAGATGAGCACGCTCCTCTCCCATGGATTGCTGTTCCTCCTCAGAATCAGAACTGCTCTGGGGTTCTATCGGTTCAGTTTCCACCCTGACAATATGCAATGCATGTGCAATCAGGGATTGTCGAATCTCCTGTTGTGCAAACTTTGTATTTGTGTAGCCTCTTTCACAAGTTGGACTAAATGTACTTAGAGGAGAGATAAGGCTGGCGGGCACTATCCCATCTATGTGTAGTCATATGTGCAAAGAGTTCTAAGCCAAACTGAATTAGAAACACTAAACTCAATAATCTTATATTTATCACTGTTTGCCTGAATAGTCTGGGTGAATTTTTTTATAGCAGGGGTGTGGAAGCCCTTTCAGCCTGAGGACTGAATTCGCTTTCGGTGAGCTCTCAGGGGCCAGAATCCAGTGATGGGCATGGCCAAAGGCAAAAAGAGTGGGAATTTCAGCAGCAAATCAGTGCTTTTTCCCATTATCCTAGCAAACGCTAGTTACATTGCTCAAGAGTTGGTTTGTACTAGCACAACATCATCAGTGTTAGCACTGGGCCAGAGTTGGATGCTACCCATCCTGCCCTTTTAAATTTCACTAAGACTTCAAATTCAGTTTCTCCAAAGATGTAGATTGGGCTAGAAAAAAAATGAAAGAGGTGTGAAGGAGGCCCACAGCCCAACATGTATTGACTTTGACATCAAGGACCATTTCCCAAGCTACAGTCTCACCCTGAAAATGCTTTCCTGTTGTTGATGTGAAAAAATCCTATCACAAGAAGGATTTAATTCTTCATCCATTCGCAAGCTGGTGAATGGTATTCCAAGTAGGGATAGGGAAGAAATGTGTTTGGTTCGCATTTTAATGCAAACTTACCTAATTTGCAATTCCAAAACCAATACACAAACTAAAATGTGATTATACGTTAGTATCTCATTTCTCCAAGTTTTGTGTGAAGCTGGTGTCAAATTCTCTCTGGCAATTTAACAGTTTGTATTGTAATCTGTATTTTAAATGTTAGCAATGAAGTTTTCGCTCCATCTTTTTAATTGATATTTAATTGTGGTATTTGTTTATTTATTTATTTTGTAATTTTATTGTATATCTTATTGTTGTTTTGTTTTAATTTGCATTTTAAAACACCCAATGTGATCAATATCATTAAGAGTGGTATGTAAATGCCTTAAAGAAATAAAAACAGGCATCAATCTTACACCAACTTGCCTGAGAGTAAGCCCCATTAAACTCAGTTGGACTCAATTTTGAGTAGACATGCATAGCATTGCACTGTAAATAAATAAAATGTCACAGCATGTCATCCTAGATTGGCTTGGAATGCCAGTACAACTGTGGCATAGGAGTCCTTACCTCCTGAATCTTAAAACATTTTTTTGACCTTTGAAGATCAGGCTGGAAGTCTTATTTTTAATGACTATTCCCAATCTAAGCTATGAACAAACAAAGAATGGGACAAGAGAAATAACTCTTTTCTTATGCAAATGGGTGCCTACAATTTTCAGTGTTTTGTGATCTGGGGAAGAAAGGCTATTACTCAGTGCTGAAAAACATCCTCCATTTTCATTAACGTGTATATTTCTTCAAAGTCCATCCTTATCACCAGGTTTTAATAAATAAGTTGTTGCATGTCTAAATGTATTCAGGCAGTCTTTGAAAAATATAGTTTTCAACCTAGCATGAGGTGGAACCTATAAAACAAGAACGGGATACAGGAAATTGAGGCCTAATATCCAACATACAACTTTTGCATTTTTAGTTTTAATTTTAAACTGAAGGATGCTTTCAGATTTTGACTGATAACATAGAGGCATAGAGGTTCAAAGACTATATTTCATCTGTCTGATTGCATTTAAACAAAAACAAAAACTCCTAAACATTGTTTTGAGAAGTATCTACTTCTTTCAGACAATCAGGATTCCTATGAGAAGTACATGTATACAAACATACACAAATATAATTGATTCCAAACAGCAGTTTATGTTTCATTCATGAGATCATTTAATACAGCATGCATACTACTTAGCACTAGCTATATATCCTGTTGTCCACATAATGTCATTGTGAGCTGGGATGAACACTGCTACAAGTCACAGTGGCAAGCGAAAATATCCATGACCATGGCAGAACTTTTTCAAAAAGTATAAATGACAGTCAATTACGATTCTTGGGGGAGTCACAACCTATGTTTTAAATGTTAAAAGAAGGGAATAACCGCAAGCAAATGACAAAAGTGTTAACATTCCCTGTTAACAAGGCTCAACTATGGGAAAGAAAAGGGGAAATGCTAGAATAGCAACAGATCTTCCCATCAGCAAGGACTGTGTTCAGGATATGGCAATATAGTAAAAACGCATTTCTCTGAGAATACAAAAAACCAGCAGTTATAATGCTGATGATATATAAAACACACAGTTGGTATGTATGGACTCAGTGCAAAGTGTTTAAGGGTCGTGGTGCTGGAGCTTGAGCACCTCAATGACGTCATGAGCTAAACTGTGAAGGGACACCCAAGACGGGAAGGTCATGGCAGAGAGGTCAGACTAAATACGATCCCTGGGGAAGGAAACGACAACCCACCCTAGTATTCTTGCCATGAAAACTAAATGGATCAGTACAACCAGAGATATGTCGGTATAGCATCGGAAGATGGGACCCCCAGGTCGGAAGATGGTCAAAATGCTACTGGGGAGGAACAGAGGATAAGTTCAACTAGCCCCAGATGTGATGACGCAGCTAGCTCAAAGCCGAAAGGACGGCTAGCAGATGGTGCTGGTGGTGAATGATGAATCCGATGTTCTAAAGATCAACACACCATAGAAACCTAGAACGTAAGATCTATGAGCCAGGGCAAATTGGATGTGGTTATTGGGGAGATGTCAAGATTAAATATAGACATTTTGGGTGTCATTTCATTACAGGAGACTGGAACGCTAAGGTGGGTAGTCAAATGACACCTGGAATTACAGGCAAGCATGGTCTGGGAGAACAAAATGAAGCAGGACATAGGCTGATAGAATTTTGCCAGGACAACTCACTGTGCATAACAAACACTCTCTTCCAACAACCTAAGAGATGACTTTATACATGGACTTCACCAGATGGTCGACACCGAAATCAGATTGACTACATCCTTTGTAGCCAAAGGTGGCGGACATCTATGCAGTTGGTAAAAACAAGACCTGGAGCCGATTGTAGTTCAGATCACGAACTTCTTATTGCACAATTTAGGATCAGACTAAAGAGAATAGGGAAGACCCACAGATCAGTTAGATATGAGCTCAGTAATATTCCTAATGAATATGCAGTGGAGGTGAAGAATAGATTTAAGGGACTAGATTTAGTAGATAGGGTCCTGGAAGAACTATGGACAGAAGTTCACAACATTGTTCAGGAGGCAGCAACAAAAAACATCCCAAAGAAAAAGAAAACCAAGAAGGCAAGATGGCTGTCTGCTGAGACACTGGAAGCAGCCCAAGAAAGAAGGAAAGCAAAAGGCAACAGTGATAGGGGGAGATATGCCCAATTAAATGCAAAATTCCAGAGGTTAGCCAGAAGAGATAAGGAATTATTTTTAAACAAGAAATGCACGGAAGCAGAAGAAGATAATAGAACAGGAAGGACAAGAGACCTCTTCCAGAAAATTAGAAACATCGGAGGTAACTTCCAGGCAAAAATGGGTATGATCAAAAACAAAGATAGCAAGGACCTAACAGAAGCAGAAGAGATCAGGAAAAGGTGGCAAGAATATACGGAAGATCTGTATAGGAAGGATAATAATACTGGGGATAGATTTGATGGTGTGGTCAGTGAGCTAGAGCCAGACATCCTGAAGAGCGAGGTTGAATGGGCCTTAAGAAGCATTGCTAATAACAAGGCAGCAGGAGATGACGGTATCCCAGCTGAACTGTTTAAAATCTTGCAAGATGATGCTGTCCAGATGATGCATGCCATATGCCAGCAAATTTGGAAAACACAAGAATGGCCACCAGATTGGAAAAAATCAACTTATATCCCCATACCAAAAAAGGAAAGCACCAAAGAATGTTCAAACTATCGAACAGTGGCACTTATTTCACATGCGAGTAAGGTAATGCTCAAGATCTTGCAAGGTAGACTCCAGCAATTCATGGAATGAGAATTGCCAGGTGTACAAGCTGGGTTTAGAAAAGGCAGAGGAACTACAGACCAAATTGCCAATATCCGCTGGATAATGGAGAAAGCCAGGGAGTTTCAGAAAAACATCTATTTCTGTTTTATTGACTATTCTAAAGCCTTTGACTGTGTGGATCATCACAAATTGTGGCAAGTTCTTGGTGGTATGGGGATAGCAAGTCATCTTGTCTGCCTCCTGAGGAATCTGTATAATGACCGAGTAGCAACGGTAAGAACAGACCACGGAACAACGGACTGGTTTAAGATTGGGAAAGGAGTACGGCAGGGTTGTATACTCTCACCCTACCTATTCAACCTGTATGCAGAACACATCATGCGACGTGCTGGGCTTGATGAAGCCAAGGCTGGAGTTAAAATCACTGGAAGAAACATTAACAATCTCAGATATGCAGATGATACCACTTTGATGGCTGAAAGTGAGAAGGAGCTGAGGAACCTGCTGACGAAGGTGAAAGAAGAAAGTGCAAAAGCTGGGTTGCAGTTAAACCTCAAAAAAACCAAGATTATGGCAACCAGCTTGATTGATAACTGGCAAATAGAGGGAGAAAACATGGAGACAGTGACAGACTTTGTCTTTCTCGGCACAAAGATTACTGCAGACGCTGACTGCAGCCAGGAAATCAGAAGACGTTTACTTCTTGGGAGAACAGCAATGACAAATCTTGATAAAATACTTAAGAGCACAGACATCACACTGACAACAAAGGTCCGCATAGTTAAAGCAATGATATTCCCCATAGTAACCTACGGCTGAGAGAGCTGGGCCATAAGGAAGGCTGAGCGAAGGAAGATAGATGCTTTCGAACTGTGGTGCTGGAGGAAAATTCTGAGAGTGCCTTGGACTGCAAGAAGATCAAACCAGTCCATCCTCCAGGAAATAAAGCCAGACTGCTCACTTGAGGGAAGGATCTTAAAGGCAAAACTGAAGTACTTTGGCCACATCATGAGAAGACAGGATACCCTGGAGAAGATGCTGATGCTAGGGAAAGTGGAAGGCAAAAGGAAGAGGGGCCGACCAAGGGCAAGATGGATGGATGATATTCTGGAGGTGACGGACTCGACCTTGGGGGAGCTGGGGGTGGCGATGGCCGACAGGAAGCTCTGGCGCGGGCTGGTCCATGAAGTCACAAAGAGTCGGAAGTGACTGACCGAATAAACAACAACCCACGTCAATAGTGCATGCAAGGATTAAGGAAAATTACAAAAGAAGCCAAACTGTGAATTAAACTCAAAAGCCTACTTAACTAGATGGCAGAATCACAAACAAACACACAAAGCCATCCAACTCCAAATCCCATAATTTCCATCACCTACAGCAGAATGCTATGCATCATGTCAACTCAAAAGCAAGTACATTTCCCAGGTAAATGTGTACAGGATTGCACCCTTTATAGTAGGAGTGGGTGATACATGGCCCATGGGTCGCATGTGGCCCCTGCCACCCATAGTTTTGTTCTTTTTAAAATAAAAGTAGAAAATGTAACTATAAGCCTGTGAAATTCAGTGGCAAACCACTACAGTGGCTTAGAATGGACACAATTAGCTTGTTTTCAAGCTAAATATGTCTGTTCTAAGCCTCAGTAATAACTACAGGGGCTTATATTGGATAAAGTTAGCTTGTTTTTTCCCCTTCCCCCTTTGTTTTTGATTGCCTTTGGGAAATCAGTAAGTAGGACATGAGTATAATAACACCACCTGCTCATGTTCCTCAGCAACTGGTATACATAGGCATAGTGCCTCTGATACTGAAGATAGCATATGGCCAACATAACTAGTAGCCAGTGATAGCCTTATATTCTATAAATTTGTTTAATCCTCTTTGAAAGCCAACCAAATTGGTGGCCATCACTACACCTTGTGGTAGCGAGTTTCATAGTTTACTATACATTGTTTAAAGAAGTACTTCTTTTTATCTGTCCTGAATCCCCCACCTCCCTATCCACTTTCACCACACCATACATAATTTTGTACACCTCTATCTTGTCCTCCCCGCTCACCTTTTTTCCAAGCTAAACAGTTCTAGCCATTGTAACCCTTGTAACAGTTGTAACCTTTCCTTGTAGAGGAGTTACTCCAGCCCCTTGATCATTTCAAGCTGCACCGGGTGATCCTGAGCCTGAGCCTGCTTCTGCCCCCGCCCACAGGTAATTAAGGCGGGGCTGCCAGAGGCAGCGCCTCGGCGTGCACCTCGGCGTTGCGCCAAGTGCGACGCTAAGTACGCACTTAGCGTCGCACTTGGAGTCGCAAGATCTACCCACCTCCCTCTCCAGAGACACCAGCAGCCATAACACCAGCAGCAAATAGCAGCAGCAGCGGAGGGCAGCAGCTTTAAAGACCAGGGGAAGGGGCAAACGTGGACTATCTGCTCCTTCTTCGCTGCTGTTCTCTTTTATCTCTTTTATATTCTTTTAAACTGTTGTATATTTTATATCTTAATATTTTAATATGTGCCTGGGAGGACTATTGGACAACTCAGGGGGTGGGGGAGGTGCCACCATAACTGTGGTCACGGGCAGGGGGAGGTATGGCGTTGGGGGATTAACAGGCCAGCTGAGGAGAAGAGGGGCTAGACACCTTACAGCTGTCCCCTCTTCTGGTTCTTCCCCCAACCTGATGGTTCCTGGCAGCCTTACCAGTCTGCCCTCGGGTCTGGTGGTGCTGCTGCTGAATGCCAGGTCGGCCCAAAATAAGACCTCCCTCATCCATGATTTGATTGTGGATGAGGGGGCTGACCTGGCATGTATTACTGAGACCTGGGTGGGGGAACTGGGAGGGGTCACTCTCTCCCAGCTGTGCCCTGCTGAGTACTCAGTGCAGCACCAACACCGACTTGAGGGTCGGGGAGGGGGGGTTGCCGTGGTCTATAGGAATTCAATCTCCCTCTCCAGGCTTCCTGCTCATTCGAGTGCAGATCTTGAGTGTCTGTACCTTGTGTTGGGTACCCGGGACAGATTAGGGATTCTGTTGGTGTACCGCCCACCCCGCTGCCCATCGGACTCCCTGCCTGAGCTGACGGAGGTGGTCTCGGACTTGGTGTTGAGGACCCCCAGGATGATGGTCCTGGGGGATCTCAACTTCCATGCCGAGGCCGCTGTATCCGGGGCAGCTCAGGACTTCATGGCCGCCATGACAACCATGGGGCTGTCCCAACATGTCATCGGCCCAACGCATATAAAAGGACACACGCTTGATCTGGTTTTCTCGAATGGGCAGGAGGATGGTGATCTGAAAGTAGAGGAATTAACATCTGTCCCTTTGTCATGGTCAGATCACTTCCTGCTGAGGTTTAGACTCCTGGCGGCCTTTCCCCTCTGCAAGGGTGGGGGACCTATTAAAATGGTCCACCCCCGGAGATTAATGGATTCCGATAGATTCCAGAGGGCTCTGGGGGATTTTCCTGCTGGTATGGCTGGTGCTCCTGTTGAAGCCCAGGTCGCTCTGTGGAATGCAGAAATGACTCGGGCGGTTGACACGATTGCACCCAAGCGCCCTCTCCCTCTGAGCAGAGCCCGGCCAGCTCCTTGGTATACACCTAAGCTGAGGGCAATGAAGCAAGAGGGGAGACGGCTAGAACGCAGGTGGAGGAAAACTTGTGCTGAGTCTGACCGAACACAGGTAAGAGCCCACTATCGAGCCTACTCTGTGGCAGTGAGGGTGGCAAAGAGGCAGTTCTTTTCCACCAGCATTGCATCTTCTCAGTGTCGTCCGGCGGAGCTTTTCCGAGTGGTTCGCGGCCTCTTACATTCTGGGCCAGGGAGAGAGACGGTGGAACCCTCGGTAGCACGCTGTGACGAGTTTGCGCAGCACTTTGAGGATAAAGTCGCTCAGATTCGTCATGAATTGGACACCACCATTAATGCAGTTCCATTGGTAGAGGCGTTCAGAGCACCGTCTGGTCCAGTTTTATTGGATGAGTTTCAGTTACTGAGGCCTGAGGATGCGGACAAGGTGCTTGGCCAAGTCCGATCGACAAATTGTGTGCTTGACCCTTGCCCTTCATGGCTTATTAAATCAAACAAGGAGGGGTTGTCCGGCTGGGTCCAGGAGGTTGTAAATTCCTCCTTGAGAGAGGGAGTGGTGCCTGCTGCTTTAAAAGAGGCAGTAATTAGACCACTCCTGAAAAAGCCTAACCTGGACCCAGAGGATGTTAACAATTATAGGCCAGTGGCCAACATCCCCTTCCTGGGCAAGGTGCTTGAGCGGGTGGTTGTAGGACAGCTCCAGGCACTGTTGAATGAAACGGATTATCTAGATCCATTTCAATCGGGCTTCAGGCCTGGTTTTGGAACGGAAACTGCCTTGGTCGCCCTGTGGGATGACCTCTGCCGGGAGAGGGACAGGGGGAGTGCGACCCTGTTGATTCTCCTGGACCTCTCAGCGGCTTTCGATACCATCGACCATGGTATCCTTCTGGATAGGTTGTCTGGGTTGGGAGTTGGAGGCACTGCACTACAGTGGTTCCGCTCCTACTTGGATGGCCGATTCCAGAAGGTGGTGCTGGGGGATTATTGCTCTGTGCCATGGCAATTGTGCCATGGGGTTCCACAGGGCTCTATTCTATCCCCCATGCTGTTTAACATCTACATGAAACCGCTGGGGGAGGTTATCCGGAGGTGTGGGCTGAGGTGCCATCAATATGCGGATGACACCGAGCTCTACCTCTCTTTTTCATCAAAACCAGGTGAGGCAGTGGCTGTTCTGAACCAGTGCCTGGGCACGGTAATGGACTGGATGAGTGCTAATAAACTGAAACTCAATCCAGACAAGACGGAGGTACTGTTAGTGGGTGGTTCGTCTGCCCGGCTAGATGATATTCAACCTGTTCTGGAGGGGGTTGCACTCCCCCTTAAGGATCAGGTTCGTAGTTTGGGGGTGCTCTTGGATCCAGAACTGTCACTTGAGGCACAGGTGAACTCAGTGGCACGGAGCACTTTTTATCAGCTTAGGCTGGTATACCAACTACGCCCTTATCTGGACAGAGATAGCCTAGCTACAGTTATCCATGCTCTGATAACTTCTCGTCTGGATTACTGCAATGCGTTACATGTGGGGCTGCCTTTGAAAACGGTCCGGAAACTTCAGCTGGTCCAAAATAGGGCAGCAAGATTGTTAACAGGGACTGGCCTGCGAGCTCATATTACGCCAGTACTTTTCCAGCTGCACTGGCTGCCAGTCCATTTCCGGGCCCGATTCAAAGTGCTGGTGTTAACATTCAAAGCCCTTAACGGCTTGGGGCCAGGTTACCTGAAGGATCGCCTCCTCCCATATGTGCCTGCCCGGACCTTAAGATCATCATCAGCGGCCCTTCTCCGTGAGCCCCTGCCAAAGGAAGTGAGGCGGGTGGCTACTAGGAGGAGGGCTTTTTCTGCTGTGGCACCCCGGCTCTGGAATGAGCTCCCTAGTGAGGTTCGCCTGGCGCCTACATTGTACTCCTTTCGGCGCCAGGTGAAGACCTTTTTATTTTCCCAGGCATTTTAGCTTTCTAAATTTTTATCTTTGCTGTTTTAAATCTGTATTTTAAACTCCTGTACTGCTGCTAGGTTTTATTGTGGTTGTATTGTTATATTGTGGTTTTAATGTTCTATATATTTTAAATTGTTTTATTGTGTGTTGTTTGGTTTTAGTTTTTGTGAACCGCCCAGAGAGCTTCGGCTATTGGGCGGTATAGAAATGAAATAAATAAATAAATAAATTCAGTTGCCCTTTTCTGCACCTTTTCCTGCTGTTTTCAAGTTTCCATTATACCTTATAGAATCAACCTGAAGAAAGTAACAACTGGTTATATGCAATAGTGCCTGAACAAGTGTGTTGTCTTTCATTTTTCAGCACAGCTGAAAGAATAGATCAGCATTAGTGAATACAGCAACGTCTGTATTTATTTTTATTAACACAACAGTTTACATACCATCTTCTTGAGCTCCTGCTTTGAAACAATAATCACATTTGGTGGATCACCAATAGCTGTAGAAGCCCCTCCAATGTTTGTGAAGATTACTTCAGCAATCAGAACATGCCTGGGATCAAGATTAAGCACCTCACATAACCTGCAGTTAGTTACACAAAATAGAAACAAAATTAGATGCTTTATTCATTCATTCATTAATTCATTCATTATTACATTTATATCTTCCTTTTTTTCCTCTTGCAAGGAACCCAAGCTGGCTTACATGGTCCTCCCGCTCTCCATTTTATCTGTTCAACAACCCTGTGAGGTAGGTTAGGTTGAGAATCAGTGACTGGCCCAAAGTCACCCAGTAAGTTTCATGGCCAGTTGGGAACTAGAACCTGGATCTTGCAAGTTCGAGTTCAACATTCTAACCCCTACACCACACTAGGTTTACCAGTTGATTTCTAAAAACACTGGCTTGGGGGGAGGGAGGTTAAAGCTCAAACAATACAACAAAGAGAAGGCATATTAGTATTTATGATTCATCAAAGTAAATAGTCTGTCTCTCTCTGTGTCTCTGTCTCTCTCTCTTTTGCACACGACACATCCACAGAAGTCCCATTTATTTCCATATTAGATTGCAACCTTAGTGAATAGACCTGATTTTTCAGGGCTAACATACAACTTACAAGTAGCCTTAAATTTAGTCTGAGTGGGAATTTTGTGGAAATTTTAAAAGGCACAGATCTGCTTATACTTGAGAACAGGCTTTCTTGTTCCTTCCCTTCCTTTCCTTCAATCCTTCCTGAGTCTTGAGCTGCCTCTGAATCTCACCTGGTCTCCTTGCCTCTCCCTGCCCTTGTTTCCCCCTACACACACACACACACACACACTTGACCAACTTTACTTCTACAGCCTCCTAGTCTGCAAACACCCTAGCTTTCCCCTGATAAAAGCCAGAGGTCTAGAACATTTGTCCAACAAACCTATGCCCTGACTGGCAGTGGCTCTCCAGGTCTCCCCTAGAGGTCTTTCCAATCGCCTTATCATTTTGTTCGTTGGTGATGCCCGCAAATGCACCTGTGAAATTTTGGGAATTCTGTTCTGTTTAAGCCTGAAGGGATTCTGCAGTGTTTCCATTCCAGTAAGTGACAATGGACTACAGCAGATTTTTTCCCCCTGATTCCAGAAATGTTTTGCGCATTATTTTTTTGGGTCACACCATTTGTGCAAATGGTAATTTGTACAAATTGGATTGGGGGGATCTTGTCAATTTCATCCTCAATTTGTAGCTTCCCAAGCAAGGGGGGGAGGAATTGACAAGTTCTTTGACAAGTACTTAATATGGGCCGATCTACACTTACGGGGGTTAAGTGTTTGTATTTCCCTCCTTTCCAATCACAGCTCTTGACAGCCCCATGTCATCTTCCGGCTCCTGATCACATAGCTTCCTCAGCACTCAATGTTTCCTCAGCAACAAGCAAAGGGCTGGATGTGTGCACACTTGCCTGATCTTGGAAGCTAAGCAGGGTCGGCCCCGGTCAGTAGTTGGATGGGCCTGGGAATCAGGCTTCCTGCATTGAGCAGGGGGGTGTTCTATCCCTTCAAATGAGACTAAGTTTTTCCCCCTTCTATCCCCCACTTCGGCTGTGTGTTTTTTAATTAAGGCGTTATCTTTGAAGAATCGTGGCTTCTCCATGATTTTATTTTTTTCTAGTTCAGGCATGATCTTTGAAGATTCGAAAATTCATAGATTTGAAAATTCAAAGATTTGAAGTCAAGTATTAACCAGGGCTGACCCTGCTTAGCTTCCAAGATCTGAGATCGCGCACATCCAGCCCTACAGATCAAGACGACATCAGCAGGGGAAATTGAACAAAATCCACCAGGACCTAACTGTAAAAATACTACAAGATTTCAACCCCAAAACAGAATTCACATACATCCTTAACCTGGACCATCTGCATGCCAAGGATGTGCTCTACAACAGAGCTATGGTTCCTCCATATAAGTCTCTGTTTCAAACATCAACCTCAGGAATGAAATCACTAGATGACCTTAGACAAACCATTCCCTCACTCTCTCTTTCTCTCTCTCCACATCCATCTGCAATATATGGATAATTATATAGATATTGCTACTAACCTATCTTTCAATCGACATGAAGCACTTTGAACACTGAAAATGTGCATAAAGGCTGGCTATTGGTATTATTATTAATGTATTATTGTGGTTGTTGTTATATGACTCTATTCCATTATTATTACTCTATAACTCTTTATTGCAAGGGTGGGCAACTTGTAGCTGTCCAGATATTTTTTACTCCAGCTGGTGCTGACAGGAGTTAGAGCCCAACAACATCTGGAGGGCCACAGGTAGCCCACCCCTGCTTTGTTGAATTTTTTGAGGAACAGTTTGCGATGAAACTGAAAACTGCTTCAGGATTTATTCAAATGAGAAGCAGTATATAAATGCTGCTAATTAAGATATAAAAAACAAATGCACTGTAGAACATCTCCACAAAGAGATAAGAAATCTTAGTCATACAACTGTATTATCATTTGGTTTTAAAGAAATCACTGACTTTTCTTGATGGAGTTCAAAACATGTATTTTGCAAAAGGATATGCCCTACTGGGGTCTACAAAATCAATTCTAATGAGGGGATTAGTAAATTGTGTCTGTTAAGTGATGCTCTAGGACTCTGTTACAGATACATGCTTAGGCGAGATTTACCATTTTTCATATGCAAAAGCAATTTTGAATAACATTGCCACAAAAACATAAGTAGAAGTGGGCTATTTTAACAATAACAGTTTAAAATAAAAGCCACGGACTTTCTTTTAAAAAAACTGAGTTCACCACAAAATGTGACAAGAAAATAAGATCATATTTCATGCATTGCTGGTAAAAGGCTAAAGCCTTATTGTCAAGGAATCAGGAGAATTTTCTATTAAGCCCCATCACCATGGTAATAGCAGCTTACAACACCATTTTAAAATTGGACTGAGGAAGCCTGAGGAAGACAGCAACAAAATAAAGTGAATGACTAACACAACAGTGTAAGAGGGGAGGGGAAATACAGCTCATTTAAAACCCCAGATTTTTTTAAAAAAATAAAAACTGTATATTTAACCAGCAGATAGGAAAATTAAAAAGTCATGTCCCAGTGACATCTGCGTATGAAAAATATCTGCACCTCTAAATTGTTATCAAGTAAATCAACTTCAACATTTTGCAGCATATCTGAAAAAAATGATGTTTTAACAATATACATTTCACCAAGGGCAACTCTACCATTAAGGCCTGAAAGATGGAGCTTTGCCTCTTCAAAGAGGTGAAAGAGGTGGATATACCATTCAACATAAGCATATCAAGTTGTTTGGACTCTCTCTTCAGCTCAGACTGCAAACTAGCAGACAGACAGAGGGGAGGGAAGTCTCCAGAGCAGCCCTCCCCAACCCGGCACCTTCCAGATATGTTGGACTACAACCCTCATCATCCCTAGCCAGAATGGCCCATGGTGGGTGATTGGAGTTGTAGTCCAATGTCCCCTGTCCCCCCCCAAACTTGGAAGTTGTTCTTCTTTATCCCAGATGTATGGAAACTGGTTATGATACTACAGTGGTAAGAGGTACTGTTGGTGCGGGAGAAGACTCTTGCGAGTCCCCTGGACTGCAAGGAGGTCAGATCAGTCCACCTTAAAGGAAATCAACCCTGAGTGCTCATTGGAAGGACCGATGCTGAAGCTGAAGCTCAAATTTCCTGAAGCTGAAGCTCAAAGAGAAAGCTCCCTGGAAAAGGCCCTGATGCTGGGAAAGACTGAAGGATGAGATGGCTAGATAGCATCACCGATGCAATGAATATGGACTTGAGCACGCTCCGGGAGAGAGCGGAGGACAGGAAGGCCTGGCGTGCTATGGTCCACGGGGTCACGAAGAGTCGGACACGACCGAACGACTGAACAACAACAAGAAGAAGTACTCTGCATATGGTCAGAGGTTATTATTTCACATTTTCAAGACTGAGTTATAGCACTGAAAGTAGGTCCTGCTGCTAACTTCAGATGGATCCTAGTTCAAATTAAAGCAACCAAAGTCACACAAGTAGACTTCCGCTTGTACCATGGGACTTCTCCTTCCTCTGTACCCCCCAAAATATGCTCTGGAGGATTCCCCAACCCTCCAGAGCAGATTTGGGTGGGTGCAGGATCTACAAGGGAATGGGGAACCCATTCCACCAGCACTGTTCATTCTGCTGGTGGACGGACAGCACTGGATACAACCCTGATCTTTATTCACATGGATGAAATAGTTATTTCAGTGTCAAGTTTGCTTCATATTTGAGAAGTTGGATGGGTTTTAAAACAAAACAAAAAAAATGTATCTAGAAGAAAGTGCTCCCTGACATTTTAAAGGCTTTGTTTTACTACTTGCTTGCTTTTTGGCAATAGGCTTGTATGTATTCTCCTTAAAAATTCATGAATTCAAGGCCCTACATCGTGCAGTATGGCTTACTTGCTAAATGAGAGGCCCCGTGGCTTAGCTTTGTCTGAAGTCATGCTCATGCCATCTCACTTAGAAGCCATGGGTTTGTAGAGTCTGACTGATGTTTTCCCACTGAAGAGACCATGGCAATCTTTACATGCTTAAAGGTACTCTTTCTTTTATAGGTGCTGTACCTCTTCTAGCACAGAGACCGAAGATATTTTTTCAACCCTGTCTAGGCTGATAACTTGACTATCAGGAAGGTATCTGCATATATCTGGACTTCCCATGCTCTGTATACTCACAAAAAAGGCAACTCCTGCTGATTTAATTAGGAATGATGATGCGCAGGTCATGAAATTTAAGTACATTAGGTGCTAATAGCTTGCACATTATCATCAGGATCCTTTTGCTCCTAGTTTCCCTGTGCAGCCTTCCAGAACAATAAAATGTATTGGACAACATGCTAGGGTGATGCCAACAAAATACATGTGTAAAAGCCTTCATGGCTGAGCTTCTCAGTCACAGGGAGCCCTAGTTCACAGGTCTCTAGCTCAAGGAGCTCCTGTAGGATAGCCATATATGTTCTGTTACAGAGGACAGTCCTCTATTCGAAGGGCTGTCCGGTCCAAGTCCAGTTTAAAGATAAAGAAACATCAGAAGGAAAAGCTGGGCCTTGAAGTTGCCCATCAGGACCACCTGAACAGCAGAAGGAGCACTGTCTTTCACACTATGATGATGTGTACTGCATTTGTATTTAAATTATAATTATTATTTCTAAATTTTGCATCCACACATATAAATTAGCATATGCAAATTTTATGCACATAGGTGTCCTTTTTGTCCTCTTTGTTGGTGACGCATGCCCTCTTTTTGGCAATTCATAAGTGGCCACCCTATTCTCCAGACAGGTTCAGTATTTGTGCCTGTGTCTAGGTTTAGCACTCCCACGGCTTGCACTGCTGGTCTTCCAGCTGGCTCTTTCCCTCCCTCCATCTTGATTTGGCACAGCCCTGGTCTTTCCAGAGAATTCTCAGGAATAGTTCAGAAAGACCTGGCCCTGTTCCCACTCCTAATAGGGCAGGAGGAGATACAGCAGCAGCAAAGGCCTGCCCTGGCTTGTAGAACCATGAACTAGATCTGCAACTCCAAAGTAAAAGGCAGAGAACAGAGAGAGAAAAGTAAGCAACAGCTCAACAATCCATCTATAGCATATTCAATTTTTAAAAAGAAGCCATTGCAACAAGGCCTCTGTATTCTTGATTAAAACAAGATTGTTATAAACCAGGGGTGGGGAATCTTTCTCAGCCTGTGGGTCGAACTGGCTCCAGGCAAGCATGCCAGCATGACATCATAGGAAGAAAAGGCATAATGTTTAGGATTAGGAAAAAGCATAATGTTTCAGATTAGGAAGCTGCTGAACATATAATCAATTGATTTGGAGGTCATTCATCTTCACTGTTAGTGTTCACACTTTAAAAGTTGCTGCAATTTGCTTTCTGTGGAGTTGCATATCAAAATATGTGCACCAGTAACTATTTCATCAGACTCAAATCAGACATGAACAGGTAAGTGTCCCCATTACAGCCAGAAGTAGCACCATCTCATGTTGTTGTAGGAAATGGTGATTGATTGCTATTCAAGCAGACTGCTTTAGCAGGACCTTTCGTGAGTTCCTACTGTAATTGCTATCCAAATATCTACAGCCTTTAAAGTATGGAACCACAAAATATGGTTTAGGGAGCAAATGTGCAAAATCCAGTTCTGATTGAGCCAAATAAACTAAAAATTACTGTGTGACACTGAAGCTCTCTGCTGACAATATAATTAAGTAGGACTGATAGTCATTGATCCACTTCTGGGCGAACATACTTTAAACCCAAAGCAAAATGCATAAGGAAACAAGTTATTAAAACAATGTTTTCATATACCTCTATCCTCTATTTAGCCATTATATCATTGCTTTGCACTGAAAATTCTTTGCTCAAAGGATCGTAGCACACTAAGCATTCATATTTATATTTAGAAGAGCTTTTCCAATTTAACTGATGGCTGATTAATTGGATTGAATGTTTGATTGTCACCGAGGGCCAAACCAGAGGAAATATTGGAGATCCTTTATATTGGAGATCCTTGATTGGTTCTCCCCTCTCTTTAAATTTTAGCGAATAGCAACCTCAGTGTTTCTGAAGCAAGGCAGGTGCATTGTTTTATTATTTATTTGTTTGTTTTATTTCATTTCTATACCGCCCAATAGCCGAAGCTCTCTGGGCGGTTCACAAAAATTAAAACCAAACACACAATAAAACAATTTAAAATATATAGAACATTAAAACCACAATATAACAATACAACCACAATAAAATCTAGCAGCAGTGCAGGAGTTTAAAATACAGATTTAAAACAGCAAAGATAAAAGTTTAGAAAGCTAAAATGCCTGGGAAAATAAAAAGGTCTTCACCTGGCGCCGAAAGGAATACAATGTAGGCACCAGGCGAACCTCACTAGGGAGCTCATTCCAGAGCCGGGGTGCCACAGCAGAAAAAGCCCTCCTCCTAGTAGCCACCCGCCTCACTTCCTTTGGCAGGGGCTCACGGAGAAGGGCCGCTGATGATGATCTTAAGGTCCGGGCAGGCACATATGGGAGGAGGCGATCCTTCAGGTAACCTGGCCCCAAGCCATTAAGGGCTTTAAATGTTAATACCAGCACTTTGAATCGGGCCCGGAAATGGACTGGCAGCCAGTGCAGCTGGAAAAGTACTGGCGTAATATGAGCTCGCAGGCCAGTCCCTGTTAACAACTTTGCTGCCCTATTTTGGACCAGCTGAAGTTTCCGGACCGTTTTCAAAGGCAGCCCCACATATAACTCATTGCAGTAATCCAGATGAGAAGTTATCAGAGCATGGATAACTGTAGCTAGGCTATCTCTGTCCAGATAAGGGCGTAGTTGGTATACCAGCCTAAGCTGATAAAAAGTGCTCCGTGCCACTGAGTTCACCTGTGCCTCAAGTGACAGTTCTGGATCCAAGAGCACCCCCAAACTACGAACCTGATCCTTTAGGGGGAGTGCAACCCCCTCCAGAACAGGTTGAATATCACCTAGCCGGGCAGATGAACCACCCACTAACAGTACCTCCGTCTTGTCTGGATTGAGTTTCAGTTTATTGGCCCTCATCCAGTCCATTACCATGCCCAGGCACTGATTCAGAACAGCCACTGCCTCACCTGGTTTTGATGAAAAAGAGAGGTAGAGCTGGGTGTCATCTGCATATTGATGGCACCTCAGCCCACACCTCTGGATAACCTCCCTCAGCAGTTTCATGTACATGTTAAACAGCATGGGGGATAAAATAGAGCCCTGTGGAACCCCATGGCACAATTGCCATGGCACAGAGCAATAATCCCCCAGCACCACCTTCTGGAATCGGCCATCCAAGTAGGAGCGGAACCACTGTAATGCAGTGCCTCCATTTCCTAACCCAGACAACCTATCCAGAAGGATACCGTGGTCGATGGTATCGAAAGCCGCTGAGAGGTCCAGGAGAATCAACAGGGTCGCACTCCCCCTGTCCCTCTCCCGGCAGAGGTCATCCCACAGGGCAACCAAGGCAGTTTCCATTCCAAAAACAGGCCTGAAGCCCGATTGAAATGGATCTAGATAATCCGTTTCATTCAACAGTGCCTGGAGCTGTCCTACAACCACCCGCTCAAGCACCTTGCCCAGGAAGGGGATGTTGGCCACTGGCCTATAATTGTTAACATCCTCTGGGTCCAGGTTAGGCTTTTTCAGGAGTGGTCTAATTACCGCCTCTTTTAAAGCGGCAGGTGCATGTAACCATTTTCTCCAGCACTGTTTTTCTGATGAAAATGGCCCCTCCAGGCAGCTAACAGGGCAAATGACAGCTCTGGAGAAAGATGATTTTCATCCAGAAAACAGTGCTGGGGAAAAGGCTCAA
Source organism: Heloderma suspectum (assembly GCF_057233095.1). Lineage (NCBI taxonomy): Eukaryota > Metazoa > Chordata > Lepidosauria > Squamata > Helodermatidae > Heloderma > Heloderma suspectum. Next base: position 121,534,200 of record NC_139460.1, on the reverse strand, counting down.
CAACACTACAAGCAAGAAGGATCTTGGAATTGTTGTCGATCACAAGCTGAATATGAGCCAACAATGTGATGTGGCTGCAAAAAAGGCCAATGCTCTTTTGGGCTGCATTAATAGAAACATAGCTTCCAAATCCCGGGAAGTACTAGTTCCCCTCTACTCAGCACTGGTTAGGCCTCATCTGGAGTACTGTGTCCAGTTCTGGGCACCACACTTTAAGAACGATGCAGACAAACTGGAGAGGGTTCAGAGGAGGGCAACAAAGATGATCAGGGGACTGGAAACAAAGCCCTATGAAGAGAGACTGAAAGAACCGGGCATGTTTAGCCTTGAGAAGAGAAGACTGAGGCGAGATATGATAGCACTCTTCAAGTACTTGAAAGGTTGTCACAGAGAAGAAGGCCAGGATCTCTTCTTGATCATCCCAGAGTGCAGGACACAGAATAATGGGCTCAAGTTACAGGAAGCCAGATTCCGGCTGAACATCAGGAAAAACTTCCTGACTGTAAGAGCAATACGACAATGGAACCAATTACCTGGGGAGGTGGTGGGCTCTCCCACACTGGAGGCCTTCAAGACGAGGCTGGACAGTCATTTGTCAGGGATGCTCTGACTTGGATTCCTGCATTGAGCAGGGGGTTGGACTCGATGGCCTTGTAGGCCCCTTCCAACCCTACTATTCTATGATTCTATGAAGTACTACTGCTTCATCCCCCAGGGCTATGCTCCTGATTCTGGGGGCCCTCACAGCTGGCATTTCCATCATCTCATCTCCTTTGGCCCTGAGGCTGTTATCATTCCCTCTATTTCTGAAGTCCATTGGTGAATGTAGATCTTTATGTAGTGGTAACAGCACCATCCACACACAAGAGGGAGGCATCTGTAGGTTTGGGGGAACTCCAAGGTTTACCGAAGTAGAAAATACAGAGGCACAAAACCAGCCTAAGAAGGAGTGAGCATGCTCAGTGGCCACAGAATGCTGACTGACTGTTGGAGAGGGAATGGAAAACTGGGTGGGAGGATGAACAGAATGGAGTATTGTGGAGGAGGGCACGGCTGGCAGACTGGACCACTGAACAGCAGCACTCAATAATGCCGATTCCATTTATATTTTATTGCAGGTCCCACTTGTATTCTTATTATTATTTCCTATTTTGCATCTGTTATACATTTATGTTTGTTGGTTTGTTTGTGAGATCAACTTTGACCTTCCTGCCCAGAGGGGAGAGCAGAATACAAATGTAACACAATAAATAATATAAGATAAAACATTCTGTAACGAAGTGAACAGTACCTTATGGTTACTGGAGTAAAGAGGAGCATAGTAGTAACATTGTCCAAAAAGGCTGAGAGAATTGCAGCAATAAGACAAAGAATTATAATCATGGCCCACACTCTGCCTCGAGAGAGTCTGTAAGCCTAATGAACAGAGACACACAGAAAAGGTAATGAAATTGGTAAAGATGATGAACAAGATGGTTAACAACGTCACAGCACTTGATGAGCAATTTAATGTGGGGCACCACTTCAAATCAAGGGACCTATTCAGTATTCTGACTATTTAATGAGATTTATTAATTCGGCAAGGGACTTCTGACAGTTTCTCAAGATGGTTGGGGATGGGGGGAACCTTACAAATCTAAGCACATACATTTCTGAAGACAATAGCTAGTGTTATCATGCAGTCTGTCCCCAGTGGGCTACAACTTAGCTACAGGTTTGCCTGGAGGCTCAGGAGGAAGTTTTACTCCATTCCAAATAAAAGCAGGAAACTTAGAACACCAACACCCTTGGCATCTCTCTCCGTTTGTAATTTTTCTGAGATGGGGTCAAGTTTCACCTATACTTCCCATTGTTCTCACCAAATAATTCAGGCTTGTCTTGTTATTCTCTGCATAAGATCTTTTTTGGGGAAAGTACCTATTATCAGAGTTTAGGTGTAAATACAGTTAGGAATGGTTCACAGCAGCCTGGTTCAGATGTAACAGTAAACAATGGTTTCTTATTATGTGCATGAGCCTTGGGCTCACAGACTCCTTTCTCCTCATTTAGTATGGTTGTGAAGGGGAGATTAAAAATATTCACTTCCAGTTTCAATTAACCACAGTTTAGTAGTGCTGCGGAACCCTCCATCATGATTATTCTTAATTATGGCTAATTAAAAGAAGCCGGGTTCATAATCATGGTTTGAAGTTGGCTTGTTTCAACTAACCATAGTTGACTAATCGCAGGTTGCCTGAGTTCGGACATAATACTAAGCCGTGATTAGTCTAAAGCCAGAGAAGGATTGGGGAGGAGGTGCCCGCAAGCCTGAAGATTGCCTAGGCTTGTGCTCATATCGATAAACCAATGTTAAGTTTCTTCTATGTGCAAGCAGCTACACCTGCTCCTAAACCATGCTATACTGTATACTTGCAATTGCATAGAATTTTTTTTTCACTTTACGTAAAAATATTTAGACCACCTAACTAACAAGACTAGCTATCCAAGCAGCCCAAAAATGCTAGTGTGAGAGGTAGCCACAGGTATTCCCATGACTGCAGTGGCTAGAAAAAGTACAGGTGAGATCTCAGGAATAATTATCTGCTCTCTCTGTGTACAGCCTGGTTCATCCTCTAGCATTATGTCTGCTCACATGTTAGGAGATCTGGCCGTATGAACAGAACACAATAGAACTACATGAAGCCAGTATGCCTATTTGAAAATTATGAGGATACTGACTGAGGCATAATTCCTGAAACTGACTGCAGGCCACTGTACAGGCCACACAGTAGTAAACATCCACCATTTCAGCCAATATATGAAGCAGTCCTCTAAGGGCTAAACTACATCCTACATCAGATGTGTAGTGTTTAAGTCAGGCGTGCCAAAAATGCACCCACCAACCCATTTCTGGTGACCCACCAGATCATCACCTCCTATGTCTGTGTGTGTCTCTCCCACCCCAGTGTGTGTGTGTGTGTCTCCCCACCCCAGTGCATGTGTGTGTGCATGTGTGTGTGCGTGTGTGTGTGTGTGTGTGCGCGCATCCTCTGGGCATCCCAGGAAAACCGGATTTTGCTCTCAGGGCCAAAAAGGTTGTGCACCCCTGGTTTAGGTGATCCTATCGTCTTCTTTTCTTCAGTGTAAGTGTGTAGGGCCCCAATCCAGATTGGGATCACACACACTTACACTAAAGTTTTTTTTAAAAGTTAGCATCAGCTATATGCTATGCATTTAATGTATCATGTAGTTTAGCCCTGAGTCCTACTGATATTACGGCATTTAAGTGCTAATAATTTCAACAAGGTTTACGAGAGTCTAACCTGAGGAATGTACCCAGAGTCTTTACCTATCACTTATAAAATAATTTCTGTAAAAGCTTCATCTATCAGTTAATTACACGATCAGCACTATCATTTTTAATTTATTTATTTTTCATTTGAGAAACGGCAGTCAGAAATGCTCAGAGCACAAAGCAGCTAATTAACCTGAAAGACTCAAACATGTTTTTATTTATTCAATATAATACAGATGCCAAACTATTTTTAAACTCTGGTGTTAAATAGGATAGAAATGCTGCTATTTAAGAAAAAAGAACAAAGAACAAAAACAGACTTACCTTCACTGCACAGTAATCAAAAAATCCAGTTTCGGAGAAGATGGCAACTAAAAGCATCTATGGGGGAAGTTTTTAAAAGAGCTGTTTTTCAATGAGTGGATTTATTTTTAATAAGTAAATAATCCTCTATCCCCCTTTACCCCCCCCCCATCTTTTGAAAAATCCTTCAGATCAACATTCAGAATGTCAGTTTTTTTTCTCCTTACTGAGCAATTGTCATTAGATGTACTCCTGAGCAGAAATTAAAAACTCTTCTGCAGTTTTTAAGGAAATATCTCTATTTTGGATCACTCATATTGATGTGACAGTCAGTAGGGGTGCGCATCTACTTTAGAGAAAGCCTGAATACTGAACTGAAGCATCCGGTTTTGGAGATGTTTGGACTGCCTCCAAAGCAAAGTGGCTCGTGTCCAAAGTGGTCCAAAGCAAATGAGGCTGTTTCCAAAGCTTCAGACCCACTTCGGAGGGTGATTAGTTTCAGAGTTGTGTAAGCCCCAAATTGATGCAAGTTTGAGCCTCCCATAGGCAAGTTCTCCACCAAAGGAAAACATCAGGCATCGGGGAGGGGGTGAGGAGTGTAGTTTTGTGACTTACAGCTATGTTTCTACAAAAATTTCATTTCAGTTCACAAATCATCTGAACTTGCCCAGTTCGCAACCCCAAATGCAAACGTGAATGGGAGCACATTAAAAAAAAAAACTCACACATTCCCAAACTTGCAAGTGCATTCAAAAACATTTTTTTAAAAGCACTTCAACATGTGCATTTTTAAAAAAAATATGCATTTGCGTGCTTTAAGCAATGGTGGAAGGGTGCACTTTTTTAAAATGTGAACAGAAATGTGCATTGTTCCCTTTCCCTATTTGAATGAACTGAAAAATATATCACAAACAAAAATAGGACTGAACTGAACCAAGCTTTGAGGTGAAGTTCGGAGAATTTTGGCAGCCTCAAACAGTCCTCGTGTGGCGCAGAGTGGTAGGCGGCAGTATTGCAACCGAAACTCTCCCCACGACCTGAGTTTGATCCCAGCAGAAGCTGGGTCCCGGGTAGCCGGCTCAGGTTGACTCATCCTTCCAGCCTTCCAAGGTCGGTAAAATGAGTACCCAGCTTGCTGGGGGAAAGGTAGTCATGACTGGGGAAGGCAATGGCAAACCACCCCGCCATAGTCTGCCATGAAAACGCCAGCAGAAGCGGCGTCGCTCTAGGAGTCAGCAATGATTCGGTGCTTGCACAGGAGGAACCTTTCCCTTCCAAACAGTCCAGGTTCTCCTATCCCTACAGCTCTAGCTTCCAACTAGGGAATGACTGTACCAGGAGGGTGTCTCCATGAGCGATTTACTGCGAGGTTACTATATTCAGACATCATTCGGGGCACATGACATCGTGGCCATCTTGCAGCCACCCTGGAGTTTCACGCCAAAAAACCAGTTCTTATGAGACTACTTTTAGTCTGATTGTTTTCCTTAATTCAGCTTGTCTGTTCTTCTATTGTGGTGTGCACATCCTCTGCATGATTTCCCTGCCCAGGGGTGCATCTTTCACAAGGCCATGACCTCAGTGAACCTGGTCAAGGGGTGTTTCCCCAATGTTTTCCCCGCCTGTGTTTCCCCGATGTTTCCGCCATTTCAGGGCTGGCTGTCAGAGTCCTGAGCTACTTCATGTCATTTACTTCACCTTGCCGACCACTAAAATCTGGTGGCCAGTGCTGCAAATTAGAGGAGTGCTCCAGGCAGCCTCTAACATTTTTTTAAATAATAATGCATTAAAGCAAAATAACACTTTTGTCCAGCAATACCTACACCCCCTAGCTCACCATCACGCATTTACCAGCAAGTCCTATAGCCCCTATCTCACTATTGTGCAATTGTGCGATAGTGAGAAAGGGGAGGGAAAGAAAGAAAAACAAAATAGGTTGGGGAGAAGGTGTCTCCTCAGAAGTAACTCCCATTGTGGTCAATCAGGCTTGTTCGCTAAATATCGATGCTGCATTTCTTTACTGTTTGCTTTGTTGCTGTAAGGGAGTAATTAATGCAAAGCTTCAAAGCTTCCCATTATGGAAGCTTCAAGGAAAGGAGACAGGGGGACAGGGCCTGGAGAGGGGAGCCTCTCTTATTGCTTGAGCAGCCCCTGCCAGTCTGATGACATTCACTCCAACCCCCCACCCCCACCCCACCTGGAAGTGTGTTCCTGTGAAACAACTTAGAATGGTGTGGTGCATTCTGTCAGGAGCGCCCTAGCTGCCTCTTGCAGTCCCCTCCAATAGCCAACTCAGGACACAGACGACGAGGATTCTTTCCAAGGCTTTATTTCTTTATTACTTTATGACTCTTACAGATACTAATCACTAGCAACTAAGCAAGGAACTGCACTGGGGATAGATAGCAGAGTAGCCTAAGCTCCAGGTAAGGCAGTTGGTCCCTGTTTGAGGGAGAACCGTGGGAAGACTCTGAACTTATGGGCTAGGGAGAGATCCTCCCTCTTTCCCTTGGGTCCTCAGGACGCAACTGTTGTTTGAGCGCCAAACGAGCAGAGCGCCTCCTTTTGGCGCCCCCCATCTGTCACCGCTCCCTGCGTCTGTGCCGAGTGTCCAGCAAGCCCCCCTCCAGTGCTCTCTCACTGCCAGGGTCACTATCTCTCTCAGTAATGCTGGCAGGAGGAATCTCTGCCAGCTGCTGTGCTTGTGAGAGATGAGCGAGCTCCTCTCCCCGGATTGCTGTTCTTCCTGCTCTGGGGCTCTATGGGCTCAGTTTCCACCCTGACATCATCCCTGCTCCCATGAGGCCCCCCCTCGTGCTCCTCCCCTGGAGTCCCAGGTTTGTGGGGGTACAGCTGGTGGAAATGGCTCAGCAGCAACAGAGCATGCACATTTTCCGTGGGTTCCCAGGATCGCTCATCTGGCCCATACCCCCTCCAGTCCACCAGATATTGCAGGTGGCCATGAGAAAGGCGGGAGTCCAGAATCTCCGTGACCTCAAACTCCTCCTCCCCCTCTACACCAGCACTGGTGGTGGGGGGGAGCCAGCCGAGCGATGAGGGTCACCAGAAAACAGGGGGGACAGCACGGACCGATGAAAAAAAGGATGGATCTTCATGGAGGGGGGGAGAGCCAGGCGAAAAGCAACAGGGTTAATCTGGGCCATAATCTGGAAAGGCCCCGTGCAACGAGGTGCGAGCTACTTTGCGGGTGAATGAGAGGGGAGGTATTGAGTGGACAACCAAAGTACAGAGACGGACCTGGCTGGTGCCGCTGGTCCGCAGAGGCCTTGCAGGCTGTCTTGGCTTGCTCGAGGGAGTCCCGTAAGAGGTGGTGTACCGCTCGCAACTCCTCTAAAAACTCATGGGCCGCCGCCACCGAAGAGGGAGGTAGGGTGGACAGGAAAACCTTGGGGTGGTAACCAAAATTGGCCCCCCCAAAAAATGGAGTTTGGCTTTCACATGGCAAATCTTAAGGTGGAACTGGGGTGGGGGGGAAGCGACCATCTAATCTGCTGCTGGTTTAAGGCACAGGCTGTCTGAAGATGTTCCAGGTTGCGATGGTCCATTCTAACTTCGACTGGGTGCTGTGCCCCCTCCAGAAGATGATGCCAGGTCTCCAAAGCAGACTTGATGGCCAACAGTTCCTTCTCCCAGATGGTATAATTCCTCTCAGACATGTTCAGCTTCCTGGAGTGGTAGGCACAGGGTTGCAACCCACCACCCGTCCGATCTGGCTGAAAAAGCACAGCCCCCACCGCAAAGTCAGAGGCATCAGTTTGCACTACAAAAGGCTTCCTCGGGTCCAGATGTACCCGGATCAGCTCAGAACTAAAAAGCTTCTTAAGTTCCTCGAAAGCCTGTTGGGCAGATGCCGTCCAATGAAAAGGAGATTTCCTGCCCTTAAGGAGGTCCATGAGAGGAGTTGTCAGCCAAGCAAAGCTGGGCAGGAACTTTCTGTAAAAATTAGCAAACCCCAGAAAATGTTGCAAGTCCTTCTTGGTGGATGGAGCCTGCCAGGAGAGGACAGCCTGGACCGTTGCAGGATCCATCCTGATACCGTCAGCTGAGATAATGTAGCCAAGATAGTCCAAAGAGGTTAGGTCAAACGCACATTTCTCCAGCTTGGCATAAAGATGGTGCTTGTGGAGGCGCTGGAGGACGGTGGAGACATGGTGCTGATGGGTGTGGGGGTCCTCAGAAAATATAAGTAAATCATCGAGATAAACAATGAGGAAAGTGTCCAAATAGTCCCAGAAGATGGCATTCATATAGGGATGTACGAATCCCTTACCTTGTTCCGGTGGCGGCGTCTGCTGGAGGGGGGGAGGCGCTCTGTCCCTCCCCCCAGAATCCTCAACGGGGGGGAGGCGATCCGGTCCTCCCCTCGGAATCCTCAATGGCCGGCTTTGCTCCGTGACAGCTCCGCGGAGCAGCCGGCCAGGCCAGGGCCATCCGCAGCTGGATTTCCAGCCGCAGACTGGCTGCTGGGTTAAAAAAAAAAAAAAAGCGTACGCAAATGGCGGCGGCTACGGCGGCCACCATTTGCATTCCTTATTTTTCGCCGTCTTAGTCTACGTAAATATTTACATAGGATGTTACAGCAAAAATAAAGGGGAATGCAAATAGCGTAGTGGGCGCTATTTGCATCCCTTTTTGATTCGCCGTTTTAGCCTACATAAATATTTACGTAGGCTAAAATGGCGAATCAAAAAGGGATGCAAACAGCGCCCACTACACTATTTGCGTTCCCCTTTATTTTCGCTGTAATAGTCTACGTAAATATTTACGTAGACTAAGACGGCAAAAAATAAGGAACGCAAATGGCGGCGGTCGTAGCCACTGCCATTTGCATATGCGTTTGTTTTTTTTAAAACTGGGACGTGATAGGCTACATAAGTCTTTATGTAGCCTATCATGTCTCTGTAAAAAAAAAAGAAAATCCAAACGACCAGACTGCAAATGGCGGCGGCGGCAGCCAGTCAGAAGACCAGCCGCCGCCGCCAAAGTCACCACCGGAGCCGCTGCCGCCCAGAACATCCACCCCAGGTAAGTCTCATCCCGGGGGGGATCCGCAGGGTGGCGGGGGGGTGGCAGGCCGTTCCGTCACGGATTTCAGGGGGCCTAATGCACTGGCATTTGGCCTCACTGAGATCCGTGGCGGAATTCTCCGCCATCCCTACATAAAACACGAAAACGTGGGCTGGTGCAAGTGAGCCCAAACGGCATCACTAGGTATTCATATGCTCCGTACCAGGTGCCAAAACAGGTCTTCCACTCATCCCCTTCCCGGATGCAAATCAGATTGTAGGCGCCACGCAGGTCCAAATTTGTGAAAATCTTGGCTTGCCCCAGGTGCTCCAGCATCTCCGATATGAGGGGGAGGGGTACTTGTCGGGGATCGAGACCAAATTCAATGCTCGGAAGTCATGCACTGGGCGGAGTTCTCCCAATTTTTTGTACACAAACACGGTAGGGGCGCAGACGGGGGAGGAGGAGGGGCGAACGAAGCTACAGCTGAGGTTTGTGTCCAAAACCTCTCGCAGAGCTCGAAGTTCTGGCTCCAACATCAAATACAGCCGGCCGGTGGGGATGGTTGCCCCAGGAATGAGGTTAATGGCACAGTCAAAAGGGTGGTGAGGGGGGGGCTGGTCGGCCTCCTTCTTGCCAAAAACATCCCGAAAAGCCGCATACTTCTCTGGGAGGGCCATGGTAGCTGAAGAACTGCCAGAAGCAGATGAGGAGGGGGAGGAAAGGGTTAAGGCCTGGGCTGGGACTGGTGCCTCGGTTGGGAGGCAATGCTCCCGGCAGTAGGGAGACGAGAACTCCACTTGCTGAAGCCCCCAAGAAATCTGAGGATTATGCTTAGAGAGCCAGGAAACACCCAGTACGATGGGATATTCGGGAACCTTGGCCAAATGAAACAATCTGCTCAACATGGGACTGGACGTGCAGAGTGAGCGGAGCTGTAATCTGGGTCACCGCGCCCAAAGAAAGAGGATGCCCATCGATGGTCTCCACTGCCAAGGGGGCAGGAAGAGGCAGGGTAGGAATCTTGTGGAGATGAGCAAATGTTTCATCCATGAAACTGGTCATAGCCCCAGAGTCCACTAAAGCTAAGGCCTCTACCCCACTCCACTGGGAGGAGCTGAGGTGAACATGCAATAGCAGATGGGAGGGTGGGGGGGTTGCGGAAGGCACCCACCTGGTGGGGAACCGACCCTCACACTGGAGACCTCCAACAGGCTTGGGGGGCAGCCTAGTCAGGCTTGGGGGCAAGGAGGAGGAGGAGGAAGGAGAGGAGGAGGAGGCAGTGGGGCTGCAGGTCTGGCATGGCAGGTTTTGGTGAAATGTCCCAGCTTTCCGCACTGAAAGCATTGGCGCTCTGCGCACCGCTGCTCTAGTTCCTCCAGCAACAGTGGGGCTTGGGTAGCTCCCAGCTGCATCGCAGTCTCCTCCACCCCCACCACAGGGGCGGGAGGTAGGGGAGGGGGCAGGAAATGTGGGGGAATGGGAGGAGGGAATTCTCAGCCCCTGGCGCCCCACCGGGTCTGCCGGTTCCCCTCCAGCCGCTAGAGGCAGGTCTGGATGAGGTCCTCCAAAGTAGGCAGGCTAGGCATGCATGCCAACTCATCCAAGATCTTGTCGTTCAAACCGTCCAAAAACTGAGCCACCAGCGCAGCATCATTCCATTGTAAATCCTGCATCAGCAAGTGAAAAGTTGTCGCGTAGCTGGAAACTGAGTCCTTGCCCTGACTGAGGTGGCGAATCTGGCCATTGCTGTCATGAAACCTTGATATTCCCGAGCAGGGGGTCATTTGCGAGAAGAAGTCCCGAAGCCCATTTAGCTGCCACGCCTGAAAGTAGGTTAATGATAAAGCCCACACGAACATGTTCTGTCAGGAAATCTTCAGGCCGAAGGTGCATGTACAGCTCCGATTGGGCACGGAAAATCTGAAAAAGTCCTTTCTCACCAGAAAACTTCTCTGGCAGAGCCACAGGGCACTTGCGGCGGGGGGGTATCAGGGGTGGTGGGGGTTGAGCCACAGCTTGCAGAGCCTGTACGGCAGTCGTCAGTTGAGCCACTTGATCACAAAGAGCCTGGTTCTCTTGAGCGAGAACTTGCACCACCGGGTCCATGGCAGCCTCCAGAAGCAGTAGGAGCAGAGGGAAAAAAAAGTGGAACAGGGACCAAGCTGTCAGGAGCGTCCTAGCTGCCTCTTGCAGTCCCCTCCAATAGCCAACTCAGGACACAGACGAGAGACAACAATGATTCTTTCCAAGGCTTTATTCCTTTATTCCTTTATGACACTTACCGATACTAATCACTAGCGACTAAGCAAGGAACTGCACTGGGGATAGATAGCAGAATAGCCTAAGCTCCAGGTAAGGCAGTTGGTCCCCATTTGAAGGAGAACCGCAGGAAGACTCTGAACTTATGGGCTATGGAGAGATCCTCCCTCTTGGGTCCTCAGGACCCTTGGGTCCTCAGGACACGACCGTTGTTTGAGCACCAAACAAGCGGAGCACCTCCTTTCAGCGCCCTCCATCTGTCGCCACTCCCTGCATCTGTGCCGAACGTCCAGCAAGCCCTGCTCCAGGGCTCTCTCACTGCCAGGGTCACTATCTATCCCAGGAATGCTGGCAGGAGGAATCTCTGCCAGCTGCTATGCTTGTGAGAGATAAGCGAGCTCCTCTCCCACGGATTGCTGTTCTTCCTCAGAATCAGAACTGCTCTGAGGCTCTATGGGCTCAGTTTCCACCCTGACACATTCATTTATGCAGCCCTGCATGGACCAAAGCTGGTGCCTTGAAAAATTTGGGCAAGCCACCATTTGCTTCTCCTTCCATTGTCATGGAGACACCCCCCTGGGCTCTCCAGTTTTTACTTCTAATCACAGTGCTTTCGGGAGGAATGTAGAAAGGCAGAGGTGGCAGAGATGTTGTGATCAACCCCTGCCCCATAGGTATTTGTCTGAAAGTTGGCAGGCTTTGTGCCATCAGAAGAGGCCAGAAGAGTTTGTAGTGCCTGCAAACTACATCTGATTTGTTGATTTCCCCATTATAGTCAAAAGGAAGACATCCCAAGTTCTGGATTTTCCAGAGTGAGGCAGTGCTTCAGTTCTGCCCTGAAATGTAATGTCTGAAGAATCCACACAAAACCCTGAAATTGGTTCCAAAGCTAATGCCTTTTTCCATGCACACACCTAATAGACAGTACAAGCAAAATAATGGATACTTCTAAATGGGGGGCTCCTAGCACTACCAGTCAGAAGGCACTGTGCAACTATCCTGCCTTTCCTTCCATAACTGTTTGTTTTTCTGGTAAGAAAAAAGATGGAAGAAGTGATGGGAAACAAGGGAAGTTTACAAATGGATGATAATGATGACATCTGGATTCGCCATAAATTCTGTGAATGAGGCAGGTTGATTTCACAATAAAAGTGTCATCTGGAAGCACCCATAATTTCAACAGACAGGGCCATGAAATTTAGACCAAAATGGCAGCATCCTAAAGTGACGTCTCTAGCAAATTTACATGCATGTTCATCTCCTGCCACTAGTCCCAGGGCCAATGAACCCAGGGCCTAAGGGATGCACATTTTTGACAAAATGACTCAATTGGACACCTCTGAATTTGTCCAAGTTCAGTCAAGCTCCCTGTCAAGTTTTAGATGTCCCATTTTCTAAATTTCTAAACTGAAATAGCTTCATAAGGGAACGAATGTGATCATAGCCCATCCCCAAAATAGCAAATTGTAACTTTTTGCAACAATTACATTTTATATTTTTAAAACCACAGAAGGTTTAGGGCACAAGATATACATAGAAGATTTTAATTACCATTCCAAACAAAAGTGCCAGAGTTTCATAATCTATCCACGCCACTACTTTGACCAGGCTCGGCTTCTGCAATTAAAGAGTGCAATTATCATTTAATCTCATGGATCTCCTACCTAGTCATTAGCTTGGGAAATACAAACTCCATTTATTTAAAAAAAAACACTATTAAAATATACTTGGAAGGAAATTAATTAGACTTTTTGCAATGAGCCCAAAGGGGAAACTTCTCTGTTAGCTTGGTAAAACGCTGACAACTTGAAGGGCTCTTTTGCAAGGTCTCAACATTAAGCAATTTATGAGTATTATTATTTGCAACTTTATAAAAATAAATGAAAACAGGATTACTGAATGCTTTACTTGCTTTTCTGCTGACAAAATAATACCCTACAGTTTCTTTGTGTGGATAGTGTGGAAGAAGTTCAGAGAGGAACAATTTAAAATATTAAGGAACTAAGAGTCACAGGTGGAAAAGATTTGAATTTATGCTGCTTCAACAAAGATGTGTCAGATGTGTCACATACAGTGCTTAGAATAATTCTAAAATAGAATAAATAATGAGGAAGAGAATGGGGAGGAGAATAAAAACAAAAAGGGTACAGATAGTTAATCAGTATCACATTAGCTATCAGGGCTTTAACAGCTTGCAGCTAACTCCCCCAAGAGACCATTTGCTTCCATGTCCCATCATGATGCATATTAGATCATATGTCAGCGCAGGCATTCACTTGCACATGCATTAGGGCTAAATTGGAGAGGCGGATGTGGGTATGCATGTAAGTCTCGGCCTCAATGTCCCTACCTGCCATTGAGCATGAAGGTCTGAAATGGGCTTTGTAAGCATGTTCAGTCAAACACACTTACAAAGCCTTCTTCAGAACTCAACGTACAGAGTTCTTTAAGGGAGCTGGGGACACAGGGACATATGGGGGTGGTGCTTCACCCTGTCCCACTTAAGGTCTATATGTGTTCAGGTGAACACCTGCATAGACCTGGGTTTTGGTGTGCTTCTTAAGAGTGCCATCCACATGGCAAGTCCAATGGAAAATGAATACAGACACTGCCTTACAGTTGTGAAACTCTGTACCCACAGACTCTATGTGCAGATTCTATGTGTACAGCATCAAGGGTAGGCATGGTCGGGCACCTGCCAAGGGCCCACACACCAGCAGGGACCCATTAACAAGAATCCCTGGACTTGCTCCTCCTCTTCATCACTGTAACCTTCTTATTCATCCTCCTCTCACTCTGCTCCAGACAACAGTGGTGTTGAGAAGGAGGAGCAGTAGATGCCACTGTCTATTTGCTCACTGGCTCTCTGCCTGTCAAGCAAGCAAGTGGTAACAATGATGAGAAAGAGGATGAGGAGCGATAACTGCTAGTGACAATGATGGTGAGAAGGTAGACGCACCAAGGGAGGGAGCCCATTGAGGGTTTCTTGCCCAAGGGCCCTCAAAAACCTGGAGCTGTGAAGACACAGCATTATTTTTATTTTTTATTTATTATTGCATTTATATCCTGCCCTTTTTCCTCTTGCAAGGAACCCATATTCTCAATCTCCTAACCATGGGCTCATGTGCTCCCCCCACTTCCCATGTGAATTCCCCCCTCATGGGAGAATTCATGGTTTACTTCTATCATGGTTTACTTCCACCATGGTACATTATTATACCTGCATCAGTTGTAATCATGGTTCATACCGAGCATAAACAGGATTTTAAAGCAGGTTTAAAGTAAATCTTCATTACAAAGGGAACTGGTAAACACCAATGCAAATGTCATACACCTAGGGATGTCGGAGAATTTCTCCACGAATCTCCGGGTGGGCGAATGCCCCTGAAATTGGTGGAGAAACGGTCCGCCACCCCCCCGCCACCCCCCGGAATGGGAGTTACCTTTGGCGATTGTCCCTGGCGCTGGCGGCTCCCAGCGGCGGTTCGGCGGCAGCAGCGGTGGCGGCCGGTCTTCCAACCGGCTGCCGCCACCGCCATTTCCCAGTAAAAAACAACAACAACAACAACAAGCGTGATAGGTTACATAAAGATTTACGTAGCCTATCACGGCTAGATTTTCAAAAAACACCGTGATAGGCTATGTAAATCCTTATGTAGCCTATCACGGCTGACTTGGGGGGGGAAGCGCATACGCAAATGGCGGCGCCCATGGGCGCCGCCATTTGCGTTCCTTATTTGGGCACGTGTAGTCTACGTAAACATTTACGTAGACTACGGTGAAAATAAGGGCAATGCTATTTGCGTTGCCCTTATTTTTGCCGTAGTCTACGTAAATGTTTACGTAGACTACACGTGCCCAAATAAGGAACACAAATGGCAGCACCCATGGGCGCCGCCATTTGCATATGTGCTTTTTTTTTCCCCCCAAAGTCAGCCGTGATAGGCTACGTAAGGATTTATGTAGCCTATCACGGCTGACTACAGGGACGCAAACGGCAGCGGCTACGGCTGCCGCCATTTGCGTCCTGGCAGGAGGCGAGATTCGTGGCCGGAGAGACGGGGTGCCTCCCCCCCAGCCAGAATTTCAGCCGGAGGGACAGGTTGCCTCCCCCCCGGCCAGAATTTCAGTGGGGAGGGATGGGGCGCCTCCGACCCCACCCAGAATTTCAGGGGGAGGAACGGAGCGCCTCCCCCCCACCGCGAAGCAAGCTGCGGGATAAGGTAAGGGACTTTCGTCCATCCCTACATACACCATGAAGAAAGCAAACCATGGAAAGGAAGGTAGGTTTTGCATGAATGCCAATCCACAGCATTTTCTATTCTCCTAAGCAGGAGACTAGGAACATTATGCTTGCACCAAGCCTTAGTGATTCACCAAAGCCCAACCTGAGGCATCTATCCAAGGTAAGTATTTTTTTGTCTTAGTTTTCAGAGCTAGAAGAAGCTTGTCTTATTATTCTTAGTCTTAGAATCAAGAAAAAGACAATTGCATTACATCAAATTGTGTGAAAACAGTCTTAGCCTCTGCAGTCATGATAACTGTTCTCTTCAATGACTCTGCAAGGAAGAGCCAAAGTATTGGTCGTATTTACTAAGATTTCCCTGGGCAGAGTTTGTATATTCATCAGTGGCTTTCCAAATATTGCAGTATTTTTGCCCCTAATCTGAATAATCCACATTAAAAACTCCCCTATTTATTTATTTTTTAAATACTTTGCAAGGTTAACTGATGAAATGACACCATCACCAAACTCCCAGCTTAGGGACCCCAGAAGAAGGGGACAAAGGGGCCTTTGATTGTTCTGGGGCTGCTGAGCACCCCACCCCACCCAAGATGGTCAGGCAAAAATGTCTGCTGTTGTAGTCAAGTCCAATTGATAAAGAAGTGAGAGAGGTGCAGCCAATTTTCTAGGACCCAGCAAACAACTGCACCATCTTGCTGACTGTGTGTATTGGCCCCAAATCTTTCATGTGGAAGGAGGAGCCAAGCTGAGCTAATGCGTGGAGAGACAGGGGGAGAGGGAGGGAGACAGAATTGAGGGTGAGAGTGAAGAGGCTGAGCCCTGAACAGGGAGCTTCTAGTTCTACCACTCTACAATATTCACAGACTGTGACTTTTCAGTCCAGTTGGGATCTCTTTTGAATTGAACTTTAATTTAAGATTGGACCACCACTACACATACCTTAAAAATATTTCCAGTGTCCCTGGCCTGGATAACACATGCATACACACCTACAAATCCTTTTCACCTATAAGTGCCTCCAGTGAATTGTCAGTTTGACTATAGAGACTTTTCTGAAACGCCCACAGACTGCTGCATGTCATCATGGCAAGGCCGCATGTGATTTTAGAAATCTGCATACAGAAAGTGTGTAAAATGAACATGAGATGTTGCTACTTACATCACCAATCACAGCTAAGGCAGCTAAGGCAGCCAGGGAGCCCAGCATCGCTGCTAATGTTCTGTGAACAATCTGGAACAAACGGAGTTACCAGTCCTGTTAGAGATCTTCTTTGTCTAAAGACCAATTGTTAAACCACTCTTGCTTTTTTTTCCCCGTCTCCCATCTCCCTCAATCTGTTCTTCAGGATGATGTAAAGATCTGCTCATATCTTCCCTCCTTGGTTCTTGGACCTCTGTCAAATCAATACAGCAAAAGAGCAGGCTGCTTACAGAGATTAGAGGTATTCAAAGCAAATACCAACACATACCTATATGAGGTGCCTATCATTTTGTGAGTTTGACATTCCTTTCTATTAACATTTATATCACATTCAAGATGCCTGCTGAACCCACAAGAGCCTTATTTAGCCTCTGGAGAAATGATAGCTTAAGTATTCCCACACCTCCATTGATTGGACAGAGGTAAACTTAAATACACACAGTATACACAAGGAAAAGTTCATTACTCAAAACAAAACAAAAACCACCCATGAACATAGCAAGACAATGGCCATATTATCCAGCTATAGCAGTAATGGATGATGATGATAAAGGGCCTGGAAGAATTCTGTGCTGGACCTATTTAAAGCCTAAAATTATACAAACGTGGTGGTTCGATACACCAGGCTTTATTGTACTGGATGGGATGGACATTAAAAAACATTGTTTGAAGTGTATGTCCCCTTACCCTTTTTCAAAGTAAATCTGAAAGAGGATGTGAAAGACATTCCACTCTATATGGAAGATGAAGATTTGGAAAAGCCCAAATTCCAGTTAAGGAATTGCACCTATACTGGTACTAGTTAGGGGAAAGATTATGGTTCCATTCAGATGTCACAGTTCTGCTCTTCCAAACCATGGTTTAGAGGATTGGGAATATTCGCTGTGTTCCTGTACTCTCTCCTTCTGCCTCCCATTCTCTTCTCTCCATACAAATTCAGCTTAATGGAATACTTTTCACTTTGATCAAACCGCAGTCCATCATTATGTCAGAATTGTCAAACTGTGGTTTGAGTGACCCCTCCCAACCTAGACTGCAAACTGCAGTTTGATCCTGGTTTGTAATCCTCACTGAAACCATAGTTTGTGGATTCTAGTGAAGTTATGAACTGCAGGTATGATCAAGCTTGAAGTATTTAAAACAGCTATACCCTGCTTTTCCAAAAATAATGTTCAAGGTATCTGTCACTGCAATAGTGGGAATGACTGCTAGCACAACGAGAAGCTAACATTGGATAGTGCAGCCCCAAACTAGTCAAAATTACCACTTCTGGAATGGGGCAAATCAGCGGAGCATATGGAAGGGAGCTCCACTGACTTGTCCCATTCCAGAAGTGGTAGTTTTGGCTAGTTTCCTGGGCTGTATGAGCAAGGGCTAGTTTTCCATTGCATGAGCAGTCATTCTCATTAGCACAACATGTTTAGAGCTGGTGGGGTTTAATGGGATACTGCCCATTAAATATTAATTCATTTAAACACCAGTAAATCAGTAGTAAATTATCAAACTCAGCTGACTTCTCATGGAGAGAAGGGCGTAGGGAGAAAGCTTTGCACAGGACTTATTCCCAATCCTCCAAACCATTAGAGTATTGAGAACATGATTCCTGAATGCAGCATATGAGTTGGATTTGGTTACCAATAATAAAGCACTCCTGAGCCAATTTCCTGTGCAGTGCACCTATAAAGAGGGCTTCCCAGTAGGCAGAAAAAAGAAGAGAAAATGAGATGCAAACAGCATTGTTTATAATTTAATTTTAATAACTATGAGCTGATTCAGATGTTCCAAGGACGTGGTGACAGCAGAAGCATGAGGAGGTGCTGTAACAGAGTTTTGGTGGTGTTCTCTGGCTTCCACTGAAAACACAGCGATTTTTACAAATGAACTTAAACTGTTTATTATAGTATAAAACACAGTTGAGGCCTGGAGCATCATAATAAAGTTAGCCATCTTAAATAGTAAAAACAACAGGAGTTCTTCTTCCCATGCTGCCTCTGGGAGGCAGATGGCTCCTCCTACAAATATTAATTCTTCACTCACCAAAGTATTGTGGCATGGACTTCCCCACAATAAGTTGTGTCATCTCTCCCCATGCTTCCAGGGAGATGCATGTCTGCACACTCATTCAAAGAATGTGGACATCACTTTCCTTTAGATGAAACTTGGAAGCATGGGAAGAGGGATGATCCATTTCAGTTTCTCTCAGTTTCTCATTTTTCCAGCATTCAATTTGTCCTGTCTGTTTTCCAGATCAGTTTGCAATGTATTTAAAGTCCATATGGAAATTCACATACATTTTTGTATGCATCCTCCTGATACACATATTTGTATACACATTTCCCTATCATAAATATTTTTATTTGCATTTTTGTCTAATTTTCACATTTGTGAGCATTCCCCTTATATAATGGGGAATGTGTACATTTCTTTCACTAACATACTTATTTTCATACACACTTTCCCCTAATATATGCATTTTGGTACACATTTTTTGCTTCTATATAATTGCATTGCAATATCCAGAAAAGTGCAAATAATGAAGGACAACTGTGTTCTGGTTCACTTATTGATTTGGGAACTGCAGATTCAGTAAGTTTGTACCAAAATGCAAACTAAACAAAGCTCTCCCCCTTCCCTATGTTACAAACCACATTTCCTCTCTCACAGCTTTGTTCTGATGGCTGCAACAATGTTGTTGCTAAGGTTGGATGGGAATTTTGTTCCTGTTCGCAAATTATGCAAACATGTCCCATTCACAACCCTGAGTACAGGGATTTCTCAGGATTTTTTTTTTTCAGTTTCCCAAGCTTGTGTTCATGTTTGAAACTGTGCACTTGCACAAGTGTGCACTTCCAAAAATTGACCTTTCAACCCCCAAAACGTATTTTCACATTTTAGCCTATGGGGGAAAGTGCACATTTGGGGTGCATGCTTGGAAAACTGCATTTTCAAGGGAAAAGATGCTCACATTCTGGAGCAAGAATGAGGCAAGATGAGTATCAAGGTGGAAAATGGAGAACCTCAACGAGCATGAACATCATTTATTCTCCCACCCTACTTGTTGCAGTGACTGGATAGCTCTTACACAAATGTTCCTGCCACGAATACAAAGGCAAAGGTTTTCAATGAGTTTTCATTACTGTGCCACATTTGGTAAATATTTAAGAAGAGAGTAGCAAGATGAAATATCTCAAGAAATGTTTGTAAAGGCCTCAGTGCTGACTTGATTCAGTATGTCCACAAGATCCGTTCTACAAATTGAATCATTTTTTTCTTACCATTAAGTGAGTAATTTCATTAAACGAAATGCAATTGCCAAAGGTTTAATATAATTGAAAGAATTTACTGTTATCACTGAATCACCTTCAAATGAATTAGCAATACTTAAAATATTACTCAGAGGAACGTATCATTTCACAAAAGCTCATTCACTGCTAATTTCGTTAGAAAGGCTTTGGCTGAACAGAAAGTAATAAAGCAGCCTCTGTGATTGCCTCTGTTTACTTCTATCACAAGAGGGAAAAGTTTCAGAAAAGGTTTAGCTTCTGTTTCTGAAAAATAATTTGAACTGAGGCTTCAGAATTACCACATAACCAATAAATATTCCCCAGACTCCGCAAAGACAGAGAAATCCTATTCATGGGCACCAAACATATGAAGGGGCTTGTGAGGATTTGCAGGCTAGCCCACCCAATGCATGTGCTAGCCAACACATATTCAGCATCAGACTGAAGGCGGCCATATATACACATGAAGAATTACTTCCACAGCTACGGGAACCCTGTGAACTCTAGTGCTCTGTGCCATATGGCTCCTGAGAGCTCCCTTACTTCCCTCCTCCTCACCAGCTGGCCTCACCAAGAGGACCACACAATTTTGTCCTAGCCAGGCGTGATGGACTAAGGTAACCATTCCCTTCATATAGTGGAGGCTGGTGGCTCTGATTTTGGTGGGGCTGAGGATCCGTTCTGGGTTTCAGTCAGAACCAGCCAGAACTCTAAAAGAACTATCCAAAGCATTGAACCCTATCCCCAAAATAGGTGCATCACCTTGGATAATCCCTTTGGAGTCCTGGCTGGTTCTGAATGAAACCCAGAATGGATTTACAGCCCCACTGAAATCAGAGCCACCAGCCTCCACTGGTGTCTTAATATGTCACATGCAGTTACGTATGCTGTTTTACTTTACTAAATTACAAGCAGGGAGGATCCTTGCCAGAATGTACATGCTCTACGTGCTGCCAGAAATGCAGCATGTAGAGAGGGAAGGCTTATCTTTTCCCTACCTGATGTGACAGAATGAAAATTGCCTGTCCCCCTGTGGCTTGAAGCCTAAGAAAAAGAGTTCCCATTGGCACCAACAGGAACTTTCTTTCTAAGCATTCTAGCTTCAGTTGAGGTGAGGGTTTTTTGCTGTGGGGAGGGAAGCGATTAGCCTTCTTTCCCCACATGCTGCATTCCCATGAAGAATCCCACTGCTGTATCTCTAATTAAATTAAGGGAAATTAATTTAAAGTATAATTGAAGTAAAAACATGGAGACATACGTATGTGCTACGTATTAAACATAATGTGTAGTTTGGCTCTTAGAACATGGGTTATGCCAACAGAAGTAAAGCAGAGGAGATCAATACGGAGAAAGGGGGAGTACTGCTGAACCCTTCCCCTCCTTCCACTTCCCCCAAATAACTGGCTCCCTAGCTTCTGTTCTCCATAATAAGAACATAAGATGAGCTATGCTGGATCAGACCAAGGGTCCATCTAGTCCAGCATTCTGTTCACACAGTGACCAACCAGCTGCCCACAGGAAACCCACAAGCAGGACTTGAGTGCAACACCACCCTCCTGCCCATCCTCCCCAGCAACTGGTGTACATAGGCATATTGCCTCTGATACTGGGGGTAGCCTATAGCCATCAGGACTAGTAGCCATTGATAGACTTCTCTTTCAGGAATTGTCTAACCCACTTTAAGGCCATCCAAATTTGGTGGCCATCACTACGTCTTGTAAATTCCATAGTTTAACTATGTGCTGATCTCCCATTAAAAGAACCTGCAGCTCAGTGATTAAGTATACACCAGCCTTTCCCAACCTCGTGTCCTCCAGATGTGTTGGAATGCAACTCCCATGAATCCCATTTAGGGAATGGCCACTGACCATGCTGGCTGGGAATTATGGGAGTTGCAGTCCAACACATCTTGGGGGCACCAGGTTGTGGAAGGCTGGTATGCACTTCATATTCATAAGGTTCCTGGGTCAATCACTGGCAACTTGAATTAAAAGGATCTAGAGAAGCAGGGCTAGAAAAGACCTTAGCCTGAGATCTTGGATTGCTGCCACCACTGTGACTAGAGCAGACAATACTGGGCCAGGTGGTCCAGTGGCCTGTTGTGATGTAAGGCATTTTCATTATGAACATATTAAGTTATCTCCCAAGTAACTAGAGCCTTTCTCTTTATATTGCTCCTTTCTCTTTATATTGGCTTTTTCACTCGTGGGGTGGGGGATCACATTTATCATCCTTATTCACAGCCACACAAGAAATAAAAACAGCTGTAGGTAAGACTGTGGCAGGGGCACCATTTAGGGAAGGGGGGTGCATCCTGACCACCGCTGCTCCAGTGCTGCACCTACATTTCTGGCCAATCACTAAAACATAGTGACTATTGTTATGAACAAGTGAAATGGGTACATGGTGTACTTTTTAAAGGCAATTAAAGAGGGGAAGGGTGATTCTGATCTGTGCTGATAACATTGCTTTAGTTTATTATAAATTGGGGGGGGGGGTAATGAAGCATGGGAAATGCTTTTAATGCACACTGCTTTTTAACCACTTCTCCAAAATTGAATTCAGCTCTTAGGCTGAAAGTGGTTCAACACCCCTAGGATAATGGGCTGTAGCATGGCAGGGGGCAGTGAGTTTCCTTTGGATGAGCATCTTCACATGAGCCACTGCACTGGATAGAACCCAGTGTAAACAGATTTGACACTCAGCACTCCTTTTCATTCCTGGAAACTACTTTTATATTTTACTTTTATATTTACCATATTGGGGGGGGGGATCATTTGAGAAAAGGTAACAGTTGCAGAAGATACATAGTGACCTATAAAATAAAAGCTGCCTTAACTTCAGAGGATCTCTGAATGGGCTCCTTCACACTGAGCTTTTATCCTGCGATTGAGATTGCTCCTTCACAGAAATTTGTGGGCTCTTTACATGACACCGTGATCATTCAAGGCGTCTCCTGCACAGAGGGAGCAATCCTATGGCCCCTAGACAGCAGCTAGATGGCCATAAGATATCTGGTTTTCCAGGAACCGACCTCAGAGCCTGTGCTCCAAGGTCAGTTCTCCAACCTCCCTGCACTTCCGCGCTGCCTCGGAGGCAGCACAGAAAAGCCCATGCTCCGCGCTCGCAAGAGGAGTGCAAAGCAGCCAAAAAGGGGCATTGCCGGAGGGCATTCCGGGGCTGGGAGGGTGGAAATGCGTCATACATCCAATGTGTCATACAGCAGCCTCCTCCCCTGCTCTTCCCTCCTACGGCTAGACAGCCACAATCGGCTGTCTAGCCCAAATGCAGGGCAGAAGTGTGGAGGGAACGATCCCCTCCGTGCTTCTCCTGCCCTGCATTGGATAGGCGGTCACGTCCAAGTTCGGAGGCGGACGCCTATCTGAATAGGATTGCGCCCTAAATGCCCTTTATTCCATTTTTAAATAGATCGCAGATAATGAGCTATCAAATTACCACATTGTGTTCCACTTCAGTTTCCTCCATGAAAAGAGTAAAAGTGGCAAGAACTCAGATACAGGGAGAAGGAGAGGGAAGGGGGAGGGGGGAAAGGAAGCACGTGTAAAGGGAATCCATTGTGATCCTGCATTTAAAACGGAAACAGAAAGTCCCATTTTAAATGCAGGATTTTAAGCTGGTTTAGAGATGCCCAATGTCTAAAAGTGAACATCTTGTATAACCTTTCACAACCACAACAAAAATCTAGAAAGGCCTAGCTGTAAGACAAATTTCTGAATTCTGTGGACAGAAATGCAACTTATCAATGATTCCTGCAGTGTTTTTATTAAAGTGTTTATTTAAAATTTTATCATAAGTCCTGTTTACCCTACAAAGAATTAATAATTAAAATTAAAGAAATGAGGAAATATGCTTTCATACACTGCATAAAGTTTCACTTTTCCAACCATGTCCAATGTATAGATGTTTGACAAAGCCAAATTTCATCCATAGTAGCATTCTAAAGCAAATGAACAGAAATGAAATCATACATACTGACTGGGATCCAGACAACACTGGCCCACACCCCCTTTTCACACATTACTTGCATGAAAGGGCAGTCTGTGTCCAAAAGAGTGGCAGGACCATGACTTTAACCAAGCCCCCAGCATTGCACAGCTCCTCCAGGAGGCAGGATATATATTTAACTAATAAATAAATAAATGTAAAGTCTACATGCAGAGGGTTCCCTGCCCCAGACATCCATGCAACAACCCAACAATCAAAAGCAGGTTGGGGTGGGGTTCAACGGGCCGTGGAAATCGCTGTAGTATATGCAGAAGCTCATGCTTTGGCCATTGTGGCTCAGCCACAAAATTATGTTTACCATCTCAAAATTCACCCATGGTTGGGCTGTCTGTGGTAACTGTTCCAGCTAGTTCTTCTTTCTTTAATCTGGCATAAAGAAACCATTTTAGACCTGTCAATGTGTTCTTGGGAATTCTTCTTTCTAAAATCCATAACGCAAAGGCCATGCCACTGGAAAATCCCTGGCGGTAAAAAATTAGTTAAGAACCAAACTGATAGTAGTTTCAACATTTAATGAATGCTTCCCAGCCAAAATCTAGAACATTCTTTTTTCTTAATGTGCTTTCAGATGATAAATGATAAATTGAATCCAACAACTTCTCCCTGCCTTTCTTTCTCCTTAACCAAGATAAATCGCCATTGAAAAAGTACTGTCAGTGATTTTAGTATAACGTTTCAAATGCACCCAAAATATAGCTTTATATAGATATAAAGCTATATCTTATCAATTGTATCTACTCAAGTATTTGTGCTTAGTGCATTGAAATATATTCTCAGGGAGGAATTCATTTTGATTTGATAACAGCAGTATTCCAGTGGTTACAGATTTAACAGTAAGATCGGCTCTTAGCATATTTTCCAGCCATAATCAAGCACTAAAATGAATTGGTGGTGATTTTTTTCTTTAGGTAGAAGACAATACAATGGTACTTTGAACAGAGATGATCTTATTTATTTGTAGGTCATTTTTCATGGCCACACCTTCACAAAGCAACATACACAATAGATAACATTCATAGAAAAACATTTGACATATCAAAATAATATAAATTACTAACCATGCTTCCATATAATAGAATCATAGAATAGTAGGGTTGGAAGGTCCCTATGAGACTATTAAATCCAGCCTCCTCCTCAGTGCAGGAATCCAAGTCAGAGCATCCCTGACAGATGGCTGTCCAGCCTCATGGGAGAGCCCACCACTTCCCTAGGTAGTTGGTTCCATTGTCGTATTGCTCTAACAGTCAGGAAGTTTTTCCTGATGTTCAGCCGGAATCTGACTTCCTGTAACTTGAGCCCATTATTCCATGTCCTGCACTCTGGGATGATCGAGAAGAGATCCTGGCCTTCCTCTCTGGGACAACCTTTCAAGTGCTTGAAGAGCACTATCATATCTCCCCTCAGTCTTCTCTTCTAAAGGCGAAGCATGCCCAGTTCTTTCAATCTCTCCTCATAGGGCTTTGTTTCCAGTCCCTGATCATCTTCATTGCCCTCCTCTGAACCTTCTCCAGTTTGTCTGCATCCATCTTAAAGTGTGGTGCCCAGAACTGGACACAGTACTCCAGATGAGGCCTAACCAGTGCTGAGTAGAGGGGAAATAGTACTTCACAGGATTTGGAAGCTATACTTCTGTTAATGCAGCCCAAAATAGCATTTGCCTTTTTTGCAGCCACATCACATTGTTGGCTCATATTCAGCTTGTGATCTACAGCAATTCCAAAATCCTTCTCGCTTGTAGTATTGTTGAGCCAGGTATCCCCCATCTTGTAACTGTGCCTTTGGTTTCTTTTTCCTAGGTGCAGAACTTGGCATTTATCCCTATTAAATGTTATTCTGTTGTTTTCTGCCCAGCGCTCCAGCCTATCAAGATCACTTTGAATTTTGTTTCTGTCTTCCAGGGTATCCTGCCCAATTGTGTGTCATCTGCAGATTTGATCAGCATTCCCTGCACCTCCTCATCCAAATCATTAATAAAAATGTTGAAGAGCACTGAGCACAGGACTGAGCTCTGCGGTACCCCACTCATTATCTCTTCCCACTTTGAGGAGATCCCATTGATAAGCACTCTTTGAGTCCATTTCTGTAGCCAACTGTGGATCCACCGGATCGTTGTTTCATCTAGCCCACTTTGAGCTAGTTTGCTCATCAGGATATCATGGGGCACTTTGTCGAAAGCTTTGCTGAAGTCGAGGTATATTATGACCACAGCATTCCCACAGTCCACAAGGGAGGTTACTTGATCAAAAAATGAGATCAGATTTGTCTGGCAGGATTTGTTCTTGACAAATCCATGTTGGTTTTGAGTAATCACTGCATTGTTTTCAAGTTAGAATTGCCCACCTGTATTAAGAGTTCAAGTTCGTTCTGTTTGTTTCCCATACTCTGAGCATTAGTATATAGACATCTAAGTCCATGTGCTTTTTAGTCTGGCTTTCTTCCTACTTGTTTTTGAAGACTATTATTGGGCGCTGTTCTCTCCAATGTGGTGCTTGAGCCTTCCTCCATTGTTGCCCCCAACGTAATGTCTCCCTCCCCTGTAGGATTCAGGTTAAAGCCCTCCTCATGAAGTTTTTCATGCTGTGGCCAAACTAGGGATGTTGGAGAATTCCGCCACAGACTCCAGTGAGGCCGGATCCCCCAGAGTCCGTGGTGGAATGGACTACCCCCCCGCCACCCCCCAAAATCCCCCCCGGAATGGACCTACCTGGTGGCGGCGGCTCCGGCAGCAAGGCCACCGCTGCGGCAGCTCCGGGTCATCTTCTAGCTGCTGCTGGGCTGCAGCCGCAAATGGCGGCCACTACGCCGGCTGTCATTTGCGCCCCTGCCAAGCTATGATAGGCTACATAAGTATCTACATAGCCTATCATGGCAAAAGGCAGGGACACAAATGGCAGCCGTTACGCCATTTGCGCCCCTGCTCTTTACTGTAATAGGCTACGTGAGGATCAACGTAGCCTATCACAGCAAAAGACGGGGACACAAATGGCATAGTGGCCGCCATTTGCATCTCTGCCTTTTGCCGTGATAGGCTACGTACATACTTATGTAGCCTATCACGGCTTGGCAGGGACGCAAATGGCGGCCAGCATAGTGGCCGCCATTTGCAGCCGCAGCCCAGCAGTGGCTGGAAGTCCAGCTGTGGCTGGCCCCAGCCGGTGGCTCCGCAGCCTTGCCGCGGAGCGGAGCCGGCAGGGCAGGATTCCGGAGGGAAGGAACGGATCTCCTCCCCCGCCACCATGGACTGCCAGCTGGAACAGAGTAAGTATTTTGCACACCCCTAGGCAAACACATTCTTCCCAGCCCTTGTGAGGTACAACCTGTCCCTTGCCAACAGTCCATCTTCCAGGAAGTATAGCCTGTGGTCCCAGAATCCAAATCTCTCACGTCGGCACCACCTTAGTAGCCAGTCATTCACCTGGAGTATTTTCCTTTCTCTTTATATCTCTATTCTAACTACTAGAAGGATGGATGAGAAAACTATCTGGGCCCAAAGTTCTTGAGTTTCCTTCCCAAAGCGTCAAAGTCTGACATGATTTCTTTGTAGCTCCACCTGGCAGTATCATTTGTTCCCAGACAGATGAGAAGAAAGGGATACCTGTCAGTGGGCTTTATGAGTGTAGGCAACCCTTCAGTCATGTCTCTAATCCATCTTCCTGGGAGACAGCATAGCTGGCCAGTCCATGGGTCTTTGTGACATACTTGGGTTTCAATCCCACATGCAAAGGAGTCTCCCACTACTACTACTCTTCTATTCTTGTTGTAGGCCTTGGTGTCATTGCCTCTGCTTGACTGACCTTCAGCTTCTTGCTCGCTCTCATGCAGGTTCCCCTGCAATTCTACCTCTGCAGGCTGTCCTCCAGTCTCATCCTCAAGTACCTGGAAATGATTCCATAGTTCCACTACTTCCACTGGTGCAGAGTGGCTTCTGGTTCTTCTGCTCCTGTCATCCTTTTCCAAAGAGTATCCTCTACTTCATTTTTCCTCGCCTCAGACTTTTCCCCTACTCCCTCAGCTTGCTGTTGCTCTTCTGGCTTCTGTACTTCGCTTTGCTGCTGTAGTTCTACTGTTCTGTGTAAGAACTCTTTGTCTTCTCTTAGTCCCTGGAGGGTCAACACTCGCCGCTCCAGTCCTCTTACTTTTTCTTCCAACAGTGTAATCAACTTGCACTTGTTGCACATGTAGGCCATGTTGATCTCAGGCAAGAAAACAAACACGCACAGACCTTGCAGGTCACCACCACTGGAAAGACTTTTCCTTCCATAGTCTCTATTCCCTTTATGTTTCTAGCTCCCTGATTGGACTCATATAGCCTGTGCTTTGTCCTCTATTCACTGGAGGTTAACAACAGAGTCCTACTGGTATGAAAGTGCATGTTACAAGAAAAAGAATTTTTTAAAAAATAGGGACCTCCCCCTTGACCTCTCCTGCCGAACTCCCCTGCCAAACTCCTGTTTGCTCTCCCTGTTTGCTCACTCTGATCACTTGCTCTCTGGGAGCTTGCTTGCTTTTATAACCCCTAGACCAGCTGGAACAGGTCTCGGGGAGGGCTATGCAGGGCTCTGATTGCTAACTACCAGAGGGCATTGTGCAGCTATTCCATCGTTTCTTCCTTAGCAGATTTTTCTGGTAAGAAAAAAAAATGCAAGAAGCATTGGGAAAACATGGCATTGTCTGGACCCCGATAAAATTCCATTAATGAGGCAGTGCAATTGTACAATAAAAGCCATGTCTGAAAGCACCTAAGAGACAACACTTCGGCATTGTAGGCCTATATGAAGCCATAGGATTCCAACATAGAGATGAAGGGAAGAAATCACACAGACTAAGGGCGCAATCCTATGGGGATCGTTCCCTCCGTGCTTCAGCTGCCCAGCATTTGTGCTTTTGGCTGTCTACTGCAGAAAGGTGGAGGCGGCTGCCTGATGACAGATAGGATATGTCGTACTGGCATTTCTTCCTTCCCTGCCCCAGAACGCCCCCAGGAATGTCCCATTTTCACCGCTCTGCACTCCTGAGCCATTCCAAGCTGCCTGCGAGGCAGTGCAGGAGCAGGGGAAGGTCAGTTCTCTGGGAACCAACCTCGGAGTGTGGGCTACGAGGTCAGTTCCCAGAAACCGACATATCCTATGGCCATCTAGCCGCTGAATAGCACCATAGGATTGCTCCCTCCAACACATTAAGGAAAGGCAAGCTGGAAGAGGTATGTGTTTAATGCCTGTTTGAAATTATGAGAAAATTCGATTTACTGTAATACAAGGTAGATGTTGGCTCTAAAGATGAACACCAATGCAGAAAATACATGTTTTTGATGAAATCCACTCAGGCTCTGATTCCAAAGGACTATGACTATCCGAAAGCTGATTGCAGATACTGGAATTTCTGCTTTGAGTCTGTCCTATTTTTAGAAATGATGTTATCCTACACCATCTGGCAGAGGTCACCAGAAGGGAACAAATTAGTCACTGATAGCAATAGCACTGCAAAACTTTGCACTTTGCTGACATATCGCAAAGAAGTTTTAACTAAAAGGTTAAATAATGGCTTAGGATACTACACTAGGCCTAAAATTGTCCAACTAAGGCAAGATGTGTTTGTTTCTATGGGATTTTCCCAGGTGCAGCAATCTGATAATTTGGTTGAAGAGGTAGTATGGCCCTTAGGGCCAAGTTGAAAGTAAGCTTATCCATATAAAGACTGTGCATTCTGATTCTGTGTAGAGTAAACACATGAGAAAAGGGAGCGTGCTAGCCCCACCCACTCTGTTATCATGTTTGTCACCCTCTACATGTGGAGGGCGATGTTCTGAAGAGGAGATCCTCCTGTATCCATGGAGGCTCTCCACATCATTCAGAATGCTGGAAAATCAGCATCTTAAATTGTGTGGAGTGCCTCCACAGATATAGGAGACTCTTCTCTTCAGAAAGTCACCCTCCATGAATTCAGGGCAATGAATTCATTCATTTATTACATTTCGATACTGCCCAATAGCCGAACACAATGATGGAGGGGGCAGGTCAAGTGCATCTCCTCTCTTTGCATGTTTACTCTCACAAGCCCTGAATAGGGCTTCTTATAACATCCTCTTCCAAAAATGGGTTCAGTCCCACACAGGATTATTTGTACAGTCAGAGTACATGAGCCTGGTTCCTACAGCAGCTTGAATTTTCTTGCTCATACTTGATTTGCCAACCTTCTAAATTCAAATTTCAAGAATGCCATGCAAATCCTGAACTTCTTATTACCTGAGCTGTACCATAGGCTAATATCACAGTAACTATTAAAATGTTTTTATTACATTGGTCAGAACATAATGCAAGTTACCACAAAATAACCCAAATACATATTCATTGCATTTCTATAGCTCCCAGCAGTTGAAGCTCTCTGCATGGTTCACAAAACAAGAATGTATCATACATATCTCTATTGTACATATTAGATGCATTGTACATATCTGTACAATGCATTTAAAAATCTGAGAGTAATGGGAAAAAATCATCGTTTGTCTCAAACCATTCCCGTTTATTTTGGTTTGATTCCTGATGTAGTTATTTATAAACTTTCTAGTAACATTTTTAATTAGGTTTCTTTTGGTCAAGTATGATTAAATAATGTACGATGTTTTGTTCAGTTCAGTTTCTCTCTTATAGGTAGTCGAGCCTTGTACAAAAAAGAATTTAAGACATGACCCTGGATGTAGAAAGTAACTGGATAACCCCAAACACTGCAAGAGGTCCTCTTGCGAAAGCTGTCATAGAAACAAAGCTTGAGGAGGTCTGGTTGTTTTGCTTTGACAAGTGACTTCTGCATAGCCATTGCTCATGCCATCTATAAATACAACATCCTTTAAAAGAGAGAGAGGGAGTGATCCCACACAAATATTTGATTGGGTGTCACTGTGTCAGAGGCGCGCAACTGCAAGAGGTCTGGAGGCCATTTTTGCCCCCCTGTGGGCTGCATGCCCATAGGGCAAAATAATAAAATTAAGTAAAAAATAAAAAATGGCATCTGTAACAGCTATGGAGTGCCCAAAGGGTCAAAATTAGCCTATCTGCCAACTAATTTTGACCCTTTTCATGCTGCATAGCACCTTCAGAGCACTAAAGGGGTCAAATTAGCTTGTAAACAAGACAGTTTTGACCCTTTTGGTGCTCTGTAGCCATTACAGATGCTTTCCAAAAAAATAGTTATTATCAATGAATTTGGGGGAAGTGGGGGGACTGCAGTAGGGGGTGCCTTAGGATGGTGTGGGCCACACGCAGCCTATGATTCATGTGTTGTCAGCCCCTGCACTATTTTTATTTTATTTCATTTTGTATTAATGTTCATTGAAGAAACTCTGCAGCACTCTTATGAATTTAAGTAGGGCTGAGCTGAAGTATCACCAGGAATTGTAGGAGCCCTCCATCCCCAAGTTCATCCCTAAATCTAACATTTGATTGCTTCTTCAGTGGCTTTTCACAAACCTTGGAGCCACAGAAGAGGCAAGGCTAGAGCATAGCACAGGGAGCATCACCTCAGTTCCCTCCACGGGTTATAATTGTTGTTTTGTTATATGGCAATTTAAAAATTGATGACTAACACATATGTGCTCATCATATAAGTCCCTTCCATGAGGTTGCAAAAGGCCAAATCAGAATTGGCCCTTGGCAGGTGTGGAAAACAAGGACCACCTATTGAAACTTCTTTATTAAAAGACCTAGAATGAACCCTGAAAATAGGGCAGACATATCCAAACTAAGGCAAGGGTGATCCAGACTGAGGGTCCTTAGCATTCGCAACCAGAAGGCGTTGTGCAGCTGTCCTGTCTTTTCTTCCTTAACAGATTTTGGTGTTAAGGAAAAAGCCAGAAGTGGTGGGAAAACACAGGAGGGTTACAAGTAGAAGACGCTGTAAACCTCCATGAATGAGGCAGGGCGACAGCATCAGAAAAGCTTTCATTGGAAGCACTGCAGTCAAGACAAGTATCCAGCTTATGTTCTAATCATTTTATAGCATTCATTCAATGTTCTATCACTATATAGGAAAACACAGGTGATCCCTCAAGGTTTATTCAAAACTATGCTGCTGAATTTTAGGGATGAATTAATCTGTCAGCTTCACTTTCTCCTGCATTCCAGTTTTTAAGATTTCAACTTCTTTCCATCCCAGATAGGAAGACTTTTGCACACTTTGGTCAATTTTTATCGAAACTGAACTGAAACTAATTCTCACCCATCTGCACTAGCCAAATCCAATAGGTACAGCTATTCCCACTAGAGATGACCGTGTAGTACTTGACTGCCATATGGACGTGAAATACATGGAGCCTGAAAAAAAGAAGAGGCGGCAAACCCAGGAATTCAAACCCAGACTTTTAAGAGCTAAGCACTCAAAGCCTGGATGGACAAATCCATTAGTTTCATTTTCTTCCACTTCGAACTGTTTTTATCTCAAGTTCTGTCTGTCCCAAATATGAAAAAAAATTGCAAATTTAAGTACATTCTTATAAAAAACTAACTGAAATGAAATTCTCACCCATCCCTAGAACTTATGCAGGAAACATAACTCCCTCATAGCACAATCCTACGGTCCCTGGAGAGTATCTCGACCACCGTAGAGTTTTTTGGATTTCCCCTCCCAAAGCCATAGACACTGCTATGACTTCGGGGGGGGGAGACTCAAAAAATGGATCCCTCCCTGACCCCCACGCAGCTGCTGTAGAAAGAACTGCAGCGCTTGTTTTCTGAGGTCACCAAAACGGTCTTGGGGAACGTTGTAGAAGCTAAAAAGTGGGCTTTCTGGTAGGCAGGGAGGGGAGAGAGGAGGCCAGGATATGAAAAAGCCTCTCCAGCCCCAGCCCCGCCCCGAGCAGTGTGCTTCCTCTAGATATGCTCAGAGGCCCGTATAGAGGAAAAAAGGAGGATGGAGAAACAAGAATTGCCTGAAATCGTTCTTCCCACCAGGCAAGCAGCAGCCGGACAGGGCACTGGATACTCAGAAGCCTCCAAGTTCAGAGGCTTCCTTCTATAGGGTTGTGCCCTAAGAAAGTTATATTTGTAATTAGTGGAAAATTTAAAATAAAATGTAAAGCCTAACTACCTGGGATGTTAAATGCATCACTGCTAATAATGCCAGGTGTTTTGGTACCAATGGGATCTTTTTTTCAATTGCTAATTGCTGCACAGGGGTTGTTTTTGCAGAGATCACGCCACGGCTGTGGAGGAAATAAATAATAAAACCTCTTCTCTCCATGTGCTGCAGCCCTGAGAAAAAGAATCAGCCCCTCCACTCTTACAAAAAAATAAGCACAAAATTCTGACATGATTAGCAGCACCAACGCATATGGTATCACATGCAGTTCAGCCCTTAGGCTGCAATCATAAACTCACTTACCTGGGAGTGAGCCCCACTAATCACAATGCTACTTACTTCTGAGTAAGCAGGCATACAATTGAGTGTTAGACTATGTCACAGACAAAAATAAATAACACTTGGAAACATCCTAAGGCAAAGAATCTCAGATGTATGCCATTCAAACTATCTTTATTCAGAAAGCGTGCCACGTTCCTCAAATTTAAAGTCAGTCAGTCACGTTATGATACAGAATCTCTGCCTGAAGGAAAAATGCAGAAAAGGCATCATTTTTGTCACATTCCCAGTGCACTGATTTGACTCCTATATGTGCTAAAGAAGAAGTTTAATGAAACAAAAGATGAAGATGAGCAATGCTGCTATGTGGCCCAAAGTAAAGCCAGCTCCTTTTAGCTCACATTTGCTGAGCACAAACATGCATTTACCAACCTTAACCGAAGTATTACGTTTTAATGGATCCATAAAAAGAAAGGAAGACCAAATGACGTATTTTAAACAACTTGCAGTCTGATCCTATGTCCATTTCTTTGAAAGTAAATACTACTGAATTGAACACGAGTTCCTTCCTTGCAAGCATTCTTAGAACTGCAGCCTTAGTTTGTGCTCAGTTGCTTGCTCTCATCTGATGTTTTTAATCATAGAAGGTGAAATTAGTTACCTGTTTATGATTTGACTCATGAATTCAGCCCTCCTTTGTTCCTAGATTGCTCACAAATAACTGGGAAGCAGATTATGGATCCTACAAACACATTTACAATTCCGATCCAATCTTCAAAGAATATGAATGACCAGTTTACAGGATGCCCCATAAAAAGCACAGACTTACAGTTAGGCACTGTAAGAATCTGAAGCAACCTTCTCCCAACCTGGCACCCTCTCGATGTGTTGGACTGTAACTCCCATCGTTCCCAGACACTATGGCAATAACAACGTAGTCTTTTTAATCACCTGCTTCATTGCACCTCTAGACATTGTCCCATACTAAGGGGCAGTGTGACCTCAGAATGAGAAGTTGCACCAGCTAACTAGACAATAGTAATCAAGATGAATTTCAAGAATTCAGAAATCCTTACAAATCCATAGGTACCCCTTGTTTAGTTCCCAAAGACATTAACCGGGTGTGCTATAGATCTCCAAGTACCCATTTAGTGGAGGTGTTGGCCATTTTATCCATCTCACCTGCATAAAGCAGGCTCAGCCCCACCACAAAGTGTGCCACAAGCATTCATACAGGAGTGACAGGCTCAGACTGATTCAGACAAACCAGCTGAACCATATATTGCAGGGGAACAGAGGCAAGTGTCACTGGCTTGAGTAAAAGCTCTCTCTCTCAGACTCATCCAGAGCCGTTATCTACTACTCAGAATAAATGTCGCAGTTGCTTGCTGTAGGAGTACAAGCAAAACCTCTTATCCAAGTCTCCCCAATGAAAATCCTATTGGGGAGCATTTGAGCAATACCCATCAAAGGCAAGATGAGTAGACCTATTTGTGACCAACATCAGTTCTTTTGTGGAGACTCAGGGCCAAAACAGTCATTACTTTAAATGTATATCTAGTAGCTATGTATTTTTTTCTTTTTAGTCTAGAGGAGACACAGGGGAGCTGATCCAGATTGGGACACTAGCATGGGGGGGTAGGGGCACTTTTAAAAACCATATCAGGGCTTCTGTGCTTTCTCTAGAGTAAAAAATGCAAAAAGACATAGCTGCTAGATGAGGATTTAAAGTAATGTCTGTTTTGGCCCAAAGTACATGGGATTTACTCCACTCTCAACTCACAAAACATGTGATTCACCAACCAGGGATGGCATCCCATAATAGGCTCTGTTTCGCTGCCTACCTGAGATTGCAAGAACAAGGAAGAGGAGAGTTGTCATGCACCTGACAAGCCATAATTCCTGGCTGGTGAGCTGCACCTGAGTTGGCAAACAAGTTGTTCAGGTCTACCATATATGTTGCTAGGATGGAATCTGATTCAAACCCAGGTTCCTTCTTTGAGGTATTTAGAAATACATCAAGAAGGCTACATACCAATTTTGTGTCTTCTGCAAAACCCTACAGAATTTCAAAAGAATAAACATCTATATTTAACTCACCACTATCATTAAAATATACCATTTTTAGTTGCTTCATTGAGATAGTTTGGGTTCTAATGAGCAATAACATAAGCAACATTGTTCTCTCTTTTAAAAAATAAGAATATTCAGCTTTCCTTGAAATATCTGTTCCCAGTTTTTTCATGTCTCAGCTTCTTCAGTTCAACATTTTTTCCTGCACTTTTTAGCTTTATTGTTACCTCTTCTAGCATCTCATTTCCTTTGACGCTATTCATTTTACTACCATTTACTCTTCTTAAAAAGAAATCCTGCTGCCTAATAAAAAGATGTTGAAATTCTGGATGCATGGCAAATGTGCATATGTATGCACATCAGTGGAGGAGTGTTCTTGCACCTTGTTAAATTTTTAAGACTTTATGGTTCTCTTTCCCCTTGGTTGCCTTAGGCAGACTGGAAGCTGTACAGTAGCATTCACCTAACCTGGCTTAATATTCCACTGCCACCTCCACTAGAAAGAAAACACAAATATGATGCAAGACAGGGCATGTGCACAACTCATATAAAAATGTGATGCACCTCAATATTAATTTTATGAGTTGGGAGAAAATATAAAAATGGGATACTATTGAAAGTTAGTTTTCTGCTTCATGGTGAAAAAGCATGACATCGTACTGATTGTTGGTAGAAAACAACACTCTGTGTGTGAGAAAGCTAGGCAAGAGTATACATGGAGAGTTGAGACCGAGCAGCATGCATCGAAGATTTGGAATAGCTAGCAGTGCCACCCAGTGGTTAAATGCTTTCTTAATTTCCAGCCCAAGTCATAATTTCTGTCATATTAAATAGATAGGAACATCTTGTATCTACTTACAGATAAAGTATGGGCCATTGAAAAATTGTAATGAAATACCCAGCCAACCAAACACAATCATAAAAGAAATGTAAAACCTATAGAAATGTTAAAATGTAAAACAACAGGGTATATAATATTAGCTAGATTGTACTGTAACGATGAATGATCAGGCTGGAGGCCTTGTATATGGGGAAACACATTGGCAATAGTGAGAATACAGTCATACAATTGGCAAAAAATTGCCAAGTTTAGCTGTCTCTTCCCCTGCTACTCTTCTGCCCTAAACACGACCTGCCCTGGCCTAACCACACCTTACTGCAGCTTTCTTATGTTCTCTTGTTCTGCCTTGATCCTTAAGTGAATTCAAAAGGACAACCTGCTTCCAGCAACTTCTACCCAGCTCATGCAGGTACAAGAGCACAGTCAGAATAGCCTACATCCAGTTGAAGGTTATGGTGTGCTAATGAGCAGAAAGAGAAGGCAGAAACAAAATGGTTTCTTGAGAATGAAATCTCCCTTTGCTCTTATCCTGGACTCACAATACCATCTCAGCTTCTAATCCAAAGAGGTTGCCAAAACAGGTTCCAGTGTGATTATGAGCAAGCAGGGGCACTTAAGCAGTTCTCATTAAGGTTGTAACCCTATGCATGTTTAGATGGAAAAAAGTCCTACAGGACCCAGCATCCCCCAGCTGGCTGGAGAATGCTGGGAGTTATAGGACTTTTTCCATCCCAACATGCATAGGATTGCACCGTTAATTACAATCAAGGATGCCTGGGATTAAGCAGTGACCCAAGCAATGTTTGTTTTTAAAATTGAATATAATTTGTCATGGAACTGAGAGTTGATATTACAGTCAGTTTTCAATCCCATAGGAATGGTGGATTTTAAAATAGAATGAAAGGTTATCAGAACTGCTGTAACACAGTAGATGTACTTAACAGCGGTGAATTGACAGTTATTCTAGTTTTTGGCTTGGCATTTTTGAAATATATTAACTGTCAGAAATAATTCTATCACTATTTCCCTTGAATAATAAAAAATAGTGCTTACCTCAAATATGATCAGCACATAAACACCTGCTAAAATGACAGATGCAATTGTGACTTGAGTCTCTACATTTGCATGAAGATATTGGTGTGTCATGGAAAGAGGGACAATTTCTGATTCCTGAAGAAAAGCTTGGATACTTATGAAAGTTTCTTCACTGTTAAGAGAGATTTTGAAAATGCTGTTTAGTAGACTGAAGTAGAAATAGCTAAGGCCAGAAAGCAATATCATTTTAGGTTTTAAAAAATTGAGATTGTTTTCTTGCAGTTGTTATGGTGTTTTTCAAGACAGCCAATGGCATGATTTAGATTATTATAAAACATTAAGAATTTGCTTTATGTTTAGAAAGTATTCCACTGTAGTCCAGGACACAGAACATTTGAGAGTTGCAAATATGGAACAGAATACACACACACCAGAACAGTTTAAGCATCACTCATGAAGCTAACTTTATTTTCTTCTTATTGATGCCACCTGCAGAATTAAATGTTGTTGGGTGAAAGGAAAGGAATGAGGTGCCTGGGCTGCAATTGGTGGATGAAGGACTCCATGAGGCAGAGTCCTGGTACATTCTGGACAGAGCTTGCCTCTGATAAGTTCGGGGGGGGGGAGGGGTGACAGGGCGATTATGCCCATGCAGTAATTTCATGAAGGACACAATCCATGCACAGAAATCATATTCACTATTTGGACATTTACTAAATTAATACAACAAGATGTTTTTCAACGGGTTTCTTTGGATTCATGAACAAACCTGTTTAGCATCTCAAAGGTTCTAGACACAATAACTTGCTCATTTTGTCTTAGACTTAAAGGTAGGGTCCAGTTGTATAAGATCTGCAAAAACAACAACATGAAATCAGTATTTTAAAAGGAGATGAGTACCTGTGCTTGATTTCCCATCCTTCTCCCACTTTATCAGTTGCTAATTTGGTAGAGACTCCTGGTATAATGATATATACAAAGAACTTCTTAAACCAATGGCAATATATAAATAAACAAAGAGTTGTTCCTTTGTTAGGCTAGCAGAAGCCCATGTTAGTCAAGTTGTATTACAGGTTGACCTATCTCTCAGTTTCAGTTTCTCTCAGTTTCTAATTATTCCAACCTTAATTTTGGTTCATCTTGAACTTTGAGAATATCTCTAGTCTTAAGTTTGATACATCCTGAACTTTGAGAATTTTTTTTAAGTGTGCATGAAAATTCATAAGCATTTTTGTGCCCATTTCTCACAAAATGCATTTTTGTATGCATTTTTACCTAATACTCAAATTTTGCAAGCAATATTCCTAGTATAATGCATTTTTAAAGTTATTTTCCCTAGTATACACATTTTTATATACATTTTTTATTGCAAAACTTCACTACAAAATTTGGAGAAGTGCAAATTTTGAAGGATAACTGAGTTTAGGTTCACATAGTGGTTCAAAGAGAAGATTTCCTGATGGATGGGAATTCTCTATGAATTGGAATGCAATACCCATCAGAGTTTTGAGAAGGTAACACATCTTCACCTAATTGGAGATAGGGGGAGAGATCAGGTGTGTATGTCACAGGGCCAAACTAAATGTGTGTGCGGTTAATAAACTCACACCTTAAAGTGGGGATGGAGCCTATTTTTTGTACCAAAAGGAATGGAGGGGGCATGGCGCAAAACCTGCCTTCCTCCTCTTTACCTCATCACACTCAGCTGCTTTAAGCCATTTTTCTCCAGCTTGGCTCTGATACTGGAAGTGAACTAGGCTGGAGAAAAATGCTTTAGAGTCAAATATCATGAAGTAAAGTGGAGGATGGGAGGTTTCTTCTCTCTCCCCCACATGCTCCTTTTGTTATAACAAGTAGAGCCCCCCTCCCCAAACACATGCATGCAGGAATGAATGCCCTTAATAAATATGTGGGCTAATTTGGCCCAATTGCACGTACCTAAATCTGGACCCAACCCATGAATTTTAACACTGTCCATGTTGGCTTCTAACAGGACTTAGATTTCTGAGATCAGGAAGCATTGCCCATGTCTTACAGGTGACAGCAGACCGAGGTCTTTAAAGCCTTACCTGCTGCTGATGTCTTCTTGGAGGCCCAGAGTCTTCTATTTGTCCAATTTGAACTACAATATAATCTTCTGGTGGCCTATCTGCTACAAAAGGGCCACCCAGTTCTACCTTTAGAAGGGCAGAATCACGAAAATTGCTAAAGTTCATAGCTAATAGCAAGATGGTTAAGGACTCCAATTTTTTTTCCTGTGAGATGAAAGGATATAAG
The DNA here is from genome assembly GCF_057233095.1 of Heloderma suspectum. Lineage (NCBI taxonomy): Eukaryota > Metazoa > Chordata > Lepidosauria > Squamata > Helodermatidae > Heloderma > Heloderma suspectum. Next base: position 121,495,002 of record NC_139460.1, on the reverse strand, counting down.
AAGAACCATGCTGGATCAGACCAAAGGGCTATCTGGTCCAGCATTTTGTTCAGTAGCCAACCAGATGCCCAATGGGAAGCCCACAAGCAGGATATGAGCAGAATAACACCCTCCTGTTCATTTTATTTAGCAACTAGTATTGAGAGGCATACTGCCTATGATACTGGTGGTAATACACAGCCACCATGACTAGTAGCCTTTGATCACCTTATCCTCAGTCTTTTGGGTTATCTTATTCATGAGGACATCATTTAAAAAGCACATTCAGGTTTCCCCCCTTTCTACATTGATACTAACTGATTCAACATGCTTTAGAACATAGTTCTTTACTGTTTCTGTACCTACTACTATGTAGTTAATGCAATTTTTTCAAAAAGGCAGCTCTTCTTTCAGATAATTTAAATTAACCACATTCTAAATGTTCATATAAAAGCCTTTTGTAGCTCTTCCTAAGCTACAAAATGAGGGCCCAATAGCCAACCTGGATAATGAGTGCACAGAGCTGGCTCATAGCCCAAGAACACTTCAGTGCCAGAAAGATGTTCCAAGCTGCAGTTCTGTTAGCTCCCCACAGGGGCAGCCCCACACAAAACCAGAGTTTCCTAGTTCTAGCCCCAGAAGCTCCCAACATTATTTGTATCATTCCACTGCCACTTGAAATGTCTTTCTCATGATGTCATCTTAACATCATCCTTGTAATGCTCATGTGCACCACATGAAGAGTTTCCACGCTACGGCATCATGTTCCTGGCACTGATGTAGAAACTCTCCATACCATGCATCACAACCACATGCAAAATGGTGTTTTATCAGGCATCGTGATACAGTTGATATGCAAAGCGGCCCTTGGTCAGGATTCTTTTCTTTAGTTTCAAAAGACCTGGATACAAATGACTGAAGAACTAGTTCCCCTCTACTCAGCACTGGTTAGGCCTCATCTGGAGTACTGTGTTCATTTCTGGGCACCACACCTTAAGAAGGATGCAGACAAGCTGGAGAGGGTTCAGAGGAGGGCAACGGAGATGATTAGGGGACTGGAAAGAACTGGGCATGTTTAGCCTTGAGAAGAGAAGACTGAGGGGAGATATGATAGCGCTCTTCAAGTACTTGAAAGGTTGTCCCAGAGAGGAAGGCCAGGATCTCTTCTCGATCATCCCAGAATGCAGGACAAGGAATAATGGGCTCAAGTGACAGGAAGCCAGATTCCGGCTGAACATCAGGGAAAACTTCCTGACTGTTAGAGCAATATGACAATGGAACCAATTACCTAGGGGGGTCGTGGGCTCTCCCACACTGGAGCCATTGAAGATGAGGCTGGACAGCCACTTGTCAGGGATGCTTTGACTTGGATTCCTTCATTGAGCTGGGGGTTGGACTTGATGGTCTTGTAGGCCCCTTCTAACCCTACTATTCTATGATTCTATTATTCTTGAACATCAGGACAGTGCATACCGTTCAGTTTAGGAATTGCCTCACTGCCTTTCCCACCCATGTTTGCCAAATGGACAGGCCCTAACATTACCTCCTGCTATCTATCTGACCTTTCTACAAATAGTGAATTTACTTACATTTTTATACTGGCAAATAGGATTGCTACACAAAAAAAGATTTAAGAATACTGCCAGACAGCAGTAATTATGTCCATTTAAATAAATTGCCAGTAAGAGAAGTTTAAATATTACAATTTCTAGGAGGGGTGGGAATGATTACTATGTTTTCCAGGGCCAGATGAGTGGGATACTATGTGCTTCAACTCCTATCTCTAGTTTTGAATTGTACTTCAAAAGGTTTGCTGACCTATATTAATTAACCTAATGGCCCAGGATATTTTGACAGCTTGTAGCCAATTTTATGAGTACAGCCAATAATTTGAATCTACAAAAAGCTTCAGGTGCACATAATTACAGCTGCTTTCTTTTTCACAATATGACTAAAATATACCCTGTAATTACACAAATGGCACATTTAGAAGCCATTACAAAGGAAACTTAAAATTATAGAAAGAAAAGTGAACTTCATTTTCACAATATCATATACATCTAGAACAAAGTGGCCAATATAGCTTTAGCTGGAAGCTCTTACCTGGTATCACACATAAAATGCACTATTCTTTCCAAGCCTAACTTGAAACACTTAACCAGTGGGCCCGTTGGTTATGTGTCAATTCAGAAAACAACAGCAACACATTGTTCTTGGATTCTGAAGCTAATGTTCAACTGTTGGCTTCAATGGAATGAAATAATCTTAAAGTGAAATACTCCAGATTATTATAAACTGAGGAGGAAAATATGAGACAGCAAACTTAACCCATCTCCACTGGTTTAATAGCCATCATGGCCTCTGATTATTACCCCCCACCTATCATTTATTTCTAGTGTTTGTTCTCCTTATCTTCCTGCCCCTATACATTTTATCCCAACTAATATATTGTTGTCATCTTTTTACACCTCCTCTCTTCACGTCTGGGTTATCTCCACAATAATGCATTTTTGCCATCCTCTGCTCACTTTCTTCTCACTTCTTATTTCTCTGCTCCTTCGATTAGGAAAAACATTTCTTTCCCTATTTTATTTATTTATTTATTACATTTCTATACCACCCAATAGCCGAAGCTCTCTCAGTGGTTCACAACAATTAAAACCATAAAATACAAGATAAAACATAATATAAATCTTTACAAGTTTAAAACGACAGTATAAAACCACAATAGTCTCTTCTACACTTCTGTTTGTCTTGCTGTCCAGCCTCCCAAGAAATTCCCTTATAATATTAATATGTGTACAAAGCTATTTCTTCTATCTGTCTATCTCTACTTCCGTTTCTGTCTCTATCGCTATCTCTTATCAGTCTCTAAATGTTTGGCACAATTCAAAGACCCTGTTCAACATGTAGAAACAAGCTTCGCACTTGTTCAAGAGCTACTTTCTAGAGGCAAGCAGCTTGTGCAAGAAACGTGAATCTCTATGTGTGTAAGTGCATATGGAAATTCTTCCACACTTCAAATTATTACCTCCATGCATGTTGTAATTGTGCATAATTGCTGGTTCAGGGCTTGCACCTCTAAGTATGCTCTGCATGTTCTGGATGCATGACTCTCTGGATCATGGCCTTTGCATTTCCCATTGTTCTGCTTCCTTATAGCCCCAAGATATTTTAACTGTGTTCTTACTTTCACTGATTGGAGGGGAGGAGAGGAAACAGGATTATCTTCCACACATTCAGCTGAAAGCCTGCACAGATTACTGTACACTTCAGGTGCTTCCAGACAGCTCCTAGCACTACAAAACCATTGTTTTCCCACTGTAAGCTACAAGCAGAATTGCAATTAACCATCCACACTTTAGGAAATCTAGTGCTTTTTGGTGTGTGCATCTTGCTATGTTCTAGGGCTGTGCACTGCATCAGCCTGAATCCTGAGTCCCGAAGTGGATTGGGGTGATTTGGACCAAAGCAGTCTGGTTCCAGAGTGGATTGGAAGCAGCCCGAAGCAGGTTGGACCACTCCTGAATCACTTCAGGCCACTTCGGCCTGATACAGGTAGCAGCCCACACAGCCGTGCAAGCCCCCTGCTCTTTACGGAGACCCGTGGGGAGTGCCCACAGTCATTGCCATCCTGGCACCCCAATCCACTTCGGGCCATGATGACTCTTCTTCTTCTGGTAAGAAATTGGTGTGTAGATTGTGGTGGAAAAGGGGCCATCTACACAATATTACAGGCTATTTATTCCTATAATGTTGTGTAGATGGCCCCTTTACACACCATTTACTTACCAGAAGAAGAAGAGTTGCCATTTTAAAAGAAAATGGTGACTCCCTCCAAGACAGCAGCGGCTAATGGCACTCCCCACAGGTCCAGGTAAAGAGGAACAGGTAGCTCAAATGGCTGAGCAAGGGTGGGTGCCGGGCTTGCATGACTGGGCAGGGGTGGGCACAGTGCTCGCAGGGGTGGGCACAAGGCTTGCACAGCTGGGTGGGAGTGGGTGTTATGTTATGTTACATTATGCTTTATTTCTATGCTACCTTTCAGCCAAAAGGCCCGCAAAGTGGCTCACAAAAATGTACAAACGCAATATTCAGACAATACACTAAATACAGGTTTAAAGCAGAAATAACACAACAGCTGTTTAAAATTAAAACTAAAATCCCTGCAGCCTGAACACACTTCCTACATAACCAAAAGCAAAAACCCATCAGCAAATTTGCCAGAGTAGAGCTGGAATAATCCAGGGCTCCTTATAAGGTTGTCAGGGTGGACACTGAGCCCATAGAATCCCAGAGTAGTTCTGATTCTGAGGAAGAGCAGCCGCTCCTGGGAGAGGAGTATGCTCATCTTTCCCAGGGCCAACAGCTGGGAGAGATTCCTCCCACCGGCATTCCTAGCATAGATAGCAGTCCTGGGAGTGAGAGAGTGCGGGAAGCAGACTTGCTGGACGCGCGACGCTGACGCAGAGAGCGGCGCCAAATGGAGGGCGCGGAAAGGAGGCGTAGTGCCCGGTTGGCGCGCAAATAACGGTTGCGCCCAGAGGATCCAAGGGAAAAGGGGAGGGACTCTCCCTAGCCCTTAAGTTCAGGGTCTGCCAGTGATTCCCTTTCAAACGGGGACCAACTGTTCCAACGTAGGGCATAGGTACTCTGCTGCTCATATCTAGTTGCTTAACAGAGTTGTTAAGTTGTAAAAGAGGAATAAAGCTTTGAAAAGAATCCCTTTGTCTGTGTCTGGACTTGGCTACCAGATTAGACTGAGAGAGGCCTCCAAGGAGCCCTTGACAAAGGTTTCCCAGGGTGCTTTGGCTATCCAGATCATGCTTCGGATCCAGAGGCAGAAGCGGGTTGGCCCAGTTCCAGATCGGCCCAAGGGAGGTCGGAGCTGATTTGGGAGCCCTGAATCAGCTTCCGGAGCAGGTCGGGGGGGGGGGTCCCTACACAGCCCTACTATGTTCCATCTACATGGTGGGCAGAATATAGCCAAATGGTGGTGCTGACCGCTTCCCTCTCCCCACCCCTCATGGTCATCATACATTCCCTTCTTCCGACATTTTGTAGCAGCTTTACTTCTGAGAAAGATGTTTATGGTGGGTTGTAAGTCCATCAATTTCATGTGTAAATTCCCCTTCCCCAACTGCTACAATGTAGCAAGTCACCCTCCAGGAGCAAAGATTTGAAGCCAGGCCATGTGCTCCTCCCTGCTGCTGCTCCACTCCCTCATGGAATGAACGAACAGGAGCTCTGCAAGAGGCTGCATGCTTGTTCAAAGCCCAGACAGGAGACAACTTTAATCTTTTTCTGCCAGTTGTGTGCTCTAGTAAAGATGCACAAATGCATCTATTTTTTTTTTAAAGAAATAAAAATTATTACATCATAAAACAATTTCACTATTCCACATTTCTTTTTAATTTTTTTTAAATAGGACCTGCAGCACAAGGCTAGAGGACTGCAGCTAAGGTTAGTTCCGGGTAACTATGGTTATGAATTGGCCTACAAGTGCCACTGATTTCCCCTGAGAATCCCTGAACTCCATTCTAGTCAATTTCACACAACTGGATCTTATCAAACAACTCAATCAAGTCAGTTTCATAATCCTATCTAGTCCATTTCACAATGCTAATAGAAAATCTGATGGCTTGGTTTTCCCTGCTTGTTAGTTGGTTCTGCAACTGCTGTTTTTTCAGAAAACCTCAATGCCCCTCTGCCAGACTCAGAGCAAAGCAGACTATATATATATATATATATATATATATATATATATATATGATCCAATACGTCTATTTCATTAGATCAGAATTGTGCAAGTACTCAATAAATTAAGAAGAAGAGGAGGAGGAGGAGCAAGAGGAAGAGGAAGAAGAAAAACTGGCGTAGTAGAATCCCTTATTTAAGTTAATGAATGCAGTTTAGGGGGTAGAACAACATTCATTCCAAGACAGAAGGAAGTTCAGGAAACAATCAATTAAAGGATTGTTGAGAACCAGCATCTCTACACCAGCCTAAAATCCTGTATTTAAAATGGGGCTTTCTGCTTCTGTTTTAAATGCAGGATCACGACGACTCCCCTTTTCACCCATTTCCTTTCCCCCCCTTCCCCCCATATCTGAGTCTTCCATTATCTTTCATTGATCTCGCTCCTCTTCTTGCCTCCTTTTCTCTTTTCATGGAGGAAACTGAAGCAGAACACAACAGGGTAATTTGATAGTTCATTATCCGCGAACTATTTAAAAATGGAACAAAGGGCATTTAGTGCAGGAGACACCCTGGAGGGACACAGCATCATGTAAAGAGCCCGCAAACTTCCTTGAAGGAGCAATCTCAATAGCAGGATAAAAGCTCCGTGTGAAGAAAGCCAGAGAGAGGCAGAAGCTGGGCTGCTTAAGTAACGTGAAATGCTTTCATTTACATCTTTTTTGTAAAGAAAAGATTTAGAAGGCAAAAAAGCAACAGGGGGCAGATACAGAAAAGGAGGTAAAAGGTCTTTAGAGGAGTTGCCATGCAAGACATCACATGATTCTGCAACTGGAAATGGAAGTCAAGCAATAGAGAAAGGAGAGGCATTTCCAACATGGCATCCATCTTTCCCAGGGACAACTCCTCCCACTGTGTTTCAGTCTCATATTTTTCTATCCACAACTGCAAAGAATTTGCAATTTTTCCTGTTCTGTTTTTCCTTCCCTACTTGATTTTCAGTGTTAAGAAAAAAAGACGAAAGCAGCACCAGGAAGACATAGGAGGATTACAGTAGGCTCACTGCACCATGTGGGCCTGTCATTAAATGTGAGTGAATGGAGCATAGCAATTCCACCATAAATGCCTTGTCTGGAAGCACTCATGTGGAGATTTCTCCATGCAATTGTGATAAGGGGGGCCTTTCAGACATTCAGTGTTAAGTACACTGAATTTTTGTAGAGGTGGAGCAAAAAGCCCAACCTATACATGGGGGGGGGCAACAGGTGGCCCATGGGCCGCATGCAGCACCTGCTGCCACGACTCCAATTTTTTAGTAATTTAAGGTACATTCCTATGCATGTTTAGACAAAAAAAAAAAGTCCTACAACTCCCAGCATGGCTAGTGGGGGAATGCTGGGAGTTGTAGGAGTTTTTTCTGTCTAAATATGCATAGGATTGTGGCCTTAAAAAAAAAAATAGTGTCCATAGTGGGTACAGAATCCTCAAACTGTCAAATTTAGCTCATTTGCAAGCTAAAGTGCTAAATTTAGCTCAGTGCTAAATTTGGCACTTGTCTTGCTCTGTACTCACTACAGAGCACCAAAAGGCTTACAGTTAGCTTGAAAACAAACAAAATTTAACAACTGTAGCACACTGTAACGTTATAGAGTGGTTTGCTGGTGAATTTCATTGGCAAATGGCCCCCAGACCTCTGGAAGTTGCCCACTTCTGCTGTACACATTGAGTTGAAGGCTGAAACTGCTCCTAAAGTACAGACTGCAAAAAGAAGTGTCCCTGGCCACGCAGACAAGCCTATGCACATTCACTTTGTAGATATATACTGTCAGGTTTGTAGGTGCATAACATTTAAGTGCATAAGATCAGGGAAGTTGGGTGTAGAAGGTCCCAAGTTCAATCCCTGGCATCTCCAGGTAGGGCTAGAAAAATTCCTGCCTGAAACCCTGGAGAGCCGCTGCCAATCAGTATCAACAGTACTAGGCTAGATGGATCAATGTTCTGACTCAGTATAAGGCAGCTTCCGATGTTCCTAATTTAATTTAACACACTGGTCAGGGAAGCGCTGTGTTCCTCCTTGCATTCACTGTACTTACACTGAACATCTAGAAAGCTGTAGGATTTCCCAATTACACAGAAAGAGGAGTATGTATTCTGAATACATTCTATTCTGTTGGCACACACAATCCCAGTTCCCCACCTCCATGCATTTAGTGAAAAGGGGTTTTGTCTCTATAGACTGTATTGAATGGAAGTCTAATTTAAGTCCCATTCATTTTAATGGGTCTACTGTAAATCAGACTAACATTAGATACAACCCCCTGATTGTGAGCTTATGGAACAGGAAACATTACTCACCCTGAATCCATGGGGTAAGATGAATGACTAATTGTTTCCACAATAAACAATAAATCTATATGTATAATGGATAATCGGTAAAATAATTATAACAGATCTTTATATAAGCGGGATGCCAAAATACATTATTATCTGGGATCCTGTTTTGTTAAAAAGAAGTGAGGTGGCATTTGGCTTGACTGACTGATATCTTATTAACAAATAAGAATCTTTATTACCTTCTATTTTCAGGGAGTCTGTTTCTAATATGACAATTTGGTTTGTTTCAGCCCTCTGTCCTCCATTTGCTTGTATTAAATATTATAATTTTGCACAGAGCAGAAGTTATTAAAGACACAGCATGAAAGGAAGTGAGTAATGAATGGCAAAGCAGAGCAAGTAATTTAGAGCAGGCCGATAAAACTAAAAATTGCTTTTATACTGACAGAAGCAGACATATTTCATTGTTGACTCTAATTCATTCACCCAAAGCATCTGAGACACTCAGGGGATCTACACTAGAGCCCCTTTTGTGTGTGATGCAGGGCCGTGCCAGTATTTTTGCAAAACGCATCCATCGCTCTGGGCGCACACACTAATGCAGTGCAATATCCACTGTGTTTATAATGCGAGCAAGTGCCACACATAAATGCAATTGCAAGAGAAGTAGGAGGAGTTGGAAAGGTCATGTGTGTTCTATCATTTTTGTTAGTAGCACCATCATTAGTAGTTAGTAGGATGACACAAGCCTCAGTATACTGCTGCAATCAGTTTCCTTTCCTTTTTTTTTTTTACTCCACTGACTGCATGTGCACCTTGAATGATGCACAGCAATGGAGGTTTAAAAATAAATTGCATGGTAATTTACAACTCCGCTCCTCCATGTGTACACAGTCAAAAGTACACACACACACACACACACATTATGGAGAAGGAGAAGGACATGAAGTGGAGAAGTCATGGTGCCACTGTCACTTCTCTTGCCATCTGCCTGGGCAGATTGCAGGAGGGTGGATGAAAACTATTCCCTCACTGTCTTCTTCTCTTTGGGCTGCCTTTGAAGTACTTTGAAGTCAGCCTTCTCCTCCTCCTCCACTTATGTCTTCAGCATGCCATCTGGTGAGGGATCCCCACCAATCCCCAATGCTCTCTTCCTTTCTCTGTCACTCTCGCATGGCACCATTGAGCAAAACGGCCCCTTACCCTGCTCTTTCATCTTGCTGAGATTGCTTTTGTGTGTTCATTTGTTTGTTGTTGTTGTTGTTGTTTGCTTGTTTCCTACTTGCAAATCCCACTGAGGAGGAAAGAGCAGGGAACAAAAGGAGGAGGAGGACATGTAAGGGGAGAAGGTGGGGAAAAGCTGTAAAACCACTCCTGCTGGTAACAGTTATAATACTGCTAGGTTGGAATGCAGATGTCTTTGGAGTGCGTAGAAATCACAAACACCAGAAAAAACATCATAGAAGTAGTTGGGAAACAAAAGAATATTGAGAAAGAAATAGTGACAGGACAGTGGGATAACAGGGTGTCACGTACCCCATGTGAGAGCCAGATTTTACAATAATAGGGGGAAATGCTAATGTAGATTGGCCCACTGATGAGGATTTTTAAGTGTACCAGCCCTGACATCACTGAGGATGGTGATAATATCCTGGTTACCCTAAATGGAGGATCATTAGATCCTGTATAATTCAATGAGAGGAGCAACTCTAAACTAATTCTCAGAGTGGTTCTCTTTCTTAATTTCTGATACTTTATGTTCTTTATACATACTTGGACTGAACTATCTGCAAATGCTTTACAAATGCATGCCTTGCACATACTTCATGTCCAGTAAAAGGTTGTGTGCTTCGGCACCAAACACCTCCCATAGTAAAGTAGTTGAGCTTTTAAGCCAATAAGTCCCAGGGGACAAGAGGAATAGCAACCTCACCATTTTGGAAAATTACACTCAAGCTATTTAATTTGAATCATTGCCAACATGGAAAGCAAATACATTTGCGAGCAAAATAGATTTAGGGCAAATCTTAACAGTCATGGAAAATTCTCATCCATTCCAAGGTAGTGTATGTGGGCCGGAGTTGGGAGAGGTGTGGTACATTGGCTTTGCCTCTGACAGCAGCCACCAAGCCACCTCAGCCATGAGCCCCAAGTGTGCATTAGAGAGATAGCAAAGCAGGAAAATCAATAATGGGGAAAAGAGAGGAGGGGAAACAAGGTGATTTGAAGTGGTGCCAGATTGACCATGGTACAAATAAAGGACCACCTCCCAGAGCTCTTGGCTGAAGGATACTGTTACAGAAGATCACTCTTAGTTAAAAACAAAGATGATGATTAGCAATCATTTTGAAAGTGAATGTATAGCCAAGATATTTCATTGAATTATTATATCCACTTCAGGATCTCACATATAGTAGAGACCCACATCGTCCATGAACATTTCTGCCTTTGTCTGTTCTCCTTCCGAACCACATTGAGCCAGGAGGTAGAAGCAGAGGCAGAAACAGCAACTCTAGCATGTTAAGGGCACAATCCTATGCATGTTTAGACAGAGAAAAGGCCTACAACTCCCAGCATTCCCCAGCCAGGCATGCTGGGTGTTGTAGGCCTTTTCTCTGTCTAAGCACAGGATTGCGCCCTAAAAGTGTGTGTGTGTGTGTGTGTGTGTGTTGGGAGGATGGTGATAATGAGCGAAAGAAACTGTTAGTGAAGGATGGATCGATCAGGTCCTCAAATGCAGTGGGGATCACTTGCTTGGATGGAAGGTCACTGTGTTAAGAGGAAGACCATCTTCCTCTGTTGTCTCATTGGAAATGAAGACATTACGCACACTCATGATCCTGCCCTGTCAGAAAGCATGTGGGAAAGCTGCGCTTACCTGTGCCAGCTATCGTCTGTGCAGATAGGAATGGCAGGTTGCTGCTGCTAATCAGTGAGTGAAGGGACAGGGAAGGAGGAAGAGGGGCATGCTTTAGAACACAGTGCTAACAACACACCCAAGTAACAGCCTTCACCAACAAAAGGGGGATGAAAAAGTAATGCAATCAAGCCACAGTAATCACTAGAGGGCGCCACTGCACAGACTCAGCAGGGGCCGATCTACATTGCGCCCGCCAGCGCAATGAATTCGGTGTCCCGTCGGGTTAAACGCTCTCACATTAAAACGTGATTATTCACACTCACCCATTTTCCCCGTTGCAGTGCTTCATTGAATGTGCGAGCTCGGTTCACACTCGAGTGCTGTGCTGTTTTCCTGCGCGCGCTTGTCTGATCTCGGAAGCTAAGCAGGGTCGGCCTGGGTCAGTAGTTGGATGGGCGACCACCTGGGAATCAGGCTTCCTGCACTGAGCAGGGGGTTGTTCTATCCCTTCAAATGAGACTAAGTTTTACCCCCTCCTATCCCCTGGTCTGGATGGGTTTTTTTTTTACTTAAGTAGGGATGTCAGAGAATTCCGCAACGGATCTCAGTGAGGCCAAATGCCAGTGCATTTGCCCCCGCCCCCCCAACCTATGAAAGGCGCACAGGACGAAGTCCCCGCCGCCCCCACCCCACAAAAGGCACGCGAAATGGAGCACTTACCTGCTCCCATCCATGCTGCTTTGCAAATGGCGGCCATCCTGGCCGCCATTCGCTTCCTCCTCTTCCTAGCCATGATAGGCTACATAAATATTTATGTAGCCTATCACGGCTAATGCAGGGATGCCATTAATGCAGGGACGGGGGGGGGGAAACCCCAGCATATGCAAATGGCAGCGGCTACCGCCATTTGCGTACGCTGGGGTTTTTCCCCCTGCCGTGATAGGCTACGTAAATATTTACGTAGCCTATCACGGCTCAATACAGGGATACAAATGGTGGCAGCTACGACAGCTGCCATTTGCGTCCCTGCAGGGCTGCCCAGTGGCTGGATGTCTGGCTGCGGGCAGCCGGAGTCGGACGGCGGCTCCGTGGCTTCGCCGCAGAGCGGAGCCGGCCAGGCAGGATTCTGGGGGGAGGGATGGAGCGCCTCCTCCCCACCGCGGATTGCCCGGTATGGAGCCAGGTAGGTGTTTCGTACATCCCTAAAATTAAGGTGTTATTCTCGCAGATTTGGGCTTCTCCGCGATGTTTTTTTTCTAATTGAGGCATGATCTTCGAAGATTCAAAGTTGTGAAGCTTCACAACTTCGAATCTTCGAAGATCATGCCTGAATGAGAAAAAAATATATAGTGGAGAAGCCCCGATTCTGTGAGGATAACGCCTTAATTAAAAAAAAAAAAAAAAAACAGGAGCAGGGGATAGGAAGGGGTAAAACGTAATCTCATTTGAAGGGGGATGAAATCATCCCCCAACAAAATGCAATCAAGCCACAGTAATCACTAGAGGGCGCCACTGCACAGACTCAGCAGGGGCCGATCTACATTGCGCCCACAAGCACAATGAATTCAATGTCCCATCGGGTTAAACACTCTTGTATTAAAACGTGATTATTCACACTCACCCATTTTCCCCATTGCACTGCTTCATCGAATGTGCGAGCTTGGTTCACACTCGAGTGCTGTGCTGTTTTCCTGCACGTGCTTGTCTGATCTCAGATGCTAAGCGGTCGCCCATCCAACTACTGACCGGGGCCGACCCCGCTTAGCTTTCAAGATCAGACATGTGCGCACAAATCCAGCCCTTTGCTTGTTGCTGAGGAAATGGGGGCTGCTGAGGAAGCTATGCAATCAGTAGCCGGAAGAAGACATGGGGCTGTCGAGAGCTGTGATTGGACAGGAGGGAAATACAAACACTGCCATATATGGACAGGCAGGGGAGGGTACTATGACCGAATATGGTAGTGAAGGCAGAAAATCATAGCACATTAAGGGGAAATACTGGGATATTAGGGTATTGAAAGCGGGAGCATGGAAGTGGGAAATTCCAGTTCCAATTCAAGGCGGGTACTGCGTAGTGTGAAAGGCGGGCGGTGAAACCTCATTGGAAGCGAAAAAAGGTGGTAAGTGTAGATCCAGCCCAGGTGTACTTCATGGCCTCGCCAGCCCTGACCCGACATCACCACTCAGCCGCTAGATATGCACAAGACCTCTTCATTCCCGTCCCCCTCATCATTATTCACTGCTTAGTGATAGCCAGCCTGCTGTGTGCAGCCCACACACATTTTGGGCCTGTAGCTATGCAGATCTTGTTTCAGGTATGACTGTAGTCTGTGCAGGACAAGGACAGCAGGCAAGAGCATGGATCACAGGATCCCTGGCTGGGCAGCAGGGTGCCTTGAACTGCAGTGAGGCACGTTGTAGTAAGATGTACCCCACGTGATCTTTGGCGTGGGACTCTGTCTGCTGCTCTCAATGTCTGGATTTTATATGTCACAGCACAGAATAGCCCAGGCTCCATGATGCTGCTGGACACAGAAAGTCCCCACACCCTGCACTCCATGTACCACTACTGGGAGTGGAATTGTGGCTGTTATATAAAGAACAAGCCATGTTCCAATTTAAAAGTGGAACTGCTTTCCCATTTGTTTTGTTGCCAAACTTATGTGCAGCCACTGACACATCCACTTCTGGAAATTGCATTACAGTTTGTTTGCACCCAACTTATTTCCTCATGGATATGCGAGGAGCATCTAAAGGAGATATAAAAGAAAACCTGACCTTTTGCAGTCTTCATTATCACTTGGGTAGCAAACTTGGGAAGCAGATTTGCAAATGAATTAATTCAGTCATTTAAAAGCAGCCCCACAAGGCAGTGTCAGTGTCTCAAAAGAAATACATCACTGTCAGTATTTAATTTAACAAGCAACGAGTCAGCCATTTCAGATCAACCATTTTTGAATCAGCCGACTGTCAGGGACTCTTGTGCTACACTTTGAAAACAAAACAAAGTAATTGGTAAAGGATACTGTAGCTGTCCATGGGTGAAATAGCCAGCATTTGCCAAGGTGTTCCATTTTCAGAGTGAATGCTAAATAAGATCTGAAGACACATTAAAAGGTTATATGGTAAATCACCAAACAATTAAACACACTGTCACTAAAGATGTTAAGGTCTCCAAAAATTGCAAAGGAGATTGATGGTTTCTTATCCCAGCTAGATCTACACTAGTGTTTTTCATCGGTATTGAATTGCACTGATAACTGTTGGGGCACATTGGGCATTCCATACTGAGATGTTCTAGCATTATTTCCTGCTTTTTATGCTGCAGGAATCATACTGATATGGGATCATATTGATATGAAACAAGGTGTAGATCTGGTTCATGATTCTCTGAAGCAGAGATCCTGTTGCTTAGCATTCCATCCCAGACTTTTCACATATGACACTAAGGGCTGCTCTACACCAGGGTATCCCGCACCTTTACCAGGGTTTCTGATTCTGGATTCTTGGCAGAATTAAGATCAGCTCCTTTACACATGCTTACACATGCTGGGGAGAGGGGCGGGGACAGATTTCCTTTCTTTGCAAGTTTTCTATGTTCCATTATACAAGCCTCTAAATGGTGCTGTGGTATAATGGAATTGTGGAAGTACACACAGCTGTTGCAGCGCTTCTAGAAAAAATGCAGGACTTTCCCCAATCTTAAAAAGATGGGATAAAGCATAGGAGAGGCCCTGGAGGTTGATGATGTTGTGTAAAAGACCCACAAACTTCCATGAATGACCAGTCACAAGCGCACGATAAAAGCCTTGTATGGAGAGGCCCTGAGGCTGCAATCCTATAGTTTCTGGGAAAGCATAAAAAAACAACAAGAAGGGTCAAAAAGATATCTGAAGAAACCAAACAAAAACAAAACAACAGCCACAAGGTTTAATTCCCAATATATTTGTGTGCAGTTGTGTTTTGAGAGGTTTCTCTTCTTCAAGGGCAATTAAATTCTTCAAAGCTTCCAAAACTTGGAACTCGCTGCTTCTAACTCACAATTGGGAAGATTTTTTAGGATCTCCCCTCTGAAGGCAGAGAGAGAGAGAGAGAGAGAGAGAGAGAGAGAGAGAGAGATCCACTTTCAGGAAGGGAGATCCAACTTTGCAAACCTCCTCCATGAGGCTGCAAAAGAAGTCTGCAGTGGTGTTTCTCCAGGATCAAAACTCTGATGTCAGAGAGCACAAACAGAAGGCATTTTGGGGGGCATTCTCTGGGCATGCTGGGAACGACTGTGAATCAGCAGTGAGTCTGTGATCTTGACACGACATACCCCCAGAACAGAGGGAGAGCTGCAGCAGCCCTGGAGCTGGTGTGTTGCATTTCCCTCCCACTGGTATCATGGAAGGGAAACGGAATTGGCATCCATGAGACAGAAACAGATTAAAGAAACAAAGGGGGGGGACAAAATGGAATAAGAAGGGAAAAGAAAAAGAAAAATGCTGCTCCTCCTTCTGCCCTGCTAGCACAAGCCTAGCAGTTTGGGGAGCCTCTGATATCACAGCATGGCCAGGCAAATGCCAGGGCTCATTTCAATCTTCTGATTATTTTAAACTATTTTTCAATCACCCAGTGCTGTAAAAGCGCTGGTGGAGGCAGCTCCAGAGCCAACCCTACCATAAGGGAAAGTGAGGCAACTGCCTCAGGCAGCCGGTGCGGGGGGGGGGGGTAGAAGCCCCCTGGCAATTCTTCCTAAGTTCTCTAGCCATTCCCTCTGCGAGAGGACAATGCAGAGCGTGCCACACAGAGTGTGCCACAACCTGCAACCCCTAAACTAGCCTGCTGCCCTCAGGTGCAGTGAAAGATTGGGTGGCCACGTATGAATCACCAAAAAAAAGAGGACACAAATTTGCAGAACATTTGGATGTGCTAATTTATCTGTAGAACTGCAAATTTAGAAATGAAATAGAAATAGAAATACAGTACATCTCACCATAGGATGGAAGACTGAGACCAGGTGAGCTGGGTGCCTGCCTGTTCAAGTCTGCTGCCCAGGTGCTCACTGTGGGTGGGCAACCGTTCTTATGGTTCTTAATCTTTAAACTGGGATTGGACAGGGCAGCCCTTCAAAGAGAGGACTGTCCTCCATGAAAGAGGACACAAGGCACCACGAGTAAAGGACACCGTCACCCTAACATAAAATTCAACTGGCATTCCAGGTCGCTTCTGGATGTGAACAATGATGGCATCTACCAGCGAAGAAGGGAAGAGCCTCTGCTTGCGTCACTCTGGCAAGGGAGGGGAGCTGGGCAGATGGTGGCACTTTCTCCATGGCTTGCTTGCCACTACCATGTTTGCTGTCCCTGCTCGCCCAGAACAGCACAGGCAGTTCTTTTGAAGGAGACACAGCCTGCACTACACGGTAGCAACAGCAGAAGCAGCAGTGGCCAGCCGGCATCACAGGAGAAGTACTGCCACCTTCACTACCTCGGGTTGCCTGGTCCCTTAAAAACATGTTTCGAAAAAGGCAACATGTATTTTAAGTGTGCTGCAGAGGCCGCATTAGCAGAGACGGCAGCCACCTGACAGGCGACAGCTCCTCCTCCTTGTTCACCCAGCGCCTCTTAAACTAATGGGTGGGGGATAGATCCAGGGTGTGAACAACTTCCTCATGGGAAGGGCCATGGAGGGCACCTTGTCCAGGGCCAGTGGTCAGAACAGTGAACAGGAGCACTCCACACGGCAGCATTTTGTTACAGGTCCCACTCGTACTGTCAGCGTTAACTTTGAAGAAGTGTTTCGAACCCAGTCTTTGGAAATTCAATACTTACAGAGCTTATAACTACAAAGATAAAAAGGCCAGAAACTTTTAGGAATCTTAAACAGCATCTGTTTAAAAAAAGGAAGAAAATAAAATATCTGTAAAATCATCATCATCGTGTAATAATAATAATAATAATAATAATAATAATAATAAATTGAGAGGAATAATACAGAGGGGAAATTTTATTCCACCCAGTCACATCACAAACCTCTGAGGCAGGCAGTTAGTATTCCTGTCATACAGGTGAGGAACAAAGGCAGAAAAGGAGTGCCATTTACCAATTGTTTCACCAGAGTTTTGTGGCTGAGTTTTTACACTGTTCTGTACTGTAAGAATATAAGGAGATGCTATATAGCAGCCTTCCCCAACCTGGTGCCCTCCAGATGTGTTGGCCTGCAACTCCCATTGGGAATCTGGAGGGCAACAGGTTTGGGAAAGCTGCTACATACTAACTCAGGTCCATCTAGCCTTGTCCTCTGACGGGGCTGCAGTTCCCCAAAGTCCCAAGCAGAAGTCATCCCCCCAGTCCTGTTCCCTGACATCCCTGAGAAAGAAACTAGATTTGACACTAAACATGTGGGTACCAATGAAAACAACTTCCCCTCCTGTTCTGTTGCATCTGTTCAAATTTACTAATGACCTGCCATCACAACGTTTCATGTTTTCTTGTCCCCACCATGAACAGCCAATGATGTAGAGCAGGGGCAGTAAAACACAGGAAGCTGAGACATCACATGGGGAGTGGGTGGAGCTAAATATTACATCTAGTTTAGCCAGGGGCACCCACAGGATTTACAAGGCCTGAGGCAAGTTGTGATGTTGGGGGCTCTGCTGGTGACTCCTACAAGTACCCATGCATGTTTTAGGCTCTGCTGGGTAGGGTGGGGGCTTGCTTAATCCTGCCCCCCCCCCGGCAGCCCTGAATTTGGCCTTAGCTGGAGATACTGAAGATTGAAGGTAGGAGCGCCAATATTCATGGCATATGCCTACCGTTGAGCTATGGCCCCTCCCAGATATACTGTATCTGATATATGCCTTAATAACTAAATACACTGTCCTATCACTTGGAGAATAGACCATGACTTTAATCTGAAGACTTTCCAATGAAAACTCAGTGGACAATAAACAGGATCTCGGGACTGCTAATACCAAGGAGTTCTTACCGAGAAATGTATATTAAGATGTCACGCTACAGCTCTTTTAGTTAAAGAGCTGCTTGGTGCTGCTTGGTGCCAAATCATCCTTCCTTATGGTTAAGGAAATGTGCAACTGTTAGCATTGCATAAATATTTAAAGCATTTATTTTTCAAATTTAATTATGTATGCTACAACTGCATCCAATATATTAAAGACAAGGTTAATTTAATCCTTCCCAAATAAGATTAGAATTATAATTCCTAAAACAGGCACCCAAAAAGGACAATCAGAATCAGGAACCATTAAATAAATCCTTTAGCAGTCCAGAAGTGCTTGTCCTTAAATAATTAACTTATCTTGGCAAATTGACATGAAACAATGGAGAGCTTATATTGGGAGAAGGGAATGTAATTTTATTAATAAACTGTAGCACTTAGAGCATTCTCCCCACCAACCACCACCCTTTGGGTGCTTAGACTGACAGATTCTGTGCTTTTAACAGCTTAGCAACTAGCCACAATCAGACCTTGACTTACACACATTTGCAATCCCCATGAACTTGTACTGCAATGCTATGGTTGTTTTTAAAACCTAATAGTGCATTGGTATTTTATGTTAAAAGCTGCTTCACACCTTGAGAGCTCTGGCAAAAAGTGCCAGTGCCTCACACTACCACTTTTTGCTTCCAGGTAATATCCTTGGACATCTCCCCACACCAAGATGCTAGAGCAGAAAGGGATTATTTGAACCATACACAAGCTTGATTGGTAACCTTTATTCAAAGGGGTACATTGTAGAGGATGACAATGCACAGTTTTCCATATTTCTGGCACTAGTTTATATCCTGGTTTGGAAGACGCCTCAAAGAACAATAATTTGCAGATAGCAGATAAGAATCATATCTTTGACCAAGAAGTCTAAATAATGTCTTCTGCTGACAAGTATCTTTAGATACAAGTTCAAGAATGTGGTGCAGGAGCATGGAACCTCAGGCCTGGCAGCAAAATCTGGCCTCCTGGGCTCCTAATTTGGCCCTCTGAGGTTCCCTGGACAGCCATGCCATCTTCCTCTGGTGGCCTGAAAGAGGTTCCCTACCTCTAATATAGTGGGAAAGTGCTAAACTTTTTTACTAGCTAAAAGAATAGTCCAGTTTCTCTAGCCCTCCCAGCTGAGATGTTCCCCTTCACATGATTAACACTCATGTGATGAGGACAACAGGTCTGTGTGGACTGGTGTCACCTCTGCCACTGCCTTTCTGCCCTCCCGCTGTCCAAATATTTGGGAAAATCTGCAATGGAGAAACCTGCTGAACACATGTAGGCTCTCCCCATGATCTGGAACCCATAACCTTGTGATCTGGAACTCAGAAGATGCAGGTTTCCAGATCACAGGGAAATCCTACATACAGATGGCAAGTTTTTCTGTTGCAGATCTTCTTCCATTGCATAGAAAATGGGGTGGGCAGATAGGGGACATGATGGCAGGGATGGGGCCAACCAGCGCACTCTCCCTCTAAATTATTGTTAATCACTTGAAGGAGAATGGCTGAAAGGAGCTACATTGACTTTCCCCCAAAATACCTTTATTCAGTGGAAACCCTAAGAGCAGTTTTTGTTTTATTCTTAACAATTGCTTCAGCTCTTTTTAATCAACACCCCACTCAGCTAAACTAAGCTTTTATTACACAAACAATAAGATCTCATGTGCTTGACAAAGACTCTGGCTTCATCGTTCTCTAAGAGACTCAGCCTTCTCCAATGTGATTCCCTCTAGATTTTTGGACTACAACTCCCAGAATTCCTGGCCATTGACCATGGTAGCTGGTGCTGATGGGAGTTGAAGTCCAAAATATCCAGAGGGCACCAGGTTGGGGAAAGGTAATCTAAGTCTTTTCTCATAGGCAAAACTAGAAATTTTGCTGCATAGCACATATGCATGAGTCTAGCCTTTGCATATTACATGGTGGTGGTGGTTTTTCTGATTGTGCAAAGCAGCCCTGAAAGCTAATTTTTATGCTGCATATTGTACTGAATTTGCAGGTCCAGGAGTACTTTCTCCTTTACCCATTAACAAGGCTGTAAAAGCCACAGGTATTGAAGAATGTATGCATTTCATTTGATGCCTAGGGTTGGGGGGGGGGTATAATTAACATTTTATTCAGTTTTAGTGGATGATTGATAAAACTATTACAATACAGTGAACAGCATATTCAGTTTCTTCCAAGAAAAACCAGTATCCCCCAGTCACTCCCCACTCCAGTCAAATATAATTCCAATTTGAAGGGAGGAAGATGCTTAGAAATGTAAAATATGTAGTCTGTCCTATGCAACAACAAAAGACAAGGTGGAAAATTTGAGGGGCTTCTGAGAATATTTATTTTATTAAAATATCACCAAATAAGCTACTCTCAAATCTGTGGAAATTGTAGGTCTTGCAGATACAGAAATATGTGAATGACTCCTGTCACCTGCAAAATGTAATGTAGCCAAAAGTGGAGGCAATTTTCATAACTGTGAAAAGGTGCCCCCCTTTCAACAAAAAAAGAATAAAAGTGTTCACCTATCCAGGGAGCATTGGCCTCTGAACTGACTTTGTTTGCTCTTGGTAACATCAACGTGTAGCCAAACCTGATTGGTGATGTAGCACTGTGACATCATTACACTCACTGTAAACCCTGATAGGCTGGGATCACTTTTGGAAGGAAAAAGAAGACCTAACCATGAAATAACAGCACTGAAGCAGCAGCAGATAGGAAAACAATGGGCAGCTTTTAAATAAATAAATGAACATTTCCACTTTTAAGAAGTATGGAAGAAATACTCCCCCCCCCCCGCAAGTACTACTTCCAACCCTAAAGTCTGAACCAGAAAAGATTCAGCAGGAGATCTGAACAGCATTTGTCTCACTCATATCCTTTGAAAATCCTTGGACCCTGGAGGAGCAAACATCCATGGGTCTTGGTCACCAGCCACCCAACCATATCCTTCTTCCCATACACCAAGCAATACTTTTGCATTCTCCCTTCCTTTGCTCTCCAGGGTTTTCCCACTTGCAGAGTTGTACTTCTCCTAGGCATGATATTATAGATGAGAACTGTTCCCTTGTTCCTCCTGTAGAACTGCTCTCCAAGGAAAGGCACATGACTATCCATCTGGAGTGTTGGGCCTCAGGCACTCATCCTCATTTCTCTGCCTCTTCAAGGTCTCTGAACTCAAGCCTAATGTGTGTGTGTATGTTTAGATCTGCAGCATGTGTGGCTCAGGGCTCTCCTTGGAGCTTTGCCGATTTAGACCATCCTCAACGTCTGGTAACTCCAGCATGTTTATTCAACAATACCGCATTGAAAATATTTCAGGGAACAATTTGTCAGGAGTACATTTCTGCTTCAGCACAAAGGAAATAATGCAGGAGTAGCTGCCAACTGCTCTACATAACTAGGGCAATTACATCTGGCTGTGCTTACACAGCAATGATACAGAACAAGGAAATACCATGCTGCTTTTAATGCATTCAGATATTCACAATTAAAGCAGAAAAGTGAAGATTAAGGAGGAAGGGTATGAAACATACATACATACATATGGATGGCACAATAATATTGTAAGCAACCTCCAGGAATGTATGCCAATATACTAATCTTCATTGTTGACAGCTGGACTGTTGTATGTAGCAGTAAATAGCAATGCGGCACATTAGCTGCTGTATTTATTAGCTCCAGCTGGTCAGTTCATCAGATGTGGTACAGCCTTCTTGTGTAACTTTATCATCCCTGATTATAAATGAAGGATTGCTTGCTTGTAACCATCCACTCTATCAAGGATGAGAAACGTGTGGCCTTATAAATGCTGTGGGACTGCATCATGCCTCACCATTGCCTATGCTGGCTAGGGCTAATGGGAGTTGCAGTCCAACAACATCTGGAGGGCCAAATGTTCCCCATCCCTGCACTATATGAAAGATGCATGCAAAATCCTGTCACTTCAGAGAGAAGGCTTCTCACAAAGGCTTTGTTTTTCTTTTTTTTTAATTCCCAAAATAATGTTAAATATACACAGTACACCCCAATGCATTAAGTGTTCTGGAGAACCTTGAGATGAGATGGAGAACTAATTGGGTTCTGGGGTTGTGAAATAGTCCAGTTTAGCTTCTGCTAAAAGAAATTAGCAGGGAGGAAACAGCAAGATATCTAGATAAATTGATTTGTCAGTGCGATGGAGCAAATTGATCTAAAAACCTTCTAGAGTAGTGATCTTCACTATTTTTCAAGTGGGAGCCACTTTAGTAAAAAAAAAAAAAAAATCAACATGAAAGCTACATTAACTAACTACTGAAATTAACACGGAATAATCAAAGGGAAAACTTGCTGTAATGTTTTGGACTTCAGCTCTGATCAGCCCCAGCCAGCAGGGCTAATGGTCAGGGATACTGGGAGTTGCAGTCCAAAATGTTTGGAGGACACTAGGGGTAGTATCCAATGTTAACCCTACTTAGAGTAGACCTGACTGGGACATAGGTTAGTCATGACTAACATAAGTCCCATACATTTCAAGGGGTCTACTCTAAGTAAGACTAACACTGGATACTACCTTAGGTTGGACAAGACTGATCTTGACTACAATCCTATGCACATTTTTCTGGGAGCAAAC
Organism: Heloderma suspectum; assembly: GCF_057233095.1. Taxonomy (NCBI): domain Eukaryota; kingdom Metazoa; phylum Chordata; class Lepidosauria; order Squamata; family Helodermatidae; genus Heloderma; species Heloderma suspectum. Next base: position 121,472,544 of record NC_139460.1, on the reverse strand, counting down.
CCCACTGAACGGAGTGGGACTTACTTCTGAGTAAACATAAACAGGATTGCACTGTTCATGTATTCCCACACCCACATAGACATTCAGCAAGCTCCAATTGCCAGGAAAGAAGCAAGTATTGCAGTGCTAATAAGGGAGAATAAGAAAGGAGGTGTGGAAGGGGAGGAAATGCAAGCAGTTTCTAATGTCACATGAAAAAGACTGGGCAAAACGTTTTGTGTGTGGCAGGTAGTTCAAATCATCCTAGAACAAACCAGAGTCCAGTGGAATGGGTCTGGGATTCAGCTGATTGCTATGGGGCCATCTACACAGCACTGCTTTCAACCTACACTCCGTCATAACTGCACACCATCGCAGCTGCGAATTAGCTTCTGCTGCAGTACTCGCACATTTTGCTGTGGACTTCTCCAGTAGGAAAATCCGCCCTACCCTGACACATAGCTCTTGAAACAAAGTAAACTGCAGCAGTCATGCTGCCCTTTTTTTTACCATTATATTTAAATGCACAGCTCAGCTGAGCAGGCACGTGAGGGTGGAGATGCGACACTTTGGCTTTCCGTGGCAGTTTTATATTTTAGCGGTTCTTTTGTGTCTGAGCATTCCTTGTTTGTCAGTTCTCCAGCCCGAGACTCTCGTGATGGTTCCCCAAGGCATGTGCCCTTGAGAGGTACGTGCCTACCCATCCTTCCAAAATGGTGGTTGGAGCAAAGTTGGTCCTGGACCTTCTGCTCCCCCGAGACCCTCCGGCCCTTGGCCACTAACTCTAAAGCAGTCATTGTGAAGATACAAAGCTGCGAAGGTGTGCGAAAGTGTGGTTGAAGAAAGCAACACACTTCCTCGTGCCTCCGTAACTGCGCAGCTGCAGAGGAACGGGGAAGAGTGAAGGGGCATCACAGAGTGACACGAGCACTAGGCACGCCTACCACACACCCACCACAAAATGCGAAGTCGGTTCAGGGAAGAAACCGACAGCTCACACCACGGGAAACCCGCAACAGACCAAAAACATTGCAGCAAAACACATCTTTGGAAATCCACATTTTCTGAGTGAAAACCACAGTTAGGCTGCAAAGTGGCAACTGCATCATATGTCCCGAAGGACCTCAAATTGCAGTGGCCCCGGAGTAAATAGCTCATGTAGATGGGTCCTATGTCTGTGTTTACCTTTTTCCCACCTTCAGCTCCAGAAAGACTGAACACATCCCATCTCTCCTTCCCCTTCTTCACCCCATGGTTCTTCTTTCCCCTTCCTGAGGCAATCTCATCTACTTCTTTCTCCATTCATCCAACCTGGCTCTCCCAACAGTTCTCCCCTCCCCTTTCTTTTCCTTCCTCCACCTACCCACCTTCCTTCCACTCTGCCAATCTCTATACTTCTCTCTCCATCTCCTGCTGCTAGAATTATTTCTCTCTCTCCCGAGCCTTGCCTCCTGCCTGCTGATCAATGTCATTTGGAAGCAGCCCAGGATACTGAGGCAAAAGTTCTGTGTTACTGCTTATTCAATGTACATCAGGTGACTGAGGGCTTTCCTGCCTACCTGCCCTGCTCTTGCAAAGCACTCTCCTTGCTTGGGGAGGGGAGCAGTGGCAGCCACCCGCCTGCTCGAGCAGGGAGAGAAGGACTTCTGCAAGCTCAGGGGCACTGGGTGACAACCAGCGCACCCCATGCTTGCAAAGTGCTCTTCCTGCTTGGGGGGAGCAGCAGCCACCTCCCTGCACAGCTAGAGAATGGGAGCCACCCATGGACCTTGCAGTAAAGAACACTGTTCTAGAGGTCTGCACTGTGTCTACTGCTGTATCAAGCTGGGGTAAAAACTTGTATGAAAGTGTATAGTGCTTTGTCCCTTTTGCTGATATTTTGTATTGGTAACTAAACTTTTGCTGCTTTTGTGCTGACCCTTGCTTTTAAGCAAATTTGTTGTTGTTGTTGTTCAGTCATTCAGTCGTGTCCGACTCTTTGTGACCCCATGGACCATAGCACACCAGGCCTTCCTGTCCTGCGTTCTCTCCCAGAGCGTGCTCAAGTCCATATTCATTGCATCAGTGATGCTATCTAGCCATCTCATCCTCTGCCATCCCCTTCTCCTTTTGCCTTCAGTCTTTCCCAGCATCAGGGTCTTTTCCAGAGAGATTTCTCTTCGCATTAAAGGAAGTGAGACAGGACAATGCTTGACAAGGACAGCATGAGACTCTGTCCAGACTATTTGGGGAGGCAAAAATGTGTTCCTCCTTCATGAGTTATAAGCTGTCATGTAAGATAACCTAGAAGTCAAGTCTAAAACAGAAATAAGGGTGACAGATCACAAGATGCAATGCAGGCTACAACACTTCCTTATAGGAATATCTGTAGCAGATAATGCAAAAATGTGAAGTCTGTTTGCACTCTAAATCCACTTTAAATCATCTTGAATATGGAGGTTTGCGGTTCTGGTGGGATCCATGCCAGCACTCTGGCTACTTAAGAGTATCAGTGGCTGAAGGGTTAAGAGGCTCTTAGGCAGCCTTCCCCAACCTGGTGCCCTCCAGATGCGTTGGACTACAGCTCCCAGCATCCCTCAGCCAGCCATGCATTTAGGGAAAGGGAGTGGGGGCTGGTGCTGAGTGACGTGGTTAGCTCCGTGAGAAAAACTACAAGGAGAATATAATACACTGGGAGCCACTCTTTTGTAGGTTCATGCCTCTTTCCTTTTCCTTTCCTTTTTTTTCCTTTTTAGAGTTAATTCAGTGGGAACGAGCCCCACATTTGGCCCTACCCACTTGGGTGTGGGCCTTTAAATATTACCAAGGGATGAACCCACAGAAAAACTGTGCCCACAGTTGCCTAGAAATCTCTACATCTCTCAGCCACCACCCTCTCTGGACCCTAAGAACCCAGGAATTTACTCCCTGGACCATAAGAAACCATAAATTATGTTACATTTTAAAAACCAAATGTAGAAAATGATAGTGGCTTTATATATTAAAAAAAAAGTTCAAAAAGCTACCCATCCCCCTAATTACATATATAATGATAGTAATTTTGTAGTAGTTGTGTTTAAAGAAAAGCCACTTAAATCAGGTTGATTTAAAGGTAATGGCTACAGTTCTAAGCACACTATTAGGAATAACCCCCATTAAACACTGTGGGCCTTACTTCTAAGTCAGCCTTCCCCAACCTGATACTCTCCAGATGTGTTGGACTACAACTCCTATCATCTCCCCAGCCAGCATGGTCAATGGCTCTCAGGCCTGAGCTGATGTGAGGTGTAGTCCAACTCACCTGGAGTCCATCAGCTTGGGGAAGGTTGTTCTAAGTCAGTCCTTAGGATTGCAACTGTGCATGTTTTCCTTTCACATAAACTATCACATTGAAGGGCTAAGAGAAATTGCTGGCTTAACCACTACTGTTACCTGGGGCTATAAATCTGAACAGATGTTATCATCAGTTTCAGTGGGATGATCTGCTTGAAATCAATGGCAAGGTGTGACAAAATATATGGAGTGCTATTTTACTCATTTGCTGAAGGGAAAAAATCAATTTCTTGAGTCTTTCCTTAGGCCTCAATATTTGCAGAATTATTAACAGCTGGATTCGTACCTCATCTTGGATAAATTGAATTTGACATGAAAGTTGTCCAACATTTCACATTTTTCTGAGGATGAAGCAGACCTGGACAAGCTGGTCATTTCACTTCCCAGCTGAGACCTTTGCTCAAATTCAGCAGAGCTGTTTTCCCATGAGTCATCATCTGTGGTGAAATCTGCATTATGAACAGTCATGCACCTCAACCTGTAAAAAACATCATTGACAAATATCAACACACACCATGCTCTGCTATCCTAAGAGTTGTTCCCATTGGTAGGATGTGCAGCCGGGAGCATCAAGCAACAGCAAAAGGCAAGGATACTAATCTTTTGAGAAGTGGTGTAGTGGAAGGGGAATGCAGAGGAGCACAGCTCTGGGACTTTTTTCAGAACAGGAGCAATGACATCATCTGCCAGAGGGCTAGGGCAATTGAGATAATGAGGCTTTCAAACTTTACTATAGATTGTAATAGAAAATGAAGAAAATAATCAAGCAGAGGCTGGATCCTAGGGATGTATAGATTTTGTAAAATCTGTTCCGTCTGTGTTTCATGGCTTGTCAGGTGCCTTTCGTTCTGTCATCTGTCCATTGGCGGAATCAGATTTTTCCAATTCCCTGAATTTGTGCAAATTTGCACTTGCAAAAATGCACAGATCCCCCCCCCCCCCATTGCTCAAATCACACACCCCAAAATGCACATTTTCAAGTTTTAGCCTATGGAGAAATGTGCATTTTCAGCCAGTTTTTTTAAAAAATATATATTTTTCTACAACTACATTTGCGTAAAATTCTGAAAAGTAAAAAAAAAAGTTAGGAAGTCCGCGGAGTCCATGCAACTTGGGAAAAACCAGACTGCTCGGGAAAAACCAGACTGCTGCAGAATCCATGAGTCAGATTCATAGAAATCCAAACTCATTTGATTCCTTTGTGGTTTTCTCCGATACTTCTAGGTACTTCTTTCCTTTTCTTTGATGGAATTTTCTTGAGACTAGCAGTTTAAATGATAACACCTCTTCACAAAATTAAAGCTCAATGTGTTTTACAAGTTGAACCTATGCCATCAGAAGTAAGCACCACTGAGCCTAATGGAGCTTACTCCCAGATAACAAACTATGCATAGGATTGCAGTAAAACTTAATTGTGAGATTTCATTAGTAGGGCAGAGGCAACATCCAGTTAATGAAAATTTTCACACTGTATTCTATACCACAAGGGTGGGCAATGTGTGGCCCTCTAGATGGCCTACAACTCCCATCAACCCTAACCAGCATAGCCAATGATGAGGGATCATGGGAGTTGTAGGCCAAAACATCTGAACAGCCACAAGTTGCCCACCCAGCATGGCAGGGGGGATGAGGCTGTCTCACTTAATCACAAGGAGGACAAATGACCTAGAAGTGTGTATTCTTACCAGAGAAACCTAAATTTGTCTAGGGTCAGAGTTAAGGTTAGTGACTTCCATATGCTTCTTCAAGGCACCAGGAAGTTGGTCTCCTGTCAAGTTCTCTTTCATTTCATAAGATAATTGGGGGCAAGGCAAAAACTGTTCCAAGATGAGGAATCTTAAACGAAATTCACACAACCAGTTGTTACTTTTAAACAAACACTTAACATCCTTTCCAGAGCAATCCTATGGTGGAGAGGGAATGAGAAGCCATAGTGAAGGAACCACCAAATCCAAAGTCCTGCTGGGTCAGCATTTTTCCTTTCTCTTTTCTTTCTTTCCTCATACATAGACTCCCATTGATTCCAATGGGAGGGGAGAGGAAATAAGTATCCAGCTCTAAGCCTGGTGTACTTTTCCTTTGCTTCAGGAGCACGTTGGAGGAACAGGAGAGGTTTGGATATGACAGGCCCTAAGCTTCCCCTGATCTGCCCCTGACATGCCAAAGGAATACATCCCTTTTGCTCTTATCACTGTCAGAGCACCAACATTAGAGTGGAAAGAGTGGTAGAGGTTTCCATTCCACAATGAGAAGGGTTCTGGGGGTGGTCCTTCTTCTCCACAGCAGAGAGAGAGAGAAGGGACCATAAGATGGCAGTCTCAGCTGATGCTCTTATAGGGTATAGAGTATAGCCTCCACATCAACAGTGCTGAAAACCACTTCCATGTGATAGGATTGCCTTCTCCAATATGAACCTGCCCACTTGCTAAAGCAGCCTTACCCAACCTCATGCCCTTCAGATATTTTGGACTACAAGTCCAAGAATTCTTGACTATTGGCCATGCTGGCTAAAGCTGATGAGAGTTGAAGTCCAAAACATCTGGAGGGGACCAGGTTGGTGAAGGCTGCAAGAGTATTTCAGCCAGCATTAGCTATTAATATCAAATGTGGGTCTTAGTATCAAATAAAACATCTCCTACCCATTTTCCTCAGTGGAAACTTTCAGCAGAGGTGTCCTTTCTGTCAAACAGCTATCTTTTGATCTTGCGCTGAAGAATTTGGGTAAGGTGAAATGATACCTTTAAAAGAATGAAAAAAAGAGTTAATTTCCACTGCTGTATATAGGGTTAGTGTTGTTATTAAGTGAAAATATATTAAAATACAACTAATTAGATACTAGATTTAGCAAATGAACTAATAGATAATAGATTTAGCAAATGAATCCACCCAAGGGTATGTGTTACAGCTGGCAAGCAAAATTATCTCCATTCTTCACTTTAGACCGCCTCCTGATTTTATGATTTCAGGTGCTCTTCATCAACACAGCCTCAGACAATAGTTGCCCCAAGCAAAATAAAGGCTCAGGTCCAATAGAGGTCCATACTATAGAAGAGAACTGACCAACAGACCAAGCTTCAAAATATTTGGACCCAAGGAATATACAGGGCATAACGTATTACTGGACTTAACTGAATTGTTATTGTTCATTGAACTAATTGTTATTGAAAGCATTCAGATGCTATGGATTAAAAGTGTAAAAGAAAAAACCTACAAATATACTAAAGGCTATAATTTCCCTTTGACAAACTTTGTTCCAGCTTCACCCATTCCTGGAAAAGGCAGATCTGGCTACAGTCACCTCTCTATATGACTTGCTCAGCTCCTGATTGGCTATCCTTGACTTGATCCTAACCAACAGAGAGATGACTTAATGGATAAAGTAGCAGTTACAGGAATTCTGAGGGAAAGCGACCATGTTATACTTGAGTTCTTGGTTCTAAGGGAAGCAAAAGCCGAGTGTAGTCAAATGCATACCCTGGATTTTAGGAAAGCTGATTTTAATAAACTCAGAACAATGATAAGTAATGTCTGTTTCCCGCCTCCCAGCTGAGCAGAGCAGAGCAAGCTGCTCCAGCTGGTCCAGGGACTACAGAAGCAAGCAAGCTCCCAGAGAGCGAGCGACCAGAGTGAGCAGACAGGGGGAGCTAACAGGAGTTGGCCAGGGGAGTTGCAGTGGTAGAAGAGACAAAGAGACAGAGGCTAAGAGGTAAGTGGGCTGCAGGAAGCCCAGGAGGCTGCCCTTTATCCTTCTGAGTGGCTGTGAGCTCACCAGGTGCTTCTGAGAGCTCCAACTGAATTGGGGTGTGTGGCCTGAGTACTCCCAGCAGCTGAGTGGGCGGGAAGCTTCAGTCTGTTTCCCGCCTCCCAGCTGAGCAGAGCAGAGCAAGCTGCTCCAGCTGGTCCAGGGACTACAGAAGCAAGCAAGCTCCCAGAGAGCGGGTGACCAGAGCGAGTGAACAGGGGGAGCAAACAGGAGTTGGCCAGGGGAGTTCAGCGGGGGAGGTCAAGGGGAGGCCCCTAACATTTTTTTTTTCATTTTTTATTTTTTATTTTTTAACTATCTTTTTTCCATTTATTTGTCTTGTAACACACACTGTCACACCAGTGGGACTCTGCTTTTAACCTCTACTGAGTAGAGGAGCAGGCACAGGCTAGTCTAGAACAATCACAAAGCTAGACACAAAAAGGGAAAAGAGACAATGGAAGGACAGGACTCTCCAGTGGTGGAGACCTGCAAGGTGTGTGCAATGTTTGTTTTCCTGCCTGAGAACAACATGGCCTACACCTGCAACAAGTGCAAGTTGATCACGCTGCTGGAAGAAAAAGTAAGTGGACTGGAGCGGCGACTGTCGACCCTCCGGGGAATAAGAGAACACGAAGAGTTCTTGGACAGAATGGGGGAACTACAGCAGCAAAGGGAAGACCAGAAGCTTGAAGAGCAACAGCAAGATGAGGCAGTGGGAAATGCTGAGGTGAAGAAAAACGGAGTAGAGGATACTCCTTGGAAAAGGGTGACAGTTAGAAGAAAAAGAACTAGACGCCACCCTGCACCAGTGGAAGCAGTGGAGCTGTGGAACCGACTCCAGGTATTTGCAGATGAGCCTGCAGAGGAAGAATCACAGGGGAACCTACATGAGAGTGAGCAAGAGGCTGAAGGTCAGTCAAACAGAGGCAGTGAAACCCAGGCCTACAACAAGAAGAAGAGAAGAGTGGTAGTAGTGGGAGACTCCTTGCTGTGTGGGATCGAGACACAAGTATGTCGCAAAGACCCGTGGACTCGCCAGGTACGTTGTCTCCTGGGAGGACGGATTAGAGATGTGACTGAAAGGTTGCCTGCACTCATAAAGCCCACTGACAGGTATCCCTTTCTTCTCATCCATGTGGGAACAAATGATACTGCCAAGCAGAGCTACGAAGAAATCACGTCAGACTTTGACGCTTTGTGAAGGAAACTCAAGAACTTTGGGGTGGGCCCAAATAGTTTTCTCATCCATCCTTCCAGTAGTTAGAAGAGAGACAGAAAGGGAACGAATAATAATCCGGGTGAATGACTGGCTATGAAGGTGGTGCCGATGAGAGAGATTTGGATTCTGGGACCACGGGCTATACTTCCTGTAAGATGGGCTGTTGGCAAGGGACGGGTTGCACCTCACAAAGGATGGGAAGAATGTGTTTGGCCACAGCATGAAGAACTTCATCAGGAGGGCTTTAAACTGAATCCTACGGCGAAGGGAGATGTAATGTTGGGGGTAACAATGGACGTAGGTGCATGCACTGCAACGGAGAGAACAGCTCTGATAGCGCCCAATAATAGTCTTCAGACACATGTAGGAAGAAAGCCAGACTATGAAGCACATGGTCTTCGATGTCTATATACTAATGCCCAGAGTATGGGAAACAAACAGAACAAACTTGAACTCTTAATACAGGAGGGAAATTATGACTTTATAGGTATAACTGAGATTTGGTGGGATGACTCTCATGACTGGAATACAGCAATTGAAGGATATAACTTGTTCAAAAAGAACAGGAGGAACAGAAAGGGAGGTAGGGTTGCAAAATATGTGAAAAATACATATTTCTGCACAGAAATACAGGAGGATGAGCTTGGTAGCCCCATCGAGAGCATCTGGATCAAAATAAATGGAGCAAAGAATAAAAGGAACCTGGTGGTCGGAGTCTACTACCGGCCACCCAATCAAGGAGAAGACGAGGATGAAACTTTTGAAAAGCAAATAGCCAATGTTTTAAGGAAGCATGATGTAGTAGTAATGGGGGACTTCAATTTCCCCGATATTTGTTGGGAGACAAATTCTGCAAAACATGGCCCCTCCAGGAAATTCCTGACTTGTGTGGTGGATAACTTCCTCCTACAGAAAGTAGAGGAGGGAACTAGAGGATCGGCTATCCTTGACTTGATCCTAACCAACAGAGATGACTTAGTGGATAAAGTAGCAGTTACAGGAACTCTGGGGGAAAGCGACCATGTTGTACTTGAGTTCTTGGTTCTAAGGGAAGCAAACGCCGAGTGTAGTCAAACGCGTACCCTGGATTTTAGGAAAGCTGATTTTAATAAACTCAGAACAATGATAAGTAAGGTCCCATGGCAAGCGACACTAACGAGAAAAGGACTCCAAGGTGGGTGGGAGCTTTTAAAAAAGGCAATTCTCAAGGCACAATCACAAACCATTCCAACAAGAAGAAAAGGTGGAAGACAACAGAAGAAGCTAATGTGGCTTCACAAAAAGCTTAGAGATGACCTGAAAACAAAAAAGGACACATATAGGAAGTGGAAAGAAGGCCAAGCAAGAAAGGAAGAGTACAGGCAGGTAGCACAGAATTGCAGGGATGGTGACAGGAAGGCTAAAGCTGAGAACGAGCTGAGGTTAGCGAGGGATGCTAAAAGCAACAAAAAGGTTTTCTTCAGCTACGTGCATAGTAAAAGATAGAGGAAAGAAATGGTGGTTCAGCTATTAAATAAGGATGACAAAATGATAACAGATGACAAAGAAAAGGCAGAGGTGCTCAATTCCTACTTTGGCTCGGTCTTTTCCCAAATGAGGGTCTATGATCCCCCTGGCAAAGGTGACATACAGGCTGAAAGGGCAGGATTGTAGCTTGAGATCGATAGGCATATGGTCAAGGAACACCTAATTACTTTGAATGAGTTCAAATCCCTAGGGCCAGATGAACTGCATCCTAGAGTAATGAAGGAACCGGCAGAAGAACTCTCAGAGCCACTGTGACTTTCATCTTTGAGAAATCATGGAGGACGAGTGAACTGCCAGATGACTGGAGGAGGGCTAATGTTGTCCCTATCTTCAAAAAGGGCAAAAAGGAGGAACCTGGGAACTACAGACCAGTCAGTCTGACATCAATCCCTGGGAAAATTCTGGAGCAGATCATAAAGCAATCCATCTGGAAGCACCTTGACAACAATGCAGTGATTACTCAAAGCCAACATGGATTTGTCAAGGACAAATCCTGCCAGGCGAATCTGATCTCATTTTTTGATCAAGTAGCTTCCCTTGTGGACTGTGGGAATGTTATAGACATCATATCATATACCTCGACTTCAGCAAAGCTTTTCACAAAGTGCCCCATGATATCATGATGAGCAAACTAGCTCAAAGTGGGCTAGATGAAACAACGATCCGGTGGATCCACAGTTGGCTACAGAGTCGGACTCAAAGAGTTCTTATCAATGGGATCTTCTCCAACTGGGGAGAGGTAACAAGCGGGGTACCGCAGGGCTCAGTCCTGGGCCCAGTGCTCTTCAACATTTTTATGAATGACTTGGAGGAGGAGGTGCAGGGAATGCTGATCAAATTTGCAGATGACACAGAATTGGGCGAGATAGCTAATACTTTGGAAGACAGAAACAAAATTCAAAGTGATCTTGATAGACTGGAGTGCTGGGCAGAAAGCAACAGAATAAAATTTAATAGGGATAAAGGCCAAGTTCTGTACCTAGGAAAAAGAAACCAAATGCACAGTTACAAGATAGGGGATACGTGGCTCAACAACACTACAAGTGAGAAGGATCTTGGAATTGTTGTAGATCACAAGCTGAATATAAGCCAAAAATGGGATGTGGCTGCAAAAAAGGCAAACACTATTTTGAGCTGCATTAATAGAAGCATAGCTTCCAAATCCCGGGAAGTACTAGTTCCCCTCTACTCAGCACTGGTTAGGCCTCATCTGGAGTACTGTGTCTAGTTCTGGGCACCACACTTTAAGAAGGATGCAGACAAACTGGAGAGGGTTCAGAGGAGGGCAACAAAGATGATCAGGGGACTGGAAACAAAGCCCTATGAAGAGAGACTGAAAGAACTGGGCATGTTTAGCCTTGAGAAGAGAAGGCTGAGGGGAGATATGATAGTGCTCTTCAAGGACTTGAAAGGTTGTCACAGAGAGGAAGGCCAGCATCTTTTCTCGATCATCCCAGAGTACAGGATAGAGAATAATGGGCTCAAGTTACAGGAAGCCAGATTCCAGCTGAACATCAGGAAAAACTTCCTGACTGTTAGAGCAATACGACAATGGAACCAATTACCTGGGGAGGTGGTGGGCTCTCCCACACTGGAGGCATTCAAGACAAGGCTGGACAGCCACCTGTCAGGGATGCTCTGACTTGGATTCCTGCATTGAGCAGGGGGTTGGACTTGATGGCCTTGTAGGCCCCTTCCAACCCTACTATTCTATGATTCTATGATTAGATTGCTGCAATTTGTTTATTTTATTAATTTTAAAAAATACGGCTGCCTTTCTCTCCCAAGCTCTCCCAAGGCGGCTCACAGCAATAAAATTCATTAAAAAATAGTTAAACTATTAAAAGCCTTAAAAACATAAACAACAAAATAGTGATAAAAGCAACAATAAGAGCCACCAAAAAACCATCAACAGAAATCATATCAAGAGAAGGCCATGGTAAAGTAATACATTTTCAAGGCCTTCTTAAAAGCCTGCAATGACAGAGCATGGTGGACCTCTGATGGCAATTTGTTCCAAAGATATGGAACCACTGCAGAGAAGGCCCTCTCACATGTGGTCACCCACCTGCAATGCAGTCAACAGGGGCTAGGGATGTTGGAGAAATCCTCAGTGGATTCAAATGAGTTCAGATTTCTATGAAACTGACCCACAGATTCTGCAGCAGACTGGCTTTTTCCAAGCCACGTGGGTTACATGGACTTGCAGATCTGTCTTTTACTTTGGGGAGGTGTTTGCAGAAATGCACACTTGCGCTAATGCACATTAGCACAAGTGAGCATTAGTGCTGGTGTAACAAAATTCTTGTACATCCCTTTAAAAAAATAAAATTCCATCAATGAATGGACAGCAGAACAAAAGATGCCTGACAATCCACAAAACAAATGGAACAGATTTAACAACACCCATACATCCCTAACAGGGGCTGCCCTTGAAAAGCATTCAAAACCTGTAGCTGGTGCAAAATGAAGCAGTCAGATTGCTCTGTACACTTTTTACACCATATCATAACAGTCATATGCCACCTGAAATGGCTTTTGATTAATTTCCAGTCCCAACTCAAGGTTCTGGTATTTATCTATAAAACCCTAAAGGGCTTCGTGGCGGGATATCTGAGAAATCACCTCCTCCCAGATGAAACTGCCTGTAGGTGGATATTATCTTTGGAAGCCCTGTTGTCTGACCCATCACCAAACAGGATTGGTTGGTGGTAATGCAAGACAGGGCCTTTTCTGTGGCAGCACACCAATTCTGGAATTCTTTTCCAAAGAAGTTAAGACTATCCCCTCTCCTGATGGCATTTAGTCAGGAAGTAAACACTTTTGTATTCCTTATGGCTTTTAATGTTTTTTTAATATATGACTGAACTCTGCTCCTTCTAATTGTAAGGTTTTAATTTTAATTTGTTACTTATGGTGTTTTGTTTGGAAAAAAATATGTTGCATTTTTTTTGGAAAATAAAAGTAAAACACAATTCTATAAGAAGGAAGTGTTGTAATAGCAATGGCAGGGGATCACATCAAAAAAGAGTGCAAGCTAAGGGTTGATCTGTCCTTGGAGTTTTAAAAGCAGCTATTAGGTGCAATAGCAAGGAACACTCAGGATGGACAGCTAATTAGCAGCTTTGGATGCATCTGAGAGCTTTGGATGCAAACAGGAGTCAGAAGGTATTGTATTTGTATTGTATTTTATATTTTTAACTGTTTTATGATATTTTATTTTTTTAACTGTTTGTAATCCACCCAGAATTATTGGGCTGATTGGAAATGAATGAATGAATGAATGAATGAATGGTGGGGGTATGTTGCCTAGCAGCCAGGTGGATCATTTCATTTAAAGGCTGGGGGGGTAGGTTTGGGTATAGAAAGACTAGCATGTTCAGTATTTTTTGTAAAAGTGGTGGTTTCATTCTGTTAGAAGCCTAGCCTGATTTTCTCTGCTGCTTGACGGTGTTACCTGTAAACTATTATTTACATCAGTCTTATTTTTACCATTTTGTTTGATTAACAGTAAAATTTTCCAAGCCCTTCACTTTCTGAATTTATTCTGCATTATTCAGCTATTTCTGCTAACAGGAAGCACATAGGTAAAGAAGAAACATGTAAAAATTAATATGCAGGGAGTATGGAACAAAACCCCTTCATGGATCACTGCCTTGTTGTGGCGAAGGGGCTTGCGTAACTCAGTGAAGCCATAAGCTATGCCGTGCAGGGCCACCCAAGACGGACAGGTCATGGCAGAGAGTTCTGACAAAATGTGGTCCACTGGAGAAGGAAATGGCAACCCACTCCAGTATTCTTGCCAAGAAAACCCCATGGAACGTATCACAAGGCTAAAAGATAAGACGCCGGAAGATGAGCCCCTGAGGTCGGAAGGTGTCCAATATGCTACTGGGGAAGAGCAGAGGGTATTTCCAAGTAGCACCAGAAAGAGTGAAGCGGCTGGGCCAAAGCCGAAAGGACACTCAGCTGTGGATATGTCTGGTGGTGAAAAGAAAATCCGATGCTGTAAAGAACAATATTGTTTAGGAACCTGGAATGTCAGATCTATGAATCAAGGTAAGTTGGAGGTGGTCAAACATGAGATGGCAAGATTGAACATCGACATCTTGGGAATCAGCGAACTAAAATGGACAGGCATGGGCGAATTTAATTCAGGTGACCATCATACCTACTATTGTGGGCAAGAATCCCTTAGAAGAAATGGAGTAGCCCTCATAGTCAACAAAAGGGTGGGAAAAGCAGTACTGGGGTACAATCTTAAAAATGATAGAATGATCTCAGTCCGAATCCAAGGCAAACCATTCAACATCACAGTAATTCAAGTCTATGCCCCAACCACTGAGGCCGAAGAAGCTGAGGTTGATCGGTTCTGTGAAGACCTACAACACCTTCTAGAACTAACACCCAAAAAAGATGTCCTCTTCATCATAGGGGATTGGAATGCTAAAGTAGGAAGTCAAGAAATCACCGGGATAACAGGCAGGCATGGCCTTGGTGTACAAAATGAAGCAGGACAAAAGCTAATAGAGTTTTGCCAAGAGAACATGCTGATCATAGCAAACACTCTTTTCCAACAGCACAAGAGGCGACTCTACACATGGACGTCACCAGATGGTCAATATCGAAATCAGATTGATTATGTCCTTTGCAGCCAAAGATGGAGACGCTCCATACAGTCAGTAAAAACAAGACCTGGAGCTGACTGTGGCTCAGATCATGAGCTGCTTCTTCCAAATTTCGGCTTAAATTGAAGAACGTCGGGAAAACCACTAAACCGTTCAGGTATGACCTAAATCATATCCCTGATGAATATACAGTGGAGGTGAGGAATAGATTTCAGGGATTAGACCTGATAGAGTGCCTGAGGAACTATGGACGGAGGTCCGTAACATTGTTCAGGAGGCAGCAACGAAATCCATCCCAAAGAAAAAGAAATGCAAGAAAGCCAAGTGGCTGTCTGATGAGGCTTTACAAGTAGCTCACGAAAGAAGGGAAGCGAAAAGCAAGGGAGAAAGGGGAAGATATACCCAACTGAATGCAGAGTTCCAGAGAATAGCAAGGAGAGACAAGAAGGCCTTCTGAAATGAACAATGCAAAGAAATCGAGGAAAACAACAGAATGGGAAAGACTAGAGATCTCTTCAAGAAAATCGGAGATCTCAAGGGAACGTTTTGTGCAAAGACGGGCATGATAAAGGACAAAGAAGGCAGGGACCTAACAGAAGCAGATGAGATTAAGAAGAGGTGGCAAGAATACACAGAAGAACTATACAGGAAAGATCTGAATGTCCCTGATAGCCATGATAGTGCGGTCACTGAACTTGAGCCGGACATCCTAGAGAGTGAAGTCAAGTGGGCCTTAGGAAGCATTAGTAACAACAAAGCTAGCGGAGATTACAGTATTCCAGCCGAGCTATTTAAAATCCTAAAAGATGATGCTGTTAAAGTGCTGCATTCAATATGCCAACAAATCTGGAACACTCAGCAGTGGCCACAAGACTGGAAAAGGTCAGTTTACATTCCAATTCCAAAGAAGGGCAATGCCAAAGAGTGTTCAAACTACCGCACCATTGCGCTCATTTCACATGCCAGCAAGGTGATGCTCAAAATCCTACAAGCTAGGCTTCAGCAGTATGCGAACCGAGAACTACCGGAAGTACAAGCTGGGTTTAGAAGAGGCAGAGGAACTAGAGATCAAATCGCCAACATTCGCTGCATCATGGAGAAAGCAAGAGAATTCCAGAAAAACATCTATTTCTGCTTCATTGACTACGCTAAAGCCTTTGATTGTGTAGATCACAACAAACTGTGGCAAATTCTTAAAGCGATGGGAGTACCAGACCACCTTACCTGTCTCCTGAGAAACCTGTACGAGGGTCAAGAAGCAACAGTAAGAACCAGACATGGAACAACCGATTGGTTCAAAATTGGGAAAGGAGTACGACAAGGCTGCATATTGTCACCCTGCTTATTTAACTTATATGCAGAGTACATCATGAGAAATGCCGGGTTGGATGAATCAGAGGTCGGAATTAAGATTGCTGGGAGAATTATCAACAACCTCCGATATGCAGACGATACCACCCTAATGGCAGAAAGCGAAGAGGATCTCAAGAGCCTCTTGTTGAGGGTGAAAGAGGAGAGTGCAAAAGCTGGTTTGAAACTCAACATTAAAAAAACTAAGATCATGGCATCTGGCCCCATCACTTCCTGGCATATAGAAGGGGAAGAAATGGAAGCAGTGACAGATTTTACTTTCTTGGGCTCCAAGATCACCGCAGACGGTGACTGTAGCCATGAAATTGAAAGACGCTTGCTCCTTGGGAGGAAAGCTATGGCCAACCTAGACAGCATAGTAAGAAGCAGAGACATCACCTTGCCGACAAAGGTCCGTCTAATCAAAGCTATGGTTTTCCCAGTAGTAATGTATGGCTGTGAGAGCTGGACTATAAGGAAGGCTGAGTGCCGAAGAATTGATGCTTTCGAACTGTGGTGCTGGAGAAGACTCTTACGAGTCCCCTGGACTGCATGGAGGTCAAATCAGTCCATCCTAAAGGAAATCAACCCTGAGTGCTCATTGGAAGGACAGATACTGAAGCTGAAGCTCCAATATTTTGGCCACCTAATGCGAAGAGAAAACTCCCTGGAAAAGACCCTGATGCTGGGAAAGACTGAAGGCAAAAGGAGAAGGGGACGGCAGAGGATGAGATGGCTAGATAGCATCACGGATGCAATGAATATGAACTTGAGCACGCTCCGGGAGAGAGCGCAGGACAGGAAGGCCTGGTGTGCTATGGTCCATGGGGTCACGAAGAGTCGGACACGACTGAATGACCAAACAACAACAATGGAACAAAAAGGGAATAAAGAAATAAAGTCATGAAAAGTAACAAATGGTGGTCCAGATACAGAACTGGTGGTCCATGAACAACAGATAACTAGCAAAGTATTTCCTAAGTGCCTTTGCAAGCAATGGAGCATGAACAACTAATCAAGATTAATGAAAAGATGACTAGATAGTGTTCCATTCATTAATTGTACAGCCTCTGTAGTATAGGGGGGGAAAGTCTTCCATGCAAAAAGGAGAAAGTATAGCCTGTCCGAGCATAACCATAACTGCTGCCAAGGCATTATGCTTTTATTGCATTATATATTCTGAGCACAGTTGCAATGCAGCTGGGAATGTTGCTAATCATTATGATGATCAGTTTAGCATAAAGACAGCTGTAGTGTTAACCCCCTGACACCTGCTATCCAATACTTTATGGAACTGATCTACCAATCCTCTTTTTTATGAATTTGCTATTGGTCACAGAGATTTTGGAATGAAGTGATCTTATATATATAATTCAAAGTCAGGAGTTAGTTGGTCATCCCTTTTTGATTGCCTTCCCATTGACTAATTCTCGTGAAACACATGTCATTGAAAAGCTCTTGACATGCAGATTCCACTAATAACAATATAGTTTTCACTA
This sequence comes from Heloderma suspectum, assembly GCF_057233095.1. Taxonomy (NCBI): domain Eukaryota; kingdom Metazoa; phylum Chordata; class Lepidosauria; order Squamata; family Helodermatidae; genus Heloderma; species Heloderma suspectum. The sequence continues at coordinate 121,455,285 of NC_139460.1, read as the reverse complement.
TGATTCAAAAGTTGGAGTTTATTTCTGTCCATAAAGCTGACATTGTCATCTGGGATGAAGTGTCAATGATCGTGTAGACAGGCTGCTGAAGGAGCTCATAAGCAATTACACCCCATTCAGTGGCAAGGCTATTATGTTTGGTAGTGACTTTAAGTAGACCTTGCCCGTTGTCCCACCGGGCACCCGTGCAGCCATCATGGGCCAGTCTTTCAAGAAATCCAATGCCTGGAACAGTGTCATCAAATTCCAGCTTACTCAGAATATGCACACCCTGGACAGTGAATCTGAATTTACGGTACTGCGGAAGAGTTCCCAGCTGATGGAGAAGACACGATCAAGATCCCAGACTCATTCATTCATTCATTCATTCATTAAATTTCTTACTTGTCCATCTGGCCAGTCACCCAGCCACTCTGGGCTATGTACAATAATACAAACAGTTTAAAAACAATAAAATTACACATTAAAACATCATTTGCTAAAATTTCTCTAGCCCACTCCAAATGCCTACCTGAACAACCAAATTTTCAACGCGTGACGGAAGCTCATTAAAGAGGGGGTATGGTGGAGTTCCCTAGGGAGGGAGTTCCACAGGGTGGGGGCCACCACAGAGAAGGCCCTCTCCCTCGTCCTCACCAGTCTAGCTCACGAGTCCAAAATGACCCCCAGGCTGCAGACCTGGTCTTTCAAGGGTAGCCGTACCCCATTCAACACCAGGTCAACGTCCCCCAGCCTCCTCTTGTCTCCCACCAAAAGTACCTCGGTCTTGTCAGGGTTCAGCTTCAGCTTATTCCTCCCCATCTAGCCACTCACCATCTCCAGACATTTGGACAGGGATTCTATGGCCAACCTTGGTGAAGATTTGAATGAGAGGCAGAGCTGCATGTCATCCACATATTGATGACACCGCACCCCAAACCTCCTGGTGATAGCCCCCAGTGGCTTCACATAGATGTTAAATAGCATCGGGGAGAGGATGGAACCCTGTGGCACCCCACAAGTGAGCAGCCATAGGTCCAAGACCTCCTCTCCCAGTGCTACCCTCTGGTACCTGCCGGAGAAGAAGGACCGGAACCACCGTAATGCAGTGTCTCCAATGCCCAACCCCTCCAGGCGGTCCAGGAGGATACAGTGGTCAACGGTATCAAAAGCCACTGAGAGGTTGAGGAGAACAAGGAAGGAGCATTTGCCCCTATCTAAAGCCCCCCTCATATCATCCACCAAGGCAACCAAGGCCATTTCTGCCCCATGCCCAGGCCTGAAGCCCAACTGAAATAGATCTAGATAATCAGCTTCTTCCAAGTGTGCCTTCAACTGCATTGCCACCACCCGTACAATCACCTTGCCCAAAAATGGCAGATTTGAAACAGGGTGAAAGTTGTTCAGAACTTGGGGATCCAAGGAGGGCTTTTTTAAAAGCAGTCTTATCACTGCCTCCTTGAGAGCTGATGGCATCACTCCCTCCTCAAGGGAGGCATTTACCACCACCCTGATCCCCTCACCCAGCCTCTCTCTGCAGCTCATAATGAGCCAAGATGGGCAAGGATCAAGTAAGCAGGTGGTCAGCCTTACAGATGAAAGCACCTTGTCCATTTCATCAGAAGGAAGAAGCTGGAACTGATCCCAGAAAACCGGTTTGCCACAGGCCGCCTCTTGCTCACTAACTGTATCCATGGCACATGGAATAACACTCCTAATCTGATCAATTTTATCTGCAAAGTGCCTTGCCAAGGCTTCACAGGAGGCCTTAGAATGCTCCAGAGGTTCTGGAGCAACTGGACTGACCAGGCTCTGGACCACTTGGAACAGCCTCCTGGGACAGCACTCTGCAGACGCGATAGAGGCAGCATAATTCCTTTCTTGCTGCCTTCACCACCACGTGATAGGCTGAAGATACAGCTCTAGCCCGTGTCTGATAATCTTTGGAGCTTCCGCCACCGGCACTCTAGCCGTCTCACTTCCTGTTTCAGAACTCGTAACCATGGATTGAACCATGGTGCAGTCCGAGCCCTGTTCAGGGGGAGAGGGCATTTCGGAGCCATCTGATCTAATGCCCCAGTGATTGAGGCATTCCAGCCACCCACCAGGGCCTCGACCGAGTGGCCATTTGCATGCTCCAGAGAATCAGCAAGCACATTCAGGAATCCATTTGGATCCATAAGATGCCTGGGGTGGACCATTTTAATGGGTTCTCCACCCCTGCGGAGGGGTTGTGGAACCAAGAAGTCCAATGTCACCAGATAATGATCTGACCATGATGGGGGGGGTGGATATACCCCTGACTTCCAGATCACTCCCCACTTCTCCAGAAACAAACACAATGTCTAGCACATGACCAGCTACATGGGTGGGCCCAGTTGGAATAGGGTGCAGCTCCCAGGAAGCCATGGTCTCCATAAACTCCCAAGGTGTCCCCATGAGGACAGCTTCTGAATGTACATTGAAGTCCCCCAACACCAATAAGTTAGGGGACTGTACACGCACATCAGAGACCACCTCAAGCACCTCGGCCAGGGAGTCAGTCGTACAGCCAGGTGGGCGGTACACAAGCAGAAACTGCAGACTGCCCTTCGATCCCTCCAGTACATGCACCTCCAGTACATGCACTTGGGAAACCTTGGTGTCTCAGAGAGGGGGTCTGGTGAAGACCAAGGACTCCTGGTAGATAACAGCCACTCCCCCTCCCTGATCCCCAGCCCTCGGCTGCTGTGCATAGAAAAATCCAGCTGGACACATGGCCGCCAGAGTTGGAGCAGCAGCCTTGGCCAGCCAGGTCTCCATAATACATGCCAGGTCTACACCCTCATCCTGGATCATATCATAGATGACAGATGTTTTCTGGGTAACAGACCTGGCATTGCAGAGCAGCAAACGAAGGCCAGAAGATGGAGCAAAAAAGCCATCCTTTTGCTCTGGACAGGCCCGGAACAGGGGACAGATATTACACATCTCTCCCTTGTTACATGGCATGGCCTGCCCCTAGCGCTCCGCCAGCACCTGCCGCCCAGCCTCTGTATATTCTGGCCCCCAATGCTCCCCCCACTGCCTCCATCAAGTGGACACATGTCCCCTCTCTCCCGCCTATCAGGCAGGCTACCCACCCCTACAAAAACAACAGAATCCCCCAAAAAACCCACCTCATGCATTGTTAATGAGGACATTGTCACTGCTGTCTATGGGACTGTCTTAGCAAGGCAGCTGTACATGCTAAGGCAGGCAAGGTCATTCTGTGTCCCAAGAACGAGCACTGTGACTACATCAAATAGATGGTATCGGACAGAATGGAAGGTGAGGGAAGGATCTACTTGAGCACAGATGAAGTCACTTGCGATGATGCGAGGCTTGATGTGCAATACCCTTTGGAGTTTCTAAACACTTTCAAAGCCAAGCAAGTTGACTCTGAAGAAGGGCATTGTGGTCCTCCTGCTAAGGAATCTAGATGTGACACAGGGTCTTATCAATGGCACAAGGTTCATCAGGCTTGCCTTGCACAACAACTAACCGCATCAGGAAGCCCTCACTGGACAGGCTAAGGGCAAGCAGATCTTCCTGCCAAGGATCAGCCTTACACTTTCCGACTCATCTCTCTCCTTCGATTTCAAGTGTCACCAGTTCCCCATTCTTCTGGCCTTTGCCATTAGCATCAACAAGAGCCAGGGGCAGACTGTGGACCAAGTTGCCATCTATCTGCCTACACTTGCCTTCTGCCATGGACAACTCTATATTGCCATGAGTCATGTGCGCTCATTGGCAAACTTCAAGATTCAAGTCGTCAATGGACCAGAACAAGGATGTTACAGTGGCTGCCTTAGAGTTAACACCAAGAACACTGTATTTAAGGAAGTTTTGTAAAGATAAAAGATGTAACACTATAAATGTTTCAATAAACACAGTTAGTTAATTAAACCCTTTGTTAGATTTGATTTTTCTCCATGAACTGTGTTCTCAAGTAACCAACTGGTTAGATATATACACAACATCATATGCAATACCTGGCCATTTAGAACCTAGATCAAGGTTGGTCAGACTTCAGGTTGCAGAATCTACTTTGCTTTTTACTAGAACCCTGACATCCGCTAAACAGATCCAAGGCCCAACATAGTAGCTCAGGAGAGACTACTGGGGGGGGGGCATACACTGGATCAAAGAACATTTGAGCACATATGCAAGCCAGGAATCTATTTTCAGCACCAGAACTGAGCTCACAGTCCTTCCACACTAAAATCCACTCCTGGTTTTCCCCTGAAGCTTTCATTGGGTTGTATCTAACACTTGCCCTCCACCAGCAGAACAAAAACTGCTGGCAAAATGGATTTCTCCTCCACACTGCAGCCCCCTAAGCACCTCACAAATCTGCGTCAGAGGGAGATAATTTGGGAGATAGGGGGCTGCAGAGGGGAGGAGAGCTAGTGGAAGTCCTTTTGCCCTGGTGGATGGCTTGGTTGTTTCATTTCACCAAGTTCAACCAGATAGTGTGGGTTAGAATGTTGTGTGAACAGCCCCACAGAGTTCTCATGATCGAGATCCCTGCCTTATCAGGATTTCCAATTATGAACTTAAAATTTAAAATATCCTGCTACATTTTGCATTTTTTCCAAAGGTCAGATGAAGAAGTTTCTAAATCACGAAATGGCAGAGGCGTGGCTAATCGGAAAAACACATGAGACTTCTGTTCCAGCCCCATGAACTGGAATTTATAAACATGTTTTGTCAACTGGCTATGTTTAGTCTGTAAGATCCAGGCTAGGCCAGAGATAATAGCTCATATATATCCGTCTTTTTTCTCTCATTTGTTTTCTTTTCTTTTAAATCCTTTCTCTTTAAAATGGATATGATATACTGTACTTAAATCTACTGTTTGAGGGTGTATAGAAATGTGCACACTCATTTATATATCTAGTACAAAATACATTAGTGATTGTTATAGGGTTGATTTTAAGCTTTATTATTATATAACAGTATAAAAATTATTAGTGATTTGTTATTATTATTTATCCTTATTACTATTATTATTATGAGACTGGTTAATAATGTTTTTGGCTGGTTAAATTGTTAAGCTCTACTATTATATATTAACTGAAGGGCAATATTACTGGAAATTAATTGTAGGCCCGCTGCTTTGCTAAGACTGATGAGATGATATTGAAATGTAAGGTTGATTATCTATGCTGTACTGAATTGTAATATTGCCAGTGTTATAGGTATAACTTTTAAGTAGAATGGTATTTGAAGTTTGTGGGTAATGGAGTTTAAATTTAATCCTTTTAAGTAATTTTTTATATTCTTTCATTTTCTTTCTTGCTTTCTTCTTCCTTTTCCTTCTTCTGTTTTCTTTTTTCTTTTTTCTCCTCTTTTTCATTATTGCTGTGTCCTCCTAAGAATACTGTATTGTTGGGAAACTGTAGGTAATGATTAGGTTGTTGGTACTGTTTATTTCATTTATAAAGATAAAAAATAGAATAAAAAGTATTTTCCAAAAAAAAGGATTTCCAATTCTGAGAGCTCTGTAAGCATATTCAGAGCCCTTTTCAGACCTTCATGCTCAATCACAAAGGGCTAACAGGCAGCTGGGCATGTGGGGACACTGGGAGTGGGACTTACATGTGCACCCATATCCCCCTCTCCACTTTAACCCTACACACAAGCAGGTGAATGCCTACACAGCTAAAGTGTGTGTTTGTTGTTGTTGTTTATTCTGTCAGTCGCTTCCGACTCTTCGTGACTTCATGGACCAGCCCACGCCAGAGCTTCCTGTCAGCTGTCGCCACCCCCAGCTCCCCCAAGGTCAAGCCCGTCACCTCCAGAATATCATCCATCTATCTTGCCCTTGGTCGGCCCCTCTTCCTTTTGCCTTCCACTTTCCCTAGCATCAGCATCTCCTCCAGGGTATCCTGTCTTCTCATGATGTGGCCAAAGTACTTCAGTTTTGCCTTTAAGATCCTTCCCTCAAGTGAGCAGTCTGGCTTTATTTCCTGGAGGATGGACTGGTTTGATCTTCTTGCAGTCCAAGGCACTCTCAGAATTTTCCTCCAGCACCACAGTTCAAAAGCATCTATCTTCCTTCGCTCAGCCTTCCTTATGGTCCAGCTCTCGCAGCCATAGGTTACTACAGGGAATACCATTGCTTGAACTATGCGGACCTTTGTTGTGAGTGTGATGTCTCTGCTCTTAACTATTTTATCAAGATTTGCCATTGCTGTCCTCCCAAGAAGTAAACGTCTTCTGATGTCCTGGCTGCAGTCAGCATCTGCAGTAATCTTTGCACCTAGAAAGACAAAGTCTGTCACTGCCTCCACGTTTTCTCCCTCTGTTTGCCAGTTATCAATCAAGCTGGTTGCTATAATCTTGGTTTTTTTGAGGTTTAACTGCAACCCAGCTTTTGCACTTTCTTCTTTCACCTTCATCATGAGGTTCCTCAGCTCCTCCTCGCTTTCAGCCATCAAAGTGGTATCATCTGCGTATCTGAGATTGTTAATTTTTCTTCCAGCAATTTTAACTCCAGCCTTGGCTTCATCAAGCCCAGCACGTCACATGATGTGTTCTGCATACAGGTTGAATAGGTAGGGTGAGAGTATACAGCCCTGCCGTACTCCTTTCCCAACCTTAAACCAGTCCGTTGTTCCATGGTCTGTTCTTACCATTGCTACTTGGTCGTTATACAGATTCCTCAGGAGGCAGACAAGATTACTTGGTATTCCTAGTCCACCAAGAACTTGCCACAATTTTAGGGATGTCAGAGAATTCCGCCACGGATCTCAGGGAGGCCGAATGCCAGCGCATTCAGCCCCCCAAAATCGGTGGCGGAATGGTGTGCCACCCCCCTGCCACCACCCCCCCCGGGATGGTACTTACCTTGGGCGGATCTTCCTGGCGGCGGCGGCTCTGGCAGCAGCTCCGGTGGCGGTTTGGCGGCAGCTGCGGCGGCTGCAGCGGCCGGTCTTCCGACCGGCTGCCGCCGCCATTTCCAGTTAAAAAAAAAAAGAAAAGTGATAGGCTACGTAAAGATTTACGTAGCCTATCACAGCTAGATTTTTAAAAAGCACTGTGATAGGCTACGTAAATGTTTACGTAGCCTATCACGGCTAATTTTTTTAAAAAAAACGCGATCCCTGTAGGTAATGATTAGGTTGTTGGTACTGTTTATTTCATTTATAAAGATAAAAAATAGAATAAAAAGTATTTTCCAAAAAAAAAAAAAAAAAGGATTTCCAATTCTGGCCATAGCCACCGCCGTTTGCGTCCCTGCAGTCAGCCGTGATAGGCTACATAAATGTTTACGTAGCCTATCACGGCTGATTTAAAAGAAAGAAAAAAACGCGTGTTCCGTATATTCTTGCCACCTTTTCTTGATCTCTTCTGCTTCTGTTAGGTCCTTGCCATCTTTGTTTTTGATCATACCTATTTTTGCCTGGAATTTACCTCCGATGTTTCTAATTTTCCAGAAGAGGTCTCTTGTCCTTCCTATTCTATTATCTTCTTCCGCTTCCGCGCATTGCTTGTTTAAAAATAATTCCTTATCTCTTCTGGCTAACCTCTGGAATTTGGCATTTAATTGGGCATATCTCCCCCTATCACTGTTGCCTTTTGCTTTCCTTCTTTCTTGGGCTGCTTCCAGTGTCTCAGCAGACAGCCATCTTGCCTTCTTGGTTTTCTTTTTCTTTGGGACGTTTTTTGTTGCCGCCTCCTGAACAATGTTGTGAACTTCTGTCCATAGTTCTATTTTTTGTTGTTTTTACCAACTGCATAGATGTCTGCCACCTTTGGCTACAAAGGATGTAGTCAATCTGATTTCGGTGTCGACCATCTGGTGAAGTCCATGTATAAAGTCATCTCTTAGGTTGTTGGAAGAGAGTGTTTGTTATGCACAGTGAGTTGTCTTGGCAAAATTCTATCAGCCTATGTCCTGCTTCATTTTGTTCTCCCAGACCATGCTTGCCTGTAATTCCAGGTGTCGTTTGACTACCCACCTTAGTGTTCCAGTCTCCTGTAATGAAAATAAAATCTTTGTTTGGCATACTATCCAGTAGGTGCTGGAGATCCTCATAGAACTGATCTACTTCTGCTTCTTCAGCATCTGTGGTTGGGGCATATATTTGGATCACTGTGATGTGAAATGGCTTACCCTGAATTTGAATTGAGATATTCTGTCATTTTTTGGATTGTATCCAAGTACTGCTTTAGCCACTTTATTATTAATTATGAAGGCTACTCCATTTCTTCTGTGGTCCTCTTGTCCATAGTAGATCTGGTGGTCATTTGATGTGAAGTGGCCCATTCCAGTCCATTTCAGTTGTTGTTGTTGTTCAGTCGTTCAGTCGTGTCCGACTCTTCGTGACCCCATGGACCATAGCACGCCAGGCCTTCCTGTCCTGCGCTCTCTCCCGGAGCGTGCTCAAGTTCATATTCATTGCATCCGTGATGCTATCTAGCCATCTCATCCTCTGCCGTCCCCTTCTCCTTTTGCCTTCAGTCTTTCCCAGCATCAGGGTCTTTTCCAGGGAGTTTTCTCTTCGCATTAGGTGGCCAAAATATTGGAGCTTCAGCTTCAGTATCTGTCCTTCCAATGAGCACTCAGGGTTGATTTCCTTTAGGATGGACTGATTGGACCTCCTTGCAGTCCAGGGCACTCGTAAGAGTCTTCTCCAGCACCACAGTTCGAAAGCATCAATTCTTCGGCGCTCAGCCTTCCTTATAGTCCAGCTCTCACAGCCATACATTACTACTGGGAAAACCATAGCTTTGATTAGACGGACCTTTGTCGGCAAGGTGATGTCTCTGCTTCTTACTATGCTGTCTAGGTTGGCCATAGCTTTCCTCCCAAGGAGCAAGCGTCTTTTAATTTCATGGCTACAGTCACCGTCTGCGGTGATCTTGGAACCCAAGAAAGTAAAATCTGTCACTGCTTCCATTTCTTCCCCTTCCATATGCCAGGAAGTGATGGGGCCAGATGCCATGATCTTCGTTTTTTTAATGTTGAGTTTCAAACCAGCTTTTGCACTCTCCTCTTTCACCCTCAACAAGAGGCTCTGACACCCAAAATGTCTATATTTAATCTTGACATCTCCCCAATAACCACATCCAATTTGCCCTAGCTCATAGATCTTACATTCCAGGTTCCTATGGTGTGTTGATCTTTAGAACGTCGGATTCGTCATTCACCACCAGCACCATCGGCTGCTAGCCATCCTTTCAGCTTTGAGCTAGCTGCGTCATCACATCTGGGGCTAGATGAACTTATCCTCTGTTCCTCCCCAGTAGCATTTTGACCATCTTCCGACCTGGGAGTCCCATCTTCTGATGGTATACCGACATAACTCTGGTTGTACTAATCCATTTAGTTTTCATGGCAAGAATACTGGGGTGGGTTGCCGTTTCCTTCCCCAGGGATCGTATTTAGTCTGACCTCTCTGCCATGACCTTCCCGTCTTGGGTCCCATCTTCACAGTTTAGCTCATGACTGCTTACTCTGAAGAATGCATTTGAATGGAATTTAATGGAGCTTGCATTACAATCTTGAAGCTACAAATCCACCTGGTCATGAGCTGATCATTCTGAACATTATAAATTAATCCAACATTCTTTACAAGTGCCAGAACTGAAAAACTGAACAAGCATGAACAAAACTCAAATATGATTTCAGCAGAGTCACCACTCTTCACTTTATAATATTTCCTTTTAAAATGCTAATTCAACAAACTGGTTCAAGGATTTCGACAGAACATTAATCATATTCACAACCTTTGTTCCCTAGGAGATGGATCCAGAGACCTTTCCTGAATTCAAATGCTCAAATGGAGCTATTGTTTAGAGGGAGGTGGAGAAAACAAGATTCAGCTGGACAGAAAACACAGCTTTAGATGAAATACACTGACAATGCACAAAGTATTCTGTTGGATTTGAGGGGAGCTAGACTAGACTGAAAACTGGAAAGAAAAGTCAAGATGACAACGCATTTTATAAACTTCTTTGTGCCATCCTGTATTCAATGAATATTGCAGTGTGTGCTGGAATTTGATCTAGGACATTGATTGAGGGCACACAGTACAGCAGTATTGCTGAAGCTATGTATGTCTTGTCCTAGTCAGTGTCTGGATGGGAGACCAGGCCATTTTCTGTGTGTCAGGAATGGGGGTATCATCTTCTGTGGGAACTAAACCTTGTGTGGGATGGCCTTTCCAGGCCACCTGCTGCTTGAGCTATGCGGGCTTTTATTTGTTTGCGGGGACTGTTGTGCTAACCATTCCAGCCCTCTGTGGATCAGGGGAGTTGTCTCCTGTGGGGAGTCAAACAAGCAACCTTGGGAGAACATTTCTGGGCTTGTCTGTGGGCTTTAGCAGATTGTGCCTCAGGACTCCATTTCCCTGGGGTGCATCGTCCAGTGTGTTCCGCCAATGTTGGGGCATGGTAATGTCACAGAAATGCCTCTGCATCACTCTATGCAGATTGGCTCCTTCTGTGTATGAGTGGCATGGAGGCTGCATTGCTTCTCCATGGGCAGGCACCAGACATTGTGAGCGCATCTGTCATTTTTGCTCCATTGTGTTTTTCAAAGCAGAGTGTTCTTCTCTTCCTGTTCTGGGCTAGACAAATATAGTATCTGGCAGACAACGTGCTAGTGCAGAGCAGCATTTCATAGAATCACAGAGTCTGACAGATGGCTGTCCACTCTCTGATGGAATATGTACCTCCAGTGACAGAGAGCCCACCACCTCCCTAGCCAGTTGGTTCCATTGTCTGACAGTTCTGATCATTAGGAAGTTTTTCCTGATGTTCAAATGAAATCTGCTTTCCTGTAACTTAAGCCCATTATTTCATCTCCTACAGTCTTGGATTATATATATATATATATATATATATGTATGTGTGTGTGTGTGTGTGTGTGTGTGTGTGTGTACGTACCAGGTATAACTGGTGTATAGGATTGCATGGTAAATATTGCAGCCCTAATTTAAACTACAAACTTGTCAAATATAGGTGATGCTTTCTCTACAACCGTTCTACAAATGAAACATATGGTAAGAAACAACAATTACTTATAACTTTTGCTGGCACGTATATTTAAAATGAAGAGTACTGCCTTGTGGCATAAAATCAATCCATACTTCCTACATGGCAAACACAAAGCTAATGTAGGGTCGATCTACATTGCACCCACCTGTCAGGAGCTCCTTGGCAGCCTCTTTCAGTCTAATCCAGTAGCCAAGTCCAGACACAAAGGGATTCTTTTCAAAGCTTTATTCCTTTTACAACTTAACAACTCTACTATCAGCAACTAGCTATGAGCAGCAGAGTACCTATGCCCTGAGTTGGAACAGTTGGTCCCCGTTTGAAGGAGAATCACTTGCAGACCCTGAACTTATGGGCTAGGGAGAGTCCCTCCCCTTTTCCCTTGGATCCTCTGGGTGCAACCATTGCTTGTGCGCCAACCGGGCACTACGCCTCCTTTCTGCGCCCTCCATTTGGCACCGCTCCCTGCGTCGGCGTCGCGTGTCCAGCAAGCCCTCTTCCTGCGCTCTCTCACTCCCAGGACCGCTATCTATGTCAGGAATGCTGGCGGGAGGAATCTCTGCCAGCTGTTGGCCCTGGGAGGGATGAGTGCACTTCTCTCCCATGAGCGGCTGCTCCACCTCAGAATCAGAACTACACCGGAATTCTATGGGCTCAGTGTCCACCCTGACATTGCCATCACAATGAATTCAGTGTCCCGTTGGGTTAAACGCTCTCACATTAAAACATGATTATTCACACTCACCCATTTTCCCTGCTGCAGTGCTTCATCGAATGCGTGAGCTCAGTTCACACTCGAGCGCTGTGCTATTTTCCTGCGCGCGCTTGTCTGATCTCAGAAGCTAAGCGGGGTCGGCCCCAGTCAGTAGTTGGATGGGCGACCGCCTGGGAATCAGGCTTCCTGCATTGAGCAGGGGGTTGTTCTATCCCTTCAAATTAGATTAAGTTTTACCCCCTCCTATCCCCTGCTCCGGATATTTTTTTTTAAATTAAGGCGTTATCCTCGCAGAATCGAGGCTTCTCCGTGATGGTTTTTTTTTTTCTAATTCAGGCATGATCTTCCAAGATTCAATGTTGTGAAGCTTCACTTGTCATTTTGGCCAGTGTCCCAGAGCCAAAATTCAGCTCCAGACTGGACTGACAGACACCCACTCTGGACCCAGTTCTACACTAAGAGATGTGTATCTGTTAACCATATCACTCCATAGAACAAATGCAGGGTCAGCTCAAGACATGTTGCTGCCCAAAGCAAAGCACAAAGTGGTGCTCCATCCCCATGTACAGAAGCCAGCGGAGCTGGCAGTTGAAACCTACTTCAACACTTGCCATGGCATAGTGTCCTCCACCACATCTAAGGCAGCAGGCCAGTTTAGGGGGCCAAAGATAGAGCTGTGTACCATATACAACTCTATCTTCCACCAGAGGAGACCAACCAGAAAGTTCAGGAGGAACAACCAGGAGGCTGCCACTACTGCCCCTGTCCCGTATCTGCCACCCGAGATTATCACCTCACTCTGTCTAATGCTAGGACCAGCCCTGAACTGATGAATAGATAATAGAGCAGGCCTGTGCAACTTCTTATTGACCAAGCCAAGCCCATGTCATGTACAGCAAACTACCAGGCTTTACTACTTCTCAGTGACAGCAAAAAAATCATCTTTACCAAGCATCAGCAGGCATGATACATGCCTGGTGGATGGCTTGATGGGTTGTAAAGACCTCATGTAGGTTATCACCCCAGATTTTTGAAGGATGCTATACTGGGTGAGTATCAGTTAATCCATGGCAGCAAAGAAACTTATTACTTAGCAGAACTATTTTAAAAAGCCAATTCGAAAGCTGAATTAGAGATGCACAGTTTCTTGAGTAATTTGGTACCAACAAAGGTATATGCTCTTTTAGAAGAGTCACACAATGTTGATCTAAATCACAGGTCATTGCTTTAATGTCACATCTCCAGCATCTGTGACACAAAACTAATTAATGGAAGTCCTGTAAGGAGCTAAGAAAGCCAATTAGAAAGGAGACTAAGCAGCAAACTCACTCAATATGATCTCTATCTTCAGCATTTGGAGTTTATTTATAGAATAACTGGACAGTTGGCAAAGCAGGCGTTCAATGTCACAAAATGTGCCAGCTCTAAAATGTTTGTACTTAAAAATCCTCTACTCCCAAATTCTCCTGCCATTCACCAAATCAGCTCCTCACATACACACATCCAGTAGACATGACATGCTATACCACCAACTTTCCAACCAACTTTGATCTACACAAAGGGTTTTTACGATCATTGTAATGACTGGCTCACTGGCGCATCACATGGTGCACACCCCAAACCATCCTTATGCTGTTTCTCCTTCAATATTTCATTGTTTTCCAAAGTATCTTTACAATGGGTTTTCTGGTACTTGCAGTTTCCACAACCTATGAAGGCATGCCTGTTCCAACTGAGTGGCATTATAACTTTTACTGGTAGGATTGGCTTTAAAGCTTTTCCCATCCCCAGCCCTATCTTTCACCTCCTCCTCCTCCTCTTGTCCCTGCTTTTTCCTCACACAGATTTTAATGGGATTTGTGGAAAAGAGCCTCCCCACCACTACTACCAATGCCCTCGTCCTTTCTCGCTTGCTTGTGCATAGCTGAACGAGAGGAGGAGGAGGAGGACAGAGACATGGGGGGGGCAGCAGCAAGGGCCATTTTGTTGGGCACTGCCATACAAGAGTGAGTGTCAAAGGAAGAGAGCATTGGGGGTGAGTGGGTTTCCCTCACCAGTTGGCACGCCAAAGCATGAGCAAAGGAGGAGAAAGAGGCTGACGTAGCTCGAAGGGACCCCCTCCCCCACATCCTTCTCCTCCTCCTCTGGTTTGTTTGTTTGTGGTGGCTACTTCTGCCTGTGCACGTACAGTGGAGCAGACCTCTGAATTGTTATTTTTAAACCTCCAATGCAGTACACCATTGAGGGTGTGCATTCTGTCAGCTGAGTCAGAAAAAAAGAAAGAAAGAAAGAAAGAAAAGGTGGCATCTCATCCATCCCACTTCTAATGAAATCCAAGCTCCACAAAGCAACATGTGGCACAAGCCTACATCACAAAGTGCCACAGCTGTGCTCACATGACCTTTCAATCTCCTCCTGCTTCCCCCGCAAAACACTATGCAATTTTGTGTGGCACTTGATCGCATTATAAACATGGTGGATACTGTGTCATATTCATTAGTGTGTCTCAATGGAAACTATTGCACTTTGAAGGAATACTGTGACAGTGCTGACTCATACATGGAAGGACCTCTAGTGTAGATCTCCTCCATGTTTGATTCTCACACACACACACAAGTAGATTGAATGGTTCAAAAACACCTCATATACATATGGAATGGTAGACAAATTATATCCAAAGGATCTAATTGACTAAGCAGTTGTTCTTTCTAAGGCTCTGAGGATGAGTTGCCATACACCAAGCATGTTGTTGAAAGGTGTCAGCTCCTGCCAGCTGACCACAGCTGGTAGCGATAAATCACTGGCTGATAACAAGGTTGTAAACCTGTCCAAAGGAGGGAAAAGGGGAGGCTGAAGCAGGAAACTTTACCAGGGCAGTCAAATCCAAGGTGATGTGGCAAAGAGAAGTCCATTTTCCAGTCTGAAGTCCAAAACACAAGGGAGCACGAGCAGGACTGTGGTTCAGGTCTGGGGTCAAGGCTGAGACCTGGCATGTGATACTGATGTTGTTCTCCAGCAGCCTTGCTCCTGCCTGCTTCCTGCTTTTAACTGCTGCACCCTGAAGCAGCTGCATATAATCAGTCCTCTTGCTTCCAAGAGCCTTTCTGTCTTAAAATGACAGAGGCTTGCCTGCATTGTTCACTTACATGCAGCCACCTTCGCTCTGTGGGGGTTGGTGGCATTTTGCCCTCTGAAGGGGCTGCAGCCGGGCCTGGGACATCCACAGGAGGTGAGGGGGCTGTGGTTCCTTCTACACTGGTCCCTTCCCCTGGGTCTGGAGCCTGCCATTCCCCTTCATCCTCGGAGGAGTCCGAGGGAGGCTTGGCAAAAGGAGATTTGTGGTGCTTACTTTCTTTGAAGGTTTCTCCATGAGAGCAGATGGTTCTTCCATGATACCATACTAATCTCATTTTATAAAGTGGGAAGCAGCCTGTACCTCAAGGAGAATAAAAGAGAGGAAAGCAGGCTGGTTCACATGTGAGCTCAGAAGCCCAACCACAGAGTACAGTGGCCAGAGTGTCTTTCTGAAAGATGCTATGCTGCTCTAGCCACAGCAATCCATGGTTGGACTTCCAAATGCACATCTGCGCCTGCCTGCCTGTCTCTATGTTGTTCTCCTCATGACAGTAGCAGTGGCTGGAACAGGAAAGAACAGGAGATGCCCGGCAGTGTACAACAATTTAAAACAATAAAACCTTTGTTGTTGTTGTTGTTCAGTCGTTCAGTCGTGTCCAACTCTTCGTGACCCCATGGACCATAGCACGCCAGGCCTTCCTGTCCTGCGCTCTCTCCCGGAGCGTGCTCAAGTTCATATTCATTGCATCCGTGATGCTATCTAGCCATCTCATCCTCTGCCGTCCCCTTCTCCTTTTGCCTTCAGTCTTTCCCAGCATCAGGGTCTTTTCCAGGGAGTTTTCTCTTCGCATTAGGTGGCCAACATATTGGAGCTTCAGATTCATTATCTGTCCTTCCAATGAGCAGTCAGGGTTGATTTCCTTGAGGATGGACTGATTTGACCTCCTTGCAGTCCAGGGGACTCGTAAGAGTCTTCTCCAGCACCACAGTTCGAAAGCATCAATTCTTCGGCGCTCAGCCTTCCTTATAGTCCAGCTCTCACAGCCATACATTACTACTGGGAAAACCATAGCTTTGATTAGACGGACCTTTGTCGGCAAGGTGATGTCTCTGCTTCTTATTATGCTGTCTAGGTTTGCCATAGCTTTCCTCCCAAGGAGCAAGCGTCTTTTAATTTCATGGCTACAGTCACCGTCTGTGGTGATCTTGGAGCCCAAGAAAGTAAAATCTGTCACTGCTTCCATTTCTTCCCCTTCTATATACCAGGAAGTGATAGGGCCAGATGACATGATCTTAGTTTTTTTAATGTTGAGTTTCAAACCAGCTTTTGCACTCTCCTCTTTCACCCTCAACAAGAGGCTCTTGAGATCCTCTTCGCTTTCTGCCATTAGGGTGGTATCGTCTGCATATCGGAGGTTGTTGATAATTCTCCCGGCAATCTTAATCCCGACCTCTGATTCATCCAACCCGGCATTTCTCATGATGTACTCTGCATATAAGTTAAATAAGCAGGGTGACAATATGCAGCCTTGTCGTACTCCTTTCCCAATTTTGAACCAATCGGTTGTTCCATGTCTGGTTCTTACTGTTGCTTCTTGACCCTCGTACAGGTTTCTCAGGAGACAGGTAAGGTGGTCTGGTACTCCCATCACTTTCAGAATTTGCCACAGTTTGTTGTGATCCACACAATCAAAGGCTTTAGCGTAGTCAATGAAGCAGAAATAGACGTTTTTCTGGAATTCTCTTGCTTTCTCCATGATGCAGCGAATGTTGGCGATTTGATCTCTAGTTCCTCTGCCTCTTCGAAACCCAGCTTGTACTTCCGGTAGTTCTCGGTTCGCATACTGCTGAAGCCTAGCTTGTAGGATTTTGAGCATCACCTTGCTGGCATGTGAAATGAGCGCAATTGTGCGGTAGTTTGAACACTCTTTGGCGTTGCCCTTCTTTGGAATTGGAATGTAAACTGACCTTTTCCAGTCTTGTGGCCACTGTTGAGTGTTCCAGATTTGTTGGCATATTGAATGCAGCACTTTAACAGCATCATCTTTTAGGATTTTAAATAGCTCAGCTGGAATACTGTCATCTCCGCTAGCTTTGTTGTTACTAATGCTTCCTAAGGCCCACTTGACTTCACTCTCTAGGATGTCCAGCTCAAGTTCAGTGACCGCACTATCATGGCTATCAGGGACATTCAGATCTTTCCTGTATAGTTCTTCTGTGTATTCTTGCCACCTCTTCTTAATCTCATCTGCTTCTGTTAGGTCCCTGCCTTCTTTGTCCTTTATCATGCCCGTCTTTGCACAAAACGTTCCCTTGAGATCTCCGATTTTCTTGAAGAGATCTCTAGTCTTTCCCATTCTGTTGTTTTCCTCGATTTCTTTGCATTGTTCATTTCAGAAGGCCTTCTTGTCTCTCCTTGCTATTCTCTGGAACTCTGCATTCAGTTGGGTATATCTTCCCCTTTCTCCCTTGCTTTTCGCTTCCCTTCTTTCGTGAGCTACTTGTAAAGCCTCATCAGACAGCCACTTGGCTTTCTTGCATTTCTTTTTCTTTGGGACGGATTTCGTTGCTGCCTCCTGAACAATGTTACGGACCTCCGTCCATAGTTCCTCAGGCACTCTGTCTATCAGGTCTAATCCCTGAAATCTATTCCTCACCTCCGCTGTATATTCATCAGGGATATGATTTAGGTCATACCTGAACGGTTTAGTGGTTTTCCCGACGTTCTTCAATTTAAGCCGAAATTTTGCAAGAAGCAGCTCATGATCTGAGCCACAGTCAGCTCCAGGTCTTGTTTTTACTGACTGTATGGAGCGTCTCCATCTTTGGCTGCAAAGGACATAATCAATCTGATTTCGATATTGACCATCTGGTGACGTCCATGTGTAGAGTCGCCTCTTGTGCTGTTGGAAAAGAGTGTTTGCTATGATCAGCGTGTTCTCTTGGCAAAACTCTATTAGCTTTTGTCCTGCTTCATTTTGTACACCAAGGCCATGCCTGCCTGTTGTCCCGGTGATTTCTTGACTTCCTACTTTAGCATTCCAATCCCCTATGATGAAGAGGACATCTTTTTTTGGTGTTAGTTCTAGAAGGTGTTGTAGGTCTTCATAGAACCGATCAGCCTCAGCTTCTTCGGCCTCAGTGGTTGGGGCATAGACTTGAATTACTGTGATGTTGAATGGTTTGCCTTGGATTCGTACTGAGATCATTCTATCATTTTTAAGATTGTACCCCAGTACTGCTTTTCCCACCCTTTTGTTGACTATGAGTGCTACTCCATTTCTTCTAAGGGATTCTTGCCCACAATAGTAGATATGATGGTCACCTGAATTAAATTCGCCCATGCCTGTCCATTTTAGTTCGCTGATTCCCAAGATGTCGATGTTCAATCTTGCCATCTCATGTTTGACCACCTCCAGCTTACCTTGATTCATTGATCTGACATTCCAGGTTCCTAAACAATATTGTTCTTTACAACATCGGATTTTCTTTTCACCACCAGACACATCCACAGCTGAGTGTCCTTTCGGGTTTGGCCCAGCCGCTTCACTCTTTCTGGCGCTACTTGGAAATACCCTCTGCTCTTCCCCAGTAGCATATTGGACACCTTCCGACCTGAGGGGCTCATCTTCCGGCGTCATCTCTTTTAGCCTTGTGATACGTTCCATGGGGTTTTCTTGGCAAGAATACTGGAGTGGGTTGCCATTTCCTTCTCCAGTGGACCACATTTTGTCAGAACTCTCTGCCATGACCTGTCCGTCTTGGGTGGCCCTGCACGGCATAGCTTATGGCTTCACTGAGTTACGCAAGCCCCTTCGCCACAACAAGGCAGTGATCCATGAAGGGGAATAAAACCTTACCACAATAAAAAAAAACCAAGAACATTTTAAAAAGCAAAACATTAAATAGCTACATAATTTAAAAGTTGGTAAAAAGATCAGAATTATACCTAAGGGTGTAGTCCTCTCCATTTTAAAATGAGAGGTCCCCAAATTGAAGTCATCCTGGAAGCCACGCCCTGTTCTGGAAGCCACACTTTGTCCTGGAAGCCCTTAGAGCTAATTCAGGTGAGTGGGACTTGCTTGTAACAGGAACCCAATTGAGAAGAAATGCACTCTGCACACACACTCAGACACTCTTATCACCTCATATTTCAGGGCTCAGCTAAGCTCTAGATCCAGGATCTTTTCCTTGACTTCAGGGACTAAGTTTGGTTCACACACACTTGAAATGTCACGCGCATGCTCACACACAGACACAAAATCCCCCCACTAGGTGTGGCTGTCTGTTTCAAGTTAATGCAACATATATCCATTGGGGTATAGGAAGTGTTGCCTATAGATAAAATACATAAAATATACTCAAGTTGGCCTTATTTCTTGCTATATGGACACTTTAATACTCTGTTTTTCTAATGAAACAGGCTAGTAGAAATATTTCTGGCCCTTTAATACTGTTATACAACCATGAACAGATTTGTAATAGCACCCTTCTGGATACATGTTGCTATTCAACCTGTGATAAAAGTTGAAGCTCCTTAAAAGCTTGTTTTCAGGATTTACCATTTAAAATTATTTTTCCCTGTATGTTTACCTAACAGATTGGACCATTGGTTTTGCAGTTCCCAATGCACTTAAACAATAATTTTAAAAAGCAAACCAAACGGCAGCACGCACCCCCCCCAACCCAAGATGCAGTTGCTATGTTGATTCCAGACAAGAGACATGAAAAGTAGGGATGGTCCTCTTTTTAATTAGGCCACCTCCTTTTGAGGAAAGAACACATGCTTTCAAAGAATGCACATTCTTTGATCAACATTTGTCACATCTATCCTACATTCTCTCTAGGAAACTGAAGCAAATCCCACCTGTCCTGTATCCTGAGGCAAAATGCCCAACCAATCTGTAAAACTGCTATTTAAACAGAGAGATCATTTCCAATATGATCTGTACATTCTCTGTAGTGCTGAATCATATATTTTCCTATAATTAACACCAATATAACTAATAACTGAGGAGAAACCTGTGTGTGTGTGTGTGTGTGTGTGTGTGTGTGTGTGTGTGTGTTTCCTGTCTCCTCTTCCCCTGCCTCCTGCCCCACCTTGGCTTTACCATTCCTTTTATCAGACAAATTCATTAAAATCAGGTTCATGGTTTTCACGCTAAGAGGTTTACAAGATGAAACAGCTGTCAATAAAACCCTAAAGAGGATTGGTGCTCACATGTCAGTGGCATGGCTGAGAGGGTAAAGTTGCTCCATTGCTCCTAGAAAGATTAAACTCTGGATCTCTCTGAACTTGCTGGTACGGGGGGTGGGGTATTTTAAAAAAATGGCCAAAAGCACATTACAGAAATCAACAATAATGGGTGAAGTAATCATCCTAAGAATATAGAAAAGATGTATTAATTCAGGCTTACATATTCTTCTGAGGGTTTATCTACTACAGAACACATCCTGCACAAGAGACAAGAGTAATGGCTCTTATAAAAATCAGCAGGCAGTGAAATGTCTCTGGGGGTGTGTTACTAGCATGTTTACATAAGAATTGCCATGCTGGGTTATCAAGTTAAGCATTCAGCCTTTATCACTGGCAATCAGTGATCCCTAGCAAGCTCACAAATAGGGCATGATGGATTCCCTGGGTGGGAATCAGGGCTGATCCTACCATTAGGCAAAGTGAGGCAGCTGCCACAAGCAGAGGATGCTGGAAGGTAGCAGCAAGATGTTGGAGGAGAGAGTTGTGTGCCACCCAGCCTGCCCTGCACCCCTTAAGCTAGTCTGTTGCCTTTAGGTGAGGTGGAGGATGCTGTCATATAACTAGTATTGAAGAAAGATTTAATTTCCAGTCCAGTCTAATCAGCTTTTGTACATGGAATGGGAGGGGGCACCATCTTGTTCTTTGCCTCAGGGAGCAGAAAGTCTTGGACCAGCCCCAGTAGGAATGGTTAATGCCTCCAACCTGCGCATGGTGGCCCCAATTCAGATCAGGGGCCCACACACTTATACTAAAGTTAGGGTCAGCTACACAGCCCACATTTCATGTAGCATGTAGTTGAGCCCCCAGTTGCACATACTTAGGGTGCTTCCAGACCAGGCTTCTATTGCACAATCACTCTACCTTAATGGTGGAGGCCCGATTGGCACAGACATTGGTCTCGTTTCGGCCCCTAGTAAAAACATGGCTTTTTACCAAAGCCTTTGAGAGCTAAACACATTCCCTAGCACATTGTTTTAACTGTTTTATTGTTTTAGATTTTAACTGGTATTAGTTTGTTTAATAGTTTAATATGTTCTTAGGTGTTTAAATTATTTATTTTTTTACTATTTAAATTGATTTTATCTGTACACCACCCTGAGATCTTAATGATATAGGGTGGGATAGAAATGTTTAAATAAATAAATGTGAATTTACTGGGGGGAGGGGAGTCCACACAATGTCATCTCTTACTCGTGACTCCCATGGGGCTTTCCCACTGCTTCTTTCATCTTTTTTCCAACCACAGAAAATCTGTTAAAGAGGAAAAAGATGGAATAGCTGCACAATGTCTTTTGACTGGCAGTGCTGGGCCCCCTCTGTCTGGAAGCACTCATTGGGCTTTTCTACATGATGCTTTTAACCTGCACCTTTACCGAGGCTTCTGCTTCCAGATTCTTTGTGGGATTAAAATCGGCTCCTTTACACGTGGGGTTTTTTTTGGAGGGGGGTCTTTCTCTGCCTTTCTATATGTTCCATTAGACAACAGCTAGGTGGTGCTGTGGTAGAGCAGAATTGTGTAATTACAGAGGGTTCTATAACTCCATTGAGAAAAAAAATACTAGAGCTTCCTCATTAGGAAAAAATGCAATAATGGTTGCAAAGCACAGTAGAGGCTCTAGGGGATGGCAACATCATGTAAAGGACCTGCAAACTACCATGAGCTAGGAAGCATGAGCACACAATAAAAGCCTGATGTAGAAAGGCTCTTAGGCTTCATTACAACAGGCCATGGGAAGTGGGCGGTTATGCTAAAGGTTTCACACTGAAAAGGCAGGTTTTGAAGGGGCATTTGAAGAACTTAAAGATGACAGCATGCATATGCTAAACCTCAAGTTCTCCTTTTTAGTCAAAATATGAAAAGCCTCTGCACAGTGAAAAGGAAGTTTACAGGATGGAACAGCTGTCAGTCCTCTGCCCATCTGGAGAGGATTGAAATCTGGATGTGTTAGTCTCTTCCCACAACTGAACCAAGAGTTCCCTTACAGCCACATTTTAGACTATGGGGGAGAGAGAAAACTACTAGCTGGCTAACTAGTTGTTATTTATTAAATTTATTTATTTATTTATTATATTTATTTATTTATTATATTTATTTATTTATTTATTTATTTATTAAATTTATTTAGTTGTTTATTAAATTTATTAATCGCCCATCTGGCTGGTCACCCAGCCACTCTGGGAAAGGTACAGAGTGTATAATAGTACAGTTTAAAACAATAAAATTCTACAGTAAAAATATATTTCTGAAAATACCCTAACCCACCCCAAATGCCTGCTGAACAACCACGTTTTTAATGCGTAGCAGAAGCTTATTAAAGAGGGGGCATGGCGGAGTTCCCTAGGGAAGGAGTTCCACAGAGTGGGGGCTACCATAGAGAAGGCCCTCTCCCTCATCCCTACCAGTCTAGCTGTCCTGGCTGATGGAAAAGAGAGAAGGCCATCCAAGGCTGATCTTGTTGAGTGGCCTGTCTGGTGTTGCTGGAGGTGCTCCTTAAGATAGGCTGGGCCGGAACCATATAGGGTTTTAAAGGTCAAAACCAACACCTTGAATTTGGCCCAGAAAACAACTGATACCCAGTGCAACTCATTCAGCACTGGAGTGATGTGATCTCGCTGGCGGCTGCCTTTAATCAGGTGAGCCACCGCATTCTGTACCAGCTGCAGCTTCCGAACCGTCTTCAAGGGTAACCCCATGTAGAGCACATTACAGTAGTCTAAACGAGAGGAGACCAGGGCATGTACCACCAATGGGAGCAGATGGTCGGGAAGGAAGGGGTGCAGCCGCCGTATCAGATGGAGTTGCTACAGTGCTGTCCAGCTCACAGCTGACACCTGAGCCTCCATGGACAGCTGGGAGTCCAAAATGACCCCCAGGCTGCAGACCTGGTCTTTCAAGGGTAGCCGTTCCCCATTCAACACCAGGTCAACATCCCCTAGCCTCCTCATGTCTCCCACCAAAAGTACCTCAGTCTTATCGGGGTTCAGCTTCAGCTTATCACTCTCAGGATGGCACCAGGCCTTGCAATGATGGTATGTTCGCTACCAAAAAAATGAGTCCATATTGCACGTGTCATCAACTTCCCATGTGGATTTGCCTTCCAAGTCTTATCATGGACATCTGAACTGATAAAGCCTATATGTCTGATGAAGTAACTGAACTGTCAGAGAGGGTTGCTGGTGCTGGGTCTTAAATTGCTAAGGGAGGCAGGGAAGGCTCTATGCAGTGTGCCTCTTTGCCTGTCAAGCCAGCCCATACCAGGGCCCTGCAATACCCACAGACTGCTGTCAAAGGGCAATTGTTCAATTTTGCACAACTGCAAAAACAGTTTGCAAAAGGGTGCAGAGACAACCCTATTCAATACTCAAATCAATAAATGAACAAATAAACATAAGCTCCAAAAGGCCCAGCATATTACAGAACACAGACAGCCTTCCATTATCAGGAAAATCTATAAAAAGCAGATAAGCATACCTTCAATGACATTTAAATCATGTTATGGGCAGTATCCAATACTGCTGCTGCAACTCTGCTAGTTCCATTGCTCCTGCAGGACCTACTGGTAGTGCAGGAGGAACTGGCACTTCTTAAAGCCCTGAAAATGAGCAGAAACACTTGTTTCTGGAACTGGACAGGTCAACAGAGCTCCCTCCAGTAAGCTCCGCAGACCTGCCACGTTCGAGAAACAAGCATTTCTGCTCTTTCTGCTTGCTTCTGCAAATGCAAGCTTCCTATTGCACTACAAATACACCATAACTGATTACAATGAAAACACAAGTCACCAAAAAAGGGCTCTCTATCCAACATCCCCTTCATGGATCACTGCCTTGTTGTGGCGAAGGGGCTTGCGTAACTCAGTGAAGCCATAAGCTATGCCGTGCAGGGCCACCCAAGACGGACAGGTCATGGCAGAGAGTTCTGACAAAATGTGGTCCACTGGAGAAGGAAATGGCAACCCACTCCAGTATTCTTGCCAAGAAAACCCCATGGAACGTATCACAAGGCTAAAAGAGATGACACCGGAAGATGAGCCCCTCAGGTCGGAAGGTGTCCAATATGCTACTGGGGAAGAGCAGAGGGTATTTCCAAGTAGCGCCAGAAAGAGTGAAGCGGCTGGGCCAAAGCCGAAAGGACACTCAGCTGTGGATGTGTCTGGTGGTGAAAAGAAAATCCGATGCTGTAAAGAACAATATTGTTTAGGAACCTGGAATGTCAGATCAATGAATCAAGGTAAGCTGGAGGTGGTCAAACATGAGATGGCAAGATTGAACATCGACATCTTGGGAATCAGCGAACTAAAATGGACAGGCATGGGCGAATTTAATTCAGGTGACCATCATATCTACTATTGTGGGCAAGAATCCCTTAGAAGAAATGGAGTAGCACTCATAGTCAACAAAAGGGTGGGAAAAGCAGTACTGGGGTACAATCTTAAAAATGATAGAATGATCTCAGTACGAATCCAAGGCAAACCATTCAACATCACAGTAATTCAAGTCTATGCCCCAACCACTGAGGCCGAAGAAGCTGAGGTTGATCGGTTCTATGAAGACCTACAACACCTTCTAGAACTAACACCAAAAAAAGATGTCCTCTTCATCATAGGGGATTGGAATGCTAAAGTAGGAAGTCAAGAAATCACCAGGATAACAGGCAGGCATGGCCTTGGTGTACAAAATGAAGCAGGACAAAAGCTAATAGAGTTTTGCCAAGAGAACATGCTGATCATAGCAAACACTCTTTTCCAACAGCACAAGAGGCGACTCTACACATGGACGTCACCAGATGGTCAATATCGAAATCAGATTGATTATGTCCTTTGCAGCCAAAGATGGAGACGCTCCATACAGTCAGTAAAAACAAGACCTGGAGCTGACTGTGGCTCAGATCATGAGCTGCTTCTTCCAAATTTCGGCTTAAATTGAAGAACGTCGGGAAAACCACTAAACCGTTCAGGTATGACCTAAATCATATCCCTGATGAATATACAGCGGAGGTGAGGAATAGATTTCAGGGATTAGACCTGATAGACAGAGTGCCTGAGGAACTATGGACGGAGGTCCGTAACATTGTTCAGGAGGCAGCAACGAAATCCATCCCAAAGAAAAAGAAATGCAAGAAAGCCAAGTGGCTGTCTGATGAGGCTTTACAAGTAGCTCATGAAAGAAGGGAAGCGAAAAGCAAGGGAGAAAGGGGAAGATATACCCAACTGAATGCAGAGTTCCAGAGAATAGCAAGGAGAGACAAGAAGGCCTTCTGAAATAAACAATGCAAAGAAATCGAGGAAAACAACAGAATGGGAAAGACTAGAGATCTCTTCAAGAAAATCGGAGATCTCAAGGGAACGTTTTGTGCAAAGACGGGCATGATAAAGGACAAAGAAGGCAGGGACCTAACAGAAGCAGATGAGATTAAGAAGAGGTGGCAAGAATACACAGAAGAACTATACAGGAAAGATCTGAATGTCCCTGATAGCCATGATAGTGCGGTCACTGAACTTGAGCCGGACATCCTAGAGAGTGAAGTCAAGTGGGCCTTAGGAAGCATTAGTAACAACAAAGCTAGCGGAGATGACAGTATTCCAGCTGAGCTATTTAAAATCCTAAAAGATGATGCTGTTAAAGTGCTGCATTCAATATGTCAACAAATCTGGAACACTCAACAGTGGCTACAAGACTGGAAAAGGTCAGTTTACATTCCAATTCCAAAGAAGGGCAACGCCAAAGAGTGTTCAAACTACCGCACCATTGCGCTCATTTCACATGCCAGCAAGGTGATGCTCAAAATCCTACAAGCTAGGCTTCAGCAGTATGCGAACCGAGAACTACCGGAAGTACAAGCTGGGTTTCGAAGAGGCAGAGGAACTAGAGATCAAATCGCCAACATTCGCTGCATCATGGAGAAAGCAAGAGAATTCCAGAAAAACGTCTATTTCTGCTTCATTGACTACGCTAAAGCCTTTGATTGTGTGGATCACAACAAACTGTGGCAAATTCTGAAAGTGATGGGAGTACCAGACCACCTTACCTGTCTCCTGAGAAACCTGTACGAGGGTCAAGAAGCAACAGTAAGAACCAGACATGGAACAACCGATTGGTTCAAAATTGGGAAAGGAGTACGACAAGGCTGCATATTGTCACCCTGCTTATTTAACTTATATGCAGAGTACATCATGAGAAATGCCGGGTTGGATGAATCAGAGGTCAGAATTAAGATTGCTGGGAGAATTATCAACAACCTCCGATATGCAGACGATACCACCCTAATGGCAGAAAGCGAAGAGGATCTAAAGAGCCTCTTGTTGAGGGTGAAAGAGGAGAGTGCAAAAGCTGGTTTGAAACTCAACATTAAAAAAACGAAGATCATGGCATCTGGCCACATCACTTCCTGGCATATAGAAGGGGAAAAAATGGAAGCAGTGACAGATTTTACTTTCTTGGGCTCCAAGATCACCGCAGACGGTGACTGTAGCCATGAAATTAAAAGACGCTTGCTCCTTGGGAGGAAAGCTATGGCCAACCTAGACAGCATAGTAAGAAGCAGAGACATCACCTTGCCGACAAAGGTCCGTCTAATCAAAGCTATGGTTTTCCCAGTAGTAATGTATGGCTGTGAGAGCTGGACTATAAGGAAGGCTGAGCGCCGAAGAATTGATGCTTTCGAACTGTGGTGCTGGAGAAGACTCTTACGAGTCCCCTGGACTGCAAGGAGGTCAAATCAGTCAATCCTAAAGGAAATCAACCCTGAGTGCTCATTGGAAGGACAGATACTGAAGCTGAAGCTCCAATATGTTGGCCACCTAATGCGAAGAGAAAACTCCCTGGAAAAGACCCTGATGCTGGGAAAGACTGAAGGCAAAAGGAGAAGGGGACAGCAGAGGATGAGATGGCTAGATAGCATCACGGATGCAATGAATATGAACTTGAGCACGCTCCGGGAGAGAGCGGAGGACAGGAAGGCCTGGCGTGCTATGGTCCATGGGGTCACGAAGAGTCGGACACGACTGAACGACTGAACAACATCCAACATCATGTGAATGAGCATCTGATTATGCAGTGGGACTTCCCTTTCCTCTCCTCCTATCTATACCCCCCAGATGTACTCCAGAGGGGGCCCCAACCCTCTAGAGCAGATTTGGGGAGTGCACGGGAATTGCAGAGAATCTGTTCCACCAGCACTGTTTGTTCTGCTGGACAGACACCATTGGATACAACCCATACAATGGAGAGTTAAGCATAAACTGTTGATAGATGTAATGTCATATTGCCGGAAATGATAGAAAACCTGTGTTTTATAATGTCAGGGTCACAACTTACATAGTGCAATATTATATAACTTTCAGCAAATTTAACAAACAAATCGAGGTTCTGAGGGAATTCCAAATATATTCCTTCTTATTAAAGAAAACAACTGAATGGTTGAAATTGCTGTATAAAAACTATTATTGTTGTTGTTAGGGAGAACGTTTGGCCAGAAAACATACATATTCACACTTCCTTCATGTAAATTAAGCATGGTGAGTGTGTATCCACATGATAAATATTAATATGTACACAAAGGAGGAAAAAATACATGCAGGAAACAAGTAGACTCAGGCAAATTGATGAATGAAAATAATAGATACTTAATTTATCTTATATCTCCTCAGAATTCTTCCCAAATGACCTCCAAGCAAATAAATTGTTTTTGCAGAATGCCTTGAGATTGTTATGTTCTAACTCTCTTATTATGTTCCAGCTCTATTATAGAAAGTTGCATGAGCTTGGAGATTTAAAAATGGAATGTTGAAAACTGCAAATACACTAGCAAAAGTATACAGAATAAACAGGAGATCAAATAAGAGAGTGTTCAGCAAATGCTATTAAGCTCACAGCACTTTTCTAGATAAAAAGATAAAAGTCCACAATGCTACACACAAATATTAGATTGCTGACAAAACGATATTACAGGAAGATGGCATCCAGGTCAAATTCTGTTCAGTTGTCTCCCAAAACAGTGAAAGGCACTAAATAGTTCCCCACAGATGCTCATCGCCCTAAGTGATCGAAACCTGAATGAGGAAATATTTTTCTTACTGTCAAAAATGTAGTATTATGCATGAATTTTATGTCCCGAGGAGTCAACAGAATTTATGGAGTTTGTTCCCTTAATGTCAGCTTATGATGTACTTTGGTAATTCATGTATCCCTTTATCAGTACAATGGTGTTTTTCCTGTTCTTTGTGAGTATTTTGTTTAAATAAAAAGTCAATAAGAAAAAACAGATGTTGGAAAGTATAGCCAAAAAGAATTGTACACAGAGCAGCTATAAAAATAAATATATGTTCTGAAAGCTGTTGGGAGAATATGTCTCCCTAAGCATTTG
The DNA here is from genome assembly GCF_057233095.1 of Heloderma suspectum. NCBI lineage: Eukaryota > Metazoa > Chordata > Lepidosauria > Squamata > Helodermatidae > Heloderma > Heloderma suspectum. The sequence continues at coordinate 121,426,869 of NC_139460.1, read as the reverse complement.
GCTGCTCCAGCTTCCCACCTCTAAGCTTCTTTTCCACTCCTTACATTGCTGGAAGGTATTAAATAAATCTTTTATTGATTATTGAATCAGAGCGGGGAAACATATATCTGAAGAAACCAATGCTGTTTGCTCTTGGTTTTGCATCCATGGCAAGCAGGCTCAAGACATAATTCTAATCCCTTCTTGAAGCTATGCAAGCCAGTGGTTATATTGCCACCTCTGAGCTCGGGGGCAACTGCCTATCCAGTGCAAAGCAGGCAGAGCGTGCAGGAGATCTTCTCCTCTGTGCTACAGCCACCCTGCATTAGCAGCTAGACAGCTGATTTCGGGTGTCTAGCTGCAGCGCTTTGGAGCGGGGGAGGGCCAAATGGACAGCACATAGGAAGTGTCGTAACAATGTTTCCGGCATCCCCACCTCTCCCTGCCCCTGGGCATACCCCCTTTCCCCCCGCTCCATGCTGCTCTTACAAGCACGGAGCCTGGGACAAACCACACCTCCTAAAAGGGGGCAGGGAGGCAGCTTTCTGAGAACTGACCTTGGAGCATGAGCCCCAAGGTCAGTTCCCCCAAACCAAAAAATCCTATGGCCACCGAGCTGCTGTCTAGTAGCCATAGGATTGCGCCCTTAGTAAATTACGCATTGAGAGAAGATGTACTTTAGGAACATAGGAAACTGTCAGACTATTTGTTGATCTTGCCTGTTGTCTTACTCTGACTGACAGTGGCTCTCCACAGTCTAAGGTAGAGAGAGATATTTTTAACTAGAAATACCAGAAATCCCAGGAATTGCAACTGGGACTCTTGGCATACAGTCTGTGTGCTCTATCTATCCAACTCAGATACAGTCCCCTCTCATCCAGCCAGAACCAACTGCTAATCAATTCCATTGAATGATCCCATTTTACAGATGGGGGGGGGAATCTTCTCTATCTACTTCCTCTGCACTGTGCATAGGTTTTATAAAACATGCAGAAAAGAGCAACCAAAATGACCCAGGGGCTAATAATGCTGACAAGGTGTGCCCTTAGAAGTGATATCGGAGAAATCCGGAACAGGCTGAAATGAGTTCAAATTTCTTCTAATCCAGTCCCTGGATTCTGTGTTGGCCTGGTACCTCCAGGTCCAGAAGATTCCCTGAACGGGCAGCTGCTTTTTTTTAAGTCACAAAATTTAAGTTAACAAATTTGTAGTATAGTCCAGAAAGCTGGATGAAGAATGGTATATGACTGCAATTCACAGAATATTAAAATAAATACGCATGTAAAAAAAAAAAATATATATAGGGCTCTGTAAAAAAATATGACAAAAAATAGAAGCCTTTTTAAACAAATGGATTCTATACTATCCTCAATCTTTCTTTAGCTCCTGTATTAATTGTCTGCTGCAAGAAGTGAAATGACCCATTATTACACAGAGACCCCACCCTCACCCCTCATACTCCAGAAAAATAAGCTTATCTTCATGGTCCTATCAGCTTCTCTTGCTTATAAATTGTATATTATTTAATATGAGGCAAATGGTTACATGGTGAGTGGAAGCAAAGCACAGGCAGATCAATCAAAGCGATATTGGCTTCTTCTCCAGCAGCAGGGGAGGAGGGACTCGGGGGGGGGGGGCGGCTATAGGGAGGGAGTTCTCCAAACAGCCTTCAGTTGTGAGGCTTGGACAAGGCACTGCTGCTGCAGAGCGTGTGGAAGTTGTTTCTGTTGTTCTTTTTTCTGAGGAACTATTACAAAATATAAGCCGCCCCAAAGGGCACTCCGACTGCCTTGCCGTTTTTATATTAATGAGCAAGGCCTTAGCTTCCTCAGTCCCCCACCTCCTGCCCAAGACTGCACCTTCTGCAGCCATTATAAAGAGGAGCAGCCAACGAGAAGAAAAAAAGAGTCAGGGCAGGGGCCAGCAACTCAGAGTTGGGGCCTTGCTGGATGAGACAGCAAGGACTGTTTTGTAATTTTGACCCACAATGATGGCCTACAGGAAGGAACTGGTTGCCAGGAATTGTCCGATAGATTCTATGCAGTCACAGGTGGAGGCGCTTTTTTCTACTTACAGAAACACGTGACCCTAAGTACTGGGGCTTTCTGGACTCACTAGACAAAGCTCAGAAATTAAAGACCAGTAAACAAGAGGGACACACACAATAAATAATCAGAATATACTAAAATTATTCTTTTCACAGTCCCTGTTGGAGAAAACAAGATGGTAGAGGAGGCGCACAGAAAAGGCGACAAAAAATGGCGCCAAGGAAAAAAATACGTAAAAATCACTAAACATTTGCAATTTCTTACATAAATTCCATATGCCCATACCCAAACACAGAATTTGCATTCTTTAGTAAGGATTTATGTAATTTTCGAAGTGAAAAAAAGAAAGAAAAATTCCACGGGTTTGCGAACAATGGAGCAGAACACCACATACAATCCACAGAACTTTCACAGGATGGATGAAACTGTCAGAGTGGAAACTGAGCCCATAGAGCCCCAGAGCAGTTCTGATTCTGAGGAGCAACAGCAATCCATGGGAGAGGAGCCCGCTCATCCCTCACAGGCACAGCAGCTGGCAGAGATTCCTCCTGCCAGCATTCCTCGGATAGATAGTGAGCCTGGCAGTGAGAGAGCGCTGGAGGGGGGCTTGCTGGATGCTCAGCACAGACGCAGGGAGTGACGACAGATGGAGGGCGCGGAAAGGAGGCGTAGCGCTCGTTTGGTGCGCAAACAACGGTCGCGTCCCAAGGACCCAAGGGAAAGAGGGAGGATCTCTCCCTAACCCATAAGTTCAGGGTCTTCCTGTGATTCTCCTTCAAATGGGGACCAACTGCCTTACCTGGAGCTTAGGTTACTCAGCTATCTTTCCCCAGTGCTGTTCCTTGCTTTGGCGCTAGCAATTAGTATTCTGAAGGGTCATAAAGTAATAAAGGAATAAAGCCTTGGAAAGAATTCCTTGTCGCCTGTGTCCTGAGTTGGCTATTGGTGGGGACTGCAAGAGGCAGCTAGGGTGCTCCTGACAGCTTGGTCCCCATTCCTCTTTTTTTTCCCCTCTGCTCCTACTGCCTCTGGAGGCTGCCATGGACACGGTGGTGTAAGCTCTCGCGCAAGAGAACCAGGCTCTTTGTGATCAAGTGGCTCAACTGACGACTGCCGTTCAGAGTCTGCAAGCTGCGGTTCAACCCCCTCCACCTCTGGTTCCCCACCACCACAAGTGCCCGGTGGCTCTGCCAGAGAAGTTTTCTGGTGAGAAAGGACTTTTTCAGATTTTCCAGGCCCAGTTGGAGCTGTACATGTGCCTACAACCTGAGGATTTCCTGATGGAACAGGTTTGTGTGGGCTTCATCATTAACCTACTTTCAGGCGTGGCAGCTAAATGGGCTTCAAGACTTCTTCTGGCTAATGACCCCCTGCTCAGGGACTATCAAGGTTTCATGACAGTGATGGCCAGTTTTTTTGGTGACCCCCTGCACACGCAGATGGCTTCTCGGGAGATTTGCCACCTCAGGCAGGGCAAGGACTCAGTTTCCAGCTACACGACAACTTTTCGCTTGCTGATGCAGGATTTACAATGGAATGATGCCGCGCTGGTGGCTCAGTTTTTGGATGGTTTGAACGACGAGATCTTGGATGAGTTGGCATGCACGCCTAGCCCGCCTACTTTGGAGGACCTCATCCAGACCTGCCTCCAGATAGATAGTCAGCTGGAGGGGTGCCGGGGGCTGAGATTTCCCTCCTGCCCCTCCCCCACCCCCCCACCCCTGCAGTGGGGGCAAAGGAGACCCCGATGCGGCTCGGAGCTACCCGAGCCCCACTGCCACTGGAGGAACTAAAGCGGCGGCACGCAGAGCACCGATGCTTTCGGTGTGGAAAGCTGGGACATTTCGCCAAAACCTGCCACGCTAGACCTGCTGCCCCACTGCCTCCCCCTCCTCTCCTTCCTCCTCCTCCTCCTCCTCATCCCCAGGCCTGACTAGGCTGCCCCCCAAGCCTGTTGGGGGTCTCCAGTGTGGGGGTCGGTTCCCCACCAGGTGGGTGCCTTCTGCAACCCCCCCACACCCTCCCATCTGCTATTGCATGTTCACCTCAACTCCTCCCAGTGGGGTGGGGTGAAGGCCCTAGCTTTAGTGGACTCTGGGGCTACGACCAGTTTCATGGATGAAACATTCACTCACCTCCACAAGATTCCTACCCTGCCTCTTCCTGCCCCCTTGGCAGTGGAGACCATCGATGGGCATCCCCTTTCTTCGGGCACGGTGACCTGGATTACAGCTCCACTCACTCTGCGCACCCAGTCCCACATTGAGCAGATTCAGTTTCACTTGGCCAAGGTTCCCCAATACCCTATCATGCTGGGTGTTTCCTGGCTCTCTAAGCATAATCCTCAGATTTCTTGAGGGCTTCAGCAAGTGGAGTTTGCGTCTCCCTACTGCCGGGAGCATTGCCTCCCGACTGAGGTGCCAGTCCCAGTCCAGGCCTTAGCCCTTTCCTCCCCCTCTTTGTCTGCTTCTGGCAGTTCTTCAGCTACCATGATCCTCCCAGAGAAGTATGCGGCTTTTCAGGATGTTTTCTACAAGAAGGAGGCCGACCAGCTCCCCCCTCACCACCCTTTTGACTGTGCCATTAACCTCATTCCTGGGGCGACCATCCCCGCTGGCCGGCTGTATTCAATGTCAGAGCTGGAGCTTCGAGCTCTGTGGGAGTTTTTGGACACAAACCTCAGACATGGCTTCATTTGTCCCTCCTCCTCCCCCGCCTGTGCCCCTACCATGTTTGTGCGCAAGAAATCGGGTGAACTCCACCAAGTGTATGATTTCAGAGCTTTGAATTCGGTCTCGATCCCTGACAAGTACCCCCTCCCCCTCATACCAGAGATGCTGGAGCACCTGGGGCGAGCCAAGATTTTCACAAAGTTGGACCCGCGCGGCGCGTACAATCTGATTCGCATCCGGGAGGGGGATGAGTGGAAGACCTGTTTCGGCACCCGGTATGGAGTGTATGAATACCTAGTGATGCCGTTTGGGCTCGCCTGCGCCCCCCCCCCACGTTTTCACGTTTTATGAATGCCATCTCCAGGACTATTTGGACACTTTCCTCATTGTGTATCTCGATGATTTACTTATATTTTCTGAGGACTCCCATGCCCATCAGCACCATATCTCTGCCGTCCTCCAGCACCTCCGCAAGCACCATCTTTATACCAAGCTGGAGAAATGTGCATTTGACCTAATCTCTTTGGACTATCTTGGCTACATTATCTTAGCTGACGGTATCAGGATGGATTGTGCAAAGGTCCAGGCTGTCCTCTCCTGGCAGGCTCCATCCACCAAGAAGGAATTGCAACGTTTTCTAGGGTTTGCTAATTTTTACAGAAAGTTCCTGCCCAGCTTTGCTCGGCTGACATCTCCTCTCACGGTCCTCCTTAAGGACAGGAAATCTCCTTTTCATTGGACAGCATCTGCCCAACAGGCTTTCGAGGAACTTAAGAAGCTTTTTAGTTCTGAGCCGATCCTGGTACATCCTAGGGATGTCAGAGAATTCCGCCATGGATCTTGGTGAGGCCAAATGCCAGTGCATTCGGCCCCCCGAAATCTGTGGTGGAATGGCCTGCCACCCCCCCCCGCGGATCCCCCATGGGACAAGACTTAACTGGGGCGGATGTTCCGGGCGGCGGCGGCTCCAGCAGCGGCTGCAGTGGCTGCGGCAGCTGGTCTTCCGATCGGCTGCCGCCGCCTCCATTTGCAGTCTTGTCTTCCCCCACCCCCTAGATGTGATAGGCTATGTAAAGACTTACGTAGCCTATCACAGCTGGGTTTTTTTAAAAAGTGTATGCAAATAGCGGAGGCTACGGCCATCGCCATTTGCGTTCCTTATTTCTTGCCGTCTTATTCTACGTAAATATTTACGTAGACTATTACGGTGAAAATAAAGGGGAATGCAAATAGCGTAGCGGGCGCTACTTGCATCCCTTTTTGATTCGCCGTTTTAGCCTACGTTTACGTAGGTTAAAATGGTGAATCAAAAAGGGATGCGAATAGCGCCCGCTACGCTATTTGCGTTCCCCTTTATTTTCACCGTAATAGTCTACGTAAATATTTACGTAGACTAAGATGGCGAAAAATAAGGAATGCAAATGGTGGCAGCTGTAGCCGCCGCCATTTGCATATGCGGTTTTTTGTTTTGGGGGGGGTTACCCAGAGCCCTCCGCGGCCGGAAATCCAGCTGCGGACGGCTCTGGCCTGGGCCTGGCCGGCTCCTCCGTAGAGCCTCCTCAGAGCACAGCCGGCCATGGAGGATTCCGGGGGGAGGGACGGAACACCTCCCCCCCCACCATGAACATAATCTGCGGAAAGGTAAGTGACTTTCATACTTCCCTAGTACATCCCGACCCGAGGAAGCCTTTTGTAATGCAAACTGATGCCTCTGACTTTGTGGTGGGGGCAGTGCTTTTTCAGCCAGATCGGGCAGGCGGCGGGTTGCAACCCTGTGCCTACCACTCCAGGAAGCTGAACATGTCTGAGAGGAATTATACCATCTGGGAGAAGGAACTGTTGGCCATGAAGTCTGCTTTGGAGACCTGGCATCATCTTCTGGAGGGGGCACAGCACCCAGTCGAAGTTAGAAATGACCATTGCAACCTGGAACATCTTCAGACAGCCCATGCCTTAAACCAGCGGCAGATTAGGTGGTCGCTTTTTTCCCCCCGGTTCCACCTTAAGATTTGCCATGTGAAGGCCTCCAACAACCTGCAAGCAGATGCTCTTTCTCATAAGCCTGACCTCCAGCCAGGGGGTGAGGGAAATCCCCCCCTCTCTGATTCTTCCCCCCCAGAGCCTGGTGGCAGCTGCAGTGCCTCACTCTTGGGAGGAACTTATTCACTCTGAAGAGGCTCAGGATACTTTTGTCCGCACAAAAGTGGAGGAATTGGGGCTAGCCTCTGGCCTCCCCCACTCTAACCCCTTCTCTTTGCGAGGTGGCCTGCTTTACCATTCTGGCCGGGTCTATGTGCCTTCTAGACCCCTCCGCAAGAAGGTCCTCCATCAGTGCCACGACTCCCCCACCGCTGGGCATTTTGGCATTGCCAAGACCCTGCACAGAGTGACAAGGGATTTTTGGTGGCCTTGTGTGTGACGGGACGTCAAGACCTATGTCGCCTCCTGCCCAACCTGCCAGGAGGCAAAGGCCCCCTCAGGCAAGCCCACAGGCTTGTTTCACCCCCTGCCTACCCCCTCAGGACCTTGGAAACTGCTCTCCCTTGACTTCATCACTGACTTGGCTCGCTCACACGGTAAGACCACTATTCTGGCGGTGGTGGATTTGTTTTCTAAGATGGCCCATTTCATCCCCTGCTCTGGGTTGCCCACAGCCAAGGAGACGGTGGAGCTTTTTTTGATGCATGTTTTCCGGCTCCACGGATGGCCTGAGGGTCTCATTTCGGATAGGGGGACCCAATTCACTGCCCATTTCTGGAGGGAGCTACTTGGGCTTCTCCATGTGATGCTCCATCTTTCCTCTGCCCACCGTCCACAGACGGACAGTCAGACCGAGTGCACCAATGCGACTCTGGAGCAATATTTCTGCTGTTATGTCAATTACCAGCAAGATTACTGGTTTTCCTTGCTGCCTCTCGCAGAATTTGCTTATAACAATGCCTGCCATGCTTCCACCCGCCAAACTCCATTTTTTGCCACTTTTGGTTACCACCCCAAGGCTTTCCCATCCACCCTAGTTCCCTCTTCAGTGCCGGCGGCCCATGAGTTTTTAGAGGAGTTGCGAGCGGTACACCACCTCTTACGGGACTCCCTCAAGCAAGCCAAGACAGCCTACAAGGCCTCTGCAGACCGGCAGCGCCAGCAGGGTCCGTCTCTGCAACTGGGGGACTGGGTTTGGTTGTCCACTCAATACCTCCCCTCTCACTCACCCGCAAGGAAGCTCGTGCCTCACCGCACGGGGCCTTTCCAGATTACGGCCCAGGTTAACCCTGTTGCTTTTTGCCTGGCTCTCCCCCCCTCCATGAAGACCCATCCTGTTTTTCATTGGTCCTTGCTGTCCGCCCTGGTTTCTAGCGATCCTCATTGCTCGGCCTGCTCCCCCCCCCCCGCTGCCAGTGCTGGTGGAGGGGGAGGAGGAGTTTGAGGTCACGGAGATTCTGGACTCCCGCCTTTCTCGTGGCCGCCTGCAATATCTGGTGGACTGGAAGGGGTACGGGCCAGATGAGCGATCCTGGGAACCCGCTGAAAATGTGCATGCTCTGTTGCTGCTTAGGCGCTTCCACCAGCTGTACCCCCACAAACCCAGGGCCCCAGGGGAGGAGCACGAGAGGGGGCCTCATAGGAGCGGGGATGATGTCAGGGTGGAAACTGAGCCCATAGAGCCCCAGAGCAGTTCTGATTCTGAGGAAGAACAGCAATCTATGGGAGAGGAGCTTGCTTATCTCTCACAAGCACAGCAGCTGGCAGAGATTCCTCCTGCCAGCATTCCTGGGATAGATAGTGACCCTGGCAGGGAGAGAGCGCTGGAGCGGGGCTTGCTGGATGCTCGGCACAGATGCAGGGAGAGACGACAGATGGAGGGCGCGGAAAGGAGGCGTAGCGCTCGTTTGGCGCGCAAACAACGGTTGCGTCCCGTGGACCCAAGGGAAAGAGGGAGGATCTCTCCCTAACTCATAAGTTCAGGGTCTTCCCGTGATTCTCCTTCAAATGGGGACCAACTGCCTTACCTGGAGCTTAGGCTACTTAGCTATCTTTCCCCAGTGCTGTTCCTTGCTTTGGCGCTAACAACTAGTTTTCTGAAAGACTAATAAAGGAATAAAGCCTTGGAAAGAATTCCTCATCGTCTGTGTCCTGAGTTGGCTACTGGTGGGGACTGCAAGAGGCAGCTAGGGCGCTCCTGACAGAAACAACATTCAAACAACTCTAGCCCTTAGTTGCCTTTTCTGTAAACAAAAAAGCCCCACACTCTATATTTTTCCTTGTAAGAAAGGTGTGCCACCCTTTGATCATTTTGGATGCCCTTTTCTGCATCTTTTCCCATCTCTACAATACTCTTTATGAAATGGGGTGAAGTGTATGAAGTATTCCAAATACAACCACATCATAGACTTATACCCAGCCCCTCAGCAAAGTTCTTGAAGCAACCAAACATAGGGTTGGATCCATACTTAGTCATATGTAGACCTAGTCATACTTAGAATAGACCCATAAAAATCAATGGGACTTAGCTCAGTCATGATTCCTATGGGTCTACTCTAAGTATGATTAAGTCTGGATACAACCCAATATATTTAAAATACAATACCACTGACAAGTTACTAGAGAGGGGCAAAGCTATATACTTGTTTCCAACACCCCACCCCCCTCCTTCTGATGATCCAACTGTCACCCTGCTTTTGAATCTCAGGGCTACAGCAGGTCTCACAGAAGAAACCTAGTCATACATAGACCTAGCCTGAGTGCTATTTTTCTTGGTAGCAAGGTCAGGTACAAATCAAATAAATAAATACTCCATTGTAGAAATGGTTTCCAGAAGCTAGTCCATCACAGGGTGTTTTTTCACCTGGGCTGCTGCTGTTAGTGTCTTTCACAGCTCCTAGAAGCAAACAAAAACCACACTGGGAGAGCAAAGATATTTACAAGCCTCGCCTATGTCCTCAGATGTTTTAGCTGTGACTCTGATTCTCAGGTGTATATGAAGGCATTACAATACTGGTTATTTTATTTTCACTCCCATTTCTAATATGAAATTTGCTATTTCCCCCCCACACTATTGCCCCACACTGAGCTGATGTTTTCACATGACTATAAGATCTGTTTTCTAGTTTTATTTATCATTTATTTGATTTATACACCACAGTTACACCAATTTTTTTAAAAAAAATGGTGCTCAAGGTGGGTAACAGTAATAAAACCAAGATTAAAGTAAACTTAGTTAAAACTATCATAAAAGCAAATAGATAAATGGTCCTGGGGGTTGATGGACCTGGGGGATCTCAACTTCCATGCCGAGGCCGCTGTATCCGAGGCGGCTCAGGACTTCATGGCCGCCATGACAACCATGGGGCTGTCCCAACATGTCATCGGCCCAATGCATATAAAAGGACACACGCTTGATCTGGTTTTCTCGGCTGGGCAGGAGGATGGTGATCTGAAAGTGGAGGAATTAACATCTGTCCCTTTGTCATGGTCAGATCACTTCCTGCTGAGGTTTAGACTCCTGGCAGCCTTCTCCCTCTGCAAGGGTGGGGGACCTATTAAAATGGTCTGCCCCCGGAGATTAATGGATTCTGATAGATTCCAAAGGGCTCTGGGGGATTTTCCTGCTGGTATGGCTGGTGCTCCTGTTGAAGCCCAGGTCGCTCTGTGGAATGCAGAAATGACTCGGGCTGTTGACACGATCGCGCCCAAGCGCCCTCTCCCTCTGAGCAGAGCCCAGCCAGCTCCTTGGTATACACCTGAGCTGAGGGCAATGAAGCAAGAGGGGAGACAGCTAGAACGCAGGTGGAGGAAAACTCGAGCTGAGTCTGGCCGAACACAGGTAAGAGCCCACTATCAAGCCTACTCTGTGGCGGTGAGGGTGGAAAAGAGACAGTTCTTTTCCACCAGCATTGCATCTTCTCAGTGTCATCCAGTGGACATTTTCCAAGTGGTTTGCGGCCTGTTACATTCTGGGCCAGGGAGAGAGACGGTGGAACCCTCGGTGGCATGCTGTGACGAGTTTGCACAGCACTTTGAAGATAAAGTTGCTCAGATTTGTCATGAATTGGACACCATGATTAATGCAGTTCCATTGGTAGAGGTGGTCAGAGCACCATCTGGTCCAGTTTTATTGGATGAGTTTCAGTTACTGAGGCCTGAGGATGCGGACAAGGTGCTTGGCCAAGTCCGATCAGCCACTTGTGTGCTTGACCCTTGCCCTTCATGGCTTATTAAATCAAACAAGGAGGGGATGTCTGGCTGGGTCCAGGAGGTTGTACATTCCTCCTTGAGAGAGGGAGTGGTGCCTGCCGCTTTAAAAGAGGTGGTAATTAGACCACTCCTGAAAAAGCCTAACCTGGACCCAGGGGATGTTAACAATTATAGGCCAGTGGCCAACATCCCCTTCCTGGGCAAGGTGCTTGAGCGGGTGGTTGTAGGACAGCTCCAGGCACTGTTGAATGAAATGGATTATCTAGATCCATTTCAATCGGGCTTCAGGCCTGGTTTTGGAACGGAAACTGCCTTGGTCGCCCTGTGGGATGACCTCTGCCAGGAGAGGGACAGGGGGAGTGTGACCCTGTTGATTCTTCTGGACCTCTCAGTGGCTTTCGATACCATCGACCATGGTATCCTTCTGGATAGGTTGTCTGGGTTGGGAGTTGGAGGCACTGCACTACAGTGGTTCCGCTCCTACTTGGATGGCCGATTCCAGAAAGCGGTGCTGGGGGATTATTGCTCTGTGCCATGGCAATTGTGCCATGGGGTTCCATAGGGCTCTATTTTATCCCCTATGCTGTTTAACATCTACATGAAACTGCTGGGGGAGGTTATCCGGAGGTTTGGGCTGAAGTGCCATCAATTTGCGGATGATACCCAGCTCTACCTCTCTTTTTCATCAAAACCAGGTGAGGCAGTGGCTGTTCTGAATCAATGCCTGGGCACGGTAATGGACTGGATGAGGGCCAATAAACTGAAACTCAATCCAGACAAGACGGAGGTACTGTTAGTGGGTGATTCGTCTGCCCGGCTAGGTGATATTCAACCTGTTCTGGAGGGGGTTACACTCCCCCTAAAGGATCACGTTTGTAGTTTGGGGGTGCTCTTGGATCCAGAACTGTCACTTGAGGCACAGGTGAACTCAGTGGCATGGAGCACTTTTTATCAGCTTAGGCTGGTATACCAACTACGCCCTTATCTGAACAGAGATAGCCTAGCTACAGTTATCCATGCTCTGATAACTTCTCGTCTGGATTACTGCAATGCGTTATACGCGGGGCCGCCTTTGAAAATGGTCCAGAAACTTCAGCTGGTCCAAAACATGGCAGCAAGATTGTTAACAGGAACTGGCCTGCAAGCTCATATTACGCCAGTGCTTTTTCAGCTGCACTGGCTGCCAGTCCATTTCCGGACCCGATTCAAAGTGCTGGTGTTAACACTCAAAACCCTTAAGGGCTTGGGGCCAGGTTACCTGAAGAATCGCCTCCTCCCATATGTGCCTGCCCGGACCTTAAGATCATCGTCAGTGGCCCTTCTCCGTGAGCCCCTGCCAAAGGAAGTGAGGCGGGTGGCTACTAGGAGGAGGGCTTTTTCTGCTGTGGCACTCCGGCTCTGGAATGAGCTCCCTAGTGAGGTTCGCCTGGCACCTACATTGTATTCCTTTCGGCACCAGGTGAAGACCTTTTTATTTTCCCAGGCATTTTAGCATTTCAGCTTTCTAAACTTTTATCTTTGCTGTTTTAAACTCCTGCACTGCTGCTAGGTTGTATTGTGGTTTTAATGTTCTATATATTTTAAGTTGTTTTATTGTGTGTTGTTTGGTTTTAATTTTTGTGAACCGCCCAGAGAGCTTCGGCTACTGGGCAGTATAGAAATGAAATAAATAAATAAGATAAATAAGATAAAAAGCACAATTAAAAACACAATAAAACAAAACCCAGTAAAACCTGCTTCAGCAACAATTAGCTTATATGCCAAAGGTTAATCAATAGCAGTTCATAACCCATCCATGTATTTGTGAAGTTATGTTATTTTTAAACCATTGAGCATTACTTTACACTTACTAACACTGAACACCATTTGCCATGGTGTTGCCTATTCACCCAGGCCCCATCTACATAGGGCTTTTACTCCAGTTCTACTCCACCACCAAATCGACAGTGTCAGATGATGCATGCTGCTCTCCACAGCTAGCCCAGCATATCTTGTCCTAAATCCAGTTTTTTTTCAAATTCATTTTGTGTGGGATTTTCCTGTCACAGCAGCTTCAGTGCAGTTCGGGAGTCCATGTGACCTCAGCTGGCTTCTGTGTGGGCTGGTGAAAGCAGCACTGATTGGCAGAAGGGAAAGTGTCATGGGGCAGGGGCGTGGGGAGAGCAGAGGGGTAAACATGTCTACCCAGAAGTAACTTATTGCCTTCAGTTCCACTTTGCCAGCCCTGCTGTTTTAAAACTGGCTCAATCTCTGCCTCTCACTTTAAATAGTCATTGGGCTGGAGAGTGGGGGGCGGGGGGTAAGCCAGACCTGCTGTTTTGAAGCTGTGCAGCTACGAAAGAGCACAGCTGAGAAGCGATGGATGCCTATTGATTCAAAGCTGCGCGCAGCTAAGAAAGGGTAATGCCAAGGAGAATGATTTTCATGAACATGTACTCAGAAGCACTTCATTGACCCCATGTTTGTTGGGGGGAGGGGGAAGCCTGTGGATTGGGCAGCCAATATACACCAAAGACAACATGCTAGTAACTCTCCTTCCTCGCTGGCTCCGCACTCTCTGCTCTCAGCTCGTCTTGCACTCCTCATTCTGCTCAGTCTCCAGGTGACGGCAGCTGCCTGCTTGCCTGCCCACTGTCACATTCTCTTGGCCCCCACCTTCCTCATGCACACACACAAGAAGAGAGGCTTCAGGCTCATGCCTTTAATTCACTATCAATAGGTTCATTACAGATGCAAATCCTTGAAGACCCTCAGGCTACAAAGGAATAACAACAGGGGATCCAAATGGGAGCTACGATGTTGCCAGCACTTTGAACAAGGACTTGCTGGCTAGAATAACTTATTCCAGTGAAGCTCCCCTACATCGACCCTCACACATTGTCAGCCAGGTTGACCGTCTGAGCTCTGTCTCTAACTTTTCCCACTTTGCTCTGCGTTGCAGTCTAGCATCCATCAGGTCACACCCCACACTCTCCTCCTCCTCCTCCTTCTCCTTCTCCTTCTCCTCCTCCTGGGTTCTCATGGAGGAGGGATGGGGGGGGGCTTCAGGCCCAACCAACTGGGTGTTCGCATCCTGAGAAGCACGCCTATCCATATCTGAACTCGCTCAGAAAGATGCCCCCGCCCCCAGTCCTGGCTGTTCCCCTTCTGAATCTGAACTGCTGACTATCTCCATATGCTCAGAATCAATCCTGACACTTGCCTCATAAATCCGTGTGTGTGTGTGAGGTATGTCATGTGCGTCTACTCATAGCCTCCTCTTATTGGTTGCCCCACACCTACGCAATTGCTGACATTTGTTTCTACTTGTGGCAGGACTCGCCCACCGTACCCCAACTAATGCAGCTTCAGTTCCTGTATACACCACAAAAGTGGAGGGATACAGCACTGCATGTACTGTGGAAAGAGCTAATTTGATTGTGTAAAAATGTGGATTTTGCCCAAGTTGCTTCACAAAGCATTTCCATTTAGATTGGCCCCCAGTCTGGAAAGCTCTGTTTGGAGGTCTTCGCAGTCTACTTGGGTTTTCATTGTTGTGACTAATTTGGCATCATTCATAAACATGGCTACCTCACTGCTCACCCCTGACTCAAGATCATTTCTTTTATTTTTTATAAAAGCATGTTTATATCATGTTTATATCACAAGGGCCCCCAATATGGTTTACATAAAAGAACAAAATCAAGCCAGACATCATCAAATAATGAACATTAAAATTAAAACCCAATCAATCAATCAATTTGACACCATATGCTTAGGATTTATTCCAGACTTGCCCTTGTGAAGCAAACAGGAGGCTTTGAGCTATGATATCCTTTGAAGTAATGCAAACTGTCCTGATTTGCTAAGGATAGAAAGAGGAAAGAACAGTCAGCACCACACCACCTCAGTGTAACCTGGAACTCATAAAACAGATAAGACCGGGTGCTCTTACACATGCTCCTCACCCCGAGTAATTGAACCCTGAATGAGTGAATATAGTTCTTATTGTCATAACTCTAGTGTTATGCATCATTTTTATGTCTGAAGCAGTCAGCCATAATTATGGACTTTGTTCCCTGAACATAGACTGAGGATGTAGTTCAGCAATTTGTGTATCATTTTATTAGCACCAAGGCATTTTTCTTGTGTTCTGGGGACATTTTGTTTAAATAAAAATCAATACAGAAAACAAGATGTTGGGAAATATAACCAAAAAAATGTATGCAGAGCTGCTATAAAAAGATATATGTATTCTGAAACCTGAAGAGAACATGCCCCTTCCCACTAACTGGCTATTGTCAGGAGCGCCCTAGTGGCCTCTTTCAGTAGACTCCAATAGCCAACTCAAGACACAGACAAAAGGATTCTTTTCAAAGCTTTAATCCTTTTACAACTTAATAACTCTTTCAGATGCTAATCACCAGCGACTAAGCAAGGAACAGCAGAGTGGCCTATGTGCCAAGTAGGCAGTTGATCCCCATTTGAAGGAGAGTCACTTGAAGACCCTGAACTTATGGGCTAAGGAGAGATCCTCCCTCTTTCCCTTGGGTCCACGGGAGGCGGCCGTTGCTTCCGTGCCAAATGGGCGCTACTCCTCCTTTCCATGCCCTCCATCGCTCGTCGCTCCCTGCGTCTGCATCGAGCATCTAACAAGCCCCCCTCCCACACTCTCTCACTGCTAGGATCACTATCTATCTCAGGAATGCTGGCAGGAGGACTCTGCCAGCTGCTGTGCCTGTGAAGGATGAGGTGGCTCCTCTCCCATGGATTGCTGATCCTCCTCAGAATCAGAACTGCTCTGGGGCTCTATCGGCTCAGTCTCCACCCTGACATCTATTGTAACTTCCAACCTAAGCTTCTCATTATATTACAGAAAGATATTAAATAAAGCATTTATTGATTATTCAGCCATAGAATAAAACAATATGTATCAGAAGAAGCAGATTCTGCTTACTCTTGTTTTTCTTACCTTCCTTGCATGGCGAGGGGGCTGAAATCTTTCCCCAGTGTAATACAACAGTCTGGTCCACCATTTAGATAGGGTTTTTGTGATTCTCCCTGGACAGCCATCACCTCCTTCAACAGCTTCAGCTCACTGAAATTGCTGGAAATTGGTTCCGCTGCTACATCTCCAAGCAAATCCACATGGTGTGGTACAGGGGCCTGTGTCAACTCCATATCTACTTTTCTAGAGATGGCACCATCATCTTTGTTGTCCAAGTACATACCTGATGAGTTCTGTTTTCCTGCCTGAAAAGGGATGCAGGTAAAAGAAAAAGGAGTCAGTTAAGTACTGTGGCCTATCAAAAGTATGGAAATCTAGAGTGTTGTATCTGCATGAGGTTGTGCAGCTACTTAAAATGATCATCAAACTCATTAAACTCTACTCTCTTCCTGGAGCCAAGTGCAGAGTAATTTTGAAGTTGGTGTCTTCTGGTAGGAAGAAAGTCACAGTATCCTCCATTTGCTATTCATGTGTCAGTTATATGACACCTCCGATAAAACCAATGGGTACTTTTTATTTATCTTCAATGGGGGGGAACGACCTACATCCATAGCCCCTACAGGTTTCAGTAAAACTAGTTGTTTCCAGTCTTGGACTTCTGATCATTCTAAGGTTCTCTTAAGATCTTGATTCCAACAAAAAAAGCTAAAACAAGAACACAGGGCTGCCGATGCAGAGGAGCTATAATATGCATATTTTCTGAGTTATGATTCGGAGTTACATTTATTTTAACAATATTCCTTTGGTTATCTGATGCGTTAAACTACTCAAAATGCACAACTGGTACATGTAACAAACTAATGTCTATATGGATTAGTGGATCTTCTATTTCTACAGACTACATTGCATATATATATATATATATATATATATATATCCATTACAACATGCATTGGTAAGCCAGAAATATAATATTTACACACTATAAAACCAGAATACCACACTTATATAACAGAAAGTCTTTGGGGTATCATCAGGTGGGCACTTGGCCAATTCCAGGAGACCATGAATGCTTCGTGAACTAAAATGTTAAGTGTTGGTCAGTCTATACATGTCTTACAATCACCTCCTTATTCAAACAGGATAGATCCCAACGTAACCTGTTCAAATGGATAACACAAGTTGATAGCCACTCAGCACTGCAAGTCAATGTCCACCCAGCCCAGGACTTCTGTCAAGGGTTGGCATGGTGAGGCACCTGCTGAGGGCCCACACCCCAGCAGGGGCCCATTGATAAGAGCCCCCTGGAGTTGCTCCTCCTCTTCACTATTGCAACCTACTTCTCACTCTGGTCCAGACAATGGTGGTGGTGAAAAGGAGTAGCAGTAGACACCACTGCCTACATGCTCACTGGCTCTCTGCCTGTCAAGCAAGCAAGTAGAAGCACTGATGAGTGAGAAGAGGGGGAACAATAGCAGCTAGTGACAATGGTGGTGAGAAGGGGGACCATTGAGGGTGTCTAACCCAAGGGCCCTCAAAAACCTGGAGCTGGCACTGACGCAGACTCATGGAATAGAACAGAGATTTATTACATGAGCAGAGCTGGAGGTAGCTGCTTGGACTGTGTGTCTGCCTGAATGACTTAGTACAAATGTAATGTACACTGGATATTTTAACTGGTTCATCTTCAGGACAAGAACACCTCTACTCCTCTCTCAGAAATAGATGCTAGCAAAGGCTATATAAAGCGGGGGGGCGGGGGTTCTGTCCCACTATTATCTCTATCCAAACAGATTTTGCATGCTTCAAAATCCTTCAAAAGCTATTTGGCAACAGATAATCATGGAACAAAACACAGAAATGCGCAAATGCCAGGCAATGGTGGCTTTATCATGCCATGGAGGGCCTTCATGAAGGGAAAGGGGGTGTTGCCCTTCCGCCAGCCAGCCAGTCACAGCCAAGGTGTCCCAAGGGTGGGCAGGCACCTTTTCCCTCAGAACATCCCTGTGCACAGTGAAGGAAGCTGGCCATGTGGACTGCACAGCCAATGCCAGCCCTGTGTTACTCCTTGATAGCCATCAGTGTGATCTTGAAGATCTTGGCTGATTTTTATTCATTTGTTCAATGGCTTGTTTGTTTAAAATTATTTCTAGGCCCCTTCTCCATGAAACTAGAGACATCTGAAGAAATGCTGACTGAAAATGTAATACACACACATTGGCTGGATCTACTCTTACAGCCTTTTTTCACTTCCAATGAGGTTTCACCCACCCGCCCTTCACACTATGCAGTACCCGCCTCGAATTGGAACCGGAATTTCCCACTTCCATGCTCCCACTTTCAATACCCTAATATCTTGGAATTTCTCCTTAATGTGCTCTGATTTTCTGCCTTCACAACCATATCCGGTCGTAGTCCCCTCCCCTGCCTGTCCATATATGGTGGTGTTTGTATTTCCCTCCTGTCCAATCACAGCTCTCAACGGGCCCATGTCTTCTTCCGGCTACTGATCGCATAGCTTCCTCAGCAGCCCCTGTTTCCTCAGCAACAAGCAAAGGGCTGGATGTGCACGCACTTGTCTGATCTCGGAAGCTAAATGGGGTTGGCCCCAGTCAGTAGTTGGATGGGCGACCACCTAGGAATCAGGCTTCCTGCACTGAGCAGGGGGTTGTTCTATCCCTTCAAATTAGACTAAGTTTTACCCCTTCCTATCCCCCACTCAGGATGTTTTTTTTAAATTAAGGTGTTATCCTCGCAGAATCAGGGCTTCTCCGCGATGTTTTTTTTTTCTAATTCAGGCATGATCTTCGAAGATTCGAAGTTGTGAAGCTTCAGACAAGCACGTGCAGGAAAACAGCAGGAAAACAGCACAGCGCTCGAGTGTGAACCGAGCTCACGCATTCGATGAAGCACTGCAATGGGGAAAATGGGTGAGTGTAAATAATCACGTTTTAATGCAAGAGCATTTAACCCAATGGGACACCGAATTCATTGCGATGGTGGGCGCAATGTAGATCGGCCCACTGTGGCCTGGCTTGCATGATCTCAGAGGCTTATTTCCCCACCACCAACACCACCGCAAACACATGTTAGTCATGTGCTGGGGGGATTTGCATAATTACCCTTGGCAGCATGACATGTGAACCCAGCCAGAGGGTGGCTTGTTGCCATGGGTATTGAGCCTGCCAGAACCCTACAACAGCCCATGGTCACAGTGTTGTAGTGGAGCCAGGGCTCACAGGGTTGAAGCACTAGGACTCTTTGATTAGCAGGGAGGGTGATCAGCTGCCACCCACACCCCCACAGAATTCCCAGGTCCCTCTGAGTATAGCTGCAATCAGGGTGGCTTTGCCTTGATTGGGGGTAATTGGGACCATTAGTTTTACAAAAGACCTGCTCCTGGTGGAAACTGCTAGAGCTGGTTTGTTGATATGGATCAACACAGCTGCCTGCATTTTTGAATTCTCCTTGATGGCTATGGGGACTGCCGTGATGAGTGCCTACCTCAAAACTTACCACTACACCAGTGTGTGTGTGTGTGTGTCCACTTCTTTTTTTCTCCTTCTCACTCCCTCTCTCAGAAATAGATTGCTTAGAAAGACGTTGTGTCACTTGATGAATGTGTGTGTGCCTGGCTGTATATCCAAAGGCACATACAGTGCTTACCAGATGTGCATGAGTGGGCGAGTGAACCGATTGCCACAGCTAAGTAGTATTTTATTAAGCTTGTCCATTTTACCAGGCAGCATTAAATACACATTTAAGCAGTGATTCACAGCAAAGATGTCTATGCACAGTGATATTCCAAAAGGCATGAAATGCTATAAATTTGGAATTTGTGATCTCCTTCACCCACCTCACAATGTATCATTTGTTAGTGTCATCATACAGTGAATTTAAAAACAAACAAGCAGTATACACTGACCTCTTGTGGCAAACATATAGAGATGTCTAAATGGAGATTTTTGGTGAGGGCTTGTGCAAATTGTGTCTGTGCAAAATCAGTACAAGGCAATGCTATAGATGCTTGGTTTACTCAGAACCAAGTCCCACTGGACTCAGTGGTGCTCACTCTCAGGTAAGTGGGAATGGAATTGCAGCTTTTAGTATACCAACATATGTCCATGTTAAGAATATTATTTACTTATACAGCACTATCACTGGCCATAGTGCTTTACATAATTATTTATTACATTTCTCTACCACCCAATAGCCACAGCTCTCTGGGCAGTTTACAACAATTAATATCAGTAACAAAAGAGAGGTTCCTATTCTTGAGAAGTCTACAGTTTAATGCTGACGGGATGCAGGACAGGGGGAGAGATGCGCATGTACTTATATTAACAAAAGATGATTTGGCTTTCAGGTGAAAGGGGAGCATTTTTTCCCAACCCATGTTGTGGACACCTATTAGTTCGTGTTTGTGAAAAGTAATAGCTGTTCCTGGCAGTTTGGGGGGAAGTTGTTGAATTAGTTTTTGCCATTGCTTTAAATTATTGGATTGAGCAATGTTATCTCACATGGTGCCATGCTATAAGGTGGGGACAGCCTATAGACCCAACATCTAAGCCAAAACTTAGGGTTATGGAGAAAAAGAGGATTGCTAGGCTTTATTAAAGTTAAAAGGCTGTTGTATTTGTGTTTAGCACAATGTAAAGTGATATGTTAGCCATTATGAAAGAACAAGAAGGCAAATATGTTTTTATGTTTTTATTTATTACATTCCTAATCCACCCAGTAACCAACGTTCTCTGTTTTGATTGTCTGTGCAGGCTGGTGGCTCTGATGTCAGTTGGGCAGTGAATCCATTCGAAGTTTCAATCAGAACCAGTCAGAACTCTAAAGGAGCTATCCAAGATGCTTCTGTACCTTGGATAGTTCCTTTAAAGTTCTGATTGGTTCTGACTGAAACCCAGGGCAGATGCACCGCCCCACTGACATTGGAGCCACCAGCCTCCACTGGCTGTGAGGATGATAGAACTTCACTGTGATTGGCTCCTTTTCAGAGATTGAACAGCGGGGTTCTGTAGACAGTCCAAAGGAGAGAGCCATTAGGACATTTGGACGCTGGGGCTTGAGGAAGAAAGCGAGGAGTCATCCTTGCCTATCCTGGCTTGGTTACTCGCTTAGCTTTGTGAGGATGATAAAAGTTGTTACTGTTATTTTAAAGGAAAACAAACACATGGTAACATATCTGGTATGATTTGAACAAAGTAAATTCTCATACAATTAGAGCTGACCATTTTCACAGCGGCAACACCTTGATACACTCATGTGTAGAAAGTAACCCTTCCTCAAGTGGTGGCAGGGTGCTAGTAATATCAGCAATAAACCTCACACCTCCACAAGGTGAAGAGGCTATGGTTTGGTGACAGAAAACACAAACTGCATGCAGAAGTCTTAGGTTCAGTCCCTGGCCGCTCCAGTTACAAGGACTGCAAGTATCAGGGCTGAGATTCTGCCTGAGATCCTAGAGCGATGCTGTCAGTCACAGTAGAAAGTGCCATCTTAAATGGACAAACAGTCTGATTCAATCTAAACCATCTTCATATGATTTTTTTTCCAGTTTTTGGAAAGATAAATGCTTATCCACATATGACGACCTTATAGACATGAAAGAAGGAAGCCGTGCATCCATGTCTTTCAAGAACATTTCTCTCCTTTCCCTTGGGAGTGAAACTAGCTTGGAAGCAGCTTGTGAACCAGTCAGTTTCTCTACTCCATTGTCTTAACTAGGAGAAGCAGCTGCACTTAGGAATTAGGATAGGCATTAACAGGCTCTTAGCCCCAAGCTAAAGTTTCCCCCTTTCCCCATTTTGTTTGTAAACTTGCCAAGCTACTCCTCTTCGATTGGGGTTAGTGCCACAGTAGTATCAAAGGGGGAAACCACTCTTACTGCTCTTTTGAAACCATGGTTTGTGAACAGTCGGATCTGTTTCATGTGTCTAAAACATACCAGTAAAGCTGCCGGGAAAATATAGAGAAGGTTCTCCGGTAGCACATGCAGTGTGAGCTCAAGCTTTGCTTCTACAAGAGGAACAGCTACCCAAGATGGAGGTTACATATTTATTGCTTGAGCAATTCAAAGTATACACCATCCCCTGATTAAGATATTGAAGAAGATTAGGGGGGATCAAGTGAGACACAGCAGGCCTGGGCACAAAAAATAATCTCCTTTCCACTGTGACCCAAATGTGTAACCAGATTTTGTTCCTATTTTGAATCCTTGAAAGCATTTTACATTATATTGGGGGGGGGGGGTATGGTGTCACTTGCAGAATATCATTTGTCTTGCAAAAAGCAAAAAGCTCTTCAAAAGCACACATTACATTTACCATTATTACTACTGCCACAACTGCCATGGTGTGTGGCTGAACCCCAAATGCCAAACAGATATTTGCACATACAGCACAACAATATATCATTTCGCAAAATAAAAAACCAATGATGCTTGGAGAAACACACACACAGAGAACTCACACACACACCACATCAATTGCCTGACCTTCAAAAGCTACACATTACACTGCCTGCCACTTCGATTTTCTAAGAATGCTTCTGGGGCCCATATGGGGCCCAGAGGTATTCTTGGAAATAAAGATGGCACTGGAGGCTGAGCAGTTTTTTAAAATATTGAAAAATCAGAAAAGGCTGGGAGCCTGATGGGTGCCAAAGGAGGTATTGCAAGGCACAGTGGCACCACAGGCACCACACTGAGGACCCCAGCAATAGAGCATTGGATTTAGGGTGCTTCTAGTTTAAGCTTTTATTGTGCAGTCACCCTGGCTCATTCATGGAATTTAGAGAGGCTCCATCCAATAATCTGCAACCCTTCTGTGTTTCGCCATGACCTCTTCCATCTTTTTTCTTGCCAGAGAAAATCTGAGATACCCTGCCCGGACAGCCTTGGAGAAAGGACAGGAGAATAATAATCAGTATTAGAATGGGGACCACTTCCATGTATTTGTGTTTTCCTCTGTATGTTTCAGCACCTATGTGGGAGTCTTATCTGATTATATTTTAAAAAATAAAATGAAAGGCCTTCAGAAAACAAAGAAGTTTTTAACCACTAGAAGTTTACTTGCTAAGATAAAATAAAAAGTTGTTATGTTCACGTCAGAAATCCAGGGCTTAACTTGTGCAAGGGTGCAGTCCTGCCATCTCTTTTCAATGCCAAGGATCAAATCTAGAATACACAAAGTACAAATAGATGAGAAAGTCCCTGAGCAAGGACAGAATGCACTTATCTCATGACCATATAACTAGTCCCCAACATCAAGGATTAGGGGAAAGGCTTTCAGATCAGAGGATGATGGTACCAGACATTTTCGAGCCTGGGCACTTCTTCCAGAAGTTAAGCACTGTCCTGGCGCCCTCCCCACCCAGTTTTTAAAAATGCTTGAGGCTTCTAAGAAAACAATACAAAGCAGAAATGGCTTTCAAATCTGTCTAGAAGCTACCCAGCAGCCTTTCAAGCTGAGAACCAAGCTTTCAAAAATACATCTCAGAAAAAATGTGTTATTGTACCCAGAGTGACATCTCCAGATTATTGTTATTCTATGGTGTCAATCTTCCTTATACCTAACTTGATAAATGGCAGGTGTTTCAGGTTTGCAGCTCAGCAGCAGCATACTAATGAATAACCAAGGTTAGTGTTGCAACTCTCCATCCTTCCTTGCCCTAGATTTCCTTGGTAGAAAAATTCTTGGCAAGTAGCCTCAAGCCAGAAGACTCAAACCTTGGGGGGGATTTGCCATTTCTCACTTGGGCCATCTATTTTTATATGCAAATGGTTTTTATATTATGTTTTGTATTATATTTTTAAGGTTTGGATACTCTGTAAATCTCCCAGAGAGCTTTGGATATTGGGAGGGATAGAAATGTAATATTGTATTATTATTATTATTATTATTATTATTATTATTAGCTGATGGAACCAGTGGGTTGTTCTGCTGGTAATAGTATATTTCCCATTCTACATCTCTAAAGGCCTATTATAGCCAATGGGATACATAGTGATGGGACTAGCATTTTCTTTTTTCTACTTTTATGGAAACATCTTCTAAATATTATTTTATGCTTTGACAGGGTGTAATACATAACTGCTCTAGAGTTGTGTTAATCCTACATGAGGAATAATATTTTGGTGATAATTTTAGGTAGCATTGATGGCATAAATTCTTTGCTCTGTGCTATGCCCTCACAGCTGTCTGTAAGCATCCTATATCAGTGCAACTAAACGGCTTCTCCTTGAGGAAGGGAATTTCGCCATGGAAGTACTGTTGAAGGAAGTGAACAGCATTACAGTTGGGCTTTAGTCTCAAAGCAGATTTTGAAGCTGGACCTTTTTACACATTGGATACATGACAATAGGGGACAGTCAACAACTGGCAGTAGAGAAGAGGAGGCAGAATGATGGGCCTGTATATACTCCTTCCACCCACCTTGAACAACATGCACATATGTGTACATATGCTTTCACAGACATACAAACACTACCTCATACATGCATGCATGTGTAAACATGCATATAAGCTATGCATTACATACAAATTGTTGGTGAAGGGGATGGAGCAGAGGGAGACAGTCACAGTGAGTGGATGAGGTCAGGCAGAGGGAGGAAAACTCTCCCCTTGTTCTTCCCCTACAAATGCACCCACACAGCAATCTCACCTTCTCCCAACACATTTTCTTTCCCAACAGCAGGAAAATCTATTCTTTAACTCTTCCATGAATTGGCTTGAATCCATCCCTTTCCCAACTACCTTGCTCCCTATGAACACAGGAAGCTGCCTTATACCAAGTCATGGATACTCTGTATTAAAGAAAATCAGGGGAGCATTCATACTGGTGTTGCATTTCTTTCCCATTAAGATGGCCTTTTGAGTCATGTTCTGTATCAAAAACTGAAGTAAATATTGCCCATTTCCGTCAAACATGAGAAATAAGAAATGCCTTGTGGGGCCAGATCAAGCAGAGTTGACCCAAGACATTTTGTAGCCTGAGGCAGAGCAGCAAATGGCTCCACCCTCACCCCAGTCAAGACACATAGTATCCAAGGCTGAGTCCAGTTATTCTGGCACCTGAGGCAGATAATTCCTAAAGTGCCTCTCCCTTGAAGTACACGAACAATAATAAATTAAATAACAATTTACTGCCCTATCATGACACCCAAAATCAGCTCCCTCAGACAGTCACCTCATTCTGTCTAATGATAGGTGTGACCCTGTGATAAAGCTCCACCTAGTCTAGCATTCTGTTTCCATGAGTAGCCAATTAAATGCCTCAAGAAGCTCATGAGCCCGGCATAAAAGGCACTATCACCTCTACCCCTGTTGTTTGCCCCACTCAGACAATGAGTTAGCTACTAGAGCAAGTGTGGGGAACCTCCAGTAGGCAGACCTGATAAAGCAGACAGGGGTTCCCGGTCCAGCCCAGCAACTTCTTTTCTCACCCAAGGAGGGGAAAGCTCTTATGTTTGATCAGCAGCTGATCAGAATTAAAGGCTTTTCCCTACTTAGGATTGAAAAAAGACTTGCCCTGCAGAGGTTTGTCCTGCTTACCTCTGCGTAGATATGCTGCTCATGCTTCTGAGCAGATATGTTTTCTACTATAAATTGGCAATAAATTAAATTACTAGTACTGAATAGATGGGGTAAAAAGAATCAAGGGGTTGGTGATCTGGAGGAGCCCTATTCATTGTCAAATCAGTCCAGATGACTGAAATCAAAGCAAGCTGGAAAACAAAGCTGGACTCAGAGATTTTATAGGTGAGCAGATTGTACATATTTTGGCTGCTCGTGTCTCTCAGCTGACTGGCTTGGGGCTTACATAAAATTGCCAGGGATTTTAATTAGAATTCCCAGACAGACAAGGGAGCAGGGCATGCCAAACTGCTTCATAAGAGGGTTAATTAGCCTGCCTCACATCCACATTTCCCCCAAAATATTTCTTCAACTAACATTATGTACTTCTAAAAGACAAACCCATCACATGAAGAGTCATCCAAGAAACAGTCAACCTTGCCAACATAAACCTCAGTTTCCACCCGTCTACTTAACGACATTTTAATTTGCCGTGGAAAATAATTTGCAACGGAAAATTGTATTTGCAGTGTTAAATGTACATTAGTTAGCAAGTGTGACATTGCAAAGCAAACTAGCTGGGATAAAAGAAAATCTAAGAGAGTGGGTTTTTTTAATTATGCTAATGAACTGTTTATGTGCCTTCCAATTAGAAACCATCTTTCCAAGAAAGCAATGCAACACTCGAGGGACAGTTATTGAATGTTTAATTTATCAAAAGCACAATCCTATGCAGATTTAGGCAGAAAAATGTCCTACAAGCCCCAGCATCCCCCAGCTGGCTGGAGAATGCTGGAAGTTGTAGGACTTTTTTCTGGCTACACATGAATAGGATTATGCCTAAATTTAACCAAGAACAGTAATCTTACAAAGGGTCTCTCACATCACCTGGTAACTGACCCTTTTATCTGGAGATGCCGGGGATTGAACCTGGCACCTTCTGCATGGCAAAGCTTGCACTCTACCTGAATTATGGTCTCTCCCAATTACACTCATCAAAAAAACAAGATTGTCTGCAGCTCCTTCCTGAGAGCCTTGATACCTGTGTGTTTTGCCCCATAGCAGGGAAACAGCAGCATGGAGTGGAAAATGTTCTTTAAAAAACAAACCCTACCACAGTCCCAGCTGGACTGTCCACCCCAACAGCTGCTATTAAATTTTTTAAAAACAGCAGGAGATTTGATGATAGATCTCCCGCAGAGTGGCTGGGTGACCAGCCGGATGTTGTTGTTCAGTCATTCAGTCGTGTCCGACTCTTCGTGACCCCATGGACCATAGCACGCCAGGCCTTCCTGTCCTCCGCTCTCTCCCGGAGTGTGCTCAAGTTCATATTCATTGCATCGGTGATGCTATCTAGCCATCTCATACTCTGCTGTCCCCTTCTCCTTTTGCCTTCAGTCTTTCCCAGCATCAAGGTCTTTTCCAGGGAGTTTCTCTTCGCATTAGATGGCCAAAATATTTGAGTTTCAGCTTCAGTATCTGTCCTTCTTTAACAAATAAATAAAATAAAGTCATGTCTAGCTACACTCTCAGTGGGTTTGCCTCTGTATAATATTAGAAATGGCCCTTAGTCTCACATATTGTGAATAAACTCTGGGAATCTGAGACAGGCAATCCAACCAGCTGTGCCAAAAAGATTTAAGGTGAGAAACCCACACTGTGGTGTCTCCAAAACTGGGTTGGGTTACAAAAGAGATGCAGGGGCAATATCATGTACTCTGATAACATTCCTTTGACTGTCCACCTTTTGTTTATTCTAACTCAGAGGTGGACAAAGTGTGGCCCATGGGGCCACCACCTGCTGCCCCCCCAAATTGTAAAAAAAATCATGATGATTAAAAATAATGACAACTAGACCAGCCATTTTGACTCTTTTTTATTCTTTTACAAGCAATGTTTGACCCTTTTGGCACTCTGTAACCAATCCAGATAGTTTTTAATGTAATGATATTTTATTTTTTTCAGCACTACCAGGGGGGGAAGTGGCAGGGAATGGCCCCCAGACCTCCCGAAGTTGCTCACCCTTGCTCTAACTATATGACTACAAGTGAAGCTTGATCAAGGAGCACCATAAACCTGACAATGTAGGATAACACTCCATGCATCTGCTGAAGCGGACTCTAGTCCACGAAAGCTTGTGCCATAATACATGCATGACTCCTTAAGGCCCCACAAGACCCTTTGTTATATTTTGTGCAACCGACTAACACAGCTACTCTGAAAATCAATACCATGGGAATTATTCCTCAAATTAGCCCTCTTCAGGCATTCAGAAATACAATGTGTAGAGGGGAGATGGAGCTGCATATACCACTCCCATTGCCTCTACCCCCAATTCTGTGGAAGATTGTAACTGCATTCAGCGGAATACAGGTACTGCCTCACTGCAGACTTTCCCCCAACAATGTGGTGGGGGCAGGGTGGAGGGAGCAGGGGCATCACATGCGTCCCCATCTCCCTTCCATGTGTTGAATTTCTGATCACCTGAAGAGTGCTATAACAAACTCTATTCAGAGTAGCAACTAAAATTTGAGGCAGTAGTTAAAGCCACTTTTAAAATTATTTTTTGTTTGTACAACTAGCTTGCAGTTAAAAATCTTATCTTTTTTTGGTAACAGGGAGGATTTATCAAGAAATAACCTTTCTCTAGTAATCTCATGTGCAGGATGAAAGCAAGGTTTCCTGCATCTCCAGAGGCACTCTGTTTATTTTATTCCATATAGCTCAGTGTCTACATTTGGAGACACACTTGAGCAGGAAAGGCAAAATCTGTACTCAACCCACTAATACTAGTAACCCCAGAAGGTGTACGGCCGTCTTGTAACACTCTTGACCTCCCTTCACTTCATTTCTGTGTCCCTGGGGCCTATCTACACCCAGCTTTTACTCTGGGGCTGGTGTGAGTCAAGGTCCCTCGTGATAGATGACACAATTGTGACTTCGCAGCCATCTGTGGTTTTCACCCACAAAATGCAGAGTTCCAAGGAGTCATTTTGTTGCGATGTTTTTCGTTCGCTACGGGTTTCCCCATGCTTATGAGCCGTCTGTCCCTTCCCCAAACTGACTTCGCATTTTGCAGTGGGCATGTTGTAGGCGTGCGTAGTGCCTGCATCACTCTATGATGCCCCTTTACTCCCCCCATCCCTTCGCAGCTGCGCAGTTACAGAGGCACAGAGGGGCGTTTTCATATTTAATCACACTTCCGCACATATTTGCAGCTTCATATCTTTGCAACGGTTGCTTTTGGACTCAGTACCCAAGGGCTGGGGTGGGGTCTTGGGGGAGGAACAACATCGCTCCGGGCACCATTCCGGAGTGATGGCTAGGCACATAGTGCTCACACTTGTGAGTGCGAACCATCACGAGAGTCTCAGGCTGGGGAACTGACAAACTGATGGTGCAGAAATGAAGGAGCACAAAACACCCAATTTTTACCTAAAACAGGGTCAGAAAGACACAGCAGAGCCCCTCAAATATAAAACAGCCACTGAAGTGTTGCACCCCCACACCCATGGGACCGCACAGCTGCGCATTTCAGTATAATGGCCAAAAAAAAGGCACAGCGAGTCTGTTAGGGAAGCACGCAGTACATTGTGAGTATATCGCAGGGCATGGTGATTCGAAGCCGCTTTGCTGCGCAGTTGCGATGGGGTGCCATATAGATGGGGCCCTGGAAGTCATAACAATTGTTGTTTCACTAGACATGCTGCAGTTATTTGCCCAGTTATTAGATTTACACAACTACTTTCAATATGGCAACACACTTAAACCAAAACTAAAATTTAGCTAGAGATTTTCAAAATTGAGAAACTAGGCTATCTTCCCATAGTATTCCATGAAAATATGCTGCTATTATTATTATTAACAATATTTTGTCCCATTACACAGCAGAAATTCCATGCATATCAATGGGAGTTTTGTACATAAACCAAAAGCAAGCATATGCCCTCAAATATACTAAGATCATGCTTTCATCACAAGACTCCAGTTTCATGTCTGCTGGAACCAAGTTTACAGATGCTACTTGTCCACGTAATTCAAAGAGGAGGGGAGATAATTGCTGAAGAAAAGTTCAGAGAGCCTATCTGCACTACCAGTTTACATTGGCTTTATACCATTTAAACTGTCATGGCTTCTCCTAAGAATTCTGGGGATATAATTTTGGTGAGGGTGCTGAAAATTCTTAAAGATCTCTAGCTTTCCTCAGAGAACTGCAGTTTCCAGGATTCTATGGGGCAAGAGAATGGCTGTTCAACCATTTTAAGTCTATAATGTAGTCTTAAACTCCTAGAGCAGCTACTGTGATCGGACTTTATACAGAACACATAAACCTGGTTTAGAGATTATGCCCGAACATGGTATATAAACATATATGGGGCTAATGTTCATTCCTGAAGATAATTTTTTTTATTTGGGGGAAGGTGGCACTGTCACTTCAGTGGACAGTTGACAGTACTGGGCTTCCTGGTCACTTGGGCTATTCACGCAACATGCTAACCTACACTGAGCAGTTGAGTGTGGGTTGTTTTGAACCTTGGGTTGTTTGGCTGTGTTGTTTGAACGCAGCCGTGGTGGCTTGTTAACCATACAGTGTGGCTTATTTTTCTCAACAAGCCACCTTGAGAACCCATGGTTTGTTATTGGATTGCTCAGGGTGGTTAACAAGCTACACTGCATGGTTAACAAGCCACCCTGACTGTGTTCAAACAACCCTGTGAAAAATGTGCTGTGTTCAGACAAAATACTAACCCATGGTTCAACAAACAATCCCTGGTTCAAAACAACCCACATTCAACCACTGAGTGTGGATTAGCATGTTGTGTGAACAGCCCCAATGTTTCAGAGCACTATATGTTTTTTTAAAATAGCAGAATTTTAATCTGGTGTTTTAATCTTTTTATCCTTTTACCATTTTATGTCTTGTGTTCACTGCTCCAAAATGGTTCTAGATATGGAGCAGTATACAAATATTGTAAATAAATACATAAATAAATATATCCACCAACAATACACCTCCCTCTCTGTCCCACTTCCTGCAGCCCCTGGTTCTTACTGGTATTGCAAACCTGCCCACTTCAGCCATTAAATGAGACTGAGTAAAACAAACATGGCAGTTAACTTGTAAAGAAATAGGCTTTATAACACACACACACTAAAAATCAGGCCTGAGGGGCCAAATCCAGCCTGCCTGGAGTTCCACTGCCCCCGCCCCTGACTGCCTATCTTTAGGTGGTTTCCCAGTTTTTCCACAATTTCATCCCCATTATAAAAGGTTGGTCTAATCAAAGCTATGGTTTTCCCAGTAGTAATGTATGGCTGTGAGAGCTGGACTATAAGGAAGGCTGAGCGCCGAAGAATCAATGCTTTCGAACTGTGGTGCTGGAGAAGACTCTTACGAGTCCCCTGGACTGCAAGGAGGTCAAATCAGTCCATCCTAAAGGAAATCAACCCTGAGTGCTCATTGGAAGGACAGATACTGAAGCTGAAGCTCCAATATTTTGGCCACCTAATGCGAAGAAAAAACTCCCTGGAAAAGACCCTGATGCTGGGAAAGACTGAAGGCAAAAGGAGAAGGGGACAGCAGAGGATGAGATGGCTAGATAGCATCACTGATGCAATGAATATGAACTTGAGCACGCTCCGGGAGAGAGCGCAGGACAGGAAGGCCTGGCGTGCTATGGTCCATGGGGTCACGAAGAGTCGGACACGACTGAACGACTGAACAACAACAACAACAAATAAAAGGTTGGAATGCCTCTCCTAAGGCTGTAACTGGACAAGAGCTTTAAGCTAGTACATTAAGCTGGTATATGCTGGTATTGATATTTTGCTCTGCCCACTACTGGAATGCACCCACCCCCCAAGCTTGTCCAAAATAGAATTCGGCCCTCAGGTGGAAAGAGATTCAACACCCCTGTTATAAAGGATAGGAATTAATTTGGAACAGACATCCAAATCAGTCTAATTCCAGTCTATTTGGGTCTTTCTTGGAGGTGCGCACACACAGTATGCTTGTCTAACATGGAA
Organism: Heloderma suspectum; assembly: GCF_057233095.1. NCBI lineage: Eukaryota > Metazoa > Chordata > Lepidosauria > Squamata > Helodermatidae > Heloderma > Heloderma suspectum. Next base: position 121,395,440 of record NC_139460.1, on the reverse strand, counting down.
GGAGGGGAAGAAGAAATTCCTGTAGCACATGAGCACATTAACTACACTGGATTTTAAAAGTGGGACGTAGGGTAGAGTTAAAGCCAAGCATTAAATTCAAAGGGAATAAAGCAAGCATGAACACCAACTTAATCGCACAAACTAACAACCATACTTGAAGAAAAAAAGAGAGTTCACATGAGTGAAAGTACTTGACAACATCATTTATTTTCAATTCATTATCTAGTGGCTGGGAAAGGTTGTTGGACAAAATGTGCCGTAATGACTGGTATTAAAGGGGAGAAGGATATAACCTGGCCAACAGTTATTTTCAGCATTGAATTTCTAAACATTGCTACCTGAAAATTCTCTCAAAGCATGACAGTATTACATGGATTTGAAAGAATTCTGAGAAAGAAATGAAGTAATTAGCAAATGGCTACACACAGTGTGTGTGTGTGTGTGAGAGAGAGAGAGAGAGAGAGAGAGAGAAGACTTTCAGCTATGCTCTATTGCTCTTGGACTTCTTTCAATGTTAAGTGCATGTCCTCTTCCTCACATTTTACAGTCCAATCCAATTTAAAGGGCAAGGATTGTGCAGCATCACTGGGAACAGAGATCTGGCAATTAAAAAAAGCTATTTCTGCAGTGTGAAACAGATATTTTTAAATCTTCAGGATTAACTCCTTAACTGCTTTTTTGCTGTTAACAGGATTTAACCAGAACTTTTAATTGGTGGTTTACAGTTAATCCCCTGGGTAAAAATGACTGCAAAGGCATCCTATCCTGAAAGAAATTTTTCCCCCACCTTCAGCTCTTCTTTCTGTACATAAACTGTAAACACTGGAATATTGCTGTACTGTCCTGAATTAGCATGAACAGGCTTTTCTGAAACAGTACCACACAAATATCTTACTAAGGCATGATACTAAATATGAAATTTAGTGCAGGTTTTTAAAAATGCACTGATTAATGTAGAAATCGTACTGCCTCTGTTTGAAGGTGTCATCTGTTTGAAGGGCTGTCCCATCCAATTCTGGTTTAAAGATAATGAACCATAAGAACTGTTACCCATCAACAGTTAACAGTTAACAACAGCAGATGGAACAGGCAGGCACACAGGTCACCTGGTCACAATCTTCCACACTATGGTGAAATGTACTGTATTCTATTTAAATTATAATAATTATTTATAACTTTGCACCTATACATATAAAGTATCTTATGAAAATGTTATAGAAATCACTGTCCTCTTTCGTTCTCTCTTGTTTTGGTGATGCATTTCCTCTTTTTTGTGATTCATAAGTGGCCACCCTAGTGTCAAGGGTAGGCATAGTTGGGCAGGTGCCAAGGCCCACATCGAAACAGGGTCCTACTGACAAGAGCCACCATGACTTGTTCCTCCTCTTCACCGTTGGAACCTGCTTGTTCACCTTTCTTTCCCTCTGGTCCAGGCAACAGTGGTGATGAGAAGGAAGAGGAGCAGATGCCACTCCCTACTTGCTCACTGGCTCTCTATCTGTAAAGCATGCAAGTGGTAACAATGATGAGAAAGAGGATGAGGGGCAAGAGCAACTGGTGACAATGGTGATGACAAGGTATACTCACTGAGGGAGGGGGCCCACTGATGGTGTCTTGCCTAAGGGTCCTCAAAAATCTAGATCTGGCACTAACTGGCAACATTACTGGCAATGAGCACTTCTCTTTATCACAGATTCTAAATAATGACTGAATATATTATAATCTTACTAGTGTGTATTAGTTTATTTCCCTGATTTACTGTTCAGGAAGGTATATACTGCTGTCATGGAAACCAGGTATCCTAGCAAAGTAATTACTGAACTCCAAGCACAACAGGGATATATTTTTAAACCAGATTAGAAAGCCGGCTGACATAAAACCCAGTTTAATGTGCTAACACCAGCTTCCAGTTTTACACTCAGGGTAGTAGGTCTTAGGAATCAAATAGGGTTAAATGTGGGACTGACATGAGTTCCAAGCACCACTTCCTATTTAAACAGCAGGGTATTTCCTGTCTCACTATCCACAATCCCTTAAAATATAGTAGTGACTTATACCCACAGCGATGCAAATATGGGGCTGACAAATTTATTCCACAATAACCCCAGAACAGAAACATTTAAAAATAAAACAAGAGCAAAAGCAGCATTTATTTATAGAAAGGTTAGCTGAAGGTAGATCTCTGGCTGATTTTCAGTAAATTGCCAAGGATTTCTCACCTCTAGTTGTTTAACAACAGCAGCAACAAAATGTCACATGCTTCTCACAAATTGTACTGTTGAAATAAAGCTTGAGGTAACCAAAAGTGGATTTTTGTATGGAAGGACTGTGAGCCTCATTCAGTTTTGGTACTCAAAACAAATTCTTGGGCTCAGAATTCTTTAATTCCATTTATAGTCTTTTACACCAAGCTCCACTTAGTGTGTCTTAGGGTTTTAGGAAAAAATAGAGATCAGCCTTCCCCAGCCTAGTGCCCTCCAGATATTTTGGACTACAACTCGCAGCATTCCTGACCATTGGCCATGCTGGCTGGGGCTGATGAGAGCTGACATCCAAAATATCAGGTTGGGGAAGGCTGCTAGAGATATTCTCTGAATGCTTGAGTATTCTATTTATTTGTATTTAAAATAATTTGGGAACATATTTTGTATGTATTTCATATCTGTATTTAACACCCAATTATATTTGATGTTATTTTTTTTATAGTTGCTATACACTGACATTGAGCTGGTTTGTATGTAACGACAAGCAACCATGATTTAACTGGGGGTTTGTTGCAGCATCAGCCACCATTTTTAAAATGCAAGCTGCAGTGGGGGCACACTGAAGCTTGTCATTATGTGAGAACCTGGGCAGGGTGGATTGTTGGAATGGCTAACAAATCACCCAGAACCCATAGCCTGTTTTAGGGTTGTGGGTGGGTTGTTGTTAGAAAAAGAGACTCCATAACTGGTTGGCGCCTCAGTCACATAAGAGCCCGAGTGGCGGGAAAAATGTAGGCGGAGCAGAAAAGAACCATACTGACGCGCTCATGACCAATGGCTTGGTAAGCTGATGTACTGACTGTTTATCGGCTATTGGCTTGGTAAGCTGATGTACTGACTGTTTCATTGGTTACTGGCAAGAACAATAGGAGTGATAAGGTATAAAAGGTTTTTGCACACGTACCTCGGGGTCCAGACTGCTCTGCACCCGTTTTGCAAAACGATTAATAAAATAGTGTTGGATCCACTGCTGCCTGCCTGGCATCCTTTTCTTCCAACCGAAAGCAAGAACTTTTTATCTAACAATTTGGTGCCGTGACTCGGATCCTGCTTTGGGGCGCGTCCCCTTCGTGCTGAGCAGAGGGGCCGCGGAGGAGGAGTGGCCACAGTCGGTTGTTTTACACTTGTCTTCTCCTCACGTCGTCGGTGGCGAAGGCGCTTGGGGACCAACGCCAGAGGGAGAGGGAGACGTGATCACTCCTTTTTGGCACCGGCAGTGGATCAATAAGCAGCTGGATGCAGCTGCGGGTGGGACAGAGGAGGCCTTGGGGTAAGTGAAACAGCTTACATTAGGGGATACACGCAGGACGGTGGTGCGTTTGTGATTGTGTGAGACGCCTACGGGTGAAGCGAGTGAGGAGCCCCGATCTGCATTTCCCTATCCCAGCGACGGGCTGGGTCAGAGGAGGGCGAAGCGTGAGATTCGTTGAGTGAAATCCCACTGTCATGGGCGGGTCCCAATCCAGGCCCACGGGAGAGTCCCATACGACCTTGGAGTGTTGTTTGCGCAACTGGTCACATTTCAAACAAGAGTATGGAACTAAGATGACGAAGGATCGTCTTGTCCTTCTTTGTACCAGGGAATGGCCGATATTGGAGCCCAAATGGCCACCTGGGGGGTCTTTTGACCCGACTTTAGTTTCTGATGTACGTATAATAGTAACACAGAGGGGAAGTTGGGATCAGTTCCCCTATATTGATTCATGGGCAACTTGCGTACCCCTCGGCGGCAAGCCCGCCCCATGGGTAGTTAAATGTATGTCCTTGGCCCTCCCTGTGATAACTGGAAAAAAATTAATGAGGAAGGGACCACCTAGGGTGGTAGCTATGGCCCCCGAGGATCTATTACTTCCTCCTCCCTACGGGACGGCTGTCGCGGGGGGACCACGCCCACTCCAGCCCCCATTTCCTCCAAGGGAGCTTGCCCAAGGGTTGCAACCATTAAAAATTCCCGAGGGAGACCCTCCTCGTGAGCCAAGGTCCGGCCCCGAGTCTATGACTGAATTTGAGGACACTTTCTAAGATCGTTTGGATGACCTCGAGAAAAATCTTAAAGAGATAAAGGGTGCTTGGGGGCCTTGAACCCAGGAAAAGGTGCCTGATAGAGAGGGGGAAACTAAAGGAGGGCCTAATTACAATTTATGAAAGGACCCTCAGCCACCAGTGAAATTGACCTTCCCCATTAGAGAGGTCCCCGATCCTACCGCCCAACACCCTCAGGGGACAATGTTTGTTTACATCCCCTTTACGACATCTGATTTGTACAACTGGAAACAGTTCAATCCTCCCTTTGAGGAGGACCCCGGTCCATTGTTGTCCTTAATGGAAAATGTGAGGCTCACACACAATCCTACCTGGGACGACACACAAATGTTGTTAAACACTTGTTTCCTTAGTCAAAAACCGACTATTCTTGCGGTGTCGTGAACTAGATTTAGAGAGGAGAACCCCCAGGCGACTGAAGAGCAGGTGGCAGAGGTTTTGCCCATTGGGAGGCCTGACTGGGGAGTGGCCACGGCAGCGCAAAGGCAATTACATGCCGAATACTTTCGGCGCTTGTTTTAGCGGGTATGAAACAGGCTGCTTGAAGGGCCCCCAATCTGCAAAAGGTCTTGATGTTAAAACAGGACAAAAGCGAACCCCCTGCCGTCTTCCTCCAAAGGCTGAGAGACGCCTTTGCTAAATATACTGACATCGACCTGAATGACCCAAATAACCTACAAGTTCTCACAACGCAGTTTGTAGGAAATAGCTGCCAAGATATCAGAAAGAAGTTACAAAAAGTTGAAGGAGGACTGGCGGCTGATTTGGGAGTCCTAGTTGAAGTAGCCCAGAAGGTCTATGAAAGACGAGAGGAAGAAGAAGAAAAAGAAAAAGATAAGAGGCAGGCAAAATTACTTGCTGCCGTTCTCAGGCCAGAGCAAGGAGGGATTAAGAAGGGTGGAAAGGGGAACAGAAAAGGGCCTCCCTTAGGAAAGGATCAGTGCGCTTTTTGTAGAAAGATTGGACACTGGAAGCGAGACTGTGAAGCCCTAAAACAGAAAGAGAAAGAAAGCAGGGGGGAAGAGCAAAGAGTGTTGTATGAACAAGAAAGAGATTAGGACAGACCGGGGTCCGGCCCCCTCTTGGCTGTCTCCGAGGCAAGACAGGACCCCATGGTCAAAATTAAAGTTGGGGGGCGCTCCTACGATGCCCTTGTAGATACAGGGGCTGCCTTGTCCATACTCCCCCTTAACAAGCCACCAATGGGAAGTGGGGGAACTACCACCATAATGGGGGTCGAGGGAAGGGCAACGTGCGTGCCCCTTTCTCGTCCTTTGTTTACCAAAGTTGGGAAAACACACCTAGAACACGCGTTTGTCTGTACCCCCTCCTGTCCGGCGGCATTGTTAGGGAGGGACTTATTGACTAAGCTCCAAATTGAGATCACTTTCACTCCTGATGGAAGAATGGAAGTACGACTCCCCAAGCAACAGGGCAGTAACTATCAAATGGCCTTTTTGACAGCCATAGAGGAACCCACCTCAGAGGCAAATGAAGACTGGTGCTTAATAGAAAACAGAGTCAATCCTCTGGTTTGGGCCGGGGTTGGAGGGGCCTCTCGTGCCAAATCGGCAGCACCGTACAAAATTCCTCTCAAGGAAGGGGCGAAACCAGTTCATGTGAAACAGTATCCCCTTTCCCGCCAAGGGAAGCTGGGTCGACAACCAGTAATAACGAAGATCCGAGAGGAAGGTCGACTCATCGAGATAATGTCCCCCTACAACACGCCCATTCTCGCTGTGTCAAAAGGGGGGGCAAGGGGTTTCGCCTGATGCAAGACCTCTGCCTCATTAACCAGCAGATCGAGGCCCCCCACCCTGTGGTCCCTAACCCACACACCCTTCTCATAAGAATTCCAGAAGATCATGCGTGGTTCACTGTCATAGACCTAAAAGACGCTTTCTTCAGCATCCCACTCCACCCTGATTCGAGGCCTTTGTTCGCCTTTGAGTGGGAGAGCCCAGAGGGTGAGTCAAAGGTTCAATTAACATGGACAGTGATCCCTCAGGGGCTCAATCTTTCACCGGTCGTTTTTGGCTAGCAGCTTCAAAAGGACTTCGAGCCTTGGGTCCATCAGCACCTTGAGGTGCATCTCCTCCAGTACTGTGACAACCTCCTGATTTCAACCAAGGCTAAGGATATGTGCCTAAGTGGGACAATTTCCCTCCTTAATCATCTAGCAGAGGGGGGCTATAAGGTGTCAAGGGAAAAGGTGCAGCTAGTCCGACCAACTGTAAAATTCCTAGGTTACCACTTAGCCAAGGGGACCCGAAGCTTGGGATCAGAAAGAGTCGAAGTCATTCATGACACCCCTGTCTCTACGTCCCCCCATGAGCTAAGGGCCTACCTGGGATTGACTGGATTCTGTCGGCTATGGATAGCCGACTATGGAGAAATAGCACGGCCACTATATGAGGCGCTGCAGAAAGATAAATTAGACAAATGGAAATGGACTAAAGAAATTAATAAGTCTTTCCTCAGCCTTAAAGCTGCCCTTGTGTCACCACCGGCCCTCGCCATGCCAAATCCCAGTTGACCGTTTAGACTCTATGTGCATGAGAATAAGGGTTCTCTTGCTTTATTGTACCAATAAAGAGACCCCGCTTTAAGCGCTTTAAGACGTGAGTAAAGACTTAAAGGAGGGAATTGTTAGAAAAAGAGACTCCATAACCGGTTGGCGCCTCAGTCACGTAAGAGCCCGAGTGGCGGGAAAAATGTAGGCGGAGCAGAAAAGAACCATACTGACACGCTCATGACCAACGGCTTGGTAAGCTGATGTACTGACTGTTTATTGGCTATTGGCTTGGTAAGCTGATGTACTGACTGTTTCATTGGTTACTGGCAAGAACGATAGGAGTGATAAGGTATAAAATGTTTTTGCACACGTACCTCGGAGTCCAGACTGCTCTGCACCCGTTTTGCAAAACGATTAATAAAATAGTGTTGGATCCACTGCTGCCTGCCTGGCATCCTTTTCTTCCAACCGAAAGCAAGAACTTTTTATCTAACATTGTTAACCACCCTAACACTTAACCACTGGCCGGGTTTGCATGTAACAACAAGCCATGGCATGCATCCCACTAAGGTTTGCATTTTAAAAACAGTGGTCAGCATGTGACAACAAGCTCCACAGGGAAATTAACCCACAGTGGCTTGTCATTATGTACAAACTGACCCATTGAGTAGTTGATAGTAATTGATCTGCAATGGCATGCGTGAAGAAATGCCCTGTATATAACTGTCATTATGTAATGTTTTCTTTGTGTGGGCTCTGTGAGGCTACAATGTTTCTGAGTAGGCCTGAGGCCTTGTTTTTGTTACCATCAAAGGCCTGTGAAGTAGTTGCTCAGTGAAGTTCTGGACCAAGAGAGAGAGAGCGTGAGAGAGAAAGAGTGGGAGGGAGAGGGAGGGAGAGAGAGAATTGCTTTGATTCCGATTGGCTGTGGATTCTAGCTAGGTGGAAAAGAGCAAAAGAGCGGCTGGGAAAGGACAGTTGTCAGCTGAGTTACTCCATCTGTGGAAAGAGATAGAAGGTCTGCTGGTTGGTGTGGGGTGTTTTAGAAGAACTAGAAAGTGAAATAGCTAAAGCCTTAATATTAAGCTTTTCTTTCTCTATGAGATAACTATACATCACCAGTGATGGTGAGGAGTAGGGAGCTGTTATGCCAGCAGTCTGCCCTAAGATATTGCCAGGAGAAGGTTAAATCAACAGGCAGTAAAAACCCAGACAGAATATCCAAGCAGCCAGAAGCAAAACAGGAGGGCCTTTGGTGTCAGAGGTGTCAGAGACTGTATCCAAGAGTTGGACCTGGTTGTGAGTGCATCTGGCTGGGGTGGAGGTTTAGGGAATTTGGCTGGAAGGCATTAAAGGCTTGTAGCAGTAACTGTGTCTCTTGAGGTCTAAAGAATTGTCACTAACCAGTTTTTTGAAACCTCCACAGTAGATGTCAGTGTTCCTTTATGTTTAAAATATCCCTTTAATAACTCATTTAATAGTTCATCTTGTTTCTATTGTTGGTGCCTAAGCCTCTTATACTGGGCTACTAGGAGGTTTTAAAGTATTCTAAGTGAATTGGTGGCAGTGGAAAACCAGCTTGGGGAACCCTGTGTTATCATGGCAGAGAATTCCTTAGGCCCTGAAATACAAGCATTTGCTGCCTCGAAATAAGAAACCCTATGGGTGGGGAAGTTTCCCCATAGATAGTGGCAGTGCTGGGGAGATGAAATCCCCCATAGGGTATCACAGTGGTTTTCAAAGTTTCAATTTCCATATCTATATGTGCCAAAGAACTTCTCTTTTCTTGCACAGAACCCCCGCATTTTTCCATTATCCATGATGAGCTGAGAGTGTTTCCTAGAGCTTTTGTACATGAGGCTGTTAATCCACTGTATCTACTTTCAGTTTTGTCACAGAATTGAGATCCAAGATAGCTCTGCACAAAGAGCTTTTCCTTTCTTGCTTTTCTGCTACATAACCTCTAGGTGGCACTGTACTGTAGCGGAATAATGCAAATACACAAGTAGGAAAATACCTTTTCTTTTACTTTCAGAAATAATACCCCATTTTCCCTGCTCTAAAATAAACCGTGAAAGCGTTCTTAAAAAACAAAAGTAACACTGGAGAATCATGATGTCTAAAGAACCCATAAGCAACCGTGAGTAAGGAATCACAAATTAACAAGAAATGCCTCGCTTAGAAAAGCTCCTAGAACACTCCCAACATTCTCCTGAAGCAGTGCAGTGTAGAAGATTATTGATAATAGTGGGTAAATTCTTCTAAATTTCTTCTAATTGAGAAACCCTACATTGTACTCCTTCTGGCTCCAGGTTGTTCAAGGCATTGTGCCTAGCAACATGCATCTTAAGACATTGTATAAGACCTTGTGTGAGGGACTGTGCAATGCCTTGCACAAATGGAAGCATGCCTTGGATTTCAGTTATTGAAATCCTCACACAAGGATTTTGCACTGTCCTAAAAGGCACTTCTGCATACAGAAGAGGCTTTCCACACGGGAAAGGCAGGTCTGGATCCAAACCATCGTACTTCATATTTGATCATTGATCTCTAATGATGTTTTTAAATCTTCTGATATTTGATCCAATATTATTTGGTATCTCATGGCATTGTATAGATAACATGCAACATGAAGTAGTTTCTGAAATTACATATTTGAACTCTAATCAAAGCCACCTATAGATGCCAACAAGTCTGAAAGCTTCCATTTTTAGTTAACTTCTTATATTCAATATTCACATTTGAATTTTGCTTTACAATTTCTTAGAGCAGATATAATCATGCAAATATTTAAAGCTGACCTCCCTCCAACCCAACCCCCACTATTCCTGGCCCCCGTAATCCAACTGAAATTCAGAGTCCCACACTGCTTCCACAAAATGTTCAGACTCTGCCTTTGGCACATTGGGAAGGTGGATAGCATTTCATAGGTGCAGTGAAGCCACAAACAACATCTCTCCCCTGCATGCCCTTATAATCCTAACTTGATTTATAAAGAAGGGGGAACTATTAATCAATCTTGCAGTTGATGAAATATGACTTATTTATTTACTTTGAAGTATTTGTATACTTCTCCTTGGCCAAAAAGGCTCCCAAAGCAGCTTACATACAATCAATTAAAGAAGACAGTCCCTGCCCACAGGCTTGCAATTTAAAAAGACGTGACACACAAGGATAAAGGTATGGGGAGGGAAGCCGGGGATGGGGGGAATTATGTTAGCAGGGCTGGTGGAATGGCCCTGTTCTCCCTCTCATCTTCAGTACAGCCTGCTGGAATAGTTGCACTGGTGACAGCTGAGGAAGGAGGAACCTTCATGAGGGGGGATTATATATAGTGTAGAAGACAACATTTATAGGACTTAAGAGGAGCGCCATCCATGCAGAAGAGGATGCTTGGGGCAACCCCAAGTCTTGCAAGGTTTGCAGAAGTACAAAAATATCTTTGGGCAAGGGGGCAGGGGATGACAAAACCATGTTGTTGTAGATCCCACTTGTAGTTCTTAATGCTATATACTAATAGCAAACTCATTCTCGCAATGTGGATTCTTATGTAGCCAAAATGGCACCACCCATGCAGAAGAGGAAGGTAGACTTGGGGGATCAGCAAACTTGGGGAAATCCCAAGGTTTGCAGAAGTACAAAAAAACTGCTAGGAAAAAAACACACACTAAAGGACGAGGACCCACAACAGCCCAATGAGACCTGAGAGTGCTTAGTGGGCATGGTATGCTCGATTGACCGTTGCCGGGGGGACGGGGACAGAATGGAGTATCCTGAAAGAAAGCATGGCTGGCTGGCACCCTGAATATTAGCATTCAATGCAGAAACATTTTGTTTCATATGCCACTTGCAAGGTTTTAGTTCAGAATTTAAAAAGTTTGACCAAAGCTAGGAAACTCAGAATAACTAGTTCTAAAACATGTAAGCAGATTCATGATGTTTCATTAGCTTAAAGAACTTGGATACATTAGGATGAAGAAGATAAGTTATTTTATTGTGTTCTAGCTGTGCTCTTACAAGTTTGCTCTCAGCAAGCTGCAGTAAGGAAGTGGTTCTTTCCCTGAAACCTCCTGCCCAAGGCTTCCTGTTCCTTTTCCCAAATCCCCCCCCCCCACACACACACACACCCCTCTGGAACCTCTCCACTTAGTTGCACTACTCATGATACACACATGGGTGTAATAAGCACAAGGATATGTGGAAAACATTGTCATCATGCAGTTTGAGGCATGGGGGATAATTTCTGATAAGATTTAACGTAATTATTCTGTCTTCTAAGTTCCCCTCATGCCAAACTCATTTCTGTCATACTTGGGTGCTCTGGCAAAATGACATAACACTGTCTACTTTAGGAAATGTGGTAGGTAGCAGTACCTACAGTAGCAGACCACTTCCCTATTAGTGGTCTCTGAGCTGCTTTGAAATGAAGAACAACAGAGGGAGATAGACAGTGTGGCACTGTGATCAAATAGGTGAAAGAATATGGATGGCTAACTTCTGTTTCCTGGGTGTATATTCACAATGCATTATTAACACATTTCTATTAGAGTGTGTGTGTGTGTGTGTGTGTGTGAAAGAGAGAGAGAGAGAGAGAACAATCTAATATTGTCTTAAATTTGAATACTAGCCTATTAAACTATTGCACAATAGCCACCTGTACAACTGCATAACTCTGCAATACATGTTACATTTTCCCACCACTCAGAAGAGTTCACCACTCAGAAGAACTCTGGAATGATTGTACTAGATCAGACTAAAGGCCTATATAGTCCGGCATTCTGTTCCCATCCTTAACTTTCATTTACTTATTCAATTTATGAGCCACCCTATAACTGAAGCTCTCTCAGGGAGACATACACAATTACAACAAATACAATAAAACCAGTGCTAAAACACATTAAAAGAATTGCTTTGAAAGCAACAGCAATAATTCAGAATAATTTATTAATTTTGCAACTGTTCCTTTATAGCCAAAATGCATAGAAGTCACTGCTGTAAATATAAACATGTAACTCCTCGCAGTTATCATAATTATGTGTCCCAAGGGGGAAAAAAATACTTTCTGAATTTTCTCAAATTAAGATCAAATACATACCTATGGGAGAAAAGCAGGTAATTTCCTACATGAGTCAATATCATGTACTGATCAAAGGAATTTCATTTGAAACATATTTATAACAGGACATCCAACAATCAAACAGCAAACAGAACATACGCTTGTATGTGTTGTATCAGGGCAAACTATACATTTGAGTGGTAGTCTCAAACATTTTAACCACCAGTTTTAAAACATCTGTTATCAGTTTACTAAAGGATATAAGAATATTCCGGGGGGGGAGGGGGTGTTTTACCTTTTCCTGTAGATTTCTTATGGTCTTCTTTAATCCCCCAAAACAAAATGGAGCACATAAGATCACAATTGAATTCCCTCAGTTATGAGAGCTGTTAGCCTTTTCCTGAATGGAAAACTTATCTGCGTAAATTAATAGATTGCAGAGAAAATGGGTTCAGCATCTATGAATCCTCAAATGCCCATTACGTACTCTGCACACATAAATGAAACAAGAATTCCTAGCCCTGCTATCATGTGATACCAACTTAGAAGCTAGTGCTTGTTTTGACTGTCATCAGAAGTATTCATTGCTTTAACAAAGCTCTTTTTAACCCTCCCTCAGTTTTTACAAAGGGCAAAAGGAGGAAAAAGTAAATGCATCACCACTAGCTCTATCAGAAAACACAGACGCACACGTTAATGATATATTATGACTGTTAAGTTGGGAAAATGCATTGAAGGCTGTACAGAATATATTTAAAGTATTGATCTTTATTAAATTACTATTCTTCTAGAGTACCTATTTACATAAGAAAAAACTGAGACAAACAGGGGAACCAGCAAGTGAGTGTTCTATCTCTTTTGTGTTCAGTTCAGACTGTCAGTGTTGTACATTATCTGTGCTCAGGTCTTGGACAAATTTTCCTCCAGGAATTTGTCCAACCCCCCTTTAAAGCCATCCAAATTGGTGGCCATCACTACATCCTGTGGTAGTGAATTCCATAGTTTAACTATGCACTGTGTTAAGAAGGACTTCCTTTCATCTGTCCTGAATCTCCCAACAGTCAGCTTCATTGGATGACCCCAGGTTCTAGTATTTTGAGAGAGGGAGAACAATGTCTCCCTATCCACATTCTCCACACCATGCATAATTTCGTAGACCTCTATCATGTCTCCCCTTATTGCCTTTTTTTTCCCCAGCTGTTGTAACCTCTCAAAGGGGAGATGCTCCAGCCCCTTGTTCATTTTAGTTGCCCTTTTCTGCACTTTTTCCAGCTCTACAATATCTTTTTTTAGGTGTGGTGACTAGAACTATACACAGTATTCCAAGTGTGGTCACACCATAGATTTGTATACGGGAAGTGTGAGAGTGGCAATTTTATTCTCAATTCCTTTTCTAATTATGCCTAACATGTAGTTTTGCCATTTTTACAGCGGTTTCACACTGGGTTGACATCTTCACTGAGCTGTCTACTGCAACCCCAAGATCTCTTTCCTGGTCAGTCACCACTAGCTCAGATCCTATCAGGCTATACTTAAAGTTGGGACTTTTTGCCCCAACATGCATCACTTTACACTTGCTTACATTGAACTGCATTTGCCATTTAGATGCCCATTCTCCCAGTTTGGAGAGATCCTTTTGGAGCTCTTCACAATTCCTTTTTGTTTTAACCACCCTAAATAGTACCTTGAGCACTGTGGTGTTCCTGTCTTCTCCTAGTGAGAATTCCCCTTATGTAAGGCATTTCTCACTATAAGGAAGGCTGAGCACCGAAGAATTGATGCTTTCGAACTGTGGTGCTGGAGAAGACTCTTACGAGTCCCCTGGACTGCAAGGAGGTCCAATCAGTCAATCCTAAAGGAAATCAACCCTGAGTGCTCATTGGAAGGACAGATACTGAAGCTGAAGCTCCAATATTTTGGCCACCTAATGCGAAGAGAAAACTCTCTGGAAAAGACCCTGATGCTGGGAAAGACTGAAGGCAAAAGGAGAAGGGGACGGCAGAGGATGAGATGGCTAGATAGCATCACCGATGCAATGAATATGAACTTGAGCACGCTCCGGGAGAGAGCGCAGGACAGGAAGGCCTGGCGTGCTATGGTCCATGGGGTCATGAAGAGTCAGACACAACTGAACGACTGAACAACAACAACAAGGCCTTTCTCACACCCAGCAAGAACCATCTTCACTCACACCCACTGGGTTTCACTGCCACCAGGACCTTTACAGCTTAGGTCCAACCCTTTACTCAGTCCTCTATGAGGACACACAGACTTTACTTATAACCTCGTACTGTTCCCTTTATACCTTCCCTTTCTGTAGCCCAGAGCAGAAGGCACAGGATTTGGTTAAACAAATAAACTTTATTAACTAGAGCAAACAAGTTGTTGAATAATAAACAGGTAACTCTTAATGAAGTGACGGACTTGACCTTGGGGGAGCTGGGGGTGGCAACGGCCAACAGGAAGCTCTGGCGTGGGCTGGTCCATGAAGTCACGAAGAGACAGAAGCAACTGACTGAATAAACAACAACAACTCTTAATGGCTTTATCAATATATGTGCTCTCATAAACCATTCTCTATTTTTACACTCTCAGCCTATCACTTCACAGCCAGTGGTAGGGGCTGGTGGGAGTTGTAGGCCAAAACATCTGGAGGACCACAAGTTGCTGAGCCCTGACATAGAGGAAGAGAACATCTGAACGAGAGATACATGGGTACTCCTGGCAGATGTGTTCCTGACTGAGGCAGTATTTTTTTCAAGTTTGGGAATTGCTAAGTGCTTTAATTGTATGGCTGAGAGCCATCAGGAATGCTGAAGAGTAAGAAAAAAGAGGACATGGTGAATTTGTCCCAGGTCAACAAGTTTGAAGGATATAATGTGTACCTTATGACAAGCACTGGGGTTGGGGGTGGGCTGGAGAAAAGAAAATGAGTTGTCTGCATTCCTAACAGACTTTGAATTCTATGCAATGAACCAGAAGGGATAAAGTAGAGGGGGTAGGGAGAAGGGAAACCTACTCTAGGACTCTGTCATGTTTACATGTTCCAGTAACTCAATTTACACTGAAGTGTGGCATTTATTGTATTAGAAATATATGAAGTACAATAAATGCCACACTTCAGTGTAAATAACCTCAGGGTGGTTCATAATAAAACAATAAAAACAATGGGTTGGATCTAGACTAAGACTCACTTTCCTGGGACTAAAAGTGCTTCCAGACAGAGGGCTCCTTTTGCTAGCAGTCAACAGCTATCCTATGCAATAGAATTTATGGTAAGAAAAAAAAGACAAAGGTAGGAAATATGGGAGGGCTATATATGAAAGACAGTGATGTGTGAACCTCTCATAAAATTCCATGAATGAGGTAGGACAACTGCATGATGAAAGACTAATCTGAAATCACCTTAAGGCTGCAATCTTACACACATGTACCCGGCAGTAAATTCCATTTAACTCAGTGGGGCTTACTACAGGTTTGCACTGTAAGTCTTATTGAACTCAAGGGACTTAGTTTTGAGTAGACATGCATAGTATTGTGCTGTACATTAGTTTAACAAGAGTTCCCATTTAAATCAATGGGACGTAAGTATGATGAACTTGTTCCATTGATTTCAATGGGGCCCAAGTTCAGCTAGCTTATTCTGGATCCAACCCAATATATTGAAATGAAATGAACCAGCAGTATCAGTCTCTCTGCCACATTTTCCACATTCACCCTCTCTTTTAATACCAGTTTCTCTCAAGTGGTTGTTCTTCCTCATTCTTATCTAAACAAGGATACTTTTAAAATTATTATTTGCAGTCTGCAGTTTCACAAGGCCTTGAGATGATTTAATGAATTTATCTACTACAAAACGGTATGGTTTTCTTTCTCAAAAGATTCACATCTTATGGAAGCACAACCTTAATCTAATCCGCCCTTCTTTCAATTTCAGAACCTTCTATACCCACTCACCCCGCAACCCACTCATAACATGTACAAAGGATTGGAGCTGTCCTCAATCCCAATGCATCTTTTTGCACTTGCTCCATAATCCTTTCCCGCTGTTTCCACAAACTCATCTTCTCTCTCTCTCTCTCTCTCTCTCTCTCACACACACACACACACACACACACACTCCTTCTCCCCCAACTGAAATTCCATCAGGCATTTTATCCCAACACAGTATATCTCTTTCACACACACACACACACACACACACACATGACTTTACAATTTGTAGGTAAGACAAACATTTAGCAATTGCCAATAACTCCAGATACCACCCTAGGCACTTTGAGGGCAAAAAAAGACAATGCTAGGTCATAAATAACAAGCCTGAGAACATGAGAGCCTCTGGCCCCTCAGTGCTGCAAATCTGTACAGCATAACAACTGCAAGTTTATGCAGGACTTTAGACGATCAGGCAAGGCACTAATTATATCATTGCACTTTACTGAGCAACCTAAGTAAGAGACAAGTCCATGCCTTGACACTAAGTTTCAACTGTGAGGCAGTCAACAAAAGGAGGGAAAGGAGAGGAACTCCTGCAAAATTTTTGAGCTACACAGAGGAAAGAAAAGAGTTTGGAAGAACTATACTGTATTTATTTACTTAATTTTATTTATTTAATAGTAATGGAAACCCTGTCCCCCGCCCCCCGATATTGTTGGACTGCAACTCCCATTGGCTATGGATGGCTAGGGCTGATGGGAGTTGCAGTCCAATGACATCTGGAAGGTTCTAGTGGAAAGCAAAATAAATCCCACAAGCCAGAAGTCTGCCTGCCCCTGGGCTGCACTATCCAGCCCACAAGTTCCCTGACTCAAGAAATGTTCAGCAGGGACCCTGAGTTGAAATATACCTACCTAAAGTTTAAATTCAGATATGAATATGGCTTGGCTCAAACATTATAACAAGCAATAAAATGGCTGCTTTCCGTTCTCCATCTGACTCCATCTGACTAAAATGGTAATATTAAAAAAGGATTTATCTGACAGGTTCGTAAAGGAGTGGAGGTCTACAAAAAGTACTGAATATAAACAGTCATAATAATAATATAAAGCTCCAGATTATTTTACCAAGGCCTCTGTGGAGAGTGAAACATGTAATTTTTCTTTCAAAAGTCATCCCATAAATTGAGTGACAATTCAAGACAGACAAAAGCAACTACATCCTAGCGTAAGTTCATAGAAAACAGACCTATCAAAGACTGTTAGCCATGCTAGCTAAAAAACAGCCCTCCTTGTTCAGAGGGACTACATTTCCAGTTACCAGATGCTTTAGACAGAAGATGGCTATAGCCACCATGCCATGCAATTGACCACTCTTGGAACCTGATGGCTGTGTTAGAAGGATTCTTGAGCTAATCCAACAAGAAAATATTATGACTGATGTTTAACAATACCACTTCCAATTCCAACATTTGCTGCGGACCCAATTGCTACCAAATTTCCATTTTTCTGTCTTCTGTGGTATGCCCACATTAAAATTCCTTTGCTACTGGGATTTTTCAGCAAAGTGCTCACAACTTTATGACCTAGAAGGTTTATTTACAAGTCTGAAACTGAGCAGGCATTGTTTTTAAAACGTTTTTTAAAAGTAAAAAGTTAATGCAATAGAAAAGCCAGAAGAATTTGCCCTTTTAGTGAATGCAGGGGCCTCATATTGCTTGGCCAAATATCAAAATATATGAGAGAAAGAGAGAGAGAGAGAGAGAGAGAGAGAAGAACGTGATAATCTGAGATCATTAACGGAAACCTTACTGTATGGCTTCAGTTAGCCTAGAAAGAACAGGATAATTTTTTGCAAAATAATCCTACAGAGTGACAAGTCAAAGGACAGGCACTGATTAGCAAGCTTTAAAGGAGTTCTTAGGAAACCCATTGTAATGTGCCAAAAGTGAACAAGGCAGGAATTATTAAAGCGGAACTTTGTCAATGACCCCAGATTAAGGATTAACCTTTTGGAATACGATAAGGCGGTTTGCTTTAAGATAAGGCAAATTCTAACAATAAAAAAGAGGAACTCTTTTCCAAGATTAACATGCTGTTCTGCTTTTAAAATAATCAAGGGATCCTTTGTATTTTCCAACTATGCTGAATTCTAATTGACCAGAGAGTGTGCTTCTTTGAGACAGTCTTAGATAAAAAGCATTACAATCATGACTTTGACAGACAGATGATAAATTGAGTTGGGTGGGGGGAGTCCCTAGGATTCAGCACCTTTTTAGAAAAAGTATTTTATCATTAACACATTCCAGCATTTTAGAGTGCATTCTAAGGACCACTCAACTGTTTATTTATTCATGAACCTTCTTTAACTACACTTTCGTTAAGCTTTTCAGAGTTAATTAGAAAAATATGCTAGGCTACTAACTGACATTTGCTGCGGACATAGTGATAGGAAAGAACAACGCAGTAGCCAACAGTATGACCTCCCATCACTTCCTTGATCCTGTAGAATGTAGCTGCCACATTCTCCCACAGAACGTGGACTGGACCCCTGATCAAGTCTGTCTCAAAAGAATGGTTGCAATGATGGGATAAATATAAACGGAACAGTAGTTCACTTCATCAACACAGCAGTTCAAGTCTCCTTTGCCAAAAATATTCCAGTGCCTGAACTACAGAGAGAAAATTAAGAGGAACTATTGGTGAAAGTGTACATTCAGAAATACCAGCTGAGTGTTCATCTGAACGTTCTACACATCACAGATATGGCAAAATTACAACTGGAATATATTGAAATATATATATAGGGTGAAATAGAATATAAATAAGCTGGTGGTTTTGCCATGTGAGTGTGGTGTGACAGGCTAAGCACATTTAAAATCATAGGATAGGAACATCACTACTTCAGTTGTTTACCTGAATAAAGGTTAATCAGGCCATGTGCCATTTGGAAAGGAGGTGCTGAATGAGGTTGTCTTATGGATAAAAAAAACTTCAACAGTAATTTCTCCAAACAGCAACCCACCCCTAAGTCCCATTTTAGAAACAATAAAAGCAATTGATGTACCACAGGGGTGTGCAACTTGTAGCGCTTCAGATGTTTTAGTCTATAACTCCCATCACTCCCTCACCTTTGTGCAGACTGCTTTTGAGGGAACTACAGATGCCACAGGGATCTGAATCCTAGCATCATTACTGTTGCTCCAGAACGAGAACTCTGCAAGCATTAATTTCTTACACGGTGATGAATCACCTCAGGCTTGAAAGGGTTGAATTCTGCCATTCTTAGGGGTCCCATTAAGTGACCATTGCATGCCTCTGGCTCAATTGGCAAGTCCTAATACTGCAGGGACTTGCCTTGAAGCCCAGCAGAGAACTGCTGTTAGGGTCAGAAACCTAGTTCGGGGGTAGGGCATGCAGGGAACCAGCAAAACTGCCTTTGTAATTTCGCAACTGCAAGGCAGAGTCCTTGAGGGCAGTTTTCTGTACCCACAAATCAGCTGTCTGAAGTCCCTCCCATACAAGCTGTCGAGTAGTTCTCATTTTGAAGTCAGGAATTGTCAGATTGAATATTTGAGTGATTTCATAAACCTGTTATTTCTTTTCTTCACAAAAGATGAGGAAAAATATATTAGTATGTGGGTAGTACACAGGTAGGTGTATGGTTAGCTTTCTTGTATAGGAAAACACCTTCTCTCCTTAGTTTCCAGGACTTTTGCTTTGTTCAGCATAGCTCTGGCAAAAAGGGAATAAAATAGGAGACATCCAGTAGGAGACATATCACTAATGATATGGCTAAACCTCTAAGGCTTCTAAAGGAAATATCCAGCTTTACAGTATTTCTGAAACCGTTTTTCATGAGGAAGCTATGCCCCAAAAGTATGCATCTTCTGAAATTATTTTGAGGTTTGTTATTTAACATATTTATGTCCTTTGCAATTTAGAGGTTCATTAGTCTAAGAGGGGAAAAAATTTTTCAGAACCACTCAGAATGCCCCATGCTCAAGTACGGATTTATACCCAGATCTCTCCAGTAAAAATGCAACATACCATCCACCAAATCACACGTGCTTTTTGCAGGAATGCAGCGTCAGGCTAGACTTGCCACCGAGTATAGTGGTATCTGCAAAAATCAGTTTCTCAACAAGAAGAGTTTGTGATGGTGGTGTATGCTGCTGGAGACGGTAGGTATTGCTAGAATGTTGGAAATAGTGACTGGTTCCTGCAATTCTAGTTCTAAGGTCATAGAATAGTAGGGTTGGAAGGGGCCTACAAGGCCATCGAGTCCAACCCCCTAATATTATTATTAGGTCTTACTCATTTTACTCCAAATCCTATCAAACTTGTTTCCTCGAGAACAATTCCTGGGTTTGAGATCATGACATTGTCTGAGGAGAAACAGGCAGAAAGTTTCTCAGACACTGCTTTGCCAACTTTCGTTTTGTCAAATCTGTATTTGGTCTAAAGCTCAGGAATCCTCTAGGCTCCCGAATTGTTCACTATTTCTGAATAGAAGAATGCACAAAAAGGCCTATCTTCAGGGGAAGAAGATACTGTTGGGAGGCTGAATTGTACACAAATATCCCCTACAGTGTTATTTCCAACATGTGCTTCCGCTCCTGAGCGGCAGTACAAGTCCTGATGGACAGCTGACAGGACAATTTGCCCTAGCCCTCATTGCTGCCAGTTGGCCTCTACCACACTCCAATCCAGTGACTCATGTGGGGAAGGGGAGAAGTAGCTGCTTTTTTCAGGAGAAGATGGAGACAGAGCTACTTTTCCTTTCCATTCTGTTCTTACCTGAACTGCTGGTTGCACTGCAATCCTTTGCCTTTTGTTGTTCTTCATCCCTGTGCATCATGAGCAGGAAGGAAGAGGTAAGTGCTTTCTCTCAGAAGAGTATCGAGAGCTGCCATTCCACTACATATAATGCTACAATGGGGTTTTAGAGGTGTTCTGTAGCTTTCTTCCATGAAAGGAGAGACACCTGCTTCTTAGGAAGAAAACTAGCTGCTTATTCTAGATGTAAACACAACTGAGGCTCATAGCGTCACATTACCATTAACTCAAACTACCATCTTGAGCACCATCACAAGGGGCTGATTCTGCCTCTTCCTCCGCTCTCCACTATGATGCAGAGGGCCCCTCCTCCAAATATTAACCTTCAGCTCACCAACAGCACTGTTTTACCACACTTGCTATGCCTCAGTGCTGCGGTTCGGCTCTTTCCACACTTGTAAGCGGAGGGAAGGGTGTTACTACTCAGGTAAGGAAAGGCTGAGAGCAGCCTCCATTTCCCATATACCTGCTGTACCTCACTGAGTGGGGGAAAGGTAGGCCAGAGCAGCCTCTCCTGGTAACAATCCTGAGGGAAGAAAGGGTGGGAAAATCAGGGGAGGCCCCAGGGAATCTTTTTGGGATGTTACATACAGCATCTTTACTGCTTTCTTGGCATCCATGGGCTGTAGCTGCTGCAGGTTGCCATTTTATAGCTGCTGCAAGCCGATGAACCAAAGCTGGAGTGCTGGCCCGCAAACTGTGATGGAGGGGAGCAATCACCATTGCTTGCCTTCTCCACAAAATTCAAATTGGTGTCCACCTGCTGTGACGCAGTGTGGAATGCAGGGTGGTGGGTCACTGCGGCAGAGCAACTGCTTAGCTTTGCTACTAACCAGATCAGGTGGTGAGGTGACAGAAAATATAAAGCCCAAATATCTCTTTTGGTTCGGCACTGCCCGCTTTCCTGCTCTGCATGAGAGGAAAAGCCAAGCTGAGGAAGCTGTGCCAGGAGTGGAAGGCTGTCTCTCCACAGGAATGCTCTTCTCCCCTCAGTGGCACTCTTTTCCTCAGACTTTGGGGTTCAAAGCACAAACAAGCATGGCCCAAGCCCCTACCTGATACTGTGGATCTGTCCTACAAAGTAATAAGCTGCTGAAATACAATTCAAATGGTATCACAAGGCCTCAGCTATGAGCCATGCCAGAAGCCTGCTGCCAGACAGGGCTGATCTTGGAGCTGAGGGGAAGCCTTTCTCCTTGGTCTCATTTCTTGCTGGAGCCCTATCTGCCAACCAGGAATAGGTGCTTCCCAAACATATAGACTGCCCTACCCCAGAATCACTGAAGAAGCTGGGAAGTCACAAAATCTCTTGGAACGTTTGTTACCATAAAAAGCCCTACTAAACTGTTTGTGACAGATGTTTTATTCAGAGGGAAATTGTAATTTTTGCATATACATGGCACAACTATGTACAGTATACTTCCCATGTTAAGAATTCTGTTGTTCACAGAAAGTTATCAATTCAAGATACATTATATATATAGAAGCTAAAATATAGACATTGGAGGGTGGAGTGAGCTTAATGAGGTGTTGGTTAGTTATCTATTGATGAATGTAAGGAATACTGATAACTGAGCGATCCAAAACGTTTTTTAATAAACAAAACAGCTAATAAATTTAATTGAAATATTTATAATACTATTGAGTCATTGCACAGTAGTTCCAATAAACAATCAAGAAGATACAAAGAACACAACACTTACTCTGAAAAAAAAATCTATTGCACCCACGATTTAAAAGATTTCATTTTTTTTAATTCCACACTACCAATATTTTATAAACATTTACAACACATCAGTAAACACAAAGTTCTACCTGCAGTGCAGCATAAAGGGGAAGAAGAGAACCTTCAGCTTTCAAAACAGATGTTCAATGCCCATTTATGGCACCAATTTACTCTAGAGAAAGTTAGTTCAGTTATCTGCCATTATTCCTACAATGAGTAACACAAGCTCCCTGTGTTCAGCAGTAATTAGTAGTTCTCTAGTTATATGCCTTTTAATCCTGTTCACTAAACAGTCCGCTGCTCAAATGCTACTTTGTGGCGCTCTGCCTCAGTGCTTGTAGCATCAATCCCTGGCATCCCTCTCAGTGGCCAGTTAAATAGTCCTGTGTAGAATCTGAAGCAAAAGAGTCTGCATCTTCATTGTCGGAGTCATCACTACTATCATCGGCAGTTGGCTCTCCCGTCAATGCTATTCGAGCATAGTCGTCAGTATCTATAGACTTACAGAAATGGATGGCATATTTCAGTTTTTCTTCTAGCACCTGTTTGCAGGAATACCTAGGCAGCTTCAGCAGAAAAAAGCAGGTATATGACTCAGGAAGAAAGTGGTCTGGTGGATTGTATTTATCCAGAACCTGTCAAGTCAAAAAAGAAACAAAGTTTTGATTTCACTGAACCTTCCAATGCAACAACATCTTTACATCACATCATACCATATGGTTTATTGCTCAATCCTACACATGTCTACTCAGAAGGTAATCAAATTGCATTCAATAGAGGTTACTCCCAATTAAGTGGGTACAGGATTGCAGCCTTAAATCATTTGGTTTCCTCCAAGTAAAATAGCAACACCCTTAAAATTTCTACCTGCAGTTCCTGTACATACAATGTATATTATGTATCTCCCTGAAACATCCTCAGAAATTTTGCAAGTGTTTGCTCAAAATATGATAGACCTATTCTTGCCTAAGTTACCTGACAAGCTTTCTTTTTTTAAATTGGCTTAAGTCATTGATGTTAAAATGTACAATCCTTAAATGATTATATTTATTTTTTAGTTCACCTCATAATAGGCAACTGTTTCTCAGTGAAAGTACAAGTCACCTATTCAGTACAAAAATCATAAGATCAAGCAAAGTCTTTCAGTGCTGTGATCACAAGTAATGCACTGTACAATAGTTTTGGAACAAGCTAGTACATTTTGGCTGCATCAAACAGCAACTATAGGAAAACGGGAAAACTGAAACTATTGCACACACAAGCATTTCCAATGGGCATGCAGAGTTTTCTCCTGTTCACAAAACAGAACCAGTAGCCAATAATGATGTTATTGGACCACATGATATTACTAGTTGAAAATTAATGTTAAGTAGTCAAAACCTACTACCATCCTGAAGCTCTCCAATTCTTACCTGGATGACGAAGTCTCTGCCTCTGAAATCTGCAATTGTTCTAGGGAGCCTGGTCCTGCCCCATACAAAGCGCAGAAAAAGAGAGCGTTCTGTGTTGGAGAAGGATTCCATTACCTCCCAGAACCACTGTATAAGAGAAGCAGTAGGTTCAATCCCTTTATATGTGGCCACGGATTTCAGGAGGTGGAGAGGGATATCTGGACTCCCACAGACCTGGAAAAAAGAGGATACTGAGAAAAGACACTGAAAGACTCTATCATGAATGATTTTCATAGAATCATAGAATTGGAAGGAACCTTAGAGATCATCTAGTCCAACCTCCTGCTCAATGCAGGCTCTGCATTGCAGGGTGCAGCTACAGCATCCTTGACAGACGGCCATCAGCTCTGCTTAAATACATCCAGCGAAGGAGAATCCATCACCTCCTGAAGCGATCTGTTCCACTGCTGAACAGCTATCACTGTTAAGACGTTTCTCCCAATGTTTAGCTGAAATCAGCTTCCCTGCAATTTCCACCCACTGGTTCTAGTCCTGCCTTCTGGAGCAACAGAGAACAAGTCTGCTCCATCATCTGCATGACAGCCTTTCAGATATTTGAAGACCACTATCATGTCTCCCCTTAATCTTCTCTTCTCCAAGCTAAACATAACCAGCTGTTTCAACCATTTCTTACAGGACTTGGTTTCCAGACTCCTCACCAGCCTGGTTGCTGTTCTCTGGATGCACTCCAACCTGTGAATGTCCTTTTTAAAATGGGGTGCCTAGAACTAGACACATTACTCCAAATGCAGCCTGACTATTGCAGAATAGAGCAGAACTACTACGTTCCATGATCTGGACACTATACTTCTATACATTAAGACACCCAAGTCTTTTGCATATGTATTGATGCCAAGCCAGGTCTCCCCCATCCTATACTTGTGTCTCTGATTTCTTTTTAATCTAAATGCAAGACTTTACATTTATCTCTGTTGAATCTCATCTTGTCAGATTCGGCCCAGTGGTCCAGCCTGTATAGATCCTTTTGAATCTTCATCCTGTCTTCTATGGTGTTGGCTATCCTTTAATTTTGCCTTTACTTCTCATGACATTTTAGCAGTATTTCAGTGAAAACATTATTATTATAATTACTAACATTTGTTAACAGGGATGTATTTCAAATCATATTATAACTCGAAATCTCTTCACATCTGGGGACAATGACTTGCCTCCTGTTATGCTATAAGATCAGACATATTTATTCTGTATACACATAATGTCCAGACTTGATACATGGATTAGAAGAGATGCACTGTGAGATTGCTGGGGTCTTTGAAAGTATTAAACCAGAGATCCAGACTGCCACTTGCTTTTTGCCTGCAGTGAGTAACAACTGCTCCTAGGCCAGATTAGTCCATTATTCAATCCTGCCTGACCCATCTTCATCCCTTAACAGCCAATACATTCTATATTCAGCATTTAAAGTTGTGCATGCTTGAACTGAAATGAAAGGCGGTGGGTAGGGGGTGAGGGAGATAATCTGATAAAAGGGGATAGGACGATCTATAGCAACTTGGCCGCCAAAAAGGCAGAGAAACTCCACATAAGGGAAAGGGAACAGAAGGAAAGAGCTGAAGAAGTTATCAGATAGCTAGGAAAAGAAAGAGTTCTCTCTCATATATGAATATGAGGGAGAGCTCTTTGTCTCTGTCTGTCTGTCTCTCTCTACACACACACACACACACACACACACACACACACACTATTGCATACCAAAACTTAGGAGATCACAGTGTTCCCTGGAAACTATCCTAACCTATTTGTATTCTTCATGTTCTGTATTTTTCTTGATGTTGGGGATGACAATTTCCTTTTTTAGGGTTCTGAGTTTGAGAAATACGGAGAATGCTTTGCTGGTGTCATTCCTACCAGCTTCTTTGTTTTAGTCACTCCCTTCACCTGACAGTGCATGCAAGCTTGTGCATTTTTAGAGGTATTTGTTGTTTTTAAAAAGTTATGTGCAAGGCTTATTTAACAGTAGTAATACTAGTGTTGCATAGGAGGAGCTCAGTTCTAGAGTTATAAGCAAACCCACTTTTGAGGGTGGCCTACAAAGTAGAAGGAGCAGGGCAAAGAGAAATTAACATAACTATCTCAGACAGTGGGGAAGCATAAAAGTAGTCTCAGCTAATTCTCCACCACCCTCCCCATTATATAGTGGTAGTTGATGGTCTCACTGCAAGCGAGTGACTTGGTCCTGAATTTAATCCTCATTTTTTAATGCACAAAGCAGCCCTTGTAGCAATTTTGGATAGTCAGTTTTGTAACTCTGAGTAATCTTAACCTTTGGTCAATAATGAAGCATAACTTACTGTAATGCGTTTACTTTAAGCCATTAGAAAATTTTCAAGTACATGCTTTGACTCATGTACAAATATTCAACCTGATTAGGCCAACAGAAATAACAGCTGCACATACCATTGTTTCCAGTTCATATCCTGTGAAAAGTGAAAGAAGAGGGACAGGGACAACGCGGGCCATCCCTTCCCGAACTGCAGCAACTTGCTCATCAAATTCATGAAGCCTGCAAAAATACGCACATTTTTCAGTGAAGATGGTGTTAATATGCATCTGGTAATAATACAGATCTGCAGGAGGAATTGAGAGGTCTTTTGCATTTCCTTTGTCTTTAAAGAATTCTGGAGAAAGTCTTCATAATAAACTAGACTATGATCCCAATGGTATTTATTCATGATCAGAGCTCTGGAAATAATGTGAAGGATCACAAAGCTTTTTATCCAGATGCTTTGCATACTGTAAAGGCAGGAGAGTAAGTCACACTCTAGTTCCCAGCAACCATTCTAGTTCCCAGCAATAGGATGATCCTCCTATCATCTCTCAACCAGTGTGGTGTAGTGGCTAGAGTGTTGGACTGGGAGTTGGGAGATCCAGGTTCTAGTCCCCACTCAGCCATGGAAGCTCACTGGGTGACTTTGGGCCAGTTACATACTCTCAGCCTACCTCACAAGGTTGTTGTTGTGAGGACAAAAGGAGAGGAGGAGGATTATGTATGCTGCCTTGAGCTCCTTAAAGAGGAAAAAAGGCAGGATAAAAATGTAATAAACAAACAAAATAAGCCCCCACCAGACCCACTTTCTCCTCTCTTTTTTTGGTCCCAACACTCAAAAGAAATTTTTGACACACAAATACACAATGGAATGGTTATAGTGGCCATTTTGGTAGGGGCTACTGAAAATGAGGCAAAGCCATTTCATTTTTATCTCAACAGGACTGCATTGTAAACAAGATGCTATTACACAAACCTGTAATTTATTGCCAGCCTCACATACTCAGTTCGATTATCCAGTGTAATATGGGTGTATTTGGAACTAAGCTGAATATCTTGACCACTAGCATTTGGCACTGTAAAAGGCAGGCTCATGGCTTCAAATTCTTCAGAAGTAGCTTCATTGTCTCGGATGTACATAAGTCCAGGAATAAAATCCTTATCAACCTTTCAAACATAAAACAAACCCAAGTAAAGCCTTTCCCATAGAATACTTGTATATCCAATACGGAAGTTGTGCAGGTAGTTCATTGACACTATTATGGTTCTGAAAGCATGTACACACACTTAAGGTAGGAGATACTATATTGCTGGTGAAGACTAATTCGAGATATTTTAATGAAGTACCAAAGAGCCAGCTGAAAATTCTTCGGAAGCAAGAATTAGAACATGGACTGTCACTGAGGTAGAGGAAATCAATATAAATACATTGAAAATATTTTTTTGGAAGCCAAGGTGGCTCTTCTATAATCTTCTGAAATTGTAATACTAGGAGAATGAATATACAGGCAGAAAAGGGGATAACAAAATAAAACATTATCCCAAATAAATATTTCACAAGGAACCTCTTTTCTAATAAGTCATATCCAGAGAACTCAAGAGATGTGTGTACAACTACCATTGTCTTTACCCAGAAAGCCACCAGTAGTAGAATCACCAACAGAATCATTCAAGCTTGTGGCAACACAGACATGGGCCTTCTCCATGGCAGTGCCCACCTTATGGAATGCTCTCCCCTCTGGTACTTGGGAGGCACCAACTGTGGCGTGTTTTAGGCATCCATCTCGTTATCCTGGCCTTCTTCTGATTGACTGTGCTGCCCAGTTTGCATCCTAATTATGGCACTGTGATTACTTGGTTTTAATGTGTGTGTTTTAAATAAATGTTCTATTTGTATGTATTTTAATGCATTTTTCGTAAACCAGTTAGAAATATTTTTGAAATATGATAAGTGGTATATAAATCTATTAAAGAAACAAAGAATTGAAGAAGCCCTGATCCAAGTCATTTTAACTGAGGGCTCTTTGGAGCCCTGCAGCATGACAGAAATTCAAAATATATATAAATATATAAACCTAATACAAGCTCAGTCATTAGCTTATGGATTAAGGGTAAACAAATGTAGTTTGCCATTTTAAATGCTCTTCCTAGGGAATAAATTCGTCTACCTTGAGTTTGCTTTTGAGTATACAGGCTTAGGATAGTGCTGTTATGCACAAGACAGGTATTATATTTTTTATGTGATTCAAGATGAATCAGAAGTGTGCTTCTGATTCACACTTACATACACCCTGCCTTTCCTCTTTTCCCACCCTATCCGTTATCATGGGTAGAAAGCAGCATCTTACCCACTTGAATTCTGAGCACATTTCTATTTATAAATATAATAATATAGTCCTCTAGCGCCAGTAAAAATGAGACCAGAAACAAGCAAGGTCTTACACTTCACTAATATTACATGGATGAAAATAAGTTTGTGCTTGCCTCACTGAGATCAGCAATTGTTAAGTTCATTCCTGCCAACTGTTTCCATACAGGTTCTGCCAGGTTGAGGCTCAGTGGGCTCCCAGTCCGAATAGCAATCCCCAGCAAAACACCTAGGTCGTTTAAAAACAAAAAAGTAAAGGTTTGTATGTATTATACAATGGACATTTTGCACTAATTTTAAAGCAATGCTGATGTGAAAATTACCCAGGAAGCGAAACATGTTCATGTGCAACAAAGACTTTGCTGCCGGGTTTAAAAGGAAGCAGTCTCTGTTTGCTCCGGATTCGTCCCTTCCATTGGGAGTCACAATTAGAAGTGGTGTCAGCCCATTCTGAAGTTCCTCACACATTTCTGCTATTGATTCACTGTAGCCTCCACCACAGTCATCCACAGATTCACCTAAAGGGAAGGGGGCAGGGGGAAATATTTTGTGGGAATGTCAGTGTTAATAACAGATTAATTTAAAAGCTACTTACAGCTATGCCTGGGGGGAAAAAAACATTAGAGGTAGTACAAATGAATAGCTGCCAAATGTGCTTATTTTGCCACTCAGCTAATCTCAAGGGGAACAACAGGCCACATATTTCAAAATATTTAAGGTTCATTAAGAATGCATTAAGCCTACCAATATGCACTCAAACACTATAGACATTCAATGCCATTAGTACTGTCTATTAAAAAAGAAGACATCTCCCCTTAATCACAATATTGTTCCAGAGATGTTTACCTTTCCAATGCTATAAATATTAAGAGGAAGATATTTTTTCCTGTATGGCCCAAGTTAAAATAAATACCAGCAAAGGCGAAACATCCACAAAACAATGTATTACACAAGGGAAACTTTACAATACCAATTATTTATTTCAGCATGCTTATAAGAATATAGATACTGCCATGTATTAGATTACTTCAGATTTAATCTGAAATGCAATTTAGTTTTTTCACCATTAGCAAAAAGTAAAAGTAAAATCATAAGCCACTTTATCTAGTATAATTGGATTAGTTGGTTTCATTTTTAGACTCATTTGAGTTGCAAGTTTTATTTCTATAGCTATTTTTTAGCTGGTGGCTTTTTTGTTTATTTGAGAATGACAAGTGTAGAATCATTCTGATTGAATTCTGAGTTTACAGAATTTTAATATAATTTAGGAAAAAACTTAGGAAAAAACTTAATTTATACACTTTTGACGTTTCTTCTTGTCTGCCTTCTATTGCAAAACATATTTTATCAAAGAGAAAAAGAAGATTATTGGAGAATTAGACATGTAAAAAAATTCCTTACCAACAAACTTGACTTTCCAAACACGATGAGGTAGGAGAAGACTATCTGGACTGAATGAGCTCATTTTAGCACACATCTGTCCAAAAACAGATTTTGTGCCATCTGGACCAGCCAATCCTCCTTTGCTTCTAGAACGCTTTACCTGATAGTAAAAACATACTTGATCACTATGCAGTCTATCAAACTGTTAACACTTAAAGCTTAATGAGCAGTACTGGGATACTTTCAGTCAGAAAGAAACACACTCAAATGAGTGACTCATCTCAGCAGGAATGTTTGAATGCATGCACATACTATGAGAAAATTCATAAAGGCTAAGCAACTACATGCAGAAAATGATGACCACTTAAGATAGTAAAAGGATGGCATGATAATCTTAAAACTATGGTTCGGAGAGTTCAAGAATTGCTCTTTCAGTTCAGCTACTTCACTGGACAGTTTCTCATAACATATGTCCTGCATTTATTTGGTTCACCTCCTTAGGATTTCCAGTTGAAATGGTGTCTCAGGAATGAAGGAAAACCTCTGACTGAGATGCAGGAGTGCTACTTCTGGTCAGAGTTTACAGTACTGAACTAGACAGATAATTGGTTTGGAGTATGTATTAGGCAGTTCTTTAAATGCTTATGTTTTCCCATGGAAAAGGCATTTTCCATCTCTATTTGGGTCCTCTCTTTGGAGTCCACAGTAAGGTTGTTATGATCTTTAATCTTTGTGATGGACCAAATACTAATGCAGTGTTGCATTTAAACATCCTTCTAGCCTTAATAGCATATACAGAATTTATCATCTTTTCCACAGTGCTCCTGCCATAAATTCATCCTGTCCCTGTCCACACCACAAACACTGGCAAGAATACTAGAGATAACTTTTAGTAATGTGAAGCACATTATTACAAAAATCCAGCCAAGCTGCCTTTGTAAGCTTCACTCAAGTGTAATGAAGCAATAATTTATATCAGGCTTTAAAGAAATTTCTTTTGAAAAAGCACATCTGGCCTAAGGCTTGACATTAAATTCTTCCACGTCAATGAAAGTTCCTATCATAACCACTTCCTTCACCAGTGTGACCACACATGATGTACAATAGTTGTTTACTGAATCTTAATTGTACTTGAGGCCATTTTAAAGTTCTACAAGTTATGTAAGCAAAGGCAGACAAAAATCATGTGAGAGAATAAAAGGTACAAAAATGAGTTAAAACATGTTTTTCTTCCCATAACCTACTCCTAGGCTTTAAAAAGAGTGCTACACATACACACACAAATATTCTGCACTAGAAGTTCAAGAATAACCCTTGATTACTTTCCGCAGGCTGTTTTCAGGTTCGTTTCTTTTTAAAAATCAACAATACTAAAATGGAAAAAAGAGACAGATTGAACTTTATGATACGCATAAAATATCGCACGCTTAGACTAGAGGGGGATGAAAACAGAAATACAATTTGAGCTACTAAACATCTAGCAAACATGAAAACGGCTCCTTCTGAATAATCATGAGGTGAGACATTATGGCTGCAATCCTATGATAAGAAGTACATGGAAGGAAAGTTTCCCACCCCCTCCTCCTTCCTGAAGCCATCTGCCCCTCTCCAAAAAGTCTCTCCAGAGGGTTCTGGAGCCACCTTGAACAACAATTTGGGTAATTACCAACTTGAGGTAATTCTCCCCTGCTGTGCCCTATATCTCACATTGTTCAGGATGACCCCCGATTTTCTGCAGAGGCTTTTCAGGGAGCACAGGCAGCTCCATGGGGGAAGAAGGGATGAGAAACTTTCCTTCCATGAACTTCTTCCTGTTTCTTAACCCTGATACAGGTTAGGAAACACCCTCTTCAATATGTTAATTCAAACTGTTAATTACTTCCTAGGTCAAAAGCAGCTTCATTAAATCATTAAATCATTGTTGCATATATATCAGATGTCCGCAACGTATAGACAAGGCTCCACTCATAAAAAGTTAGCTCAGCTATACACAGACGAGCACAGAACCCACACATTGGAGGATCAGGATTGCACTCATCTGCCACAACCCACCTGATGTCCCATATCACTTGGACATCACTTTTGAAAAGAAGCATACACACCCACAGCCCAACTTGTGAAAGCCTGATCTACACAGTCTTTACCCTGCACAAACTTGAGTGGGTATCACCAACGCAGATTAGGCCTGTACAGATTAGGATCCATGTGCATAAGGCTCCATTCATGGGACATCAGGTGGCCATGATTCCATTCCTCTACAATGTATAAGCACAGTTACAACCACATTTGTGCTCATGTCTCATTGCCTTTAATTCTTGCCTTTCATGTAATCTAGATCCTTCCAAAGCAGCAAAACGTAGCAGTGGCACAAATCATTATTAGCAGTAGAAGTAGTCATTCTCCAGCACAAAACACTGGCCAGCAGTCTCACATTCAAAGTGCTCACAGCGTAGTATTCTTACTTGTATTCTGTTGAGTTCTACCACTGGCCCATGTTGACGATCTCTCACCATAGTTGCTTGTACCACCTTTCTGAAAGCTGCCTCCTAAAAAGAAGAAAAATTAGGTGTTTAGAACGTAATTCTGTCCCTGAGTTACGTTTGCTGGATGGGATAGGATTGGTACTACATCTTATACTGGCAGAAAAAGGTATTAAACAAGCATATCCTTATGCAGCACGAGGTTCCTGCTAGTGCAACCGGGGGGGGGGGGGGGCGCACTAGGCAAAGATGTGGGCATGGTGGGAGAAGGTGAAATTTAGTCATAGGCCTACTCAGGGGCCAGTCCTGCCTACTCAGATGCCAGTCCCTCAGCCATTAGCAACATAATGTTATCTCTGCAAAAGAGATGGCAATACTTAAAAAATTCTATTGGTCAACGATAAGATCCAGACGACTGCCCCCACCCCAGTTCCACGACCACAAATGGGTGATAGGCTTCTTACTAACTCCAGAAAGGGAACACAACTAATATAACCAAGATACACAGCATGGGCACATATCACTGTCCCCATGTGATCTGGGTAATCACAAGCGGCAATTTAGCGGCAGAGGATTGTGTTGCTTGTACAAAGTGCCCCATCACCAAACAGCCAACACCAAACAGTGAGAAATGAAATGAAATGAAATGAAATGAGCAGTATATTAACAACATTTGTCTTCTCCAAAACCTTACAGGTACTCCAAGGAACACCCACTAGAGATCTCAACTCGTGCCCCTGGGGCTACAAGTATCCTCAACAAGTAACAAAGCAACAACAATTGTGTTTTAAAGGTAAGATATAAATTGCCCCCTTAATGTTCTACATCACTCAGGCGAAGAGCACACATGCTGTCCCCCTTTCTAGTAAAAATATAAATTGTGCAGATATTGGCAGAAATGCACTAATGGAAACACCATTAGTAAATAATTATTAGGTTCTATGTATCTACACTAGCCTTCCCCAACCCAGTGCCTTCAAAAAGTGTTCAAATACAACTCTCATCACCCTCAGCAGGATTGGCTATGCCTGCTGGGGATACTGAGCATTGTAGTCCAACATATCTGGAGGGCACCACAATGGTCAGGTACAAGATCTTAAGATGTAAAGCTTATACCTTTGAAGAAAACTTAGCAACCCACTTCACATACTGTGAAAGAGTTCACAGCAACTGATTTTTAGTGCAATGATAAAGGTTGAGATAAATACCTTTCCTTGAGATATCAAAATTCCTCTTAATGTATCAAACCCCACTGAGGGACCCTGGCCAGTTTCTTCAAGACGTCCCTCAAGATCAAACATGGGAATGCAAGGACAAAAGAGTTCAGAGATGTGATGCAGTAACAGCAATCGGTTTCTCAAGGCAATGATAGGAATTTCCTGAAGATGATTGTACTCCATAGGAACCTAGAACAATCACATTGTTAGGGTTTAACGTACATTAGAATTTAGGGATTTAGCTAGCCAGTCCATTAAATATCCAGATATTGCCTTTGTTTGCTGTTTGGTATCTCCAAAGTTTTACATGTGGCCCAGCCAAGCAGGATCTCCAAGTCTAGTTTGGTGCCCAGAAAGGGCTCCCATTAATGTTTGTGAAGTACTATGGATAAATACACAATATGTGAAATGAAAGAACAAATCCCTATTTCCACCAATCCCTCTACTACAAAAAAAAATCCATCCAATCTTACATTCAAGATATTCAGTGATTAGGCAGCAAAAATTTGAGCATCTTTCCAGCACTTTTCTAATTCACTGCTAGCCAAGATCACAGCTACAATTCCTCCTATCCCTCTATTACAAGGCAGCTTGTGCTGATGGGGGGGGGGGGGAGCACAGCTGATTTTGTATTTATGTAAACCTGCAAGGAATTTCCATTATTTTATGGTATGCACAGAAGCAGAACGCACATGTGGGATTGCACAGAGGAAAACAGTTGAGCCGAAACTACTCACTGTATTTTATTTTATTTTATTGAAGTGTCAAATAGCAATGATTTTGACACTGCAAAAAAATGATTTTTTTTATGATTTTCCAGCTATGCCTGCAAAAATGTTAACTAGTTCATTTACATTGCACATGCTTTCTTCTTTCTTTCTTTCTCCCATCCCCCACCAGCTTGACTTGTCCTCATCGAAGTCATCCTATAGCCAAATATGATTGACCAAGTAGCACTATGACATTATCCTGCTAGCTATATGCTCCATTTGGGTGGATTAAGGAAGCACTACTCTTGCTCTCAGGTAACCAAATCTGATGACTAAGTAATATTGTGATGTCACCCCAGTCACTAGATGGTCTCCAATTAGCTAGCATCAGCCATGAGAAGAAAGTGGCAACATCTAGAAGAAAACAATGGCATTGAAACAGCAGCTAGTAAGGGGGAAAGGGGGGAAAGGGAGGAGAGAGAAAGGCAGCAATCAATATTTTAAGTTATTTTTCTTCAAAAGTAAGCATTTGGGGGACGAAACATCCCCCTTCCAAAAGCACTACTTCTGATTAAAAAAAATTAAACAGGAGAACACTCATTATAGCCCTAACCTTAATGCTAGCCAATCACTAAAATGATGTGATCAATGGGTAAGTGGGGTAAAAGAAAGGACCAATTATTCTTGAGCCACTGAGGGCTAATGTTCTGTTCACACATTTTACCAAGACCTTAAAAACTGATATAAAAGGTACAATTTTACCTGAGTAGGGAGCTTGCCTGCATTAGCAGGCTTACTGGTGGACCAGGCTAAGGTATGTGCTGAGCCACAGGCCACTCTGTTGATCTTTTTACCCTGAAGTGCTGCAACCAGGCGGGGTCTTTGGATAGCATTAGTTGTCCCATCTCCAAGCTGCCCTTCGTCATTATCTCCCCATGTATATACTTCACCTGTGCCAATCAAAATGATTCACTTACCAGTCAGTGATGACAAATATAAAGGTACTGGTTATATTCATGGTTCATGATGTTAAGTTAGACACATCATTTCAAAATGCAAGAATCAGCAGTTAAGCCATTAACGGCAATAGAAACTAGCTAGTCTGAGTTTAAGAGAAAAATCGTCCAAGAATCAGCATGATCTTTTAAAAGTTAGTTTCATGACTACTTAATTCTAAAATATTGCTAGATGAAAAATAAAATGGTACGAATGTTGACGTCAAAGGAGGGGATTAAGGATGTTAAGGAATAAGAGAGAAAAAACTAATGGCATTCACGTAAGAATGTGTCAAGAGGCAGTATGTACATAAGAAATGTTTTATATGGCCACAGATGGAATACATATTCATGTTATAGGTAAAAGTTGTGATTTCAATGGGATCACAAATGTGCATTCCCTCTAGTTCACTCAACATCTTGAGCAGCATTTGCAAGTCTTCTCTACATTGAGGCCATGACCCCTTTCCTAATCACTTTGGACAGAAACACAAACCACAAGCCTCATTAACACTACATTAAAAAAATTCCTTTTATTGTAGCACTAACGGCATGCGTAGTCCATCATTCATATATTCCTGTCTACATGGGATCCACTAGATCCCACACACAGCAGCACTTGCTGGAGGGAAAGACTCTTCCTGCTTCCTTCAGCAACCAGTTGCCAGATCCACTTTTAAAATTACCAGGAGCTATTGGTTGCCAGAATCATTTTTCTCCCGATTTATAAGCACGATGTTCGTTATACCATTTGGAAATCTTCAGAACATTTGCCACTTGGCTCTGCCCTCCACTAACTGAACATACTGAAGGGGCAATGTTCAGCAGAGTTTCTTCACCAATATTGAGGGGATACATTTCAGAACTGAAAGTATTAAGGCTTGGTATAAATATACACCAGTATGTCACAAATGACAAAACAACCCTCTAAAAAGGTTGGATCCAATTAAGACCACATTCATTTTTCAGGTTTAAGTACTTTTTTTAAAAAAGGAAAAAGAAAAGCAAATTGTTATTCTTCATACCATCTTCAGTGCAACACACACAGTGTAAAGAGCCAGTTGCAATGGCAATTACTTTCTTTCCTTGCAACCCCTGGACTTGTCGAGGTCTCCGAACGTGGTCATCTGATCCATGGCCTAATCGATGGTAATCTCCTTTGCCCCTGTATTCAGCACACAGGCTTCAGTTAAGACATCTGTTTTCTCTTCAGTCAATTGATACTTCAATTATACAAGCCTGACTTGAGTGAACTAGAAGTACACAGATTTTTTAATATGGCTCCATACTCTGGGCAGAATCCAATGAGGTTCTTATGTCCTGCTGGTTCCCTTTCACAAGCAGTGGGTCCCGCCAATTCTGTTGCACAAGCAGGACCCACCTCTTATGAAAGGGAGATTTAGCACTTCCTACAGGAAGCCCTAGTGGAAACGCTAGTTTCTGGAAGGAGACAGGACCATTTCTGCTCATTTTGGGTTGTCCGTGGAAGCGCTAAATTGTCATTGCACAATGCAATTGGTGGGGCAGAAGCACCTCGTTGGATTGTGGCCTCTAGATTTAAACAGCAAATGCTATAAAGAAAGATCACCAAATGCTTCCTAGTTTCTACTAAAGAAGCATGGCTCTAGTAACACGACAGCTTAAATTTGTTTACTACACATAAACCATTTATTCTTGTAAAGTATACTATCTAAGTTTTCAAAGTAGCAAAGCAAAGAAACTACAAAAGAAAAGTTACATCAAAGAGTACTATAACGTGATTATGATTTTGTAAAAAATAAAACACAAGCAGAAAACCAGAAAGAACTACTATGACATTTCTCCTAAGAATTCATCTGCAATCAACAGTAAATGTGCTTACCAGGTATACACTGCTCCAGACTTGGTAAGTGCCACAGAAAATTGTGAGCCACATTCTACTTTAACTACTCCAACACCTGTGAGAGAATCAATCTATGGGAGGAAAGTTTGAACGTAACTCAAAAGACAGAATAACTCAAGAGCATGCAACATATAGAGGTATCTTAAAATAATACTGACTTACATTCCAGTTCAGCCTTCCCCAAACTGGTGCCCTCCAGGTGTGTTAGGCTACAGCTCCTACCATCCCCAGCTAGCATGGTCAATTGGGGAAGGGCACCAATTGAAGATTTTAATGTTGATTAAAATTAGTTTTCATTACTTTACCTTACAGAAATTATCTAAAATAGTCTGACCTCTGTTTCTCTACTTTACCATCTCCATCTAAGGGGAAGGGTTGGCTTAGGAAGCCCCTATTCATTCAGAAAAATTAACTGGGAGAAATTAAAGCAACATCTAGACACAGAATTTGCAGTGCTGTTCTCCCAAAGTGATTCCCAAGCAAGCTGGTGATAGCCATACGGTAAAGTCTCACGAAGAGACAGGAAGATTGACAAGAAGTGCTGTAGAGATTTAGAAAGAGAAGGATGTGTTTGACTCCTCTAGAACAGTGGGAATATATCAACCAAAAGGGAACTTCAAACTGGAAGATTTTCTGCTTTTATTTCTTTAAATTGCTCAACAGCAGCCTGAACTTAGCTACAACATGCAGTAAATTTTGCAATTTCAGTTTCAACTTTTGAAGTCAGAAGCACAGGGAAAAGGGACAAAAATCACTGAATGACAAAGAATGGTAGATGCAGCTCCCAAACAGTAATCTTTGTCTTTTGCATCTCTTATCATTTACCATATTTTCTTCAAACTAATTCAAAATGAATCTCTCAAAGTCTTAGAAATTGTTGAAATAAGAGCAGGTTGGTGTACAGACGTTTCTTTGATGGAAATGACCACAAACCCCGCTTAGACTTCCTCTCGTGTGCAACATTTAAGAAGTGGAATGAAATATCTTGGTAACTATGTCAGTGGAACACTCAATCCTGACTGAATGTCGATTTATCAATTTTCATGCTGTTAAAACATTTGCAAAACGTTTGATTTGTGACAGCTAACTGATCATTCATATCTAGAAAGTTATATAGAAGATTCTTAACTATAGTTATGGTCCTTTTTATCAAGGGAATGGCAATTTCACTTAAATGTGGACAGGAAAATTTGTAATTACGGCAGAAGAGCTCAAAGAGAAAACATTTTCTCTGAATCTTTTTAACACAATTGCATGTATAAAGGCCACAATCATTCACTATTATTCCTAACTCGGCTAGCTAACGCTAAATATTTAAAAAAATCTAATAACTGTATATGCACAAGATTGTTAATCCTCTTTATCTCAAACTTTCCTAGTCTATAAGAGAGTTGTGAAATTCAAATACCTTCATCGGCACTTTACAGCCATCACTGCCCCCTCTTCCAAGTTTTCCATAGTCTCCATCTCCCCATGACCAGACAATATCATCATCTGTCAAGCAGAGCGTCTGTGCATCTCCACTGCCACAGGCTATGTCAATCACACGGTAACCCTGGAGTGCTTCCACCTGCAAGATAAGCACTTGGTTGGCAAAGAAATCTCAGTTATCGGAGCTTTTTAAAGCTAAACAAGATGCATACAAACTTATGCAGGTCCTCTCATCACTGGGTCTATCTTTTAAGGCAATACATTCCTTCCTTTTACTTCATGCTAAGGAAAATAAATGCCCTATCAGAAAGTCCAGGATTTTTGTATCAGGAAATGAAACCTCATTATATGACATACAGTTTTGGGGGTGTGGGGAGCATTTCCTTGCATTTTGTAAAACAGAAAAGGGATAACAACTTTTCAGGAAAATGCTCATTGTATTAAATTAGACATAGTTTTTTTATTTTAAATAGCTCTAAGTAGTGGGTTAGATGCAAATTTGAAATTTTAAAACTGAGAGGCCTAGACTATGTGAGTTATTTAAAAGGCCTCAAGGAACAGAACAACCCTTCACTTCTGCAGTTACCTTTTATTCTAGTCAGGGTTTGTTTTGGAGAAATTATTAGTCAATTGTGCCCACTGTTGCCAGTTCTCCAACACATAATTTTGTTACACAACTATTCACTTCAAGTTAATCACAAATTTAATCGCTGGTACCCCAGTTATGGAACAATCTTCCTAGACAGGTTCACCTGGCTCCATTCCTGTGGTCTTTTCAGCACCATGTGAAGACCTTTCCTCTTTGTTACTCTAATTCATTTGAATGGAACTTACCACAGAGTTGGCAATGTATCTGACAAAACAACATGGGAACATATTACAGGCTTGGCTTGTAGACATGTTTTCCCAGTTTACAAAACAGATTAGCCTGCAGCCATTAAAAAGGTGATTGGAACATGTGGCTAAGACACCATCTCACCAGTTTGGGTTTTAGCTGATCCTCACTATCCCCATGGCCAAGACGTCCATATCTTCCCTTGCCCCATGTGTAAAGATCCCCCGCGGCTGTAATGCATGCGCTGTGTGCTCCACCGGCTGCAATGTCAACAACTTCTATGCCCCGCAAAGATTCAATTACTCGAGGACGATCACAAGGACTAAACAGAATAATGTTAAAGCAAAATGTAATATCAAGTACACAAGGAATAACTAAAGCATACCTTGAAAATCTCATGGAATAAACAACTCTAACAAATGTGTTGCCAGTTGTTTAAGGATTATAACATGGAAATCAAATATTTTACTCTATTCCCAAGCCTGTGAAATGGCATGGGAGAGTGGGTGGGGAAAGAACCCAACAAACATTCAGCCAAAGCATCAGCACAGTTGTTCTGGCTCTAGCTTAGCCTACAACAGTCTCCTTCTCTTTGTCAATTATGCTATGCTATGTTGGTGAAGTATGACAACAATGAGTTACACAGCATCACTGGATTTGTATAATGGATAGCCCAACTCAAAATTGCATCATGCAACCATGGCTAATCTAGCTGGGATATTAAGTACTGTAGTTTGTGTTATAAATCCATCAGTCCTCCTGGTTTAGGATTTTGCAATGCTGAAATCCTAACATGCATATAATAAATTTGTTAAACATTTCTTGATTTACCTTCGGTTACCATGACCCAGTTTCCCATCTTCTGCTTCACCCCAAGAATAGACTTCCCCTTCTGAGGACAGGGCTAGGCAGTGCTTTCCTCCAGAATTCACAGCAACCTTCTTTATAAATACATGCTGAATGGATTCTAATAATGTTGGCGTAGAAACAGACTCTGTCCCCCCAATTCCAAGCCTTCCACCTGCTCCATATCCAGTGGCATACAACTAAAAAAAAAGAAAGGACTTCGTCACTGTATAAATTTTTCACATGTGATCATGAATGGTCAATGATTTTATGGAAGACAATATTGACAGTCACATGGAAATAAGAACCATTGTGGCTATTTATTACTGAATCTGTCTATTTGTCTCACCCAGAAACTCTCAAACCTCTGCTTTTATATACATTGAGCAGATTCAAATGTTCTCTGTGCAGCATGGTTGCTTTTTCTGCATGGTTAAGTCTTATGCAGCACTAATGTTTAAAATAGTGAAACCACGTGGGACAGGAGGAGGATTTGGTTTTTCCCACAGTAGTGTTACAGTACAGCAGGAGGGGGTACAGGAAATAATTGCATCATCCACTCATCCCAGGTGATAGCCTTCTTTTGAACATGAATTGGTGCAGTGAGGGAACTAGTCACATAGAGCCTGCAACTGAGCCACACAGATAACATAAGAATTGGGCCTGATTGTCCTTACCTAATGTTATATGACTCCCCAATTCTCTTGGAGTAGTCCACTTGAATCTTCATTTATAATTCTACAACTATAACCAGTTCCAACACGGTGGAATTTTCAGTACAGAATCCTGCTATACATCTATTATATGTTCACATATTCCCCTAAGGAGAGAAACTAGCCCAATGAGAACTAAGCATGCTCAGTGGGCACAAAATGCTGACTGACTGTTTCAGGGCGGGGGGGGTGGAGGGGAGCAGATGAATGGAGTGGTTGGAATTCCCTACAGCAGGGGTGCAGAACCTCAGGCCTTGGGACCAAATCTGGCCCTCCAGGGTCCTCATCCAGCCCTTTGGAGTTCCCCAGAAGGCCACACCCCCTTTCCCCTGGCCCCACCCACTTCCCTTCAATCATTTGATGGTTTCCCAGCTTTTGTGCAGCTTTTCCCCATTTCAAAATATTGAAATGCCTCTTCTAAGGCTTTGTGACTGGCAATAAGAGCTTTAAGCTAAAATATGCTGGTATTTTTGGCCCCACTGCTTTTTGTATTCAAGCCCTGCTACCACTAGAATGCAGCCCCCAAGAGCATCTCCAAAACTGAACTTGACTCTTGGGCTGAAAGAGGTCCTGTAACCCTGATCTACACTGCAACAACTAAAGCTCAAAACCAATTACACAATCAGTGTGTACAGCATTAGGTTTAATTTTTAATGTCACAGCAGAGCTTGGTAGCCAGAGATGTTACATTGCATATGACTGTCATTGGCCTTGCTGCTCTGATATCACAGAAGTCCTGAGCAACCTTGAGCTAGGAAGCTAAGCATTTATGGACACTTTGGAATTCAAATTTTAAGGTTCCCCAAATTAACAAACTATTGCAAAAATACTACACCTTGATGGTGCAAAGTAAGTTCAATGATTTTGGGAGGCTTCCAATGAAAATAGAAATACCTGATTCGGGTATAGTATATGCATTATAGCAGTGTGGTTTCCTGCACCAGGGAAAGCAGAGCTATTTTTTAATAATCCAACCATTTTTCCTCAGGATTTCAGCAAATCTTCCCTTTCATTCAAACTACTTTCCCTTTCACTGACCATTTGGGGTCTTTCCCATATGGCCTGATTTGGCATGTTATTTACCCTTACCTTCCCATCAGCAGTCACTGCAAAAAGCGTCTGCTCACCACCAATTAATTGCACTGGTCTAAGTGTGGCAAGGGCTTCACATGGAGTAGGAACTTTGACCTTCGCTCCTTCAATGCCTCCAAGTTGTCCTCTGTGATTATGGCCCCAACCATAAATTGTTCCACTGCCTCCAGCGGAAAGCGTCCAATCATCTGGTCGCCTGTTGACAAGAGAAGTAGTATAATAGTGGGAAATTCCCTAAACCCTCAACTTTTAATATATTCAGGGCTGGGATGTTGTTGAACGTTTAATTGGCCTCTTCCCAAAATGAACACCCAGCTAACCTATTCATCCACTGCACAAGCTGCTCATCTTGCTCTCTCTTAAAAACATCATGGCTCTCATGTAGAACATCCATATTTTCATTATCTGCCATTAATTCTCGAATTTTCTTGGCCACCTGCAATATAAATTATATCATTTAGCAATAAGTTAAAACAAAACTTAGTGTCTTAGTGTCGCTTTTTCCAGTTTGAATTTTCCTTGACAGCAAGTGCAGCAGGCACTAGCATCTCCTACAGAAATGAGGCAAGAGATGGTAAACAGGCCAGTGTTGGGAAGCCTCAAATTATGCCCTGGTAGTCTTATTTGTTACAAGGCAGGCAACATATTTAAACTTCCACACATTTACATCGCTGCTCATGACAGCCTTTTGAGTGTTTTTTTAAAAGGAACGCTTACGCACATGTATTCTACAGTTCAAGCATTATATTAAACCAGTTTTCCAATACCTCATCAAGGAAGAGGCGAGGCAATGGTGTTCTCTTATCAAGGGCTACAGCAACCCTGGAAGCCATGCAGTATCTTCTAAACCAAGCCCATTTGTGTGTCTCTGCACAGCAGGGAAGAGTATCCAATTCCAGATCACAAGCAAGAGCTACAAGCACCTGCAAACAAAAATAATTTAATTCAAAAGCACAAGTCTTCAACTGGACCAAGGAGTAATGTCACTACTGGCTGATCCTCATGCAAATTTTTGTTTTACAGTGTATCTTTTAAAGTCCACGGCTAGCTTTGTTGTAAAACATCTGTCCCCTAACCCACCCCTCTTTTTATCCAAGAAATATCGTTAGGATTGATGGTTCTGATGGTTCAAATTTATCTGTAACCAATGTTAAAAGGCACGCCAATTCTGTCCCCTGAAATTTATTTATTTATTTATTTATTTATTTATTTAATTTATTAATCGCCCATCTGACTGGTCACCCAGCCACTCTGGGCGATGTACAACCCCCATAAAACAATTTAAAACAATAAAATTTTACCAAAAAAAATTTTTTTTTAAATACCCTAACCCACCCCAAATGCCTGCCTGAACAACCACATTTTTAATGCACGACGGAAGCTCATTAAAGAGGGGGCATGACGGAGTTCCCTAGGGAGGGAGTTCCACAGAGTGGGGGCCACCACAGAGAAGGCCCTCTCCCTCGTCCCCACCAGTCTAGCTGTCCTGGCTGATGGGACAGAGAGAAGGCCATCTGAGGCTGATCTTGTTAAGCGGCCTGTCTGGTGTTGCTGGAGGCGCTCCTTAAGATAGGCTGGGCCGGAACCATATAGGGTTTTAAAGATCAAAACCAACACCTTGAATTTGGCCCGGAAAACAACTGGTAACCAGTGCAACTCCTTCAGCACTGGAGTGATGTGATCTCGCCGGCGGCTGCCTTTAATCAGGCGATCCGCCGCGTTCTGTACCAGCTGCAGCTTCCGAACCGTCTTCAAGGGTAACCCCACGTAGAGCGCATTACAGTAGTCTAAACGAGAGGAGACCAGGGCATGTACTACCGATGGGAGCAGATGGTCGGGAAGGAAGGGGCGCAGCCGCCGTATCAGATGGAGTTGATACAGCGCTGTCCGGCTCACAGCTGACACCTGAGCCTCCATGGACAGCTGGGAGTCCAAAATGACCCCCAGGCTGCGGACCTGGTCTTTCAAGGGTAGCCGTACCCCATTCAACACTAGGTCAACATCCCCCAGCCTCCTCTTGTCTCCCACCAAAAGTACCTCAGTCTTGTCAGGGTTCAGCTTCAGCTTATTCCTCCCCATCCAGCCACTCACCATCTCCAGACATTTGGACAGGGATTCTACGGCCAACCTTGGTGAAGATTTAAATGAGAGGTAGAGCTGCGTGTCATCCGCATATTGATGACACTGCACCCCAAACCTCCTGATGATAGCCCCCAGTGGCTTCACATAGATGTTAAATAGCATCGGGGAGAGGATGGAACCCTGTGGCACCCCACAAGTAAGTGGCCACGGGTCCGAAACCTCCTCTCCCAGTGCTACCCTCTGGTACCTGCCGGAGAGGAAGGACCGGAACCACCGCAATACAGTGTCTCCAATGCCCATCCCCTCCAGGCGGTCCAGGAGGATACCGTGGTCAACGGTATCAAAAGCCGCTGAGAGGTCGAGGAGAACAAGGAAGGAGCATTCACCCCTATCCAGAGCCCTCCTCATATCATCCACCAAGGCGACCAAGGCCGTTTCTGTCCCATGCCCAGGCCTGAAGCCCGACTGAAATGGGTCTAGAGAATCAGTTTCTTCCAAGTGTGCCTTCAACTGCACCGCCACCACCCGCTCAATCACCTTGCCCAAAAATGGCAGATTTG
This sequence comes from Heloderma suspectum, assembly GCF_057233095.1. Classification (NCBI taxonomy): domain Eukaryota; kingdom Metazoa; phylum Chordata; class Lepidosauria; order Squamata; family Helodermatidae; genus Heloderma; species Heloderma suspectum. The sequence continues at coordinate 121,350,730 of NC_139460.1, read as the reverse complement.
AGACTGGGCGAAAGTTGTTCAGAACTTGAGGATCCAAGGAGGGCTTCTTTAAGAGTGGTCTTATAACTGCCTCCTTGAGGGCTGTTGGCATCACTCCCTCCTCAAGGGAGGCGTTCACCACCGCCCTGATCCCTTCACCCAGTCTCTCTCTGCAGCTCATAATGAGCCAAGATGGGCAAGGATCAAGTAAGCAGGTGGTCGGCCTTACAGATGAAAGCACCTTGTCCACTTCATCAGGAGGAAGAAGCTGGAACCGATCCCACAAAACCGGTTTGCCACAGGCCGCCTCTTGCTCACTAACTGTATCCACAGTGTGCAGAGTAACACACCTAATCTGATCAATTTTATCTGCAAAGTGCCTTGCCAAAGCCTCACAGGAGGCCTTAGAATGCTCCAGTGGTTCCGGAGCCACAGGACCGACCAGGCTCCGGACCACTTGGAACAGCCTCCTGGGGCAGCACTCTGCAGACGCGATGGAGGCAGCATAAATTTGCAGTTTTTGCACCCTGTGTTATATTACCTTAAAAAAAGGACTGTGGAGTAGTTGCTTGCCACCTCTGACAATGGGATCTTCATAATCAAATTGCCGCTGCAAAGCTTCAGGAAGGCCTTTAACTAGAGCAGCTAAGGCACTGCCAGTGAAACTCTGAAAAAAGTATCAAAACACAGTAGTAGCTTCTAAATGGCTCTTGATAATGGCTGCACTTTGTAATTAATAGGTGGTCATTTAAACTGCTAAATGTCTCTGGATTCTTTTGGGGAGGGGGGGGAAGAGCTCAACTGTGTAACTACGAAATCCAAGTTTGCAGCTACACCAGTACTGCCTGAACCGGTACCAGCTACACTGTACTACAGCTACACCGGTACTACCAAAGCAGATTTGTTTTATTCCCTGTTTTGTGGTAATTATCACATAACCCCACACTATTTATTTATTTTATTACATTCTGTACCACCCAACAGTCGAAGCTTCCATACTACCCAACAGCTGAAGCTATCCTAGGAAAATACTCAAGCCACCTTTGACTAAGCGAATATCTGCCTGCAATTTGGTAATTTATGTGAAATCCATCAATCAAGTATCCAGTAATATATAAGTAAAATGTTATTCAATTCTAGAGTTTGAAAAAGCCACAAAAGTTGTATGACATTACATGGCTGGTTAATTGTGGGAAGGTTGCTATGGATTACTATATCTTACAATTTAACCCAGCATTAGAGCAATGTCAAGAATTCAAGACAGTACCATTGGAAGGCTTGTTCTTACCATAGTTCGTGCTTCACCATCATTATCTCCCAGTATTCGATTGATATTAATTGACTGGCCAAACTCAGTAGTTAGCAACTTTCGCAGTCTTTGTAAGGCCCACATTCTGTGGCCAGCAGCTAAAAGAAGAAAAATAGGATGCGCATGAAGAAAAATAAATGCAAATGTTTAAAAATCTGTATTTAAATATACAAATCAGAAACACTTCCAAACTTTGCACCTACCTAGAGCACTTAGCTGAGCACATGCTGCTAATGAGGCTGCTAAGCGAGGAACTATGCTCCTATTAGAAGCAAAATTCAAGCGAAAATCCAGTAAACATGTTACTAAATCCATTGAGGGGCACGAAAGAATGCAGCGATCTGAAAGAAGGTCTTTTGGACCTGTGGGCAAAAAAATATTAGCCACTCTTCAATTCAACATTTGTGCTCATATTTTTTTGAAAAAGACTATTAACTGCAACCCAACCTGGGCCATTGGGAAAGGAAAAGGAAAGAGAAAAATTTAAATATGTAACTATAGTTTAACCAAAGCATGACAATGGCGACTTTACAATATACAATTCAAAATTGATATGAATTCACATGGCCACTGCTATTCCTATAATGATTACAATTATCACATGACAACCAGACCATTAGAAGTTTTCCTCATGCTGGCTCTCCAAACGATAGCCTTTTTATCACGGCATTTGGGTGCCATCAGTGGAAGAAAAGCTCACAATGGTTGAAGTTCTTATAATGTAAATTAGATGTTAAACCAGGGGTAGGTAACCTTTCTGGGCTGTGAGCACATTTGGCAATTTGAGAAACTGTCCTGGGCACCACCACAAAATTGCTGCCATGGGAGGCATGGCAAAGTAGAAGTAACTTGCCCAAAAGACTGAGTACACTGCAAAGGTGGAGTCTGAGCCTCAACACACTAAACCACCCTTTTGAAACCACAGTTTTCAGTACCAAAACAAACCTATTTCACAGGAATCCCAGCTGCCAGTGAGAAAATGCATTGATTAAAAAAATAGTGGGAGGGGTAGGGCACCAAGAAAGGTGTCTGTAGACACTTGTTATTTAATGCAGACATACTCTTTCCTCCTGTTTAAGTTGTTTGTTAGGTTACTAACACAACTTGTCCTGGTAACTGGGCTCAGGTACAAGTATGACAGTTAGGGATGTATGGATTTTATTGAATCTGTTCCATCTGTGTTTCACCAATGGTCAGGCAACTTTTGTTCGGCCATCTGCTCATTGACAGAATCAGATTTTTTTTAGGGATGTACAAGAATTTCATTGCAGTTGCACAAGGGCACATTAGCACAAGTGCAAATTTATGCAAATCCACCCCAGCCCCACAGTAAAAAAAACAAAACAGTCTGTTGCAGAAACTGCAAGTCAGATTCATAGAAATCCAAATTCACTTGAATCTGTTGCATATTTCTTCAACATCCCTAATGCCAGTACAATTAATTATTCTATCCTGTAGCTATCTATGACATTCACCTGCAGCTGGCATGATTGGATAAACTGTAAAGCGCCAGCCCCATCCATTCACAGAACCATCACTGATGAATTTCCATTTTAATTCATCGCCTGGAATGCGTAGCTCACTTGACCAGTCAGACCATTCACGACCTGTACGGTTGGGATGAGAGAGACAATTTAGATTATAAGCTCCACAAGGCTGGGACCTGTTCTTTTTGTTATATATAAAAATGCCCTATAAAGCACCATACACAATGATGGTACTCTTGCCAACAAATTTAGCTTCACTGAGGACTGCACAAGCTATTTCCAAAACATAACACAACTATTTAACACAAGTTCCAACCTAACTCTACTTGCAGCAGATCAATAAGAGCAAAAAGAATCCAGATTCAACTATTACTGAATCTTTGTCCTGAGACACTGAGGAAACAGCAGTAGTTTCCTGGCAGTGTTGTCAGGAAAGAAGCCTGGCAGTAGTTGTCAGAACCAAGCGTTTTTTTTGTTTCACAACTTTTCATAACTACACTGAAGTTAAGATTTACAAGGCACAATGAGAGTATGAACGGGAAAATTAAAAATGTTAAGTAACAAAAATAGGCATGCCACAAAGTGTGCAAAGGAATTAATAAAAATAGTAGCACATGCCAGAAGTTCTACTTATGTCTACAGGGGAAGGTGGGGGAACCTACTGAACTCCATCAGTTAAAATCTATCAAATGTATTGAGAGTTAAAGATTATGGTTACTGTTCCATAATACTGCCTGGTTTATCAGTGTTTCAGGCTATTGCTCCTCCAAAATCAATAAAATGATCTGCAACATCCAAAAGTTTTGCAGATAAACCATTAAAAGACGATAAATATTCAACACATGACGAAGCAATCTGACATTTTGTATCATTACCTGATCTGACGGAAACTATCCGGTTGACCCCATCCATGACAGTGAGTGGGTCATGGCGTCGCTCTGTAGAACACTGACGGTCAAATTCTACTCTAAGTCCTTCAGCACCTAAAAATTAAATGCAATGGAAGTCAAACAAATTGTCTTTTAACAAATTGTAAACACACCATGAAGTCATGTTCTTCACATTTTGATCAAATGTTTTGTGCTCTATATTTAGCAAGATTATCTTTCCTGGCAAGATAATTTAAAGCCTTGCATAATGAATATCTGAAGTGCAATCAAACAGTATTAATAGGTTTGCATACACACTTGACAAGTACAACTCCAAACTTGAACTTTAGCTGTGTAAAGCTCTTCAGCTGTGTTGTGAATCAATAACATGGAGGTTTCTACTAAAGCAAGACATTTGAAAGGGTTTTAATGGACAACATGGACACAACAACTTCTGAATTGACTGAAAACACCAACTCCTCAGTTATGTAATAATAGATAACAGATATAAAAACCATTATGTTGCATAAACATTAGTGAAATAATGGGAAAGTTTTACCCTTTTATCATCCTAACCATTACAGCTGTGTGCCCAGGGACAATCAAGCAATCCTTACGTAACCTTAAGGACAACTCACATACCACTTTTTGGATCTACATTCAAAGAGGCTCAGGAGGTTCAAGATGGAACCACACATTCTTTCAGTTTTCGAAAGGAACCTGAAGGCAGCCCTATATATTCACAGAATAATTTACAGAGGAAGCACAGATGTTGTTTCCATCTTTCAGTGTACTCCTCATGGGAATTTAGTACCTGGAATTTTAACAGTGCCACTGGTGGAAGTATCGTCTGTATATGGATGACTACTTTCCACCACCACAGGTTGGGAAGATAGACGACCGCTTTGTGAATCAGTTGCCACATCTTCCAACTCTGTGACACACAGCTCCAACAACATATCAGCAACCTGAAAAATAAAAATATTTTGTGATTCGCTCTTTGTAGGCATAGGCTGGGTTCACACAACATGCTAAGCCATTCTGCAAATAAGCCACGGTGGATTGGTTGTTCGCAGAACAACCCACGTTATGCCCGACAGATCAGGCTTGCTGTGGCTTGTTCTCCTGCTCCTTCCTCCTCAGTCCTCCAGTCAGCTCTGGCACATATCCCAGGGCATTTGCGGTGGAACCTGTCTTGTCTCCTTGTCCCAGCCACCTCCCCTCCCTGCTCCAATTGCTACCCCCTTTCGTTCAAAGTAGGTAACATTCAAGGAAATTGCAAAGGCAAGCCTGCAGTCAAGCTAATTTGTGCACAGTTGCCAAGGACTGGTAGAAAAATAGTACTAAGGGAGAGGAGGAACCCATCTGCACAATCGAGAAGCACCGAAAAAGGGGGTGGGGGAAATGCGACAGCAATAGGTGCACCAAAATTGTGGGGGGTTGGGGGGTATTGCCCCTGCAGTAGGCTTCGACCTCTTAATTTAGAGGTGCCAAGATAGTGATAAATCAGATCCAGGTTTGCTTTACAAGGAGTACTTTATTGAGTACTCCTTGTAAAGAGTACTCAGAGAGCTTCGGCTATTGGGCGGTATAGAAATGAAATAAATAAAACAGAAATAAATAGAGTACCATCGCACACAGGCATACCCAATGGTTGGATCAGACAGCTTCTCTGATCCCAGAGCCATGGAGTAAAATGGGTTTTATACCATACATGTTAGCAGTGAGGCAGCATGACAACAGCAAGCGTTAATTAGCATTCATTCCCAGCATAGACTAGCAGTGCTTGGTCAGAAGGAAACTTTCCCAGCACAGCCACCTGCAGCTCAGCATAAACGTAGCTTCACTTCCCAGGCACATCTTGATAAGACAGTCTAACTCGTTAGTATGGAATGTGCTGAGGCCGCTATTGACCTTTGGTTCATCTCACATGCTCAGAGGCCCACTGGCAAGGGAATTGCACTAATAATGAACCTAAGCAAAGCATTGTGGATCTCTAGGCCCCTCTAATACTACAGGTAACTTGGTTACAGGCCTGGGGCCAATACAGGGGGTGGGGAGAGACAGACCGTATCACTTGCTATTCAGTATTGAATTGACAATTGTCAGCGTCTGCCTTCCATTCAACACTTCCCCAAGTCTCCAGCAAGTCCAGAAAGGGGAGATATTTGCTCTCTCTGCTTTTTGCAGCTCCTTCTCAGATCAGTTACTGCTGTGGTTAGCATCTCAGGGCAGGGGAGCCAATATCTCCCCTTTCTGGAATTGCTGGAGACTTGGGGAAGTACTAAATGGGAGAAGGACACTGACAAGTGTCAGTTCAAGACTTAATAGCGAGAGGATTTCATTGCCAAGTGGTAGATATTGTCCCGGCTCCCCGTTTTTGTGCACCTACTTTTCTCACTTCAGCGCTCCCTTTGACAGCTGAAACGTACAAGTAAATTGACAAGGCAAAGCTACATATACCAGACAGGCAGATCTGTGTTCTTGAGCAATTGCGAAAGAATGGGGAAAAATAATAAAAATACAGCCCCATCTGCATACTCCCATCGCCCCAAACATTTTTTTTAAGGTGGCAAACAAGTGATGGTCCCTCCAAAGTGCCGTATGGAGATTGGTGGAGGGGCAGGTACTGGCGAGAGAAGCTGGAGGTGGCACAGGTGAGATTGCGAAGAGCGGCACAGGCTTTTTTGCAGCCCTTGCCAAGCAGCTCTATAGCTGATCTCAGCAACCCACAATAAAAGTGCTCTTCAGGGTTTGGACAACCCACCACAGGTATGAACAACCCTACAACAAGCCATGGGTCCTCAGGATAGTTTGTTCAGAAAAAATAAGCCACCTGCGGAAAACACACCAGGTTCAGACAACACAACACCCCACCATGGCTGGCTGCCAATGATGGGTTGTCATGTTGTGCAAACCCAGTCATACACGCTCCCCATTCCTTTCAAAGTTAGTCAATGTTGGGAAGGAGGCACAGCTTAGTGGTGGATCACCTGCATTGTATGCAGAAGTTCCCAGGTTTGATCCATGGCATCGCCAGGTAGGGCTAGAAAAATTCCTGCCTGAAACCCTGGACAGCCACTGCAAGTCAGTGTTGACAGTAATGGATTAGATATACTAATGGTCTGCTCAGTATTAGGCAGATTCCTGTGTTTATATGTTCTAAGTATAGCATGCTATAAAAATGCCCTGTTTTATTTATTACATTTATATCCTGCCTTTTTTCCTCCTTAAGGAACCCAAGGCGGCTTACACAATCCTCATCCTCCATTTTATCCTCACAACAACAACCCTGTGAGGTGGGTTGGGCTGAGAGTCTGTGACTGGCTCAAAGTCACCCAGTGAGTTTCCATGGCAAAGTGGGGACTAGAACCCGGATCTCCCGACTCCTAGTCCAACACTCTCGCCACTACACCACACTGGCTCTTGTGGTGGCTCACACTGTTCATGCGCCTGCCTGAAAGTGTGTAGAGGGCAGAAGTGTGCACACAAGCCCTGCCTCCACCGTCCCCGGGTGTACGGGCTGCTCTACAGATCTCTGCACATTCTGCATGAACGTCCGAAAAGGAGTTTCTAAGCATGTTCAGCTGAATGCACTTAGAAGCCTCCATGCAATCAGTTCAGAGCAAGGGGGCAGGGGAGAATCCCCTTGAAGCTTTCTTCAAAGAAAAACCGAGGAGACAGGAACCCAGTTTTCCCATCAATTTGTTACATATGTGCACGCCTTCCTTCAAAATGTCAGCCTTGCTAGGTTGATCTTTAGAACTGGAAATGTGTAATGTCAGTTCAATTATAGATTACATGGAGTAATTACGGACACTTTGAACACGTATTTAGGAATCACACTTTGCATGCGTGCATGCGCCCGCATGAAGTAACATTTCTTAGTGCTTGCAGCAATTTTTAACATCTAAGCAATGTCACCATTAGGAATTTCAATATACTTAGAAAGCATTAGAAGTACAGAGTAACCAATGCAGCAACTCTGAAATCACTTTAACCAACCTGAGGGTAAGCAGTCCCCATGCCTGACAGCACAGCTGAAAGAACCTCCTTTCCCTTCTCTCCGGCACGAGTGGACACAGCCAGCTTTAGCAGGTCAACCATAACTCGGGTGTCATCTGGTACCAGGAGACCAGTGAATTCATCCAAGTACTGGGGCTCTGGACCAGAGACTTTACTTTGGCTTTCCACATCCTTTGAAATAAAATGGAAGGTAGATGAAGAGAATACATGGACACTTTTAATAATGAAGGTGAGTAAAGACAGAAGCTCCCACTAGACAAGACCAGAGAATCACCCATCAAGGAAGTATAATATCTACAGCTCTGGATTCTACAGACTATCAGACTATTTTCAGTCCACCTGCTAAATCTGTATTTTTAGCACTTCAAAAATGATATATACAGCCACAAACTTAAATTATTATTAGATAGTTGTCCCAGCAAATCTAGGCTACATTTATGTCTAGGCTCTATAGAACTTTTATATGAAACACGGTGAATGCTAGTCCATAAAGAGGTAGATAACTGTTTTCTGTTCTAATCACATAGGAACAGATTCTACAGTATCTGGCCACCCTACAACCCAGCTTGCACATGGTGCATTGTGTTACATATTCTGCATAAAGGCTCTCAATCACCATGCACATTCAGTTAATTTTAGAGAAATATAATCAGTATACATTAGTAAAAATGAGCAACAGTACTTCTTTGGTTTTGGTCATGGTCTCTGCTATTATACTGGCTGCTCCAGGGTCATCTGTGACGGGAATGAAAGGGCGAGATGAGGCTGTAGAAGCAGAGGGAGTCACAGCAGAGGGAGTCACTGCATCTTCTGTAGAAGCCACCTAGCCAAGCAGAACAGCATGACAGTAACAAACAGAACTGATTAAAGCAGACATAGCAGGATTTTGCAAAACCAAAACCGTAAATTAATATTATGCAATACTGCCTAGAGGTGACACTTCAGGGCCCAATTATTTTCAGTCCTCCAAAAAAATCTTCATCATGGCAAGAGGTCATCAACAAGATGCAAGCCAAATATGTGTAGCTAGCTTGCCAAATCTCGCAGTGGCATTTTTACACCAGATTTCTATTGCAGAGACCTCCAGTAAGACAAATAACTGGAAGAGAGATTTAAAATGAGATTACAAAACTGAAAAATTTTGAAACATGTATTTTAGGGTCTACTTTTAGTGTCTACTACTTTGGTAGTTTATTTTCTCAGCTGTGGTCAGTTCACTCTACACAATTTCTAAAGTTCACAAGCTGGATTGCAAACAAAATGACATAAAACATTTTACATTGAAATTCTAGGTCTATGAAGTGTAGGCAAACAAAGCTATTATTGAGCGTTCTCTAGAACAGATCAACATTACTGCCCACCTTTTATAGTAGTTTCTAATACTTTTATCTGGAAAAAATAGTACCTCCACTCTCCTGTCTTGCCATGGGTTTGGACTCAGTCTATCCTCTACATCTGTTGCTAGCATACTTTCTTCCCCATTGGGAGGACTGCCTGTGGAAGCAAGGTCTGGAGGTGGTGCAGGAGAAGAAGACAAACACTCCACTGGTGCAATCATACTCGCAGGCATCAGTGCTCCAACCACAGCATCCCTAAATCAAAAGCAAAACATTCAGCATATTCTCCTCTTACATTACGCCATTGCCTCACTGGACAGAAAAGACAACAGTTTACCTCTTGGCCTTCTTAGTCATCTGTGATCAAGTTGTACAGAATCATGGCACTTCATCCAGCACTAGCATTGACAACCCCCTTAATCCAAGCATTCCCAATAGATGTGAGTCCAGAAAACTGAAGAATGTAGGTTATTACCCCTTTTAAAATACATGGTAAGTAGAAAGGAACAAGGCAAAGGGCCTGAGGACAAGTAAAACATTTTCAAACTTAAAACAAAGCTATCTTAAAATTAGCTAGCAATGACTTTGCTTGGTCTGCTTTGGCTAAATAGAGCCGCATGTGCTCAAACGTGTCTTTTAAAGCGCCCACTAAAATCTGACCTGTTAATAAGTGGGTTTAATGCCAGACTGAAAAGTCATGTGATTGGAACTCCATCCATTGGTCTCTAATGCCCTGGCAGCAGCAGGGATGGGTTGTATCATGCACGCACGCATGCACACAGTCACCTCTCAGCTGATGCAACAGATCTTTAATCAATTACAGATAGTTTACTTGCATGTTTTTATTAAATAAGCACATTTTCTTCAGAACCTCCCACAAGTATCAGGAAAACTGGGTCCAATAACCAATTTGATACTAAAACTGATTTAACCATGAATCTTTATGCACATGCTCACCTGGCATACATGATCTGCAGTGCTGTCAGTATATGAGATAACGCCTGCTGTTTGGCAAGGTTGCCATCTAGTGACAAAAGGATCTTGGCAAGCGAAGGCCGGTTAGGTTTGGAGCTGTTTGCACCACTGATTTTGTTACTGGCAGCAGAAGAATCTGCATCTGATGGGACACCTATAGGAAATAAAAGATTTCCAAGTTTTCCGTAATGAAAAATTTATACACAGCATTCTAAGCCAGAGAAGAGCAGGTATACACAAGGATATCAGATAGTTTGGCTCACAACCTATTTGTACTAAATGTCAATACACAGCTATATTGTGTATTGGCCCTTCCTTCTTCATTCATCGGTTCCACTTCCTCTGCCTCCCCACCCCCCCAGCTGATGCATGCTCTCTCTCTTATAACAACTCAAATTCAGTGGGGAGAAAATGTACATTCTACCATTAGAATGACTCATGCTAATTAAATGAATGTATCGGGTTTGCATCTTTAATTTACTGTCAATTTTCAGTTCAAACAATTAGTATAAGAAGGCACTTTTTAAAGAAAGACCGTGAACAAGAAATCTTTGCATCAAATGCATGCTTAAAGCAAATCCATTGTTTCTCTTTCTTTCCTCTGTTTCTAGCTAGGCACTGTTGCCCTGTCCAGCAACTAATTTTTAACCATACTTTGGTTAAAGGCCATACTTTGAACTGCACAAGAACTCAAGAGCCAGAAATCTTGACTACTGCGATGACTATCACACAAGTAAAGGCACAGTCCAAGTCTTTCACTCATACATAAATACACACACACACGAGCAATGGAATTCTTTGGCAGAGCTTTCCCTCATGTGCTTCTATTGCTCACTACTTTCCTGTGTCTTGGCTTGCAACAGAAGTTAGCAGCTGAGCAGCATAAGCGCCTATGCTGTTGTTAAAATGGTAGCACAGGGATTAAAGAAGCCTTTGTCTGTGTCCCAGCTTGCACAGAAGAAAGCAGCTGAGTTACGCAGGAAGAGGGATCAAGGGTTATAGCTCAGGCCAGATGGGAACATCCTGGGGATCTGAGTTGCTAGACCATTAGTTGCCTCTCTCTATGGTAGGGTCTTCTTTTTCCAAAACACAACAGTAATTTCTTCATTCTTCTCCTTTCCCACCCCCCACGCCATAGATATTGTCAGGAATGAATCTAAGCATGTGGAGATAGCTAGCAGCTCAGACCCAGAATGGGAACAGCCAGAACAGGGGGAGGCTCCCTCCCTAGTGAGCTCAGATATGGCAAGGCATTCTTCTCAAGACCTTGGCACACAGATGGCTTGGCCTGAAGGGCCCCCCCTTTCCTCCTCCACGAGAACCCATGAGGTCTTGTGGGGGGAGGAGAGTGAGAGGCGTGACTTGAGGGATGCTAGGGTCCATCGCAGAGTGAAGCAGGAAAAGTCAGAGGTGGAGCTCCGCCAGGTTGGCTATGTGCAATAGACTACGTAGGAGGGAGCAACTATAAGGGAGGCGCATCCCCCCTAAGCTAGTCTGGCCAGGAAGTTCTTGTTCAAACTGCAGGCAACTTCTCTAACTTCCACTTCGGCTCCTCTATTGGTATTCGTAATTGTGTGGAGTAGCTGTTTCCTTTGTAGCATGAGAGTTTCCTAGAATTTGCATTTGTAAAGAACATGGTCAACTAATAAAGTAGTGAGCCTGAAGCCTGGTATTTTGGAGTGTGTTGACTGCAAAGGGAGAGGAGGAAGGAACAGAGAGAGAGAGAGAGAGAGAGAGAGAACAAAGGAAATAAATGCTAGCCCTATATTACCCAAATAAGATGCGCCTAAAGGGTCTCTAGCTGTTTGAAAGAGAACTGGTTCATGCACAGAGGGGGTAGCTACATCCATGGTCGTCCAAGCCACACTATGGGAAGATCCACATGCAACACGAGTTATTTTCTGGCCTTCTAAACCCTGCACGAGAGTGGGCTTTCTGTTGACTGTAGTAGTCCCATTTCCTTGCTGTCCATGATCATTATCGCCCCAAGCATAAACCTGCCAACAAATCAAATGACTGTGTACATAACTCTTTTCAGTTAGCTTTTTATATATGCACATACAAAATAATGGGAATAACTTAGTATGTAAGCCACAGAGTAACATCTCACATAGACAGAATTGTGCTCTGAACCTAATTATGTACTTATATGCCCCTCTCCTGATGAAAAGTGTAGGTTAAGCAATTGTTTTAGGGCTGCAGTATTCATGTTTTGAAAATGTACGCTTTCAAGGTTTTAACTGGATGCCAAACAAGCAGCACAGAAAATGCATCATTCAATAATCCAATTTAGGTTCTCCATAATTTTTAGTCTGAATGAAATTGGAGCAAATTATTTGCACAATGATTTTGGAAAGGCTTTGGTTCATTTCTTATCTCATTGCACTAGAAAGAAATGCAGTGTAGCTTAAAAAAGTATATACTAACTGCTAGCTGACACAGAGTCTAAATACAGACCAAACAAGCATGAATAATAATCTCAGGAAGGAACACACCCACCTACCCCATCAGTGAACCCATGTGCCCTAGTATTTCCAAACACAACAACATTACATCCAAAGCACTTGTCTGGCTGCCATTTCTGAAGCAAGGTGGGTGACAGTGAGGAACAGAGACTTTTAATGGTCATTGCACCTCACCTCCAGAATGCCCTTCCTGTCCCTCCATCTGGGTTCCACATTGGTGAATTTTTAAAAGAACCTGAAAACGTTGCACTTTAACAGGACTTGATGTTGCTGTTATATTTTCTGTTACAGAATGCATTACCAGCTAAGAAAAAGTATCTGACAAATATTATTCTATTAGCTAAGAGAGATCTATTTGGTTCTTAAACAGACCATATAGTAAAAACAATTATTTCCTTATTAAATTTATATCCCATCTTCTCACCAAAAATGGCGCTCAAGGCAAATAACAATTATAAAGATTAAAACAAAAAAATTAAACATAACATAAAAATAAATCAATTAAAAACACAACAATAAAAGAAAGAAATGGCACCAACCAGTTAAAACCCCAACTAGCTTACATGCCAAAGGCTTGCCTAAATAAAAAAGTCTTTGCCTGCTGGCAGAAATACAACAGAGGGAGCTAACCTAGTCTCCTTCAGCAAGCAGTTCCAGAGTCTATGAAATGTAATACAGGAATAATTGCTTCTGCATTTTATCTATGAAAAGATTAAAACTGTATTCGAAAATATCCTACACCACCATTAGAAAAACACCATTCTACTCGATGAGCAAAAAAGAACCACAGCTAAATGCTGGCAATGGTGTTAAGATATTCAGTGAATTATTCCGCTGCAGCATTCTTCAGCATTTACTAATTTACTGCCAGGGGCTCCAATTAAGTTTGGAACAGGTTATGTGAAGTAAATCCCATTAATTCAGGTAATGGTGTTCAGAGCAGGTGGACAAGCTTTTCTTACCTGCCCTGTATCAGTGACTGCTAGGCAATGGAGTGCACCTACGGCTACATGCACTATCTTCTTTCCCCTCAGCCCTTCTACTACTTGGGGTTTTCGCACGTGAACATCAGTACCATGTCCTAGCCTGAAGTAGTCTCCTTTGCCCCTGAAGTCAAAACAGCAAACTGTGAATTCAGAACATTTACATAGCTCTAAGCATTTGAAACCACCATGTTTAAAACAGTCAGAGATATAAGAAAAAAGATTTCTCTCCACACCTGAGCAGAAAGGAAATCAAGTATTGGGGACAGTTGAGATGTTATGATGATTTCTCATATTCTACATACAGCAGTTTTCCCTCCTTCCCCAGCCCTCCACCTTACCACAATCCGTGCCATCTCCCATGCTGTTTTAGAGGAAAGAGTAAGTGGTGGATTGGTAACTCTTTTGCTTGTGGTTCAGCAACCGAAGGAGAGGGCACTGAAACAGCACGCTTCAGGAGGATAGATTTGGCCCAGAGATTCCTGATCTGTAGCTTACAGGTTTAAAAAAATCCATCTAGGTTTACTTTTTTCAAGCTCATACAACAAGTCATAGTTATCTAATGACCTGGTTTATATGACACGATAAGCCATGGTGGGTTGTCACCATGGGTTGTTTCAGGGTAGCGTGTCACAATGTCCGAACCTGGAGGGGGGTTTTCATCATGGGTTGTTTTCCATGACCAAGCCACCCGAGAACCCATGGCTTGTTGTTGGGTTGTTCAGGGTAGCTTGTTTTCAGCGTGGCTTGTTGTGATGTCCCAACCCAGCAGGGCAATTTCATTGTGGGTTGTTGGGAATGGCTAGAGAGCCACCCAGCAAAAGTGACAAAAACCCCTGCCACTCCTCACGATCCTGCTAGTGCCACCACCATCCTTCCTCATCCCTTGTCGGTGCCCTCCACCCCATTCTCTTAAAAATCAAGAAGAATGGACACCAGAGAGCATGCTGAACATGTTATCAACTTTTTAATTATTACTATTTTTCACTCTTGCACAAGTGCACACATTCAAAAGTCCGCTGCTATGAAATTTGCATAATTTCCCCTTTTTACTGCTCTGCCATGAAATTTGTGTAGATTCACCGATCCTTATCGCTGCTCTGCCTTGAAATTTGCATATCTTTACCAATCTTACTCACTGCTCTGTAGCCGATATGCATATCTGTCAGCTAACAACAGAGACCAGTGGAGGGAAAAGACAAGTACTAAGGGGTTAGGGGAGCCGAAAGTGACTTCCAGCTGTAGGAGGAGCTTTTTGGGCAGGTGTAATACTTCAGTAGTATGTGAAAAAAAAATTAAATGTGTTCACTAGCAAGGCAAGCATCAACATGGAGGATGACATTGCAAAGGACATTGACAAGAAGGGAATGTTGGTATGCTGGGCTAAATGGCAGACAGGCTGTCTTGCGCAAGACCCCAAATTTAAAAAATAAATAAATTGCGAACACATTGCTGAGTTCATAAGGGCTCAGAAAATTATACACATTTGGCAATCTGATGCCAGGGGCGGGGGGAGGTATTTCCCTCATGAGTCACCAACCCCAGTGGACCAATTGCAGAAAGGGTGCTGATGAAAGGAACAAGGATTTCTGCTGCAACGATGCCTGGGATACGTACTGGGAGCAGACGGGAGGACTAAGGGGGAGGACTAAGGGGGAAAACAACCCACCGCAAGCTGCACTGCACCAGATCATCTGTCAGGGGTAATGTGGGTTATCAAGCAAACACAGTGGCTTATCTTCAGTGTGGCTTAGCGTGACGTGTTAACTCACCCAATGAGTATGAATTTTTCCCCCAATGGAAAGGTTATGCATCAGTGAACCAATGCAAAGGACTAGTTTTCAAGTGGGACAAATGAATTGTATAGTTATGAGATTGTTACTAATGGATTCTAGTTTAAGAATTTCAGAAAAGGTACTAGAAAATTAACAAAGCCAGTTAAATTTATGCACTGAGCTTACTCTTCAAGACTGCATAGGAAACAGTCACATGATCAGCTGACTTTCTGACCCTTGATTAGTCTTGCTGAGTAACACGTAAAATTTCTGTTATGCAATATACCATATTGTATTATATTCTTACCAGTTTGGTTGATTTTATGACAATAGTGAAGAAATCCAATTAGAAAACAGCCATAGTTACATGCATATTATACATCTGACTTTACACAACCTACCATGTCCATACCACCCCAGACTTGGTAAGAGCCAGAGAGAACTGAGCTCCACATTCAATTTGGCAGACTCCTTGGCCATTCAACCTTTCAATATTCTGAGGAATGTTGCATCCTTCACTGCCTCCTCGACCCAGTTTTCCAAAGTCTCCATCTCCCCAGGAAAATACTAGCCCTAATAAAACAGACCTGCATTAAAGACTGTAACTGCAATACTGCAATATTACAGCTGCAATAAGGAGGTGATTGCTTACCCTCATCTGTCAAAGCCAGAGTCTGAGCATCTCTGCTTCCACAAGCAACTTGAATGACCCTATGACCAAGAAGCACTTTAACCTACAATACAGAAAATGCATGGTCTGAAGTGCGTCTATTGCAAATTGTATACTATTTACTCAGTTGAGAGACATTAAACCTTGGCCAATTTAGATCAAAAATTCAATGTGTCACAGTGAAGGGCTCCCTAAGTCAAGAAAAACCAGATTTGAACCTTTCAAAAGGTACACATGGTCTTATTCCAGGTCTCAGGACAGGAAGACTGAAAGAAAAAGGAAGTAAGGCTAACTGGGAACTTTGATGTTTGTGAAGGACAGACGCAGAGAAACAAAACAAAAACAAACAATCCCCCAAACTGGTCGGCCCTAGCAGCTGACTGACTGAGCCATCTTTGGATCCAATCGAGAGTGACAGGTTTAGAAGGAAGCTTACTGTTCATATGCCTGCTTAGGTAGCACATCTTACACTGAGAGCCCAATTTTTGGAGAATTATTTTAAAATGTCACCACACTACATAATGGGCGCGTTCACATGACATGCTAACCCATTGTGGGTGGCTAGCCCAATGTGTGGATAGCGCACCCGACAGACAGTTGGATGCACACACACACCATGCATTTGTTGTCTCTCCCACCCTTCCCCCTCAGTCCTTCAAACACCTCTGCTCGGCATCCCAGGAGATTTGGCGGCAGAACCCGTCTTGTCTGCCCACAAGCCAAAGTCCCTGCTCCGATCTCGGTCGGAGCCCTTTAAAAAGAAAATAATTGTTTTGCACTCCTTTCCCCTTGCCAGCAGCAGCCCCTCCAAAGTGCCCTACTGTCTGTCGGGCACATAAACCATGTGCTGCGGGTTGTCGGCAAAACAACCCACAGTGCATGGCTAGTTACCCACGATGGTTAGCGTGTTGCACGAACATGCCCAATACGTAGCGGGGTGGCATTTTAAAATAAATGTCTGAAAACTGAGCTCTCAGTGTAAGAGGTGCTACCTAAAGAGCACACCCTACATCTTTTTTTCTTTTTTTTTTGGTGCCCCTTTCCCCTTGCCAGTAGCAGTCCCTCTGAAGTGCCCAAATGGTCCCGAAATAAAGGGACCATTTGCACGTATAAAACGGGGCTGAGAAAATGTGAAAAAAATTCCCCAGCCCTGTTTTTCTCAAAAAATATAAACAAAGGGCTCTGACTGCGATCAGGATCACAGTCGGAGCAAAGACAGGGGGCTTGGGTGGAGCTGGGGGGGCAGCAGCAGACCAGCGGCAGACAGGTCTGCCAGTGGCATGGGGAAAGGGACCCTGGCAGTGGCTTGGCCATGATCATGAAAACCTATTGCGATCACTCAGGAAGCGTGGCGGGGGTTCTGCCACTCTTACCGAACAGCTCATTGGTCGTTGCCCTTTATCCACGATGGGATGGGATGGCCTGGCCAGGTTTGGACGACACACCAACCCATTGTGGTTAAACAACCCCTACAATGGACCATGGGTTATCAGGGTGGCTTGTTTGAGAAAAACAAGCCACCCTGATAAAACTAGTCTGGGTTTGCACAAGACACTAAGCTACTCTGGTTGTTCAAGCGATCATGCAAACACAGTCAGTGGATGTCAGCATTTTGACTGCTTTTCTACTTTTACTATACTTCAACAAGTGTGTATGGTAAGGTGACCTCAGACAGGAAGAACATCTTATGACTTTACCATCTTCGGTTTAAGTTGTGTAGTATTGTCCCCATGACCAAGTCGACCGTATTCACCAAGGCCCCATGTATACAATTCACCACTAGAGGTGATAGCAGCACTGTGAGAACTGCCGCAGGCAATATCACGGATACGTTTTGTTTTCAGTGCTTCTATCAGCCTTGGTTTATCGCAGTTCCTGAAAAGACAACAACACAAATCCCAACATGAAATATTTTTGCTTAATCACTAAATTAATGAAATGTTATATTAAGAGTAATTTAAGTCTATTGCACAGATTTTGCTTTTTTCTATCAGATACTTTTTTTTAAAGTGTTGGATGAAATGCTTGGAAAAACAGAGTCCAAATACTGATGCATTATAATAAAGAATTGTCACTAAGATACCTTAAGAGCAATAAATTATCTAAAGTAAAATATTTAGTATTCAACTTCCTACTTCTTATTGCTTCCTAATTCGACAATCCTCTTCACATATAAATATCACTAACAAATTGAAATGGGTGTGACAAAAATCCAGCAAGCCCAGAACAATAGCAAAAATAACATTCTTACATTCTACTGAAGTGTCCAAGTTTCCCGTCATCTCCTTCACCCCAGGAGAATACCTTTCCATCAACAGTTAAAGCCATAGCATGGCGGCCACCTGAAATGGATAGGAGTAAAAGACGGTAAACAAAGTACCACCAAGGCAGAAAAATTAAACAGTAGAAAGAACCCCACTGAACAGCTATGTTTGTAACAGTAACTTTTCTGCATGCCCATCCATGACAAAATGCCTTACTTACATTGACTTTATTATTAAATAATATTTAAATATCCAATTTGGCTTAAAGACAGGGAGTCAAGGAGAACTCGGCTGAAAACCACGCTACAACTCTGTTTTTACCTAAAGCAGAAGAGAACCTCAACAACTGTTGAAAGTCTCTGTTGAACCCAAACAAGAGCAGGAAAATGATACTCAGTTCAAAATATAAGTAAGATTTTTTTAAAAACGCTAATGCAGTGGTTCCAATCAGACTAAATCATGAGAACATCAAATCAATTTCTGGGACAATATGCACACATTTTGTTGCACTTGTCCCAGTTTTGCCCACTTCAAAACACAGAATGTAGCAAGCAGAAGCGAGGATGTCTGGCATTTACACAATAATATAAGAAGAGTCATGCTGGATCAGACCAAAAGTCCATCTAGTCCAGCATTATGTTCACACAGTGGCCAACCAGGAACCAACAAGCAAGACATGAGCGCAACAGCACCCTCCCACCTATGTTCCCCAGTAACTAGCATACATAGGCTCACTGCCTCTGGTACTGGAGGTAGCACATAGCCATCAAGACTAGTAGCCATTGATAGCCTTTTCTTCCAGGAATTTGTCTAACCCTCTTTTAAAACCATCCAAATTGGTAGCCATCACTACTTCCTGTGGTAGCAAATTCCATAGTTTAACTATGTGCTGTGTGAAGAAGTACTTCCTTTTATCTGTCCTGAATCTCCCAACAATCAGCTTCACAGGATGACCCTGGGTTCTAGTATTTTGAGAGAGGGAGAAAAATGTCTCCCTATCCACACCTCTATCATGTCTCCCCTTACCCACCTTTTTTCCAAGCTAAACAATCCCAGCTGTTGTAACCTTATCTCATAGGGGAGATGCTCCAGCCCCTTGATCACTTTAGTTTTCTGCATTTTTTCCACCTCTACAATATCTTTTTTTATGTGTGGTGACTAGAACTGTACACAGTATTCCAAGTGTGGTCACACCATAGAGTTGTATAAGGACAGTAAGATATTGGCAATTTTATTCTCAATTCCTTTTCTAATTATGCCTAACATGGAGTTTGCCTTTTTTACACTGGCCACACACTGGGTTGACATTTTCATTGAGCTGCCCACCACAACCCCAAGATCTCTTTCTTGGTTGGTCACTGCTAGCTCAGATCCCATCAGGTTATACTTGAAGGTGGGATTTTTTGCCCTAACGTGCATCACTTTACACTTGCTTACATTGAACCGCATTTGCCATTTAGATGCTCATTCTCCCAATTCAGAGAGATCCCTTTGGAGCTCTTCACAATCCCTTTTTGTTTAAACCACCCTAAATAATTTGGTGTCATCTGCAACCTGGCCACTTCACTGGTCATTCTTAATTCCAGATCATTTATGAACAGGTTGAAAAGCATTGATCCTAATTAGGGATGGGCAGATTCCCTACCTGCCAGTCCGTGGGGAATCTGTCCACGGAGGGGAGGCGATTCGTTCCTCCCCCTGGAATCCTCTTCAGCTGGCTCCACTCCAAGGCAATTCTGCGGAGCCACCAGCCAGCTCCAAGGCACCAGCAATACAGCCGCCATGTCGTATCGCTGGCTGAAGGGGACTTGGTTGACTCCAGATGCAAATAGTGTCCAGGATGCCATTTGCGGCAGTAAAGGCCTTAGTTTAAGCTAAATGCAGCCATTTACGGCTACATTTACCTTAAACTAATGCCTTTACGGCCGCAAATGGCGTCCTGGATGCCATTTGCATCCACAGTCAGTCCCCTTCAGCCAGCGATACAGCATGGCAGCTGTATCACTGGCAATCCAGAGACGGAGACGGAGGATACGGCCGAAGAGGATTCCGCGGCGAGGCGCCACCTCGGACTCCGGGGGGCCAGATTCTTTAGAATCCGGCCTCATTGGAGTCCGTGGCAGAATTCTCCACCATCCCTAGTCCTAATACAGATCCCTGTGGGACTCCACTCTTTACTTCCCTCCACTGGAAGAATGTACCATTTATTCCTACTCTCCACTTTCTGTTCCTGATCCATAAGAGGACCTGTCCTCTGACTGCATGATTGCCAAGTTTGCTCTAGAGTCTTTGGTGAGGAACTTTGTCAAAAGCCTTTTGGAAGTCCAAGTAAACAATACCTACTGGATCACCCCTATCTACATGTTTACTGACACTCTCAAAGAGCTATAAAAGGTCAGTGAGACAAGACTTTCCTTTGCAGAAGCTGTGTAGATTCTTTTTTAGCAGGGCTTGTCCTTCTATATGCTCACTAATTTTATCTTTAATAATGCCTTCAACCAATTTACCCAGAACAGATGTTAAGCTAACCAGCCTGTAATTTCCCAGATCCCTGCTGGGTCCCTTCTTGAAAATTGGTGTTACATTGGCCATCTTCCAGTCCTCTGGTATAGAGGCTGACCTTGGTTAGAACATCAACAATTTCATATTTGAGTTCTTTTGGAACTTTAGGATGGATACCATCTGGGCCCAGTGATTTGTTTTCAATTAATCAGTAAGATTGAAAACTTCATCTTTTGTCACCACTATTTGCCTCAGTTCCTCAGACTCCCTTCCTGAAACCATCGGTTGAGGCACTGGTATCTGTCCTATATCTTCTACACTGAAGATGGATGAAAAGAATTCATTAAGCTTCTCTGCAATCTCCTTCTCCTCCTTCAGTACTCCTTTAACTCCACTGTCATCCAATGGTCCAACTGCCACCCTAGCTGGTTTTCTGCTTCTGATATATTTAAAGAATTCCTTATTGTTGGCCTTGATATTGTTAGTGGTATGTTCTTCAAAATGCTTTTTTGCATCTCTTATTGTCCACTTATTTATTTATTATTTATTTATTATTAAATTTATTAATCGCCCATCTGGCTGGTCACCCAGCCACTCTGGGCGATGTACAACATACCATAAAACAATTTAAAACAATAAAATTCTACCATAATTTTTTTTTTTAAATACCCTAACCCACCCCAAATGCCTGCCTGAACAACCACGTTTTTAATGTACGACAGAAGCTCATTAAAGAGGGGGCATGATGGAGTTCCCTAGGGAGGGAGTTCCACAGAGTGGGGGCCACCACAGAAAAGGCCCTCTCTCTCGTCCCCACCAGTCTAGCTGTCCTGGCTGATGGGACAGAGAGAAGGCCATCCGAGGCTGATCTTGTTAAGCGGCCTGTCTGGTGTTGCTGGAGGCGCTCCTTAAGAAAGGCTGGGCCGGAACCATATAGGGTTTTAAAGGTCAAAACCAACACCTTGAATTTGGCCCGGAAAACAACTGGTAACCAGTGCAACTCCTTCAGCATCGCCTTCGTGCAAGCTTGTGCTCCCTTTTGTTTTCCTCACTTGGGCAAGACTTTCATCTTCTGAAGGAAGCTCCCTTTTCTCTAATAATTCCCTTAAATCCGCTCGTTAACCATGCTGACAACCTCTTGGACTCGGTGCTACCTTTCCTAACCCAAGGTGTACATTTTAGTTGTGCTTCTATTATTGTGGTTTTGAGTAATCTCCAAGCATTTTGAAGGAATTTAATCCTCTTGACTCCCCCTTTTAACTTCCTTTTCACCAGTTCCCTCATTTTAGAGAAGTTTCCTCTTTTGAAGTCAAAAGTGACTGCGTTGGACTTCCTGGGCAATTTTCCACATAAATATATATTAAATCTGATAGCACTGTGGTCACTGTTTCCAACTGGCTCAACAACATTTACATCTTGTACTAGGTCTTAGGCAACACTACTTAGGATTAAATCCAGGATCGCCTCCACTCTAGTCAGACCAACTGTTCTATAGCACAATCATTTAGGACACTGAGAAATTTAACCTCTTTGTCATGACCAGAACATGCATTTATCCAGTCAATTTGAGGGTAATTGAAGTCACCCATTATTACAACACTTCCCCTGTTTGGAGGCCTCCCTGATTTCATTTTCCATCTCGAGGTCACTCTGAGCATTCTGATCTGGGTAGCACGTTCCTAGCACTATATTAGTTTTGGAGCCTGTTATTGTCACCCACAGCGCTTCTGTGGAATAGCCTACCCCTTTTAGGTGTTGTAGTCTGCTCAACACTATGCCTTCTTTGATATACAGGGCAACACCTCCCTCAATACACCCTTCCCTGCCCTTCCTGTAGAGTTTATATCCAGAGATGACCGTATCCCACTGGTTTTCTCTGTCCCCACAGGTTTCTGTAATGCGCACTATATCCAGGTTTTCCTATATCAAGCACTCCAACTCTCCCATTTTGGCTCGGAGGCTTCTAGCATTTGCATAAAAACACCTATACACAGCATCCCGCCCCAGATGCCCCTGGTGTGTGCATCAAGCACACTCATTAAAAATGGGCAACATACCTATGTACATTCCATCCCAAAGACAAAGCAATGCAAGAAAGCAAAGTGGCTGTCTGATGAGGCTTTACAAGTAGCTGAGGAAAGAATGGAAGCGAAAAGCAAGGGAGAAAAGGGAAGATATAAACAACTGAATGCAGAGTTCCAGAGAATAGCAAGGAGAGGCAAGAAGGCCTTCTTAAATGAACAATGCAAAGAAATCGAGGAAAACAACAGAATGGGAAAGACTAGAGATCTCTTCAAGAAAATCGGAGATCTCAAGGGAACGTTTTGTTCAAAGATGGGCATGATAAAGGACAAAGAAGGCAGGGACCTAACAGAAGCAGATGAGATTAAGAAGAGGTGGAAAGAATACACAGAAGAACTATACAGGAAAGATCTTAATGTCCCTGATAGCCATGATAATGCAGTCAATGAACTTGAGCCAGACATCCTCGAGAGTGAAGTCAAGTGGGCCTTAGGAAGCATTACTAATAACAAAGCTAGCGGAGATGACAGTATTCCAGCTGAGCTATTTAAAATCCTAAAAGATGATGCTGTTAAAGTGCTGCACTCAATGTGCCAACAAATTTGGAACACTCAGCAGTGGCCACAAGACTGGAAAAGGTCTAATTACCACCCTAATGGCAGAAAGCGAAGAAGATCTAAAGAGCCTCTTGTTGAGGGTGAAAGTGGAGAGTACAAAAGCTGGTTTGAAACTCAACATTAAAAAAATGAAGATCATGGCATCTGGCCCCATCACTTCCTGGCATATGGAAGGGGAAGAAATGGAAGCAGTGACAGATTTTACCTTCTTGGGCTCCAAGATCACCGCAGACGGTGACTGTAGCCATGAAATTAAGACACTTGCTCCTTGGGAGGAAAGCTATGGCAAACCTAGACAGCATAGTAAGAAGCAGAGACATCACCTTGCCGACAAAGGTCCGTCTAATCAAAGCTATGGTTTTCCCAGTAGTAACATATGGCTGTGAGAGCTGGATTATAAGGAAGGCTGAGCACCGAAGAATTGATGCTTTCGAACTGTGGTGCTGGAGAAGACTCTTACGAGTCCCCTGGACTGCAAGGAGGTCAAATCAGTCCATCCTAAAGGAAATCAACCCTGAGTGCTCATTGGAAGGACAGATCCTGAAGCTGAAGCTCAAATATTTTGGCCACCTAATGCGAAGAGAAAACTCACTGGAAAAGACCCTGATGCTGGGAAAGATTGAAGGCAAAAGGAGAAGGGGACGGCAGAGGATGAGATGGCTAGATAGCATCACCGATGCAATGAATATGAACTTGAGCACACTCCGGGAGACAGCGGAGGACAGGAAGGCCTGGCGTGCTATGGTCCATGGGGTCACGAAGAGTCGGACACGACTGAATAACTGAACAACAACAACAACACCTATGTTCATACACCTGGGAACCTTGATTCACCAGCATGTGTACAAAGTTGTTTAAAGATTCAGATCTATTGTCCACACTTTCCCTGCTATGGGAAGCACTTATAACAATTATGTACTTATAGCAATTATGCCTGCCGCATACAACACCCCTGATCTAGGAGTTAGTGTATACATGGAGAATTCACTGTTTAAAAATTAGGCCACATGCAGGATATTGGGCTCAGCAGAGTGCAACAGCCTTCTTCTGTAGTAGGTCCAAGAAAATACAGACAGCATAATATAGACCTATTAGTGCAACGTGCCCCTCCCACAGCCTTTTCTGCGCCCCCCTGAAATTCAGTGGCATGGCAGCAGCAAAAAAGCCACATTTTTACTCTAAAACAAGGTGCACAGGGAGTGCACACCTAGTTTTTATGCAAATTCATGCTCCCTAGGGCTTTCAGGAACATGATTCTGCATTAAAACAAGGCTCACTCTCTCCTGTTGCTTTGTTTTAAAGTGAAAATGTGGCTTTTTTTGCTGCTACCAAATTGTAGTGGCAATTTTGGTGGTTAGAGTGTGTGGCCCATGGTAGGTTCTGGGTGTGGGAACTGGCCCCCACCCATCCCCAGACCATCTGAAGTTGCTGATCTCTGCATTAGTCACCTGCATCTCACTTTTAAAATCAACATCACAATGTGAATATTCACATTTTGCCCATTTGAACCAATTTGATGCACCACACTGGTCACTTAACTTTTATTAGCCCAGTCCAGAACTAAAGCAAACAGTTTCATTCATAACTGAATCAGAACTAGAACGAACAAAAATACTGTAATGGTTGACTCCATGTTTTAAAATGTTAAAGTGGTGTAAACTACAGGAGAATGAAAACATACGAAACTACCTTTTACCAAGGCAAGCCATTGGTTAACTTAGGCTAGTGCTATCTCCTCTGAATGGGATCAGCTCTCCAAGGTCTGAAGCAGGGGACTATCACAGGCCTCCTACCCAAGACCATTTTAACTGGTGATACTAGAGTTGGAGCATAGGACCTCCTGCATGGAAAGCACATGCTTTCAGTGCTCTACCACTGAACTACATTCCCTCCCCAGTTCAGGTTCCTCTCCAAATGTGTTGGCAATGATCCAATAACTCTCAATTTTATTCAATGTCAACAAGTATTTTCAACCACTAAATGACACAAAAACATTTTATGGGGGGGGGACCTTTAGAAACTGACACGTCAGCATTTTGAGTGTATTTTCGCTTTGCATGGTACCCCTCATCACAAATTCAGAACAAATCTTTATTTAGCAACACTCTTTCCCATTCTCGATCAGATCATAAAGGCCAGTTTCTAAGAATATACCACCTTCACGTGTACATTCCCCTGTGCAGAGAGAAAGCAAATCTACAACATATGCACAAACTGACTTACAAAGTAGTTTTAACTAAGCATAGATAAGAAATTAACATACAACAGACCAGAAAGAAGGAGGAAATACAAAGATAATTCCATTTGACATAATATGCTTATTGATTCCCACAGAGAGAAGTACTGAACTGGTACCTGAGTGAACAGCAACTTTCTTGACTACATAATTACTAAGAGCAGTAATCTGCCGGGGAATAGGTACAGTTCCACTTGATAGGCCTAATCCCAGTCTTCCATTAGTGGCCTCTCCGCAGGCATACACTTTACCTTCTACAGTCACTAAGAGAGAAAAGATATTTGGGGGATCAGTTATCGAAGAATTAACAAAGTGAAAGAAATTCTATTGTTAAAATAAATACTGTGCCTTACACACTGGTGCATTAAAAACTGCACAACAAAGCTCCCTTACCTGCAAAAAGGCTTTTGGATCCACCAGCTACCTGCACCACATTCAAGGCAGAGAGGGTTTCAGAAAATGAAGGAACCTTTATCTGTAAAAAGTTAATAATATAAAAGATAATAGTTAAATCAAATAAAAAGGCATGGCTTGCAAAAAGCAAAATGATTAATTGCCTTTGACACCCGATGTCCTTTTACACTCATCTGGTTGCTACCAGTTCTTCAGAAGTAGTTAAGTTGCTAGAATGGATGTACTTTTTAGAAGCAAAATAAACAAATCTGCTCAGATAGTTATTATTACTATTTTTTATTTATTTTTTTATATTTCTATGATGCCCCATAGCCGAAGCTCTCTGGGCGGTTTACAAAAGTTAAAACATTAAAATACAATATACAAAGTTTAAAAACTATTTACATAAAACAAATGGACAAACATATAACTAAAAACAACTTTGAACTAAAAACAATTGGTTTAAAAAATCCAACAATAAAACACAGCTTAAAATAACACTGCTTACATATAATAAGCAAAAGTCAGCAAAAGGAACAAAAGTTCTAAAAAGGAAAGGCCTGCCAGAATAACAGCATCTTTAATACCTGCTTAAAAACCTTCAACGAGGTCAGCAGGCGCATTTCAACTGGCAGGTCATTCCACAACTGAGGGGTGGCAAAGGAGAAGGTCCTCTTGCGTGGGGCTGCCAGTCTCACATTAGGCAGCCTCAGCAGATAGCCCTCAAAGGACCTCAGGTGGTGGACTGGGGCATAGGGGAGAAGGCACTCCCTAAGGTACCTTGGACCTAGACCAGGTAAGGCTTTAAAGGTAAGAACCAGCACTTTATATTTTGCTCAGAAACGAATTGGCAGCCAGTGTAAAGATTTTAAAACCGGTGTAACATGGTCTTCGTGGGATGTCCCAGAGACCATCTTGGCTGCCATATTTTGTACCAGTTGAAGTTTCCGAACTAAATATAAAGACAGCCGCAAGTACAGTGCATTGCAGAAATCAAGCGTAGAGGTTACCAGCACACGCACCACCATTATCAGGTCCATATGTTCCAGGAATGGGCGAACATTTTGACAAAATACTGCACATTTTAGTTTTGTTTCAAAAGAAACTCAGCAGTCTTTATTCAATACTTTATGCAGGTCAGTTTGTCAATTAATACAGTTTGCTTTCAATTTTACATGCCAATAACAGTCAAAACTTCAAAATTCATGGAGTGTTTTCTCCTTTGTGATTTATTTCCCTCTTTTTATTTACCGAATATATTTATTGACATTGTAATGCTATTTTTCTATTTTGTTTTATTGTTATTTCTGAGAAATAAAAATAGGTATAAGAATTTGAGGAATACATCTTCAAAAAGAGCAACTAAATCCCCAACTATCTGCTTTCCTGATAAAATCCAGAATTCAGCACACTGATCAGGATCTAAAGAACCACACACAAGTAGTTTTGCATGTCCAAGAAGACAATGGGCTCACATTTCCATAGGGCAAACTTCTTTTGAAACTTAAAATCCCACCCGATATGCCCAAGTCCTCTGGCATATATAAAGTAATTATTGGGATCTTAAGACACCATCTTCTGATTGTCATGTGAATGCTTACCTGAATATTCTTATTCAAAAGGTTTTCATACACAAACTAACAAACACTATCTCATTTACTGCTGCATTCACATGTATCTTTTCAGTTACAGAAGGTTTATTTCCCTGCTATCAGATGGAATTTTTGGATGCAGACAGTTGCTAGGGGAGGTGAGAGACCTTCTCTAGCCTTCTCTGGCTCTAGTTTGGACATTACGCAGACTGCGAGCTCATTCAGACAATCAGTGGAAGAAACAACATAGTGTCAGTTGTTTCCCCTGCCCCCGCACACCAGTTGCATGACCAGGATGACCCTAATTACCTGCACCACGTGTTGCAAACGTTGTGCATTTTCGTCCACCCTACAACTCATACCGCAAGCTGTAGATTGTAGGGTGGGTGAAAATGCACTATGTTCACGCTGTTCAGACGACACTTGCAACCTGCAGCACAGTGCAGGTAGTCAGGGTAATCTTGGTTGCGCAACCAGTGGGGGAAACAGACGCTGCGTTGTTGGCCCCACTGATCATCCGAACCCAGACTGTGTAAGTGACTTGTATTGCCTAATCTTGTACTGGCTTTAGGACAGGCATTGCCTAATCAGTGTAGAAATAAGATGCAAGTGAAAATAATATATTTTAAGTATTGTTATGGCCTATAAATGACAGAAGCCGGTCAATAAATGCCGGTCTGTCCTAGTATCTCTCACTATCTCCCTCTTTTTTAAAGGATTTTCTGAGCTGTGGTCCTGATCCCTACACAGGTTTCTAAACAGGGACTACCTCCTCCACAGACATCTATGGCTGCTGCAGAGATGCAAAATCCTCCACAACCAACAGCCATAAGAAGGGGCTCAATCTAGAAATCCAGATGCACAGAACACCTACTGCTGTATTCTCTGTATTTCTCATTCCCATCAGCTCCCCACTGCCATGTCTCTGCTTCCTACACTGAAGACAGGGAACGCACCATAAATTTTAATGCATTTGATTTTTTCCCCACACACATTTGATTTTTTTTTTTTTTTAATCCAATACCTTAGAACCTTTTAATCCTCCCAGTTGGTCTTTATCATTCAGGCCCCAAACAAAAACTTTGGTCCTTATTGTAGCTGCTGATTCCAGGCCTGCAGTCTTCTTTCTAACAAGACTAAGGATGCAAACAATATATTAGCTTGGAAATCTTTATATTGGGACATTAGGATTTATATTTGCAACAACTCTACTGCAACCTTTTGTGTGAACAACGGGCATAGTGGAACCAAATAAGAGTATGAAGAAAAAAATACATAATTCACTGAAATGGAACCTAAGTATACTTAGTAAAAAGATCAATAGGAGAGCTTCATAAGTGAGATGATTTGAGAGGATTTAAGATTTGATTTTAACTTTGTAACTGCTGTAAAAAGTAATATGTGAAATATTTAGACATGTGAGGCTATATATTAGATATGTACTACTGCAGTGAGTTGCAGAGTTTATTGGAAGTAAACTATAACACATTTATGTGCAAACTTATTCAACTTGCGTAATATGTTGGGAAAATAAAATGGGAAATGTTTCTAATAAAGTATTCCCAATTCTGAACTTGATAGTCCCAACAGAAGAGTGGGATTGTGCAGTACACGATTACATATGTTACAGTTAAATATGGTATTTTTAAAAGGCTCTTTATTTTAATATTCCACACCTCCCAGTATTAGCTTTATCATCTTCTTCTTCCTCATTATCAGAAGCAAGAAAAGGAACTGCAGCTAGGTCTTCATCCTCTGCCCGGATACGGCCCAATATGCTGAGACCATGTATTTTGCAATCTATACCAGAACTCCTGCACTGCTTTATAGCCACCTCAATATACCTGTGATACTAAAAAGGGATAAAATGTTTATTGTTTGGGCTCATAATATATTTAACAACATCAATAAAAGGAACAGGTAGAAGACATGGAATGACTATTTTGTTCAATCCTTTAGGCAAAACTCTTTTGCTAACATGAAGAGAAAAATGAATTTCCTTATTTTCTCCTCTTTAACATTCCTTTACAAATACAAAGATAAAGATACCACAAAATTAGAAAAACAAACCTTGTGCCAAGCATACATTTTTTACCTTAAAACTCATATTTCAAAAGGGGTTAAAACTTCCCTCAGATATTAACATAAACCAACTCAAAATGGTGCTAGGAAAGATGAATGACTGGAACACTAAAGAGTCTGATTACGTTCTCATATCAGAATAGGGAATCAGGATATGAATGTGCTGGGAAAAAAACCACAGATTCTAGGAAAAATTAGAACCCAGGTCTGTAGTATGCCATATCAAAGGCTTATCTGCTCTGTCACACTTCCAAGTTTAACCCCTCCATCCTTCTTTCACTAGACAATCAGTGAAGAAACAGAAAGTACTTCACTACTTTTGCTGAATAAGGACAATGTGGGAAATTTGAGCAAGCCTGTCCATATCTTAAACATTGCTAAAATACAGTAATTGCATACACCTGCGGCTGGTTTTGGGCTATCATATGGTTGCTGTTGATAAACACCTAGTTTCTGACTAGTTTTGTTGCTCTGGAGTGATAATGGACATTTTACCTATCCCTCTATATATTGCTGCAGTGTTTGGCTACTGCTTTCTGGTTTTGTGTTTAAAAAAGTAGATGGTTTGATTTTGCTTTTGCTATCTTAAAAGATTTACTCTTACTGATAATGGTGTCCCTGGCCAAGGCTTTCTTCAAGAGAGCCTTCCTCCTAGGGTAGGAGAGTATCTCAGTCTCTGGACCATGGAGAAGGCAACAAGTAGGGGGGAAAGCATTTATCATTACTCAAATGGACTTTGCTTTGGAGGGAGGGGGTGGCATCTCTGTTGTGTGCATATGCAAAAGGGGAGGGGGAAGATTCACTTTTCTTATTTAATATTTCTTTTTAGCCAAGATTTTTTAATCATAGACACATACACCCCATCCATTTTTTAATCATATACCCCATCCACAACACACAAATTATTGTGACATCAGAAATATCACAGAATGGTTTCTTGGTAAAGAAAGAACCCTCGACCCACACACACCCCAAAATATAAGTGAACTTTTTAAAAGAAACATAAAAATATTTCACAAGAACTGCAAGTATTGGAGGGAGCAATCCTATGCGGAGAAGTGGCCGCCTCCAAACTCATAGGTGACCACCTATCCAATGCACAGCAGGAAGAGTGCAGAGGGGATCATCTCTTCTGCATTCCAGCCGCCTTGCATTCGCAGTTGGATGGCCGATTTCAGCTGTCTAACTGCAGGACATCAGAGCGTGGGGTGGGGAGGCCGGATGACACACAGGAAGTGTCATACCGGTATTTATGAACTTCCTGCCCTGCCCCCGGGGATGCCCCCTTTCCCCTGCTCCATGCTGCTCTTACGAGCGTGGGGACAATCTGTGCCACCTACAAGGTGATGGGAGAAAGGGTGGGGAAGCAGTTCTCCAGGAACCAACCAATCCTATGGCTGTCTAGCCACTGTCTAGTGGCCAAAGGATTGTGCCCTAAATCTTTCAAAGATAAAAATATTTGGTATTGTGAAATCATGGAGAAAAAACAGAGATGACAAGCTATTGCTAAAAAGACAACTCTAACTATGAAATTAACTGAGGTGGAAGGCATCCCCCATACCATATCACCAATCATGAATCAGGTGATAGTCCAACCACATGGGGAAATACAGAGAAGCTTTACTATTTGGTAAAGCCCCTAACCTTTAAAACGCACTAGAATTTCTGGCAGATCCAAAATCGCATCATGTTGGCATAATACAGTTGACCAAGCAACCATGTAGTAAAAAACTTAACCATGTGGTAAGCCAATTGTCTGTTGTTCACCCTTTGTTTCCATATTTCTGGAGTTGCACCTCCCAACCATTCTATTACAAATATGAGAAGCAGCATTGCTCTAATCCCAGTTTCTTATTGTGTTAGATAAAGAACTATTCATACTGGAAAGGTCTACAGAATCAGAAGATATTATATATCTTCCATGGGTACAACAGGGAACTTCTCACAAGCCTTGCCTATAACCAACAGGTACTTACTTCTGTGCAGTCACCGAGAAGAGGAACTGTAGTGTCTGTAGGATTAATGTTGATTGTCTTCAGCTCTATCAGGTTATTTAAAGAACTTCCACCTGTAAAGCAATTGAACAGATTCATGCTGAATTATTTTTATATGATAGAGGTTTTTCAGTATTACAATACTGTGGGTAAACAAAAAAAAGTATTTGATTAACAACAGAATTGGTTCTTTCTGACAGTCCCATACCTGAAACCACAACCAAAGAGGGCATGTAGCTGCTGTCTGCAGGGTCCACTATCATTTTCAGTCTGTGTACTAGGACATCGGGGAAAATCTCCAAACGAATCCAGTGCTAGAAAAGATTGACTCTATTCAATAATCAAAAAGTCCTCTGAAGACATATTGCGGACTACAATTATATGTGAACATGATATTCTTATAATTCAACAATTTTAAGTAAAAACAATAACAGACAATACACTTTTTAAAAAATCTACAATTTATACTTTGAACAAATGGTAATAACGGAAAGATTATATACAAATATGAAGGTGAAAATGTAAACAATTTTTCCTTTAAACTTGCCTTTCCTTGCGAGCCAGAAGACTGCCAACACTGTTCCCCTCCATCAATCAAACGTGAAGCTTGATTCACAGAAGATGACACATTCAAATTTTTAACAATTCTTGACCAATCATCCAGTAGCATTCCTCGCTGGCTACTATGACGTCTCTTCAGCTGCTTTCCAGAACGGCCACAAAATACCGGAGACTGACCTATCGCAAAGCATTAGTGTTGCAAGTTTGAAACCAACTATATTTAATTCAATAGCACACTACTTTTCAGGCAATGGTGTTGTATGGGGCTATGTTTGTAGTTATAGACCTGTTTCACAGATTACGGTGCCAATTCCTGGGTTGTTTAATCCAGGAATTGCAGGGACGAGTGGAGTATGCAAGTTGTCTGCTCATAATTTCCACTTTTAATTAACAACCCAGGAACACCCCATTCCTGAGTTGTTTCATGATATGCAAACCCAGAACTCTGGA
Source organism: Heloderma suspectum (assembly GCF_057233095.1). NCBI lineage: Eukaryota > Metazoa > Chordata > Lepidosauria > Squamata > Helodermatidae > Heloderma > Heloderma suspectum. The sequence continues at coordinate 121,318,142 of NC_139460.1, read as the reverse complement.
TTGATTATGGGTAAACAACACAGAGTTAACCCAACAATTGCCCGTGGTTTGTTATTGGGTTAACGTGCATACTCTGCTTATCCCCGCAATTCCTGGGTTAAACAGCCCAGGAATTGCTGCCACGACGGGCAAACTGGGTCATGGCTCCTGAATTGGACACAGCTCATCCTACAGTTTTGTGCATGAGAAAGAATTCTGCACAACTGCAAAGTTTTCTATAAAGAGGAGGTGCAATAAAAATTATCTGGAGCAGTTCTAAAAATGGGATTTCCAAAAATGTATATAATAACAAAGAGACATACATAAATGTCTCATAGAGCTGAGATGTTATTAAACCATAATGAAAATATACCTGGTTCATTTATTCTGCCAAAAGTGTGCCGTGTGTTATGTTTCCTGGTTTTGAAACAGGTCTCACAGAAATCAAAGTCATCACAGTTTCTGCATTTAAACCTAGGTCCATTGATGGGAAACATCTGACAGCCATCACACCTAATTGTAAGAAAAATCAAATCACTATATTAGTAACACTATTCAATTCACAACATTTAATACATAAAAATTATCATTCTATGCAGGTTTTTTTACAAGATTTTCTAGTCTTTCAGGTTTTTACCTGCTGCCACCTTGTGGAAAAAAATTAGTCAAAGTTTTATGTTACAGAAGTAAAAGATGCACAATTCAGAAGAATACAAGAAAGGATGGCGAAAGAAAAAAAAGTAAACTTACGTAACTCCTGGATGAATACTGGGAACCAGTTCCATTTCTGACAATAATCCAGTCCAGTGAGACTGCTGAGGAAAGTCAACGATGACATCCTTACCATTGGCACTAAAAGCTGTGACAAGAAAAGAAAGAGGTACTTGTAAGACGACACACACATCAGTAACTGACATATTTTGTACTGGTATTTTGAAAAACTTTGGAACCTGTGGAATTTATAGGAACATATCCATTGCCTTGATTTGAAACACTGGGGCTGTTAATTGACCCACGATTTGCCGTGGTGCATGCTGGGCACCTTCCACAATCTTTTTGAATAGTCAACTGCCGATGGTTGCTACATGACATCCAAAACCCAGACACTATAGGTTAATTGTGGGTTAAACAACCCACACTTAACCTGATTACGAATTGTAGGTTAACTAGAGCTTGTTTAACCTACGATTAACCTACAGTGTCAAGGTTCAGACATCATGTAGCAACCCCCCATCAGCCCGATCAGGGGCTGAATATTCAAAATGGCTGTGGAACAACCCTGGCACATGCCATGGCAAGTCGTGGGATAATTAATCATACAAACCAGGTCAATTGCTTTGCAAAAACAACCATTTAATTCATTTGTGTGAAGCAGAGATTTTAGTTCTCAGTTTTGTAATTTGCATCCAATATTTTAAACCTGAATACTAACCAATGCTTAAGCATCTACCTCAGGAACAACTGGAATAGCAATCACTTTATTTGGAAAATAAAATAATAAAAATGTTAAGCAGGCATACGTGACACTCCACGTAACTACAGTGTGTCAAGTAACGGATAATATGAATGATAAATTATTTGATAATTCTGTGTCAAAATTTCCCTGGACACATCAGGCAGAAGGTCCAACAAGCAATTCCTTCTCATATGCAATCTTGACTCTCAGGTCAGGTACAGGATTGTACCACATGCCTGCCAGAATGACGAGGTAACATTCAACACTGCACTCTTTCTTTTTAATGGTTCCTTGATATATGAACTAAAAGATGACATTATAGAAATATCAACCCCTATTATTGCATTTTTCAGGCAAACAGGCAAATGTACTCCTGGGATTAACTTAAACAATGGCTTGGATCTTCTGTGACTGGCATGCCAGTCATGGAATGAGACTTCCCAGCCTCCCGCTTCCTGCTGCTGCTTCCTTTGCCGTCCTGAGGATTTGGAGACACTTAAGAAAAGTGCAAGATGTAGCACGGGAAGGCTGTAGCAGGAGGGAAGGAACTGGCAACTACCACTGGCACCCGTATAAGCAGAAGTGCCTTTCGCTAGCACAGTGGCATATTTGGATCCAAGCCAATGCTTTTTGTACATCTTGGCAAACCTATTAAGTAAGAATGTGCGGTAAGAGAGACCAAGCCTTCTAAATAGTTAAATGTTAACTTTCAGGCAACACTGCCATTCTACAATGACAAAATCCGTAATTGTCCACAACCCATCCAGCCAATGTTGTCCTTCAAGAATGCACATTACCTTTCACAACTCCTACACTCCTGTGGGTGACAGATCCCCATTTGTACTTGGGTGTAGTTACAGAGGTTTTAACACGCACTTTGTCACCAATCTTTATGTGTGAAGGAGAGCTCTGTGGTGGGAATCCTATAAAATATCAACAGCAATGATATCAATGTGTTTGGATTTTGAAGGTGTAATAGATACCATTAGGATAATTAATTAAATATTTCAGCTCACCTACAAGTTCAACATGGATATATCTGACCCAATAAGTGCCACCTTTTTGTTGCCAGTCACACTGAACATTGAGATCATGCAGCCCATCACGGTCCAATTTAATAACTTTGCCCACATCTCCCTCACAAACTTCTTCATATGTCCTACAGCATCGAACCATCATCCCCACCTAGGAAGAAAAAAAGGGATCAATATTACCACCTGAAGCAGCTCAGTATTTAAGCAATTATCTACCCAGAATAGGACAGACTTCCCTTAAATTTACATAGAGATCCTATTATTTTGGAGTACTTGTCATCATTGTACAACACACATGTCAAAAACCCATCGGTATATTTTGTGTGCATAGTCACCCAACTTTGAAAGGGCTGCAAATCCAGGAATTAAACTAGACATGTAAATGGAACACCTTTGAGACAAAGACAATATTGTTACTGTAATGAGATACTGATCAATCACACACTACAAAAATCAACCATGTTACAGAAAGCCATAAGCAAAACCTGGAACTGTTTGTACCAGAAAAGAATGTAATATTCAAGGAATAGTTAGAGAAGTAGTCAATGAACTGGTTCATGCATTATGCTAAAACATAGCTTAGCACAATGAATGAGCAGGAACAAGCCATAGCAAGTCTCAAGTTCATGCCCTCCCCTCTGCCTTCACAGATGGAGGAAGAGTTTGGAAGTGTTCACTTCAACTTTTGCTTAACCACAGCTCATTGCGTCATCCAAGTCACACACTGGAGGGCAAAAAGGAAATTCCAGATCTGATCTTGGTGGGATGGGGGGGCAGAATTTCTCTCAATTCCAAATATGGAGCCCCAGCCTACACTTGATTCCTAGTAAAAGCACAGCATAAATTACTGTGGTGACCCTATATCAATGGCCTTCAGATCCAATTAAAAGGTTTGCCCTCCTACACATGATCAGGAATATAAGAAGCTGCCTTGTACTGAGTCAGAACTTTGGTCCATCTAATTAAGTATTGTATACACTGAGTGGTGCGAGCTCTCCAGGGTTGCAGACGGGAATCTTTCCACGTCTTATCTGGAGATATCAGGGATTGAACCTGGAACCTTTTGCATGCAAAGAATATCCTCTAACACTGACCTATGGCCCAGTGGAAGAAGGAAGTAGCTCCTCGATGTTACCATGAAACAAGGAGTATCAATGCCTTCCATGAAAAGTAAAGCAACAGAAAAACAGCTGGGAGATTACACAAAGCAGCTTTTTTGCAATTAGCAAAGTAATTTGCAGAGGCTGTATTTATTTATTCTTTCATGTGTATCCATTGTCAGTATTTAAAAACTCCATCAATATTATTTCCAAACAGGGAGGAGCACTGTTCAAATGCAGGTCTCACAGTCAAGCTTACCTGAATGTTCTCGCGCACATATACAGCATAATCGTCATTACTTAAGAAATCAGCCCGTTTCTTGTAAGTCTGGCTTTCTGTTACAACGGCACCAGTGGACTATAATAAAAAAAATGCATTATTATAATCACCACATTATAAATGTTAAATGCTCTGAAATGTAAGCTCCTCAAATAACTGTAGGCAGTGATTCACTTATTTCCTAACCCAAATTTGTGACAAACGTATTAGGGATGTACGAAAGTCACTTACCTTTCGTGGATTATGTTGATGGTGGGGGGGGGGGAGGCGTTCCGTCCCTCCCCCCGGAATCCTCGCCGGGAGGGAGGCACTCTGTTCCTCCCCGCCAGAATCCTCCACGGCCGGCTGTGCTCCGCGGCAGCTCCGCGGAGCAGCCGGCCAGGCCCAGCCAGGCCAGAGCCATCCACAGCCGGATTTCCTGTGGATTTCCTGTGGGTTCCTGGGGGGGGGGGGGGGGGAACCCGCGTACGCAAATGGCGGCAGCTACGGCCGCCGCCATCTGCATTCCTTATTTTTGCCCTCTTAATCTATGTAAATATTTACGTAGACTATGACGGCGAAAATCAAGGGGAATGCAAATAGCATAGTGGGCGCTATTTGCGTCCATTTTGATTCCCCGTTTTAGCCTACGTAAATATTTACGTAGGCTAAAACGGCGAATCAAAAGGAACACAAATAGCGCCCGCTATGCTATTTGCATTCCCCTTTATTTTCACCCTCCTAGTCTACGTAAATATTTACGTAGATTAAGAGGGCAAAAATAAGGAATGCAAATGGCAGCGGCCGTAGCCGCCGCCATTTGCATACGTGGTTTTGTTTTGTTTTAAACCCACCCAGACATGATAGGCTACGTAAAGATTTACGTAGCCTATCATGTCGTTTTGTTTTGTTTTTTTTAACCTAGCCATGATAGGCTACGTAAATCTTTACATAGCCTATCACGTCTTTTTTTTTTCTTTTCTTTTTCTTTTTTTTTTACAAGAGTGGAAATGGTGGCGGCAGCAGCTGGTCGGAAAACCAGCCGCCGCAGCCGCCCGGAAGATCCGTCCCAGGTGAGTCTCGTCCCGGGGGGGATCCGCAGGGAGGTGGCAAGCCGTTCCGCCACGGAGTTCGGGGGGCCGAATGCACTGGCATTCGGCCTCACCGTGATCCATGGTGGAATTCTCTGGCATCCCTAAAACACATTAGAAATATTGGCCACTATCTGTTGGTTTGAAACAATTTATAAGACTTCATCCACAGCACTAACCACAGGATATGCTGCTTCTGCTTCCTCCACATCCTCTGCCACTTCTTCATCTGAATATTCATCAGATACAGTGTCGCCATCTGAGAGATCGGTAATTTGAACATCAGGATGATCCAAAAGCCATCCCACCAGGGCTTCTACCCCTAAAATAATATATCACAAATATGGATATCAACAGTATTGTTCACATGAGCAGAAGTATTTAAAAAAAAATTTCTCCCTCCATGCTTTGCCCACCTACTTCATTCACCCTTGATACTCCAAATTATTCTCTTGGATTTAAAAAACCAATATTCAGTCCTCCTTTCACATCTTCTGTCCAATTTCATACCTTTAAACACCACTTCATCGTCAATCACTGCTTAATGTCAAGGAGTGTGATGAAGATCCAGCTCAGGACCTTTTCACTAAAAGGTTCTTTTCTCCTACTTTTTTTTTTTTTTAAGATAACTTACACTTCTGTGTCTCGAATACGCAACCTTAGGGTCATCTTCAACTCATCTGTGTCTTTTTCTCTACATTCAGATCATCTTGGTGAGCTTGGATTTGGTCCCATTGGTTCCCTTTTCCCTCTCCCACCTTTGGGCACTCTTATGTCCAGAAGCCTCTCCTTCACTGAACATCTAGGCACCTCCAGCTACTCAAAAGCATTTTCCACAAGACTTTCCCTATACCATTATCGCTTCACTACTCTACTGTGCCCTAATCCTTGCCGCTGTATTATTTTGACTGTACGTGTCAAGTACAAAGGGATCCTATCAACTATTTATTTGCTAGGACACTACTGACCCTAAAACATGAAGTACCTGGCAACCCAGAAGCACTTCCAGAGGTTCCTGAAAGTGATTTCAGTGCAAACTCAATATTCTTTCTAGGGAATCCCATTTCCATAAGCTGCACTACAATTGGAAGTGGTGGAATAGGGGATACTTTGCGTTTTTTCACTTTTGCAGGTCTGATATGCTGGACTGTAATGGGCGTTGTAGCCTCACTGGAGCTACAGTCTTCGAAGACTGGAGTTGAAGGATGCGCAGACTCTACAGCCAGATACTGACACACCGCCAATGCAGCAGCCTACAAGAAGTCATACATAAACCTCTAAGTAACTTAAATACATTTCGTGTACAACACAAATAGGATTTGTTATTTTACTACAGGTCCATCAGGAGATTCAAGACTGAACCATAAACATTGTTGTCTGAGGCTGGAGGCAAATCTAGTGAAATTCTGTGTGCAGCATTGGCCTTTGTGATTGGCAGGTAGGAGGAGGCCTTTGAGAAAGGCCAGAATTAAGTAGCAGGAGCATGGCTTTTTGACCTTGCCTGGTCAATAGAGCAAGATCTCCTGCCTGTTGTACTCCAAACTTCAGTTGGAGTCCTAACCCTGACTCTAGTTCCCATTCTAGTCTTTAGCTCCTGACTGCAGATAATCCCAGGTGAGTGCAAACATGCACACACACGAACACACACCAAGTCTGGATCCTGCCACTGCTACCCGCTGCTCTCGCTCAGACCTGACATAGACTGAACAAAGCAAATAGATGCATTTGGTGAAGTAGGATATTGCCTACAAAACGCATTCAACTATAAAAAGTGTTCAACTTTAAAGTGCCACAAGACACAATTTTTTCTGCACCAGACTATCCTCATGGAATCTATTTAACCAATCACATCAGCTGACTGATATGAACAGGAACACATCTAAAATAAAATGTGAAATCAGTGTCCTAAAGAGAGATACTATGATGACGTTCATGTTCAAATTCCAGCATTTCCTCCATGTAATTTGTTTAAAATAACAATGGCTTCTTCCTGAACAAATGAAGGACTGATAAGATACATGTACAGCAAATGGCAAGCCTATTTGAAAGGGCTACATTGTCAAACAACTGTTTTAAACAAATTCCAACTGAATTACAATAGCATTACCCCGAATTCTGCTTAGCAGTGATGCCAAGTAAAGTAATCTTAAATATGCAATACGTATTCAAATATGTATTGAATACATATAAATAAACAAATGATCTCTACTTAGAAACTACCTAAAATTCTTTTACAAGGGAACTCCTGCAGTTTGGTGAACACAGACACAGAGAGAGAGAATAGAAAAACGATACAAGTAGAACTCTTGAAGATTAAAATTAAGTAAGATAGAAACATGTGACTAGAATAAAAATCAATCCTGTGCAAATAAGTAAACTAGATCAGAGAGAGAAGAGAAACAGCCCAAGCCCTGTCAGTCTCAGTAGGATCAACTGCTATTTGGCTTCTTACTCTCAGAAGTGGCTCCATCAACTGCCATTCCATCTGGCTGCAACACAGGGAGAAGCAAGACAACAAAACCTGTTCTACTGGCCTAGCTGGGACTAACTGCCATTTGGCTTTTTCCTTCCCAGAACTGTCTCATGCAGTGTCCACAGGACTTGAATTTTCTTATTTTCCTCTTCCCTCCCTGTTTCTTTTCCTTCAGTACCATGGGCAGATTCCAACGGAGACCCCACCATTTGAGCAACACGCATTTAGCGTTTCCAGGGCAACCAAAAATGAGCGGAAACACTCATCTCTGGAAGGAGGCAGGTTAATGGAGCTCCCTTATGCGAGCTCTGCCAATTTATTTATTTATTTATTTATTTATTAAATTTATTAATCGCCCATCTGACTGGTCACCCAGCCACTCTGGGCGATGTACAACCCACCATAAACAATTTAAAACAATAAAATTTTACCATAAATTTTTTTTAAAAAAAATACCCTAACCCACCCCAAATGCCTGCCTGAACAACCACGTTTTTAATGCACGACGGAAGCTCATTAAAGAGGGGGCATGACGGAGTTCCCTAGGGAGGGAGTTCCACAGAGTGGGGGCCACCACAGAGAAGGCCCTCTCCCTCGTCCCCACCAGTCTAGCTGTCCTGGCTGATGGGACAGAGAGAAGGCCATCCGAGGCTGATCTTGTTAAGCGGCCTGTCTGGTGTTGCTGGAGGCGCTCCTTAAGATAGGCTGGGCCGGAACCATATAGGGTTTTAAAGGTCAAAACCAACACCTTGAATTTGGCCCGGAAAACAACTGGTAACCAGTGCAACTCCTTCAGCACTGGAGTGATGTGATCTCGCCGGCGGCTGCCTTTAATCAGGCGAGCCGCCGCGTTCTGTACCAGCTGCAGTTTCCGAACCGTCTTCAAGGGTAACCCCACGTAGAGCGCATTACAGTAGTCTAAACGAGAGGAGACCAGGGCATGTACTACCGATGGGAGCAGATGGTCGGGAAGGTAGGGGCGCAGCCGCCGTATCAGATGGAGTTGATACAGCGCTGTCCGGCTCACAGCTGACACCTGAGCCTCCATGGACAGCTGGGAGTCCAAAATGACCCCCAGGCTGCGGACCTGGTCTTTCAAGGGTAGCTGTACCCCATTCAACACCAGGTCAACATCCCCCAGCTTCCTCTTGTCTCCCACCAAAAGTACCTCCGTCTTGTCAGGGTTGAGCTTCAGCTTATTCCTCCCCATCCAGCCACTCACCGTCTCCAGACATTTGGACAGGGATTCTACAGCCAACCTTGGTGAAGATTTGAATGAGAGGTAGAGCTGAGTGTCATCCGCATATTGATGACACTGCACCCCAAACCTCCTGATGATAGCCCCCAGTGGCTTCACATAGATGTTAAATAGCATCGGGGAGAGGATGGAACCCTGTGGCACCCCACAAGTAAGTGGCCACGGGTCCGAAACCTCCTCTCCCAGTGCTACCCTCTGGTACCTGCCAGAGAGGAAGGACTGGAACCACCGCAATACAGTGTTTCCAATGCCCAACCCCTCCAGGCGGTCCAGGAGGATACCGTGGTCAACGGTATCAAAAGCCGCTGAGAGGTCGAGGAGAACAAGGAAGGAGCATTCACCCCTATCTATGCCAACCTGCCTCCTTCCAAAAATGAGTATTTCTGCTCATTTCAGGGCTTCCCCTAGGAAGCACTAAATCCCCATGGCATAAGTGGTCAGTCCCACTTGAACAATGGAATTAGCAGGACCCACGGCTTGTAGAAGGGAATTGTGGGGCGGGAAGGAATCAGCAGGGGCGTAAGCACCCCACTGCATTCTTCCCCATGACTATAAAATTGTACGCCATTCTTTTTAAAACTTTGAACCACCTTGGCAGAAAACAGGAATAAAAGAGAAAAAGGTTTTAAAAAGGCAGTATCTACACAATCTTAATGAGAGAAAGTTAAGAATTTTACCTCAAGTTCTTGCTTATCAAATATCGCCTTCACAGGTGATGGCTGTGTTGCTGCTGTCAATAGTTGTTGCAAGAGGATCATGGGAGGCTGAGGTCCTTCAGGGGACATGTCTCCTACATCAGGTGATGCCACGGCACCATCATCTTAAACCAAAAAGCATGGATTTAAGGTGCAGAAGCAACCGCAGGAGAAAACAGAAACTAAAATACTCTTCCAAGAGTAGTTCACAAAAAAGTCTCATTTCAAATGCAAACAAATCTAACAAGGAAAGGAACACATAAATTACATAATCTGTTTCTGGGAAGCAGTGTTACACTTGCAAACATCCAGCTTGCAAGCAAGCTAAATTTAACCCACTACCGAGTGGGTTGCCATTAAAATTTCACTGGCAAACCAGCAATTTATTTATTTATTTTTAACCTTGTGTGGCCTGCCCTGGAGGTGAAAATGGGCCCCGGACCTCCCTCAGTTCCCAACCCCTGCACTAAAGGAATACATCAATTGCCCTCAATGGATGTAAGTGAAATGGGACCCTTCAACCTGTCTGTTTTTAAGGTAATTACTGAACCATATCTCGCACACAGAGAACTTTATACTTAGGAATAATGTCCTTATCATTGACAGGAAACATTTCTTCCGCTCTGGCTTACAAGTTGTTTTGTTTTTTGTTTTAAAAAGTATTCACTGCCAGGAGGCACTTTTTGTAAATCAGACAGTTCACCATGCAGAGAAACAGAAACAGATCATCAATGATAGGCACAGTCCCTTCCTCTGTTATTCTGCCTACTTCAACAGGAGAAGAAAGACAAGAAAATGAGGAAAATTCTAATCAAACAAGAGGGATTAAGTAGAAGGCTATTACCAGTGGGAATTGAGCCAGCATCTTGCACTGCTGGTTGAGATAAGATTTGCCTTAATTTATCCTGGTGAAAAAGCAGAGCTCGACTTGCTTTTAGTATGTATAGTTTTAACTGCTGGCATCTCAGCAGATCCAAGTCTATTTGTCCTGTGCAAAACATATTACAGGCATTTGTTAGCACAATCAATAGGAAGCATTTATATGCTTATAATCAAATACTGAATATGTTTTAACATATATTCAAAGGGCTTAAAAGAAAGTTTGAGTGCTTCTGTTTAATGCTGTTGAAGCAACACTCTTCAGATCAACCCACCTTATTATTCCTGTTTAGTGGTGGTATATTTTAGAGAGCACACCCTACAAACTGAGAAAGACATACCAGAAAGACCCTGATTGAGAGTCTTCATCCTGTGTTTTTCTACTTTACTTCCAGCCAGGTTTACCAACTGAGCCCAGACAGACAGCATGGATTCAGAGAATGGCAAGTTATTCACATTAAAAGGAATCACAGGAAGCTAAAAAAAAAAAAAAAACCTGATTAACATATATATACATATACATACATACATTTTAGTGCAAACACCTTACAGCTTAGAAAGTAAGCTTTGTTTATTTCTTTGCTTTCAACCAGAAACAAGTCCCTCCCATTTCTAGAGGTTTATGAAAGACAGTCTTCCTAGGCCTGTGGAGCAGAGGCCCCTTAAATTTCTGTTCCCACAAGGAAAGCAACTGAGCCTCCTTGGGGTGCCTCAGTCTCTCTCTCTCTCTCTCCCCCCCTCCTTCCCTCATGTACACACACACACACACCCCTTAGGAAATGCAGTTCCCTAGTCTTAAGGACACTATCCCAAGGACTTCAGTGTGAGGAAAAAGTTGATGCAAAGTAAACTAAAACCCTGCTCCATAAATGAACTGCAGGTGGTTTTTACAGAAGTTGTAAAATAGCTACCACCTCAACTGAATTTGAAGAGGGCTGGCATTTCATGGAAAATAATAGTTTTTCAACATGCACACATTCCTGCTCATCAGCCAGGAGAATATTTCCCAAAACAAAAACCAGTTCAGGTATTACACATGACACTTGCCTCACACCAATATCACTTAAATGCACTCACTGGTTTTAGCTGACTGAGGGGACACACTCTACAGGTTCTCATGTCATAAAACTGCACTGTGATTTTTCCCTTGGGGGTGATCCTTGTCACTGTGCCTTCTCCAAATTCATCATGAACTACTTGGCCACCTAACCGCAGGCGACTGTCTATTCCACCAATGACTGCCAGAACAGCCATCAGGCCTCCCACCTCTGGACTCTCTGTGTCAGGGAAGAAATCTTCCAGAACAGCCTAGTAAGAAAAGAGAATGGTACAATTAAACTGTAGGGAGGCCTTCTCTTTGCCAAGTATACATACATTTGTATACATTTCAAAAAGCAACACACACATTTTATATTAAAGCAAACTTAACATTCAAAGAAATCAATTATTTAACAGAAAAAGGATGTCTAATAACACATGTTAAATAAGCAAGTTTGATTACATTCATTAACAATTACTCGTTTTTAAAACAGAAATGAGTTGATTTTAAAAATGTGGGAACTACCCCTTCTGACTGTTTTCCCGCAAAGATGTGGGTGATGGAGGTTAGCTGAGAGTTGATGTACTTGTTTATGAGTCCATTCCATTGGCTCAGTGAATGCAATGTCCTTAGCAGTGCCACTATCTCTTCCGCCAAAGTACTGCTGTGAGTTGCAGTCAGAGAGGCCTGAGGCCTGGCTTTCCTCCTCCTCAGAGTAGATTCTACACACACAAAAAAAAGAGAGAGAGATTGAGAGGAAAAAAGAGAAAACTCAGACAATAACATGATGATGGTGATAGTAAAATAGAGCAAAAACTACAACATTGAGGACAGAATACTCTCTTACCTCTGAGCAGTGGGATATCTGAAGAACAAGTAGTAAGTAAGCTACCCAGGAAACCAAACAATTTTTCCACAAGGAATTTCATATCCCTTGACCTTTCAGTTTTATCCCAGGAGGGAAGCACTGCTTGTAGTAAATGCACTGAGAGGATCTAAAAAAGTAAGGCAAAAAGAGAAATTTTAAGAAAAAAAACTCTCCCAAACTACTGAGAAAACACATAATATCAGCTGTGTATGAATAGACACACTTATAAAGAAGATTAAGCATGCTTTAAAAAGTGAAGATGCAAGGGTATCTCTAGAATCAAACTGAAGATATAAAGCATAGCTTCCAATCTGTTCTAGGACTCAACTGCTGACTGTTAAAACATAACTGAATGTATTTACCTGTCGTTGTAGAGATGCAGCAGTGAATGATTCATGTCCCTCTACAATTTTCATTAGCAGAGTTATCCACTGTGATGTACTAAGAGTGCTGCACATCTGAGGCATGAGTGCTATACTTCGGATGAATCCCAGTGTACACCAGCTCCTGTGCTGCTCTTTATTAACCATTGTATTTGGCAAGGAAGCTGGAAATAAACAATCAAACAAAATCACTCAAGTGCTGTTCTGTATCCAGCATTATTAAACCTGTGCATCTTGGCATCTGAATTTTTTGCTATAAATTGTTGTCTTTAAAGTAAACCACCTTCTTCCAATAAAATGCCCTTCATATTATAGAATGTTAAGATATTGGGCAATATCAAACACTGCATGAATGGACAAAAATGTCCTTTCTCCTTCACCCCTTTCTGGCAGCCACCCATTCCCTCCTAATTTCCTTGAGGCTCTCACAACCCTCTGGAGCAAACTGGGGGGAGGAGGGGAATCATCTGCATGATAGAAGGATTTTGTGGGCACAAGGGCGCTAGTTGGATTCCACATGTCTGATTTTATTCATTATCCTTCAGAAGCAGGTACTATATGTTATAATTTTGCCTCTTTTAGCTAAGCATAATAGCATGGTTGCTATAAAATCTAACAGCAAAATATTTATGAAAGAAAAGCACTGCAAATCCAATTAAACAAAGGACACTGTAAAAAAATCTTTGAACACCTGGGTTCCCCATTTAGGCTCAATATTCAAAAAAAGGAACAGTTGAAGACATGAAAACCACAACATTACTGATATTAGTATAAGAACTAAACACAAACAGCAAGAATTTGATTAGCTGGAGCAAGTGTTTACTTGATTTATCTATAGTCCCACTCTCTACCAGCATGCGGAGCAGCCCACATAAAGTTCTGGTTGCTTCATTCTGCATTACTTCTGCATGGACTCCAGCCGAGAGGCAGAGAGTTTGCAGCAGGTTCACTGTACTTGTCAGCATCATGGAAGTAGGATGGAGATTTCTTTCAACTTGTTCTCCTTCTGAAGCAAGAGACAAAGTAAATGACTGAAGGCAATAAAGGTAATGCAAATTAACTTATTTATTTTCATCATCAAGCTAACTGAGGTCCCTAATATAATATAACCAGTGGAAAAATCCAAGAATTTCCTTAACCATGGACAAACCAGTAAAAAAAAAAAAACAGGAAGTGGGAATAATCAGTTTAATCTTGCTAAACACGCACAGCTTCATAATGGTATGGTAAAAAAAAAAGGATGTCTGGGCAAGTAACCCGCCATTCTATTGCCAGCATTAGTACTGCAGTTAACAATGGAAAGCAAACTATAAGAACGCTTGTGCTTTTGTAATCGGGGGGGGGGGGGGGGAGGGGAGAGAGATCTAGGCTAAGCCCTATTAACTTCGATAATAAAGAAATCAAAGAGGAAAGTGTCCAGACAAATATGACCATCTGTAGTTTGTATAATGCATCAACCTTTAATAAGCTAGTTAACAAAGATTATATTACCTACAGAAAGGGACAAAAGGCACAATCCTATGGAGATAGGCAGCCGCCTCCAAATTCAGAGGCGACCGCCTATCCAATGTAGGGCAGGAGAAGCACGGAGAAGGTAGTTCCCTCCGCCTTTCTCCTGTCCTGCATTCGCGGCTAGACAGCCGATTTCGGCTGTCTAGCCATGGGAAGGCAGAGCGGGGGAGGAGACTGCCAGACAACACATAGGATGTGTCATACCAGCATTTCCGCCTTCCCCACCCCGGAACGCCCCCGGAACGCCCTGTTTTGGCCACTCCGTGCTCCTCTTCCGAGTGCGGAGCACAAGGCAGCGCAGAAGGGGGGGCGTTGGTTATCCAGGAACCGACCTCGGAGCACGGGCTCCAAAGTTGGATCCCAGAAAACCACATATCCTATGGCCGTCTAGCCGCTGTCTAGTGGCCATAAGATTGCTCCCAAAATGAACTAATTACACCACGTGGGGAAAAAACAGAAAAGTGAAGACCTTTGACTTCTGCAGATACAGTTAAACATACTTCTAACTGCCTTGTTAACAGGGAGAAATAATTACATGGAACCAAATGTCAAGTCCTTGTACATATAAAATTCTTCTTTGCTTGGCCTGAACCACTACAAAAAACACCAACATAATCAACCTGCCTACCCTTATTTGAAATCGTGTACTAAACCACATATTCTATTCCCAACACCTGAAATAAAGCTGGCAAATTCAGAATGACCTACAAGCAGCAACTGTTTATAAATGTCAATATCAAGAAGAGACTGAATGACATTAAGTTTGTCTTCCTGTTTTGCTACTCAAAAGAACTGTCATGCTCAAGAATGCCTAGGTAGGTTGTGAACTGTTCTACATCCTTTAGCTCAGGGGCCCTCCACAACTTGTGGCCCTCCAGGTGTTGTTGGACTGCAACTCCATCAGCCCTAGCCAGCATAGCCAATGGTGAGGGATTATGGGAGTTGTAGTCCAACAACAGCTGAAGGAGGATAGTTGCCCACCTCTGCTTTAGCTCTTAGGAAGGTGAATTCTTACCTACAGTACTTATCAAACATTTGTTTTTCTGAACAATTTGGATCTATTTCTTGAAAACATGAGAGGAAAGCAGAACAAGGTCATATTTGATGAAATCACTAGTTATTGCTTGGGAACTACATTGCCACTGTGTTCAGCACAGAACATCCTTACCAGAATCATCCTCTGTGTCTGAGTCTTCTGTTGCAGGCTGAGAAGCAGGTGGTGGTTCAGCCAGTTTGAGATCATACTTTCCCTCTTTTCCCATCCTGTAAGAATTGGTACTGCCAGTATCCCACTGAACTCTAATCCATCCATCTTCACCCAATTCTCCAATCACACGACCCAAGCCTGGAGGTGGCCCATCCTGAAGAAAGAGTAGCAGTAATACTAATTTAAAATATATGAGCAAGAATTAAGGATATATGATGGGCTGAATAGGTATCTAGCAAAATGAGTGAATAATAGACACAAGTAGTACCTGATCACCCCATTTCCAATCTACCCCCCTCATCACTCTGGTACCAATCTTCATCATAGCTGCCAGCTCTGGTCCTGAAACAGGAAGTTGAACTGGAGTGGTCTCCTTCCTGGATTCTTCTAGGACTGTAGCAGAAGCACCACGGGAGGAAGCAAGCATATCTTCTTCAACATTGTCTGAACTGGGCCCTAATTCAACAAGAGATATCTTGAGATCTAGTAGCTATAATTCCCTTTAAAATATACACAAAATGAAGAGGGGGGAACATGATATCAAAAGAATTGCCACATGGTATTTAGTGCTTTCCAAAAGGACTACATTAGCTTTTCTGAAAGCAGTCTCCATGAGGATGTATTACTTTCATTCGAAAATTGAAAGAGAAAATGGATACAAGAGGCTATGGCCGGATTCAGACGATCAGCAGGGAAACGAAGCCACAATGGCTGCCTTTCATCGCCCACACACTCACCATTTTCCTAATTAGCTTCACAGCGGTGTGGGTTGTCATGTCATCCAAACCTGGCAAGGTGCACAGTACGGGTGACTTCCAAACCACCCTGCAACCCATAGCTTGGAAACCACCTCCACCATGCACCTTGCTGTGTATGGACGACACGACAACCTACACCACAGCAACAGTAATTAGGGAAATGGTGGGCACACAAGCAGCACGTGCAGGGCAGGGAAAAGAAGCCACGGTGGCTTCTTTTCTTCTGCTGATTGTCCAAATCTAGTCATTGTTCATCTGTAGGAAGCCCTCTAAGGGCTCCAAGCAGACAGGTGAAATGACAGTGAAGACAGGTCTACACAAATAGGAAACATACCTATCAGCCGCAACGTGGTTTGTGTCAATGCCAACATGCCAGAATTGAGAAGAAGATTCAAGGTGTTTGCACCATGTTGTACAGTTAACATGTTAAGCATGACCAATAAGAAACGAGCTTGTGGAATGGTCCCCAGACTTGGTCCTGCAGGGTTCTCATGGGTAATGGTTTGCAAAGGAACAGGTTGGATCCCTAGAGGAAAAATAAGGGAGCAAGAGGCTGTTTATAAGCAAAAGTAAATGGCCTTTAGCTGCCTTATCAGCAAACAATTCTTATGATTTTGACTCGTTGCAAGTATGTTTCCTCTGATTTCAGATATTCACAGTGGAATCACTAAAACAGAAAAAGCACTTAATCTAAATAAAACTTGGAAATACAAAATCACATTTCTTTCAACCCATGGTCAGTAACTAGACTTGCTAACAGACCATGTTTTCAAACAAGGAACCAGAGTATGAGCCAAGACTACAAGCACCCATCCAAGGCAGATGCATCAGAAGCTCCCCCTCTTTCCAATCTCTTCAGAAGAAACTAAGCCAGGGGTTGACAGAAGGTAGACTGGGATCTACTTGTAGATCTCTGGGTGATTTGCAGTGGATTGGCAAGGATTTCAGACTCCCAACTGTTTAACAATTTTGTTGTTCAGTCGTTCAGTCGTGTCCAACTCTTCGTGACCCCATGGACCATAGCACGCCAGGCCTTCCTGTCCTGCGCTCTCTCCCGGAGCGTGCTCAAGTTCATATTCATTGCATCCGTGATGCTATCTAGCCATCTCATCCTCTGTCATCCCCTTCTCCTTTTGCCTTCAGTCTTTCCCAGCATCAGGGTCTTTTCTCTTCGCAATAGGTGGCCAAAATATTTGAGCTTCAGCTTCAGTATCTGTCCTTCCAATGAGCACTCAGGGTTGATTCCTTTGAGGATGGACTGATTTGACCTCCTTGCAGTCCAGGGGACTCGTAAGAGTCTTCTCCAGCACCACAGTTCGAAAGCATCAATTCTTCGGCGCTCAGCCTTCCTTATAGTCCAGCTCTCACAGCCATACATTACTACTGGGAAAACCATAGCTTTGATTAGACGGACCTTTGTCGGCAAGGTGTCTCTGCTTCTTACTATGCTGTCTAGGTTTGCCATAGCTTTCCTCCCAAGGAGAAAGTGTCTTTTAATTTCATGGCTACAGTCACCGTCTGCGGTGATCTTGGAGCCCAAGAAGGTAAAATCTGTCACTGCTTCCATTTCTTCCCCTTCCATATGCCAGGAAGTGATGGGGCCAGATGCCATGAGCTTCGCTTTTTTAATGTTGAGTTTCAAACCAGCTTTTGCACTCTCCTCTTTCACCCTCAACAAGAGGCTCTTGAGATCCTCTTCACTTTCTGCCATTAGGGTGGTGTCGTCTGCATATCGGAGGTTGTTGATAATTCTCCCAGCAATCTTAATTCCGACCTGTGATTCATCCAACCCGGCGTTTCTCATGATGTACTCTGCATATAAGTTAAATAAGCAGGGCGACAATATGCAGCCTTGTCGTACTCCTTTCCCAATTTTGAACCACTCGGTTGTTCCATGTCTGGTTCTTACTGTTGCTTCTTGACCCTCGTACAGGTTTCTCAGGAGACAGGTAAGGTGGTCTGGTACTCCCATCACTTTCAGAATTTGCCACAGTTTGTTGTGATCCACACAATCAAAGGCTTTAGCGTAGTCAATGAAGCAGAAATAGACGTTTTTCTGGAATTCTCTTGCTTTCTCCATGATGCAGCGAATGTTGGCGATTTGATTTCTAGTTCCTCTGCCTCTTCGAAACCCAGCTTGTTCTTCCGGTAGTTCTCGGTTCGCATACTGCTGAAGCCTAGCTTGTAGGATTTTGAGCATCACCTTGCTGGCATGTGAAATGAGTGCAATTGTGCGGTAGTTTGAACACTCTTTGGCGTTGCCCTTCTTTGGAATTGGAATGTAAACTGACCTTTTCCAGTCTTGTAGCCACTGTTGAGTGTTCCAGATTTGTTGGCATATTGAATGCAGCACTTTAACAGCATCATCTTTTACGATTTTAAATAGCTCAGCTGGAATACTGTCATCTCCGCTAGCTTTGTTGTTACTAATGCTTCCTAAGGCCCACTTGACTTCACTCTCGAGGATGTCCGGCTCAAGGTCAGTGACCGCACTATCATGGCTATCAGGGACATGAAGATCTTTCCTGTATAGTTCTTCTGTGTATTCTTGCTACCTCTTCTTAATCTCATCTGCTTCTGTTAGGTCCCTGCCTTCTTTGTCCTTTATCATGCCTGTCTTTGCACAAAATGTTCCCTTGAGATCTCCAATTTTCTTGAAGAGATCTCTAGTCTTTCCCATTCTGTTGTTTTCCTCAATTTCTTTGCATTGTTCATTTAAGAAGGCCTTCTTGTCTCTCCTTGCTATTCTCTGGAACTCTGCATTCAGTTGGATATATCTTCCCCTTTCTCCCTTGCTTTTCGCTTCCCTTCTTTCCTCAGCTACTTGTAAAGTCTCATCAGACAGCCACTTGGCTTTCTTGCTTGTTTAACAATAGCAACAACAAAATTACCCCCCCACCCCATACACACACTTTAATTATGCTGCTGAAATGAAGAAAGACTGGGGTAACCAGGAATTGATTCAAGTGTGGAAGGACTGTGAGCTGTGTTTACTCAAAACAAATTCCTGGGCTCAGAATTTTTTAAGTGTATTTCTTTTACACCAAGCTCCAGTTGGTGGATTTTGGGATTCTAGTAAATACAAAGTAGATACTGCAAACCTCAAGTCTGCCCACCCCTGAACTAGACAACTCAGAAACATCCATGTAAGACAGTGTAGTACAGCCCTAGCATCACCCATGCACAAAATTTCTCCCTCAGCCTGATCTGGCTATGTGATTACAAAAAAAATGGAACATCATATACTCTACAGGCAGGATTTGGTGACTACTGTCCAAGATGTACAAAAATAGAAACATTTTTGCAACTTCATGATCATTCAACTTGTACCCAGCTAACATGCACAAAATGCCAACAAATGAGGTTTTTATAAAGCAGAGTTTAAGGCAAGGGATTAGAGGTACTCACCTAGTTCTTTGAACCTGCTATTGGCATCAAGCAAAATGTTCCGAACATTTTGAATAGCCCATGAGTACAACTTTCCAAAAGTAACTTCCAGGAGCATACGATTGAAGGGTGGAATCAGATCAACATCCTTTAAACAGTCTGTTAGAGGCTCCCTTTGTATATTAAAAGAAAAGGCCATGGTTTCAGAGTCTTCAAAATTATACCCCACCTTAATACATGCTGTTGCAGAATAAGAAGATGCTGCTGCAAAGTGCTGCAGAATTATCTTAAGTCCAAACAAGCAGGGCAAAGCTTCCATCTGCTTTTCAAAAGCCGTTGCAATACTTTCCCCATGCACGTTTGTGCTGGCTCTAGGAAAACAAAGTGTTCCCATGGCACATAAATGCTACACTGGGGCCACGAGCATTCCCACCTTACTGTGCCACAGTGGACTTTCTCATCAGTGCTAAAGTCCCCAGTGTCCCCTGTCTCCATTCTAAAACCATTGTGCTTGAACACACACCACAAAGTGTGTGACTGGTTTTAAAGAAACTATGTGGGAGGGGATATTACCCTATATTGGTTCCTTCTGGAATAAGTCTTTGCCATCCACAGAACATAGAGTATTGCACAGAAGGCAGCAGGAAGTTTTTGGTTGCCAGCTTTAGAATTGTATCAATCCCCTCTAAACGAACTTCAGCTCTTTCTAGCTGCAAAATAGATAAAGTAAGTATCATCTCTCTGTAAGCTTCTCAAGTAGAGAGGCCTGACCACATGAAACAAGCCATGCTTTACCTGCTTCAGTAAGCACTTCCTCATTTTTTCTACATCAACAGGCTCTTCTTTTAGTGCAAATTCAACGATGGTGTTGAGAAGAGCCGACTGAGGATATAAACCTTGGACGTTTTGTTTCAGCCATTTGTATTTGTGAACACCTGTAACTGTATTTATAAGTGGCTGCCATTTATCCTAGAAAATTAAATGCACATTTACACAAGTTAATAACCCAAGACCTCAGATTGAAAATGGTGTTTGCTCCAAAATGGCACATTAACCTACTAAAGAACCATATGTTAAAACCTTAAGTTTCAGGATCAAGGAAGGGCATTACAGGTTTGTCCCAGTATGAGCAACATACTTATCCACATGCTACACTTTTAACTTAAAAGAACAAAATTGAGTTCCTCATGCAAAACACATTATAGCTAAAAATAATCATAAAGAAAGGTCAACACTGGCATCCAAAATCTACATCTATGTTGCAAGGGGGCTCTCTGCAAGTAACGACCCATCAGTTTAAAGACCAATGAAATGTTGGACACAGGGCATGCTGCCTGCAGCGCACCTGCTTTTTCTGCTTTACTCCACAACTGCTGAGTGGCTCCTGCTGAGTATGACATCCAAACCCAGCCGTTAACTCAACAACAGACCATGGGCTAACAGCTGGGTTGTTTAGCCCCTAAACAACCCAGCGGTCTGGGTTCAGACGTCATGCTCAGGAGCCGATTATGAGTTGCCGAGCTGATCATGGGTTGCTGAATAAAAGCAGAAGAGGCGGGCAGCCAGCAGGCAGAGTGCCCACTCTCTCCTGTTCATGCACAACCCATCAGTTTTTAAACCCATGGGTTGTCATTATGTGATAACCAGGTCAAAGGAAGTTCATCCAAGACTCAACATCAGTTCAGAGTCACCTGGCGAGAGATCCTCCCTATGTGATGAAAAAGAAACTGTGCACACTCCTGCACATCATATAAGGTAATGTTTGACAAGGATGCCCCACAAGGAGGCTCACATGCACAACTTTCCTCCTCATGTAAAATGCTTGCAGCACTGAAGGCTGAGCGCCGAAGAATTGATGCTTTCGAACTGTGGTGCTGGAGAAGACTCTTACGAGTCCCCTGGACTGCAAGGAGGTCAAATCAGTCCATCCTAAAGGAAATCAACCCTGAGTGCTCATTGGAAGGACAGATAATGAAGCTGAAGCTCCAATATTTTGGCCACCTAATGCGAAGAGAAAACTCACTGGAAAAGACCCTGATGCTGGGAAAGACTGGAGGCAAAAGGAAAAGGGGACGGCAGAGGATGAGATGGCTAGATAGCATCACGGATGCAATGAATATGAACTGGAGCATGCTCCGGGAGAGAGCGCAGGACAGGAAGGCCTGGCGTGCTATGGTCCATGGGGTCACGAAGAGTCGGACACGACTGAACGACTGAACAACAACAACAACGCAGGTTGTCTATATTACATACTTGATATACTACCTTTGGTGATTTGACTGGCAAGGGTCTTTTATCAGCTGTCACAGGGCTGTGAGGTATGACACATGGCTCTTCCAAATCACTCCCCTCATTCCCAATTTTGGATTCTTCCACATCAGAAGAGTCAGATTTTTTAGGGACTAGTGGGGGGAAAATGAAAAGCACACCACATTTTTATAAGCCAATACTTCCTAAACAGCTAAAGTATAAGCTTCCACAGAAGTCAACTAACACTTTATGAAAAAGTGACTCAATTATTAAAAGTGGGACATTCAGACTTAAATGTATTCAAAGGACCACTTCCCTCCCCATGCCTACCCAATTTCCAATTGCATTATATCTTTTGAAATTACAAGATGGAGTCCACATGAAACTTGAGTCTGACACCTGATGCTACCATCTTTTCAATGAGATGAAGAAGGCTTGCTTAGGAATTAAGCAAGAATCCACTGTATTATATCACATGTCTACAAAATACAAATTCTCCAGTACTTCCAACTAGAATTTGCATTTTAAAACATTTTTACCTCTTCTTTTCCTTCTCTCTCTAATTATCTTCTGAACTACCCTTCTCCATCGGGGCAAAGAACTTAGGCTTTTAAGCTTAGACATGATGGAAAGATCGTTGCACACTGCTGGACGCAATTCATTGAAGAGGAATCTCAAACGTTCAATTACAGGAGCACAGACTTCTTTGTAAGATCTTCCTTGTTCCTGATGGGTCTTAAAATAATAGTGCAAACAGGTCTTTGTTATTAAGGCAACAGTAACAGCTATTTTTGCTAAGAAATGATACTAATGATTTTTGTTTGTTTGTTTGTTTGATGCTTACCTTGATCAGTGAACATTTTGCTTGATAGACAACACGACACACATCTGCTACAGATTTTGGAAGTG
The DNA here is from genome assembly GCF_057233095.1 of Heloderma suspectum. NCBI lineage: Eukaryota > Metazoa > Chordata > Lepidosauria > Squamata > Helodermatidae > Heloderma > Heloderma suspectum. The sequence goes on along the minus strand of NC_139460.1, from coordinate 121,295,605 downwards.
TTCGGTGTTTAACTTGGTCAACTCCTAGCATAGCAGGATGAACAAGAGAGAGTGCTATATGACCTTTAAGAGGGGAAAAAGAGAGAAGATATAATATCAAAGAAAATGTTAAAATAATACATTAAGAATTTTAGGACAACTGTGTGTCAAATACAGATACCTAAATCCTCGTGCTTTAGAAGGCAACATAACAACAGACGTCCTACTTCTTCCACCGGATGCTCAGGAGGGAATGTAATTGGTGTAGTCAAGTGACACTGTTTGCAGTATCTCTCCACTTGACATAAGAAGTCCTGCACAAAAAAAATATACACTTAGTGGAACATCATTACAGCCTAATAATTTATGCATTGCAGTTGACATGAATTTTTAAATTAAAAGTTAAATATTTGGAATTATGCAGTGATAATACTTCAGGCTAAGGAACTAGGTCATTATCCTCCACTGGCAGACACACACACACACAAATATTGTAGAACAGTTGGGCCAAAAGGACCTCTTGCCTTTCATCAGCATTACTTCCAGAACTAAAAGAAGCTGCCAGAAAGAAAGAGGACTGGAAATGAATGATGGAAAAACAGAACAAACACCAGAGACTAGACACCTGACCCTTTACTGATTTGCTACACCTCCCTTTGAATTGTTCAGGCTCTCCTATTCACACTGGCAAGCAGTTATCATGTTATCACTTTGTTCTGTTCTGATTTCTTGGAAAAGGAGGCTACGAACTGCTCAGCCAATAATAATGGGGGTAGTAGAAAGAGAAAGTCAATGCCTTTACAGGAAAGCCGAGAGTCAAATGTTCCTAAAGACCAACATCCATTGGCAGTTGACAAAGTGGTGGCTCTGGGCCAAGGTACCCAATAAACTCCCACACTGGGCCCTGAAAGGAGTACAGTGACTATCTCCAGCGTTCTCCATAATCCCTCAGACTCCTTTCAGGTGATGACCCAAGGGTTTCAACGCACCAATGACCAGATGGAGATTTGGGTAAACCCACCCACCTTTGCTCTTTCTCCCTAGACCAGGAATCCCCAACCTTTTTGGACCTGTGGGCAAATTTGGGAATTTGGGAAAGTGCTGTGGGCACCATCACAAAATGGCTCCCATGGAGGATGTGACTAGCCACATAATGGCTGCCATGGGGGCCTGCTTAGCCAAAGGGGGGGGGGAATAGCAAAGCTAGAGGCTGGAGGTGGGGGGAGGTTGAAATGGAAACGGTTGCTTCCTGGCCTGTCCAGTCTTTATCCACCCACAAAGACCTTTCCCCTTTGCACTCTCTCAGCTCCCAGCCTCTACCCTTCTTCTTTCTCTCCCTCCCTAGCCCCTAGTCTTGCTTTCTATCCCACTCATCTCTTTACCTCTGGCCTCACTATTTCTCTCCCCACCACAACCTCTTTACCTCACTGTTTCTCCCCCTTCCTATCCTCTAGCCTCGTCGTTTCTCTCCCCTCTCCCCCTTTGCCTTGCTTTCTCTTCCTGCCTGCTGAACAGCTGATCAGTGGTAGGTTCAGGAACAGGAAGGAGAACCTGGCACCCTAATGTTTTTCAATTTTTATTAAAAAATGTTTTTTGAAGGGGGCAGGGAGTAAAGAGTTTTGCACGCACCATTGAGGATGCCTACACATGCACTGGGGACCCCTGATCTAGAGCCTCCAGACCAGGTGCCATCGGGAAGCGCAGGAAGGGAGCAACTGTTGACTTTTTGCCAGCCTACGTTCTTAACAACAGTGCACTATTACCTTCACAGTGTGATCCTGGACGCTGTTGTCTGCAATCGCTTGCAGAAATGGCTGTGAGTGGTCACTCAAAGTCAGTCGATGTGAATACAGCTTTGATTTGTTAGGGGTAGTGTTACCAGGAGAGCTGCAGTGGTCTTCATCCTTCTCCTCATTATAACTGTAATGTATTTGACTAGTTTGCAAGCCTCCGGAGAAAATAGAGGACTTCAACCATTCTGCAAAAAAGAATGGAAGTCTGTTAAACTGCCTACTTAACCATAATGCATTTGCAGCCTTGCTAACCAGGTGGCAAAGTGATGCAACTTTGTTTATAAAAAGCATTATTCAATTGTTTCAAAGCAGGGGAAAATATCTACCTCAGAGTTACACGCATCCTATTTCTTTTTTGGTCTCAAAATGATTTAAAATAATTATTTCTAGTAGATAATTAGATAAACAAATGTGGCTTCCCAAAACTAAGCATGACCATTAAAGAGAGTCTACATCAACTGGCAGTGCTTTCCACAGTCTTGGGGAAAAGTTCTTCTCTGCTACCCAAGTACTTTTTGTTTGTTTAAATTGGAGATGCCAAGGACGGAATCTGGGACCTTCTGAAGCAAAGCATGTGTTTCACCCTTGAGCTGGGGCCTCTCCCCAGCACAGTTCATCTTATCAAGAAAAGCAATCTAACTCCATCTTATTGGCCAATTTTAAGGATTTTCCTTTGTTATTCCTTTATTCACCCTTGCTCATAACCATTTATGCATGGATAGCAACACTTCCTTCCAGTCGATTGGTTTGCCTGGCCCACCGCTCAAATTGCATTTGCAATTTGTAAAGTACATCCTAATGAGGAATAAGGTAACTCTTTCCTTGGGTTAGTAGATGTTTTACAAAATTGCCTTATCAGATCTCACTTTTGAAACAAGTTACTTCGACAACAATTTTAATGCTTATCCTCTTCAAGATTATTTGACTTAAGTGTCTGACTTACAGAACACATGTTGAATTTTATCCCAGATTACTGAAGCATAGTTTGTCTGGGAAATGTGTTTTGAGCTTTCATATTTGCTCACGGAAATGTTGGGGAAATTGCATAATAAAGATAAGTTATTAAAGGCTGCAATCTAATGCACACTTACTTGGGAGCAAATCCAACTAAGGCTTATTTCCAAGTAGATACGTATAGGATTGCACTGTTAATCACTCAGTCCAGCTATCATCTGGCTTGAATTACATTTAAACATGGATCCAAAAGAATGGGGGAAAGCTCATCACATTCTCAACTTCATATTAACTGCATTTATATGTAACGTAAAGATATTCTTACTGGCACATTCAACCTCCACAGGAGAAAGTGGTGTACTCATTGCTAGGTAGGAAGCATGTAGCCCAAGAAGCAGCCCTAAATTCCTTTCAGTGTCTATGAGAGGTGATGATAGACTACCAGTATCTGGTGTAGTGATCACTTCCTGGTCAGGCTAGAACAGAAAAAAAATATGTATAACACAGGATATTAGATTTAAGACTGAAATAAGTTTCCTAACTCACCAAAAACTATTAACGATTAAGGGACTCGAACTTGCTATTCAGTTGTGATGTGTGGGAGATACAGAAAAAGTCAAGGACAGAGAGAAAGTGGAGACCAGAAACCTGTTCTCTTTAAAACACACTGAGTAAGCACATTGCAGATTATTTCTCCAAAATTTTACCTCCATATATTGGCCAACACAGAAGGCATGCATCGATTCCCTTGTATCCTCAAATTGCAAAGCTGCTTCCAAAGCAACAACTGGATCCTCTCCTGCAAACTGAGCTAAAGAAAACAAAAAACAAAGCATTCAGAAGGCAGCTGAACAAGAAATTGGTTTTGGTATCTGTTGTGGTAAGGAAGTGAAATCTCACCAAGTACAGTGCTCCCTGTTAATGACTGTGTTTGGAAATCCTTTATATCATACACTTTGCCATCAATCACTGTCCAGAAGCCGCCATCTTTATTGTGGTTCTCCAGGTCAGCTTTTCGTATGAGTGTTACTTCCTCATTATTTCTGCAATTCTGTCCTGTAAAGAATGAACCTAACAGGTGGGGATTGGGGGGGGGGGGGAGTTAGCGCCAACTTTAGGAACCAGACATTTTGGAAAATACTACATAATTATGTATCCTATGACAAGTATATTTTGTGATAAGACGGAAGTCTTTTAAAACCTATGAAAAGACAAGCTAGAAACTCTGCTGGAAAGGTCCAATAAGTGTTTTAAATGTTTTCAGAAAAAAACATACCCATTATCCCTGGCCAAGCTAAGTCTTCATTGTCATCTCTTTCTTTACCAGGAGCTAAATGGTTAAATCTGTCCAGATGTTCTAGTAGACCAGCCAATAAAGGAATCGCACCAGCTTCCTGTATAAGCCCAGCATTTTTACTAAGAAGAAGTACTATAGATACCACCAACTCTGGAAGGAGTACACCTAAGGGACAAAAAAAGTGTTCAGTAAAAAGCTAGAAGAGTAACTTGCAGTTACTCTTAGCAAACTGCCAGTGGGTTGTATCCAGACCAGCTATTCCATTCATGGAAGGCAGAAAGATCCAACTGGAGGAAAGAGGTGTAGAAGTGATTTTCACCAGTTTCTCCTTCCACGTGCAGTCCCATGTGCTGCCTATCATGCTGCTCTGGAGAGTCCCCCAACCCTCCAAAGCACCTTTTCAAGAGGCACAGGTGAAAGTAGGAATCAGCGAGAATCACATCCACATCCCTTCCTCCAGTACGAACAGAATTCTGGATCTAGCCCTTATGTTTTCTTTACTTTTTCTGTATCATTAAAAGTGACAGCATCATCTACAAAGGGCAAGGGTCAGTACCTGTTAGATCTCCATCTACAACACGAGATACTTCTGCAAAATGCCTATGAGTAGTGGAAGCAATGCTAGCTGCTACAGGCAGTATGTCTCCAATATGTGTACACAAAAGGGCTGTGTATTTCTTTAGCAGAGAACCAACTCCTAGAAGCTCAGGGCCTGTAAAAAAAAAAAAGAAGGGGGCACACTGTATTCACAATCATAGCATTTAGTTATAACCAAAATTCAGAGGAAAGCAGCAATTTGAAAAGACTATTTAATCCACCAGCAAGTCAGCAGCATGCTAGCAATAGTCATTTTTTTTTCAAAATGCACTACTTACCATATGTATTAGGGATCTGTCCAATGCTATCTCCTGGATACAGCTTACTAACAAGTAAGCGCTGAAAACGTAGCAGCAAGTCCAAAGAAGCAGACCTTTCTTTATTGTAATGTTCATGGTCTAAGCAAGAAGAAATGCGACGAGCCACATCTTTCAGTTTGGCTATTGTCTGTGAAGCAATGTTCCTGACAGGAAAATCATTTCAAAAAAGGTTTTAGAAGATGAAGATTATATATTTTTTCCACATCCTACCCCCCACCCAGTCTCCTATGAAGCAAAAGAGTTGACAATATAAGCCACCAAATAAGAAGTACTCTACTGAAGCATCGTGTAATGCAGTATTCTTAAAGCAATTACATTAATATAAGTCCACCTTCCCCAACCTGGTGCCCTCCAGATATTTTGGACTACAACTATCAGCATTTCTGACCATTGACCATGCTGGCTGAGGCTGGTGGAGCTGTAGTCCAAAACATCTGGAGAGCACCAGGCTGGGGAAGGATGATGTAGGATATGAACTCTTCAGTACAAAAATCTTATCTAACTGGCCACCAAAAGCCAAAGAGCTACTATAGTTGTGCCCAAGAGCTTTAAAAACACCAGACCCCAATGCCATATTACAAAACCTGCTTTTGAAAGTGCCCTTGGTTTCAAAAGCAGATTGAAAGTTTGCCACGTAAGTTTGCCACTCAAAATGGCAGGCTGGCATTTGCACCCTTAAGCAGACATGCTTACAAATCTGCTGCCCCTCTTGTGCTTTGGTTATTACTGCGCAATAAAAGTCAAACAACCCAAGAACAAAAGAGAGTTAGAGACAAAAGAAGACAAAAATACAATGAAAACAAGAATAACATGTGGAAAAGGGGAACCGTTCTGGGACAGCTTTGTTTTTTAAGAAGTTACCTTAATAATTGCTGAATTAATTGAACCAGAGGCAAGCTTTGTTTTCCTGCCAATTCATAGATCCCAGTATTAATGAGGTCTTTGTCCAACGGTGTTCTGTTCCTGTGAAGTGTTGACGCATTTGCTTCCTGCTCATCGATTTCTTTTTCTTTCTGAGCTTCTTTTTTTGCCTCTATATCCTACAAAATGAAACATTCAAAGTGAATCCATTAAACAATCTGTGAAAGAAATGGAGTCATGTCCACTAACTGAGGCAGAGAATATTTGGCCAGTAAAGGCTGCATTGATGCCATTCCTTTAATGGAACTTTCCCTGTTTAATGCAGTGAGCAGCCTGGCACTGCTATAGTGTAGCAGATTATAGGAAACCTGAGACTGATGGGACAGAAAGCAATAGAAGCCACACTAGAATTAAAGTAATTTGCATAAACTGAGCTGCTGAATCCAACAATGCCAAGATACTGAATAAGTAAGTCACTGTGTTCAAAGAAGAATCCTGAACCAATTTAAGTTGGAGGAATATGGATATAGCAGCATTTGGCACAGAGAAAATACATTGGTCGTTATACGATGGTAGCAAAGACGGTTATTTCCCTATTCACACATCAGATCTGAAGCTCCATACATCTCCATACCAGCACTGCTGTCACCCTATCTTTTCCCATCAGTATATAGAGATATGAGACTATAACAAAGGAAGTTGTCCAAGAGCCCACATTCATTTCCTAGGCTAAAGAATCATGGTCATGGTTTTAAAGCTGCAAGTCTCCCACTGCGTTCAAGAGGAGGTGTGAAGATGGGGAATAGCCTTGCACTAGTGGAAGATATTGGCTATCAAGGTCATGACAAATTAAGGGTTCCAGAATTCTCTGTCTGCTATCCATACTTATTACTGTTCAATTTCATGAATAAGCTCTCTTATACAGGAGGAGAGCAGTAGGGTGGAGCTGAGATATAAACACACACTTCCATTTACCCCCTCTGTTTTGAAGTTTGCACAATATAACAATACCATAAGCCAATGATACCACACACCCTACTTTCCTAGATTTTCAAGCAGTTGGAGAAGGACAGTTATTTAAAAGATTGTTAACCCACCTTTCAGGCTGCACTGCCCTCATAAGGTGGCTTACAAGACTCAAGCACGAGAAAATAAACTATTAAACATGGAAACCATAACATTATGGGTTGTATCCAATGTTAGTCCTACCTAGAGTAGACTCACTGTATTGAATGGGGCTTAAGTTAGACTAGAACTGGATAAAACCCTATATATTTAGATATAGATATATACACACACCAGCAGCAGCAGCTAAAGATGAGGGTTTTTTCCTCCACGTACAGCACAGCTCAACCAAACACAGACTGGAATAAACGTGCCTTCAATATTTTTTAAGAAACACCCAGTGGTGAGGTCATACATATCTCCATGGGGAGTGAGTTCCAAAGGTGTGGGGCCACAACTGACATTGGTCTATCCTTAATACCTGCCAGACTAATGGCTCCTGCTGGTAGGCCAGAAAGAAAGGCCTTTGACACTGATCTTAATGCCTAGCCAGACTTATGCAGGTGTCCTTCAGATAATGTGGTCCCAAACCAGGGCTTTAAAGGCCAGCACCAGCACCTTGAATTGGGCCTGGAAATGAACAGGCAGCCAACATAACTGATACAGAACAGGTGCGATATGATATGAATGCCTAGGTCGCACAAGCATTCTAGCTGCAGCATTCTGTACCTTTTGCAGCTTCTGAACTGTCTTCAAGGGCAACCCCACATAGAGCACATTGCAGTAATCTACGGATGTAACCAAACAGTGTGTCACAATGGCTAGGCCAGCTTTCTCTAGATAGGGCCGTAGCTGCTGAACCAACTTAACCTGTTAAAAACCAATCCTGGCAACTGATGCCACCCACACATTCATAGATAGCGCTGTGTTCAGGAGCACTCCCAAACTGTGTACTTGGCCCTTCAGGGAGAGTGTGACCCCCATCTAAATCTCCACCTAGATTAGCAGATTTCCCGGTTCACAGTGCTGTTACACTGGATTTACTATGTGGCATCCGTAGCTATTACTCAGTAAGTTTTTAAGTGGCCATCATTTCTTCCTATAGGCACTGCTACTGTAAACTTTCAAATTTAGAGTTCCAGGCAGTGCCAGATTCCACAGCAGGAAGAGACATGATCTCTTATAGAAAAAGGATAACATTACAAGTGATAGAGTTATTTTCTGAACAAATGAGATTAAAAATTAATAGAAAAGCATACTTCATCTATAAGGACGTACCACAGATATTTAATGCACTCCGTGCCTTGCCTATCCACACTGTAAAGAAACTACAGTCTTATGAAAGCCTTTACAAACAAAATATTCACTCTGTCATTTAGGCTTCATATTACATCTGTAAAATGAATAAACCAAGAGGTTAAGTTTATTTGAAAGCAGCTGGTTTAATATACCTTGCCAATTGTGATCTTTTCTATTTCTGCTAATGTCCAAATGTACAAAGTAAGCCTACCTGGATTTCTGCAGTGATAGCAGCATTCAGTGCAGATTCTAGACCCCCATCAGCCATTAAGCTTCCAACCAGAAGATCAATCATAAATCTACGGCCTGGACTTACATTTGTTTCATTCCCTGAAACTAAACATTGACAAATAAACTCTTACTTGACCAATACACACACAGAGAGAAATGAGCAACATCTTTCTCCATCTACCCCACCCCCTCCACTCCCATGCACAAAGCATACCTGCACTGGGCAAAAGTGCTGAAAGAGCCCTAGCTCGTTCCTCTGCCGTTGGAAGCAACACAGACCACCCGCTTTGCAACACTGCTTGAGCAGCTGACTGCACAGTATTAAGCACACCAGCATTACTTGCTAAAGTCACTACCGTCTGCTTCAAGCTGTTGAGCAAGACACTGCCTAATCCCAAACCAAGGCATTCCGGGTCTACTTGGTGACTAATTGCAGCATGAAGCTGAAAGACAAACACGCACAGGTTAATTTATGAAGTGATAAAGCTGAAACAAATTTTAAAAATAAGTCTAGGAATCACAGGTCATTGTGCCTGAATTTCATATAGTTGCTAAAGCATAACAGTTCAACATTACAAAATATATATTTCCATCCTCTGTAAAAGTTAATTAATAAATACTAGCAGAATACCTCAAAGCAGTCAGATATGGCATGGTAAAATGAATAGAGCATTGAACTTGAATTACACAGACCTAGATTCAGACCCCACTTCAGTAATTCACACCCTGGCTGATTGAAGGTTTGTTGCACTTTAAGCTGCAATCTGCAGACAGTAAAATGGAGTAACAATACTCTCAGAGGGCTGTTGCAAGGACAGAAGTGATTAGGACCGTAAATTACAAATACCTGGTAAATTACAAGGTATTTGTAATCAATAAATTTCAGCTAATGCGATGGCCACTGCGTATTTAAAAAACAATGCTATCTTCCCAATTACTCAGATTTTGCAATTTCATTCTGGAGCCTTTATCTCAATGACATTTAAGATACCTGTAGCCTTAGAAGGTTCAGCGTAGCCACAGCCATACATTCTTTCTCCTGTGGAGGTGGCCAGTCCGAAGTGCCATCCATTCCTTCTGTCACTTGTCTCAGCAAGAGATCCAGTTGTTCAAATGTCATTGGGCAAACATCTACCACAAAAGGCACACGTAAACCAATAGACCATTCTGAACAAGATGACCAGGCGAAGCTCTAGAGAAAGGAGCAAGTTATGCAGCAGCAACATTAACCAGGAGAAAACTAGAATCGAACATAAATATTATTGAGAGAGAAAAACTGCATCAAAAAAGAGGGCTCCCACTTCCCATAATCAAGTATTCTCCCTTTAACAGCTAGCAACTTTAGAAGAACTTAGGAAAAGCCAACAGTTACTTTTCCCGGGGCAACTCATCTCTTGCGGGGTGGGGTAAGTGAAGAGATGGTCCTGTCCCAGAGCAGGTTGGATGGGGAGAGTCTAATCATCTCTCAGATCATGATTAGATTTTCTCCACCCAAATTAATCTGGACCACCTTAAACCATTGCCAGGCTGAGAAAAGAGGATAGCATCCTCAAGCACCCCTGAGATGTACACCCTAAGCGTCGTAGCTCATATGCTGGCTTAGGGAAGAAAAGCAAACATGCTATATAGGTCTACAGGCCTCAGCTTCATACTACATGTGATAATCAGTCCCTAAGGGTTTTTTTTTAATTTAAAAAACAAAATCCATATCAGCTAGAAGAAGCTGCAGTCTAGACAAGTGTTTCACAGGAAGAGGGCACTTAACCATCTTTCCCTAAGTAATGTTCTGCTTATCAAAATCACCCCATGTAGAAAATACATTTTCCCCCAGAGCAAAAAGCAGCTTGGAGGAAGAGATTCTAATAAGGAACAGCCTGCAGAGAGAGATAAGCACCCAGCCAACCTCAGAATGTCCGCAGTGCCTTGTGTAAAACACACAGAGAAAAACAGTCATACAACTGAATGCCACATATAACTTAACCCTCAAGTTGCCCACCTAAGTATTTGCTGTTTGACCTCGAACTATGAATACAATAGAAATTAACTAGCATTCTGAAATAATTAGAGCCAATTAAAAAAACAAAACAAAAAAGCCTGGTCAGTGGAGAAAAATAACACACTAAATGCACTTAGAGACAAAGTATGCAGAAGTATGCAAATAAGCTTCAAAAAGAAAATGGGTGAATTAGAATGTGTGATATGAAGAGAGAATATAAGAAATATGCTGATACTACATACCTAGTGGCCCAATTCTGTATCCTGCAACCATGTAGGAAATAATATGAATGGTAGAGTAAAGCCTACCTGGGCTGGCCCACAAGCAATGCCAACAATATGCTTGGAATCCAATCCAGGAAGAGCAGTAGGCTGAGGTTTAGTGATCCTCAGGGTGTCAAAATGCTGGCATTGATCATTGCTTCCCCAGCTGTATACTTCACTATCTTCTGTGAGTGCTAAACAGTGGGTAGATCCAGCTGCCACATCTATTACTTTTTTCCCTGTGGGAAAACACACAAGTGGTAGGGATGATAAATGTTACAACCCTAACCAAAAAGACATGTTAGAGGAGAGGTAATTTTAACTCTGATCTTGAAATCTGTTTAGTAATGCCTGCAGAACAAAAAGTTAGTTTAGAGACACTTGAGTTTGTTCCATCAGAAACTAAGGTTCCTTTTTTAAAGTTGTCAACAACAAAAAAGGGGCCCTGCTAGATCAGACCAAAGGCCTTTCTAGTCCAACGTTCTGTTCCACAGAAATCAGCCACGTACCTATGGGAAGTCCACAAGCAGGACATGGCAGAAAAAGCCCTCTCCTGCTGTTGCTTCCCCGAATCTGGCATTCAGAGGCTTGCTTCCAATGATCCATATTGATGTCATGACTAGTAGCCACTAAGAGCCTTATCTTCCATGACTGGATCTAATCCCCTTTTAAAGCCATCTAAATTGGTGACCATCATCATGTCTTGTGGTAGCCAATTCCTTAGTTTAACTATATGATGTGTGAGGAAGTACTTCCTTTTATCTGTTCAGAATTTCCCACCATTCAGTTTCATTGGATGACCCCAAGGACCTAGCATTATGAGAGAAGGAGAGAAATTCCTCTCTATCCACTTTCTCCACGCCATGCATAGTTTATACACCTCTGTTATGCCCCCACCATGCTTACTCACCTTTACCTAGTAGTGGAGCTGCTCCAGCCCTATGATCATATTGGTTGCCCCTTTCTACACCTTTTCCAGCTCTACAATATCCTTTTTCAGATACAGCATTCAGAACCGCACACTGTATTCCAAGTCTGGTTACAGCACAGATTTGTATAAAGGTATTATGATATTGGCAGTTTTCTTTTCAATCCCTTTCCTAATTATTCATAGCATGAAATTTGCCTTTTTCACAGCTACTACACATTGGGGTCAGTGTTTCACTGAGCTATCCACCCAAAGTACCAAGATGTTCTTCCTGATTAGGCACTACCAATTCAGACCCCATAGAGGTATATTGAAGTTAGGGTGGTCTGCCCCAATGTCCATCACTTTACACTTATTTAAACTGAAATGAAGTTGGCATTTTATTGCCCATTTGCCCATCCTAGAGATATCATTTTGGAGCCCTTGGTTTGTCAGCAAACCCATCCATCTCACTGCTCACCCTTAACTTTAGGTAAATTATGAATAAGATAAAAAGCACTAATCCCAATTCAGTTCCTTGGGAACCCCACTGGTTACATCCTTGCATTGCAAGAACAGTTTGAAAGTCCAAATATACAATGTCTACTACAGCACCCTTATTCACATGCTTATTAACACTCTGAAAGAACTCTAAAAGACAGAACTTATCTTTGCGGAAGCCATGTTGATTCTTCTTCAGTAAGCCCTATTCTTCTATAAGCTTGATAATTTTATCTTTAATAATACTTTTCACCAACTTGTCAAGGAAAGTAACTTTTGTAACTTCTTGAAGTTACAAAACACGACCTTAACGTAACTAGTGATTGCCTCTTCACCTACCTTGCAAACCTTCAAGTAGTTTGGGATATCGAACATGTTCTTCTGTTCCATGCCCAAGCCTCTGGTTGTCACCCTTTCCCCAAGAGTAGACTTGCCCATCTTTTGTTAGAGCAACTGAAAACTGACTCCCACAGCGTACTTTGACAACATCCAAATCTTGAAGTTTTTCTATCAGCTTGGGAGTTTTGCAACCATCACTGCCACCTCTTCCTAGTTTCCCATAGTCTCCATCACCCCAAGACCATACTTGACCTGGAAAAGTAGATCTCATTAGTAGTAGTAGCAGCAATGTTTATATTTTCAGACTTTGGGCCATTGCAATTACAGAAATGCAGTGGCCCAAAATTACAGAAACAAATTAAAAGCAGAAAGAAATTACTTACAAAGAACCTACCACAGACATCGCTAAAAGTTTACAACACATGCTTGCCTGCACAAAAGCAAAGGAAGCAACCTTTTCAACAATATTTCTATATTTTTGTTGACTAAACCACTATTTTTTCCCATGCAAGTGGTCTATGTAATATAGCACAATCCTGAACATGTTTATTCAGGATTAAGCCCCACTGAGTTCAATGAGGCTTACTCCTAGGTAAGGGGATATAGGATTGCAGCCCTCTATCAAACTTAATACAACTTGATTCCTTTGCCAGATATACATTGGCTGTGTTCACGCATAACAATAATCCTGGCTCATTAAACAACAATGTGCATGAGATTCATTGCAGTAGCATGAAGCCCACCTGCTCTGCTCCTCCAGCTCAGATGAGAAGATAAACAAAACATGCATGGTTAGCCTTGGCCACTCTCCCGAGGCCTATGAAGCTCTGCCCACTTTCCCTGCTAATCAGCCAGGCAGCAGAGAAAAGACTGCTGTTCTGCCCCCACCATCCCCCCGGTAATCCCAATGCAGCTGAGATCACTATTTCCCTGTTACTAATAATGATCATAGTCAATGACTTCATCAGGATTGTTGACAGGGGGAGGTTTTAAGCTCATGCCCCTCAGCGATTCTGATGCAGCAGAGTGAGGTTGCATAAGCATGTGGCTATATATGCATTGCATACTAATAACCACACACTTTCAGGGTAAGCTCCATACAGAAAAAGGTTAAATTAGCTGAAATGTGGGACAGGGTCTTTTCTGTGGCATCACCCCAATTTCAGAACTCCCTTCCTAGGGTGGTTAAATTAGCCCTTTACTGCTCAGCTTCCAGCATGTGGTAAAGACATTTCTGTTCCACTTAGCATTTGTAGGATTTAAGGGTTGATAGGTGGTTCTATCGGGGGGGGGGGTAGTGCTCTGTTCTTAATCTTGTTTACATTGTTACAGTACTTGCATTGCATACATTACTATATAATATTTTTTCCATGCACTGCCTTGAGGGCCTTATGGCTCAAGGGCATTCTATAAATAAAATAAATAACTATTTTATTAGCATACTATTCAACTGAGCACACATATCGAAAATGAAGTAGAAAAAGTAGACACACAGCTTAACTAAAGCTGACAAATCTAACGATACTAACCATTTTCAGTTACAGCAAGAGTCTGAGCATCACCACTCCCACAGGATACATCAATGACCTTCAGTCCTTTCAGGCCAGTAACCAACACTGGGATTGTCTGATCTTCACTGGAGCCTTCAGTACAAAACAAAAATCAGATGGCTTAATTCATAGATTCAGACCTTGTGACTTCGTAACTTACAAGTTAAGGAAACGAATACATTTTTTATTATTCATTTTTTGTGAACCACCCAGAGAGCTCCGGCTCTTGGGCGATATAGAAATGAAATGAATGAATGAATGAATGAATAATACAAACTTACCATGGCCGAGTCTGCCGTAATTTCCTCGACCCCATGTGTACAACTCTCCTTCAGCAGTGATTGCAGCACTATAGGTACTTCCACATGCAATATGTACAACATGTTTCCCTGCTTGCTTCCCCGACAGAGCAGAAACCATCTTCGGTTCTTCTAAAGGTCTACATGGGGTGGGACCCATAAATGTTATCAGAAGATACACTATACTGTGGAAAGACAGTATACAACATGGACATAATGCCAGATCCAAAAAAATCCAAGTAGATTTCACACACTAAAAGCAGCCTAACAGAGAGTATTGGTTACTTTTTTTCTTTCTCTATGTCCCTCCAAACCAGGAGAACAAATCTTTCCATTTAACAAGCATTTATTTTGGTGTCAAAATACAAGTATTTCATTTCCTGGTAACACAGATGTCACCTATTGTTCTTCTCTAGTTTCAGAATTTTGCAACAAGATGGATGGATGCCAAATTTTGTCAAAATAATTCTTCATTCTTTATTGTCTCATTTAAGTGTCTATAACCGGTGAATTCTATTAGGTACCAAATATGTCCATATCTTAAGGCTTGTGCAGATCTAGAGTTATAACTTGTGGCTATAGTCAGTCTCATTGCAGTTCAGTTTCCCCAAAGCACATAGTATTTAGGTAATGCTGCTCATACATTAATATTCCTTTCTGGGTAAGTTGAACTGTGTATCCCCAAATTTTCTCTAATATACTAAAAACCTTTTTTCAATACTGCCCAATTTTCCTATACTTCACATATAAAGATTCTAAATGATGGCTTATAACCTGAATACTTTCCAAATTTCTATTTTTGAAATGGAGCATTGCCTTTCAGACTAAGAAACAGAAAACCTGAAAGTCCAGAGAATATCAATGTAATTTTTCGTTTAGGATTCACAAAATATATTTCTTTTCATCTCATTCCCCTTTGACAACAACCAGGACAGCCCCAGAAGAAGAAGAAAAAATACATGAAGTAAGGAGACATCACTCTTTCCTGAGGGACCTTCTGATATTCTTGGTTTGTGTGTATTTTTTCGCCTTCCGGACATTCCACCATCACGAAATCAATTTCCAATATACAAGACATTTTCCCCATAACCCTTAGCAATGTACATTGAAATAACCTAAGATATCAACCTGGTTCAAGCTCTGCTTAATAAGATACATAGCTCCTTTCCTCTTCCCTTCTCAGCATGCCACAATAAGCCAAGACGTCTTTGGTTAATGTAGGTTTCCCCTTATGTACGAAGAGGGAAACTATAGTTCCCAGGCTGGGAACAAGTCAGGTTCTTAAAACAACTTCAAACCATGGTTTAAGATTTAGTCTTGGTCTGAACATGATAACCATAGTTTCCCAGTTTGGGCATAACAGGAAACTATGGTTAATGAAGGCTTCCTGGCTTATCACAGTGCAGCAAGAACGGAGGAAGGATGGGGTGGTGCAAGGACAGAGTACACGGGCAAAAAGCTTGTCCATATCTCAACTTAACAAGCCTCTTGTTAACAACAAGTTAAGGTAGTCCAAACTGGGCCACCTCGTCCACATCGTTTATTCATTCACTCATATACACACGCACACTCTCTGGGTTGTATCCAATGTTAGTCTAACTTATCATTCATTTCAGTGAGTCTACTCCAGAGGTAGAGCACCAGTGCACCCTCAGACACCTTTCTTGGCACCCGTCGAGGTGTCCTACTCCTCCCACTTTTTATTTTTTTAATAACAGTTTCTTACTGGCAGCTGGGATCCTTTCAAAGCAAAGTGAGGGCCTCTAGCTGCTCCCATCTTTTTCCCCTCATGAATGCCTCTGGGCCACACATGGGGCTCAGAGACATTCTTAGGAAATGAAGATGGCAGGTGGCTGCAGGCCGATGCTTTAATCTGCAGCACACCTATTTTGTGGTGGTGCCCAGGGCAGTTTCTCAGATTGCCAAATGTGCCCATGGACCCAAAAAGGTTACCTACTCCTAGTCTACTCTAAGTAGGACTAACACTGAATACAACCCTCTGGCTAGTTGTCTTCCAGACCATAGCCTCTGCTCTATAAAGAACGTAGAAGTTTCACAGATGCTAGGTTACTGAAGCACGTCACAAGACGACTTCCTGCTGAGCCTACTGTAGACCAACAAGCCATAGAACTACAAGACAGAAGCACAACTGCCAATTTAGCATGCTGAATATAAAAGAGAACTGGAGGAAGGGAGAAAGGGTCACAAAAAGTAATGAAGCAAATAAAGTAAGGCTTGAAAAGGGGGGTCATCCAACTCATAGCAGGTGCAGAATATGGTATCCTATGTTATTTCATTTCACAATCTAAGTAAGCACTACACAAACAGAACTATACTTTCAAACATCAATTACTCATTTCCAATGGTTGCCGCACTGCAACTGGCCCTTCAAGAACAGCAAATTTAAGTATCTAGAAAAAAACATTTTAAACTCAGGTCTATAGTCACCAGCCTTCTACGACACATACACAGTATCCCCATGGCCCAGTCGCCCACCATCTCCACAACCCCAAGAGAAAACTTCTCCAGTTGAGGCCAGAGCAAGGTAGTGGTGCCCATCTGAATGGGCAGCAATCTTGACAATGTTTCTAGAAGCAAGACTCTGCACCAGTTGTGGTCCCTATCAGAAAAACAGCAACACATAATTAGAATATTATATGCCTTGCAGAAAGCAGATGAGCATTAAGAATTCTTATACAAAGAAATTAAAGGCTACATCTAAAAAAAATGAGCTTCAATTAAATTAGTGAAATGAATTGTTTCAATAGCAGAATACTTTTCTCTCAAATAGGTTTACTTAGAAACCTAAGGTCCAAACTACATGCAGCATGAGAAATCCATGATCAGATCTCCTGATTTTTAATTTTATTTTTTAAGACTTAAAATCAACCAAAACCCCTACATTGGATTGGGGCTGCAGCACCAAGAAAGACTTTACAAAACACCTCTTTCCATCCAAGTACTTTTCCCCATATAAATCCGCAATTAGTCACTGATGAGAACACAATTAGTTACAATATTGTATTTTCCCCCCACCCACAGCTAAGAGTAGGTTTCCAGGGAGTGGGGATGGGAGAGGGGTGTTTAAATCAGGGAAGCAGACTTTAGGAGAAAGATTCACCCCTTTCCCCAATCCAATTTGGGGGTCTCCCACAGCTGCTTTTAAGGATAAAAACAGTTGGGGGATATATGATCAGCTCTCTCAAGCCATGTCTAGCTTGGCCTTTTTACAATAAGTAAGAATCAAAACTTCTCCATTGACCAAAATGAACTTTATAAGCAAACATTTCTTACAGAAATTATGGAAAACTGAAAGACAGGAAGCTATTCCCAGGAAACAATTTAGGACAACATTTGCTAAGAATTGAAACAATACAGCCCATATAAAAACAAGTATTTTAACTAGGCTTAAGGAGAAAGGCTATGTTCCTATCATGAGTTCCATCATATCTTTAATTAATGTAATAGTTAAAGATCAGAGGAAAATTAATGTAATTGTACAAGAGGACATTAAGTAATACGTGGAAGCCACCTACCAGCGTGTCACTATTGTATGCTTGTGTGTAAACACGTCCATTTCTAGATAAGATTAAAAAGCGCTTCTCTGCACAAGCAATCTGTGTAACTCCAAGATTGGCAAGCCCTTCACACTGAATTGGACCACTCACATTAGCATAATATTTCCATCCTATTAACCCCCATGCAATGACTTCTTGCAAAGATCCCTGAAAGGGAATTGATTAAGAGAATAACATCACAAATATATCTTCATTAGAATGCACTTGGATCTCTTATTACTGCTTCAACTATTTTTTTTTCAGTTAGCTCCAGATTTATGCATTTAAAATTACCCAAACATACATCACAAAGGTTGTACACATATCTAGAAAAAGGAAGGGGATTTGGGACAACAAATCCCCAGCAATTATGTGAACGTGTCATATGACAAGAGGTTTATATTTATCTTCTTTGCACTTTGAGAAGTGCTTTAAATTTACTACTCAGTAGTATTTCACAACCTGGAAATTGGTATGCAGGTTCACAACCTTGAAGGCAGCAGTTGAATAAGAGAAGATACAAGGGACTTCATTTATGTTTGTTGATTTTGTGTAATTATTATAAGAAGGACCCAGAAGAGAAGCAGACAGAGGTTCAGCCCACACTCCAGTGCCTCCAAGTCTCCTATTCCTGCTGCAACTCCTCATCTCATTCCCTCCCACAAGCTTCTCCAGAAAGCCAGGTGACTCCAAAGAGTAGGCTCCAGTGCAGCATGATCAATAAGAAATTCAGAGTCCTCTGTATTGCACAACTGAGCTCCCCTCAGTTTCAACAGCTTTTGAAACCAAGGGGAGCTTCAAAAAGCTATTTGTGGTAAGACACAGGGAGAAGCTATCCAAAGTCAAAAAATACAGTGGGCCAGAATGAGCCCCTTGCATGAGCACCTCTTTGAATCTCAATCATTTTTTGGCTAATTTTTCATTTATCAATTAACTTTGCTTTATCAGCTGAAACCCCTTACTAGATAGCATATGCAAATTACCTTATGTGATGTTGGAGAACTGCACTGTGGTGGCATACAGGGAGTGGCTAGGCGATCTAAGTGAGCCATAATCACGACTGCTGTTTGCCTTAAATCAATTGCCAGCTCATTGTCCTGTGGCAATATTAGATACCTTAGGAAGTTTTCATTCGGACTTAGAGGGTAGGACAGCATCTTAAAATGAAAATGAAAAGCATTTAAAGCAAGCTCTCTCAACCCATGCCACATTATTAGGGTCATTTCAAAGGAATTTTGGATGAAGTAAACACTTCAGAGTTGTTAATACTTCAACAGGAGATACATTAGCTAACAACCATATTAGTGCAACACCTTTATTAAGCCGACTTAAAGGTCGGCCTAATAAAGATATAATGCTAATATGGATTTTTTTATTTTTCTTATGCCCAACACAGCTACCTTTTCTTTTTGTATTAGCTAATAAGTTATAGGTTTTACACTAGTTCCTATTGAAAAAGATAACCCCAATATCATAAAACTTCCTACTGGAAACCTCTGCTTGGGACATGATATAGAGCAGAGGTGGGAAACTTCAGGAGGTCTGGGGGCCATTTTCACACACACACCCTCTGCAAGCTGTACACACACACTCGTGGGTGCCAAAAGGAAGGGAAAAGGGAAAAAAAGAAAATGGCATCCAAAGCTACTATGGAACGCCCAAAGGTTCAGAATTAGCTTGAAAATAAGCTAATGTTGACCCTTTGGGGGTTCTGTAGTAGCTAGGGATGCAATTTTATTTGCAACAAAACATTAAACATTGTGCAGGATGCAGGCCACATGTTGCCCAGCCATGATGCACTGCGTAGATTATAGCTACAGATGCTAACAGAACTAGAGCCTCAGAACAATGAATATCTCCAGTCCAGAGCAACAGTTACTCAAATGTTTTCAGTTTTCATTTCAGCCTCTTTTATTTGCACTCATATCACAACTGATTGTAGGAGACTTACAAATGCATGTGAAATGCAACTTATAATGGGCACATTGCCTTAATTTAAACTAAACTTGAAGTATGCATGGTTGGTGATAATAATAACAACATTATTAGTTATTACATTTCTACACCACCTAATAGCCAAAGCTCTCTGGGCAGTTTTTGTTGTTCAGTCGTGTCCGACTCTTCGTGACCTCATGGACCATAGCACGCCAGGCCTTCCTGTCCTGCGCTCTTTCCCAGAGCGTGCTCAAGTCCATATACATTGCATCAGTGATGCTATCTAGCCATCTCATCCTCTGCCATCCCCTTCTCCTTTTGCCTTCAGTCTTTCCCAGCATCAGGGTCTTTTCCAGAGTTTTCTCTTCGCATTAGGTGGCCAAAATATTTGAGCTTCAGCTTCAGGATCTGTCCTTTCAATGAGCACTCAGGGTTGATTTCCTTGAGGATGGACTGATTTGACCTCCTTGCAGTCCAGGGGACTCGTAAGAGTCTTCTCCAGCACCACAGTTCGAAGCATCAATTCTTCGGTGCTCAGCCTTCCTTATAATCCAGCTCTCACAGCCATATGTTACTACTGGGAAAACCATAGCTTTGATTAGACGGACCTTTGTCAGCAAGGTGATGTCTCTGCTTCTTACTATGCTGTCTAGGTTAGCCATAGCTTTCCTCCCAAGAAGCAAGCGTCTTTAATTTCATGGCTACAGTCACCGTCTGCGGTGATCTTGGAGCCCAAGAAAATAAAATCTGTCACTGCTTCCATTTCTTCCCCTTCCATATGCCAGGAAGTGATGGGGCCAAATGCCATGAGCTTCGTTTTTTTAATGTTGAGTTTCAAACCAGCTTTTGCACGCTCCACTTTCACCCTCAACAAGAGGCTCTTGAGATCCTCTTCGCTTTCTGCCATTAGGGTGGTATCATCTGCATATCTGAGGTTGTTGATAATTCTCCCGGCAATCTTAATTCCGACCTGTGATTCATCCAACCCGGCGTTTCTCATGATGTACTCTGCATATAAGTTAAATAAGCAGGGTGACAATATGCAGCCTTGTCGTACTCCTTTCCCAATTTTGAACCAATCAGTTGTTCCATGTCCGGTTCTTACTGTTGCTTCTTGACCCTTGTACAGGTTTCTCAGGAGACAGGTAAGGTGGTCTGGTACCCCCATCTCTTTCAGAATTTGCCACAGTTTGTTGTGATCCACACAATCAAAGGCTTTAGCGTAGTCAATGAAGCAGAAATAGATGTTTTTCTGGAATTCTCTTGCTTTCTCCATGATGCAGCAAATGTTGGCGATTTGATCTCTAGTTCCTCTGCCTCTTTGAAACCCAGCTTGTACTTCTGGTAGTTCTTGGTTCACATGCTGCTGAAGCCTAGCTTGTAGGATTTTGAGTATCACCTTGCTGGCATGTGAAATGAGCGCAATTGTACGGTAGTTTGAACACTCTTTGGCATTGCCCTTCTTTGGAATTGGAATGTAAACTGACCTTTTCCAGTCTTGCGGCCATTGTTGAGTGTTCCAAATTTGTTGGCATATTGAATGCAGCACTTTAACAGCATCATCTTTTACGATTTTAAATAGCTCAGCTGGAATACTGTCATCTCCGCTAGCTTTGTTGTTAGTAATGCTTCCTAAGGCCCACTTGACTTCACTCTCGAGGATATCCGGCTCAAGTTCAGTGACCGCACTATCATGGCTATCAAGGACATTCATATCTTTCCTGTATAGTTCTTCTGTGTATTCTTGCCACCTCTTCTTAATCTCATCTGCTTCTGTTAGGTCCCTGCCTTCTTTGTCCTTTATCATGCCCGTCTTTGCACAAAACGCTCCCTTGAGATCTCCGATTTTCTTGAAGAGATCTCTAGTCTTTCCCATTCTGTTGTTTTCCTTGATTTCTTTGCATTGTTCATTTAAGAAGGCCCTCTTGCATCTCCTTGCTATTCTCTGGAACTCTGCACTCAGTTGGGTGTATCTTCCCCTTTCTCCCTTGCTTTTCGCTTCCATTCTTTCGTGAGCTACTTGTAAAGCCTCATCAGACAGCCACTTGGCTTTCTTGCATTTCTTTTTCTTTGGGATGGATTTCGTTGCTCCCTCCTGAACAATGTTACAGACCTCCGTCCATAGTTCCTCAGGCACTCTGTCTATCAGGTCTAATCCCTGAAATCTATTCCTCACCTCCACTGTATATTCATAAGGGATATGATTGAGGTCATACCTGAACGGTTTAGTGGTTTCCCCTATGTTCTTCAATTTAAGCTGAAATTTTGCAAGAAGCAGCTCATGATCTGAGCCACAGTCAGCTCCAGGTCTTGCTTTTACTGACTGTATGGAGCGTCTCCATCTTTGACTGCAAAGTACATAATCAATCTGATTTCGATATTGACCATCTGGTGATGTCCATGTGTAGAGTCGCCTCTTGTGCTGTTGGAAAAGAGTGTTTGCTATGATCAGCGTGTTCTCTTGGCAAAACTCTATTAGCTTTTGTCCTGCTTCATTTTGTACACCAAGGCCATGCTTGCCTGTTATCCCGGTGATTTCTTGACTTCCTACTTTAGCATTCCAATCCCCTATGATGAAGAGGACATCTTTTTTTGGTGTTAGTTCTAGAAGGTGTTGTAGGTCTTCATAGAACCCATCAACCTCAGCTTCTTCGGCATCACAACTGTGATGTTGAATGGTTTGCCTTGGATTCGTACTGAGATCATTCTATCATTTTTAAGATTGTACCCCAGTACTGCTTTTCCCACCCATTTGTTGACTATGAGTGCTACTCCATTTCTTCTAAGGGATTCTTGCCCACAGTAGTAGATTTGATGGTCACCTGAATTAAATTCGCCCATGCTTGTCCATTTTAGTTCGCTGATTCCCAAGATGTCGATGTTCAATTTTGCCATCTCATGTTTGACCACCTCCAGCTTACCTTGATTCATTGATCTTACATTCCAGGTTCCTAAACAATATTGTTCTTTACAGCATCGGATTTTCTTTTCACCACCAGACACATCCACAGCTGAGTGTCCTTTCGGCTTTGGCCCAGCCGCTTCACTCTTTCTGGCGCTACTTGGAAATTCCCTCTGCTCTTCCCCAGTAGTATATTGGACACCTTCCGACCTCAGGGGCTCACCTTCCAGCGTCATATCTTTTAGCCTTGTGATACGTTCCATGGGGTTTTCTTAGCAAGAATACTGGAGTGGGTTGCCATTTCCTTCTCCGGTGGACCACATTTTGTCAGAACTCTCTGCCATGACCTGTCTGTCTTGGGTGGCCCTGCACAGCATAGCTTATGGCTTCACTGAGTTATGCAAGCCCCTTCGCCACAACAAGGCAGTGATCCATGAAGGGGCTGGGCAGTTTACAAAAGATTAAAACCTCAAAAATTCAATATATAACATAATATAAAAACCATAATATTAACATTAATGAAACATTGTTTCAAGTGAGTGTATGTTGGATCACAGCCTAAATGAATACATCATAGAGGTACATACCTGAAGTTCTTCTTCAGTATTGTTTATCTCTTTGTTACAAATTATACTCTGAAACCTTTGCAGTAAAGGAAGGAGGGGGGCACTGGTTCCCTGTGCTGATCGTTCATTATCTGTTTCCCGTGTGCCATTGTCCCAAAGTTGAAGCAACAGCATGACAGCAGACAACATTTGGCTGGAAAAAATGGAGCCAAAGTTGAATGTGCTGTGAAAAAAATCTTACATAATCACCATTTCTGTTTCCCTCACTTTTTATAAGGAATTCCCCCATACCCCATTTTAAGCATGATGTAATATACACTGAAGTGTTCACATCACTATAAGCAGATCCTGAAATGAGAAATTCCTTGCATTAACTACCTTAGTGTGCCTCTCTGGACAGCCAATTCTAATAATATAGCAAGTGCCAAGTGTTGGTCTTGCAATGGAATGTTTCCTGATCCTTTTGAACCCGGAGCTCCATGGATGTCCCTAGTTGAAAAACACAAGTTATAAAAAGGATTATTATTCCAATACATGGAAGTAAAATCCATGTATTGGATTATTATGCAGTGTTTTTACACAAATCATTTTAAAAATATAGTTATTCCACACTGCTGATTCTTCTTTCCCAATTTCTTTATATACAAATAATGGATTGAATCTAGTTGTGTCATTCCGTTCACGGGAACAGCTCCATCAGTGAAATCAGGAAGGGTGACAGTTTCCCTTCTGCCCTGCAACCCCCCACATGCTCTTAAAACCTGCTCTGGAGGGCTGGAAAAACCCTGGAGCAGATTTTTTGATGGTATGGAGGGTTGAAAGGGGTAGGGGGAGAAAGCCTAATTGCACTGGTAGATTTCCACTAGTGCAATGGTATTTAAGCCTATTAATGCAACATTACTACCCCTCCATACTGACCTATATTTCCAGAATAAATATATATTCATACAAATAAATCCAGGGTATACAATTTCAAAAAATGAAAAGGGAGAAATATGACCCAGAGTTTACATTCACGCTATTGTAATTTCAAGACATTAATAAGTGACACCAAATTTTTAACTCCAGTTTCCTTAGAGTTATTCAAGCAAAGAACATAGAAATGAAAATCGTAATGCTAGAACTCCTCAAAAGAATCTTTAAACATTAAACCTTAAAATGTGGCCCAGGAGCAAGTTCAAACGATATTTAAAGAAGAAACTTACCCAGTTACAACAGACCTTAGAAATTTAGTTGCTCTCTCCACAACTTCCAGCCATACAGATGATACTGTTCCTTCATCAAAGAGTGATGCTTCTGGTAGTGCTCGCAGGGCATCAAGAGACTCTTGTAACAATTCACTGCAGAGATCTGCATCTTCACCTAACAATGTTATAACAATGTTATATTGTTAGCTATGGTAGGATATTTTATAATACAGGAAATACAGTGTAACTTGTCAAAACTGATCTGCAAACACACACTTGGAATTCTGCCAATAAATTGAAAAGCCACATCACGGCATCTATAAAATGGGAAGAATAATGATCTACCTTCAAGGGGGCAGAGGGAGAATGAGGATAAAACACAAAGCATTTTGCAAACTAAGGCCAGAAGTCAAAGAACCACAAAACTAGTTCTGCAGACCCAAGCAGGCTTTGGGCTTGAGCTTCTCAAATAGCAGCCCCCTCTCATCCTGCTGAATAGCAAATTCATTTGGGGCTGAGGGGACTTCCAAAAACTAACTGAGTTACAAAGACTCACCAGGTCTGCACAACTTCTCAAGTAGCTCTTTGGATCCACAGTCTGGAAGTGCTATATAAATACAAGTCACTACCTCTCATCCTCAGAGCTGTGTCTGCAACATGGAAATGAAAACTGGGACCTATTTAACAGAGTTGTCACCGAGAGGCATACTGCCTTGACACTTAGGAATGAGCACGGTCCATAACACTAAGACTGAAATGCTACAAAAGCTTCCCTGGATGTAGGTCTCACTGAACTCAAAGGGACTTACCTCTGAGTAAATATGCATAAGATTGCACTGTAATTTCACCCTAAATTCACCCTAAATGAAAACACCATAGTTGGAAGAGAAACCTATTACCAGTATGGTGGGGAAACCAAGTTAATCAGATGCACAGCATCATCCAACTGTACCTGATCTCCAAGCTCTCCGTAGGAACGCAAACGCAAATGAAAGGGCAGCTCTGGATCCTACACGGGCAAGACCTTCTACACCTTTGCCTACAGGTCTGGGACTGTACAAAAAAAACTGATTAGAGAAGCACGTAAGCCTTGTTTAAACAAAACATCTACACAAACATCCTTTAAAACATTAAAACCCAGGAATCAAATCTAACTGTCCCCAAAAAATCCAAACAACGCACTAACATCTCCGGTATATTGGCAGGAAACAGCTGTATTATCACACTATAGTCCGTAAGATGCATAACACATTTATATTCATGTCCATTCAAAATCAAGATTATAAGCTGCTAACACTTCTTCATACTGAGAAACAAAAGACTAGTGAAATTCCTGCATTGAGCAGGGGGTTGGACATGATGGTCTTATAGGCCCCTTCCAACCCTACTATTGAACAGCTCTGACTGAAAGAAGAATGCCAGACAACAGTACAAAAAGGTTAGGGGACGAAAGAGTCTTTGAACTAGTCTTTACCTTTTCTTGTCCACAGCAGGCAGAGGAATATTGCTGCTTTTCCACTTAACCTTGACATTATCCTGAAGAACAGTCCTATTTAGCGCAATAAAATAGCGTTCTAAGATAGCAAGCCTCTGTTTTAGCCTCAGAGCAGAGAGCGTTGTTGTGGCAGTTCTCTTGGCTAGTGCTTGCTGCTCCTTCACCAGGACATAAAGGCACTCTTTTAGCTCATTCACATCTAGAACACAAGAACATTAGTCATCTAATGCATTCAGCACAATGTATAGAACTGTCCAAAAACTGAACACAGCTTGAATTCAATCATTGGCATTCGCAGGCATTCTCAGACACTGACCAGACCCAAATCTTAATTTCAGCAAGGTAATTTCATCACATGGCTTCAGACTATCGAGTTAATTACTACTCTTTCTTTAAGATCTATTTTATAAGGAGCAAGTTTCAGCAGGACTCCATGAATGAAAATGAGTATCTGGATAGACATTACTTGAAGTTAAGTAGCTTATTTTACATGTACTTGTCAATTAGAATTAATCATAGGTACAGAATGAAATTTACTGTGTAGGTGTACTTTGAGTGTAGTAATTGCTTTTCATATTAGCTAGCTTTTTTTTCCTAGACAAATTAAGAAATCTGTGTTTTCTAAGCTCCTACTGATATCAACGACACCAGTGGCATGTTCACTGTTAGTGGCCAGTGATATACTCAGGACATAACAAAGCCATCTATCTGGTAGGCTTTAAGTGCCACAACAACTACAAAACAAGAACAAAAACAAATGAGCTTAATTATCTGTTCTGTATGTTGGGTCAAGTCCAATCAAGCGCATACTGCAGTACATATTTGCCCCACTTGGAGTAGTTTTGCCTCTAGTGCAGAGGTCAAGATGTTCTGAACTGCCATCATCTCTGGCTATTGATGATGCTGGCTGCGGCTGAAGGGAGTTGTAGTCGAAACCATCTGGAGGGCACCAGGTTACCTACCTCTGCTTTAGTGTAACTGAGCCAAACAGCACTGTAATGCTGGACAGGCAGGCAGGAGCCTAGGCCTGAGCCCCTGCCAAAGCCAGAATGACTTACCACAAGTTTCTACTATTTATGCCTTATGGCACTTATGCTGTACATTGGACACCCATGAACTACAAAATTAGGGTTATTGTTGTTGTTTTAAGTGTGACTGTAATTATCACTTCTACATAGTAATTTTGTGTGTTCACATTTTTATTTTGTCTGTCATTGTATGTCTGCACTAAATTGAATATATAAGCTACTATTTGAGGGGAAAAAAGGCATAAAAATGCAGTTTTACAGTCAGATTTGTCGCCAGAATTATTTGCACTATACTGAGCTATAACAGAGAAGTAAGCACTTGTTCAGGTTGTACATTTTGGTTCAAAACGCAGGTCTCTAGGACACTTACACCAATTCCCAAATGTTTTAAGAGTAGATATTAAAGGACACAGTTTCAATTCAGCAATGACCTACCATAAAGCCTTCACACTGGACCGCACTCATTTCACTAATGATTTTTTTCTGCAACTGTCTCATCCAAAATTAAAGTGCTCTAAAATTATACAGAAGCTTTTTATCTTTGGCAGATCCTGAAAGCAGCATGGGGATGAGAAAGAGTACTTGCATTTCATATGCTGATACTAATTATCTTAGTTTCCTAGTACTTGTGAAGTAGCACTTAAAAGTTGCAGAACAGGACCCAAGATTGCAGACTATACAAACATGTTCATAAATTTAAGAAGATACCACAAGAAAAGAAACAAGAAGGGAGTCTTGATTTGTTGCTTATCCTGCATGCATATATATATATATATATATATATATATATAAACACCAGCTGAGAATTGAACCTATTACTACCCAGAGGACAAAGAAAAAAATGTGAAGGCAGAAAATGAAACTTCCTCAAGTCTTTATAGATCTTCCATAGGATCTATAGGATCCTATGAAATAGGATCCTATAGGATATGTTATCAGCCTCTTGACCCCCAGATCCTATTACCCCAGTCATTTTAGTAGGGACACATCACAACTATTCTTTGATGAGCTTCCGCCAGGCTTTAAAAACCTGGCTGTTCAGACAGGCATTTGGGGTGAGTTAGGGTTTTTTAGAGCAATGTTGTTTTGTTATATTGTTTTTTTCAGTTGATTAAGCCTCGTGTGGCGCAGAGTGGTAGGCGGCAGTATTGCAACCGAAACTCTCCCCACGACCTGAGTTCGATCCCAGCGGAAGCTGGGTCCCAGGTAGCCAGCTCAGTTCGACTCAGCCTTCCATACTTCCGAGGTTGGTAAAATGAGTACCCAGCTTGCTGGGGGAAAGGTAGTCATGACTGGGGAAGGGAATGGCAAACCACCCCGCCATAGTCTGCCATGAAAATGCCAGCGAAAGCGGTGTCCCTCTAGGAGTCAGCAATGACTCGGTGCTTGCACAGGAGGAACCTTTCCTTCATGTAAATTTGATATTAGTATTGTACGCCGCCTAGAGTGACTGGGTAGCCGGCCAGATGGGTGGCTAATATATCTAATAAATAAATACTATCAGCCCAGTAGTTTGTTGTTGTTGTTCAGTCGTTCAGTCGTGTCCGACTCTTCGTGACCCCATGGACCATAGCACGCCAGGCCTTCCTGTCCTGCACTCTCTCCCGGAGCGTGCTCAAGTTCATATTCATTGCATCCGTGATGCTATCTAGCCATCTCATCCTCTGCCGTCCCCTTCTCCTTTTGCCTTCAGTCTTTCCCAGCATCAGGGTCTTTTCCAGGGAGTTTTCTCTTCGCATTAGGTGGCCAAAATATTGGAGCTTCAGCTTCATTATCTGTCCTTCCAATGAGCACTCAGGGTTGATTTCCTTTAGGATGGACTGATTTGACCTCCTTGCAGTCCAGGGGACTCGTAAGAGTCTTCTCCAGCACCACAGTTCGAAAGCATCAATTCTTCGGCGCTCAGCCTTCCTTATAGTCCAGCTCTCACAGCCATACATTACTACTGGGAAAACCATAGCTTTGATTAGACGGACCTTTGTCGGCAAGGTGATGTCTCTGCTTCTTACTATGCTGTCTAGGTTTGCCATAGCTTTCCTCCCAAGGAGCAAGCGTCTTTTAATTTCATGGCTACAGTCACCGTCTGCGGTGATCTTGGAGCCCAAGAAAGTAAAATCTGTCACTGCTTCCATTTCTTCCCCTTCTATATGCCAGGAAGTGATGGGGCCAGATGCCATGATCTTAGTTTTTTTAATGTTGAGTTTCAAACCAGCTTTTGCACTCTCCTCTTTCACCCTCAACAAGAGGCTCTTGAGATCCTCTTCGCTTTCTGCCATTAGGGTGGTATCGTCTGCATATCGGAGGTTGTTGATAATTCTCCCGGCAATCTTAATTCCGACCTCTGATTCATCCAACCCGGCATTTCTCATGATGTACTCTGCATAGAAGTTAAATAAGCAGGGTGACAATATGCAGCCTTGTCGTACTCCTTTCCCAATTTTGAACCACTCGGTTGTTCCATGTCTGGTTCTTACTGTTGCTTCTTGACCCTCGTACAGGTTTCTCAGGAGACAGGTAAGGTGGTCTGGTACTCCCATCACTTTAAGAATTTGCCACAGTTTGTTGTGATCCACACAATCAAAGGCTTTAGCGTAGTCAATGAAGCAGAAATAGACGTTTTTCTGGAATTCTCTTGCTTTCTCCATGATGCAGCGAATGTTGGCGATTTGATCTCTAGTTCCTCTGCCTCTTCGAAACCCAGCTTGTACTTCCGGTAGTTCTCGGTTCGCATACTGCTGAAGCCTAGCTTGTAGGATTTTGAGCATCACCTTGCTGGCATGTGAAATGAGCGCAATTGTGCGGTAGTTTGAACACTCTTTGGCGTTGCCCTTCTTTGGAATTGGAATGTAAACTGACCTTTTCCAGTCTTGTGGCCACTGTTGAGTGTTCCAGATTTGTTGGCATATTGAATGCAGCACTTTAACAGCATCATCTTTTAGGATTTTAAATAGCTCGGCTGGAATACTGTCATCTCCGCTAGCTTTGTTGTTACTAATGCTTCCTAAGGCCCACTTGACTTCACTCTCTAGGATGTCCGGCTCAAGTTCAGTGACCGCACTATCATGGCTATCAGGGACATTCAGATCTTTCCTGTATAGTTCTTCTGTGTATTCTTGCCACCTCTTCTTAATCTCATCTGCTTCTGTTAGGTCCCTGCCTTCTTTGTCCTTTATCATGCCCGTCTTTGCACAAAACGTTCCCTTGAGATCTCCAATTTTCTTGAAGAGATCTCTAGTCTTTCCCATTCTGTTGTTTTCCTCGATTGCTTTGCATTGTTCATTTAAGAAGGCCTTCTTGTCTCTCCTTGCTATTCTCTGGAACTCTGCATTCAGTTGGGTATATCTTCCCCTTTCTCCTTTGCTTTTCGCTTCCCTTCTTTCCTCAGCTACTTGTAAAGCCTCATCAGACAGCCACTTGGCTTTCTTGCATTTCTTTTCCTTTGGGATGGATTTCGTTGCTGCCTCCTGAACAATGTTACGGACCTCCGTCCATAGTTCCTCAGGCACTCTGTCTATCAGGTCTAATCCCTGAAATCTATTCCTCACCTCCACTGTATATTCATCAGGGATATGATTTAGGTCATACCTGAACGGTTTAGTGGTTTTCCCTACGTTCTTCAATTTCAGCCGAAATTTTGCAAGAAGCAGCTCATGATCTGAGCCACAGTCAGCTCCAGGTCTTGTTTTGACTGACTGTATGGAGCTTCTCCATCTTTGGCTGCAAAGGACATAATCAATCTGATTTCGATATTGACCATCTGGTGACGTCCATGTGTAGAGTCGCCTCTTGTGCTGTTGGAAAAGAGTGTTTGCTATGATCAGCATGTTCTCTTGGCAAAACTCTATTAGCTTTTGTCCTGCTTCATTTTGTACACCAAGGCCATGCCTGCCTGTTATCCCGGTGATTTCTTGACTTCCTACTTTAGCATTCCAATCCCCTATGATGAAGAGGACATCTTTTTTTGGTGTTAGTTCTAGAAGGTGTTGTAGGTCTTCATAGAACCGATCAACCTCAGCTTCTTCGGCCTCAGTGGTTGGGGCATAGACTTGAATTACTGTGATGTTGAATGGTTTGCCTTGGATTCGTACTGAGATCATTCTATCATTTTTAAGATTGTACCCCAGTACTGCTTTTCCCACCCTTTTGTTGACTATGAGTGCTACTCCATTTCTTCTAAGGGATTCTTGCCCACAATAGTAGATATGATGGTCACCTGAATTAAATTCGCCCATGCCTGTCCATTTTAGTTCGCTGATTCCCAAGATGTCGATGTTCAATCTTGCCATCTCATGTTTGACCACCTCCAGCTTACCTTGATTCATTGATCTGACATTCCAGGTTCCTAAACAATATTGTTCTTTACAGCATCGGATTTTCTTTTCACCGCCAGACACATCCACAGCTGAGTGTCCTTTCGGGTTTGGCCCAGCCGCTTCACTCTTTCTGACGCTACTTGGAAATACCCTCTGCTCTTCCCCAGTGATCCCTTCATGGATCACTGCCTTGTTGTGGCGAAGGGGCTTGCGTAACTCAGTGAAGCCATAAGCTATGCCGTGCAGGGCCACCCAAGACGGACAGGTCATGGCAGAGAGTTCTGACAAAATGTGGTCCACTGGAGAAGGAAATGGCAACCCACTCCAGTATTCTTGCCAAGAAAACCCCATGGAACGTGTCACAAGGCTAAAAGATATGACGCCGGAAGATGAGCCCCTCAGGTCGGAAGGTGTCCAATATGCCCAGTAGTTACTTCCTTACTAAATCAAGAACCATTCTGGTTCAATCTTGGGAAGACTCAATGGTCAAACTAGACATTACAGTGGAGTCCATAACAGGATTTCCCATCTCTTCGAGAAAAAGCTAAGGTGTTATGCCTGAACTGGATTAGGAACATGGTGCTTGTGATGGGGACATAACCTTTCTTTCTCCTTCCCCATGCCATTTTCACATATTAAATCACTCTCTAGCTGCTGTTGGCCCTGTTAGAGAAAATATATAAGATGATGCATTTTGCCCCCACCCCCAAACAAGGCAAATACCAGCGGGGGTAGATTCAGGTCAGGAAAACAGCATGGAAGAAACAGTTAAATTCTCCCTTCCCCCAGCAACATGGTCTCAATTTAGTTCAACTTTCCCCACAGTTTCTTTTAAAATAAACAAAGAGATAGGGGATCCTATCACAAGTTTATTAAGTCTCATCTAGTTTGACCTTGGAAGCACTGGCTATCTGACAAGCACTGAACAGCATCTCAGTTAATCTTGGGTAACTGATTTTTAAGCAACCCCACACCTCACAGTATTTGTCTAGAACAGCTTAGATTTGTCTGAATCTGAACAAGGTTCACCACCATTAAGAAAATCTTCTTGTAATGTTCAGTGAATATCTTTAGGTTATGTAGATCTGTTTCATGTATAATCATGAAGTTGAAAGTGTGTGTGTGTGTGTGTGTGTGCGCGCGCGCGCACGCATGCACACACACGCATCCGTCCATCCCCCAAACTTGTCAGGTGACTACAGAATTTATCTCTCCTTGTTCTCCTTCACCAAGATGTATGCAGCCCTACTACTCATCATTGCTACCTAACCCAGGAGAATCAACAAAGCATTAAATAAACGGAATCCTTGTAGAAGGCCTGTTCTGGTCATGTCATGTTCATATTCTTTGCAAATGTGTGGTGTCTTTTTACAAACATCATAAATAAACCAGAATTAGAATTATTAGCAGTTACACTCTTCTGCCATGCCAATGTGTTGCAATCCAAACCGATTCCTGGTTTCTAAGATACTCATTCATGATTTTGCTTAATGGAAAGGAATAGACATGGCATGTAACATCTACTAAACTAGATCAGGAAGTATGTAGGATTTTCTTTGAATTTGGTGCAGTTAACACAAACTTTGAAGTAAGTCCTTTACAAAGCCTTTTTCAAAACATTCAATAAAATGTAATTGTTTAACTACTGCAAAACAAATCAGAGCCAGCTTGTTTGTTGCTGTAACCATATAGCACTTCCAGACTTTTATTTTGTAAACAAAACCCCAAGGGAACATACTGCAGCACATGGTCATTTGCAAGTCAGCATTTTGTAACAGCGATTCCTGCCCAATATCAGCAGCTTGCCCTGTTGCTCGAGACTTACTATGAACAGCCCAGCTGTGTGTGTTGATTCTTCTTGCCCTCTCAAAAGGCATTTTGTAGCCTTTTCTAGAGGCCACTATACGTTGCAAATATCCCTCAACACCAATCTCTACTCTCAGGTTTTTAACAGCTGCCTTTTGATAATTATTTACACAGAAACCTTATGTGAAGTGTCAAAACACTTTTCACCACCCTCTGTTGGCCACCATACACACATGCTTAGCTTTGACCCATTTCCCAGTTCACTAATGGCCAACAATAAGAGAAACTTATTGGTTAGCCAAAACAGACAACACAGAGAAGAACTATTGCTATAATAAAATGCAGACAGAACCATTAGATTATAAATGTTCTGAGAAGGGACCAACTAAATCACTGCAGAGGATATCATTTAGCATACTCTTGATACGAAATTGTAAGTGGTAGGTAGTAGGAAAGCTATTCAGAAAAACTAATCAGGGCAGTATTGTTTGCTAAATGAAATACTGAAGAAGCCTACAACCAATCTTTTCAAAGCAAAGCTGCATAAACATCACACAGCCTCAACACACTTTTTAAAAAGTGAAGACAATGAGCTGGTTGCACCATGGCAACCTAATTTTTTTGACCCCTACATTTGAGTCCTTAAAATATTCACAGCAATAAAAGCAATTCACATGACACATTAAAAGCAATTCAAACTATTTTCATTAGTTAATTCCCAAATCCCCAGCAAATCAAAGAATCAAGACTGAAACCTGCTAAATGTGTAACTTCCAGAAAGTACCTTAGAAAAAAGTATCTGAGTGGATTACTATATTTTGATTCATTATCTTGACCATAGGTTATAATATAATGCAACTAGACTTAGGGTTGGATCCAGACTTAGTCACACTTAAGAGTAAACCCACTGAAATAAATAGGACTTAAATTAGTCACAACTAAGTCTGGATACAATTCACAATGTGGGAGACGTGTGAGCAGAATCTTCTACAGTTTTTAAAAAAGGTAATCAAAGCCTCTATTACACCACCTGTATGTTTTCTTGTTGTAAGCCTGGCTTTTTTGGCTCATAGGAGCATCAGCCAGTTTCCCTAGTGACTTAAGGGTAGGTGCTCACTTGCTACCGCCAGATAGTAATACCTGCTAATACCTGGCCCTGCCACTTAGCTGAAATCCAAAGTAGCACATGCCCATTGCCCTAGCAATAAGACCAGGAACCACCACTGCACTGGGTCTGACAGCAACAAGACAGTTTGGACCTATAAATGCCAATTATGGGTACAGGATAATTCAACCTAATAGTTTAGTATTCAGTAATGGCTATTCTTGGTTATACTAGGATCATTTTAGTGATAATTTGCCCCCTGAAAACTAGAAATTGTAAATAAAAAAACCCTTTATCCTTGGCAGAATAAAGATTCCCTATTTAAAAAAATTAAGTTTTTAATTGGAAATTTATTTAATTCAGAAGTAGATTTTAGTGGCTAGTGTCACATTCCTGCGATCCTTTCACAATCAACACAAGCGCAGATTTTAGGAAAGTCTCAGACTGCATAGAACCTGCTAATCCACACTTCTACTAATATCAACAGAGGAGACGGAAGCGGAGCTTAGAATGCGACGGACCCTAGCATTCCTCAAGTAATGCCCCTTGCCCTCTTCCGAAACTTGAGTTTTCATAGTAGAGGAATGGGGGAGCCGTTCAGGCTGGGCCATCTGTATCTCAAGGTCATGGGATGAAAGTCTCGCCATATCTGGGCTCACCAAGGAGAGTGCCTTCCTCTGCTCTTGCTGTTCCTATCCTGATTCTGAATCTGAGCTGCCAGATATCTCCACATGCTCAGATTCATTCCTGACAGCTATATATGTGTAAGCCGCTTTTAACTGGGACCCCAGTTCTAAAAACCATGTACTTAGAACCAGAAGTTTTGATAGAATTTACTTGTAAATGTTTCTAAGATTGTAGCCTCAATCTATTAAATAGGCTATACAAGTAACCTACTACCTTTTGGCAAATTTGCTTCAAGGAACCCATAGAAGATGCAATTACAGCTGCTACGATAATTGCTTACAATGTCTCCATGAAACTACTTTGGTAATTGTAACCACTGTGTGCACTACTTTTGAAGTGATTTCCTAATGCAATTTGTAGCAGCAGAAGCAGCAAGAGGAACCAAAATACCATGTAGCTTAAAGAGGGCCCCTTCTCTCCTCACAAATCAAAGACTTCATGGGCTGCTCAATCACAACACTAGTTAGAAAACCTGTCTTTTACTTATTAACAGAACTGATACTGACTATAGATGCACATACTGAGTGTTTTTCCTTTACTTTACTGTCATGGAAGTAAAACACTCAGTTGAAGCCCATTTAGTATTTTAATCTGCTAGCAAGGTCAATCATAACTGTAAAATTGGTATTAAAGGCGCTTTGGACATCGTGAAACAAATACAAGACATGAGGAACAATTGCTTTACAACTAGGGACGCTGTTTCTATCCCAGCCAAGATCCTGGGTTCATCTTGCTAACTTGGGTATTAAGCCATTTTCCAGAAAGTGTGTACCAAGCAGTCTCTTTCATAAAACATGGGCGCAAAACAAATAACCTTAGAACTCCTTAAAACCAAAGTGTAGTATCCAGTTAACCTCTCCCGCCAACAGAACAGCTTCTGAAGGATTGGAGGACTCTTCAAAGCAGATTTTGGGTGGATGCAGAGGCTGAGAAAACCTTTCTCTTGCCTTCCCCATGCCGTTTTCCTTGATTATATCACCACTTAGCTGCTGTTGGCTCTGTTAACAGAAAACATACAGACATGGGGGGGGGATTCCTGTTGTGCAGGTGAATGTTCAGTTGTGCAATATTGGATTTCTCCTGAAGTAATTTATAACAGAGAAGAAGCAGACAAAATAGTATAAAAGTAGCAAAATAAAGGACTAAGTTTATGATCTTCATAGTTTGGCTTAGGTGGTAGTACAAAGTAAGGCACAAGACTTCGTGTTTCAAAAGCCTTTTGTTCAGGCCATTTCAAGAATCCAACATGACACTAGAGATGTAATGCTTCCATTCTTTTCACAATCACTCATCACCACCAACTGCCACCATCAATTGACAGACAGTCCTCTTAGCAATTCTTTTGCATAACTTTGGTTATTAGCTAGCTGCCTTGAACATACTAATGGAAAGGCAGGATGTAAACCAAAGTTAAATTAAGACCTCCAGGAGCTACAAGCAGACTAGACAGAATATAAAAATACTTCGGATAAGGCCTGATCAGGGATCACTGTGTGTGGCAGACAGGATTAAACAAAGGAAATGCAAATTAAAACATATCCAGGAAGGATGACTTTGCTTTGCTGGCCATTCCCCACAAAGGTATCTGGCCCTTTTGAAATGGAAGCCAGTACAGCCAAGCTGGCCCAACCTTAGCAATCATGGTCAACACAAGGTAGGTTCATCATATACATTAATACCAAATTAAGGTAGTCAAGTACCTATCAGTTTGAAAATGGAACTGGGACACTCAAAACTAAGGTAGTGGATTCTGTGTACTTGGGGGATTCTCTAAGTATGCAAAGGTATATAGGTTTGTAAATTAAGATTTGTTTTTTTAAAACAGCCAGACAACAACTTGTGAGCTTCTAGGACCTATGGAATGTTAGGACAAAACAAGAAAACTGGATTGGGGGTGGGGGCAGAAAAATATTAGGCTGCTCAAGCACAGTTTTCTGGAAAGAAGGGGATTTCCCTTTCAGAGGTTGAGGATACATCCCAACATTTTGTTGCAGCGGTCCCAGTTGTTTCTTCTAATAGTGAACTTGCATGGTTGAGAACCGATCTGCTGGGAAACAAAATGGGACTGCCCAAAAGTAAAGTAGTATTTTCTACATACTCGGAAGATTCCATGCAGAAGTACCATAGTTTGTAAATTAAAAGGAAAAAATGTTTGTTTCTTTTTAAAAATGACCTAACAAGAACCTATGAATAGAATCTGAAGCCTCTGCTATAGAAACACAGGACCTTGCTGACAAATACTACATTGCACAATACCACAAAACACTAAACTCCACATTATTATTTTTTCAATGGGAACATCTTACCACGGTATCCTCCTGGACCGCCTGGAGGGGATGGGCATTGGAGACACTGTATTGCGGTGGTTCCGGTCCTTCCTCTCCGGCAGGTACCAGAGGGTAGCACTGGGAGAGGAGGTTTCGGACCCGTGGCCACTTACTTGTGGGGTGCCACAGGGTTCCATCCTCTCCCCAATGCTATTTAACATCTATGTGAAGCCGCTGGGGGCTATCATCAGGAGGTTTGGGGTGCAGTGTCATCAATATGCGGATGACACGCAGCTCTACCTCTCATTCAAATCTTCACCAAGGTTGGCTGTAGAATCCCTGTCCAAATGTCTGGAGACGGTGAGTGGCTGGATGGGGAGGAATAAGCTGAAGCTGAACCCTGACAAGACCGAGGTACTTTTGGTGGGAGACAAGAGGAGGCTGGGGGATGTTGACCTGGTGTTGAATGGGGTATGGCTACCCTTGAAAGACCAGGTCTGCAGCCTGGGGGTCATTTTGGACTCCCAGCTGTCCATGGAGGCTCAGGTGTCAGCTGTGAGCCGGACAGCGCTGTATCAACTCCATCTGATACGGCGGCTGCGCCCCTTCCTTCCCGACCATCTGCTCCCATCGGTAGTACATGCCCTGGTCTCCTCTCGTTTAGACTACTGCAATGCGCTCTACGTGGGGTTACCCTTGAAAACGGTTCGGAAGCTGCAGCTGGTACAGAACGCGGCGGCTCGCCTGATTAAAGGCAGCCGCCGGCGAGATCACATCACTCCAGTGCTGAAGGAGTTGCACTGGTTACCAGTTGTTTTCCGGGGCAAATTCAAGGTGTTGGTTTTGACCTTTAAAACCCTATATGGTTCCGGCCCAGCCTATCTTAAGGAGCGCCTCCAGCAACACCAGACAGGCCGCTTAACAAGATCAGCCTCGGATGGCCTTCTCTCTGTCCCATCAGCCAGGACAGCTAGACTGGTGGGGACGAGGGAGAGGGCCTTCTCTGTGGTGGCCCCCACTCTGTGGAACTCCCTCCCTAGGGAACTCCGTCATGCCCCCTCTTTAATGAGCTTCTGTCGTGCATTAAAAACGTGGTTGTTCAGGCAGGCATTTGGGGTGGGTTAGGGTATTTAAAAAAAAAATATATGGTAAAATTTTATTGTTTTAAATTGTTTTATGGTGGGTTGTACATCGCCCAGAGTGGCTGGGTGACCAGTCAGATGGGCGATTAATAAATTTAATAAATAAATAAATAAATAAATCTTACCCGGCTGTTTGCCCCAAACCCAACTCTCAACAATTGATTTGGCTCTATAGGTAGGTAATGGTGTATCTTCTTCATCTTTCCTTTCTTTGTCATTCTGATCTTCCTTCTTTGATCCAGTCTGACCCTCAGTGCTTTCATCTACAGAAGTTAAAAAAACAAAAACAAATGTAACTGTATAAATTTCTTTCTTTCACAAAATCAATCCCTTTTGCATCAAAGAATGTCTCAGTCCCAGTGCTGAAAAGGTCATTCTATGTTCTCAGATACACTCTAATATCATCAATGCATGGAGGAGGAGGAGGAAAAGAAGCACTAATTTAACTACCACAGGTGCTACAGCTTCTGTTTCACTGGGTAAAACTGTGACCTCTCCTACTTAGAAACCTGTAACTTATTGTTAAACTGTGTTCTGAAAGTGAAAATTTCTATTCCATACACAAACTGGAAGTCATACCACTACCATTTTATTACATATTAATTTCCCAATTAATCAGATTTCATATTTTGTATATAAGTTACTTTCGTGTATAATGTACTCAGCACAAGCTAAAGAGCAAC
Source organism: Heloderma suspectum (assembly GCF_057233095.1). Classification (NCBI taxonomy): domain Eukaryota; kingdom Metazoa; phylum Chordata; class Lepidosauria; order Squamata; family Helodermatidae; genus Heloderma; species Heloderma suspectum. The sequence goes on along the minus strand of NC_139460.1, from coordinate 121,256,741 downwards.
TGTTTGTTGTCTCATTTCCAGTCTGACAAGCAATATATTAACAGATTTACACTGAATTTAAGTAGCCAGTGCACAACGCTTTTTAAAGATATTTTAACACTCCAGTTTGTAACCAGCTTGCATATAAGTTGGATTTCCTGCCCATTGCTAAACCTATAATCTTTCCCATTCCCTGGCTTTTAAGTAAAGCAATGGATCTAAAACTGAAACAGATAAATATGATGGCTGGGATAAGCAATGTTTTGGAACTTGAATTGTATGCATATATGCATTAACCGTGGTCAGGATCCAAACAGCTACAAAATCCATTGCATGAACTGAAGAAGTTTTTTTACTTGACTTTCTCCAGAAGAAGCAGCAGCAAAACTGAAATATCTGCAGTTCCTCCTTCCCCCCAAAAAGAAGACAGAATATTACATGGGCTACTGCAAGTCCTTTGAGCACCTTAAGTAGGTCCTTGGATCCAAATGAACATAAACATGCAGATCTGTATAAATCCTGATTGCAATGGAAGAGGGCACATTATAATGCTAAGTATTACATTTTATGGCTGTTTTTATATATCTTTTATATTTACCTATTCCTGTGCTGTTTGTTGTTTTATTGTATTTTATTCTTTTAAATTGTATTTTATTATTTTAACCATTTGAAACTGCCCAGAGAATGCCTGTTATTGGGCAGATTAAAGTAAATGAATAAAATAAATAATTAACATCTACTGTATTAGGTATTCTTTTCCTTTGACTTCAACTCTCAGAAAAACTTCCCAATATCATAATTGGTACAAGTATTTATCTGAATTCTAATATTCAGAAAAGACAAGCTATGCTAATGAGAATCACTCCACCTGTAACTGGCAGAGGAGAAAGGAAGAGTGTTTGACACGTAACCTCTAAATACAAGGCTAAATCTACTGCCAAAATGTTAATTGTATACTTCCCAGAAAGGTTTTATTTCTCATCCAAAGTTCATATGCCCAACTCACCCACATGGACGTACAATAATGATAGCCCATGGGTTAAACCATGGGCTGTTGGGGATGAGTGGGAGAAAGCAGGCGCGCTACCTGCAGCGTGCCAGGTACTTCTACTTTAATCAGCAACCTTGGATCAGCTCCTTCGTAGGCTGTTGAGCATGACGTCTTAACCTAGACCAATGGGTTGTTTAGGGATAACTGCTGGGTTATTTAGCCCCTACTCCTGGTTCTGACATCACACTCAACAACCTATGAAGGAACCAATCGTGGGCTGTTGAATAAAAGCAGAAGTGGTGGGCATGTAGGAGACAGCACACTTGGTCTCTCCTACTTCTGGACAATAACCCATAGGTTGTTTAATTCATGGCTTGTCGCTGTGTGCAACCCACGTCAATACATCCACAGGTCACATTTATCCCGATTAGCATATGTGTAATTGACATTCTAATGACTAAAGGATTAGTAACTTGAGTACAAACCTTCCAATGTACACACACATTCTCCTGCCAAGTTTAGATTCTGAAGGATTCAGTAGGATTGGTATGAATCTGAGAAAGGAAGCTGTACTGTGGGCGTGCTTCAGTAAAGTTTTTCTCAGATAGGCTTAATTGAAATTAGGGTGATTTCTATTTTAGGTAGTAGCATGTTATCCATTTTGATCTGAAGTAACCCCCACAGGGCAAAATGGGGCTTACTCCCAGGTAAGTGTGAGTACGATTGCAGCCTTATGCTGTTGTCAGAAAGGGCTTTCCACATCCACTTAATATCCTTGCAAGATTTTTTAATATTCCATTTCCAACATGTTAAAGCAGATAACGACAGTAAAAAAAAACTTAAGAAAAATTAAAATTGTAATATTCCTTTACACCAAGGGTGGGCAACTGTGGGAGGCATGTGGGCCATTCCCCCCGCCCCCAAACAGGCCACACATAAACACATTCTGTGGGCACCAATATATATGTGGCATCCATAGTGGCTACAGAGTGCCCAAAGGGTCCAAGCAAAATCTGACTCCTCAGGCACGCCAAAACAGCTACAGTGTGTTAAAAGTGTTACATTTAGCTTGGAAACAAGGTTTTTTTTTTAACCTTTAGATGTTCCGTTTCCACTACAGATGCCAATTAACACCCCCCAAAAAAACTTTGGAGGGTGGCCACATGAGGGAACAGCTGCATGCAACTCATTGTCCACCTCTTGGCCACCCTGCTTTACACCAAGTACTGCACCTTAACATCCCCCCAAATTTATTTACAGAAACAGTCTAGAAAACTATTCTCTTCTAATGTGATCTAATGATTTATAAAAACACAAAGCATAAAACCAAACACCTTCATTTAAAATACCAAGGCCTAAAACTGAAAAAGTAAGCTTGGCATGTATTCTAACAGTAAGGAGCAGATTATAAAGCAACCATACAAAGAGACTAATAGAAAGATTAGAAAGCAGTAACTCCTAAATCTTGGTGAATCCTCTGTATTCATTACAAAAGAAACCCTCAAGTAAAATTCATCCCATTGGTCTTTACTGAACTGAAGCACTGCTTCATTAATATACAGATTAATGAAACTCACCTTTCCGTGGAGATGCTTCACCACTTTGGGAGAGTTCTGTTCCAGTATATACGATTTCACCATCTTTAACCATTTCATTCCACAGGCCACAGAGTCCATCCCGTGTAAAAGCAAGCTTTTAGAGGCAAGGGGAGAAACAGAGTTGTGATTGCCCGCATCCTGCAATACCATAAATAGTATGCCTTTATTGTACTCCAGTCCTCCAGTTAGCTCCTGAAATTTAGATATTATACAAATAGGCTGGGGTCCAAACAACTGCACAACTCCTGCAACCAAGGATGCCAATGGCTTGTGTTTCTTGAACAGCACACCCATTCCTATGCTACAGGACTGGTCACTTTTGAAACTGAAGACACTTTGAGATATGACATATGATCTACTGTCCAAAGTAAAAAAGAAAAAAATTACTGGGCATTCCCAAACTCTTGGGCATACCCAAAGTAGCTTTTTGAATCCCTGCCTTAGTGAACTTAATTCGTGATGCAGTGTAGCTGCACAATTTTGAAACTAAATCTCTAAGCATCATATTAGCAATACCCACCATATCTATGCATCCTTACAACTCAAGTCTAGTGTTAACCATTACTGAATTCAAATAATCTGCAATTTAAAAATCAGAAATATAAAAGCAGTCAGCCAGTTCTTTGTAAAATTAGGTTATTCAAATCAAAGATCCCAAAGTGAACATTTTCTACAACATGTGTTACCACAGTGAACAATTATTTTAAATCAGTGGCTTGGATCCAAACTAAATTACACTTAGTTCACCTTGAACTCAATGCAATGGAGTCATGACTAAGATGTGCCACTGATTTCAATGGGACCTAACCACAATTAACTTAGACTAGATCTAGCTCAATGACTGCAATTCAAAGGCTAGAAGGATGATCACCTATAGAAATGGAAAAATCCAAGCCTGCTCCATTAAGTTCTGTTCTTCTCTTGATAAGAGCATCACATGAATTCAAGCACATTAATTCTTTGTCTGATTGAAGTTAACTGTAAAAATGGCTTTCAGGGAACATACCCAACCTAAATCTAGCCTATGTTGACAAAAGAACAACATAAAGGGACCCATTAGAGCTATTTCACACAGGACACTTTTGCTGCACAGGTATCATCTGTGTGTAGGTAATTTCATGTACTGGATACATACATGATAGGAAACCCTAATTAATTACTGATTCCCAGTGCATGTACAGCAGCAAAACCGACACATGTGTGCTCAACACAAGTCATCATGGGTACACAGAATTATCAGCCCTTCTTAGTCATTTGTGGCACACCGATGGCTTGAAAGGAGAAACAAAAATTTTCCCATTTACAAAAGCGTCCTTGCTGGCCACCTTCTTCCTCAAAGGTTCCCAGCCAAGTTAGTATTTACATGCCTGTTCTCAGCATCACGGAACAGAACCAGCAATATAGCTTAATGAGAATAAGCTTATCAAGTATTGCCATTCTAACATCTTCAGAGCTTGATCCTAGGATACGAGAACAAATTGTATCCCTTTTAGGGTTCAAACTTGAGGGGTTTCATTTTCTAGCTGAACATATTTTAGAGGTTGCTTTCCCTTCAATACAAACTTTAGAATGTCACATTTACTTTCAAAAATACAGCTGTAGTAAAATAAGTTAAATTTAGAAATAGGGCTGACAATCTATACACCACAGAGGTCATCTGTGTTCCATTAACCTCAGCAATATGAAGAACTGAAAAATAAATGTGTTATGGTAGATATAACAGCAGCTAAGCTTACTCTTCACAAGGAGCTAATGAACCTGTGTCTCAGCTATACCACTTCAGTCTGCAGGTGGGAGCTCACATAATTAGACACACAGACACACTTAAAATCCCTGTACAAAGAAAACTAGTATGTCTGGCAGAGGGGGCGTGGGGCATGCGTGAGTGCGTGTGTGTGAGAGAGGGAGAGACTGAGAGAGAGAGAGAGAGAATGAATGAATGAATCTTTTTTAATGAGTGGAACATTCTAACATGTAAGCCCCCAACTGTAGTCTGAACTAGAATAGTTGAGATACAGGTTTACCACACCATTTGCTATTCATGACAACTAGGCCCAAATCATATCACATAAATCTGCTCTGTAGAAATGAAGCTTGTTAATTGCTGAAAATGTATTCAACATAAAAATGATAATTAGGCTTTTCAAAAAGTATTTTTCATCTCCTGTAGATTCCCATGAGCATTCTATGGTCATTGAAGATTATCCACAACTAGCTTTATCAATACTTTCAGAAAGAAGGTTTCAGCAGATCGGACTTCATATTGCTAAAACAAGAAGAGATCTTCAAAACCTTGTAACACTTAGGTGTTTGAAAGATCAGACATACCAAAGCACTTTTTCCACTGAATGAAAAGCACTAAGAGACCGTATGCATTATATAACATTTCCTGCCTTAAGCTGGGATTTTATTTTTTAAAATACGTCCCCCCATGCAAGCGAGCTTCAACGTTCTCCCTCAAATGTTTGCCCCCAAGCTAGGGATGGTCAACTTCTATACTCTCAGGGGCCACTCCTTTCCCCAGGCAGTGGATGGACAGACAGACCGGGGGGGGAGGGGCTGGAAGAATAATTTCTTGGATAACCCAACCCCTATAGAGTGATAAAGTTCCATAATCACGCCACCACCATAATCTTTCAGTAAGGGCTTCCAAGTTTACAAGTTAAGGCATGACCAATGTGATAAATACTAAACCCCAAGAGAAGTAATGTATCTTGTATGAACTCTCATTCTCACTCAATTTCTAAAAACTATCCTTTCCTTTTTAAACGAACTGGAGGCACCCTGGCTGGAATCTGGGAGGATCACAAAGGCCAAATAAATTGCTTTGCAGGCTACTATCCAACATATGGACCAACAGTTGGGTATTCCAGTCCTAGGCTTTGCAGGAAACCACTATACAAATTATGACCTAATGTTAAGTTTTACTATACCAGCACCTGAACTAATATGGTAGAGCATACGACTATGCCCCCCAAAAGTCACAAAACATGATAAAGTGACGGCCAATTATAACTAATGCTCAAATGTTTTGATGTTTCCACTTCAACAGCAGCTAAGTCCAGTAAAAAGGATTCAGCATCGCTCAATACTTGGAACACTATCGCTACTATTAAATATCAAAGTTCTAGGTACTATACCAAGAACTAAAAGAAATGGTCCCTACTCACAATGATTAATAGCCTTGTTGCAAACAGTAAAGATTGTAGAATGATAACTGGTGGTTCAGTATTAAAAAGCACACAAACTCAAAAACCCAGGACAAGAAATGTGCTGAAGTTGGTTTGGGAGGAAGAGAGGAAGTTACAAACATTTAGTGCTAAAATTGATTAAAACACTGGGTTACAAGAGTTCACATAGAGATCAGCCAACTAAAATTACTTCCAGCTTTCCATAATTAAGGGCGCAATCCTATGCTTATTTAGAAAGAAAAATTACCATGCTGGCTGGTGCATGCTGGGAGTTGCAGGCCTTTTTTCTGTCCAAACATACATAGGATTGCGCCTTAACTAGATTTTTTTTTTTTAATTGCCAAAGGAAGTGTGCGTCTTGAATTATTTAGTGACAGGTTTTTAAGACAAACTACTCTCCCCCAATTTTTACAACATAACAGGTCATTGTTGAGCTCTTGCCATATATACTGACCCCACTTAGAGGGCATCTTTAGTCTTCTTGAGAATACTTTGTATTTCCTATTACTGTCTTAAAGTTCATCGAATTAGCTTCAAAGTCAAGCAGCAATTTGAACCTGGGTCTCTCCAATCTAAGCCTAACACTACAATCCAGTGCATGTCAAGATTGAAAAATAAAACCTGAGAGCTTTAATCCAGCTATAGTTCCACACAACCTGTGTCACACAAAATTAGCAGGCCGACCCCGCTATCTTCTGCATTAAACCACACATCAGCTACTTCAAGAGATCAAGATGAACATCCTAACAGGCAAGCAAAAGCAGACAAATCAGCTGAGCACACAGAAGAACGTTTTGCACAATTCAGATTGTGTAGGGAAAAAACTTTCTCCAAAATTGTCATTTTATAGAAAGTAAGTCTAACACAGAAGCGGGGAGGGAAGTACTACAATTTTGGAAAACTTACCTCGTGTTTTAAATCAGTTTGAGATTTAGAACCTCACTGTAATATTGAGGTCATTACTCAATTCACCAAGAATCAACCTGCTTATACAGCTTTATTTTCTCTCTCTTATTTCTAAATTGGTTTAGAATGACTTTAGTTTTATTTTAGGAGTTTATACTTCTTAGTGTATCCCAGATGTATGAGCCATGGTTTTTCTTGTCCAGTAGGTGGTAAAACAGGAAAGCATTCACAAAATTTAACGCAAGTGAACTGTTTACAAGCCACAGAAATTAAGGGTGCAATCCCATCCAAATAGGTGGCCGCCTCCAAACTTGGAGGCAACCGCCTATCCAAAGCAGGGCAGAAGAAGCACAGAGGGGATCGTTCCCTCCACTCTTCTCCTGCCCTGCATTTTCAGCTGGACGGGTGGGCGGGGAGGTTGCTGTACGACACACTGGATGTGTCATACAGGCATTTCTGCCCTCCTCATCCCAGAACACCCCTTTTCAGCCGCGCCGCACTCCTCTTGCAAGCATGGAGGACAGGACTGTTCCGAGGCAGTGCAGAAGTGAGGGGAGGTTGGTTCCCAGAAAACAGAATATCCTATGGCCATCTAGCCACTGTCTAGCAGCCATAGGATTGCTCCCTAAACCTATTTCGGTATGACTCTAGACAAGTTAAAAAAGGCAATTATTAAGAGCAACATTTTGTCTCAACCAACAAGAACAAAACTGCTATTTTTGGTGCTTACTGTAATGTATTTATTTATTGGTGACATTTATATACCGATAAATATAATAATATCCCTCAATGGTTCACATATAAATATTAAAATCACATTTAAAATACAGTATTAAAAACACAACATTAAAAACAATTCCAATTATAATACAAGCAATACAAAGAGCAGTAAAATGGAGCAGCATGATTAATTTAATTACAGCCCAGGGAAAGCCTGGGTGAACAAATGTGTTTTCAGAAGGCATTTAAAAGATGTCACATTTTCTGCCTCCCAAAATGTATGAGAGAGGGTTTTCCAAAGCATGGGTGCCACTACTGAGAAGGCCCACTGTCCAGGTATTTCATAGCAACATTCCATTAATTTTGGAATGACCAGTAAGGCCTCCTCTGATTGTCTTAGAAAGTCACCTGAGTATGGATAAGTCAATAACAAACTAGGTATAGTCAATACCGAACTAGGTTAACATGTTTTCAAGATAATTTTCAAGATGTAGCTTAATTTTTTTCATCCCATCCTTTCCAAAAGGTTTTTTTTAAGAATTAATCCAGATATGTCAAACTCTACCATTACAAAACCTGAACTTTCTAAGTTTTAACACAATACAGACAATTTATCCAATTTTTCTGAAATTTTGCATGGATACCTACATATGATGAGTGCCATAAGCTTTCAGGCAGTTCCACTGGGAAACAGCTGAGATACAACAGTTTAAAGAATGTCCCTGTTGGGAAAACCTCTGCTGGTTATGACCACTGTTTGGCGCTAACATATCTCCTGTTTTTTTTCTTCCCCATTGGTAAAGAAACATCAGCCAAAACCTCAAGGTTATTAAGGTCTTGCCCTTCCTATTTTTGTGAAAATCTGCAAGCAACTACCACACTTTATAGCATCACATATATGCAGTCTCACCTCCTTGTTCTCTTGCTGCCTTGTGTGAGCTCATGATGAAACAAATATTTGCCACAATGCCTGCCTGCTCCTAACCTTGTGTTCCTCCCTGCATGACTTATCCATCAATCTTCCTGCATCCCACACTACTAACATGTCCCTGGGTTACAGCCAGAATTAGTCATACCCATATTAATCGGAGTAGACCCATTAAAATCAGTAGGACGAGTTAGTAATGACTAACTCAAATCCTGTTGTCTTTAATGGGTCTTCTCTAAGACAGACTAAATCTGGATTCAACCCATTCTCTCTAACTCAAATGAAAGTATATAAAGAAAGTGGAGGGTCAGTGTACAACTAGGTGGCTATGGCCACCATAGTGTCCTTTAGTGTTTCCACAAACTGAAAAGGAAGAGGATTGGGGCTGAAGGACCAAGGGAAAGTGTGAGTGCATGGAGGCTAAATTGTGAGCAAGCATAGTATGTGAAACGGTACATCAGCCTTCCCCAACTTGGCACCCTCCAGATGATTTGGACTGCAACTTCATAGTTCCCAGCCAGCAGGGCCAATGGCCACACTAGCTAAGAATTATGGAAGTTGCAGTCCAACACATCTGGAGAGCACCAAGTTGGGGAAGGCTGCTGTAGGACATATTTACAGCTTGCATGGCACAAGAAGTTAAGCCCAGGTGCCTTAAAGTGTAATTTCCGTGTTTTTTGGTGAATTAATAAATATGTAAGCACCTTAATTCTTCTCTTAAACCAAAGGGCATATTTTAAAATCTCTCAACACTTTCCATATTAAGCTTCAAATAATCTTGAAGCCAATTTTATATCATTTGTGAGAGCTTACCTACTGACTTAGTTGTCTAAAATTCAGCCCTGCCCGATAATTGCAATAGCCATTAATAATGCTCACTCTCTTGTCTAATATAATAGGTACAATGGCATCTCTATTCTTACTCAGGGATAGATAGATATAGATATAGATATAGATATAGATATAGATATAGATATATGACTCCTTTGGTAAGGCTACCTTAAAATATGATGTAACTATCAGTCCTTTATAAGCTTTCAGTGGTGTGAAATTAACCACTTCCCTTGTCAACAGAAGAAACAGCATGGGAAGAAAGTGAAGAAGCGCTCAAGCAAGTGGACCATCTCCTCAAGAACTATGTGCAAACTTCAGCATGGTCCCCCTTTTCAAAATGACATGTGGTACTGCTTTTATACAGAATAAATCTGTAGGATGCCTCTTCAATCCTATGCATGTTTACTCAAAAGAAAGTCCCACTGTTTTCAATGGGCCTTACTCTCAAATAAGCATAGGATTGCAGCCTGAATGAACCTGCCAGCTCCAACTCCAACATATTAGATGCTTATAGTACTGTAAAATATTATGCACACACACATGCACACCCCAAGTTGAGACTTTTCATAAACATCTGTCCATGGAAGCTTTTGTTTATTTTTAAGTAAGGCTTATTGAATGGGATTTTAAAATTTTCACCCCACAAGTTTAGAAATATACTTGCTACTCAACCTGGGTAATGAATACTGCCAAATAAATTGCTTTTAGTTTGATCCCTGCTATAATTCTTAGGTCTTTAATTACAGACCTAACAAGGACATTGCATTTGAACTGGCCCCTTCGTTCCTACAGAAATAGATCAGGTAATTTGCAATGAGCTAGTTGCTAGCAACTAAAAGGACCACAGCCTCTCACATCCCCTTTGAGTGCAGTGAGTAAGTTGAAGTCAAGGAGACTGAAGCGTTACATATTTCAGTTTTTGTATCTCCACCTATTTACCCCCTAAAAAATTATTTTCTTTTTTTGGAAAGACAGAGCTCAGTTGTTATCAAGGGACTCAAATGCCTGCAATTCAAGACCTACCAAGAAAGGAAGCCTGTCTACACATCAGCAGTAGCAAGTTCTATCCCCCTTTTGTTAACAAAACTAACCAAGGTGAAAGCTCTTTCACACACACACGCGCACACACGCGCGCACACACACACACACCTACCTACCTGATGTTTGGAAACACAGAAAACTATCTTATACCAGGTGACATTTGTCCATCTTGCCTACTCCAGTTGCCAACAGCAATCTTGATTCTTAGGTCCTTCCTACCACTTGCTACCCAATCCCTTTTTAATTGGAGATGCCAGTTAAACTTGGGACCTTCTGCATGCAAGCACATACTTTACCACTGACCTACAATCCCTCCTGTAACTAAATCATCCAAGACACAAAGCTGAAGTCGAATTGCAAATACAGAACAAAAGTGTATAAATACAGATTTACATTTAATATCAGTCTTCAGTCTATTACTGCATTTAATTGTAGACCTTCAGTTCAAAGCTGCATTTACCAGAAGACTTTTAAAACAGAAGCCACCAAAATTTGAGTTATTCAACCATTCAGATAAAATCAATTAAAAGCGCAATCCTATACCCTTCGAAAGAGCGCTCCAGTGTCCAAGCCCTCTGAATATCCTATGTTCCGTAAGCAGATGCCCAGCAGAGCAGAAGGAGCAACAGAGGTGATTTTCACCTTTCCGCCCTCCTTGTTGTTGTTGCTTTCTCTAGAAGGCTTCTAAGCCCATCTAGACAGGTCACACTGCTGGGGGCAGGACCAGGGCTAGAGAAACCATGGGATACTGAAGATTGCGGCATCTCCTCTCCCCTCCCACCAGAACATCCCCTTTTTCACCTCCCCAAAGTTGCTTTTGTGACTTTGGGAAGTAGCTGCCATGGTTCTTTCCGCCGCAGCTGAAAGAAGAGGAAACAGAACCCAGAGTCCCCCTCCCAAGATCACACGAGTGTCTACAGCCTTCGGGGGGGGGGGGTGGATCTGAACAATCCTATGGTTCTGGATACTCTCCCAGAGACCGAAGGATTGCTCTGTAAATTTGTTTTTAGAAAACATATTTTTGACAATCAATTCACCTGTTCTTTCCATGAAAGGATGTTAAGCTTGTTTTTCTCTTATGTTTTATATATTAATATTTTCTTAACTTCCTTTATTGTCTGTAGCATATTTAAAAATTTATAAAATAGTGCTGGGGTTATTTAAAAAGGTAATTCTTTATCCAGTGCTACTACTTTGAGCATTATTTACTACTTTGTGCATTCTCTTAATATTACATAGGTATATAACCTGTGATATGATCATCCCCATGTCTCCAAGTGTGCATACATTTAGAATGAACTTCTCAAATTCACCCAGCCAGTGTTTACTGTGCCATCTATGGAACAAACCTCATTGCACTGGCCAAATCTTATTAATTTCAAATTCAATTCTTTTATCTTCATAACCAGCAAATGAGATGAAAAGCAGGGCCCATTTTAAAACAGTATTTATTATCTCACTGAAAAAGAATTAGCCTCATCCCACAAAACCTACGAAAGAAAAGCTCTCTCATTTTAGCTAATGTAAGTCATCAGAACACTACAAAGGACAAAAATATGAAAGGCATCAAAGAATGCTGTTTCATTCTCTAGCAAGCTCACAGAACGCTTGATTTAAGAGCCAAAATCTACAGTTACCATACAAGATACATACCACATCCTGCCACCACTCAGCTTGCAGTAGACTTTACGCCCTTTATTGGAAGAAAAATTCCTACCTATCCTGTCCAAGATACATGGAACCACAAAGCACCAACAACAGTATAGATATTTATCATTCTTCAGAGCTCTAGAATCTGCCTGCTGCTGTAGAAGCTGCCCCCAGCCTTCACCCAATAAGCTAAAAATGCAGAGAAGGAGGGAGCAGAACACAACAGTGAGGTCTGCTTGATTTCCCAGCGCACCAAGGAAAAGGCCCCTGCCCAATCCCCAACCTCAGTGTCCTAATATTATGTGGCAGGGGGAGAAAAGGATGAAACCTGTCCATCTACAGAAAAGAAATCTGGTACATGGCCCTCCATCTGAAATCTGGCCCTCCATCTGAAAAATACCCTTATTCAGCTATTAAACAGCTATTAACACCATATTACTCACTACATTGGTCCTTGTCCATTAGCTACTGAAGATGAAAATAAAATGTCCCAATTCAAAAATAAGAACAGATCTTAAACAAGTTTGCTCTTGTTGTGTGAATCCGTGCACTTCTAACATGTGACAGAATTTAGATTCCCAACCATGTCAACTTTCGCTGAGTTTAAGAACACTACTAAAGAGTAAAAAAAGGGTCTCTAATAGGCAACTATTACAACTTTGGTGACTTACAAAAGTCCATCTACCCCCCTCCTGCTGCTGATCACCCAAAGGCCTACTATTTAAACATGTTACCAGTGCAATCCTATGCATGTCCACGCAGATGTAAGTCCCACTGAGTTCAATAGGACTTACTCGCAGGTATAAGAATGCAGACTAAATCTCTTACCACCAAGTGTTAATAACTATCTGACCATATTTCCTTAGCCTTAATCTGTTTCCATATAAATCAAAACAGCAACAGACCAAGAGTATGTGTAGTAAGCTTACTTGATATATCATCAGATACTGTCCAGTTAGGAAAGAACTATCCAATAAAGACAACAGAACATTAACACCAATTCAATACAGCTTTAAACAAAATTTTAAACACCAACATCACAAAAGTATGCTTTCTCTTTCTGTTAAGCAACTGTCAGATCATTATGTTTACAAGTTGCTTATGAATTTCAATCCCCTGGCTGTGTTTTTTTGATTAGCAGAAAATATTGTATTGCATTTAAAAACAGGGTATCTCATGTTACACAGACACTCACCATATTGTTATCATAAATACTAAAGAGGAGTTCTTACCTGTAAGTCTGTCTTCAGCCATTTGGAATCAAACCTAGTCTGAGCAACCAAACAAAATGATTCAGAAGACATCTTCCCTTTGCCAGCCAAGCCTTTTCAGCAGGCTGGACAACCTGTCACAAAATATTTATGTATTACTGAAGGTGATGCAAAAAACCACACATAATTGTCTTTAGATATACACACACCCCTCAGATGGTTTCCATCTTCTCTTAAAAACCATTCTTATGAAAAGGAGCCTTACTACAGCTAGCTGGAGCTGACAAATACAGAATATTTGTGAGCAGGGAAACAAGAGCATTAGTGCTCTGTTTACAAGAGTGCTGTTTACACCACGCAAGTCTCCTCCCAAAGCTGAAGTGGAAAACATCCCCCTCGATTGCACCATGCTACACTATCAAAAATCTGTGCTGCTGCTATTCTTCAGACTTGTAATTGGTGCATAAAATAAATAATTGATTGATGATTATGCAAGCCAACAAACCCAAAACATTCACCCCTCCTCACCCTAAAAATGCAAGTGAGGGAGTGGAGGGGGCTAGACGCTTCCACTATAAAAAGGAAGAACTCCATGTGTCTGCCTAGCATTTCTTCTCCAGTCCCACCATCCATTCTGACTCGCTTCCATGACAAGTAGGACCTGTTGTCGCTATACACACGCTGGCTATCTGCATTGAGTTGAAAACCTCTCTGCTTACTACTTCTAATAATAATAATCCATGTGGGAAGGAGAGAATTTGCAACCCTGGGCATCAACCTACAAGGCTACAGCGCAGCAGTTCACTGCTTACCTATTTGGAGGCCATCTCTGAAAACAAAAGAATAAAACCAAACCCCGGGAGCGGGGGGGGGGGGGCAGAAAGAGAGAATCACTCTGCATCCAAGCACCTCCTCTTCACTAACACAAACCGAGAAAATCCTTCCCAAACGCACACAGACACACGCTAATTCACACCAAGCCTCCCTGTGCATCCCTAAACGCTGACCTCTTCCCAGAACCACCAAACAAGCAATCCTGCCCTCTTCCGAAGCTCAAACCAGGGGCATCTCTCCGAGATGGAAAGCCACATCCAACACCCCCCCTTCCTCCCACTCCCTATTTTATATATGGCAGGAGGAATGGGGCGGGGGCTTGGCACAAGGGTCTTCGTACGTGCGTGGTGGAGCTAGCTAGCTATATAAAAACACACGTATACACATACACAGCTCCGCGTCCCTGGCTTGCGGCTCAGCTCGCGTCCCTCATGTATTGCTCCTGTCACCGCCCCCGCGGCCCCTGTCAGGCTTCCAAGCAAGGAGGTTCATTAGTCGCTCTCCCAGCCCCTCCCGATGCAGGGAGGCCCGGCTCGCCCTCCGCCCCTCCGCCCTCCGCGGCTCCCGGGGGAGGGTCGCTGGGGAAAGGTCTACGAGGCCTCCAGCCGCCCGACCCCCCTCTGTCCGGCCGGGCGGCCTCCGGCTCCCGAGCCCCGCACTCACTCACCCAGCCAGCCAGCCAGCCAGCCAGCCAGCCAGCCAGCCTCCCTCGGCCGCCCGTTCCACAAGGAAGCAGCTCCCGCACAGCTACCCGCGAATCCCCCCACCAACCTCCGCTCTCCCCAGCCCCCCAGCCCCGGCCAAACCGGATAGAGGAGGAGCCTATGGCTCCCCTTCCGGCCAATCAGAAAGCTAGAGCCGGATCCGATCCCACCAATCCACGGTGAGGAGGTGGGATGTTTCGTCTCCCCCTGGGAAACCATAGAGAAGAGCTGCCGAGAAGGGCTCTATGCTGTTTCTTTTTTTGTATTATTATTATCATCATCATCATCATCATCATCATCATCGCTGCTGCAGAGGCGCGGTCTTGTGTTGCTTTTGTGGCCGCGAGTTTGTGGAAGGGGCGGCTTTGATAGTGCTTCCTTTCCTCCCCGGCGCTGAGAGGTGTATCACTCTGTTGTAACCTAATTATACGGTAATTTGACGTTGCGCTAATAATATCGCGTGAACGAGGCCGTGTGTGTCTTTTACTGGTACTCCACAGTTGGGCAATGCCCTTATTAGGAGCAATCAAAATGCCACAAAAGAGTGGGCAAGCTTTCGAGTCCTCCAGAACTCTTCATCAGGCTTGGTGGTTCAAAAAGAGGGAAGGAACCAAGATTAGGGCAGATGTTGCCATGGAGTGTGTATGCACCTCACAGGGATCTGCTCACCGAAGGTGCCTCTGCATGATTTTTAAGGATCCCTTCTCCTCCTGCACCACAACTCACCCCACTCAGCA
This sequence comes from Heloderma suspectum, assembly GCF_057233095.1. Taxonomy (NCBI): domain Eukaryota; kingdom Metazoa; phylum Chordata; class Lepidosauria; order Squamata; family Helodermatidae; genus Heloderma; species Heloderma suspectum. Next base: position 121,241,417 of record NC_139460.1, on the reverse strand, counting down.
GGGTCCCCCAATGTTCTCTATAGCATTTTCAAAGGGCTGAGGGGGCTACCGTGGGGAGGAGGAAGAGGAGGAGGGTGGGACAGGGAAGTTTATTTCTGCCAGCCCAGGTGTACATGCCTAAATCTGGATCCAATCCTCTGAGCATAAGCAGAGTTTCTTACCAAATCCTTTAGTCACACATGGTACAAACAATACTCTCAGCCAGCCCTTTTTTCTCAAATGTTTTGTATATAATTTCTTCTTTCTGTGCCCCCATCAGGATGAATAAGAGAGATGCATATCTCTCATACAATCTTGGAGGCAAGAAGATTCTCTGTAAAAGGAATTCGCTGGTGGTATAAATATTTTGAATATTATTCCTCTGCACATAGGATCAGCTTAAATGTGGAGATGTGGTACCAATATAGGTCAAAATATGTTTTGTTGGGTCATCTTAGGTGGTTTGGATAATGTACCAAGCTCAGTCGGTACAATGAAGTATTTTTGTGAGATGAAGTTACGGTTCTGCTGCCTATTATGGGAGGCATTTTTGCCATCAAAAGTGGCCTTCACTTGTATTTTATATAAACTCTTACTCAGGCCTTCATACACATGCATAGCATGAAGATAACAGACACCTTGTGTTTTGTTGTTATAAAATGCATTATAAAATTTGCAAGCCTGCATATTCAACTGCCTCAGGCTATAAAAATAGTCCTGACAAAAGGAACTGGACCTTTATGAAAGAAGGTCTTACTTAGCTAATGAAAGCATTGGCTTGGCCTTTATGAAGTCATATGAAATAATATGCCTATGCTTGCAGCTAACAGTGAGGTACTGTTGATCAATGACCTGTATCTGAAAATGCTTCCCTGACTGGATGCTGACAGGCCAGAATTAGGTTGAACCTATAGGACTGTACTGACTTGCTGTGCAGAACTTGGAGAAAAATAGGATGTGCATCTGAGGAGAGAGTTGGAGAGGGAGAAAAGGGGGGAATGTCAGTTGGTTTGAGGATCCAGTGAACGGGTAATTAAAATTGGTGTGAAAAACCTTAATCCTGTGCTATAGGGTTACCTCACCTTTTTGCACAAATGCTGACTAAAGAGATTTAGAGCGCACTCCTATGCATGTTTAGACTGAAAACAAGTCCTACAGTTCCCAGCTGTCTGAGGAATGCTGGGAATTGTATGACTTTTTTCTGTCTAAACATGCATAGGAGTGCATCCTTATACAGCTATTGTGCATCTTGTGTACCATGTAACAAATATGCATGGTGTGGAGAATGTGGATAGGGAGACATTTTTCTCTCTCATAATACTAGAACACGGAGTCGTCCCATGAAGCTGATTGGTGGGAGATTCAGGACAGATAAAAGAAAGTACTTTTTCACACAGGACCATAGTTTTTTTTCTTAATAATTATTTATTAGTTTTTATTTTCATATCACAAAACAACAATTTATCAAGAAATCAATAGTGTCCATGTTAGTCCATGTCTTTGTACTGATTAAACATGAATAAACATTCCCAAATCCTGGACATTGTTGCATGAATTTCCGTTTCTTTTTCTTACAGTCCTTTTTCCCTGCCAACCCTCCCTCCCCCCCCACCTTCTAATAGCCCCCACTACCTGAGTGATCCCACCTCAGGAAAAAAAAAACTCAGACAAAATGACAACAATGACAAAAGTGGAGAGCCAGTGTGGTGTAGTGGCAAGAGTGTTGGACTAGGAGCTGGGAGATCTGGGTTCTAGTCCCCACTTGGCCATGGAAGCTCACTGGGTGACTTTGGGCCAGTCACACACTCTCAGCCCAACCTACCTCACAGGGTTGTTGTTGTGAGGATAAAATGGAGAGGAGGAGGATAATGTAAGCCGCCTTGGGTTCCTTGCAAGAGGAAAAAAGGCGGGGTATAAATGCAATAAATAAATAAATAATATTCAAATTAAAGCAAAAGGGGACAATAACTTAATAAGATTGGTTAATCAAACAGTTCCACATGTGGCTGCCAGATCAGGAGCCTCTGTCCTCTTTCATCAGGTGTTTAAACAACATTAATTCATGGGAGGCCAAAGATGACATGGCCTCACACCATGCCTTCCACACCTGCAGCATCAATCTTTTAGCCACTAGAGTCACCCTTAACAACCAGTCATTAGTGGTGTGTCTCTCTTCCATATTGATGGCCCGAATCCTAACACCACTGTATGGTCTAGTATGTCAAAATCTAATTGAAGAGGTAATTTGATGTTTTCAAACACATTCCTCCAGAACAGTTTCAGCACTGGACAACTCCAGAGCAAGTGCATTAGAGTCCCTTTACCTTTTTGACATCTCCAACAAAGAGGAGAGTCACTTAAATTCTTCTGGTACAATCATTCAGGTGTCCAGTAGGCTCTTAGAATAATTTTTTGTTGGATTAATCTTAATTTCCAATCTAGGGAGCTTTTTTAAGTCTGTGCTCTTACAGCCTGCCAAACTGAGTCTGCAAGTTGGCACTACACAAGACCATAGTTAAATTATGGAATTTACTACCACAAGATGTGATGGCCACCAATTTGGATGGCTTTAAAAGGGGGCTAGATAAATTCCTGGTGGACAAGGGTATCAATGGCTACTAGTCCCGATGACTACATGCTACCTCCAGTATCGGAGGCAGTATGCCTGTGTACACCAGTTGCTGGGGAACATGGGTGGGAGGGTGCTGTTGCACTTATGTCTTCCTTGTGGGTCTTGTGTTGACAGCTGCTTGGCCACTGTGTGAACAGAACGATGGACTAGATGGACCCTTGGTCTGATCCAGCATGGCTCTTCTTATTGTGTTTTAACCGCAAAATAGTACAGAGTTAGCATGATGTCATTAATTTTAGCAAGAAGAGGAGAGGGGCATGGTCTGGTTAACCCTGACACTGACCTGCATCAGTGCTTATGTTTTGGTCAAAAGACAACCAGAACAACAAGGTGCCGCAGCACTATACTAAAGCAGATGCAAAAACCCAGTGAGAAATGCCCAGGTTAATTGTGATACGGTGTTTTCTTAAGCATATCAAACAATTGCTAGATGACCGCACAAATAGATTCCTCATTGAACCATAATTTCACAGTGTTGCCTAACAATGTTTTGTTTCAGTGCCAAGAACATCCATTTAAATAAGCGTGGAGGGTGGGGTCAGCACTACTTTCTGCACAAGAGCAGCACTGGAGTTGCAAGCTAACCCAGGATACTGCATTGGTGTAGGAGTGTAGATCAACACAGCTGTACCAAGAACAGCTACTTTTGCAACACACAGTGTAGAGCTAGTGCAGACAGCTACTTTTCACAGCACAAAACGGCCAAAGAGAAGGTGCATGGGATAGAAGTGCGGACAACTCGTACATCATCCTCATGGCCACCACAGGACATCAGTGTAACCCTAAACATCCAATACATTTTAGAAAGTCATTATCATAGGATTGCAGAGCCATTGGTATAATTGGCTGGACTTGCCCACTGGCTTGCATAGGATGTTGCTATAGGTATATTACTACAAGCCACTCTGCTATTGTAGCTCTTCAGGCAGGTGTGCATGTGGCTGCAGTCTCAGTGGAGCTATATAAAAATATTCAGGTGAAACTGCAGTCCTATGCACCCTTGAGAGTAAGCCGAATAAGGCAGAGCTAGACATAATAAGGTAAACAACAAGTGCCCCAACTCTTATGTTTCCTTATAATGTTTGCAATGGAGAAGGGGCAAGTGGTAGGGATTGCTTTAATCCAATTATTCTGAACTGGGATTATGCAGGACCCCAAGAAATGATCCACAAATCTTGGGGAGCATTTAAAATATTGGGGGGGTCAGAATTTTAGTCAGCTCTGTCTTCTTGCAGTGGCTTCTGACAGCCAATGGAGGAGAGTTGTATACTGCTCACCTTGCCCTAAGGATAAATTCCCCAATTTCTCTCCCAGTCCCTTAAAAAAACAGCACAGAGAGTAAAGAGGAATCCAACAGGAAAACTCCCTCCCAGTGCGCTTGGGGCAAAGAACTCACCAAAGAAATACTACCCAAAGGAAAACAGAAGGGACACTGTAATAGTAACAAAGCCAAGGTAGAAGCAGGTTCTCAAAGTGCCAAGTGGGCTCAATAAAAATTAGTACCTCTTTGAGAACCTGTTTATCCCTTGTGTGTTTTCAGAGATTATCGATCTACTCTGGTGCCATTTCATAATTACAGTGCTTGTTTCTGGTACATCCAACAGCTCATCAGAACTCATCACCTCATATTTGACCTTTTCCTACTTCTACCATCTCTCTAGTCCATCACCTGAGGGGAAGTGCAGGACCCCTCACCCAACCTTATATCCTGCTGCTACACTTTTCTCCAGGCCCTATCTAAACCCCTTCCTCAGTTCTACCACTCTAGCTTGATCCCTATAACCACAACTAAACTCATCCTTTTCCTTCACAGTACTATTTATACCAGGCCTCCAGCCTTTTTGAGCCAGTGGGAACATTTATAATTTTGAGATAGTGTTGTGGGTGCTCTCACAAAATGGCTGTCATGGGGCTGGGCTTTCCCATTAACAAATGACTGCCATGGTGGGTGTGACCAGTCACAAAACACAAATTTCCCAGAAGGCAAACTGGTGAGGCTAAAAGAAAAATAACTTGCCCAAGAATCTAAATACAACGCAGAGCTGGAGTCTTAGTTCCAAAACACAAGACCACACTTTTGAAACTGGTTTTCTGCTCCAATACCCATTTCATAGAAAGCGAACTGATGAGACTCAGAGACAAGTAAGTTGGCCAAGAGACTGAAGGCTTCTCCACACAGAGGCTTTTTATCCTGTGATTTTACCAGGGCTTCTGCTTCCAGATTCTTTGTGGGATTAGGGATGTTGGAGAAATCCGCCATGGACTCCAGTGAGGCCGGATTCTTTGGAATCCAGCCCCCCAGAGTCCAAGGCAGAACGGACTACCCCCCACCGCCACCCCCCAAAATCCCCCCAGGACGGACCCTACCTGGCGGCAGATGCTCTGGGTTGGGTCGTCCTCCTTCCGCAACCGGCCTGCGGAACGAAATTTGCGTCCCTGCCCATGGCCATGATTGGCTACATACGTATTTACATAGCCTATCATGGCAAAGAGCAAGGACACAAATGGCGTAATGGGTGCCATTTGCATCCCTGCTCTTTGCCGTGATAAGTTACGTAAATACTTACATAGCCAATCACGGCCATGGGCAGGGACTCAAATGGCGGCCAGCGTAGCAGCTGCCATTTGAGCCCGGAGCGCGGCAGCAGCAGCGGCCGGAAGTCCTGCAGCGGCTCTGTGGCTTTGCCGCAGAGTGCAGCCAGCCGGGGAGGATTCCGGAGGGGAGGGACGGATCGCCTCCCCCACCCAGCGGATGCCCCGACCGGAACCAGGTAAGGGATTCATACATCCCTATGTGGAATTAAGATCGGCCCTTTACATGCACTTCCCTCCCCCACCCCCTTTTTCCACCTTTATCTGAGAGTTCTATATGTTTCATTATACAGCCACTAGATGGCACTGTTATAGCGCCACTTCCTCTTTACACAGACAAATTAAGACTTATTCAAACCACTTATTTTAATTAGTTCATTATTTCCATTTCAAATTAAGCCAAGGAAATGGTCAGAACCACAGGAGAGGCACTGGAGGTTGACAACATCATGTAAAAGACCTGCAAACTTCCCTGGGTAACCAATGTCAACTGCAGGATAAAAGCCCCATGTGGAGAAGCCCTGAGTACCAGGTAGAGAGGGAGGCTGAGCCCCAAGTGCCAAATCACATATTTGCCCCACAAAGTCCAACAAATGCCTGTTTCACAAAGGCAAATTGCTGATGCTCAGAGAAACACCTGAAAAATGCCCGTTTCACAAAGGCAAATTGCTGATGCTCAGAGAAACACCTGAAAAATGCCCGTTTCACAAAGGCAAATTGCTGATGCTCAGAGAAACACCTGAAAAATGCCCGTTTCACAAAGGCAAATTGCTGATGCTCAGAGAAACACCTGAAAAATGCCCGTTTCACAAAGGCAAATTACTGATGCTCAGAGAAACACCGCCATCACCACCCCAGGGAAAACATACACATACCTCCATACTGAAGACCCAGCCAAAACACACACTGCACCCCAACATACACATTCCTAAAATAGTGTACTCTACACACACACACACACACACACGGCGGCAACACATGTACTACACCAAAACAACCAAACCAGCTAATCCTTCCCCAAACAGGCAAAAAACACAGCACAGGCAAAACACTCCCTGGCTCCCCACCTCCTTCTCAGGCCCTCCAGGATGCTTGCTACCATACCCTCTACCACCCCAGAAAGCTTTCTACCGTACTCCAACTTGCCATTTTCTTTTTTCTGGGCAGCTGGGCACACTGACTGCAGCCACCCACCATTTTTCTTTTCTCAGAATGCTTCTGGGCCCATGTGGAAATAAAGATGGTGCTGGAGGCTAGTGCTTTGCAATTTACCACCTTCCCAGGGACAGTGTAAAAGCTGGAATGGACCGGGCCAGAACGGCCCCTTTATTTAAAAATAAATAAAATGTGCCAAACGCTATGGTGTGTGTGAGAGACACCTAAGAACAACATTTTAAGACAGAAACACTTGAAAAAATTATATTATTATTAACCCCTTAATGCCCAGAATACATCCAGGACAGAGTAGCCTGAAACAGCCACGTCCAAAAGAGTCAAATCAACCAAATTCACCAGCCACACATAACTACATCGACTGATGCAATAAGCCACAAAACGTCTACGGAAACCACATTCAGGTACCCATTCCAGGCAATAGTCTGCATTCTTGAAAAATGTCCCAGAACAGCCACTTCCAAGTGAGCCAAATCAACCAAATTCACCAGTCACACATGACTGTAAGGGAGGGATGCAAGAAGCCACATTTCCACAGAAACCACATTTGGATACCCGATCTGGGCAATAGCCCACAGTCTTGAAAAACAGCCCAGAATGGGAACCTCCAAGTGAGCCAAACTAACTGATCTCACCAGTCACACATGATTACATGGGGGTGATATAATAATCTATAAAACCTCCACAAAGCCACACTCTTGTCCCTGTTTCAGGCAACGGTCTATATTTTATAATATGGCCCAGAATGGGAACTTCCAAGTGAGACAAAACAATCAACATCTCCTCTTGCACGTATCTACATGGGATGGATGCAATAAGCCACAAATCTTCCACAGAAACTATGTTCCAGTATCCATTACAGGCAATAGTCCATTCTGGAAAATGGCCCAGAAGGGCAACTTCAAAATAAGCACGATCAACCAGATTCACCTATCACACATAACTGTGCTGGAGTGATGCCATAAGCCAAAAAACCTCCACAAAAACAGTGTTCCAATGACCAGATATACAGTTTAGGGTTTTTTTTACTTTTGCAGGGGATTTGCGCAAATGTGCACTTACACACACGTGCGTGCATTCAAGTGCACGAATGTGCATTGGTAAACGAATGAAATTCTTGTAGAAAAGATCCAATTCTGTCAATGAGTGGACAACAACCAAAGGACGCCTGACAATCCATGAAACACAGACAGAACAGATTTAAGAAAATTCATACATCCCTACCCATGCCTCCCATTTACATTGCCAAAAAGTTGCGATGTAAATTGCAGGCATAGGGAAAAGAGTTAAAGCCTCCTACCCACCAGGCATGGGTCTTGACCCATATGAGATCCCATGAGCTTACTTCTGAGTAAAAAAGGAAGAAAACCTAGTTACATCTTTACAGTAACTTGAAGTTTGACCCTCAGATCATTTGGGAGAGGTGGGGATGGAATGCATAGATGGGGGTGCAAAAAGATCAGGACCTCACACCACCTTTCTGAAATCAGAAATGCAGTACAAGGGCCCCAATTCTTGTTCTTACTTTCTGTGTGGTGAGGAAAGGACATGCAAGGATCATACCTCACACTATATTCATATGTTACACTGAACATGCATTCGCACTCTACGTATGCCCATTTCATTTCACTTCATGCACCCACACTTTTCCTTGGTCAGCAAAGATGTCCCATGTTGTCCTGGTCCTCTATTGCAGTGGTCTCCAAACCTTTTCGATTGTGCACTCCATTCAGTAAAAAAAAAATTGAGCACACACCCCCAATATATGTACGCATATTGATTTATAAATGATATGCATGCACTACTGTACTAATATATTATGTACATTATAAAACATATACAAAAAATAGAAATGAACAAGGATGAGATAAAGATGAAATAGACAATATTTTTAAAATTATTTATTTTATTTATTACAAATACAGAAGTACAAAAGCCCTTTTTGCTCTCACAAAAACTTATTAATAATAAAATTTTTAGTGAGACCAATGTGACTGAATATGCTTAATTATTCTTGAAAGTCTTGGTTTAGCACTTCGTGATACAGCGATTCGAAAGTCTGGTTGTAAGTTCAGTTCATTTCAATACTTGGTTTTAATGGCTGTCATAGCTGAAAAAGACACATCACAAAGATAAGTAGATTCAAATGAAAGAAGTGCATCTTTGGCTGCACTTACTAAATCATAATACTAATTTTTCAATCCCATCCACCAATTATGCAAAGGTTTTTGCTGAAATTCAGCTAGTAAATTTCCATCTTCCCTGATGTCAATCTGTTGTTCTTGGAAACTAATCGGAAGGTATTGCATTTTTATATTTTTAACAAATGGGTTCAAAACCCACTGAAACCCTGCATTTGGAAGATTTTTAAACAGGTTAAAAATTCTCTTTCCAAGTTTTTTAAGTGTGCAGATACAAGCGTTTTTATAGGTAACACACTTATATTGTTTTTGGCAACAAAATCACATACTGATGGAAACCTTTCCAAACATCCATTTTCAAAATGCTCTCTCCGTAGCACAAGTTTCTTTAGAAAAAGCAGTTACTTTCTCACTCATTGTTAAAATGTCGCCTTTACCTTGAAGGGACAGATTAAGTGTGTTTATTTTTTCAAAAATATCTGCTAGGTAACATACTGACAGCCACTTGTTATTACAGAAAAGGTCAGGAAATTTGGAAAATTTTGGAACAAATTTGCTCTCCTTTGGCACGATGGCAGCTGCTCCAGTGTCGTGGCCAAGCAAGCAACTGTGCTTTCCTGTGCCATGCCTGGCAGAGACTGACACAGTTGCTCTCAGTGGCTGTGGCAGAGGCAGGATAGGACTGGAGCCGAGAGAGAAATGCCATGGAGCTTCCCTCTCGGCTCCCATCCCATCCTGCTGCCTCTACCATCACCATCATTGCACATAATGGCAGCTCATCAGGACAGCATGAGGCTGCTCAATTATCAGGCAGCTTGCACACCCCAGTGGATCGTCTTGCGCACCCCCTGGCATGCATGCAACCTGCTTTGGAGAGCACTGCTCTATTGCTTTATGAAGTGTTACTGCTAGAAGAGATCTCCTCACTGTTTAATCCATCCTGCCAGCTACTGATGTAACTAACAAACCAGCCTGGCTGAACTCACAGAAGGGTTCCTCTAGCAATAGAGTAAGGCTCAGATGCTTCATAAGGCAATACAGGACCAGGACAACATGGGGCATCTTTGCTCTTCCCAAACACTCCATCCTCCTCATGTGGATTTTGGCCTGAAAGACCTAGGAGAAATGTGGATGCATGGAGGGTAAGTTGTTGTATTGGCCCCAGGAGCATAGCCAAGTCATTTGTAGTGTTAGAGGGGCCTAGAGATCCATAATGCTTGCTTAAGTTCATTATTGGTGCAATTCCCATGCTAGTAAGCCTCTGAGCATGTGCAAATGAGTCAAATGCGCCTTCTCAGCGCATTCCTTACTGAAGAGTAGAAAGCCTCATCAGGCCATGCCTGAGAAGTGAAGCTATGTGTTTATGCTGAGCTGCAGGTGGCTATGCTTGAGAACCAAGTGCTGCTAGCCTATGCTGGGAATGAACGCTAAGGGCACTTGCTAGTGTTGTGCTGCCTCACTGCTGACATGTATGGTATAAAACCCATTTGACCCCATGGCTCATGGTTCAGAGAAGCTGTCTGATACGACCATTGGGTACGCCTGTGTGCTGTAAGTTACCTAATAAAGTACTCCTTGTAAGTAAACCTTTGAATCTGATGTATCACAGTCTTGGCACCTCTAACCTTAGAGTTCAATGCCCACTGCAGGGGCGATACAGTTGTTTTTGTTGTTGTTTATTCGGTCAGTCGCTTCCGACTCTTTGTGACTTCATGGACCAGCCCACGCCAGAGCTTCCTGTCGGCTGTCGCCACCCCCAGCTCCCCCAAGGTCAAGTCCGTCACCTCCAGAATATCATCCATCCATCCTGCCCTTGGTCGGCCCCTCTTCCTTTTGCCTTCCACTTTCCCTAGCATCAGCATCTTCTCCAGGATATCGTGTCTTCTCATGATGTGGCCAAAGTACTTCAGTTTTGCCTTTAAGATCATTCCCTCAAGTGAGCAGTCTGGCTTTATTTCCTGGAGTATGGACTGGTTTGATCTTCTTGCAGTCCGAGGCACTCTCAGAATTTTCCTCCAGCACCACAGCTCAAAAGCATCTATCTTCCTTCACTCAGCCTTCCTTATAGTCCAGCTCTCGCAGCCATAGGTTACTATGGGGAATACCATTGCTTTAACTATGAGGACCTTTGTTGTCAGTGTGATGTCTCTTAACTATTTTATCAAGATTTGTCATTGTTCTCCTCCCAAGAAGTAAACGTCTTCTAATTTCCTGGCTGCAGTCAGCATCTGCAGTAATCTTTGCGCCTAGAAAGACAAAGTCTGTCACTGCCTCCACGTTTTCTCCCTCTGTTGGCCAGTTATCAATCAAACTGGTTGCCATAATCTTGGGGTTTTTTTGAGGTTTAACTGAAACCCAGCTTTTGCACTTTCTTCTTTCACCTTCGTCATGAGGTTCCTCAGCTCCTCCTCACTTTCAGCCATCAAAGTGGTATCACCTACATATCTGAGATTGTTAATGTTTCTTCCAGCAATTTTAACTCCAGCCTTGGCTTCATCAAGCCCAGCACGTCGCATGATATGTTCTGCGTACAGGTTGAATAGGTAGGGTGAGAGTATACAACCCTGCTGTACTCCAACATCATCACCAATCACGGGGCACGTCAGTTAAGGCACCAGACATCGCTTCCAATTTCCTGGATTTGTGGATGCTGAGCAAACGTGAGATAGCTTCGGCTCTGGTCTTAAAGCAGCAGGCTTTTAAAAAAGATCACTGAATATAAATTACGCTGGTTCAACAATAGACAAATTTAATTTGATGATGTTGAATGTGACTTGGTAGGGCTAAAAATTAAAGACTCACATCGGTAGTTTTTGAGGTAGGTTTGATTCTGTTATATAATTGTAATATACATTCAAGATGGATTTTAATTCTAATATTGAGCGGTAGTGTTTGTTTATGACTTATTGTATCACTCCCATCTAGCCATGTGTGACTGATGAGTTTGGTTGATTTGTCTCACTTGGAAGTTTCTATTCTGGGCCATTTTACAAAATATCCCCAGGCCTGGTCACAGAAATATGATTGGCTTAAGGGTATCCCAATTGTACTTTTTTTCATCTTTCTGGGATGGTCCTCTTAGGGGCAAATGAGCCGGAGAGGTCCAAACTGGATGGGACATAACCTTCTCAAGGGGAGATGGATTGTGCATCCCACTGAGAATTTTCCAAACATTTTCAAGCACCAGAGTGAGAGGGCAGGTATCCTGCAGGAAACAAAGAGCATGTAGGACAGCTATCGGTCTGCCTTCTGCTGCTCCCACTTGTCCCTCATCTACTTCTCAGGTTTGTCTTTCATCAGATTTGAGAGGAGGAGGAGGAAGGGGAGAGGGGGAGGAGGGGGAAGCAGTACCTGTATCCTCATACCTGTGTCACCTGGACTGTGTGGTGTATGGAGTCTAATGAATTGATTGGAGGACCAGGATATGATGCAATTGTGTTGTGGGTTTCCACACCCTCACTGAGTTTCGTGGGCTGCCACTCCTGTAAGCAGGGAAATGCAGTGTCACATCACAGGCCTTCCATTACTGAGGCTGCAGTCCTAAACCCAGTTTCCCAGGAGTAAGCCCCATTGAATTCAAGGGGACCTACCTTTGAGGAGACATGCTTAGGATTGTACTGTTAACTTTTGTGGGTGGCAGGGGTGGAGAAGAAGAGCCACCTTCAGCACGACCAGCACATCATGCATAGAGTGTAGCTCCAGCCCCATTTCTCACCCCACCCCCCGGATGATGACTGGCTTTAACTTTAAACTGATTCTATGATCATTCACTTTTTCCTTTTAGAGATTTGCTAACATCCACACTGGCTGCGGTGATAAATGCAGTCCACATAATTGCAGCCCTCTGTCTTCTCATGATGGTGAAGGAGGAGCAGAACTCCCATCTTCCCCAGCCTTGCTGACTAGGGATGTGTTGGAATTGGGTCATCCTTTTCCTTCACAATCAACACCACAATAGACAAGGCTTCAGGCTAATACAACTTTATTTTGCTAGAGCCTAGTCTCTGTACAAATGCAAATTCAAGGAAAACTCTCAGCCTGCCCCCAGGCTCTAAACAACTAATCAACTATCTCTAAGCAGAGGAGACAAACCAGAGGGAGAGAAAGTTGCCAGCAGTTTGGGATATGAACCTCCTGGCCAAGCTAGCTTCGCAGTGATGCCCCTCCCTTAGGGTGGCTCCCTCTTACCTCGGCTTCCAAGAGTGGCTATCTGGGTGGAGCATCTGAGCCCCGCCCCTAACTTTTCCCACTTTGCTTTGCGTCATGCCCTAGCATCTCTCGAGTCACGCCCCCTTCCTCCTCCACCTCCTCAGAAAGTTGTGTTCTCAAGGTGGTGGGAGGGGGCAGGGACTCAGTCTGGGCCATATGTTGGTCAAGGTCTTGGGTGGATTCTCTTCCAACGTTTTGGCTCACTAGGGAGGGTCCCTCCTCTGGCCTCTGATCTAGCTGCTGCTCCAACTCTGATTCAGAATCGGAGCTGTCAGACATCTCAAGGTGCTTAGACTCATCCTTGACGGGATGGTGGGAGTTGTAGTCGAACACATATGGAGGGCACCAGGATAGGGAAGTCTGAATTGGAGCAACAGATTCCAATTACAAGAAGAAACATCAAAAAGGAAGTCCAGTTGTTGAGAATGGGCAGTGTTGGGTACCTAAAAGATCCAGGCCAGAGGCCCATGAGACTCAAAATTATACAAATTTGCATATGCTACTTTACATATGCAAATACATCGGCAAAATTAGGAATAATTCCTATAATTTAAATTTTATAGAAGGAAAGCTAATTAACTTCTTGCTTGCTTTCAGAACAGGACTGTAAAATGTCCCAAATTGTGCTTGCTTACAATTTACCCTCCATGCATCCACACTTTTCCTTGGTCTTTTAGGCCCAAATCCAGATGAGGAGGACAGAGTGTCTGGGACCAGCAAAGAGTTACCTTAAACATTTACAGAGAAATCACAAACTGAACATCATGGCACTGAAAAGAGGAGTTGCTGGAACATGTCTCCTCAGATACACATTTTTATTATGACATGGCATTGCCACAGTTTTGGGGGGGGGATTAAAATCCCATTTTTTCAAAATACAGTGGCTTACCAGTAAATGTGTAAGATGTACCCTCCAATCTACCTCTGGGAAGAAAATGTATGTTTCCTGTCCTCCATGCTGTGGGTTCACCAAATGAGGCTGACGAGGGCAACTCCCCCCCCCCCACACGAGCTGTATTGGACTTTAAACATTTACCGATTAATAACAGACTAAACACAGCACACTACCAAGGGCGACTGAGGGAATGTTTTATAGACCATAGTAACCCATGCTCTTAAACTGCGAACTTACACAATTAATAGGAAGTAACCTCCATTAAACATAGTGGGATTTACTTCAGATTAAATCCCCTCACCCCAACCAATAAGCACAACAGCACCAGACAGAGACCTCAGGACTAGACAACGTTGCTTTGCTGCTCCTGATCTGGTCTTTAGATCAGGCGAAGAGGCAGAGAGAGCCACCATCAAAGATGGTTCCTCCATTTATTTCAATTTTTTTTTCTTTTTAGTTTCTAAGATTTCATTTTTTTATTTTTTTATTTTACAGTTCTTGGGTTCTAATTTCTTGAAATCCAAAAATCTACACCAAATGTCTCAATATTAAATTTCTAGCAACCTCATCATTATACAACTCTTAGGGAGCAATCCTATAGCCGCTAGTCAGCGGCTAGACAACCATAGGATATGTCGGTTTCTGGGAACCACCCTCAAAGCCCGCACTCCAAGGTCGGTTCCCTGAGAACCAACCTTCCCCCCCTCCCGTGCTGCCTCGGAAGCAGCTCAGAACGGCCCCGCACTCCGTGCTTGGAAGAGGAGCACAGAGTGGCCAAAACAAGGCATTTCTGGGGGTGTTCTGGGGTGAGGAAGGTGGAAATGCCGGTATGACACATCCAACGTGTTGTCCAGGAGCTGCTTCCCCCACTCCACCTGCCCGCGTATAGATAGCCGAAATCGGCTGTCTGGCCGCAAATGCAGGGCAGCTGAAATGTGGAGGGGACAATCCCCTCCGTGCTTCTCCTGCCCTGCATTGGATAGACGGTTGCCTTCAAGTTCGCCCTTAAAGGATTGCGCCCTTAAAGTACCAAAATGCATGGTTGGATACCTCTATTAGGACCAACCAAAATTCCTAATAAATTCCTCATTACACTACTCTGAATTTTGGATTTTTATTTCTCATGGACCAGCATGGCTACCTTTGTTTTTGGTTCTTTGCTTTTTAAATTACCAAAGTTATAAATTCCCAGGTTTCTCTCTAGATCCATATAGCAGAACTATCTTCAGGGTGAATAAGGCAGGTTGCATCTCTTTAAGGAGTAAATCTCCAGTCCTACATACACTTACTTCTAAGTAAACATATTTAGGATTACACTGCCTTGTTGTGGCGAAGGGGCTTGCGTAACTCAGTGAAGCCATAAGCTATGCTGTGCAGGGCCACCCAAGACGGACAGGTCATGGCAGAAAGTTCTGACAAAATGTGGTCCACTGGAGAAGGAAATGGCAACCCACTCCAGTATTCTTGCCAAGAAAACCCCATGGAACGTATCACAAGGCTAAAAGATATGACGCCGGAAGATGAGACCCTCAGGTCGCAAGGTGTCCAATATACTACTGGGGAAGAGCAGAGGGTATTTCCAAGTAGCACCAGAAAGAATGAAGCGGCTGGGCCAAAGCCGAAAGGACACTCAGCTGTGGATGTGTCTGGTGGTGAAAAGAAAATCCGATGCTGTAAAGAACAATATTGTTTAGGAACCTGGAATGTCAGATCAATGAATCAAGGTAAGCTGGAGGTGGTCAAACATGAGATGGCAAGATTGAACATTGACATCTTGGGAATCAGCGAACTAAAATGAACAGGCATGGGAGAATTTAATTCAGGTGACCATCATATCTACTATTGTGGGCAAGAATCCCTTAGAAGAAATGGAGTAGCACTCATAGTCAAGAAAAGGGTGGGAAAAGCAGTACTGGGGTACAATCTCAAAAACGATAGAATGATCTCAGTACGAATCCAAGGCAAACCATTCAACATCACAGTAATTCAAGTCTATGCCCCAACCACTGATGCCGAAGAAGCTGAGGTTGATGGGTTCTATGAAGACCTACAACACCTTCTAGAACTAACACCAAAAAAAGATGTCCTCTTCATCATAAGGGATTGGAATGCTAAAGTAGGAAGTCAAGAAATCACCAGGATAACAGGTAGGCATGGCCTTGGTGTACAAAATGAAGCAGGACAAAAGCTAATAAGAGTTTTGCCAAGAGAACATGCTGATCATAGCAAACACTCTTTTCCAACAGCACAAGAGATGACTCTACACATGGACATCACCAGATGGTCAATATCAAAATCAGATTGATTATGTACTTTGCAGCCAAAGATGGAGAAGCTCCATAGAGTCAGTAAAAACAAGACCTGGAGCTGACTGTGGCTCAGATCATGAGCTGCTTCTTGCAAAATTTCAGCTTAAATTGAAGAACATAGGGAAAACCACTAAACCATTCAGGTATGACATTAATCATATCCCTTATGAATATACAGTGGAGGTGAGGAATAGATTTCAGGGATTAGACCTGATAGACAGAGTGCCTGAGGAACTATGGACGGAGGTCCGTAACATTGTTCAGGAGGCAGCAACTCAATCCATCCCAAAGAAAAAGAAATGCAAGAAAGCCAAGTGGTTGTCTGATGAGGCTTTACAAGTAGCTGAGGAAAGAAGGGAAGCGAAAAGCAAGGGAGAAAGGGGAAGATATATTCAACTGAATGCAGAGTTCCAGAGAATAGCAAGGAGAGACAAGAAGGCCTTCTTAAATGAACAATGCAAAGAAATCGAGGAAAACAACAGAATGGGAAAGACTAGAGATCTCTTCAAGAAAATTGGAGATCTCAAGGGAACGTTTTATGCAAAGCCGGGCATGATAAAGGACAAAGAAGGCAGGGACCTAACAGAAGCAGATGAGATTAAGAAGAGGTGAAAAGAATACACAGAAGAACTATACAGGAAAGATCTGAATGTCCCTGATAGCCATGATAGTGCGGTCACTGAACTTGAGCCGGACATCCTCGAGAGTGAAGTCAAGTGGGCCTTAGGAAGCATTAGTAACAACAAAGCTAGTGGTGATGACAGTATTCCAGCTGAGCTATTTAAAATCCAAAAAGATGATGCTGTTAAAGTGCTGCATTCAATATGCCAACAAATTTGGAACACTCAACAATGGCCGCAAGACTGGAAAAGGTCAGTTTACATTCCAATTCCAAAGAAGGGCAATGCCAAAGAGTGTTCAAACTACCGCACAATTGCGCTCATTTCACATGCCAGCAAGGTGATACTCAAAATCCTACAAGCTAGGCTTCAGCAGCATGCGAACCGAGAACTACCGGAAGTACAAGCTGGGTTTCGAAGCGGCAGAGGAACTAGAGATCAAATCGCCAACATTCGCTGCATCATGGAGAAAGCAAGAGAATTCCAGAAAAATGTCTATTTCTGCTTCATTGACTACGCTAAAGCCTTTGATTGTGTGGATCACAACAAACTGTGGCAAATTCTTAAAGTGATGGGAGTACCAGACCACCTTACCTGTTTCCTGAGAAACCTGTACAAGGGTCAAGAAGCAACAGTAAGAACCAGACATGGAACAACTGAGTGGTTCAAAATTGGGAAAGGAGTACGACAAGGCTGCATATTGTCACCCTGCTTATTTAACTTATATGCAGAGTACATCATAAGAAATGTCGGGTTGGATGAATCACAGGTTGGAATTAAGATTGCTGGGAGAATTATCAACAACCTCCGATATGCAGACGATACCACCCTAATGGCAGAAAGCGAAGAGGATCTCAAGAGCCTCTTGTTGAGGGTGAAAGAGGAGAGTGCAAAAGCTGGTTTGAAACTCAACATTAAGAAAACTAAGATCATGGCATCTGGCCCTATCACTTCCTGGCATATAGAAGGGGAAGAAATGGAAGCAGTGACAGATTTTACTTTCTTGGGCTCCAAGATCACCACAGACGGTGAATGTAGCCATGAAATTAAAGATGCTTGCTCCTTGGGAGGAAAGCTATGGCCAACCTAGACAACATAGTAAGAAGCAGAGACATCACCTTGCCGACAAAGGTCCGTCTAATCAAAGCTATGGTTTTCCCAGTAGTAATATATGGCTGTGAGAGCTGGACTATAAGGAAGGCTGTGCGCCGAAGAATTGATGCTTTCGAACTGTGGTGCTGGAGAAGACTCTTACGAGATCCCTGGACTGCAAGGAGGTCAAATCAGTCAATCCTAAAGGAAATCAACCCTGAGTGCTCATTGGAAGGACAGATACTGAAGCTGAAGCTCAAATATTTTGGCCACCTAATGCAAAGAGAAAACTCTCTGGAAAAGACCCTGATGCTGGGAAAGACTGAAGACAAAAGGAGAAGGGGACGGCAGAGGATGAGATGGCTAGATAGCATCACCGATGCAATGAATATGAACTTGAGCATGCTCCGGGAGAGAGCGCAGGACAGGAAGGCCTGGCGTGCTATGGTCCATGGGGTCATGAAGAGTCGGACACGACTGAACGACTGAACAACAACAACAAGTAGATTTGATGTAATCTTGAACATGTTTCCACATCCACAGATCTCTCTGTACCCCAAGTTGTTTCCCTACCCCACATAATTTTATGTATATTCTCAGTTACTGTTTCCCACCCAACCGGCAATTTACTGCATGAAGCAGAGCAATAAATTGCTCCTACCCCCATCCCCACCCCACCCCACCCCAGTCAAGGTACATAGCCATACTCAAAGCCAGTCAAGCTGTTTTGGCCCCTGAAGCAGAAAATCCTTTAAGCACCTCTCCCCTTTCCTGGCAGTTAAAATACAGTAATTATTTATAAATAGTGAATAATTTGCTGGTTTTTCATGACACCCTAAATCAGCAGTCTGAGGCAGTTGCCTCAGGCTCTAAAAGGTATGCACACATGGGCATCTGCTGGAATTTTTCGGTGGGGGGGGAGTATATTGATACTAATATAAGATATACAAAATATGGAAATAGAAATACAATTAAAATTTCATCATTTAAAAAATGATTACCTTCTTCATGATGCTTCGTTATTAAAAATGGTGATATTGGTCTAAAAAACGCCATATCATCCAATGTTACGGGGGAGTTTTATACATGACGCATGCCAATAAACCAAAAGGTATAAGCTTATAGAGCAACAGCTGAATCTCTATAAAGAGATTTAACATTCTCCATTAGTCGGACTACCCCCCTGCCACCCCCCGAAATTCCCCCCGCCACTCCCTGAAATCTCCCCTGGAATGGACCTACCTGGCGGCTCCGGCTCCAGCGGTGGCTCCGGCAGCGGCTCCGGGTCATCTTCCGGTTGCTGCCGGGCTGCAGATGGAAATGGCGGCCGCTACGCCGGCTGCCATTTGCATCCCTGCCAAGCCGTGATAGGCTATGTAAGTATCTACATAGCCTATCACAGCTTGGCAGGGACGCAAATGGTGACCGGCGTAGCGGCTGCCATTTGTGGCCTCAGCCTGGCAGTGGCTGGAAGTCCGGCTGCGGCAGGCCCCGGCTGGCAGCTCCGTGGCCTTGCCACGGAGTGGAACCAGCCAGGGAGGCTTCCGGTGGGGGAGGGACGAATTGCCTCCCTCCCCACCGCGGACTGCCAACCGGAACGGGATAAGTATTTCGCACACCCCTATTCATGGGGAGTTCATGCTGCTCCTGTTCTATGGGCTGAAAAAAATACCACATTTATTGCGTTTGGGGAAAATACAGGATAGGCTGGGGGAAATTGCGGGAGGTATCCTAGAGGGTAACGGCGTCATCTAAAGAGCCTGCAAATCTCTGTGAAAGAGCCATCTCAATAGCATGATAAAAGCTCCATGTGATAACCCCTCCTGTGTAGCACAGTGGACAAAAGCAGCTTTGGGATATGTGCTCTTTATTTTAGCTTGCACACCACCTTCCTTTCCTGCCATTGTAGAGCAACCATCAGATCCTTGGCCATGTAGTTTGTCTAGGTTTAAGCCAAATTTTGTACACTCACTAATAATTGTATTGGCAACTGAGGTAGCATATAATTCAGTTAGTATTGCAAAACCAAGGAACTCCTCTTGGATATTGTTTTCAGAACCAGTTATATCAACAAAACGTATGTCAAGTGACAATTGTCCCTTTCCAGATATGTCAGCACTTTCATCACCAATGACTGAAAATCCAGTTAAAATGCTGGCTGGAGAAACAATGCCTTCTCTGATGGTATCTCCACACAGTTTAATCAGTTTATTTTCCACACGAACAGATGTATAGCAAGCAGTAGCTGGAGAATTTTCCAAATGTTTCCGTAGTGTCTCAGCATCTGCTTCAATGCAAAACTCAAAGAGGCTTTGTATATTTCCACTTGTGCTTCTTTTTCCACATAAAGCAATGTCATGTGTGCCACAGAAAATAATAGTTGACAAGATTGGATATAATTTCTTCTTATTTTCCTCTACTAGATGCCTCACAGCACTGTCCATTTTACACACTATGTTCATCTCAGGTTTGGTTTTGATGGCCAAAAAGTTTGATGCATCTACTTGCACATGCCAGTGCCAAGTACTTGAAAAATGTTTTCCAGCAATTTCATTACCATCATTGTACTTTGTGCAAGGTGCAATTATGAAGGCTTCCTGTACCCCACAATGAACAGGCTGTGGAAAAAGAGTGCAATATTTACAAAATGCTCCTTTCAGATGTGTGGAGTAAGCAAGCCACTGTGAATATTGGGTTAACCATACGTGACAGGAAGAGCGTGGTCCCTTAGCATCCTTCTTGCAATCATAATGTGCTGCAGGCATATAAGTATTCATAAGTAATTAATGTTTCAGATCATCTGTTAATTTTACGGATGAATTCAGGTACAATCCAATATTATTAGACTTAACATCATCATCCCCCTGACTACGTTGACTACATTCAGCTGTTGCTGCTGAAACTGAACTGGAGCTGGCATCACTTTCAGCCTATGTTGACTACATTCAGCTGTTGCTGTTGGAATGGAACCGGAGCTGGTACTTTGGCCCTCATTTTTTATTCTTTTCAATGATGTTTCTATTTGATCTAATTGGTACTTAGTTAAGAATTTCCTGATATCCATGTCTAAACATCTTTCTGCCTCTGTTTGTTCTAAAATACTCTCTCTGCTTCAGACTGACTCCTATCTCCAAACAATACTAACAGTGGATGAATAAGCATGGATGAAATTTGGAATGCCTATCTTTGTAATGTAACAGTTAGCCATCTCTCCCTTTCCCTTACATTCTCTTTCAGCACCACGCTTTTGGGGCAAAAGCATAGGATTTTAAAATGCTTTCACACACCAACATACAGCCCAATCCTATGTATGTCGACTAGGGAGTGAGGTGTGTTAAGCCACAAAAAGCCAGTGCAGCTAAGGAACACATCTTCCCTTGTGATGGAATCTCACACTTACTTAGAATTAAGTCCCAAATAATTACTTCTGGGCAAACATGCATAGGATCAAGCTTAAGGAGCAATCTGATGCAGAACTACTTGGCAATAAACATGATTTTAGAAAAAAATATGGGGCAAAAAAAAAGTACACATTCATGTAAATACATCTTGCAATTGCAACCTCGACATCTACATTTAAAACCTGTGATCATCATACCAGCCCCATAGAAACTTAAGAGGCTGCAGTCTAATGAATACTTCCTTAGTAAAAGCCAGTGCGGGGTAGTGGCTAGAGTGTTGGACTGGGAGCCCGGAGATCCAGGTTCTAGTCCCCACTCAGCCATGGAAGCTCAGTGGGTGACTTTGGGCCAGTCACAGCCTCTCAGTGCAACCTACCTCACAGGGTTGCTGTTGTGAGGATAAAATGGAGAGGAGGAGGATTATGTACGCCGCCTTGGGTTTCTTAAAGAGGAAAAATGGCGGGATATAAATGAAATAAATAAATAAATAAAGTAATCCCTTGTAAATTCAATGGAAATGACTTTGATTTAATGTATTCTTAGGATTGGACTGGGAGATCCTTATTACAACTTACTTAGGAGAAAGCTCCACTGAATGCAGTACAATTTACTTCTATGTAAACATGCTTTGCGTTGAGCTGAGTATGTGAGCCTGCCCTCCAAAACTCACCCCCAGCAGGCACACAAACTGTCCCATATAGAAACAGATAATTGATGTTCAACACTGGAGCACTACACAATCCCATATATAGACAACCTGGAGGAGCGGGGGGGCACACATAAGAAGTACAGTCGCTGCTGCCATTCACTTGCCCCACCAGTTCAACCAGTTGCGTTAAGGGAGGGACAGGCAAGCAAGAAAAAAGCTACGATGAGGGAAGCAGCAGAAACTGGAGGGGACGGATGGCATTTCTGTGTTCTCCCCACACAAACACCCCCCACACACCTCACCTCACCTGTGATATGGAAAACAACACATTGGTTCACTTTAAATTGAGTTAAATTTATGACTTATGTCAGGGGCTTATGCCAGATGGAACAGGAAAGGAAGTCAAGTCAGGAATTTCCATAGTCACCATCAGGGAGAGAAGGAGCCCATCATATTGCCTAGTTGCTTTATGAGGCAGGCATACTCCCATACAGGCTACCAAACTGAGGGCCTACCAGGTGACGGCACTGCCTGGCTGTGCCTGACAGAAAGCTGGCCTCACCATCCCTTCCAGGGCCCCATCTACATGGCACCGCTTTCACCCCCCACCCCATCACAACTGCGCAGCATTTCAGCTTCGAAGTAGCTTCTGGTGGTACACACTCGCGGTTTACTGCACATTTCCCTAACAGACTCACCGTGCCCTTCTTTTTGCCATCATACTTAAATGTGCAGTTGTGCAGTCCGGTGAGCGTGGGGGGGGGGTGACACTTCAGTGGCTGTTTTGTATTTTAGGGGCTCTGCTGTGACTTTCTGTCCCTCATTAGGTAAAAAGTGGGTGTTCTGTGCTTCTTCATTTCCATGCCATCTGCTTGTCAGTTGCCCAGCCTGAGACTCTTGTGATGGTTCGCACTCACAAGCATGAGCAGTACATGCCCACCCATCACTCCAAAATGGTGGCTGGAGCGATGTTGGTCCTCCTGTCAGACCCCCCCCCCCCAGCCCTTGGGCACTGAGTCCAAAAGCAACCATTGTGAAGATACGAAGCTGCAAAAATGTGCGGAAGTGTGATTAAATAGATGAAAACATGTCTCTGTGCCTCTGTAACTGTGCAGCTGTGAAGGGATGGGGGGAGTAAAGGGGCGTCACAGAGCGGCACATGCACTACTCATGCCTACAATACGCCTGTCGCAAAATGCGAAGTCGGTTTGGGGAAGGGACAGACGGCTCGCGACCGTGGGAAACCCACAGCAAACCAAAAAACATCTCAGCAAAATGCATCCTTGGAAATCCGCATTTTCCAGGAGAAAACCACAGATGGCTGCAAAGTGGTGATGGCATCATCTAATCATCTAACCCACCCCAGAGTAAAAGGTAAAACCCTCCTGTCCACATTCTACCATTTGCATCGCAGCCACTCTCAACTAAGCTTGATGGAATCCCACGCTGCCACGCCCAGGTTTAATTTACTGACCTCCTCTGGCTGGGCCTAGCCCGAGTTGCAGGGAAACGGAGAGCAGAGATAGTTGGAGCAGGCGTGCACAGCACAAGGTGATGTTGCCGCTCTCAGAACGGAGCTCCTTCAGCATGGAAGAGCCTGGTCATGCTGCTGCCTGCTACCATGTCTTTGCCTAATTTACTGACCTGACCTGAGCCTTGCCTGTGTGGCTGGAAAGTGGAAGTAGAGATAGACAGGGCAGGCACAGCACAGTGGCCACTGTTGCTACTCTCGGAATGACACCATGACTGGCATGGGGGAGGGCAGTTGCCCCAATGTTCCTCCATGAGCGAATGCCCATGCCCCAGATGTATATATCAGAATAAAGTGCCCTTGGCTGGAGTGCTAGTTTCATGTCCAATTTTTAAATTGTGGCGGGGGGGGGCACTTGATGATAAAGTTGCATATTTGATGGGCAATAGTTGACTAAAGGTTGTGAACCACTTGGTTAACCCTTCTCTCCACTCACTAATTCTTACCAGGCCATTTTTAGATGATGATGATGATTATACACACACACACACACACACACCCTCAGTTGAGCCCTGAAACTGTACAGAACTTTGGCTTGGGGAGGGGGTGGGCAGGGGAACCAGGTCTGGGTGGCATTTGCAGGGAAAAATTGGTTGGTGTAGAAGGAATTAAGCACCTCTCTCTCTTACCCACTGATTCTCACCCTGTAAGTGTCCCGCTTCATAATGCATTCTCATTATCTCAGCAAATGTGTTTGCCAAGATATGTCTAGTTTAGTCCTCACTGGAACATACTGAGTATGCATAAATAGGATAGGGCTGCCTATCTCTCTAGAACGAACCTGTTGCAGTTTGCTTTCACTGTAAAGAAAGGGTATTAATATTTAATTTGGCTAAAATCACACAAGTGTTCGTTGCAGATTGTAATGGAAATTAAGGTTCCAAGAACAGATAATTTCTATAGATTCACAAGCTATTTTTATTGACAGTGGAATGGTGCTTAGAGACCACATTGATGGATGTACCAGAAACAAGCATTACAGTTATGAAATGGGGCCCGAGTATATAGATCCACTGCTCTTTTTTGAGCAGTGGATACTGATAATTACATGGTAAGTGAAGGCAACACAAAACAACGTCTGTAAGAGCAGGGCAGAACTATTCACTGCATGACAAGACCGTCCTTGTTCTCTTGTTCAGGAGCATTTTTTTTTTTTTTTACATTCCTAGAGAATTCAAAAGAAAATGATATTTGACTTAAAAGAACAGAAATCTGCTACTTGGAGATAAGTTAAATTCATGCAAATAACCATTTGTACCAGGCAAGCTTCCGTGCTATTACCTGATGTCAGTGGGGTTTTTAAGTTGATCCTTATGAACCAAGTTAATATTGTTTCCCCAAGTCTTTTTTTTTTCTGAACAGCTGGAACCTGAGCCTTTCTGGGCTTCTTGCCAACTCTTGTGTTGTTCAGCTTTGTGACTGTACGATTTGCAGACCACAAATCTATTCTCAGATACACACAACAATCATCCTGGAATTGGTAGCACTAAGAACAAAATGTAAAGCCCTAAATAGTCTAGGATCAGCATACCTTAGTGAATGCATTCTGTAATCCTCCTATCCCCACCCCCACACAGTAAAAGTAACCAGATAGGTTCTTGATCTTAGAAGGATGCTGTCAAACTCTATGTAATAATATATGAAAATAAGTGGAGGACCAGAGAGATTTAACAGTGTATATTAAACTGTTTGACTTCCCCCTTCCTCAGTAACACAGTTGGGAAGGGGGAAGCCAAAACATTTCATTGAACAGTGTTAAATTGCTCTGTTTGGTCCTTCACATGCACACATATTTCTGATATCAAGTGGGGATGCCTTCAGGTTCCATCTACCCATGATCTGGACATTTTTGATAGTGCACCACAATTGTAGAACTCTTTCCACAGCATATCTGCCAGAGCTAAATTGATTGGGAAGGTGTTTGTGTTTTAGTTGATACATTTGATTTTTATTTATTTATTAATTACATTTATATCTGACCTTTCTTCCATTGTGGAACTCAAGGTGGCTACATGTGGTTCTTAGGTGGTCCAAGCTCTGACCAGACCCAGACCTGCTTAGCTTCAGCAAGATGGCTGTCTCATATGCCTTCAGACAATGCTCTGGGACAAATAGTTTGTCCCAGGGACAAAGAATTAACTATTTGTTACTGGCTGATGGACTGAGATTTATTGTTTGAATTTGGTAATTTTTGTTATTGTTGTTTGCTTCCCTACTGGATATATCAAGGGTGCAGATCCTGCCCTCCAGGTTTTCCCAGGAAGCTACACCCTTTCCCCCAACCACCAATTGTTTGGTGTTTCTAGTTTTTATGCAGTTTTTTTCCCATTCTAAAAGGTTGAAATGCCACTGCTAAGGTTTAATTCATAGCAGTAAGAGCTTGAAGCTAAAATATGCTGATGATTTTGGGTTTGGGCCCCACCTCTTTTTTCTTTGCCCCCCCCCATGGAATGTCACACACGCACGCACACACACTAGCTATTTTTTGAAATGGAATTCAGCTGGCTGAAAGAAATTCTGTAGCCCTTGTATATATGAAGGTTTTTGAAAGTGCAATCTACTTTGAACTTCCTTTTATGGGTGGAAAAACAGACTATACACTATTTATTTACTATATCTGTTAGTGCCCTATAATTAATGTTCTCTAGGTAGTGTACAGCATAAATTAAAAACCAATTAACATCATGAAATACAAAATGACAATTCAAAAAGTAATATTAAAACAATCAGTATAGGAAAGGGATAATACAGAGAGAAATGAGTGAATAATTAAAACTTAGTTCATGAGCATTACCAAAACAAATACGGAAAAACTCAAGCACATGTTTTTCAATATTCTGCTCCAACAGTGTTCTACGCAAGCTGCTTTTCCACTACAGTATTCTGAATCATATTAAGGATGTTTTCGAGATTCTTGGAGCGTCTGTGTCAGGGACAAAACTTCTACAAATTATGATACTTTCATAACTTGATAAAATCATGAAGGACATGCAACTCACACATACTGCATAACCCTCTGGGTGATTTTCAAAAATACCATGACAAATATCATGAAGAAACTCCCTGAGTCATGAAAATGAGCTGACTAAATGTTAAACAAATGTCTGGGCTGAAAAATGACCCAATCAGTGTATTGGATCTTAGACTGAAGATAAAAAGAATCTGAGGGAACAATCTATCAAGCTGTCTGCTGTGTAATTTCCATTCATTTAATGAACCCTGCCAGTTCAAGATCGTATATAGTATCTTCTTTATGCATTTTGAACATATAATAATTCTTCATCTGATGAAGAGTGATTATTGCTGGTTTGTCAGTAAATATTTTCTGCACTTCTCAAAGCTTTTTTGAACTTAGATTGGGTGTGTTATTACCAATTTTGCTCTGTCTTGACTTTCTAGGATCATGTTCTATTCATGATAGCTGAATGAAGCATTGTTGATCTTAGTGTATATCATTATTGGCCTTAAAGATGCAACTGTTGCTTGAAATTGCTTGAAGTACAGTAGAATCAAGTGGAATGCCATCCCACTTCTTTTCAATGAGCAGAAAATGGTGTTGTTGTTTTTAATTCTAGCCTCCATAGCATTTTAACTGGATTGTCAAAGGCACATGGACATAACCTAGTCCTACTTGTGACATATGTAGAAATGAAACATACATTACACAATCCAGGGGGAATAACATATGCCATCCTATTAATATTGATAGGTTTAGCATAACTATTTATGTCCTATAGGTATCAACTAGGACTGCAATTCTAGACACTGATTTGGGAGTAAGGATGATTGAACTTGGAGAGGCTTACTTCTAAGGGTGCTTTCAGGTGAGGCTTTTATTGCACCATTGCCCTTCCTCATTCATGGAACTTTACAGAGGATCCAGATGACAACATCTTCCACTCATAGTCCTCCCGTGTTTTCCCACTGCTTCTTCCAACTTTTTTTCTTAGCACAGAAAATCTGTTGAGAAAAAGATGGAATTGCTGCACAGTGGCTTCTAATTCATAGCACTAGGAGCCTTCCATCTGGTAGCACCCTAAGTAAACCTGTGTTAAGTAAACCTCAATGGGCTGCACAGATCAATTATTATTATTATACGGTCACCGTATGAAGGCTACTTGAAACTGCCTCCGTGTGGGAGCTGTTCCACATAGTAATCTATCCATGTCTTTCAGCCCACGGCTACAATGTGTTTTGTTTCTATGCCACCACCAAACATTATTAGCAACACAAAATAGATGCACCCAAGCTGCCTGCGTGGTGAAGGCTAATCTGTGTAGAAAGCTGATAGACCCATGGGTCACAGCCACCAAGCCAGAGCATATTCAAGTGGCCATATTGTGGGAACCCACCTCACTTTGGTTTGCATCCAGTGTCTAGTTCCATCATACTTGATTTCAAAACGGTTGTTTTTAAAGATAAACAAGTAGCAGAGCTGGAACTCCTGGAGGTCAGCCAAACATCCTGAACCAGTGCAAGCACTGCCACTGCCAAATGTTGGGATCAGTACTTCTCTGACCTCCAAATTATTTTAGGCGAGTTAATTTCCTTGATGGAAGAAAAGAATATTGCAAGAGTTTCTTTTTAGCAGCAGCATCCTTGTACAGCCATATTTTGTAGGAAACAATTTCCTGCCTGGTGTGACTGCTAAGCTTTCTGGAAAGCTTGCCTGCGCGTTTACATTTGCTACATGTTGCTAGATCCAACTTCTGTCAGCAGCCTTCTGCCTGTAAACTGAAGTGTGCTGGGTAGGAATGAGAGTTTTGAGAAAAACTCAAAGATGTTTGGATGAAACCCTGTTAACTGGTAATTCCACATGCACGAACAATTTATTGTAATTCCAATATGTAATTTATGTGACATTTTTATCCCACCATACCATGAGGGAACTCAGATTGACATTCATGATTCTCTTCTCCTCTCCCATTTTATCCTTACAACAACCCTGCGAGGTAAGTTAGGTTGAGAGAGTGACTGGTCACCCAGTGAGTTCAATGACCGAGTGGGGATTTGAACCTGGGTCTCCCCCATCCTAGTCTGACACTTTAACCACTACACCACCCTGGCAAATCAGATTTGATGCAGCAAGTAAGTAAAGGCAGAATTGAAACAGCACTAGTGGTGCTGCTAACCTGTTAAAATTATTTGTTCATCTTTTTTTTTTTTTAACTAGAACTTTAAATTACATTTGAGTATTAAGAAAACAAGTCCAAAATTATAGGTGGAAGTGAAATGCTGATGTGGGATTGGGAGAGGTCCTGAGTTGAAGGAATTAGCGTTTGAAAGGGGAGTCAAATGGAATATCTCTCTAGGGCTCCATCATAATAACAGTGAAAAAATGACATGCCCATAAAACCAAATACAGGGAAACCTAACTAACAAAGAGCAGATTAAATTCAAATGTTCAACCTCCAAGCCTGTGAGAAGAGGTAGGCCTTACCTATCTTATGAAAAGCTAACGAAGAAGAGCACTGACAAACTTTATCTGGTAGATTATTCCATGGGATTTGGATTTTTCATGGGAAATATTGCACAATATTTCAGCATACTCTTCAATAAAAGTATTGTCCAACTGTGGATTTTTTATTTTATTTTTTTGTTATGGACCTACACTACTGTCTCTGTTTTTTATGAACCTTACTGTAGTAATAGTAGCTGCATTCACATGATCATATCTCAGCTTATGAATGAGCCTATTGCCCCTTCCCTCCTCCCTTCTTGGTGTGCTGTGATAAGCCAGGAAGTCTCCAGTTAACCACAGTTTCCCATTTCAGCTGAACCAGGAAACTATGATTACAAGGTTTGGAACAAGCCAGGATCTTAAAACATGTTTTGAAGTTGCTTTAAGATCCTGAATTGTTCCAAACCTGCTAACTATAGTTTCCTGGTTTGGACACTATAGGAAACTATGGTTAGCTGGAGACTTCCCAACTTGACTGCTGCACACCACACAAGGAGGAAGAGAAGGATTGTGTGTGCAGGCACAAGGCTCATGAATATCTTGGTTCATTAAGCCAAGATGATTGTCCAACTGGCCCAGTTAGAATGATCCCATTTTGCACATGCAAGCTCCCTCTAGTGTATAGAATGGACACAACCTCTTTTCTTAAACTAGGAAAATAACATCACAATAATGCTGTAATCCTAAACACATTTATCAGAAAGTAAGGCTGAATCTACACATAACAGTTATACTGTTACCACACTGCGGTGATAACTATTGGTGCCCATTGGTGTCATGTGCACCAAGACTTGTCACTGCAGTATGATAATGGTAAAACTGCTATGTGTAGATTCAGCTTAAGACTCGTCTAACCCAGCAGGACTTGTTTCTGAGTACACATGCTTAGGCTTGGGCTGCATGTTAGATCTCACAGATATGGTCACATCTTATTTATTTATTTATTTATTTATTTATTTATTTATTCATTTCATTTCTATACCGCCCAGTAGCCGAAGCTCTCTATCTTCCAAGTAGGGTCAATACAGCTTGCCATTTGGAGGCTGCTCGCAATGTCCGGAAACTTCAGCTGGTCCAAAATAGGGCAGCAAGGTTGTTAACAGGGACTGGCCTGCGAGCTCATATTACGGCAGTACTTTTCCAGCTGCACTGGCTGCCAGTCCATTTCCGGGCCCGATTCAAAGTGCTGGTGTTAACATTCAAAGCCCTTAACGGCTTGGGGCCAGGTTACCTGAAGGATCGCCTCCTCCCATATGTGCCTGCCCGGACCTTAAGATCATCATCAGCGGCCCTTCTCCGTGAGCCCCTGCCAAAGGAAGTGAGGCGGGTGGCTACTAGGAGGAGGGCTTTTTCTGTTGTGGCACCCCGGCTCTGGAATGAGCTCCCTAGTGAGGTTCGCCTGGTGCCTACATTGTATTCCTTTCGGCACCAGGTGAAGACCTTTTTATTTTCCCAGGCATTTTAGCATTTTAGCTTTCTAAATTTTTGTCTTTGTTGTTTTAAATCTGTATTTTAAACTCCTGCACTGCTGCTAGGTTTTATTGTGGTTGTATTGTTATATTGTGGTTTTAATGTTCTATATATTTTAAATTGTTTTATTGTGTGTTGTTTGGTTTTAATTTTTGTGAACTGCCCAGAGAGCTTCGGCTATTGGGCGGTATAGAAATAAATAAATAAATAAATAAATGTGTATAGAGCAGTTCAGCAATTGGCTCAGCCCCTACTGTGTTTGGCTTGGCCTGCTGTCAAATGCTCTGGCAGCAACTTGCAACGGCACAGAAACAAGCTGTGGTGTAAGGGGCTGATCTCTGTGGCAAGCCAGTCCAAAGCGTTAGCTTCTACAGCGCAGCCTCTACTGGTGACAACTTCAAGTGGTACTGCCACACGGCAGCTATTATTCCAAATACAAAGTACATCATGAAGTTTAATTACACTCTGGTTGCTGGCCCAAAGCATGGTGCCTGCCTTTCTTTCTTTCTTTCTTTCTTTCTTTCTTTCTTTTTCTATACCGCCCAATAGCCGAAGCTCTCTGGGCAGTTTTGAAGACCTAAAGTTTGGAACCTGAGAATCTCAAGGGCTGCCTCCTGACATATAACCTATCCAAATCCTACAATCAGCATTAGAGGCCTTCCTCCAAGTCCTCCTTTGTTCTCAATGGAGAGAGGGTGTTTTCAGCTGTGGCACCCCACATATCCTTTTACTGCTTTTAAAATATAGGTGAGACTGCCACATTTCCAAGGTGTGCTTTAAAGGAATGGACAGAAAACCAGTGATTCCATTATAACTAACAGACATGTCTATAACACTGTTATCACGCCCAAGTGTCTATGTGTATTTTAATGTTTATGAATTGTTAGAATCAGAAATATATTACAACAGTTATTTTGAACTCAGAATCTTTTACCAACTATTACACTGAATACTTTCCCTAAATAACTTCCTCCAGTTACCCTTTAAGTACTCTATCATGTTCACAGTCATAGCATGTAAAGGGGTGTGGGGTGTCTCCCAAGGCTCATTAAGCATAAAAATGATCCTGAGAAATCCTCCCTAAGCCCTGGTGAATCTTCTTCCAATGAAAAATGGCCAGGTAACAATTAAAAAAAAAAGTTAACAACATTATTAGGTGGCGTTAATCATTACTATGAGTGTGCTCATGCACCCACTAGCCTGTCCCTGACCTATAAATGAAAAGATTAGTTTAAGATCCATCGCATACCACAGTATGGCTTTCTGGTTTACAACTGGTTGATCCAGGGCGTACCCACCCCCACCACAAAGGACAGAGTTCTAGTTTTTGTTCGTTGTTGTTTTTTTAATTTAATCAGGGCAAGCTTCTTTTCACTTAATTTTTTTTTTTAAATCCTTCCAATTCGTTACACTACAATTGCTAAACGATTACCTGGAAGTAAGGTTCACTGTACACAGGCGCTATCAAATCATGAGCACGTTTGACCACACCATTTTCACCAAGTCGCAGCCCTGTACAACAATCATGAGCTCGTAGGAACAACCCTCCACTACTAAAAGGCCAACGGCCTCCCTCGGCTGCTTCCAGGCCGTAGCCATCATTCGTGTCTGTCTGATGTCGGGAGCCGCTCTCCGTCGACGTCACCAGCAGCCTGCATGGGCATGACGTGATGGTGCAAGGCCATGATGTCATGGTGCGGAGCCCGGGACTCTGATCCACTTGCATCGCCGGCATTTCCCAGCGAGACTCTCTCTTCGGGCGGTGCTACCGATGCTGCAACCGGGCAGTCTTTCCGCTCCAGCCTCCCTTGGCTCAGGGGTCGGGCCGGGTCGGGGGGAGCAACCCCTCGCGACGACTCCGGGGGTTCTGGTGCCAGAGGGCGCTGAGATCTGAACAGCAGCAGCCGGCGCTGGGGGAGGAGTTTGTGGTTCAGGGCGGATCCCGCAGAGCAGCCGCCGGTTCCTGGCCGGTTGTGGGAAGAGGAAAAAGAAACAGGGTCGCTGGGCGTTCTCGGTGCTGGCACCGCCGCCGGGGCACGAGGATGACGGTCGGCGCGGCTGCTGGAGACGGGGGAGCGCCGAATCCCGGCCCCGCTGCAGTCTCCCTGGGCTTGAGCGTGGCTGTGGTATCCAGCCTGGTCAATGGCTCCACGTTCGTGCTGCAGAAGAAAGGGATCGTGCGGGCAAGAGGACGAGGTAGGGGGGCTCGCGCGGGCCTGATCGCCCCGGTCCCTTGCCCCTTTCCACGGCTGTCTGTGGCTTGATGCAGCAGCAGAAGCCGTTTGGTATCCTTGCAGCAGCAGTTACCATCCTCCTAAGGATCTCCTCCTACTTTGCTGCTTCCACCCGGGTTTTCACTCTACAGCCGCCCTCCTCCCACCCCGGGTCCATGGTGCCCTGCTCGGAGGTCACCCTCTGCGGCCAAATCATTGGCACACGCATCTCGGCGCACCAAGGCCGTAATATACATCACCACCCCCACGTTTCTCTCTCATCAACGTCCCCTGTCATTTGTTCCTCCAAAGGCATACTCCTTGGTTCTGGGCTTCATCGAGCCTAGAAATTAGGTGACCGTGTGTGTGTGTGTGTGTGTGTGTGTGCGCGCGCGCGCGCGCGCCCGGCCGAGTAAGAGATTCCTTATCCAGTGCAGCAACTCCGCTCCCTGAATGCACTTGAGAACAAAGCCTTGGACTCTTTGGGCAGGTACGGCTACTGCAGGCAATATGTAATTTTATCCAGCCCGTGCCCGGTTTCTCCAGCTATTTTCTTCCCATCGTGGTCTAGTGTGACCCTCTAAATGTTTTTACTCTCTCAAAAGTCAATGGCTATTTTGTAAAAGTCACTTTTCGAGAAGTTTTTACTTTGTGCATGATGACGGATCCAGTAAATTTACTCGAAACATGACAATGTTTTAGAAGAAGTCGAGTATCGGTTTTGTCCACTGGAGTCAGGCCAGAAGATAGTGCTGTAGTCCCAGAATCTTGTGTGTGTTTGTGCATAAAGCAGTGTTAAATGAGTTACAGAAGCATACACAAACACACCAGTTTTCAGATTTTGTAAAAGAGAGTGGCTTAGCCTCCGCCTGACTGACAAGGAATGTGAATTTAGTATGAACGCTAAAAAGAATCCACAAGTTGTATGGGCTGGGATTTAGGGAGCTACTTTAAGCATTCTCTGGGGAATTCCCCCACACCTTTTGAACAGCAAATGCCTATAGACATACTAAAACTCAGTTTAAAGAACAGTTCGCCATGTGGCATAAGATTACTGTCTGAAAAGCACATCTCATACCATATGCCCATGGGAATACATAACTAGCTGCACTGTTCTTTGGATTTTTGCCGCAGATATAATGAGCGGACAAGCCCTCAGATCATAGAATCATAGAATAGTAGAGTTGGAAGGGGCCTACAAGACCACCCAGTCCAACCCCCTGCTCAGTGTAGGAGTCCAACTCTTCGCAATTAGCATGCCATTTTTGTGCATTAGATTCAATCAGGAGCCGCTACATTTTCTTGTAGGGGCACCCAAACTGAATAGCAACCAATAGTCTCAAACGAGACACAGGCAGAGAGAGGATGCTGGCAGTTTAAATATAAGCTGTGCCATGCCAGAAACTAGGCCTAGAGGGGAATTGTTGCCCTCAGTCATCTGTTCTCAGTCCTGTTACAAAACCATTCAATTCTGCTGCCTAAACAAGACTTAATGTAACACAACACAGGAAATTTCCCTGTTTCCCTGGTTGTCTGTGGCTAGTCATATATAGCACTGTAATAGTCATCCGTAACATTCAGTTATTTTGATGTTTGAGATGAATAACTGAAGTGCAGAGGAAGAAAAGAGTAATGACCAGCAGGAACTCATCTTGACAGCTCCCAATTTAAATCAGACCCGGCCATTCTTCATACTCCAGTCAGTGTACCTTGTGTAATATGTACAGTTTAAAAACAGCTTTGCCATGTTTTTTTTTATGTTCTTGTAGCTAAGAACCCTTATCATTGGTTGAGAGATTCCCAAAGTCCCCTTCTCTGAGTTCTTTGTGTACGTTACTCTGATTAGACCTAAAGTGGAAAATTTATTATTCACATGACATAGTTCGAGAATAATTGTTCTGAAAGTACTAAATTCACTCAATTCCCTTTCAGTGACTTAATCAAATTGAGCCATGTTTTTTTTTCTTCTAGAGATGACATTAGCAATTTTAGCTACTGGTGGACTGAACTAAAAGCATGTAATCACAGGCACATGTGGACAAGGTGATTCATGTGCTGAAGCAGTCTTCCACATAATGTTTGAGGGTCTGCAAATGGATGCATATCTGAATGCAGAAGTCTTATCTGTTCTGCATTACTTTTAATGAGATGCAGATTTTGGATGTGCGCAAGTGTGCATCCTACTGAAAGTAACAATGGGTTCCTGATACACAAACTGTGTGGGGCACACACACCACTTTCTCTGGATCAGGACTGATGTGTAACTTGACCAGGCTGCATACATCTGTGTGTTCTGTCCCTCCTTCATACACACAATTGCTTGATTATTATTTTTGTAGAAAAAGAGATAACATGTGTACTACACAGGATGTATATGTAATCTGAACTGAGGATGTCAGAGATGAGCTTTGGACACCATTTCAAAAACAAGTCATGGATCCATATCCTTCATTTTTAGGGACTGTTAATTCTCTGCCTTGGGAGCTGGCATGAAAGGAAAGTGCCTTTGATGATGTGCAGAGGGTCATCCTCTCACTACTGAGACATAGGAAGCTGCCTTATACTGTAGTGAGACCATTGATCTATCTAACCCAGTATTGTCAACACTGACTGGCAGCAATGGTTCTCCAGGCTTTCAGTCAGGAGTTTTTCCAGCCTTACCTGGAGATGCCGGGGATTGAATGTGGGACCTTCTGCATGCAAAGTATGTACTTTACCACTGAGCTACAGCCCCTGATCGTAGCCAGTGCATATGTTCCAAGGAAGCAGAGATTCTGTGGTCAGGTGGAGATTTCTGAACATCATTGAAGGTTAACTGACACTACACATGCTTGGTTTTGCATATATGGGGTTCATTCAGTTATGTGTGGCAGAGAATTTTCTTTGGAAAATACTGACTGCTCTATTTTTCTGTGGAACATTTTCCATTTTCAAAAAATGCATTATTTCACAAAATGAATCAGTAACATAACAAATGGATATAATACCAGTAAAATTGAGAAGTTCAAATCATAATTCTGTTTTTCAGGTGCCTATCCCTAGGAAGCTTTAAAGAATATATGTTGTTGTTGTTGTTCAGTCATTAAGTCATGTCCGACTCTTCGTGACCCCATGGACCATAGCACGCCAGGCCTTCCTGTCCTCCACTGTCTCCCGGAGTGTGCTCAAATTCATATTCATTGCATTGGTGATGCTGTCTAGCCATCTCATCCTCTGCCGTCCCCTTCTCCTTTTGCCTTCAATCTTTCCCAGCATCAGGGTCTTTTCCAGGGAGTTTTCTCTTCGCATTAGGTGGCCAAAATATTTGAGCTTCAGTATCTGTCCTTCCAATGAGCAGTCGGGCTTGATTTCCTTTAGGATGGACTGATTTGACCTCCTTGCAGTCCAGGGGACTCGTAAGAGTCTTCTCCAGCACCACAGTTCGAAGGCATCAATTCTTCAGCGCTCAGCCTTCCTTATAGTCCAGCTCTCACAGCCATACGTTGCTACTGGGAAAACCATAGCTTTGATTATACGATTCTTTGTTGGCAAGGTGATGTCTCTGCTTCCTACTATGCTGTCTAGGTTTGCCATAGCTTTCCTCCCAAGGAGCAAGCGTCTTTTAATTTCATGGCTACAGTCACCGTCTGCGGTGATCTTGGAGCCCAAGAAAATAAAATCTGTCACTGTTTCCATTTCTTCCCCTTCTATATGCCAGAAAGTGATGGGGCCAGATGCCATGATCTTCGTTTTTTTAATGTTGAGTTTCAAACCAGCTTTTGCACTCTCCACTTTCACCCTCAACAAGAGGCTCTTGAGATCCTCTTCATGGCTTTCTGCCATTAGGGTGGTATTGTCTGTGTATCTGAAGTTGCTGATAATTCTCCTGGCAATCTTAATTCCGAGCTGTGATTCATCCAACCCGGCGTTTCTCATGATGTATTCTGCATATAAATTAAATAAGCAGGGCGACAATATACAGCCTTGTCATACTCCTTTCCCAATTTTGAACCACTTGGTTGTTCCATGTCCGGTTCTTACTGTTGCTTCTTGGCCCTCGTACAGGTTTCTCAGGAGACAGGTAAGGTGATCTGGTACTCCCATCTCTTTAAGAATTTGCCTCAGTTTGTTGTGATCCACACAATCAAAGGCTTTAGCGTAGTCAATGAAGCAGAAATAGACATTTTTCTGGAATTCTCTTGCTTTCTCTATGATCCAGCGAATGTTGGCGATTTGATCTCTAGTTCCTCTGCCTCTTTGAAACCCAGCTTGTACATCCGGTAGTTCTCGGTTCGCATACTGCTGAAGCCTAGCTTGTAGGATTTTGAGCATAACCTTGCTGGCATGTGAAATGAGCGCAATTGTACAGTAGTTTGAACACTCTTTGGCATTGCCCTTCTTTGGAATTGGAATGTAGACTGACCTTTTCCAGTCTTGTGGCCACTGTTGAGTGTTCCAAATTTGTTGGCATATTGAGTGCAGCACTTTAACAGCATCATCTTTTAGGATTTTAAATAGCTCGGCTGGAATACTGTCATCTCCGCTAGCTTTGTTGTTAGTAATGCTTCCTAAGGCCCACTTGACTTCACTCTCGAGGATGTCCGGCTCAAGTTCAGTGACCGCACTATCATGGCTATCAGGGACATTCAGATCTTTCCTGTATAGTTCTTCTGTGTATTCTTTTCACCTCTTCTTAATCTCATCTGCTTCTGTTAGGTCCCTGCCTTCTTTGTCCTTTATCATGCCCGTCTTTGCACAAAACGTTCCCTTGAGATCTCCAATTTTCTTGAAAAGATCTCTAGTCTTTCCCATTCTGTTGTTTTCCTCGATTTCTTTGCATTGTTCATTTAAGAAGGCCTTCTTGTCTCTCCTTGCTATTCTCTGGAACTGTGCGTTCAGTTGGATATATCTTCCCCTTTCTCCCTTGCTTTTCGCTTCCCTTCTTTCCTCAGCTACTTGTAAAGCAGCATCAGACAGCCACTTGGCTTTCTTGCATTTCTTTTTCTTTGGGATGGATTGAGTTGCTGCCTCCTGAACAATGTTACGGACCTCCGTCCATAGTTCCTCAGGCACTCTGTCTATCAGGTCTAATCCTTTAAATCTGTTTGTCACCTCCACTGTATATTCATAAGGGATATGATTTAGGTCATACCTGAATGGTTTAGTGGTTTTTCAACTATGTTCTTCAATTTAAGCCAAAATTTTGCAAGAAGCAGCTCATGATCTGAGCCACAGTCAGCTCCAGGTCTTGTTTTTACTGACCGTATGGAGCTTCTCCATCTTTGGCTGCAAAGTACATAATCAATCTGATTTTGATATTGACCATCTGGTGATGTCCATGTGTAGAGTCGCCTCTTGTGCTGTTGGAAAAGTGTGTTTGCTATGATCAGCGTGTTCTCTTGACAAAACTCTATTAGCCTTTTTCCTTCTTCATTTTGTACGCCAAGGCCATGCTTTGCCTGTTATCCCGGTGATTTCTTGACTTCCTGCTTTAGCATTCCAATCCCCTAGGATGAAAAGGACATCTTTTTTTGGTGTTAGTTCTAGAAGGTGTTGTAGGTCTTCATAGAACCGATCAACCTCAGCTTCTTCGGCCTCAGTGGTTGGGGCATAGACATGAATTACTGTGATGTTGAATGGTTTGCCTTGGATTCGTACTGAGATCATTCTATCGTTTTTGAGATTGTACCCCAGTACTGCTTTTCCCACCCTTTTGTTGACTAGGAGTGCTACTCCATTTCTTCTAAGGGATTCTTGCCTGCAGTAGTAGATACAATGGTCACCTGAATTAAATTGGCCCATGCTTGTCCATTTTATTAGGGGCCGTGGTGGCTTAGTGGTTAAGATGCTGAACTGCAGACTGGAAGGTCGGCAGGTCAGCAGTTCGAGACCCGAGTGCTGCATGATGGAGTGAGCTCCCGTCTTCAGTCCTAGCTTCTGCGAACCTAGCAGTTCGAAAGAAAGAAATTGCAAGTAGATAAACAGGTACCGCCTCGGCGGGAAAGGTAACAGCGTTCCATGCACCTCAGTGTTCAGTCATGCCGGCCACATGACCACAGAAGCATCTTCGGACAGCGCTGGCTCTTCGGCTTAGAAACAGGGATGAGCACCGCACCTAGAGTCGGACACGACTGGTTGGGGACACCTTTTTGTCCGTTTTAGTTCGCTGATTCCCAAGATGTCGATGTTCAATCTTGCCATCTCATGTTTGACCACCTCCAGCTTACCTTGATTCATTGATCTTACATTCCAGGTTCCTAAACAATATTGTTCTTTACAGCATCGGACTTTCTTTTCACCACCAGACACATCTACAGCTGAGTGTCCTTTTGGCTTTGGCCCAGCCGCTTCACTCTTTCTGGCGCTTCTTGGAAATTCCCTCTGCTCTTCCCCAGTAGTATGTTGGACACCTTGCGACCTGAGGGGCTCATCTTCTGGCGTCATATCTTTTAGCCTTGTGATACATTCCATGGGGTTTTCTTGGCAAGAATACTGGAGTGGGTTGCCATTTCCTTCTCCAGTGGACCACATTTTGTCAGAACTCTCCACCATGACCTGTCCGTCTTGGGTGGCCCTGCACGGCATATCTTATGGCTTCACTGAGTTAGGCAAGCCCTTTCACCACAACAAGGCAGTGATCCATGAAGGGGAAAAGAATATATAACAAACATTAATTAATCCCTCTTTGGGCATGTTAAAATTAATACGTTAACAGTTTTTTGTGCCTTGTTTTTCTAAATTTTAAAGAGTGTAAGGAAAATGTATTATATTGTACAAGCTGCTCTACGTATGCAGGGGCAGGGCTAATCACAGTGGTCCTGCTCCCATATTGCTCTTCATAGAGCAGTAACACCTAAATAGAGTTTATATGTATGTGTGAATCATCCCTTGTTCTCAGCGTTTTGGTGGATTTCAGTCCTGGCAGGATTTCAGTCCTGTAACCCCCACCCTGTGCATGTTTATTCAGATGTACATTCTACTGAGTTCAGTGGGGATTATTCGCAAGTGAGTATGCACAGAATTGCAGCCATGCATTCCAATCTTATGCAGAATTAGACTTAAGCCCACTGATTTTAATGGGTTTAGGCATACAGTTGCCTCTGCATACAATTGGTCTGTTAAGCTTAGAAATGTAAGTATTCACTGTGCTGTAATTATTCTGAGTACCTTGCAGTATTGCTGATGCACGGTTTTCTGATTCTTCACTTTTCTAGGAACTTCATATTTAACGGACATAGTCTGGTGGTCAGGCACTATTGCAAGTAAGTATTCCTTAAAGTAACTAACTGAGCGATGATGTGCCCTAATTATGTGGGGACAGAGCAGGGATTACCACTCTAACCTACCTCACAGGGTTATGATGATGATAAAACAAATAGACTCAGGACTGCAAAAACTGGCGTTTTTAAGCATTTGGCAGGCCACGATACATGGCTGATGGGCAGTGTTCATCTTGGTGGTCCATAGGCTGTGCTGGTCTTCTGTAAGGAAATACGGCCTTGTGTCTGTGAACCTGCATGAAATGCACACACCAAATCTTCTACATGCTCAGTCCAGCTATCTGGTGTGTTCCACTGATGTCTCTTTCATGCTGGCAGCATATCTTGTGTTCCACCAGTGTAGGGTCTTCTGCCAAAACCTATGGCCCTTCAGTCACATAGCTGAAGTCTAGGATTTCTCTGTAAAAGAGTGAACTAACCTGGTTGTGTCTTGTCTTGTCTTGTCTTGTTTTAAGGGGACTCTATTTGTACTAGACGCAAAAGCACTGAACTCATAGTTTCATTAGTATTTTTTCCCCTCCTACTACGTTAGTAATTTTTACAGTTTGTTCCTTGTTTGAAGGTTTCTGATAACGTGTCATATAAACGGCCACTTTGATTAATCTGTTACACATTTTGGATTTTTTAAAAATTTAACAAAGGACACTGGCTTCCACAAGGTTCAGGTCTTTTTAAAAATGCAAAACCTTTGAAGCTTAAAAATTTTTGGTATTTCCAGAGTAACTGAAAACATTATGCAGCCCAGAATTTTATTAGAATGCTCAGATTTTAAACAACGGACACAATCAGATATTACAACAGAAGGCCCACCAGCAGCTTGCGCCAGTTCCTGAGATTCCTTATTTTCCTTTTTTAAAACTAGGGTTGCATGGCTCCCGGTGCTCAGAAGCAAGACACTGAGGAAAGTTACAGCCTCCTTCCATTTTCATTTCCTGAGAACACCTCTGGCCCGCCTGAAGCTCAATAAACCTGTATTTTGCTGCTTGACCAGCAAAACAGCCAGTGGGGTGTAGAGATTAGAGTCTAGGACTGGGACGCTGGAGACCAGGTTGTAGTCCTCACATGGTCATGAAGCTCACTGGGTGACTTGGGGCCAGTCACTAACTCTCAGACTAACCTACCTCACAGGGTTATTGTGAGGATAAAATAGAGAGGAGGAGGATCATGTTATGCTGCCTTTGTGTCCTTGCAGGAAAGGCATGATATAAATGTTAATAATAATAATAATAATAATAATAATAATAATAATAATAATAATAATTTTTTAAAAAATAGACTCGGGACTGCAAAAACTGAGGCATTTTTAAGCAGTTGGCAGGCCATGATATATGTCTGATGGGCATGTGCATCTTGGTGGTCCATAGCGCAGGTCTTCTATAAGGAAACACGGCCTTGTGTCTGTGAACCTGCATGAAATGCACACACCAAATGATGTGTTGGAGGCACTTGCTGCCACTTTCTCATCCCACAGGCAGATCTTTCAGAACTTAAAAAAATTGCAGGGGGTGGGGAATAAAAACAAAAGCCATCATCTCTAATAGTACCTAAAATCCACTGCCTGAGGCAGCCACCTTATCCTGCTTCATTGCAAGGCTGCACCTGCGTTCAGGTCCTGCCTTGTGAGTACTTAATTAGGTCATTGGTCAACAAAGGTTCAGCAGACCTCATTTGTGAGGTCTGGCAGCATTTTGAAGATGTAAGAGGTGAGCCAAATTGGATATAGAAATATACTGGATTGGTATTGGTTTCACCAAAGTGCTGCCATCCTTCCTATATCCCCAAATCACCTTGGTATAGAAAACACTAATTCAACAGTTTTCACAAATCTGAGTGTAGTATATAGGTCAATATTTACATGTGTAATGTACAGAATAATATACATTCATGAGCTTATTTGCAAAACCAGACTTATCTGTAGACAAGTCCTTACAATTGCAAAGTAAACCTACAAGCTGCCTCCCTCAGCCTGCTTATTTGCACGACTCAGAGCTGAGCTTTGGATATGTGATTTCTATATTTTGAGTGGCTCTAAAACACATGGGTTGTGATGTCATAAGACTCAGAGTCACATGGATATGGCTACCTTGTCTCTCCTTTGTTCTGCTACCCTCCTGTGCACCTCTTTGAGAGGCTGGCATGTGTCCATTTTGTATGACACAAAGATATGTCTTCTCTCTAGGCATGGAAAGTACTTGTGCCAGAATGGACTTCGTACTCTTGGTAGTTATGCAACCTTTGTGTACTGTTCTGAAAGTTTAACACTGAAGTTATGATAGTGAATTGTCTTCTGATTATTTCCTACTTATTTTTCTGACTTTTTCTTCTGCTTTCCCTAAATAAACTTGCCTTGATTTAAGAATAATTTAAATGTTTTGCCTCATGTTTCAAATGTTCTTGCCTAAGCCCACATAAGCACCTACCTCTTAGCTGTGTGCTGTTTATTTGTGTTAAGAATTTCTAGACCACACCTTCATCACCAAGGACCCTAGAGCAGTAGACATACAATTTTTAAAACAATATCCTATAACAACAATAGGATTAAACAACAAGAGACGTAAAACCCATAAAGCCATCAAGCAAACAAGTGGGACTAAATCAATCTAAAATCAATTTAAGGGCTGAATTTAAATTAAAATGTTAAAACTTTTTTTTAAAAAAAACTTATTTTTAAAAACCATTTTAGATATGTCTAGGCAAGGAGGAATGTTTTAATTTGGCACCAGAAAGAAGACTGAGTTATTGCCAATTTTATCTCCCTCGTGATAGCGTTCCAAAGCCAGGATGCCACCAAAGAGAAACCCCTCCCTTTGGTAAATGCGTAACACATTTCTCCCAATGATAGTACACAAAGAAGGGCCTCCTCTAAAGATCTCAGTGAATGGGCAAGGTGGTATGGGAGGAGGTGTGATATTCATAACCTAAGCTGTTTAGGGCTTTAAAGGTGATCACCAGCATATTGAATCAGACTCAGAATTGCTGTAACGTGGCTCCGGATAAACTAGTCAGAATCCTAGCCGCCAAATTCTGAACCAGTTGAAGCTTGCTGACTGTTTTCAAGGGCAGTGTTATGCATGATACATTACAGTAATCAAACCTGGATGTTACCTGA
Organism: Heloderma suspectum; assembly: GCF_057233095.1. Classification (NCBI taxonomy): domain Eukaryota; kingdom Metazoa; phylum Chordata; class Lepidosauria; order Squamata; family Helodermatidae; genus Heloderma; species Heloderma suspectum. The sequence continues at coordinate 121,198,682 of NC_139460.1, read as the reverse complement.
GCGTGCATCACGTTGCCAGGCTAGCCATGTTCACGAAAGGCTGCAGCTAGCAAACCAGCCAAAGCTGGTAAAACGTGGTCCAAGCCACTGAAGCCACTTGGTTCTCTAGTGACAATGTTGGATCAAGAAGCACCCTTACACTGTGCCCCTCTCCTTCAGGAGGAGTGCAACCCTATTCCAGGACAGGTTCAACACCAACTTCCTAAACCTGGAAACACCCACCCACCCTGCCCCTGTCCGTCAGGATTCAGCTTCAGTTTATTGATCCTCATCCATCCCATTACTGAGTCTAGATACCTCCACAGCCTCACCTGATTCAGTTGGCAAGGAGAAATTGAGCTGGGTCATCAGCATTCTGATGACACCTCACTTCAGATGCCCAGATGCCCTCACGCAGAGGCTTCATATAGATGTTAAAGAGCATGGGGAGACAAGGTAGAACCTTGCAGGACCACACATAACTGAGCATAACCGATCCTCCAGGTAAGAGTGGAACCAGTGTATCACCATGGCTCCGAGCTGGTCTAGCAAGATACCATGGTGAATTATATCAAAAACAGCTGATAGAGGAAAGTCAACAGGGTCACACTGCCCTTGTCTCTCTTCCAACAGAGGTCATCCATTCAGACAGCCAAAGCTGTTTCAATGCCAAACCCTGGCTGAAACCCAAATTGAAATGGGTCTGGATAATCCATTTCATCCAACAATGCATATAGTTGGGCCGCCACCACCCTCTAGAGCATTTTGTCACCAGTTGATAGTTGTTGCAATCTTCCAGGTCCAGTGATGCTTTCATAAGGAGTTTCATAAGATGGTATACCCAATAAGATGGTCAACTCCCAGAGACTTGTGGAATCCAAAGGATTCCTGGATGCTCTGGGTGTCACTATGGAAGGGCGAGATGAAAAGAGCTGTTGACAGGATCACGCCCAGGCTTCCTCTCCTGCATTGTAGAGCCATTTGCGTCCCTGTTTTACGTGATAGGCTACACAAATATTTGCGTAGCCTATCGCGTGAATGAAAAGCACAGACGCAAATGGCATCCAGGATGCCATTTGCGGCCATAAAGGTCTTAGTTTATGCTAAATGCAGTCATTTACGGCTGCATTTACCTTAAACTCAGGACTTTACAGCTGCAAATGGTGTCCTGGATGCCATTTGCATCCACAGTCAGTCCCCTTCAGTCAGTGATACGGCATGGCAGCTGTATCGCTGGCAATCCGGAGCCGGAGGATCCGGCTGAAGAGGATTCTGCGGGGAGGTGGAGGTAAGTGTTCCATTCCGCCACAGACTCCGGGGGCCGGATTCTTTAGAAACTGGCCTCACTGGAGTCCGTGGTGGAATTCTCCGCCATCCCTAGCTCTTACTTGTGTCCAAACGTAGGTGCTCTGAGGCTTATGCTACCTGTGTTCTAGTCATCATCTTGTTTGTTTCATTGCCCCCAACTCTCTGGCAAGCAAAGGAGCCCATTGGGCTCTACAATGCAGGAGAGGAATCCTGGGCATGATCCTGTCAACAGCTCTTTTCATCTCACCCTTCCATAGTGACCCAGAGCATCCAGGAATCCTTTGGATTCCATAAGTGTCTGGGAGTTGACCATCTTATTGGGTATACCACCTCTGCAGAGGGAGATATCATTGTCAATATCCAAACTTCACCAGGAAGTGGTCTGACTAAGACAATGGGGTTACAGAATCCCTACCCAAATTTCAGACCATTAACCTCTTGGCTGATCCCAAATACTAGGTCTAGAATGTATCCTGCAAAGTGTGTCGGACTGATATACTGGCACAGCCCCATGGGCGTCTTGGTAGCCATAAAGCCCCAAGAAGGCCCCCTGAAGGCAGACCTGACTTGAATATCGAAATCCTCCAAGACAAATGTCCTGTGGTTTTCTAATATCAAGCCAGAGACCACCTCAGTCAGCTCAGGCAGGCAGACTGATGGCCATCAGGGTGGCCAGTACACCAGCAGAATCTGATTGGTCTCTCTGACCCAACATCAGGTAAAAAGACTCAAACCCAGCACATGAATGGACAGATCTTCTGCCATCTACCTTATAGATGATGGCGGCACCCCCTCCTCAGCTCTCTAGCCTCTCTGTGTTTATTTATTTTATTTATTTAATAGATTTATAGACCACCATCCATATTTTAAAGTATCTCTAAGCAGTGTAGAAGAAAACTGAAAACATTAAAATACATCATGATATACAACTAAAATGCACAATGCTAAAACGTTTATATAAGATGTTAATAAAAACATTAAACCAATTTAAAACCACTAGAACATATAATTAGAAACAAACAGACTGGGCAGGACACTCACTCAGGAAAGGCCTCAGGAAAGACATGGGTCTTTAACTGGTGCCTAAAACATGTTATAATTGACGCCTCCTGGATGCCAGCAGATTAGTCATTCCATAAATTGGGTGCCACCACAGAGAAGGCCTGCTTCCTGGTTGCTATGAGATGGTGGTGCTGTACTGTATACCCAGGTGCACAAAGATGGGAAAGATCCATTCAACCCACTTCATTCACCCAGTTTTCAGGTGTACATGCCAGATTGTCCCCCTCATCCATGATCAAATCATGGATGATGTCTTCTTATGAACAGGACCACAAGGCTAGGGGGCAAGTTAACATGGCAATCCAAAATCCTCTATTTGGGAGAAGGACCAGAACAGGGGACAGTTCTTAGAAATCTTACCGCTCTTCCCCTTCAACAGCTTACCCAGTTCCCAGCAAAATTCCTCCCTTTGCCTGTGACTACTAAAATAGGGATGTCCTGTCCTCCCTACTCACTGACTTTCCTGCCCAGGCACATAATAAAAGAATAGTGCTGGTTTAAATAAAGTGCAGTCAGAGAAAGGCAGAACAGGTTAAAACATAAGAACAGCAGAGCTTAAACAATAGATCTGCAGAACAATGAAATAATATAGCAGTAAAACACTGAAGTAATAAAGTGCTAAGTGCTGAAGCAGCAAAATGATAAGGCAACGAAGTGCTAAGGCAATAAAGTGCTAATGCAACACGATATGAAACAGCAAGGAGAACAGATAATAAAATGCTTAATAAGATCTTTAAACAGTAGAGGACAGAACTGTAGAGAATAAAACAAAGACACCAACTATAGACCAACAACAGCTGTGATAAAAAATAATGATGAAACACTGCAATATTATAGGAGCCATCCAGTAATATCAAGTTGCAAAGATCCTACTACTATCTCCTCCCATCTCTTACCCAACTTACTACAACTCCCGTTCCTGTCTCTCACATATCTCGTCTTTGTTCAAACATCACAGAGGGTATTGCTCTCACCCTTATCATGTACACCCAAAACAGTGTCATACCTTACGGTAAGGTAAGGTAATGGCAACAACTTCATGTGAAAGATAGTTCTCCTGCTCCTTCTGTACCTCTTAATTAAAAGTCATTCCAGGATTGGAGCTGAATTTGAGAAGCATGATTGGGCATTAATTATTGGAGAAATTGTATTTCTTCTTGTCCCAGATATTATTTACTTCATTTATATTCCGCCTTTCCTGCTAGGATCTCAAGGCAAAGCACATAGTGCTCTCATCCCCATATTTTCCTCACAACTCTGTGAGATAGGTTTTGCTGAAAGACAATGACTGGCCCAAAGTCACCCAGTGAACTTCATGGAGATTTGAACTTGGATCTTCCCAGCCCTAGGCACTCTCACCACTACACCAAAATGGCTCTCAGGGTAATGTATATCTTGTGTGAGTAGTTGGAAACTTTTCTTTACTAAACAGCATAATATTATACATGCCTAGTCAGAAGTCAGTCTATTGAGTTCATTAGGGCTTACTTGTAGGTAAGTAGATATAGGTTAAATCATTCAAATCAATTTTGTAGCCTAAGGGCACAATCCTATGCATTTTTAGACAGAGAAAAGGCCTACATCTCCCAGCATCCCCCAGCCAGCCATGCAGGCCTTTTCTCTGCCTAAACATGCATAGGATTGCGCCCTTGAAATCAGTATTTTTTTTAAACATGCTGAACAGTAAAGTCTACGAACTATATAAATAAACAAACAAACATCATGCTTGTTCCATCTTCAGGAATAAGCACTGAACTTCTGTTGAGTTTTCTGTTAACCTATCTGTGTTTCTTTCTACAGTGGCACTTGGTCAGATTGGGAATTTCTTAGCCTATACTGCAGTTCCTACTGTGTTAGTGACTCCCCTTGGAGCTCTTGGAGTTCCATTTGGGTAAGAGTTTCATTTATTTGCTTCTGAGGTTTATACAGATATAAATATGTCGAGATGGTGTGAATATCTGAATACCATCAAGAAATTTAAAGCCATGAAAATGAAAGTAGATATTAGGAAAGTAGGTATTAAGTGTTCCATGCCTATTCTAGTCATTCTTTTCAAATCAAAGGAGCCTTTTGTGCACATGTTTTCTACACATTTGTGTTCAATTTTCTATCTGTGTGCTTCTCTCTCTTCTACTTATTCTCTTTTTAAAATATTTGTTCCGCCTGGTGTTTTGTTCTTATCTTTTCCATTTAGTACCAGCTCCATATTGTACCACATTTTCCTTTACTTATTCAAGGTCATTGAATTTAATCTGATTGGTTTTGACCACATTTCTCCCCTCTTCCCCCATATATTTTTTTAGTGGAACCCCCCTCCACTGCTGCCAAATATTACTAAAGTGTTTGACCCTGCTTCCTGGCCAAACATGATGCCTTCCCTTAAGGCCAGTGCTTAATACTTCATCTGAATAGGGCTGGAAGAAAGCAGAAAATCATAAATTGCCATCCTAAACTGCAGAGCTCTGTTATCCAGAGAGTTCATGCATATGTGTATACACACACACACACACACACACACACTGATTGATATAGTCCAGAGCACAGATTGCATGTCGACCCTTTGTCTAGTCTAATAAGGCAGTTCTTGGGTGCCTTACATTATGATCGATCATGAGCACCTATCACTCCCTCAATAGCTGCTCAGGTGGTGAGTACCGGAAAAAATAGTGCCAAAAACAGATTCACAGAGAAACAAGAGGAAGGTAATAGCATGCTCAGGGGAAATCCTAAGGCAGGGGTGGTACACCTGTGGCCCGTGGAAGTTTCCCTGTCTGGCCCACAGAAGCTTAGACTCCCTGTGTGTGCCCCACCCCCTCTGTGGGGCTCACCAAGTCCTGCCCCCTCTCCAAGCCCTGCCCCCTGGTGGCTTCTGGTGGCATTGAGGAGGAGTGAAGCCAAGGATCAATGGGGACTGAGCCAGCTCAGCTTTGGCTGCCTTGCATATCCACTGATGGGAGAAGGTGCAGGGCAGGTGCCAGATGGATCATCCACCTGGCACTTTGTCCAGGGTAGCTTCACTGCACTCCAGTCTTCCCCAAGGGGAATGCCTGCGTGCAGCTAAGCCATTTCCTGGCCAAAACTCAGGCTGGATGATCCACCCAGCACCTCAACTGGAACCAAATGACATCAGGGACCATCTGGCCCCCACACCCCAAACAACATCCCTACCTCTGCCCTAAGGTTAGCAGAAGTACAAGGCATCTTTTAAAAACTCCAAAACCTAAGGGGACAAGCCCCGCCCCCCAAAAAACTACCATTATGAGGACCAAGCATTAAGGGTCAGTTGGAGAAGAAAACTGGAAAACCGGGCTGAGAGGGGGAGCAGAATGCCCTCCTTGAAAAGAACAGGTGGATAGAACCTGAACCGGAGTACTTTAGAGACTGAATGCTCGACATCATACCACTCAAGTATGTGAGAATTTATTCAGCCCTGTGGCGGGGGGACGGGACACATGCATATACATACATGGCGACCATTAGCACGCGCTCTCCATGGCATTTTAAAAGCTGTGCACTGCTCTCCAGTGCATGTCCCCACTACATGTAAAATGAACACTCTCACTTCCCAGTTTAGTTGAGTTGACAAAACACCACCACAAGGCACATTTTCCCTATCAGTATCCTGCCCGGCAGAAGCTAAAATACACAAGCAATATACTTTTAAAATGATAATCTAGATAAGGCCTTCGCTCCTTACCTGTGAGGCAGGTTTTATAAACATCCTCTTCCTGAGGATTTTTCTGAAGATTAACAAGATAAGTATTGCGCGTTAATTATTGAACAATCCTATACACACTTACCTGGGAGTAAGGCCCATTGAACTTAGACTTATTTCTTGGGCTGTAAAAGTATGCATGATAATGGATTATCAAAATGCCCTTATCTGTAAGTTTTCAAAAGTAAATAGCCAACAGCTTGCTGATATTTTTATACAAGAAACCTTGGTTTCACTGAGTTGTTTTGTCTTTCACTACACCCCATTTTGATCAGACAGTTCTCTGTGTGTCTGTTTGACAGGATTCCTAAACAGTCTAATACAGAGTTAAATTTCATTTATTTGTTTATTTGTTACATTTCTATACCACCCAAAAGCCAAAGCTCTCTGGGCAGTTCACAACAATGCAATGTTGTGAAAGTATCCTTCCTATGACTATAAATGGTTTCACCCAGGTTTACTTCGAAGTAAGTCATGCTGAATCCAGTGGGGCTTGCTTCCAGGTAAGCATGCATATGATTGAAGCCTAAATTTCAGTGGAAGAGAAAGCTGAGATGTAGAGGGTCCTTATTTAGAGCAAGGGATGATGCTTGTTGGTTCATAGGCCCCTTTCCACTCTCTGAAATTTTCAGAGAACATAGAGTACTGGGCACAATCCTGCCACATATAAGCACGTAAGAAAGAGTTAAGCACATACTTGCATCTCATCCACTGAAGTTAAGAACACAAGGAAAGCCGTGCTGGATCAGACCAAAGGCCTGTTCAGCATTCTGTTTCCACAGTGGCCAACCAGCCCACAGGCAGGGTATGACTACAATAATACTTTCCTTCTCCTGTTTCCCAGCAATTGATACACAGAAGCACAGTGCCTCTGATACTGGAAGCAATATATAGCCATCATGGCTTATGCCCATTGATAGCCTTAACCTCCATGAATTTCTCTAATTCCATTATAAGATCATAAGATATTTAAATGTACTTTACTTTTGCTGGATTATATGGGTGGGTCCCATTCCCCAACTTAAATACTTGAATAAAATATTCTCCTTAGGTTTGTAAATAAAATATTCTCCTTAGGTGGTATTGACTGAATTATATATCTGACTTAGTTTTTTCATCTAGCTGAGAGCCTCTCCTTATGTTACTTTTGAAAAACCACAGTTTCACTCTCCATGACCAAAAAAACCCATTCAGTTTCTAATGTAATCTGCTATGGAGAAAAAACAGACACTTCCAGCACTCTGCCCCAGAGACATAATGTTTCTGAGATAAATCTGTATATTAGGATCCAGACATTACATTCACACAGTTCTTTAGACATGTATGCAGCTATCAAATGTACCACTCTCTCTTTCAAAAGCAACATGAAATGGGCCTCATAGACTACCAGTGTTTTTAAAGTAAGTGCCACATCTCTCTCTGGTGATAATCATTGCTGGACTTTATTTTAAGAAAATAAATACTCTGCAGTTCTTAGATCTGAACCAATCTTCCAACTCATAAACTGTCAGTCCCTCAATAATGGGTTTTTATCATCTTCCTTGGAGGAACACATACAGAAAATGTCATACAGATTTTTTTTAACTACATATATTTTGTAGGAAAGACCCACAAAAATGACTTTTCTGACGAGCACAAAGGGCAGTAAGAAAGTATCCCATTCCTATCTTGTATGGCCCCTGCCCAACTGAGATCAAATGTTAAAATGTATCCCTTAAGGCTTAGCCCCAAATTAGGAATCACGTAAACCAGTTTAAACAAACAAGCAAACAAACAAAACTACTGCCCTTATCAAGAAGAAACAAAGAATGATGAGTAATGCCTTACCTTAGAATTTAAATTTAACAGCATTGAAATCTTGAATTAAACTGTTCTCTTCCACCCTCTTTTTGAAAGCTCCATTTTAGCTTCCTACTTACTGAAAGAAAAACTCAACATTCTTGGCAAATTGGGTTGTCTGCTGAGCTGTGCAGGTTCTGTTGTTCTCATAATCCATTCTCCAAAGTCTGAAAGTGTCACCACTCAGGCCGAGCTTGAAGAGAAGCTCACAAATCCAGGTATTTAATTCCATGGAATAATGATAGTGCCAAGTAAATCTGAGTCTCAATAGATGTGTTGGTTTCACAGAACAATCAAACCCAGAGCAAGCTGGTCCACCATGAGGTTTCACCTCGCTTACTTCATGCTTATTACCAAGCAATTTTGTGTTGTGAAAGAGAGCAGATCAACTCTTTCTTCATGTTGCATCTTTAATGATGGCAACTCATTTGCTCTACAATCCTAAACAAGAAGTAAATTCCACTGAATTCAGTTAGATTTGTTTCCCAGGGAGTACATTTAGGGTTATAGCTGTAGACCATAACTGCAAGGTTAGTAAGCAAGCCAGTTTTCTTTCTTGATCTTAAACTGTTAACTGCTATAGATTTTTGTATGTTTCGTTGCATTATTAAAGGAGAAATCCTATGGCCGTTAATCAGCAGCTAGATGGCCATAGGGTATGTGGGTTTCCAGGAACCGACTTCAGAGCCCGCACTCTGAGGTTGGCTCCTGGAGAACCGACCTTCTCCCCTCCTTCCACGCTGCCTTGCCAGCAGTGCGGAATGGCACCACGCTCCGTGCTCAGAAGAGGAACACAGAGAGGCCAAAACGGGGCATTCCGGGGGGCATTCCAGGGTGGGGACGGCAGAAATGCCAGTATGACACATCCTATGTGTCATCTGGCAGCCTCCTCCCCCACTCCGCCTTCCCACGGCTAGACAGCCGAAATCGTCTGTCTAGCCACAAATGCAGGGCAGGAGAAGTGCAGAGGGAATGATCCCCTCTGTGCTTGTCCTGCCCTGCATTGGATAGGCGGTCACCTCCAAGTTCGGAGGCAGCCACCTATCCCCATAGGATTGTGCCCTAAATGTATTAGAAAGAATTAATTAATTAATTAATTAATGTGCACACATGCACACACCAAGATTATTTATTGGAAGGGTATAACATTAAAACAGTAGGCAGTTCTTTTAGATGTAACCACTTATCATTATAGCTGGTAGAAAAAGAGGAAATTCTTACAGTGAATTTCAGTTTTCTGAGTCCCATGGAGGGCATTCTCCACCTCCCGATGGCACCTCTTCCTGAAGTTTGTAGGCAGGGCCCCACATCTAGGTTTTATCTGTCCAGGGGGAGGAAGCATCCTGTCTCCCCAGACTGGACTGGAAAATGCAAACACTCCTCATCCCTCATTGACCTAGTAGAAAAAAACAAACTACGCTGACAGTGAATGTTAGACTACTAAGAGATACTCAAAGTATTCAAAAGAAATAGAAGTTAAGCAGAATTCCCAGAAGCTGACTGCTGCCCCATGTGTACCATGATGGCAGAAGCCTCTAAGCTATCAATTTCAATATATTACACTTAACTATCCACATTCTGTTCCCTGCATGTCTGTCAGGAAGTAGAGGTGGGCCAAATGCCCTCCGCGGGACTCAGAAAACTGAAATTCAGAGTAAGAATTTCCTCTTTTTCACAAGTCCCACAGAGGTCTTTTTCATAAGTCTCCACCTTGGGATATTTCAGAGCTGTGTAAATTACAGGTGGGCTTCCAAGAATAGCATGCTATTGTACTACCACCCTCTGGAGCAGACACCTCCCAAAAGTGTCCCTATCTACTTTATAATGTTTTGCAAATGTATGTACGGAAACACAATTGGGTGCCTGACAAATGTCTTCTACAGAAGAACTTCCTCTAAGGGCTGCCAAGGTAGTTGCTCCTCTATTAGCGTGGGCCGCGATTCCCCCTGAAGGTGGCTTCCCCAAGGCCTTATACGCTCCCATGATACATTCCCTTGACCATAGGGAAATAGCGGACTTGGAGACCTTATTCCACATGGTGTTACCCTGAAAGGACACAAATAAGGCTTCTGATTTTGTAAACTCCAAAGTCCTGTTCAAGTAAAATTGTGCTCAGTGCACATCTAATCTATGACAACTTTTCTCCTGAGGATGAACAGGATTTGGGCAGAAGAAGGTATGGAAACCTGTTGGGCCCTATGGAACAAGGAGTTGACTTTAGAAATAAAGGAACGGTCTGACCTAAGAACTGCCTTGTCCAAATGAAAGACACACAGTTGTGGATCTGATGAAAGAGCCCCCAACTCTGACACCCGCCTGGCGGAGGTAATAGCCACCAGAAAAATCACTTTTAACATGAGAAGTTTCAAGGACACATGGCCATATACTCAAATGGAGCCCCCATCAACTCCATCAATACCCAATTGAAATTCCAAGTGGGGCATCTGTGTACTGTAGGTGCTTTAGGAAGAGTGTATACTGTGGGTGAGAAGATAGTGATATCTTTCCTCTGCAACCCAGGATGCTGTTGAGGGCTGCAACTTGCCTCCTGATGGTATTAGTGCTCAGGTCCTTATTTAATCCTTCTTGAAAAAATTCCAGGATCACCTTTATCTTTCCCAGAGACTGGGCCTTCCCTGTCTTTGTGCACCACGTTACAAAATTCTTCCAGATATTGCTGTAAACCTTAGTGGTAGAGGATTTTCATGATGATAGCAGAGTCTTCAGAACCTCATCCATATATCCCATCTGCCTTAGCCACAAGCATTCAATTTCCAGGCTGTCAGACAGAACAGTCCCGGCTGTGGATGATACTTGTGTCAACAAATCCCTCCTGAGAGGGAATCTCCAGTAATTCTTCCCCATCAATTCCAGGAGGTCCGAGAACCAAGGATGACGAGGCCAGTGCAAAGCAATTAGAATGACTATTGCCCTTGTGCATTTGATCTTCTTGAACACCTGCAGAAAGATCAGCATATGGGGAAAGCATAGAGGAGATCCTCCAGCCACTGAGATGTAAGAGCATCCATCCCCTTGGCACCAGGGTAAGGAAGCCTTGTACGTGGGTACTTGAGTATTCTCTCTGGTAGCAAACAGAGCCATGATCAGAATCACGAACTGGAACATGATTGACCTGAAAATGAGCAGACTTGAGTGTCCATTCAGATTCCCTGATGGATGTCCTGCTGAGGCAATCTGCCACCTTGTTGGAAGTCCCCACTAAGTGCTCTGCTTCGATAGATCAAAGATGTTTCTCCACCCACATCAGTGGTTTGTGGGCCTCCTTGCTGAGAGATTTTGAATGAATTATTCACATAGGCTTTGGCCAACACATTGTCTGTTCTTATGAGGATGTGTGCCCCTCTTACCTCCTGACTGAAGTTCTTTAGGGCTAACTGGATTGCTTTTCATTTGAGCCAAGTGATGCTGTGCTGTTCCTTTTGGCTCCAGACCCCTGAGACATCCTGTGCCCCAAATGCCGCTGTCCCCAACCAAGGAGGCTGGCATCCGTGATTATGATGACTCTCTCTGGATCTTCTAGGCTCATTCCTTCTTGGAATCTCATCTAGTCCAGCCATCATTCCAGTTCCTGATGTACTCAATCTGGAATGTCAATTTTCTGTCTGTATTGCCCCTGCAGTAGGCTTCGAACTCTTAATTTAGAGGTACCAAGATAGTGATAAATCAGATCCAGGTTTACTTACAAGGAGTACTTTACTGAGTAACTTACAGCACACAGGCGTACCGAATGGTTGGATCAGACTGCTTCTCTAAACCCAGAGCCACGGGGTAAAATGGGTTTTATACCATACATGTTAGCAGTGAGGCAGCATGACAGCAGCAAGCATTAATTAGCATTCGTCTACAACTTTCCCACCATAGACTAACAAGGAAAACAACTGGAAACTTTCCCAGCACAGACACCTGCAGCTTTAAGGCAAACAAGCTTCACTTCCCAGGCGCATCCTGATAAGACCCTCTAGCTCGTTAGTATGGAATGCGCTGAGGCCGCACTATCGACCTTTGACTCATCCTGGTAAATCAAGAGGCCTGTTAGGGAAAACAGCCTGCCAACTGAACCAAAGTCAGAGAGCATTATGGATCATCTAAGCCCCTCTAAAACTACTAATAGATTGGTTCAGGCCTGGGGCCTTACACCGTGTATACAGTAGGCAATGTGGTCCTGGTACAGAAGCAACAAGTTCTGGAGTTGGCATATGTGAAATCTTAACCAGTGCACCAGGCCCTGACATGACACCATCATCCTCAATAGTTGGGCCAGGGTCATCAGATCTGCTGTTCTTTGAGAGTGAATTGACACTGCCAGTTGAGATAGTTTTCCAAGCGTTCCTATGCAAGAAACACCTTGGACTGAGTGGTGTCCAATATTATTCCCCTTCTTCATGTTCACCAGAAATCTGTAGTCCTTGAGGCATTTCAGTGAGAGTCAGGTGCTATCTGTACACTGCTGCTCCTATGACGCTCTGATTAAAATATCGCTACCATGATCTTGGTAAACACTCAAAGGGCTGAGGTGAGACTGAATGGCAGAGCCCTGTATTGAAAATGTTGTTTGTTGTAGCAAAACCACAGATACTTCCAGTGTTTTCCCCGATTAGAACATGCAGATACACCTCGAACAGGTCTATAGATGTTAGGAAATCCTGCTTGTTCACAGTTGTCGCAATCAATCTTACAGTCTCCATTTTCAAATGTCTCTTGTTGATGTGTTTGTTTAATCATGTGAGGTCCAAAATTCCTTTTGGGAACAACGCCTGCTTTAATCTTTCTTGCTTGGACCAGTTCTACATCTTTTATCTCCAGTAGGAGATTGATAGCCTTGATAAAGTTCTGATGCTTGGAAAGCTTGCGAGAGCATGGGGAACCTATAAACTTCTCTCTGGGAAGACAGCCAAATTCCAAGGAGTAACCCCTGGCTATCCACTTATCCAAGGTAGTTTGGAGCCAAGTGGGAGCAATGTTCAGCAGGCACCCTATTCCCAAACCCACTGCTGGATTGGAATCAAGCGGATAAGTTCTTCTTTTGCCCTTTGCTGTACTTTGAAGCATAGTTTGAGGATGCTGACTGCGCCTTAGGCTTGTCAGAAGATCTATAAGTTCTTTGCCATTTGGGCTTGTAACCACCCTGCTGGTTTGGTGTGTGCATGCATCAGTTAGAACGAAAGGACTGCTTGGTTTGGGTTTCTGTTCTTCTTGGAAGGAAGCACCTTTTCTTTTTCCTTATTTTCTCCCAAGATCCTGTCAAGTAGTTCCCCCAAAAGTCAGACACCTGTGAAGGTGGAAATGGCCAGTATAATCTGGGAACCTGGGTCCACATCCCAGTTCCTGAGCCATATGTTACATCTTGCAACTGTATTGCCACCCTGGCTATGGCTCCAAACTGGATCTCATCCAAGGAAGATTCAGCAAGCAGCACCACTGTCTATGAGATTTTCTTCAACCCACCCTTAATGGGTTCGGGGATCAAATCAGCCTGCCAATTCGCCTGCCCATAAGTCACCCTAGCAAAAAACGAATTTGTTGCTGATGCTCTGAAGGCAGAAACCAATGCCTTAAACCCTCTGTGTAGAGCTGCTTCTGCTGAATCATCACAAGGATCTTTAGGCCCACTTTCCCCATTGGGTGACAGGGCTGCTGAGGAAATCAGTGCTGCAATAGGGAATCAAACACTGGGATTTTCATCTGATCCATAATCTTAGTTTACAAAGAGTAAAGTGTATTAGCCAGTTTGTGTGGTTGCTTGATTTTCCCTGGTGAAGCCCGCTCTGCCTTCCAGACTTCTGAGAAGGCATCAGGTAAGGGGACTGTAAAGGGTTTCGGTGGCCCATATGGGAAGAGCGCCTTAGCTCCTGCAGAAGTGGTGGGGGATGCCAATTCCTCTAGTTTAGGTGCATTCTCCTTAATTTGAAGAATTCTACTCACTTTAGCTAACAAGGCTAGGGGGGAAATCTACTGAAAACAAGCATCTCTGAGAAGCAGGGGAATCCAGCTCTTTCTCTGACAATTCTTCTTCCTCCCCTTTATTTGAATCAGAGGAGCCTTGATCTTTGTCTGAGGGTGAGGAGGGAGATGGGGCTCTGTGGCATTTTTTGTCCTGTTGGGATGATTTACATGCCTTGGAACCATTCCTTTTGCTCCCATCTGAGGCCTTGAGGCTTCGGGCATTGGGGCTACCCTTATGGCATCTGGAGGAAGAAGGTGAAGAGGAGATGGAGGGTCATGAAGATGGGCTGGAAGGTCTGGAATCTGAAGAAGACTCTGTAACCCTCTTCCTTCCCTTTTTTCCTTGTGTTTAGTGGAGCTTATAGACTCATGTCTTCTCTTATTTCTTTTCCCCTTGTGCTTCTTGTGGGGGAGGGAGATTTATCCGGGGGGGGGGGGGCTTCCCTTGACCAACTCATTCTTGGCATATAATCTGTCTCATCCACTGGCGAAATTGCACCTCCACCCGGGGCAGCTTCCTGGTGGGGGTTTGCGGTGTTGGACTACTCGCCCCCACCTCGCTCTGGGGCTGCTCACTCTTTTTCTTGCTAACGGAGCATCCACGCCTTAGCAGAGCGACCACTGCAGGCAGTCTCTAGGCCTTTGCTGAGGAGCTGTGGAAGTTGGATCCTTCCCCCCAAGTTGTTTCCCCCAGCTCTAGCTACTGCTGGATGGGAGAAGAGCATAGGAAGGAAGAGGAGACATTAACCTGGCTCGCACAGAATGACAAGCCACTGTGAGTTGTTTTTTCCCTCGGGCTTGTTGTTACGGCACTGGCCACCATTTTTAAAATGCAAGCCATGGCAGGGGCACGCCATGGCTTGTCCTGTGCAAACAAGCTGCAGTGCACCTCCTGCTGCAGCTTGCATTTTAAAAATGTCAGCTGGTGTGCAACGACAAGCTCCACGGGGAAATTAACCCATGGTGACTTGTTGTTACATGCGAACTGGCTCAGAGAGAAGGGTGGGGGAGGGATTAAGATTAAAGGAAGAGAACAGAGAAGAAGAAAGGGAAAGAGAAAAAAGAATTTTCCTATGTGGGAAAACAAAAGTGAAACCAAGATGTAGGCTCACCTCTATAGAGCTCCAGCTGGACCCAACCATTCTGATTGCTAGGCAGGGCAGGTCTGGGAGAGAGGATGGTTTCTCACCCTGGAAAGAGAAAAATTAGACGCGGAACCTGCCTAGATGCTCCAGGAGGAGGCACCATCCCGAGGTACAGCATGCCCTCTGTGGGTCTCAGGAAAAAGGGGTGTACTGTTTAGAAATAGAAAATGGATCCTTTTTATATGTACTCTTAATATGTGCTTTTAAAACAAGCTGAAGAAATAAGCAACAAGAAAGTAGAAAAGACATGTAAGCGATATGTAGCATAGACACATTATGAATAATTTGGAGGGCAATTTAAATATACTTTGCAGAATTCTGGCATAAAGCACTTATCTGAAAGTAAAAATGTGCACCGTTTAAAGGATTCTAACCGGAACAAAACTGTTAAATATGATCACCATATGTTATATTTGGTCATGCTGCATGCAGACTATGAACTTCAAGGGAGCTAGCAGTCACATCTAGATGATCCTCCATACCATGGTTTACAGGATGTGAGTGTGCATGTGCTTCCCCATCCTCATGCATGTGGGCTTTAATTCCTTATTTGCTGTTTGAATCAAAGCACAGTTTGCCATGACATGTGAACTAACAAACTGGTTTGAGTGATCAGGATTTAACTGTGGTTCACATGTCCTGGCAAACAGTGGTTTGATTCAAAAGGCAATTAAGGAATTAAGCCCTGGACTCAAGGGGAGGAGGGAGTATGCATGCACAGCTCTCATTCATGATCCTTTGAAATATAGTTTGGAGGGTCATTTGATCACAGCTACTGTGAGTTAGTGTCAGTTATAAATACTGTGCAAAATGAATGATTTCCTGTTCCCATACAATTGTTTGTGTCATGATTTATCATGCAATTATTTTGTCTTTGTTTTTCAGTGTTCGTGGGTTACCTCTGCATTGTTCTTCTCATGCTGCTTCTGCTTATCTTTTGGATTGCACCAGCTCATGGACCCACTAACATTATGGTTTACATCAGTATTTGCTCATTGTTAGGAAGTTTCACAGTGCCCAGCACAAAAGGCATTGGACTGGCTGCTCAAGATATTTTTCACAATAATCCATCAAGTCAAAGAGCACTGTACCTCTGTTTGGTTCTGTTAGCAGTATTAGGATGTAGCATAATAATTCAGTTTAGGTACATCAATAAGGCTCTGGAATGTTTCGACTCCTCCGTGTTTGGTGCCATCTACTATGTGGTGTTCACCACTCTGGTCTTGCTGGCCTCAGCCATCCTATTCAGGGAGTGGAGTAATGTTGGAGTGGTTGATTTCTTAGGGATGGCTTGTGGATTTACTACTGTATCCATTGGAATTGTTCTTATACAAGTTTTCAAGGAGTTCAATTTCAATATTGGAGAATTGAATAAGCCTAATATGAAGACTGATTAAGATCATAATATCGGAAGGGACTGGATGATCCAGAGAATAACAGAGCCTTCTGTTTCTAGACCACAGGAATGATAGAGCCTTGAATTACTAAGCCCAGAGAACAACAAAGCCTTTCATTCCTTGCTGGAATATGTGAAATGAATCAGTGTTCTCAATCCAGTTTCTTTAGGACTACTGTTGTTATGCTTCAACCTCTAACGGTATCAAAGGAATAATCTTATAACCCTCACAGCAGATGGGTAAAATTTGCATCAGCACAGAGAGTGATGTATTTCTTTACCCTAGAAGATTAGCAGTATAGTGAAGGGTTGAAGAATTCTGGCATATAAGGGTGCAAGAACTTTCTCAAATGGCTACCTGAAACTTCCTGGTTGTGTGAATAAACTAAATCAGCTTCTTCTGTGCTCAGTCGAGCAGGTGCCATAAATGATAAAATGTCCTTTTGAAAAATGTAGATACACTTCAAAAATTAGATTTCCTCCTCTATATCTCTATAAGTATATACCAGAATTCATTGTTTTCACAGCTTTATTTGAGGATTCTCAAATGTTTCAGAATCTGTACACTGATATATTACCTTCCTTCACTGATTGACTTTGCAATTTGGACTGATGATGAATTCATAATTATGTCCAAAACAGAGCAGTGCATTTATCTCTTAAAATCTTTTCTCACTTACCAGCTAAAAATTGCTCACAGACCTTAGTAAATACAGTATTCAGTTTTCAGGTATGCCTTTTGTTCACAATAAGCATTTGAAGTGCATTAACACATAACATTAATCCAGGAGCTTGTAATGATCAACAGAAAAGTATGTGAGGATTGTGGCAGACCGGAACCACTTTTCTACTTTTTTTGGGGGGGGGGGTAGATCATTTGTAAACAGTTGGAAGCTACTTCAGTGCCTTTTGTATTCTAAAAAGATCCCTCCCATGGAGCAGTCCATTTTCTGTTAACATTTGGCTGTCCTCATGCTTATAAAAATGTAATGAGCAGAGAGACTTTAGAGCCTCAATTGATCATTGAGGTGACTGTGGGAGCTTCTGTGTATTTCCCATTGTGTGTTTGTTCTGAGAAATGTTCTTCTATTGTCCGTTTACAGTGTTCCCAGTTTTCCTAACCAAGTACAGTAAGCTACTTTGACTTTTAAGAAGTAAGGTTTTGAATTAGCACTTTTCAGAGCAAAAGGAGGCTTGTGATGTGGTGAATATTTTTAAGAGGGGAGGAAAATACTAATTCCAGTCAAGGAAAGCTTAGCCAAATGGCTTCAGTCACCCTTCAGTGACCCACATAGGGCATAGCTGAAAGCTATTGTTACTCACTTGAAAAGCAATTTGGCTCTTCTTCCCATTCACTGAGGTACAGAACTCTATCGCTATAGAGAAGTGACAAGAGGAAGTTACCTGATTCAGAAGTTAAGGATTTCTTTTCCTATAGGAACATTCAGATTTGATTTAGCAGTTTGAAGGTATTTCTGGGAATATCGACATAATTTGATTTTAATGTATTTGAAATCTGTTGTAGAAAGATATTTTCATATCAGTTCCAAAGAAATATTGAATAAGCACAGAAGCACTTTTGCCGTATCAGTTTCTATTGATTAAAATATATACATCTTAGCCTAATTTGTAACTTTGCATTAGTTTTAAAGTTCAGTGAACTTGAAATTCAGCTTCTCTGTATTCACTAAGAAAATAAGGAATGAATCATGTCAAAATCTACCTTCAAGCTCATTAAAAGCCACTTCTGACAATAACGTTATTTTACACTATGGGTGAAAGTTAACATACAGAATTATTGGTTTACTAAATTAATGCAAGTAATCAATGTAGAAGTTCTAGAGTTTCTGCTAACTTCTCAAAAGTGTAAACAGGAGGTCAGTTTCTAACTTTATCTTATATAAAACAAGAGGCCCTTCATTAGATATAGGACATATACTGTTGAGTTTGAATTGCCCATGCATCTCTATTTCACCACGTGTATACATAGTAAATACCTCAAACATAATGGTGGCTGCTCTTAAGATGTAAAATGTGAAGTGCCCCATAATCAGGTGTCAGCAAATGTTGGCTTGGCTTAATAGCCAGCCATTGTTTGTGGTCACAGCCAATCTGTTGCCCATCCTCCATATCCTCTGGCATCATGCACAGAGAGTTTGGGAGAAAAGCAGGGTCTTATTTGTGCAGGATACAGAGATGGTAAGGAATAGTGGCAGTCTCTTCTACTGCTTGGAAGGGAATCCTGCCATGTCCTACCTGCTTGAAAAATGCAGTGGAAATGAGATCTGAAGGGTAGAGATCTGCTTGCTGGGTATCGTGCTTGCCAGGGGGCAGGTGGTATTTGTCCCTGACAAGCACATTTGTGGATTTCTGCCGTTAATCAGTTTTCACAGGGTTTAGGGCCAAAGTAAATGTTCTTGTAATCACACATAGTTGAGCTATGGGTGATTGGTTTATTTACTCCCGAGTAAGCATGCCCCAATTTGGATCAGGACCATGGGGCTCCAGGACGAGGGATTGTTTAAGCTTATCCATCCATTTTCATTCCAAAATTCCAACCCCATGCAGGGGGGTTCAAAGAAGAAAAAATATCTCCATTGGAATTCTGGGATGAAAACATTTAGTTTGGCCCTTATAATTTCTAATTTCATGAGGGAAGCATGGAAGATTACTATTTGTGATGGTGAGTTTCTGGAGAAACTATTCTGAGGCATTTTTAAATGTGTCCTTGTCATTTAATATTTTTAGAAGAAATTCAGATCAGAAACATATTGATTAGGCTTGTAGTCATTCCGTTCCTATTGTTTAAAATACATGTTCAGAGATAAGTCACACTTGATTGATTCTAGCCTTGGACTTCTGATGATCTCAGTTCAGATTTCCTTGTTGAGGTAGGCACATGGCTGAGTGCTATCTCCTCCTAGAAGTTATAGCTAATAATAGCTTACATGCATTATTGTTCTCCATGAAAAATTGTGTAACCTAGCATGCTGGTACTTATGCATACTGAAAATCCTATATGTAGTTATGCGTTAATGAATGAAGCATTTGCTGCTTAGGCCTGGGCTACCTAACTTGTGTATTCAGGAGGACAAGGCAAGGCAGGGAGGGGGACACCTCTGTCCTCTGGTCCAAGGGCAGAAGTGTATTTTGCCAACCCAGACTCACCCCCTCACAAGTGACAGGGCTCCATAATAATGATGGTGGGTTGGATCTAGATTTACACTAGATCAACTGCGTTGATGGAAGTGGACTTCCCTGCCCCCTCCTTCCCACAGCAGCCTCTCCAGCCACCTTAAAATGCTATACAGAGAGTCAGGAGACCCTGCAGAATGGAATGAGCTGTGGGGGGAGGGGGATCCCCCAAATCAGTGGAGGGACTTTCAGGGAGTTGTGCCCTCCCTCTCATGGATGGTCCCTTCCTCTTGAGGAAGGCAGATCCTGGATCCAACCCAGTAGCATTTGGAAGTACATACTTTACAGTTATAGAATGTGTGAACTCAGACATAATTACAGACAGACATGTCAATGTGTATGTTACATAAAAATCGAAAAGAGAGATGCAGCATTAAAGGGTGGAATCTCTCTTGTTCTTACAACCTGAAAACATTTTTTCAAAACTTTCCTTAAGAGTGAAATTGTGGACAAACTTTTATCTTACCTTGATTTTAACATGACATGGCTGCCAGATAAAATGACCCTGGAAGCTGCCAGGTGGCCATTCCTAGTCTGGTGAGTCATCTGAATCTGTTTGCAGTGCCATTAGCTTTATGCAGTGCAACAACTCTCTGCTCGCAGCCCTTTTTGGTGTGGATTACGTAGGCTGACTTGTGATCTGTGATCCTGACTTTGGCTTGCTGCCTGGTAGGTAGATAGCCTTATGAACTAAAGCCAGAATATCACAACATGTTTTTCATGGCCCTCCACATAATTTATATCTGCAGCACAGAGCATTTTAAATGGTAAATGGGTATGTGTATTTATTTTTGCTACTCTGTTGAACAAATAGTATTCCTTTTCTTTTGTTACCCTCTGTTGAGAATTATCAACAGTAACAGTAATGCTAGGACAGTACTAGACTTTTCTTCCATTCTCTGATCTTTTATTGTTTCCTTTTCTGTTATTCCTTTAGTTAAAACTGTCCGTTCATCCTTTCACTTATGGTGTGCCATACTGAGAAATAAATATGCAGTTACCTCCTGAACTTCGGTCTTCCTCAAACCTTGACTTGCCCTTACTAGGTTATTATGTATTTCATACACATTGATCATCAAGAACCTGGTCATTTAAAATAATTAGAACCTATGCTTATTATAATGTTTTAAGTGGACTGTATATATTCATGGGAGGTATTACACTACAGCTCACAACACCCTACATTTCATAGTGTATTTATGAAGTATAACAATGTACAGAAGACCCTCAATTCTGTTGAGTAGCATGTTGTAGGATTTGCATATGCAGCTCCTCCTATGTTGAGTCCCTTTTGAATCTGACAGAGTAATAAACCTTTTTGATAACCCCCCAAATCCTTTTTGTTATGTCTTAACAAAATATTTTGTGTATTTTTTTAGCAAACAAATTAAGGTTGTAACTCACAGGCTGTTCACACTGAAATGTTTTTTGTAGACTTCGGGCACAATCCACTGAGAAATACTTTGGGGGAAACTCAACAATCTATTAAAGAGTAATGGAAGTTGCACAATATTTCTTGTATAACTCCCATTCATTTCAAATGGATTGGTTCAGGAGATGATCTCAGTAGACTGTGGTCTGCCTTATACAGCTACTCCAGGAATACTTAAGACAGAGGCTGCAATCCCAAACACACTTACCAGGTAGTAAGCCTCATCGAATAAATTGGGACTTCTGAATAAATGTGTATAGGATTGTTCTGAAAATGGCTTTTCAGTTGTTGCCTACACAAAGTATCTCTTCCAAAACCTTTCAGATTGAGGTGGGGTGTGTGTGTGTGTGTGTGTGAGAGAGAGAGAGAGAGAGAGAGAAGGGGGGGATTCCTATTTATTTATTAATATGCATAAGATCATATATATGACAAGTTTGCTTCTTAGTAATAATCTTGATTTATATGGAATGTAGCTCTATTGGAGAAACTAGCTCCAAAGGCAAAGACACTGGATTTCAAAATATCAAAATAGAAGCTGTGAGCTTTATCCTTATATTTTAGTGTAACTTTTTTTAATCATACAAAGAGGACCTAAATAAATTGCACTGAAAGTCAGATTGTGTTTGCATGATGGACATGCCGACTTCTGTAATTTAAACAGAGGTCTTCAAAGTTCTCATACCTGTTTGGAGAGTGTAGCTGTATTACATATACTGTGTTGACATTTACTTCAATACTACATTTTATTGCTAGGTATGCTTAACTTCCTCTCTTCAAGAAGATTTTAATCCCTTGGAATTAAAGATAAATGCTATAGAAATTATTAGTGCTAATGCCTCAGTAAAAACAAAAAGGAACACTAAGGTCAAATAATTTTTAAAAGCAATTTCCTACTAGAAAATGTTCAGAGGCATTAATTAGAACAATTAAAGGCTAAAACACTGCACTGACACCCAATCAGATGCATATTTACTTACATGTAAGTCTCATGTTTAGTGAATTCATTACACACATGTTTTTCACAATGCGTATTTGCAGCAGTAAGCCACAGCCCATCCTGGCTGCTTGGTACATGTATTTGTATGGTACATGAGTCTGCAAACAGACATTTGCTGCACATGTGTATTCCACGTACATGTTTAAACATGCATGTTTAAAAGGTAGTTTATGAAGGTGACCTAGAGATGTTAGCAAGTATTGATTTCTCTTCCCACCCCACCCCCCATCAAAGCACTTTGGGGGTAAATTCTTGTATAGAGCCAATACGTAGGAAGTGAAAGATCTTTTGTTGTTTGTAGTAGGTGAGGTGGTGATGGATAGTATCCTCAAATTAATGTGGATACAAAAAATGGAAAAGGTAGATGAGAGCAAAACTCAAACATTATGGACTTGATTGCTTAAATGCTGTTGTTTTGCAATATTGTTACTTCAGGCAAATTAAAAAGACTATTTTATTAGCTTCCAAACCAATGTATATATATAGCTTTGTTAAATGCTCGGAACTTCAGCTTTGCTTTAAAACAATAGTTCTAGGCATGTTGTATTTGCCTTGTAAATTAGTGAAGGCTATTTATTAAGGTTTCTGACAACAAACCTATTTATTAATATGTAATGTTTTAAAATAAAAAAAATTTCTAGCTCAATACTTTGTTTTGAGACTTCTCTCTCTCTCCGCCCCCCACCTTACCTGTGAGGAAATGCGGCTCTGCGGCTCTCTATAGAACAATTCTGTAGAGCGACCATCCAGCTTTTTCGTAATCCTTCAGCCAAAATTACAACCTATGGCAACACCACCACTCTGATATTTGACTCATACTTGGAACATGAGTAAAAATGGAATTGGGTGTTTAGTGTTTGGGTTGGGGATTCATCTGTCATCTTTAAACCACAAACCCAGAAGTGAAATACCTTCAGAATGATAGCTGTCTTATCCCAAATACACTCTGCTTAGAATTTGGGAAGCCCCTCCATAAAGACTCCTGTAATTATTGGTGTATGACTGTGGAAGAGCATAATAGGATGTCCATTTGAGTGGCAGCTCCTTTATTGGTTTGAATAGGGGCTATGAACAAGAAACAGAAATTACTATTATTAGGATTACTAATACATTATCAGATCATATATAATTAAATCATCAAAAAACCTGCCAGTTTAAACGTCCAGAAAATAAGGCTATCTCACATTGATCCAAACTCCACCAAGCCAGGAAAATGGAAGCTCAGGCTGATGCCTCATCTGACGTGCCCTATGATCAATCATGATGCTGTGCAATGTCACAAATTGTGCTTGCTTACAACTTATCCTCCATTCACCCACTCTTTTCCTGGGTCTTTCAGTTCCAAATCCAAATTGAGAGGATGGAGTGCCTGGGACCAACAAAGATGCTCCATGTTGTCCTGGTCCTGTATTTCCTTATGAAGCATCTGAACCTCACAGTAGGATTCCTCTAGCAATACAGTAAGGCTGTAAGAATTTATAGCTTATCCCTGACTCTCTCCTGCACACTACTTAAATGTAAAAAAACTAAGTTAAAATATTGCTATGTTCTTTAGGTAATATGAATGATTAAACTTGGTACCTATGTGGTTAATGATACTTTAAATGTTAATTAAATTTGGAGCTAAAAGAGTTAACCAAGTTTGCATCTAAGACAAAAACGTTGAGACATTATTCCAAGTCCCATCTTTAGATATGAGACTATGACCCATCCACAGAAATGAAGCTAAGTTCCATCTTCAGAAATTATTCTAAGCCACAACTCACTTGCTGTGTGACCTGGGAACGCAGCCATACCTTACAGAGCAATTCCTTTCAGTGCCACTTTTAAATAACTGTTACAATCTTCAGTTCAGGCCTGTGGAGTGCCATCACATTACTTGTTATAAGATCACAAGTTTGGAGTCTTCTTGCACATGGGCTAGGGGTCCTCTGAAATAGAGGTCTGGGGTCTTTTATGGGATTGTCTTGTAGGTTTGCTCCACAGCCTTCTATCAGACTATGCAATCACCTTAAGATCAAACCAATGTTTTCTCATTTCAGGCGGTCTGAGGTAGTTTGAAGCAGCTTGAGGTAGCCCCATCAATTTCCTGTTGGCAATATCATTTAACCCTTTAAGTGCCAGATTAACACTCCCCTCCACAGGATGGCATCTTGTTGGCAGTGCCTTCTCCTTCCCTTGCATTGGCTGAGGCAGGTGAGCACTCCAGCGCCTTTTTTTTAAAGACTTTTTTGTTATGTACAAAACTACTAAGTAGAAAGCTATTTCTTCTCTTTTTAACTGACCTCAACACAAACATATTTCAATGTATACACCATAGAAGGAAATAAAACAATTGAAATCAAGGAGGCATCCAAAGTAGAAAAAAGTATGTTGAGTATATTTAGGTTCAGGTCATTACAAAGAGAGAGAATTTCCAGATACCCTAAATGACCATGTCCTAGTCCTAGATTTTGCAGTAAAAAAATGAATTAACTTGGATTATTAGTGTAGCCTGGGACAGAGGTCTTCGAGCTACAGTGGAACAAATTACAATGTTTGGCAACATGTAATTTTTAAAATCATTACAAAGCAAGAGAGAGAGAGAGAGAGAAGTACAGTTGGTCTTGAAACCAAAAAGTGGTGAGACAATTCTGGGCAGATGGACGTGACCTCAGGTGGCGGATGTATAGTGGCAGCTATGGCAGCTTCATGGCTGTTCTCATAAACTCTCCAGCTGTTCCCCTCTGTTGGAAGAGAAAGTGGTGTATAAGAGACACCTGTCTTGGACCTCCTAAAGTACCCTGTGGTAGAGGCCACTGTCCCATTCCCCATGTTGAAATAAGACTCGCATACCAGGGCATTCATTTTCTATACCTGGGCTGGGGAGTGGACACTCATTTGTCCTTTGCTTCAGGCAGAAAAATGACTTGGGCTGGTCTTGGAGAGGTTAGAAACAATATCCACAGTACTATCCAATTCAGTGTACACATTGGAACATTTGGACCTTTATTGTTTTGGGGATACAAGTCAAGTAAGGAGGGAGGGAGTGAGTGAGGATATGATTGAGTTTTACAAATGCATACATGGTGTGGAGAAAGTGGGTAGAGAAATCCTCTCATAATACGAAATCCCAGTAAGATCTTCTAATGAAACTGGATGGTGTGAGATAGATGGAAGTATGTCTCCAAAGAGTACATAGTTATATGGGATTTGCTACCAGAGGATGCCATGAGCAAGGGCAGCAGAACATTACAGTATCTGTGTCCTGCTTGTGGGCTTTTTGCTGGTCCCTGGCACTCTATCTCCCCATCTTGGTTTGAGCCTGAAAGACCAAGGAAATGTGTGGGTGCATGGAGCGTAAGCTATATTTAAGCCCAATTTGTGATATTGCGCAACATTGTCACTGATCATGTGGGACATCAGTTAAGGCAGGAGACTTAGCTTTCAGTTTCCTGGCTTTGTGGTTCTTGAGCCAACAGGAGATAGTCTTCACTATGGCCTGAAACTGGTAGGGTTTTTTAAAAAAAATAATTGAATTTCTCTTTTTTTAAAAGGAAATTTCTCCCCAAGTTATTGGATGTACCTTCTTGCATGTAACATATATGATCCCTGGATTTAAATTAAACAGCAGCAGCAACAGTTTGCTTTTAAACAGCATTTCCTGTGGCTGTTTGAGGTGGTTCTTATGTTTTTATGGCTGGACATTTGTAGAAACAGGATGCTTGACTAGAAAGACCTTTGCTCGGATCTAGCAGGGCTCATCTCTTGTTCTTTGGTTTGTCTCTTCCCAATCTTCTGTCTCCAGTTACACTGTGAATAGAAATGAGAGTGGGGAGGAAAAAAAGTAAATGCAAGAATTTTAGGCATAACATTTTAGGCTCAGGTGCTTCATAAGGCAATACAGGACCAGGACAGCATGGAGCATCATTGCTGGTCCCAGGCACCTCATCCTCCCAAACTGGATTTGGGACTGAAAGACCCAGGAAAAGTATGGGTGCATGGAGGGTAAGTTGTGAGTAAGCACAATTTGTGACATTGCACAGCATCATGACTGATTACAGGGCACTTCAGATAAGGCATCAGCCTGAGCTTCCATTTTCCTGGCTTTGTGGAGGTTGGATCAATGTGAGATAGCCTTATTTTCTGGACTTTTAAACTGGCAGGTTTTTTGATGATTAAATTTCCTTGGTTTTTGAAAAGCAAATGTCTCCCCAATACACACAGACGCACACCGTTCTGTCTGTCTGTCTCTTTTTGCAATCAGAGGTACGGTGCCTCTGAACATTAAAGTTCTATCTCTAATATGAACATAAGAAGAGCCATGCTGGATCAGACCAAGGGTCTAGCATTCTGTTCACACAGTGGCTAACCAGCTGCCCACGGGAAACTCACAAGCAGGACATGAGTGCAACAGCACCCTCCTGCCAATGTTCCCCAGCAACTGGTCTAAATAGGTATACTGCCTCTGATACTAGAGATAGCCATCATGACTAGTAGTCCTTCCTAGGCTTATCCTCCATTAATTTGTCCAATCCCCTGTTAAAGACATCCAAATTGGTGGCCAGCACATCTTGTTTTAGTGAATTCCATGTGTATAGGAGAAAGGGGGGAGCAGAAATGGGGGAAGGAGTGGGGATGGAGATGAGCAAAGGGAAGGGATATGTGTGCCCATTGCTCACCCCTCCAAAGCTCCTCAGAAATAAGCAGCACAGTAAAATAACAAATCAAAAAACACCCTTATGGGCAAGCATCGCCAGCAAGGTCTAAGCATCTGAAGCAGTGCAGAGGTAATAATTATCCCATCCCAGTCCCCCTATATTCAAGCCAGAAATGCATCATTTTGTAGCATAAATTACCGCCGGCCCCCAGATGAGAGGGGAAAGCAGGGCCATTCTATTAGTCCTATTGAAAGACGTGGGGTGCAATCTTAATTGTTTCCTTATCCCTCCCGATTCTTTTTTTCCTTGAGTGTCATGTCTTTTTAGATTGTAAGCTTGCAAGCAGGAATTGTCTTCATTTACTGATTATTTGTGTTCAACATGTGGTTTGTTGGGTTGGAGACTTGACTTGTCCAAAGCCTTTATAGCATGTTTATTTTGATGCTCTTCCTTTTTGCACTGTGTTCTTGTATGCACCATGCAATGTGTAATGAGAAACTGCTACGCCACATGGCTTCTCCAACTTGGCTCTGTGTTTCCTTCTCGCTCCCAATCCCTTTTCCGATTGTATTATGTCTTTTAGATTGTAAGCCAGTGGCTGTTTAATTTCTGATCTTTGTAAGTCACCTTGGGAGACTTTTGGGCTAAAAGGTGGAATAAAAATGCAATAAATGGACGGACGGACAGACAGACAGACTTGTATGCATTTTCAACCTATTTCTCTCACTCAAAAGTGGTTTTGAAAAAGTGACTGGCAGTATGGAAACTTCTGTGATAAAATTAATGAAAAATTCTGAGTGCATGGTATGGCATACTTCTGAAATGTAACTGGGAAGTTTACACTTTTCTTTTTCTTCGAATCCATAGAAATTGCCCTGAGAAGATGTGAAATTACTGTCCTTATATTTGCCTGACTTGAACCAGAAAGTCATGGAGAAGGGAGAAACTTTAGGAGTGTGTTGAAACCTCAGTGCCTGAGTGCCTTGCAGCATTTTCCCATCCCCTCAGTCAAATCGATTCCTTTCCTAATTATGCCTTGGAATACATGGAATGTGCCTTTTTCACAGCAGCTGCACACTGGGCCGACATTGTCATCAAACTGTCAACCATAAGCCCAAGATCCCTGTCTCGATCAGTCACAAGCGTATAAGTGATGTTGGATTTTTTGCTCCAATGTACATCACTTTACACTTGCTTGCATAGAACTGCATTTGCCATTTTGATGTCTATTTTTCTACTATGGAGTGATCCTTTTGGAGCGCTTTGCAATCCCTCTTTGTTTTAACTGCCCTAAATAATTTGGTCTTATCAGCAAAGTTGGCCACCTCGCTGCTTAGTCCTAGTTCCAGATCATTTATTATTATCACTATTATTATTACTACTACTACTATTACTACTATTATTACATTTGTAATCATTACATTTATGTCCTTGGGTTCTCTTGCAAAGAACCCAAGGCAGCTTACATGGGCATCCTCCTCCTCCATTTTATCCTCACAGCAGCCATGTGAGGTAGGTTAGGCTCAGAGTCAGTGAGCGGCCCAAAGTCACCCAGTGGGCTTCATTGCCAAGTGGGACTAGAACCCAGATCTCCTGGGTCCCAGTTCAACACTCTAACCACTATACCACACTGTCTTTATGAACAAGTTGAAAAGCATTTATCCCAATACAGATCCCTGCTATCTAAAAGTATATCCAGAAGTTCGATATGTTTGAAAATATATTTTAAAACTTCAGCAGGAAAATAGTGAATACACTTTTAGCTTGTTAAACAAATAAAAACATGCCACATAAGAAGTCATAAGATACAAATGGTTTATAAACTAAATGCAAAATAACATCACATACAGAAGTAAAATGTGAAACTTGCAAGGATTACATGTGTACACTATGCAAAATACCCTACCATTTAACTGTTGCTAAGCCTATTAAAAAAAACAATGTTAGTAGGCCAGATCAATGTTAGTAGGCCCAAATAGGCCCAGCAGATCTTTAAATTGTACTTAGCTCTACTTCCACCCGTACAAACTAGTTAAATGCAGCGTCCGAAGCATTCAATATTATAGCAGTATGGTCCAAACTCTTACAGAAAAGGAAGGGAGTGGGGGTGGGGGATTAAAAGGAAGATATAGCTACCTATCCTAAGCAGAGATCTGAAGACCAGGATTTCATGGACCTGGAGGAAGGTTGAAAGAGACCTCTCCTAGAATTCAGGGTGTAGAACTCAGCAAAGACCAGGTAGGAAAAATTAATCCCAGTACAGAGTGAAGAAAATATTTTAAAATAAAAAGTGTTGTGAAGCCCAAGCTTCACCAGTGAGCAAAATAAAACAGAGGGCAAAAACTATATCGTGCTGCTCAGGAGCCAGGAGCCTGCCTCAGATAAACTGGCTTGTAGCCCAAACTAGTCTCAAAGCCAAGAGAAAACATGTTCAAAAAAAGAAAAGAGGACTCTTCTTCTCCCAAAAGGGAGGCAAGACCCAGGCTGAGCCCAAACAAGCTCTCAAAACAAATTAAAATCTGCTAATAAAGTTCAGTTAAACAAAAGGTAAAAATCAAGCAAGCCAGGGTGGAAAAGGGGGTGCAGAGGAACAAGTGGAATGGGTGGGAGCGCAGACCAGTAAATCAAAGTGGTGGGGTCCGGTCATGCTGTAGGGATTACTTGTCCACGTTCACACACACACAGGTCCCATTAATTCGCTGCTGCTGCTGCTTTTCCACCACATGGGGGTTATTCTCCTCCCCTCAGCGTTCCGAGCTCCACGTTCCGAGCTCCCATAGAGCTTCATTATAAAATAATTTTAAAAATAAGTAAATTGAATTTTTTAAAAAATCAATTCCACCAATGACAATAGAAAGGGAATGAGAAAACACATAGTTTCCCTATATAGCCTATAGTTTTTTCACAAAAAAATGAGCACAAAAGGTTGCCAACACATGTTTTCAGGAACACTTTTGCATGACTGAGGGTTTTTTTCCCCCCTGTTAACTGTCCTTTCTCCTTCAGTCTTCAACCAATCTTCCTGAAATTTTCAAGTTATGTAAAATAGAATTTCCTTTCTGACAAGTGTGATTTTCAGGAAGATTGGTGAAACCTTTTTGATTTTATTAAGATTAGAATAACCCACCCCCTGATTTAACATCACCGAACCCTTATTTTACTGATCGCATTATCTACTGGAGCCACAACTGTGGCTCCAATAATATTGAAGACTCTCAAACCTACTAGGTGTATAGTATGATAGGCCCAACACTTAACTGACCTTACCACTCAGTTTCATGGCTTAATTTGAATCACAGCTCTAAAACCTGTTTACAGTGCTTCGACCAAGCCCTGAAAAACATTAAAAGTGCACTCCCTCCATTGTAAATAGCAAGTGTGTGTGTGTGGGGGGGTCCAATTAAAGCCCCCTCTGCCACACACCACAGACTCAATCCTGCTACCTCCATCCACACAGCTATTCATTGGAAAAAAACAATTAGCCCTAAAATTGGCCCTAAAGCTGTGGCCGTTGAATTATGGATCATAGGAATGGCTTGGTTCCCCTCCCCCTTTTTTGTTACCCAAAGTAAGTGAAATCATAAGTATTTAACTTTATTCACACAGATGCGTGAAGTCTGGGACTTGGCACTGTTAAATTCCTTGGCTGAAAAAATCCTGAATTCACTTAAGAAAAGTTGCAAAAATGCATTGGGTATGTCACCACGCATTTTTAAAATCCAGAATTCACTTCGCCTTCAACCAGCCATTTTTAAAGGTGGTTGAAAGGTAAGATGTCAAAGTCATCTCTGAATTATGCAATGAGGTAGAGAACTTCAGGTTACATGCGTAGGCACTGGCTTTGAGAAAGCCACCCTGAATTATTCATGGCTAAATGCTGGCTAGGGTAAACTCATGCAGTTTGAGGAAGTTATGTCACACTAGATGTGGCAATGAAGAGAATGCCAAATACACAGGAGGGAAAGTTGACAATAACGTGTAATTCTAAACTGCTAAAACACACTGACGCATTCATTACACTAACAGAGCAATCCTATGTCCTCTAGACAGCATCTGGGGGAGAGAGGATTTTTCGCTTTCCCAGCTCCAAGCTTGTAGAGAGTACTATGAGGTCGTAGCCGGGAAACTGCTCCCTCCCCTCCCCCTCGTAGCCGGGCCAGAGAGAACCGTGGCGGCTGCGCATCCACACCTGTCTGTGCTCATAACACGAAGCATGGACAGGGCAAAAAGGGGGCATTCCTGAGGGTAGGGAGGAGACGGCGGAAACTGTTTTAGACAGCTTCCTATGTGGTCTGCAGACCTATTCCTGCTCCCTCCGTGAAGCCATGCTTAGACACCCAAAATTGTGCATCTAAGGCAAACTGCAGGACAGCCAGAGCACAGAAGGAATCCTCTCCTCCATGCCTCAGCCACCCTGCATTGGATAGGTGGAAGAGGAAGTCAGAGGCAACCGTCTGTCTCAATAGGATTGTGCCCTAAATCCACCTTCCCCAACCTGGTGCCCTCCAGTGGTTTGGCACAACAACTTCCAGCATTCCCAAGTACTGGCCATGCTGGCTGGTGCTGATGGGAATTGAGGTCCAAAACATCTGGAGAGCACCAGGTTGGAGAAGGCTGCAGTAGACCATAAATATACCATAGTATTATGGTAAACACCATAATGCTTATTTAGAATTTTTTCAATTCGCAACTTGTCATCTTAAACAAGGGGCTGAACAAGTCACCACAAAACTTTTGAGGTAACAGAGACTTCGTGTTTTGTACTATCTTTCTTTACATTATATAAATTGAGCTTGGGGACTGACAGGGAGTGCTTGTCTTGAAAAGACAATTCCCTCCCAACAGTATTACGTTCCACCCCAAGGTGGCTTCTCACAAGCCAGCTTCAGTTCCTTTTGTTGGCTGAATTCCAATTGTCAAACTGTTTATCTCTATCCCCACTTACAGCAGGTGAAGTGTGTCCAGCAACTAGTAGCCATCAGTCATCAAAGCCACCCCCTTTCTCCACACATCCATTCCACATGCTGTCATCTGAATAGGGCAATAATGTCATCCAGTATGCCATAGCCATGCTGGCTGGGGTGTGCTGGGAGTTGTAGGACCGTTTTCTGTCTAAACATGCATAGGATTGCACCCTAACTTGCATTGTTCTTTATAATGTTTTATGATAATATAAGGGAAATGTATGATCAATAAAGTAATATAGGAATGAAATTCTTCCTATACTATTATTTACAATTTCTCTTGGATATAAGAGTTCATGGTATCTCTTTTAAGAGTATGTTCTGGGGGATGACAGAAACAAGTCCTCCTAACAGAATTAACCACAACCCTATTTCTCACTCCACTTGACTTTAAGTGCTAAAGTGAACTATAAAGTAAGAAATATTCTGAAAAGGGATAGGAGTCTAAATACTAATAAATGTGTATTCTTAGCTCTGGAATCTTCTCCTCCCAACAGCCCCCATAGTAAAACAAAAACAGAATAACAACCCCATTTAAGAATGTAAGAAGAGCCATGCTGGGTCAGACCTAGGGTCATAGAATCATAGAATAGAATACTAGGGTTAGAGGGGGCCTATAAGACCATCGAGTCCAACACCCTGCTCAATGCAGGAATGTGAATCAAAGCATCCCTGACAGATGGCTGTCCAGCTTCATCTTGAATGCCTCCACTGTGGGAGAGCCCACTACCTCCCTAGGTCATTGGTTCCATTGTCGTATTGCTCTAACAGTCAGGAAGTTTTTCCTGATGTTCAGCTGGATCTGGCTTCCTGTAACTTGAGCCCATTATTCCATGTCCTGCACTCTGGGATGATCGAGAAGAGATCCTGGCCTTCCTCTCTGTGACAACCTTTCAAGTACTTGAACAGCGCTATCATGTCTCCCCTCAGTCTTCTCTTCTCAAGGCTAAACATGCCCAGTTCTTAAATTTCTCCTCATAGAGCTTTGTTTCCAGTCCCCTGATCATCTTCGTTGCCCTCCTCTGAACCCTCCCCAGTTTGTCTGCATCCTTCTTAAAGTGTGGTGCCCAGTACTGGCCACAGTACTCAAGATGAGGCCTAACCAGTACTGAGTAGGGGGGAACTAGTACATCACGGGATTTGGAAGCTATACTTCTATTAATGCAGCCCAAAATAGCATTTGCCTTTTTTGTAGCCACATCACATTGTTGGCTCATATTCAGCTTGTGATCAATAACAATTCCAAGATCCATCTTGCTTATAGCATTGTTGAGCCAGGTATCCCCCATCTTGTAACTGTGCCTTTGGTTTCTTTTTCCTAGGTGCAGAACTTGGCATTTATCCCTATTAAATGTAATTCTGTTGTTTTCTGCCCAGCGCTCCAGCCTATCAAGATCACTTTGAATTTTGTTTCTGTCTTCCAGGGTATTAGCTATCCCACCCAATTTTGTGTCATCTGAAAATCTGATCAGCATTCCCTGCACCTCCTCCTCCAAGTCATTAATAAAAATGTTGAAGAGCACTGGGCCCAGGATGGAACCCTGCAGTACCCCACTCGTTACCTCTCCCCAGTTTGAGAAGATCCCATTGATAAGCACTCTTTGAGTCCAATTCTGTAGCCAACTGTGGATCCACCAGATCGTTGTTTCATCTAGCCCACTTTGAGCTACTTTGCTCATCAGGATATCATGGGGCACTCTGTCGAAAGCTTTGCTGACGTCGAGGTATATTATGTCCACAGCATTCCCATAGTCCACAAGGGAGGTAACCTGATCAAAAAATGAGATCAGATTCGTCTGGCAGGATTTGTTCTTGACAAATCCATGTTGGCTTCGAGTAATCACAGCATTGTTTTCAAGGTGCTTACATATTGATTGCTTTATAATGTACTCCAGAATTTTCCCAGGGACTGATGCCAGACTGACTGGTCTGTAGTTCCCAGGTTCCTCCTTTTTGCCCTTTTTGAAGATAGGGACAACATTAGCCCTCCTCCAGTCATCTGGCACTTTACCCGTCCTCCATGATTTCTCAAAGTTAATAGACAGTGGGTCCATCCAGTCCAGCATTCTGTTCACATAGTGGCCAACTAGCTGTTGACAGGAAACCCACAAGCAGGACAAAAGTGCAACAGCACTCTCCCACTCATGTTCCCCAGCAACTGTTGCTCCCAGGCATACTGCCTCTGATACTGGAGGTAGGACATAACCATCAGGACTAATGGCCATTGATAGTCTTCTCCTCTAGAAATTTATCTAACCCCCTTTTAAAGCCATCCAAATTGGTGGCCATCAATACATGATGTGGTAGTGAATTCCATAGTTTAACTAGGCGCTGTGTGAAGAAGTACTTCTGTTTATCTGTCCTGAATCTCCCACCAATCAGCTTCATGGGATGACCCCATGTTCTAGTATTGTGAAAGAGGGAGAAAAATGTTTCCCTATTCACTTTCTCCAGCTGCATCCCAGCCCACGACTGTGCAACCAGAGACAGGTTTGAGAGACTCCACTCCAGAGATACTGAATCTCTTTCAGCCCAAGGGCCAAATTCACTTTTATGTGGTTCCTGAGAATGTGGATCTCATGGACCACATTCCAGTTGTGGACAGAGCAAAGGCAAAAGAGGGCAGGACCAAAATAAGAAAAATACCAGCATCTTTTAGCTTAAAACTCAGCACCAGTAAGAGAAGCATTTCAATTTTTTAGAAAGGGGAAAAAATGCAAAAGCTGGGAAACCACCAAATGATTGGTGGGAAGGGGAAAGAAGGTGGGGCCAGAGGAAGGGATGTGGCCATCTGGGGAACCCTGAAGGGACACATTTGGTTTGTGGTCCTGAGGTGCAACACCCCTGCTCTAATCACTCATCTGTGGATAACTAAATTATTGGACTCCATTCCCTTCTATTTCTTTAGTTAGAGACTTCCTTTAAATTGTATATTTAACTGAACCGTTCCTCTTTCCTCCTCCCTATTAAACAAATCCTAGTTGTTGTTTTTCTATTTTCCTAAGTTCCCTTCTTTTTCCTCTACATCCTTTCAGGGAGCATGGGACTGGCTTGCTATTTGGGCCTGGCTTTATCCTCCCTTATCCATCCCTGCAACAAGGGGTTGCTGGGGGTGGGGAATGAGGTTACATATGCTTGTGTAAGTATTGCACTCTTCCATGCTGTTGTTAATTTTGCCTGAGAAAGGATCTACAGTTTACATCCACTGTCTAAAATTCTTTAATGAGACTTGAAACCCTCCAGGCAAACTTTTCCACTATCTTACATTTGTATCAGGTGCCTAAACTGCAGGTTCATATTTCTCGAATGAACTCTGTCCTTAAGCCATTAGATTTTGCCCAGACAAAAAGTAATAGCAGGTGCCTCAGGGGACAGAATACACAGTCAGTTCATAGTGAAGCCATGCAGCATATCATGAAGCTGGAGAATAGCAAGCTTGGCTTGTTTGTGTCTGTTGATCCATAATAACCTGATATACTTTCTGTAAATGCTCTATGCTCCTCCATCCCTGAATTTCACTGGAAATACACATGCATTATCTGTCAACCTCGGTTGTTCAGTGATCAGGGCCAGCGGTACCTGAAATAAGAACAAAGTGACACAAAGGCCATTTACTGCACACACTGTTTTGAACTCAATAGAAAGTAGCAGCCTGAACCTGTGCATGTTTACTCAGGATTGAAATCCACTGTATTCAAAGTTAGCATGTAGAGAATTGCACATTGAGCATTTCAACAGAACCCAGTGGTACTTACTTCTGAGTAAATATGCAGAGGCTCAAACTCTAAGGCTGCAGTCCTATGCAGTTTCCTGAGAATAAGTGCCTTTGAACACAGTGGGATGTCTGAGCAGATATGCAAAGGACTGCACTGTGAAAGTGTTCTCAGTCTATGATGCTAATGTAAAGCCTATAACAGGGGTGGGCAGACTTCAGGCTAGCAAGATCAACTTTGTTTGTTTGTTTGATTAGAAACCTGAGATCCACCAACTGGAACTAGGTGCAAGACATGCACTTAGAATTAAAGAATATGGAGCCCACAATTTTATTTTTTTTAGGATCAGAATTGAACTGAGCTGATGGTCCTTCCACACAAAAGCCCACTCCTGGTCCCCCTCCCCCATTTTCTTAACTTTTAGCAGTATAATTTGGAGGAGCGCAGGAATCATTAAACAACTGAGAGTTAGAAATTCTTGGTAAGTCATCCAGATCTACCTTCTGCCAACAGTGGCCTAGTAAATAGTCTGGCAACAACCCTATGATGTAGCCTTCCTCAACCTGGTTGAGAGAGGCAAAAGCCAGCCTTCCCTAACCTGGTGCCCTCCAGATGTGTTGGACTACAACTCCCAGCTATGCTGGCTGGGGGATACGGGGAGTTGTAGTCCAACACATCCGGTGGGCACCAGGTTAGGGAAGGCTGGCTTTTGCCTCTCTCTCTCTCTCTCTCTCTCTCTCTCACACACACACACACACACACACACACACCAGCGGAGGCTGGTGGCTCCGATTTCGGTGGGGCTTTGCATACATTCTGGGTGTCAGAACCAACCAGCCAGAACTCTGAAGGAGCTATCCGAGGTGCTGAACCCTATCCCCCAAATCGGTTCAGCGCCTTGGGTCGCTCCTTTAGAGTTCTGGCTGGTTCTGACTGAAACCCAGAATGGAGTCACAGGCCCACCGAGGTCAGGGCCGTCAGCCTCCGCTGACTCGCACATTACAGCCAGACCTCCCGAGACCCTTTCTGAGCGCCCCCCCCCCCCGTTTGAGGAGGAAGGAGGCGGCGTGACCCCGCCCTCAACGCGGCGGCTTCCGCCAAGCCGTCTTTCTCTCGCGCCGCCTTTTCCGGCTCGTGTGCCAGAGACGAGCCGGCGAGAGTGGCGCGCGGTCGCTGGGCTGGGACGCGGTGGGCGACAGCGCGGAGCGAAGGCGCCGCCTGAGGGGGTTCCCCATGGCGACGGCGCGTGTTCGGCAAGGCCCCTGCTCTTCCCCTTCCCTTCGTCGTCGTCCTCCTCCTCATTCCGCCGCGCCGGCCGCGGCCCCGCTTCGGGCGAGCAGGATGTGAGGAAGAGGCGCCGCCGCTGCGGGTAACTTACTGGGCCTGAGGCGGGTGACTCCCCTCTCGGCTCCCCGGCGCGTCCGGCCGCAGGAAAGCGAAGCCGGAACTCGTGAGGGTGACGCCGCGTAGCCCAGGGCCAGCTGGCTTGCCTGCTTGCCCCCCTTCTTCACCTGCAGCCCGAGCTGAGGGTTGGACCCAGGCTTAGTCGCAGACGCGTTGAAATCAATAGGACTTAACTTAGTCATGACTAATTTAAGCCCCTTTGATTTCAGTAGGTCTACTCTGAATAGGACTAGATCTGAATCCAAGCCTAAAAGTTGTGGCTTTGTAGGTTCTCTGTCGCCTTTAACTTATGCTATTTACCATTTGCTAGCACTAGACCTTAAACTACTGTACAGACTATAGAATGGACATGTAAAGGGGTGGTAGCTGGGATAATGCAAAGAATCGTATGGCACTTTTAAAGACCAACCTCCGATTGATTTAACCTGTTAGTGTTTAAGGAATCACAAGATTCTCTCTTGTGTGGGTTGTGGTAACAGGCTTTAAGAGCAATCCTATGCACAGTTGTCTGGGAGTAAGCCCATTGAACAGAGTGGGGCCTATTTCTGAGTGAGCATGCATAGGATTGTGTAGTAACATGGTAAACATGTTACCAGGGATTTAACAATCTGTTAGAACATGGATACAGCAGGGTGGCAGAGGCCAGACAGGAAAAGTACAGGGAACTTTAGCCACTCTCTCATACTAGCTTTGAATTCTTACCTTTCCTCCTAACCTTCTCAATGTCTGTCAAGATGTTGGCTATGTTTTCCGCTGCCCTATTGTATAAAGTTAAGGTGTGAGTGGATAGATTTTTTTTATCATAGTTCCAGTGACTGCATATTAGCAATGTAGGTCTGACATCCCTTAGGGCAATAGTCTTCAACCTTTTCAGACACTGGACTTGCCTTTAGTCCAAACAAGCAAAGGCTTGTGTTTCTTTTCTTTTTTACCATATCTGCGAGGTGGTGCTGCTGCTGCTGGTATGACCAGCCTTAGGTCATACCAGCAGTAGGACCAGCCTTACTCAACCTAGTAATGGGTCCCAACTCACAGGTCGAAGATCAGTCTCTTACAGAATTGTTGTTGTTCAGTCGTGTCCGACTCTTCGTGACCCCATGGACCATAGCACGCCAGGCCTTCCTGTCCTGCGCTCTCTCCCGGAGCGTGCTCAAGTTCATATTCATTGCATCCGTGATGCTATCTAGCCATCTCATCCTCTGCCGTCCCCTTCTCCTTTTGCCTTCAGTCTTTCCCAGCATCAGGGTCTTTTCCAGGGAGTTTTCTCTTCGCATTAGGTGGCCAAAATATTGGAGCTTCAGCTTCATTATCTGTCCTTCCAATGAGCAGTCAGGGTTGATTTCCTTTAGGATGGACTGATTTGACCTCCTTGCAGTCCAGGGGACTCGTAAGAGTCTTCTCCAGCACCACAGTTCGAAAGCATCAATTCTTCAGCGCTCAGCCTTCCTTATAGTCCAGCTCTCACAGCCATACATTACTACTGGGAAAACCATAGCTTTGATTAGACGGACCTTTGTCGGCAAGGTGATGTCTCTGCTTCTTACTATGCTGTCTAGGTTTGCCATAGCTTTCCTCCCAAGGAGCAAGCGTCTTTTAATTTCATGGCTACAGTCACCGTCTGCAGTGATCTTGGAGCCCAAGAAAGTAAAATCTGTCACTGCTTCCATTTCTTCCCCTTCTATATGCCAGGAAGTGATAGGGCCAGATGACATGATCTTAGTTTTTTTAATGTTGAGTTTCAAACCAGCTTTTGCACTCTCCTCTTTCACCCTCAACAAGAGGCTCTTGAGATCCTCTTCGCTTTCTGCCATTAGGGTGGTATCGTCTGCATATCGGAGGTTGTTGATAATTCTCCCGGCAATCTTAATTCCGACCTCTGATTCATCCAACCCGGCATTTTTCATGATGTACTCTGCATATAAGTTAAATAAGCAGGGTGACAATATGCAGCCTTGTCGTACTCCTTTCCCAATTTTGAACCACTCGGTTGTTCCATGTCTGGTTCTTACTGTTGCTTCTTGACCCTCGTACAGGTTTCTCAGGAGACAGGTAAGGTGGTCTGGTACTCCCATCACTTTCAGAATTTGCCACAGTTTGTTGTGATCCACACAATCAAAGGCTTTAGCGTAGTCAATGAAGCAGAAATAGACGTTTTTCTGGAATTCTCTTGCTTTCTCCATGATGCAGCGAATGTTGGCGATTTGATCTCTAGTTCCTCTGCCTCTTCAAAACCCAGCTTGTACTTCCGGTAGTTCTCGGTTCGCATACTGCTGAAGCCTAGCTTGTAGGATTTTGAGCATCACCTTGCTGGCATGTGAAATGAGCGCAATTGTGCGGTAGTTTGAACACTCGTTGGCGTTGCCCTTCTTTGGAATTGGAATGTAAACTGACCTTTTCCAGTCTTGTGGCCACTGTTGAGTGTTCCAGATTTGTTGGCATATTGAATGCAGCACTTTAACAGCATCATCTTTTAGGATTTTAAATAGCTCGGCTGGAATACTGTCATCTCCGCTAGCTTTGTTGTTACTAATGCTTCCTAAGGCCCACTTGACTTCACTCTCTAGGATGTCCGGCTCAAGTTCAGTGACCGCACTATCATGGCTATCAGGGACATTCAGATCTTTCCTGTATAGTTCTTCTGTGTATTCTTGCCACCTCTTCTTAATCTCATCTGCTTCTGTTAGGTCCCTGCCTTCTTTGTCCTTTATCATGCCCGTCTTTGCACAAAACGTTCCCTTGAGATCTCTGATTTTCTTGAAGAGATCTCTAGTCTTTCCCATTCTGTTGTTTTCCTCGATTTCTTTGCATTGTTCATTTAAGAAGGCCTTCTTGTCTCTCCTTGCTATTCTCTGGAACTCTGCATTCAGTTGGGTATATCTTCCCCTTTCTCCTTTGCTTTTCGCTTCCCTTCTTTCGTGAGCTACTTGTAAAGCCTCATCAGACAGCCACTTGGCTTTCTTGCATTTCTTTTTCTTTGGGACGGATTTCGTTGCTGCCTCCTGAACAATGTTACGGACCTCCGTCCATAGTTCCTCAGGCACTCTGTCTATCAGGTCTAATCCCTGAAATCTATTCCTCACCTCCACTGTATATTCATCAGGGATATGATTTAGGTCATACCTGAACGGTTTAGTGGTTTTCCCTACGTTCTTCAATTTAAGCCGAAATTTTGCAAGAAGCAGCTCATGATCTGAGCCACAGTCAGCTCCAGGTCTTGTTTTTACTGACTGTATGGAGCTTCTCCATCTTTGGCTGCAAAGGACATAATCAATCTGATTTCCTTCTCCTTTATGAATACCCTACTCCTTAAGGACTGAAGGTTGTTTCAGGGATTTATCATGTGCCAAAATGAAAAATGTAAGGGATAGTGTAGGTCCTTCTCCATTGTTTTTTAGCCCATAACGTGGAATTCATTACCAACTGAAGCTGACTTAGACATCTCTTTGATGGTTTTCTCTTGGCTGGTGAAGACATGCTATTTCAAAAAGCTTTTGCTGGCATTTTTTATGGCCCTATTGTTTATTTGTTTTTAATGGCCTTATTGTTTTGTATATGGCTTGTACTACTGCTAATAGTTGTGCTGCTGCTTTTTTACTATTGCCTTCTGCCAGCTTATCATATTTTAGGGTGTTTTTGATTTTATACTTACCCATATATTTATTAGTTTTTAGTCTTTGACTGCTTAAATTGTGATTTGTGTTGCTGTGATTATGGTTATAAATATAGGTCGTCTTTTAGGATTTGACTTTGTATTGGTTTTATAGCTTAGTTGTCTTGAATACCTTGGTACTGAAGTAACTCATAAATACTAGAAGTAGAAATTGTGTGATCTGTGTTAGTACATATGAATATGGAGCTACCATGTGGTTCTTCTGGATTCAATAGAGAACAAGCATTTGTATATGTGCTCTGTGGACTGTGGTTATGTCAGCAATTGTATATAAAGAACTGGGTTGAGTTTCAGATCTTGGATGTAATCCTGTGTCTGTGAAGTCAGGAGGAGTCAAATGAGTTCCCTGAACTCTCTACTGAATAGAGGGTACATATACAAGATTGCATCCAGGGTCTGAATCCAGTCCCGAGTTCCTTCCTTACAGCCATTAAATTCATCAATATATGCACAAGTGTACCTGCATATAATGTTTGCACAGTGCAGTATGCAAGCAGTGTGAATGCTTCTGTGGTCTCTTTGTGGTTTTGCAGTCATAGGTACCTGAGTAATACAGTGTCATATATTGTTTTGTCTTAGCTTGCTTTTACAAAACATGTTTCCACTCACATCTTGCCTATGCCTCTTCTGCTCTGACAGGTCTTTGTTGCCTATGGGTTTTTTAAAAAATGAAATACAACCTGCACAAGTACAACCTGGGGTAGGGGGTGGGGAATTGCACATTTGAAACTTCTAATATGATCAACTCAAACATGGTCAAATAGGTTAGAGGCAGTGCGGCGGAGCAGTGTTATGCAGTGCTGAGCATGTATTCTGAGTCCACCCAGCAAGGGGGATAATATCATCCTTGAACAATTGGCTGGGGTGTATAGGCTGGCACTCTAGTCATTTAAATTGTTTCTATCAGACCACATTCAGAATGTGATCAGTTGGGAAGCCAGCTCAGCACCATGAGAATTGATCTGAGGTGTTCTTCAGCATTACTGCTGATAGTTTGATATATAGAGAGCTTTGGAACTGAGTGTTGTCTATACGCTGATGACACCCAGTTCTATATTCTTTCAATTAAATACTCAGGAGCAGCTGTTTCAGGGCTGAACCAGTGTCTGAAAGCTTTGGGC
This sequence comes from Heloderma suspectum, assembly GCF_057233095.1. Classification (NCBI taxonomy): domain Eukaryota; kingdom Metazoa; phylum Chordata; class Lepidosauria; order Squamata; family Helodermatidae; genus Heloderma; species Heloderma suspectum. The sequence continues at coordinate 121,157,138 of NC_139460.1, read as the reverse complement.
AAGTGGATGGGGTTAAGCAAACTGAAGCTGAATCCAGACAAGACAGAGGTGATGCTAGTACTTATTCTGTTCTTCATCTGATTAGGCATCCTGGGCCCTACCTTTGTTTTTGGCAAAGAAGGTAGTGTCAGTTGATAGGAGTGTCTTTTATAAGCTGCGATTGTACAGGATCTTTTCCCTTTTTGAAGCAAAAAAATCTAACCATATTTATTAATCTTATGTAACTTTAAGGATTAACTACTCGAATACATTTTACAGGAGGCTGACCTTGTTAGTTTTAAGTGCAGTGTAGATATCTGAAAAGGTGTTTTTTTTTTAGCTCAAAGTAGCTGAACTGTTTAGCGTCAAAAAATCAATATGTGCAGTTACAGTGCAATCCTGTACATGTCTACTCAGAAGTAAGTCCTGTTGAGTTTAGTGGAGCTTGCATCTAGGTAAGTGGCTGAAGGCCTATATACACTTACCTGGGAATAAGTCTTACGTAGTATGTCCGAAGAGGAACAGTCATCTGAAAACAGTCAATTACAACTTGGATTTTAGATATGAGAAGTACTTGTTCTAGTAGTTACCCAATTTCACTTGTATTGTATTTGTTATGTTACAAATTAATGTTATGAAACAATTGTTTTTTTAAAATACAATTTTTGCAAATTATAGTGCTGAAAAAGATCTGTTGCAGAAAATATTCTACACACTTCACTTGTTTCCACTCTGATCCCTTAATACTAGAACTCCTGCTCCAACCACAGGTAAATGACTTGAGAAAGTAAACTTGAATCCACTTTATGCTCACATAATAGTTTATTTGGTTTAGGAAAAATCTTCTGCCTCTCATGGTATCATATGATTTGACTGTAAAAATGCAATACTGCAGGGAAGTAGCAGTTCTTTGTGCAGATTTTTATTATTGTAATGGTCCCAGGGTCCTTTGTGCCTTATAGAAACAGCGTCATGTGACATAGTCATGAAGGACTTTCTATAATACTCTAACGTGTCCAGACAAAAGTTGCTTTGTTTAGATAAAGTCAAAAGTTATATGCAGCTGAAGCAGAATGGTTTTGTAAAAATGCTAAGCTAAGCACTATTCATAGAAATAGTGGAAATCTACAAGCTGACAGTTCTACCATCTCTACATGTCTTTATTTTGCCCACTGCCTGAAATTTCATGGCTGGATCTGAGAAGACAGCTTAAAACTAGTGTGCAGACTTACTGTTTTAAGCTGTCGAATGAATATAAAATACCCAAGAATGTTTGCTGTAAAACAGTTTGATCAGCATGAAGTAGCCTTAGTTTTCAGAGTTGCTATTTCTATAATTTCTCTGGAACAATCACTTTGCACTGCTTTAGAGCTGTAAAAAGCTTTTAGTGAAATGCTACTGAGCAGGGAGTTCAAAATATCCAAGTCAAGGTTGTATCTTGTGTGAATAGGTTACCCGTTGTTTCTTTTTCCTTGTCACTATAGATCAGCCTTCCCCAGCCCGCTGCTCTCCAGATGTGTTGGACTGCAAGTCCTATCATTTCCAGCCATTGGCCGTGCTGGCTAGGAAAAATAGCAGTTGCCCTCCAGTACGTCTGGAGGGCACCAGGTTGGGGAAGTTTCTGCAGATGCTTAACGGGATAGCTAGGCTAACGTCATAGTAACGCTTGAATTTTACAACTTATAAACCACTCCTTAGTGAATCTAGGTAGATAACTCTAGAAAACACAAGATGTGTTGTGTGTTTCTTTTGTAGGCGGTAATTTCTGATAAGGTGAATAAGCCCTTAAGCAGAAACAAAACTGAGAATCATGTGGTAAGTAATACACTACTGCCTAGTGACTGAGAACATTATTCATTTCCTAACCATTAAGCAGCCCTAGTCTCTCACTATAGATGTGTTGTTGTAGCCGCAAGATCTTCCATAAGGTTAAGCAGTGAAATGGGCATAGTGTGGAAAGCAGAAACTGAATTGGGGTCAGGAGGAGGCAATAACAGTTTTGGGGAGCTGACACCTTGCAAAGGCAATAGAGTTTGAGCAGATGAACCTGGGACTCTAAGTTTAGCGACCACCATGAATTTAACTAACTAACTAACTAACTAACCTCTGCTGGTGGCTGTTTATATAAACCTTTAAGTTCCCTTTAGGGAGAACATTGGTGAAGGATGAAAGATGCTTGCAAAAGAGTGTTCTAGGCTACTGTTAAAATGCAGACATTCTGCTTTTTATGATGTATGTTCTGTGAGAACGTTCAGGGGTCTAGTATTCTTAACATCTTCATAGAGATCTTGTACAGCAGTGTTACCTACTTGTTCTTATATTGGGGATACTTCAGATCATCATGAATGATGCAGTCAACAATGAATGCTGTGGCAGCTAATGATATAAAATTCAACAGACATAGATAATTTTGGAAGCCTGGTTTGAAAAACTTTACCTCCTAGTTTTTGCTTGAAAGCTGTGATGTATTTAGAGATACTTATTTTAAAAATTAGCATTTAAGGCATGTCATATTTTATAGGTCCATATAAGTTAATCCATCTAAGTTAATAGAAAACAAGTTTAACTTTGCTAGCTAGAAATGTATGAGGTTAATTGCTTACAGTTTATTGAATTATTCATAGATAACTGTACATATTAATTGCACTATCAGACAATGAAGGTCGTATTTTAATAATGCTTCATAATTGTACATCAAAGCTAAGAAATATTTTTGAATGCATATACTAGTATGAAGTTAATATGCCAAATAGGATTAAATGACCACTCCAAAGGCACACAAAAATGGCATGTACCAATAGCATTGCCAGCACATAACCAAAAATGCATACCTATTGCATGTAGATATGCAAATATTTAGGGCTGGGGTGCCATTTAGTCCTGCTTACTTTGCTTGAAGGAAAAGCAAATTCCCATTTCTTTATGATACAGAAAATTTAAGTAGCTGCTGAAAATAATCACCTACTTTCTATTATTAGAAGCTGCCTTATACTGAGTCAGGCCATTGGCCAATCTAGCTCAGTATTGTCTTCAACTTGTCAAAAGCTGGGACCCTCCCACAATCCCATCCTGCAACTTGGGTCCCACTTCCAAGTGTCTATAAACTTCGGTCAAGCCCAACAGCAAAGGGTTGGAGCCTATGCACTGTGGGGTGGAGAGGAATATTAAGAATTATGTTAAGGTATACTACTCTTACATACGCTTATAAGTCCCCTGCCACCAAGCAGTGATCTATAATTTATACTAATTAAGACAACACAGATTATCATTGAACAATTCAGACTCCAATTGTGTCACAAGCCCAAAACAGCAGGTCAGCCAACTGCCTTTCCTATTTGAACTCTCAATCTCACTGCCAAGAGAGGATATGGGAGGGAACAGTTGAGCTGATGCCCCAGAGAAGGAGGAGAAGGGACTCCCTTTCAGGGCTAGTGAGCAGAGAGAGTGCAGAGCAGGGACAGGATGAGGGCAAGGATAGAGAGGCAACTGCTATGTAATGAGGAAAGTTGAATAGGAAAAGTTGGGGAGCCAGCATGATGGGTGGGCAGATTTGAAAACCAGGAAGCCTTGGAGAATGGGGACAGCTCTTGGACACAGAGCACTTGGAGAGGGGCTGTAGGGCAGAGGAAATGCAGAAGACCTTTTTGTGTCTCAGCTATTTTTTCAGGTTTGATTTCCACTGAGGCCTCCCCATTCAGTGGATTCGGGGAGCCCATGCAGGGACAAAAGGAGAGCTCTTGGCAGCAGATAGTCATACAGCCAGAGCACATGATTGAGTGTGGACAACCAGTGAGGGGATTCTACTGCTGCTTTGCTTCAGTACTTCAGTTTATTGCCTCCCTCCGTCCCTGCCCACACACCCAGCACTACATTATTATGTGTACAAAGGGAAAGAGTCACCTGGAGCCCCTTGACTTCCTCCCAGCCCCAGAGAGCGGCATAACTGCTGTCACCTCCCTTCTCCCTCCTCTCATGACTCACAGCCTCAGAACACTGAGAGGTTTCTGCACACGTGCAGAGTACCATGCTGTGGCCTGCAGCTAACCACAGCTTGTGTTGGGTAAAGGAAGGGCAAAGGTGGACAGAACACCCCTGAGGCTCATGCATGCAGAGCTCAGTTTTAGCCAAAAGGTGGCCACTGTACGTGCTACTCTTCTGCATAGCACTGCTTCGCCCCACTGCCTCTTCCTCCAGGCCAATAGGAGGAAGTGAAGTGGTGCACCAGCAGCACACATTCATTTTCCACGAAAAAGAAGAGGCTGCTCTTCCTCACAACATAAAATGGTGCTGGCAGCACTTCAGCAACTCAGTCGAGGTTGGGTTGGAACCTACTTGTCAGTCCCAACAAGCAGAGACTTAGAGTGGTCTGTGCTGATTATCCAGGGTTTCAAGGAGGGTTTTTTTCCAGCTTTACTTGGAGATGCCAGGGATTGAAGCTGGACCTTTCTGCAGATAAACATGTGTTCTACAACTGAGCAACAGCCCTTCCCCCACCATTGTTTCCTTATTAATAGACATTTTTGAGACTGCATATAATATCCAGATGAAAGAGGTTCTCATGTTTCAGTGAGGATGTTCTGTATACTAATAAAAGTGCTATTTTAGTATTTACCTACTGCAGGGTTTTTTGTGGTTTAGTTGGAACCAATGGAATGATTTCACTGATGGAGGCTGGCGGCTCTGATTTTGGTGGGGCCGTGATTCCATTCTGAGTTTTGCTTAGAACCAGCCAGAACTCTAAAGGAACTATCCAAGGTGTAGAACCTATTGTAGTGATAAATTCAGCACCTTGGATAGCTCCTTTAAAGTTCTGACTGAAACCCAGAATGGATTCACAGCCCCACTGAAATCAGAGCCACCAGCTTCCACTGGATTTCACTCTGCCTGCTCTATATAAGTAAATTTAAGTAGTATGCTTTAGTGCAGAACCAGCCAAGCTATTTGGTATCTGCATTCTTAGTAGGACAAGAACTCTTAGTTACTGCATAAGTGAAAGCTGAGGAGTGTGGTGTGTTAGTGGGAATGCAGTATTGGACTGAATGTTCAGTTGATGACCAATATGTGGCTTGGGAATGACTGTGGCCTCTATACTTTTGTGCTATTGTAACAGTTAAGAAAAAACTAATTCTCAAAGTAAATTTCTTGTGATTACATGCATACTTGAAACCATACATGCATTATGGGTTAACTAGCAAGTAAATAGCAGCCCCAAAATTTGTCTTGGAAATCTAAGCTCTTCTGAGGGTGATCATGCTATCAAACATATAGCTAACAATAGTGGAGCCTGTGGCCACTCAGCTTGCTGGAATATTCACCAGGGAAGTAGCATATCTCTGCCACCAGTGGCTTGAGCTAATGCAGATCATATTTATTAACATACTTAAATAAATTAGTTGCTACCTCTTAGCTCATAATATGTACCTGATGGAATCATGCTTTATAATTAATTAGTGCTACAAGTTCTATATATTGTTGTGAACTACCCAGAGAACTTCAGCCACTGGGTGGTATAAAAATGCAATAAATAAATATAGTAATACAAGCAAAAGCCTATAATAGTACAAACTTTTGAAATCTTAATGTATCTTAGTATGGCATACCAGTCCCTGACCTTCTTCTGAGGGAGAAGTCTATTTTTCCTATAAAGTAAAAGAAAAATACAGCACAGTGGTACATATTTGATAGTTGCAGATAATTTTCTACTGATCATTATCCTTATGAAGTCTGACAGTGCTTGGTCAAAAAACCCAAGATGAGTTGTAATGCACCTTTCCAAGTACAGAGCCTACACCAACCACAGTAGTTCACTATGTCTCTAATGGCAAACTTCTAGAGAGTATTTAGAGCAATAGAGAGGAAGCAAATGATGACGAAATACAGTGCCTTGCATAAGTATACACCCATTCCCCTTTGAGTCTTCCACATTTTGTTGTATTACAACCTGCCATTAAAATGGATTTAATTAGGATTCCTTGTCACTCATCTACACAAAATAGTCCATAATGTTGAAGTAGGGAAGAATCTACATATTTTAGAAAATGATTTACAAATAAAAAACTGAAAAGTCTGGATTGCATAACTATTCACCCCCTTTGCTGTGGCACCCCTAAATAAGTTCTAGTGCAACCAACTGCCTTCAGAAGTCACATAATTAGTTGAGTGGAGTCTGCCTGTGTGCAATTCAAGTGTCACATGATCTCAGATTAAATGCACCTGTTTCTGGGTGGCCATAGAGTTTGTTGGAGAGTGTATCTAAACAAACAGCATCATGAAGACCAAGGAGCTATCAAAACAAGTCCAGGAGAAAGTTCTGGAGAAGCACCAATCAGGGTTTGGTTATAAAAAAATAATATCCCAAACCCAGAACACCATTAAATCCATTATTATAAAATGGAAAGAATATGGCACAACAGCGACTCTACTTAGAGAAGGCCGTCCACTAAAATTCAGTAACTGGGTAAGGAGGGCATTAGAGAAGTACCCAAGGGGCCAGTGGTAACTCTGAAGGAGCTGGAGAGATCCACAGCTGAGATGGGAGAAACCGTCCATGGGACAACTATCATCTGGACCTTCCACAAAGCTGAGCTTTATGGAAGAGTGGCAAGAAGAAAGCCATTGCTGAAAAAAAAACCCATATCAAATCCTGTTTGGATTTTGCGAAAAGGCATGTGGGAGACAAAGCAAACATGTGGGGAAAGGTTCTCTGGTCTGATGAGACCAAAATTTAACTTTTGGGCCTTAACACAAAACGCTATGTGTGGCACAAAGCCCACAGTGCTCATCGCCTGAGAATACCATCCCCACGGTGAAACATGGTGGCAGCATCATATTGTGGGGATGCTTTTCATTGGCAGGGACTGGGAAACCGGTCAGGATTTGATGAATGGAGCCAAGTACAGGGCAATTCTAGAGGAATACTTGCTTCAGTCTGCAAGGGACCTGGGACTGGGGCAGAGGTTCTCTTTACAGCAGGACAATGACCCTAAACACACAGCCAAAATTACACTGGAGTGGTTTAAACATAAGAACCTGAATGTCTTAGAATGGCCCAGTCAAAGCCCAGACCTCAATCCACTGAGAATCGTGGTAAGACTTGAAAATTGCTTTTTTACCAATGGCCGCCATCCAACCTGACAGAGCTTGAGTAATTTTGCCAAGAAGAATGGGCAAAAATTGCAGGATCTAGATGTGCAAAGCTGGTAGAGACTTACCCCCAAAGACTCACAGCTATAAATGCTGCCAAAGGTGCTTCTACCAAGTAGTGACTCGGGGGGTGAATACTTATGCAACCCACAAATGCCAGTTTGCCTTTGTTTAACCTTTGTGCCACAATATCGAAGGGGGGATAATACTTGCGCAAGGCACTCTAAGCTACATGCATGAGTTGTGGCAAGCTTCAGGCTTGCAAATGCATGGTGTGTGTCAGAGGAAGAGATTGAAAGCTTCTGCTTTTGATTTCAAAATAACCAGGGTTCTTATTATATCTGAACTTAGGATACTCTGGTTAGTTCAAACTAGTTACTTCAAACAAGTCAGTATCAAACCAAGGGTTGTTTACCTAATTTGTTCACTAACTACAGTTTAAACTAGTTCCCCAAATTCAAATGTAACGGGGAACTCTGGCTAGTTCTAGTTCAGCCGCTTTCACTTTCCTCTTGTGCACAAAAAAGAGGGGGAGCGCATGAGGTTAAGGCTCATTGCAGCTCAGAGGTAACCCCAAACCATAGATTTAGTGTTATGGCAAAGAGGTCCTTATTGTGCTGAAATTGACATGTGTTATTCAGGATTTATTTGTTTTCCTAACTACAGAACTAAGCTACAATCTTTTACATAGCCCTAGAAAATGAGGGAAACACTATATAGTTTTTTAAACACGCATGTTACCCACATGCTCACAGTGTTTTAAAAAAGAAATAGAGAAAGTGAGCATGAGACAAAGTTACTATCCTGCAGAGTTCAGGTTGACATCCTTTATTTTTCATTGTAGCCCGTTTGATTAGTGAAATGGAAGACAAATGGCTTGAAGAAATGTCTGTAAAATGTCACCAAGGTAAGGGAGTATTTTTTTTGTAGAGATCACACACCAAACTTGATAGGTAGAAATACGCCTCCTTGATAATAAAATGTGGGTACTATAACTGCCCTAGTTTTGAAATTATGTGCAAGACTGAATTTAAAAGCTGGGTGTGTTTGAAAAAATGTAGTCAGACTTGCACAAAGGATTTGCAAAACAAGGAACAAGTTTTACCATGAGGAAATGGCTTTTATGTTCTCTTGGAATAGTAGTTTTTTGGGAAAAAAGTTCATTGTAAGCCTTCCAAAAGACGACTGATCACAAACATTAAACTGTTTATGCCATAGAAAAAGAACTAAGAGTTCTCAAGATTTGTTTCTAATTTGGAATACTTATCTATATGTTACCTTCTTCAGTCATACCAGTCTAAATAATTTGCTGTTCTGAAAGATATAGAATGGCAGGGGGCAGAACTCTTTCCAAAGCAGAACAGTTTACACATCATGATAAGCCAGGGTTTCAGAGAATCGTGGCTTATTGTGTCTAAGTTAGAGTGTAGGTGAATGCTCCCCAGTCACTCCCTCTTGGCTCCTCCTGTAATTGGGAGGGTCAAAACAAACGATGGACCTTCCATCCATTGCTTGTTTATTCTGTTGTCTATACCAGAGATTCTGTCTTGTCTCTCCCCAAACAAGCCAGTTATAAGGCATGGTTTGTTGTTAGCTTATGACTCCAGCTTGTTTGGGAAGAGACAAGCCAGAATTCTTAGTTTGGATGTCACAGTAAAGAAGCAATGGATGGAGGGTCCATTATTTGTTCAGGTGGTTCCCTTTGCAGAAGGAGGCATGTGGGAGCAATCAGACAGCATATACAAGCACACTGATTGATTCTGAAAAGCCAGAGTTCCCTTGGAATCCTGGCTTGGACATGCAACCTGGCTCATGTGTCACACAGAAAACCTTAAAGAAGCATGGTGACATTATAAGAACAGCAATTTCTGTACCTTAACATGATTGTATCTCAAATCAAGATGTACCTTTTATAAAATTACAATAAAATTTTTTAAAAGCAGTAACACGGTGGCTGGAAAAACCCAACAACTGTCTCTTGAGGAATAGGCCTTGGAATGAATGTTCCTTAGAAAACCTTCAGAGATTTAATTCAGCCAGTTCTTTTGAAGGTACAGTTTACACTATACTTGTGGGAATGTTGGAAAGGTGTGTGTGTGTGTGTGTGTGTATATCTGTATATATCTGGCCAAACACTTTCATGCTCTGTCCATGAAAGGCCAGCAGCCCCATCCTCAGAGTCTAACATTTAGTGTGATTTTCTGTTCAGAGTTGACAAGACATCTGTCACAACTGGCCTCTCAGTCCATGAATGTCCTATGCTTGAGGCATTGGGACAGTCACCCGTGGTGGTCTGTTCCTTTATCCTAATAAACCTCTGACATCTAGCTTGATTTCCATTGACTCACCTTGTAACAATTTTTTTAAAATGGTTTATTTTAAAGCTACAAAATCTTTGTTCACTACTATCAATGACAAAGGACACCCTTTTGCATTGCGTTCAGGCTGTGCTGTATTGTCTGTTTCTATCTGGCCTATTACTTTGGAGCATCCATATTTAGCTGAAGAATAAATATTGATAACTAGATGTGTTTGTAATAGTGATTCAGTCCTAGTATATGTGGACAATGCACCTTACTGGACTGACATATAACTTATAAGAGAACGAAACTGGTATCTTTAAAAAAACCCAAAAAACCAATTACAGCTTGTTTCATTCAAAGTGGTTATTATGAAACTTGAAAGATAGATTGTTCAGAATAGCATAAGCTGGTCCGCAAAATACTTGTGTATGTTTCTGTTGTGTCCTGCAAAATTGCCTTGGTGCTCTTCCTGTTGGGTGTGGTGCTACAAAGGAATTCTGCAAGAAAGGTCTTATTCACCTTCATTATTGATCCTTAGTCATGAAATATCTCTAGAAGCTATACATGTCACTTGCTCTCTAAGGTTAGTCACACCCTACCATTTGAAGATGCACTTCTAAAATGAATTTGCCTGTAGAAGCAAGAGATGAGCAGCTTGCTTAAACATGTACTTTGAAGGAAATTCTATAAGGTTACCATCCTCTGCATATTTAGACAGAAAGAAGTTCTGCAATTCCCAGCATTCCTCAGCCAGCCATGGGGAGTGCTAGGAGTTGTAGGACTTCTTTCTGTCCGTAGGATTATGCCCTAAATGGATTAGCAAAATTATTTATGGAGTACAAAGAATTCCAAATGTACTATTTTCAGGGTTTTGCAAAATTTAAATCTGAAGATCATCTGCCTGGCCTGTTAGAGAGCCACTGTCAATTTATATTGACAGAATGCATATGTTTTAATTTTGACGTGATTTTTTGGTGCTTGAATTGCTTGTTCTGTGGTCTTTGGACTGGAAAAAAGGAATGATTTATATGTTCTACATTTTGGAAGTCTTAAGTTTACTGGAATTAATTTATTAATCGCTTTTCAGGGTCAAGCCCTCACAAAATGACATACACAAAATGTGAGAAATAATAGAACATTAGGCAGATATGTAAGGTGGATACAACTAAATAGGAGCATGAGAACTGCTTTAGATAATGCAATTTGCTTAAGGAAATGCAGTAGTACAAGTATACATTTTTATGGCCTTCTAGAATAATAACTAAAAAGTAAGTAAAACGGGGTACCTCAACTGTGGGGCTACTACCAAGAAGGCCCTGTCTTGTGTGCTTACCAACCTAACCAATTTTGCCAGCAGGCACACAAGCAGGACTTCTGGTGCTGCTCTTAGATTATAGACAGGATCTTATGGGTGAAGATGGTTATATGAGGAGGGTAGTGGTTTATAAGATAATGCATGTTAGAGAAAATGAGTGTGATTCTACCATGATATTTTATAATATAAAGCCAAGACGGGAATCTGAAATCAATAGGTAGTAGAATTAGAACACATCAAATATTTCACATCAAATAGAAGTGAGTTCTGCAATCACTGCAACATGTTGTGAAAATACTACTTTTCCTAATCTGAAGACTATAGAACAGGCAAGACAATGTAGTACTTTACTTGCTGCCTGCTGCTGCTTTTCTGTAGCTATTTTTTCATGGGCTATGCACCTGTATCCCCAATCTGTACTTCTGAGGTATCTCTAGCTGGTGATGTGCTTTTTTTCCTCTTGAGACTTGCCAGAAATCACCCCTTAAGGCTGTCAAAAACTATTTTGCCAGTGAAGAGGTTGGCGGGGGGTAGGGGGTTGCTTATCTCTCTCTGTAAAAAGTAATGTTTGTCTGTATGTCCGCTACAGACTCGAAAACCATACATCTGATTGTTATGAAACTTTCAGGATTTGGTGCTCCTCTGTCTGGAATGGTTTTAGGCATAGTGAAAATTTTGGTGGCCAATCAAAATTTTTGAAGATTCACTTCTTTAATAGAAGTGTTTGAAAACTGCACACCTGAAGCTCCAAGTCTGTGAAACCTAGGCACTTGAAACTTGGTATGCAAACTAAGGGGACCTTACAGGTGTGCACTGTTGTTTTTTAATTATTATAATTAATTTAAATGTATCTGTGTGGTTGAAGCCTGTAGTACCATATTCATTCACTACATGGCAGACTTTCTTAACCAGGATATAGTTTTGCAGTTAGGGTTGGCGGAGAATTTCTCCCCGAAACTTCGGGGGGCCGAGCGCCAACGTGTTTGGCCCCCCGAACAAGTTTCGGGGAGAAATTCTCCGCACACCCCCCCGGGACGGGACTTACCTTTCCTGAATGTCGGTCCCGGCGGCAGTTTGTCGGGTCTTCGTCAGGGGCGGGGGCGGCAGCCGATCTTTCGACCGGCTGCCGCCGCCGCCATTCCAATAAAACTAAAAAAAAAAAACCACGCCCCCGTGATAGGCTACGTGACGATTAACGTAGCCTATCACGGCTAGATTTGCAAAGTCAGCCGTGATAGGCTACGTAAATCGTCACGTATCCTATCACGGGTGACTTAAAAAAAAAACGCGTATGCAAATGGCGGCCCCCACAGGGAGCCGCCATTCGCGTTCCTTATTTGGTCGCTGTAGTCTACATAAAGATTACGTAGACTATGGCGAAAATAAGGGCAACGCTATTTGCGTTGCCCTTATTTTCGCTGTAGTCTACGTAAAGATTTACGTAGACTACAGCGACCAAATAAGGAACGCGAATGGCGGCTCCCTGTGGGGGCCGCCATTTGCGTACGCGCTTTTTTTTTTTTAAGTCACCCGTGATAGGCTACGTGACGATTTACGTAGCCTATCACGGCTGACTTTGCAAATCTAGCCGTGATAGGCTACGTTAATCGTCACGTAGCCTATCACGGGGGCGTGTGTGTGTTTTTTTTAACTTTTAATTTCGCGGCCGGGCGAGGCGCCTCCTCCCCGGCCTGAATTTCGGCCGGGCGAGGCGGGAAGCCTCCCCCCCGGCCTGAATTTCGGCCGGGCGAGGCGGGAAGCCTCCCCCCCCCGGCCTGAATTTCGGGGGGAGAGCAGCGAAGCACCTTCCCCCCACCGCGAAAAGCTGCGAGACCAGGTAAGTGGGTTTCGTGCACCCCTATTTGCAGTTGATACAGTTTGAAGCCAGGAGAAAGTAGTCTGAGGGAAAGACTTATACAGCTACCCCCTCCCCTCTTCTGCTGGGCAGCCCCGCCCCCCGAGGGGATGAAGTGCACAGACCTCAAGGAGCTATGGGGGTCACCACAGCAGGGTCTGTGCCTAGGGGCCGGGACAGGGTGTCCAACTCTAGCAGCTGCATAAGTTTGCTTGAAGGCTTTGCTGTATCAAACTAAAGGCTGTTCCAGCCCGTGCAAAGCTGGGTCCGCGTGCTAGTGAATATTTAATTCTAATATCATAGTTTGTTGCAGTGTGGACTGCACAGGGTTTGAGCCAGCCAGCCATACCCTTTTCCAGGATATTGCATTCCATTCTGCTTCCCTCCCAGCCGTGCCCTGCTCCCTTAGTGATTTTTCCCCTACAGATTTTATGTTCTTCTGCAAACCTTGGACTTCCCCTGAGCCTGATGATACCTTCTTCTTACACGGATAGTGGTGTTTTGGCTACATAAGAACTTAGGTGATATAGAGATGTAATAAATAAATAAAATCCCTGTGCTGCCTTGGTGCAAATGTTCCTTTGGTTAAAGCCTTTATCACAACTGGCCTGCCTAAGCAAGACTGATATCTGAAAAAATTATTGGCCGCTTCTTACCTTCTCTGACTCTCATCTCCCCTAGAATGGTGTAAGATACATGTAAGGATTTTCTTATACAGAATAGTTTATTTCAGGAATGCTGCTCTTGCATCCTAAATTGATGGGTGCAGTACAACCTTATTCAGAAGTAAGTTTCGTTGTGTCCAGTTGTGCTTACTTCCAGGTATGGGTACAGAGGATTGCTGCTTTAGTTTCATTGAATGCCATCTTTTCTTAAGTACTGTTACTTTTCTCACTAATGCCATTCTTGCAACGCTTCTACATTTATCCCACATATTTTATATCTGCATTGCAGTGTCAAAGGAGTTGAACTGACCCTGTTACTGGTCATAACAGCTCACAGTTTTGTAAACATTAAGAAATAGACACACATGCTGACCCTGCAGTTATTTTGGGCACCTGGGTGGGGGTGGGGCTTAGGCACGTATGGGGCCAATTTGCCGTAGAGAATTCATATGTGTTTCATTAGCTTCATGTACTCTCATGTTGAGAGTGGACGTACCACTTCCACTGAAAGGAATGCAGTAACTTCAGGAGGCATGCACAGAACTATGGATTGCATCTCTGTGATGAGCCTTATTGTAATGACATATATTTTTGTCTTAGGTTTCAATTTGGTATCACCTTGCCTCAAGTACCGGCAACAGCTCTGTTCCTTGATCAATGTGACAGTTTGGAATGCTTCAGCAACTGACGAAATGATCGAGAGTAGTGGAAAATATGATTTCTACATTGGTCTGGTACTGGCAATGAGCTCCAGTCTTTTCATTGGTGGGAGCTTCATCTTGAAGAAAAAAGGTCTTCTTCGGCTGGCCAGGAAGGGCTCCATGAGAGCAGGTAACATTTTGCTTGGTTCAGGCAGTGATTTCTTAAATAAAACAATGCTTAAGGGAAGGCTGATTTTTTAGTTAAGCTCCTGGCTATATTTGGAGATTTGTGTCAGACACAAGTTGTTTATATGCATATACAAAATAAACTCTTTCTATGAAGTTTTCTATTATTTCATGCAGAATTTGGCATATGCGACAGAATTCTGAGAATCTCCACTCCCTTTTTTCTTTTTAAAGCCAGTTTCCAACCTTTATGGCCTCCAGGTGTTGTGGCCTCCAACTCCCACCAGCCCTACCCAGTATAGCCAATGGTGAGGGCTGATGGGAGTTGGAGGCCAAAACATTTGGAAGGCCACAAGTTTTCCACCCCTGCTTTATAGTTTTAGAGTTGAAAACATGGAGGCTGTGGTCGGCTTCACATGATGTGGGAAAAGAATTCCTGCTATTTCAGCCTTCCCCCAACCTGGGTCCCTCCAGATGTTTTATACTATATCTCCCACTATCTTTGACCATTGGCCATACTGGCTGTGGCTGATGAGAGTTGTAGTCTTCCCCAGGTTGAGGAAGGCTGTGTTACTTGCTTATTTCTAAAGGCCATCAAGCTATGCAAGTAGCTGTTGATGCGTATGTGCACATTTGGATCTGTATGTGCACATTTAAAAAAACCTGGACAGTAACTTTTTCTCTTTTTTTAAAAAAAATAGGACAAGGTGGCCATGCATACCTTAAGGAGTGCTTATGGTGGGCTGGACTCTTGTCAAGTAAGTAACTGGAGAGACTAAAAACTGTCGGTATGCTGTGAACCCATTATAGCAATATGAAACAGAATGGTCTAAGTGGGAAAAGCCAGTAATGGAATGCTGACAATTAATATAGCCATTGTGAAAGAGGTTACATTTAGATGATGGGGAAGGAAGAACAGAATGGGGCCTAGGACAGAATAGGCTGTATGCTGGAAAGGGGGTAAGATGGGGGTTTGGAGGCAGACAGTAGCATTTTATGACGTTTTCTATCTGTTTGCTTTTACAACAATATAATTAATTAATTAATTTCATTTCATTTCTATACTGCCCAATAGCCGAAGCTCTCTGGGCAGTCTAGATTCTAATCCTACAGGAGGGGAATTGAGAAAATGACTTTCATATTGGAAACCATAGATTTTCCTCTTACAAGTGTTCATTTTATATAAAGTAGTGGGGCACTGTAATGAGAATTTAAAATGTAACCAGAAAACTGAAATGCACTCTTGTTGTGCGTTTCTTGAGAGACCATCCAGCTGTGAGCCCTGCAGGACCTGGACCCTGTTTCTCTGCCTGCCTCTTTCTACCTGGCGTAACAGGGTAGGGCCCCAACCTGACTCCATCTGTAAAGGCCGCCTGCTGCTGAAGGTGCCAGAGACCACCTAGCTGTGAGTGCTGCAGGACCTGGACCTTGTTCCTATTCCTGGCTCTCAGGTGGCCTGAGTATGTGCCTGGGAGGGAGGATATTGGGCCTGTTGAGGGGACCTGTTAGGGGGCCAATCAGTATAGTGACAGAGAGAGAGATATGGTGTTGTGAGGACTTGCCAGGTAAAGTTATCTGGTAACTGGCCAGACAACTTGTCCAGACAGTCAATGGCTGTGCTGTGTTCTGGGCCTCCCCACACCCGCAGATTTGGTGGTTGCCCTATCATCCTGGCTTCAGGCAACCGGATGCTGCTTTTAAATGCCAGATTGGTTCAGAATAAGGCCCCCATAATCCATGACTTAATAGTGGATGAGGCAGCCAATCTGGCATGTGTAACCAAGACCTGGCTGGGTGAACAGGGAGGAGGCAGTCTGTCCCAGCTATGCCCACCAGGGTACTTGGGCCAGCATTAGGAGAGGCTTGAGGGCTGGCGGGGGGAGGGGCAGTGTCACTGTGGTCCATAGGAATTCCATCTCCCTCTGCAGGCTCCCTGTCCACGTGACTACTGGTCTGGAGTGTTTGCACCTTGTGTTGGGTCAGTGGGACAGATTAGGGATTCTGTTGGTGTACTGCCCCCCCGCCACCCCGCTCAACAGACTCCCTAGGTGAGCTGGCGGAGGTGGTCTCGGGTGTGCTGCCGAGATCCCCCAGACTGTTGGTTCTGGGGGATGTCAACATTTATGCTGAGGGCACCTTGCCTGGGGCGGCTCAGGATTTCATGGCCTCCATGACAATCATGGGACTGTCCCAACATGTCATTGGACCAGCACATGTAGCAGGGCATACTCTAGACCTGGTTTTCTCAACTGGACATGGAGATGGTGATCTGAAGGTGGGGGACTTTGCATCAGCCCCTTTGTCATGGTCAGATCACTGCCTGCAGAGGTTTAGACTTACAGCAGCTTTTCCCCTCTGCAAGGGTGGGGGACCTATTAAGATGGTCCACCCCCAGAGGCTAATGGATCCGGATGGTTTCCAGAGGGCTCTGGGGAAGGGAGAGGGGGGTTCCGGCTGATATGGCTGGCGCTCCTGTCAAAGCCCTGGTCGACCTGTGGAATGCAGAAATGACTCAGGCGGTTGACACAATTGCTCCTGAGCGCCCTCTCCAGAGCTTGTATGGCTCTGTGATATACCCCGGAGCTGAGAGATGAAACAAAATATGAGACAGCTTGAGTGCAGGTGGAGAAAAACTCATAGTGGATGCAGTCGACCCTGGTGCTTGTCTGTGGGCAGGTATATTCAAAGGCAGCGTAATGGCAAGGAAAAAGTATTTCACTGCCTCTATTCATCATTCGTATGCCACCCAGCGGAGCTTTTTAGGGTTGTCTGGGGCCTTTTACATTCTGGCCCTAAGGACACTATGGAACCATCTGAGGCCCACTGTAATGCACTAGCTAGGCACTTCCAGAATAAAATCTCTTGCATCTGCTGGGACTTAAGACTCCGGTATTACTGCAGATGAATCTGGTGAGGTATCCGGAGCACAGTCTTATCCAGTTTTCTTGGATGAGTTTCAGTTGGTACGGCTCGAGGACACGGACTAGATGCTTGGACAGGTTCATGCAACCACTTACATATTGGATCCTTGCCCCATCTGGCTAATAAAAACTAGCAGGGAGAGAACAGCCGGCTGGGCCAAGGAGGTGATTAATGCCTCCTTGCGAGAGGCAGTGGTCCTGGGCTGCCTGAAGGAGGTGGTGGTGAGACCACTCCTGAAGAAATCCTCCCTAGACAGAGAAAACCTTACTAATTATAGGCCGGTTGCAAATGTTCCTTTCCTGGGCAAGGTCCTTGAGTGAGTGGTTGCCAACCAGCTCCAGGCACTCTTGGATGAAACTGATTATCTGGGTCCATTTCAATCGTGGTTCAGGCCAGATTTTGGCACAGAAACAGCCTTGGTTGCCCTGTATGATGATTTATGTCAGGAGAAAGACGCGGGAGTGTGACCCTGTTGATTCTTCTTGATCTCTCGGCAGCTTTCAATACCATCGACCACGGTATCCTTCTGGGATGGCTGTCTGAGCTGGGAGTGGGAGGCACTGCATTGCAGTGGTTTGCTCCTACTTGGAGGGTCAGCTCCAGAAGATGGTGTTTGGGGAACACTGCTTGGCCCCGTGGATTCTCCAATATCGGGTTCCACAGCGGTCAGTTTCGTCCCCCATGCTGTTCAACATCTACATGAAATGGTTGAGTGTGGTCATCCGGAGTTTTGGAGTGTGTTGTCATCAGTATGTTGATGACACGCAGCTCTATTTCTCCTTTTCATCTTCTTCAGGTGAGGCTGTGGATGTGCTGAATCAGGGCCTGGCTGTGACAATGGAGTGGATGAGGGCTAATAAACTGAAGTTCAATCCGGACAAGACTGAGTTGCTGCTGGTGGGTGGTTCTGCTGACCAGATGGAGGGTGTTCAACCTGTTCTGGAGGGGGTTGCACTCCCCCTGAAGGAGCAGGTCCATAGCTTGGGGGCCCTTCTGGAACCATCTTTGTCACTTGAGGCTCAGAGTGCCTTCTACCATCTTTGGTTGGTGGCCCAGCTATGCCTCTATCTGGACAGGGATAACCTAGCTTCAGTTGTCTATGCTCTGGTAACCTCCAAGTTAGAGTACTGCAATGCGCTCCACATTGCGCTGCCTTTGAAGATGGTTTGGAAGCTGCAGCTTGTTCAAAATGCAGCAGCCAGATTGATAACAGGGTCCAAACATATAAGACTGACTCTGGCCTGCTTGCACTGGCTGCCTATATGCTTCCAAGCACCATTCACGGTGCTGGTTTTAATTTATAAAGCCCTACACAGCTTGGGACCACATTGACAACATGCCTCTCCCAAAATGAACCTACTTGTATGCTTCATTCAGCATCTAAGGTCATTCAGCATCTCCAGGTGCCTCCTCCAAGGGAAGCTCAGAAAGCAGCAACGAGGGAGAAGGCCTTCTCAGTCGTGACCCCCCATCTGTGGAACAAGCTCCCTGATGAGGTCTGCCTGGTGCCAACATTATTATCTTTTTGGCCCCAGGTCAAAACCTATCTCTTTTGCCAGGCATTTGGCAACATGTGATGAGTTTTAATTGGTCATGGATGTGTCTTTAGTTATGACTGACAGTTCAAAGTTGTTTTTAGGTACATGTTGTTCATGTATATTGTCTGCATGCTTTTATGTAAATGGCTTTTAAACTTTTTATATTGTATTTATTGTTTTAACTTCTGTAAACCGCCCAGAGAGTTTCAGCTATGAGGCGGTGCAGAAATGATGATGATGATGATGAAAAAAAATCATCTAGGAGTTAGCTTTGAGTCTGCTAGTACTCAGTTTCCATGTTGGTGAAAGGTAGTTTTGTATTCTCTGCAGGAACAGATGGTCAGTTTGTTTCTTTTTATTTGTCTTAACACCCTTTTGTTTTTAAATTTGTAGTGGGAGCTGGTGAAGTTGCTAACTTTGCTGCGTATGCATTTGCACCTGCTACATTGGTGACTCCATTAGGAGCTCTCAGTGTTCTTGTAAGGTAAGAAATATAGCACTTTCAGAGATCCAGAACTGCTGTGTTGACACCTTTCTTTAGCAAGTAGTACAGTACAATCAAAGCTTTCTATGTTAGAAGCATCACGTGTTCATTAATTTCTCAGTCTATCATGGTGTGAAATGTTTTTGGTATGACAATCATCCAATTAAACCAGTAAGCAGCAATTTTAAGTGTACTTTCCCCTTGAATCTCTCCACATCCATCATTACGTCATTCAATTTTAAGTGTACTTTCTTTCCCTTTTAATCTCTCCACATCCATCATTACTTCATTCAGCCTCTTAATCTTCCTGCTATCCCCCACCCCAGTAGTCTTCATAAATTTAAGTAGTACAGTCCTGAGCATGTCTACTCAGAGCATATCCTGCTCACTGTCAAGTAAGTGTGTATAGGATTGCAGGCTTAATCATCTACTGGATCATTTTGAGTGCCATTTTCTTGTGTCGCCCTAAAGTTAGACAATGGGATTATATTTGTTTAAAACATTTATAGGCTAGCTTTCCATACACTCGGTGTATTATTTTTTATGTTGGCTGTTCTATCTCTTTTTTATTCCTGACCTATATTTGCCTTGTTCACTAATACAGCACACTTAACAACACAATCTTATGCATGCTTACTTAGGTAAACTCACTTTATTTGATGGGCTTACTCTCAGGTACATCTTCATAGGATTGCAGCCTAAATCAGAGGTGGGCAGCTTGTGGCTCTCCGAAGGGGTGTTTTTGGCCAACAACTCACCATTGGCTATGCTGGCTAGGGCTGATTGCAGATACAGGCCAAAACATCTGGAGAGCCACAAGTTGCCCACCTCTGGCCTAATTCACTAGTTTCAGTGAGCTTTCTTCTCAGAGTAAGATCTCTTCCCAGCGAAGCTTAAGCCAGTAGAGAGAACCCATTGGTGCATATGTACGGTTAAGACTATTTGTCCAAGTACACATTACTTTACATTTATTAACATTGAATTTGCCATTTTGTTCCATTACCCAATTCAGAGAGAGAACTGGGTAAGTCTCTTGCCTTTTGTAGAACTCATCGATCTGCTTAGGTTTTACTTTTCTGAATGCTTTGATATTGTTTGCTACCTTGATAATATCAGTGTTCCTCTCCTATCACTCTTGTCATTGCTTATGAATAAGTTACTCACACTGGATACTTTTTAGAGGTAGAAATAAATTATATCCATTTAGTGTGTTGTATGAGTTGTAATTGGATGTAGTGTTTTCCCTTTTGGAATTATTTGGATTATTTTAGTTTCAAAACATTCAGATTAACAAACTTTAAAAGGGCTTTACACAATATTTTATTAAGAATAAGTATATCCTGCCTACCGACCCTGACAGAATCTTTAAGGTGGCTTTCAATATTAAAAAAAGAACACACAAATAAAAATGGAGCAATTAGAATCTACAACAAACTAGTGTTGTAGACGTTTGCTAAAACCTCATTTGTGAAATACGTGATTAAGGGTAGTGTTTGACTTCTGATCTATATTTGTATGTTTCAGTGCCATTCTCTCATCATATTTTTTAAACGAAAAGCTTAATCTACATGGAAAAGTTGGGTGTTTGCTAAGTATACTGGGTTCAACAGTGATGGTCATTCATGCACCACAAGAAGAGGCAGTAGAAAGTTTGAATGAAATATCCCGCAAGCTAGGTGATCCAGGTGAGAGAATACAATGATCTTCTCATTAAAGTAATAAAACAGCAACACACAACTCAAGAAGATACTGTATGGCTTATTTTATAGCTGTGAAGTGGGAGACTGTAGCAATGAATAGTTAAGGTGACTTTAGTTTTGTGTGTTAGCCTGTGAAAACTAGATGTAGGTATAAACTCCCAGCTGTTCAAAAACTAGTGGGTATTGAGAGAGGTTTGTGCTTTTACAATATAATGTGCTTGTGCGGTCCTTGTAGCTTATTGCAAGACTTTTCCCTTCTGTGGCGTCTCTCAGCTGAAACTCTGCTGCCATCATTATGGCAGTGATGGTAAAGAACTGCACACCAGGCCCAACAATACCCACAGTTCTAGAATGCATTTCTCCAGCCTTTACCAAGTCAACATAAATTTAGCTAACAGCTAGCACCGACAGACCCACAGGCATCTTTATGGTGCAGCCTGTATGTTATTTTTCTGAAAAGCTGGGTTTTGCAGAGTCCTCTTAAAATGTATCAAGTTTCTTGAGAAGTAGAACTCTGTTGTAGAGATGGCCATGACTACTTGGGTCTTCATGTCACTGTTTGAATCTTAACTAGATACAAGCTGTTTAATGTACCGTATTTACTGTGTCCCATGAAATTCTGGCATCAGTAGAGAGCAAGCTCTAGAGCAGCCTTCCCCAACTTGGTGTCCTTCAGATATTTTGGATTTCAACTCCTGTCAGCCTGGCCAGTGGTCAGGAATGCTTGGAGTTGGGAGTTCAAAACCTCTGGAGGGGCACCAAGTTGGGGAAGGTTGTTCTAGAGTAGCAGCACTTTGGGGTGTGTGTGTGTGTGTGTGTGTTTTACACCCTTAGCATGTGTATTTTATTACTCCATATGAGTCAGCTGCACCTTTTCTTCTTTTAATGTTGCAGGTTTTGTGGTCTTTGCAACAATCGTTGTAATTGTGTCCTTGATAATGATATTTGTGGTAGGACCACGGCATGGGCAAACCAACATTCTTGTATACATAACAATCTGCTCAGTCATTGGAGCTTTGTCTGTTTCCTGCGTAAAAGGCTTGGGCATTGCTATAAAGGAACTTTTTGCTGGAAAACCTGTGCTGAAACATCCTTTGGCCTGGATTCTGCTTCTAAGCCTTATTGTCTGTGTTAGCACACAGATCAACTATTTAAATCGAGCCCTGGACATATTCAACACTTCTATTGTGACACCAATCTATTATGTATTCTTCACCACATCTGTTCTAACTTGTTCTGCTATCCTCTTCAAGGAGTGGCGACATATGGCTGCTAATGACATTATTGGCACATTAAGTGGCTTTCTCACTATAATAGTGGGGATATTTTTATTGCATGCCTTTAAGGATGTCAACTTCACTCTAGCAAATTTGCCTGTGTCTTTACATAAAGATGACAGAGGAATAAATGGCTGTCTGCCAAACGCGTATGAACGCTTTAATCACGATGAAGAAAGTGCAACCCGGGTAGGTGATCTACAAGCCACTGAAGGAGTGTCTTCTAGGAGAAATGGAAACCTGGCAGCACCTTAAAAATACATCTCAAGAAAAGAGCAATTCTGTAACTGTGTTTCATTGTGAAATGTAAATTCTAAGCGCTTCTCAGAAACAGATGTATTTAAACAGTATGTATAGACAATCGTGTGGGGGTTTTTTTAGATTTGACTAGCTTGGACCAACAATGGTGATGGATTTTTATTTGCCTTACTTTTCATTTAAAAAAAATACTAAAGGACCTCAAAACATGTTTTGCTTAAGTTACATGTGAACATGTAAATATTAAACTTTGGTTTGACTTATTGCACTAATGACAATTTTAACAAATAAATGCTTTATTTCTGCATGAGTGAGTGATCATTTGGCTTGACATATAGCTGTTGTTATACCACTTCACTCAATTATGTAAGTACCTTGTTTTCAATTCATGGAACAGCCGCTAATCAGTATGCAATCTATGTTTGTGCAATTATTTTTAGTATGGTGCATCCAGATAAAGGAAACATCCCAATATGTGGATTTAGTGAGTGAACCAAACATTCCTGAGGAACAAGATGGAACAGAGGAGGCTGCTTTATAGAGTGTCAAATGATTGGTGCATCTAGCCCAGTATTGTTGACACTGACTGGCAGGGTGGCTCTTCAGGGTTTCAGGCAGGATTTCTTTCAGCTATACCTGGAGATGCCAAGGATTGAACTTGGCATCTTCTGCATGCAAAGCATGTGCCCTACCACTTAGCCTCAGCCCCTCCCTGTGGGGCAGGATCAACATCCAGCTTGCAAATGTCACTTTAAAAAAAAATACCATTGGCCTAAAAAGTTACATTTATATATGATGCATTAATCTAATACATAGGCATTTTTGTAAATAGATATAACCAAAGTTTAGTGCTAGAACAAGAAGCCTTAGGCTTGTGTGCTTCCTGCACTTACACCCCATAAATATATGAGTAAGAAAGTGAAAACTTCTTTTAACTAAATAGCTATGGTTAGGCATTTGTAGAGTGCTTTCAAGTCTTTAAAGTGCTTCACATACATTATGAAGTTGTAATCCTTACAACACTGTAACTTAAGTCAATACTCCCCCTATTGCAGATGGGAGGGGGGACTGAAGGCTGAGGGAGAGGCTTACCTGAGGCCAACTAGTGAGTTCATGAGAAGCAAGATCAGAATATCTGAACTTAGAACTGTGGCTTGTAAGTGTGATAAGTCAACACACCATGAACAATCAAGCCCTTGTAAGTGGGGTGCTGGCTGCATCTCTTCCTTCAGCTCTCTCTGCTTCAATGGCAGCAGTGGCACCTGCCACTGCTGTCTTCATTCTCTTTCCATCCTTTCCACATCAGCTCCTAGTCAGGGCTAGTTGGGTAGATAGATTATGCCACTCTTTCCTAGAACTACAGCTGCAGCCAATAGACTTATTGCTCTCCCAAAAACAGGGATGGGGCAAATGTTTGACACAGATCACTGCCAAGAGCTGCACCCTCACCTTTCCCCTTCTAAGGCAAAGAAACTCTTGCCATTGAGGAGACAGGACTGCAGTGAGTGCTATGGAGAGATTCTTTAAATGCAAGTGTGCCTGGAGGTTATATTACAGCAGGGGTAGGCAGCCTCGTGCACTACAATAGTTTGGACAGAGAAGGATGCCATAGTTCAGGGGTGGGAAATGTGGCCCTCCGAAGTTGGACTGTAGTTCCCATCAGCTCTAACCAGCATAGCCAATGGTGAGGGATGATGAGAGCTACAGTCCAGCAGCATTTGGAGGGCAACACATTCATTCCCAGCTCCTGTTCTAGTGAATTTAGTTTTCCCTTCTAACCTTGAAGGAAGCTGTTGGGAGTTCCATCTCTGGATTGCATTAAACCTACCTGTTAGACCTTAAATTGGGGCTGCAATGTGGCCGACGAATTCTGATTAATTCAAGATTAGAACCCACACTAACATACACAAACGGACAAGATTAGATACAGGAATTATGCCTGTGAGAGCCGCAGGCTCTGTAAAAGGACAATTTGCAAAGACCTCTTCCTGTCACTGGATCAACAGTTGAGAACACAGTGACTTTTACATGCAGGCAAATGATAAACATCAAGCAATATTCTACCATCCATAGTTGTCTTTAACATGTTTTAATTCAGAATTTAGTTTCAGAAGTAGTTGTAGCTAGTGAACCATGTTTCACAAAAGTAAAATTATAAATATTCTCAAAGCTTGGCAACAAAGATCTAGGTGTTGTGAAGGTAACAGAGTCCCTTTCTAAGAATGAACAAACAAACCTTGAAAAGGGTATAATTCTAAACTGTTAAGTATCTATCAAACCAAGGGGTGCCCTATATATAGATGTAGAGTGACTCATGCTGCTGCTTTGTCTGCTTCCAATGTGATGTGGAAAATGGGACTCAGATCTCCCTATTTTACATTAGAAGCTTTAAAAAGCAACAAGTCACATGGTTCCTGCCTTCTGAGCAGGAGGAATTGTTAACCCATAGCTGGATGCCTCCAATGCCAACAAGGACAAGTCATTAAGTTTAAATATTTGAACTGGCCCTATAAATTTGACACACTAAAACCATTAATTGCTTTCATCTTGTTTTAAAATTCCCCTTAAAATCTGTTTTTAAAATTCCCCTTAAAACCTTTATTTCCAAAGCTGATTACATATTGGGGCCACAGAGGTTCCTAGAGAAAACATTCCAGTGATTAAAAGATATGGAATTGCAAAACGAGTTATCCTTAAAGGTTAGCTGAACAGTATCAAATGTTTTCCTTATACAGAAAATTACAGAAACACCCCCCTACTACACATGTTACATTTTCATTTTTGTTAATAGTTGGACAAGTGAAGACCTCATACACCAAACTACTCTAAAACGATTACAAGAACTGGAGAAATGCAAAGAATTTTAAGACTAAAAATAGGTTGCATTCCAAAGCATTTTATCAAAAGTATATAAAAAGTAGTCTAAAAAACTGAGAATTGTGTACAGTTATTGTGCTTGGAAACAAAACTAAAGACCTCCTTTCGGAAGGTTCAGGCAATACTGGAAAACCGTGAAGATCAAGGCAAACTTCCTTAGCCACCAAATTTAGTCTGGCAACATGAGGCCCTGTGTACTGTATCCAAAGGGGAGCGGAACATAGATCTTTTCTAGTTGCTGGCCAAAGACTGGTGAATAGGAGGCTGGAAGCAGCGGACATGTTCCACTGGTGTGCCTTCTCCATCACCAGATTTCAAATATTTGTCCAATATAGCGATGATCTCATCATTTAGGATCTGGAACTTTCGGATTCTCTCAACCATTTTCTTCAAAGGCTGCAAAACCAAAATTGTACAATTAGGAAGGCCACACCATACTTTTGCCATAGTAAATTTCTCTGACAGATGAAACTGAGAGAAATGTAGCCATTAATTTGGGTTGCTATGATGTTAGAATCAGACAGACAGACAAGATGGGAAATAGGCCCTGCCTCTGTCAACATACCACATTCTTTATGACCTCATCTTTGCCATCATGTTTCTGTACTTTCAATAAGTGGTAGCAGAAATCCAGCACATCAAATCGACGCTGCTGCCCCAGAAGAACAATAATCATACAGCCAGCCCAGTGCAGCCCATCTCCAAAACATTGTCTGTGAAATAAAATGTATAGGAAACATTGCGGTATGTGGTTGGACAAGTCAGCACAACACTTTGGACTTTGAAAACACACAAACATGCTATGTTAAGATTTCTGGACTTGAGATGAATTTATTATTATAGGTCCAGGTAAGTAAATGGAATTATTTATTTAATTATTCCAAGGTGTTTCTCTACAACACAAGTGCTACAACACAAGCAGAAGCTATAGTATTTACTGGCTAGGAAAAATAACACCATCCCATGTGCTCTGTTGCCTTTGCTTGAGTTTACCATCCTCATTTTCCCCTAGTTCTGAAGAACTGGCAATAACAGAACTGCTGAACCTGAAACAAAACTTTAACCCAAGATATACTAAAAAAAAAAAAAAAAGATTGCAGATTTCTTGAGAAATATTATAGGGCTAATACCTGAGAAACAAAGAGAATCATAGCAGTAGTCACAGTACCATTGTTGTGATTACATTAGGACTGCTACATTGATTGAAAAGCATTTAAAATACACATCTAACATTTGAGTAAGACATTAGATCTGTGCTCACACCACAGAGGCCCTTCCCAGCAGCACTGTTAATACTACTGGTCCTTTCCTTTCTCTATTTGCTGTGTGTTCAAAAGCTCTGAACTGATCACATCATTTTCCTGGTTATGCCCATGTCTAGCTGCTTGAAAACAATAAAAGCATGGTTAAATATACAGCCTTAGTAAGAACTCAGACACGTACTCCACCGTAAATTCGTGTGTCCCCACAGGAATACAGTACACAAACTGCATTGCGCTCCACAGACGGTGAAATTCCACACATTCATCCACATGCATCACACCATTGCTGGGAAGAGGGCCACGCCAGATGGGGTCATCAAGGAAGGTCCGGATCCTGGTTAAGATGACTTCAAACATAGACAGGCCACAGCAGAGGCGTTCCTTGGTCAATAGGTCTCCTTCTCTTGCTATGGCAATTTGCTACCGTTGCAACCAAAGAGGACAAGGCAGAAACCAGGAGTTAGCTCTGCAGAACTGGCAGATCAGTCTAACTCAAACGTTAAAGTACACTAATGGAAATATCTGTTCGCCACTTCTGAGTCTGCACACTGAAACTAAGTCATTCTCACTATAAAAGATGAGAAACTCTCAAACAAAATGTCACAAGATACTAACAATCAACCACTCAGCAATGCTCCAAAAGTGATCTAAGGCATCTCTTTCACACACAAAAAGAATGCAGTCTAAATAAGAGAGCCATTTTCTTCTGGAAATTAATATTCTATCACAGTTCAGATTGAAAGCACCTCTGGCTTTTCTCTACTTTGTTCAGTGAATCATACGAGAACTAATGGCTTTTGATAAAGGTTACAGAGCATGCCAGCTGGCTCCCTGAAATTTGAACTGAGTCCCCTGCGTGATAATCCTATGCTCAGCAGGTTTCTCTACTCCATCTAAAATATTACCCTGGCACTGTCTCCTGGCAATTGGCTATTCACCCTTAAAAGCTGCTGTATCCACCCTTATCATGTACCAACAGGAGATGCCAAGGTCTCCTGTTCTTTGTATTGTGAAATTTTGGCATAATACGGCTTTGCTATTAAAAGAGTGAAAGCTGTACCTGAGGTGTTCCTAGTCTTTCAATCAGTGGGACAAGGTGGAGTGGAGCATACTTTGTTTCTAGTCTCTTCATTTTAGCATCAAGTCTTTCACCCTCTAGAAAGAGACAAAGTGGTTCTTTAACAGGGATATAGTGCTTAAAACAAAGATACCTTTCGATTTTTCTAATTAATTACTATGTATTCCTTGTATTACTTTATTTTGTATCCCGACGTTCTGTGTTAGGCATCCAAAGAGGCTAACAACAACAAAACCTAGCAAACATAACAAAGCCTAATAATCAGGAGATTTACTGAGCCTTTGGTGTGCATTTAGGAGAGCCAGGCCCCATCTACATGAACCTTTTACTCTGCAACTGCTGCGATCCAAGGACCTTCAGGATATACAACACAGTCACCGCTTTGCAGCCTAACCGTGGTTTTCACAGGGGAAATGAGGACTTCTGCAGAGGTGTTTTGCTGCAATTTTTTAGCTTGCTGTGGGCTTATCGTGGTTGCTGAGCTGTCTGTCCCTTCCTCAAACTGACTTTGCAGTTTGCGGTGGGTGTCGGGTAGGCATGCTTAGTGATTGCATCACTCTGTGAGGCCTTTTCATTTCACTCCTCGCTGGTCTTCCCTGTTCTTTTGCAGCTGTGCAGTAACAGAGAGGTATCCATTTTGGAATGATGGGTAGGCACGTAGCTCTCACATGGGCACGCCCGTTCGTATATGCAAACCATTGCAAGAGTGTGGGGCTGGAGGACTGCTGCTGTGATTGTGTACAAACAGTTGGCATGGTAACGAAGGAGCAGACTACCCACATCTTACCAAAGAGGAACAGACAGACACAAAAGAACCCCTAAAATACACAACAGCCACTAAAACGTGAAGTGTCACACCCCCACCCTCAAGCAGCTACGCATTTAAATATAATGGTAAAAAAAGAGCAGAGTGACTGCCGCCGTTTACTTCGCTTTAACTGCCATGCGTCAAGGCACAGTCGATTTTTCCGTTGGAGAAGTCCGCAGTAAATCATGCGTGTACCACAGCAGAAGCTAGTTTGCAGCTGCAATGTTGTGCAGTTATGACAGTGTGAACATTGAAAGAGGTGCCATGTAGATGGCCCCCCAGTGTGGTGTAGTGGTTAGTGTTGGACTGGGACTCGGGAGATCTGGGTGAAGCTCACCGGGTGACTTTGGGCCAGTCACTGACTCTCAGCCTAAGCTACCTCACAGACCATGTGAGGTTAACATGGAGAGGAGGAGGAGGGCTATGTAACTTGCTTTCGGTTCCTGACAAGGGGAAAAAGGGTGGGCTATAAATAGAATAATAAAAAAACACCATCAAAAACACCTAACACATACAAATAAAAGTAGCAGCCAGAAAGGACCTGGTGCTCAAGTTAAAGAAAAGATAAGAGGGCCAAAATGATTTCCATTTGCTTCAGCCTGGATTTTATTTGATGTATTCCTTCATCATATTTTGTACACTCAAGTGTAAAAAAAAAACTAATGGCAGAACACTTGCAGTAGGAGCTACTTATTTCACTCCTAAAATAAAGCTGTTGTATTCAAACATACTTTTGTTCCCACACACATTAAAATCAATTAAGATAAACCTTATCACACTGAAAATGCCAGACTCCAGGGAATGGAATTTTATGTACAGCAAAACTTGTTTTAAAAGTTTTTAATAGGCATTTGGTTTATACATCATTTGTGATGAGGAAATAATCCGTTGCAAGTGGGTGAACTCAACTGGCAAAGATCCCAGCCAATTTATTGGCTGTGTACTGAAATTCAATAGGCTGCTTTTAAGCTGTTGAAATTTCATTTTGCAAACTAGTGGGAATGTGGGAATGCTATGGGTGAAAAGCAACCACCAAGATCTGCGGCTGGCAATGAGAAGGACTGGAGAAACAACAAAACAAGCTGTGCTGAAAATAAAAGCTTTATGAGCCAGAAGTGTTCAAGTCACAAAAAGTGCTGACCACTTCCTCCAGCGTACGTACTGTAACACCTAGTTCGTTCCAATGACTTCAGTTCAGAAAACTTAGCTTGTTCACTCTACATGCTTCACAGCAGGCCTGCACAATTTGTAACTTACCAAATTAATGCTGTGCCTCGTTAGCTACAGGACAGGTTATGGTTAGCCCGCCACTTCTGCAGTCCCCATGCAGGCTGCACAATTAAGAGATTTACTGAGCCCATGGTGAGTATTCAGTTGGTGGGTCATAGTAAAAACACATACCTTTGACGTGGACTCTTGGTAAAATATTCTGGAATGGCGCAGCATGCAACAGATCACACACTTCCTCCAGTGACTGTAATGAAGACAAGACTCAACACACAGCAGCACACAAGAGAACCAATACAATCAGTAAGCACTTGGCAGAGGCAGCTTGTGCTGCTGCAACCTCCCTTTTCACGAGCAATTTGGCTACAGCACGATCCTCAGGCCAAAACCAATATGGCCTGGGAGATTTGCATTTGGATCTCCCAATTCCATTTTGAATGTGAAAAACTGTTGTAGAGGGCTCTAATTTTGATCGGAGCACCAGCATCAGAGAAGGGGAACCTGTTTGCCTCATGCTGTTTTCTTATCTTCCTTCTAAAGATGTTACCCCATAGCAGAGATAAAGAAAGCAGGCATCTATATGATGCTTGGGTTTATTCATTTATTTTGCTGTGGGGATAACAGCAGCTTCAGCAGGGAGGTAATTGATCAGGAAAATGGTGCAGAGAAAAGGGATTTCTTTTTTTCTGCACCAATCAAAATTAGAGTAGCTGTTTTTTAACTTGCAAAATACAATTATGGATTTCCCAAGCTACATCTGGTTCAGTCCTCGGATTCACAATAAACCTAGCTTTTCACTAGAAGAGGTAGCCTGTTCTATAAGCAGAATAGTCAAAACACAGTGCACAGTTTATCAAATAGCCTAATGCAAATGAGTAATTGTCAGTGTTCAAGTGGCAGACGGAGAGATGTGAACCAAGCAATGAGTCATGCTTTTATTTTTATAAATATTATTCCCATAATAATCCATTATCTCCTCAAGGACAGCTCCCACAAGAGGAACAGTTCAAAGACCCAGGCAAGTAATGGTGGGGCCTGGGCCATTTTAAAGCAATCTTCAAAACATAAGTAATTCAATAGGTAATTAGTTCAAGGAAATTAACAAACACTCATGAAACACACTGCTTCAGAGGGGTCTGTTAAATTTCAACTGCACACAGCAGCTAGACAAAATGAAGGTGAAGTGTCTACACCAGGTAGCGTCAGGGCTTAGTTCCTGAACTTGCTTTCTATGTCTGTGCTTAGGATAAGGCTATACACATTATAAAAACAGCTCTTCTGTGCATTTGCAGCAACGGTTTTCCTCCTGCTCCCCACAACAGAGAAACACAGCTGGTCCAAACATGGCTTGATAGAACTTCCAAATCAGAGAATATGGTGTATAGCAGCCTTCCCAAATCTGGTCCCCTCCAGATGTGTTGGACTACAATTCCTGTAAGTTGTACGCAAGTTCTAGTCCAACATATCTGGAGGACACCAGATTGGGGAAGGCTGGTTTAAAGTCCAGATTGAGACTACGTGTTCCTAACTACTGTCTGCAATCCACCCACCAATCCCCCAAACTACAGATTCTTGATATTATGCTGTGTCTTTCATAACAGTTAATATGTATTTTATACACATATATTTATAACTACTAAATTCAATCTATGTTCTTCAAGCATAGATGGCTGGTCCCTAGAAATATCCCCAATTTACAGTGCCATGTCTTCTCAGAAGTAAGATCCACTGAGTTCAATGGGGCCTAGTCTCGTGTAAACACATATAGCAGGAGGGGGGGGAACATGTGGCCCATGGACTGGATGCAGCCCTGACAGCCCCACTACTGCAGCGTTGTATCCAAACTAATTTTGGCTACTGTAGTGTTCCACAGTACTTTACTGTGGAAACTCAGCAGCAAATCAGCAAATGCTGCCACCACTCTGAGGAATTTCACAGGGCATCATAGCAGGACTGCAGCCCACAGCAGTTTCTGCCCCCCACCCCCTGCTGAAAACAGCTGTAGGACCTCCCGAAGTTGCCCACCCCTGACGTACAGGATTGCAGCCTTAAGGATCGTTAAAGTAGATGCCGTGGAAAGCCCTATATACGGCTTATCCCATTTTCAGACTTGTGCTCTGGGCTGCTACTGCAAATTCCCTCTTCCCCCAAGTAGCATAAGGCTACTTTTCTAGTATTTCACAGATGCTTCTCCAAAAACAAAGTATCTGTAGTTCCTAAACTGAGCACCAGGGGGCATCATGAGAACAGAACTCTTCTTTAGAAATATAAAAAGCCTACACTTCTGTCATTTTGCACCTGAATTCTTACTACAAATTCTAGAGCATTCCCCTACTTCTTCCTCAAAAGGTTATTTCCAAAGCAATCATTAAAAAGGGTTGGAGAGTTCACACTTGCCCCTTATAGTAGAGTTTGTGCCACAAGTACGATTTAAAACTACGTTTGAAGGTGCACAGAGATTCAAATCCACCACCTACCAAGCTCTGCTCAATGAGGAGGCAGAAGAGAATAGCGTTTCCCACTTCTCGCAGGTTCTGGAAACACACAGTTTTCAGTTCTGCGTATTCAACAATATCCTTCAGCTGATGATGAAAGAATTCCAGAATACCTGAGGGATAAGGTTTGGGAAGATGGAAGAGATATTGCGGAAATTAAAATAAATCACTCCTGTGACAAGCTTGGGTGTGAGGAAGCGATGCAGTAAATGTGCATGTTGCAAATATACATTTGTAGCTCACAGGGGCTATATTGAGCTGTAGGCATGAGACTGCAATATGGATTGGCTTTGGCAACTCAAGAGGATATAAGGAGCTTCCTCACTAGCAAAGGCCGTCCAGTCCTTAGAGAGTACTGGGCAGCCCATACACAAGAAATCGGAGTGTACATCAGAGTACATGCAAAGGTTCTGGATTAGAGTCATACTCCGGGTATGTATACCCACAAACAAATTGCTGTACCAGGAAAACCAAAGGAACCATGATTAGTAAGCAGATTTGCCTACATAATTTCTTCAGTTTTCTAGGTTAAAGATGAAGTGTTTTCAGATTTGATAACTGACAGGTTTTCAGATTTGGGAAAGGTGCAACCTCTGCCTCCAATTTTATGGGATAAGGGTTGTGCATTAATTAGTGTGTTGGAATGTACATGGTTGTTGTTGTTCAGTCGTGTCCGACTCTTCGTGACCCCATGGACCACAGCACGCCAGGCCTTCCTGTCCTGCGCTCTCTCCCGGAGCGTGCTCAAGTCCATATTCATTGCATCAGTGATGCTATCTAGCCATCTAGTGCACCTTTTACAATCCATCCAGATGCAAGAAAGCAATAGAGACCCAGGGATCCTGATACTCCTCTGCACACTCCATAAACACAGTTTGTCAAAAGAGGAATTAAGCCTAAGAAACTTCCTCCCCACAATCTGATGGGAAACCTCTCATAAGCCTTTGAATGACCCTCTGCCCCAAGCCAAATAGGCAGATATGTATGGTGGCCCACCAGGGATTCAACAACCTCGAATTTTTGCTGCCCACCTAGGACTGCAAACAGAGGGGTTGTCAAGGCAGGTCACCATGTACTGTCAGTGGCCTGTGATTGCCTTGATAAGCCTGGTTTAAAATGCAGAGTTTACTTTTCCAGGTAAGAATTTAGGGCAGCCTTCCCCATCCTGGAGCCCTCCTGATGATTTGAACTTCAACTCTCATCAGCCCTCAGGCTACTAGTGTCTTGGGCTACTGGGAGATGTAGCCCAAGACACGTGGAGAGCACCAGGTTGGGGAAGCCTGATTTAGGGGTTCCTCATTCTCCAAGATACTGGAGATGGTTTAGCCTAAAAATGGAAAATCAGGTAAATTGGATGTGGGCCAGCTAGACATTTTTCAATACTCTGCTCACATTCAGATGATCCTCCAAAACCAGAACTTTCCACTGCTCCTTACATGCAGGAGAAAGGGGAGGGGAGGAAGCACACAAGCCCAAGGCTCACAGCTGCTTGTGCCTAATCTGCCAAACCATGGCTTTGAGGATTCTCTGTTGTGTTGACACAAGGAGCCAGTTCAGCCAATTACCATGGCTTAAACAAGCCACGATGGCTTGTTTAAGCCATGGCGTGTGCCAGGCACCATTTGCCTAATTACCTGCCTGGGCTCCGCTTGTCGTGCTGGCTGAACCCGGGCAGCATAGCTTGCTGGAGGGGGAACAACCCTCAAATAATCCAACAACAGCCATGGGTTATTTGAGGGTTGTTTCCCCCTCCCAACAAGCTATGCCGCCCGAGTTTGGATGGCATGACAAGCCACGCCTAGGTGGGTAATTAAACAAATGGCACTCACCATGCACCGGCACCTGCCACAGCTTAAAGAAGCCACCGTGGCTTGTTTAAGCCACAGTGATTGAGGGAACCAGACCATCAAGTTGGTTTAGCTTCAGATGGGGACTGGCTGCAACATGAGGAATTTTTGCCTTCCACTGCATTATAAGTCATCGCTTCTGTACATGAACTATATGGATGGGTTTTACTAAAATAACCTTTCTCCCAAGTTTAAAATCTTAGGAAAATGGGGCTATGGATAACAGTATTTCATAGAAAGTTGCTGGAAAGACAGCCATGATAATCAGGAGCAAAAATGTGATACCCAGAAGGCCAAAATAATGCAAAACTATTTAGAAATTTGTCGCTTGCTAAGTCTGCTATAAATTAAATGAGAATTGGGATAAAGAAGACTGAAGACTGTTAGTAATCTGTCACAATCTGGATCATCACCTCTCAGTAAAGATTACGGCATATTATTACTACTACTACATTTATATTCCATGTGCATTGAAGGGAACCAAGGGGGCTCACATGGCCCTCCTCCTCTCCATTTAATCCTCACAACAACCCTGTGAAGTAGGTTAGGGTGAAAGTCAGAGACTGGCCCAAAATCACTTAGCGAGCTTCACGGCTGAATGGGAACTAGAACCCAGATCTCCCAATTCCCAGTCCAGTACTCTAACCACTACA
Organism: Heloderma suspectum; assembly: GCF_057233095.1. Classification (NCBI taxonomy): domain Eukaryota; kingdom Metazoa; phylum Chordata; class Lepidosauria; order Squamata; family Helodermatidae; genus Heloderma; species Heloderma suspectum. Next base: position 121,122,625 of record NC_139460.1, on the reverse strand, counting down.
CCACACTGGCTCTCTCTTCTTCCTTGCAATCACACTATCAAAAAGAGATTGGGAGATGGGGAGTGCAGAGTTTTATTTCTATTTAATTGATTCCCCATTATACTCACAACAACTAGTGTGACTTTTGTCTAAAAAATTCCATCGCCCGATTTTAGGGTCCCTAACAAGCAAATCCCTCACGTTTTTAAAAATGGCTAATGAGGCAATTAATCAGCTCAGCAAGAGACACAAGGAGCACTGCATTCGATATACCCTTGACTCAAGTTAAGCCTTGGTAATGAGAGTCAAGCATCTCATAGGATGCAAAAACCAATGTAATTTAAGTTAAAGTGCGCTCTAATAAGACTGAGTAATATTGGGGAGCAGGGAGAGAGGTAGAGAATAAGAGATTCTCAAAGCCAGGAACAAGTGCAGTGATTCATTTGCATTAACAAAAATTGCGGAGGTGATGCTCAGGGATAGAGAGAATACGTTTTATAATCACAGTCAAACAATAATGGCTCATCAAAGATTATTCTTCTGAAGTGGCATCCCAGAGCAGCTCCTCTACTAGGCCCATTCGTGTTAAAAGGCTATAGCACCATCTGCACATCTCCTGAACAAATCAAGCTTTGAACTGTATCATCATCCCAGATGCCAAGATAATCACTTGTCTGTAGTACCTTGTCTCCCACTTCCACAGAAGACAAGAAATAAGCAAAAATGTTTACAGATGTTTTTCACACTTGGGAGTCTGGGGTGAAACCAGTCCACAGTCAATAGTCCATTGGGAAAGAGGGACCTGAAAACAGGATGGACAGATGACGCAAAGAGGAAAAGGGCCAGAAGACATGGAGTTCCAAGAAAGTGGAATGTAATGAGGAAATATTAATTCATAAAATAATGAAGGCAGAATAGTGTTGTTCCCTCTTTAGCTTTTTAGCTGTAAAATATTTTTATCCAAATATGATATACATTCCAAATCACCTGAGTTTAGACTATGAGAGAAGTACCTGAAGCTAGGCCATAGGGTGGGCACTGTGAAAGTGCTGTGGACATATTTTGTGTGTACTGTATGTATTACAGCAGTTAAAAACATAAATACCTGGATAAATTGTAAACATAATGCTGAAGTACAGTAGTTTCCATAGAACACAACACAGCAAAACATTTTCTATTTAGACAGGCAACCTTTGTTTTATACAGAGCTTATTTATACTGTAGAATTTGAGCTGGGGTTGAGGAAAGAAAACCTGGGGTGGGGGAGCCTCGGGCAGCACCAAGGGGCAGAAATGGCTGTGTGAAGTTGGCAAGACAGCAGTGAAGAGGCAAGTGCATGTGGAGTGGGGGGGATTAAAACCAGGCAGCAAAAGATGCAGGAAGGCCACAAAAGACTGGTTGCTGGGCGGGGGCGGGGGGAGGTAAGGGTAACTGGGAAGGGCTCGACTTTTATTCCATAACCTAATCTTTTACCCCAAGTTTTTAATTTGTTGTCGCACTGACCAGAGATCCCTGTATTTCAAAAGAAGTGTCAATTTATGACACCTTTTTATGACAACTTTTGCCTACAGAATATATTTGGAGGAAGTCTGAAAACACACTGGTTCCAGGGTCAGTGAGGTAAGCAACCTGTCCTGGACGGGGTTGCACTCCCCCTGAAGGAGCAGGTGTGTAGCTTGGGAGATCCATTCCCGTTGCTGGAGTCCTGGGTGGACTCCGTGGCCCGGAGTACTTGGGGCCACCTTCGGCTGATCGGCCAGCTATGGCCTTTCCTGGACAGCGATATCCTAGCCACCATAGTGCATGTGCTGGTAACTCCCCAATCTTTTACTGTGTTGTGTTCTATGAAAAATACTGTACTTCAGGATTATGTTTACAATGCACTTTACGTGGGGCTGCCCTTCAAGATGACTCGGAAGTTGCAGCTACTGCAAAATGCAGCAGCTAGACTGCTGACCGGAACACCCCATAAAGATCACATAACAACAGTTTTAAAGGAATTGCACTGGCTGCCAATACACTTCTGGTTGGAATTCAAGGTTCTAGTGATGACATTTAAAGCCCTAAGCAGCTTGGGACCTCGATATTTGAGGGAGCGCCTCTCCCTATGTATGCATGCCCGAGATCTGTTGGAGGGGCCCTCCTCTGCGTCCCACCAGTGCGTGGGATGTGGGAGAGGGCCTTCTCTGCTGTGGCACCTCTGTTGTGGAATGGCCTCCCCTTGGAGGCCCAATTGGCGCATACATTGGTTTCATTTCAGCACTAAGTAAAAACACGGCTTTTTACCAAAGCCTTTAAGGGCTAAACACATTTCCTAAAGGAGCACATAGTTTTAACTGTTTTATTGTTTTAGATTTTAATTCCTATTAGTTTATTTAATGGTTTAATATGTTTTAGCTGTTTAAATTATTTATTGCTTTTATACTGTTTAAATTGATTTTATCTGTACACTGCCCTGAGATCTTAATGACACAGGGCGGTACACAAATGTTTTAAATAAATAAATAAACAAACACACTGTCCAGATGCATGACTATGTCAAAAGAATTGTTTATTAAATAATTTATTAAAGCCAAGAAACAAAATCACCTCTTAATACTGGAATAGCATGATCTAAAGAGCACTTACCTGGGGAGCCATACTCATGTCTGGGCAATCTGCAGATTTTTGGCATCACTTCCATTAAGGTCTTCACATACTGAAGAATTGTGCCTTGTAACTACAGGAACACAGATGATTAATGATGTTGAAGAAAGGCAAGTCAGGTTGTGATACGCAAGATACATAAGCAGATATATTTGTATTCCTTACATCCTGGGGCTACTTCACACATCATAACATTTCTGTGTGCGCACATGAACATGCACAAAAATGTATAAACTGTCATATGTGAACCCTGCTTCCAAATGTGCAGAGGCTAAACAGATATGAGCACAACCTTTCATGTGGCAGTGTATTTGTATTTGTCCCTACATGCAGGTATATTTGTGTACCAAGAGAAACTGGGTATAGTAGGCTTTACTGCTACATAAGTGGTACTAGACTAAGCTGCATGGCATGAAAGCTATGCAGATTAGCTGGTTAAGACTGCCATCCCTTGGAAACTTACATGAAAACAATCCCCAGTGAAAACAATGGGACAATGCATATGATTAAACTATCCATCCTTCATGGATCTAGAAAATACTTATGCAGCAAAATCAATGTATCAGATTGTTCCTGATTCCTAATTGTGTTGATAAGAAAATGAAAATATTTTTGCTGATGCAACACTAATTACATATTCTTTAAAACTGAGCTCCAAAGTGAACTGGTAGAAAATATATCTTAAAATATGTTTCCTTTCAAAATTTAAGCTTCCTCAACAGTTTCTTCTTCAAAATTCTTATGTTGCTCTACTAAATTCTAGATTTCCAAGGTTTCCATCTCTTGGCAGACTCCACTATGTACATCATTTACACATGAAAAGACCTCACTTATTTCTGCTTGTGGCATGGACCTTTCTTCCCCCTCCTCCCCACTGCAGGCCTCTTGAACCACCTTAACGGCCTCTCCTGAGAGTTGGGGAACCCTCAGGAAAGACCTGGAAAACAGCGCCCAGAGTTGCAGGGAGAGGGGAGAAACTGGCCAAAATCAGGCAGAGACAGTTTGCTCAGGTAACTTCCTGCTCATGCAAGATGTCTCCACCTACCAGGAGAGGCACTGGGTTGGGTAAGGAAGACCCCTTGCACAAGCTGAAATCCACTTACACAGCACTGGGTACAATTCAATGTTCACAAGTAAAGTCAATGCCAGAAATAACCACTATTTTTATATTAGCCTGTAAGAAGTTTTGGCCAAACACTACAATGGATTGTGTGTGAGTTCAGAGGCAAATTTGTTATACAACTTCAGTTTAATTTTGCATCCAACAAAATATCAGCCACATGATGCAGCAAAGGTCATCACGGGACTCCCAAATGCTTGCTTTGCCTTCAGGTCTGAAGACTAGGTCAAATCTGATACGCTCTGCTAGACAGGTTCAGCCTTCGATGTTATACACCGTATAATTAGCTGTCAGGAACAATATTCATGAAGACTTGAAAGAAGAACAAAGAAAGCAAGTCTCCAAGCTATTGCTCCAGCAAGTAAAGAAGTATGCCATCAGCACACGTGGGACTTTGTGCAAATCCAGGAGTTTTACCTGGTAAAATGTTAATGTTTGTTCATTTTCAAATAATTTCAAGTACTACTAAGAATCACATACACACTTCCGCATTCCTTCTCATCATTCCAGTATTAAAATTATTCATTTCATTCAAGGCGCACACACAGTTCCAAGCATCACACACATCATGCATTAAGACTCATGCCTCTTTACACAAAACTGTTAATTGCTGTTCCCAAATATTTTCCTTTGTACCTCAGTCACTTATGGGAAACTGTACTCCAAGTCAGGGAAGTGTCACTTTGGAGGCTGGTGGCTCCAAGTTCAGTGGGGCAGTGAAACCACTCTGGGTTTCAGTCAGAACCCTAAAGGAGCTATCCAAGTGCTGAACCCAGTTTGGGGATAGGGTTCAGCACTTTGGATAGCCCCTCTAGAGCTCTGACTGGTTCTGACTAAACCCCAGAGCTGATTCACTGCCCCACTGAAATAGGAGCCACCAAGCTAAGCAGGGTCAGCCCTGGTTAGTTCTTGGATGGGAGACCGGCTTCCTGCACTGAGCAGGGGGTTGGACTCGATGGTCTTGTAGGCCCCTTCCAACCCTATGATTCTATGATCCTCCACTAGTTTAGGTCAGTCTTTCCTATCTTGGTGCTCTCCAAATACACACTGGAGTTGTAGCCCAACACATTGGGAAGGCACCACGTTGGGAAACCTTAGTCAAGTCTGGTTTGGATGTTCACTGAACTGAACAACAGGTGACTATTTCTTTTGCATTCAAATCAATACCGAAATAAAGAACAGTGTGTGGATCAACATACCAGGCTCTTGACAACTTTCAATAACTCTTCCATTACCACAGCAATGCCTTGATATCCCAGGAGCCTGCAGATGACTTTGAAATGAGGGGGACCAACGAAGTTCCTGTAGTTGCTATAAATACTAGAGTATGCCAAATTCAAAGCCTAAAGAGGAACAGAAACATAAAACACATTTATCAAATTAGGGCACAATCCTATGCATGGTTAGACAGAAAAAAATCCTACAATACCCAGCTTTCCCCAGCCAGCATACATATGTGTATTCTGTTTTTGAGTAAATGTTTTGTGTGATTCTGCTCTTAGCTCTAGGAGACAAACATTTACCTTATTTATCCTTTTTTTTAGTTTTTGCATGAAAATATTGGATTAGAACCGTAACTTCATTGCCCACAAAAGGATTCTGTGCACCTTGTAGCAAAATATCTGCTAAGGGTCCAATCCTATGCATGGCTGCCTCACACCTCATGCTGGAAAAAATGCAGCTTTCATATATAGTGCCATCATTAAATAACACATCTTTTCTGGAGCCTTAAAATCCCTTTAATTAATGATTTCATCAATCTACAAAAGAGATATTAACCAAGTTTGAAGTAAGAAAGTAGCCACAATCCAATTATTATTTATTCTTTTCTCAATTTTGGACCTTTATCAACAGACCCTAAATATGTTGAAACGCAAAGAGATACCTCTGTGCTGCATTGTAGTTATTTTAGGAGCAATTCAGACTGTCCTTTTTTCCTCCTAGAATCTACCACAGCAGATGTCTAGTGGATTATGAGAATCCATACACAAACGTATTCTGGATAAAATTAATAAATCCTCTTAGTTGATAACAGTTGACTGAAACATCAAGTTGTAAAAAATGCTTGCTGGAAATAGCACACTCCCTGGTACTGCAGTAGATAGCTACACACACACACACACACACATGATACAGGGATATTAGTAAAGGCACCTGCATTTACATTTAATTTACAAGAAAAGATCTCAGTAACATTTGGGTATGTTCTTAGGCTACAAAACATCATTTCCCATTCTTTCTCCACTTCCAATCCAGCTGTCGGAGGATAGGGAGATAATACAGCAACTTCGCTTTTTACATGTGGTTTCCTATTGATTTGTACTAAAGACTGCCAAGTTTTTCAAATAGCTACAAAAAGGTTCTAAAAAGATAAAGTGATGTGGAAATGTAACTAAGAAGATACGAATTTAAGCAGCACTTTCCCCTTTACATATTTTTTTAAGTTTTATTTTATTGTATTTATTAGATTTATATCCCAACTTTCCCCTAAGGAACTCAAGGTGGCATATATGGTTCCCCTTACCTATTTTATCCTCACAACAACCCTGTGAGTTAGGCCGAGAGTCAATGACTGGCTCAGGGGTTTGAACCTGTATCTCTCTAGTTGTAGTCTGACACACTAACAACTACAGCATGCTGCCAAATAAGTGGCACATGCAACTTTGGAAGATCTATTCAACAGCAGAAAAGCTGTTGGAGAAAATAGAGGTATGATGTTCGCTAGACAGCATTACAAGATTATAGAAAAAGCACAACGCAATGTAGAATATGCCAATAAGAATGTGTGTTTCTGCAAAAAATGTTTTTCACACTTAACAAACCTAACACAAAATATAGAGTTAAACTATTTATGTGTAGATATTAGCCTAACATTAAAAGAGGCATACATTTGCAGCAAAAAATGTAAATTCAGATACAGAAGAAGAATTAATAGTAGCAATCTGACAGATGCTACAAGGGAATAAAGCACAAATGTGCTTTCTAAGGGTATGCTTCCCCCTCCCCAACACAAAGAGTTCTGTAATGATGTCACTGAAGAACAGAACATTATTCACCCACATCAGCAGCAAAGCAAACCCAGACACACAAAATCAGAATCTAACTGGAGCACTCCAGCAGTGCATTTTGTATCAGGAAGCCAGAGAAAGTGAAGGCTGGCTATCCCGCATTCCCAGAAAACCTAGGCAACAGAATGCTTAAGGCTGGATGCTCTCGCATATGAATTTAGGAAGAAGGTAACAAAAGAGCCCTCATTGCTAGCATCCTTGTTGAAGAGAACTACAAGTATCAAATAATGAGAACTTGGTCCAAATAACCGGCTGGGGGAATTTGACAACCACAGATTGTGAAGAAAACTATTTGCTCAAAAAAGGACCTAGTCATTATCTTTACCCAAATATCTGATGACTCAGGATCTTGAGAAACTAAGGGTGAGTATGAACTTTTTAAACTTGATAAATAACAAATGGCATTTCTCCTCAGTATTTCAGTTCAATACACCTCTAACATATGCATATGTGAGTATGTGAAAGTGAGGAGATGAAGTAATGTTTTGTTTGAAAGCTATGCGGAGAAGAAAACAGCGCGAAAGGTGGGGAAGGGAAGAGAAACTCATCTTGAAGACTCGAATCAAAGCCAGCAAATATATTTAATCTTACCTATAAAAAGGCAGTTCAACTAGGCAATATTAAATAACAGCACAAATAAACGAATTACAAATGCACAAAGCAATGCTGTAACTGGAGGGAAAACACACAATCATTTCTGCATGTGATGCACCTCTCCTTTGATAACGCATGTCTGTTCATCTGATGTGTTTAATCCAATGGTGAATCACAACAGATTTGCCATTACTGTTGGTTTATCAAAACAGGAAAAAAACTGGCTCCAATTCTCAGGTGCTTGCTTTACTTTCTTGAATACTCAATTTAAATAGGCAATTTTAATTGTATAAACTATTTTCTTTCTGTTGTATTTCAGCTTTGAGCAAAAAGAAAAAAACAGAAGAAAAATTATCTGAAGACCTAAAATTCACAAACTACCAAGAAATGGTAGAAATGGTGATTTGAGAAATCAGTTCTCAGTTCTCACTTTTTTTTTTAATTTATTGGGGTATTTTAATAATATGAAGTTTGACTCTGCCATGTTGTACTGTTGAAACTAAGTAAGGTAGGTCCCTCTCTTTCCTCCACAATAGCAATACATGTAATACTTCTGTAACACTATGAAGTAATCCATAATGCATTCCAAATGTATTAACAAGTTTATTTGAGGGGAGTTTTATGCACCTGCTTGATTTAAAGAACAGGTCCCAAATGTGTACAGGCTAAAGGTCAACTATAGGCAATGTAATATTTTTATCCTGTTTCATGAAGAAAGAATTTTATCTTAGACTAAAAGTATAATTCAATGTGATGATTGAAAACCAAATACTTTCTAGTGACTGAATTATTCTTCATGAAATACTTGAGTTATTGCATACGTATTACTATTCACATGCAACACGGTGGCACCTTTACTTGGAAGTGGGGAATCCTCTCCAAGCAAGAATGCTTATAATGTCAATGCTCTAATATGGAATCAAGTGGCACAATCTCACACATGCATGGGCATATGAGCATGGAAAAGAAGCCAGGAAAATGCTGTGAACTGGCCCCAAGAGGTTTTTGTTTGCTGCCACAATAACAAAAACATTTATATGGAAACTAAACAAGGAAAAGCTAAACTCTTTATAGGTGAGCTTGGACGATCAGCAAGGGAAACAATGCAGCATCGGTTGTTTCCCCTGCCCCCACATGCACTGGTCATGCGATCAGCTTTACCCTAATTACCTGCTCTGCATTGCAGGTTGCCGTGTCATCCAAACCAAGCACATGGTGGAGCTGTAGTTTATTTCCACACACCCTATAACCCATACTGCAACACGTGGGTTCTAGGGTGAGTGAGAATGAACTACGCCCGTGCCAGGTTCAGACGACATGGCAACCCACGGCATGGGTAATGAGGGTAATCCCATTCACGCAACTGGTGTGGGCGGGGGAAACAACCGATGCTGCATTGTTTCCCCTGCTGATCATCCGAACTCAGTCTATATCTGAAGTGCCATACAAATCCCTTAAAATCAAAGGGGGTAGGTTAGTGGGCTGGATGTAGACTTAGTCATACTTTGAGAAGACACACTCAAATCAATGGGACTTAGGTCAACCATGACTAACTTAGGTCACATGGATTTCAACTGATCTAATCTAAGTGTGACTAAGTCTGGATACAACCCAGTGATTTAAAAGGGATGTGAATTGCACAGTCATATTTTAGCAAGTTCTACACTATCACTTTATGTTGAGGGTACCAAAGCAGAAACCACTGCAGTATTAAATACTTGCCAAGCTATTAGTAAATATGGCATAGCAAACTTGTTTATCTTGCATGAGATGCTCAAAACTGATGCAAAGATAAATTATCTCTTCCATGAACAATACTGGATTGTACAGTACTTGTGCCCTGTTGAAAGCTCCTTTTTGTGTCATAACTTTTTCACTGTCTTGGCCTGGAAAAGCAGGCAACAATTATGGAAAATGATGTATAACAATTGTCAGTTTGATTAGATGCCGAACGAAACATCAAAAATATAGGTACTTAAATTCCCTTTGTGACTTTGAAATAATCCCTCTTTTTTCAAATCAAAGAGAAAAGGCACTCCAAATAAGCACTTACACATTCTTCATGATTCCAACAGTACAGATTGATCTGAAGCAACAATGTAAATAGCTTGAGACCATCCAATACTGTAGCTTCAAGAATGTTAATTCTTGAGCAGTGCCCGGATGGAAGGCTACTTGGAACTCCATGTAAGCCTCTCTGAGGTTTTGTTTTGCTTTTAAAAAATGTAAAGAAAAAGTGGCTTATAAGTTTAATAAGAAAAGGCTTGAACAAAGAATGTTTGTGACGTTGAACTTTTGACTGTAAATTAAAGCAGTTCTACATTATTGTTTGAAATTGTTCTTAGGAATACAAGTAATGTTTTCAAATAGTATTTCCCCCACTTAAATTCCAGAACACCAGTGTTTATGATCCTCTCAGTTCTGCATGTTGAAACCTTTTGGTCTCCTGAATCTTAAGAGGCATCACTATTCTCTGAAGGGACATTCTGAGAAGACAGATGATATCATGATGGGAGTGACAGTGCAAAATATAACAGGAAGCACAGCTCTCGTGATCTGGCCCAAAATGGCAGGCTGTGTTGACAGCTTTTACAGCATCATGTACAATCCAAACTGGGACAAAATGCTGTCAGGGTATACCAGCAAATATTTTCAGAAAGAGGAGAGAGTGCCAGCTAGTCATTCTTCATTTGTCATTGAGAACCTGATTCCATTAACAACTTACATTCTGTGTGTAATGTGTCAGTCGGCAAACCCATCCAGTGACCAGTGCAGAATTTTTAACACCCCTGAACAAGACCCAGCATCCACAAGCAAAAAAAAGAAAGACCTGGCAGTGGGCATATGGCTAACCAGCACGGTTTTGCTTCTCATCATTCTGGGTATCCTTGTCTATGGTTGCTTGCATATATGGTGGCGCAAGAGAAGAGAGGGTTTATCACAGAGTCAAAGCATTACACCAGACGATAAGGAAGAGGCATGGGCAAAACATGAAGCATGCAGTTCAGAAGTGTTCACCAAGCATGCCCAACTGGCCCAACGTGTTAGAAACACAGACGGGGCCCAGTTGGCTACCATTATTGCAAATCCTTTAACATCTAAGAAGCCCATCATGCTGAGTTCCAAAAGCCAGGATTTTGTGCCTATGTCTATATGTCAGTCTGCCATAAGTTAGATATCCTTAACTGGAACCAGCCACCATTCATGATTTCCCATGCACAACAGTATGTCTATTCAAACCTACTTGATGGTTGTTCAAGAAAGTACTGCTGTACGCAATCAATTTCCTAGATCACAACTTCCTCTAAACTATTACATCTGCATTTTATTATAGGTAAAAGAATACATGGGAAAAACATCTAATAGCCTCCTTGATTTTCAAAGAACAGCAAGGTTATGGACAGGAAGAGATAAATCAATTGCTGGGATTCAGTTAGCTACTTTAGGCATGCCTCAAAGCATTTGGGCACTCAGTGGGATTTTTGAATGTATTTCTTTGAACAGGAGAATCCCACATTAAAAACTGATTTGATTCCAAAAGTTGTTTACCATATAGGAAGAGGGAGAGCTATGAAACAGATTCCAAAGCTTCCCTAGGTGCATGGAACTAGCTTTATATTGCTTGTGATCTTAAATAGGAACAACTATGTACATAAGCATGCTGGGAGGAAAGAAAAACACATTTGTAAAACAAACTGGGAAATATGGTGTCCATATAGGTCATAATGTCTCAGTCACTTCTAAACTGTACCCTATACCAATTGAGAAGAAGGGTATTGGGATCCTAATGGTGGCAGACAATTGAGAAGAAGGGTATTGGGATCCTAATGGTGGCAGACAGTGGGGAAATGTTAGCTTTCAGACATTCCCCATCTTCTATCCTGAAGTCTGTCCAGCAGAGCGATTTCCTCTTAACTCCATAGTTATTCATGATACCATTAAAAAAGTTACGGTCTTTTGATTAAAGCTGCCAGTTAGAATTTTTATGTTGCATTTTGTTACATAGCTGTGGAATAGTATGAATAGTTTAAGTTAATACACTTTTTTACAGCTATAAGGAAAAATGTACACCTGCTAAACTGATTACTGTTGTCATTTCTAGTTGCTTAATTTTCTAGTTATCACAAAGTAGACATACATGTGGACTATCTACATAAAACTCAAGTGCCCCACACATGTAGGTAACTGTGCCAAATAAATGCTGAGCTGATCTTTCTTCGGGGACCATTCATTCACCAAACATTGAAAATGGGTTGAGTTTCATTGGCTTCAATGAGACTATTCTTTAAGGTAGACAGGTATTCAGTTGTGACTGGTTATGTCTCATACATAGAACTTTAAATAAAATGTGAATGAAGAAATTAAAAACTTGTGTCTCAGTACAATTATTAATTCTGGGTTCTAAGAGAGAGAGTTTTTATGACCCTGATTTCCCTCTGTTCAACCTTAAAGACCATTTCAGATGCTCCATGATGTATTCTTGGTCATGAAACTTTAAACCATATTTCCAATTTTGGATGCAAACCAGTGTTTGTGCAAACCAGAGTTTGCCCTAGTTCAATAACCCTGTTCTGGCATTCTAACCCCCAATGCAATTACAACTGCACGAGAGAGAGCATTGGCTCTGCACCCTCCGTGAGTTGGAAGGCAAACTTCTGCAGTGGAGGGCAGGGGAGGACGCTGCTCTATTCCTGTGGGTTCCCCGCCTGATTTAGAACCCTAATCATCTAGGATTCTAACCTGCACAGGGACCCTACGCAAGTAGATCTGGCTCCCTGATGCAGATGTTCACTCTCCAACCCTTGGATAGATATGGTGATGAAGATGATGACAAAGAAGGTGGAGCTAGCGTGCTGATTTCCACTCTCCCTCACGTGATTCTACTGTGTCTAACTGTGTCCGGATTAGAATGTCTGAGTAGGGCTAATGCCACAGAAAACTATAGTTTGTTCAAATAAGGGAGGGAGGGAGGGAATCAGAGCACACAAGGGGAGGAGAGAAGGAAGGGGGAATATGAAAGCCCAAACCTTCACTGTGGCCCAAATCCAGTTTAGCTGTTTTGTCTGAACCAGCCCAATATCTCTGTATGTTAATTCTCACTTGTAGTTCTGCCTTTGAGAATTAAACAAATAATTATATAGCACTAATAAGCTTGAAGTGGAAGACGTTAAAAAACACAGTGCAAGGCCTGATAATGCATAAGTATGGAGTATAATTTTTCAAACATTTCTCTGTCACATGCAAAAACAAATATGGAAAAATATTAACCTTTGATCCATGTAGATATTGGGGCTGTGCATTAGGTTGCTTATCTCTCTGGAATTCCTGAGAAAAGGGTAGTACTGTTCGAACAAACCTATATAAATCAAACAAGACAATAGAACAATTTACATTTGAACAATAACCTGTATAACTTATCCTCCATTGCCTCTAAACCACATTAAAAAAAGATGCCTGATTATTCCATAACGTGGAGCTGTAAGTCTGAGAAAGATGATGTGGTAGTCTTTTAGATATTTCTCATCATTCATCACAGAACTAATATACTGCTGAATATCAAAACACTACTGAAGATTCAATTACATTAAACACTTGAATAGAGAAAAAACTGCATCCTTCTAAGCTAATTAGAAATCCATTAACAGGCTCCTGGTATGCTTGTACTTGGGCTGCCTTACAGAAAAAGAAAAATCATTTAGATTACTGATACATATATAATCTTATGATCCTACACAAACAACCCTTTTCTTTATGTTTCCATGTGTATTGATGGGATATTTTGCTACTATCCCTTATATAAATGGTGTTACGTTTTTACAATCCTGTTGCACAAACAATTCTCATTGATCTGGTTCACATGACACACTGGGCTCACCGTAGGTTATTTAACAAGCCAAGGGTTATGCGAGGGTTGCTTATCCTTCACATAGCCCTCAATGGCCAGGTTCAGACGACACACCACAACCCTATCGAGGGTGGCATATTCAAAATGGTGCTGGCTCATCATGGGTTAAATAACTCTTGGTGAGCCTGGCATGTCATGTAAACTAGGCCATTACATTTGTTGATCAACATCACACTGTGGCTGGATGGCTCAAAGTAAATACACAGTGGTGTTAAGTTTTTACAATCCTGTTGCATACTCATTTTTCCTGGTATCTTGTCTAGCGAAAGGCAAGAACTGAGTTCTCAAGATCTCTTTAGGTATGTGAAATTGAGTTGGTTTGGATAATCATATCTTGGTTTATTAAGATGAAATATGCATCAGCCTTTTCTGCACTCATCCAGCTTCTTCCACTCCTCCCTTTGCACGAGCTGAAATTAAACCAGGAAGCCTCTAATTAATCAGCTTCCCATTTCAGCTTCAGAACAAGCCAGGACATTAAATCAGCTTAAAACCATGGTTTAATATCCTGCCTTGTTCAGAGCATAGTTTCCCAATTCAGAATCCTAATCACCCTGCAAAGAGGGGGGAGCAAAGGGAATCCATGAGCAAGCAAAAGGCACATTCATATCCCAGCTCATCATTAAGCTGAGATATAACCATCCAAACAGGGCCATTGTTTCTACATACACATCAGGTCTTTTCCGTAAAATTATTCTGTGTAAGAACATACTCCAAGGGTTCCTCCAACTTTAAAGAGTAACTGCAAACATGCACTGAGAACCAAAGGAAAAATGTGTGTGTGTGTGGGGGGGGTGATTTGCAGCAGTGAAACAGCAAGTGGAGAAAGGGTGGATGCTATGTCATCAAGTATTGTGTAGTGTAGTATGCCCTTCACTGGGCAGATGTTTCATAACAACTGATGTTCTTAAAAAGTATTTTTAGAACATCCAGCCCTATATTCATTTCAGTTCATTTTAATAATTTCCTTTATTAATTCAAACAGTCAAGAAGAAAGCTAGAGAGTTGAAGTACATAAATCAATTATGCAGATTCACTGCATAATAAGATATATTCCCTCCTTTGCTCTCTGATAAACAAAATTATTTTTATAAATCTACTTTGGTTCAGTATGCTGCTAAACTGCAGGTTTTGGCATGCTTCAAGATAATCAGGTTGTGTTACTTTTTAATCGCTGGATGATGACTTTCCTAGCAATTTATCCATTTTCATCAGCACAGTACTAAGCAGCCAAAACAAAGTAGATTGCACAAATCAAACTGTTACCAGTGGTCTGTATGTGTGCGTGTGTGTGTGCAGTAATTAATAAATACACCATGCAGATTTTGAAGTATTCATTTCACTTTCAAGCAGTCCAATCCCAAGGACGAGTTTAAGATGAAAACAGCTGAACATGCATCATCTAAGTCAGCTTTCCCCAACTGGGTGCCCTCCAGATGCTTTGGCCTACAACCTCAATTATTCCTGGCCATTCACCATATTCACTGGGGCTAATGGAAGCTGAAGTCCAAAAGCATCTGGAGGGCACCAGGTTGAAGAAAGCTGACCTCAATAATCCTTAATAAAGCCGTACTTAATGTTAGTGATAAGTGGTGAAATACAAAGCACCGACATAAAGGGGCAGCTACATTCGTTGGACATTACGCAAACTGGGTATTTTTTTTGTTGGTGCAGCATTTAGTTAAGGGATATGATTGGGAGCCTGTCAGAGAACAAAGGAGGCTTTAGATCCACGGCTTCCTCCAACCTGCCCCCGCAGCATCTGGTTTAGGCCCCTACCACAAGCAGGACCACCACTGGTGGCACTCGTACGCCCGCAGAGCTTTCTGCAGTGTACCAGTAGCCTCTGTGGCGGATGTGCCACCCCAACTTCCGCCCCATCCTAAATCCCCTCAGTCAGCCTTCGGTAGGGATTATGCCTGCTCTGTAAAAAAGTCAAACGAAAGTAGAATAGTGCCACCAGGAAGTAACCCTGGCCTTCTTACGGGGCTGTTGTATAGATTACTGTAATAATATATGGGAGGATGGGCTCTGAATCCTTGGAAGTGTTACCTGGATGATAGGTATTACCATTACTATAATAAAAAGAAAATTCACGGCAAAGCACAAATGAACAGAAAAACAGAGTACGCTTATTATACGACTACTTAGAATTTATATATGGCCTCAAACCAGGAGCTCTTCTTTTTCTTTGCATATGTTTCCAAGTCAACAAGCTTCACATTTGGTCTTGGATGCACAGAAAAGTTGAAGACAAACAGATGCAATTAGTAAATGTCCACTAATTTAACAGTACCCCATCCTATTATTTAATCTCATTACAATATGAAAAGTAAACCATTACAAACATTCGGGCAGCTTAAAGTGCAGCGTGCAATAATGCTTTTTTAAGAATGACTTCAACTTTTGACCCCAATACTGAAAGCTTTTTGCAAATGCTGAAAACTTTGTTAACAGTTTAAAATTACATTCAGGTAAAACACACACAGGGGCACATGATCACACTTGGCCCAAGAAAAGATGTTTGTGGTAAAAGATCAAATGCATTCTAATGCAGTAGCAGAGAAGCCCAAAAAGTATAGCTACTTCCCAAGATCTTCCTCGCATTGTTATATATCTAAATAATATATAATAATATTATTATATATTATAAAATATATTATATTATAAAATAATATATAAAGTATCTTGCCAATGTGAAACTGAGCTTGTGATTCCTAACCACATACTAGCACCAAGTAGTAAGTACTACAGAGGATCAAGTTAAGAATTCCTCAATGATTCAGTAGTTCATTGCCAATGGTATTTTTAATGGAGGGAAGCAGTTTAAGTACTTCTGGAAGGTGAGCAACCAATTTCCTTTACGAATTAAAAAGGTGGAAATGATAAATCTGGTCAAGACAATAGGTTTTATCCAACAGTGTAAAAGAAACTAACTCATCCTGGAGTGTTTCATGAGAAAAGTGAAACTAAATCCAACTATGATCTTCCACTTGCACAAGATCTTGTTCAAAGGCTGCACAAGTAGAAGCATGAAAACGGCTATAGAGCCTATCTATCATATCACTGCATGAAATCCTGTGCAAGTATTTGTGGAACAATGCTAGCAGCTGTTTTCCTTCTACACATAATACTTCGGATCCATCTAATTATTTTGAAGACCTTCTTTTACACAGTCTATTCTGATTAAATGGCAAGGTCTCCGTTCATACTTGCTTCCTCTGCATGCAAGCACAGTGGGACTATCATATGAAAACCATAGGCTAGAATAGAGGATTAAAATGGAACATCATGATCCATTAAATATACGTAATGAGAACAATTAAAAAGACACAAGCATATATGTACATAAATGCACACGTGGAAGAACATACAGAATGATCCAACACTTGCTCAAAGAGAAGACAAGGAAACCATTGGTAATTTATTATACATTTTTCAATATTTAGGCTGCAGAGTTAATGCTCTTATTCATGCAGGGCAGCCTTGGAGACTTATTTTCTTCTTTGAGAGGAAAGTGATCATGCATGCTCAATGGAATAGAATTCAAAGAAATAAAATGGAATAAAATTAAAAGCCACAGGACATGCTGAGCTCTGGACTGTAGCACATATTGTTTTTGCCGGTTTTGTTTCAAGGGGAAAAAATCTAATTTATCCAGAGTTAATTTAATTAACAATTCTAAGCTTTTGGAAAAGCTTCCAACAGACATTCAGCAATCAAAGAGGAAATGGTTATTGTCAATATCAGAGTCAGTGAAACTAAGTGATTGATATATAATGAGCTGTCATACTAACCTGTTAGTGGACCCATTGTAGCAATAATTTGGAAGGAAATCATAATTGAGCTCCCAAAAGACATGAAGGGTGATTCTTCCATAGGGAGCGGATACATTATGGTTGGCTTCTCTGAACATGGCATCAAAACTGTCCAGTGTCATGTATCTGCTCAGGAGTTTGTGTGTCATCTTGTTTATTTCTACCAACCCATCCAATTCCTGAGATATATATTTTAAATAAAGTAGGGAAGTAAAGGACAGAGGGAGGGAAGAGTGCAATCAGAATCTTGTCAAATAGGATGCAGGTCCGCAAAAAAACACATTTTGAATAAATCACTAGGAATATCTGAAACGTGTTTAAAAGCCCAGTTTACTCCCAGCATGCCTTTTCAATACAGGGGCAGAAGAAATTCCACAGAGGAATGACTACACAACAGCTCTTAAAACTTCTTCCTAATAGCAGTCAATAGGTAGCTTTTGTTCTGATATGTGAAGAGTTTATCTGCGCTCTTCGCCTAGTTTAAATAATCTGATTAGTCCAGTGAAAGATATTAATGAAAGGCCTAGATTTCATT
Source organism: Heloderma suspectum (assembly GCF_057233095.1). Classification (NCBI taxonomy): domain Eukaryota; kingdom Metazoa; phylum Chordata; class Lepidosauria; order Squamata; family Helodermatidae; genus Heloderma; species Heloderma suspectum. The sequence goes on along the minus strand of NC_139460.1, from coordinate 121,104,960 downwards.
AATACAGGCCGAAAAGAAAAGCACTCTCTACACTAAATGCTACAAGCCAGAAAACACAAATTCAGGCAGCCCTAATATAGCAAGCCATGGCCCTTCAATTCGGACATGGCAAAAGGTGTCAAAAAAAATGAGAAGTGGGATGAAGTTATGTACCACAGTTATTGGAAGCAGATGTCCCATCACTGTGCCGAGTGATGCTTCATGTCACTAAAGAGGATGTGCCTAGCTGTCTTTGTTTTTTATTTCCAAACTTTGTACAATTTCATCTGTTTTAGGTTACACATGGTCTTCTCCTCTTTCCCTCTTCTGGCCCAGGCTTACTAAAGAGAGCAACAGGTTGTAGGACAGAGCTGCAGATATTGGGGAAGCAACAGAAAAGGAATCTGAAGAAATAGAAGGTAGAGAAAAACTGAATAGAAGGGTGAAAATAAGCAGAAGGGGGAGAGAATGGAGGCTAGCTTTGGAGGCAGACACTATCTGGCTATCAGGAATGAGAAGTGGGGAGGAAGGCCACAAAAGGAAGAACTATTCTGGGATCAATGGAAGAAGCCACAGCTGGTCACCACCTCTCCTCTTCCATGCTCTCTTTTGCTTGCTGTTAGCCTTGCTATAAAAGCAGGCTTACAGACAGGGAAAGCTTTCACCCCCCTCCCATCTCAAATCCTTTTGAGCATGCAAAGATTAGAGGAGGGTGGATGTGAAAAGATGGGTTACTATGTTACACAGCTCTTCCCCTCCCCCCACATCAATGCTTTGTGATATTTGGAAAGCACCAGCTTAAGCCATGTTGCCAGACTGGAGATCTTCAGCCAATTCCTAACCCAACACGAATCTGAGAAGTGCTAATGGTTCTCAATACTTACAACAATGGAAGTCAAATCTTCACTCTCAAAGCGGCCAATTGCCAGTTCCATTGATTTGTACATGGCTGCTGAAATTCGCTGAGTGATCAGCCGGTTCAGATCAATTGACCGACCAAGAAGCTAAAGCAAAAGGAATTCCCAACAGCTGTATCAAACACATATGTCTGTATAAATTCCATATAAACATACACATTTCCCCAATCCCCACATCTGTACAGAGTATAACCTTGTTTATCTGAATGTTGTACAAAATAAATATGTATCAGATGTGTTCTGTAAATATTATATGGGGCAAATGCATCATAAACATATAATGCTAACAGGGTAACATTTAAACAAATTCTTAACTTCTGGTTTCATTTCAGCAGCCAAATTTAGAGGGGGGGAGTCTTTTTACTGTTGTTGTCATTAAATAACTGGGAACCAGTTTTGCCAGTGTACTGCAAATCTCACAGAGATTTACCACCAGATCCTGATCTATCTTCTGCCCATCCAGCATAAAGGGTCTGCTCAACTGCAAATAGATATATTTTCATTGTTATAGCAACCAGTTAGAATGTATGCTTGTTCATAAAATATATGCATTAGAAAAAGTTAAGAAACCATTAGAAACTTGAGTTAAATCTGTGATTTAATATTGAACCTTGGACAGTTAAGATCATCCAGCTATTGTTGTTTATAAATTATAAGCTTGTGTCTTATACACTATATTTCAGACAGTGTAAGGTGGGCCATTAAGTGAAGGAGACATAGCAGAAGCATCTACATACTAGGACTGAAGAAAAGGAAATTTTAAAAAGGAGCAGAGAGTAGAAGAACTGCACAGAGGGTGTCACTAACCTGGACATGTCTCTGCTTTAGCAGTGTCTCATACCGGTTAGATGTTAGCAAGGGAATTGTTGCTCCCTGGTTCTTGCACTCTGATCTTAATCGTTTATCCAGAAGCAGACTATTGAAATGGGAGCACATTAAATAACACACAGTGACACAAGCTATATTTTAAAATCACAACGTGAATAGTTTAAAATGGTTTAATGGTTGTAGTTACCTTCCTGCCATAACCTTGTAGTAGCCAAATATCTGGTCTGCCAACTTGTAGACAAACTGGTCAAAGCACAAGTTGACCTGAAGAAAGAAATGTATGAATTGTCCAGTTAAATATATTATCTTTACTCTCCTGGTTTTCCATTTGGAAACCTACTTCTAAAGTAGGCCACAAAAACATACCATTCCTGGAAGTTTGGCCTATCCTTGCGGGCACTGGACCACAGGAAATCTTGTTCCATGACCTGAACATTAGGAATGTCTGTAGTCTTAGTTCTGAGATTGCTTGTTCATTGCATGCAAATGATCAAGTTATGAACATGTATGTGTGGACTAGCATTAAGTTTCATTAATAGTCCACTATCTCAGGTTCTCGTCACCGCTACTACTTCACCCTTATCTAAGAAAATCACCCAAAAGTTCTGCTGCTCAACACATTTTCAACCCACAGGACAAATTCAACTCTCTTACCTCTGCCTCAATTTCATCATAGAGAAATTGCTTCTTGAATTTGGTAAGTGCATAATGAGCACTGTCATTATAAAGGTCCAAAGAATACAGGACATATCTAAACATGGGAAGAAAAAATGTTTTCAGATACGCATGAAAAATATCTGTTAATCTCTTGATATACCAACCCATCACCTTAGAATGAAACATTTAATTCTTTAATTTGTCACAGGCTGATAAAAAGAATGTAAAAATGGCCATCATCAAAAGTAAATTTTGCCATCCAGAATTTCTGATTAGTATACAGAAAATCATGCAAAACTGGTGATAAGTGATATCCTAGAGTTCCTCCCACTCATCAGGGTCCCATTCCAATTATCACTACAGCAAACGGGAACGTGTACTCCAACATTATATACAGCATATTATACAAACCAGAAAGCCACATAAATGTGTGTGGCACAGAGGCTTAACTGGATGGACCTAGAATGTATCAGCAGGCCCCATTTACACTTTTTCTGTCTGTTGATGGTATAAACGTCATGCTCTCTTCCAAAGACCACAACCGGAGCTCTTGCAGCCCCCTGAAACAAACCTGAGTTCTAAGGTGGTGATGGGAAATGGAAAGGGGCACTGACAAATGGAAAAGAGGGAAATGCGGTGGTAAAACTGAAGTTGTACCTATCCTTAGTCCAGCAGTAAAATGGCTGAGAGAAGCTCTGAAAGATCTCCAAGCAAAGGGGGCTGAATTGTACCTGAAAAGACATCCCTGATGGAAAGCACCCAGGCAGAGCTCAGCATCAGGAAAAAGGTTTGCCTGCTCCAATATGAAGACTCCCCAAGCTGGAAAAAAGGGGGTTGGGCAAAAAGGAGGGAAAGCAGCAAACTACAAGGGCTCGTCTCTCTTCCCTCCATCTCTTACTTTAAAAGGAATCTCCCATTCCACTCCAGCAGACCACCCCATTAGGACCCTAATCTTACTTTCATGAGTATTTTCTGCATCTACTACTAAACAAGAAGTGAAAGAGCCACATCAGTCTTACTCCATCATCGATGCTTCCTTGGTCTCCAAAATGTGGTCAGTCAGAATCCAAGGCATAGACATCTCAATGGGGAATTGGATTCTTCTGCCCATTGTCAATTCCAAAAAGAACTCCCTGAACCATAGCTGGGACAGGTCACAGCACTGCTGCAGGGTTTCTTATCGGAGAAGAAATTATACTGAATTAATTTTCTTATAAAAAGGAGCAAAACGTTAACACACATCCCACACAGAAGAACTACTATTCTAATGGTGAAATGTTACATAAATAAATGGAAGGTGAGAGAGGGTCACTAGAGTGGCACATAAAAAGGAAGCAGAAGCCAATATTCAAACAGACAGCCAAGGGAGTTACTCCAAGCTACTACTAATAAAAACGCTCACATACAAACACAAATGGTTGCATTACTGAAAACACTGCCAGAAGTGTCAGCAGTTTAGTAGTGCACAGGCATTCACACGCGCACACACCCAACTGCTCTCCCAGCTTGTGCCAAATGCTCTGAAGGTTTCAGCTCTTTCAGCTCTTGGGATGGCAGGGGAGGAGGAGGAGGTGGGAATGTCCTGCAGCAACCATCATTATTCTATTCATCCAATTTGGTGCAGGGATTGACTCATTCCATAAGGTATGCTTTGATCAGAAGGGCACTACATGAGAATACAAATTTTGTGGAGAGGCAGAGTAGGGAGAATAGTTACAGCAAGTTTATTGCTTGGAAGACACCATCGGAGATGCCAAGGATTCCTTCTTGCCCTGTCACAGCAGAAGTGTTTTCAACAGCCTAGAGCAGTGGTTCCCAAACCTTTTATTAAGAGGCTCAACAAAAGCATTGTGCCAGCCTCTAAGGATCCTCCCTTTTCAGCCTTGCCAATGATATATAAACAGGATTTTGAAGTATATAATCCAGAGAGCATAAATGATATGACCGGCCAGGAGAAGGGTGGGATCTACAGCCTTGTATACACTGCAGCCTTTATCAAGGCTGGGTGCAGAGTGATTCATCATGACCCATCTGTTGTGCAGATACAGGAAATCTGGCTTTGTTGTAGTATTTACTGCAGTTGGCAGAGATGAGTACAGATTGTCTAGGCCCAGCCAAATACTGCTGATGGCACAGGACACTGGATCTGAATCCACTGTTTGGGAATCACTGTATTAGGTAACCAAAACAAGGACATGAAAGCTAATGAAAAACAGTACTGTGTGTGAAGATCACTAAAACATTAACTAATTCTCCCTCCCATTCAAAACAAAGGGTTCCAGTAATAACATGAGTTGGAAAGACAACACAATGCAGTATGACTAGACTAGAGACATGTCAGTAGGTGAATCGACTAGAACAACATGCTTCCGATTACAGCCAATAGTAGAGAGAATGGCAACCAAAGAAGAGAAAATTGTTTGTCCAAAGCAAGTATTTGGTTTCTTTCTTTAGAGGAAGGGGGGAAACCCAACTTAGCAGGCATTTTTGCCATTTTAACAGGATCAATAATAGGGTCTCTTATTGCACTGAAATCTTACAAAGGAAGAAAGAAAAGTCATGCCAAATGAACAAACATATGAAGCATCTAACCATTTTATTCCAGTTTTATTTGTAATGTTCCAACAGGTCAGGAACCTAAGAGCCCTGCTGGATCAGACCACATAGCGCAGCATCCTGTCTTCCCACAGCAGCCAGCTATATGCCAAGCTGCTATGTTGCGGTCAACATTTTAAATCAAGTAAGCCACACAAAATCGGAAACATTTTCCCAGGTCATGTTAGAGGTGTTAGGACATGCTAAAGCTGGAGACTGATCATCTGTGTATCTTACCACTGAAATTTATCAAGTGAGTGTAGAAGAAAGACTCGCGGTGGAATTTTTCTATGTCCAATATGGTGGGCCCCTCAAGGCTACTTCTCAAGGTTTTCTTGGAACCACTTTTGTCAGCAATGAGGGACTCTAACATGGTTCTCACCATGTAAAGCTGCGTTATTAAACAGAACATTCATGACAGGGGGAAAAACACACATGGCACATTAGTTGAGCATCACTGAAACGCACTGCCAAAAGAAAAGACTGCTCCACTTCAAATTGAAACCTGATAAGGAAGTTCAAAAGTCATTAACCTGAGGGAGAAAGAAAGGAAGAAAAAGTACCACAATTTGCAGTGGAACAGTTCACGTCACCACATTATTTCAAAATAATAAGTAATGCCTTACCACCAAAGTTTAAAAGAGTGGGATAGATGTAGGACTGCCTCAGAAACTTGTTTATCACATGCAATAACTTTTCCGTTCCCAGAGATTTGAGCTGCTTCAACAGCTCAGCAGAGTTTAAGGACTCTGTCATAGTGCGAACCATGTAGAGCTAAAAACCAACAGAGAAGGAAGAGGCAAAGGGGGAGAAGAAAGACTCCATTAATACAAAACACACGGGTAAATAAAGAAAAGGAGAAAACACAAAACCAGAGAAAATGTATATTAGTTTGTTAAGACAGGAATAGCAAGAGAGAGAAGAATGAAGAAGACCTCTGATCTACTACTAAGACAGACAGGTTTATTCTTTTGGCCTACTCATTTTGTTAAGGCTCCAAATATTGCCCATAAAAGAATGTCATTTTGGACTCTTGTATTACTACAGATCATAGAAGAAACAGATTTAGATTTCTTCATGAAGCCCCTCTTGGCAAAATTCAATAGTTTGCTTTCCCAATCACAAAGATGTCTAGTTCTAACACAACATTCATTATATTACCTAGAAGTGGCTAAAGGTGCTGTAACACTAACACACAAACTACACAGTGATATGGTTTCAAGATTACTATGTTTGGAAGGTTCTTATCCCCCCGAAACGAATAGACGGTTAAATCCAGAAGAGGCAAAGGCCTGAAGAAGGGAATAAATAAGCTTGAAACAGACAGTGAAAGAACTAGGGAGCTTCAGGTGCACCAAATGATATACAAGCAAGCAATAGGGGTTTTGCCACTGAATAACAGAACCTCCACTCATCCCACACTAATTCTGAAAGGTTCTGCCTTTTCAAAGGTGTTTTGCTGTATGGCATAGACAGCTGCAATTCAAGAAGCACAACTGGACATATGGCTCTAGTCATACCATTTACCCTCCAGATGGTATAACTTTCAAATCCAAGTCGTAACGTTTCCATTTAACTTTTAATTAATTTAAAAATATCTAACAAGTCGTTATTGTAACAATTATTATAATTATTCAAAGGTTGTCCTAATACTGGAATTATTTCTTCAGGGGGAGAGTTATCAAGAAAATAATGTTAATTAACTAACAAATCAAGTTAACAACGGTAATTCTGTTTCATTTATACTTAGTTCACCTCATTCCTGCATGCAGTAGATTTTTGAGGTGTTGTTCAATAAACACAAATGCTTGAGATCTACCCTTAAAATGGTAGAGACGGAGATAAATCCCACTCAGTTCAAAAAGTAGACTGACATTATTCTAGCTGTATGGAACAAAAGGTGTATTAGGTTCTCTCAAGAAAAAAGAAAATATATCAGAAAAGAACATAACAAGAACCACCACCAAACGAAAAAGATACAATTCATACTGAAAGATATATACATTTCTGCAGAAATGTAAACATGAATGAATGGATAGAAACACAAACAGCTAAAACTTTGTAAGAAACAATTTAATCATAAAAGCATTCCCACAGAAGTCGAAAGCAGTGGAATAAAAGCTTGGGGCGGGGAAGGGGTAATCATTGTAAAAAATTGAAGCGACAGTACCCCTGCATGAGATTTTTACTAATCCAGATTTACACATGATCTGTATAACTAATCTTTTCAAAGGGGTTCATTCTGCAGTAATTCCTGTATTGGTCAGTGACACACATGCCAGAATTAATAGAGAAAGAGTTACCTGGGTACTGGAGGGGCCCACTGCTCGCCTTGGGACTTTGACGTCAAAGCCACTTTTGGGATCTTTCTCTCCCCTCAACGCAGGGTCATTAAATGGCTCGTGCCCTCCTTCCCAGTCGCACACAGTCTTTCTGATGGCCTGGAGAACACTAGCCATGATCCAAGAGGGTGTGTGAGCATGCCCTCTTCCTTAAGAACCACAAATATCCACATGCTTTCTAAAGGCACTACAAAACTGCTAGGCTGTCATACTGGGAATGCACTTAATTTTCAACCCGTGGATTAGCTAATGCAAGGTTTTCAGACATTCATGGATCCTTAACCTAGAAGCCTCTAATTTTAAGTAATTGGGAATCAGCCATTTCTTTTAGATGTACTACCACAAATTCACGCATAGGTAAAGCCCCCTTCACAATACTATATGCACTGAATGAGCCATGAGACTGCACTGTGGCTTGCCGTTCCTCAGCCTTGCTCCTGATATTCATATGTCAAGCATGGACTTGTGCAGCAGGGAAGCCTACTTGCACAGACCTCCATACACCTAAGCTTCCTCAGACAAGCTGGAACCTTGCACTATTAGGACTCCAGATGGCACACAGGTCTACACACACAGGTTTTCCTGTGCGCGTCCATGTTCAACACGCAGATACTGGGGGGCAGGGAGCCACACAGTCAGGGCCAGAGGCTCAGTGCTGCCACCTCTTCAATATGTGGACCCCCTTTACATGTATAATGTGTGAAGCAGGCTTGCAATTACAGTTTTGTTAATAATCCACATGGCCAACGGTGATGCTTGCTCTTAACACAGGAACAAAACACTAAACTAATCTTCAAGGTAATCCTGTCATTACTTTCCCTCAAGAAACCTAGGGCATTATAGTTCTGTGAGGAAATGAATTCCCAATATCCTCACTAAGAATGCAGCCTACAAAAAGAGCCCTGGTGAGGTGACCACCATCCTCTTTCTCTTCTCTTGCCTAAGTTCTGGCAGATGCCAGGCAGCAGCAATAGCTCTCTTCCCAGTTGTGGGATGAACAGGATGTGCATGAGCTTGCAGTTTCTGCCTGGCAGTTACGAAACTCCTGCTTTGACCTGCTGCGGCAGCTTTGGCAATTTTGCACAACCATAGAGTATCCGGGATCCCAGTTGTTTTGTGTTTGCCAAGTCTGCTGGGCTGGTGCTCAGGAAAGGAGGTGATTGCATCAGTGGAGCAGGGTTGGTAGATCACATCCAAAAACTACCATTCCCAAGTTTCCTTTGGAAGAAGCCGTGACAGTCGAGTTGCATTATTACAGATACTCATTGCAAAAGTGTCCCTGTGTTCTCTTTAACAAATACTGACTGGGTTCGGACAATCAGTGGAGGAAAAGAAGCCACCTGTTGTGGGGTGGTTTGGAAGCCAGGCCTGCCATGCACCTTGCCGGGTTCATATGACACGGCAACTTGTGCCGCGGCAAGGGTAATTAGGGAAATGGCAGGTGAGCGAGTGGCACGCATGGGCAGGGAAAAGAAGCCACGGTGACGTCTTTTCCCCACTGATCATCTGAACCAGGCCACTGTGTGTTTGAAAGAAAAACCAAATGGCATGAGAAAGTGTCAAACACCACCTTTGGATGACATTCTTCTTCTTCTTGATAGCCTGTCTTAATGGTTCTCTAAGTGTAATTTGGGCAAAGTCCTGGAGAGCAGCGTAAATGGTATGACGAATGGCATGATTGAAGACACTTTCCATCCTGCCCATCAATACTTGCAATCCTTTAATCATTGCAATAACCTGCATAGGAAAAAAGATATTTTTGCAAAATAAAACACAAAGCATAAGAGAACCAAACTGTGGGCAGAGGCAGAGTGGGGAGAGACCCTGATTTTCTGCAGAAGGCATCTTTTGCCTCTTACCTCAACAAGAGCAAACTTCTCTTCACTGGTATAGTTGTATCGTGTTGCTCTTTCATACTCCTCTGCATTGTCTGGGCAATCTTTGTTAGAGTATTTGTCAGTCGGATGGACTAGCTTCCATGAATACTGCAGAAGGAATACATTCAAACTGAGAAACCATAGTAAGACTTGCTATATGCCACAAAGTTTGGATGGAAGCTTATGGACTCTTATACCTCTGGGCTAGCAACTGAGGGTGATTTCATTACACTAGGAGTAGGCAAGATGGTGACCATGAGCACCAGTGTGCCCCCAAACACCTTCCTCGGCGCCCACCAAGAATACCTGCCCCTCCCACTTTTTTTAATTAACAACTTTTCTTACCTGCAGTTGGGATCGCTTCAAAACAGAGTGAGGGTCTGCAGCCGCTGTCTTCTAAATTTCCGATGAATGCCCCTAGGCCACATGTGGAGCTCAGAGACATTCTTAGGAAATGAAGAAGATGTGCAGATGCAGACCAATGCTTTTCACTGCAGTGCATCCACCCACTGAGAAAAAGAAGGGAAAAGAGACTCAAAGGGATTCTTGTCACCTTTGTCTAGTAAGCTTGTGGGGCGGACGGGGGGAGGCTAAAGAGAGCAGCAGGGCAAGGGAGAAGAGAGTTGGGGCTCAGACCCCACCACTGCCTTGTATTCAGTGTTTTGGGTAGGTCAATTGTCCTTTGCAATTAACCATGCTTCCCATGGCATCCATTTTGTCGTGGTGCCCATGACAGTCCCTCAAATTGCCAAATGTACCCATAGCCCAAGAAGGTTGCCTACTCCAGCATTACACCAATAATGAAATTGCTAATCCTAGAATAAGAAGATTAAACACTGCAAACTAGCAAAAAGGAAATTGAAATCTCTGCATGGAAAGAAGCAGGTGCAGCTAACATGGATGTAGATGCATATATGCACTGCTATGCTTATCCAGGTCCTACAGAACTCTCTGGATGTATCTTTTAAGGAGTATGTGGATCCCTATCCTCATCCACAGCAACTAGTTGCAAGTGACTATATTTGGATTTCGACCTGTATCTAAGAATGAAATGTTTAGAATCACTATACAAGCACTATATGGCATATCAAGATCAAACACAGCACAGCAACACTAGGTTGCACCCAATGTTAGTCTAACTTTAGTCCCATTCGTTTCAATGGGTCTACCCTAACTTGGACTAAGACTGGATACAACCCATAATGTTCAAAGTGCTACATACCTAACATTTTAGCCAGAGGTAATTAAAGTAGCTCTCTCAATTACTTGTCAGTGTAATTTATTATAGTTTAAGCATCAGAGCTATAATATTTCTCAAAGCAAATGCTAAAACCAGTGCACTAACTATTATTGTGGACTATGCCATGTGAAGTTACACTGGATCAGTAAGTTACAAAACTGTTACCCCATCTCCCAACAGAGACAAGGTGTGAAGTCCTTCAAAAAGTCTTTTCTCTCCAGCTCTAGTCCTACTTCCAAGAAAAGTCCATAATTCATGGGAATTATATAATTTTATCAATTATATAATTTATAAATTATCATAAAGAGGGCCTGCTGTGAATGGGTCTTTAAGAACACTTTTCACTATACGGTTGCCACATGGAAGTTTCTAGAAATGCTTTATATGGCAGCTATTACGTGCAAAGGTCATTCACCACAAGCACTGCCCATATCACATAGAATTTGTGGCTTTGGCATAGAAATGTACATGACAAGTGGAGCATTTGCTGCAAGGAATATTTCTAATGGCTTCTACATGGTGGCCATAATGTAAGTAGTGACCATTCATCTTGCATTCTAGTATGAATATAAAGACGAAGAAGTTGGGCAATAGAAATCCATGCCAATTTGACTGCTAGAAAAATTCCTTCACAGCCTACAAATGTGAGATTTAGTCATACTCTGCACATAATAGCTTCAAGCCTACTGAGAGGAAAAAACACTTCAGATCTTCAGCACATGATCCTTACCTCATCCAAGTAAGACTGAAAATAATGTATCAGATGCTTGTTAATAATATACAATCTAAGGATTATTGTTAAAATAAAAGCTCACAAAACTTATTTCCCCAGTTTCTTGTTTAGAATTTACCACTGTCTATCCCCTCACATACCACTTCCATCACATGCGCACTCCACTGAGACAGAAGCTGAAGACCCTGAAGAGAAAGGTCAAAGAGCTTTCGATACTCGGCATCTGTTTTCTGAGCTTCTTGACGGCCTGATCCAGTCACCACCTGTAATGAAAGCATGACTGTTAAAAACTTATGTGCACAGAACTAAAATCTAGATGTTTTGGATGAGCACAACCGAACTTGCTCCGTGTGCAGAATACTTTTCAGGTTTTAAGCCTTTATAAAAAGATTAACAGTGCAATTCTATGCATGTTTAGACATCAAGTCCTAAAAATCCCAGCATTCCCCAGCCAGCCATACTTTTTCATGTCTAAACATGCATAGGATTGCAACCTCAGCATCCTAATTTCCATGTGAACACATTGGTGTGAGAGCCACTTCCCCACATTGCAGCCTCATGCTGATCCAGTAGTGCCTAGCTGGACGAATCAGCTGGGAATTATATGGTTTCTTCCCATATCAGTATCACCTTCCCACTTGGTAATGTTTGCATGGGAAGGAACCATATCATTTGCCCTGCTTGCAGGACTGCTTCATCTAAACCAGGGGTGCTGAACCTCAGGCCCATGAGCCAAATCTAGCCGGCCTGGGATTGCAATAAAGGCCTTCAGGGTTCCCCAGATGGCTATGTCCTTTCCCTTGACTGTCAATCATTGAGTGTGTCCTGGGTTTTGCACATCCCTGTCCCCACCATTCTAAATTGGTAGTAAGAGCTTCAAACTACAATATGCTGGTATTTTGATTATTTTTGGCCCTAACTCTTTCGCCTTTGGCCCTGCCCCTCTTTGAATTCAGCCTTGCCCACCATTGGAATGTGGGCCCCCCCTGAGGCCTTCACTGAAACTGAATTTGGCTCTCAGGCTGAAAGAGATTCGAAACTCCTGATTTTAAAAGAGTCCATAGCATTTATGTTGCTGTTGTTGTTGTTCAGTCGTTCAGTTGTGTACGACTCTTCGTGACCCCATGGACCATAGCACGCCAGGCCTTCCTGTCCTGCGCTCTCTCCCGGAGCGTGCTCAAGTCCATATTCAAACACTCTTTTCCAACAGCACAAGAGACGACTCTACACATGGACATCACCAGATGGTCAATATCGAAATCAGACTGATTATGTCCTTTGCAGCCAAAGATGGAGAAGCTCTATGCAGTCAGTCAAAACAAGACCTGGAGCTGACTGTGGCTCAGATCATGAGCTTCTCGTTGCAAAATTTCGGCTTAAATTGAAGAATGTAGGGAAAACCACTAAACCATTCAGGTATGACCATAGCATTATGGTAAGGTACTAACTGGGTCTTAATTTATGATGAAGAAGCATTTATACCAGTATTTCCTCCTCAAGTGAAATTAGCTGTCAAGCTGGCTCTAGTCTGGAAGCCTTGATAAGAGGGGCAGGGGTGAGAGAAAAGGAGGTTTTGTTACAGAAATATACTCTGCATGTTCGAAAGCACTTTTTTCCCACATATTTCTGGACTGAGGCTGGAAACTGAAAATATATTCAATGCTGTAATCAAATTAAACTCTGATTAATGCACATCATATTGCTTCTTCTCTTTGCAGTCTAGCTATTCACATAAATAAACAAAACTTGTGCCTAGTTAAAAAAAGGACCTATTCTGTACATAAAAATCTATATACAATTGGTTAGAAAACTGAAATAAAAATTCAGAATTCACAACTAGCATTTTACTTTGTTACTGATGCTACAGATGTTTTCCTGAAACCATACCAGTATAGGAATAACCCTAACTGCTCTATACAATAAACAGTGGCATATTTTAAGTTTAGACTTCTATTATAAAAGATTACCTGCATAAAAAGCTGCCATAACTCAAAGACTAGACACCCTGCATTTACTCACACACCTCACTATTGCTGTAACGAGCCAGTTCTGAAATAAAACGCATGTGGTCATCTCTTATCTGGATCATCTGTTCACAGATGTTGTACTGGGGACTACTGCTAGAAGAAGTGCATGTCCATCTATGATAGGAGGAAGATCAAAAAACAAAATGAAACATTAAATTACAAGAGGAAAGAAAAACTGAAGACAATTCCCCATTTTCCAACTCTTGGCTTGACAAGTCTGATGGTAGTAAGGTACAGCAACCTACTTGTACATAGACACTGGTGGTAAACAGTGGGTGGTGGTTGTGTTTTTGGTAAGGCTGAAACAAGGTATTACAAAGCTAATGCTTGTATCTACTACTCATCTCTCTTTCATAACCTCTAGGAAATAAAGTATCTGATGTGGGCTCAGTGAATGGTTTAGGAGCAATGGATGCTGTAGAGTTGTAGAAGCGAAGTGATTGCTGACCTGAAATGTAACTGGGATGGAAGACTCTTGTAAGAACAAGATGCAAATATAATAGAGAACTGGGGAAAAAACCTAGATCTGAATCATGTTGTAAATTTCTGCATTTCCCACAAATGGCAGTAAATGAGTGGGGGAGGGAAATTTGCAAAATGAAAATTTTACATCAGTAGTTTAATTACATTGGCAGGGGGACAATGGGGGTGATCACAGAAGACATGTGGCCCTTAGAATGTCTAGTTTTACCCTAAGACATTTAGATTTCCAGATCTCCCATTGGGTGAAGTCCAATTGTGACTGTCCACCAGCAGAATGGGGTCTATCGGTGGAGTGAATTTCCCTCTCTCCTTCAGCTCCTTGCACCCTGTCCTATCCTGCTCTGAAAGGTTGGGGGGCTCTCCGGAGCAGATTTGTGGGGTATGCAGGGGATCTCAGGAGAATAAGAGGACAAGGAAGTTTTGTTGCACAACAGGAGTCCACTTGTGCAACACTGGACGCCACCCATTGTTTTTAAACCCTCTTACTGTTAAGCGCTCTACTTAACAGTACTTAACAGTACTGTTAATGTAGTCTTTGAGAAGTTAAGAAAATGTAAAGCACTACGTGACCAAGCATAACTGTGGGAAGGTATGAAAGACTTTTCTATTCCTTCTTATTCCACAACAGGCAACATTTTCCAGAAACTATAATGTGCTGCATCCTAATGAAAAGAAATAAACATCATATTGTTCCCTGAAATGCAGGAAATGTACATCTGCCATGGCAGACATCAGGACTATCCCACCTTAAGAACATCCTCGATTTCAAATAATAAAACTCTCTTTTTAAAGTGAGGGAAATAAGATTTAAGGCTTCAAGCCTAAGTATACTTCCTAGAACACAAGTCTCATTAGTTCATGGAATTTACTTCCAAGTAAACTTGTACAGGATCATACCGGTTCAGACAAGAAGGCAGAATTTCTAAACAGGGTTGCTAGCACCAACTTTTGGTTATTTCAATTCTTACATTTCCACTTGAACAGGAGTGGGGAATCTAAACCCTCCAGATGTTGAACTACAACTCCCATCATACCTGAACATTGGCCATGCTGTCTGGGGCTGAAGGTAATTACAGTCTATTAATATCTGGAGGATCACAGGTTCCCCAACCCTGCATGAGGCAATGCAAGAAGTTCCCAAGGCCTGTGGCAAGATGCTTACAAAGATAATACACAAATCCTTCCAATGTACCTTGTTTTAGTGAACTATAAGAATGTAAAGATTTAGAGCAGTTCTGTTGTCCTTACAAAACCATGATAGCCTTTCTTTTCAGTCTTACCTAGATTTATTTTCCTCATAGTGCGCACTGGTCTTAACATATCTTGCCAGTTCAATCTGCATGTCACCAAACAGTGGAACTACTTGCAGCTGCTGTACTCGAGAGAAAACAAATTAAGCAATGTCTTATACACATTGCATGGATGCCCCCCAGCCCAGCTTTGTTTGGGGCTTGTCCAAACTATTATCAAACACAAAAGGCAATCACATTTTTGCTTTTGCACAAGAGACTCACAAGCCCATATTCAAATACAAGTGTATGTGCAATGAAATGGAGATGGGAGGGCTGCCATTACTCTTAAAAATATCAACGTGGAGTTATGCGCTGGTGCTAGGGAGGGGAAGTGCATAACGTTCCAAAAATAAAAGTGAAATTTTCAAGGAAACAGGATATTGTGGCAGACGTAGGGTAACCGTACTATTGTTTGCTGCCGTCCCATGCTGAAATGGTATAGCAAAGTGTGTTCTGCTTCTAAACCATTAAAATGAATAAAATTAAAACCAACAAATGTCACAGATGAAAGCAGAGGGTAATGCTACACACCACCATCATGTCACACGTGCCTCGTACATTTGAATAATTAAATGCAATCCTACTTTTATCCAAGCAGATAATCTTATTTTTAAGGTACAAAAACAGTGTGGTTTGTGCTAGAAAAATGTGACAGAACAGAACTGTCATGCCACCTCTTGCTGGCAGTACTTTCCTTTCCATGCATAGTTCTGGTCTGAACACCAGGACAAAACCAATCACAGGGGAAGTTGCCACATTGTCAGGCTCCAGCTTGAAATTAATCAGGATAGGTGGGAAAATACCTTCAGAGTATAATCAGGCCTGGGAAAGTTGTATCCTACATCATTTTATGTTGGTTACACAAGAATTTTGGCATTTTTCCCATCTCTGCACAGAATTGACACCTTAAAACCCAATGTCTTGTCCCTAAAGGTTTATTGTGGTCTCTCAGAAATTTAAGATGAATGTAAGTTATACATAATGACTCATTTTGAAGGAAGACAACCTTCTTAACCAACCTTAAAAAACTTGTCTATCTTTGTCAGATTTATCCTTTTCTTAGCATCCAATTTATAAATGTTACTGACACTGCCATCCATAAGGTACAAGCCAAACCCCATTACCTGAAAAGAAAAGAAAAGAAAACAGAAAAATATTGTTAGTGGGAAAAGTTTATTTATTTAAATCATTTTTAACCCACTCTTCAACCAAAAACAGATTCCACAGCAGCTTACAGAGATCATGATAGCATGACAACCCATGTCCCCTGGTCTTACAGTCTAAAAGACAACACAAAAGGGAAAGAGATTGGCAGAGAGGAGGAAGAAGCAAACTCATGTGTCTGTTCTTAGCTACAAAGTTTTCATAAGGGTTCTTTCTGGCAGAGGAGAGAAACAAGCTCCCTGCAGCCCTCCTTCTTTGGACACTGAATTAACCCTTAAATTAAGTGATAAGCATGAGCATTCTTTTATAAAATAAAAGTTACAAAGGTCTGCAAATGTCCCTCAGATTTTAAATAACATTCAAAATAGTTAGTTAGAAAATAATGACACAAGCTACATATTTAATCCATGATTTGTATTTTCTGTGTTTTTCTACCATTAACTGCATTAACTTGTTAACTATACTTATGTGCATGAATTACTAACATGTCTAAATCAAGACTGAGTTTTTGTTTCTTTAGGGCGCAATCCTATGCATGTTTAGACAGAAAAAGTCCTACAATTCCCAGCATTCTCCAGCCGGCATGGCCGGCTGGGGAATGCTGGAAGTTTTAGGACTTTTTTCTGTCTAAACATGCATAGGATCACACCCTTAAAGATAGAAGAAGCCAACTTCCCCCCACTGACTCAGTGCTTCAAAGTAGGGCTACCTATCAGCACCCAAAAATATTTGTATTAGCACTGGATAAGACTGTGCTGCACCAGAAACCATAAAGCTGGCACCTGGATTTTGTAAATATTCAGTAGCATTCTAAGAAGCAGTCAAATAGGTCTATAGGAAGAAGAGGCACAATATGACCTGGGATCCTTAAGAATATCCCAACCAATTTTTCCTCCTACAATATAGAGCTGTAAGCATTTGAGGGATAAATGCTCCAAATTCTTGAAGTAAGGTACTCTAATTTGAAAGCTGTTAAATTAGCTATTTTGTACAGTCTATAATTTTCTTTTTTAAGGAGACATACTGCTGAAAATTTTCTGGGCACAAATATACTGCTCTTTTCAACGTTTTAAAAATTACTACATTCATTTAGTTAAAAGCCAATGTAATGAATGGATATCAAGCAATTTGGTTCCACTAAGCATTGCAACTGGTAGATTTGCTTCTGCATCTCTTTTACCCAGTATGACAAAATGATACAAAATTGTACTAATTCCATCTTGGCCTTTTCTCCCTTCCCATCATAAAAATTACTTTCCCCCGTCCCCATTTGTGTAGAAGCACGGGGGGCGGGGGGAGAATTACGTATAAAAGGGAGGCTGCAAAAACTTCAAAAGTATACTAATTATTCTGAGATACTTGGCAATGAAGCTTTAGCATTTCAAGTGTATCTGCACTGTTCATCAGCCTGTTCCCCTGCCCCCACATAACCTTGAAGTATTTCTGGCAACATATCTTACTTTTAGGAGCATGTGCTTCTCATTAGGTGTTAGATACATTTTGTTTTCATAGTAATCTACGCATAAATTGACAATATCAGCAAGCAGCTCTTCATAGCCAGGAATCACCTCAAGTTGTTGCTGTAAAGACTAGAACAAAGACCAATTTAAAATTATATATGTCAATAAATAAAAAAATCACAACACATTTACAGTACTCATATAAAACTCAGCATATCCATACAGACATAGCTGTGTTTTATTATATTAGTATTAAGCACATAAAATGCTAAGCTCTGTACAAAAATTGTTAATGAACAATTTACATATTGCAATATTGTTTACTTAAAAACATACTTGCGTAATCTTGTTGTGATTGGCAAGAAACATGGAGAGGTTCTGGGATTCTTGGATAGACTGAGGATCGGCCATTTTACGCAAAAATTGGGCAGCCCTTTCAAGAAAATGGGAGGAAGAAAGTTAATCCTACAAGAACGACAGTATGTCCCTATCACAATGCCACTCTGGCATTTCCACTGACTCCTGCAAGGTAGGGGTGTTTCAAAGTCAGTTGTATGAATAAAGAATAGTTGCATGCTATACTTGTCACACATTGCTGAGCACCACAGAAGCCCATACATTCAGGAGCATTGGGTGGGAAGAGAGACACAAGTAGTTATTTCACACATTCCATTCTACAACAATCTCATTGTTTTCCAGGAGCAATCACCTGCAATACAGGTGGGTAAGTGGAAAGCTACTATGAGCTGTCTGCCCAGAGGACATGATTGGGATAAATGTTTCCCATTACATTTAGAATGTAATACATTTTCCTCTCCATTTGTGCAGAGGAAGGGATAACTATCCATATCCCCCAGTGAATGTACACTCATCCTTTCTGAGCTTACATAATACAGACTACATAGCCAACAAAATCCTACCCCATGAAGAAACCATGTAAATACAAATAATCTCAGCTAGGCACAACCTAATATGATTTATCCTATCTCATCCATTTCAATTAAGGCATGCTTTGTGGATTATGTGATCACTGTTGAAAATTGCTGCCCATCTGCTTAGGCTCTGCACACCTACTATGTAAGCGGCTCACTTATTAGGGGCACCTAGCACAGGCATAGAGGCTTTCCATGCAATATACTGGCTCATCACAAAGATCAGTGCTACACTACAGATAATAGAGCCGCTGCTGCCTGGAATCAGTTTTCAGTGGCAAATGATGTTTGGATCCGATCTGTAGAAACCATGCAGAATGGAAATGCGTGTAAAAGGTAAAAAAGGTGTCCCCAACCAGTTGTGTCCGACTCTAGGGTGCGGTGCTCATCCCCGTTTCTAAGCTGAAGAGCCAGCGCTGTCCAAAGACGCTTCCGTGGTCATGTGGCCGGCGTGACTGAACACCGAGGTGCACAGAACGCTGTCACCTTTCCCGCCGAAGCGGTACCTATTTATCAACTTGCAATTTCTTGCTTTCGAACTGCTAGGTTGGCAGAAGCTGGGACTGAAGACGGGAGCTCACTCCATCACGCAGCACTCGGGTCTCGAACTGCTGACCTGCCGACCTTCCAGTCTGCAGTTCAGCGTCTCAACCACTAAGCCACCGCGGCCCCTGGAAATGCGTGTGCATGCGGCAAAAAGCGGATCCCCAATCAACGTCATTTTATCCTTTCCTGCTCCTTTTCTTGGAACTAAACACACATCCCCCCTAAAAGCCCATTACTAATCCTAGCAATCCTTATTTTAACTCTTGCCCATCTTCATAGACCAGTTAAGCAAACTGGACATGTGGCCACACTGCCTTCAATCACGATTCTCTCCAACCTCCCCTTCTTTGTTCCTGCTTCCTCTTTAAGTAATGAGTCCCAAGAGTATTTGGTTATTTTAGATTGCTAACCCACCTGCAGAGAGGGTAACATCAAATTTAAAAACATGTAACAATATAAAAAAAACTTAAAGGCAAGGTTATAAGGCTCTTCAGTTTTTAAAGGATGTTTTATGGTGATTATTAGGATGCAGGTACAAAGGTACAGAGGGAAAGAATTGTAAAATAATATCGACTCAATGTCGATTGAATGAAGGGTGTGTAAAACACTAGTTCTGGAAGCATCTCACTTAAGAACATGAGAAGCCAACCCCATGCAAGCAAAAGCAGAGACACACCTTCGAGACCTTATTACACATCCACAAGGGGCAGGGTTTCAAACTCCCAATTTTTAACTGCATATCAAATCATGCAAGGGTTTGTCATTTTCAGCTGCCAGCTAAAGACTGAGCTCTTAGAGAACAATGTCCTCTGTTTGTTCCCCTGCCTCCAGTACCCTTAAGACAGCGCTGGAAGCAACAACCCACTCTGAATGCAAGTGGTTTTACACTCAGACACTAGGTGGTTGTCTTCCCCACAAAGAAACCCCCTGCATGGAATGGGATTTTTCTAAAAGGAAACAATGTGAAATTAATGTGACTATTCATCATAATTAACATCATAATCAACCACCTGGCATGTCTCTGCCAGGCAGGATTTTGCAGGTGTTATCTCAGAGAAACAGTATCTCATTGCCTACAGCTTCTAATAACCCAATCTTATGCACATTTGCTCAGAAGCAAGTCTCAGTGTATTCAATGAGTAATCGTGAATAAGACTGCAGCATAAGGCACAGAATAAGGAAGTATGCACAGACCACACTTGGCCTTTTTTCTGGCGAAGACAACAGCCCAAATATTCTCAGTAGATTTGGCTACGATGAATTCAGTACTTGATCTTTTTTTAATTTAATGAGGAGTGTTGGGGCCCAAGCCACCCTACTAATCAGATCAGACATGGCAGCTTCTCCCAATTATGCTAGATTTACAAGATTCAGGCTGAACCCTAAACATGCTCCAAAAACACTGTATTTACATGTTCCAGGGCTGAATGTGGGTAACGAAATTGTTCAAGGGATGAGCCCTGGCTCTAATAAAGATATAGCTGGACTAATGCCTTCTGCAATGTAATACTGGAGTGGTTCTGCAAAGATGTTCATGGAGACATATTGTCATGAAAATGCTATTTTAGAAACAATTAAAGCCATTTTATACCTTATATAGGGGTGGGTGTGAGTGTACAGTTTTACATGTATATACAAAATGTGGTGTGTGAATGAAGCAAACAGCTAGTGCCATCTTGTGGTCACACTGTTCTATAGGCAATTTCACATCCTAAAAGCAGGGAAACAAGTGTTTTCCCATATGGGTAAACTGCTGCAGGGATTCAATCTGGAATTTCCTAGAGAGTGCACACATATTAAACATAGGTTTTAAAACAACAAATACTGTATGCTTTTAATATATAAGCACACTGCACGTTGTATGAAACATTTGTTGTATGAAGACACTTTACATGCATTCATAAAACTATTAAAGAAGTCAATACACAGCAGCAGCATGTTTTCAGATACACGTATTCTATAAGCATGTGTACCAGGGAGTCAGTATGTATCACAGCTCCCTGCTGCAGGAACACATAGAGGTGAAAACTTGTTTGCCATAACTTAATCTGTGAAGCATGAACTTGAGCACACTCCGGGAGAGAGCACAGGACAGGAAGGCCTGGCGTGCTATGGTCCATGGGGTCACGAAGAGTCGGACACGACTTAACGACTAAACAACAACAACAATCTGTGAAGCAGCCCTAATTCAACACGTAAAACACCAACAAATCACATAGTGATCCATTGATGCCAAGTAGTCCAGACACAAAACAGAAGTGGCTGAGATTCCATAATGCTAAAACAGCAATTGTGACACAAAAAGACTGTAGTAGTTGGTACAATTTAGCATAACAGCATAAAATCTGCTGTGGAAGATGTTGGCACCCTTTCCCCCCCTTCAGAACACCTCACCGCTTATAGGCTGAATGGTCGTTCTTCACACTGCACTTCATATTTTTCAGCTCATCTAGAACAGCAAACATGTTGATAAATTTTCCAAGAGTGATCAGATAAGCTTCAGACACAAAGTCCTTCCTCCTCTCTGCATGACATAATCGCTTCACCTCCCCACAGAATCTTTCAATTGCGTTTCTCTGTTGATAAAAATAAATTGGTGTTTTAAAAAAAAACAATATAGGTGCAAGCTACATCTCAGTTAACTTCAAGGCCTGACAATGTTAAAAGAGCTAGGCTGTTTCCACAGATTGTACTGATCAGTTTTTTCCATGCATGGCTGAGCACAAAGGGACTCTTTAAGCAAGTTGTCTACATAAGAAACCCCATTTTTCATATACAACACAGACAGATGAAGCAGGAAGAATGCTGGAGTAGGAGCAATCATGGAGACCAACAAGGAAGAAGAAAAACAATTAGGCTAGTAACTAGTGCACATTTACCTGAAAATACATAAAATTCATCAGCTTTGTGACCTCTGGCTCTAAAACTTCTACAGTTTTTTCATATATTTCCACTCTGTTTGGCTGCTCATTACATTTCACCTGAAAAGGAGGAAGGGAGAGGAATTACCAAATTGTATAGACATTCACACACCCACTCCTTCCCTAGCTATAAAACTTCCACAATAAACATACTAATTTCAAATTATGCTCTGCCACATAATACAGCTTTTTAGGGTTTTTTAAAAATAGATTTCACAAAGATTTGACTCTAAGCATTTTACCTGAATGCTGATTATTAATCTGCTTGGTTATTTAAATCAAAACACTTGGATGCAACAACACTATGCACAACTTGTTTCCTTGGATGACCCAGTGGAAGGATTATGCACATGCTCAGTGTCTGGCGGACTACCATGCTTGAGGCCAGGAGGTAAGAACTTATTCCTCTTCTCAAATGCTAAGGACGATACTTCTATGTGACCTGTAGAGTCACACAGAAGTGCAGATCTCATCCAGTGCAACTATTTCCACAGTACGATTGGAAGCCTGTGAGCAGGTCTTTAAAATGTTTTTGGTTGTAAAGACTCCCACATGATGTCAGTGTGGGACAGGGACTGAGCTGGTCTTTCTTGCTCTTTTATAGTAAAAGCCACTCTCAATACATTGTGCCATTTCTGTTTTCACCTATTTATGTGCCAACTGGAGAAACAAGAAAGAGTTTGGGAACTAGTTGTTTATAAAAGGCCACTTAGCAAGTGTAAGAAACCAAAGTGATACTTCTCAGGGGTGATTTTTCTCCTTTACCTGTGGGATGGCTCTTGAGCAGCTTCTCCACGTGTATAGCATAATAGCATACTCTTGACCTTCTTCCAACATTTCATTCTATTAAAAAATATAATGGTATTTAGACAGAAAGTCAAATATATAATTACACAGAAAAGATGACCAAAGCTAGCAATCGCAAAAAGATAGAGAAACAAAACAAGGATTGCCAGCACTGCTCAACATAAAATTTCACAAGAGATCCAACCCTAAGCCTTATGTCAGAACACTGACTACGATTATTTCAAATATTACTCCAATCCTAAACACGCCAACTAAGAAGTCAACCCTGTTTCTTCCATGTAAGTGTCACAGCAGAATTCTTTGTTTTTAAGGATAATGACTACTGCTTCAACAGTTATTGAACCAATTACCTCAGCTGCCTACCAAACAAAGGAAAGAAAGCCAAGATTCCTAGGATGTTGAACTGTTATGTGCTCGGTACTAAACTCTTATGTTTGAGCAGAATCACAGAACAGTCTAGTCAAAGGAACACAGGAAGCCGTCTTCTACCAAGTCAGACCATTTGTCCATCTAACCCAATACTGCCTCCTCTGACTAGCAAGGCTCCCGAGGGTCTCAGGCAGGGCTCTGTCACATCATCTGCTACCTGAGCCCTTTTTAACTGGAGGTGCCAGTGACTGAACCTGGTACCTTCAGCATGCAAACAATGCACTGTATCACTGAGCATGGCTCCTCCTCTCTTCCCCAGACAGGGCTTGCCTGGGATTTGAACCTGGGACCTCTTGCAGCCTAAGTGAGAACTGTAGCATACATCAGCCCTTCCTATTCCCCTTTAAGTGGGAAAAGAAAGGCTAAGCAGTGAAACTTTCTAATCCAACATATACCTAAGTAATCATTTAACACTAGACAGTTTCAGCTATAAAACAGTTCATACTAGCAGAATTTGAGCAGATGGATCACTTGAGACAGTTGTCAGCATTTCCTAAAATTTTTGAGTTAACCCCAATGCCTCTAAATTTCTGATACATTCTGGAAGCCCCTCCTCCAACCTACATTTTCAGTAAATGAGCAACTCATAATGAACAATGTTTTAATTGCTGGACTTTAAGAAATACAATGCTACAACTGGAGGTAATCCTAAATTGTGATTAAAAAAAAAAAAAATAGAAAAGCCAGTGAAATTAAGTCAGTCCCAAGGCTTTTAGCATGGAAGATGTGACACCGCAGAAAATTTTTCCAGGGCATGTGCAGAGTAGCTATGAATGATAAATTGGTTTCACTTTGCCCTTAACAAATCATATACAATTCCTGAAGTACGTGAAAATTAATACTTCTGGGTAAAATAAGCACACGAACATATTTTCTTATTTCCTTCTACTGTAATCATGTACTGACACAGGGAAGTGTCATCCAGTATTTATTATGCTCCCCGTATTTTTATATTGTTGCTGTTAAAAAAAAGAAAGAAATACAAACCCAATAAAATAGAAACAAATATTTACCATACTAGAATGAACGGTTGCTTGTTCAATGTATCTTGCAATGCCTGTGACAAATGCATTCCTATCTTCAAAATTGGTGTTGAAGTTTGGCTGTATGAAAGGATAAATACCCCAAAATGATGAATAGTCTTGAAGGAAAAAAAAAATTCAAACAGTGGTAATTCAAAGTTTTTTAAAGTGATAAACACATTAAGGGCACAATCCTATGCGTGTTTAGACAGAAAAAAAGTCCTACAACTCCTACCATTCCCCAGCCAACTGAGCTGGCTGGACAATGCTGGGACTTGTAGGGCTTTTTTTCTGTCTAAACACGCATAGGATTGTGCCCTAACAAGTGCTTCTTTTTAGATACCATACCTGATAAAGCAAGGATGACGGAGGGGGTTCAATACATGGTTGTTGATCTGGCAGTGGTAATTCCTCCAGGAGATCTACATTGGACAAAGCATCCTCCAGGGTGACTTGAGCAGTCATTTTGACTCTATTAAGAAGTAAACAGAACTTTTAAAAAAAAACTCAGCAAAGGTGACCTCAGGGGACAGAAGTGCAATTCATTACACCCAGAGCATGTAAGAAGAGGCATATCCGGGCCCAATCCCTATGTTCGTATTTGACAGAGAAAAATAAATATGATAGGACTTCAGCCCATCATGCTAGTAAAGGGTGCTGAGATGTCAGGCAAACCACATCCTGGGTAGCTCTAGCTCACGAGTCACCACATGTAGGAAATGTTCCGAACAAACAGTCACCAAACAAAGATGACAGATAAAAGTCATACCAAAGTGTCTCACATCAAAAATAAATGGAAGGACCGTGTCCTACACAACATATATTGTCTAGCTGAAAGAACCACCACAGTCCCAGTACTTAATTTTTTGATGCTGAAATCTGCTCCAAATCACTGACCTTTCAAGCCTAGATGTGGTGGGATCTGAAATAGTTATTCAATAGTGTCCTTCTCTTGCTACTTCCTCTATTATTATTCATATCTAATTGCTGGGTCCAGGAACTGATAAGAGGTTATCAGGCTAAGCTTAAAACTCAGAACATTCCCAAATCACAGCTCCTAGCTTGCCTTTCTTTTTTTATACATTCTGCATGGTGGATGATTTACTATGGCTCCCTGCTTAGGCAAACCTAACATCAGAATTTCTATATTCCTGTAGCCTTTGCAGCATCCTTTCATCATCCCCATTGGATAGTATGCTAATATATCTTGACAGCACTCTCTAACAGTTGTGCATGTTACTGCCAGCCTACAAAGAGCATGAACTCGAATTTAGAAATACTGACTCATTTTCAAATGATTTGTCTGAACTTGTGCCTATATACTGAAAGAAAAACAAAGAACTCACGCATGGGGGAAAAACACACCTGTGACTAATATTAACCATCAAGATAGCCATATACACACAAACACACACATGTATACACACACTGAAACTCTTAATATATGTGCAAATTTGTCAACAGTTATTGACACTGTTTCACTAGCAAAAGGAGGTCTAACGCTGACTTACAGGCCAATCCACCTAAAACAATATTGATCTGATGGGCAGATAGGTAACGATTAAGTTCAGTAATTGGGCAAGCACCTTGATGGTTTGGCATTCTTTGCTTGTAAGTTTGTGAAGTATTTCAGCTAACTACAGAGATATCAGAATAGAAATTTTTAGGCATGTTCAGACCACAGTCCTTTTTCACACGGAGACACCACACATTTATTTTCAAAAGGGGGGTGAAAATACAAAACATATTACAATGTAATAATTGTTTTGAAGATTGAGAAATCAGAATGAAAATTGGTATTTACATGCAGAATACCTCCAGGCTCATGATCAGCAGGCTTGTTAACTATGTTGCGCATGCTGGTTGTGGGCCGGGGTAATTTGCATGATTACCCTCAGAAACATGGCTTATTGCGTCACTCAAACTCAGCCAGAGTGGCTTGTTGCTGTGGGTAATAAGCCACCCAGAGCCCATGGGCCCTTGTAGGGTTCTGGGTGGCTTGTTACCCATGCCAACAAGCCACTCTGGCCTAGTTTGCATGACACACCAAGCCAAGCCAAATCCCCCAGCCCAAGAGTATCATGTGCAGTGTAGTTAACAAGTTCACTACGTGCAGTATAGCTAACACCGTGACTTGTTAACTGTCTGCTGATTGTGTGAACCAGGAATGTGTTTCAAATTAAACATCAATCAAAGCCCTTCCACTATATTTTAAAGGATGGCAAAGAAAGCTACCCCTTCATGGATCACTGCCTTGTTGTGGCGAAGGGGCTTGCGTAACTCAGTGAAGCCATAAGCTATGCCGTGCAGGGCCACCCAAGACGGACAGGTCATGGCAGAGAGTTCTGACAAAATGTGGTCCACTGGAGAAGGAAATGGCAACCCACTCCAGTATTCTTGCCAAGAAAACCCCATGGAACGTATCACAAGGCTAAAAGAGATGACGCCGGAAGATGAGACCCTCAGGTCGCAAGGTGTCCAATATGCTACTGGGGAAGAGCAGAGGGTATTTCCAAGTAGCGCCAGAAAGAGTGAAGCGGCTGGGCCAAACCCGAAAGGACACTCAGCTGTGGATGTGTCTGGTGGTGAAAAGAAAATCCGATGCTGTAAAGAACAATATTGTTTAGGAACCTAGAATGTCAGATCAATGAATCAAGGTAAGCTGGAGGTGGTCAAACATGAGATGGCAAGATTGAACATTGACATCTTGGGAATCAGCGAACTCAAATGGACAGGCATGGGCGAATTTAATTCAGGTGACTATCATATCTACTATTGTGGGCAAGAATCCCTTAGAAGAAATGGAGTAGCACTCATAGTCAAGAAAAGGGTGGGAAAAGCAGTACTGGGGTACAATCTTAAAAATGATAGAATGATCTCAGTACGAATCCAAGGCAAACCATTCAGCATCACAGTAATTCAAGTCTATGCCCCAACCACTGAGGCTGAAGAAGCTGAGGTTGATCGGTTCTATGAAGACCTACAACACCTTCTAGAACTAACACCAAAAAAAGATGTCCTCTTCATCATAGGGGATTGGAATGCTAAAGTAGGAAGTCAAGAAATCACCGGGATAACAGGAAGGCATGGCCTTGGTGTACAAAATGAAGCAGGACAAAAGCTAATAGAGTTTTGCCAAGAGAACATGCTGATCATAGCAAACACTCTTTTCCAACAGCACAAGAGGCGACTCTACACATGGACATCACCAGATGGTCAATATCGAAATCAGATTGATTATGTCCTTTGCAGCCAAAGATGGAGAAGCTCCATACAGTCAGTAAAAACAAGACCTGGAGCTGACTGTGGCTCAGATCATGAGCTGCTTCTTGCAAAATTTCGGCTGAAATTGAAGAACGTCGGGAAAACCACTAAACCGTTCAGGTATGACCTAAATCATATCCCTGATGAATATACAGTGGAGGTGAGGAATAGATTTCAGGGATTAGACCTGATAGACAGAGTGCCTGAGGAACTATGGACGGAGGTCTGTAACATTGTTCAGGAGGCAGCAACGAAATCCATCCCAAAGAAAAAGAAATGCAAGAAAGCAAAGTGGCTGTCTGATGAGGCTTTACAAGTAGCTGAGGAAAGAAGGGAAGCAAAAAGCAAGGGAGAAAGGGGAAGATATACCCAACTGAATGCAGAGTTCCAGAGAATAGCAAGGAGAGACAAGAAGGCCTTCTTAAATGAACAATGCAAAGAAATCGAGGAAAACAACAGAATGGGAAAGACTAGAGATCTCTTCAAGAAAATTGGAGATCTCAAGGGAACGTTTTGTGCAAAGACGGGCATGATAAAGGACAAAGAAGGCAGGGACCTAACAGAAGCAGATGAGATTAAGAAGAGGTGGCAAGAATACACAGAAGAACTATACAGGAAAGATCTGAATGTCCCTGATAGCCATGATAGTGCGCTCACTGAACTTGAGCCGGACATCCTCGAGAGTGAAGTCAAGTGGGCCTTAGGAAGCATTAGTAACAACAAAGCTAGCGGAGATGACAGTATTCCAGCCGAGCTATTTAAAATCCTAAAAGATGATGCTGTTAAAGTGCTGCATTCAATATGCCAACAAATCTGGAACACTCAACAGTGGCCACAAGACTGGAAAAGGTCAGTTTACATTCCAATTCCAAAGAAGGGCAACGCCAAAGAGTGTTCAAACTACCGCACCATTGCGCTCATTTCACATGCCAGCAAGGTGATGCTCAAAATCCTACAAGCTAGGCTTCAGCAGTATGCGAACCGAGAACTACCGGAAGTACAAGCTGGGTTTCGAAGAGGCAGAGGAACTAGAGATCAAATCGCCAACATTCGCTGCATCATGGAGAAAGCAAGAGAATTCCAGAAAAACGTCTATTTCTGCTTCATTGACTACGCTAAAGCCTTTGATTGTGTGGATCACAACAAACTGTAGCAAATTCTGAAAGTGATGGGAGTACCAGACCACCTTACCTGTCTCCTGAGAAACCTGTACGAGGGTCAAGAAGCAACAGTAAGAACCAGACATGGAACAACCGATTGGTTCAAAATTGGGAAAGGAGTACGACAAGGCTGCATATTGTCACCCTGCTTATTTAACTTATATGCAGAGTACATCATGAGAAATGCCGGGTTGGATGAATCAGAGGTCGGAATTAAGATTGCTGGGAGAATTATCAACAACCTCCGATATGCAGACGATACCACCCTAATGGCAGAAAGCGAAGAGGATCTCAAGAGCCTCTTGTTGAGGGTGAAAGAGGAGAGTGCAAAAGCTGGTTTGAAACTCAACATTAAAAAAACTAAGATCATGGCATCTGGCCCCATCACTTCCTGGCATATAGAAGGGGAAGAAATGGCAGCAGTGACAGATTTTACTTTCTTGGGCTCCAAGATCACCGCAGACGGTGACTGTAGCCATGAAATTAAAAGACGCTTGCTCCTTGGGAGGAAAGCTATGGCCAACCTAGACAGCATAGTAAGAAGCAGAGACATCACCTTGCCGACAAAGGTCCGTCTAATCAAAGCTATGGTTTTCCCAGTAGAAATGTATGGCTGTGAGAGCTGGACTATAAGGAAGGCTGAGCGCCGAAGAATTGATGCTTTCGAACTGTGGTGCTGGAGAAGACTCTTACGAGTGCCCTGGACTGCAAGGAGGTCAAATCAGTCCATCCTAAAGGAAATCAACCCTGAGTGCTCATTGGAAGGACAGATAATGAAGCTGAAGCTCCAATATTTTGGCCACCTAATGCGAAGAGAAAACTCCCTGGAAAAGACCCTGATGCTGGGAAAGACTGAAGGCAAAAGGAGAAGGGGACGGCAGAGGATGAGATGGCTAGATAGCATCACGGATGCAATGAATATGAACTTGAGCACGCTCCGGGAGAGAGCGCAGGACAGGAAGGCCTGGCGTGCTATGGTCCATGGGGTCACGAAGAGTCGGACACGACTGAACGACTGAACAACAAAGAAAGCTATATAAAAGAAACTATAATTGCCCTCAGAGCTTGAGATATCACAACAAAACTTGGTATGCATATTTACAAGAGAGATCTCTGCTTGAAGTTCAAACACCAGTTTGACCCCTGCATTCTTTTTAAAGGTAAGGAACAAAGCTTGAAGATACAGAATAATATAATATCTGAAGCAAACCCCTTCAAACATTGTACTATACTAGTTGAAGCCTACCGACTTCAATAGGACCAAATCTGCTTAAATCAGCATAAATCACTTAACTGGCTTGTCAGCTGGGTTCAAAATTGAATTTGCAGTTCTATGTGTCATTAGTATATCCTATATTGCAAAACTACTGTGGATTTTCTCTTTGGTTCTCTTTGGGCATACAGATTTGTTGTGAAAAAAGGAACTTTTTGCAGTTTCTCTTTAAGAGGTTTATATACTCCTTACACTTCCTATTTTAGCTCTTCGCAAGCAAGAAAAATCAGTAGCTGACCAACAGAAAAACAAGAGAAAGAGAGCCCATCAGCACAAATACCATGATGCAAAGAAGAAATCAGCAGATTACCACATCGCAACATTTTCTGAGTTGCAGGCTTATTCAGTACTTTAACCAGTTCGCAAGAGAGTCCTTCTTACTACTACAAATTATACTGACATCAGATAACTAACTAAAAAGAAACACATAAATCCGATATCTATATCAGTTCTAAGTTTCTTACAGGTGCACAAGTAGGTAGGACAAAAAAATCAGTTCTCTAATAAAATTTGTTTGCAGCTTTAAAAGCAAGCTTTTATCAATCTTTCATTAAAGGTGATCTTTTATCAGGTAGCACCAGAACATAAATGAGCATACAAAAGGTTTCATTTGTACCACATAACGGTGGTAAGCATTCTTCTCTGTGCTAAGCAACTGACAACTAAAGGAAAATGTCTTTCCCAAGCTACTTTTACTTCTAGTTGTACGAAGTGAATGACAAGAACTTAGAATTGTAACATCTGAAAGCTGCAATACTAGGCATTACCCTTGAGGATGTATTTATCAAGGTAATACTCATGTCCAATTGAGAGAAGTCTTTCATTTCGGGTGCTCAAGATGTCTTGAACTGGAATGAAAGTTTTATATAACACAACCTAAATTGTCATCTTGTGCTAAAGCAACTCAAAGCTTCCCCAAAATATTCTGATATTCATTTGGGTGGGGCCAAGAAGCAACTCTTCCCTTCTTTGCCTGCCCATATTACAGCTGATCAGCAGCAGGTTCAGGAAAAGGAAGGAAACCCCGGCCCCTTAATGTTTTTCAAGTTTATAATTAATTTTTTTTTTTAAGGAGGCAGGCAGTGGAGAGCTTCGCAGGGCACTGCTGGAGGTGCCTGCTGGCACCCTGACACTTATGGGATGCCTGCTGGGGACTCCTGGGGTTTAAGGAAGGGAGAATGTAACCCTACTGATCCACTTAGAACTCTCAGCAGCATTCTATACCATTGACCACGGTTATCATTCTGGGTCTCCTGGGGTGGGTCCTGAAGTCCAGTCTAGCATCACAATCTGCTACATGTCTAAACCAGCCTCATTCATGCCTTAGTCACATTCAGGTTAACCTTCTGCAATGTGTTTTTCAAGGAGCTGCCTTTGAAAAATGTTGTAAACTTCAGCTACTCAAATGCATCCACCAAAGTATTAAGAGGACTGCCTCATTCGGAGCATATAACTCTGGTATTATTCCATCTCCATTGGCTTACAGTTTGTTTCTGGGCCCAATAAAGAAGTGCTTAAAATCTCTAAACCATCTGGGGCTGTGATATTTTAAGAACCACTTCTACCCATACAAACCTACCAGAATACTCAAGTGAACATAAGAAGCCCTGCACTGTGTCTCCTTGCTGTCTGAGTGCAGTGGGGAGACAAAGGAGCTAGGATCTTTCAGTTGTGGTGCTGAGGTTATACGATGCCAGCTTTGTAAGTAAGTCCATAAAAGTTACTAGCCTTCTTAAAAATTTACTAGCCTACTTTTTCCTTATAAGAGTACTGGCAGACAGAACACCTCATCTGTCCTCTGACAAACCCTCTTGTGAGTAAAAAGCAGACTAGTAACACATTTTAGAGGCCTGCTTCCTGTGCTGTCCATATGAAGGGAACTTCCTGTCCTCCACAACCAACATAAAAATGCAGGTGGCTGCTGGAGAGAAGGATGGGGTTCTCCTTCCCTCTTTTTGGCAGCCCACTTTTGGCTAGATGCGGAGGAGACGAAGTGCCCTGCTCTATACCCAGCACAGAAACGGAGAGGGCTGCTAGAGGGAGCAACAGAGCATGCCGTCTTTCTTCCACCATCCACTTGCCTACATATCATTCCCTGTCACCTATGGCTTTGGAATTCCCTCCAGAGGGACAATCACCTGGCTCTGTCACTGTTCACCTTCCAGCTGACAGAGAAACTCTGATTATTCTGGACAGCTGAGTGTGGATAACTCAATTTCTAATCACCAATTTGCTGCTGCTGTTTGTTATTCTGGCCTTTGAGCTATGTTTTATGCCAGTTATAATTATAGCCTTTTTATTGTTTTAAGCAACCTTAGAAGTCTTTTAGGTGGAAAGGTGGGGGGACTAAATGTTTAAGTAAATAAAAAGGCATCTCAGCAGAACACTGCAACATGATCTGTTATGTGTAAACAAACATTTTCTTCTAGGAGGAAGTGCTAACAGCACCACATTAAAAAAACAAACAAGTTTTTAAGAATTCCCTTAAGTTCTTCTCCCCCATAATGAAAACAAATCATGGGCACAATAAAACAGGAAATTCTCCTCCATATACCCCAGTAAAATTAACAAGAAACGCACAACAGCAGATGCCCCAGCATGTTGTCAGAGATGAGAACTAAAAGGAGAAGAACAAATGTCAATTCCACAGTTCCGCATACAGATGCACAACATCTGTATGCGGAATTACTCAAAGCCAACATGGATTTGTCAAGAACAAACCCTGCCAGACGAATCTGATCTCATTTTTTGATGAAGTAACCTCCCTTGTGGACTGTGGGAATGCTGTAGACATAATATACCTCGACTTCAGCAAAGCTTTCGACAAAGTGCCCCATGATATCCTGATGAGAAAACTAGCTCAAAGTGGGCTAGATGAAACAACGATCCGGTAGATCGACTGTTGGCTACAGAATCGGACTCAGAGTGCTTATCAATGGGATCTTCTCAAACTGGGGAGAGGTAACAAGCAGGGTACCGCAGGGCTCAGTCCTGGGCCCAGTGCAATATTTTTTATTAATGACTTGAAGGAGGTGGTGCAGGGAATGCCGATCAAATTTGCAGATGACACAAAATTGGGTGGGACAGCTAATACTTTGGAAGACAGAAACAAAATTCAAAGTGATCTGGATAGACTGGAGCACTGGGCAGAAAACAACAGAATGACATTTAATAGGGATAATTGCCAAGTTCTGCACCTAGGAAAAAGAAACCAAAGGCACAGTTACAAGATGGGAGATACGTGGCTCAACAACACTACAAGCGAGAAGGATCTTGGAATTGTTGTCGATCACAAGCTGAATATGAGCCAACAATGTGATGTGGCTGCAAAAAAGGCAAATGCTATTTTGGGCTGCGTTAATAGAAGCATAGCTTCCAAAGCCCGGGAAGTACTAGTTCCCCTCTACTCAGCACTGGTTAGGCCTCATCTGGAGGACTGTGCCCAGTTCTGGGCACCACATTTTAAGAAGGATGCAGATAAATTGGAGAGGGTTCATAGGAGGGCAACAAAGATGATCAGGGGACTGGAAACAAAGCTCTATGAAGAGAGACTGAAAGAACTGGGCATGTTTAGCCTTGAGTAGAGAAGACTGAGGGGAGATAGGATAGCGCTCTTCAAGTACTTGAAAGGTTGTCACAGAGAGGAAGGCCAGGATCTCTTCTCGATCATCCCAGAGTGCAGGACACGGAATAATGGGCTCAAGTTACAGGAAGCCAGATTCCAGCTGAACATCAGGAAAAACTTCCTGACTGTTAGAGCAATACGACAATGGAACCAATTACCTAGGGAGGTGGTGGGCTCTCCCACACTGGAGGCGGGCTCTCCCACACTGGAGGCGTTCAAGATGAAGCTGGACAGCCATCTGTCGGGGTGCTCTGACTTGAATTCCTGCATTGAGCAGGGGGTTGGACTCGATGGCCTTGTAGGCCCCTTCCAACCCTACTATTCTATGATTCTATGATCTTATATAAGCTATATTCTCAGCTAGCCAAACTGGGTACATAAATGTTCACACCTAAGAAGAGGATATTTGGAGATGGTTTCCCTTTACTCATGCAAGTTTCACATGCAACTTGCATGCTCAGACACAGAAATACAAAAATAGATACTCCATGTGTATGACTTCCTCTCTTTTACTTCTGCTCACAAAATTCTGATCTAAGGACAGAGCAAATGAACAAATTCATGCACCGTGGAGAAAAAATCTGAGCAAAGAAAAAACTGAGGAAAGTAAAAACTACAGTGCACACTGGAAAAGCAGGAAAGGTTCCATTGACTCCTTCCTGATGGAGAATCTTCCTATCACTATCTGAATTTAACACAGTTGTGGTAGAAAAGCCATAGCCACTTGTGAGTAATTATAACAGAGTATAGCACACAAATATTAACAACATGGTTAAATCTATGCCAACAAACTTCTTGTTTCTATATTAGATTACAGAGTGAAAGCAACCATTACCTGCACCACATTCACCACACATCTGTTGACACATTACAAGAAGCACACTGCACCAGTGACACAGTAAATCTGTATCAACTTCCTATTGCCTTCTATGTACACTCTGTCTTACTGGTATTGTTTCAACTGCCAAACAAATGCTAAATAGCCTGGCACCTATATTATCATAAATACCAACTCCTTTCCTATGTCATCTTGCTGTGATATCTAGTCAGCTTAGGCCTAGTAATAAACTAATAAACCTACATTTGGGCTGTGCCACTTCAGAATGTAGGTGGATTCTGACATTACTGAATGCTCCATGAACCTTTACCTGCAGTCTGAAATGGTACAATCAAGAGTCAAGATACAGGTTTATGATCCCAGTGACACCTACAACTTAGGGTGACCACTTCATGGCACATCGCATGTTAAGTCGAAATGGCAAAGGAATGCAGAAGGTATCCCTAGCAATCACTGTCAGGAGTTGGTTTCTGTTCACACGCATTCAGAACTACATGCTGTATTATCTTTAGGGATGGGAAGCTAGGATATGCCAAACTCTCTTCAGTTCTGTTTAACAAGTGCTGTCTCTCTCACATCAGGTGAGGAGCTACTCTCAGAATCAACCGTGGCATCCTTATAGCAGGTTTTCTTCAGTCCCTTTTATATTCTCCCTAATTTCCACAAGGAAAGAGCTGACCACAAGGACCACTGTCCTAGAGCCTGGGCAACACCAGACCTCTGGCTCCTCCAGGGCCTAGGTCATGCTACATCTTGCTCTAGCTTTCCACAGCCACAGCTTAGTATTTAACAGTGCTAAACAGCCATGGATATGTGATGGGAAGTGACACAAGCACTGTTTCAGCAACTTTCCACCCAATATATGTTCAGTTATTAGTTATGTCATTTTGCATATTTAGGGCACAATCCTATGCATAGACAGAAAAAAAGTCCTACAACTCCCAGTATTTCCCCGCCAGCGCCCTTAGACATCTTTCCTCAAGGTACTGCTTTGGTAACAGAAACACCCATTTTCTCAGCGTTCAACTGCAGTACTCTGGACTGTTTAAGATGTTTGCTTCTTCAATATTTTACATTCCTTATAGTAGAAAGGTGAACAATAAACTTCATAAATAAAAAATATTCCTTGCAATCTGAAGTGCACAACTGTCTTAATAGCCAGTTAACATTTAAGACTAAAGTTCTTTGGCATCCAGACTGGTCAGTTAAAGTAAAACATTACCAGGGGATATTTAAATTCTAGTTTGTGTGCAGGTGTTAACGGTACTTCTCAGTTTAACATGTTTTCCATTTCAATTCCCTAATGACCACATGTAAAAACCGTGAGTCACAGTACCAAAAATATAGCAAACACAGAAAAGAGTAACAATTAAAGACTGAACCATTTAAAAATATTAACAGTGAAATTATTTCCTGTTCCATAGTTACTTAATGCCTTGGCCAGAAAATTATGTTCACTGCCTGAAAATCCAACTAGTTACCTGCAGCCTGCTCACAACCTAGTTATATCTGAGTGCTTTAATTTATTCCTGAGATTCAGGCAGCCTAAACCAGCTTAACATTCAAATATTTCACCTTCAAAAGACAGATTTCACAATTTTGCTATTTTAAAATTATATTAGGGCAGTGAAATGTGTGTCATAAAGAAAGTTGCACAGGTTTTGTTATACGTAAAAACCACACCATATTGTAAGAGTTCAAAATCCTTATTAGTATACCTTTAGGGAGCAATCCTATGGCCGCTAGACTGTGGCTAGCCACTTTCCAAACTTTTCATGTTGGTGACACACTTTTTAGACATGCATCATTTTGTGACACAGTAATTCAGTTTTACTAGCAAACCGGAGGTTAAACTAACCAGTTATAAGACATACGGACACATACATAAATTGTAATAACAAAATGTATGGGGATAGAACAAATCTCATGAAAACCTTTCATTTGTATTTTTAAAAATATATGATTTGTAAGATAATAATATACATTGTTGTCATTTATGAGTAACAGTATGTAAATATGTGGAAGAAAATGTGAAAAATAAACAAAATTAACTAAAGTATTTACAATACATATTAGGACACATAGGCCTAGGTAGGAGCTCAGCTGCAAAAACACATGAAGTAGAGAAGCAAAAGTCCAACAAAAATGTTGTAAATATATATGTCTCACTACAAGGCTATATTGCTGTAAATATTTGCAGTGCCTATGTCCAGAGTCCAGTTCCGGCACTCTCCGGTGGTACACTGCCGGTGGATGGTTAATCCACAATTACAGCAGAGTAAAAATAAAAATAAATGGCAGAAATCAAATTATAAGTGCCAGGTGGTGGGTGGCTTGCTGTTTCCCACATTGGGTTTGGGGGGGGGTAGCCTCCCTTCAGCCAGCAACAGGAGGGTTGACTGGGTGACAGCCTGCAGCTGCGCTCACCCAGGTGATTGTGAGCACGCCAATTCTGAGGCTTCTGGCCTCCGTTCCGACTGGCCAAGATGGCGGACGGCCCGCTTGGTGCAGTCAGGCGGCGTTTCCACCTGCGCACTACTCTGGCCTGGCCGCGCAGGAGCACGGTGCAGAAGTCTGCGAAGGGCGTGCTTGAAATCTCGCAGGGCTGGTGGCCGCTGCCACTTCTCCACGCTGGCGTCGGCCAAGCTCTGCTCCCAGGGTGGCGCCTCCCCTCCCTTCTCTTCGCCCCGCGCCTCTACCTCGCTTTATTGCTCCAACACCGCCAGTCACATGCGTCCTACGTCAAGACACCACATGATCCTAAAGCAGCTAAGCCTTAGCTGCTTTAACATTAGCTGCTTTAGGAAGTTCCGGGGGAGGGGCCAAGGGAAGCAAACGCGAGTAAGGGAGCTCCGCGGTGCCATTCCGCACAATTTTCTGCATTTTGCGCGACACACCTACACACTGCCACCGACACACTAATGTGTCGCGGCACACAGTTTGGAAAGCTCTGGTCTAGGCCATAGGATATCTTGTTTTCCGGGAACCGACCTCCCCCAACTTCCGTATTGCTCGGAGACAGCGTGGAACAGCCCTGTCCTCCGCAATCGCAACAGGAGCGCAGAGCAGCCAAAAAGGGGCCTGTCTGGGGGCCTTCCGGGGTGGGGAAGACGGAAATGCCTGTACAACACATCCAATGTGTCATACAGCAGCCTCCTCCCCTGCTCAGCCCTCCCATGGCTAGACAGCCGCAATCGGCTATCTAGCCGAAAATACAGGGCAGGAGGAGCACAGAGGGAACGATCCCCTCCATGCTTCTCCTGCCCTGCTTTGAATAGGCGGTCGCCTCCAAGTTCGGAGGCAGCCGCCTATCTTGATAGGATTGCGCCCTTATTAGATCAAACAAAAGATCACAAAAATGTGTAAGCTTTCAAGACTGCCAGATCTCTTTATCAGGCAAGATGTTACAAATAACAAAAATATGTGAGTGGGTAGGCTAGTAAATTCTCTGGGCTTATTTACAAGGTTGAGGGGTGGCATTTCTTCTAAATTAAGGGAGAAAAACGTATGATTTTATGTATGCAGTGTAGAGCATAGGTTACTCCACACTGTAAATAATCATAGTCTCAGGTTATGGAAGGCCAATAACATACTAACTCAGGGTGCAATCCTATGCATGTTTAGACAAAAAAAAGTCCTACAACTCCCAACATGACCCAGCCATGCTGGGAGTTGCAGGCCTTTAAAAAAAAAATAAAAAAAATCTAAATATGTATAGGATTGCACCCTTAACTGTTTTTAGTGGTTAGAAACCTCAATACGGTGCAAGCATCAGGAAAAGCTCCTGCACACATTGTTTCCATAACACTTCTAAGCGTGCAGATGTGCTCTCCCAGTTGTTATATCACCTTCCCCACAACCCTGTGCCCTGTTCAGTAGTTAATCATCTTATTGAGACTGAAACCACGACAACAGTCGAGGGCCCACACCTGAAGAGAACGACTTGACCCCAGAGCCTCATTCTTCGCTCCAACTCCCGGTATTCCTACGCGCACCCAGAGGAGCTCTTAGTGCGAATGAATTAGGAAGGGCGAGGCTGGATTTCTACTCCTCTGAACTTTTACTCCTGCGCCTCCTCTGAAGGAAGTTTGGATCGAAACAAG
Source organism: Heloderma suspectum (assembly GCF_057233095.1). Taxonomy (NCBI): domain Eukaryota; kingdom Metazoa; phylum Chordata; class Lepidosauria; order Squamata; family Helodermatidae; genus Heloderma; species Heloderma suspectum. Next base: position 121,066,446 of record NC_139460.1, on the reverse strand, counting down.
GCCCGCCCGAAGCCAAAGCAGGTTCCTCGCCCTTCCCCTTTAGGCCACACAGTGGAGAAAACAAGCTTTCGGTGGGTTTTGCGCCCCCACCCCCGAGCCTGGCATTGTTGCAGAAAGGAAAGGAGCAGCAGCTTAGCAGGGGATAGCCGCGTCTCCTCTGAGGGCAGACGTGAGAGAGGAGGAGGAAAAGGAGGGGCGGCACACGCACGGGGAAGTTTCTCTCACCCACCTTCGTAGCGAGGAGACCAGCGGCTTTCCTCCCCTTTCGGCCACCCAGGAGGGCAACTAGCCCCGGGGGCTCAGCTCCCCCAGGCTTCACCCCGGCCCCGCCGGCGCAGAGGCGAGGGGGTGCTGCTCCCTTGGCGGGTTGCTCTCGCCCGGGCCGCTTTTCCTTTCCCAGGGCCGCACGGAGCGGGGAGTTTCCTGCCTGAGTCACTCAAACAGGGAAACCGGGCCAGGAAACACCCTTCCTCCCGCTCCCGCTCCAGCTCCGCCCCCGTCCCGTCCCAAACCCTCGTCCTTCCCTCTCGACGGCAGCCCGCCGGCCGGCCCCCCGAGCAGCCTCCGGCTCCTCCTCCCCCCGAGACAGCGAGCTGCCTCCCATCTCCACCCAACAGTTTGTGGCGACAGGAAGCTGAAGACGGCAACAGCTCGCTCGTCCCTCAACGAAGTTACGTTCTCCAGACCGTACATGTTGTTGTTGTTGTTGTTCAGTCGTTCAGTCGTGTCCGACTCTTCGTGACCCCATGGACCATAGCACGCCAGGCCTTCCTGTCCTGCGCTCTCTCCCGGAGCGTGCTCAAGTTCGTATTCATTGCATCGGTGATGCTATCTAGCCATCTCATCCTCTGCCGTCCCCTTCTCCTTTTGCCTTCAGTCTTTCCCAGCATCAGGGTCTTTTCCAGGGAGTTTTCTCTTCGCATTAGGTGGCCAAAATATTGGAGCTTCAGCTTCATTATCTGTCCTTCCAAAAAGCAGTCAGGGTTGATTTCCTTTAGGATGGACTGATCTGACCTCCTTGCAGTCCAGGGGACTCGTAAGAGTCTTCTCCAGCACCACAGTTCGAAAGCATCAATTCTTTGGCGCTCAGCCTTCCTTATAGTCCAGCTCTCACAGCCATACATTACTACTGGGAAAACCATAGCTTTGATTAGACGGACCTTTGTCGGCAAGGTGATGTCTCTGCTTCTTACTATGCTGTCTAGGTTTGCCATAGCTTTCCTCCCAAGGAGCAAGCGTCTTTTAATTTCATGGCTACAGTCACCGTCTGCGGTGATCTTGGAGCCCAAGAAAGTAAAATCTGTCACTGCTTCCATTTCTTCCCCTTCCATATGCCAGGAAGTGATGGGGCCAGATGCCATGAGCTTCGCTTTTTTAATGTTGAGTTTCAAACCAGCTTTTGCACTCTCCTCTTTCACCCTCAACAAGAGGCTCTTGAGATCCTCTTCGCTTTCTGCCATTAGGGTGGTATCGTCTGCATATCGGAGGTTGTTGATAATTCTCCCAGCAATCTTAATTCCGATCTCTGATTCATCCAACCCGGCATTTCTCATGATGTACTCTGCATATAAGTTAAATAAGCAGGGTGACAATATGCAGCCTTGTCGTACTCCTTTCCCAATTTTGAACCAATCGGTTGTTCCATCTCTGGTTCTTACTGTTGCTTCTTGACCCTCGTACAGGTTTCTCAGGAGACAGGTAAGGTGGTCTGGTACTCCCATCACTTTAAGAATTTGCCACAGTTTGTTGTGATCCACACAATCAAAGGCTTTAGCTTAGTCAATGAAGCAGAAATAGACGTTTTTCTGGAATTCTCTTGCTTTCTCCATGATGCAGCGAATGTTGGCGATTTGATCTCTAGTTCCTCTGCCTCTTCGAAACCCAGCATGTACTTCCGGTAGTTCTCGGTTCGCATACTGCTGAAGCCTAGCTTGTAGGATTTTGAGCATCACCTTGCTGGCATGTGAAATGAGCGCAATTGTGCGGTAGTTTGAACACTCTTTGGCGTTGCCCTTCTTTGGAATTGGAATGTAAACTGACCTTTTCCAGTCTTGTGGCCACTGTTGAGTGTTCCAGATTTGTTGGCATATTGAATGCAGCACTTTAACAGCATCATCTTTTAGGATTTTAAATAGCTCGGCTGGAATACTGTCATCTCCGCTAGCTTTGTTGTTACTAATGCTTCCTAAGGCCCACTTGACTTCACTCTCTAGGATGTCCGGCTCAAGTTCAGTGACCGCACTATCATGGCTATCAGGGACATTCAAATCTTTCCTGTATAGTTCTTCTGTGTATTCTTGCCACCTCTTCTTAATCTCATCTGCTTCTGTTAGGTCCCTGCCTTCTTTGTCCTTTATCATGCCCGTCTTTGCACAAAACGTTCCCTTGAGATCTCCAATTTTCTTGAAGAGATCTCTAGTCTTTCCCATTCTGTTGTTTTCCTCGATTTCTTTGCATTGTTCATTTAAGAAGGCCTTCTTGTCTCTCCTTGCTATACTCTGGAACTCTGCATTCAGTTGGGTATATCTTCCCCTTTCTCCCTTGCTTTTCGCTTCCCTTCTTTCGTGAGCTACTTGTAAAGCCTCATTAGACAGCCACTTGGCTTTCTTGCATTTCTTTTTCTTTGGGACGGATTTCGTTGCTGCCTCCTGAACAATGTTACGGACCTCCGTCCATAGTTCCTCAGGCACTCTGTCTATCAGGTCTAATCCCTGAAATCTATTCCTTACCTCCACTGTATATTCATCAGGGATATGATTTAGGTCATACCTGAATGGTTTAGTGGCTTTCCCTACGTTCTTCAATTTAAGCCGAAATTTTGCAAGAAGCAGCTCATGATCTGAGCCACAGTCAGCTCCAGGTCTTGTTTTTACTGACTGTATGGAGCTTCTCCATCTTTGGCTGCAAAGGACATAATCAATCTGATTTCGATATTGACCATCTGGTGACGTCCATGTGTAGAGTCGCCTCTTGTGCTGTTGGAAAAGAGTGTTTGCTATGATCAGCATGTTCTCTTGGCAAAACTCTATTAGCTTTTGTCCTGCTTCATTTTGTACACCAAGGCCATGCCTGCCTGTTATCCCGGTGATTTCTTGACTTCCTACTTTAGCATTCCAATCCCCTATGATGAAGAGGACATCTTTTTTTGGTGTTAGTTCTAGAAGGTGTTGTAGGTCTTCATAGAACCGATCAACCTCAGCTTCTTCGGCCTCAGTGGTTGGGGCATAGACTTGAATTACTGTGATGTTGAATGGTTTGCCTTGGATTCGTACTGAGATCATTCTATCATTTTTAAGATTGTACCCCAGTACTGCTTTTCCCACCCTTTTGTTGACTATGAGTGCTACTCCATTTCTTCTAAGGGATTCTTGCCCACAATAGTAGATATGATGGTCACCTGAATTAAATTCGCCCATGCCTGTCCATTTGAGTTCGCTGACTCCCAAGATGTCGATGTTCAATCTTGCCATCTCATGTTTGACCACCTCCAGCTTACCTTGATTCATTGATCTGACATTCCAGGTTCATAAACAATATTGTTCTTTACAGCATCGGATTTTCTTTTCACCGCCAGACACATCCACAGCTGAGTGTCCTTTCGGGTTTGGCCCAGCCGCTTCACTCTTTCTGGCGCTACTTGGAAATACCCTCTGCTCTTCCCCAGTAGCATATTGGACACCTTGCGACCTGAGGGTCTCATCTTCCGGCGTCATCTCTTTTAGCCTTGTGATACGTTCCATGGGGTTTTCTTGGCAAGAATACTGGAGTGGGTTGCCATTTCCTTCTCCAGTGGACCACATTTTGTCAGAACTCTCTGCCATGACCTGTCCGTCTTGGGTGGCCCTGCACGGCATAGCTTATGGCTTCACTGAGTTACGCAAGCCCCTTCGCCACAACGAGGCAGTGATCCATGAAGGGGACCGTACATGTACGGCCGTACTAATATATTATGTACATTATAAAACATACACAAAAATATAAATTAAAAAAGGATGAGATAAGGATGAAATAAACAAAAAAAATTAATAGTTTTTATTTCATTAACAAAAAGACTTTTTGCTCTCACTAAAAAATCGTCCATTTTGTGAGGGTTAGTTTAGTTAATACTAGATAATGTTGTTGTTCAGTCGTTCAGTCGTGTCCGACTCTTCGTGACCCCGTGGACCATAGCACGCCAGGCCTTCCTGTCCTGCGCTCTCTCCCGGAGCGTGCTCAAGTCCATATCCATTGCATCGGTGATGCTATCCAGCCATCTCATCCTCTGCCGTCCCCTTCTCCTTTTGCCTTCAGTCTTTCCCAGCATCAGGGTCTTTTCCAGGGAGTTTTCTCTTCGCATCAGGTGGCCAAAATATTTGAGCTTCAGCTTCAGGATCTGTCCTTCCAATGAGCACTCAGAGTTGATTTCCTTTAGGATGGACTGATTTGACCTCCTTGCAGTCCAGGGGACTCGTAAGAGTCTTCTCCAGCACCACAGTTCGAAAGCATCAATTCTTCCGGCGCTCAGCCTTCCTTATAGTCCAGCTCTCACAACCATAAGTTACTACTGGGAAAATACAATCCGTACATCTGCTTAACTGGGCACATGTAGTCGAATGGGGTTGATGACAACAAATAAAAATTGCCTTAAAAAATAATCCCATTTTAAACCTGAGTGAACTTATTTTTTATTTAATATATTTATATCCCATCTTTTAGGGCATAATACTCACAAGGCATGAACTTGAGCACACTCCAGGAGAGAGCGAGAGAGCAGAGGACAGGAAGGCCTGGCATGCTATGGTCTATGGGGTCACGAAGAGTCAGACACGACTTAACGACTGAACAACAACGCTCACAAGGCAGCTTACAACAATTAATAAATACAACATATCAGACCATAACGCTTTAAAAATAGTTCTAAGTTCTGAAATGCACACAAGGTTTTCAAAAATCTAAGCAAGCCTACTCCCTTCTTTCTCTAGAATTTGGCATTAGAATTACACATGAGCAATTATGGTGAACATGTACCTGTCAGGTGGCTATAGACCTGCATCCATAAGAAATAGTTTCTTTATGTAAAGCTTCCTTTATAATTTGTTCCGTCATGCCTCATTCAAATCAAATAACATACAACTTCAGATTAAGCCAAATTTTTACACAGGATAGAATTCATGAAAATCGGGCTTAGGCAAATAGGGGTGCTACCAGACAAGACTTTTATTGCGCCATTGTCCTGCTCCATTCCTGGTAGTTTAAGGAGAGTTCAGATGTCAGCGCCTTCTACTTGTGACCCTCCCATGTTTTCTTACAGCTTCTTCCATCTTTTCCCTTAATGTAGGAAATCCATTAAGGAAAAAAAGATGGAATAGTTGCACAATGCCTTCTGATTATTAGTGTTAGGACCTGTCTGTCTGGAAGCACCCTAGGAGTGGAATACAAGTGGAATCCTCAGTCACCTGCTGTGATGATTTTGCTAAGTTTTTTGAGAAGAAAGTCACTCAGATCCTGATGCTGCAGTGGTGGCAGTGTCTGGTGAGGTGTCCAGATCACTGCTTATTCACATTTCTTGGGATCAGTTTCAGTTGTTGCGACCTGAGGAAGCAGACAAGACACTTGAATCAGTCCGCCCCACTACATGTAGGGTTGTCCCTTGCCCATCTTGGCTGATAAAGTCTAGCAGAGGAGGACTGGCTGACTGAATCTAGGGGCTAATGAATGCCTTGTTATGTTAGGGTATGGTGCCTGCTGCCTTGAAGGAGGTGGTAGTGTGGCCTTTCCAAAAGAGGACCTCCCTGGGCCCAGAGGTATGAGAATTACTACGCAGTTGCTAATATCTCCTTTGGGGGGAAAGCGGCCTGTCAGGTTCAGTTGTTCTTGGTGGAAACATTGTCTATAGACCCATTCCAGTCTGATTATAGGCTGAGGTTTGGGACCAAAACAGCCTTGATTGTCCTGACAGATGACCTGCTCCAGGGAAGAGACAAAGCGTGTGACCTTGTTGATCCTTCTGGATCTCTTGGCAGCTTTTTATACCGTCAGCCATGGCATCTTATTGGGCTGGGGCTGTGAGGTGAGAGTTGGACACATGGTGTTTCCACGGTTTTGCTCCTACCTACATGGTTGGTTCCAGGGGGGGTGGCACTGGGTGACTTTTGTTCAGCCCCATGCCTATTAAACTGTAGGGTGCCGTAGGGTTGCATTCCAGCTCTCCATCCTGTTTAACATCTATATGAAGCCACTATGTGAAGTAACCAGGGGTTTTTGAGTTGATGCTATCGATATGCGGATGATACCCCGCTCTATTTCTCCCTATTGTCAGAGACAGGTTTGGCACTGCAGGTACTAGAATGACATCTGAATGCTGTAATGGGCTGGATGAGGGCCATTAAACTAAAGCTGAATCCTGACACAATGGAGGCTCTGTGGACTAGAAGTTCCCAGGTCTATGAATTGTGTAAGTGACCTGCCCTGGACTCCCCCTGAAGCAGGTATGTAGCCTAGGAGTATTCCTAGATTAATCTTTGTCACTGGAAGTTCTCAGTGGCCTGGAGTGCTTCTGGCCAGCTTCAGTTGGTCCCCCAGCTATGACCCTTTGTGGACAGGGGTAACTTGGCCACAGTAGCTCATGCACCGGTAACTTCATGTCTAGATTACTACAATGCACTTGCAGGTCTGTCCTTGAGGACATGGAAGCTGCAGCTAGTAGAGAATGCAACAGCTAGGTTGCTGACAGGAAAATCATGTAAGAACCATATAACATTGGTTCTAAAGGAACTGCATTAGCTGCCAATATGCTTCTAGTCTGAGCACAAAGTGTTAGTGATGACATTTAAAGTCCTAAATGTTTTGGGACCTCAACATTTCAGGAAGTGTCTCTCCCTATATATATCTGGCCAAGTATTAGGATCTGCTTAGGGGGCTTTTTTCTGCATCCCACCACTGGTAACTGTACATTATGCAAAGATAGACGAGGGCCTTCGGCTGTGGTGCCCCAGTTATGAAATGCTCTCTTCCCAGAGGCCCAATTGGTACTGAGGTCAATTTCACTTTGGCACCTATTTACACAAACGTTGGGGGTTTATTGACTACAATGTAGTTCAGATTGATTTGCTTGGGTTATTAATGTTGATTTTATGCTGATAACGCTTGTGATGTATTGCTGATTAACATCAACCATAAAACAAATTGAGATCCATCAATATAGGGAAAGTCAGAAATATTTAAATAAAAATAGACATTAGGAATCAGTTGCATACATGATAAATGTTTTAAATCATAAACTGTATCCTATTAAAGGGAAAATTTTTAAAGTACGAGACTGGTGAATTTTATATTACTGAGAATTTGGCCAGTTGTGAAATCATTTTTTTTTCTAAAAGATGAGTGTTTTGGCACTGTTCTGTATATTTCTCCTCTCCAAAATGCGAGACTAGTTTTTGCATATTCACATTCTGAAGCAGCCAGTAAAGACTAATAATTTGCTTGCATGCCTAATGCAAGGTGCTAGTATTCGCTTTCAAAACACGACAGGCTTTGTGTCAGGGAATGTCTCCTGTAAAATAACCCCACCCCAGGATTTTAAATATTCTGAGGTAATCTTTCTGTTTTAGGTAGGAGTTACATTGGTCTCTCTAGGTGCAGCGCCTTCAGTGTGACAGAGCAGTTGTACTAGACGTCTCCTTTAAAAGAGGTAGGTTTAAGGAGCAATCCTATGTCCTAACATAGGAGTGTATGGTTTCTGGGCTCCAACTTTGAAGCCCAGAAACCACGGTCCCCTCCCCCTCGTATCCAGTGCAGTTCTGGCTACATCACTGCACTCATTCCCGGGCGCAGGGCAGGGAGGAGATTGGGGTAGAGGGCCATACAACATTTCTTATGGCAGCCCCAGCATCCTTCCCTCCCCCTTTGAAGCGCCGCTGGTAGACTGGTGAAATTGCCCATCTTGCAGAAACGCAGGGTGCCTGGAGAATGGAAGCAAAGATCCACCCTGCACTGGATATTCGGCAGCCTCCAAGTTCAGAGCCTGCCAACCATCTTCATAGGATTGCACCCTTAGCTGCCTCCTTGTTCTTGTTCTAAAGACAATTTAAGTCTTTCCTCAACAAGCGCTCTGATTCTTGATGCTGCTCATTCCTTGTTTGTTATACTGATCATGCTGTTTACTGGGGTTATTTGATTGGTTTCTCAACTGATTTATTTCTATGACATGTTTTTATGACTTTGAAGTCTTCTGAATAGCAGTATAACATTTTGTACATAAACAAAGTAAGTGCATAACTACGTTAGCACTGGTGCTTACTAGAATGGGTAGGTTTTTGTTCTCAAATACATCAAGAAGTACAATACCAAACAATTTTCTTTATTAAAGCAACAACTAGCCAGCCAAAGAATTAACCAAATTGCCACAAACGGATATATGTGCTCAGTACCAGGCTTTGTAGCTCAGTATCTTATAAAAGAAGTAGGAGCTACAGGAGCTGCTTCTCTGACAATATAGTTATCGTCACATGTAGGTTAAATAACACAATCTTCCTCAACCTTTATTAGACATTTCTCATGCAGTTCCTACCAGAATCAAACAACTGATATCACATTTCCTAATAGGTAAAAATACAATAGAAATACATTTGTAGCATAGGGAAGGAGCTCTTACCTTTACATATTATATAAACAGGTAATACAAACACAGAACATCCTGCTACACAGATAGTCATGATAGCAATTAAGATTACAAAACTTAAATTGTCAAAGCTGTCAAGGCATAAAGTACTTTAACTATACCAATTATCATTCATTTCCATGGAAATTACAATTCAGTAAAATAGTACCACTTGTCATAGTAGTACAGCTGTGGAAGTTTCCAATCAACTGAAATGTAATTACATCTTAGAGAATGGGAAAATGAACTCAGTCCAATGTTTCTTGATAATACATTACTGTCACTGCATTTATGGATAGCTGCCAAGTTCTGCACAGGAGCCAAGTTAATGGAAATTTTAAAAGTTTGTTTTGCAGCATTCATTTTAGTATCTGCTTGTTCCTCACAGAGGAAAAGACAGACATGATCTGGTCAGATTAACATTTAGTAATATACAAAACGACATATAAATAATTGCATTAATAAATATTTTATTTACAAGCAAAAGGTTTTACAGTTTCAAGCACATGCATCTGTACATTTATCCACAGATATTTAAATTCTAGACTGCAGTCCTTTGACGATTCAAAACACAACCCCAAAAGATATTTCAAGTAAGCGATATTTCAAGTTAGTTCAGTACTGAATTTACACTATGTTGGAAAGAAGAAGTTGCAAGAGTTTGAGTAGTTTCAGGCAATTCTGTATTTTGCTAGCTTTGTTCCATTCCAGCCATGAGTGATAAAGCTAAAGACTCCACTGTGAACCAAAACACAAAGTATAATACTTTAACGTCTGGCATTTGTATTTGTTAGTCTTTAAGATCAAAACGAGAAAATAATTTGTTGTACAAGATATGGCACAACTGGGTGAGACTATTATACCATTTTAAAAATTAGTTTTTAAGTTACATATATTTCTAACAGGATGCTTATTAATATACACCAGTGCTCTCCACTATATAGGATATAATAACCTGCTAGTAACTGGTATTGTACCCAAAAATTATTTTAGACTGAAAGCATTATGAAAGCAGTACAACATAAATCTGAAATCTTTGATGTGGAACAGTATATAAATATTGACATTTAAATAAATAAATAAATAAACTTCACAAGAAGTGCCTAGACATAGAAAAAAAATAATTTGATGTTCATTTTCTGAATACTCACAATGTGGGAAAGAGCCTCTACAGACTGCTTTGTTCAGTACTGTCACAAGGAACATGTGGCAGTTTTTAAAATCTGATTCCATCTTGGTTATGGATTCCATCCTAAGGATAATTTAGGCAGATAGCACAGATAAAAATCAAATTGTACTGAAAAAATAAAATAATTCCTTTCTAAGGGAAGGACAGGAATAGTTTCTGGTATTAGAAGGTCTGGGATAGTAAACATTTTAGCTGTAAATAAATCAGTACCTAGCAAACTGAAACTTTTCTTCAGCTACAGCCTCAATACTCTTAATTTGCGACATATTTAAGGCTTTCACATATGGCAAGTTGTATACTGAAGACTTGGTGGGCCAGTTCAGTCACATTCAATCAGTCGCCATCTTTCCCACCATCACACATTTGCCAATAATGTGTGCATGATGCATACATTCCAAGACGCATGATCATTACCATTTAGTTTTGGCAATTACTGGATCTTACAGTATCCACACATAATAACAAATTCACAGAGATAGTAGACCTGGGCCACAATCCTATTGTTGCACTGTACGTTCAGTTTGTTTTACATAGTTTGACACATATATCCACTAATGAAGTGAGCATAGTATCACAGCAATGACCACTTGTTGCCAGACTCAGGTTGAAACTAGATGTGAATAGAAAGGTACTTGTTTGGCGGGTGGTGGTGGAAGGGAATACAGTTTCTGCTATCTTCCCCCTCCACCAGCAGTGCATCATGTTATTTCCCATATTATTCCTGGGAGCTGCAGCACAGAGGAAGAGGGGGGAAAGCCCTGTACTGCAAGTGGAATACAACTCGCAGTTGTCTGGATCTAAACCACGATATTATAGCTTATTCTAAAGGAAGTATATTAATGCTCAGAGAAGACTATCCAGCTAGCAAGATGTTGGACAACAGAAGGATATAAGGGTCTTCACAATGCAACTGTTTTATCCATTTTTAAGATACCTATGTATTTCCACAAGACCAGACTAGGAGTTGTATCCAATGTTAGTCTAACTTAAGTCCCATTCATTTCAATGTGTCTGCTCTAAGTAAGACTAACATTGGATATAACCCTAAATGATTGTCCGATAAACCCATAATTCTCACAAAGCAAAAACATTTCAAAACAAAATTACAGCATGTCCAAGATTTGCCAATAGCAATAGTAAAAAAAGAATAATGATTCAGACAATATTGATCATATTTGGTACTTGCACCAGAAGGAAAAGGGGCACAATAACACAATTCTTTTGTTGTCGTTGACCAACTACCACTTCTGATTTATTATTTTAATGTACAATTTCCAACCTTATCTTTAAAGAACATGCTGATTATGCAGCCAACATGTGCCCAGAGCTGATAAGATCCACCTTACGAGAATTTCATTCTTGCTTAGATAATTAGTGTTTCACCTGCTCCACTGCATCCTAATCATTATACTTCGTGCAAAGGATAAATAAATGTTAGTAAAAGGCCTCATGCTGTAAAATGGCGATACAAATGATTCTACATATGCTTACTTCCAAGCTCCCAAACCGGCTTGCCAACGGTCTGCAAACATTAGTACTAGGTTCAGCACTTTCATTATAGCTTCTTTCACAAAACTAACCTGGAAATGACATTTAAGAAGAAGCAACTGAGTCAGTTTTATTTTGAGGCTCAAGGTAGTGCATTTTCCCTCATGTGTATTCCCTTTTCCAGCTACCCTAACAGTAACAGTAACTGAAAAACAGTTCCTCCTGGTCTCTCAACAGTTTCCAGTGCTTCTCCTTAAACAGGAATGTCAAACATAAAGCCCAGGAATATTATCAAGCCCTTTGGGTACTCTCTTCAGATTCCATATAAATGGATTCTACTAAGCTATAAGCTATTCAGCTTATGCTGTAAGGTATTCAGACTAGGAAGTCAATGCCCTTCACAGGACAAATGTGCTAACTCATCAAGAGTTCCTATTGCATGGCACAGTGGCTATCTTCTAAAATGAGATGCCATGACTCATACCTGGCTAAAAACTGTGTGTACACCAAAACATATAATATCCACAATCCAACAAAGACACATTGAAGCCTACTGATTTCAATGGCCCAGCACAATAGTTCTCCGTGCTGTACTGTGGCAAATATATTTTTTGTTATCCAATTCATATTACAAATGTTTAGCTAGACTATTCACCAAAACCAAAGGAACAATTCCTAATTTTTCCAAGTGTGTAACTGAGATGGCAATGATGTAAAACTGACATTTCTAAATCCTAGTCATCTAGGATTCTAAATCCTAGTAATCCTAAATCCTATATCCTAGTCATCTGCTGGACAGGAATTTTGACACTCCAGACAATCTGAGTTCAGTATCCAGATTCTGAATGAAAACAGATGCAGCACATACATGGCAAGAAAATGTGGATCTGTCAAGGAACCAGATAGATGCACCCCTGAAACTAGAGTGGGCCGAGAGTTGCACATGGGCACTATTTTCATGAGCCAGGAAATCTCTTTGGCCGCATGAAAGCAGAACATAAGCGCCCAGTGAGAGCCAGTGTGGTGTAGTGGCAAGAGTGTTGGACTAGGAGCTGGGAGATCTGGGTTCTAGTCCCCACTCAGCCCACTTCATGGAAGCTCACTGGGTGACTTTGGGCCAGTCACAGACTCTCAGCCCAACCCACCTCACAGGGTTGTTGTTGTGAGGATAAAATGGAGAGGAGGAGGAGAATGTAAGCCGCCTTGGGTTCCTTGCAAGAGGAAAAAAGGCGGGGTATAAATGCAATCAATCAATCAGTCAGCCAGGGATGGGAGATTGGATGGCTAAAGAGAAGCAGATGTACCATCACCTGTTTCCCTTCAGCTTAGCACAAGCCCCACAGTGTAAGCTCATCTCCCAGGCTTTGGCCCTAAAAGCTACTGAAGCATCTCCAGCATAAGAGCCCCTCTTTTCAAGCCAGTAAGAACACAGCTCAAGCACAATAGCTGTGGCAGGTCTACTGAACTCTGCTCCATGGAACTGACTCTGGGACTGTCCCTGCTCAAACCAGAAAGTGCACAGTTCAAGCAGAGCAGTTAGTCTTCCTGGGCTCAGCTGCTAGTTAAGCCTTTCAACAATAGGTATAAACAGAGAGTGTGGTAAGTGAAGAAGGGAATCGCCTTCTCTTGGCCCCAAGCCCCCTTGCCCCATCATTTCTTTGTAGTACCCATTTATTATTATTTTGGATGAAAGTCTCAAGTACCAAATACTAATTCCATGGTAAAAGTACATGAATGACCTAATTTGTACCAATTGTAAATTGCAAAACCATTTCATACAGTCTCCATCTTCTATCCATTAGAAGAGGATGACACCCAGTATTACATTTGAACAATTTTATAACTAAATCTTATCACTGTTTTGACACTGTTATTTTGGGAGTTTTTTTGATCATTTACATAAACATTCTAACAGGCACAGACATAAATTTTCCAGTAGGAAGACAGCAAAAACAGTATGAGGACATGTTCTAGTCTTCAAATTCCATTTTAAAAAGCATTATACGTATATGGCTTTAGAAATAGTTATTTTAATTTATCCAAACAGTTTAAATAAAGTGATAGACAATCTATTCTATAGCATTTATATATTAAGTAAAAATCTGTAAACACATTGGCAAGTATTACAGATATTTGCCTTATAAGCTAAATATTACCAAAGAAGTGGTACTTGATATACCTTTTCTCTTAGCAGACAACGATCATGAATTGTAGAAAGGTATCTATAATGAATTTTAATCAGTTGATCTAAATCTTTTGCTTCTTCTACTTGATGCTGAAACTCCAAACCTGTACTATGAAGAATCTTTTAAAAGTTGACAAAACATACAATGATCAAACTTTTAAAGCATTTAAATGTCCTCTCTTCTCTACGCTTCCATGAAAAATCTTTATCTCTAATGTTTCTCCAGGGGCCAGTCTTTAAGGGGCCACAAGACACTGTTGTTTCTGCTGCAACGGACTAACACAGCTACTCCTCTAGAAACAACTATTTATCATCATTTGATATCCAGCCGCAGCCCTCAGTCAATTTATTTATTTATTTCATTTATTAATCGCCCATCTGGCTGGTCACCCAGCCACTCTGGGCAATATATAACAATAAAACAGTTTAAAACAATAAAATTCTGCATTAAAAACATCACATTTCTAAAAATACCCTAACCCACCCCAAATGCCTGCCTGAACAACCACGTTTTTAATGCGTGGCGGAAGCTCATTAAAGAGGGGGCATGGTGGAGTTCCCTAGGGAGGGAGTTCCACAGAGTAGGGGCCATAACAGAGAAGGCCCTCTCCCTTGTCCTCACCAGTCTAGCTGTCCTGGCTGATGGGACAGAGAGAAGGCCATCCAAGGCTGATCTTGTTAAGCAGCCTGTCTGGTGTTCCTGGAGGCGCTCCTTAAGATAGTCAAGGAACTGAATGCACAGATTAAGCCAAACATGCAGTTCCAGGATTGAATCGACCACTTTTTAAAGTGATAATATCTCTACTAATAGTCACATCTGTCATGTAAGAGAGAACCTCTGCAATCTATCTTGAAACTGGAAATATGACCTAGATCTTCAATAGTTTGGTAGCAAGTCTCACTTCAAATAAGCATCTGGACCTTGTCCTACCAAATTACCAAAACAGTGTTTAAGAAAGCAACAGATCAATGTTAACATATGGAAAATAAGTAAGGGTCATTTCTCAATTCCGAACTCCAATGGCACTGAAGTAAAAACATCTGGAACAGTTCAAAGTATAGAGTAAAGCTAGCTACTAAATATATTATGTTCCACGAAGGGCTTCTGTGCAGTACTTAGGGATTAGACTGCTGGCAAGAATACAGTAATACAGGAGGATTAATTATTTATTCCAAAACATTTTAATGTAGAACTGTGTTCTTTAAAATTGGAATAGCCAGGCTGTTGTAAGAGGTATGTCCAACTATTAATTACAACTCAAATGAAGATGCACTTTTGCCATACAAAGTGATGGGCAAACTTATCTGCACCTACGTCAGAAGCCAGTTTGGACTGTAAACAAAACCAGTTAAATTCCTAATTCTACTGAAATTATTATACATCACGCACCCGGGTCATGATATAGTTGTGCAGGCTGTTAACAAAATGCATGAGTTTCATCCTTAAAAGAAACATGCGATGAGTTTGTTGTTTAATGGGCTCCAACTGTGATCCAAACTGAGGAAGTGGTTCTTGCTCAAGTACAGCTCCTCCTTTACTCTGGGGCTTTTCTGCTGCCCTGACTAGTTCTTAAGAGGGAAAGACAATAGAATATTAGGAAAAATACCAAGATTATGTAATCAAATTATTACACTATTACTATTATTTTAACTGAAAAGTTTAGTTCTCAATTTCTTAATCTGTAAATAAAAATGTACTGATCTCAAGGATCTGGTCAAGCAGCAGAGGGCAGAGTTGCCATGATGGAATGATGACAGAAATCAGGACAGCCACCAAATGCACAGGAAGATCAACTTTTTAGTGCAATTAAAAATAACTTTAAAGAAGAGAAGTTAAAACCCAGTATTTGGTTGCTTAAGGAGGCTATATAATATTTTACAACATCAAGAGATGCACAAAATTTAATAGAACCACATCACAGCACTAAATACATAAGAATATTTTAAATTATATTTTATGTTGTGAACCACCCAGGAAACAATGTCATTGGGTGGACTTCCATAAATATAAGAACTAAATACAATCACTGTACGAATTGAGCCAAGGTTATCTCTATTGCATATTTGCAGCATTTCGCATAAAGCATAGAGTTTGGCATCCTGAGCATTTCAGCATTCATGAAAATGGGGGGGGGAGCATTTCTAGCCCTTATAGACTACTGTGTTCAGTTCTGAGTATTGCTGTTTAAGAAGGATATTGACAGACTGCAACATGTCCAGATGAGGGTGACAAAGATGGTGAGGAGCCTAGAGACAGAGAGTCCTATGGGGAAAATATTGCAGCATTGTGAACGCTGATTAACAATCCATAGTTAAACCATAACTGTACCATTTGCATGTAACAAGACACAATTCAACCTATAGTCTGGGTTGTTACTACATGCGAACCAGGTCATTATCTGAAAATAGATCTTTGCATAACCACAATGGCATCGTTCATGCATAAGAGGAAGTCATCAGCAATCTTGGGGTAACTCCAAAGTTTGCCCATGTATAAAAAACCTCTCCCAAACTACTCAATGAGGACTGAGCATCCTCAGAGGGTACAGAATGCTGGCTACTGGGTGGGGGAGGTAAATGGAATGGAGTATCCTGGCTGCTCCATTCAGGAGCATTCACCCTCTCCATCCAGCAGAGGGTGATGAGATGGGAAGCAGGGCCATTCCACCACCCCTGCTGAAAGATGATTTCATTTTTTCCTCTTCTTTTTAGATTGTAAGCCTGCAGGGAGGGATTGACTTGCTTTGAATTGATTGCACTTCGGGAACCCTTTTGGCTGAAGAACAAAAGCACTTCAAATATAAACATAAAGGACATGGCTGGCTGGAACTCCGAATAGGAGCGTTCCACACTACGTTTTGTTGCACGTCCCACTTGTCCTTCCTATAATCAATCTTCATTGGCGTATATCTTACACTTTGCCACAATGCCTACTTCTTCCAGTATCCCTTCCTTTCACATGCTCTTACAATTTTTTTCTCTTTTGTCCTTTCCTTCCTCCAAGGAGGAAACATAATAGAGAAAGCATTATGCTCTTCTAAAAGCTGAGAACTGAGTGGCTATGGCCCACCCATCTTTAGTATTCAGTTATACTGAATGAAATGTGACCATGAATTACCTTACCATGAAATCTTAGTACATCCAGACTATATTTGGCCCACTTTATTTGTAACAATAGAAGGAACACTTGATTATAAATTTTTTGACACTCCACACTTATAACTATATCCACAGGCCAAGGGACCTAGGGAGGAAAAAAATGAAATGATTTGCTTGTTTCAATTTCATATGCTTTAACATTAAATCATGATTATTTTATTTTATTATTTTATTCAAGTTAAAGTTGGTATTACCTTATAACTCAGTATTAAGCCATCCAAGGTATGAACAGGAAGCTTTTTCTTTGCTATATCAATATTTTCACATAATATAGACAGCCTACATACAGAAATATATGTTACAAAAGCTTTGTTCTGAGGGGGATGATTATCAGGTTAATGAAACTCAAAATACAAAATCTTTCAGATAAAATCAACCCAGACACAATTATTTCTGCAAACCTCAAAATAGGATATAGGATACCAAAGCTCACAGGAATAGCTAAATTCTGAACAAAGTATAGAAAACTTAAATGCTTTCAAAATGGGTAGCATGTTAACATTAAAATGTCTTTTGAGTAATTTGAGCTTGGATTTTCCTAGTTATGAAATCTGGATTTGGCTTAATTTCACACTTCAACATTAATTGATCCCCAAAACATGTGGATCCATGCCTTCTAAGTCCAAGCATCTCATATCTTTATATGTAGTTTATGTTAACTTAGCAAAATTAGAATATGCTAATCAGTCATGGCTTATCTATCAAACTGTTTTTCCACCAAATTGCACTACAGCACATTCCAAATTCTATGTCTTGTTCAAAAGAGTCCTGTCTCTTGAAGCAGAGATGGCATACCTCCCCGCAAACACTTTCCCCTGTACTGGAGGTAGGCAATCTGCAGCCCCCAGCCTAATTTCAAAAGCCCTCTAAAAGTGAGCACTTCGGACCTCTGGCAAGAGTGATCTACTACTCCCCTGGCAGACCACTGGATGGGGAGGAAGGTGAGGAGGGGGGAGAGAAAAGGGGTAGCCCTGCCTACTTTCGGCTGTGGCCCTGCAAATTTGCATGCTTATTACCTTAAACTATCTTCTGGATAACGCTGTCCAACTGCTTCTTGAAGCTGGACATTAAGGAATGGTTCACTCTGCCATGTGTCTTTCTCGCGTATTTTATCAAAAATGGATGTGTAGAAGTCATACATCGTATCGCCGGCCTCAAGTAAGAAAAAGTTTCTCATTGCCTGCAAGTACTCTACCAGCCTAAGCAAGGAACACACATTTCTTCAGAATTCACTTCATGACACCTTGTACTTATATGTTTCATGAAATCTTCCAAATGCAAACTACACAGAACTGAACTCATCAGTTTAGTAAAAAATATAAATACTATTAAATCAGATGACTCTGGAGACCTAACTTCAGAGTGATATAGCAGCATATTTTCTAAAGCTCCATTTTCACTATATGCTTGGCCAATCTTCTCCTACCACCTCACTCTCCCTGTCAACTATGTACCCCTCCTCAGTTGTTGAACTTTGATGTTTTGCCACATGCTCTGCTCTCAATAGTCCCTTCCCCTCAATATCCTATCTTCCCTATTATTCTTTTCCTCAGACCCCTGTCTTATCTACCCACTACTCCCAGAGTGTCCTGTGTTTTTAGTTCAGTCTATTCTATCTCCATCTTTCAGCTGTCAAGCTACATTGCCTCTTCACTTCACTTTCCTGCCTTCTAGTACCTCTTTTCCAGCCAAACTGGATTAGGTAGAAGGTACTATGAAAGATCTCTGGCTGAGATACTGGAGAGCAGCTGCTGCTCAGAATAGACAATACTGGAATAGACAGACAAATATTCTGAACGGATATAAGAAAACTTCCAGCTGACCTTACAAATTCCTCCACAAGGAGTTTCAAGCTACTCTCAGCCACAGCATTGCCCAACCATTTAAAATGTTGGTAAACATTCCAGGATAGCAAAAGCAGTTATACTACCACTGCCCAACAAACCCTGATGCTGATGTTAACAACTCCTTTAAAAACAGGCTGGGCAGATTGGGACAATTTTCAAATTTGAAACACTGAATTATGTCCTGAATCTAAATACCATGTTTATTGCTCTCGAAGGAGAGATCAAATATTGTCCACACTCAGAAATGGATGGGTGGATCAAGCCACATGTCAAAACTTGTAACACATTATCACATTAGATATAAAAAGACAAATGTTGATTTCTCAAATTAAACTAAAAGGCCTCATTTCTGCCAGACAAGAAGAACTAGGTGCTATGCTGAGTAAGGAAATATCCATTACTATATACTAGAAATCTGGACCAAACCCTCTCTAGTGTCTAACCATGTTCTAAGCATTGGCCCCTTGTCAGTTCCAATTTATTTCAACACTTACCTGTAATCTTTTTTTAAGGTTTGCATTAAATTTCCACAGCACTCTAGATATTGCTTGTCTATGTGAGGATATAGGCAAGACCTCAGCGTCAGTTCAAATGTCTGGCATGTAACTGATTCAGATGATCTATCCACACAAACATCATCACCTGTAAGTGTCTCATGAAAGTTACCTTGTTCCAAATATAATCTACAAAAATAAAAATATTATTTCATTATGGAAAGCAAAAATCCACAAATACTGTTCAAATCTCTTATGCTTAGGGGTAGGCAAAACCTGGAGAAATGTCATGATATAAATTGTTCCCTAAAATTGGGAGTTAGATTTCCACAGGATTTCCAGGCTTGTGGCTACAGTCTGCCGAATATTAGGGGAGGAGAGAGAAACATACTTTCTGAAGATTTCGTACCATCTATCGGCCTAGAGACCTGTAACATAAGCAATACCCACTAGTGCCAGAAGTTACAGTGTAGGATGAATGTGCTGATTGGGCTTTCCTAGCCAACCTCACAAGTATCTGGATAGGCATTAAAAGCTGTAGATGCCAGACTATCTTATGGAATCTCCCAATTCAAATAATCATGCTGAAAATTCAGCCAATTTTCATCCAGCATATTCAAAAACAACAACCTAGTTCTGATAAAATGCTAGCATGGTTGCTGATTTCATTTATGTGGTTCCAGTGCCTGTAGAGCTGTAATCTAAAGTGCTTGTTCAAAGCAAAACCTATAATTAAAGCTAGACTTCATGGTGCTACCTTACAACAGGGCTTGGCAGCAGATCCTTCTTCTTACGATAATTTGTGACTAATTCCCCCCCCAAATCCTCACAAATTGAAAACAGACAGACAATCTAAGCAACTTATCCTACACCATAAAATCAAAAAGTTGTGTTCCTGTATTTGCTCTTCAGCAGGCCCTGAAAATTTGCCACATTATTCCATCATTTTAAATCAAGGATGAGAAAGCTCTGGCATGTGCACTGGATGGGGTCTGCAGGCCCTCCCTAGGAGGCCCAGAGGACCTGCTGGGGGGGGGGGGCACAGCTGAGGAAGGAAAGGTTAACCCTCCCCTCACCACATACTACAACCCCCAGTAATTCTCCCCCGCTCTGCAGTTAGGCTTGAAGAAAGGCTTCCATTGGATTCACGTCTACATCGGTCATGACTAACTTAAGTCCCATTAACCTCAGTGGGTCTACCTGACTAAGTCTAGATCCAACCCTTCAGCTTCTGCTCAGTGTTTGGTACTTGAGCAGGCCCCATGTTCTTTAAATATATTTTATAATGTATATTTTGTATGGTGTAACATATAGGCATTTTATTTTAAATGGTTTATTCTGTTTTGTATTTTAAGTTTTATATATTATATCCTAACCCTTGCAACAGCAGTCAGTGACCAGCGTAATAAAGATTATTACGTGTGACTTCTGAAGACTGGACTGCAATGAGCTGCCTCTCAGCAGTTTAGGTTCAAAGTCACACACTTGCCATCTGAACAGCAGGAACTCCCCAGTGTGTCCCTGGCAGAATCAGACTCTGCACTTCAACACAGAAGGGAGAATCAATCTATTACCTTGCAAAATTAATAGCCAGCAAGGGATCATGAACATCATCCAATTCTAAATGTCTTTCTGCAATAGACTGCATCTTTATTAGGCTCTGCTTGGTAGCCTGCTGTTCTGTAATAATATCCTGAACAGGTTCTTCCCCATGCCGCAGGCGTGACTGCACAGACTCCAGAAATAATGTATACAAGCTCTTCCTTTCTGCATCTGAATTGGATAGCAAAATACAGAATATTTATTCTTCAGAGAAAACAGCTATTTGCTTAAGCTAGAACAAACAAACCAAAATAAACTTAAACCACTCATCCACACCAGTAACAGAATTAAAGTAGTTGATCTACCAAGTTATTATGCCTTTAAAACTTGGGATTCTCAAACGTTGTTATAAATCTATTTACCACCTCAATTGTAAGCATCTGTGCTGTTTATTTGCCTATAATGTTGCTGTAATGCTGATTAAAAAGGGAGGCAATATCATGGTTTAATACATTACACTGGACCAATAGTTGGTATCCCACATTTAAGACTCTATTCACTTTATACATTTTGTGTTTAGACATCCAAGGAACTCAGACATAACATTCCTGGTCACTTAAACATGCTTAAGATGAAGGGAATAGGCTGCAGGAAGTTTGTTTTACCCACCACATCCCCCCTCCAGCATGAATGCCTGTAGCTACTCCTGACCTCTTAAGCAGTGTTAAAAGATCGGGACATCTATACAATGGAAAACAGAGAACCAATTCACAAAACCAGATTTTCATCTGACATGGCTACTTTCTTACCATCACCACAGACTCACAATTTTACATTCAACTGTGCACTTGATAACTGGCTTAGTTTTACCTAGTCACAAAAGCTTGGATACCCAATGCATATTAGAACACTTCTGCAAAATAAAATTCCATGTGAAAACAGTCATGTTGCGATGGTAATCTTAAATTACGCACATCCTCCCAGCCACTCACAAGAGCTGGAAAAGTTAGGTTTATGAATCAACCCTTAAGACAAAAAGAGATTGGATACTAGAAATGATTATTTACACTGATAAACAGGACACAATTTTCTGGACTGACTGAAAAGTTGATAGAAGGTCATTATTTAAAATTCAAGTATGATTTATTTTTCTTGAGCACACTCCGGGAGAGAGCGCAGGACAGGAAGGCCTGCCGTGCTATGGTCCATGGGGTCACGAAGAGTCGGACACAACTTAATGACTGAACAACAACAACAACAATTTATATTTAGTTTAATCACCAATTTTTAAGAGGAGTAAAAATTCAGAGGAAAATAGAGAGTGTTATATTTGAAATTTTACCTACCTAGGAATCTGAAACAAAAGCTAATCTTTCCAATCCTACGCAACTGCAAAGGCTTTGCTTAAAAATCAAGAATTATAAAATTAACATTTAAACAGCAGAAGAGCATTTTACACAACAGCTATTTTCACCTCTTGATGCAGCCTGCTGTGGAGGGCCATCTGTGCACTGCAGGTTCTTCAACAACTGCATGGACTTTCCAGCCATAATTATCTGTTTTAGTACTGGTTTCAAAAAAGAGACCATGGTGTGCTGTCTGCTTGAGGGTGCTTGATCGCTGCCAGAACTGGCACTAGCATTGTCACTCATTTTCTCTTCATTCTCTGTCTTCTCTGATACACTATACAAAGTGTAAGTGGCATACCAAAAATCCCTGTGGTTAACTGGAACATTTTTGTTTCTGCAGAAACAAGCATGCAATTGTTAGCTCTTCCTTAGAAAACTATAAATGCTGCCATATTAACAATTTCTTGATATACTGACATGAAAATAATCTGAAGCAGGTTGTCAAATCAAGAGAGGAATATTAGCCCATCAAACCACAGCCGGCAGCCCAGTTTGCAAGATTACGGAGAGGGAAGTAAACCACCCAGAACCCTACAACAGCCAATGGGCTCTGCGTGGCTTGTTACCCACGGCAACAAGCCACCCTAGCAGGTTCGCATGACATGACAAGCTGTGGTGCCGAGGGTAATTATGCTAATCCTACCACCATGCGCAGAAAGGGAAATAACCCAGCACAGAGGTGCTGTTAAGTTTGGGGTACATGGTAAACAAACAGGTAAGAATAAAGCTGCAATATCCAACTTTAATCTCAGGAAGACTCTACAAACATTCTGACTTAGAAAATATTGAATTTAGAATGAAGATGTACAAATCAGCCAAAATGTGTGAGTCCAACTATACTGCAACACATTTAAGGAATATTTTTCATTCAAACTTGATCCCAGACGTAGTTTGTTAGCCATTTTAGTACATTACAATTGGCCAAATTAACTCAATTGTGAGCAGCAATTTGTTGCTTGATCACAGTCTCAGCCTTGCTGAGACTGAACAAGATCAGAAGTCAGCTGCTTCTTTTGACATCAGCCTGAAGCCACATACACCTGAGGTTTCCTACACTGGATAGACACAAAACTCTATGACTGCACAGCATATCAGTAGCTACCAAGAGAACACTGCCTAAAGAAACACCAATGTATCCAAGAGATGTTTAGTATCCCTACCTTTGAATTATAAATTCTTTAGCAGGATCAAATAAGTTACCATGGACAATCCACTCATCTACTGTCTGTAAATATGGCCTCACTGTTTCAACCCAGAGAGAAAACAAGAGAGAGACCTGAAATTAAATTTTAAAGAGGATTAGTGAGCAAGTATGAGTGTATGTGTTATAATTATTACATGAATTCACTAAAAACAGCATATATGTTTGCTGCAATGAGTTTAAGTACAGCCAGGATGCAGAGAAGCCCATGTATACATACAAAGCATCTCTTCATATGTACTGGATAATTCTTCCTTACAGTGGCAGCCCCTCAAGCCTCATGGGGTCCTGCTCAAGAGGACCTGTTATCTTCAGAGGGGCTTTTCAGGTAGCGTAGGAAGTTATTACCAGAATGGAGGAGCAGAAAAGCTGCCATGTATAATACCATTCATGATCCTTTGCATCCTGACTACATTTAGAAATAATCTACCAAACAATGTCTTCCACCAAGCTACAGTTAGTTGCATACCAGGGAATTGTCATTGTTTTTAATGGCTGGCTGGGGAATGCTTGAGTTGAAGGACTTTTTTCCTGTTTAAACATGCACAGGATTGCTGCCTTAAGTGCATAACTGCCTGTAATGTATTCCTAGTCTTAAGTATCCCAATCAGTAGTCCAAAGATTTATACTTCTGTACTGCCAATAGTTGGAAAATAGGGAGACACTGCAATAGATAATTGTGAAACCAAGAACTTATAAATCTGATCTTCAATTGACAGAAGCAATAGCTTATTTTTCCTATAAGGACCACAGTTAAATACGAGCTTCTACATACCGTCTGTTCAGAGGCTTCTCCAACGTTATCATAGTCAAGAATAGCTTTGTACAGTGTATTAAGCAAATGAGATGCTCTTACAACATTGCGAGTATCAGGTGGTACTTCTGCAACTCCAGTGCTAAAAACTTTATGAAGTACCTTCAGCTGTGCTAGTCGATGTGACAACTTATCCATGACTATGGAAAGAGTGATTGTCGTGTCTGTAAAAGACAATACAGATTCATGTTTTATAATACAATTATTGGCACAGAGCTTGTACCTTCACAACAGATTAAGATTTACACAAATGTTTTATTATAATGCAAAGCATTTTACCTTTGTTGATTATGCATCTTTCAATTTCAGTAAGTTCCTCTTTGAAACTAATGAAATATTTATAGAGGGCTCGCATGAAAGCTTGATAGGTTCTAAATGGGGCTTCTGCAGATTTCTTGGGAGTGGACATGGTTCCATGTATTCCACTTTCTGAGCTATGACCCATGACTTCATCAATAAACTTTTGCAACCTAAATACAACTTGCCCATATGCTGCTATTCGCTCCAGCATTGATCGCAATGAGTTCTACAAAAAATTAAGATTTGTTAGTATTGTCTTCTAACAAAAGTTAAGCCATTTATGAAATCTAGAGCTACAAACTGCTTTCACTGCAGCTTTTAGGAAGCAAGCAAGCAAGCAAGCTTCTTCTTATATTAACAGTCCAATGTACAATCATTTAGCATCTTTTACATACATTCCATGCACCAAAAGCAGGCTCTCTTTGCACCTGATTACTGATCAGATCTAGGTTGATCGCTTAACTTACATGGGTCAAATGGGTTACCATGATGTCATTTCTCACAGTAATATTTCCCTCATTCAGTTGAAATATAAAGAGATTTTTCACACCCGAAAGAAGCCTGTAAAAGTAAATATACAACTGAACAAACAAACAGAGTTAGCATGTATAAAATGGACTTGCACAACCTTGCTTTTAAAATTCAAGCAATAATGTTATACACACAAAAAACACAGGATGTATTCCAGAGGACTCCAGATGAACATTAGACCTGTGCAAGGCCCCCAGATTTCAACAGATACCATTGGCTTATTACACCTATGTATTGGTGAACCGGTGGCATGTTTAAGTAATATTGTAGCTGTCCACAATTGTGGTAATTTTCCTCTGTCAGCATTTCATGAACTGGACTCAACTTTACAGGGTGCACTGCAAGTAAGTGATTTGTCAACTGCATTAAGAAGGTGCTTGTTTTTAAAAGTTGTGACATAATTCTTGTTATAAAACTCATTATTCCTCAGTCATTTATTTTGGGCAATGCAGTTTTCATTATACCTCCCACTAGCAAGTGCCACACTAAAGTTAATGACATTTGCACAAGAAAGGCAGTAAAGCCCTGTCAGGAGCACTCCTGCAGCTATTAATTTGAGACACACACACAAATTCTAAGTGTTATTTCAAGAGCACTAAATTCCTTTTCAGGATATTGCATTAGAAATAAGAAGCATCAAAACCAGAATTATTATGGCTGATATTGTTTAAATAAGGAACAGCATGACCACATTTCTGAATTTGAATATTACACATAAAGACTTCCAGATAGTTAAGATTATTCAACAAAATACTAAACAGATCTCAAATGGAAACTCCTCTGAGCTTGTTACTTACCAAATTGTTTCACGAATGACCTGCGTTTCAGTGACAATAATTCTTTCTTCTGGCACATATAAGGGATCACTATTATATAAGTGCTGCTCCCTAAAGGGAAAAAATCATTAGTGTTTTTAACAACTGAACATTACCAGTGAAGAACACCAAATTTTATTCCTTGTGCTCACTTCTCTTGCAGCTCCAATAGATTTATGGAACTACATAATGAAAAAAACAATTAGTCATAACCACATGAGATATAAATGACTCTGTATTCCTAGCCTGAAAAACTCTTTGAATTGTTATTGTAAAGATATATCACTTCATCCCAGAATTGCACACTGTACTAAGACGACAATTTCCATATGTCACCTTTAAACACCTTTACTACATACAATAGCAAAGTTCATGTTTTGTAATCCTTCAAAATCTTTCATAATAGTTCCAGAAATTGAAGCATTCTTGGTAATAATTTTTAATTCAGTTTTACCATCATAACACACATTTACCCTCCACAAAATAAGGGGATGGATGAGTATAGGATAACAGGAAGAATAAACTCAACGTAGCATTTTATGGCATGCAATGAGATCCAGAAAAGAGTTTCTAGATATTAGAGTGGATTGACAGTCATTTTCATCAAGAATTATATCCTTCCAATGCAAAATTTTCTTAGCTACTTACCATACAGCAGCTAAATTGGAATGAAAATGCAAACTATGGGGAAAACGAAAAACTCTGCCGGTCCAGTATTGAGCAACTACATGTTGCTCCAGCCAGGTACGTGCATCAGGTTCACCTGTAGATAAGGAATTTCATGCAAAGTTTCAGAAAAGGGAAAATTTCCCATATATGGTCACACAAATAAATCTAAATAATTTTAGAATGCAAGCTAGTATCGCTATCAGTTCTAGTCAAACTTGGAAGCTTGAATTTCTAAGTGGGCTACCGCTGAAGAGTGTCCAGA
This sequence comes from Heloderma suspectum, assembly GCF_057233095.1. Lineage (NCBI taxonomy): Eukaryota > Metazoa > Chordata > Lepidosauria > Squamata > Helodermatidae > Heloderma > Heloderma suspectum. Next base: position 121,039,903 of record NC_139460.1, on the reverse strand, counting down.
AGTTGGAGAATAAGGAGACACTGCAATTACCAGATGACAATTACTGACATGCTCCAGTCTGATGTAAAGATCCTACCAAAATGAAGCAAGCTTCAGAAAACAAACCTTTCCAGGTGACATGAGATGCCGACTTCTTGTTTTGATCCTGATCTTCTTGTGGTGTCCTGTCCACTTGAATGCCAGAGTCTTCCCTACTCAAAGGTTCAGTATCCTCTTCATCATCGCTTATGTCAGACCACTCCTGTAAAATATTAACTCATAAGGTATATTTTAATGCAAGACAGATGGGAAACCTACAATGCATTCTGCCAGATTAAAAGGGTTATTGTAACACAGTTAGACAGTAAGAAATATATTACAGTGTGATCTAGCATCTAAATCAGATCACAATTCAACATATTAAAAATGGCTTCTTTCACAAGTTCTACTAGCAAACACCATAAAAACATAATTACCATTCTAATTTAGACTAAAAGTTCCATCTAGGCCAGGACACTGGTCAGCCAGATGTCACAGAAAAGCTTACCAGCAGAGCATAATGATGATGACAATTTGCCCTACCACGCAATAAGATTCATACCTGCCCCAGAACATGCAGATTCCATTCTTAGATATTATGGCAAATAGCCACAGACAGACCTATTCCCCCACAAAGGTACAGTTACAGTTGTACATTTACAACAGTTACACTGATCCAGAACTGTTACTTTAGATCAGGAATGGGCCCTCTTGGATGTTTTGTGGCAACATGTTACCCTCTGGATGTTCTGACCTACAACTCCCGACGTCCCTCACTATTGGCTAAGACAGATGGGAATTGTAGGCCAAAACATTTGGAGAGCTGTAAGTTACCCATCCATGGATTAGATTATAGTAGTTCAACCTTCAACTTTTTTGTTTTCAGGGATGACCTCATCCATGGATTATATTATAGTAGTTCAACCTTCAACTTTTTTGTTTTCAGGGATGACCTGAAAACAAAAAAGGACACATATAGGAAGTGGAAAGAAGGCTAAGTAACAAAGGAAGAGTACAGGCAGGTAGCACAGAATTGCAGGGATGGTGTCAGGAAGGCTAAAGCTGAGAATGAGCTGAGGTTAGCGAGGGATGCTAAAAACAACAAAAAGGCTTTCTTCAGCTACGTGCATAGTAAAAGACAGAGGAAAGAAATGGTGGTTCAGCTATTAAATGAGGATGGCAAAATGATAACACAGGACAAAGAAAAGGCAGAGGTGCTCAATTCCTACTTTTGCTCAGTCTTCTCCCAAAAGAGGGTCTATGACCCCCTTGGCAGAAGCGAAGTACAGGTTGAAGGGGCAGGATTGCAGCTTGAGATCGATAGGCATATGGTCAAGGAACACCTCATTACTTTGAATGAGTTCAACTCTCCAGGACCAGATGAACTGCATCCTAGAGTAATAAAGGAACTGGCAGAAGAACTCTCAGAACCACTGTCTATTCTCTTTGAGAAATCATGGAGGACAGGGGAAGTGCCAGATGACTGGAGGAGGGCTAATGCTGTGCCTATCTTCAAAAAGGGTAAAAAGGAGGAACCTGGGAACTACAGACCAGTCAGTCTGACATCAATCCCTGGGAAAATTATGGAGCAGATGATAAAGCAATCCATCTGGAAGCACCTTGAAAACAATGCAGTGATTACTCGAAGCCAACGTGGATTTGTCAAAAACAAGTCCTGCCAGACAAATCTGATCTCATTTTTTGATCAAGTAACCTCCCTTGTGGACTATGGGAATGCTTTGGACATCATATACCTTGACTTCAGCAAAGCTTTCGACAAAGTGCCCCATGATATCCTGATGAACAAACTAGCTCAAAGTGGGCTAGATGAAACAACGATCCGGTGGATCCACAGTTGGCTACAGAATCGGACTCAAAGAGTGCTTATCAATGGGATCTTCTCCAACTGGGGAGAGGTAACGAGTGGGGTACTGCAGGGTTCCATCCTGGGCCCAGTGCTCTTCAACATTTTTGAATGTCATCATTCAACTGGGGGGAGATATGATAGCGCTCTTCAAGTACTTGAAAGGTTGTCACAGAGAGGAAGGCCAGGATCTCTTCTTGATCATCCCACAGCGCAGGACACGGAATAATGGGCTCAAGTTGCAGGAAGCCAGAATCCAGCTGAACATCAGGAAAAACTTCCTGACTGTTAGAGCAATACAACAATGGAACCAACTACCTAGGGAGGTGGTGGGCTCTCCCACACTGGAGGCATTCCAGACGAGGCTGGACAGCCATCTGTCAGGGATACTCTGACTTGGATTCCTGCATTGAGCAGGGGGTTGGACTCAATGGCTTAGTAAGCCCCTTCCAACTCTACTGTTCTATGATTCTATGAACGCTTTGAGCTACTATCCTGGCACAGTGAGTTAGAATCTCAGCACCATCACAACAGCAATAGCCCCAGCTTGCAACTTGGTACTACCAGAAGCAGAGACAGCAACAGTCCTTTCTGCCTGTATCCTATGAGATTTTTAGAACCACAGAAGCAACTGGGTGGAGCAACCCTACTCTGTCCTTATACAGAAGCCAGAGTGTTGAAGGAAAGGTTTTCTGACAATGTCTCTGTCCAACATATTAGCAAAAGGAGCTACAGCTACCACAGCTCTTCAGACCTGAGAATTGCAAGTACCAAGTCTCAAAAATGGTACTGAAATTAATTGTAATCATACTGCATTATATAAAAAGGAATGTAAAAATGTACTAAGAAAAAGGCAAAGCCATTTCTAAATTGGCAATAGGTTTTCACTACCAAAAGTGGATCACTGCCAGTGTAAAAGGCACAGAGATTAGCAGAAGATTAAGGAGTACAGAAACAGTTTGTCAGTTTTTGCCAATTTATCCTGTAATTTTATAAAGCACTGTTCTGTATTACTTACTGGTGTTTCTAAATCAGGACCAAAGTCAAATTCTTCACCTTCCATTAAGTATTTTCCCCAGTCAAATTCTTCTTTTTCTAGGAAAAAACCACACACATCAAAAGCTATAACTTTCAATTGCCTCTTCAATGGCTCCCCATCACATTCCTTCTAAGCACAGGAGGATTATGTATGTAGGCTGAATTACCGCTACGCTGAGGGATTTAAAAAAAAACTAAACACTAGTAAAGTTTCAGCATACATGGACAACCTAATAACAACTCACAAAATAAAAGAGACCTTGATATGAGTTTAACAAAGATGTTATATAAGATCTCAAAAGTGGCAGAACATCACTTGGTTTCCAGGATACTATCAATATGTGTAATATACTAAAACCTACCCACTTCTTTCTCTCTTGGCTTTTCTGCATAGTTGGTATTGGAAGGAGAATCAGACAAGCATAGCAGAAGAGAGAGTATGGCATAATGGGTATCTGTCTAAAACACAAAAAACCAAGTAGTAATTTAGCAAAGGGAATACATTTGTTAATAGTTAAGGAAATGAACAGACTTGAATTCTAGTACAATAGTATATTTAGAAGGGCAAAATAGCAGCTTCAGTTTATCACATATATTAACAGGAACAAGAACATAATCAGGATACAAACTCACACAGGAAATAAAACACCAGTGTACGTAACAGTGTATTTCAATTAGCTGAGGTCTCTATTTCAGAATAAGAGCATTTAATCTCCCCAAGTTGATTAGAGTCAGATAAACTTTACTGGAATCTGCCTTAAAAGTGTAATGGTAAACTTCAACTATTCTATCAATTCACATCCCAACACTGGTCAGAACATTCACATTTTTTAAAAAGCATAAAATGCTTGCTGTGTTGAGGATAAACAACTTTGGCAAGAATACAGAAGCTAGATTCAGATGATGATGGGGGTAAAATAAGTCATTGTGGCTTTTCCCTCCGCCCCCATGTGTTGTGTGCGCCTGCCCATCATTTACATAATTACCTGCGCTGCAGCATGGGTTGGCATGCCGTCTGACCCACGACTCACAGTAGGGGTTATAGGGTAGGTATGAAGCCACCCCCATCATGCCATGTGTCAGGTTCAGACAACTTGCCAACCCGTGCTGCAGCATGGGTGATTATGTAAACGACAGCCATGGGCACGCCATGTGCAGGGACAGGGTGAGAAGCCACAATGGCTTCTTTTACCCCCACCCCCAATCATCCGAACACCCCAAGGGACTTGCTTTGTTTTACCCAGATATAAATTTGAGCACAAACCTAGTCATATGTAGAAAATTACCTGCAGAATATATATCTCTTACATTGCAATCCTATATTCACTTACTTGGAAGTAAGCCCCATTGAACTCAGTGGGACATACCTCTTAGTAAGCATGCATAGGATTGCACTGTAACATGCTTTCCCAACTAAGTGAAATATTGTGGTTTCTTCATATTCTGAAAACCTCCTGATCTATTGCTGGAGTTCTCAAAGTATCAGCTGGTCCTCCTATAGAGATACAAGTACTCTGATGACTATCCCAATACTCACTACATCCCCATTTATAAATTGTATCAAGAAATCATATGAGCCTGCTTTGTCTACATCTCCATCAGTGTAAAACTGGTAGCTTCATGCTTCCCAGCTTTCATTGGTACTGGGTGCCAATAGAACAATCTGCAACCTTTTGCAGATGATTCCTCCTTTGGAAATCTCAATGTACAAAATGGCCCTGCTCTTTTCCTTTTCAATATATTATTAACTATGCTTGATAAGACTCACCACAACAGCCTTTGCAAACTCTGATGCTAGCATATCAAAAATATTTATTCCAACTGGACTGTAGTGCTGTATGCCTCCTATTTGCACTATTAAGTATCTAATGGGCTACATAGAAATAATATGCAGACACCTAGTAATGCACACATACAATACTATACAATACTTCAGTATTAAACAGTAGTGTAGTGGCAAATTCAGAAGTGCAGGGTCCCTTCATGACAGTCACAGCCATGCCCCCTTCTAAGATTGTACAACCCTGTAAGATATACAGCCTTCAACTGGGATCCAAAAACAGTGCAGCTGAGGGTAAGGCAGGGGTATTTCAATTGCACGTCTGAGAAAAAATGCAGGAGTGTTAATCTTTCACCCACTCACTCACACACAAACATGTTAGGTTTTCAAAATATGATACTCTATGGAAGCTTCACCCTCTCAACTCAACCCTCATGGACAGATCCCTTCTCATTTAAACATCCCCCTTGCACACTGCCTTAGCACCCCAACATAACCCATTAGCCTGCCCTAAGCTTCCCATCCCGCAAGAGAAACGTCCACACATGCAGCTAGATTGAACCCCCCCCCACACACACACACACCCCCTACCTTCTTTCTCTTCTCCCCGCAACTGATTTTTTTCTGTTTCCCTTCCCTCCACCAGGGTTTGTTTGCCCAGATACATGCCAACTTTGTACCAAAAAGTGTAGCTGACAGAGCAGGTTGCATTAATAGATTCATAGATACATAGCAGGTTGCATTCTATTAATTAATAGAAATTAATGTTCAAGAATTAACAGTGCAATCCAATCGGTATTTATTTCGAATTAAATTTGCAGAGATCTTGGGAAGGCAGCTAAGGCTGCAGTCCTACACACATTTACTTGGGAGAAAGCCCAAATGGCAATTGAACATAGTGGGACTGACTTCTGAGTAAACATGCATAGGATTGTGTGATAAATCCTAAAAACTGGCACAACCAACCACCTGCCCTGCCCCATAAGTAAATAATGGTGGCAGCGCCTCCCCCCGCCCCCCACTGCTGCTGTGACCAGCAGCAGAAGCCCTGAACAGGTGGCCGGTGTTGCAGGAGACAAGGACAGCGCTGGGCACGCAGGCACGGAACAGGGACGGGCAAAGAAGCCAAGAGCTGACGAGGAGAATGGGGGGGGGTGAGAGGAGGCTGCAGAGCTCCCTTAGGCTCCCTCACTCATTTGCTGCCTTTGCCTGGCTGGCTTTGAGTAGTAGAGGAGAGGCAGCCAAGAGGCAGCCACCCGCAGTCCCTCTGCTCCCTCCTCCTTCCCTAGCAGACTGCGGACCTGGCTGGGGGCTGGCTTCAAAAAAGATGCTGGAGCAAATCCCCGGCACAGCCGGCCACCACTACACCCCTGGTATTAAAGAATGCAGCAAAGAAAGGTTTAAAAAAACCTGACAGGGTGCAAATTATTTGTTCCAGAGTAAGAACAAGCATCAGAACAAATGTAAGAAAGAAACAACTGAAAGCTATGTCCTAAAAACTGCATACCTTTGTTCCTTCAATGGTTGGAAGAGGCAAATTCAGAAACTCTTCTGTTAGTCTCTTCCAGCTTGCAGCTTTAACAAGGTCTGAGTGAACAACCAGCTTTTCATAAATTCTATGTTAAAAGATTGAGGGCTCATCAATGAATGTTCCAAAATAAAAGAACAAGTCCAATATCATAAGAATAGTAAACTCTTACCCCTGTATTATTTTCTCCACTTTATGACTACTGACATCAAGAAATCGATGAAATCTAGGGGGGAAAAGTGATAGGTTTTGCGTCACATATATCAAAATGTGTTGAGGAAGATATCAGTCAAGCAGTTTACTTTTCCAGCAGTTTTTGTGCATGGTATACAAGTGGGACCTGCAACAAAATATTGCAGTGTAGAGTACTCCTGTTCACTGCTTCAGTCTAGACATGCCCTCATCCGGGATAATCTACTCCCACCCCCACCTCAACAACAGGCACTCAACCATTCAGCATACTCAGTCATTAGGCTGTTTTGGGGCTCCCCCTTTAGAGATTTTTTCTAACTTTTTTTGTTCTTTTGCAAACTTCAGGTTTCCTCCAGCTCTGCTGATAGCTGCCCCTTGCACGTGGGTGCTGCAGTTTTGACTACCTAAACAATGGCACTCACCTGGACATCAGAAATAGAGAGAATGATTTAGCATTTAGTTATTTGTGCTTTTTTCAAAAGATCAACACACTACAGAAACCTGGATTGTAAGATCTACAGTCAGGGCCAGAAATACTGGAACAAAGATAACTGTTTTGGCAGTTGGCCTCTGTATACCACCACACTGAAGTTGAAAGGAAACACACCCAGATGGGAGCGAAGCCAGGACTTTCAGCTGTAATGCAAGGGGTTTGACAAAAGTGAGGCATTAACCATTCAGGGAGTACAGCCAGTGGCATACACACACACACCCATCGTTGGTGGCTCATAAGTAATGGAACAAACCAACATCATTTCAAACTTAAGGATCACCTTTATTTAATACCTGGATAAAAATCCTTTGCAGTCAATGACCGCCTGAAGTCTGGAACCCATGGACATGACCAAATGCTGAGTTTCCTCCCTCAAGATGCTTTGCCAGGCCTTCACTGCACCTGCCTTCAGCTGCTGCTTGTTTGTGGGTCTTTCTGCCCTCAGTCTTGCCTTCAGTAAGTGAAAAGCATGCTCTATTGGGTTGAGATCAGGTGACTGACTTGGCCATTGAAGAACATCTCACTTCTTTGCCTTCAGAAACTCTGGGGTAGCTTTTGCTGGAAGGTTTGGGTCATTATCCATTTGCAATATGAAGCAGCATCCTGTCAGTTTGGCAGCATTCGGCTGAATCTGAGCAGAAAGTATAGCCCTATACACTTCAGAATTCATCCTGCTGCTTTTATCAGCAGTCAGGTCATCAATAAACACCAGTGACCCGGCTCCATTGGCAGCCATACATGCCCAGGCCATAACACTGCCTCCACCAGATTTGACAGATGATGTGGTCTGCTTTGGATCATGAGCTGTTCCTTTCCTTCTCCATACTTTTCTCTTCCCATCATTCTGGTACAAGTTAATCTTGGTTTCATCAGTCCAAAGAATCTTATTCCGGAACTGGGCAAGCTTCTTTAGGTGTTTGCTGGCAAAGGCTAATCTAGCCTTTCTGTTCCTGAGCGTTACCAGTGGTTTGCACCTTGTTGTGAAGCCTCTGTATTTACATTCATAAAGCTGTCTCTTGACTGTAGATGTTGACAATGACATGCCTACCTCCTCAAGAGCGTTCTTGACCTGGCTAGATGTTATGAAAGGGTTCCTCTTCACCATGAGCAGAATTCTGCGGTCATCCACTTTAGTTGTATTCCGTGGTCTTCCAGGCCTTTTGCTGTTGCTGAGCTTGCCAGTTAATTCCGTCTTTTTCAGGATGTTCCAAACTGTTGTGTTGGCCACTCCCAATGTTTCTGCTATCTCTCTGATGGGTTTATTTTGTTTCCTCAGCCTAATGATGGCCTCCTTCACTCGCATGGACACCTCTGTGGACCTCATGTTGGGAGTTCCAGTGAACAGCTACCAAATGTAACACTCAGAACCACTTCCAGGCCTTTTATCTGTTTGATTGGTCATGGGGTACCCAGGAAACAGGCCACACCTGGCCATGCAGCTGCTTGTCAGCCATTCGTTCAATTACTTATGAGCCGCCAACGATGGGTGTGTGTGTATGCCACTGGCTGTCCTTCCTGAATGGTTAGCGCCCCACTTTTGTCAGACCCCTTGAATTACAGCAGAAAGTCCTGACTTCGCTCCCATCTGAGTGTGTTTCCTTTCAACTTCAGTGTGGTGGTATACAGAGGCCAACTTCCAAAACAGTTATCCTTGTTCCAGTATTACTGGCCCCGACTGTATGAGCCAGGGCAAATTGGATGTGGTTATTGGGGAGATGTCAAGATTAAATATAGACATTCTGGGTGTCAGTGAATTGAAATGGACTGGAATGGGCCACTTCACATCAGATGACCACCAGATCTACTACTGTGGACAAGAGGACCACAGAAGAAATGGAGTAGCCTTCATAATTAATAATGAAGTGGCTAAAGCAGTGCTTGGATACAATCCAAAAAACAACAGAATGATCTCAATTCGAATTCAGGGTAAGCCATTCAACATCACAGTGATCCAAATATATGCCCCAACCACAGATAATGAAGAAGCAGAAGTAGATCAGTTCTGCAGCACCTACTGGATAATACACCAAAAAGAGATGTTATTTTCATTACAGGAGACTGGAATGCTAAGGTGGGTAGTCAAACGACACCTGGAATTACAGGCAAGCATGGTCTGGGAGAATAAAATGAAGCGGGATATAGGCTGATCGAATTTTGCCAAGACAACTCACTGTGCATAACAAACACTCTCTTCCAACAACCTAAAAGACAACTTTATACATGGACTTCACCAGATGGTCGACACCGAAATCAGATTGACTACATCCTTTGTAGCCAAAAGTGGCGGACATCTATACAGTTGGTAAAAACAAGACCTGGAGCTGATTGTAGTTCAGATCACGAACTTCTTATTGCACAATTTAGAACCAGACTAAAGAGAATAGGGAAGACCCACAGATCAGTTAGATATAAGCTCATGAATATTCCTAATGACTATGCAGTGGAGGTGAAGAATAGATTTAAGGGACTAGATTTAGTAGATAGGGTCCCAGAAGAACTATGGACAGAAGTTTGCAACATTGTTCAGGAGGCGGCAACAAAAAAAAATCCCAAAGTAAATGAAAACCAAGAAGGCAAGATGGCTGTCTACTGAGACACTGGAAGTAGCCCAAGAAAGAAGGAAAGCAAAAGGCAACAGTGATAGGGGAAGGTATGCCCAATTAAATGCAAAATTCCAGAGGTTAGCCAGAAGAGATAAGGAATTATTTTTAAACAAGAAATGCACGGAAGCAGAAGAAGATAATAGAATAGGAAGGACAAGAGACCTCTTCCAGAAAATTAGAAACATCGGAGGTAAATTCCAGGCAAAAATGGGTATGATCAAAAACAAAGATGGCAAGGACCTCACAAAAGCAGAAGAGATCAAGAAAAGGTGGCAAGAATATATGGAAGATCTGTATAGGAAGGATAATAATATCGGGGATAGATTTGACGGTGTGGTCAGTGAGCTAGAGCCAGACATCCTGAAGAGTGAGGTTGAATGGGCCTTAAGAAGCATTGCTAATAACAAGGCAGCAGGATATGACAGTATCCCAGCTGAACTGTTTAAAATCTTGCAGGATGATGCTGTCAAGGTGATGCATGCCATATGCCAGCAAATCTGGAAAACACAAGAATGGCCACTAGATTGGAAAAAATCAACTTATATCCCCATACCAAAAAAGGGAAGCACCAAAGAATGTTCAAACTATCGAACAGTGGCACTTATTTCACATGCCAGTAGGGTAATGCTCAGGATCTTGCAAGGTAGACGCCAGCAATTCATGGAACGAGAATTGCCAGATGTACAAGCTGGGTTTCGAAAAGGCAGAGGAACTAGAGACTAAATTGCCAATATCCGCTGGATAATGGAGAAAGCCAGGGAGTTTCAGAAAAACATCTATTTCTGTTTTATTGACTATTCTAAAGCCTTTGACTGTGTGGATCATAACACATTGTGGCAAGTTCTTGGTGGGCTGGGGATACCAAGCCATCTTGTCTGCCTCCTGAGGAATCTGTATAACGACCAAGTAGCAACGGTAAGAACAGACCACGGAACAACGGACTGGTTTAAGATTGGGAAAGGAGTACAGCAGGGTTGTATACTCTCACCCTACCTATTCAACCTGTATGCAGAACACATCATGCGACGTGCTGGGCTTGATGAAGCCAAGGCTGGAGTTAAAATCGCTGAAAGAAACATTAACAATCTCCGATATGCAGATGATACCACTTTGATGGCTGAAAGCGAGGAGGAGCTGAGGAACCTGCTGACAAAGGTGAAAGAAGAAAGTTCAAAAGCTGGGTTGCAGTTAAACTCAAAAAAACCAAGATTATGGCAACCAGCTTGATTGATAACTGGCAAATAGAGGGAGAAAACGTGGAGGCAGTGACAGACTTTGTCTTTCTAGGCGCAAAGATTACTGCAGACGCTGACTGCAGCCAGGAAATCAGAAGACGTTTACTTCTTGGGAGGAGAGCAATGACAAATCTTGATAAAATAGTTAAGAGCAGATACATCACCCTGACAACAAAGGTCCGCATAGTTAAAGCAATGGTATTCCCCATAGTAACCTATGGCTGCGAGAGCTGGACCATAAGGAAGGCTGAGCGAAGGAAGATAGATGCTTTTGAACTGTGTGGTGCTGGAGGAAAATTCTGAGAGTGCCTTGGACTGCAAGAAGATCAAACCAGTCCATACTCCAGGAAATAAAGCCAGACTGCTCACTTGAGGGAATGATATTAAAGGCAAAACTGAAGTACTTTGGCCACATCAAGAGAAGACAGGATACCCTGGAGAAGATGCTGATGCTAAGGAAAGTGGAAGGCAAAAGGAAGAGGGGCCAACCAAGGGCAAGATGGATGGATGATATTCTGGAGGTGACGGACTCGACCTTGGGGGAGCTGGGGGTGGCGACAGCTGACAGAAAGCTCTGGCATGGGCTGGTCCATGAAGTCACGAAGAGTCGGAAGCGACTAAGCGAATAAACAACAACATCTGTGCTCTGTATCTTTCAAGCATGAATTTGAAGTGAAATGAGCATTGTAATAGCACAACTATAGCTGCTGCTCTGGAGGTTTCACAGTTATACCATGAAGAAGCTGAAGTAGTAAGCAGACTTTAAAGACAGACTAGAATAGAGCTGAATCCAACATAACATTCTCACTCATGAAATGAAAATGTAAAATTATCCATACATATAGAAACAGTTGTTCGAATTAGTTACAGGCACATTCTTGAAGACCCTAGACTCCTGTGAAGTCCTGATTACACATTCATCCCTAGAACATTACAAGGACAGGCAATGCTGACAATTCTTCCATATGTAGGCAGTCACTGGCCACTTCAGAAACTTGTCCAACAAGCATCAGTCTTAAATCAAAAGAAGTACTGTGGGTGCAGAGATGGCAATGGAGAAAAATAAATTAGGTAAGGGGATGCTTAATACTTTCTAGATTAAACTATCCGATTATGAAAACTTGGGTGATGAATAAAATTACACAATTGGCCCAAAGTATCACCTTACCTATTTGGAATCTCTCATTCTCTAGGGCCAAGAAGGAAGGGGAAGAAAAATCCATAACAGGACAGGGAGACTTGAATTACTAAGAAGGTAGATGTCGGTATCCGGATGGAACAAATCCAAACAGCAAATGAACATTTACTCCGTTAAACACAGCAACATCAGAACTTAGGCTAATAAGTTCACGTTTGTAGTAAGTACAAAAAAACCTGTCAGGAGCGCCCTAGCCGCCTCTTGCTGTCCCCTCCAATAACTAATCAGGACACAGATGACGAGGATTCTTTCCAAGGCTTTATTCCTTTATTACTTTATGGCTCTTACAGATACTAATCACTAGCGACTAAGCAAGGAACAGCACTGGGGAAAGATAGCAGAGTAGACTAAGCTCTAGGTAAGGCAGTTGGTCCCTGTTTGAAGGGGAACCATGGGAAGACTCTGAACTTATGGGCTATGGAGAGACCCTCCCTCTTTCCCTTGGGTCCTCGGGACGCGACCGTTGTTTGAGCACCAAACAAGCAGAACACCTCCTTTCGGCGCCCTCCACCTGTCGTTGCTCCCTGCGTCTGCACCGAGCGTCCAGCAAGCTCCCCTCCAGCGCTCTCTCACTGCCAGGGTCACTATCTATCCCAGGAATGGTGGCAGGAGGAACCTCTGCCAGCTGCTGTGCTTGTGAGAGATGAGCAAACTCCTCTCCCATGGATTGCTGTTCTTCCTCAGAATCAGAACTGTTCTGGGGCTCTATGGGCTCAGTTTCCACCCTGACAAAACCATTACCAGTTCACAGCATGTTCATTAGGCTGCCTGCCTCCATGTGTTAAAGAGCACTCTTAAATGTAGATCCAACAGGCCACTTATCCTGGGAATACGGCTAACTGCCAGGCTGATCCACATTTTGCTCATGGGAATTAGAACTACTGTGTACACCTCGGACCTCCTGCCTTACCTTGCACAAACATTACTTTAAAATAATTTAATATCAATACACATTTGTTTAAAACAGTTTTATTCTTTATCTGCATTTTCATCTCCCCTTCCCTTCAACACTGTCCTTACAATCCCAGTTTTTCCAATTAAAGTTCCTCCCAGTTAAACTATTTGGGTGTTGTGCAATCAACCACCATTGTACACCAATTCATATATCCATACCAACAAAGATTAAATTAAATGAGTAGAAAGGCAGGATCATGTAGATGGACATTTAAAAAGGAAAAGAGAAGAGAAGGGAAGAGATAGTGAACAGAGCAGATGATCCTCAATATTATCTTCGTTTATACCTCCAAAACGTTTTTCTATGTGGCCTTATGCCTCGCTTTCAACTCTGACACTTGCGCTCTACCATGCCACAACGCTGCTTATACAGGTTATAAACCTGAGTATTTCCCTTCCCGTACAATGAGCAGTGCAGCTACTTTATGCTTTACCTTGCCAATGTTGACTAGCACCTTGTTACTCTCCCCTAGGTACCTTGTGACATTATATGTACATATATTATAAATTTGTGGTACTAGATGTATTCCTGTTATGACTCTGTATTTTATGGTGAGTATATCTAGGGTGAGAGTGGGATGAGCGACAGGCGGAATGGGGTATTAGCATATGTGAGATGACTGGCTGAGTGAGGGGTGTGTGAAGTGTGTGTGATATATAAGCTGGGTGCTGTGCTTGTGTAAGACAGATAAGGTTTAGGAAGGATTAGATCAGAGAGATAGGGTTTGATTGCATTTGTAAAATAAACTGTTTAGGATAGCATTTGTTTGGGAATAGATCAGAGAGAGGGGGTTTGTGAGAGATAGGATTTGTCTTGGGTCTGGGAAGAGTTAGATTGAAGAGAGAGGGAGAGAGGATTTATGTGTATGAGGGGATATACATAGAGGCTTTAAATTTTTAAAGCTTCAGTAAACAGATGTTTACTGTTGAACATATTGTTATATTTAAAGATTTCTTTGTCTTATAAAATCCTACACCTTCTGCTCTTGGCTACGTATGGTTTAAAGTAATAAAGGAAATTATACAGGTTACAGAAAAAAAGCAAGTGTGTCCTCATAGCTCAAGGACAGAGTAAAGGGTTGAACCTGACCTTAAAGGTCCTGGTGGCAGCGTTACTGGGGGGGGGGGGGGTGTTGCTTGCAGTGGGAAAGGCCTTATGGAGAAGGTATTCTCACTGGTAATAGGCAGGAATGCCACATAACTCTTTAAAAATTCAACTGCACTATAGGACCTGCTTCTCCATGGGCTCATCCTATGACACATCTGTACTTGTTCAAAGGCCCACAACTTTATGTTATGAATCCATGTGATTGGCTTTACCCATAAAGTCACTGCCTGGCCAGGATTGGTGAGATGATGACAATTTTGCATTAAAGACCAGCCTTTACACATACTTGCACTACAGAATTAAATTGGAAAAGACACTCCCACAGCACAGCTGTAATTTTTTTACAGACCCTCAGTTACAGCTATAAGCATGAAAATACTGGAGAAGCAAGGCTAAGACAACTGAACAACCTAGAACTGTTAAACCCTTTAACTTGATGAATGTTATGCTAGTGTATGCCCACAAGTATATGCATCCTGTTCCTGCATTTGAGAATCCCCCAGTATACTCCACAATATACTGAAATATAAAACTTACTTCTGACTCGAGTACACAAACATGCTTCAGATTGCAAGGGAAAGCAATAGCATTTCATAGAAACTATGAATGGTGTGAAAAAGTGAATATAAAAAAAGTATTTTTCAAAACACTGAGGGTGAGCCAAAGAAATCAACAGCAGCTGGTTCAGAGCAAGTACAAAGAATGATTCACCTAGTTCATAATTAACATATAGAATTAATTGCCACATGATGTAGAGATGGCCAGTACCTTAGATAACTTCGGGGGGGGGGGGGGATGAGAATTAGACAAATTCATGGACAACAGCTATGTCACCCATGCCTTTTTTAAATATACTGTTCAGCTACAGTATATCTCTGGCCCATCTGACACAGGAAGACAAGCAACAGGGGAGAACCAAATCCAGGGCATGGTCTGGCAGCATATATGACACAGCCCCACCATGGTGAAGCTAAATAGGTCTAGACTGAAGACCTGAGAACCACACATAGGGTACCTTGAGTTCCATGATAAGCCCACAGGTACTTAAGGCGGGGCTGCCAGAGGCTGCTCGGGAAGGAGCCTGGGGAAGGAGGACCAGCCAGCAGCTGCACCGGGGGATCCTGAGCCTGAGCCTGCTTCTGCCCCTGCCCACAGGTACTTAAGGCGGGGCTGCCAGAGGCAGCGCCTCGGTGTCGCGCCAAGTGCGACGCTAAGTGCGCACTTAGCGTTGCACTTGGAGTCGCAAGATCTACCCACCTGCCTCTCCAGAGACACCAGCAGCCACAACACCAGCAGCAAATAGCAGCAGCAGCAGAGGGCAGCAGCTTTAAAGACCAGGGAAAGGGGCAAACGTGGACTATCTGCTCCTTCTTCGCTGCTGTTCTCTTTTATCTCTTTTATATTATTTTAAACTGTTGTATATTTTATATCTTAATATTTTAATATGTGCCTGGGAGGACTATTGGACAACTCAGGGGGTGGGGGAGGTGCCACCATAACTGTGGTCACGGGCAGGGGGAGGTATGGCGTTGGGGGATTAACAGGCCAGCTGAGGAGAAGAGGGGCTAGACACCTTACAGCTGTCCCCTCTTCTGGTTCTTCCCCCAACCTGATGGTTCCTGGCAGCCTTACCAGTCTGCCCTCGGGTCTGGTGGTGCTGCTGCTGAATGCCAGGTCGGCCCAAAATAAGACCTCCCTCATCCATGATTTGATTGTGGATGAGGGGGCTGACCTGGCATGTATTACTGAGACCTGGGTGGGGGAACTGGGAGGGGTCACTCTCTCCCAGCTGTGCCCTGCTGGGTACTCAGTGCAGCACCAACACCGACTTGAGGGTCGGGGATGGGGGGTTGCCGTGGTCTATAGGAATTCAATCTCCCTCTCCAGGCTTCCTGCTCATTCGAGTGCAGATCTTGAGTGTCTGTACCTTGTGTTGGGTACCCGGGACAGATTAGGGATTCTGTTGGTGTACCGCCCACCCCGCTGCCCATCGGACTCCCTGCCTGAGCTGACGGAGGTGGTCTCGGACTTGGTGTTGAGGACCCCCAGGATGATGGTCCTGGGGGATCTCAACTTCCATGCCGAGGCCGCTGTATCCGGGGTGGCTCAGGACTTCATGGCCGCCATGACAACCATGGGGCTGTCCCAACATGTCATCGGCCCAACGCATATAAAAGGACACACGCTTGATCTGGTTTTCTCGACTGGGCAGGAGGATGGTGATCTGAAAGTAGAGGAATTAACATCTGTCCCTTTGTCATGGTCAGATCACTTCCTGCTGAGGTTTAGACTCCTGGCGGCCTTTCCCCTCTGCAAGGG
Source organism: Heloderma suspectum (assembly GCF_057233095.1). Taxonomy (NCBI): domain Eukaryota; kingdom Metazoa; phylum Chordata; class Lepidosauria; order Squamata; family Helodermatidae; genus Heloderma; species Heloderma suspectum. The sequence goes on along the minus strand of NC_139460.1, from coordinate 121,023,573 downwards.
TGGGGGACCTATTAAAATGGTCCGCCCCCGGAGATTAATGGATTCCGATGGATTCCAGAGGGCTCTGGGGGATTTTCCTGCTGGTATGGCTGGTGCTCCTGTCGAAGCCCAGGTCGCTCTGTGGAATGCAGAGATGACTCGGGCGGTTGACACGATCGCACCCAAGCGCCCTCTCCCTCTGAGCAGAGCCCGGCCAGCTCCTTGGTATACACCTGAGCTGAGGGCAATGAAGCAAGAGGGGAGACGGCTAGAACGCAGGTGGAGGAAAACTCGTGCTGAGTCTGACCGAACACAGGTAAGAGCCCACTATCGAGCCTACTCTGTGGCGGTGAGGGTGGCAAAGAGGCAGTTCTTTTCCACCAGCATTGCATCTTCTCAGTGTCGTCCGGCGGAGCTTTTCCGAGTGGTTCGCGGCCTCTTACATTCTGGGCCAGGGAGAGAGACGGTGGAACCCTCGGTAGCACGCTGTGACGAGTTTGCGCGGCACTTTGAGGATAAAGTCGCTCAGATTCGTCATGAATTGGACACCACCATTAATGCAGTTCCATTGGTAGAGGCGTTCAGAGCACCGTCTGGTCCAGTTTTATTGGATGAGTTTCAGTTACTGAGGCCTGAGGATGCGGACAAGGTGCTTGGCCAAGTCCGATCAGCCACTTGTGTGCTTGACCCTTGCCCTTCATGGCTTATTAAATCAAACAAGGAGGGGTTGTCCGGCTGGGTCCAGGAGGTTGTAAATTCCTCCTTGAGAGAGGGAGTGGTGCCTGCTGCTTTAAAAGAGGCAGTAATTAGACCACTCCTGAAAAAGCCTAACCTGGACCCAGAGGATGTTAACAATTATAGGCCAGTGGCCAACATCCCCTTCCTGGGCAAGGTGCTTGAGCGGGTGGTTGTAGGACAGCTCCAGGCACTCTTGAATGAAACGGATTATCTAGATCCATTTCAATCAGGCTTCAGGCCTGGTTTTGGAACGGAAACTGCCTTGGTCGCCCTGTGGGATGACCTCTGCCGGGAGAGGGACAGGGGGAGTGCGACCCTGTTGATTCTCCTGGACCTCTCAGCGGCTTTCGATACCATCGACCATGGTATCCTTCTGGATAGGTTGTCTGGGTTGGGAGTTGGAGGCACTGCACTACAGTGGTTCCGCTCCTACTTGGATGGCCGATTCCAGAAGGTGGTGCTGGGGGATTATTGCTCTGTGCCATGGCAATTGTGCCATGGGGTTCCACAGGGCTCTATTCTATCCCCCATGCTGTTTAACATCTACATGAAACCGCTGGGGGAGGTTATCCGGAGGTGTGGGCTGAGGTGCCACCAATATGCGGATGACACCCAGCTCTACCTCTCTTTCTCATCAAAACCAGGTGAGGCAGTGGCTGTTCTGAACCAGTGCCTGGGCACGGTAATGGACTGGATGAGGGCTAATAAACTGAAACTCAATCCAGACAAGACGGAGGTACTGTTAGTGGGTGGTTCGTCTGCCCGGCTAGGTGATATTCAATCTGTTCTGGAGGGGGTTGCACTCCCCCTAAAAGATCAGGTTCGTAGTTTGGGGGTGCTCTTGGATCCAGAACTGTCACTTGAGGCACAGGTGAACTCAGTGGCACGGAGCACTTTTTATCAGCTTAGGCTGGTATACCAACTACGCCCTTATCTGGACAGAGATAGCCTAGCTACAGTTATCCATGCTCTGATAACTTCTCGTCTGGATTACTGCAATGCGTTATACGTGGAGCTGCCTTTGAAAACGGTCCGGAAACTTCAGCTGGTCCAAAATAGGGCAGCAAGATTGTTAACAGGGACTGGCCTGCGAGCTCATATTACGCCAGTACTTTTCCAGCTGCACTGGCTGCCAGTCCATTTCCGGGCCCGATTCAAAGTGCTGGTGTTAACATTCAAAGCCCTTAACGGCTTGGGGCCAGGTTACCTGAAGGATCGCCTCCTCCCATATGTGCCTGCCCGGACCTTAAGAGCATCATCAGCGGCCCTTCTCCGTGAGCCCCTGCCAAAGGAAGTGAGGCGGGTGGCCACTAGGAGGAGGGCTTTTTCTGTTGTGGCACCCCGGCTCTGGAATGAGCTCCCTAGTGAGGTTCGCCTGGCGCCTACATTGTACTCCTTTCGGCGCCAGGTGAAGACCTTTTTATTTTCCCAGGCATTTTAGCTTTCTAAATTTTTTATCTTTGCTGTTTTAAATCTGTATTTTAAACTCCTGTACTGCTGCTAGGTTTTATTGTGGTTGTATTGTTATATTGTGGTTTTAATGTTCTATATATTTTAAATTGTTTTATTGTGTGTTGTTTGGTTTTAGTTTTTGTGAACCGCCCAGAGAGCTTTGGCTATTGGGCGGTATAGAAATGAAATAAATAAATAAATAAATAAATAAATGATAAAAGAAAAGTGGGATCTAAGTGTAGTAACTAAATAAATAAATCAAGCATATAGGCCACTGTGCTGTTTGTTACTCTGCATTGTATTTTATCCTTTCAACCATTTGTCCTCCATTTTATCATTTCAACCATGTGTCATCCACCCAGATAATATTTGTTATTGGGCAGATTAAAAATACAGTGTATAAATGAACAAGCAATCACCAAGCCATGTGCCTGGGCACGGTAATGGACTGGATGAGGGCCAACAAACTGAATCAATCCAGACAAGACAGAAGTACTGTTAGTGGGTGGTTCGTCCTCCCGGCTAGGTGATATTCAATCTGTTCTGGAAGGGGATGCACTCCCTCTAAAAGATCAGGTTCATAGTTTGGGGATGCTCTTGGATCCATAACTGTCACTTGAGGCATAGATGAACTCAGTGGCATGGAACACTTTTTATCAGCTTAGGCTGGTATAACAACTTCGCCTTTATCTGGACAGAGATAGCCTAGCTACAGTTATCCATGCTCTGATAACTTCTCATCTGGATTGCTACAAAGTGTTATATGTGGGGCTGCCTTTGAAAACGGTCCAGAAACTTCAGCTGGTCCAAAATAGGGCAGCAAGATTGTTAACAGGAACTGGCCAGCGAGCTCATATTACATCAGTACTCTTCCAGCCGCACTGGTTCCCAGTCCATTTCAAGGCCCGATTCAAAGTGCTGGTATTACCAAAGCCCTTAATGGCTTGGGGCCAGGTTATCTGAAGGATCGCCTCCTCCCATATGTGCCTGCCCGGACCTTAAGATCATCTTCAGCAGCCCTTCTCCATGAGCCCCTGCCATCGGAAGTGAGGCAGGTGGCTACTAGGAGGAGGGCTTTTTCTGCTGTGGCACCCCATCTGTGGAATGAGCTCCCTAGTGAGGTTCGCCTGCCACCTACACTGTATTCTTTCTGGTGCCAGGTGAAGACCTTTTCATTTTATTACCAGGCATTTTAGCTTTCTAGACTTCTAGCTTTGCTGTTTTAAATCTGTATTTTAAATCTCTGCATTGCTGCTAGGTTTCATTCTGGTTGTATGGTTAAACTGTGGTTTTAATGTTTTATATACTTTATATTGTTTTATTGCGTGCTCTTTGGTTCCAATTTTTGTGAACCACCCAGACAGCTTCGGCTGTCAGGCGGTATAGAAATAAATAAATTAATTAATCACTTCTCGGGGAGCATGTTCTCCTTCATCATTGGCCAGAGTGGGCCTCTTCTCAACGGCTATTATCATAGCCACGGGCAATAACAGGGCTCTCACAGCCGCCCTCCACGTACACAGAGGGTAGTATCCAATGTTAGTCCTACACAGAGTAGACCCACTGAAATTAATGGGGCTGAAGTTAGTCATGACGAATGACTAAAATAAACCCTCGTTCCTTTTAATGGGTCTACTCTATACAGGACTAACATTGGATACTACCCAGAGAGCTTGCCTCGCGCCTTTCTCTTCTCCCCAGACCCCACCACCAGGTCCGGTCCGAGACAACCCCTTCCTTCCACCGAGGCCGGCTAACGGACCTGAAGTTGGACCAAGCGAAGTTCCGCGCCGCCTGGCAGTGGCCAGCCTCGTCCCTCCTGCGCTCGTTCAGGCCCGTTACTCGCCGGATCAGCTCCCACACGGACACGTCTTGCTCCTGCTCAAAACGACTCCAGTGCGCCGGCGGAGTCGTCGTCGTCGTCGTCGCCGCCGCCGCCGCCGCCATCACCGCCAAAAGAGAAGAAGCCCTTCCTTATATTAGGAACCTGTCGGCGCCTCAGTCTGTTTCGGTCGCCATCATACATCACGTCTCGCAAGACTTTACAATGCCGCGAGAGCTTATTTCTGGAGTCTCTGGGGGAAGCGGGGAGAGCTCGCTGAGGGGTTCCACGCATGTGCAGCCGCCAAGCCGCCGCCATCATCATCATCATCATCATCATCTTATGCTTGGGGAAGAGTTTTTCTGAGCCGCGTAAGTTTTGATAGAAGATTTCCGTCGGATCGCGTTTTTGCAAAAAATAAAATAAAATAAATCTTCGAGCGCAATCCTATACATATTTGGACACATTAAAGCCCTACAACTCCCAGCATTCCCCAGCCAGCATACCTGGCTGGGGAATGGTGGGAGTTGTAGGCTTTTTTTCCCCCTATCGACACATGCATAGGATTACGCCCTTAGATGTTAATTTTAAAAGAAACAAAACTACATCTGTTTCGGTTCCTGTCTTGTTCCTACTATGGTGAGCTTTACTAGAACTTTGGGAAACCGATGGAAGATAGAGGGATAGGTAACCTGGTTCCCTCCAGATGTTTTGGACTACAACCCCCACAGTCCCTGACTATTGGCCATGCTGGTTAGGGCTTATGGGGTTTTTAGTTCAAACATCTGGAGGGCACCAGGTTGCCTACCCTTGCATATCTTACCTCGGAGTAAGTCCCATTGCGTTCATTGAATTAAACTTACCTCTGAGAAGACATGCAGAGGATTGCACGGTAAAATTTTGTTTCCAGGAGCAGCAGATGTTTTCAAATAACAAGTCCCCCTCCACAATTCATATAAATCTTTGGTGAGGCAAGTCACTTGGTGTATGCTAGCTATAGTTTATGACACACCATTACATGAGTATTGTGGAAGACAGAAGAGGACGTTCCCTCAGGCTGGCCACTTAGGAACTGCCGAAAAAGAGGACATGCATCACCAAAAAAGAGGACAGCAATTTCCGTAAAATTTGCATATGCTAATTCACACAGACACACACAGTTGCAAATTTAGAAATAATAATTATAATTAAAATAGAAATGCATTACATCTCATCACAGTGTGGAAGACCACACTGCGCGCCTTGCTCAGTCTGCTGTTCAGATGCTAACTGTTGAGAGGCAATTCCAGGGCCCCTGCTAACCCTTCTGATGGTTCTATATCTTTAAGTCATACTTGGACTGGACAGCCCTTCAAACAGAGGACACTTTGAAACTAGAAGATTGTCCTCTGTAAAAGAGGACACATGACTAGGATTCTCTCTGAGTGGGAGTGGAGGCTCTTCCCACAAAGTAGCTTGCAGGGCATTCCTCTCTGCAACAGTAGGCCTGGAGTGCTAGTATTTACAGCAGTGGGGGGGGGGTTGTTCTTTTTTTAAAAAATTGCGGGCAGTTCATGTTGCTAGTGTTGCAAGTTGGAGGAGGGATCCCTGCTGCACATGATGTGAGGTTGCATCTGCGTTACACCCTTCCAGATTGCTTGTGTCTACCATAATCACTGGAGAAGGAAATGGCAACCCACTCCAGTATTCCTGCCAAGAAAACCCCATGGAACGTATTACAAGGCTAAAAGATATGATGCCGGAAGATGAGCCCCTCAGGTCAGAAGGTGTCCAATATACTACTGGGGAACAGCGGAGGGTATTTCCAAGTAGCGCCAGAAAGAGTGAAGCGGCTGGACCAAAGCCGAAAGGACACTCAGCTGTGGATGTGTCCGGTGGTAAAAAGAAAGTCTGATGCTGTAAAGAACAATATTGTTTAGGAACCTGGAATGTAAGATCAATGAATCAAGGTAAGCTGCAGGTGGTCAAACATGAGATGGCAAGATTGAACATCGACATCTTGGGAATCAGCGAACTAAAATGGACAAGCATGGGCGAATTTAATTCAGGTGACCATCATATCTACTCCTGTGGGCAAGAATCCCTGAGAAGAAATAGAGTAGCCCTCATAGTCAACAAAATGGTGGGAAAAGCAGTACTGGGGTACAATCTCAAAAACGATAGAATGATCTCGGTACAAATCCAAGGCAAACCATTCAACATCACAGTAATTCAAGCCTATGCCCCAACCACTGATACCGAAGAAGCTGAGGTTGATCGGTTCTAGAACTAACACCAAAAAAAGATGTCCTCTTCATCATAGGGGATTGGAATGCTAAAGTAGGAAGTCAAGAAATCACCGGGATAACAGGCAAGCATGGCCTTGGTGTACAAAATGAAGCAGGACAAAGGCTAATAGAGTTTTGCCAGGAGAACACGCTGATCATAGCAAACACTCTTTTCCAACAGCACAAGAAGCGACTCTACACATGGACATCACCAGATGATCAATATCGAAATCAGATTGATTATGTACTTTGCAGTCAAAGATGGAGAAGCTCTATACAGTCAGTAAAAACAAGACCTGGAGCTGACTGTGGCTCAGATCATAAGCTTCTGGTTGCAAAATTTTGGCTTAAATTGAAGAATGTAGGGGAAACCACTAAACCATTCAGGTATGACCTAAATCATATCCCTTATGAATATACAGTGGAGGTGAGGAATAGATTTAAGGGATTAGACCTGATAGACAGAGTGCCTGAGGAGCTATGGATGGAGGTCCGTAACATTGTTCAGGAGGCAGCAACTCAATCCGTCCCAAAGAAAAAGAAATGCAAGAAAGCCAAGTGGCTGTCTGAGGAGGCTTTATAAGTAGCTGAGGAAAGAAGGGAAGCGAAAAGCAAGGGAGAAAGGGGAAGATATATCCAGCTGAATGCAGAGTTCCAGAGAATAGCAAGGAGAGACAAGAAGCCCTTCTTAAATGAACAATGCAAAGAAATCGAAGAAAACAACAGAATGGGAAAGACTAGAGATCTCTTCAAGAAAATCGGAGCTCTCAAGGGAACGTTTTGTGCAAAGACGGGCATGATAAAGGACAAAGAAGGCAGGGACCTAACAGAAGCAGATGAGATTAAGAAGAGGTGGAAAGAATACACAGAAGAACTATACAGGAAAGATCTTAATGTTCCTGATAGCCATGATAGTGCGGTCACTGAACTTGAGCCGGACATCCTCGAGAGTGAAGTCAAGTGGGCCTTAGGAAGCATTACTAACAACAAAGCTAGCGGAGATGACAGTATTCCAGCTGAGCTATTTAAAATCCTAAAAGATGATGGTGATAAAGTGCTGCACGCAATATGCCAACAAATTTGGAACACTCAACAGTGGCTCAAGACTGGAAAAGGTCAGTCTACATTCCAATTCCAAAGAAGGGCAACGCCAAAGAGTGTTCAAACTACCGCACAATTGCACTCATTTCACATGCCAGCAAGGTGATGCTCAAAATCCTACAAGCTAGGCTTCAGCAGTATGTGAACCGAGAACTACCGGAAGTACAAGCTGGGTTTCGAAGAGGCAGAGGAACTAGAGATCAAATCGCCAACATTCGCTGGATCATGGAGAAAGCAAGAGAATTCCAGAAAAACGTCTATTTCTGCTTCATTGACTACGCTAAAGCCTTTGATTGTGTGGATCACAACAAACTGTGACAAATTCTGAAAGAGATGGGAGTACCAGACCACCTTACCTGTCTCCTGAGAAACCTGTACGAGGGTCAAGAAGCAACTGTAAGAACCAGACATGGAACAACCGATTCCTTCAAAATTGGGAAAGGAGTACGACAAGGCCGAATATTGTCGCCCTGCTTATTTAACTTATATGCAGAGTACATCATGAGAAACGCTGGGTTGGATGAATCACAGGTTGGAATTAAGATTGCTGGGAGAATTATCAACAACCTCAGATACGCAGACGATACCACCCTAATGGCAGAAAGCGAAGAGGATCTCAAGAGCCTCTTGTTGAGGGTGAAAGAGGAGAGTGCAAAAGCTGGTTTGAAACTCAACATTAAAAAAATGAAGATCATGGCATCTGGCCCCATCACTTCCTGGCATATGGAAGGGGAAGAAATGGAAGTAGTGACAGATTTTATTTTCTTGGGCTCCAAGATCACCACAGATGGTGACTGTAGCCTTGAAATTAAAAGACGCTTGCTCCTTGGGAGGAAAGCTATGGCAAACCTAGACAGCACAGTAAGAAGCAGAGACATCACCTTGCCGACAAAGGTCCACATAATCAAAGCTATGGTTTTCCCAGTAGTAACGTATGGCTGTGAGAGCTGGACTATAAGGAAGGCTGAGCGCCGAAGAATTGATGCTTTCGAACTGTGGTGCTGGAGAAGACTCTTACGAGTCCCCTGGACTGCAAGGAGGTCAAATCAGTCCATCCTAAAGGAAATCAACCCTGAGTGCTCATTGGAAGGACAGATACTGAAGCTGAAGCTCAAATATTTTGGCCACCTAATACGAAGAGAAAACTCTCTGGAAAAGACCCTGATGCTGGGAAAGACTGAAGGCAAAAGGAGAAGGGGACAGCAGAGAATGAGATGGCTAGATAGCATCACCGATGCAATGAATATGGACTTGAGCATGCTCCGGGAGAGAGCGGAGGACAGGAAGGCCTGGCGTGCTATGGTCCATGGGGTCACGAAGAGCCGGACATGACTGAACGACTGAACAACAACAACCATAATCACATTCTAGAAACATAATTTCATTTTGCTGATGACCTACATGTATTGTTGAACTATATTCCCACAATGTGGGATCTGCCAGATGGCCACTGGGACTGGCTCTTTTAGGCTCCTTCGAGGGCCAAAAGAGTTGTTTTACAACGCTGAAAAGAGTGGCCTCCTCTTCCATTGGACAGCACTCAGTCTTCCAACATGCCTCCTACTGTAAACTCCAACTTATGGATATATATTTAAAGATTTGGTCAGCATATACTGAAATCTGATTTTTGGTTTTATTAATAAAACTCCTTGAGCATCTGTATCCCCAAAGTATAATCTAATTGTCTTCTCCAATCATTCTGTCATCACCAAACCTCCCTACCTGTTTCCTCCTCCCCTTTTAATTTTAATATTTTTCTTGTTGTACAGTCTTGTAGACTTTGTGCCAAATATATATATATATATATATATATATATACACACACACACACACACACACACACATATACACACACACACCATTTTTTTTAAAAAAAGAAATGGTTCTTGCTTCATGCATGCACAGCAAGATTTCATGCAGAATTCAATGCCATAGTTTATGGCACACTTCACCAATCTGAATGTGAGAACTAACAGCACTGAATTGTCAGTTATAGGACACTTGTGCTGTGCTGCTGGTGCTCACAGTGCAGTCTTGTAAGTCCCACTCTGTTCGAGGGGGCATAATCCCAAGAAAATATGCATAGGATTACAGTCTTATACACACTTACCTGAGAGTATGTTGCTTTGAACTCAATGGGGCTTACTCCTTAGTAGACATATATAGCAGGCTAGGCAACATAGAGCCAGTGGACACCAGTGCAACCCCAGATGCCTTTCTTGGTGACCACTGAGGTGCCCTAGACCTCCCAATTTTTTGAAAAATAAATCACTTCAAAGCATCCAACTGCTGCCACCTTCATGGAAAGCATTTTGTACTGGTTCCCAGGACAGTTTCTCAAATTGCCAAATGTGCCCACAGGCTCCAAAAGTTTGCCTACTCCTGATGCATAGGGTTGCAGGATGAAAACATAAGAAGAGCCATGCTGGATCAGACTAAGGGTCCATCTAGTCCAGCATCACACAGTGGACAACCAGCTGTCATCCAAGGAACCCACAAGCAGGAAACGAGTGCAACCGCACTGTCCTGCCAATGTTCCCCAGCAACTGCTGTACATAGGCTTACTGCCTGTGATACTGGAGGTAGCACATAGCCATCAGGACTATTATCCATGAATAGCCTTCTCCTCCAGGAATTTATCTAACCCCCTTTTAAAGCCACCCAAACTGGTGGCCATCACTACATCCTGTTGTAGCGAATTCCATTCATGTGCTCCGTGAAGCAGTACTTCCTTTTTTCTGTCCTGAATATCCCACCAATCAACTTCATAGTATGACCCTGGATTCTAGTATTATGAGAGAGGGAGAAAAATGTCTCCATATCCACATTCTCCATACAATGCATAATTTTGGACACTTCTATCATGTCTCCCTTTACCCTCCATTTTTCCAAGCTAAATAATCCCAGCTGCTGTAACCTTCCCTCATAGGGGAGTTGCTCCAGCCTCTTGATCATTGTAGTTGCCCCTTTATGCACTTTTTCCAGCTCTACAATATTTTTGTTCAGGTGTGGTGACCAGAACTGTATTCTAAGTGTGGTTGCACCATAGATTTGTATAAAGGCAGCATGATCTTGGCAGTTTGATTCTCAATTCCCTCCCTAATTATGCCTAATATGGAGTTTGCCTTTTTTACAGTGGCTGCATGCTGGGTTGACATTTTCATCAAGCTGTCCACCAGAACCCCCAGATCTCTTTCTTGGTTGGTCACTGCTAGCTCAGATCCCATCAGGTTATACTTGAAGTTGGGATTTTTTGCTCCACTTTTTTTTGCTAACTTATTATTCTCTTTTATTCAAATAGAATACATTTCTTTATTTCTTGCGCTTTTCTTTTTTGCAGTAACTGACATTTCCAAAGGGTCATTGAAGTTGGGGTGAGTCCCAGTTTCTTTTACCTGTTGGGGATTAAATTGAGGAATAATACTTTTAATCCATTTTGGGAACTAGGCCTGACCTTTACAAATGCTAATGAGCATTCTCCTTGCACTGCCTGTCTCATTCATTTATATTCATTTTGCTTTCATTGCTTTTTCCAACAGAGCTTGCAAGAATGTCTCTTGCTTCAGTGAAAGCTTCCCAAGGTTAGCTTATTAGTACCATTAGCATGTTTTCCCCAAAATGTAAACCTTTCCACTGCATGTCTGTCAAAAAGTTCTGAGCCTTGTTCCCAGAGATTAAGGATACAAATTATTCTATGAACATAGGATTTTGCAAGGGTCCACAAAAGTATGACTTGCCTTGGTACCCACCCCAAGTTTGTTCTTTCTGCAACCCTGATCCCTAGAGAAAGAGGGGAAAGGTTTTGAGGTCACACTGAGTTTGAGGCCCAGTACAACTGTGTGTGTGGGGTGTGGGGGATGAACCCCTGTCTTGTTCCTCAACTCTCAGCTGGTGCGAGGGAGGTGGGCTCATCCCTCTTGTGCTGAGCTTCAGAGATGCTCAGAAAGCACCAAGAAGTCTCACTACTTTCAGAGTGTCTGTCTCCATGGTTGAGTGTGTTGCTGGGAGATATAATGTGTTCCTCATCAGAAGAATGTGGGTGAGAAAGGATAGGCCACTATTTAGGGTACACTGCTGTGATAGAGATTTGAGGTCTGATGCTTTGCATGCTTACTTGGAAGTAACTTTCAGTGGGGTTTTCTCCCAAGCAAGTAGTGCATAGGACTGAAGCCCTATGTTTGCATTATGTTTGCAATTTGTTGATCATAGCAATAATCTTGGGGGGTCAAGAGGAACTTTAACAAGTAGTGTTACTGTCTACTGTCTTCAGAATCTAAGATGGATCTTGGCAAATTATCTGATCCTGGCAGCCAGATCCTGACAGCTATCTTCAATAAGAAGATATCTGACAGTTACCCAGTCTTAATTTAAAAAGTGACTTCTGCAGATAATGGACTGCTGAACAATGCAAAACACATCAGACATATGTTTTGCTCTGAAAAAAGGCAGGATTTTGATCACTGATGGAAGTGCACTATCAATCACATTCATTTTTTCCCTTGAGAGGCTGTTTGTATTCCATTATCACTTCCACAATTCCACGTGACAAAAGGCTTAACAAGAGTATACTAGCTTGATTTTATTCATTATCTCAGATCTGTTCCAAGTGCACTTCACAGCGACATGTGGGTGTGAAATTCACCATGTGCTATTAATCTTCTTTAATAGTGACTGTCTTTTCAATGGATCCGTTGTATTTTATTCTATATTGCTTGGTCAGAATACAAGTTCAAGCTAATCTTCTGTTTTCTTTGAGAATACTACTAACAATTGACCTCTGTGTTAGTCCGCTTCACTTACTGGACGGTAGAGGACATCCAACTTTGGAAAAATGCAGCTGCTTTGAAGATCAGTCTGAAAATTAGCTCATCCAAGAATTCTATATGATCTGTCATTGACAATTTTTATAAAAAATAAATAAATATGGAAATCCATTTCTCAGTGCTGACACTATCTCCAAAAGGTATTTATCATATGATAACTGAAACACAATGGGTTGGATCCAGAATCTGCCTTCCATGGATGGAAGAGCTCCCTCATGGAAGGTCCCTCCACCCAATTGGGGGGGGGGGGATACCACACACACACACACACACACACACTACAGCTCATTCCATTCAGCAGGCTCCCACTACCTTGTGTAGCATTTTCAGGGTCTGCCATGGAGAGGAGGGGTGGGGAAGTCAGCTTCTGTCCTGTTGCATGTGACTAAATCTGTATCCAACCTACTGACACTGATGTGCCTGTCTATTAAATATTTTCACAGTGTAGGAATACTTCTATGCACTTAATCTGGTCTTAATTTTGTTGGAAATTAAATAAACATCCAACAATAGCCCGCTGTATATGCTGTTTTTGTACGTACTAATTTTGTCTGTATTCTTTCTCTAATGCTGCCACTAAGTCAAATTTGCTATTTTCCCATGAACACACATGCAGTCATTATATTAAGGTAAACTATTGTAAATATACATTCCCCGTCTACTTTGCATGGAGGTAAAATGGGGTGTATTATTATTATTTACTAGATTGCTTAGTCACCTTTCTCTTTAAAAAGACCCAAGGCAACTTATAACAGAAATACAAAATATAAAAGAGCTAAAAACGATTTCCATTAAAAATATCAAACATAATAAAACAACTAAAACATATACCTGTACATATATCTGCAAAGGATGGTGAACAACCCTGCAAAGGAGGAAGGCAAGTAATGTTTTGCCCCAGAAATTTTACTTCTTAAATATATGGCTTATGCACAATGGAGAGCAGACTAAGTAGGCTGGCTCCAGACAGCTTCAACCAGTGGCCACATCTTCTGACCAGAGTTTTGCTCAGATGACACTCGCACCAGCCAAAGAGGGAGGAAGGGGACTTTTGCCAATTCTCCCATCTCCCTACAGCCTGTTTCACTTTCTGCAACTCTACTCTGGAGGGCTAGGGGACCCTCCAAAACAGTGTGGGAGGTGGTGCAGGGGGGTGCAGGGGGCTGCAGGGGGAGGGGGGGATCGGCAAAAGTTGCCTTCCTCCATTCTCACCAGCAGGGTCCCTCAGCTGTGTCAAAAGCCTTCTGTGGACTGAAGAAGGCTTTCTATTTGCAGATAGCAAACTCTGGATCCATCCCTTAGCCTGCCATTTTATACATGCATTCCTGAGAGTAAATCTCATTGAACTTAGCGTAACTTCTGAACAGACATGCACGAGATTTTGCTATTAGTGTATAATATGTGGTAGATAGTCTGGACTATTTTTTTCACAAGCTAAACACATTTTGGACCATCTATTCTGCATTTTTCCATGATTCCTCTCATTCAGCCTTCCCCAACTAGGTGCCCTCCAGGTGTTTTGGACTACAACTCCCAGCACTCCTGACCATTGTCCATGCTAGCTGGCCTGATAGGAGTTAAAGTTCAAAACATCTGAAGGGCAACAGATTGGGGAAGGCTATTCTAATTATTTAATCCCATTGTGGATCTCTGCCAGTCACACTGAGCCTCTTTGGCTCCAAATTAGCCAAATAGTGTGGAAATTACAGCTCCAGATTCTTCAGTTGGCACGGTATAAAAACCAGGTTTAGGTTTGCCTCTTTAAATGCATTCTGACAATAACAACAGTAACACTGCTGGAAATCTTGGAGAGACCATTTAACAGAAGGGCAAGGGGGCTATTAGTTTCTAATCTACTGAAAAAAGTACATTCCAGATTTTAGAACAAAACACCATGATAACGAGCCTCAACTAATGGCCTAATGTTGGTCTGAACCAGTTATATGTTGACATAGACTGTCTTTCTTAAAAAGGTAGCCAACTTTCTAACACATGAATATGTGTGCTGTTTACATAGATCTTGGAACAATGTAACAACAGCCCAGCCCTCCAAAACATGAGAGGTGCCCCTTCAGCTGGGAATAACTGTACTAGTTAATTGAAATCAAAACAACAAAGAATGCCCTGAGGAGTTTTTAAATGTTGACGTGGTGGCCAGAAGTCCCACCCAGTTTAGCTCTATTTACACCGTTTGGTGGGATCTATCCACTGTTATTTGGCATAAAGAAACCAGATACTTCTTTGTTTCTGAAATCTATACACCATTTAGGATCAAGGACTTAACCATGGTCAAGAAAGCCAGAGATTAATTTTTATGATTAAGATTAAAACTAACATTTAACTCTTCAGTGAGGAAAGCAAATGCTTCAGAATAACAAACAGCTGTCTCTTCCACATCCCCAGCTGTTGGCTTCATACTGTTCTGTAATAACACCACAGGCTTCCTTAACTCTTTTCCCATATGGTTTTCTTTCTCAAAGGATCCATTTTATGGCTCACAAGGGAAACTGCACAGATACGAACCCATTTCAGCAACCAATGGCAGAGACTGTGCTACTGTCTCTGATATGCTCCCTGTCAGCAGACATGGGTCCATTTCATATACTGTGCAAGTGTGGGAACTGTACTGTCTGCTGTTGTGGAGACACTTCTGATGCCAAGTTGTGTACAGTAGAATGCTTTTTATTTATTTATTTTGCTCTAAATCAAGGGTGAGCAGATTTTCAAGTTTTCTTGAACTTGCCTTATGATTGAACCACCATGATACTGACCATTGGATTCCTGTTTGATTCTGCTTCTGGACTGTATCTTCTATCTGACTGCTTATCTGTGTTTTGACCTTGGCTGCGCCTCAGACCTCTCTTCTGGAAACCACCTACTTGCCTGTGCTTGCCTATAACTTGACCATCCCTGCCTTAGCCTGATCCCATCCTGGACTGAAACTTTTGTGCTTGGCCATTTACCTGCTTTCTTGCCTTGCCTTTTGGATTTCCCCATAATTTGCCCTACCACTGAGTCTGATTTAGCCAGAGCAAGACAGCACCGTCCTATGTCTCTCTGCCCATCTTATCCTTCTAAAGTGGGAAACATCTGGAGAAAAAAACTACCTTCTGCTGAAGAACTAGTCCCTCCAGATACTGTTGGACTCCCAGCTCCCATCATCCCCAGCCAGAATGGCCAATTGGTTGGGAATGACGGGAGTTGTAATCCAACAATATCTGGAGGGCCACAGGTTCCTTGCCCCAAGCAGTAGAATGAGATATTTCCCCCTATAGCTCTTACTTCTCTCATAAAGAAGGGGGTGTTGGGAGTGAATAGGGAAGCATACTTCATTCCCTTCCATTTCCTTAATGTTCTGCACTTAGTTGCTAAATATCTGTTAAGAGGCATGTTCATTAAAGTACTCTTTACTCTTTATAATTATTATAGCACAAGCACCCTATGAGCAGAGGTCTACAACTGTCTTCTCCACTAGCAAGCCTGTCCTGTCCTACCTCATCCCAAAGCTCCTGAAGGCAGCTGATCCGAAGCAGTGGCACTTCTGGAAGGGCCAGGCCTGTCAGGACCTTGGCCAGGCTGCTGTGGCAGGTGCTGACTAGGACATAAGAACATAAGAAGAGCCCTGCTGGATCAGACCAAGGGTCCATCTAGTCCAGCATTCTGTTCACACAGTGGACAACCAGCTGTCGACCAGGAACCCACAAGCAGCACATGAGCGCAACAGCACCCTCCCACCCATGTTCCCCAGCAAATGGTGTACACAGGCTCATTGCTTCTGGTACTGGAGGTAGCACATAGCCATAAAGACTAGTAGCCGTTAATAGTGTTTTCCTCCAGGAATTTGTCTAACCCCCTCTTAAAGCCATCCAAACTGGTGACCATCACTACATCCTGTGGTAGGGAATTCCATAGTTTAACTATGCACTGCATGAAGAAGGGTTTCCTTTTCTCTGTCCTGAGTCTCCCACCAATCAGCTTCATGGGATAACCCCAGGTTCTAGTATTTTGAGAGAGGGAGAACAATGTCTCCCTATCCACATTCTCCACACCATGCATAATTTTGTACACCTCTATCATGTCTCCCCTTACCCTCCTTTTTTCCAAGTTATATAATCCCAGCTGTTGTAACCTTCTCTCACAGGGGAGTTGCTCCAGTCCCTTGATCATTTTAATTGCCCTTTTCTGCACTTTTTCCAGCTCTACAATATCTTTTTTAGGTGTGGTGATCAGGACTCATCCAAAGAAAGCTGTTGTCTCAGCAACATATTGAGGCCTTATGAAAGTTGTGTGCTGTTAACCCTGACCCCTAGTCTGAGGAGCTGTCTGTGTTGCTGGAAGGCCATTACCTGACTCTTCAGCTGCTGGTTCATATGGCATGAAGGCAGTGAGGACTGCATTGGGAGGTGCCCTCTGGGTCTGAGGACTCTAGTTAAGCTATGCTCACTGGCCTGGTAGACGACACCTTCCCCTCTGAGTCTTCCTCTGAGCCAGAGGGGGGCTGAGGCCAGACAATCTGGTAAAAGCCCCTATTCTCCAGAGCCTGGAGAAGGAGGTCTTGCTCTGACCTCAAGGTGAGCTTGCATTCAGAGTGTTTGTGAAATCAATGCAATGTCATGCTGAGCCTCAGAATTGCTTAGAAAGCAATGAAATGCCTTACGGCTTTTCAAGTGCCTCCAAGGTTCAGCATAACAGGGATGAGCTTCCTTCCACTTGAACTCAGAGCTGAGGAGGAGCACAGAGGCTTGGCACAGCAATTGCACTGGACCTCAGAAGCAATAAGAGTCCTTCCAAAGTTCAGTGAGGTGTCACAAAGCTCATAGAAATGTGAGGGTCCACGAAGAACAACATATTCTGCCTAGCTAACCAAAGTGAGCCAACCTGTGTGGACCCTGGCTGCTGGGGTAGGTTTTTCAGAGGGATATGCTCTGGGAGGATATCATCTTCTATGTCTTTGCAGAAGTCAGTGATCTGGAGGTTCTGGGTGAGAAGGAGTACAATCCAGAGCGGTGACTAATTCACTGAATGGACAACCTCCTCTACGAGTGGCAATTTTGGTTTTAGTCTGCAATGGTAGTGGCTGAATTATCCATTCATGCCCAGTGCAGAATTGCAGGGGGAAAAGCCTCCCACAGCAGATGCTAATGGGGTGGAGGCAAGGCCAGAGCAGTAATTCATGCAGATATGCAAGAGGCAGTCTCTGATGCAAGGATATACTGTGGAATTAAAGGAACTTTTAGTTCTTTCTTATGAGTGCACTAACAGTTTTTTCATGGCACACAGTTTGGGAATTACTGCACTACGCTCTCTGTCCTCTGCAGAGTTGATGGCATTGAAACATTCACACTGAGGAGATGAGTTCAACTGAATATTTGCTGACTATAACATTGCTATAGGCCAGGGCTACGCAGCCTTTTGGGCCTGGGCACATTTGGCGATTTGACACTGTTCTGGGCACCACCACAAAATGGCTGCCATGGGAGGTGTGTCACAAAAGACAAGTAACCTACTCAAAAGACTGAGTACAACACACAGGTGGCGGTCTGAGCTCTAATACAGTAAACAAGTGTTATTCCCAGCTGGCTCCCCCAGTCCCTGCTGGCTGCCTTGACTGCCCCACCCCCAGACTGATTTACCCCTGCTATAATCCCATTAGTTACAACAAATGGTTCAGGAATTGCCTGGTCCTTTTTGAAAGGTGAGAAGTTTTTGAAATCATGTTAGCGGAATCAGTGGATCTGAATATTATTCTAACTGTTTTGGGGAGTGATTTAAATTGTTTTTAAATCATGTATGTGAAATATTTTATATTATATATTTTGTTAAATTGTATTTTGGGGTTGTAATTTTTGTGAACCTCCCAGAGAACCTCTACTATTGGGCAATATAGAAATGAAATAAATGAAAAGAAATGAATATACATTATCACTGTATTACTACCAGGATGAAGATTACTTGTTTTTCTAGTACTTTGGTCTCCTTATAAGAGAACATCTCTCTGGAGGCAGTGTTACTACTAAAACAAGGAGACAAGAATCTAATGGCATCTGGCAAGTGACATCATGATGGATTTGGCTAGAACAACACAATGAAATGTAGGATTTACTGAGGAAACACACTCATCTGTGCTTGAGTGTACTTCATTTTGGCAGAATTCTTATTTTTCCATTTTATCTTGTAGGAAACTTCATATCAACCGTACCACCCGCTGGGGCCTTCTCTGGCCAATTTTCTAACTCTGTAATTCAGAAATACAACCAAAATTAAGCGAAATCACAGTCAGAACAATATTTACCCTATCATTGCAATAATCAATTGAACTGAAATAATAATAATGCATTTATTCAAATGAAAAAACCCTTAAGTAATATTTTTGGCAGAGGAGGCAAAATAATTATTTTGGAAGGGGCGATGGGGAAGTAATGGGAAAGGAAAACGTGCTTCATGTTCAAAGTAAAATCCCTCTTAGATCATCCCCGCCTATTTTCATACCCCTATAGATTATAGATCTTTGTTCTTTAGTTCTTGTGCCCATTTTACACTTGCCACAAGCATTACATTGATACAGGATGGAATAGAGAAGAGACCCCACCATATACAGACTGTACTGGGAAAGCAACAAAAGGATGAAGAAAATTATCAAAGGCAAGCGGCAAAGTCATTTCTCTGTGGAAAACAGTAATGGAGCCCTTATCACAAGCCACAGGATGTGTACTGCTTCATGGATTTGTTTAAACCCCTCTGAATGTATTCTCTGAAATGTTCCTGAACTGATTGCAGTAATTACACCTGAAGATTTAAAGCAATGTTCCGCCATGGGGGCAAGGGCGGGGAATTAATAAATTCTACTTTCCACCTAAACAGATGAGAAAAAATTACACTAAAGATTAATGCAGCTCTTGGTTAATATGTAACTGTGTTTGTAGAAGCAAAACAATCAAGGAAAAATACCTGTTTGTATTTTTCCAATCAGATCTTTTGTAAGACACAGATGTAGGGCTCCTGGTGTCTTTCCACTGGCTGAGCCCTTAATAGTGATGTCTCCCAGCCTTTCTGAATACACTGCATACTATTTGCTTTACAGAGCATGGAATCCCTGTTTAACAGCTCCAATACTCAGCAAAATACCTGGCAACTGGTCTAGCTATTTTAATGTCTTGAATCCTGTTCAGCATCAATATGAACGAAGACCATATAAACTGAGAGCCCTCTCCATTTGTCAGCAAGAAGTCATTTCACGCCACTCCATGTTATCAACATGTCAAAACAAGCATCAAAGACCTTGAAGTACTTGTAATACATCAGGTCCTACGGATTATAAGGATGTAAATTCAATTGAAACAAGTGGGACTTATTTCCAAGTAGGTGTGCTTGGGATTAAATTTCTTTGTTCAGGTGAAATACAATACAGCTATACCCATGCCTGCTACTGCTGATTAGTCTCCCATTGCATGGATCCTGTAATAAGGACAACCTTCCTGGGTTAGAACAATGATCAGTCTAGCCTGGTATTCTGTCTTTGACAACAGCCAGCTCTGGATGATTCAAAGAAACTGTCCAACACAGAAGGGCAAAAGAGGGGTGCTCCATTCCTTATGGTTAATTCCTAGTTTCCCATTTAGAAATCTCCTAAAGCTGAGAACAAAATAATGGATATTCTGAAACCGCTGAACATTACAAAATGTTAAAGATTCACAGGCATGTCTCTCTGTGTGGATGGATAGACAGATAGATAGATAATTATTTATACTCTTAATGTGAGAAAAGTGGGCAAAAATCACACTAACTTGTAAATGGATTTCTGCATCAGAAATCTTTGATCATGTGGACCACCTGGGCTGTATTTTGAACATGTGGATCACTTGGGCTGTTTGTACGTTTGCTTTACACAGGCTACAGGCTGAGCAGTCAGTGCTTAGTGTCTGAATTGCTAGGGCTACCCCCTTTGTAAAAAAGAGAGCAGACAAGGCAATAAAAAGAAAATTGCCCACTGCTGCTGCCTGCGAATGCCTGCGTCTTCCAATTTCCTGACATCTATTTTCCCTGCCCCCATCACACAACAAAGATTGCGTATGGCAGATGCAAAGTAGGTTACTGTTTGGAATGAACAGTGGGGGTAGGGAAGAGACGCTTACCTCTATATCAGCAGGGTGCAAAATTTTCTGGTGATGCCCTTCCGAGCTGGTTTACAGGAACAATGCATGAATAGCTGCTTTCTTTCTAGCAGTCTTGTCAAACTAGGTTAAAAATAGGTATCAATGATCTTGGAGATCTGCCCGAACACTTCCTTTATCTGTTACTTTCAGGTTGAGATTATGCACCCTGTATGTTGTTACTGAACTGCTACCACATGTCACCAATCATATCAGTATGTAAACATGCATCTGTAGATATGTACTTGAATACCATGGCAATACTTTAGGCAGGGGCGTGGTGCATGCACAGGAGATTGTATGCTGCACTAGATATACAGTACTGGGGAAATTAGCTCAGAAACACAGACTATGTTTCAGCATAAAGAACACACATTTATTTTACAACAAAGAAGGTTACAGAAGGGGACAATTAGTTAGATTGCCACCCTTAGCTGTGGACTGACAGATTATTTCCTTATGATTCCTAATAGCAGGAATAGAGCAAGAGAAGAGGAAGGTGGGGAATGCTGGTTTGCTAAATAAGGGGCAGGGAAGGTGTTAGGGTAATGGCAAAGCAGTATTTTGAGGCCTGTTCGTAATGGGGAAAACTCAAGTTTCAATGGCACTGGGTTGGTAATATGAGGGGGTGGAACAGACAGTTTCAAAGAGGCAGGCCCGGTTTGCACATCGTCACAACCCACAGTTAACAAACCATGGGTTGTTGAAAAGATGAGTGGGAGCGAGTGTCCATGATGGTTCCTGCAGGCCTATCCAGTCCTGCTGCACTTTCTCAACATTCCAAACGTGTCCATGCTCAAAAAGGTTGAGAACTCTGTCTGTCAGCCTTCCCCAACCTGGTGTCCTTCAGATGTTTTGGGCTACAACTCCCATCAGTCCCAGCCAGTATGGCCAATGGTCAGGAATCCTGGGAGTTGTGATCCAAAACATCTGGAGGGCACCAGGTTGGGGGTACATAGCTTAATTACTGCTTTTACTGTTCTGAAGACTTATATACAATGGAATTACCCTCACAGCCTTTACATCATGCACTCTGTACTTTTGTTCATGACATGAGGAATAATTTTGAAGAAACTGAAGAAGCACACACAAAAATGAGTCATCAAGTGGAAACTTGATATGCAGATGAAAATCAACGCCACAGAGAGAGAGTCATAAATCAGATGGAAAAAGTGACTGCAAGCTAACTGACAGACAAGTTCATTGTGGAAACCTACTGCAGTATCTTAAAGTTCAAATAGAACTGGAGAAGCACTCCAAAATTTATTTGGGGTTGTACCCAATGGTGTCATTCCTCTGATGGAAGCAGCTCCATCAGCAAAACTGGAAGGGGGCTGATTTTCCCTCCCATCTGCAGCTCCCCATGCACCCTCAAAATCTTCTCCAGAGAGCTGGAAAACCTTCCAGAGCAAATTTTCGGGTGGCAGTGCAATCCTATGCATTTTTACTTGAAAGAACATTCCACTGGGTTCAATGGGACTTACTTTCAAGCAACTGTACATTGGATTGCACCCCTAGTTTCATAGTTCTGGACTTCAAATATATGAGCCACAAAATGTCTTGGGCAAAACACTGACTTAGCCCTCTATCTGCAGGATACTGATATTAACTTATTTGAGAGTAATTATGAAGCTCTGCAAACACACACGCACACACACGCACACACACATTAAATTCTGCACCAAGAAAACCCAGATTACATTGTGAAATACTAGGATCCAAAGAACTGTGAAGCTAGTCCTGTATGCAGAACTGGTCTTTGAACTTCTGTTTTTTGGATACCAGTGCCCCACATGGCATCCACTTTTGAAACTTATGGGAGTTTCAAAAATAGTATGTGACAAGTGGTGCCCTACAACAAAATGTTGCAGTGTGGAGTGCTTATGTTCAGGTTACAGCCACTCCATTCCATCCCCACCCTGGTTACCCTTTTCTTTTTCTCTAACAGTTAGCATTCCATGCCCACTGAACAGGCTCAGTTTTAATCGGGAGGGTTTGAGGTCCCCCCCCCCATTTTGTGAGTTTGGAGGGGCACTAGTGCCTAATCTCAGCTACATTAAAGTACTGGCTTTCTCCATTGATTTCTACATGCAGTCCCTGGTGACGTTCAAAAATAGCTTCTCAGTCTTGTTGGAAAGTCTGGTGTAACTTACAGCAGAGTTGCTTTATACAGAGAAAAAGGGGCAACACAGCATTTAGTATTGGAGGTAATAAACACAGGCTAGAGCCAGTTTAAAAGAAGTTCAAATCAACTTACTTTATTAGTGCTTTTATACACATCAACAGAGAAGGCTATCTAACATTGTTTAACTAAAAGCACCCCCTAAAGTTGTGTGCATGAGTGTAAGTGGGTGAAGGCATGAGATATGGTTACTTGATTCCTTAAGGGAGAGACTGCTTGGCACTTGTTGCAGAGGCAGGAATCAGAAGAAGGAAGAAAAAAGAGGAAGAGGAGGGAGCAGAACATAGAAATGGATCAAACTACAGGACATTCTCTATCACCCCCTAGTGTCTGGAAGCATTCGGAATTGTTCCTATAATCCAACTGTCAAGGGCTCCTTGGAGGCCTCTCTCAGTTTAATCCAGTAGCCAAGTCCAGACACAGACAAAGGGATTCCTTTCAAAGCTTTATTCTTCTTTTACAACTTAACAACTCTACCGGTAGCAACTAGATCTGAGCAGCAGAGTACCTATGCCCTAAGTTGGAACAGTTGGTCCCCGTTTGAAAGGGAATTACTGGCATACCCCTGAATTTAAGGACTAGGGAGAGTCCCTCCCCTTTTCCCTTGGATCCTCTGGGCGCAGCTGTTGTTTGCGCGCCAACCGGGCACTACACCTCCTTTCTGCGCCCTCCATTTGGCGCCGCTCTCTGCGTCGGCGTCGCGCATCCACCAAGTCTACTTCCCGCACTCTGTCACTCCCTGGACTGCTATCTAATCTAGGAATGCTGGTGGGAGGAATCTCCGTCAGCTGTGGGCCCTGGGAAAGAGGAGTGCGCTCCTCTCCCAGGAGCGATTGCTCTTCCTCAGAATCAGAACTACTCTGGGATTCTATGGGCTCAGTGTCCACCCTGACACCAACAAGTGTGAACCAGGAACAGTCCTATCCAGACAATGAGAGGGTTCTCTCTATCCTTTGAAAATCGATGTGTCTTTTCCTCCATTCCCCCCCCCCTTCCAGTCACTCCATTCCATTTGCGCTCCCACCCAGTTGTCAGGTTTTTTCCTCAGTCAGTCAGTCTGCACTGGGCTGTTTCTGGGGTCCCCCCCCCCATTTTTTTTCTAAATATTTGTTTTGTGCCCCTGGAAATCTCAGGGTTACCCAGGTCTAGTGATACCTCCCTGTTGTGTATGAGTGGCATGGTTTTGGCTACATTTGTGCAAGCATGGCGCAACTTAAATTGGAAATAGATGGAATGATATTGCATAGGGGGTCAGCTCATCAAATGTAAAACAACAACAACCCAACTGGGTGCAACCAAGCCCTTGGGAAAAGAGCTAATGTATTTCTTTGAATCTCAGGGGTTCCCCCCCCCAAGCTATCAATAATGCCCTGAAGTGGGCTAATATCTGCCTCTGGGGGGAAAAAGCAAACTATTACTCACTTTTGACATTCAGGGAATGTCAGTGGTTGGTAGTTTTCCTGCAGATGTCAAATACAGTCTGAATGCTCTGCAGGGAACTATTATCCTATTAGAAACACAAAAACAGTATGTGCAAGTGTTTATCCACTACTGTTTATTTCATATCAATAGCAAAAACATGGAAAGAATACAAAAGTGAACACAGGCATTTATTCATCTCGAGATTTAAAAAGCATGTTATATCACAGTAGGCACATCTAGGTTGTGTCTATGTGTTATCTGTACCTACAGCTGAATTCTTTATTTGGATGTGTGAAATACAGTTCAGCCAATATGTCTGTCCTGCCATGGAGAAAATCAGCAAAGCAGTGAGAGAAAGAAAAGACATCTACATGTTATGCAAGTGATTGACACCTTGGAGAAGAGACCTAAAAATGTACTAAACCAAACACAATAAAGGACTTTGGTGGATGGAAACACTTATGATAAGAAAAAATACACATAAGTAGTATAAAAGAACCTTTGTTAAATACATAAAGTTAGCATGCCTTGTAAATGTTATCAGGTTTCCTTGCTTATTAAAGATAGCAATTATTTTAGATCTAAACTTCTTTTTATCCAAACACAACAGTCAAAACCTTTGAGTTAGATTATTGATATACTGGTTGATCTGTTGATTGAAATACATCAAAATTAGAAAGTGAGATTCTTCATAACTGTATAAGACATATAATGGTTGGGATCTAAAGAGCTACTTTAGGAGTACCAAAAAGCTTAGGTGTACCCTGTGGGGAGTTGGACTTTTTCCCTTGCCATATTGTAAGCAACTTTTGAAAACTACCTTAGGGCACAATCCTATGCATGTTTAAACAGAAAATGTCCCTGGGATTGCTCCCTTAATTTCAAAATTATGCTTGCATGTGGGCCCAAATTCCTCTTGGGCATGTGAAATTATTTGTATGGTTCTTTCCCAATAAATATGTAGTGGACTTACAAAGCCATATGTTGTTTTTATAATGCCAGTAACAGACATTTTGTGGACATACTCATGGCAAATATTGATGTATGTATGATAAAGAAAATGATCCTGCTTCATTCAAAATAATTGTTATTAAAATGTATCTATTAAGTACTTTTCTATTAGAAGTACACAGATCATTGTACTTTTGTTCCTTTATTGTACATTTTGTACATTTGTACATTTCATTTTGTTCTTTTATTTTGTATATTGTACAATGTTATTTTCTTGTATAATAAAAGAGCACAAGCAGAGCCATGCTGGATCAGAACAAAGGCCTATGTAGTCTAGCATTCTGGTCCCACTAGATGTGCATGGGAAGCCCACAAGCAGGGCATAAGCACAATTATAGAATCCTTCTGTTCCCCAGCAACTGGGATTCAGAGGCATACAGCCTCTCATACTGGAGGTCATATATAGCCATCATAACTAGTAGCCATTGATAGCTTTATCCTCACTGAATTGTCTAATTTCCTTTTAAAGCTGTTCAAATTGGTGGACATCTTTTGGTATACACAAATAATCCTGAGTAAAGTACAAATCCCAGGATCTTTGGAGGAAGCCATATAATGACAGATAAAGCGATATAAAATCTTTGTAAGCTTTTATTGTACACAGGACCAAAAGTTTTAGTCCCAATGAGTCCAGACTCAAATTTGGCTGGGCTCAGGTTTGGAGGCCTTAGGTTTGATTTGACCTCCATTGTCTGGTCTGAAAATACCTGTGTGGGGGGTTGCTGTGCTGAAAGTTATACCAGTTTGTAGAAGACCAAATTCCCCAAACCATAATGTACCATGCTTTCTTTTCTTATTCATTATGTGGGTTGTTTTTTTTTTTTTTTGTAGAATAAGCAATCATCATCTGGAAGATTGGATTGCAGTAAATGCCTGTGGGAGGATGATCCCAGCTCTAGTGTTTGTTTTGAGTGAACCGCCATAACTCATCAGACACCGCTTATGACAATGGAAGGAAAGAGAAGAGAGGAGATTGGTTCCTGCTGATAAAACTGCTTTTCAGTGCTTAGGAAGAGAAGAAGGAGAATAAGACGTTGGATAGGCGGTGGTGGAAACAGCTGGTGAGGATGTCCTTTCTTGATCACAATTCTCTGTTACCGCAGTCCCTGAGAATTCAAAACAGCATAATAATAGGGTAAAGTACTACTACACTTTTCAGGAATAGTGCCAGGTTTGGTGAGGCTCTTTGTGCTTCTCTCAGGAGGCCCACGCAGTAGCACCAGTGGCAGAACCATTCTCCCTTGTCCTTGGTGATGGCAGGGGGATATAGCAGCAGCAGCAGCAAAATAAGCCTGTTAACTAAGCCAGCAAGAACTGGTCCTGGTGCCTGACATTTAAATCCCCCACACAATGCCCCGGGAGCCCTGACACAGTGTCAGCCTTGAGTGACACTATATTGGGACCTGAGAGGCATTGTGGGGGATTTAAATGGTGGGCATCACTGTGGCTCCAACACTGAGAGGCACACTGAGCCTGTGGGCTGTAGCCGGCATTTTGCATCAGCAGCTGGGATGGCTCAGTCAGCAACTACCTGATGGCACCAACCACTGATGCCAGTCATGTACTCTTTCATATGTATATAATGCCAACAGTGTGGAAAGTGCTGCATAGTACATAAAAGTGGCAGAGTCCCACCCACCCCCCTTTCAGTCTGGATGTATACATTTCTTCCTGCATTGGAGAAGACATTAGATGCTGAAGAGAATGGAAATATTTTGTGGTGGCATAGCTGCAATCTTATCTGTATTGGTAGGATGTGGCAACCAAACATACGACACAACCTGAAAATAGCTCTAGATTCTATATTTAATGGTCCAAATGGGAATCTTCCCTATAAAGAATTGCAGGAAAACATACAAAGCAACTGAGGACAGCAAAACCCCAGAGAAAAGCAGACAACAATGTGGAAAGACATGTTTCATAGACTCCACATAACCCCCTCTTATGAACTGTCTCAAAATCTTGGTAACCTATATTTGGAATGAAATTTGCTATAAACTCTTGTGATATTGTTTGTTGTGATGGTGGTGGTGGTTTATGTTAATTAATTTCTTGAAATACAGTAAAAAAAACACTTATTTTTAAAAATGGAGGAGCCTTTCCGTTTTCAGGCCTGCCTTAATGCATATCATTTTGCTTAGGACTTGTAAAGAGGATGGAGGAAGGATGGAGGAATTTCTGCAAAAAGTAGGAAGTGGGAGGAAGCAAGCAAGGTGTCCTAACAGCAGTGGGATTGGGGAGACAAGCAGTTCAGAAGGCCAGTGGCTGGGGATAAAATTGGGGGTGGATGGTGGAGCAAGAGGAAAATGAAGGAATTCAGAACTCATGGAGAATCTAAAAGAGAATAAGCAGGCTGAGGACCTCACTGGGTGGAGTTGTGAGGTCCTCCTCATCCCAGGGGGACAGACCTTGTTCTCCTCCTGCTTTTGATTTTCACAGCAACCCTATGAGCCCTTCATGGCTTGGGAGGATTGGCTGAGGGATTGCCTGTCTCAACCAGGAACTCTTCTCTGGGTTTCCCCATCTTATGTAGTATGGCGGGTGATTAGTAGGCAAAAGATTTTTTCAGTGGAATTCTCTCCCTAGAAAGCTTCACAAATACCTTCTTTTTCCCCAGGCTCTGTTACTTTTGCAGATGTGTTTTATTCTGGTGTGTATAAAAGAAGCATTGTTTTTATGCTTCTTTTATGGATTTGCTGTTTTTAGCTCACTTGGTACTTTAGTATGTTGGTCAATATCGAAATCAGATTAGGTACTTTGCAGCCAAAGATGGAGAAGCTCTATACAGTCAGTAAAAACAAGACCTGGAGCTGACTGTGGCTCAGATCATGAGCTGCTTCTTGCAAAATTTCGGCTTAAATTGAAGAACGTAGGGAAAACCACTAAACCATTCAGGTATGACTTAAATCATATCCCTTATGAATATACAGTGGAGGTGAGGAATAGATTTCAGGGATTAGACCTGATAGAGTGCCTGAGGAACTATGGACGGAGGTCCGTAACATTGTTCAGGAGGCAGCAACTCAATCCGTCCCAAAGAAAAAGAAATGCAAGAAAGCCAAGTGGCTGTCTGAGGAGGCTTTACAAGTAGCTGAGGAAAGAAGGGAAGCGAAAAGCAAGGGAGAAAGGGGAAGATATATCCAACTGAATGCAGAGTTCCAGAGAATAGCAAGAAGAGACAAGAATGCCTTCTTAAATGAACAATGCAAAGAAATCGAGGAAAGGAACAGAATGGGAAAGACTAGAGACCTCTTCAAGAAAATCGGAGCTCTCAAGGGAACGTTTTGTGCAAAGACGGGCATGATAAAGGACAAAGAAGGCAGGGACCTAACAGAAGCAGATGAGATTAAGAAGAGGTGGCAGGAATGCACAGAAGAACTATACAGGAAAGATCTTAATGTCCCTGATAGCCATGAGAGTGCGGTCACTGAACTTGAGCCGGACATCCTCGAGAGTGAAGTCAAGTGGGCCTTAGGAAGCATTAGTTAACAACAAAGCTAGCGGAGATGACAGTATTCCAGCTGAGCTATTTAAAATCCTAAAAGATGATGCTGTTAAAGTGCTGCACTCAATATGCCAACCAATTTGGAACACTCAACAGTGGCCACAAGACTGGAAAAGGTCAGTCTACATTCCAATTCCAAAGAAGGGCAACGCCAAAGAGTGTTCAAACTACCTCACAATTGCACTCATTTCACATGCCAGCAAGGTGATGCTCAAAATCCTACAAGCTAGGCTTCAGCAGTATGCGAACCGAGAACTACCGGAAGTACAAGCTGGGTTTCGAAGAGGCAGAGGAACTAGAGATCAAATCGCCAACATTCGCTGGATCATGGAGAAAGCAAGAGAATTCCAGAAAAACATCTATTTCTGCTTCATTGACTACGCTAAAGCCTTTGATTGTGTGGATCACAACAAACTGTGGCAAATTCTGAAAGAGATGGGAGTACCAGACCACCTTACCTGTCTCCTGAGAAACCTGTACGAGGGTCAAGAAGCAACAGTAAGAACTGGACATGGAACAACCGATTGGTTCAAAATTGGGAAAGGAGTACGACAAAGCTGCAAATTGTCGCCCTGCTTATTTAACTTATATGCAGAGTACATCATGAGAAACGCTGGGTTGGATGAATCACAGGTCGGAATTAAGATTGCCGGGAGAATTATCAGCAACCTCAGATACGCAGACGATACCACCCTAATGGCAGAAAGCGAAGAGGATCTCAAGAGCCTCTTGTTGAGGGTGAAAGAGGAGAGTGCAAAAGCTGGTTTGAAACTCAACATTAAAAAAATGAAGATCATGGCATCTGGCCCCATCACTTCCTGGCATATAGAAGGGGAAGAAATGGAAGTAGTGACAGATTTTATTTTCTTGGGCTCCAAGATCACTGCAGACAGTGACTGTAGCCATGAAATTAAAAGACGCTTGCTCCTTGGGAGGAAAGCTATGGCAAACCTAGACAGCACAGTAAGAAGCAGAGACATCACCTTGCCGACAAAGGTCCGTCTAATCAAAGCTATGGTTTTCCCAGTAGTAACGTATGGCTGTGAGAGCTGGACTATAAGGAAGGCTGAGCGCCGAAGAATTGATGCTTTCGAACTGTGGTGCTGGAGAAGACTCTTACGAGTCCCCTGGACTGCAAGGAGGTCAAATCGGTCCATCGTAAAGGAAATCAACCCTGAGTGCTCATGAGGCAGTTAAGCTGAGAGAGAACGATTGGCCCAAGGTTACCCAGTGAGGTCGATTGTTCAATGGGTATTTGAACCCGAGTCTCTCCAGTCCTAGTCCAGCGTTCAAGCCACTACACTACACTTGACTTCAATGGGATTTAAGCAACTTAGCTGTGCACAGGATTGCACTCTTTATGCAGAAAGTGTCTTCTTCTCTTAAGGAAGAAAATACAGACTACCTGCACAATGCTTTTTGATTGTTAATGATGGGAGCCCTTTGTCTGGAAGCACTCAACATCTGCAAAATAAAAACAAAAACAAGGAAGTGGGGTTTGAAATGGTGACCTTCCCATCAGCCCCAGCCAATGTGGCCTGATGGTCAGGGATGCTGGGGACTGTAGTCCAACATCCGAAGGGCCACCAGTTACCCATCTTTGCCTCAACTGATCACTTGTGACAACTGAGATATTTGAACTGCACTCTTGAAGTGCAAGTTTGCTACACAGCATTGGTGGGTGCTGTTAAAGAAATACAAGGCCAAAGCCCTGGTGTATTTGTTCACCTGGTGTATTTGTTCACCTGCCTCTCGCTCTGGCCCAGACAACAGAGGTAGTGAGGAGGAGCAGTAGATGCCACTGCCTACTTGTTCACCAGCTCTCTGCCTGACAAGCAAGCAAGTGGCAGCAATGGTGAGAAATAGGATGAGGATCAATAGCGGTTGGTGATAATAGTGTTGAGAAGGTAGACTCACTGAGGGAGGAGGCCCATTGAGGGTGTCTTGGTCAAGGGCCCTCAAATACTGGGAGCTGGCCCTGTCCTCTTGGGCATGTGCAATTAGTTCACAGTCTGTTGGATCCAGCGCCCTTTCTCCATGACAACGGAAGGAGAAGTGAATGGAACAGTACCAGATTTTTTTAAAAACAATCAGCTTTGCTACATTTTGGTCCATGCAGGGCTCCACAAGCGAGTGCTCCACACCAGTAAAAATTGCTTCACAGAACATAGTTCTAGGTGGGGGCAATGTGACTTATACTGCTTGGGATAAAGGTTTAAGTAATATCTTAAAGTAGTATCTACTCTTGGATTTGTGTTTGAGAGACACAACAAGTAAAAAGATGAGAATGCTGTAAACCGGACTTCTCCAACTGGGTGCATTTCAACTTCCGTCAGCCCCAGCTATCATGGCTAATGGTTAGAAATGCTGGGAGTTGTAGTCCCAAACATCTAGATGGCACCAGATTGGGGAAGGCTGGTATAAGTGATAATTCAGCAAATAATATCTCTCTTCCAGGGAATGCTTCATTCCATTTGCCACCTCCATGTGTATAGTTAGTTATATTTGTTTATTTTAAATTATTTTTAGGTAGACTTTATGGGTAGAACCCTCTCAAGGTAGTGGCTATACATAGTTATGTCAATAGTATTATATTTTGCATACATATTTTCACATTTTACATACTGAGCTATTTAAAATAAATGGATCTTTCCTGAATTAGGCACATACTGTATAGTATACATGTAGGTTTCTGCATCACAAAAAACAATTTTGCCTAGGCTTTGCTTGCGGTTATGCATTTATGTACTATTGCTCTTCATAGCTGCAGTCCTGCCGCTCACAACTACAGATGCCCTCTCCATCATGTTTCATCCCCACAAGTCAGGAGAACGGCAATAAAAAAACAGATTTCTAGGTCACTGCCAAAAAGGATCATAGGCATTATTTCATTTCAGTGCTCTGCTCCACAGTTTGTGCTGTCATGCAGCATAATTTCAAAATCCACAGCTGAGCAATACCTTTATTAGGACCAACCCAAATGTCACAAAATAATAAGCAAGCTTTTGAATCCACACAACTCTTAATCAGGCTGGCCTGGATGGTAAGCAAAATGGGCAGGGGGAGGGAGGGAGAGGGAGAGAGAGAGCTGTCTTCATGTTGAAGCCCCAGGGTCTGCATTAGTCAGTCTTAAAATGGAGTGTGGGAGGAAATTGCAGACTTAATTGGATTAGGGTCTATTAGGTGCTATGCAGATTTAGGGCTGCTGGAATAAAGAAACAAACAATGGCCAAGACCCCATATCTGAAAATATAAAATCCATTTTTATATTTAGTACTGAGCTCTTGCTATCATGTGGTGGGCCTTGCTCACTCCAGTCCTCTCACTTCCAATATTTTGTAATGTGGCTAGAACAAGCTAGACTGGGAGAGCCCCAGGTATTGTTGAACTCCAACTCTCAGCCAGCATTGCCAATGGTAGGGCAAGACCAAGACATTTTGCTGCCTGAGGAGAAGAAGGTGGTGTCTCCTCCATTACATATTCAAAAGTAGTTGAATTTTTCTTCAACACTGGCGATCGGCCAGCACCCTCCATCACATCTAAAGGCAGCAGGCTAGCTTAGGGGTCCATAGGGCTGGCTGCTTGGCATATAGTGACCACCTCATTCTGCCTAATGGTAGGGCCAACCTAGTCAATAGTACGTGATAATAGGAGTTGTAGTCCAACAATATCTGGAGGACCACAGATTCTGTGGCACAGAAGATCCCATCCTACTGAAGGAGGCTGAACTAAATGACCTTAATGTCCCTTCAAGACCATCATATTAAGACCCAATAAGTGTACTTTTAATTGGTGAAATCCAACACTGTGCAAATGGACTTGCAAGGCAGTATGCCTATGTACACCAATTGCTGGGGAACATGGGCAGGTGGGTGCTGTTGCACTCATGCCTTGCTTGTGAGTTTCCTGCAGGCAGCTGGTTGGCCATTATGTGAACAGAATGCTGGACTAGATAAGCCTTTAGTCTGATCCAGCAGGGCTCTTATGTTCTTGTGACTACTGCTCACACAATAGGGCTTCCCAATCCCCTCCTCCCCTTTGCAACCCACTGTACACACCCCAGATCTGCTCCTGAGGGTCCCCCAGACCTCCAGAGATTTTGGGTGCAAAGGGGGAAGGAAAATCTGCTCTGCGGGCAGAACCTGTTCTGTCAGTGAATGGACACAATTGGATTTCAACTGAATGAAGCCATGTTATTAGCACAAGGCACGTTTATATTTAGTTTTTATATGATTTAAACAAATGATCATGTGATTCATTTTTCAACTTCTCATTAGAATTTCGGATTTGTCTTTTCACACATTCTTTTGTTTCTGAGGTTGCAAAATCAAAGCATTCCTGATCTTTGATTCCATTCTTCCAGTTCTGGCCATTTTCCCTCTTGTACACTCCTACAAAGATTATAATGATTACTGTTACATTATGGGAGCATATTCCATAAATAAAATGTATGATACTAATTATGACTCTGAATGATGGGACAGTTTATGTGAAGTGAGAATCTGCAATGCATTCCGCAATGTATCCTCACGTGTTAAATTAGTTAAATATTTGGAGGAGAGTGTCTGTTTACCCCTTCATATGGGAAAGACCCATGACAATGTACCCAGTAGCAACATTGCTGCAAAGCATTGAAATGAATGCCAATTCCTCCCCGGTGAATACATGCCTGCTTCAGTTCTTCTGGACAAATCTGTGCTCAAACTGAACTCAAGAGAATCATGTTTCCAAGGCATACTCAAGGGATGTATAAAGTGGTGTTTAAAGAGACTTTCAAAAGGCAACATAATTGCTGCAACATGACTGTCAAATAAGGAAGCAGTTCTGCAGTGTGTGTGCTGGAAAGTTTGCCTTTCATCTCAGCTTTGCCTGCTGCTGCTATGAGTTCGGTGCAGTTTTAAGTAGACAGCTTCTCTAGCCCTACTGATGTTTATAGAAACTTTAATGAGGCTTAAGATTGTACTATAGACACATGCTGCAGTGCATTATTGATAACCTTATTCATTGTTGTACTGGCATTTCATTTCTGTTCTGGGATCAGAAGACTCTGCATGCACTCTAGAATCCTACCTTCTGCACCACCACACAAATTGATTAGTGGTGCTAACGAGGAGAAAACAAACTGCACCAAATCTTAGCCTGTCAGAATGCACCCCCCCCCCCCTACATTTCACACCAAATAGAATTCTGGAGGTACTGTATTCTTCAGCTGTGGGCTCTGTGTAGGTTATTGTCCTGTGCCAATACTAAGGGGTTCGTACAGGCAACATTTCTGTGGGCCAGACTGTAAGCATCAATAAAATTACAGCCCTAGTAACTAAATGTGTCTTTAGTTATGACCGATAGTTCAAAGTTGTTTTTAGTTATATGTTGTTGTGTATATTGTCTGTGTGCTTTTATGTAAATGGCTTTTAAACTTTTTGTAGTGTATTTAATGTTTTAACTTCTGTAAACCACCTAGAGAGCTTTGGCTATGGGGTGGTATAGAGTTGTAAATAATAACAACAACAACAACAGGTCCTCAACGTATCAACCCCCTCCCCTGCCTTCAGTGATGGTATGGTGGAAGCTAAAAATCCACAGAATACATGTGGATACAAGCTTGCGTGTCACAAGCTGCCCACAAAAGTGTTTACATGTTGTTGGGTATAACAAGTACAATATTTCACACAAAAAGACTACCGAACAGTGCATTCCTATGCATGTTTAGACAGAAAAAAGTCCTACAATTCGCAGCATGTCTGAGCCAGGATGGCTGGCTAGAGGGACGCTGGGAGCTGTAGGATTTCTTTCTGTCTAAATGTGCATAAGACCGCGCCTTTGTTTTTATTAAAGAAAACACACAAGCAAAAGTCACTCTACAGAAGAATTAATGTGTGATGGAACAGGGTAGATCAGCCTTCCAAACCTGGTGGCTTCCAGATGTGCTGGATTACAAGTTCCATCATTCCCAGCCAGCAGTGCCAGTGGCCATGAGGATTCAGGTTGATGGGGGCCGTAGTCCAACATACATGGAAGGCACCAGGTTGGGGAAGGCTGGTTGTAAGTGTAATAGAAACTGCAGCTATACCTTTTTACCAGTAACTCTGAAGAATAGTCTTGTGAAAGTCTCATGGACAGAGAAAGCGCAAAAGTACTCCTCCAGAGTTGAAAAATAAATGTGGTTGGGATTTAAGATGCTATAAAGTATTTGCAAGATTTTAGGTGTTTCATTCTGCCAGATCCAAATGAGTTTTGTTGTTCAGTCGTTCAGTCGTGTCCGACTCTTCGTGACCCCATGGACCATAGCACGCCAGGCCTTCCTGTCCTGCGCTCTCTCCCGGAGCGTGCTCAAGTTCATATTCATTGCATCTGTGATGCTATCTAGCCATCTCATCCTCTGCCGTCCCCTTCTCCTTTTGCCTTCAGTCTTTCCCAGCATCAGGGTCTTTTCCAGGGAGTTTTCTCTTCGCATTAGGTGGCCAAAATATTGGAGCTTCAGCTTCATTATCTGTCCTTCCAAAATAAAAAGTGTTGCTAGTTTAAAAGAGAATGAGAGAGGCTCTGTTGTGCATACATCTATTATGCTGTGCTCCCACTTGCTCAAAGTCCACAGGCACTGATTTTAATGGGGCCAGAACTCATCCTGCACAAGCGCAAAGTACACAATAAAAATATGAACTATTTTTTATATTCACCAAAATAAAAACGTTCATATTCCTATTCCACTCAATTCTGAAGCTTTAGAAAACAACACTTTCAAGATAAGAGTCAGTGGTATACTTATTGTGCTTATTACATGACTAGAGCTGCTTTATGTTAGCATAGGGGATGTGGTATATTCTCTTTTGTAAGGACTTTGGTGGATGTGTATATCTCCATTATTCCAACTAATTGCCATTGGTTGGCACAAAACCATGGAAACATAGAATAGTAGGATTGGAAGGGGCCTACAAGGCCACTGAGTCCAACCCCCTCCTCAGTCCAAGTCAGAGCATCCCCGACAGATGGCTGTCCAGCTTCATCTTGAACACCTCCAGTGTGGGAGAGCCCACCACCTCCCTAGGTAATTGGTTCCATTGTCATATTGCTCTAACATTCAGGAAGCTTTTCCTGATGTTCAGCCGGAATCTGGCTTCCTGTAGCTTGAGCCCATTATTCCGTGTCCTGCACTCTGGGATGATCAAGAAGAGATCCTGGCCTTCCTCTCTGTGACAACCTTTTAAGTACTTGAGCGCTATCATATCTCCCCTCAGTCTTCTCTTCTCAGGGCTAAACATGCCCAGTTCTTTCAGTCTCTCTTCATAGGGCTTTGTTTCCAGTCCCCTGATCATCTTTGTTGCCCTCCTCTGAACCCTCTCCAGTTTGTCTGCATCCTTCTTAAAATGTGGTGCCCAGAATTTGACACAGTCCTCCAGATGAGGCCTAACCAGTGCTGAGTAGAGGGGAACTAGTACTTCCCGGGCTTTGGAAGGTATGCTTCTATTAATGCAGCCCAAAATAGCATTTGCCTTTTTTGCAGCCACATCACATTGTTGGCTCATATTCAGCTTGTGATCGACAGCAATTCCAAGATCCTTCTTGCTTGTAGTGTTGTTGAGCCACGTTATCGCCCATCACCCATCGCCCAGTACTCCTGGTCAGGACAGATATAGGGTTTCAGCCTGGAGGAATTCCTGGAGGAAAAGGCTATCAATGGCTACTAGTCTTGATGGCTATGTTCTCCCTCCAGTGCCAGAGGCAGTGAGCCTATGTATGCCAGTTGCTGGGGAACATGGGTGGAAGGGTGCTGTTGCGCTCATGTCCTGCTAGTGGGTTCCTGGTTGACAGGTGGTTGTCCACTGTGTGAACAGAATGCTGGACTAGATGGACTCTTGGTCTGATCCAGCAAGGCTCTTCTTATGTTTTTAAACAAGGTTTGCCATTTGAGGATGGTCTTGGATCCATTGCTACTTTTAGATTCTCAGGTAGTGCCAGTGGCCAGGAGTGTTTTTGCCCAGTATTCAGCTGGTATGCCAGCTGTGCCTGTTTCTGGGGAAGATGGTTCTGGCCATACCTACACAAGTCTTAGTAGTTACATTGATACTGGATTGCTGCAATATGCTCTATTGGAGCCTTCCCAATGTGGTGCCCTCCAGATGTTTTAGACTACATCATTCTGACCACTAGCCATGCTGTCTGAGGCTGAGTTGTAGTCCAACACATCTGGAAGGTTCAGGAAGGCTGGTCTATTGAAAGTGTGTTCAAAAACTCCAGCTGCTTCAAAGTGTATTTGTGAGGCTTTTAATCAGGTCTTTTTATGGAGTTTGTATACTACCCTCACTGGCGGTTTGCTGCTGGTTCATTTCTGGATGCAGTTCAGAACACTGGCTAAGTTATTCCCTTTAAAGCTGTAAGAGCACATTCCTATGGCGATGCCCGTAAGCTTCCGAACTTGGAGGTTTACAGGCATCCTATGCAGAGCAGGAAATCTCTGCCTCCGCACTCCTTCCTCTCTGCGTTTTGGCTAGACAAGGCTTTTTGCCCATCTAGCTGGGGCGCGTCAGAGTGGGAGGGAAGGAGGCTAGGGAGGCCTCGGGATACTTCATATCTCAGCTTCCTCAGTCCCCTCCCCTCCCACCGGCACGCCTCCTTTACCCCTCTCTGAGGTTACCTTTGTGACCTCAGAGAGGCAGCCAGCATTGTTCTCTCTGCACCAGCTGCAAGGGGCAGGGGGCAGGGAGCATGCATTCCTGGATCTGCAGTCAGAGTGCTGTTTCCAAACGCGGATCCAGGAATCTGAACTATCCTATGGCCCCCTAGATTCTGTCCTTAAATGGTTTATGACCAGAGAACCTTAAAGACAGTCTCTTGCCATGTGGTCCTGCTTCCTCTCTGAGCAGCTGGAGAGGCTCACCTGCCTGTCTCATCATTGGCTGAGGCGTATTGGGTGGGAACAAGGGAACAAGGGAAAAGGGATTTCTCTGCAACAGCACAGAGAATGTGGAGCCCTCCTTGCTTTGAAAGATCTATCTTGCTCATATATTGATTAATTTATGTCACCAGTAATAAACACATCTGTTGGATTGCCTTCTGCTTGAATTTCTGTACTTTGAATTTCTATACTTTCCCTCTCTTTTAAAGCAGCTCTGCTGTGGTTGTATGTTTTGTTGTTACATTTATATGCCACCTTTCCTTCAAGAAGCTCAAGGCTCCATACACAGCAGGGCTGGCCCTACCGTGAGGCAGAGAGAAACAGTCACCTCAGGCAGCAAATTTTGGGTGTTATAAAAGTAAATTGTTAGTTATTTACCTTGTTGTTATTGTATGTCTACTGCCATAGAGGGGGAGAGGTGCTTGTGGTATTTTCTGCCACATGTACCAAAATATTTCAGCGAACTTTGGGTACTATGCTCCTCGACTTGGGTGGGTGGGTGGCGGGCACCATTTGCTGCTTTGCCTCAGGCAGCAAAATGTCTTGGGCCAGCCCTGATACATGGTCCCATTCTCGCCCCCCCCGCCCCTAATTTTACCCTCACAACAGCTCTGTAAAGTAGATTAGGTCAGGGACTGGCCCAGGGTCACTCAGTTAATTTAATGGCTTTGTGGGGCTCTGAACTTGGGTCTCCCCAGTCTGCCAGACATTATAATGTCCACACCACCCTTCCTCAGCATGGCACCATCCAAAAGTGTTGGACCCTAGCTCCCAGCATCCTCCAGTCATCAGGTTGGGGAAGGGTGGCCTACGCCATATTGGGTCTTAGCAGTTATTATTTTATTATAATTTTGTATTGCTTTTAATCATTGAGCATGCAGGGAAGGGCGACCATAATTGTATGTGGGGATGGATGACCCCCACCATGGGCCAAATGATGCCAAGAGGCATAGCCATAAGGCACATGGAATGGAAAAACAGGATAAAAATCTCAAAATAAATGGCCATGGGGGATGCTTTAGCAACCACTTCCCTCAGGGATATGGCAGGCCCTTCCTCGATTTTTTTCAATTTTAATTTTTAAAGTAAGCCTCTTCTATCCCCGTGTGCGCGCGCATATGGAGATATGGCTCTGGATAACTGTTTGTTTCCAGGGCTTAGTCATTGGGGCGACTGATAAGCGCTTGGCACTCTCAGTTTACTTGCTTGTAGGTTTTGTACCCTACGGCATGTTTGCTCGGAAACAAGTCTCGCCAAGTTGGTTGCGACTTACTCACAAGTAAAGGTGCCGAGGACAGCAGCCTTCTTGGAGCTAAAAGGCTTAGCAGGGCTGGATGCTTTGCTACTACCTACGCCGGACCACAGCAGCCTGTGGGCACGAAGGGCGGCGGCGGCGGCGGCAGCCTCAGCTTGGGTTGAAAGAAAGGCCGGGCTCGCCGCTTCTCCGTTTCCCTCTCGCCGGCATGTGGGCGTGTTTCTAAGCTGGGTAGGCGGCGGCGGCGGCCGCCACCTCCCTCTCTTCCCTCCGCCTCCCCTCAAGTTTGTGCGTCTTTTAAAACACAGCGCGAGCCTCCCTGCTGGACTCGCGCCGCAGGAGCGGCCTGGGCAGCCCGCTCAGGCGAGGCCGGAGAGAGCTATGAAGAGCCGGCGGCGGTGGAGGTGGCGCTGGCAGCACCGGCGCTTCGCCCTGGGCTTGGTGCTCTACACGCTGCTGCTCCTGCTGCTGGCGTCCTACATGCTGGACTACGGAGCCAGCAGGCGGGGGCGCGCGGGCGAGGAGCCGCTGCTGCCCCGCCGCTGCCCCAGCCTGCAGGAGGCGCTAGGCGACTGGAGATGGGAAGAGCCGCCGCCGCCGCGGCCGCCCGCAGAAGCCGCCGCGGCCGCCCACGGAGCGGCAGGGAACGGGACCGGGAGCGAGGCCGGCCCGGGGAGCCGGGCAGGCGGGAAGCGGCACATTTACTTGCACGCCACCTGGCGCACCGGGTCGTCCTTCCTGGGGGAGCTGTTCAACCAGCACCCGGACGTTTTCTACTTGTACGAACCCATGTGGCATCTCTGGCAGGCGCTCTACCCGGGAGACGCGCTGAGCCTGCAGGGCGCCCTCCGGGACATGGTACGCGCGCTGTTCCGCTGCGACTTCTCGGTGCTGCGCCTTTACGCGGCGCCGCCCGGCCCCCGCGACCCGCTGGCGCCCTTCCCCGCCGCCTCGTCCGGGGGCAAGGCCCGCAACCTCAGCACGGCCAGCATCTTCGGCTGGCGGACCAACAAGGTGATCTGCTCGGCGCCGCTGTGCCCCGCCGCGCCCTGGGCCCGCGCCGAGGTGGGCCTCGTCGACGGCGCCGCCTGCGAGCGGAGCTGCCCGCCGCGGGCGCTGCGGGAGCTGGAGGCCGAGTGCCGAAAGTACCCGGTGATGGTGATCAAGGACGTGAGGCTGCTGGAGCTGAGCGCGCTGCTGCCGCTGCTGCACGACCCGGACCTCGACTTGCGCGTGGTGCAGCTCTTCCGCGACCCCCGCGCCGTCCACAATTCCCGCCTCAAGGCCAAGCAGGCGCTGCTCCGGGAGAGCATCCAGGTGCTGCGGAGCCGCCACCGCGCCGAGCCCCGGGGACTCCCCCGCCGGCAACTCCTGCTGCCGCCCGCCGCTGCGGTTCTGGCCGGTGTCGGCGGCATCCGGGCGCACCAGCAGCACCGCGCCGAGTTCTTCCTGGGCGGCGCCCTCGAGGTGATCTGCCAGGCCTGGCTGCGCGACCTGCTCTTCGCCCGCCGCGCCCCGGCCTGGCTGCGCGCCCGCTACACGCAGCTGCGCTACGAGGACCTGGTGCTGGAGCCGCGCGCCCAGCTGCGCCGCTTGCTGCGCTTCGCGGATCTCCCGGCGCCGCCCGCCCTCGAGGGCTTCGCGCTCAACATGACCCGCGGCGCCGCCTACTCGTCGGAGCGCCCCTTCCTCATCTCCGCCCGCGACGCGCGGGAAGCCGTCCACGCCTGGCGGGAGCGCCTCAGCCGGGAGCAGGTGCGCCAGGTGGAGGCTGCCTGCGGCGAGGCCATGAGCCTCCTCTCGTACCCGCTCAGCGGCGAAGAGGGCGGTCGGCGCGAGGCCACCGGGGGGCGCCCAAGCGCTCCTCCACACCCAGGTAGCGTTGCGCTCGCCTCGCCTTCCCCCAAGGGGCGCCTTAGCCTCTCGTGGAGAAATTTAGCAGGTCAAGCTTTTCCTGTGATTGGGGCCAGTGCCATTGGTAGCCGATTTTGTGCTTCACCTGCAGATGCTAAGGGGTATTACTACAAAAAAGGTAGTTCCTCTCCCTGCCCCTTCGTTGCTTAATACCAAGAGGAAGAGGGCCCTAACTTCATTCAGAAAGAGGGAGAAAGAGTATAGTCCTGAACACCGAGTGAAAGGAATATCCAAGGAAGAATTCCCAAAATGAGGATGCTTTCCTACAGAGGGCACCTTCCTTGTTCTAACAATCAAAAGGCATTGTGCAGCTCTTCTTTCTTTTCTTCCTTAACTCATTTTTTCTAGTAAGGAAAAAGATGAAAGAATCAGTGGGAAAGCATGGGAGGGCTACAAATTGAAGACGTTGCCTGGACCCCTCTGTAAATTCTGTGAATGAGGCAGTACAATTGCACAATAAGAGCCTGTAATAGCATGGTACAGCTGCATCCTTGCTCTGAGTCTGAAGTGAGCCCCACTGAAGTTCTAACATGTGAGTAAGTATGCATTCCTAGTGTCTACAGTGAGCAGCACTGGTAGAACATAAGATGGATGGAATACACACCACAAGCCTGGCTCCTTGCTTGCCACAAATAGGTGGTAGGCAGTCTGAGTTTCCATGACTGGCAGCTGCTTTATTTGCACCAGGAATTAAGTCAATTAAGGGCGCAATCCTATGCCTGTTTAGACAGAGAAAAGGCCTACAACTATATTGGGAGTTGCAGGCCTTTTCTCTGTCTAAACAGGCATAGGATTGCGCCCTAAACATACCAGATCACACTGCAAGGAAGTGGTACTGGCAGCAAAGCAAATCACATGACCTGGGTCCCCGAAGCCAATTCTTGATGCTCTGTTGGGCAGTGGTATGCATAAGCCATTTATCACAGGTGTGTGTAGACAGTGGTTTACTAATCACTGCCTTGCATATTTCTTTTGTTTAGCTGTGCACAGTTATTTTTAATGTACACTTAAAATGTGAAGTGTAAATGCAACGACCAAGAGTTTGCAAATGTGTGTTTCATGCAGGAACATTTGTTTTGGAGCAATAGTTGACTGTGTCTTCTTTGTGCATGAGAAATGAGACAGCACTCAATAGTGAGGGGAAGGCATTCTGCACATGCACAAAGTCAACCTGTTTATGATTGTGCATGTTTTATTTACAAGCCTTCAGACATGCATGCAGTCCAATCCTATACATATTCACTCAGAATCACAATGAATTCAATGGGACTTACTGCCAAGTAACTGTGATTAGGATTGCAGACTGAATCCTATAAAAGAGAGGATTGGGAGGAGGACAATGTACTCCCTTCACCCTGATAGTTGGACAGAGCTTAGAAAAAATTCTGAAAGATTAAGAGGAAAAAGGGTATGTGTGCAAAAGAAGAAACTCCATAAATGACAAGTGTAGCCATGTCTGTAGGGAAGTAAATGCCACAGGTTTCAGTTGGATTCGCTTTCAAGTATTTGTGTATAGGATTGAAGTCTGAATTGTCTTTTTTTTTTTTTTTTTAAGAATTAGTCCATGTTTGGAAATTTTTTGAACAATGCAGGAAAAGCAA
The DNA here is from genome assembly GCF_057233095.1 of Heloderma suspectum. Lineage (NCBI taxonomy): Eukaryota > Metazoa > Chordata > Lepidosauria > Squamata > Helodermatidae > Heloderma > Heloderma suspectum. The sequence continues at coordinate 120,981,458 of NC_139460.1, read as the reverse complement.
ACTAATTTGCATCTACTTCTTAAAACTGGGGTAGGCATTCTGGTACCCACCAGATGTTTTGAAGTACAGCTCCCATAACCCCTGACTACTGGCTGGTTGGTGCTGATGGGGTGTATACTCCAAAACATCTGGAGGGCACCGAGTTGCCTACCTCTGTTAGATTAAAAACAATACTGCTGGTGTGGTGCAGCTGTCTAGAAGAGAAATGGTATAAAGAAATAGTTTATATAATTCAGAGTTACCATTCTACTGAAATCAGTAGTGAAACTCACACTAAGCTGATCGCCTGCTTTGGAAATTAATTTATGCAGCCAGAAAAATTTGCAATGCAGATGTTGCTTCTCCACTTATGATGCTTTCTTCATTCATTAGTTGTTTTTCTTTAAGCCAGTAACCTAGCTGGAAGCAAATTGCAGTCTGTGCCTGGAGCGTAGGATGGTGTATAACTGCAGTATGAAGCAATCAGATAAGGGCCAGGGATGGGGGAAGTTCTCTTGCACTGGGCTGTACATACAGTGTATATATTGGTTTCAGACCCCCAGTGAACATTTGGCTAAAGTGAGGGTTGGGAGGAGTTTACAGTCAATAAAATGCCTCATCTGTTAATGTTTTTAAAAGTCAGACTCTTTAGAAAAGCAGAGACTTGAAGTTTGATTCATTGTAGCTTTCCTAGTGTGAATTGGTGAGCAAGGTGATCTTTATAAAGACTTCTGAGAAATGCAATATTTGAGAGTTCAGCTGATTTTCTCAGTTGCTGAAGACTATTATTGTGATCCACTTATTTCAGAATAGGCTTGTTTTCATGGGGCGGGGGATGGCCCACGGAGGACTCCAAGAGACCCTTCCTGGGGAAACGTTTTCTTTCCCAGCTTCCTGCCTAATGCGCAGAGTTGCGTCCTATTGCTACAATTAACAGTCTCTCGGATTTTAAATGCTGGCTGGCATACAAACAAATCTAAATGGTTCCTAACAGTTTCAAGTTAACCTTGGCAAGCTTGGTGAGAAGCCTTTTTGAGTTGCTGCTGTAATTGTTGTAGACTAACTTTGACTTGTGTGTGAGGGCTTGTTGTGGTGGTGGGGCATTGGAGTTAGAACATTTTAGTAAACCTGGAGGGGGATATTCAAGGTTACAATACTATTTGTATAGTTGCTATTTTGATACAGAAAACAGACACTGGACCTCAAATCAGAGATTATCTGGGATCAAGAATGAGCATGTATATTAAAACTGCTGGGAAGAAAGACAGTTGAGAAATAATAATAATAATTATTATTATTATTACCACCATCACAGAAGGATGCTTTGGAATCTCACTGTAGTTTAATTATTACACTACATTTTGTTACAATACAAAGATCCAGTTATGACTTTAACAGTCCAATTCTATGCATGTCTACTTAGAAGTCTGCAGCTGTGTGTACACCTAGAAATGATTCACACTGAACTCAGTGAGACATGTTTTCGAATAGACATGCCCAGAGATCAGATCACATGGGAGTAAGCCCCATTGAACTCAATGGACCTTTCTTCTGAGTAGACATGCATAGGATTGCCAGTTTAATTAGTTCACCTGTTAAAAACTTATGATCAGTTAAAAGGTTGGCTGCAATTAATGTGGCAGTGGGCTTTAAAAAGGTTAATTATTCTTATTACAATTACACTTGCAAAAACTGCAAGTGGTGGTAGAGGCTTGTTTAGAAGGGGCATTCTATCTTCTCCAAAATTTATTTGAGTGGCACTCTGAATTGCAGTATATTTGTGATCATCCACCGCACAAAAGCATGCATTTCATAGTAGAAGCATTAAATCAGTAGAAGGGTGGGTACATTCCTAGTCTCTTGCACCTGTGTATGATTTGAGAAAAATAGAGGTCTCTTAACTCTTTCCACATCTTCTGCACTGTTAAACCCTTTTTAAAAAGCAGCTTCTGTTTTCACTTCTGCGAAGCTCTCTCCACTCACGAGGTGGTATGAATTACAGGCAGGAGTAGAATTTTGCCCCCGAGACCACATCGTCCTGAACATTTGCAAATAGATACTTGGCAGTATTCTGGCCTACTTCCCTCCTTTTCTTTAACCCACTCCTGCTACATAGCCATGCTTTCTGAGAACACTGTGCTTAAATTCATCCAATAAGGCAAACTTTATGCATCTGTGTAAACTGTGGTGTGGCAGTGGGTAGACAAAGATTTATTATTTAACTGGAGTGGTGGTCAGGCAAGATGTTTATAGGATCCTTAGCTTAGTGTAGAGCTTGCCAAGTTGTAAGCCGTCATTCATGAGGAAACCTTTCCTTTTTGTTTAGTATAATTACATTTTGAGCTTTTATCTTTCAGTGCATTCCCTGTAACATCAGCATATTTTTATATCATAGCTATAGCTAAATTGAGTATTAGTGATGGCCACTTTTAAAAGGCTCCAACAGGAAGATTAAAAAGACAGTGAGAGAAGAAAGGCAATTATACAAAGCATAATACCGAGCTTTTGGGAAAAGCAATTACTGAACAGGGATTATGGCAAGTAGCTGAAAGGGCCCCATTTATGTGCTTGAAACAATAAATGCACTGTAAATCATTCAAGTGATAATTTGAGTGTACTGAGAAAGAAAAAGCTTGCAAGATTTTCACAATACCAACGAAGTTTCTGCCCTGGAATTTGGTAGGTTTTTTTAAACAACCCCACACATTAAAATAGAGTGTTTCACATGTAGCCTCTACATCGACATAAAAACTGGAGCAGCTCAAATTCTTCAGGCATTCATTACTGACAGCAAATGAATGGTCCCAGTTTTTCCACATAAGGGCATTGTGCCATCTGGAATTTCTTGTTTATTTGCAGCATGCCTTGTTTGTCTGAAGAGCCAACTCCTTTTTAAAGTGCCTAGAATGGTGATGTGATGCCAAGAGACTATTGGGTGGTGTTCTACTGTGATGTAAGGGACTAAGAATACATTTTCAGTTAGAACTTCTAATGACCCCAGAGTTTAAGCAGAAGCAGCCCTCCTGCAAAGAGGAAGTGAAGAGTTCTGAGAACAGCTGCATGAAAACTTGATAAAATTCCAGGGATGTGACCCACAAAGCAATGTTTCAAAGAGATTACGCCACAAATTGAGATTCAGTACACAAGCATGAACATTCCAGAGTCCTGAAACCATAGACTAGTGCCAAAAATAGGGCATATTTAGCTGCTTAGGCGAAAATTTGGCCTGGTCTCTTTCCATTGCCTCAAATGTCTTGAAGTAATCATCATGAAAAACATTCTGAATCAAGAGAAATAAAGTATTAATCATCTTTAGGCATGCCAATATGGTGGGAACTTGTGTTGTTGTTTTTTCAGAGTTGAAGCAGCAGAATACATTAGTAGAATATGCTGCTCTTGATTTTACTTGCAGGAATCCACCCAGAGATCATTCCTGTGATAACAGTAATATTGGAAGGTGTCAAGGTTCCCTTTATGACCTGGACCCACAGCGCAACCCCTTAAGGATCTCTTGCCTCCTTAAGTGTCTTACCTTCCTCCTTTTAAACTTCCCCTTCCCAGTAACGTAGGATTTAGGCTGTAGACATGGGGTGACTGACACTCTAGATGCAGGGTTTAACCCCAACAGTTTACTTAGTAGATTTAAAACAAGCAATTTACAACTGAAGTTATTTACACAATAGAGCTGAGTGATATAAAAGGCATTACAAGAAAATAAAATGTGCAAAACTCTGGTTCCTTTACCCTAGCTGTCCCTAGACTTTACTAGGCTGCTTCTTCCTGCTCACTCTTCAGACTCTGCTCTCACTTCAAGCTCTGGCTGTCTCTGCTCTTACTGGCACTCTCACTGTCTTTATATACTTTCTTCCCACAAAACCAAAAGTGCTGCTTCAAACTTGAAGAAGTGAAACAAACCTAAGTGGAGAAATGAAACAGACACTTAGCTGGAGAATGAAACTACTCCTCTCAGGGGTACCCCTTTCCAACAGAAAACTCCAGATCTCTAAGCCTCACCGTTTTTCCCATTGCTTCTGTGGGCCTCGAACGGTATTATACCTGTGTGCACTCATGAGTGATACAGCTGCAAGATGAGAATCTCAAAAGTACATCAACATATCAGCCTCTCATTGCTGGGTGCAAGTACTGATACTATTCTCATTATTGCATGGCATATACTGAGCAAAAATCGTCATGTCAGGAATGAGTGACTGTCCTATCCTATACATGTCTACTTAGAAGTAGATCCCATTGCGTTCAATGTGGTTTACTCTCAAGGAAGTGGATGTCAGATTATAGCCTGAATTGCAAGAGGTAAAATCTGAAAAGGATACATTCCTGTTAACCTAATCAGCATTACTGCATCCTGGACACACAGCTTGTCTGAGGAGGGAACAGGCATAACTTTTTTAGAATACTGAGACTGTTATGGAATCACACTGACCTCAATCATTTTGAATGTACCTACAGGGGGTTGGACTCGATGGTCTTGTAGGCCCCTTCCAGCCCTGTGATTCTATGATTCTATTTGTCAAAAACAAGAAACAGTTCTCCATGTTTGAAATAGAATCTGGCTGTGCATGGTGTTGATTGGCTAGCTCCTTGTCATATTACCACAGAAATGTCTCCACCAATCCCTGGAGTGATTGTGCACCTTATAAAAAGTTTCCTTTAAAAAAAATCAATAAGGCAAGAAATGAATTTTATGCAAGATTTTCAGAAATAAATAAGGTAGACAGCCTGCCTGAGGCATATGGGGAAGGGAAAGATGGGTGGTTTCACTTATCATTCTGTTTGCTGGTATGAATGTCTGTTGCTTTGGCTGTAAAGCCAGTTGGAAGCCAGGCTCACTCCATTGCTGAGGGGTACCCTGAGAAGAGCCTCCAATAAAGATCTAAATTGGTGGGCTGGTTCATATGGGGAAATGTGGTCCTTTAAGTAACTATGTGCCAGGTTGTTCTGTACTTTATAGGTTAAAACTAGCACTTTGAATTGTGCCTGCCAACATACTGGAAGCCAATGAAGATCTTTAAACATTGGAATAATATATGCTCAGTGGCCAATACCAGTTAACCCAGCAGCTGTGTTCTGCACTAGATTACGTTTCTGAACATTTTTCAGAGGCAGCCCTATATATAATGCATTGCAGTAAGCCAGTCTGGATGCTACCAGAGCATGGATTGCTGTAATGAGAGAATTTATTTCTGGAAAGAATGCCCACCATATTTATTTTAATGTGTGATTAGCACACATGGTTTCTGGCAGAGAAGTAGCAGCCTTTACTTTCTTCAAGTATAAAGAAATGTACATTTAACATTTTAGAAGCCACTTGGGAGTTCATTGAATTTCAAACACAGAAATACAAACCTTGAGATTTGAGATACGATTTTCTTGATACTGGGTTGGGGAGCTGGTGTTCACGCTCCAGTACTCAAAAGAGTTGGCCAAATGCCAATTACCACAGATTATTGGTAGAATCTGTATTAGATAATTGCTAAAAGAAAGAGCAGAGACTTGACACAGTCAGTATATATGAACCAAATAAGTGGTGAATATCTTCTGTGCTATATTATCTGCTCAGCATGATGCTGAAAGCTAGAAATGTCAGTGACCACAATCCAGGCAATAATTAATCATGTCATAAAAATTTGTTCAGTGTTTCATTGAAAGGGGGCGAGTCTGAGTATTTCTACATCATTGAATTCTGCAGTCTGTAATGGATTGTGTGAAACTTCCAAGTACACTGAAAAATAGCCAGTGTTTTGAGAAGCGCTGTTAGGGAAAGCGTATTTTATGAACTGAAATAAATGTCAAATATACTGAATGTTTCTTCACTGTAGGCATTCAGTAGTGCCAGCCTTATATGACTTGCCCCTCCAAGGGGCATCTCAACACCAGGCTAAAATCCTGCATTTAAAACGGGGCTTTTTGCTTCCGTTTGAAATGCAGGATCACGACAACTCCCTTTTTCACGTGCTTCCTTCTCCTCCACCCCTTCCCCCTCCTTCTCCCTGTATCTGAGTCTTCCATTATCTTTCATTGATCTCACTCCTCTTCTTGCTGCCTTAAGTCTTTTGACAGAGGGAACTGAAGCAGAACTAGGGATGGCGGAGAATTCCGCCACAGATTCCAGTGAGGCCGGATTCTAAAGAACCCTGGAATCTGTGGCGGAACAGCCTCCTGCCCCCCGCCCCCCCACGGAATCCCGCAGGGATGGGACTTACCTGGGGCTGATTCAGCGTCCTTGGACCATGATAGGCTACATAAGAATGTACGTGGCCTATCACGGCTAACCTCAAAACAAACAAACAAACCCTGCAGCGTACGCAAATGGCGGTGGCTACGGCGGCCGCCATTTGCGTTCCCTATTTTTCGCCGATTTATCTTACGTAAATATTTACGTAAGATAAAACGGCAAAAAGAAAGGGGAATGCAAATAGCATAGTGGACACTATTTGCATTCCTTTATTTTTTGCCGTTCTAGCCTACGTAAATATTTACGTAAGATAAATCGGCGAAAAATAGGGAACGCAAATGGCGGCCGCCATAGCCGCCATTTGCATACGCTGCAGTTTTTTTTTTTGAGGTTAGCCATGATAGGCTACATACATTCTTACGTAGCCTATCATGATTGTCTGGCTGGACGCAAATGGCGGCTGCATCAGGCCATCTGCGGCCAGAAATCCAGCTGCGGACGGCCCTGGCCAACTGCTCCACAACCTGGCTGCGGAGCGGAGCTGGCCATCGAGGATTCTGGGGGGGAGGACCGGATCGCCTCCCTCCTGTCGAGGATTCCGAGGGGAGGGACAGAGCAAAGGTAAGTGAGTTTCGTACATCCCTAAGCAGAACACAGTGGGGTAATTTGATAGCTCATTATCTGCAAACTATTTAAAAATGGAACAAAGGGCAATTAGTGCAGGAAATGCCTTGGATAATTAGTTGATAATTGTATGCTGAACTGTGGCTGGTGCATTTCCTCACTGTAGAAGAAACAGGATAAGATTTGGGGGTGGGGGAGTCATTCCATTTCCAAAGTAATAGTATTTGCCCTAGTCTTGCAAGAGTGATCCGTATATGGAAGCAAGGCTCTGCATGTGTAGCTGATGTAGATATGTATCTGGATATGCGCTCCTACCAACATCACAACATTGCACTGGTTGGATGTGCTTTTTGATGTGAACATAACATAAACAGAAGAGGAGCCCTGCTGGATCAGAGCAAAGGCTGGCTAGTCTATCATCCTGTTTTCCACAGTGGCCTATGGGAAGCCCACAAGGGTACATAGGGACAATAGCCCTCTCCTGTTGTTGTTCTCCAGCAACTGGTATGTTGCCCCAATCCTGGAGGTAGCACAGAGCCATAATGACTAGTAGACATTGAAAGCCTTAGGGCATCTCTACACCAGCCTAAAATCCTGCATTTAAAGCAGAGCTTTCTGCCTACATTTTAAATGCAGGATCACAATGGACTCCCTTTTTCACATGCTTCCTTTCCCCCACCCCTTCCCCCCTCCTTCTCCCCATATCTGAGTCTTCCATGATCTTTCATTGATCTTGTTCCTCTTCTTGCCGCTTTTACTCTTTTCATGGAGGAAACTGAAGTAGAATGGAGTAATTTGATAGCCCGTTATCTGCGATCTATTTAAAAATGGAATAAAGGGCATTTAGTGCACGAGACGCCTTGAACGTTCACAGTGTCACGTAAAGCGCCCGCAAACTTCCATGAAGGCGCAATCTCAGTCGCAGGATATAAGCTCAGTATGAAGGAGTCCTTATTCTCCATATGCCCAGGGATGCATATACCAAAGGATACCTATCGATAGGTCAAAACGTCCTCCCATTCAGTCCTGTAGTGGACTGTTTTTATTCTCCACTTACACAGACCGACACACTGCTCTCTCTCTGTCTTCACATTTAAATACTTCCCATACTTTCACTTTTATTAAGTCACAGCAATGTAATGATAATTGTTCCAGTATTTTGCCATAAGGAATTTGGCAACTGTTCATAGAGCACCTATATTTGATGACAGTTAAGGAAATAACCTAACAAAAAATATTTAAGCTCATGCTTAAGGCCATTGATATAAGTGGGGCTTTAAAGTGCTTAGGACTGGATGGATTTTGTTTACAGATAAAGCCCCTCAACCCCCATAACTGCCAACTCTGCAGAACTTTAGAATGATTAGGGATAAATCAAAGTAGGCTATTTCCTCTTCAGGCATTAATGTGGGTCAATCTGTGCCCCTTGACACTCATGCAAATCCTTTACTTTGAAAGGGTTTAACTAGATGTAACTGAGCTGGTTAAAGGAACAGCAGGAGGAGAGGGAAATCCCTTATCCTCTTTTCCCCCAAGAAGAGAGAATATCCAGCTCCTAAGTATTCTGGTGGCTCACATCTAATAGGAGTAAAAACTTAAAATCCACACATTCATATTGATTTGTATCAGCTAGTATACATGAAGAACAGTAGTAACAAGTGATGAAATGAGAGTCCTTTTTTTCTTTCAAGCTGAGAACTAATGAGAAGATGGGAGAGTTAGAAAGTATTCCTACAGCTTCCCTTCTCTCTGCTGCCTTCTTGGGACTCTGTCCTGCGGGAGACTAGGTTGGACCCCTCTCTGTTGTCTTTCCTGTGGCAGGGAAAAATGTTTTTACAGGCCTTTGGCATGTAAACTGGTCTGTTGCTGAAGTGGGTTTAATTGGTTGGGTGCTGCATATTTTATTGTTGTGTTTTTAATTGTGTTTTTATGGATATATTTTGATGTTTCCATTAGGATTTTGTTTTTTATCTCTATTATATTGTTAGCGACCTTCAGCACCATTTTTGGTAGGAAGGCGGGATATAAATAGGTAATAAATAAATACTAGTTCATCAGGGAAGGATCTTAGAAAGTGGAATCTGTTGCTGGGGAAGGGGTTGCAATGGAACAATTAGGAGGCCTGGTTGGCTCTCTCTTTATCCTTTCCTTATTGAAGAGGTGGAAGCGATTTCTTTCATGGTATTGCCCAGTTTACCCGTTTAATTCTAAAATATTTTCAGGCTGAATCGATAGTATTCAGTTCAGACAGACAGAGAGCCCTGGTACTTACGTACATATCTCTGTGATGTGTAACATGTGAGAGAGGGACATGTAACTCCATATTGCATCCTTTTGCATAATGTGTAGATAAGCCTTGAGAAATGTAGGTAGATCAGATAAGAACACTGAGTGTTGTGCTTTGAGACTTGGAAACATGGAAGGTGGTATTTTTCATCACTTTAGAATCAAGTGTGGATGTGTGTTTGTGAAGAACTCTGCGTTGGGCCCAGTGGAAAGGAAGTTAATGAAAAGAAATTGTATTCCGTAGTTTGAGCCCTGAGAGTAGATTAACACACCCATGTTTTTCCTAGCGCAAAATCATTCCTTTTCAGTCACTTGGTCCTCGTGGGATTGGCTCAAGCATAAGAGTTCAACATGCTGTACAGTGCAATCCTATGCATGTGTATTCAGAAGTAAGTTCCATGGAGTTCAATGGCATTGACTTCCAGGTAGATATGTGTATAGGACTGCAGCCTTAGGCTCTCAAACTGCCAAACAGGTGACTAGCCATAAAAATCAGGTTTACTTAAATGCATATTGGTCATACAGTCACCTTCCAGATGGAGACTGATAATAGGGCAAGGGTGTGTGTGTATGTATGTGGGGGAATCAATGCAACAGAAACACACAGAAATACACACAGGTGGTGTAAAACTGTAAACCTATCCTGGTAGCAGCAAGAATTTTTTTAAACCCTTACTTATATAGCCAGAGTGCTTAAAGATTAATGTTTATCTTCCTCTGTCATATAAATGTGCACTTTTGAGAGCCCGTTCACTGTTTATGTCTGAAAGAAACATCAAGCTGCATCTTGTGACCTTGGCTTCACAACAGGTCGGTCTGATTAACCTCATACTATTGAGAGAGTCTAGCAAGGTATTTAGCACCAGGAAAGCACTGAAGTGAGGAGCTCTGACAGTGACATATGTTGCCACCTAGCAAGGCTGTGTGTGTGCATTTCACCGGTTGCTTAGCTGAAAATAAATGGGTACTTTGGCTTCTATCTGCTGTTCTTAAAGGAATAAAAATAAACAGATAATTTACATGGGGTCTCAGCCTTAAACTTGGAAGTGCAAATGCGTACACCTCTATCATACCTTCCCTTCATTTTTGTCTAAGCTAACAGCCCCAGACATTGATCCGGTTCACACAGTTAAACAACCCACAGTTTGTTAAGCATAGGTTGTTTGGGAGCATGTGAGAATGAGTGAGCATGCTGGCTCCTGACCGCCTGCTTCTGGTGCGCTAAACAACCAAGGGACATCCCTGGGTTGTTTTCCACGTCGTGCAAACTCAGAATTCTGTATTGTTGAGGGAGAAATAACCCAGAGTTATAACCCAAGAACAAACTACAGGTTCTAACTCTAGGTTGTTTCTCCCTCAACAATCCAGAATTCTTGGTTTGAACGTCACAGAGAACAACCCAGGGGTGTTCCTAGGTTGTTTAGCACACTAGAAGTGGGTGAGCAGTCAGGACCCAGCATGCTCGCTCGCTCGCTCCCACATGCTCCCAAACAACCCATGGTTAACAAACTGGGCTGTTTAATTGTGTGAACCGGGTCAATGTTTGAGGCTGCTAGCTTTTCTCATAGGGAAGTTGCTCCAAATCCTTGATAATTTTGGTTGCCCATTTCTGCAACTTTTCCACCTCTACGGTGTCCTTTTGGAGGTGCGGTGACTAGAGCTATACACAGTATTCCAAGTTAGGCCACACCATAGGCATTAGGTATAAGGGCATTATGGTATTGGCAGTTTTATTCTCAATTCCTTTCCTAATCATCTCCAACATGAAATTTGCCTTTTTCGCAGCAGCCACTCTATGCTTCCTGTGTTACTTAATAATATGGGAACTGCTCTTTCACATCTCTTTCTCTTCCTGCACATTCAGCTGCTGTTGGAGAAGAACTTAAATGAACCAATTCTTTATTGGAAACTGCCAGAGCTATCTATATAGTATGCAAGATTAAAGTGTAATACAGTACCCAAAGTAACTGCCATGAAATGAATTTTTAAAGGCATTTTTTCTTTAATACTGTATGTGACCTGGAAAAAATGAAGTATATTATACATTATTAAAAGATTCCTTTGTTCCTCAATAACCATAGTCCAGAATGAACCATGTTTTGTCAAGTATGGTTTCAATTTGAAATAATTTTACTCAACTAAAATGCTCCCTCTTAACTATAATGGTTTCACTATATGATCAAATAACTTTGATAAAACAGAGTAAGATATTTAAATCTTTGGGGTCAAAATACCCATTGCTCATTTTAATTCAGTCTTCTTAATACTAGTTTTCGCAGTCCAGTATTACATGAAATGTAATTCTCAGAAAACTGTTATGTTAAATTAAGAACTTGCATTGATGCCCGTTTCTCAGATAACAAGATAAGTATGTTCAGGTTTTGTTTAACCCAGTTTCTTTGGATGGAAAAGGTAGTGAGCATGAGACAACAGTAAGCTTACTTAAAGATGTTGACCATTTTAGAAAGGAGTGAATGAGCAAAGTTGAAGAGAAAAATGAGAATGTTTGGAAATGCTTCCTGACTCTCTTCTAGTACTTCTTGGTTAGCTGAGACTTTTATATGGTTGCTTCCAGACCAACCATACATTATAATTTAAGGCGTCCCAAAACTCTTTAATCTGGTACTGAAAATTCAAAGTACTTTGTTTTCAGTAGTTAGGAACAAAGAGAAGATAAGAGCTGTTGGGTGTCAGGGTGGAAACTGAGCCGATAGAGCAGAACCCAGAGCAGTTCTGATTCTGAGGAGGAGCAGCAATCCGTGGGAGAGGAGCCAGCTCATCCCTCACAGGCACAGCAGCTGGCAGAGATTCCTCCTGCTGGCATTCCTGAGATAGTGACCCTGGCAGTGAGAAAGTGGAGGAGGCAGGCTTGCTAGATGCTCGATGAAGACGCAGGGAGAGATGAGCAATGGAGGGCATGGAAAGGAGGCATAGCGCCCATGGACCCAAGGGAAAGAGGGAGGATCTCTCCCTAGCCCATAAGTTCAGGGTCTTCAAGTGATTCTCCTTCAAACGGGGACCAACTGCCTACCCGGAGCATAGGCTACTCTGCTGTTCATTGCTTAGTCGCTGGTGATTAGCATCTGAAAGAGTCATTAAATTGTAAAAGGATTAAAGCCTTGAAAAAAATCCTTTCGTCTGTGTCTTGAGTTGGCTATTGGAGTTTACTGAAAGAGGCCGCTAGGGCACTCCTGACATTGGGCTACATTACTGGCAAAGCCTAGCAAATAATTCCTTGTTGGAAATATGTTTCTCTTATTGAGCAATATTAGGTCTATTTCATAAGCTATGTTGATGACTTGATTCTAGCGGTCTGTTGTTTGGTGAATATTATTTGATTTCACCCAAATCAAGTATTTTACCAGAGGTATATGTTACTGAGCAATGGCTTCTCATAATTGCGGTCAGCTAAACAGACCAGGCTATATTAGGACTAAGGAGCAGGATGAGTCTGTGCACCCACAGGTAAGTCTTTGCTAGTGTTGTTGGCTTAGAGCAGGGCCAAATTAAATTTTGGGTAAGCTTTTGGGGGCCACATTCCAGTAGTGGGTGGGCAAAAAAATACACCAAATGCCAGGTATTGTAACTTAAAGCTCTTACTGCCAGTAAGTAAGCCTGAGGAGAGCTTTTTCAATCATTTAGAATGGGGAAAACAGCACAAAATCCAGGAAACCACCAAGTGATTGGTGGTTCACAGAACGGGGGTGGGCCTGGAGGAAAAGGGCATGGTCATCTGGGGAACCCTAGAGTGCTCGGCCCGAGGTTCCCCACTCCTGGCTTATAGAGAGAGCAGGTGTCGTAGCCCCCTATACACTTTCATGACCCTCTCTTTTTTATCAATATGCCGTAATCCCAGGCTGTTCCCAGCAGGCTATTCCTTTTAATGTCACTAGCCATTTTGTTTCTGCTGGGAAATCTGAAATTCCACAAGAAAAAAAGGGCAGCTTCTCAAATTATGTTTTATATCACTCAACTAGTAAAATGTGCACAACACTTTGCTTATATTGTGTAGGTTTTCTTGTTGCAGGATTCAGATACAGGATTTCATGGGCGTCTTACCATATAATATTATTGTATAGTGCTGCGTGACGGAGTGAGCTCCTGTCTTCAGTCCCAGCTTCTGCCAACCTAGCAGTTCGAAAGCAAGAAATTGCAAGTAGATAAATAGGTACCGCTTTGGCGGGAAAGGTAGCAGCGTTCCGTGCACCTCGGTGTTCAGTCATGCCGGCCACATGACCACGGAAGCGTCTTAGGACAGCGCTGGCTCTTCGGCTTAGAAACGGGGATGAGCACCGCACCCTAGAGTTGGACACGACTGGTTGGGGACACCTTTACCTTTTTACCTTTATATGTCACTGTACTATTTGGAGACAGCCTTGGTACCTGATAGAATAAAATTTGTCAGATGCATGGCTTCGGATCTGGGTCACACAGTCCAGTGGTTCGTGGTGTTTGCTTAAGGAGTCGTGTAAGTTGAGCTGTAGCAGTAGTTTGTTTTACTGCAGCTCCAGCTAGTAACTGCAGACAGCACTTCGTGCTTGACTTCCCCACTATGTTCACTGTAGGGAGAAGTAAAAGACCAAAACTGAATTTATTTGAATGTAGGATACCTTTAACCTTGAAAAATGAAACAAATGTGTTTGAGGCTCACTTCCAACTTCTTGGTGGGTACAGTTCCAAGGTGAAATACCATCTGAACAGAGCCCTTGTGTTTTCTGGCCTAAAGAAGTTATTCCTTGATCAGCTCAAATGAAGCATTAATACGAAAGGTTTCATTGCATTTATTTTCTATTACTGCTCACCTTAGTCTGTGTGTGCCCAGTTTGCTCAAGGAAGGGTTAATCTGCATTCTGTAGTATAACATGTAAATTTGACACTGCCAGGTTACCACTCAGAGATGAAGCCTTTATTCTACTTTCTGTAGTGCTACAGCACAGTTTTACACAGGAACTTGCATGAAAGGGCTGCTGTAAGTTAATAACACTGAAGAAAAAGAAGGGATAAAAAATGCAAAAAACACTGCTTATGCTCCTTATAATTCATACACATTAAATTTCTTTTGTAACAAACCAGTGCCAGTTCATTGGGAAAAAAGGAAAATAAGGCTGGGTTCTGTCATATGAACACACCACTTGAGAGTTGTAGAACTGTATGTTTAGCTTATTTAGCTCAGGACCAGCTCAAACATTCCTTTTGGTGTGGTTACTACAACATAGGAAGCTGCCTTATACAGAGTAAAACCATTTGGTCTATCTAGCTCATTAATGTCTACTGGCAGCAGCTCTTCCAGAATTTCATCAGATATGAGTCTTTCCCAGTCCTACCTACAGATGCCAGGGATTGAACCTAGAACCTTTTGCAAGCAAAGCATGTGCCCTACCACTGAACTACCACCCTTCCACTTTTCTTCCTGGTTAGTGTTTATATTGCTTTGAAAAGGACAGAGGAAGCTGCCTTATGTAAGTCAGACCCTTGATCCATCTAGCCCAGTATTGTTGACACTGACTGGCAGCAGCTCTCGGGGGTTCCAGGGTGAGTTTTTCCTGCCTTATCTGGAGATCCTGGGGATTGAACATGGGGCTTTCTAAATGCAAAGCATGTGCTCTACCACTGAGCTACAGCACCAATCCACATGAATTGCTGGAATCGCACAAGTACTGACACTTCAGGTATTATTAAAGTAACTGAGAAGCCAGCCAGAGGGAAGGAACAAGTATGCCACAAAAGGAATATCCAGGCCTTCAAAAATACAAAATTATTTCTTTTCGCTAATAATTTTTAAAAATTCAGTGCTGCTGCTGACTTTTAGGTCTGCTAGGTGTTTATCAGTTAATGATGTAACACCTATTGAGATGTAATGTGGCGTAATCTCAAGAGAACATGATGGGCTGAGTAGAAATGTAGACCTGCCTTTTTACATTACACCTTTGTTTGCAAGGTAAATTCATGCAGTTGGCTGTAAAAGTCATGTTCTAATCCAGGCTTTGGCTTTTTCTCACCTCTACAGGTTAATTGGCTGGCAGCTGACTTGACTTACAACACAGGACATGGAAGGGTAGCTATGCATTGCATAAGACACTGGAAATGTCAGTTAATTGCAACTTCTACTGTAGATTCTGCACAGCGGCAGAAGAAATGGGCTCCCTTTAATGAAATGGATGTTATAAAGCGTGACATGGTGCAATATGATAACTGTGGCCCTACACTTTGGAAGTGCATTACCTACCATCTTTTATCTGCCAGTGGGATGTCAGTTATAAGTGCTACTGCTTATGACAAGACTTTGTTTTATATATATATACTGTCAGTACTTGGACAATCATCTACCATATGAAGTGAAATGCAAGCATAGTGTTCAGGGTTTCTCATACTGTTTCTAGAACTTTTACATTTCCTGTTCATTTCATACGGAGGAAAATTTATCAGTAATGTGATTCACCAACTGAAGACTGCTGATGACTTGAAAAGCTAGACACAGCAACTGCAAACTGTTTCTTTTCAACATAAATGCTTAGGCCACAACACAACAGCCAAAACACAAAATTCCCATCAAAGTTATTTTTAATTAAAAAAAAAACTTTAAATGGGAACATTGTAGTGATTGTTACTATGGTTCATACCTGTAAAATAATGTAATCATTACAGTAATTGGGAACAGGTAAATTGTGTTTAAACTGACATACTGTTGGTCCATAAATGAACTTTCCCTTGAGAGAAAGATGTTGTGATGTCAGAAAGACCACAATTCAAATCTAAATTTGAGGTTTTCAAAGCAAAGCTACATATTCTGTAACTGAGGATCTGGTTTTTTAAAGTGTAGTTTCCTTTACAGCTAAATATTAATTTATGAACGTACTGACTTGGCTAAATTCTCACCAGAGCACCTGCTTAGACTTTTAAGGTACCCAACTACAAAAGTGGCCTCAACTAGCAGACTGAGAGGTAGGTGTGGTCTTCTCACTTTATCCTGCTGTGTTCAAGAAATGGCAAGAAAAAGGATGCTTCCAGACAGAGGTCTCCTAGAATTGCCAGTCATTATGCAGCCATTATGTCTTTTCCTCTTTAATGCATTTTCTAGGTCAAAAAAGATGGAAGAAGTGGTGGGAAAACATAGGTGGTTTACAAGTGGAAGATGATGTCATCTGCCCCCCCCCCTCGTGAATTACAGGGCAATGGTGTGATAAAAGCCTCATCTAGAAGCAGTCAAGCTTTACAAAGTAGATTTAAACCAGGACCAATCATTTTGTCTGTATCAGATGCATTGTAGCTAAGCCCCAATTTTGTATCTAGCTTTCCCCTTGATTTGCAACATGCTGAAAGGCTGCTAGTTTTCATTATCTTCTAAAACAAATATTCTTACTGTGGTAAACACAATCAAAATATACCTCTGTTGTTGGAAAAGAGGCACAAGAAGCACAAACTGAGTTAGAACTTGAGTGTGGAAGTATAGCTGCAGCCCTGGGTCCATCCTATGCCTTTCTTTAATAGAGCTTACTCTCTTGAAAGTGGATGAACCACTTTGTTTAATAGAACTTACTCATAAATAAGTGTGTGTAAGAGTACAGCCATAGACATGCTCCATGGAATGGACTGTTGTTGTTTTTAGTGTTGGAGCAAGTTCATTTTTCAGTAATTAATAACTAGGGCCCTTAGCCCATTTGATTTAACCCAAGCGGTGCTTGTTCTCTGATGTGCAATTAGCACCAAATTCACCAACTAAATATAGTACATCTCACAAATTAAAACAGTGTAGTACTTTATTGTTGTCTTGCATTTCTTTGAACTTTTGAACATGATTTCAGTATGTCTTACCTTTTGACTTCATAATGAATTAGGGGGACTTCTCTGTTTGCATATGGCCCCAACATTAGAGGACCTGTCCTACGCATAGTAAATGTATGAAGACTGATAAATGCTGTACTCTAAATGTAATTCTGTCTGGTAGAGTACTTGGAGTAGAATGAGATGCAATGAAGAAGCTAAGGCTGCAACACCATGTTGAGTTTCCTCTCTTCTTTGCTGTAACGTGGCTTTGAGAGGATGTGTGGCAAAGTGATTAGAACATCATATTTAGAACCATGGGAACCCAAACTTCAAATCCCCATTCAGTAACGAAGCTCTCTTTGTAATCTTAGGCTGAGAGTGATTGGCCTAACCTACCACACAGGGTTGCTGGAGAAAAAATGGAGGGGGGGGGGTCGATCTCCTTGGAACCATGGCAGGATAAAAGTGTAACACATCCATAATAGCAGAAAAACATGATGTAACATTGCTTGCATTTCCTCACCCTCTGCCCCGTATCATTGGCTGTTGGTGGATGAAGGGCATATATCACATGATGATGTCACATACACACATTTCCCTTACTGCACCATACAGAGGAGAGGAAGAGAAACTTGACATATGGTTGCTGTTTTGGGCATCAACTCCACATTCGTTAATATGCCTCGTTTTATGATCACTATGTAACATTGCATAATTAGCCACTAATTACTAGAAAGTTTTCCAAGGTACGGTATGAAAACTTCTTAAAACTTCACATTTTAAAAATATGCAAGTTCTCTCCCTGTACCACATCACTAAACCGCATGCAACTCTTTTCTCAAGTTCAAATACAAAAGGGGTAATATGGAGTGTTTCACACAGCAAATAGCTGGAAAAGGCTTAGTGTAATTCTGCTTAAAGAAGAAATTCAGTAAAGGAGCAGACAGATATGGGGGTGGGGAATTTGCAGGGAACCTTACATATGTGAAAAGAACAGGCTGAATATTAAAAATTGGCTTTTGAACATACAAGATTAATACTGCTTAACATTCACAGATGGCTCTTTTGTTACACTAATAGCAGCTTTCAACTTCTTAAATATGCAGTGTGGTAAGTCAGTCTGTAGCATTATTGCCACCATGGCCGAAAATCATTTCATGTCACTCAGCTAGGTGTTAGGGCTCAGTATGAAGGGGAGTTTGTTTCAAAAAGCACAGGCATGGTATCCTTAATAGCCTATTTCAAGAGAAAGCGTTAGCTGAACTGAGAGTAGCAACTCTTCTATTATACACATTAGTATTTAAGTGCCCAATTTTGTGAATTTTTGAACCACTTGCCTTCGGACATACTAAAAACCAAAGTATAACCTGATCAATTTACCTTGTGCAGCCACCTACAGTGTATCAGCTATTTCTAAAATGGTTGTTTTGTTTAAATGCAACTATTAGGGACAAACTGTACATTGAAGTTCATCATAATAGTAGAGTGGCTATCTAAAGGCTTGCATAGGGCTGCCATCATAAAACTCGACATTCTAGGCCACTGAGCTTGTAAATCATCACACCTTTTCTTTCTTTCTATGGAGGCACTTTACTGCTACAAAGATTTTACAGAAGATAATTGGCTTAATCTCTTGTCTTTCCAAAAAAAATCCACGCATCAAGCACAAGGGTTTGTAGGGGGAGAGAAAAATACTTTAAAGCCCGTGGGTGTGGGGAGCTTGGTAAGCAAGCCACATTTAAAGTATATGATGGAGTGCCATTTTAGCGCACACTACAGTACATATGCAGTCTTGGTGTGGTTTTGCCTCAAGTCTGCTGAACTGGACAGCAGGCACCAAGCAGTAAAGGCCTGACTACGACACAGGTTCTTGATCCTGACAGTTACAGGATGTGTAGCATCCATGCTTTAAACAAGCCTACTTGGTCAAATGCTAGACTGACATTGCTTTCTGTGGCTTTGCATGCACTTTAACCCCACACTGCTTGAAACTGGGACAGTCCAGTAACTGCAGCCTTCCTCAACCTTCAGCCCTTCAGATGTTTGCCTACAACTTCTGTCATCCCCAGCCAGTCCACCCATTGGTCATTGTCCACTGAAGGGCAAACGGTCAGGGAAGGCTGGATTACTGCAACTATCACAGCTGGAAAGAGTGCCGTCAGGGTGGACACTGAGCCCATAGAATCCCAGAGTAGTTCTGATTCTGAGGAAGAGGAGTCGCTCCTGGGAGAGGAGCGCGCTCCTCTTTCCCAGGGCCAACAGCTGACGGAGATTCCTCCCACCAGCATTCCTAGTTTAGTTAGCGGTCCAGGGAGTGACAGAGCGCGGGAAGCAGACTTGATGGACGCACGACGCCGATGCAGAGAGCTGCGCCAAATGGAGGGCACGGAAAGGAGGCGTAGTGCCCAGTTGGCGTGCAAACAATGGCTGCGCCCAGAGGATCCAAGGGAAAAGGGGAGGGACTCTCCCTAGCCCATAAGTTCAGGGTCTGCCAGTAATTCCCGTTCAGACGGGGACCAACTGTTCTAACTTAGGGCATAGGTACTGTGCTGCTCATGGCTAGTTGCTAACAGTAGAGTTGTTAAGTTGCAAAAGAGGAATAAAGCTTTGAAAGGAATCCCTTTGTCTGTGTCTGGACTTGGCTACTGGATTAGACTGAGAGAGGCCTCCAAGGAGCCCTTGACAAGTGCTGCACAAATGCAGGAATTGCTGGGGACCCATCACCCACTGTTTACCGACATAGCTGAGGGCCAGACTGTGTGTGTGTGCACCAAAAGGGATACCCGCTTCAGGTCTCATCTCTGGTACATGCATCCACATGCATTTCTTGAGTGACTATCTTCTTGAAAATTAATGGATTTAAATTATAATTTTTTGAAATTTAGCATTTTTTTTAAAGAGCTAGTTTAAGTACAGGGTACTAACGCTGTTATTTGCTGGGAAAAGCTATATTTTTAAATTAGAGTGTATTCTTTGTCATGGTGCTTCTGCTTATAGCACATGGACCTACTCTGATAATTCATTCTCTACTGGATAATCTTTCAAGGGTGTTTTGGAAGGATTTCCTTGCTGAAGGCCTAGAAATAAATAGCCTCAAGGGGGCTCATCTATCCCATTTAAGTTTAAAGGTGCAAATCCTATGTGCTACTTGGATGTAATCCCCACTGAAATCAATAAGACTTGTGTCTATGTGAACATGCACAGGATCAGGCTACATGAGTTCATAGATATCATGAAAAAATGAAACATTCCATAATTGCCTTCCAACATTAAAGCATCAGCGTAAATGGCTGTAATCCAGATTCCTGCATGAATATATCTGCTGTTGCTGGCTATAGCCAATGAGATAGAAACTGACATAAAATTGAAGTAGCAACAATGCTTAAAAAATAATTGCAACCAACTTTGTAAATTGAATATTAGTAGGTAAAAATCACAGCAGAAACACAAAAGAGGAAGGCATGGACTTTATTACATCGCCTTGGTTCAATCAGTTTCTGCTTGATAAACTAATTAAAATAAAATAGCAAGTAAAAAAACTGTTATGGGAGGAAAGAGGAATGAAATAACATTTTTATTTTCTTAAGCATATTAATCATGTTTAAGTTACAGGGCAGTCAGTTAAAAAAAATACCCATTAGAATCAAAACATTACATTATTTTTAATCCTGATTTTAGCGCCTGAGCTTCTGTTGAAAGAAGCAGTAGAGAACTACCTAATTATATCATGGAAGTCACTCATTCACAATTAGGATTACATGTGTTCTGTTTTGTAAATGAGCATCCCTGTACCCTAGACAAAATCTTCCCTTTTCAGATTACAACATGGTACTCTTATTACAGAAAAGGCACTGCACCATTTTTAAACATGTGGATCATAGTGCAATATGCCACTAACGCGCATGTGCACGCGCGCGCGCGCGCACACACACACACACACACACACACACACACAAACTTTCTAACAGAGTAAGAAAAACACCTTTGTTTTGATGCAGGCATCAGATAAAGAGCTACACTTATGGTAGGCTCATTCTCCTTGATTAAAGACTGCTTAAATCCAGACAGAGTACAGCAGCCTTCTCTAACCTGTTGCCCTATAGATGTGTTGGAATATAACTCCCATCATTCCCAGTAACCATGGCCATTGGCCATGCTGGCTGGGGGAGAATAAGAGTTGCAGTCCAACACATCTACAGGACTCAAGGTTGGGGAAAGCTATTTTATAGGAAGCTGAAACAGATTCCATGAATACTTCTTGTGCAACTTCTATAGACAACTGCAGCTGCATTGCATTCATTCAACGCTATCTCTTCACAGTTGTAGTAGAGGAATGTCACTGTTTACTATTGTCACAGGATGACTGGTGATTTCCTCCAGGTAACTTTAGCTATAGAAGTAGAGTGTATTAAGGGCACGAGGCAGGAAATTTAAATTGTGGATGGCAAACAGATGGAATTTGCTTGTGACGCAGCCACAGGACTATTACAAAAATTCTCAACAAGTTGTCCAGAGGTTAAGAGAAACACGCACATTGCTTCTTTCTTTCTTTCTTTCTTTCTTTCTTTCTTTCTTTCTTTCTTTTTCTTTCTTCCTCCTCTGGGTCACAGAATACTTTAATACCAAACTTTACTAGTATGGAGGATTTCTTTTAATAGCCTTTGAAATGACATGGAGCTTTGTTTTTCAATAGCAAGTCCCAGAAAAATGTTTGCTAATGTGGTCACTATATATAATGTCTTCTTTTGCATCTACATATTTCAAGTATAAGTCAAACATTGCACCTTTTCTGTCACTGATAGCTAATATTGAGATCAGAATGATCTCTCATGCTTTCCAGGCTGAAAAGCTTTCAGTGGCTCTTTATTACTCTAACCACCATTACAGTTAATATTCCCATAACTCTAGTTAGCGGTGTGGTGCAGCAGCAGAATGAGATGATCACCGCATGCTGATTTTAATTTCGAGTGTACATTTTTTTAAACGCAAGAGCCTGACCAAATTTTCACTTGCTGGATTAGACATTGTCAGCATCTTGAACAATTAAAAAAAATGGTGGGGAGGGGGGACAGGCATCTTCAGATCTTAATAAAACCACTTGCAGAAGAAACATTAATTAAACTCGCTAAGCGCCTGCACTGACACTGGGGCCTGCCAACATCTGGGATCCTTGAGTGCGGGGCCAATTGCTGCATTACTATTGAGCCAGTCATCACGCATCCAATGGAAAAACTAGCCGAGTGCCTCTATTCAGCACTTCAGGTGCTTCCGTTCCCAGATCATGTTCCAAGGCCTCCTCTGAGCTACTTTTTATCTTCCTGCCATCAAGGCTGGTAGTAGCAGCATGTGAGCCAGAGGACCCATTCGCAGTTATTGTTGTGTCTCCATATGTCAACGCCAGGTCACTGTCATTCAGGATAAAATCAGAGTCTTCGTCTCTAAGCTGCTCCTGGTTCTGAAAAAATGTTCAACATATTTTGAGAGAGAAGAACACAGGCATCTGATATTTACCAGAGGGAATAACTCAGTAATAAAATTAAACATGCTACAGGGTGTTAAAGGATTTAAGACAACCCTACACAGATTTGTGGCTGAAATCCTGCACACAATGATACTGCTTAATATGCACTGATTTCAATCAGGTTTAAGCAATCTGTGTACAGGGTTACAGCTACACTTTTTAAAGAAATAACTTCCCATTCAACAGCTCTAGAAAGCAGTTTCTTAATAAAGAACTGAAGACCTAATTGGTGCATCCATGTGCATGAGCCAGAAAGATACCTGTGCGGTGTCCATTTATCTTTCCATGACATTCACATATACAGTCTCTACTCCCTTCTTTGTTGAACCCTTCCTATCAATGCCATAATCACATCATCCCTAGGCCTTGTGTGCTATTAACCTTCTGGGCAGTTGTAATGCTAACATTCCACAACACCTCAGCACATGATCAAATGGCAAGGGAAATCCAATTTCAAGTCAGCTGCAGCCACAGCTCCTTCAGTCAATAGCTACAGAGATTTTGAGGAGTCCAGTTTTTTTTTATCAGGATCTTTTCTGTTGTCAAGTGTATGCGATTGAACTTATTTCTGGTAGTCCCTCCAGTGGTTTAGTCAGCAAGACTGAAAGGGAAGGGTGAACATTTGGAAGAGTGGCTTACTTATTAGTTGCTGTAATTTAGTCCCAGGTAAAAAGAAGCCTAAATGAATAGGTGTGTAATTTCCTGTATAGTTCTTCCTTTTTTCAAAGAGAGGCAGTATATTCTCTTCAGTCCTCTGGGTTGACACTAGGAGTGCCTTAATGGTAAAAAAAAGGGGAAAAAAAGGTTCTTCTGCAACTTCTTTACTAGACTCTCCTTCTACTAAACTTGGTTTATCCTAGATCAAGCTATAATCTGCAGCCAACACTGTATAATCTCAGGAGCATAAATGTTGTTTTAAAAACAAAGACTGGCACCCCAATTGACAGATTTGTGTAATATGCATGCTCAGGATTACATTGCCTTAAGTGGAAGGGACATGCGAATACTTCAGATGGATCCTTAGTAAACTGAAACAATCTTTTGAAAGAGGCCAGAAAAACAATCCATGTGGAACTGGGGGCTTGAATATTTTCCAAAAATAACCCTAAACTGGCCTCTCTGGTTCCTTACATTCTTACAGATAAGATCTCTTAAACTCACTGGAGCAATATTTACTTCACTTTTGCTCATCCCATTAACAAACATCCCCAGACTTAAACTGCAGCCACATGGATTTTGCTCAGTTTACATAATATTGTTCTGCATGTTGTGAACTGTGTTTTGGCATGTGACTGGATGAGTGGGGGAATGGCTTGGAGGATGGAACGTTAAGGTAAGAGGGAGGGCGGGATGCTGGGGAAGGAGCAGCTGGAATGTGTCAGTGAAAGCAGTTAGCGGGTCTGGGATCAGGGTGGAGGTAGGATGGTGCACAGGTCTAGGAAAGGGGATCTCCTGTTTTGAAAGCTGTGTAAAAATAAGAGTTTTTAAAAGCAGACGTTCATATCACAAGTACTCCTACACTCAGCAGCAACAAGCTTAGCTTGATATTTGTTTGGCATTCTCTAATGAATAAAAGCTGTCAAACTGGGAATCCTGGTCTGTCTCCCATGAAATTCATTGCATTTTGGCCCATACTGCCAGTCATTCCCCCACTAATGCTTTTGTTACAATATGTCACTCAAGCCCAACAGTTCAGTCTCAGTCATTAATTGGACAATAATTTTAGCCACAACTGCTTTAATTGTAGGGGCTACCAGATTTCTTCTCTTGGAATGCGAAAATGCAAAGTGGCTCGAACTGATCTAGAAGCTAGCAACCTTGCAGCTCAAATATAGGCTGGCCAGGATAAAATACTCATTAAATGCAACTCCTAGATATTTAAAGCTATAATCATGTACAGCATTTCAGTGTTGGGATAGAGTCCGAACTAGGCTAGTTTCTGGCAACTTAGCCCATGAAGGATTGTAACTCAGTGGTAGAACACATGCTTTGCATGCAAAAGTTCTCAGGTTCAATTCCTGGCATCTCCAGGTAGGATTGGGACATTCTAGTCCGAAACCCTAAAGAGTCGCTGCAGGTCAGTATAGAAAATACTGAGCTATATAGACCAATGCTCTGACTCAGTATTAGGCAGTTCCCTATGTTGTCTACTCTCTGCTAACTTTAGTCAAATGTAGCTGTTAGACTAACAAATGTTACCTGGACTCACTGCCCTGGTTTATTGCAGAACAAATTAAAAAACATGGATTGGTGGTACTTACACATGTCTGGAAGTCAGCCTGTTCTTCTGTGATCCAATTAAGTTTAGCCTGCTCTTCCCGTTTACCCAGTAAGCACCAGCCATATATTTTAGACCAGGAGTCCCCAACCTTTTTGGACTCAGGGGTGCATTTGAGAATGTGAGATACTGCTGTGGGCACCACCACAAAATGCCTAGTCAGTGGGTTGCCACTTTGGTGTCTACCTGTCATGTCTATGGATCTTAGGCTATGTCTTCTTCAGCAAAAACGTTTGCCTCATCTTTACTGGAAATTGCAGCGTCTCTTTCATAAGGGATTGCTTAATTCAGCTAATTGCTGCTGGTGCAATACAGCTAATGCGTCTTTTAAACATACATTTTGCTGAATAAGTAGTTACATAGTAGTTGCTACTTTTTACAGGAAGGTTATTACACAGAATAATGTTGTACTGTCTTTAATATTCACTGATGTACAAACTCTTTTAAATTATTTACCTGCTTCATGGAAATTAACAAATGGTCAGTGTAAATGGATTCTCTGCACCCCTTTGACAGCTAAAAGACTGATATTACAACACTGGAAGGATAAACATTCACCCCCAATAATGCAATGGACTGAGGACCTTACAACACTTTCAGTATTTGAAGGGCGGCATATAGATGTCCCTAAATGAAAAATGCAAAGAAATTGAGGAAAACAATAGAATGGGAAAGACTAGAGATGTTTTCAAGAAAATTGGACATATCAAGGGAACATTTTGTGCAAAGATGGGCATGATAAAGGACAAAGAAGGTAGGGACCTAACAGAAGCAGATGAGATTAAGAAGAGGTGGAAAGAATACACAGAAGAACTATACAGGAAAGATCTGAATGTCCCTGATAGCCATGATAGTGCGGTCACTGAACTTGAGCTGGACATCCTAGAGAGTGAAGTCAAGTGGGCCTTAGGAAGCATTACTAACACCAAAGCTAGCAGAGATGACAGTATTCCAGCTGAGCTATTTAAAATCCTAAAAGATGATGCTGTTAAAGTGCTGCAATCGATATGCCAACAAATTTGGAACACTCAACAGTGGCCGCAAGACTGGAAAAGGTCAGTTTACATTTCAATTTCAAAGAAGGGCAACGCCAAGGAGTGTACAAACTACAGTACAATTGCACTCATTTCACATGCCAGCAAGGTGATGCTCAAAATCCTACAAGCTAGGCTTCAGCAGTATGTGAACCGAGAACTACTGGAAGTACAAGCTGGGTTTCGAAGAGGCAGAGGAACTAGAGATCAAATCGCCAACATTCGTTGGATCATGGAGAAAGCAAGAGAATTCCAGAAAAACTTCTATTTCTGATTCACTGACTACGCTAAAGCCTTTGATTGTGTGGATCACAACAAACTGTGGCAAATTCTGAAAGAGATGGAAGTACCAGACCACCTTACCTGTCTCCTGAGAAACCTGTACGAGGGTCAAGAAGCAACAGTAAAAACCAGACATGGAACAACCGATTGGTTCAAAATTGGGAAAGGAGTACGACAAGGCTGCATATTATCGCCCTGCTTATTTAACTTATATGCAGAGTACATCATGAGAAACGCTGGGTTGGATGAATCACAGGTCGGAATTAAGATTGCTGGGAGAATTATCAACAACCTCAGATATGCAGACGATACCACCCTAATGGCAGAAAGCGAAGAGGATCTAAAGAGCCTCTTGTTTGTTGAGGGTGAAAGTGGAGAGTGCAAAAGCTGGTTTGAAACTCAACATTAAAAAAACGAAGATCATGGCATCTGTCCCCATCACTTCCTGGCATATAGAAGGGGAAGAAATGGAAGCAGTGACAGATTTTATTTTCTTGGGCTCCAAGATCACCGCAGACGGTGACTGTAGCCATGAAATTAAAAGACGCTTGTTCCTTGGGAGGAAAGCTATGGCAAACCTAGACAGCACAGTAAGAAGCAGAGACATCACCTTGCCGACAAAGGTCCATCTAATCAAAGCTATGGTTTTCCCAGTAGTAATGTATGGCTGTGAGAGCTGGACTATAAGGAAGGCTGAGCGCCGAAGAATCGATGTGTTCGAACTGTGGTGCTGGAGAAGACTCTTACGAGTGCCCTGGACTGCAAGGATGTCAAATCAGTCAATCCTAAAGGAAATCAACCCTGAGTGCTCATTGGAAGGACAGATACTGAAGCTGAAGCTCAAATATTTTGGCCACCTAATGCGAAGAGAAAAGTCACTGGAAAAGACCCTGATGCTGGGAAAGGCTGAAGGCAAAAGGAGAAGGGGAGAAGGGGACAGCAGAGGATGAGATGGCTAGATAGCATCACCGATGCAATGAATATGAACTTGAGCACGCTCCGGGAGAGAGCGGAGGACAGGAAGGCCTGGCGTGCTATGGTCCATGGGGTCACGAATAGTCAGGCACGACTTAACGACTGAACAACATATAGATGTCACCTTCAAATGTAGACTTATTTGAATATTTGGTCCACTTTTGAAGTCCATGTATAATTCCTAGGAAGTTGTATGCATTTCACACAAATCCTACATGCACACGTGCGTACTCACCCATTACATTAAAAGGAGACTACATGGTCTATTGTTTTCTGGAACTTTCCCCCATCCGATATAGGCCTGGATCAAGGCTTTTGCTCCCAATGGTGGGAGGCAACTTTTGCTAATTCCCCCTTCAGCCCCTTGTCCCTCTCAAAAATCTGCTCTGAGATTTGGAGGATTCTCCAAGAACAGTGTGGGAAGTGGCACTGTGGGCTGCATGGGGAGAAGGGATTGGCAAGGATCTCTCCACTGGATCAAAAGCCTTCCATGGATGGAAGGAGCAGTTCCATTCGAGGAAGGTGAAGCTGGTATCCAATCCATATGTGTGCATGCGTGTGTACGGGCACGGACATGTCTATAAACTATATATAGCCCATATAGAGTCCCATGTGCTATGTAAATGGCTGTATTATTAATATATACACTATTTTTTAAAAGAAGTGTGTCATGTTCCCAATCAGATGAAAAAAAGCTTACTACCAATAACTTTAATAGAACTGCAGTAACTTATGGGAACTGAAGGCCTGGCTCTTTGGATGGGGTTAATCTTCAGAGCACACTACCTATTTAAATTACTCAAAAAACAGTATAACAGTTTGGTTACTGGACCATTCATCTCTCTCTCTCTCTCTCTCTCTCTCTCTCTCTCTCTCACACACACACAAACTTCTGATGCTAACAAAAACCTATGTGCTCATTTAAGAATTTAGTGGGCAACAAAGATACACTTACCTCATACACCTGGGGACTAGTCAAGCAACGTGCTATCAATCCACACCAACTTGGAAGAGTTGTAGTTAGTGGGGGGCCACTGTGTGTGAGAATGGGCTTGAGGTAACTTTAACATGTAATTAAGGAAAAGGAATAACGACATACAATTGTGGTGGACAGCTCAATGAAGATGTCACCCCAGTGTGCAGCCACTGTAAAAAAGGCAAACTCCATGTTAGGCATAATTAGAAAAGGGACTGAGAATATGCCAACATCATACTGCCCTATACAAATCTATGGTGCGACCACACTTGGAATACTCTACAGTTCTAGTCACCACACCTAAAAAAAGATATTGTAGAACTGGAAAAGGTGCAGAAAAGGGCAACTAAAATGATCAAGGGGCTGGAGCATCTCCCCTGTGAGAGAAGGTTACAACAGCTGGGATTGTTTAGCTTGGAAAAAAAGGAGGGTAAGGGGAGACATGATAGAGGTCTACAAAATTATGCATGGTGTGGCGAATGTGGATAGGGAGACATTGTTCTCCCTCTCTCAAAATACTAGAACCCAGGGTCATCCTATGAAGCTGATTGGTGGGAGATTCAGGACAGATAAAGGGAAGTCCTTCTTAACACAGCACATAGTTAAACCATGGAATTCGCTACCACAGGAAGTAGTGACGGCCACCAATTTGAATGGCTTTAAAAGGGGGTTAGACAAATTCCTGGAGGAAAAGGCTATTAATGGCTACTAGTCTTGATGGCTATGTGCTGTCTCCAGTACCAGAGGCAGTGAGCCTATGTACACCAGTTGCTGGGGAACAAGGATGGGAGGGTGTTGCTGCACTCATGCCCTGCTTGTGGGTTCCTGGTCGACAGCTGTTTGGCTACTGTGTGAACAGAATGCTAGACTAGATGGACCCTTGGTCTGATCCAGCATGGCTCTTCTTAAGTTCTTATGTACCTACCCTTAACTTACTCACTAGAAACAGAAAATTCTTGAGCAAAGCAATTAGGAGCTTGGAGCCAGTCTACATGGCCACACTGAAAAACCTAGAAATGGCCTTTGTGCAATAGCTAATCCACATCACTGTCACAACATGTAAAAAGCATCAGATCATGGCTCTCTACCCCAGTGCCAACCAAGCTGTGCTCTTCATACCATAAAGAAGGCCATAATGTGTCATGCTACATGTTGCAGCAGTGGCTTGAAGGCATCAAAGACGGCCAGTTCTTCCAGTATTGCCAGTGACTGCTTTAGCACATTGCCACTGCTTAGGCCATTTGTGAGTTGTGATTAAGCATGGCCTTCATTTGGCCATCGCTTTTGCTGGAATACAGGGGGACTGCTCACACTTGGTCTAAGGACCAGCCAAAGAGCTGACCACTCCTCTTATCCACAGTTGGTTGTAACAGCTTGGAAAGGATACTTGTGGTCAAAGCTGTACCAGAGCCTGAAGATCCAAACACTTTCCTTTTTTGTCCGGTTCATTTGTTCAGCTTCTGGACCATCCTGAGAAGGAGAGGAAATTTTGTTACATAGAATACAAAGGGGTTAAACAAAATGCTCATAAAGGTGCAAATGCCTTTTGGAGCAGCAGTTCTTGAGCTATGCTTATCAAATAAAGCAGCAAGGTGGTCTGAACCTCTGCAAGTCCAAACTGAAGACATTTCAGATGGTAGTCCTCACTTTCTTTTGGCAACCATAGGAAAGGGAGAAGATAGCGACAATCACCTCACGGTCCTAACGAAGGAGAAATAACTGCTCAGAAATAGGGAGTTTCTCCACTGGATGTCAGATCTGTCACTCAGTACACATGAGAAACAATGCTCACTTATGTTACACCTATTTGGGACATGGCATCCTGCCTCCTATCCCTTTCACACATACAGTTGCAATGATGAGGTAGTGGTTATATGAAATAGGACTTCCAGAGTACAGAAAATAACAGATGAGCAATATAGGTATATATATATATATATATATATATATATATATATATATATATATATATATATTTAGAGAAATGTAGAAAGTATATAACATATATCAGAAATTATATGTTGACCATTGGGAAGGAACATGGAACACTGATACTTACTGAGAAGATACCTTCTAGGTTGGTGTGCAGAAGGCATCCAACAATGGATTAACTCCCTCTATTGCTTAGGAAAAGCAGGACCACATGACAAATTTCTGAATGATGTACCACTCCTAGGCTCCTCCCTGCCCCAATTCCATTCATGGCTACAGCTCAAAGACAGAAAATAAATCAGTCTCTCAAGTCTGAATTGGAAGAAAATCATAGGCGAGTAAACAGTTTGATGGAGGCAGGAATTGCATAGGAGCAGAAGGTGCTGGAACTCAAGCACAGAGGAAGGTGGTCAACATAGATGTGTATAGATGTGATTCAGTAGTGAAATAGGGTGTAGTCTGAATGCCTTCTGCACACCAACCCAGAAGGAACCTTCTTGGTAGGTACCAATGTTCCTTTTTCCAGGTTGGTGTCAGGAAGGCATCCAGCAGTGGGATATGCTAAAGCTATAGTCCATTAGGGTGGACAGTGAAATCTTTTTTTGTTGTTTGAAGGGAGCCCTTGTTAACTCTGACAGGAATATTAGGTTCCATGATGGAAATCTATGGACCATGGGAAGGCTGAATAGCGAGGCCCCCCCAAAGGAGCCGTTTGAAGTGAAGGTGTGAACTCAGTGGTTGTCCTGGTTTGGAAATGACTGATAGCGTGGTTGATGTTTGTCTCTGCAGGGTCCCTGGCTTAAACCCCATGCCGAGGCCTGTTTGGAGGAACAAGAGGAATTCTTTGATGCCTGTATGCTTTACGTTGATCTTTTTTCTGTTACTCCACCTGAAGGCGGCTTTCCAGGTGATTTCATATATGCATGTTGTAGACTCTTCGCAGGATGCAAAGAGTCTACAACAGTTATTATGACTGTATCTGGGTAATCTAGGTTGGTACAGATAGACCTTTCAACCATGTGGCTAATCTCAGCCAGTCTGGCTCTGGCTGGGGAACTGGTCCCTGGGACAGGAGTTCTGGTCTGTGTGGTAGGAACCATGGTCCTTCTTGAGTTAGTCATAGGACACCAGAGAACACGGGTGTCTGGGCCAGGAGAGGGCTAATAAGACTAATGTTGCTTGCTCCTGTGTGGCTTCTTGTAGCACTCTGGCTAGGAATGGGGTCGGCAGGAAGGCATAATCATTTTTTTGTCTGTGGACTGTTAAGGGCATCAGTGCTTTCCATTCCATAAGAGTGGAGTCTTGAAAGGAATTGTGAGAGCTTGAGGTTGTAGCACGACACAAAGAAGTTCACTGAGACAGGTCTAAAATGGCCCTGGATTGTTGGAAGACAGAGGGGTTGAGGCTCCGTTCTCCCATATCTATCTGTTTCCTTCTGAGGAAGTTGGCAATATGATCCAGTTCTCTGTTTATGTGTTAGACTGAGATGGATGCTGGCTTCTGCTTGGCCCATAATAGCATTGCTTGAGCTTCTTGGAGAAGAGTTTGTGACTTTATCCCTCCTTGGCAATTTATGTGTTGTAACAGGTGTGAGAAGTGCTGTAAGCCTAGGTGTATTCTGCAGAGTTATATCCAACAGATGTTCTCCATCTCTCTTGTGCTACCTGAGAGTTGCAGTGAGCTCCCCATCGATTGAAGCTGGCATCTGTGGTCAGTGTACGCTTGGTGGGTTCCTGGAGCAGAGTGCCTATCTGTAGGTTCTGTGGGACTTGCCCCCTTGAAGTGTGTCTTAAAGAGGAGAGAAAGGTGGATGGGGTGGTGTTGCTTCAGAGCAATTTTGAGCTGCAAGGGCAGTAGGAGCCACTGGAGAGGATGGGAATGTGGTCTGGCCAAGGGAATGGTGCTGAAGCAGGGTATCATTAGGCCTGGGAGGTGTGCCAGGTCTGCTGACTTAGTTTTTTGGAGTTTCTTTGCTTGGTCCTGGAGCTTGAGTGCTCTTTCCAGGGAGAGAAATAGGTAACCCCTGGCTGTGTTAATGAGGGCTCTGATTGGGGTTCAAGTGGCTCTTTGTCTCACTGATAATGAAGCCATGGCTGTTGAGGCAAGACACTGTTAAGAGTTATGTCATCTGGTTCTTTGTGTCTGGAGAGAGACCAGATGAATAGGTCATCCAGGTATGGATAAATGTGAATGCCCTTCAGTCATAGATGAGCCACCAGGGGCATTGTTATTTTGGTGAAGAATCAAGGAGCTGAGGTCATGCCAAAGAGCATGGCTTGTTATTGGAAATGGTGCTCCTGATGTATGAATCTAAGGAATTTTCAGTGATGGTTGAGATCAGGCCATGAAGATAAGCTTCTCTCAGATCTATTGATGGTAGAAACTCTCTCTTGTGGAGTGCTTCCTGATAGTGTGTAATGTTTCCAGGTAGAATTATCTGAATTTGACAGATCTGTTCAGGACTTTGAGATCCTGTATGGCTCTCCATCCTCCATCTTTTTTGGGCATAACAAAGAATATGGAGTAGATGCCTTTGAATTTTTCTTTTGGTCTTTTCTGAATTCTACGGAGTAGCCATTGTGTCCAGAACCCAATGGTCTGATGCTGGCTGTTCCTGAGCTGGGAGGAAAGGGTGGAGCCTTCCTCCAACTGTGGGTTTTCTGACATGAGAATTGTTTGACTGGAAGGAAGAAGGAGGTTTTAGCGGAAAGGTTGAAGGAGTTGGTGTTTCTTGGCTGGAGGCAGGACCTGGACCATGCTGATTTTAGAAACCTGTAGCTTTAGGGGTGGGGAAGGGAACGGCAACCCACCCCAGTATTCTTGCCATGAAAATTAAATGGATCAGTACAACCAGAGATATGTCGGTATACCATCGGAAGATGGGACTCCCAGGTCGGAAGATGGTCAAAATGCTACTGGGGAGGAACAGAGGATAAGTTCATCTAGCCCCAGATGTGATGACGCAGCTAGCTCAAAGCTGAAAGGATGGCTAGCAGCCGATGGTGCTGGTGGTGAACGACAAATCCGATGTTCTAAAGATCAACACACCATAGGAACCTGGAATGTAAGATCTATGAGCCAGGGCAAATTGGATGTGGTTAGGGGGAGATGTCAAGATTAAATATAGACATTCTGGGTGTCAGTGAACTGAAATGGACTGGAATGGGCCACTTCACATCAAATGACCACCAGATCTACTACAGTGGACAAGAGGACCACAGAAGAAATGGAGTAGCCTTCATAATTAATAATAAAGTAGCTAAAGCAGTGCTTGGAAACAATCCAAAAATGACAGAATGATCTCAATTCGAATTCAGGGTAAGCCATTTAACATCACAGTGATCCAAATATATGCCCCAACCATAGATGCTGAAGAAGCAGAAGTAGATCAGTTCTATGAGGATCTGCAGCACCTACTGGATAGTACGCCAAAAAAAGATGTTATTTTCATTACAGGAGACTGGAATGCTAAGGTGGGTAGTCAAACGACACCTGGAATTACAGGCAAGCATGGTCTGGGAGAACAAAATGAAGCAGGACATAGGCTGATAGAATTTTGCCAAGACAACTCACTGTGCATAACAAACACTCTCTTCCAACAACCTAAAAGACGACTTTATACATGGACTTCACCAGATGGTCGACACCGAAATCAGACTGACTACATCCTTTGTAGCCAAAGGTGGCAGACATCTATGCAGTTGGTAAAAACAAGACCTGGAGCTGATTGTAGTTCAGATCACGAACTTCTTATTGCACAATTTAGAACCAGACTAAAGAGAATAGGGAAGACCCACAGATCAGTTAGATATGAGCTCAAGAATATTCCTAATGAATATGCAGTGGAGGTGAAGAATAGATTTAAGGGACTAGATTTAGTAGATAGCGTCCCGGAAGAACTATGGACAGAAGTTCGCAACGTTGTTCAGGAGGCAGCAACAAAAAACGTCCCAAAGTAAAAGGAAACCAAGAAGGCAAGATGGCTGTCTACTGAGACACTGGAGGCAGCCCAAGAAAGAAGGAAAGCAAAAGGCAACAGTGATAGGGGGAGATATGCCCAATTAAATGCAAAATTCCAGAGGTTAACCAGAAGAGATAAGGAATTATTTTTAAACAAGCAATGCACGGAAGCAGAAGAAGATAATAGAATAGGAAGGATAAGAAACCTCTTCCGGAAAATTAGAAACATCGGAGGTAAATTCCAGGCAAAAATGGGTACGATCAAAAACAAAGATGGCAAGGACCTCACAGAAGCAGAAGAGATCAAGAAAAGGTGGCAAGAATATATGGAAGATCTGTATAGGAAGGATAATAATATCGGGGATAGATTTGATGGTGTGGTCAGTGAGCTAGAGCCAGACATCCTGAAGAGTGAGGTTGAATGGGCCTTAAGAAGCATTGCTAATAACAAGGCAGTAGGAGATGACAGTATCCCAGCTGAACTGTTTACGATCTTGCAAGATGATGCTGTCCAGGTGATGCATGCCATATGCCAGCAAATCTGGAAAACACAAGAATGGCCACCAGATTGGAAAAAATCAACTTATATCCCCATACCAAAAAAGGGAAGCACCAACGTATGTTCAAACTATCGAACAGTGGCACTTATTTCACATGCCAGTAGGCTAATGCTCAGGATCTTGCAAGGTAGACTCCAGCAATTCATGGAACGAGAATTGCCAGATGTACAAGCTGGGTTTCGAAAAGGCAGAGGAACTAGAGACCAAATTGCCAATATCTGCTGGATAATGGAGAAAGCCAGGGAGTTTCAGAAAAACATCTATTTCTGTTTTATTGACTATTCTAAAGCCTTTGACTGTGTGGATCATAACACATTGTGGCAAGTTCTTGGTGGGCTGGGGATACCAAGTCATCTTGTCTGCCTCCTGAGGAATCTGTATAACGACCAAGTAGCAACGGTAAGAACAGACCACGGAACAACGGACTGGTTTAAGATTGGGAAAGGAGTAAGACAGGGTTGTATACTCTCACCCTACCTATTCAGTCTGTACGCAGAACACATCATGCGACGTGCTGGGCTTGATGAATCCAAGGCTGGAGTTAAAATCGCTGGGAGAAACATTAACAATCTCAGATAAGCAGATGATACCACTTTGATGGCTGAAAGCGAGGAGGAGCTGAGGAACCTCATGATGAAGGTGAAAGAAGAAAGTGCAAAAGCTGGGTTGCAGTTAAACTTCAAAAAAACCAAGATTATGGCAACTAGCTTGATGGATAACTGGCAAATAGAGGGAGAAAATGTGGAGGCAGTGACAGACTTTGTCTTTCTAGGCGCAAAGATTACTGCAGACGCTGACTGCAGCCGGGAAATCAGAAGACCTTTACTTCTTGGGAGGACAGCAATGACCAATCTTGTTAAAATAGTTAAGAGCAGAGACATCACACTGACAACAAAGGTCCGCATAGTTCAAGGAATGGTATTCTCTGCAGTAACCTTTGGCTGCGAGAGCTGGACCTTAAGGAAGGCTGAGCGAAGGAAGACAGATGCTTTTGAACTGTGGTGCTGGAGGAAAATTCTGAGAGTGCCTTGGACTGCAAGAAGATCAAACCAGTCCATACTCCAGGAAATAAAGCCAGACTGCTCACTTAATGATATTAAAGGCAAAACTGAAGTACTTTGGCCACATCATGAGAAGACAGGATACCCTGGAGGAGATGCTGATGCTAGGGAAAGTGGAAGGCAAAAGGAAGAGGGGCCGACCAAGAGCAAGATGGATGGATGATATTCTAGAGGTGACGGACTCGACCTTGGGGGAGCTGGGGGTGGCGACAGCCGACAGCAAGCTCTGGCGTGGGCTGGTCCATGAAGTCACGAAGGGTCGGAAGCGACTGACCGAATAAACAACAACAAGCTTTGGGGGATGAAAAGGAGTTTGGATAATATTCCTGAAGGGACAAAAGGAGGGCAAATTTTTGGCAAATGGTCTTTTATCTTCCCTTCTGAAGGAAGACAGCATAACCTTTTCGTTTTCTTTGGTTTGTAGGAGAATGCCCTTAAGAGCCTTTTTCTCCAAAAAATAGTATTTTAGATTGCCCTCTAGAAGGAATGTGTATGTTCTAATGTTTTAGTCAGATGGATTGGTGTGCCACATTGGTGGCTGCCATGGAATGGGAATTAAATTATAGAGCATCTTGTGTGAAATCTGCGATTAAGGTGAAGGATTTTAAGAGTTTGTTTGGTCCACTATGAAGGGTAACCTGGTTTAACTTATTATTTATTATATCTTCCACCTGTAAAATAGAAGCTCTGGCAAAGTAAGAAGAGACTGCAGAAGCTCACTGGGCTACCGCTGATGGTTCATGGTACTTTTTAAATGCAGCATCGGACCTGTTTTCTCCCTGGTTTTTAGGAGGAGCATTGCTATCCTTAGACAATATGGCCCCTGACGGAGGAGCAGCCACCCAGGCATCTACTAGAGCTTTTTTTTTTTTTAGTTCTTCCATGGTATTCTGTGGAAGACTGTAAAACCTTAAGGGTGGTGTTTGCACCTTTCTTTCCCTGGGAGAGATATTTCCATTCCTCCTCCAGGGGCTTTTTGAAGAATTAGGGAACGGAACCTCTGTGGTGGCTGGTTTAGGCTCTGGAAATACAGCTGCCCCTCTGTTCTGAAAGGGCTGTTCTTTCTCTGACTCCTTTAGGTCAATGGCTAGTGGCAAGGATTGCTTTAGATAACAATGGGAGGAAATAATCTTTGTTAAAGAATCTGTCTGGCCTGGTGTTTTCTACCATTCCCATATCTGACCAGTCTTCCTCTTCTCATTTTAAATTGGATTCCTGAAGGGAATGGTCAGTTAAATTACTCAAGGCGGCTCCAGTAAGTTGGAGAGGACTGACATATTTATGTGAGACAAACTCTCAACAGGAGGTGGAATTTGCTCATTAAGCTCCAGGGGAGTGGTATTGTTTAGGTGCTCTACATCTAAACTGCTACCTAAAATGGACACTGCTTATGTTTGGTGGGAATTTCTTGAGGGGGTGCACAATTCTCACCCTGCTGGTGGTGTCAGCAGGGGATCTTTGCATCCACTCAGCTTGCTTCACTTTCTCCTCCTCCGAATCCAACCAGATGGTGGGCTCCATATCATCTCAGGAGAGCAACGCCCTGGCTCCATGCCTTGCCAGATCCTATGTGGTCAAGCTATGATTCCTACTCTCTCCATCAGCGGGATTGATTGGGCTTGTTGAGACCTGCAAGCTGTTGCTTGTTGGGTTGCTCCTTGCAAGTGCGGGCTACAAAATCGCTCTCTGAGAGGGAAGCGAAGTCAAGCCACTTGGCTTTGGAAGGATTCCTGACAAAGCTGACATGGCTTTGTCTTTTTTATAGGCTTGCTGCCCCCTAGAGAGGATCGCCTGGCACCTACTTTGTATTCCTTCTGGCGCCAGGTGAAGACCTTTTTATTCTCCCAGGCATTTTAACTTCCTAGTCTTTTAGCTTTGGTGTTTTACATCTGTATTTTAAATCTCTGCATTGCTGCTAGGTTTTATTCTGGTTGTATTGTTATATTGTGGTTTTAATGCTTTTATATTTTATATTGTTTTATCCTGTGCTTTTTGGTTTTAATTTTTGTGAACTGCTCAGAGAGCTTCAGCTATTGGGTGGTAGAGAAATGAATATATATATATATATATATATATATATATTTGCTGGAGGACCCAAGAGGAGGAAATGAAAGTGAAATGGTAAGGGAGGAGAAAGAGGGAAGGTTTGTTTTGTTTTGTTTTTGGTAGACAAAAGGCTTTGAGGATTGAAGTTAAGGAGTAGAAAGATAACTGTTCATGTACTGTAATAGTAAAATTAGAATCTTGAGAAGATGAGAGAAAGCTCTCTCCAGGGCAAAAAGCACGGATGTACTTGGGCAGGGAGGAGGCTGGGACCAGTATATTATTCAGAAATTTGTCACATGGTCCCTGCTTTTTCATGGGTGATAGAGTTAATTCATTGTTGTATGCTTCCTGTATACCAATCTAGAGAAAGGGAAGCAAACAAACTGTTTCAATTGGCTATGGAGATTACAGAACCTCAATATAATTGGGTTTCTTTCCTGAGATGGGATTGGACACTTGGGTTCTGAGAGTGGTTCGAGGGAGATTGGAAGATTCAGTTGTAGCAATTGGAAGTTGGGGGTAAAGAAAAAGGGAGGAGCCCTAGGAGGTGGTATCTGAGCAGGTGGTAATGCCGGTTCTTATGACAAGACACTTTAACTTTGTCACATAAACTAAGGTGACTCTTCCCAGTTTGTATCACTTTCAGAAGCGGTAAAGTACATCAACAAAATACAGTTGACAACAGACTTAACATGGTCAAACGATGTGAACAGAATGGATCCTACTGGAGTGACATTCCAGCACGTGGTCATCTAACCAGGTTTGCACATTTCCCTGCAAATTGTTTGTGAAGAAGTGTTGAGGAACACTGCTAGACTGGGGTGCAGTGCCCTCAGAGATCTCTGGGCCCTTGAAACTTTCAAGCCTGGGAGGGAGAAACAGTACCTCACCCAGGAATTTTCTCTCTGGAGTCTGGCTCTCACAGCTGAAGTTTTATCTTTGCATTGTGCACCTCATTGGAAGTAGAAGTCCTTGCTTCCAACTTCCATCCTAGGAAACCCTAGACTTTCAGTCCAGCTGCTGGGGAACACGGCCAATAGGGATTGTGTATGTCACAGATCATAAAAGCAAAACAAAAAACCTAGACTTATCTAATGAACTCAGACACACATGCAACAGGTGTCCTTGCAATTCTTCCATACTGGAAGAAATGGTAAGAGCACCTAATCGAGGATCCACTTTATGCACATAATTCTAAATGGATAAATGGATCAGACTAGGCTTCAGTAGTGTTAACATGTTAAATGTAATCCTTTTCATGCAACAGTGGTAACCACAAAGCGATTAGGCCACCTGTTTTCCAGCTGTTATTTGATTTTAGTTCTGGTTCCTGTTTTGTCCTTTAGGTAAAAGCCTGCTGAGCCAAGTTGGGAGGTGCGGGGTGGGAATCTGAACAAAGATTAGGTTAAGTTTCCCACTTGTCAAACAATTCCTGACAGTATCAAGGGAAAGTAAAATAGACACGTTTGGTCTGTGCAAGTACCTCCACTATACAGAAGGCACAGGCAGCTTCAGCTACTAAAAAAAGCTTCATGATCTAAAACAGCACATGTTATCCTGAAAACCAATGGTTTCGGTTAACACAGGTATGCTATATTTATTGGTTGTGTTTTTAGTCTGGCCAAGAAAATTCTTTTTCTCTGGATGGATTGCACAATAAATGAAACAAGCAAGAGAAGTTGGTGGAACTGGGTCTTCCTTAGAGAGGTACCTGTAACCATGACATAGCATGCAGACATGCAATGATGCACAGGGACAGAGAGGCAGATAAGCAGAGGGACTGGCCAGGGATTCCTGGAAACATGGCAATACATGATCTCTCCCCTCCACTGGAAGAGGCAAAACTAGAAGGCAAGTTCAGAATGAAGAAGGACCTTCGGTGTGATGGTTCAAGGCTGGGGACTGCCTGTGAATCCTGCAAGCACACGGGTGGAACACATAGTGTGGGTCTTTCTTCACAAAAAGCTATACACTCCCTCCTGGTTGCGTGCCGATCATGTAGGAAGACTCCCGCCATCTGCCACCCATCCCCGTGCTTGTGATATGGAGCCCCCAGCTCTAACTACTGCATCAAGAACTGCAGATCTCCCACATATGAAGGGCATCCTAGGGATGGGTGAGAATTTCATTTCAGTTCGCTTTTGATAAGAATTCACCAAATTCACAAAAGTCCTTCAAATTTGGAGGATTTAAGAGATTTTAAACATATGAATGTGGGACAAAGCGAAACTGACAGATTTGTCCATTCACACAGAAGGTGCTGAGTGCTTAGCTATTAAAAGTCTGGGCTTGAATCCATGTGCACTTAACCATATTTGTGGCGCTGAATTAGGGTGGCCACCTCCTTTTCTTGAGAGACTCATCTTTAAGATCTTTATGACAAGCAAGGTACAGCATGCTCCTTTCCATGCTGGGAATAGCTGAACATATTGAATCTGGCAGATGGGCGGGAATTTTATTTCAGGACAGTTTTGATAAAAACTTGCCAAAGCTCAGTTTTCTTCATATTTGGGATGGAAAGAACCTGAGATTTTAAAAATATGAATGCGGAAGAAAGCAACACTCTTTCATCCATCCCTAGGGCACATCCCTAGAAAAGACTGCAGGGCGAACACAGAGCCAGTATTCATTTACATCTGCTGCAAAGAGCAATTCCAATGGGTGCAGGAAACAGTTTTATTAAGCAACGCATTTTGAGTGTTGAATGGTTGGTTCATCATGGGAATATATTCATTCTAGAAGCCTCCCTGTCACTTATTCCAGAAGCAAGCATTAACACTAAAGGAGCAAGTGCTCCCTGTAGAATAGTCAAATGCTCAGACACGGGGGTAGTTATGGCTGTGTTTTATAGAAACTGGTTCCTGCATTGCCTGGAATTATTTGTGCATTTGTGTTGCCACCCTGACAAGCATGACACTTAAACATGGAAGCCACAGTGAGAGATGGTGAAGGAACACTCAGACTAGCCTTCTTGAGCAGCTAGATCCCAAGGAACTCATGCAAAGGATGCAGTCAGTAGGGGAGCTTGTCGGTCAGTTACAAGGTTTCTCTAATCAATATTTTTGACCTTAGACACTCATTTGTGAGGTTACAGAAACGTCTGAAGTAGCGGTTAGAGTGCCAAACTAATGGTGCTTCTGGACAAAAGCCTCCTAGCGCTACCATTCAGAAGGCATCATGCAGCAATTCCATCTTGTTTTCCTTAACAGATTTTCTGTGGTAAGGAAAAAGGCAGAAGGAGCAGTGGGCAAACACAAATGGGAGATGATGTTATCAAGAACACATACAAAACTCTGTGAATGAAGCAATGTAGTAATGCTATAAAAGCCTCACCCTAAGACCTGGGAGACCAGGTTGAAATCCTCACTGAGACATGAAGTTCACTGGGTGACTTGGGCCAGTTACTGTCTCTTAATCCCACCTACCTCACAGGTGTTGTGAGAATAAGGGCAGGAAGACACTCTTAAGTCACCCTAAGCATGTTGAAGTTGGGATTAATTTTTTTTAATAAATACAAAAAATTGTAAGTCACAATTGGGAAGGAATTTCAAGTGTTTTAGTCTTGCCATCTTTCTCTCTTGGCTCGCTGTCTCTAAATGGAACATGTAAACTCTGTCTTGGAAGCTAATCTATTAATGTGCAATTATAAAATACATTAGCAAAAATATATTGTAAAGCTCTGTCACACATGTATATTAAGAGGTAACATCATGCTACTGTTTACACTGGGGGTGGGCAACTTGTGGCCCTCCAGACGTTTTGGCCTACAGCTCCCATTTGTCTCGCCCCATCAGGAAATCCACTGTCCTCGTCGACGGCTCAGGCGAGGAGGCTCACTATGTTCAAGATAGCTGGGTCACATCTGGAACTAAGATTAGGTTTCAGGACCTTGGTCAACCATCCTGGAGCTAGAGAACTAACAAGTTACTCCAGCAGAGTCTGGGAGCAACTGGTAGGCATTTATAGTCAGGCCAAGAGAGTTTCTCTGGAAACGCCACTCCTTCAGGTGCTGGATCTGGCTGTTAAAAGGTCAGCAGCCTTT
Organism: Heloderma suspectum; assembly: GCF_057233095.1. NCBI lineage: Eukaryota > Metazoa > Chordata > Lepidosauria > Squamata > Helodermatidae > Heloderma > Heloderma suspectum. Next base: position 120,939,945 of record NC_139460.1, on the reverse strand, counting down.
TCCTGCAGGCATTGGCTTCTCCTAGAAAATGAAGGTTGGTGAAGTGGGGAGTCAGTTGGGGACTGCTCCACAGGGCCTCCCTGTTCACTAGAGGAGTCTGAAGTCCATTTCTCAGTCAGAAGGTACTGGCACCTCCTAGGGGTTGTGTGGAGAAGACATGGAGTCTGAAGCAGTGGGCCCCATTTCAGGAGGACCAGGAATTAGTTCTGATGCCGCCCCAGAATCATTGTCACTGGAGGCTTCAGTTTCTGAGGAATGCCAGTCTTGGGCCATGACGCCATGATCCCTCACCATTAAGCATGCTGCCTAGGGCTGATGAGAGTTGTAGACCAAAACATCTGGAGAGCTACACATTGCCCACCCCTGGTTTACACAATCAAAAGGGGGGGGGAATTAACAGCCCCTAATTATCTTCGGCCCTTTTTTATTTCTGAAGTATATGCAACTGTTATCCCAAATGCTAGCTCTGCAGATGTCACCAAAAATAACCCCAACACCTTCACATGTTATCACCTTGAGCCTTTTTATCTCCTGCGTTTATTCATGATGCTCCTTCTCCAGAAAGTAAGAAGAAATTGATTCTAAGGAGTTCAGGTTTCCAAAAATTGTGTTCCTGGTAACATCAGTTCTGCTTTTCACATGATTACAGATGACAAATAAGAGGCCCTATAGATTTTTGAATCCTGCATGCAATTAGCAGGCAAACAATTTTAACTCAAAACATTTTAGTATAGGTGTAAAATGTAGCTGTAAAGTAACTTGCAGTGGTGGCATTTCAACCTCATTGACCTCTTCAGAAAGTTGACTACTCACTCCTTGCAAGACTTGAAAGCTGTCATTAGTGGGTGGTGGGTCTTGATCTGGGTCAACTCCAACTCTGCACAAACATCAAGGGGGGGGGGAAGCACACCGTGAGGCTAGGAAAACTTGAAATGCCCTCTAACTGGACTCAACACCTTTATAAAAGGTAGCTGAACACAGAAGGAAAACACCATAGATGTGCATTTATGGTGCAAGACACTTCAGAAAGTGTTATATAATGAACAACTTTTAGAAGCTACTTTTGTCATGTAATTGACTGGTTAAGTCACAGCATGCTCCTATTCCAAAGCTGACTATTTTAAGTTTGACACTTATGCCAACACCCTAAAATCTTGGGGGAAATATCAGTTTATAAAGCTGCAGTTAGTGGTTTTTTTTTGTTTTTTTTTAAGAGAGGGAATGCCAACTGCCCTGTCCAGTACCTCAGAACATTACATCAAATGTGTTTTCTATGTAACAACTCAATGTACTTACAGGCATGCTAGAGAACCCTGGAGTATGTGTGTAACAGATGGATTACAATTCTTATCCTGAGAACTGTTAAATTGGTATGGGTTTAGGACATGGGGCCTTTGTCCAGGCCTAGTGGGAAACTTGTATAAACAGTTATAAAGCAGGGCTTCCCCTTACGTTATGATCCAAAATCAACCCTATAGCATAGAAAGCGAGATAGGAAAGCTCTACTACTATAGAGACTGGATCAATTTGGTATTGGCTCAAGATTGGCTTGAAACAGTTTTGGAGTCTCAGGTACTTTGTGAAAGGAGCTACAGAACAGCAGCTGAAAGTTAAGATCCAGTTATACAGAAAGCCAAGAGGTCAGTTCAATGGAGGTTGTAAGAAAGTAGATCACAAGCACATTTCTCTTCAAGCTAGTACACATCTTGAAACATGAAAAGAAAAAGCTTGTAGTAGCAGCAGCAAAGTCTATTAGTGATCCAGCAGAACCCAGCAAATAAATTCAGCAGAGCGCAGATGTGGTGCTGTGTATATCCAACTGACCATACATCAGTTAAGTAAATGTTAAAGTAGCAATTGGATCCCAGAAATATGGGACAGGATAGATATAGTAGTTAATTTCTCCAGCTGAAGGAACTCAAGTGGCAGGGCTACATTGCAGGGGGGATAGTACCAGATAAAAGGCTAGACCATTGGTCTACCAGAATAAAAGGTACTCTGCCTTGGAGATTCCATAGAGCAGGGACCGCAACATGGTGCCCTCCAGATGTTTTGAACTACAACTCCCATAATTCCTGACAACTGGCCATGCTAGCTAGGACTGGTGGGTGTTATAGTCCAAAACATTGGGGGGGGGGGTACCAGGTTGTCTGTGCCTGCCATAGAGCTTTTGAAGAAAGGAGATAAGGGCATTCACTTGCTGAGATCACTATGACAAACCTCTTATGTTGACACTTTAGTGTATCCAACATACTGACATTCTTACAAACGAATAAAGTACTTGTATCCATGCTTGTGTGATTCGGTCACACCAGTCATTTTGAACATGACCACTTCTCTTAATTAAATTTATCGTATTTCCATTTCCCATAATTCTTTCGCTGCCTGAAGAGCTAACGACTACCCAAGCCAGATCTTCAATTAACTTTTAACAGCATTAACCTTTAATGATTGTGACCTAGCTGATAAGGATTACTACCTGGATAAGGTTTTTGCACCATTTGACATTGGTATCATACATTAAAAACCTACCATACTGTCAAGGGTGGAAATTGAGCCCAGAGAGCCTCAGAGCACTTCGGATTCTGAGGAGGAAAAGCTATCCGTGGGAGAGGGGCCAGCTCATCCCTCACAGGCTCAGCACCTGGCAGAGATTCCTCCTGCCAGCATTCCAGAGATAGTGACCAGGGTAGTGAGGGAATGCAGGAGGGGGGCTTGCTAGACGCTCGACGCAGACGCAAAGAGCGACAAGCAATGGAGGGCGCGGAAAGGAGGCGTAGCGCCCGTTTGGCGCGCAAGCAACAGCCGCCTCCCATGGACCCAAGGCAAAGAGGGAAGATCTCTCCCTAGCCCATAAGTTCTGGGTCTTCAAGTAACTCTCTTTCAAACGGGGATCAACTGCCTACTTGAAGCTTAGGCCACTCTGCTATTCCTTGCTTTAGTCGCTGGTGATTAGCATCTGAAAGAGTCATTAAGTTGTAAACAGATTAAAGCTTTGAAAAGAAATCCTTTCATCTGTGTCTTGAGTTGGCATGGGTAAGTAATCCATTCCAGAAGAATGTTCAGTACCCCATATAAATATAGTTGGTATCCTCAAACCCTATTCAGATACTTGGTCACTGTTTCAGTCAAAAGAACAGTTGCAGCTCAACATAATTCCATACCAAATTGTGCCCCCCCCCCAATCTCTTAATGCAAAATAAAGAAAGTTCTCATTGCTTGGGTGTTCCAAAAAGGCAGTTATGAGATCAGATCTATTACTAGGAAGTCAATGTGAGTCCATCTTTTGCATAAATTCTGCTTAAGAGACAAATGTTCACTTCCAGTATTGGATCAGCTTGCTTTAACAAAATATTTTCTGTACCAACATGGTACCCCCGGACACAGGTTCCCTGCCACTCCTGATTTTAATTTTAATACTTTAAAAAAATAACTGGGAGGCTGGCATACTGCAAAGCAAAGTGCTGCTTTCTAGAACAAAGAATGAAATTCATGGAACTTCACGAGAAGAGCCCAGCTAAAGATGTGAAGACCGGGGGGGAAAATTCCCGGTATTTCCCCCCCATTTTCCACCAAGGACCATTTTTGTTTTTTTCTGAAAAAATTGAAACACTTTGGATTATGAACTATTTTCTTTTAGAATTTAAGATAAAGTATTTGTATATTGTTACTTTACTCCCCCCAAATGATTTCTAAAAACTATGTAATAACAACACTTTTAGACCAAGACTAGAGATGTAAAATGTCTGGAAATAATGAAGCCATGGGGAAAAATATTTTTTAATCCTCTCTGTTAGATTCCCAGCATAGTTAGTTCTTTCATTCCTTATTAAAACTATTGATCTGAAGTATATTTTACTGATAGACATTTATGCTCAGTTTCCCAGCATTTGAGTAGAGTCACCATTGTACGTTCTTGACAGCAAATGTGCATTCTTGACAGCTTGGGTTTTGTTCTATAGAGTCCTGTGATTCTGATGCTGTAACAGTCATTTAATGGAGTTCTAATCTATTCAGACAATAATTACAAATTTACTGAGTTTACTTTTAAAAGTTTTAGAATATAATGATAATTTTATGAGCAAACTAAGTCATACATAAAGTATAACTTTAGGAAGAGAAAGGCTTCTTTATGTTCCTAAAGCAGCCCTCCCCAACCTGGTGCCCTCCAAATGTTTTGGAATGCAGCGCCTAGCGTTCCTGATCACTGGCCATACTGCCTGAAGCTGATGGGAGATGAAGTCCAAAATATCGGGCAGGCGTCAGGTTAGGGAAGGCTGTCTTAGAGCAACAAAGTGACTTTAGATCTGTAAAGAGCGCTAAAAAAAAAAGTATTGTTTATTTTTCAATTTTTTCCAAAATTTCCTATTTTTCTGGGGAAAAAAACCCATTTTTTTCCCCCCATGGCCTCAAAATTTCTGGAAATTTTACATTCTAAGCCCAGAAAAGTGAGGAACTACCAACTTAGTCAAAGTATGTTTTGGGGGAAGTGACAAATGTGACCTGAATCACAAGACTTTGTAGGGTTTTGCCCTCCCTTTAACTTCTAGGTAGTACACCATGGAGAATAGCAAGTGTATCCTTTCTACCCACAAGAAGCGAAATTTGCTGAAGTAATCAGGAAGGCTGTAAAGTCTTCTGCAGCATTAAGAGAAAGACATGCAATAGCACACAGAGAACGCACAAACTTTAGGTTAGAAAGATGAAGAAAGCCAAGCATCAGGTAAAGCTTGTTACCAATGGAGCTATATTGTCACCTGAAGTACTGCCAGCGGCTTTCATTCATCTCTTCTACTGATGGAATGTGTTCGCCAACTCTAGTACAGCATAAGAATGGAATTTATTTATTTATTTATTTATTGGTTTTTATCCCACCCTTCAAAAAATTAAATCCCAGGATGGCTTTACATACACACACACACACGCACACACACGATAAAAACAAAAAGAGGTCAACAATATAAAAACACAATAAATAAAAACACCCAACAATATAAAAAACTGGCTGTAAAAACAATCTAAAAAAGCAGCAGATAAAGCAGCATAAAAAGCAATTCCATCAAGATTAAGACTGAATTACGATTCCTAGGAGAGTAAAAGCGAGGCCAAAATTCCAGTACGTACCAGGTGAACCTCCCTGGGGAGAGTATTCCATCATCAGGGTGCAACAACCAAGGTGGCTCGACTCTCTCATTGCTACCTGCCTCACCTCAGATGAATGGAATGTAGATAACATGCAGAGGGGGAGGATGGCCAAGAAACTTAGGCGATCACCTCCCTCCAGGCTCAGAAGTAGGCAAATGTGCACCAGTAAAAATTACAGGCTTTGTTACATTAAAACAATCAGAGAGTAACGAGGATATAGTGAACCAGAGGCCTAAAATGCCAGCTGTGGTCTCCTTCCCTCACTCCTCGCTTTTCCTTTCTCACTGCTCTGACTCTTCCCTTCACGTCCTTCCCTCTCTCCCTTTCTTCTTGTTTCTGTGAAATGCCACTTTCTCCTTTTCTAGTCTCCCTGTTTCTCCTGCTTGATTTCCTGAACCCTCCTGCTTCCTCTGGGAAGAAATGCACTTAATCTGTAAACTCGAACAAATCCATTACATGGAAGTACAACCATTGCCTGCGTTTCCAGTTACAGAGAAAGAAACATACAGATCCACGTGAAGTTCAGTACAGCTAGAACAATGTGCAAAAATGCAGTGATGCAAAGTCATACAGCAAGTCCTCTAAAATGGCTGGCGCCCTACTGTCTATTTAGGATGCCATTCTCTGGCCCCTGATAAGACATACAACTGTGCAACATTTTGTAAACAAACAAGCACAAAACGAAACAAAAGAGACCACTACATTGTGAATCAAAGAGCAAAACAACTTTTCTCATTGCCACTTGTTGGTTTAACTTGATGCCGTTGTTGAGCAATCATGGATGCCTCAGGAATTATACCTCCCTGTAATTTGGGCAATATCCTGCATGCGTCTCCAGATGTTCACAGCTGATAGCTCAGCTGTGTCAGACGCTGATTCAATTCAGATATCATGCCAATCCGGTTTGCACAATCTCATAATTTAGAACACCAACTATAGTCTGAGCTTAAAAAAACAAGAACTCAACACAGAATAGAACTCTGCACAAAAATAGGCAAACTGTGGTTGAGTTTCTTGTCTGTTTTCTTCTTCTATCTGGTCAGCACTCTAGGAATATGCTATATCTCCCCAGGTGCATTGGCCTTCAGAGACAAAGCAATGGCCACAATTATGGTTTGTCAATTCAGACATCACGCCAGACCAATTAGCACAAACCATGGTTTGCAAACCCACTTCAAACCATGGTTGCACATTTTGCTTTCCTTGCCAATCACAAACCATCATATTCTAGTTCAGACTTCATACTAAGCCACAATGTATTCTTGTACACTAGCTTCCGTAACCATGATTTGTAAACAATACATTAAGGCTGCAGCAAATCAAATTAATACTGCCAACATTTGCCCTGTATATTGCAATTATATATGCACACAAATGGGTGGATTACTACTGAATATCTTGTTGTTGTTGTTTCTTCGGTCAGTCACTTCCAACTCTTCGTGACTTCATGGACCAGCCCACGCCAGAGCTTCCCGTCAGCCATCGCCACCCCCAGCTACCCCAAGGTCAAGTCCATCACCTCCAGAATATCATCCATCTAACTTGCCCTTGGTCGGCCCCTCTTCCTTTTGCCTTCCACTTTCCCTAGCATCAGCATCTTCTCCAGGGTATCCTGTCTTCTCATGATGTGGCCAAAGTACTTCAGTTTTGCCTTTAATATCATTCCCTCAAGTGAGCAGTCTGGCTTTATTTCCTGGAGTATGGACTGGTTTGATCTTCTTGCAGTCCAAGGCACTCTCAGAATTTTTCTCCAACACCACAGTTCAAAAGCATCTATCTTCCTTCACTCAGCCTTCCTTATGGTCCAGCTCTCACAGCCATAGGATACTATGGGGAATACCATTCCTTGAACTATGCGGACCTTTGTTGTCAGTGTGATGTCTCTGCTCTTAACTATTTTATCAAGATTGGTCATTGCTCTCCTCCCAAGAAGTAAACGTCTTCTGATTTCCCGGCTGCAGTCAGCATCTGCAGAAATCTTTGCGCCTAGAAAGACAAAGTCTGTCACTGCCTCCACGTTTTCTCCCTCTATTTGCCAGTTATCCATCAAGCTGGTTGCCATAATCTTGGTTTTTTTGAGGCTTAACTGCAACCCAGCTTTTGCACTTTCTTCTTTCACCTTCGTCATGAGGTTCCTCAGCTCCTCCTCGCTTTCAGCCATCAAAGTGGTATCATCTGCATATCGGAGATTGTTAATGTTTCTTCCAGCGATTTTAACTCCAGCCTTGGATTCATCAAGCCCGGCACGTCGCATGATGTGTTCTGCGTACAAGTTGAATAGGCAGGGTGAGAGTATACAACCCTGCCGTACTCCTTTCCCAATCTTAAACCAGTCCGTTGTTCAGTGGTCTGTTCTTACCGTTGCTACTTGGTCGTTATACAGATTCCTCAGGAGGCAGACAAGATGACTTGGTATCCCCAGCCCACCAAGAACTTGCCACAATGTGTTATGATCCACACAGTCAAAGGCTTTAGAATAGTCAATAAAACAGAAATAGATGTTTTTCTGAAACTCCCTGGCTTTCTCCATTATCCAGCAGATATTGGCAATTTGGTCTCTAGTTCCTCTGCCTTTTCTAAATCCAGCTTGTATATCTGGCAATTCTCGTTCCATGAATTGCTGGAGTCTACCTTGCAAGATCCTGAGGATTACCTTACCGGCATGTGAAATAAGTGCCACTGTTCGATAGTTTGAACATTCTTTGGTGCTTCCCTTTTTTGGTATGGGGATATAAGTTGATTTTTTCCAATCTGGTGGCCATTCTTGTGTTTTCCAGATTTGCTGGCATATGGCATGCATCACCTTGACAGCATCATCTTGCAAGATCGTAAACAGTTCAGCTGGGATACCGTCATCTCCTGCTGCCTTGTTATTAGCAATGCTTCTTAAGGCCCATTCAACCTCACTCTTCAGGATGTCTAGCTCTAGCTCACTGACCACACCGTCAGATCTATCCCCGATATTATTATCCTTCCTACACAGATCTTCAGTATATTCTTGCCACCTTTTCTTGATCTCTTCTGCTTCTGTTAGGTCCTTGCCAACTTTGTTTTTGATCGTACCCATTTTTGCCTGGAATTTACCTCCGATGTTTCTAATTTTCTGGAAGAGGTCTCTTGTCCTTCCTATTCTATTATCTTCTTCCGCTTCTGTGCATTGCTTGTTTAAAAATAATTCCTTATCTCTTCTGGCTAACCTCTGGAATTTAAATTTGGCATTTAATTGGGCATATCTCCCCCTATCACTGTTGCCTTTTGCTTTCCTTCTTTCTTGGGCTGCCTCCAGTGTCTCAGCAGACAGCCATCTTGCCTTCTTGGTTTTCTTTTTATTTGGGACGTTTTCTTTGGGACTACTGAATATACACAAGCTTAAACAGTTCATAATTACTAACTTCAGCTGCCATGTGTGACTTTGTGCAAATCCCCAAATTTTGTAAAAACCAAAACAAAACCACAAAAGATTCTTAAGAAAGGATCAGACAGCTGCTACCTTCCAAAATCAACTGTTTATAACACGTTCATGTTCATTAGGTCTCTCATTCCAAATGAACAGCAAATTTCAGCTGCAGTCTAGTTTCCGTCCTTTGTTACAATTACCAGCAGAACTGGCTTAAGTCAGCTGTTTTCTGCCACGGCTAGTGGTTTTTGGTTTCCTGACTCTAGTATATTTTTTTCTGAAAATGGTAGATCTGCAGAAGATCTGAAGATTGGATTTTAAACTCTCCTATTGATGCATTATTTAACTGTAACTGCAATCCCCCCCCATTAATTATAACAAGAATAGTTTGTTTTCAAGCACTTGCCGAAGCACTATCAGTAGCTCTTGCCGACAGTATTTTGAATTATTGTGCCCAATGTCCCAGGCCGCTACTATCTTCAGGGGAGGCCTTCTTGTCCATGCCATGGCCTACGGAGTTCCATTTAGCAGTTACATGGACGCAAGCCTTCTCTGAGGTGGCGCCCACCCTGTGGAATGCTCTCCCCGCTGAGGCACATCAGGCCTTAGTGCTGATGTGTTTTAGGTGTTTATTGAAACTGCATCTGTTTAGTTTGGCTCTGCCCCAGCCACAAGCTATCTTTGAACCAGTCTCCAGTATGAAAACATTGTGTATTTTTGTTTTGTAAACCACTTTGTGATTTATTCAAATGACAAGCAGTATATAAATATTGCTAATAAATACGTAAATAAACATACACAGGGACTCTGCTTTAAATTCCTGGCTCAAACTTCAGTCAGACAGAATTCCTTCAAAACAACAGTGCAGCACACTGTCAGAAAAGCAAGGTCAAGAATGAACTACATTTTCTACAGTGCCAATGGCTCATGAGCAACTAGTTCTCAGCCTTCAGCTTGTATCCAGTATAGGGATGTTTTCTGATTTAACTAACTGATGGTGTTGCAGAACCTCAACAAGTGACCAACTTCTTTTTCTTGCATTAAAGCTGCACATTACTGCCATCTCCTGGATTAAGGGGTTCACTTCATGCAGCTTCTACAACTATTTTACTGCAGCTATCTTTACTACTAAGGTTAGCAGAGAATCAAAAGAGCTATTAAATTGTACCATATTCTGTAAAGCCAGTAAAGTCACCAGAGTGCCTAGGATGATCTTTGGCAGTAGGGATGTCAGAAGAATCCAGTTTCGGGATGGAGCTTGGCAAATTTTTGCCAGCTTGACCCCCTGGATGCCAGCTCACAGATCCCTGTGCTTGCCCAACTTGATGTGTGCTGAGTTGAGCAAGCTCGTGGTTTCTTGCTTGGTTGCGAGCCACCATTTTGCAGAAAATTGTGGGTAAGCTATTTACAGTAATCACCAACTTGCGCCTGTAATTTTGAACAAATCACGCTATTTAGAGCCACCATTTTGTGAAAATCGCCATTTCTGTAAATAACTTACCTGCAATTTTGCACAAAATGGCAGCTCGTGACAAGACAGAAACCATGAGCTCTCGCTGGGTGCCTGCAGACCACCTTGCTCTGCATGCCTGCCAGGGTCGGGCAAGTGGAGGGAGTCTGGCGAGCACCCCGCAAACAGGACACAGAGAAGTTCACCCATCCCTATTTAGCAGTGATGAAACATAGATTTTTCCCTCCAAAGAGCTTTTGTTTCACTGAAAGTAGATCTAAGTAGATGCCTGGACATTACCTGGTGCAAAACTAATGAGGCGGTAAAAGGCCAAGCATACTGTTTGAAAACACTGCAGGGGTCATAGGGGTGGAAATGGCACTCTTAGAGCATCTTTGGTTATAATATACTGGCAAGAATATAGGGAACAGAAATGTTCTGCTCAGACAGCATCAGGTTTGTTATGAAAAACCATTTCGGATGATGCAAAACCTGATTCCTCCTCTTGCCAATGGGCTTTTGGTACCCCCATTAACTTTAATGGAAACTTATAAAAGGGCTTCCACAAAATAATTTCCATTAAAAAAAAATCCATTACATAAAAATAAGGAAGCTTATAAATTCCTACGTAACCAATGAAGGGTCAAACTTTGGGGTCATTCTACATGATCTCAAGAAGTGGATCATAACTACAAGCAATTTGCCATTTTCCTAGTGTCTGGCCTCACATGCCCTCCCACTTAGAAGTTGTAGAGCAGGGAAGTACAAAGCTTCAAAATAATCAAATCAACAGAATAAAGATAAACAAAATGTTCACAAGATGGGGACAGGAAGTTATCATGCTACCTAGGCGAAAGAACATATTTTATCCAGTTACAAATATTGTGCTTCGAGTGCTTGTAAGATGCAACATCCCTACAATAAAAGTATTGTCTTAAGAGAAAATATCTGGGAATATGTAACTAATTGTGTGTGTGTTGCCAATTGCAGAGAAAGGCTCCAATGCATGCTTACCTAGGATTAAGTCCCACAGAGGTCAATTGACTTACTTCTGAATAAACCTTTATAGGACTGCTCTGTTAATTTCCCATTGCAGACTATGAGCTCCTCATGTGTGACAATAGGCACTAACATTTCAAAAGTAGTAGATGGGAGGAACCTGGAATTTAAGTGTGATCACCTAGCGTGAGCTAACTTGATCTCGAACCACTAAAACAAGACATGCAGACCTCAACATGACTTGGAATTAAGAAAAATGCAAAATATTTAACCTCTCAATGAAGCACAAGGTTTTGGAGATATTAACTGTAATTTTTCTATGAAACAAAGTAAAAGAATTTTAATTTAAATTTTAAATTGTTTGGTTTGGTTAAAATTCACAATAAAATTATTTTTAAAAAAGAAAAAGTAAAACAATGAATACTGGTTATATTGCATTGATTTCTGGTTATTATTATTAAAGTATAAATATGAAGTTAAAAAATATTTTGTTTCAAGATCTGTACCTTATATTTAGCCATGAGAGCATGGGTGTTGTGCCTCCACCAATGATCCAAACAGTAAAGAAGACAATGAGGAGCGTTGTGGAGAACATCATCTGATGAGCATAAGTTGCAGTGTCTCGTATGGCTAGAGCAAATGCCATGGCTCCTCTAAGACCTGCAGAGAACATTGGAGAGGCATATAATCTCTCACAAGACAGGAGAGATTGTGTACAACACCGCCCTCAACATAGAATTGAAGTGTTAAAGATTTGCCCATTTGAGACATTTGCCCAGCTTTGGACACAGCTCCAGCAAAGCTTTCTCAGCTCCAGTAAAGTGGGACATGTTGTTACTATGTAGACCGTTCCAAAAACAAATGGTTAGGTCCATATTAAGGGACCCTAAGATCTGTGCTCTGAGGGATTGATTATTTCATGCAAATCAAACAAGCTTCCATTTAAGATGAAGAGCTTCTCTCTACAATTAGTGGAGCAACTAGATACACAGGATTTATTCTGCTTCCAGGTTTTCACCCAGTCTGGAAAAATCACAGCAAGTAGGGAGGTAAGGACGTGAAAACCAGGGAAAGACTGAGCTGCTGGGATAGTGTTAAAATAGCCATAGGATAGGAAACACTGAAGTCCCAGACCCTTGACCATATTCAACGCCTGCTCCATTTTTAATCTTTCTGCCAGACATTTCTTATGGAGTTCTAAGAGCTTTGCCATGATTGTGAGGGCTAAAAAGCATGATATATTTTTGGGTTTAAATATATATCAAGGACTTCTTCATCCTATTTATTTGTTTGTTTATATAAAATTATTTCTAAGCTGCCTTTAAGGGTTGAACCCTCCCAAGGCGGCATACAAGATAAAAACTGTACAGAACAGGTACAATAAGAATTACAGGTACAACCCTAGCATTATTTATGAGATTACATGAAACATTAAAGTCATTTTACACCATTTAAAAAAAAACTTCATTTAATGAAGCTTCCTTTGGGTGGGGGGATCCTTAAGAGCAGTATGCTAGACATGTTCAAGGCCAACTCTCGTGCCACATTTGGTTTTCATGTCTCCCCCCAGCACAAATGGTAATGTTCATGTTGCATGGCGGTGTACTCATGCTATTTCCATACCAGTTCGTGCATTAATGCCTTAAGTGCTTTTGAGCAAATAAAGTGGCATATAGTGTAATTAATAATAAAAAAATAGCTTTGCAACTAAAAGGTCATTTTGCTTGTAGCTCCATCCAGACCAACAGTGTGATCACAGCAGGCAGTTGCTGCTTCACACGCAGAGCATCATGCACTCTGTTGGAAGCAGATGAAGCCCTGCTCATCATACTAGGGGAATGCCCACTGTGGGTTACATCGCCTAACTGCTACAAGTTTTGTCTGCTGCAATTGCCCTACACGTGCCACAGTCTTCCCCTCAAGTTGGGTTGGGGAGGCAAGGCAAACTCAACTCAAGAGTATTTACTTGGCCAAGGGTGCAGAACCTCTTTCAGCCTGAGAGCCGAATTCCATTTCAGAGTAGCTCTTGGGGGCCACATTCCAGTGGTGGGTGGGGCCAAAGGCAAAAGGGGTGGAGCCAAAAATACCAGCTAATTTTAACTTCAAGTTCTTACTGCCAGTCACAAAACCTTAGGACAGGCATTTCAATTTCTGCAATGGGGGAAAACGGCACAAAAGCTGGGAAGCCACCAAACAATTGGTGGTTGGGGGAAAGGGAGTGGGGCCAAGGAAAAGGGGTGTGGCCATCTGGAGAACCTCAGAGGCCCAAGACCGAGATCTCAGGAGGGCTGGATTTGTCTTCCTAGCCTGAGGTTCTGCACCTCTGTGCTTGGCGAACAAGTGAAGCTGACGAAGAAAAAAGCAGTTGAAGTGGCAGGGAGAAGGGGAAAGAGAGACAGACAGACAGACATATGAAGTAAGTTGTTGTAGAACAAAAACGATTTCCTCCAGTCCAACAACAAGCACTTTGAACTGATAATATCTTTTATGCCGATGGAACTTCCTATTATACAAGGCAGCTTCATCGGATTATTTTACCTGAAAACATCATCATGTGCTGAAAGTTCCAGCTGATCTTGTGCCTTCTGCCCAAATTCAAGAAGAAAGAAAGTGGATAGATGTGTGCAGCTCGTCCCAGGAAGACAGCAATCTAACCCCACCTTTTGGTTAAGGATCCAGCAGTTTCTCTGTCACAATATGATGAGGTCTTTTCTTTAAGCTTAATGCTCCACTTTTATACATATATTTAGTTGTTTATTTCTAAATGTATGAATCACCTTTCAGCCTAAACAGGGGCCCTAGAGGCAACCTACAATTAAAATTTAAAACAATTTAAAAGGGTTTTTTTTTTCTTTATGAGGGAAACAGTGGCTTTAATTAAAATCTGGTAGGACCACCAGGGGCCAGGTAAAATTAACTTTGTGATCCCTGACCTAATCGTCCGCCTCCCAAAAAAGATAGATTTTTGAAATCTGGCAAACACTGACAATTCCAGATAAATTCTGGGAATGTCAATATTCTCTGATGCATATGCTCACTGGTCAGTCACACATCAGTGAATGCTGGTCATCTTACTTATGTGACTAACAACATTCAATGGGATCGCTCTGAAATTTTAGACATTCAGAACATTTGTCTGGGTTTGTCAACATTCACCAGATTTCAGATGCTCACTGTCACATATATAAAGCTGATTTTCTACTAATATTTAATCTATTCTATCTAATCTATTAGATATTAAGAGGTTATTTAAGAAAAGCATTATCTTGTTTTGACTACAGCAACAGAGAACAAGGTACAAAGTATTTGGATTTGTAAAGGAAGCTGCAGCAAAACTTTCCAAACTCTCATTTTAAAATATGTTAAAATTAACAACATATTCTGCAGGCCTACAACCATATGTGTAGGGAAAGACACTTTAAGACTTCAATCATACACATTTACCTAGGACTAAATCAATGGGATTGCAGCGTTAAACACACATTATTTCAGAGCGTATAAGCATAGTGAGGTAGAGGGTGGGCAAGAGAGGTCCTGAAATTTTTCTAGGCAACTCTGAAACACAGCTGAGAGATGCGTTTCAGTACAGAAAAACCAAGGAAGGATACAAAAGCTCCAATGACAAAAATGGGGCTGAAGATGTGCTTCTGGAAAGTAAACAGGGCTAAGCCCATATACGAAAATATGAAGTTTTCAGCCAGGAAATGCAGAACTTCAAAGAGCTGAGAAGGAAGTTGAAGAAAAGTTAGCCTGCCAGTTAAATTCAATACAATTCATGCTTCTTATAAAGAGCAATACACTTCCTTGCATTCAAAACTTCCTGTTTTTATAAATAAATATAGTCAAGTTGATATGAATCATAGGGCGCGTGTGCACGTCTGTGTGCCCGCGCGCGTGTAGCTCCCATGCTGCTGCTGTAACACAGGGGTGGGCAAAAGGTAGATCGTCAGACGTTTTGGACTTCAACTCCCAGAAGCCCCTGCCAGCATGGCCAATGGTCGAGAATGCTAGGAGTTAAAGTCTAAAAAATCTGGAGATCTACTCTCTGCTCACCCCTGCTGTAACATATAAATGACCTTCTTGGAGAAACATGTGGCATAGGCTTATATGGATTATAGGATTATATGTCACTCCTATTGCAGGTGAGGGATAGAATGCCAGAAGGCTAAGGTAGAACCCCTCCCTCTCAACTGCAAGTGTTGTAGGTGCAGGGATATTTTGGGATGGGGGGAGGGAAATTCAACCGAGTAAATATGCAATCCGACACCTGCAGTCTGAATGGTAGAATTCAGAGAAGGCTGCACCACACAAATCCCCCAATTGTGCCTTTCAACTAATCAACTGAGAGAAACCATTATCAGTTTTTGACAGGTTTATGCCACCTGACATAATGAATGAAGGCATGCAATGTAAGTGGAGTGCACCTTATTATTTAAAAAGCAAAACTGAGAAGATATTCTTTCACCTGCTTGGTTCGGCTTCTTGACTCGATGGATAGATTATTGTATGTGTAGTGAGCTTGCGTGATTCCACAGAATAAAACAGATACCACACCTGCCAAGAAAAGCAGCACATCCAGAAACATTATGTAAATGTAGATTGTATTTTTTCTGGCTTAATTATATTTAAAACTCCTTAACAATCTTCTTTAATTCCTGAAGTGTTATATACCAATGCATACTTACTAGCTGGCATGATGGCTTTGTGTGTTAGCCCTTTGTAGTGAACCTGTCCAGTGTTCTAATGAGACATCATGAAGCTTAATCCTGCCTGAAAGTTTTACCATCCGTCCTGGAAACCCAGATCTATAAATTCCATGTGTGTGGAGACTGGCTCTTGTAATTTTGAAGCAGGAATAGTCAATCTGCACATTCTCCAAAGCACTTTATTTTATGTTTTCTGTGACTCAGCCCCACTGCTGAAAACAGATTACATGGTTGAGCCCTCACACAAATTAAGCCCCAATCTTTTCAAGTGTTTGCAAGAGGTTTTTCTTTTAAAAAACAAACAAAACTTGCCTGGGCACATCCATATATTGCGAGATTAACCCAAGATTCACTTGGCATGCGAGCATTCCATATGCCAAGTGACGGTAAAACGGCAAGTGGATATATACAAGTCCACAAATTAACGATATTTTAATCCCAATGTTTAATTATATTACATTGCATTCCATGATTAGGTCCCACCTATCCGCATTGCTCCAACATAAAAAGACAGTCTCTTTTTCCTGGTGGATTAAGAGACCCATACAAAATACCTTTCAGGACTGTAAAGGAGGTGTGGGGAACCACAGACTTGGGGGACAAACCTGGCCCTCTTGAGTTCCCCAGATGACCATGCCCCCTCCTCCCTACCCGACCCCCTTTCCCCCAGCCACTGATTGTTTGGTGGTTTCCCAGGTTTTGTGCAGTTTTTTCCTCATTCTAAAAGGCTAAAATGCCTCTCCTAAGGCATTCGTTACTGCCAGCAAGAGCTTTAAGTTACAATAGACTGAGGGTTTTTTTGTACTTCTGGTCCCATCCCTTTTGTCTTTAGCCCTGCCCCCTTTGCCTTCAGCCCCACCTACCTCTGGAATGCACTCCTCCAAGAGCTTCTTCAAAATGGAATTCAGCCCCCTGGCCAAAAGGGGTTCCCCACCCCTGCTATAAAGGGTGCAATACGCTCACACATTGTACTTTCAACAATTACAAACAGCATGCATAACTTATCTAGGTTTGCCTTAATTTATTTTGAAAGATTCCCTTTACTATCAGTGCAGTGAGAACAAAATCTACAGCTGAGATACAATGAATATACAACTGCTTCTGGCAGCCGATGGTGCTCTGAGATTGTGTTCCTTGAACAGCAAGCCATGCACCCCCTGCCTATATACTACATTGCAACCTCTCATTTAAACTGAGAGCACTTTCAAAAGCAGATGACATTGGGATCAGCTGTTCAAAGTCAAACATCCCAGCAGGTGTGTCCAAGCCTTGGGTGTACCTCCTAATATAACCCTTTGAATCTTGGCCACCCAGTCACCAGTTTGTCCTGTGGTGACCAATTCTGCACATTGCAAAACCCATTTGAACAATAAGTTTCTGCACTGGGTTCATCTGATGTGAAAGCAACTCCACAAACAGACAGGACATAAAACAGCTTAAGTCATTAAAGAAATAATAACGCCAGGAAAACGCACATCTTTTACATGTCAGGAGTTCTGTAGTATGAAGACAATGAACTTTAATTTCAGGGGCTAAAAGTGCCTCTGGTTGTATTTGTGACTTATTTCATTTCAAAGTTATACACATCCAAGGAACTAAACTAGAAATCAAATTCATATTATAAATCTATGCAGGAATTATGGCTAAAAAAATATCTCTTAAGAAAAAGACATAAGGTTCATGTGCTGAAACACAAGACTCGCAGCTGAAATGTTCTGATCACTATGTCAACACAAAACTGCTTGGCATCTCCTGCTCAGCTATCAGAGCACCTTACCTGTAAAACCACAAGCTTCAGCCAGCAAGAATGTACTCCAAGACATCAGGAAAAAGAGTGCTGTCTCCAGCAAGGGAAAGCAATGCAGCTTTGTAAACTTCGTTACGTAAGTATTTTGTTAAGGGATCATAAAAATCACTGGATATTTTCTACAGCTATTAAAACTCATCTCACAGGAATGATTATGAGGAGAGTCAGTGTAGTACAGCAGCTATAGAGGCAGACCATTGGTTCTTCCTACCTCCCTAACCTGGCCAGTTAAAAATGCTTCCAGGTTATGCACGGGTCTTTGCCTAGGCAACAGCCAGATTCTAACCTCATCCATTTGGCTTCCTAGTTTCCCTCTACTCTAGGAGTCTCTGCTTGTCAGCCTATCTTCTCATCTCCGTGGCTCCTAGTTTGCTTGTCTACTTGTTTGGCTGTTCCAGCCTCCCTTGGACAAAGTCTTTGGCTTGGCCCGCAACTGATTCTGCCTCCAAAGTGGCCCTCCTGTGGAGTAGAATTCTCCCAGTCTCAGCATCACTTTTAGAGATGACATGCTGCCCACCACAACTCTAAAGTGAGACGACCCAAAGGAAGCAGCAGATAAGAAGTGGCACCATTTGTACCAGGGAGAAAAATCAGCTGTTGGTTCCCAAATGTGAACAGTTCAATGGACTTTTATAGAGAAGGATATCAGAGCTGTCACAACCCCCGTCACTAGTCCCATCATGAAAGAGCCGCTGAAGATGCCAAGGAAGACGCCGACGGATTTAAAAAAGGCCGCTGCATCAAAAGCATGGGCATTTCCCTCTGCGGGCTGATATGCTACAATAGAACTGCAAGGGGTGGGAAAAAAGTAGCAGTGAGCAGAGTATTTATCCCAGATCATTCATCATCCAACAACCATCTTAGGAGTCAGATACTTCTCATCTGCCCATCTGCTCCCAAATATCTCCAGGCAAATGCAAAAACAAAACAAAACAGTGGTGTCTCCAAATCTAGTTTATCAAACTGTCAGAAAATGGTCAATTTAGCATTAATTATCTGTCACGTAACACATGAAACATCAGAGCTTTTTACTTACGAAGACAGTACAATAGCAACGGCATCGTTTAGAACACTCTCTCCAAACAGCAGTGCATAGAGATCAACATCAGCGTGAAGTTCATTAAAAATTGCCAGTACAGTAACTACAATTGGAAAAAAAAAAAGCAAGAGGCTTAAAATTAGATTTACTGTACATGAAGTTGTGCAGAGCAAAAACTGTTCTCTAGACTTCCTGCACAGGGAATGATATCAAAGTGCAATATAAACATGAGACCAAAGATGTTAACACAGGATGACAGTTGGTGAAAGGTCTTCTAATCTAAACATTTCTCTTAGGTTCAATTCCTGCACTGCTTTTGTATGCGCTCAAGTTATCACAAGGCAACATGGTGAAGATTTCTTCAGCATGCACCCAGATGTGGAGACATCTGGTATTCACAACACTGAGTGAAAGTTTCCCTCACATGGGAAATGCCTGCTTTTGCTATATGGGTGCATGCCTCAGTAACAGCAAAAATCACAAATCATGCCACAGTCTGGGCTGACCCAAGGCCAAACAAAATGAACATGAGACTTGGGCCTTAAGAGAAAATAACAGCAAGTATTTCCAGCATCTGTCAGCTCTGAGAACTTTTAATACATCAACAAAGTACGTGGGAATCAACTTCAGTTACCATCAGAAGATTAGAATAAAATACATGCATGTACCAACTCCATTCCAAACTAAAATTGTTTTGGTCTATTCGACAAAAAAATCTAAAATCTATGGCAACACCTTTAATAGAGCCAATTAAAAAGTTGAGAGCACACTTACAAATTCTCCAGCACTCTTTCAGCAAGTTGTGTTAAAACAAAACAGAACAGCAGAGGATGGGGGAATGGGTGGAGGAGGAGGAGAAAAAGCAGAGCATGATGTTGTCGCCCCCAAGCCTGCAATTAATGACAGTCTTAAGATGATTGTGCAGGATGGGTTGTGCAGACATAACTGGACTAGCCTCACAGAGTGGAATTCAAATTGCAGGATGCAACTGAGGCTACTGTGATAAAAATGGGAAAAGAATCAGTATTCCCTTTTTTTGGTCCCGGTTCCATCCCACATCAGCAGGGTAACAAGAGAAACCTCAGGACGGGTGGGAGGAGCTGATATGAAGCTCTGACGTGCATCAGGGTTGTCCCAGTTTTCAGGAAGGGAGATGCTGGTGTGTTTACAAGCTACAGCAAGGGCTCCAACCAACATGGATCAGGACTTCCCAGGCTACCCTGGCAGCACAGAAAGAGCCATACAATCCCATGCAGCAGAGGCTCCAACACTGTCAGGGATACAGAAGGAGGAGACCTAAGGCCCATCCAAAAGTGAGAGAGAGAGAGTGTGTGTGTGTGTGTGTGTGTGTCCGTCCGTCCATGTGGGGGCGGGGGGGGAGAAACAGAAGACTGTCTGTGCCACTACATCTGCAAGACTCTCCCCCTCCCTGGATTCAAATGTATGCCATATAGAGACATGAGTAGCCCCACCAGCTACAATTCTTGGCACCAGCGAGCTACGCTGCACTCTGTTTTCTGTATTTTTTTCCTGTGGAGCAGAAAATGTACCCATGTTACCCATCCAAGCTTTCTAGTTAGAGCAGAGGCCAGCTATGAATTCATGCTGCATTTCAGAATTCTCCAAGCAGCCACACTTCAACGTATGAAGAATACCACTTCTCCTATAGATTGACTTTTAAGTAAACCCCTGTCTCTCTACATAATTATTATGCCATGTATGGAAATAAAATTAATTCATTGCTAAATGAGCAGTTCAGACATTAGGCAAATATTGTCAATCGTAAGTACATTATTTCTTCAAGGTGGCTCATCATATAAATTGATAATGTTAGCTCAAATACCGTCAGGGTAGCTGTAAAAAAAAATTACATATACATTTTAAGATGCTAAAGTCTGTACCTGGATCAGTTGCTGATATAATGGCTCCAAAGAAGAGACAATCTGTGTAGTAAAATGTATCCGAGAGCTGTCCCACCAGGTTCATTAATTTTACAACACCATACATAAGATTCCTGTGGAGAAAAGGAAGAAAGATGCAGTGAAGCTTTTATTTTCGGAATCTCTTTAAACCAGATGATTCTGGACCTGTTCGACTGCCCATTTTATAAAACATTTGTACCATGTACATCTCTTCTCCAAGCAACACTATTGCTGGCAAATGTGTAACCCATCCTATGGATGGTTACTTAGAAGCAAGTCCCAGAGAGTCAAATGGGGCTTTATTCCCAGGTAAACAGAATAAGCCCCTTCATGGATCACTGCCTTGTTGTGGCGAAGGGGCTTGCGTAACTCAGTGAAGCCATAAGCTATGCCGTGCAGGGCCACCCAAGACGGACAGGTCATGGCAGAGAGTTCTGACAAAATGTGGTCCACTGGAGAAGGAAATGGCAACCTACTCCAGTATTCTTGCCAAGAAAACCCCATGGAACGTATCACAAGGCTAAAAGAGATGACGCCGGAAGATGAGCCCCTCAGGTCGGAAGGTGTACAATATGCTACTGGGGAAGAGCAGAGGGTATTTCCAAGTAGCGCCAGAAAGAGTGAAGCGGCTGGGCCAAAGCCGAAAGGACACTCAGCTGTGGATGTGTCTGGTGGTGAAAAGAAAATCCGATGCTGTAAAGAACAATATTGTTTAGGAACCTGGAATGTCAGATCAATGAATCAAGGTAAGCTGGAGGTGGTCAAACATGAGATGGCAAGATTGAACATCGACATCTTGGGAATCAGCGAACTAAAATGGACAAGCATGGGCGAATTTAATTCAGGTGACCATCATATCTACTACTGTGGGCAAGAATCCCTTAGAAGAAATGGAGTAGCACTCATAGTCAACAAAAGGGTGGGAAAAGCAGTACTGGGGTACAATCTTAAAAATGATAGAATGATCTCAGTACGAATCCAAGGCAAACCATTCAACATCACAGTAATTCAAGTCTATGCCCCAACCACTGATGCCGAAGAAGCTGAGGTTGATCGGTTCTATGAAGACCTACAACACCTTCTAGAACTAACACCAAAAAAAGATGTCCTCTTCATCATAGGGGATTGGAATGCTAAAGTAGGAAATCAAGAAATCACCGGGATAACAGGCAGGCATGGCCTTGGTGTACAACATGAAGCAGGACAAAAGCTAATAGAGTTTTGCCAAGAGAACATGCTGATCATAGCAAACACTCTTTTCCAACAGCACAAGAGGCGACTCTACACATGGACGTCACCAGATGGTCAATATCGAAATCAGATTGATTATGTCCTTTGCAGCCAAAGATGGAGAAGCTCCATACAGTCAGTAAAAACAAGACCTGGAGCTGACTGTGGCTCAGATCATGAGCTGCTTCTTGCAAAATTTCAGCTTAAATTGAAGAACGTAGGGAAAACCACTAAACCGTTCAGGTATGACCTAAATCATATCCCTGATGAATACACAGTGGAGGTGAGGAATAGATTTCAGGGATTAGACCTGATAGACAGAGTGCCTGAGGAACTATGGACGGAGGTCTGTAACATTGTTCAGGAGGCAGCAACGAAATCCATCCCAAAGAAAAAGAAATGCAAGAAAGCCAAGTGGCTGTCTGATGAGGCTTTACAAGTAGCTGAGGAAAGAAGGGAAGCGAAAAGCAAGGGAGAAAGGGGAAGATATACCCAACTGAACGCAGAGTTCCAGAGAATAGCAAGGAGAGACAAGAAGGCCTTCTTAAATGAACAATGCAAAGAAATCGAGGAAAACAACAGAATGGGAAAGACTAGAGATCTCTTCAAGAAAATTGGAGATCTCAAGGGAACGTTTTGTGCAAAGACGGGCATGATAAAGGACAAAGAAGGCAGGGACCTAACAGAAGCAGATGAGATTAAGAAGAGGTGGAAAGAATACACAGAAGAACTATACAGGAAAGATCTGAATGTCCCTGATAGCCATGATAGTGCGGTCACTGAACTTGAGCCGGACATCCTAGAGAGTGAAGTCAAGTGGGCCTTAGGAAGCATTAGTAACAACAAAGCTAGTGGAGATGACAGTATTCCAGCCGAGCTATTTAAAATCCTAAAAGATGATGCTGTTAAAGTGCTGCATTCAATATGTCAACAAATCTGGAACACTCAACAGTGGCCACAAGACTGGAAAAGGTCAGTTTACATTCCAATTCCAAAGAAGGGCAACGCCAAAGAGTGTTCAAACTACCGCACAATTGCGCTCATTTCACATGCCAGCAAGGTGATGCTCAAAATCCTACAAGCTAGGCTTCAGCAGTATGCGAACCGAAAACTACCGGAAGAACAAGCTGGGTTTCGAAGAGGCAGAGGAACTAGAGATCAAATCGCCAACTTTCGCTGCATCATGGAGAAAGCAAGAGAATTCCAGAAAAACGTCTATTTCTGCTTCATTGACTACGCTAAAGCCTTTGATTGTGTGGATCACAACAAACTGTGGCAAATTCTGAAAGTGATGGGAGTACCAGACCACCTTACCTGTCTCCTGAGAAACCTGTACGAGGGTCAAGAAGCAACAGTAAGAACCAGACATGGAACAACCGATTGGTTCAAAATTGGGAAAGGAGTACGACAAGGCTGCATATTGTCACCCTGCTTATTTAACTTATATGCAGAGTACATCATGAGAAATGCCGGGTTGGATGAATCAGAGGTCGGAATTAAGATTGCTGGGAGAATTATCAACAACCTCCGATATGCAGACGATACCACCCTAATGGCAGAAAGCGAAGAGGATCTAAAGAGCCTCTTGTTGAGGGTGAAGGAGGAGAGTACAAAAGCTGGTTTGAAACTCAACATTAAAAAAACGAAGATCATGGCATCTGGCCCCATCACTTCCTGGCATATAGAAGGGGAAGAAATGGAAGCAGTGACAGATTTTACTTTCTTGGGCTCCAAGATCACCGCAGACGGTGACTGTAGCCATGAAATTCAAAGACGCTTGCTCCTGGGGAGGAAAGCTATGGCCAACCTAGACAGCATAGTAAGAAGCAGAGACATCACCTTGCCGACAAAGGTCCGTCTAATCAAAGCTATGGTTTTCCCAGTAGTAATGTATGGCTGTGAGAGCTGGACTATAAGGAAGGCTGAGCGCCGAAGAATTGATGCTTTCGAACTGTGGTGCTGGAGAAGACTCTTACGAGTCCCCTGGACTGCAAGGAGGTCAAATCAGTCCATCCTAAAGGAAATCAACCCTGAGTGCTCATTGGAAGGACAGATAATGAAGCTGAAGCTCCAATATTTTGGCCACCTAATGCGAAGAGAAAACTCCCTGGAAAAGACCCTGATGCTGGGAAAGACTGAAGGCAAAAGGAGAAGGGGACGGCAGAGGATGAGATGGCTAGATAGCATCACGGATGCAATGAATATGAACTTGAGCACGCTCCGGGAGAGAGCGCAGGACAGGAAGGCCTGGCGTGCTATGGTCCATGGGGTCACGAAGAGTCGGACACGACTGAACGACTGAACAACAACAACAAACAGAATAAGATTACAGCCATATGGCATTCTACATGAGGCTGTTATCCCACACCTTTACTGAGACTTCTGCTTCTGGATTCTTTGCAGGACTAAGGTCGGCTCTTTACACATGCTTTCCCCCGCCTGGGGGGGGGGGGTGTCTTTCCCTGCCTTTCTATATGTTTCATTATACAGCCACTAGATGGCACAGTAGTATAGAGTCTTGTGGAAAAAAAGGAAAGGTTCCTCCTGTGCAAGCACTGGGTCATTACTGACCCCTAGAGGGACACCACTTTCGCTAGCGTTTTCATGGCAGACTATAGCGGGGTGGTTTGCCATTGCCTTCCCCAGTTGTGACTACCTTTCCCCCAGCAAGCTGGGTCCTCACTTTACCGACCTCGGAAGGATGGAGGGCTGAGTCGACCTGAGCCGGCTACCCGAGACCCAGCTTCCGCTGGGATCGAACTCAGGTAGTGGGGAGAGTTTCGGTTGCATATACTGCACACAAGACTCTCATTCTGCCATTTCTAAATAATACCAGACTTTCCTTGTTAGGGAAAAAACCCGTGATAATGGTTGCAAAGCACAGGAGAGGCTATAGAGGATGATGACATCATGCGAAGGACCTGCAAACTACCGTGAGTGAGGAATCACGAGAGCACAATAAAAGCCTCATGTAGAAAGGCTCATAATCTCTCTTTCAGGATTTGAACATTTGGCCTAATGGGAAGGAGGAAAGAAAGAAGAGGAGGAGTACATCCAAAGTTGTGAAGTTTCTCTGGGAATGCTGTGGGAAAGCAGAGGAGTGAGGGAAGAGAGGCTGCCTTTTCATTCATGGACAATACAGGGAGAGGCATTGTTAATTAAAGAGCCACAAATGAATGCACCATTTTCACCATGGAACGTATCCTTTCTTCCTTTGGGAAGCATGACGAGCCCTGATCCCAAGTTTGAGCCTGGAGAAGGAGGCTGGGGGGCCATCCTTACAGTCATAGTATGTTTTGGAGGTGCCCCACATGTACCTCAGAAGGACAGTGTGACTATGGCAGCAACCCCAGTCTGAGCTTGATGTGAGAGTTGGATTTAATCTGCGCTGAGCTGCACTTTAGAAGGTGCCCCAATCACCCTGGAAGCAAGGTGTAGCACAGATTCATCCCAGACTAGTAGCTGGGGACAGTCTAGTGCAGCTCGACAAGACATCAGAAACAAGACCAATCTCCTCTTGGAATATAGGGAGCATTCCAAGAACCACACATTCTTGGATGGCTACTAAGGATAGCCAAAAACATGTGGTCCCCCTGCTGTGAGTTAAGGGTAGGCCCAAGCCAACAACAAAGCCAATATACTCTTAGTTTCAGGCAGCATGTGATGTTCCTGCCCGAGGTTCCACCTTTCTCCAGCCTCCACCACTGAAACTGAGAAACAAACCTCTCAGGAAACACTTGCTTTCACTTTGGGACAGTTGTACCCACCATCCCTCAAGCTGCAGTCCTTCTACCCTCTCTGGGTTCCAGAGAAACTCAATGTGCTCAATTGGTTCCCTCAACCCCCTACAGAACCAGGAAAAACATATAATAAAGGTAGCATTAAAATCAATCAATATGTGGGAATTTGGATTTTTAAAAACAAATATTTATTTAAAACACGAAAGTTATAAGTTATTGTTATTAATCAATGCTTGTTCCTAACTTCCCTAGCTACTCTACCCCTCCTAAACTACCTAGACGTTGCTTCTTCAATCTCTAAACCCTATCTGACTTCTAACCCAGTTCATTCCTTATATTACCTCAGAATCCTCACGCCCACTCAGGCCCCTCCCACCTTTCCCTTACTCTCTGGCATACTATTAACCCCACCTTACCTAGGTTAAATGTAACAGTATACAAACATACACAACAAAAGAGGCAGATGTTACACAGCACATAGCAAGTAATTACATGAACTTATATCACAAGTCTGGGAACAAATCTCAGTTCATCTGATGTTCAGAGAGTGCTCTGACTACATTTTAGATAGGATAAAATAGTTTTTAATATTGGAATGGATATTCTGTTAACTTCCCTTCAGCAATATACAATATACAACCATTTGGAAAGTTGAAGTACGCAATGCCGACTTCATTTATATACAGGGAAGCCATATCGTCCCATAGGATGAAACTATTTTAAAAAGGTAATCAAGGTCATCTGCTGTTGAGTGCACAAATAAAACACTCATTTGTTTATTTATTTTTTCAGTGGAGGAAAAGAACAATTTCCACTGTCCATCGGTTTTGCCAAGACCTAGGTATTACATGGCACCTGTTTGTAAACCAGCTTCATCTCATTGATTTCGGTGGACCAATTGAAGCACAGTGAGGTCAGTGATAAATGATCCAAAAACCATGCCCCCCACCAAAGACTAACTGGCAAAACTCAACTCACCCAATAATGAAACAAGAGACTGCAGTTCCCAAGAAGGCATAAGTCAGAATAGACCCCAGATTTCTGAAGAAGTGCCTCTGCAGAAGAAAAGATGGATTAGGCACAAATAAAACAGCAGTTCTTAAGAAATCCTTCCAAACTCCAAAACAGAACACAACACTTTCAGCAATATTGTTGAGTCACATTCTGCTTAGAGTACTTTCAGCTTTACTATGCAATCCTTTTGAAATATTTGGAAGACTGGTATCAGTTATCTCAGAATCATGTTTCAACACACTCAGCAACTGCCTGGTATAAATGACTCAGGATGGCCAAATTATGACTCTTCTCTGCTCAGCATCTAAGATCAGTAGCTGCCACTGCCTACTAAGTTTTAAAAAAGCAAGTCGGGTTTTTATATTTTATGGGAGAAGAGATTGAACTGAGGTAATAAGTGAAATTCTGCCAGCTTCCAACCACCCAACTAGCTTAGAAGGTTAGTGTACACTAACTGAGTAATAATATGATTACTTAACCAAGAAGTTAATAAACCTAAGAAACAGAAATATAGAATTGCAGTCAAATAAAAGGAACAAAATTGTTCTCATTTCATATACAGTCATGATCTTTCTGATAATAGGCATAGAGGCTGTATCTTATGCAGCTATAGAAGATCAAAAGGCAGCAGTCTGAGGAGCATATAAGATGTAGCATGGAATCTAGGAGGGATAGCTTCTGCTAACTCCAGATTGAAGACTCCAAACAAAAGACTAAGCTGCTGTGTGTGTGTGCATGCACGCATCATAAATACGGGAGAATTTGCCCGTAAAAATGGACTGGGAGGAAAATAGCTTGGTCCAGGAATAATTCCATGAGACAGGACACAAAAGGCCATGCAAAACTGGGCTCCTCCTCCTATACCGATACATAATGTCTTGGTGAAACGAAAAGCAACTTAGACGTATCCCTTAGAAATGGGGACTGGCTGACCCATTCAGAAACAGCTGAACAGAGCATAATATGCAATTTCTATAGTTTAGTGTGTTACATTCCTAATTCTCTATGACACTACCTGACTGACTGAAAAGGTGCATCAGGGTCTTCCAGGTCCAAACTCAACCCTCAACTGTACCACTGTGAACCTCTCAGAAGTCCCTGATGTAAGGCAGCCTTCTCCAACCTGGTGCCCTTCAGAAGTTTGGGGATACAATCCCCTGCCTTCTTGACCATTGGCCATGCTGTTGAGGGCTGCTGAAAATGATGTCTAAAACATCTGTGGGGCACCAGAGCAAGGCTGGTGTAAGGGAATAGAAAGCCTACTACTTCAGCTCCTCTCACATGCTGCTTGGCTTGCACTGTGGTGATGTCCACAACTTCTCTCCAAAACAAACCAGCAGCAGTTTAATGCTCTGGGTTCCGCTAACTATAGTGAACTCTCAAAATGGTCAGCAATTTTGTCTATTTATTTTACTGCACAGTAAATATTTGAGAACCTTAGAAGAGGAATATAACGTTTATAGTGACAGGCATACCTGGATTGTTGCAAGATCCCATTGTATCCACCTGGGTTCTGGATGTAATAATACATTCTTATCAGAAGGTACCCCAATTCTATTCCCTGAAAGGAACTTCTCTTATAAAGAAACTACACGCCTGTCAGTGTTATAGACAGGCTTGTATTCGAAGGACTATACGGAGAATTCTACATAGGCTGTATGACTTCCAAGGCCTTCTTTTGAGAGCATCCCATCCCCTCAAAATTTAACACAACTTGAGGGATCTTTGGGAATAACCTACAGAAGCAAATGAAAGGTGCTGTTGGGGGTGGCTGGAAGAATGTATGGGCTGCAGCTGCGGGGTTTCTTGAGTCTAGACTTGCACAACTAGACGCACTTTCATTTGCATGAGTGCACCACTGGATCCAAGCCATTACTCAGCCATCATAAAGGTTGTTTCAGGGATTCAGTTGTAGCACACAACAGGGGGAGGGCAGGGGAAAGAACCAACAGTAATCGTGAATATATTTAATTGCATTAAAATAACATTAGCTTAACTAAGAGCAGCATTTGAAAAAAGGACACTGCAATATAACACTAATACAGCACTATATGCCAAGCATTTTATGATAAGAAAAAGCATGCTCTGAAAAAGCCCCTATTGTAATATGCAAAGTTGGGAACAGAAAGATGGTGTTGGTAACTGTCTAGAAAAAAATACGCTTGCATTCAAGAGGGCAGCAGTAATTTCACATAGGCATCAATGGTTCGGGATTATACATACAGGACTAAAATCCATATGGGCAAGACAGCAGTGTCCAGAAAATGTTTCAGGCTTACCTTCTTCAAACTATAGCCAGCATGAAAAATAATGGGAGGGAGGAGGATGTTGAAGAAAAACTCTGGATCAAAAGTTACCTTAAAAGAAAAGAGAGAGAGAGCGCACACTATAAAAACAATTCCAGATGGCTATCCTCAAAACCTGCGCAGTTTGCCCACAAATTTCCCAGGTCAATCTCTTGTCAATCTCTCTCAGTCAATCCAAACCAACAATGAATAGAGATGAATGTGGCTCAGGAACACAGGTTTTATTGTAATAAGCTCTGAATATGCACAGTTACTTAGACAGAGCTACTTTTCAAGTGTGTTCCACTGCCCAAGATTGATTCAGAACACCATCTCTCTTGTGATGGGCCGTTTTTCCAACCAAGATAGTATTTGGGCAGCATTTTGAGCCCAATGAAACAATTGCATGAGGATTTCATCACAGGCTGGAAGCACAGCTGAATGCCTATGCACAGCAGTTCAAAGCCAACAAGCTGACCAAAGGCAATCTAGATTCATGTCCTAATTGGTCAGATTTCATAGGTGGCCTTGAGCAAGCCACCTTCTGCAACTGGTCCCTAGTAAAATGAGACCAGAAGCAACCTACCTCACAGAACAGTTGTGAAGAACAATGAGAAATGACAGTATTTAATAGCATATGCTATCATGACCCTGAGGTTTTGAAGTCAGCAGGACACAGTGTTATAAATAGATGGCTTTTTAGCAGATAAGGCAGCATATAAATGTTAATAATAAATAATATAAAAGGATCAATAAGAATAAATTATAGCAGGCTAAGGGCAGAAGACTCCAGAAGAAGTGGCTTCTTAACATATCTGAACGACGTTACAAGCTACATACCACTGCACATTATTCCACATATTCAGTGGTGAAAGACACCTGTGTAAACAGAACAGCACAAAAATAAATGCTTTCATGGCAGATGCACAATTAGCAAGATGTAGCTCTCACTTTTCGCAACATGTCATTCTGTTCCACATTGTGTATTTTTCCAGGGCTTATTTCGCCTTTTAACGTGTATTCAAAGAATTTTCCACTGATGTTGACCAACAGGGTTGTGGAAGCCCGATCCTCTTGGTAACAGCTGACTGGCTTGTCGTGACCACTTGTGGGGGGGATGCCATATCTCAGGATCACTCCAACAATCAACCCTGAAAGACAAATTTTAAGTCACAAGTTACATTCTATCACGCATACATGGACTTTTAGCATGATTTTTTTTTTTTTAATGCTGGAAACATCAGATTATTTGACACATTTTATATCACACAAAAAGAGGTAGGGAACTGGGTATGAATACATATTTCTTAAGGATTATACTGAATCAGACCATGGACCCATTTTGCCAGATATTATCTACACCAGGCATGAGAAGATGTCAGGTTTGTGGGATCTACTCCATCTTTTGTTTTGTTTTTTTACTAGAAACCTGAGGTCCACCAACTGGAGCCAGGTGCAAAACAGTGGCTCTGAATTCAGGGCCAATCACCTACTGAACCCCGTGAGCAGTAGGATGACCTGCAAATATAAGTACAAATCTACATCTGAATGACTACAGATCAGGAATTCTAACACTTGCATATGGAGGTCAGAAGCCTTTTTGATGTTTTGTTGTTGAGTGAGAAACCCTTCAATTTACTGCAAATCATCCAGCAATCTTCCAGTAGATCACAGTCTACCTTCTCCCTCCCTCCCCTCCCTGTTTATACTGGAAGCAGCTCTCACAAGATCTCAGGCAGAGGTCCTTCCCAATGCTGCTATCAGAGATGCCAAGGAGTGGATCCAGGACCTTGTGCAAACAGAGCGTATGCCCTACCACTCCATTATGGGCCATCAGTGATCAGGCGTTCATACTTAGGGACGCTGGCAACATTTCTGAGCTGCACAAAGCAAAATCAATGTGTACAACAGGAAATTATCAGAGAAACCCTAGTGCTGCCACACAAGCTAGCATTTAGATTCCTATTTAGAAAAGGAGGAAATTCTATTTATGTATAATAACACACTCACACAAATCCATGTTGCTCCATTGTTTAAAACAGTACATGGGTCTCCCATCCAGGGGACAGATCAGGTCCACACCCTCTGAGGTTGCAATCCTATACCCACTTATCTGGGAGTAAGCCTCATTGAAATCAATGGGATTTACTTCTGAGTAGACATCTATAGGATTGTGTTGTTAGTTTCAGGAATGGTCGAGCCTCTGATGTTTCCCAGACCATTTACGACATTCATTCTTCTTTTTTTTTTTTAAAGATTGCAATATATAGACATTTGACAGTTAAAATGAAGACATTTTAGTGGGAAATTATCAAGTAGAATTGCGGACCCCCCTGCCCCCCAAAGCACAAGATGCCACAAAAAAAAAACTTATGTTTCATTTTAGATAAGAATGGGGCGTCATCTTTATTTCACTAAGAGAAAGCTTAGGAGAAAACAGCAATCAGCTGCAGATATTACAGGTGGAAACTGAAATAGTTGTCCTGAGGGAGGACCAAAATAGCAAAGAAGCACAAGCACACAAGAAAGGGAACAAAAATAAAGAACAGCAAGAGGATGTAAAGAACTCATAGCAACACTACAAGATGATCTTCGCCTCTTAATTCTTATTTTAGGTTACTGAAGAAATACCTTAGTTTATCGGTTATCTGACTTAAGGAAGAGCGATTCACTGGCCAAAGCCTAGAACAGCCTTCCCCAGCCTGGTGCATTCCATATGTTTTCAACTTCTACTCCGCTCAGCCCAAAGTCCCATCTACATGGCACCGCTTTCACTCTTCACTCTGTCACAACTGCGCAGCATTGAAGCTTCAAATTAGCTTCTGCTGCAATACACTAGTAATTTACTGTGGGCTTCCCCAACAGACTCTGCCCTGCCCTTTTTTGCCATTATATTCTAATGCGCAGCTGTGCAGTGCCATGAGTGTGGGGGTGTGACACTTCAGTGGCTGTTTTGTATTTTAGGGATTTTGTTGTGTCCATCTCTCATTAGGTAAGATGTGCGTGATCTGTGTTCCTTCACGTCCATGCCAACTGTTTGGCAGTTCCCCAGCCTGAGACTCTTGCGATGGTTCACACTCAGTCAAGGCATGAGAGGTACATGCCTACCCATTGCTCCAAAATGGTGGCCGGAGCAAAGCTGGTCCTCCCTCAAGACACCCCCCCAGACCCTTGGGCACTGAGTCCAAAAGCAACCATTGCGAAGATACGAAGCTGCAAAAATGTGTGAAAGTGTGATTAAATAAATGAAAACGCCTCTCTGTGCCTCTGTAACTGCGCAGCTGTAAAAGGATGGGGGGGGGAGTAAAAGGGCATCACAGACTGACGCAAGCACTATGCACGCCTACAACCCACCCACTGCAAAATGCAAAGTCGGTTTGGGGAAGGGGACAGACAGCTCGCAACCGCGGAAAACCCGCAGCAAACTAAAAACATTGCAGCAAAATGCGTCTTTGCAAATCCCCATTTTCTGCAAGAAAACCATGGATGGCTGTGAAGCGGCAACTGCGTCATATGTCCTCAGGGACCTCAACTCACAGCTACCCAAGAGTAAAAGGCTCAAGTAGATGGGGCCCCAGCCAACATCGTCAATGTTCAGGAATGCTGGGAGCTGTGGTCCAAAATATCTGGAGGGCACCAGGCTGGAGAGGGTTGGCCTAGAAGATAATAATGCACAATTAAACACACATTTTGAAAGTTGTGGTCAATTTGCTAAATCTCCCTTACTCTTCCACTCATCTTCCCAAAAGCCATGAACTCAAGATGGCAGCAGTCCAGCCTCAGACATATACCCGTTCAGTTGGTACAGAACAACAATGGTTCAGAACAACCACTGCAAGATCAAACAAGATACAGTAACTCTAACTTGGGTGTGCACTGCTTACTCCTCTTTTGATAAGAAATCTCTCTCCAAGTACAAACGTGTTTGGATTTCCTATCTCAGTACAGATCCAAAACATTAAGTCACATAGCCAACCATGTTGATCATTCTGCCAAAGATCTCTTGCCTCTCTTACAGCAAGTAAAGTTTATTGGTTGTTTTAGTCAAAGACCTAAATGAAAAACTAACAACACATCTTATTGTTTTATATCAGGGGAGGGCAACCTCCAGTCCACGGACCTAATCCGGCCTGCAGAGGTTGCCCAAACGGCCCATGGAGCCTTCCAAGATTCTTCCAAGGGTTGGGACATGGCGGCCTTCTAGCCCTGCCCACTGGAAGAATCCCTGCTGTTGCCTCCAATGTGTGATTGAAGATAACTGTGGGGTATGCAGGCGGATACTCTACATTTTGATTTAGTTAGAATGCAGCTAAGGTTCAGTGCTGAACATTTGCTGAATAACTGCTTCTAATATTGGATGATATATTTTGAGAGAGCATCTGCAGAAAAAGGTAAACCGAAAAAGACTGTGAACAATTGCAGCAGGAGCCATAGAACACCTACTAACAGATACAGGAGAAAACAACATTCTAAACAGGAAAGGGCACTGGAACTCTTCAAACTCAACACACAGAAAATAAAGATATAGAGAAGCCAAAGAAAAGCTCAAGCAAATTAAGTGTCCTCACACATTAGCAAGCCTGGGACATCCAGATATTTATACATAATCCATACAAAAGGGGGGCAGGAATGCAAAGAGAACCAGCAAATAGCTTCTGCAAAAAAGGAACACAGGAAGCTGCCTTATACTGAGCCAGACCAGTGGTCCATCTAGCCCAGTATCATCGACATTGACTAGCTGCAGGTCTCCAAGGTTTCAGGCAGAATTCTTCCCTACCCCTACCTGGAGATGCCAGGGAATGGACCTTCTGCATGCATTTGCTGTACCACTGAGCTACGGCCTCCTCTCCTAAGACAGAATGGCACTGGATGCATTTGCGCCATATTAGATTCCTATGCCACAACAGCTAGACAGACCCTCCATGTTCCAAGACAACATTATCTCAGATGCCAGGGATAAGCAATTGGGGGGGGGGGTTATCCTGCTTCTAAGCTTCTCCAAAGGCACTTGACTTCCACCTTTTAAATGATTTGTTTTGGTCTTAATTTGTTGTGTTTTATTCACAGCATTTTATTCTAATGGGATTTTTAAATGTTGACTTCCCCTGTAAGATGCCCAGAGAGCTCTCTCTGATGAGGCAGCCCATAAATAGGATAAATAAACACTAGTTTAAATAAAACAAATGGTTGGCGACAGGATGTAGAACTAGAGGAATATTTGGTCTGAGCCAGTAGGGCTCTTGTGTACTTTACGGAGCTACCTATAATACATACTGAATCATTCCTTACCTCAGGAAATCAAGTTTGGGGAGAGGGAAGGTCTAGGGATCACTGGCAGAGTATTCTCAGAATTTTCACCACATTACAATTCCCATGACTCCTTGAGGGAAGCCCCAACAGTTCAACTAGTAGGAAACCAAATGAAGTCAACAGCACAAAACTACCCTAAATGTAATTATTACAGTAGGGTAAGTCACACAACAGCTCCAATGGATGAAAGAAATGTAGCTACCAGAGGAAATCTCATGGCAGGTAGAAAAATGTAATATTAACCCCATACAACAGGTACAAAAGCAGCTGCAGCTAGAAGAGAGAACATAAAAAGGCTCTTTCTTCCATTATGTTCCACATTTGGGAAGTAAGCCCATCTGTTTCATCCACAGATTTCTCTGACTTGGTGTGCCCTCCAGATATGTCGGACTACAGCTTCCAAAATCCCCACTCATGCTGGCTGGAGATGATGGGAATTGTAGTCCGACACATCCGGAGGGTGCAGCAGGTTGAGGAAACCTGCATTAGAGGTATGCTCACAGCGATATTGCGACCTTGGGCCACCAAACCATTTAACCTGGTGTATCACTGAGAGACATGCAGGTTGCCAAGATCAGAAGAACAAGCTATAGAAAAGTGTTACAATTTTTTCAAGACCAATTTTTTCAAGACCAAGACTCTCTGGTAAGAAAGGGTTACACAAGTTCAACGGTTTGTCTTGGGCACCCTGAGGAGTGCTTTGGTATAAGCTTTACAGAACTCTGACTGAGCTTCGCATCTCATCTCAGAAATTTAGACCTACAACAGGGTTGGCGTTAAGGGTAGGCATGGTTGGGCACCTGCTGATGGCCCTCTCACTCTGGCCCAGATAATGGTGGTGGTAAAGCGGAGCAGTAAATGCACTGCCTACTTGCTCACTGGCTCTCTGCCTATCAAGCTAGCAGTAGCAACGATGACAAAGAGAGGAGGAGCCATAGCAGCTGGTGACAATAGTGGCAAGAAGTTAGACTCACTGAGAGGGGGGCCACTGAGGATGTCTTACCCAAGAGCCATTAGAAATATGGAGCCAGCACTGATCGGTAACATCTTTGTCACTTTGCTTATTACATGATACAATTCAAGTAACCAAGCATCAGAAAGGATTCAGATACCTACTACGCTGAAGAACCTGCAGCTCCCTTGCAAGTTTAACATTTATTCTGAACACAGACCAAAACCAAAATGGCACAACAAATCCAATGCACATCAGACAGCCAAATTAAGGGCTGCTGGAGGCAAGCACTGCACAACCCTGTTCCACTTTCTAGCTACACTGCTGACATGAATAAGCAACACATGTAAATCCAGGAAAGCGCTGCCTCTAAAAATAAGATCTACACAGAATAATCAGTATACAGGCCTAATAATTAGGAGACAGCTTACGAATGCCAGGCTGGAGAGCAAATTAGGAATCCAACCCTGAGAAATATTTGCCTGAAGCCCAAAAGAAACTGACCCACAGGCGGGGAATTCCAAGCTGCTGTCAGGGTGGAAAATGAGCCGATAGAACCCCAGAGCAGTTCTGATTCTGAGGAGGAGCAGCAATCCATGGGAGAGGAGCCAGCTCATCCCTCACAGGCACAGCAGCTGGCAGAGAGTCCTCCTGCCGGCATTCCTGTGATAGTGCCCCTGGTAGTGAGAGAGTGCGGGGGGGGGGGCTTGCTAGCTGCTCGACGCAGACGCAGTGAGCGACAAGCGATGGAGGGCACGGAAAGGAGGCGTAGCGGCCACATCCCGTGGACCCAAGGGAAAGAGGGAGGATCTCTCCCTAGCCCATAAGTTCAGGGTCTTCAAGTAATTCTCCTTCAAACGGGGACCAACTGCCTACCCGGAGCATAGGCTACTCTGCTGTTCATTGCTTAGTCGCTAGTGAGCGTACTGA
This sequence comes from Heloderma suspectum, assembly GCF_057233095.1. Taxonomy (NCBI): domain Eukaryota; kingdom Metazoa; phylum Chordata; class Lepidosauria; order Squamata; family Helodermatidae; genus Heloderma; species Heloderma suspectum. Next base: position 120,904,019 of record NC_139460.1, on the reverse strand, counting down.
AAGAGGCCGCTAGGGCGCTCCTGACAGCTGCAGCCATGCTTGCCGCTCCTGAAACATTTCTGTGACTATCGCTAGCACGTTGAAGCCAAGGCTCATAGCAGTATGAGAAATATGGTTCCAATATGACCAATGGAGGTTAGATATGCTGGAAGTCACAAAGAAATTCCACAATGTGTTTTTTCACATTTGTTTCTAAACCCGTCCCATGACTGAGAAGCCAAGGCTTATTTTTAAATATTTGCACTTCATGGTGCCAGAGGTCTTGCTCACTCAGTGAGAGGAGATTAGATTCTTCCTTCCTTATACAACACAGCAGGTTTGTTCGAATTCATGCTCTCTCTCACTCTTGTTTGGCAAGTCTTCCCTGTTTGTACACATCTCCAAAGGGGCGGGGAGGTGGAGAAAGACTTAACAAGGACAACGGGATGATGAAACACACAGGACCTAGCAGAGGGACCAAATTTTTATCTCATGTCCCCTGCTTGCATAAAAGTAAACAGATAAGAGTAAATAAAGGCCTCTTGTTCTATTCAAAGAGAGTAACAGAGCAACACAAACAGTCATGACTTCCTCCAAGGGAAAATGGGAAATGTATGCATGCTAAGAATCATTAGGTCCTCAAGCTATCTCGCAGAATTAAAATTCCCCAGGGAAAAGGAGTCATGGGCAGATGAGCAGCCTTCCATTTAAACTGGTAGGGCAAACATCGTAAGACACAGGACTGAGAATGTGCCCCATTTTTCCTATTGCCTCCTCTGCTTCATTCCTTATGCAGCTCAGGCAAATTTACCTTATGGTAGCATGCTCCTCCTCTACATTGGTGTGGAAGAGAAAGGGCTAAGCACAAGCTTTCTGTTAAAACAGTAGATTCCCACAGTAGTTCTCAAAGTCTTTTTGAAGCGTTCTACACAGGAAGTGGGTATTTACTTTACTAGTTTTCTAAACGCCCACATAAATGCTTGCTCTACATTTCTCAACTTTCTAAAAGTAAATACTCAGGTGGCAATTGAAATCACACTAGATGAAGGGAACAGTCACTACGACTACTACGGTGTTTCCCAGTGTTTCCCAGAGAGCGTCAGCTATTGGGCGGTACAGAAATGAAACGAAATAAATAAATGTCATTGTTGTCATCAGGGCTAGTGACAAAGGTAGGCGCTCCAGCAATTACCTACAATGTCCCAAATAAAAATGCTTAGCAAATACAAATCCACACATCATTCAGTAGGGATCACTATCTAAAGCAGAAGTGGGCAACTTGTAGGCCAACACATCTGGAGGGCCACAACTCCCATCAGGCCTAATGGTAGGCATGATGAGAGCTGTAGTCCAATACATCATCAGGGCACTGGGCTACCTACTCCTGATCTACAGGCTGTATACCTCCATAGAGTTCTGCTCCATATAACAAACAGGGAATGGCCAACTCCATCAGTTCCCAGAGATATTGAGCCGGGGGCTCAAGACAGAATACTGGACCAGAAAAGCCTTTTGCCTGCAAGGAAATGCTTATGTTCTTATTATAGAAGATTTCTGCAGAAAGTCTTGTTTCCTTACTTACTTCATGGGGTACAGGGAAGGAGCCTCCTCGAAGATTGTTGTACGATCGGGCATACCCTGGTAACGGTGCATTGCGCCGGCTAATCCTTCTACCACCTGATCGAACTGCAGCTCGGCGGTGTGGCGGTAGCTACATTTTGGTGGAGCGGAGTTTTGTCTGGACACGACTCAACAACAACTTACTTCATGTGGTCTTCTGCAGGCAAAAACTTATCATCAACAACTTTTTCCCTGCTTAAATATTTGGAACACAGCAACATACAAACCTGTCAGGTAGTTTGTACTGTGCTTATAATCAAAGGCAATTTTAATTCGCTTTAAGATGCGTTAAGAGTGGAGTCCAACATTCCAAGAAGGGCATAATCCTAATGCCTCATTCTTAAAAGTAATGAAACTTGGATTTTGCCTAGTATTGTCAGGGTTGGATCGGAGCCCATGGATCCCCAAAGCAGTTCTGATTCTGAGGAAGAGATAGAAACCGTGGGAGAGGAACCCGCGTGCTGTTCAGAGGTGCCACCAGAGGGAGAGCCCCTCCCTGCTCACATTCCTGAGAGTGGTAGTGACCCTGGCAGGCAGGGGGAGGGACAATTGGAGCTTCGGGATGCTAGGCGCTGGCACAGGGACAAGCGGGAGATGGAGGGCGCCGAGAGGAGGTGCTCATCCCGCTTGGTGTGACGTCAACAGCTGCGCCCCGATGACCCACGAGAAAGGGGTGGACTTTCACCTCCTAGCCCTTAGGTTCAGAGGCTTCTTGCCTTTTCCCTCCAAATGGAGACCAACTGTTTTACTAAGGCTAGAAACCCCTGGTAGGCAGCTTTCTTATGTTTCCCTCATTAGGCTCAGGCAATTAGCATCTGTAAGCGTCATTAGGTTGAATGGAAATAAAGCCTTGGAAAAGGGCCCCATTGTCTGCGTGTTGGTTCTGGCTACTTGAGGATTTCAGAAGGCAGCAAGGGCACTCCTGAAAAGTATCATCATCCTCATCATCTCCTAATTAAATATAATTCTGCCTACATAGCTCCCAGCCCATATTTATCCTCACAACAACCCTGTGAGGTAGGTTAGGCTATGAGACTGTGACTGACCAAGGTCAATGAGAGAGCTGAGCAGTGATTTGAGTGTGTGTCCTCCCAGCCTAAGTCAGGTTCTCCATCCAGTACACTACACTGGCTATGTGTAATTTCTCTTTTGAAAGATGTAGGCCAGCCTTCCTTAGCCTGATGCCCTCCAGAACTCGTGAGTCAGAACTTGTACTATAACTCCCTTCACCCCAGTCATGCTGAGGAAGGCTGATGTAGTCAATTTCTCAAGCTATCATTGTCACAAGTTATTAAAACATGAATCTGAAGTGCAAGGCTGAGGAAAATAGAAGCAATCCCTTTAAATAAGAAGTTAAAATACAGTTGTTACTTAAGAGAGATTTGGTGGTGGGAAAGTGGAGTGTGGGGGTACGGGAGAAAGTATAAAGGAGAAGACATTCTCTTTTCCTTTGGCTTCAGCTTTTAAAGGAGTTTGTGGAGTATTCAAGCAACAGCAGTTCGTTAGAGGCAAACAGAATTCTTATCATCACGTTTTAAAACTTCACTACTTGAAAATGTTCTAGAAACTTTTTGGGTCTTACAAGAATTCAGCAAACAGCAGATTTTTCTATGAGTTCAGGGAAATAAAGCGAAGGTCCTGGTTTTGCACATCTGTCATTTGTCTGTATTTCAGACCATGGAAATATCAGGACGGGTTATGCTTTGCTTCGACACTTTCCTCCTGATGCATTTTTCAGGGGGCATTTTTCGTGGTGGTGCTGGGAGAAGAAGGGTTTAACTCTGCCTCATTGCAACAATATGCATTCATTAACTGCATTCACACACTTACTGTCACGTTTACTTTGATTGGCTTCATAGGAATTCAGTAAGCATTTTATCCGCAGCACCTGATCGAAGTGAGCTGGGAATCTGCAGTTTCTAAGTCACTATGACAAAGTCTATCCCAAACTAAAGAAAGGACAAATGTCATTTCATTTTATAGAACAGCAAAATGCCTGGATTGCAGCACTGTAATGGATGCATGTCATCTGACCTTTAAAACCGGGCTCCCCAACTTGGTGCCCATAGGTTACTTGTCCCTATGACTATTATTTTATTTCCTAAGATTTTTTAATATTTTTTTTTAACTGGGAGCCTGGCATGCTGCAAAGCAAAGTGCTGCCATCCAGCACCATCTTTATTTGCGTTAAAAATAGTGAACTTGCATTTTAGAGTCCATCCCCCCACCTCTGCCTTGTACTTCGGTTCTTAAGCAAGATACTTTTATTTTAGACTCACCAGTTTGCCTCCTGGAACATTAGTGTTTTGTGACCAGCCATGACCATCATGGTAGCCATTTTATATATGGGCAAGCACCCTCCCATGGCAGCCATTTTGTGAAAATGCCCAGAACTCTCTCTCAAGATTCCAAATGTACCTGCCGACCCAGAAAGGTTGAGGACACCTGGTTTGAAAGGCTAGATGCCTATCTAAGTCAGTGCCACACATGAATTTCTCCACCCTACAGTCAGCATCTCCCTCCATTTTTGTCTTGTTTATTCTATCATAAAGCATCTGCATGTTGATATGCAAGAGCTAATGTGATGTAGTGATCAGAGCATCCTTTGCTAAGCTGGTTCCCTCCAGATGTGTTGGACTGGAACTCCCAACATTCCTAGCCAACACAGCCATCAAAGAAGGCTGGGCTAGAGTATTAGCTATGAGCTAAGAGTTGTTGTTGTTCAGTCATTAAGCCGTGTCCGACTCTTCATGACCCCATGGACCATAGCACGCCAGGCCTTCCTGTCCTGCGCTCTCTCCTGGAGTGTGCTCAAGTTCATATTCATTGCATCGATGATGCTATCTAGCCATCTCATCCTCTGCCGTCCCCTTCTCCTTTTGCCTTCAGTCTTTCCCAGCATCAGGGTCTTTTCCAGAGAGTTTTCTCTTCGCATTAGGTGGCCAAAATATTTGAGCTTCGGCTTCAGTATCTATCCTTCCAATGAGCACTCAGGGTTGATTTCCTTGAGGATGGACTGATTTGACCTCCTTGCAGTCCAGGGGACTCTTAAGAGTCTTCTCCAGCACCACAGTTTGAAAGCATCAATTCTTCGGCACTCAGCCTTCCTGATAGTCCAGCTCTCACAGCCATACATTACTACTGGGAAAACCATAGCTTTGATTAGACGGACCTTTGTCGGCAAGGTGATGTCTCTTGCTTCTTACTATGCTGTCTAGGTTTGCCATAGCTTTCCTCCCAAGGAGCAAGCATCTTTTAATTTCATGGCTACAGTAACCGTCTGCGGTGATCTTGGAGCCCAAGAAAGTAAAATCTGTCACTGCTTCCATTTCTTCCCCTTCTATATGCCAGGAAGTGATGGGGCCGGATGCCATGATCTTCGTTTTTTTAATGTGGAGTTTCAAACCAGCTTTTGCACTCTCCTCTTTCACCCTCAACAAGAGGCTCTTGAGATCCTCTTCGCTTTCTGCCATTAGGGTGGTATCGTCTGCATATCGGAGGTTGTTGATAATTCTCCCGGCAATCTTAATTCTGACCTGTGATTCATCCAACCCGACGTTTCTCATGATGTACTCTGCATATAAGTTAAATAAGCAGGGTGACAATATGCAGCCTTGTCGTACTCCTTTCCCAATTTTGAACCACTCGGTTGTCCATGTCCGGTTCTTACTGTTGCTTCTTGACCCTCATACAGGTTTCTCAGGAGACAGGTAAGGTGGTCTGGTACTCCCATCACTTTAAGAATTTGCCACAGTTTGTTGTGATCCACACAATCAAAGGCTTTAGCGTAGTCAATGAAGCAGAAATAGACGTTTTTCTGGAATTCTCTTGCTTTCTCCATGATGCAGCGAATGTTGGCGATTTGATCTCTAGTTCCTCTGCCTCTCCGAAACCCAGCTTGTACTTCCGGTAGTTCTCGGTTCGCATACTGCTGAAGCCTAGCTTGTAGGATTTTGAGCATAACCTTGCTGGCATGTGAAATGAGCGCAATTGTGCGGTAGTTTGAACACTCTTTGGCGTTGCCCTTCTTTGGAATTGGAATGTAAACTGACCATTGCGGCCATTGTTGAGTGTTCCAAATTTGTTGGCATATTGAGTGCAGCACTTTAACAGCATCATCTTTTAGGATTTTAAATAGCTCAGCTGGAATACTGTCATCTCCGCTAGCTTTGTTGTTACTAATGCTTCCTAAGGCCCACTTGACTTCACTCTCTAGGATGTCCGGCTCAAGTTCAGTGAGCACACTATCATGGCTATCAGGGACATTGAGATCTTTCCTGTATACTTCTTCTGTGTATTCTTTCCACCTCTTCTTAATCTCATCTGCTTCTGTTAGGTCCCTGCCTTCTTTGTACTTTATCATGCCCATCTTTGCACAAAACGTTCCCTTGAGATCTCTGATTTTCTTGAAGAGATCCCATTCTGTTGTTTTCCTCGATTTCTTTGCATTGTTCATTTAAGGAGGCCTTCTTGTCTCTCCTTGCTATTCTCTGGAACTCTGCATTCAGTTGGATATATCTTCCCCTTTCTCCCTTGCTTTTCGCTTCCCTTCTTTCCTCAGCTACTTGTAAAGCCTCATCAGACAGCCACTTGGCTTTCTTGCATTTCTTTTTCTTTGGGATGAATTTCATTGCTGCCTCCTGAACAATGTTACGGACTTCCGTCCATAGTTCCTCAGGCACTCTGTCTATCAGGTCTAATCCCTGAAATCTATTCTTCACCTCCACTGTATATTCATCAGGGATATGATTTAGGTCATACCTGAATGGTTTACTGGTTTTCCCTACGTTCTTCAATTTAAGCCGAAATTTTGCAAGAAGGAGCTCATGATCTGAGCCACAGTCAGCTCCAGGTCTGGTTTTTACTGACTGTATAGAGCTTCTCCATCTTTGGCTGCAAAGGACATAATCAATCTGATTTCGATATTGACCATCTGGTGATGTCCATGGGTAGAGTCGTCTCTTGTGCTGTTGGAAAAGAGTGTTTGCTATGATCAGCGTGTTCTCTTGGCAAAACTCTATTAGCTTTTGTCCTGCTTCATTTTGTACACCAAGGCCATGCTTGCCTGTTATCCCAGTGATTTCTTGACTTCCTACTTTAGCATTCCAGTCCCCTATGATGAAGAGGACATCTTTTTTTGGTGTTAGTTCTAGAAGGTGTTGTACGTCTTCATAGAACCCATCAACCTCAGCTTCTTCGGCATCAGTGGTTGGGGCATAGACTTGAATTACTGTGAAGTTGAATGGTTTGCCTTGGATTTGTACTGAGATCATTCTATCATTTTTAAGATTGTACACCAGTACTGCTTTTCCCACCCTTTTGTTGACTATGAGTGCTACTCCATTTCTTCTAAGGGATTCTTGCCCACAATAGTAGATATGATGGTCACCTGAATTAAATTCGCCCATGCCTGTCCATTTCAGTTTGCTGATTCCCAAGATGTCGATGTTCAGTCTTGCCATCTCATGTTTGACCACCTCCAGCTTACCTTGATTCATTGATCTGACATTCCAGGTTCCTAAACAATATTGTTCTTTACAGCATCGGACTTCCTTTCACCACCAGAGACATCCACAGCTGAGTGTCCTTTCGGCTTTGGCCCAGCCGCTTCACTCTTTCTGGCGCTACTTGGAAATACCCTCTGCTCTTCCCCAGTAGTATATTGGACACCTTCTGACCTGAGGGGCTCATCTTCCGGTGTCATATCTTTTAGCCTTGTGATACATTCCATGGGGTTTTCTCGGCAAGAATACTGGAGTAGGTTGCCATTTCCTTCTCCAGTGGACCATGTTTTGTCAGAACTCTCCGCCATGACCTGTCCATCTTGGGTGGCCCTGCACGGCATAGCTTATGGCTTCACTGAGTTACGCAAGCCCCTTCGCCACAATAAGGCAGTGATCCATGGAGGGGATGAGCTAAGAGACCCAGGTTTAAATCCCTCTTCAGCCACAAATCTTACTGACCTAAGGCCAATCACTATTTTTCCATCTAACTTTATTCACATGGATTGTGAGGATGTTACTCAGGGTGGTAAGAACAAAAACAGATTGCACAGAGCTCCAAAAGGATCTCTCCAAACTGGATGAATCAGCAACAGAATGGCAAATGTAGTTCAAAGCAAGTGTAACATTTTTGTTTTCAAAAACTTATGCCACGCCAATTTCAAAAAAGGACTCAAGGCAGCATACAACAATAAAATGGCCAAACATATAGGTCAATAATATATAAAAACAGCAATCATGGAAAACTGCTGTTCATGCAAAAGGCTAGAAATCAAAGAAACAAGCCAGCAATCCAAAAAAATAAAAGGGAATAGCAAACAAAACTAACGGAACAGAGAATACTCAGCCAAAGGCATTCTCAAAACAACTACGCTTTAACCAACCATCAGAAGACACACAAGCCCAGTTCACACCCTGGGCTGATGTGAATGTGGCAATCACTCCTACTGCAAACGGGGGTGGCTAAACATCCCTGGGTTGTCTAGCATGACATGTGAACCAAGAACTCTGGCATGTCAAGGGAGAGAACCACTGAGTTCCGATTCTGACTTGTCTCTCCTCCGAGAAGCCAGAGCTCCTGGTTTGCATGTCTGAGTATCCCTGGGTTGCTTAGCCAATCCCATTTGCAGCAGGAGCAGTCAGGCTGTGTGCCACTTTCACATCAAACTCTAATTAAAAAAACAACAACTGGGTTGTTGTTCTGTGAGAAGTGGGCTACAGTGTTGGGCTTGACGGATCTCACCTGCAAGAGCATTCCACAAAGCCTAGCCCAGATATTTAAACATCTGGTTGAGCTGATTTTTATAGCTTCATTGGGCAAGGAACAAGTACATACGTGGTCAGTAGCCATCTCTCCAAGGATTCTGTTCACATCATCAGGTGCAACAACATGAAAGATATTCAAGAAGACTGGAGAAGCAGGAGGCCTAACATCCTCCAGAAGTACCACTGAGAAACTTGAATCCAAATCAGAGCAGATCTTTACCATTTTATCTGCAAAATGCTGTGCAAAAAGGTAACAGTGGGCATCTGGGCATCCTTCCATTTACTTCTGAGGATGAAGGTCTAACAGGCGCCTCACAACATGGAATGGCTCTACACAGTTGTCATGAAAATGGGCTCCAAGCTGTGTTCAGTGGGACTCACTGCAAGTTTTCCCCCACTGGTCTAATAATCTTCCCACTTCTTTCATTGCTTCCAGATAAACTAGAGAGCCTTATGAGCTCCACCAGGAGAAAGAAAAAGCATGAGAGTGATTGCATCAACCACTTGTCTAATTCTGCACTCCCAAAGTGTTGGCATAACCTCCAACCATACCAGTCAAAAATCCACCAGAGCTACCAGAAGGATTTAATTGCGTCTAGAGATGGACCATCTTAAAAGGTTTCTTCATTCCTACAGGTTTCGATAGCCATCATAAGTCTATGCCTAACCATGCAATAGTCTGGCCATCACAAGGGAAGCAATTCAACCTCCCTTAACTCGAGATCATATTCTCCTGGACTAGAACAAAACAGACAAGGTCAGACAAAGTGTATGCCCTGCAAATATGTGGGTCCAGATATCACCTGGGACAGGCCCTTGGTTGTTATGATGACCACAAAATCCTGAGTTGCTTCCCTAAGATACGAAGAGAAAAATATTGGAGCAAAGCATCCCAACCTCACTCCTGCTGTAGCAATGTATTTATCTTTATTTATTACATTTATAGCCTGCCTTTTTTTCCTCTTGCAAGGAACCCAAGGTGGCTTACATGATCCTCCTCCTCTCCATTTTATCCTCGCAATAACCCTGTGAGGTAGGTTAGTTTGAGAGGATAAAGCAAGAGACTCCATCTTTCTAAGTGTCTCTCTGGACCAATTCCTTCTACACAAGTCTCTGGAGCCAGCTACTGTTTACTGTGGTGTAATACCACCAGCATCACTATCACATGGAGCCTGGAGTTAATGGATGGTATCAAATGCATCAAGATGAGGAATAAATTACTGTCTGATCCATTCTGCTGAAGCACAAAAGCTTGTTTCCCTTCCCTTGTTGTTGTTGTTGTTCAGTCGTTCAGTCGTGTCCGACTCTTCGTGACCCCATGGACCATAGCACGCCAGGCCTTCCTGTCCTGCGCTCTCTCCCGGAGCGCCCTTCCCTTGACATCCTAACAAAATATCTGAAAAATCATCAGGCATGCAATTCATAATTTTTGAGCAGAATACACATTTCATTTTTTTAAAATCTGACTGTTTCCACCTCAATCATGCAAAAGATCCAACTGTACAGAAACCTAGTGGACAGATGTCCTAAACTGTTTATCTAATAGAAAATATGCATGGAAGCCACTGATCTGTATGTAATAGGTCCCACCACATTGCATCTATATACAGTGATAATGTAACCTAACCTAAATCTGTCAACATTGCTTACATGGAGCTTGTCCTTCCAAGGCAGCACATCAGTCACTTGCCATGGGCTTTCAGCTTTAAGTCATGCTGGTACCATGCGTTTCAACTTATGTTTTAACAGTAGGTGCTCTGGAATATTAAGTACGTATGAAACCTGAACTCACACAAAAACAATGTATAATATAGAACCCATCTTGTTATTGTGGGTATAGCTAGATGGACCTTGGCTCAATCAGTCCACAGTTTTGTTTTGGCAACAGCATCTGGCAACAGCATCTGGTACTCAGCATCTGAACTCTGACCGTGTAAGTTCAATTTAGCTAATATGGTTAAGATCTGTCTACATCCTCCATGAATTTGATCTGCTTTTACAGCACATGACCATCCCTGCATAGAATCACAGAATCATAGATCATTTGTTCATTTCTTTCAATATTTACCGGCAACCTTTCAAGGTTAACTCTCCCAAAGTGGCTCCCAACATATTAAAATATAAAATGTCATGACAACATATTACAATCCATAAAACCATAATTACAATATGATAACAGCTGTTAAACAATACCAGCAGGATAAAACAGGATAATTATAACAAAAAAGCAGCAAATAATGTTTTAAAAATTAAAAACTGTAGCAGTTTAAATACAGAGCACTAAAGTGTCAATTAAAAGCCTTTGGAAACCAAAAGAGTATTCAAAGCCCATTTAAAAACTATCAGTGTAGGGGCTGTCTGCCCAGGGAGGGAGATGCATAAGCATGTAAGTTAGCTATGCATTGTAAGAAACAGTAGTTTTATCTGTACCAAATCTATTGCTGGTTGGCAGCCATTGTAGGACACCAAGTTCCGGTCTTAAGTTTGTGGTTGCGGGGGGAGGGAGTCAGGGGGAGAGAGAGAGAGACTCTCTCCAGCCCTCTCCAACCTGGTGCCCTCCAGATGTGTTGGACTGCAACATCATTCCCAACCAGTAATGATGGGAACCGCAGTTCAACACATATGGAGGGCACCTACGGGAAGGCTGCTCCAGCCACTTTCTTTCCACAGTGTATTAGACTGTGATCAGGTCCTCAATTAGTCATCGTTCCTTTCTAGATGAAAAAGTCCCAAACCTTTCCGTGTAAGGAAATTGCTTCAACTTCTTGATTATTTTAGCTGCTGCTTCTTTCTGAGTTGGTGGAGAGAGCCACATCCATACACAGTATTTTTTTTTTAAATCTACACAGTAAACATGGCCTTATGGTACCTACTATTCCCTAGCATGGAAGTTCCCTTCTTACTGCTGCACATGGAGTTGTTATTTTCAGTAACCAGCCCCTTTATACCCAAGCATTTTCTTGTGTCCCTTCTGCAAAATAGAGAAAAAAATTATTGTTCCAATAGGCAGAAAGCCAAAAAACAGCAATATCCTAGATATCTAGATTCATTCACAAACGTTACTATCTGCTTCCACCTTGCTAATTATGAAAAAAAACAAGGGGAAAAGTGCCTAGTATTTCCAAATTGCTTACAAAAAAACCACATGTACTTGTGGTGTACTTATTTGTACTCTCCAATTTGCATCATAGTTTCAATTTGTACACATACTGGGATTCATAACTGCTTCATAGCACAATGCTACCGTAAATCTCGTTTATGCTGCATTTCACACAGTTCCTAAGATACCGGCCAACATCTATTAATAACTAGATTTTCCATCCACATAACAAATCAGCAGAAAGGGGGTGTTAGAGAAACTCAGTCAGAATGGCTTTCTGTACACATGTAATTGGTGCTTTTTAATTTCAGTTGGCATCACCCTGGCACCACGGCTAAAGAATCAATGTTGTTCTGAAAACGGCAGAGAGAGGCTTGGAGGTTGTCAGGAACAAGAGCCCCGGTTGGCAGCAGAGGCGGGGTTCACCTAATCACCTGTGTATGACTTCTACTGATCAAATTACAAGGAATTCTCCCAGTGGAACTCCAAAAACATGCAATTGCCTACCTGCCTACCAGTCATCACCCAAGCCAGACTACCTCTGAGGTACTTCTAAATGGGCCAATTCAGAGTCTTGGTGGGAACCATGAACCTATCCTGAAGCATGCCCACCCCAAGACAGATCAGTTGGATAAAGGATAAAGTCACCCCTGTGATATTTTTTGTTTTACCTGACTGTCTCCCAGATGCATGGCTTTTGTAATACTCAGTCAGCTAGCGTTAGCTCAATCAAGTTGGCAGGAATCTCCTTGAGGTCTCCTTTCATTTCCCCCTTGTCAAACTATCGATCCCTTTATTCTACTCCAGCCCAGGGCCAGCCCAGGATCCATGGATCCTTTTGTACTCTTGGTTTTGAAGTCTATAACCGCCTTCGCATTTGGGCACTCAACGCTTGTTCTTACTCCTCTTGATCCTGGGAGTAAACTGACTCAGCGTGGACGCATTGTTGCACAGCTTCAAGACCAGTCTGGGTTTTACTTGGCTTTTAGGCCTGTTCCTTATGATCTTTTCCTAGCACTCTCCTAGCCCATGTTTATAGGGCCAGAATTCCTTTCTCTCCCTTCACTTGAACACCCTTGCTGCCTTTTTTGCCCAGATAGATCTATGTTGCCTTGTATGTCCAGATAAAGCTTCACCTCCCCACCTCATTGAAGCACCCTTTGAGGATCTCCAGCCAGGTTCCATATGCAACATAGCCCACCCTGTGAGCTTGTGACTTTGCCTTGCACATACTCTGTGCCTTACATGAGCCGTGATCCTCTGTATGAGTTGCTGACTCTTGAGTCCAATGGTGTGGTGAACAAGCAGGGAGTTTGAGGTGTTGTGTTGTTATGGGGGTCTTGAGTCACATGCAGCTACCTACTTAGCCATGCTTTTAGCTAATTCCCCCCCCCTTGCCTTCTCCCCCAATTTTCTTACCTCTCTCCATGTTTGTAATTTTCCTCAGAGTAGTCAGGGTGCAAGGACTGGCCTTGTTTTTAGGCTTTCTGTTCCAAATTCTATTTTTACAACAATCCTGTTTTGACCCCAGGGTCCACAATATTGGTTTAGCCTCCACTTGGTCTCCCCCACATCAACCATCCAAAGGCCTTTCTCTTAGACACTTATACACAACAGAGTGTATCCCACTATTTATTTTTAAAGGTGCGTGCTTAGCCCATTCTGAATTTGTAAGCTGCGAGAACAGAAGGTAGCCTGTGCCTGCTATCAGTTTCCAAGTATCCATGACCAACCAGGAAGCAAGGTCTGAGAGAAGGTAAATATAACTCCCCCACCCTGTTCTTGCTGTTTCTCCTGATACCCCTCTGATCTATCCATTCTGCCCCTCTCATGGCCCATTTCATGTCACCAGCAACAACTATGCTTCCTGGGATATAGCTTCCCAAGACCTGTCTTGCCATTTCCAGAGCACCCTCCCCACTCCTTATTTGGCACATGCTAATCCCACCCACCCCTCCATTTATCTCTGGGCTATTAGAACTAGTGTACCAGTCTATGTGCCAGGGGGTTGTTATACTAAGCACTTTTCTCTTCTGTAAGATTGTTGTTGTTGTTCAGTCGTTCAGTTGTGTCCGACTCTTCGTGACCCCATGGACCATAGCACGCCAGGCCTTCCTGTCCTGCGCTCTCTCCCGGAGCGTGCTCAAGTTCATATTCATTGCATCCGTGATGCTATCTAGCCATCTCATCCTCTGCCGTCCCCTTCTCCTTTTGCCTTCAGTCTTTCCCAGCATCAGGGTCTTTTCCAGGGAGTTTTCTCTTCGCATTAGGTGGCCAAAATATTGGAGCTTCAGCTTCATTATCTGTCCTTTCAATGAGCACTCAGGGTTGATTTCCTTTAGGATGGACTGATTTGACCTCCTTGCAGTCCAGGGGACTCGTAAGAGTCTTCTCCAGCACCACAGTTCGAAAGCATCAATTCTTCGGCGCTCAGCCTTCCTTATAGTCCAGCTCTCACAGCCATACATTACTACTGGGAAAACCATAGCTTTGATTAGACGGACCTTTGTCGGCAAGGTGATGTCTCTGCTTCTTACTATGCTGTCTAGGTTGGCCATAGCTTTCCTCCCCAGGAGCAAGCGTCTTTGAATTTCATGGCTACAGTCACCGTCTGCGGTGATCTTGGAGCCCAAGAAAGTAAAATCTGTCACTGCTTCCATTTCTTCCCCTTCTATATGCCAGGAAGTGATGGGGCCGGATGCCATGATCTTCGTTTTTTTAATGTGGAGTTTCAAACCAGCTTTTGCACTCTCCTCTTTCACCCTCAACAAACAAGAGGCTCTTGAGATCCTCTTCGCTTTCTGCCATTAGGGTGGTATCGTCTGCACATCTGAGGTTGTTGATAATTCTCCCAGCAATCTTAATTCCGACCTCTGATTCATCCAAACCGGCATTTCTCATGATGTACTCTGCATATAAGTTAAATAAGCAGGGTGACAATATGCAGCCTTGTCGTACTCCTTTCCCAATTTTGAACCAATCGGTTGTTCCCTGTCTGGTTCTTACTGTTGCTTCTTGACCCTCGTACAGGTTTCTCAGGAGACAGGTAAGGTGGTCTGGTACTCCTATCACTTTAAGAATTTGCCACAGTTTGTTGTGATCCACACAATCAAAGGCTTTAGCGTAGTCAATGAAGCAGAAATAGAAGTTTTTCTGGAATTCTCTTGCTTTCTCCATGATGCAGCGAATGTTGGCGATTTGATCTCTAGTTCCTCTGCCTCTTCGAAACCCAGCTTGTTCTTCCGGTAGTTCTCGGTTCGCATACTGCTGAAGCCTAGCTTGTAGGATTTTGAGCATCACCTTGCTGGCATGTGAAATGAGCGCAAATGTGCGGTAGTTTGAACACTCTTTGGTGTTGCCCTTCTTTGGAACTGGAATGTAAACTGACCTTTTCCAGTCTTGTGGCCACTGTTGAGTGTTCCAGATTTGTTGGCATATTGAATGCAGCACTTTAACAGCATCATCTTTTTGGATTTTAAATAGCTCGGCTGGAATACTGTCATCTCCACTAGCTTTGTTGTTACTAATGCTTCCTAAGGCCCACTTGACTTCACTCTCTAGGATGTCCGGCTCAAGTTCAGTGACCGCACTATCATGGCTATCAGGGACATTCAGATCTTTCCTGTATAGTTCTTCTGTGTATTCTTTCCACCTCTTCTTAATCTCATCTGCTTCTGTTAGGTCCCTGCCTTCTTTGTCCTTTATCATGCCCGTCTTTGCACAAAACGTTCCCTTGAGATCTGCAATTTTCTTGAAGAGATCTCTAGTCTTTCCCATTCTGTTGTTTTCCTCGATTTCTTTGCATTGTTCATTTAAGGAGGCCTTCTTGTCTCTCCTTGCTATTCTCTGGAACTCTGCATTCAGTTGGGTATATCTTCCCCTTTCTCCCTTGCTTTTCGCTTCCCTTCTTTCGTGAGCTACTTGTAAAGCCTCATCAGACAGCCACTTTGCTTTCTTGCATTTCTTTTTCTTTGGGATGGATTTCGTTGCTGCCTCCTGAACAATGTTACGGACCTCTGTCCATAGTTCCTCAGGCACTCTGTCTATCAGGTCTAATCCCTGAAATCTATTCCTCACCTCCACTGTATATTCATCAGGGATATGATTTAGGTCATACCTGAACGGTTTAGTGGTTTTCCCGACGTTCTTCAATTTAAGACGAAATTTTGCAAGAAGCAGCTCATGATCTGAGCCACAGTCAGCTCCAGGTCTTGTTTTTACTGACTGTATGGAGCTTCTCCATCTTTGGCTGCAAAGGACATAATCAATCTGATTTCGATATTGACCATCTGGTGATGTCCATGGGTAGAGTCGTCTCTTGTGCTGTTGGAAAAGAGTGTTTGCTATGATCAGCGTATTCTCTTGGCAAAACTCTATTAGCCTTTTTCCTTCTTCATTTTGTACGCCAAGGCCATGCTTTGCCTGTTATCCCGGTGATTTCTTGACTTCCTGCTTTAGCATTCCAATCCCCTATGATGAAGAGGACATCTTTTTTTGGTGTTAGTTCTAGAAGGTGTTGTAGGTCTTCATAGAACCGATGAACCTCAGCTTCTTCGGCCTCAGTGGTTGGGGCATAGACTTGAATTACTGTGATGTTGAATGGTTTGCCTTGGATTCGTACTGAGATCATTCTATCATTTTTAAGATTGTACCCCAGTACTGCTTTTCCCACCCTTTTGTTGACTATGAGTGCTACTCCATTTCTTCTAAGGGATTCTTGCCCACAATAGTAGATATGATGGTCACCTGAATTAAATTCGCCCATGCCTGTCCATTTCAGTTCGCTGATTCCCAAGATGTCGATGTTCAATCTTGCCATCTCATGTTTGACCACCTCCAGCTTACCTTGATTCATTGATCTGACATTCCAGGTTCCTAAACAATATTGTTCTTTACAGCATCGGATTTTCTTTTCACCACCAGACACATCCACAGCTGAGTGTCCTTTCGGCTTTGGCCCAGCCGCTTCACTCTTTCTGGCGCTACTTGGAAATACCCTCTGCTCTTCCCCAGTAGCATATTGGACACCTTCCGACCTGAGGGGCTCATCTTCCGGCGTCATATCTTTTAGCCTTGTGATATGTTCCATGGGGTTTTCTTGGCAAGAATACCGGAGTGGATTGTAAGATACCGATGATTAAATATGACGAACTTTATTTTCTCTAAAAAGTTGTTCTCGAGCTAGTTTTCCCCACTTGAAGTAGCTATTTCCCCACTTAGTTGAAGCACAGTGCATAACCTGCTGTGTGCATGCCATACCTCTGGGTAAGATCCTTTCATTCCCACATCCATCATGACACGAGTACACATGTGAGTTTGCATGCACATGTGAGCAAGGATGTACAATTACTGGGGAGAAATCAAATATGCCATACATGCGTGTGCGCACCCCTCCTACCTTTTTGCCCTAAATGCACCCAAATTGGTCTTTAATGTATCAAATAGTTTCTGAGAACATCATCAACACTTTCTGCCAATACACGCACTCCAAGATATTGCCAGTTAAATGAGTGCACAACGAGACAATCTTCCCTTTCATTAGTGCAGGAGTTCATCATTCCTGCTTGCACATCATCCTTTGCAGATGCTGATCTCATCAATGGCAGCTTTCTTTTCCTAGATGGCCAAATAGCACTGGATATAACTACCAAAGGGAAGCGGTCATTCAGAACAGCATTCTAGATACCTTTCTTGTACTAGAGCACTTTAAAATAACCAGAGCTCTGCCGAAAAATTTTAAAAATCATAACCGCATCAGTAATAAAATACGACTTCTGTTTTGAGTGCTGTTTTTGTTCCTACCTTTGTTAATCTGTCAGAAACCCATAGTCAGGGTTTCTGACAGATTAACAGCGTAATCCAGATACAGCTTTCCTTTTTGGCTGTACCTATGCCACAAGCCAAAACCGAAAGAGATAGTGCCACTCTGTGACACGATACAGTGCATGGTTCAGTACCCTGCCTACAGAATACAGTTGGCCAGTTCAGATGTAACAATAAGGCAGACTTCAGAAGAACAAGCTAGCAGCCTGTTCGCTCCCACTTGGCTCTTCCTACCACCAGGAGTGGCTAAACAAACCAGGGAACCTCCAGCTGTGCTTTGTTTAGCATTGTGTGTGAACTGGGATCCCTGGCTTGTTCCTCTCCTAACGAACAAGCATCATAAGCCAGTATTTGTTCTTGGCTTATGTTTCTGGCTTATTACGAGAGCAACAAGCCAGGGGTCCTAGTTTGGACACAATGCTAAACAAACCACAGATAGAGGTTTCCTGGTTTGTTTAGCCACTCCCACTGGCCAGAGCAGCCAAGTGGGAGCAGTTGGGTTGCATGCACCTGCGTGTATATCTGAATTGGGCCACCATGCACTGTAGTACATATTCTATCTCTGTCTCTCTTTCTCAGTATGTTCTATTCCCTCTTTCCACCAAGTTTGATCTTCAAGACAGCTGACAATTCATGTTAAACAATGCAAAAATACACCTCAAAACCAGCTTAAAATGCCCCCTAAAATCCAAAATATACAGAACGGTAATAAACAATAATATCGTTAAAACAATAAGCTGGTTCATATTACTTGCTAAAGGCCTGGGAGTACAGGACAGTTTTACCAAAGAGATCACAATGCTTGTGCGAAGTGTACTTGGGGAAGGACTTCCAAAATTGGGGCACCCCCACAGAAGAGGCCCTATCTCTGATTGTCTCACCCACATAATTTATGAGGGCAGAGGTACCTGAAGCAAGGCTCAGGTGATGATCTCAGTAGATAAGTAGGCTCATATGGAAAAAAGGCTATCTTTTATTTATTTTTAAATGTCTATACTGCCAAGATGCATCTTGGCTTCATGACCAACTGTCTCAGTTAATAACCTAGCTGCCATATTCTGGCCCAGCTCAAATTTCCAAATGTTTTCAGAAGCAGGCTCATGTAAAAAAAAAATGCATTACAGGGCTCATGTCTGGGTGCTACTGAAGCTTGGATAACTGCACCAAGAACATCTCTTGCCAGAAGGAGATGATGCCTGATACATCAAAGTTGGAAAAAGGCGCTCCAGGTCACAGACACCATTTGGATTCCCATAAGGAAAGCTGGATCCAATAGCACCCCAAACTCTGGGCCTGAGCCTTTTTGGTGGGGAGGGGAGCACAACCCAGCCCATCCAGGGCCGGCCTTACCATTACAGTGAGCCAGTTGCTTCAGGCAGCTGATGCTGGGAGGTGTTGCAGGAGAGAGCTGTGGGTCATGCAGCTTGCTCTGTGTCCCCCTAACCTAACTGGCCAGCTTCAGGTGTGGTAGAGGATGTTGTCCCATCGCCAGTGTTGAAGAAAGATTCAACTACCAGCCCAGTCAGCTTTTGTATGTGGAATGAGAGGGGGTACAATCTTTGTTCTTCTCCAACAGCAAAATGTTGTGGGCCAGCTGTGAGCCCAGCACAGAATACCACTTCCATGAGCAAGTGAACCATCTACTGACAGCACCCACATCTTGTCTGGGTTGAATTTCCATTTATTTCCATACTAGCTGAATAGACCTGGTTTTACACAGGCTGGAACAGCCCTTAGTTTGATACAGCAAAGCCTTCAAGAAAACTTGAAAGCTGTCAGATTTAGACACATGAGTGAAGCCATGCCCACTAGCACCCCTAGGCACAGCCCCTCCCCATTGACTCCTTTATTCTCTTGAGGGGGGCTGTCCCACAGTAGTGGGGAGGGAGCAGGTGTATAATACTGTATGCAAAGCTATGTGCTGGTTAGGGAACTCTGCCCCTAGTGGCTGATGTTACTGCAGGCTTCAACCACATGGACACATTTAAATTAATTTAAATTAATTAATGCTTTAAAGAATAAAATAAACCCGGGTTGCACCCCCCCCCCAGGTCCCCTTTGTATGCATGCCAAATTTCAGGTGTCTAGGTTTTATGGTCTTGGCATTATGGTGTGGATGGACAGACAAGATATCACCCTCTTTTATTATAGATGCAGCCCCCATCCCAATTCTACAGGTGACTGGGATGGGGGAATTGGTCTGCTGAACCAGTGGCCAGACAGCATTGTTACACCGCAGACAGAAGCAGGAATGCAGACCCAACTACCCACAACTCAGCCCAAAGCCCTCCTGCTTCTTTCCAGGTGTTACCACATACTCTTGCTGCCTATGTCACCTGTGTCATCCATGCTAAAGCTTGGCCATCCAAGGCATCATCTCTCCAGGATGGAAGTAGGATAATGGAAGGGCCTCACAGATGTTTTCCTTTGTATGCTCAGGGCCACAGTCCAGAGGCTTTCAGGGACATCCAAGGTTTTTTGGGTGTCCAGCCAGATTCTGTACGTGCTTTTTTTGAACAGCATACTCTGGGCTGGCGTCAAGAGTCGGCATGGTTGGACACCTGCCGAGGGCCCACAGCTCAGCAGGGGCCTATGGAGTGACAGCCGTCTGGGCTTGCTCCTCCTCTTCACCACTGCAACCTAATTGCTCACCTGCTTCTTGCTCTGACCCAGACAATGGTGGTGGTGAGGAGGTGGAGTAGTCAGTGCTGCTGCCTACTTGCTTAATGCCTGTCTGCCTGTCAAGCAGGCACATTGTACCTATGATGAGAAAGAGGATGAAGAGCAGTAGCAACTAGTGACAATGGCGGTGAGAAGGTAGACTCACTGAGGGGGGGGGAACCATTGAGGGTGTCTTGCCCAAGGGCCCTCAAACACCTGGAGCCAGCAGTAAGCATGCTCCCCATGTCATGTCACAAGCTGGTGTTGAAGGTGCCCCAGGCTCTGAAAGTGGATGATGTGTTCCTCAAAAAATGCTGTACAAGTCCAAACTCCTGCTAGACTGAGGCCAGAACTAGATCTTCAGCAACCAAAGCAGAATTCCCAAACCTGTACTTGCCTCAGACATGCGAAACAGCAGCAAGGTGGGGGCATTTGTAATAGAGAAGCAGTGGGTAGAATGGTACTTCACCCTTTCCCCACCCATCAGTTTTCCCCTACAACCCATCTCCCATCCACCCCAACCACTTTCCCCCCGGTCTGGTTACAAGACTGGATTTTCCGGCGTGGGAAAAAGTGTCCAGGGGACAAGAAAAAAAAAAAAGGCTGCAGAGGAAAGACAGCAGGTGAGAATGTTTAAGCATACTCATCCTCTGCATCTTCCTTGCAAATGGCTTCCTGGCCCTGCAAATGGCTGTCTGCCCTTACTGTGCCCATTAGAAGTAAACACAGGATTGGGAATCCCGACTTTCCATCATGTGTCTAATTCTAGTCTGAGCCCTTAAGATATGATACAGTAGTGGGATGAGATCATATAGCTAGAATATGTTAGGGGGTTAAAAAACCTTGAAAAATTTGCCAAGGCAGAGACATAACGCTAGATCAGAGATTGGGAACATGTGGCCCTCCAAATGTTGGATTGCAACTCCCACCAGCCCTACCCAGCAGAGTCAAAGGTGAGGGATACTGTGAGTTTAAGTTCAACAGTATATGGAGGGCAGAATGTTCCCCAACCCTGTGCCAGATGTTCATGTAGCACTTTATAATAGCAACTTACCTTTATGTTTGCCCAGCCAAAACATTTATTCCCCCCTGCCCCCACAAAAAGGTCCACAAAAATTGAGATCCCAGCATCATCTCCAGGTCCCAAGTGACTGGCCAATCCAGCCCAGGATGCGCTCTGCTGGTGACATCACATCCCTCCAAATAATTGATGGGAAGCCTGTTCATGGGAATAAGTTGACTTCTTTCTTGCTGTTCAATATGGCATATTTTCCTTTAAGCAATATTCTTATTTTATAGACCAAGTATAAAATAAGAATATTAAGACAGGTGAAAAAATACAATATTGGTGAAAAGATTCACACTTACCCAACACCTATATGAAGCGTGCAAGCTTCTGCATTGGTCTATTGTGGGTGTGATATCACCAGTAAAGTGCATACTGAGGACCTGCAGGGAAAAAAGAAATGGAAACTATCAGTTGAAGTTACTGTTGTGCTGATATGCCCTTCAGAACAAACTGTGGGAGGTAGTCAACTATATTTACTGAACAAGTGTACACACGCACCAAATCGTCCTTTAGAATTGTGCAGTCCAAAATAGTGATGCAAGTAAAAACTGTCTTATTTAGGCTTCAAACACTAAAACAAGATCTCCAATATATCATAGGGGACAATCTAAAGCTCCAACACATAGGAACACGCATAAGGATTATCCACTGTTTGCAGAGAAGAACAAGGGTACCCTTGCATTCCTGCAGCACTTGGCAGAGGCCCACAAAATAGTCTAGCACTGGCCGTATATCAGCAATAGCCCATGGTTTTGTGCCCATGGTTTTGAAAAATAATCTCATCACACACATATTCACTTCTTTCTCAAGTGGTATGGTCACAGAAAGAGTGCACTGCATAGTTTTTTAAAATGTGCCAGTCACCTCTAAGTTATACATTTGAAAAAAAAAAAGGCTGCAGAGGAAAGACAGCAGGTGAGAATGTTTAAGCATACTCATCCTCTGCATTTTCCTTGCAAATGGCTTCCTGGCCCTGCAAATGGCTGTCTGCCCTTACTGTGCCCATTAGAAGTAAACACAGGATTGGGAATCCCGACTTTCCATCATGTGTCTAATTCTAGTCTGCTACTGGTCCAACAACTTCTCAGGTACAGGAATCAGATATATCATTCCTTGGTGTCCATGTGGCCACTAATACTGGTGTTTTTATGCATACCATCTCAACAGGCTGGATGGCTCAAGACAGGGTGATTATTATTGTCAGATAGAAAAGCAGCAATAGCCCTATCCAGAAATTATTACTCATGCGTAGACCAGACATTATTGCTTGTGGGTGGTATGTGCCAACAAGCCCCACTTCTTGAAGCTAACTTGTCTCATCCTACACATATAGTGTGAACGGCTGCAGTGAATGGCTTCCAAGCAATCTGGATCTCTAATTGTGCATGGTTCCAGATCATGCGGCAACCTTCATGTGAACAGCTGTGCCAGTTGTTTTCCAGGCCAAATTCAAGGTGTTGGTTTTGACCTTTAAAACCCTATATGGTTCCGGCCCAGCCTATCTTAAGGAGCACCTCCAGCAACACTAGACAGGCCGCTTAACAAGATCAGCCTCGGATGGTCTTCTCTCTGTCCCATCAGCCAGGGCGGCAAGACTGGTGAGGACAAGAGAGAGGGCCTTTTCTGTGGTGGCCCCCACTCTGTGGAACTCCCTCCCTCGGGAACTCCGCCATGCCCCCTCTTTAATGAGCTTCTGCTGTGCATTAAAAACGTGGTTGTTCAGGCAGGCATTTGGGGTAGGTTAGGGTATTTTAGAAAATGTTTGTACTGTAGAATTTTATTGTTCTAAACTGTTTTATTATATACTTTGTACATCGCCCAGAGTGGCTGGGTGACCAGCCAGATGGGCGATTAATAAATTTAATAAATAAATAAAAAATAAATAAGATGTCTATGTGAAAGTCAGGAGACAGGGCTAGTCAGCATGTGTGCCATCAGGGATGGAACTAATCAGCATATCTCCATTCTCTGTGCACACATCAGTCTACACATGAGTAATAACTCCTAAATGGGGCTAATGTCAGTTGATTACTGAAAAGCCAGAAACATATTTTTATAAAGGAGCAAAGAGACATCCAAGTATATATCCTATCAGTAACCACAGGAAAAAGCATAGAACATCCCACATTGCTTCCTCCAGCCAATCCAGACAACAAATCCCCACAACCTGTTAGCCTCTCCTGCAGCTGCTGCACTCCACCTCCAACTTCCTAAGACAGGGATTTCTGCAGCCCTGTCATCAAGTCTCTGCTTTCTTCATGCTTCTGCTTTTTAAATTTAGAGTCAGTATGACCAGTGGATGTTTTAACACTCCTCAGCTAACCAATTAACCAGATATTCATGCTGGTGAGGGCGGAAATGGTTCTAATTCCTGGTAGCTAGCATCAACGTTTCAGGATCAAGTTCTCCTTCAAGGTCTAATAGCTTAAATCTATGCACCAGCATGAAACATCTAGAGAGCCAGACAACCAAGAACTTCAGGCTATTTAGAACTCTCTCTTCTATCTAGTAGTTTATCAGAAATCAGGAGTGGTTGATTTATGTACTCAAATTGCAATCGACTCTATCCTTCAGATGTTTGATCCAGGGATGAGACATGTATTTTGCCACACCTACTGATGCCCTTAAAATTGGTTGGACTCCATAATAGAGTTGGAACCACCTACTGGGAAGGGCTTCATGATACAAAACCCAAAAGAGAAAATATAGAACTGAATGCCTTCCTTCCTTACAAATTAAGAATATTTATCATCTTTTCCTTATGAAGACCATGACGTTAAGACTATGAGAAAAAGTTTTGCAAGACTGCAACAAAAAAAAAATGGTAGGGTTGCTCAGGATCTGCCCCAGCCTTCCAAAAACAATTTATGAAATACATTCTTTCTAACAAGGGGAAAAGAAGTACAAAATTAAGGCATGTCTACACTAAACACAGAAACTTGTTTTTTAACTGCGATGATTTCCTCATGAGGAACTATGGTTCTTTGAAGAGATGCCAGGTGTCTAACAGAATCCTCAGGCTTGGAACAAAACTACCATTCCCAGTTCTATACAATGCTAACTTTGTAGCTAAGTCAGTTATGGGAGTGTCAACTAGGTTTGGTTTCAAGAGCAACGCTACTTTATTGAACAAAACAATACTGTCAAGCAAAATATGGGACTGTTTAAGGTTGTGATGGTAGGGTTTTTTTAAAGCAGAAATATATCTTTGCTCAGAGATATGAAGGCTGGGAGGTGGGGGGACACACACACAGAGAAAAAACAGGGAAAACGTCCCCCCAATGAGTTGAAGAGTTCTTGAGAACTCAAATGCTTGCATATTGTTGTGTAATTTTGGTTGGTTCTAATAAAAGTATTGCCCAATTTTCAATTTTGGTTTTTTCTCCTCATGGGCCAGCACATCTATTTTTCTTTCTTTTTTTTAAGTAGATAACCATTTAAGGCCCAAAGTGCCCTTTTCTACCCTAATAGAGTGATTGGCTAACTTATATGTGGGTGGATAGTGGACACAGAAAGAACTAAAGGAGTTTCAACCAGGCTGCGTACTCTTCAGAGCAGCACACCTCTGAATACCAGTTGCTGGAGAACAGCAGCCTATGGCCTTCATGACCAGCTTGTGGTTTTCCCAGGGGCATCTGGTTGGCCACTGAGGGAAACTCCTTAATTCCTCATCTTCAACTAAAATGAAGCTTAAGTACACATAACTGCACCTGCTCATTTGTTTCTCTGGTTATCTTTGTCTCTCCCACCCTTCCGTTGTTTCCTTCACTGTCAGTTTAGGTTAGAAGCATCTCAGGTAACGGCCCTGTGTTTTTACTTATGTATCTTTAGAGCATTGCCTAAACAAAACAGTGGACATTTGTACCTTGAAACCTTCTCCCTTTTTAAGGAACTAAAAACAAACTAACACACCACTTTACCCATTACAATATTTTATATCAGATGTTATGTTTATTAATGGACACCCAAAAAAGATTTTCAATGTTTTCATTAAAACACATAACCAAAGATGCAAGTAATACTGTCTATAATGGCCTATTTTGTATTACATACATAATTTTAAGACATTAGGAAGCATCCTTTCGCAGCTTCCATAAAACCTATGTATTCTAGACTAGCACCACAGGGCAACTGAATCTAGAATACTGATGTTCCTTAGAATTGGTTCAAGGAACAGTTCTAAGAAGACCCACATAACATCAAAGATTACACGATTAGTAAAGGTACAATCCTATGCATGTTTAGGGCAGAAAAAAGCCCTACAATTCCCAGTATTCTCCAGCCAGCCATGGGAGTTGTAGGACTTTTTTCTGTCTAAACATGCATAGGATTGCATCCTAAGTGTTTCTTTTCAGTAATCATTCATTATTTATGAAAGCTGACACCCTAGAAGGATACTTTGCATGGCCTCAGAAACAGTGCAAATGAAAATTGTTACACTAAGGATGCAGTCCTGTACACACTTTCCTGGGAGCAAGTATCATTGAACTCAGTGGGGCTTACTTTTGAGTAGACATGTCTAGGATTGCACTGCATGACAGACTTTTGCCTTTCTTTTAAGACTTTCATTTGCTGGGATTTGGGGTGTTAAAAAAAAAAGTACGACAACAACCGCACAACAGTGCAGCGGGGAACAAATGACTAAGGAGATTGCCAGGGGTTGAGAAATTTCAGCAGAGGAAAATTCCATAGCTTCTCAGCATTTAAACTTTTTAAGGAATCATTGAGCAGTCACTGAGGAGGAAACAGTTGTTTTTTGCTCTGTGTAAATATTCAGCCATGCTTCCTTACTAGAGCATACATCTGCACCATGGATATTGTTAGAATTTATTTTGTTTTATTTTGACAAGCAAGAAGAACAAGATATGCTGGAAGCAAAACAGTAATCAAACCCATAGCTTAAAAAAGTGCTTTGCCTCTGAACAAAATTTGAACACCATCTGTAAAAGCCATTTGATATCAGAGGATAAAAAGGATATCAGAAGATAAAAAGGAAATAAACACAAGGTTACATACTGTCCTCTGCACCAGTCGTTAATCAAATCTGGCGGGTACTAAGCTGATCACAATTCCCAGTGCCACGTCAGATAGCAAGAGCATCTTCGTGTTTTTACTTGCACCATGAAAACCCTCTGAAGGACAAGCTCTGCTCATTTTGTTGCCTAAACACCCACAATGGGCTTAAGGTGTATTGTGTAACCTTTCCCGGTGTCTAATTCCACTACAATCAGGAAGAAACCAGCAAGCACTGACTGCCATAAATTAAGACACACACACAACACACACAGCTAGCTGGCAATCAGCTACCAGACAAAAGGCATGAATGTTTAAAGAAGATGTTTCTTTTCATCCTGTACAGAATTCAGGATATATTTCAAGGTAACAGAACAAGATGCCCCATTTGTGCACAGAAAAAAGTAAGGCATACAGTAGGCAAACCGAAATTAGCACATGACAGAATCTCACTGTCAGGCCATAATTCAAACATCTACCATAATTTACCTTACGAGGCACAACTTCTGCCCCATCCTGTACATTGCTCTCTCAATTAGTGCATAGCATTCTAATAAGGCATGAATATTTTTAAAGCAGTCTTGCCTAATTTGGTGCTCCATGGATGTGTTGAACTACAACTCCCATTATCCCCAGCCTGCCTGGCATTATGGGGGTGGCTGTCAAACACACCTGAAGGGTACCAGGTTGGGAAAGGCTGCTTTAAAATGTCATCATAATACACCACTATTCAGAAAATTATGTACTGCTTAAAGCAAATATAAGAGACAGGAAAAGTTCATATCCCTAATTTTTCATTATGTAAAAGGAAACTAACATATCCACCCCTGCATCCCCATCATGACCCAAAACTAGCCTCCAAGCCAGTGTCACCAGAGGCAAATTACATAATATGCAGTTGAGATAGCTCTATTACAGCTTTTTTGCATATTTATAAATAAAACATGGCAGCTGATGATGCCCAAAGTGATTGGATGTTCTGCTTCTTACCAGTTGTGTTTGTCAGGAATACCAATCAGGAAACATCAGAGGCTCACATAAACACATTTTGGGGAATCCTGAATCCTCTTCAACAGGGAAGGGGTTTGAGAAAAGGGCAGCAGTTCACATGCATGCATATTCATGCATTCAGACCATGGATAGCCACTGGACCTTGGGGAAGCAGTAGCAACAAGACAGATGCAGCAGCCATACCTGAACTGAACTCACAGAAAGCAAGAAATACAGAAGAAAGATGTGGAAAGAAAAGTCTCATCCCTACACAAAGATGCAGCGGGGGAGGGGACAAGTCCACAGGACAAATGCTGACTCTCCCTTCCCAAAAAAACACCACCACGACCTCTGTAGAGCATCACTATCACATACATATCAAAAAACATTTGCCCACATTAAAGCAAAACATTTCACCATGAGGCATATTCACTGCTCCCAGACACCTATTTAGAATCCAGTGTAATCCCTCACCACCACCGCAAAAAAAGCAAGCAGAATTAGCCAATAGCCTTGATATTCATATACTGCTTTATAAATAAAGAACGGAGCAGCCCAGAGGGTTCAAAGTGGAGGGGGTGAGGAACATGCAGGCAGGCAGCATCACACAACAAAAGAGTTTATCATCGCACATGAACAGTTTGTCCAGAAAGCCAGGAAAAGAGGAAGGAAAGAAACGGAAGGGTCCCTAGGAGGCGGGGGAGAGAGGGAGAAGCGTGCACACACATACAAGGCTTTCCCTAACCTGGTGCCCTCCAGATGTTTTAGACTTCAACTCCCATTAGCCCCAGCCTGTACAGCCAATGTCCAGGACTGCTAGACGTTGCAGTCCAAAACATCTGGAGCATATCCCAACTAGGGAAGGCTGATATATCCGGACTACGTATCTATAGGATGGACTACGCACGCACGCACGCACATATACAGACACGCGCTCTTCTAGTTACGCGAATGGCAAACGTGTCAGAGCCCTTCAACTGCACTGGAGGTTTGGGCCGCCGCTGCCTCTCCCCCAGCCACATCCCCTTCCCCTAGCCTCGCTCTCCTCTGCCTCCTCCCCTCTCAAGGGGCCAAACAGGCCGTCGGCGCCCGAGCCTCACCGTAGATCATGGCCAGGCCGGTCTCGTGGAGGAAGCGGACCCGGCGATGCTTGAAAAGCCAGATGGTGAGGATGGTGAGGGTGAGCAAGAGGGTGAACGTCAGGAGGCTCACGCTGTCCTGCCGGTGACTCTCCTCCGCTTCTTGCTCCGTGGCGATCTCCTCCATGGCGCTGCTGCTGCGGGCGCTTCGCTGCCCCCCTGCGTACAGCCCGGGGACGTGATAGAGGAGGAGAAGGCGCAGCAGCGGGCGCGTCATGGTGGGCTACCCCCGAGCGCCGCTAGCGCCCGCCTGCGTCTTCGCGGCGCGCCGAGTCCCCAGCCGCCGACTCTGCGCAGCCAGTGCTCGGCCAGCCTCCGCTCCAGCTCCGCTCAGTCTGCCGGCGTTGCTGCTACTCCAGTGCGCAGGATCTCCAGCCCGCCCCCTTCCGCGGCTTATCTCCAGCGCACAAGCCCCGCCAGCCAAAATAAGTTTGCCAGCCGGCAGCCCTTGTTCTCCCCGTCCCGCCTCTTAAAGGCCCGCCGCCTCGCCGGGAACCTGCGAGGCGTCTCCCGCTGCACTGAAGGCGGGACCGACAGATGCAGCAGATGAAGAGGTAGAATGGGCTGCACCACTTCCGACTGTGTGTGTGGGGGGAGAGATACCGTTTTGGAATGTTCCTCCTTCCCCATGTTAAAAACAAAACTCTCTACAAAGCTAGCATAACTGGGAGAAAGGGTCTAGTTCGGTCCTTTGTTTGTTGTGCTGTTTGCCTGTTGTTGTTGTTTTAAATGCAAAGAGTTATTAAAATGCAGGAGCATTCCAAAATGTAATCCCCCCATGCTCTCATGTGGTGCGGTTCATGCTGCCACCTCATTCCGCAGCCTGCGTAGGCCAGACCTGAGGGGGGAACGCAACTCAGCAAAGTTCGGTAACCTGTTAGCTTAGTAGGCATCCAATCCTTGCAGCAGAAGTTGTCCTCCCTCCCCGGTCGCAAACCGAGGAGTGAAAGAAGGATGTAGCAGGCCAACCTGGCGAGCTGGGGTCGCCGACAACCGCTCTGCAGCGAAACTAGTGGCTGTCCAGGGTTGTGCACCGAGATTGAAATCCTATGCATACTTATCTGGAGGTAAAACCCCATTGAAAAGTTCCAAATAAACATGATAGGATTGTGCTGCACACGCTGGTGTAGTGTGTGAAAACTGGGAACCAGTGAGTCTCCAGTTCAAATTTCACTTCAGCTGTTAATTGACTAGAGTTCCTTTAAACAAGCCACCCTATTATTTATTTATTAAATGAATGTCTAAGCTGGTTTTCAGGGTACAATGATTAGGTTAAAAAACCTAAAAGCATGACATAAAGCAACATTAACACCAACCAATAAATACAGCAAATGGCAACCGCAAAACCACTGGTTAAAACCAGAAGAAGCTAAACAATTTTCAAACACAGCACATCATTAACCAAACATGGACTGTTTCCATTTTGAAATGAAAATGTCTTCAGATTTCTCTTAAAAAACAGATGTGATGAGGTCTTAAGTACTTCCCTGGGGAAGATGTTCCAAAGTTATAGAGCTGCCACTGAAAAGGCCCTGTCCCTCCTACCCACCAGAGTCCCTGGTAGTACTGTACCTCACCTTCAACTTTCCATCTGCAACATGGAGATAATGATACTGACCTACTTAGAGCATTGTTATAAACATTACTGAGTTAATATATGCATACACTTTAAAATTACTATATAAATATTAAATATTTAGAGTACAATATTTTAAATATATATCTACATATAAATAAATCCCATGAGTTCAATTAAGTTTACTCCCAGGTAAGTTTGTATAGAATTGCACCCTAATTCAGATGCACATACTTCCGATTATTAATTGCTTAAATATTTGTTTTCTTATGTTTTCTCCTTTGAGTCCCCTGATATTTTGTACTATCAACAACTGGAGTAATTAGTTCCTTGGAGTCCTCTAGCAGTAGCTCCCAAAGAGAGCTGGAGAGCTGTAATGTTTACTGTATATTCTGTTGAGTAAAGTCATATTCAGCTCGGCTGGTAAGGTTTTCTTCTAAAGTGATATTTAAGATTATTTAAATAGCTAAAAACTCCACTAAGTGCAGAGTTAAGATATATTGATAAAACAGTGTGCAGCCTGACCCAGTGCAAAGTTAAACATGTCAATCGTATGTATCTTTATTTGACACGCACTACTGAACACAGTAAGACTGATTTCTCACTGCATATGCACAAAATGGGGTTGCATGTCCAGAGTAATCGATTGGCTTAGGGCAGCCATCCCCAATGTTGTGCCCTCCAGATGTTTTGGACTACAACTACCATCAACTCCAGCCAGCATGATAATTGAGCAGTGACAGAAACTGTAGTCCAAAACATCTGGAAGGCACGACCTTGGAGAAGGCTGGCATAGGGTTTCCCAAAGCTGCATAGAATCAGGGTGTTATGTGCCCAAAAGGCAAGAAATACATAAGGTAGGAATTCCTGTTATCAAGAAATACATAAGGTAGGAATTCCTGTTATCAAGAAATACATAAGGTAGGAATTCCTGTTATCACTAGACTACATTCTGCATTGCAACATGATATACTAAAGGGAACTCAGGTCTCTACAGCCAGTCCACATTTACAACCTGACCCTATTGTTACACTAATTGAGACCTAATGGATGACAAGTTCCAGGGAAAGTCCTACAGGATCTATTTGTTTTGGATGAGAGAGCACTGGAGACCTAGGGTGCTTCTGTAATATTTGGTTTATAGGATTGCTGAATCATAGGGTTGGAAGATCGCCTAATCCAAGAGGAATTGTACATTACAAATATTCAAGCAACCCTAGTGAGTGCAAATACACTCCTAAAAGTAGATAGCACAGATTCCTAGAAAACAATTATACAGCTCCCTACCCCAAGGCTGCAACCGGTTTCCAGCTCTCAGTCTTTCTGTTTCTCTCCATTCATACTGCCAAGTGCTTTTCACTGTCTCCCTGTTCCCTAAGCTCAGTTGAAGGAGTGTCACTTTCCCCAAACTCTGATGGGTATCTCATTTCAAAAACTCCCCAGCTATTAGGAGGCCATATTCTGACAATAGTTGAAATGTCAATCAATCATTCTGGACTATGAGCCAGCAATCAGCCCAACAAAAGGAAGGTCAGCCAGCAGATATAATACCATTTCCCTTGAGCATGCTGCCTAGAGTCCAGAATTAGGCTCTGGTCCCCTGCAATTCCTACAAAAGGGGAAGACTGTCTCCTCCTTCTGGCTCTGCGAGTTGACCCAATCTTCTGTACCCAAATAGCACCACCTATTGGAGTTGCTGCTTTAGCACAGAGGAAAGGCTTGTATATGATGCTGGACTAAGGGCTTTTCAGACACAAATCTTTAAAGTCTCTTAGGGCGTGATCCTATGCATGTTTAGACAGAAATGGATGGATGGGGTATCCTGGGAGTTGTAGGATCTTTTTCCTGTCTAAACATGTATATGATTGGACCCTTAAGAGTCTAACACTGCATTAGGAGCTGTAGCAATATGACTTCCCCTTGCTTTAAATGGGGCTAAGCTGTCCAGCTCATGGGACTTGATGGTCTTATAGGCCCCTTCCAACCCTAGTATTCTATGATTCTAGTTGTTCCCTGTGTGCTTCACACAAGATGCTGTGGTAGCTCACTCTGCAACAGTCAGATGAGGTGTAGAACCAGACTGCTAATATTGGTTTAACCCAATATTAAACCCTTCATCTGCTCTCTCCTGCTCATCCCCAGTGGCTATGCAAACCAGGCCATTGAAGGAGGTGGGCTATTGAAAGTGTCCTGCCCAAGGGGCCTCAAAAACCTGGAGCAAGGGCTGCTGACAGCTAAACATTTGCTGGAGCATTACATATGGAGAAATTAAATCAAATCTATACATTAATATAACATAAAAAAATGATAGACAATTGGCATTTATAGTATCATCCATGATCCTTTACTGGACCTTGAGAAATAAGAGATGTTCCGAAAGGCTCAGAAATCACTCCTATCATATATTAATTGTTGGGCAAGTCCTAACTTTTTTTAAAGGTTTCACAGGAGCTTGGCTCTGGCATCTATTATGAATATGAGAACTTATTTATGGTGTGTGCGGATACAATACTTCTTAGCGTACGAAGAGCGTCTGCCCACCCCACTGGGTAGCTGTTATGAGTACCCCCCCCCTTCCGCCCGGACTCAGGGACAAGGGCGTCCAGGGCTAAATGCTTGAGCCTTAGCCCTCCTTTTCGTAGAAGTATACTTCTACATCCTAGTTGCTGAAACGGAAAGCAGCAAACTGCGAGAAACAGAACGGCAAGGAACAGCAGCGGCTCTGTCGGTGGGAAATCGACACTCGTCTCTGCGGCCAGGATAGAGAAGGAGGGGCGGGGTGAAGGCGTGGCTTAACCTTCGCCAGCGAGGCGGATTGACGGAAATGATTCGAGAGGCAGCGCGCTGCTGATTGGTTGCAGGCTCCCATGTGGGGGAGGAGCCGCCGTCGCCCTGGGAGACGGGCGAGGGAGAAGCCGGAAGCGGGCGCTTAAAGCAGAGGGCGGGGCGCGGCCAGGCTTGTTGGGTTAGCGGGAGCGGCGGCTGGCGGGCTTGTGCGGGGTTGCAGGGAGGCGCCTTTGGGGCGAGCTTGAGCGGCGGCGGCGTTGTGCTGCGCGTGGACGAGTCGGACCATGGGCTGCTTCTTCTCCAAGCGGAGGAAGCAGGCCAAGGAGCCAAAGCCCAGCGCGGGGAACGGGGACCGAGACGGCGCTGTGCCCCCCGAGGCCGAGACGCAGCCTCAGTACAGCTGGGACCAGCGACCCAAGGTGAGCCGCGGCGAGCCCCTTCAGGCAGCCTCAGAGAGCGTGCAGCCCGCGCGTTTTTTCTGGAGCAGGGCCCCCGGCCTCCTCAACTTCTCTAACCTGTTGGTTCATGCGCTGCTGCTTTCTTGAGGCTGCGGTGCCACTTGCCTGGGAGTGAGCCCCGTCGGACAAAACGGGACTTGATCCTGGGCGAACGGGCTGTGTGGGGTTTCATCGACCGCCATGGAACTAGAACGGGCTCTGAGAACTGTTTGCTTTTAATTGTGCGTGTAAGCGTTTTTAAACGGTGTGTGGCAAGCCGCTTTGTAAAGGCTTTTTGCCTTGAAAAGCGGGGTATAAATAACTAAATACCTGCTATTCACCCACTCCTCTCACATAGCCGCCTATCGGGGGAGAGACGGGAGGCCCCGAATAAATATACGTTCTTTCACTTTCCAAGTTGCCTCGTACCTCTTTCTATGGAGCCCTTCTTTAATACACCCCATCTTCCATTTGCAAGGATCCCCGCAGTACTCTTTCTCTTCTTCTATGAACGGGAGGCAGTACAGGATAGATGCTGCTGCTAGTTCCTTGGCATGGGGAGACTCAAATACTTGGGGATCCCTCCCTGCATTCTCAAATATGCGACTGTGGACACAGTGTTACTTATTTGTAAAAAGGTGAAGGTGTCCCCAACCAGTCGTGTCCGACTCTAGGGTGTGGTGCTCATCCCCGTTTCTAAGCCGAAGAGCCAGCGCTGTCCGAAGATGCTTCCGTGGTCATTAGGCCGGCATGACTGAACACCGAGGTGCACGGAACGCTGTTACCTTTCCCGCCGAGGCGGTACCTATTTATCTACTTGCAATTTCTTGCTTTTGAACTGCTAGGTTGGCAGAAGCTGGGTTGCTTTTGAACTGCTAGGTTGGCAGAAGCTGGGACCGAAGATGGGAGCTCACTCCGTCACGCAGCACTCGGGTCTCAAACTGCTGACCTGCCGACCTTCCAGTCTGCAGTTCAGCGTCTTAACCACTAAGCCACTGTGGCCCCTTTTTGTAAATCCCCTTATTTGTAGTTACCCTTAAACACCCTTGAATCCTCCTATGCTTACAGAACTGGGTGGTCAATGAGTGTATTCCCTTCACCTGGACGGCATGTGTTTTTTCTAGGCCAGTGTTTCAGCAAAATGTGGTATTTAAACCGTCAATACATGAGAGGGATGGTTGTAGTAGACTAATATATTACTGGTCTTTAATGTGTTGTGTAAGTAGTGTTCGAATGTGTGGGGTTGTGTTTGAACGTATCATGTTGCTCATGGAAATGTTCTTTTCTGCTTCTCTAATGACATTGTGAGCTTTTCTTTGCACAAATCTGATTCCTTTCATCTTGCTTCCTCTTACTTTGTGTGCCTTCTTCTGTTCCAGTCCTTTCCTCTTCTTAGCTTCCTGGGGAAGCATGCTCCACATGGCTTACCATTTGTCTTTCTTACTCCTAAATTAAAGGTGGATCTTCCCCTTTCCTCAATTCTTTCAGTTTGTCCTTACAATATCAAACAGTGTTGTGACTAACAGACTGACTCTAGCATAAGCTCTTGTGGACTAAATCTGACACCATCAGATGCATGAAGTGTATTCCAGTTCATGGAAGCTTGTGCCACAAATCTGATAATTGTTAAAGTGCCCCAAGACTCTTTATTGATTTTTCCTGTGACAGAGTAATATGGCCATCATTTTGGGATTGAATCTGGGTAAGAGATGGTAGATATTGAACCTAGTGGTGGCTCTGGATTAAGAGTGCACCAGTATAACTTTGTATGGTTGATGTAAGATGTAATGATTACCTCTTGTTTCATTAGTTTCCCCCAGCCATCCCTTGTGTATGGGAATAAGGAAGCACATAGTGGCAAAGAATGCTGTTATTCCCAGAGGATTCAGTGTGTGTGTTGATAATTAACTGCATTATTTTCACAGCCCTACGTAAGCCATTCTTTCAGGCTGTAGAAATCTTATTTTTAGGGGGCCTTCAATATTTTTGTTTAGTTGTCTTGTGCATTAGATGCTTGAAAAGATGTAAACATGGAACATTTTAATATTATGGTGTGCTTTTTTGTGTGACTTCAGCTGAGTTAACTTCAATATAGTCTTTGACTCACTTCCTCTTGTGGTAATGAAAGGAACTTCCCTTCAACTCGTTAGGGGTACTGTATAGTTTGCAGCTGACTGCACACTCAGGACTCTAATGTGTTTGTCGCAGACCCTAGACCATGTGAATCTTAAGGATCTTGTTGTATATGAATTGTTATCAATCTGAATAAATTTAAATGAGTGCACCAAAACCTTTCTCTACATCACATAAAGTGATGGAATGCTAGTATGCTCCCAGTGTGCTAGGAACAGATGTAGTATATTTGGAGTAACTAAGAACAAACATACAGTATGCTGTTAAAGTGTTCAGGATGGATATTGCATCTGGCTTGTCACAACACAATTGTTTAACTAGATTGCCCAAATCCAGTTTCCATTCTCTGCCATCCCTTATTCATAGTTGTTGAAAGTCTTGGAGTCTTCTTGTGTCTGTCTTGGGATGGGTTTAGATATTTCATAGTGTGTATTATTACTGCAGTTGCCCATGTGTTCCAGGAAGTGCCCCCTTGCTCTTGAAGAGACTATCTAGGGCTAAAACAGTCATACTTACTTATTATGTCTATCAGGATTTTAAATTATTGCTGTTCACCTGCAGCAGCCTCACATAAATTTAATGGTAGAAGAAGTAAAACATACTATTGGATATATTGCCTACTTTCACTAACCACACTGCATATTAGTTAATTTGACACTTACCTCATTAATAAGTAGTATGTCAAACAGCAGTATTATCTACTGTTGCTTCATTTAATTCACAAGTCCTCTAAAGGAGTACACATTAAGGGATATGAATGTCTCCTTAATTAGAGTAACTTGATTTGTAAGAGTGGCTCTGATGGTTTTGTTTAAGTTATTTATGTCAGAGTATTCTTGAGTTGTAGGAAGAATACCATTTTTAGAAATGTGAACTACATTTTTTTTAGATCTTCATCTTTTCCCCCAAGGACTATGATAATATGGTCAGTATACTTTATCTGGACAACAGCCCTGGTGGGCAAGTTGGGCTATGAGAAGTAAGCTGCCCAAGACGTGAGTAGAGAACAGAGTCCAGGCCCCTCTCGTTGGAGACTCAGTCTGCTATATGGCATAGACGCTCAGATTAAGTTTTAATGACTGAGACTGTCTTTGTTTGATTTAGGTAGTAGAGTCACTAACTGACTGTTTTAGACTGAATTCTTCTCAAAAGCCTATAGGTTGAATTTGTAAATAACAAGCATGAAGTCCTTTGCTAGTCATTGTTAAAGGCCAGATGCCATTCTTTTTTCCTCCTTCAATGGGGAACAGCATTCCATGATTTAAGGCCTGAAACCTTCAGTTTTTTGAGACAAAATGTAAAGGATTTGAATTTGGCATATAACTTTAGCTACCTTTGTGTTTTCCCAATCACCACAGTTGCTTGTTCTGAATGCTTGAGCCTAGATGTGGATGCTGTATGACTATTTGGATTAATTTTTTGAATTAAAGCAAGGAAAAATATGAAAAAGAGGCTAATTATATACTATAACTTGTTAAAGTAGTTGTACAGCCATATGCTTCCAATTTCTATATTTAACCATGACCAAATGTCCCTTATCACCTAAAGCTTTCAAGTGGATTACATCAGGCTATGGGTTTAATATGTTCTAATACTGTGGGGAAGGGTTGGAATTAAAGTAAAAGAGGCTTCTTGATAAGAGACCTAGCACTGTTTTTCAAGTGGGATTTGCAACAAAATGTTGGCGCGTGGAGTGCTCCTGTTCGGGTTTTCAGCCAATCATTCCATTCCTCCTCCCCAGAATATTTTTTTTGCTGTTCTAGAGCAAGTTCGTCAAGTTAAAAAAAAACTGGATTCAGCAAGTTGTACATCTGTTTTCTGTATGCAGAGGTGGTATTTAGCATGAACCTTAGATTTGGTTTTTGAGTCTGTTTTAAGGTGGATTTTGCACTTTATTCCTTGAAGTTTGATATTTGAGCAAACTAAATTGAAACAATGTTTCTACTGTATTCTTGAAATTGACAAGTCTTAGGGAGGAAGAAAGCAGAAAAGAAACAAAAGCTGATAATACTTGGCATGATACTGTTCAGCCTTAACAGGCTGCTGTTTTGTCACTGGCACCGTTCTGGCAACTGTAACAGAACAATTGCACTCATGTTTTGGGACTAGGCTGACTAGTTGTGATACAGCTTATATTTCACTTTGCTATTTTATTTTGTGAATAACATCTTAACTGTATTACTTTTTGTAGACAACACATAGAAGACCAAGCAAATTTAAAATCCTCATTTTGTCATTGTAGCCTTTCTCTGGTTATAATAGGATTTGCTGGCTATAACCATATTATAGTTTCATTACTGTTTTCATTTTTACATCATCTCCATTCTTTCTTGACATAGTGTATGTTTGTCATGCCTATGGATAAAGCATAAACTGACTTGCTAACTGTACCCTAACACTTCCTAAAAACAATTTTACCCCTTAAGAAAAATAATCCCCTTTTTAACATGAATCTAGTTTGTATGCTTAGTTGTAGACCTTGAGTTGTATCCTGTTTTAGTCCTACTTGGAGTAGATCCATTGAAATGAATGGGACAAGTTGGACTAACACTGGATGCATGCCCTTATCATAAAGTGCAGAAGTATAGTTCCATAACTTGTTTGCCAAAAGTTCTTCATCAATATAGGTATCACTGAAGATCTCCTTGTATTTCATGGTACCATTTAATATTTGGCAAGAAAAATATTATCAGTCAAAAGCTTACATGCTCCTTGCAGAATTTGTCCAGTTAGAACAACTTTTCTTTCTTTCATCTCTTATCCTTGGCTAACAAGGTAATTGCCCATACTTACATAAATATTACTATAAACCACTTGCTCACTAAAGCCTACTCTAAAAGGCATACAAACGCAAACATGATGCCAGATATCCTACCAGATGTAACACAATGGGCAGTATCCAATGGGGTACTGTGCTGCTGCTGATTTCGTTGCACCCCTGCCAGTTCTGTTCCACAAGTGAGATCCACTGCTTGTGCAATGGAGATTCAGCACTTCCAAGAACTAGAAAGGAGTGAAAACACTAATTTCTGTAATGGGGCAAGTCAGTGGAGCTCACATAAGGGAGCTCTCCCAACCTGTCCTGATCCAGAAACTAGAATTTCTACTCGTTTCAGGACTTCCTATACAAACTGTTAAATCTCAATTGTGCAAGCAGTGGGCTCTGCTTGCAGAATGGAATTCATGGGAGAAGCTATTGATGCAATGGCCCTATTGGATAATGCCCATAGATTCTGAGCTCTTGCTGGTTCAATTAAAAATGTTCCCTGCATTTTCAGAAGAGAACTAAATTATGATTATTCTACATGACTGGCCTATCTTTCTGTTAACAGCTCTTATCTATCAAGTGTACTGCCTTACTGCACTGTGGTTTTTCTTCCAGATTGATCCTAAAGATTACATGTTTTCTGGACTCAAGGATGAAACAGTAGGGCGTTTGCCTGGGAAAGTTGCAGGACAACAGTTTGTTATTCAGGACTGTGAGAACTGCAATATCTACATCTTTGACCACTCTGCTACAATCACGATTGATGACTGTACAAACTGCCAAATCTTTTTAGGACCTGTAAAAGGCAGTGTGTTTTTCCGTGACTGCAAAGATTGTAAATGTGTAGTGGCTTGCCAACAGTTTCGTACCCGGGACTGCAGAAAGATGGAAGTGTTTCTGTGCTGTGCTACCCAACCTAGTATCGAATCTTCTACAGGTATGAAGTTTGGGTGTTTCCAGTACTACTACCCAGAGCTGGCTTTGCAGCTGAAGGATGCTGGGCTGAGCATCTTTAACAACATATGGAGCAATATCCATGATTTCACACCAGTGTCAGGAGAGAACAACTGGAGCCTTTTACCTGAGGATGCTTTAGTTCAGGATTATGTACCACTGCCAACTGCTGAAGAACTGAAAGCTGTCAGGATTTCAACTGATTCTAACAGAAGCATAATTCCAATAACGCAGGGAAGACGTCAAAAGCACAGTGAGGAGTCTTGCCTGGCAGTATTCTTTGCAGGGGATTATACAACAGCCAATGCTAGAAAGTTAATCGATGAGGTAAGGAGCACTTTGCTGTTTCTCATATTTTGACTTGTATTTCTTCTGAAAACTGTTTAATGGGGAGAACAATCCTATGGCCTCTAGACAGTCTGGGGGGCCATAAGATATTCCATATTCCTGGATCCCAGGTTGGAGACACTGCTCTCACCTCGGACTCGGGCGTCTGAGCTCCCCCCTCACAGCCAGCACAGAGAACCTCACCAGCTGCCTCTCTGGGGTTGCAAAGGCAACCTTGGAGGTAAGGGAAAGGGGGCATGCTGGGGGGAGGGGACAGCTTATGCCATATTCTCAGGCTTGCAGAGGCAAGGATTGACTCTGCCACACCTCGTGCTATGCTTTGGATGACCATAAGCCTCTGAGTTAGGAGGCTTAGGTCCATCTCCAAAGGATTGAGCCCTAAACTGCTAAACTTCTGTATAGCTTCTAAGTGGCTGCTCTGTAATTGAACGAAACTCTGCATTAACACACTGCTTTTCTGGTCCTGTAGCATGTGTTCGTTCATATGCTTCACAGACTGGAAATATATAGTGCTGGGAGGGGAATTGTAGGAGGCGTCTGAGAATCTTGATGTCATAAAATTATCCTATAACCCACTTATTTCTATTCTCCTCGCCATTGGAAAAGGATGAGCAACTGCAAGGACAGTTGGATAAGGCTATGTGATCTGTGAATGGGGTGGCACCTTATTTGTTCTATTACACATGTAGTTCCGAAGCTTATTGTAAGGAGATGAGGAAAGGGGACAAAGGGAGACTCCCGGGACTCAGTAGACGCCTTTTGGCTTTTGAGATTGTTAATGTCTGACAATCAGTTTTTATGGAAAAAGCTGGCACTTTGTATCTGATATGTACTAAGGTTCTGAAGAGTTCAGATTCTGTGACATGGCACATGTAAACTTGGATAATGCAGTAAAATAGAATTTCATATTTAAGAACTTATTCTTGGTTAATTCTATTTGCTGAAGAAATAATTCATCAAATTGCCGCTGCTTGTAATTTTCAAAGTTAGGGTACATTGTTGTGCAAAGTAGACTGGCATTATAGGAAGATATCCATAATTGGCATAGACTTGATTCTTGGAGCAGTTCTTTGACAACTAACTGATTAGTAAAAGTGAATGGCTGACTGAAAGTACTTTGAGCAAACCTAATTGGGCATTTACATAGGAAAACAGTTTGAACTGATTTGCATTGCTCTAAGTGATGATAGACTACCTCCCACTAATGCCCACCTGTCCCATTGACTAATAGCCTGTTCTCTAGCTTCCCTTTCTTGCATCCAAACTGTCTCTGAATTGCATAAAAGAACAGTTCTTGTTCTTGCTTCGCACTTGCCCCTTTTGCAACTGTGGCCTTACATCCTTGGAGCATGTTACATTTAGCTGTGGATAACCCGAGGTGCAGAGGAATGGGGTGACTATAGTGGGAAGAAGCAATAGTGTAAAAAACCCAAATAGCAAGTGACTTAATATTATAGCAGGATAACTTGCGCATCAGTCTTTATACATTGCAAAGTTTTATATGCAATAATACCTTGCAACTTAATATGCAATTCTAATGCTTGTTGAAATTCAACAGATGACTGGCAAGGGCTTTTGGCTGGTACAGACTAAAGAAGTTCCAATGAAACATGATGATGCTCGGCGAGTGTTCCAGGAAAGAGCATCTGAATTTCTCCCTTTACTTGAAAAAGGTATGACTACCTCTCTCTTTGCCTCCTATCTACTTAGAATTGCTAAGGCAAGGGATAATGAGAATTGAGAAGGTACTGCACATAAGTTTCTGTAAATCTCAGTTTAGGCCCACTGAACTAAGGTAGCAAAATAACATCAAGTTGGGTTAAATTTGAATCAGACACTGAACAGCCTATTCTCAATTAGTGTAAAATGTTCCACAACCCAATGTTCCATCTTGGTGATAACACAAGATGACATCTAGTAAAATTAAAATGTACTTAAGGGCTATTACTAGGTAACACTTTAAGAATAGGGGGTTGAGGAATTGTCCTACATAACTAAAATATTTATTTCACATCAATTTGATTTATTTTAGCTCAGGAACCTCTCAAGCTAAACAAAATAGCATTTAAAATCAGTGAGACTTAAGTACTTATACCTAGCTACCTCCAGATAATCTTTTTGCTTTTAAAGTTAGTAGTAACTACCCAGCAATAACACAAAAAAGACCATACTGCATATTTTGATGTCTCAAAAATTAAACTGTGGTGCAAAACATCTACAACTCTGAGGGCTGCATCTAATGTCTGCTGGGAGGCAGGGGTGGAATATGTGTGTGAGTGCACAGTGCCAACGCACACATGCCACCAGTAGTGGGGCATGTAGTTTATCCACCACCACCAGTGACTACTCAGAAGTATGCGGGCTTCTTCCCCAGCCCAGTAGATTGATTTAAATAGGTTCCCATTGATACTTTTTCATATAATTCTTGAACAGTGGTGCATATCCAGCCTGCCTGGAGAGGGAGAAGAGTCTGGGGAAGACATTGGCAGGGGATCAGCTGGATTGTGGGGGGAACAGTGGATGGGATGTTGCTGGTTTCGCTGGGAGCTGCCAAGGGCTGCTTTTGCTGGTCTTACCACTCTTAAAAATGCTGTATTTATTTAATACGTTTCTATACTGCTCAATAGTTGAAACTTTGGGCTGTTCACAACAATTTTGCAGGTACTGCTGGGATAGAAAAGAATAAATCATACATACAAAGAATGTGAATCCTGATAGTAAATGTGCAGTAAAACACACTGCACAAGAACATGAGCTTAGTTAACTGCGAGCCTAGCACACAGGGAAATGAAATGTAAAATAGATTTAGTAGACGCCAAGGAGGAGGATTGGGTTTTTAAATATATTTCTAGATTTTAACCCTGTTGAGGAGATGGCCTGTCCTCTTAGTCTTAAGTGCCACATAAAATGGATGGTACTATATAAAAAAATCCATGTTTCTACACTCATGTAACCTGCTTGCGCGTATTATCTAATTTCTCTCCAACTCTCATCTCGCCTTAAAGCTCCTCAGCATGCTACACTTCCCTATGTCATGCAATGCAGTGCTTTAAATGGCTTATCTTCTGCTGCTCACACAACAAAAAGTGGTACTTCACACCCTTTGTGTATAGTATGACCTGGAATACAGAAAAGATGGTCTTTGTGAAACATCCTCCCCCCTCCCCCGGCAATCAGGAATGCTGTCTTGGATTAGTGCAATCGTGTCTTCAGATTATTGACTGAGCATGGAGCTATATTTTTCTTGAAAGCTGAAAATCTCATTTTGATACTTTATTAACCTTGCTCAATTAATGAGCTTACTCAGTTTTTCTATGGATTCACTAAAACTGTGTTCTGAGTGGTCAGGGTAGTTGTGATGCTAGAGAATATTTGGGTGAGCAGTGTTGGGTTCTGAGGAGAATCACTCTTGGATGTGGTTGAGAGAGATGCAGAGTTTGTTAAGCTGGTTATGCTAGCCAGTGTCATGTGTGTTGTGTGGATGGGTAATTTATAAGGAAAGCTGATTACCCTGACATAATAGGGCTGTACTTCTTGCAGGCAACTCCCTTGTATCAAACTTAATTTCATGACCTATGTCTATGGTCTGATATTGGGCTATTGTTAAGAGGGTGGTGTTAGAACAGACCCTGTTACCAAATGACATTGATCTCAGAGTTTTATCATTGATGATAACTTGGTATAGCTTATGGTATGTGGGTTTTTTTCCTGTTTAGAAGTCTTCTCAAAAAGCCTGTATTATGAAAAGAAATATATTTGCTTCCTATATATTACAGTAACAGTAATTGGCACCTGCAAGCTATTGTCAGTTGTACTGCTGCCTTTTTGCTGGAGTAAGAGCAATGCTGCAGCAAAAGTAATTGTGAAATACTTTTCTGCTTCACAATTGGAAGCAGACTTTGCATCCCAATAAAATATGTTCTACTCGAACACATTTGATACGATCCCTAGTGTTAAAAATACAAACATTTCTTTTTCTAGGTCCTGTTGTTGCTCTAGAGTTCAGTGGAGATGGTTCTGTAGCAGCCTGCCAAGATATTGTTGCTAATGTCTTCAGTGGAGCTAAGGTGAGTGGTGGCAGACTTGTCTTAAAAAGTGTTCTCTGGCATGTTGCTTTCTCCACTCAGGTAGACTTGTTCACAATAATTGTTCACTATAAAGCCACTTTTGTGTGGAATTGCTTAAATTCAATACCTTTTTTTCCTATATCCTGCCCGTCCTCCAAGGATCTCA
This sequence comes from Heloderma suspectum, assembly GCF_057233095.1. NCBI lineage: Eukaryota > Metazoa > Chordata > Lepidosauria > Squamata > Helodermatidae > Heloderma > Heloderma suspectum. Next base: position 120,860,623 of record NC_139460.1, on the reverse strand, counting down.
GGGCAGCATGCAAAACACATTCCTCAACCCTGTGAGGGAAGTTAAGTTGAGGTATGATGATGGACCCAACATCACCCATTCAGTATCACAGAGTGGAGAGTTGAACTTTGGTCTCCCTGGTCCTAGTCCAACTTTCTAACCACTACACCACACTGTTCATGCAGTGAATAATCTGTATATAAATCTTATTTACCATCCTCTTCATATGCTAGAGGTTCTCAATTTTGAAACTTAAGAGGGTTAAGATCAAGAGTAATCTCCAGTGGGGGAAATGAAATCCTGATATGTGCCTACTGAGCTAAAATCATTTGATTAAAAACATTCATAGTGGCTTCAGTGTTACTGTGATCTTGGCTTCCAGCCAGGATTTAGGTAGGTTTTTAAATGTAATTGATTTGTTAATAGTATGAGTGGTTTAACAATATCATCCATCTTTTAACAAACCCAGACTAAAACTGTTCAGTTGTTCTTACATTTTTAATGTTTTTTTATTCTAAAATACAGGTCTTTGTATCAGTGGACAAGTCATCTGCTTCCAAAGAAGTAGACAGCTTCTATAACTTTGCTGATATGCAGATGAATATGTGAAATAAATACAGGCATCTTATTGAGAACTGGTCACCTTGATGGTTGAGATGTACATTAGGTTTGTATAGCACTCTGAATTAATAGTCATATATTTGAAGAAAAGTAAGATGTTTATCTTGCCTTTTAAAAAAATACTGAAGTGGGATGCATCCCACAAGTAATAATGATTCAGATATCTTTGCAAATTCCTTTTAACCTTCAACCTGAATGTTTCTCAGTTTGAAAGTTGTTGCACATGACATTTAAATGTTATAAGCAAAATATTTCCAATAATAGCTCCATATAAGTTAGAAAGCTGGTACACGTGCCCGTTGGTTCTGGTTAAGATTAAAGTGATTTCCAACTAAAACCTTTACTTCTGAATGAACATAAATTCACTTTTTGTTCTCTTTTGTGCTCTTTTGAATTATGAGCACCACCTTGCCAAAGTTACACTTGTCCTGATGTTCAGTGGGAAAGATCAAAGCACTTTCGCATTGAAATCAATATGACTGAGGTGTTTTTAACTTTGGCTGGATTGTTTCACATGTTTTTAAGTAGGAGAGATGATAAAATCCAGTTTAATCGTTTGCTCTCAAGTTGCGGTTCTACATCGACTTTCAATATCTAGCAACTTTGTTTGTTCAGTTACACTTGGACTGCTCAGCAGCTCAAGAAGTAGGGGTTTGTAGAAGCATGCAGGGCTAGTGCTTCTGTTTCTGATGCAAGCATCCAACATGGGGACTTCTAGCTCTTGCTGCCGCTACCATTTGTGAGTCTTGCAGGAGGTGCCTGTCAATCTTTTGAATTCATAAGCAAGGTTTGTAGAAATGGGAGAGACCTTTACTTAAGATTCCCTCCTTATATAAAATCCAGAGTATAAGCTTACAGCTCCTGCTTCTGAGTGTCAAAATCTGCCCTGAGAATTTGGCAAGCGTCAAGTGACTTGAGTGTTTCTTTGGCCATCTGTGAACTTTAATTGTGCAGATGACTGTATATCACATATGGAAGAATTAAATATCTGCAGGACTTTGAGATGGTTTAGGATGTAAAAATAAAGATGACTAAATTTGAAGATCAAGCTGATAATGCAGTCAGTCTATTACTCTGAGTGCTAGAGTAAAATCCATGTTTCTTAGCCATGTTGAATGTGGATGGCAGCTTGCTTTAAGTAAATTGAGTAAATATAGTACTCAACAGGGATCGTAACTATACTTAAATTTGTAGAAACTGTGATGTGTTACACAAACCATACAATTTTCATTTTATTTCCCTTTCTACAATCACTGTTTAAATATGTGCTATATGTAAATAAGGGTTTCTTTCATGTATTAGCACTTTATGCTGGGTAAAGACTACAGAATTTTTACCTGAGACTTTAGCAGGAAACAACTTTTAGAAAATCAGAGGAAATCCCTGCAATGTGTGGGGAGAGCCAATTTGTCTAATCAGTGAAGGTTTTTTTAATGACACTTGCTTCATTTTATACTGTCAAAACTGGAGGAATCTATACAGTTTCTAAATATTTGTGAATTAAATATCTAAGAATATTGCTTATTCTTAATGTAAAACTGGTCAGTTAATTCTTTGCTATCATATTGCAGTAAGTGCTTTATCAGGATTTTGTATGTTATGGCTTTTATATGCAGTTTGTCTAGCACTTGTGAAATGTGGTTTATAATAAATATTTAAATAAAATTCCCCTTATTTTTATTTATATAGAATGATTAATTATCATCCAAACAAACCTGTTCAATATTATGTATAACCAATTTCCAAATCTGGATAAGAATGTCTAATGTCCTGATCATGCATATTTAACAATTTTGTATAGAAATTGCTGGATCTAGGGTTGCTATATTAAATAACAATGTAGGGAGGTAAGCCTGATAAGAAGGTGTAGGTTGGCACAGAAGCATGCATGGCAGTTGGAAGAAGAAATGCTGCTACTACTATGTCAGATATATCCCTGCTGAGAAACTCTTCTCATTTTGGGAACTTGCAAGCAAGGTTGGAATTGGGTACCCCAAATATATTAAATCAGTTTGAAACTTCATGTGTATTTTACACACCATGTGTAAAAAAAATGATTGACCTTCCTTCAGACCAAGACTGTGACCTCTGCTACTGTTCAAATAGTTCTATATAACCTGTTCTGAAAAATGACAACAGTAACCAAAAGTAATGAAATGAACAATCCCTTCTGGAGCAAGAACCTAGACATATCAGTCAGGGGGCTGAAACTCCTAAGAATAACTATCATTTGACTAATGGGTTGGGGAGTAGAATGCATCTGCTAAATAGTATATGCATCCCTGCAGAGGATAATGTACATGCATTGTAATTGGGCTTGCCTTCTTCCCCAACAGAGATAAGCAAATGGCTGTGTACTATGCGAGATTGAGGTGGGTAGGATAAGTAGATCATGGTATTATGGCATGATCTGTTATTATTGACATGGAAAGGGAAACTTGAGTGGGGTCAGTAAGTTAGGTAAAATCAAGTTGATGACTCTGCAGTAGTTCTAGTGGGCAGAGTATCATCTTGGATATAAGTTTCTATCTTTAGTCATCTGACCAAAGAAGTATTTTTTTGGGTCCCAGCACTTTTGAGAATCTAGTGAATTAAGTTTTATGCTCAAGTCTACCAGTGTAAATTTGAATGGAGGCAATTAAGACAGTGGAGATGGTGAATTGCCATCAAAGCCCATTCTCTTTCCCTTCCTCAGAAGAGCAAAGCACTTGTTCAGTGCTGGTCCATACTGTTCTCCCCACCTCCATTAGTACTGGGCAGGACTTGGCTGGTTGGTGCTTGTGGGTATGCTTGTCAGCATTGGGCAAGTTTGCTGTGGCTTGTTTCTCCTTCAGCCCCTCCCAGCCCTCCTGCCTGCTGTCAGCACATATCCCAAGGACCTTTGCAGCAGAAATCCATGTTTCCTATGTTAGCACCCTTTCTGCAAATGGTCTGCTGGGGTTGCTGGCTCACAAGGGAAACACCCCCTCCCACATCAGATGGGCAAAGGGATTTAAGTTTCTCAGCCTTTATGGATGTGGGAATATGTTGACAATTGGGGTGGGGTGCACATTTATGCAAGGGCACAAGACCGCCTATCCACAATTGAGTCCATATTCCCCACTTGTCAGTGTCATTTTCAGCTTCATCCTTGACTTCACTGCTTCCTGAGTGAAACTCCCCCATCCTGCATCAGATCACAAAAAGGAAAGTTTCTTGCCCCTGAGGAACATGGGAATGTGTTCACATTTGAGGGGGGGGGGTCTTGTGCAAGACTGCCTGTCTGCTATTTAGCCAAGCATACCCTCTTGTCTATGTTCTTCTCAATTTCATCCTCCACTTCAGCGCTTCCCTTGCTAGCAGACCCCTTTTGTTTTAAAGGCTGCTTCATGTTCTGCTGAAGTCATAACACCCGCCCCTAAAGCTTGTTTTGTCTTGCAACTGCCAGCCACTTTTGGCTCCCTCCCCACTTTGTGCTTGTTGCTTTCCTCCACTTGTCTCTATTGCTAGCTGTCAGATATACATGAGGGTTACAGAGCAGTGAGTAGGATTGCTAAATGTATGCAAATTTCAAGGCAGAGCAGTAAACTGGAGGAGGAAATAATGCACATTTCCTAGCAGTACACATTAACTTCTGTGCACTTGCCCAGGTTTGAAAACCTTAAAAATAATTGAATACTCTCTAGTGTCCTTTCTTTTTTCCATATAGAAGTGTTGAAGAAAAATCCATCCTGAGGCACTGAGAAGGGATGAGGGAGAATGTCGGTGGCACTAGTGAGATTGCAAGGAGCGACAGGGGTTTTTGCCGCTCTTGCTGGCCAGATCTCTAGCCATTCCCACAAGCCATGATAAAATTGCCATGCCTGATTTGGACATGGTAAAAAGCCACCCTGAGAACAAGCCACCCTAAACAATCTTACTACAAACCATAGGTTCTCAGGGTAGCTTATTTCCCAATGCTAATCCACCCTGCAACCACCCACAATAACCCACCATGGCTTAGCATGATGTACAAACCAGGCCTCTGTCTCCTATTCCTTCATTCATTTGCAATGAAAATTCTCTAAGTCAGCAGGCGGGGCTTCCAGTAGAACCACTCAGTCCAATTTCCATATTTTGGTCTTGCTCAGTTCTCCCAGAGCCAATCAAGACTCAGGCATCTGAAATTGATGGCCCTTCAGGTACCAGCAGCCAATCAGTGTACCAGTGTGGGGGTTTTATTCTTCCTGGGTTCTTGAGTGAGAGTGAATAGAGGAAAGGAAGCTGCGGTTGCTTCCTTTCCTCTAATCAGCCAGAAGGCAGATTGCTTGCTTGCTTTGTGTCAAGTGTGTGTGCTGGGGGGAAGTCCCTAGCTATTTAATTAAAAAATTAAATTGGAGGGCTGGGGATATGTAAGTGATCATGGAGGACGGGGTATTCCCCAGAGCTTCCAACCACCTGCTATTTTCCCCTCTTCCTTTATTCACTGGTTCATTTTTTATTTTTTAGATGGTATCCTGGAGGTGTAAGAGTAATTGGGTGTCATAAGAGCTCCCAGCATCTTGCTATTACTCCTTTCCAGTTTTTTTTGTCTTTGCACTTGTGACCTTGAAATTACTTGCCTTAGTTTGCCTTTTTCTGTGCAGTGGGTTGCTGATAGAGCAGATACATTTGAGCTCGAAGGAATGCTTCTGTGTTGCTGTATCGCTTATAGTTGCTTCCCAACCCTTTGCTTTGAACTCATGATCATAAAAGTTAACTTGCATCCTCAGTTTTCTCTTTTTGTATAATGGATTCATACTGTGGAACAGATCCCTTGGATGACCCCTTGATTCTGCCTATGGTTAGCTGCCCTGCTCTCCCCTTACCAGCTCCCACTGTTCTTGAGGATGCAAGTCTGAGAGATATCTTTAAAACTACTAGGTAAAGTTAGTCTATGTGAATATAAATGGAAAACATGTGTGTTCTGCTTATGCTACCAGATTCTACTAGGATTAAACTTGAAAATGTTTTCTTCAAACCCACCCTGAATGTTGAAAGATTACTGTATGTGTAAATCATCTCCAATGACACAGGGGAACATTGTGATAAAATGAAAGTTGCTCAAACTACATAATAGCATTTCAAAAGATATAAAACATGTTTGGGGCTAATACAAAGGAACAGCTTTCTAGCAATGTTCTCCCCATTGAGATCAGGTGAGCTACTAGTGTGGAGAGTTTCTGCTGACAACTAAAGACATACTTGTTTTCCCAGACATGTAGATAGGAGGTTGTGGAGTATTTTCTAAGACTTTTTAGAAGTCAGTGCCTTCATTTTGAACACAGTAACTTGTTCTGGTGAGGTTCCGAAGAATATGATTGTAACAGTAGTATCCTAATTTCCTTGAAGAGTTTGGACTTTGATTTAGGTATGAGGGAGTATACCACCATCCTTGGCTATAATATTCCCTGTGGCAGCTAGTCCAGCAGGCCCTTTTGCCTGTTTTCAAAGTCAGCGGAGTTTGCTAGTTCTTCAGTTCTGATTTTGCAAGCTCTCAAATGGTGCTCTCTGCTTTGCACTAGAACTGTCTAGCAAATTGCTCATGCTAATGAAAGGAACCTGCTTTTAATTCTTCTAGGGCAACTGAGATTCATATCGTAATGTTTACTTTGTTCTGTGTGACTTTGAGATAACCACAGTGTATGTATTCTCTACTTAACAGGCACAGTTGTAATTAATTCCTCATTTTAAAAAGTGGTACCTCTGGGTGGGACCCTTAAAGTAGGTGATGAACAAATTATTGCCCGTCTATAAATTACATTGTTGTATGGTCTGGTATGCAACATTGGGATAGTTTCACTCAAAAACACATGATTGTATATCTTCTAGACATTCACACTAAGTAGCCACTTATGCGGATTTCATACATGGAACTGTGCAGATCTTCACTATCAAAATCATTGAGAGGAGAACATTGCCTTAGGCTCACTTAACATAATTGGGTCAAGCAGACCGCAACTGTTTGTTACCTTTTGTGTGAAAGTACTCCCAAATTCCAATCAATATCCATGTGAAGGGGCAGGCTTGCCAATGGGCAGGAGTAAAGACAGATGAGGCAGTAGGGCTCATATTTCCAATGTTCTTACCAATACAATAGGCTATAAAATTATAGTTGGTAGTGCGTACCTTGTGCAGGAGGGACCCAATTGTCTGCTGAAGAGCTCCAGTGATGGAGAGTTGTGGTCCATAACTGATCAGAGAGACTGAGTTTGGTTTAATATGAAACATGCTCATTTGTGGCCTGAGATGGGTGAATTGCTCAGATTACCCAAGAAGCTTCATGCCTGAGTTGGGGTTTGATCCCATCTCTCTCCTCTACCCATGACTCTGGCTTTCAGATTTTATAAAAAGCTGGCAATCTGGATAGCTGTGCATCAGCAGGAGTGAATTTCTAGATTTGCTAATCTTTTTGTTTTCAAACTTATTCTCACAGCCATTATGACTGTATGCCCCATGTCCATATTGTATATTGCTTTTGTAGCTTGAGAGATACAAGATTAAACCATTTCAACCTAATCTTTGAGCCTTCCTGTTTTATTTGTCATTTGCCTCAGGGTATCATTTTATTTTCAGGCATCACCAATGCTTTCCAAGTGGGGGTTTGAGCTTGATTCGCCATCTGCTGACCCTTGATGCATCTGAAGACCAGTTCTATCTGCAGCTTCTTAAAATGAGATGAAAAATTTAGTTCTAGTTATCTGTTAGTAGATCACTACTTTATGCACACTGTGAACAACTTCACATTACCTTCAGCATTGTTCTTTCACACAATGGAGTCTCCATTCATGCAAGTGACTGAATATGACTCAGCAGCTTTCTAACGCTGCAATTTCCTTAATGTCTGACAGAGAATGGGAGATTGCAGTGCTGCAGCATATTTTGCAAGCGGCTCTAGCTCGTGTTTGCTTATGTCACTAGACTGCTATCCACACATCCCAAAATTTAAGCTCTGTACTAACTAGAAAACTATACATTTTGATTCTGTTAAAGGCTGTGTTCAATGGGTCTTTCATGTGCATTTAAATTACCTGCCTTTGGCTGTTCTCCCATAAACAATTGAACTACTTACTCTAAAGCAAACTGAAGATAATAGTATATCTGTACAGAGATTTAGTATAGTACCAGATTCTTTATCACTTTGCTCAGAGCTACTTCTAGGCAGATTGGTACAAGCACTACACCCTTATTTTAGTACATGCTTTCATTAAAACCTGTACTGTTGGTTGGATCTAGTGATACTTGGCTAATATCAATAAGCACCTAAGGATGTGTAAGTATGATCGCATGGTTGAGAATTCTATTTCTTGCTCTGTCTCTAACATGTACTAACATAGCTTTAATTCCTTGTCTACTTCTAGAACTGAACTTTCCCTTTTCATAGCTTGAGCAGAGGTGGAGACTTGCTGATTTCTAAGGAAAGTACTTTCCCTTTGCTATCCTATCATCACTTGAGCAATTGTGCGTAATACTACCTCCTTTCCAAGATTGCATGACCTCCCTTTTGCGATTTCCACAGCTCCAAGAATCATTACCATCAAGAGGCTGGGGGACTTCTACAAAATCCTAATTTCTTCCTATGTGGCACAGGTGCGCTTTATAGTATATACAAAACAGCCAAGTAGGCATGCTTTGTGGGACATGACTAGGGGGTGTGTGCGCGCGTGTGTGTAGGGCGGGGGGAGGGGAAGATGAAATTCTCTTCCTTGTGTGGTTGGACAAGCAAGCACTGAATGTTCTCCCTACCCCGTGAAGGGAGAAAGAATATAGGGGTGTTTTTTTTAAGGGTGGGGAGAGCTATCGGAATGCGTTGGTTCCTCCTGACCGGCGGTAGGAATATACTGGATTGCCGAATAGCTTGGTCTTTTAAAAACAAACAAACAAGGAAATCCTCGCTCTTGTAACGAAAAGGGGGCGATGGTAGGTAACGTGCAGCGGAAATCCTCGGTGCGCTACTTGGGAGCAGGTCCCGTTGACTTACTTCGGCGTAAACATGCAAAGGCTCGGGCTGCCCCGGATGAAGGTCAGTGACGAGAAGAAAGCAAGCTAAAACGGGTGGAGGTGGTGATGAGAGCCTCTCTCAGCGCGCAGGTGGCAAGCAGCACCAGTTGCCGAGCTCGGGCAAAAGAAGAACTGCCGCTGGCAGGGTGGAAGGGAAGGGGAAGAGGCGGAGCCTGGAAGGCAGCAGCGGCGGCGGCGGCGGTGTCAATAATACAATAGGGCTCTTGTGCCGCCGCCTGGCCTGCCAAGAGTGGGAGGCTGCAAGGGCAAGGGCCTGCTCGTCGTACAAGCCCGGAGGAGGCGGGGGGTGCCCCCAAGCAGGCGGCATGACGAAGGGGGTAGCCGGGCCGTAGTCGAGGCAAGCGCAGGCCCAGGAGGTCGGAGTGAAAGCGGGGAAAGGCGCTGCGGCTGAGGAGGAGCCGGAGATGAGCGACGTGAAATAGCAGCAGCAGCAGCAGCAGCTCGAGCCGCGGGCCTCGGTGCATGCACGCGCCGTTGTTGCAGCTGGTGCCGCCCGCTCCAGAGCCACAAGGTGAGCAGCGGGCAAAGGAGCGCCGGCCGCGGCGTTGCCTTGCGGCGCGGCTGTGTGAGGGGAGGGGAAGAGGCCGAGCCCCGTTATTTTAGTTTTTCCAAAATGGGCCCCATTTTCCCAGGCACGGTTGGAGAAAGGGGCGGCTCCGAGGGGCTCGCCGTCTCTCCCGGCCTAGGTTTGCTTTGGGGAAGGAAGACGGGCCGAGCCGGCCCTAGGCCGTGTTTTGGGTGGCGCTTTACCAGCATTACCAGTCCCGCCGCCGCGTTGCGCGCCCTCTCCCGTGCGCAGGCGGCGTTTGGCGCCAATGCCTTGGGGCTGGAGTCGCGCTGGCGGGGCGGGAAGGGGCAGCGCAGCCATGAGGTGAGCGGGGAAGAGGAGGAGGAGGAGCAGCAGCTGGCCCCGCCTCAGGTAGAAAGGTGGGACACGTGGTTGTGTGTGTTCGCCGTGCCCCTAGCCATGTGGTTGGTTGCTAATAGGCCGCCCCCTAACATCTTTCCCCTCGCGCTCTCCCCACGTCGTGGGCTGCGCTAGGTGGTTCCGCGCGTTCGCATGTAAATGAGTAAGAGGAGTTTGTGTTCAGGTAGAACTCAAGCCTGGAATGTGCGCGTGTTGAAGTAATCGCCTTGGTTTTTAAGAATATCCTTTGTCCTTAAAACTTTCTCTTCTGTTTTTTCTTTTCTTGCCTTAAGGCAGCCATCCCCAACTTGGTGCCCGCCAGATGTGTTGGGCTGCGCAACTCATAATTCTCAGCCAGCATGATCATCCGGAGGGTGCCAGGTTGGGGAAGCTGCCATAAGCTCTAACAAGGACTTTTGTCAGGCTGGCACCTTCTCTGCCATATTACGTTGACCATGTAGCAAACAGCTCACAATCAAGCTGTTAATATAATTTGGGGTGCCACTGCTCTAAGTGTATATACAAGCTTGTGTGTGTATGTAGTATGTTTTGGAAGAAAATACATGTTTCACGGACTCCATATGTAGGTGTCTTGTGGATCAGTGTTAGTGTGGTGCCAAAATGACGGTGCTTAAGATTACGATTCTATGCATGCTTACCAAGAAGTAAGCACCATTGAAGATAGAGGGACTTGCTTCAAGTATGTTTGCATAAAATTGCTAGGTCAGGGATGAGGAATGTTTTTTGCTGTCCAGACACCAGTACAGTGAAATAAAAGCCTGACCAGTTTTGATGGCATTTCTTGGCTTATGACCAAGTAGCATCTAACTGCTATGCCTTCTGTGTGCAAGTTAAATAAAACACTGTTAGAGATTAAGACATGTGAGTTCAAGATCTATATTGGCTACCACATCTTCTCTCTACCTTCCCCAACCACACACACAACCCAGTGCCACAGAAGAGCTAAGGTGGAAGCCAAGTAATAGTGCTTTGGGAAGCGAGCAGCTATGAAACCCACAATGAAAGCAGTGGGGGGGTATTTAGAATATAAAGATATCTTAGACTGTAAAGCCAGTCAACCCCCGCCACACACACCTTATGCCCTGGCCAGGATTAGGCAGTAGATCCCGCACTTTGCTCCTCCCTGACCCCACTTAAAATTGCACTGAGAGCTGGCAATGCAGATGTCCAAGATCACTTCAGTCCTGTGAATCTGAAATTGACATATAATACTAATATTGATTCACGTTTGTCCAGGAATATCAGTGCAGGGTCTGGTATCAGAGTTCTCTGGGATATTGTGCTTTGTGATCAAGATGGTTATTGGAGAGGCCAGGCTGTGATTTGACAAAATAAAATGGGAGCCTATGGAACACTACACTTTCAGTGAGTTTGTACACTGGATGCTGCCAGTTATATACTTTTGTTTTCTAAAATGTATTTGTTGATCATATGTATAATTCATGGTGATCAAAAGTCACTTTACCATGCCATAATTTGAATTGCCCTAATATGATCCTTAATGTGAACAACATTGCATAAAATTTATTATTGGTGACTGTTGATTGATACAGCTGTCTATGCTATAGGAGCATGCTATAGGAGTATACTACTACTCATGTCTTACTACTCTGATTGTATCCTCGGTTTTAAGGCTTTCATGCTACTTGTGTTTTTTCTTCATTCAGACTTCCATGGTAGTCACAAATTAAATAATGTGTTGTTTGTTCTGTTTATTTTGTGAGACTAACCTAACTAGTGCCAACCTTGGTTCTGAGTAATTGTTTGCTGGAATAAGTACTAGATGTAGATAGACCACTATATCTTCATCCAAACCACATGGATCAGTGACATCAATAGGAAATTGTTTTCAAATTCTGGCAGTTGTGTTGTGTTGTGGTGGGTGTGGGAGCTTTGTTTTTGACAGCCTCAAAAAAAAAAAAAAGTACATAGCAAGCCAACTCCAAAGAACTACTATGCATAGGCATGGTTTTACTACAGTGCTAGTATTGTCTGCAGGCTGATAAGATGATTCCACAATCGCTGTTTCATTGGAAGCTATCAAACTTGCAAATGGCTTGGCCTTATTTAATGTCCAGAGAATGATTTAAAAAGAAGAAGAGATTATAGCAGAGCAGCTTAAAATCTCACTTTTGCTACTGCCTTCCATATATGGCTTGTGAATACATCAGATTGACATCAGTGGCTGTTTCTTGTGAACAAACGTGTAGAGGAATGCAGCTTTTACATACTAAAAATTGAGGTGCATGTAGAGAGATGAAACCATCCTAATGTGGGAAGTCTAAATGTTGTGGTATTAAAATTAACTACATTTTAAAATGATAATGAAATCTTCTGTTTAGCTAATTGAAGGATTGGAGCATTTTATGGCTAGAAATTTCCTAAAATCATAAGGCAATATTGAAAGGCTTGCACCTGCTTTTAAAACTAACCGTCTAGCACTATGAAGAGTGGATGAATGCTTTTTTGTTCTTGTGTTAAGTACTACTCACTTATGGTTTTAGAATTGGCTATGGTGTAAGGTGTGGTTATATAGGAAGCAAGTCCTGTGAAAAATAAGTACTTTGGACTAGCTGAAAATCTTTATATTTTATGCATTTTTGTAAAAGCTCTATTTATAATATGCTGTACTAGGAAAAAAAAACTATCCAGGCTAACCATGGAGAAAATACCCCAAACTATTTGACGGGGCACTATACAGTTTTGCAGGAATTTGTGAATAGAATTCTTGCCTTCAGCAAAGGCAGCTCCAATAGCTTTACAGGTGGTGGCAAGAACTTTTCTTTCTTAGAAAAAGGGGGAACCTCTTGGGTTTTCTCCACATACACTTTCCTTCTTCCTCTTACCATCCATAAAACTCACTTATTAAGAGTAGAATAGGTAGAACATTAATTTTCAAAAATCAAGAGGGCCTTGGCTATAGGTAGGTGTTCACTGCAAAAAATAAAATAGGTTTTATTGTACGTCCCAGCTGATGGCTGCATCATTTAGTTATTTGCTTTGAAAGAAAAAGGAGATAGGGGCAGACCCAGAGAAGTTGATTGAAGTTATGGGTGGTAGTGTTGTGTTCAAGCTCTTTGGAAACATTTTAGAAAACAAAATACATCCTTGCCTTGGAGATAGAACTTTGTCTAACTCCAATTTGATTCGGCTTTGACAAAGCTCCTCTAAGGCATAGAACAGATGACAACACAGCAGATTAGCATTCAGTACATTTGAGAAATTCCTCCCAAGTAGGTAAGCCGTCCTTTAACGTAATCTAGAGGTGGGCAATTGTGAAGAACAACTCTGCTTTTGTTTAAACTTGTATTGAAAACAGACTGCCTTAGTTAAAATTTCCAGTGTTAAAACCCTCCATGATGTTTTTAAAACATTGCCCTGCTTTTTATTGAAAACTGAAATTGTTTATTTACAGTATAACATCTGGCAAGAGAGCTGAGAAATAGAATGTACCAGCTAGGTGTTCATTTTTTATGGAAGGGATTCAAATTCCTGTCCTTATCCCAATATGTATGTAGAATTGCTAACCAATCCATTGTGGTTCATTCTTCCCTTATCCTAAATATTTTATCTTTCTTTTAGAAGGAAATTGAACATATTATTTCAGGGATCTACTTTCAGTGTATAAAGATGCTGACACATTATTATTTATTAAATTTATTAATCGTCCATCTGGCCGGTCACCCAGCCACTCCGGGCAATGTACGAAGTATATAACAGAACAGCTTAAAACTAAAATTCTGCAGTAAAATCACCATATTTCTAAGAATACCCTAACCCACCCCAAATGCCTGCCTGAACAACCACGTTTTTAATGCGTGGCGGAAGCTCATTAAAGAGGGGGCATGGCAGAGTTCCCTAAGGAGGGAATTCCACAGAGTGCGGGCCACCACAGAGAAGGCCCTCTCTGTTGTCCCCACCAGTCTAGCTGTCCTGACTGATGGGACAGAGAGAAGGCCATCCAAGGCTGATCTTGTTAAGCGGCCTATCTGGTGTTGCTGGAGGTGCTCCTTAAGACATGCTGGACCAGAACTATATAGGGTTTTAAAGGTCAAAACCAACACCTTGAATACCAACACCCAGAAAACAACTGGTAACCAGTGCAACTCCTTCAGCACTGGAGTGATGTGATCTCGCCAGTGGCTGCCTTTAATCAGGCGAGCCGCCATGTTCTGTACCAGCTGCAGCTTCCAAACCATCTTCAAGGGTAACTCCACGTAGAGCGCGTTACAGTAGTCTAAATGAGAGGAGACCAGAGCATGTACTACCGATGGGAGCAGATGGTTAGGAAGGTAGGGGTGCAGCCGCCGTATTGATACAGCCCTGTCCAGCTCACAGCTGACACCTGAGCCTCCATGGAGAGCTGAGAGTCCAAAATGACCCCCAGGCTGCGGACCTGGTCTTTCAAGGGTAGCCGTACCCCATTCAACACCAGGTCAACATCCCCCAACCTCCTCTTGTCTCCCAGCAAAAGTACCTCGGTCCTGTCAGGGTTCAACTTCAGCTTATTCCTCCCCATACAGCCACTCACCATCTCCAGACATTTGGACAGGGATTCTACGGCCAACCTTGGTGAAGATTTGAACGAGAGGTAGAGCTGCGTGTCATCTGCATATTGATGGCACCGCACCCCAAACCTCCTGATGATAGCCCCCAGCGGCATCATATAGATGTTAAATAGCATTGGGGAGAGAATGGAACCCTGTGGCACCCCACAAGTGAGCGGCCACGGGTCTGAAACCTCCTCTCCCAGTGCTATCTTCTGGTACCTGCCAGAGAGGAAGGACTAGAACCACCGCAATATGGTGTTTCCAATGCCCAACCCCTCCAGGCGGTCCAGGAAGACCATATTGTGATTTGAATGACACTGGGACAGAAGATCTTGTGGGTTAAGAGCACCTGCATGGGTAGTTTTTAGGTTATAATTTGATCCAAGTAAAGGAGGGGAAGAAACACTTGTGGCTATGCAGCTATAACAGCTTAGGACCAGTATACCTAACAGACTGCCTTCCTTTATTTACACACACACACACACACGTGACACTTAAGATCATCAGAGGAGGCCTTGTTGGTCAAAATGAACGGAATGTCGCCATGAAGAACCCCAATACTGGGTTTTCTCTGTAGCGGCACCCGCCCTCTGGAAAACCCTCCCTCGTTTAGTTCAGGAGGCAGGAAATGTGACATCTTTTAAATGCCTCCTAAAACACACCTTTTCACTCAGGATTTCCCTGGGATATCTAATCATGCCACTCCATTTTGCTGCTCCTAGAATTGTTTTTACTGTAGTTGTTTTAATGTTATGCTTTTAATTTTGTGTTTTTAATATTGTATCTAAATGTATTTTAATATTTATTGTGAACCGCTGAGGGGTTTTATTATATTCAGCAGTATATAAATCTCACAAATAAATAAATTAATAAAATATGTACTATCTACACTATGAGAAGGTAGGATATGCGCATGCACTTTGCATCTCCCCTAGAGTTTAATTCAAGATCAGTCTCTAAGGCCATCCAAAAATTGTGGACCCCTGGACCAGGGTTATACTTTAGTTTAATGGTATTGAATTTACATAGTGCAATTTCTTTCTGTAAGAAATCAGTGTTTCCCAGGTTATAACAAAATTTAACGCATATTCTACAGTATAAATAAGAATAATGTCTAGAATAAAAAAAACACGCAATAGAAGTAACAACTGAGTAACAAGGTCACAGGTGAGAGGCACATGTAAAGCTTTTTGGAGAGTTTTGCCTCTCAGAAGCCATGTTTGGACATAATACTAAACCACTCTTCATGGCTGTGTCAGAGGAGGGGATCAGAAGCAAGCGCTTCCATTTTCAACTAAGTAGAGTGTATTTCATCTGAATTGGGATAATCTGTGGATGGTTTTAACTGTGGTTTGTCCAGACAAGCCTAGGCCAAACCATGGTTTCTGATCCTGGCTTGTTTGTCCAGTTTCCAGCTTGGATGAAACAAGAAACTGCAGTTAGGTAAAAATGAAAGCAGATGTTTCCAAACTCTTCGCAGCCACATCAGAGGGGGAGGTGCATGAGTCTGAGGGTCATGCGCATAGAACTAAACTATGGTTTAGTGTACTATCTGAACTCAGCTGGGATATATCGCTATAGAATCCATAAACTGTTTTTTGTACTCTTCAGCATTTGTAATCATTTTTTAAAAGGGAAGTCATGCTTATTTACTAATGCTTTAAATCCAGGTTTTTCCTTTTAAATGGTCAAATTATGTTATACTTGGGAATTTGAAAAGAATATGTAATACAGGCTCCAAACATTTCTTCTGAGTTCATTTTTCCAAGCCCTGTCCTTGGTGGAAATTCTGTATTGTCTTTACATCTAGTGTGCACCGTTATTCAAAATGGTTCAAAAGTGATACAGCTTTTCCCACATGTTCTAGAGTCACGTGTGTCTGAGTTCCATTCCACGGTGGTTTTTGTTTGCTGGCAGAAAAGCAAGCATGGGTAGAGTGAAACTGTTCCCGACCCTGCAGACTGTAGTGAAAACTGACAAGGATTAGCATTTTGCTGCTGTTGGCTATTCCTCACGGTTTTCCCACAGCTAGACACAGGGCAGCTATTCACTGTGGAGGTGGCTCAAATGCAGTATGGGAGTAAAGAACAACAGTGCTACTTGCTGTAGTCCGGAAGGAAGTGAACACAGAAGTGTTCCTTTCTGGCAAGTGACTGAATGGAAGTGGGTAATGAAAAGAGATAATTCTTCTACAGGGAAATTTAAATATTGTCCAGTATTTAAGCAACAAAGTGGAAACTATTTGTGGTGATCTAAAGAATATGTAGAGATGAGCTGCTAATTTGAATTTTTCCAGGAGCAAATCCACCAATAGTGTATGATAAAAATACAGAATAAAAGGGGATAGCATTGAGAGTATCCTGCAAGTTTGAATTCTTGTACTTCACAATGCAGTTCTGGAACATAGCAGGGGAGGTGAAGCACAAAGTTGCAACCTGGCCTCTTGATGTAAAGCAAAAAATAAATAAATCTGTTTCTGTGTTTCCCTTCTATTGCATACTTCGTTAAAAGATAATAATTAAAAGGTACCTCTGCACATTCAATTCTGTTTAATAAATATAGTTATACTGCAAGTTTCATTTCTGTCAGCTTCATTGTAGGCATTCTGAATTTTGCTCATAAGAGGGGAAAGTCAAAATTTAAATTGTTGGTTTTATTAGCTTAGGAAAAGTTACAACATGATTTTTGTGTGCGTAGTGTACTTTTTTCACTTGCTCTCAGGCAAACTTGTATAGGCTTGGGGCAAGGCTGGCCCCAAGTGTATCTGTTACACTTGTAACTGTTTAGCTGCAACTGTTCTTGGATTTTAATATTTATATTAGGCAGGATATTTTAGTTTTATCTGTTTTTTATTTGTGTTTTGAAATTCTGTGTAACTGAAGTTTTATTCATTATTGGAAGCTGCCTTGAGAGGGTTTTTATCTTTAAAGGCAGTCTATTATTTAACAAAGAGGGATAATTGAGCCTTGATAGTCTTTTATTTTGTTGTTGTTGTCTCCTGTGCCCCAGGAAAACCTTCAGGAAAGAAGGAAACCTTCAGGAAAGTGCAGTAGAAGCAGTGGGGAAAAGTTAAGTAGCTACATGCCACTTCTCTGCTCCAAATCACTCCTTCCGGAAGTGGCTTTTCCCTGAAGGGGGCTAAAATGGTCATGGGGTTCAGTTATACACATTTGCAAGTAATGTGTACTTCATGCCCTTAGTTATGGAAGATTCCAGAGAAGACTCATGACTACCAAAGAGGAATCTGACCATTTGTATATATTTTGGTCAAACCAATTTTATTGGACTGGTTGTAATTGCTATTGTGTTAATAGTACATCTATGATTACACCTTTCATTTCTGATGTTGAGTTTAGAATGATACAGCTAGGGCACAGCCCAATGCCAATGCTCATAGGCATCCAAACTTGGATGCTTACAGGCATCCAATGCAGAGCGGGAGGAGTAGCGGAGGCGATCTTCACCTCCCTGCTCTTCCCGCTCTGTATTTTGGCTAGATGAGCCTTTTCACCCATCTAGCTGGGGCACGTCGGAGTGGGATGGAAGGAGCCTGGGAAGGCCATGAGATACAGCGAATCCCAGCTTCCCCAGTCTCCTCCCCACCCACCAGCACTGGTTGCCGGCACAGTTCTCTCTGTGCTGGCTGGGAGGGGGCAGGGATCACAGATTCCAGGCTCTGAGGTCTGAGTGCTGTGTCTGACCTCAGATCCAAGAATCTGAAAAATCCTCCCCCCCCCCCCCCGCTGTCTAGGAGCCATAGGATTACTCTCTTATTGAGTTTTTATTTGTGTAGTACACGTAACTTGATTTAGTTTGATCTTTTGAGTTAAATGTTTCCCCTTTTTGTGTGTGTGCTGGTGTGTGTGCAGGAGTCATTGCTCTGGGTGTGTCTATTCTTATTCAGAATGCATACCCAAAACAGTGTGATTCATGCAGGCATACAAGGGATGAGCTCTTCAGTAGGTAGGTAGTTCTTAATCATTCTAAAAGTAACTCTCTTTAGGTGGAAGAGTGAAGTGTGACTCCAGTTTTAGTTTTCATAAAAAGTGTGCTTGGCTTTGTGCAGTTGGGGGCATCACTGAGTAGAATCCAACTAAAGTCCTATTTGGAGTACACCCATTAAAATGAATGGGACTTAGGTTATTCATGACTAATTTAAGTCCCACTCATTTCAAAGTCCTCTAAGTAGGCCTTTAGTTAGATTCTACCCACTGTTCTAAATCTACAAACCTTGGGTGAAATAGGAGGGTATCTGATTAAAGCGTAGAAGGATTTTTAGATGGGAAGGGAATTTGCCTCAGGCCCCTGTGCTCCCCTTTTCCCTCCCATTCTCTGATTCCCTCCCTCCTTTCTTGATCTGCCAGTTTGGATGTAATAGTGAACCATGGTTTGCTGCAAACTAAGGAAGGGATTGTAGTGTGCAAGGAGCGGAGGAAGCATGTAAGCATGAAGGTTGTTCCAGACTTGTTCATGTAGTGCCAAATTACGGTTTGGTATTGCATCTGAACCAAGCTGTGACTTCCCTAAGATAACCCAGTCATAGGATTTAGAGTGGACTTAAGCTGGTATGGCTTGAATAACTTTTTTTTTCAAAGTAGGGCTGTGCACCACTTTGGTCTGAATCCTAAAGTGGATTGGGGTGACTGAATCAGTCCAGTTCCTGAGCAGGCCAAAGCACGTCAGGATCTATCCAAAGTGCTTTGGGCCGCTTCAGCCCAATCTCGACAGCCGCCTGTAATATTGCATAGACGGCCCCTTTGCAGCCGCAAAACTCTATGCAAAATTTAATCACTGGAAGAAGAATTCTCATTTTAAAAGAAAATGGCTACTCCCTCCAAGACAGTGACGGCTGCCGGCACTTCCCATGGGTCCAGGTAAGGAGGAGCATGGGGTTCGTGCGGGGGGGGGGGGGGAGTGGGCACTACACTGTTCAGATCTGGAAGCTGAAGTGGGTCGACCTGGCTCCGAATCGGGCCAAGGCGGGTCAGGTCTGATTTGGAAGCTCTGAATTGGACTCTGAAGAGGGTCGGGGGGTCTCTGCACAGCTCTGTTTCAAAGTAACTTCAACAGGGGTGTTCTGAAAGGAAGGTTTTGAGCAAAAAGTTATGGTAGTTTTTAAAATGCTGAGTAAGGGAGCATTTTAACAAATCTTCAACAAAAAGGAGGAGTGAAAAAAATTAAATAGGAAAGTCTGGGACTTTTTGATATGGTAACCCCTGGAAATGTTCTCTTTTCTTTTTCGTCAGCTGCAACACATCATTGTGGAAGTGAAACTAGCTATTCAGGTTATGTTGTAGCTTTTTGACAAATGATAAGAAAATCAAATGCCTATCTTTATTCTTTAGATTTATTAAATATTTTTCCATGAAACAGTTAAACATATTTGGTTTTGAATGCTGGTTCTGGTAGACATTAACTGGCTATTGTGGGATTAAGGCTTAGGGCCATTTCAAATACAACATGTTGCATCTATATCTAGAGGAATACTTTCTGTTACAGTGTATCATCGATGTGTGTTGAAGCATTTTGTCAGATAATTTTGTAAGCAAAATTGATTATTGTTAGACATGGATCTCACATAGTGGGTAAAGCTTTAAAATAATAAAATAACATCTTGGGTACTGCATAGTCAAGAATGGAAGAAGCACAATGTTACTTGGGGTTGAAGGTTATTTCCCAAAGTTCAGCGAACTTCAAAAGGAACCTGATGCTTCACTGTCTCTAGTTCACGGCTGTCACCTATTAGTTGCCTGACTTATATTTGTCTCTAGTAAAAACATGATATCTGTACTGTAAGAGCACAACATTATGGTTTAATGGCAGAGCTTAAGAGGAACATGGCATCTGCAACTTCGTTGGTGTGTACCCAAATATAGAAAATACATATTTTCCAAATTGGGGAGAGATCTAAAATTCAACTGGTGGTTTCGGATGTTTGTGGATTTTAACTGAGGAAAAATTGTCCCATGAACCTGTTCAACAACTAATGTTTTAAAGCTTTCTATCAGACTGCTCACACAATCTGCAAGCAGTATTAAAACTAACATAATTAACTTGGCTATTTCGGTAGTATGTGAGTCCTTAAAAAGCTATAGCAAAATAGTTCATTTTAAACTTGCCATGAAGTCTAATATTCTTTCAGTCTGCAAATAGTAGAGCTACATAAATGACTTCTGTGTAAGGAAATTTATCTTGTGTTTAAAGGGCACGCATAGTTAATATCTTCTGCAAGGAACTGAAATTAATGAAAAACAGTTTTAACTAGATTTCCAATTTAGTATTGTTGCACTAATTTTTGAATACACATTTCACACAGTTGCTGTCAGGGTGGAAACTGAGCCGATAGAACCCCAGAGCAGTTCTGATTCTGAGGAGGATCAGCAATCTATGGGAGAGAAGCCAGCTTATCCCTCACAGGCACAGCAGCTGGCAGAGATTCCTCCTGCCAGCATTCCTGAGATAGATAGTGACCCTGGCAGTGAGAAAATGCAGGAGGGGGGCTTGCTAGACGCTCGACGCACATGCAGGGAGCGACGAGCGATGGAGGGCGCAGAAAGGAGGTGCGCCCGTTTGACGCGCAAGCAACGGCTGCGTCCCATGGACTCAAGGGAAAGAGGGAGGATCTCTCCCTAGCCCATAAGTTCAGGATCTTCAAGTGAGTCTCATTCAAACGGGGACCAACTGCCTACACGGAGCATAGGCTACTCTGCTGTTCATTGCTTAGTCGCTGGTGATTAGCATCTGAAAGAGTCATTAAGTTGTAAAAGGATTAAAGCCTTGAAAAGATTCCTTTCATCTGTGTCTTGCATTGGCTATTGGAGTGTACTGAAAGAGGCCGCTAGGGCGCTCCTGACAGTTGCTAATTTACTTTGAATGTACTTTAGTCCTAGAAACCTAATTTTGATTTCGTACACTGTATGTCATTGCTTCCCCCACTGAAGCCTGTAGTTTAGAAGTACATTTTCACAATCAATTTAGCGGTTGAAGGAAGAAGCAAAAGGAAGGCTAGAAAAATGGCTGGAGCCTTGAATGGCTCTATATTAATAAGTACTACCAAAAACAAAATCCCTAGGTAGTGTAATAATTGCAGCAATCTCAGTTAAGGTGTAGTAGCAGTAATCTTTGAGAAACTTTAAAACACTACTGATATTCCTGCAAACTGGAGAAAATAAAATAAATGTCCATCTTCCATAAAAAGAGGTACTTGACATCAGGAATCTTTTGTAATTTGCATTCCAGAGAGGTCAAAATTGATAGTTAAATGGACAAGTTTAAACCATTTATAACAAATGAAGTGGGTAATACATACATCCCTAGATCTTTATAAATCATGCTAAACCAGTCTGTCGTCTTAATTTTATAAATTATTCAATGATCAAAATGCCTGCTGGTTTAAGACCAGCTAAAACTCTCTCATGTTGGTTCAAGCTCTGCAAATCCAGGAAATTTGAAGTTTATTCATTTATTTATTTCATTTCTATACCGCCCAATAGCCGAAGCTCTCTGGATGGTTCACAAAAATGGCTCTCTGGGCGGTTCACAAAAAATCAGTTTAGGCTGATACCTTAACAGGCATGCCCCATGATGTTGTGCAATGTCACAAAATATACTTGCTTACAGCTTGCCCTCCATGCACCCACATTTTTCCTTGGTCTTTCAGGCCCAAATCCAGATGGGGAAGATGGAGTGCCTGGGACCAGCAAAGATGCCCCTTGTTCTGGTCCTGTATTGCCTTGTGAAGCACCTGAGCCTTACAGTTTTGCTAGAAGAATCTTCCTGTGAGTTGACCCATGGTTGTTTTTGCTTGTAAGCAAACACAATTTGTGACATTGAAACAACATAAAAACTGATCACGGGGCACATTTGTTAAGGCATCAGCCTAAGATTCCAGTTTTGTGGCTTTGTGGAGCTTGAGCCAACATGGCATAGCATTAACTCTGGTCTTAAACTGGCAGTTTTTTATCATTGAATTTCCTGGTTTTAAAAATAAAATTTATAATTACAGTGTTCTGAAAAACAAAAACTAAAAAACAAAGCACAAAGAAGTCATGGAGGGAGCAATCATATTGCCCCTAGACACCGTGTGAGGGGCCAAAGGATACTTCAGATGCCAGATCTAAGGTTGGAGGGGGAATCCCCAATCAGTCTCTCCTCCCCCACACAGCTGTAATAGAAAGAACCATGCTGGCTGCCTCTCCAAGGTCAGGAACACAGCTTCAGAGAGGGGGAAAGGGGGTGTTTCAGTGTGGAGGGGAGAAGACTGGAGAGGCCAGGATATGAGCTATCCTGGGGCCTTTCCAGCCTCCTTCCATCCCACTCCAAAATGCTTTTGTTAGACGGACAAAAAAGCCTGTCTAACAAAAATGCAGGGCATGAGACGGGGAGGTGAAAATTGCTTCTGCCACTCCTCCTGCCTTGCATAGAATGAGCATAAGCCTCCAAGTTTGGGGGCTTAAGATCATCGTAATAGGATTGCACCCTAACTGAGTAGATGTGTACAAATGAATAGATGTCCCTGTATGTTCAAAATAGCTTACTTCTGGGTAAGCCTGCATAGGATCCCAGCATAGCTGTTTCCTTTTCCTCCCTCTCTTCATCAGTGAGAATGATTCCTCCAGCCTTCAAAATTACTTCAATCTTATCTCACTTGTCATTTCCCTTCTGTCCTTCTCCCACTGTCAG
Organism: Heloderma suspectum; assembly: GCF_057233095.1. Classification (NCBI taxonomy): domain Eukaryota; kingdom Metazoa; phylum Chordata; class Lepidosauria; order Squamata; family Helodermatidae; genus Heloderma; species Heloderma suspectum. Next base: position 120,837,844 of record NC_139460.1, on the reverse strand, counting down.
AATGCAGACAGTATAATTCAAAACACTGGAGTATTGGCAGCATTCTAGCTTCAAAGTGAAACTGAACATGCCCAGTGTAACTTTGCCTGCAGTTCTGCCATAGGCTTTCATGTGACTGAAAAACCTTGATCATTTTTAAATTGCTGTTCAGAATTTCATCAAACCTATGAAAGGCCCACCTCTTCAACAAGCCTGAATAAGGTACATCAGTAGTTTTCCCCAGAATTTGAAAGAAAAATACGATAGGCTGAGCTGCAGCTTGAGTAAAAAGTACAGATGTGTCTATTTTCAGCACATTTAACTTGCTGTATCTGTGGCAATTTGTATTGGATCAATCGTGGAAAATTTCAAACTGTAGAATGCATCAGGTAGATTATGGATGCCAGGTTTCAAGTTACTAGCTCTACAGGTGTCATTTTTATAAGCAGTAGAAGTCTGAGGCATATAATGGCGGAACCTTTTTGTTTTTTGGGACTCAACTAAAGGGGCATACCTGTGCCCCTTTAGTCTCAGGAAGATGAATGCCATGGATATCTTCTCAATCTCTTCTTGATCATCCCAGAGTGCAGGACACGGAATAATGGGCTCAAGTTACAGGAAGCCAGATTCTGGCTGAACATCAGGAAAAACTTCCTGACTGTTACAGCAATACGACAATGGAACCAATTACCCAGGGAGGTGGTGGGCTCTCCCACACTGGAGGCATTCAGGACAAGGCTGGACAGCCATCTGTCAGGGATGCTCTGACTTGGATTCCTGCACTGAGCAGGGGGTTGGACGCGATGGCCTTGTAGGCCCCTTCCAACCCTACTATTCTATGATCTATGATATAATCTCAGTTAATTTCATGTCAGTATTTGTATTTTGCATTTCCTTCCATTTTTGGATGAAGTAGAGCAATCAGTGGCCATGTTAGGTGGGAATGTTGGGATTTGCAATCCAACAGTTCTGAAGGGCACCAGGTTGGTGAAGGCTGAAATAGAGGATCTGCTACATGCAAGTAATTTTGAGTATAGAATTGGGTAATCCTAGTTACTTTTCGATTAATTTGAGCAGACTGTGGATACAATCTTGTGTGTTGGTCTAGACGCGTACAACACCTTCCAACCTCAGAGTTTTTTCTGGGGTGTGCAGTTGATGTGGGGTCATAGTGAGGTCTAGCATGAACTGACTGTGCACCCTAGAACATCATCCAGAATCCTCTGCAGCATACAAGGTTTTCATGGCAGGAAACCAGGAGTTACTTAGGAGACAAATTTCCATGGGAGAGGTTCTCAGGTGGAAAACCACTGCCTCAAGGATACAGTGTCATGTCTCTCAGGACCTGATGTCAGTAGGTGAACTACATATACTCAATTAGCTGCCAACACCTGTCCCTAATTATTGAGCATTATTTAAGCTGTCCTGTCTTATAGTGGAAAGTCTGTGTATCTGTGCAATGTCAGTATTACTGACTATATATCGCTGATGCATGTAGCTTGACTGATATGAAATACATTTTGGTTACATTAGAAATGAGGAATACGGCAGTTTAAGAAAATTAATCAAAACCTTTGATTATATCCATCTTTAGAACTATATTTCTACAAAAATACACATAACTGAGATGTGTGTGTTTTTTTTAATTACCAGGCTATTTTTAAGTTTCCTCTCTTATGCCCTTTCCAAGCTTTCACTAATTCAATTCATTTATATTTTCACTATGTGTGCTTCCTTAACCAAGTCTGAATATGGAAAGGAATGGAATCTGATGATAAACAATCAATATGCTAGGAGGATCAACCGAGTCTCCAACTGGTTATGTTTCTATAGTATACTAGAAATTAAGAAAGCAATCCTGTGGCCCCTAGACATTATCTGAGGGGCCATAGGGTAGTGGGGATTCCCCCCTTCAAGGTCAGAGGCAGTGTTCCAACTTCAGAAGCGGGATTCAGAGATCCAACCCCACCCCCTCAAAGGCAGTGCAGAAAGAGCTGCACCACCTGGCCTCCAATGTCGGAAAATTGACCTCAGAGGCAGGAGGACAGGGAGATGAAGATCGCCTGTGCCGTTCCTCCTTTCCGATCATTGGATGATTGGAAGCCTCCAAGTTCGGGGACTTCCAATGATCAGGGGCGCAACTGATTGCACCCTAAATGAAGAAGAACTTCCTTTGCAAAGATATAAAACAATGCTCCTTGATGCAGAAATAAGATGCCTTCTTTCCATAGCTTAATGTTAATTAAGGCCGTGATCTTCCAAAAGTAGCATCAGACTCTGGAGATAGATATATTTTTCATTTCACAAGTAAAGATACAATTTTCCTTTACTTCTCCAAAGGAAAGTGTATTCCAGTACACTTTTTGGAATAACTATTTTAATATAAAGCACTGCACGATGGTTACGTTCTGAATTAATTCAAGAACAAGTGTTGAATCGGAGAGGAGTTGAGCCTTTAACTATGAACTATGTAATAACTCATTGGGGAGTACGATGCCAATTATCAAACACTGGAAGAATGGAGATATATTCCCTAAAGGGACTGCAAAGACATTATGAACTTTTAAGTCATGTAGTTCATAACAATCCCACAAAGTTTAGGGGATTAAAAATCCCCAGCCTCAGAGGCATGTGGAACAATAAAGAATAACTGCTAACTTTGCATGTTTTATAGAGCCATCTGTCAAACAAAAGAAATGTAGCTACTTTAAAAAAAAAAAACCCTGCAAAGTTCATTTTGTTTAATTAAGTGTTCTTAAAACTTGAGAATGTGAGGGGATTTTTGCTTTTGAAAAATCCCCTGTGTTAGAGGGGATACCCTTTCTTTCCTGCACCTTCTCTGTGACTACTTCAGCTGATACAAAACACAAATCTGTGTACAAAATAGCACGTGTAAAAAGCTATTAAGCTACAGAAAGCACTAGAACAGTTTTGTAACATACCATTAGCCTGTTCACTAGCTAGGAGAAATTATAACACCGAAGTTTTTGTTTAAATTGACATATGCTCAGAGTTTGTATGTTAATATTTATCTCCTTGTCTTGGACAGCATACCTCTCCTGCCACTTACTAACTTGTGAGCATCTCTGTTTGTTTAAATGGTGCCTTTTGCCAGTAAAGATGCATCATTTCAGACTTTATTGGCACATCATGGTCTTTCATAGCATGGTGCTTTCTCTGGGTGACCAAGCAATTGCTGATGTCTCACTTTTGCTGTAATTTGGAAAAGGGTATTTGTGGATCTTTCCTATAATGAGATCCATGAGCTTAAGAAGCCTGTTGGGGCTTCTCGTGAGACTAAGACATGTTGCATTGAAAAGGGAACAGCAGCATAAATTGGTTGTGCTTCTACTCTCACTCCTGTGTAATTTAAGAATAGGCCCTCAGGTTGCAGCTTCAAATACCAGCTGCTCTTTTGGAATGTAGAGTGTGCTGGAAAAATACTCCGGAGGAAAAACTGCAGCCACAATGTGTACAGCATGGCAGGGTTTGTGTTTGTGACAAGGATACCATAGGACAAGACCATCCTTGCCTGGGTGGTGCCTGTGCAGACAGTGGCCAAGGGGTGGCTGGTTAGCTCTCTTAGTGGGCAGTAAAGATGCCACATCAAGTGGCTCACCGTGACCAGAGGACAATGTATCAACAGCAGTCTATTCTGAGGGGTAAAATCTCGCAGGATGAAATATGGTGCCAAAATATTGCGAGATTGGAGGGAAGGGTGGGGGACAAGTCAGAACAGCGAGTGAAATAGGAGCATTGATGAGATTAGGCTGGGGACTAGTTTTAAACTGAGACAGATAAGGAATTAAGAAGGCTTGCTTTAGTCCTATGCTATAAGGTGAGAAGCCTGCAAGGGTCTAGGGGCTAAGAGTCATGGTTTCCTTAGTCTGAGGCCTTCTAGGGGTTCCTTGAGAACGCTTTGGCTATGCTCCTATGAAGAAGGAAAGCTGTAAGAGGCCTGCCATGGCTTATACGGTTGACATAGCTCACATTCAGGCGCAGCTCCAGCCATGTTGCAGTACACTATACGTGCATCTGAGTAGAGCTAACTACCAAACTTTTTTGGTTGTGGCACTGCAGTTATGGAATTCCCCTCCCCTGCCCCAAAGTACACATACAGTGCCTACTCTGTTTTCTTTTAGGCAGCAAAAGCTTTGGAAAAAAACATTTCTGTTCTCCCAGCTGCTTTAACTACTTCATATATCCTTTAAGAATTGTTGAAGTGTAGCTTATTCTGTTGTGTTTAAGTGTTTAGCAGTTTCTTTATTTGCATCTGTTTTGTCTGTTGTGTGCATTGTTCTTCATTTGTATTATAAAGCACCCTGGGATGTATATTATTGAAGGGTGTTATATAATGTCTTAAATAAAAGTGCCCATTTTCAGTAGAAACCTTGTCCGCATGGCATGCTGTGGGCTGTGTCGTTGTAACAGTTCCCAGTATCATTTGCACCAGATGGTACATTAGCTACTGAAATGTCTGCTGTAACTTATAGTGAAACTTTAAGGACTTGATGTCTAAATCCGCATTGCTCACTTTCACTTTAACCCAATAGTCAGGTGCAGGGTAAATTAGTAAGATAATATCTGCACTGCAGTTGTATTTGGTTTGCTATGGCTCTCCCTTGTGTTGTAGGTTCTAGAAGGTGGCTGGGGATCTCTAATGGAATTCTTATTACCCTCATAAAACTGTAGTTCCCAAGATTCCTTGGTGGAAGTTATGGCAGTTAAACTGGCTTGTGTTTGTGATTCAGATACAGCTTTATGGTCCTAGATAGAAATCTGCAGCTCATTGCATCTCCCATAATGTATGTTCTTGGGCATTTTCAGAATCTGCCCATTTGTGTGGGTATCTTTCTGCAGTTTGCCTATGCACAATCAGACATCAACCATGTAAATTGTGACAAAGCATTTTTCCTGCAGGGATGGGTTTGCCAGAAGAGGAATCTTTCTTCTGTCTGATGCTGCCACATTCCTCCTGATGTCCTTGTTTAGTACCAAGGACCAAATGGTGTGTGTTCATGATTAGTGTTGAGGTCTGTCAAGCATTTGAGTCATCAAACTGATGTGGATTTGAGAGGATCTATTGCAGTGACTTAAACATGCCTGTAGAGGACGATTTCTAGCCATCAATATTGAGAGGGTGAGCAGATGCAACTATTTTATTTTATTTTGAACATCACATCCCTTCTACAAAAGTAGCTGGATTCAGACATAATGCAAAACCATGGTTGGGACTAACCATAGTTAAGAACCCACACCACAATTTGAGATTCCAGATGTACAACAGGCAAACCATGGTTTAGAGCAGCTTGTCTGCTTTCATTTTTTATCTGCTCAGCACTCAGCTTCATGTGGATATTATTGTGCTTGCAGAGGATTAGGGATGTTCTACATGATCTGGAAAATTTTAAGGCATTTTCAGAACCATGTTTGGATGGATGATACACCTTGATTTAAGCTTAACCCATCCTCTTTATAATGGAACTATTGGGAGGGTGTTCATGATGTGTGGGAATTTATTCTCTGTGTTGTAGAGGAATATTGCAAATTTGGAGCTGAATCTGTGTTCTGTGGTCTTTAGTTTGTTCTCTCCTCTTCCCCCCCCCCCCTTAATAGCTAAACATTCAAAATGCAAAGGAACATTGAGGAATGGCTAAAATCAATATTGGATATGGTGCTAATGGTCCAATTAATGCAATACATTAAACCTCATGCAGTAACTGTCTTGGAAATTGTTCCGTAAACATTGGGTCCCATTCATTACATTTTAACAGTAGGGATTACGTTGTGAAATATGCTGCTGATAATATTTCAGTACTCTGAAAGTTCATGTAGCCGTGTAAGAGGTACGATCTGCTTCTTAGGCTTAGTGTGTCATGGAAATTTTAAAGAAATGTTATTTTGTAGGAATCTGTGAATGGTCTGAGGGTGAGCACTTGATGCTGAAGTGGGCGCATGGACCTAATCACTCCCTTGGATTGGAGACCACTAGGTGCCTCATGTAAGAGCAGCAGTATAATAAATATTTAAAAAGAAATGCAATTGGCTTGCTTGGTGGTATTAGTTCTGCCGCTGCTATTTTAGGCCGCTGGTTGCTAGGTCTATATTTAGAATCCCTGCACAGTGATGGTAGCCTACTACTAGCATATGTGCATCTACAAGGAGAGTCTTTCTGTGCCCTGTTGAATATAGGTCAGGGTTCTTCCTTGTCACATGTACCAGGCTTTCCAAGCAGTAGTATAGTTTCACATCTAGATTTTATTTATTGAGTAGCTCTATGTTGCATTGCATGACTCCGGAAATTTTCATTGTGTTTGGATTTTGTGTTGTGTTGTTTTTAATGCCCCAATATCTTCTCTGGAATAATTGGCCTTATCTCTTCTCTGGGACGTTCTTAATGATGCCTATCTTGCCCAGTCTCTGCTACACCCCTGTATTTCTAAGAAAGATAGAAATTATATAAAAACATACTGCCTTGTAAGATTTTATAGGAAATAAAACTTTTGGCAGGTTTCAAAACTGCAAACCCTGTGATGCTGTCCTAGAGCAGGGAAGTTTCTGCTATCTTTCTGAGCTTTAAATAATGCTAGTTAGTTAGCTCCACCTACGCTTATGACAAGGTAGAAAACAGATTGGTTCCATTGATGGATTTTTTCTGATCTGATGAAAGCATGAGGTGCAGGCCCTAATAAGGAATTTGACTTTATCATGCACTTTCATGCTTCTTCAGGCACTCTGAATTATCAGTTATTCTATGAAAAGTCTATTGGGTCTATTCCGTTACTGTGAATGGGAGCTACAAGAGTGGTGGAGCATAGATCTCCTTAAAAGGACTTGCTGGAGACTTGGGAAGTGTGGAATGGAAGCAGGACACCCCTGGGTGTTAGTTCAACACATAAAACCCTGGGGATCACTTTGCTAAGGGGGCGATCGGGTCCCCTTTTCCCGACCCGTCCACCATCACTGGCTGTCAAAGTTGCCTATATGCAGTCCCATCTTGTTAATTCCCTTGTATGTTTCATACTGCAGGGCCTTCCCTTGGATAGCTGAAACATACAAGGCAATAGGCAAGGCAAGGCTGTATATATTTTTTTGACAGCCGCAGGTCCTCACTGGTGCAGCTGCAAAAGCCGACAAAAGAAATCATTAAAAAATAACAGACATTTGTGCAAATTCCTGGGGCCAAAAAAAATTCCAGCCCCATTTGCACAAATGTTGGGGCCCAAAGGGGGACAAAAAGCTGGGAAACAAAACAGGGTCGCACTCAGAGCAGGGAGGGGGACGGGATGTGCAGACAGCACTGGTTCTGCTGCGAAGTCCCCTGGGATACATGCTGGAGCCTCTGGAGGACTGAGGGAGAGAACAACTCATGGTGAGCCTGTCTGTGATGCTCACTGTGGGTTTTTCCGCACACAACCAACAGTGCGTAGCTTGTTCGCCAGGGTGGGTTGTGATGTGCAGACTCACCCATTAAGTAACTTGTGATCTGACATTCTTTGAAAGCTCTCTTCAAAAAGATCCTGTGTGTATGTGTAAGTATTCTTCTATCAGGCAGCAAGAATTGCTCTATGTACGTGTGCTTGTGTTTTGCCTTGTAGCAGGAATTTTCACCAATCGTTTATTTTTCTTTTCCTTTCTAGGATGCGTCAGGATGAAACGCCACAGGCATCTAAGCAGCAGTGACAGTTCAGACAATGAAAGTAAGTAGTGTGACCTAGTCTTCCTTTGATCTGTCACCTCCTCATGTGGTTTCCTCCTCTGGTTTGAGGGCAAACTGTTAGACCTCTTTTTATGGCTTAAGGAAAAGCATGGCGTTTTCGTTTTGTTTTTCATTTCCTCTTGCTCATTGTGGTATTTGGTATTTTCAGAGAGGGGTGTTTTTTTTAAAGAAATCCAACATTTGGAAGAAGAATGTGGCTGTTCAATATAAAGTCTTAAGAATCTTTCTTTAGAATTGAAAAGTGACACAATTCTGATTCAAGAGACGTTAGCTATACTGAAATATATGATCTGACCACAGTCATGCATGCCTTAATTACATCATGTTTGGACTACTGTAACATGTTCTATGTGGGGCTGCCTTTGAAAACTGTTTGGAAATTTTGGCTGGTCCATAATGCTGCAGCCAGGATGTTGACAAGGGCCAGTTACTGGGAGTGTGTGACTCCCATGTTATAACAGCTTCACTGACTTCCAGGATGTTTTGAGGCACAATTCAAAATGCAGGATATGATCTTTAAAGTTCTGTATGGCTTGGGACCAGGCTACCTGAAAGACCTCCTTCCCCTATACAAGCCTGCCTGGGTTTTAAGATCGTCAAAGGCCCTTCTCTTGGTTCTGCTGCCTTCAGAGTTGCATTTGGTGGCTGTTCCTAAGCTGTGGAACTCCCTGCCGAGGGAGGCGAGGTTGCTTCCCTCTCTGCTGTCCTTCTACTGGCAGGCAAAGATGTTTTTATTTGAACAGGCCTTTGGCATGTAAGCTCGTCTATTTGGATAGATGCTGTTTTTATTCAATTATGTGTTTAAGAGTGTTTTTAATGTATTTGTTTTATTACTGTTTTAACCAAGTTTCTATTTTTAAAAGTTTTAGTTCCTTGGTTGTTAGTCAACTTGAGAGCCATTTTCTTGGTAGATAGCCGGGATATAAATAAAATAATAATAATAGATATATATCTAGATATATATTTGAGGCCTCTGTTTTCACTCTTGCTGTTGTCTAGTTGCTCTTTCGGCAACATTTAACTTTAGCAGCCATAGAGCCAGATGAGAGCAGAGAAATGTAGCCAAAGTAAGAGAGGGGTTAGGGCACTGATTTCCATTTCACTCTACTCTCTGACTGCTGAAGTAAAAGTGAGCCTCTGCTTCGAGGTTTAGGGAGCAGTGTGTCTCCCCTTGCTGTGAACCCTGGGCAAGGGCTTGAAGGGGTTCTCCTGACAGTAAATACAGATATCTGTTGAGCAGTGCATAATAAACATATGGCTGCAATGGGCACATGCACTGATAACATGTGGGGTCCAGACAGTGTGTGAGCTGAACTTTGGTTTGGAGAACCTGACCTCCAGTACTGTGCTAAACACTGGCCTGGTTTGCATGTGACTACAACTCAGATTATGAGAGTGGGCTGGTTTGCACAATTGAACAGTCCACCATAGCTTATCTAAAACACAGCGGACTGCAGAGTATGCAGGTGGCCATTTTGAATCTTCAGTGCCCATTCAGTGCTTGTATTGTGTTAGCCTGCGGACTGTGGGTTATGCATGGGTTAAACAAACCCTCACATAGCCAGTGGACTTGTTTAACCCCCGCATCACCCACAGTCCCCAGGTTCTCACGATACAACAAGCTAAAGCTAGGCGTTGAATAGGCAAATTCTGCCTGTCATGTGTTGCAGCCCACCATGGCTTAAACAACCCAAGATGGGCTGTTTTGATTGTGTGAACCAGGTCTATGGGTATCGTATGTGTTGTCATTGAATTGTGGGCTGTTGTTGAATCATGGGTTGTCATGTGTGAACCCTGCACTATAGTTTAACTTCCATTCTTGATACCCATTTAACAGCACAGCTACCAATGAGGGCGGAAGCCGAAACGTTTAGCTTAAAATGTATTTTTTAATACTCTGTTAGTCTTTCTAGCTTTTATTCTCATTCATATGTGTATATATATAGACACACACACTCTCTCTTGAACACTGTTTTTTAAAAAGCCTATTTGAGGAGATAATGATGGCAGCAGTTCACTTCCACTTTCTCTCCCGCTCACAGGGCAGTTGGTTGCAGTGGTCTCTGTGAGGGGAGGAAGGGCCCAGTCCCTGCTTGGTGAAGCAGCAGCAGATGGAGAAGACAGTGATGGTTTGCCTTGCTGGGCATGTCAGGGCACTATACAAGAGCCATAAAAACCCAAATATGCCACAATACAGTACAATAAAATAAAACAGCATCACAGTAAAAGCATATCAAAAGCATAAAAACAAAGTAAAATAAACATACTAGTATAATACTTTAAAATGCCTGTACAAAGAAGTTTTAACTTGCCGCTGAAATGATAGCCGCGTCAGCACCTGCTGAGCTTCAGAGGGGAGGATATTCACGATTGCATGTAAATTATGTGTGGCTTGTGGTTTTGAAGTAATGCATACACCTAGTAGAAAATGATCCATCTTGTGGCATAACAAAGTTCAGTTGTATGTCAAGCAAAGGAAAAATGTATGAGTCTTGATATGCAGTTCCTTTATTTTGGGGTTCTGCTTTACATTGCTTCAGTTTCGCCTAATCCCCTTCTTCTGTCCCGTCTCCCTTGGACATTTTTCCAGGCTTTTATTTCAATACAGTGTGTTCTTCTTCATGATCTCTGTGCATTCACGCATATGGGCTCTGCACCTCTACTCATTCTCTTCTCCCTGCCCCCCTCCCCAGTGCTATTTTTGTTTTTTCCCCCCCACACTCCACCCCCCGCCCCTGACAGAGGCTGGCTGGCTGGCTGGCTGGCTGGCTGGCTTGCTGGCTTGCTTGCTTTCTTTCTTTCTTTCTTTCTTTCTTTCTTTCTTTCTTTCTTTCACATTTAGAAGAAATCAGGTGCATTGCAAGGGAAGCTGCAGCCATTCCTGGCACCTTCATTTTCCCAGATGGTTTCTAGATGGCCACGTGGGCCCAGAGGCATGCTGGGGAAAGTAAACATTCTGGGTGTGACTACAGCTTTGCTCTGCAGCATGCCCAATCTGTTCTATGTTTTAAACCTTCCTGGTAATGAGGGAGTTAGTAAGGGTAAGCACTGGGTGGATCGGGGGGAGAGCAAGCACTGGGCAGTGGAATGGAGAGAACGCGGGGGAGGGAAAGAGCGCACTGCACAGGAGCGGGGAGAACGGGGAGTGAATGGAGGGGGGAGAAGTGCCACCCAGGAGTGTATGTGAGGGACACCAAAGGGCATTTTGCCCAGGGGCCCCTCAACCCTGGCAGTGCCACTGGACCCACCGTGCCAGGTAGTTGACTCAGTCATTCACAAGCCACTTTGTTTCTTTTTGGAACTCAGCAGTCCGTATATCACAGATAACCTTGTTTTTTATTATGTGGTCAACTTGTGCTGGTATGAAAAACAGGGAAGTCAGGAACTGCTTGTTTTGGATTTGTTTACTTTAGGCTGTCTTCAGCCATTTATCCCTTGAATGTATATACAAATCAAAAGTTGAATGAAGCAATTCTTTTACAACAGGTTCTCTTGCTCCCAACAAAATATGAACAGCTATGGTCATACCTACAGGCAAAATCTGTTGGTTGTGATTGAGTCAGCCTCAGCGACCATTCCAGTATCTGATTCCCTATAATTTTAGGAGGCTTAGAAATACCCTCTTGCAGAAAGCTTTTAATTCTCTTCATCATTTTTTTGCTGTTCATATAGGTCCATCAACTTCCTTCTCGTTTTGTTCTAAGTACAGGAGCAAATCAAAAACGCCAGCAAATGAGCAAAAGAAACCTGCCGAGGTAAGAATTATTCTCAGATTCTTAAATGTTGTACATTTACGATGTCCATTGTTTACCAGCATAACTGTTTGGCTGTTTGCTTTTTCTAGTTCCCAATTAATTTTCTGTTTACAGTGGGATCTACATTGTCTAGAGTGAATACGTAATCTGTTATGGTTTTCTGTATTTGTAAATTTCATTTGAATATGCTGATAGTTATGCCAAGAAACATTACTTTGCAGCCACAAATCCCCCTTTGTGCTGGTATTCTGATCCTATTTATTAGTATATATGGTAATTTTATGCTGCTTTTTCTGCATTCAAAATATGGCGTACAGAAAAAACACATTTCAGCAACAGTTTAAAATACAAACATTTCAGCAATTACAGTAACATCCTCCATTGTAAACAAAAAGAGAAGCAAACTCTTCAAAACAGAGTAGCCATCTTAATGAAAGCCAATCTCATACATGCATTATGTAGTTGTAGGTTTCATTGAAATCTGTTTCATAAACTGTGTTTAATCAAGAGGAAGTCGGTGCACCAAACTATGAAATGTAAGGGGCAAATTTAAGCCTCACTGATGTTGATGGGATTATGCTAAAAGTTTTGTCTTCTTAGAACAGCCACTGTTCACAATATTTCCCTTTACAGAGATCAAAATAGGAAGACCTGAGTGTTTGGCACTTTATCGCCATTTTCAGTTGCAGCCACCTTGCTTCAGGATTAGATGCTGTGGTAAAATGGAATTTATGTTCCCGGTTCTATCTGGTGAGGTCAGTTCCAGAGAAATTGAGATCTCGATTTACCACATGCCTTTAAGGAAAATTTTCCCTTTTTTCCTCTCCTATTCCCTTAGGTCAGGGATGGGGAACATGTGACTCTCCAGATATTATTGGACTGCAACTGCCATCATCCCTCACCATTGGCTATGCTGGCTAGGGCTGGTGAGAGTTGCAGTCCACGAATATCTGGAGGGCCGCATGTTCCCCACTCTTGCCTTAAGACTTTGTTACCGCCACTACCTGACAGCCTATGACGAATTTCTGTCTGAGTGCCTCTGGCTGTTAAGCCTCCCCCTTTTCTCAAGAATATTTGAGTCCCTGTGTCCAGAGACACATACACCCGATCCTTTTTCCCCATTGTACCTTGGGCAGAGATCCAGTTTCTGGGTCGGAGTGGACTATCAGCTAAAAACAAGGGGTATGAAAACGTCACAAACTAAAAAGATAACTGAGAAAATGTTGTAAATCACAACATATGAACAGAGTACAAAATTAAGAGTTCTAGCCTAGAATATAGAATTGGGGAAATACCGTAATTCTGGAACTTAATGTAAAGGTGGAACTAGAGTAGGCCAAATACCCAGCAATCTCCCTTTAATTCATGTTCTTGGGATGAACCTGGGATGCCTGGTGTGCAACAGCTTGTCACTTCTTACCCAAAGGATCAAACAAGACAATATATTAAATGCTTGTATGTTTTTAGTGTATCTTGTTTTTACTTTAAAATAAATGGTAGAGGGAGTGATTGTGACTGTATAATGTGAGAAGTGGGGTTTGCCCTTTTTTGCCCTGTGACGCAGCTCCAGTGAAAATCCCGCCCCCCGTTACCACTAAGGGTGCAATGCTATGCACACTTGCTTGAGGGTAAGTCCTGTAGAACTCGGTGGGATTCACTTCTGTTTAAAAATAAGATCAGGCTGTAGTTTTCTTCTAATGTTACTGAAATTAATGAACATAACTAATTGAAAGCATTGTAACATGAAACAAATTTTGAAGAACGGGACAAGAAAACATCTGTCTGACCCTCAAAAGTGATTTTCTGGGGGGCATAAGGGGCTTTGGTGGAGAGGAGGGAGCTGAAAACCCCCATTTCACAAACAGCGTTCTGCTTACAACTCTTGGATCCTAGCCAATGTTTTTTGTTAGCCCTGCTTATTGCTGCTGATGTTGAGCTACTTTCTTGGGGAAATTGCCAAACAATTCAAACTTGAGTAACCCTCTTAAAAGTTCAGTATCAATGCTCAGGGGCTAGCCCCCCAGAGAAATGTAAAAGTATTTGCTGAATGCCTAACATGATTAGGATTACTTGTGCAAAGAGATGACATGCAGGCGACAGTAGAATACAACTGTGACGGGTAGGTGTCACATTTGCCTTCAAGCTGTACTGTTGAAAAATGCAGGCTCCTTCGGGAGCATTCTTCCTTTTGATGCTAGTAGTCATGTTCCTTTATTGAAATCTTTGAGCGTGTTCCCAAAATAACTAACGAGAATAACCTTTTGCTTCCTTACTACTAAATTGAGATCAACTCTTCACTTGCAACTTGCAGGTTGACAAGATTTAAAGAGAGGGAGTTTCAAGAATCCAGAGTAGATACAAGAAAGACAATTTCATGTTTAATAGATTGAGTCTTTGAATGTTTTTCCTCTCCCAAGCTTCCTCTTCCCCCAATTGTGAGCACGTATTTTGCTTTCACCTTATCCCTTACCTCAGGGGTAGGCAGAAAGAAGATATCTAGATGTTTTGGACTTCAACTCCCAGCATTCCTGACGATTGCTGGCAGAGGCTTTTGGTAATTGAAGTTCAAAAGATCTGGCATTCTGCCTTCTGCCCACTCCTGCCTTACCTGATCCCCTATAGTTACTTGGACTTTGGATCTCCCCAAACATGGAAGTTGACACAGCCGTCTGTACTGGTTTCAGTAGGGGACGTCTTATTTTCAAATAACTGTGGGGCTCCCAGTATATACGTTGCTTTCTAGGAATGGTAGGGAAGCAAAATAATTCTTCAGTGATGAAAAATGCAGATATCAGGTGAGAGCAATGTACTGCCCTCCCTTAAATGTATGGGTTGCTTTGATCAGTATGGTTCTGACAACTGCTTGGTGTGGCCTCTTAGATAATCCGGGGCCAGTCCAAAACATATTGTTGCCTGAGGTGAAGGACAAAATGTGCCCCCTGCCATTTTACATTCAAAAGGATTTAGTACAAAGGCTAGAAAATCTGCCTCTGCAGAGGGTTTCATTTTGCCTCATGATAGGACTGGCTCTGCGATAAGCAGTGATCCATTATTGGGTTTTATTGTTAAAGAAGAAAAAACAATTTCCTTTGCCCGAATTGCTGTTTTTCTTTCTCACAGGTGTTTCGAAAGGATCTCATTAGTGCCATGAAACTTCCAGATTCTCATCATATTAACCCAGATGAATATTACCTCTTTGCGGATACATGGAAACAAGAATGGGAAAAGGGTGTGCAAGTCCCAGCCAGTCCAGACACCATTCCACAGCCTTCTCTCAGGTAATTTTTATTAAACAGTTGTCTGGACTAGACTCGATTTAATTTTTGTGCTTCTGTCCCAAATATGAACTTACTGTCTACTTATCCTGTGATGCTATCTTTGGGCTCTAACTTATACTTGCTCATCTTCTGTAGAAGCATGTAACATTTAGGGCTTCAGTTTTTGGCATGCAGAGAATAACAAGAATAAAATGTATGAAGCCAGAAATTGCATATTAATCCTGGGAGAATTCCAACATGGTACTCTCATGTGAGCAGAGCCAGTTGTGGCATGTTACACAGTTTACTTTTATTATAGTGGTTTTTAGAGCATGCGATTTATTTTTTAAAAGTATTAATCAAGGTACATGACAAGCAAATGTACTTTGTCCACCTGTTCTTTTCCTTTGTTTAATTGAATTTTAATATAATGGAAAAACAAAACAGTACAGATTATGAGGCTAGCAGTGTTCAGTGCATCACTCCAGAATCTGAATTGTGCTGGTGGGAGGAGCAAGGGTTGCTGAATGAGTATTTGCATATGCAATAAATGGATACCACAGTTCTATGACTCTCTCTGTTTTCCAGTCCTTTTATAAGTCTACGCGGCAGCTTTTCAGAAAGAGCAATTTCCCATATTCTTTTCATCCATTTTTGTATCAATAGTCTAGTAGATGATTTATTATTTATTTATTGCATTTATATCCAGCCTTTTTTCCTCTTGCAAGGAACCCAGGGTGGGTTACATTATCCTCACCTCTCCATTTTATCCTCACAACAACAACCCTGTGAGGTAGGTTGGGCTGAGAGTCTGTGACTTGCCCAAAGTCACCCAGTGAGCTTCCATTGCTGAGTGGGGACTAGAACCTGGATCTCCCGGCTCCCAGTCCAACATTCTCACCGCTACACTGCGCTGGATTTCCAATTTAATGCATTCTCAAGCCAGGCAGCTGGAAGCACTTAATTTGCTGTTCAGTTATTTCACTTCATATAGAACTTAGTTCCAAATGTCTACAACTATTGGACACAGTTGCAACATATGTATTAAGGAACTAATATGACCACATCCTCTATAGCAAAGTGCTACAAAAAGTGTAAACCAAAATACTGCAACATTTTGTGAGACCAAGCAAACTCTAAAGTCTGTTTGCCCTGTTACATGCCAAAAAGGTAGAACTGATTTCAAATCCAGCTATTGTCAAAAGTTTGATCACTAAACACATCTTAAACGTATATCTAAATATTTCTTTGGTCAATTTTGTGCCCCCCCCCTTCTGAACTCATTTTTAGGAAGATATTTCAAGTGCTTTATAATACGGCATGGTTTTAGATATTAAGATCAGAATGAAAGAAGGTTTAACATTCTGTCTAGATCAGCGGCAAAATCTACAGTGAATTGTGAGTTATGGTTGAACTGAACACACAAAAGCTGGAAAATCATTTTTCCAACCATAACGCCAGCCCCCTTTCAAACCACAACGTGCCTTGGGCAAAGGGACCACCACATTTGTAGCAAGTGACGAAAGGCAGGAGCCCATTGGGATGCACACATGACAGGTTGAACCACAGGGCTCTAGGACCTATCATCGACAGCCTGAGTGCTCGGACCTGTGAGATATTATGGATGAAGGGAAGGGCATTGTGTGCAAAATGGCAGCTGTAGAGAAGTCCATTTACTCCAAATTACCATTTACACCTGTAATTTGGCATAAATGGGCGTCTTTACAGCTGCTGTTTATGTAAAATCGGCCTTTACAGAAAAGGCCAAGCTGCCTGCCAACCCTTGTGCTCCCCTTGCAAGGGAGAAGAGCACAAAGGGCTGCCACTGGCACCGAACAACCATGCCTCCCTCTGCCGGCGCCTGACAGAGGGAGGCACAGTTCCTCGGCAGTGGCAGGATGGGAACTGAGATGGGAGTGCCATGGCGCTCCCCTTTCGGCTCCCATCCTGCTACCACCACTGCCAAGCAACTTCCGCTGACCAGCTGTGCCTCTCTCTGCTGGGCACCTACAATATACAAACACACACACACGCAATAATTTATCAGTTTGCAAATCCTTCTCCCCACCCACACACACCAAGGCCAAATACATCATTACACAACATATCAGCACAGACTTAAATGCATTCCCCTTGGCCCTATTCATTCAGGCAACCCCATGTTTTCCATAGCCCCTTGATTTATTGACCTGGACCAAGCTGCTCTGCTGTGGGCTCCAGAGGGCCTCTTTAACCCCCCCCCCAACTGCATGCCACAGCTGAGCCTGAACATTCCAAAGGCTCCAACAGACTTCCCTCAGTACAAATGGGTTTTGGGGGGGGAGCTCATATGTCCCCCAGTCCTTGACCAATCTTGCTGGATTTCATCCTCACTGCTAGTTAGCCCATTCTCTCCCAGCCTGGCAAATTTGGTGGCTTTCCATCCATATTTTGCGAGACAGGCAGTTGGTCATGCCTTTTCACTGCTTTTTCTCGAATTTTCACACTAAAAAAAAAAAACCTACAATAACCTGTGCACTAGAACAGCTCCCCATGGACCTACATCTCAAAGGGCAACACTGACTTCTGTCCATGAGGCCCTACCTGAGGGGTGAATTTTTTTCCCTATAACATCCCATAATAAGCTTTGTTGTGCACCAGACCTAGCTAATCCGCTGGAAAATTACATAGCTATTTAGGTGCAAAATTTGGAGCAGATTGGACATAAGGGAGCGTAGCTTTGCCCCCAAAACTGACTTTTTGCCCCTATGGGAAAATGCACAAAATAGTGTTCCGAACCATAACTATGGGTGCCCCGACTGGGCCACCCACAATGTGTTGATGCAATTCTATGTTGACAAATGACATTCTTGAATAGAAACACAATTCTAGAAGTTGCAGTACAGGAAAATGTTGATTATGATTATCCTCTAATTCATTGGTTCATAACCATAGGCACCAAATTTTTGTTGTTGGTGGTCTTCTAGGGGCTCCTGATAAAGGTCAAGATCAATCATAATGCCTTGTTTTGTGATTGACCAAGATCAACCACAAAACCTTGTCTCAAACCTGAGCTAGTCTTTATTTGTATGAAAACTACTATATACATTTAAATCTGTTGCTCAGTAGTGACTCATTAGAGCCATAATTATTTTTGTCCTAAAATATGTGAGGTTTTCTTATCTTCCTCTGCTGTATAAAGTGACCACAACTGGAAAACAGACTTCAGGCAGTGTGGATATTTATCCATGTAGTGGTTCTCACAGTAGGAATGAGACTGTTACAGGTCAGATAATCTCTTGAAAGATGTGATCCTGTAGTGTACAGCAGTACTCTGTGAGCAACTTGAGATTGTGCCACCTTATTTCTTGGCTGAAAGGTACCTGAAGCATGGTGCACCTTGTCACTTTTGCTTGAGCTTTCACTCTACTCCAGATCATTAGAATTAATAAGGTACATGGAATATCTGGTTTTTCAACTTGTAGAAGCGTTCTTTGACTACACTCCTTGTAGCTAATTTTAATCCTCTGTCATTTAGAGTTGTAGCAGAAAAAGTAAAGCAAGTACTATATACACGGCCTAGAAAGTACATCCGTTGTTCAAGTCAAGAGCCCACTGAACCTGGCTACATCAATATTCTAGAATTGGCAGAATCAATGTGTCGTTATGACTTGGATGACATGGACATCTTCTGGCTTCAGGAAGTAAATGAAGAGCTGGCTGAAATGGGTGAGAATATTGACAAATAACAGGTTAAAACATGTTAAGTTGAATTTTCAGTTGATTGTACTGTTGGAAGCTTTCCCTTTTTTAGAAGCTGGTGTTCAAAGAGTCTTCAGCAGTAGTTGTTCAGATAGATCTGACTGCTCCTAATTATTTTTGAAGCCTTACGAAATTTTAATATGTTCCATAAGACAGATGTGGGTGTTTGAAGCAGATTTCCACCTTAATTTGTTGGAAATGCATTTTGCTTCCTAGCAAAATGCACATTTTGTGCTAGGACTCTGGGAATATTAAAGGTCTTCCTCCTGTGTTGCTTCCAAACTGTGGACCATGCTCCCTCAAGAATTATAATTGCCCCCACTCTCTTAGCTTTTAGAAAGGGTGTGAAGAGACATCTGTTTAATTTAGCTTTTCAAATTATATACGTGCTTTAATGTTATGATATTTTACTGTTTTTAATGTTCTTTTTTGTTGTTTGAAATTGCTGTGCACCACCTTATGGCTTTTTAGCAAATAAGGCGGTATATAAATATTAATAATAAATGAGCACAGCCAATATAGGCCCTGTTCATACATAACTGCGGGCACATGTGAACTGCTTCTGGTGTGCATAATCGACCTCCAATCATCCTGATCATAGGTTGTTGCATGGATGCTGTGGGTTAATCGTGGGTTAAACAACCCAAAGTTGATCTAAGAACTAATTGTAGGTTAACTTTAGGTTGTTTAAGCCATGAACAACGCATAGCGTCCTTGTTTGCACATCATGCAACAATCTACAATTGAGACATCTGGAGGCTGATTATGCAAATTGGAAGTGGGTTGTGCTCAGCACACAACCTAGCAAATCATGGGTTAATCCATGATTTGCCACCATTACATGTGAACTGGGTCGTAGAGAAATATCAATCAGTTAACCATGAAAATGGGTGGTTTGTAATGGCCAGAGCAAGTGGATTTTTTTAGGAGACTTGCACTTTGTGGCTTCATAAAGAGATACTGCTCTGCTGTTATGTCAGTTTAAGAAGCCATGGAAGACACTTCCTTTATTTCCAAAGAGCTGGTTTCTAAACCCTCTCCAGGTAAAGCATAAAAATTAGAGAAGAGATACTTAATTTGATGTGACCAGTGCTTTTCAACATAGTATTATAGACAACATGTTGCTTATATGAATGGGAGAAGGGGCATGAGGGCATTTAATTAAAGGGTTGAATGAAGGTGGATAGGCCTTTAGTGAAGTTATAAGGCAGTCTTCGTGATGTGCCCCTTGTTGGCACAGGCAAAAATCAGATTCATGCATTATTGCTGACATCCTATCCACTACTTTTAATACATTTTGCTTTTGCAGGCCTAATGGGACAGGATTTTAAACCTAGGTATTTGAATATTTTGATATAGTAGGACTGGATATGACAAATTTCATGCCATATGGATCAAAAGGCAGTATGCAGATGTCTTAAATAAGCAAATACTTGAAACCACGTACTCTTGGTATTTTAACTTTTTATGCACCCACATTTATTGTACAAGATGATGTCCTTTACATATCAAACCAACACGTTCTGGATAATCCTTAAAACTGGAAATAAAACTTCAGTAAGCATAATAGAAATGAATAGGAGTGTGAATACAGAACCAAGTTCCAATGGCATACTTTATTTCAAAACTTCTATTAAGGGTGTTTTGTTTTTTGCATTCTTTGTGTAGTGTTAAGCAAATTACTACTTTTGCTTTAATTCTCCGCAGGATGTGGGCAGCTTGATGAGAACACAATGGAAAGAATGGTGGAAGTCCTTGAACGTCACTGTCATGAGAATATGAACCATGCCATTGAGACAGAGGAAGGGCTGGGAATAGAATACGATGAAGATGTCATTTGTGATGTGTGTCGGTCACCTGACAGTGAAGACGGGAATGATATGGTGTTTTGTGACAAATGTAATATCTGTGTTCATCAGGTTAGTGTGAAAATGCTGCATCATCTTGGTAATGGGGTTAATCTGAATGTCTTTCCAAATAGGTGTGTTTTGGGGGGCGGTGTCAGCTGAAAACAACTTATTGGAAAGAAGCAAGAAGTCTGGCAGCCTCTGAAAGGGGCAGGGGGTCTGGAATTTTTATCCTCTGTAAAAGGCTATGTAAAAGTTAAAATGTAAATACTCTGGACAGAATAAAGTATTTTCATTCTTTGTTTGCTTATTTGTGAATCAACATATTCAAACTTGCTTTGCTTAAATCTTGGGATTTTTATTTTGTTTTTTTTAAACCACCGATTTTAAAAAATATGGTGCTAAGCTCTATCAGGAAACTTGAGATAGGTCAAAATAAATTTCATGTTTGTGTTGCAGTATAGTTGCACTCTTTCTCCACAACCACATGATTTTAAGTTAAGGCTCCTTATTGGCAGGTTTTGCTTGTTTTAACTATTATAGAAATCCGGGCAAACTGAGGCTACAGTTCCTAAAAATATGAGCATGCCTGTTTAGAATAGAATAAGGGTCATGCCTGTCTCTTAAACACATGAATGTAATGCATACATATGCCATTGAACTGAATTAGATGTTAATAATTCACATGCTAGAATTTCCCCCAGTAATGTGTCCTGAAGGCATATAAATAGTGATCAAGAAATATTAGAAGGTTTTTGAAACATTGTCTTGGAGCAGGCGTCCTCATATTAAGTTTCATATTCTACTCCCAAAGATAACAGTGAGGAATGTAGCAGCTTTATAAGTGAAGTCTTCAGAAGATGCTTGTCTTTTGAGTTTTCTATAATAGGAAAAAATGGAACAGAGGAGCATTAATTCCTAAACTTCATTAAACGATTCTGGTTTATGACAATGCAGCACTCATGGTGAAAGTGGAAGCAAATGATACACAAAACGATATTGTGCCAAAGGCTGATTTTCTTGCCTAGGCAAGAGTGCACTCTACTGGATTAATGTGGAATATTTCAGAAATAACTTCAATGACTCCTACTGGAGTCTTCATTAGTAAGATTATTTTTATTTTATTTATTTATTTCATTTCTATACCACCAATAGCTGAAGCTGTCTGGGCAGTTCACAAAAAAATTAAAGATTAATAACAGCACCTTTCTAGGTCAGTCCATACTGGTATTAGATGCCACAGAGAGAGCTACTTACCTGGATTGAATTGTATATAAAAAAGAAACTGACCCTGTAACTCTATCCTGAAGCCATGTATTGCTTTTATATACCTTGGTGGTATTAAAGAGAGGGGTTGGAGGACACTGCCCAATTTCCTCTGATATGGGACATCTGGCTCCTGTGCTTTTTGCAGAAACTCCCTGTATTGCAGTATTAATAAATAGTGTATAACTTTCTGCCTGTTAGGAAAAATAGGATATTCTGTTCCTCCTGTTTCAAACAGCTGGGAAACGTCTTCCAACATTAATTTATTATCTAAAATTTAAAAATGTATTACAGTTGGTATTGAGATAGACAAATGATGTGCCCCTTCACCTATGGATTCAAACAAAACAGCAATTTGCTTTTATCCCCAGGCATGTTATGGTATCCTCAAGGTTCCTGAAGGGAGCTGGTTGTGCCGTACTTGTGTTCTCGGTATACACCCTCAATGTCTCTTGTGTCCAAAGAGAGGTGGGGCCATGAAAGCTACAAGAACAGGCACCAAGTGGGCACATGTGAGTTGTGCTCTCTGGATTCCAGAGGTATGAATAAGTTGATTAATCCTCACTGTTCCTTACCATGGTCCTGTACTATCACCTACTGTAGTTCATATTAGAGTGGCCATTCAGGTTAATCCACTTGAAAGGAAAAGAAGCAACATTATGATACAGAACCCCGAACATTTGTGAGGGGGTCAGATTGTTCCTTTGACAATTCTCCTCTTCCCCTTCAGACTAGAACCTGGAGAATAAAGTGACTCCAAAGAGTGCAGGGGTTGGCCATCTGTGATTGATATAATCAGCAGTTAAAGGAGTCTTTGGAACATTGATCGCCACGTGCTATTCTTTTATGGCATATTTGATGCCTAAAAACTAAACTTCATTTCTTTAGAGCTATGAACATCTTGTTGAAAACTACCCCCAAAACCCCCTATATTTTTAAATTTGGTTTTACTACATTAGCCTCCCTAGTAAGCTTTAGTTATAGGGCAGCTTATAAATGTTGAAAATAAATAAATTAACCTCATTTTGATTTTTAGCCCTTATTTTAGCCTGTATTTAAGTGACTAACAGGAAAGCATTTGTGGTGTAAATGTACCCCAGTTTATAGCTCAGTTCTCAGTTCTTGTTTGCTTATTTTAGAAGATGCTGAAGTTGAATAATGTGGTAGCTCTTTCTGGCAATGTCAGTCGTAGTAATTCATACCATGTTTTGCTTGTAGGTAAGCATTGCTTGCCCAGAAAGGATGGAACCAATTACAAAAGTATCTCACATTCCACCAAGTAGATGGGCTTTAGTTTGCAGCTTATGCAAATTGAAAACTGGTGCTTGTATTCAGGTATGTGCTAATTCTGTGTTGTGGTCTTTGAGGGTGCGGAGTAGAAATTGCATGCTAGCAAACATAGCACATTCAGAGTGGTAAGGACCAACTATCTCATAATGTGCTGGATGGAAGACAAATGCAGCAGCTGCTTTGCTCCCAGCAGTACTTTGCAGGTAAATCGCCTTCAGCTGTAGAAACTCCTAGGGTCCAGTGAAAGAAAGTGAGCTTCAAACAAGGCTTCTTGGTATTTATCAACAGTTTGTTCTTTTAGTCAGTTACAGATAAACAGATAAGCTGAGCTTGAATGTTTGCGTGCATTCAAAAAAAACTCTGCTAGATCTTGGGTCGGCTGGGAAGCTTTAAGCCTCTCCTATTGCTTTACCTCCCTGCTCCCAACATTTCTATACAGCTATGACTGGGGAAGCGAATTTGAGGGTGTCTGATAGAGATGTGTTTGCTGCAACAACACAAAGAGGTATAAAGCAAAATGCTTCTTGGAAGAGTTACAGTCTGAATCGTTTTCACAGAATTAAACTCTTCTGCCTTTGTCCTTGGGTGCTATCTCATCTGTACACTGTCAGCAGTCAATGACAGAATAGGTCTTCCTATCATAGCAAGGTTCTCATTACAAATCTCTCCTCAGCCATGAATTAACTAAGTGGCTTTAGGCAATCTCCTATCACTCGGCTCCCCATCCACAATAAGGGAATAATAATAGAGACCAACTTCTAACAGTTCTTTTACGGATTCCTAAAATAATGCATATGAGGCACTTTCCTTTAAACCTCTTCATAAATACTTGTTTTATTATTAAACTGTGTATCTGTTATGAAGCCTTGAATCCCTACCTCTTCTGCTGCTAATGAGTTGGTATAGTGGCTGAGTCTTTAGTTAAGTGGTTTTGGCGGAAGTGCAATTGTTTCATATTGCTAGTGCTGATACTTTATGATTAACTAGGCATTTGTCATCTACATCATCATCAACCCTAATCTTAGTAGGGTTGGAATATTGTGGTTTAATACATGAAGTATTTTTGTTGAATAGTCTGTGCTTTTAATCTAGGAGTTATTTCACAGTGTGTTCTGTCTCTTCAAGGTATATATGTGCATCTTATAAAATTGAGAAAATGTTATAACTAAAAGTCTGTTGCATTTTATAAGCTGAATCTCAAGTGCCTTTAATGAAAAAAAATTGGCTTGATTTTGTCTGGAAGTTACCATTCAGACTTTCAACTGCTGAATTAAAAGCTTTAAATTGAAATGTCTCCGGAAATCTCCTGTAAAATTATGTGTTTGTACATATGTAATAACGAAAGCTCTGTGATGCTTCTAAGTTTTCATTGGTTAGTTTTCTTCTGCTCATGCATGGGTTGATACTGACTGACAGTGGTTTCCTTCACTCAACAGTGCTCTGTGAAGAGCTGTATCACTGCCTTTCATGTCACGTGTGCCTTTGAGCATAGCCTAGAGATGAAAACAATCCTGGATGATGGTGATGAAGTAAAGTTCAAGTCTTACTGCCTAAAGCATAGCAAAACCAAGCAGAACTTGATGCCTGATCCAGATGACAACCCCAAGAGTTCCGTAGACCAGAAGCAGACTGAGAGTGAGAAAACCAGTTTGCGCGCTCAGAAGCTTCGGGAACTGGAAGAGGAGTTCTACTCTCTAGTGAGAATAGATGATGTTGCAGCAGAACTGGGCCTCCCGAAGCTCACTGTAGACTTGATTTATAATTACTGGAAACTA
Organism: Heloderma suspectum; assembly: GCF_057233095.1. Taxonomy (NCBI): domain Eukaryota; kingdom Metazoa; phylum Chordata; class Lepidosauria; order Squamata; family Helodermatidae; genus Heloderma; species Heloderma suspectum. Next base: position 120,813,214 of record NC_139460.1, on the reverse strand, counting down.
AAACGGAAAAGTAACTTTAATAAACCATTATTTCCTCCCAAGGAGGATGAAGAAAATGGCTTGGTTCAGCCAAAAGAAGATAGCATTCATACTCGAATGAGGATGTTCATGCATTTGAGGCAGGATCTAGAGAGGGTAAGAGGGAGAGGGGAAAGGGAAGGTAACAAACTGTATAAAACTGACTAATATATAAAAAATCAGGTGCAAGCTCAAAAATGAAAAATGAGATCCTTCCAGTGTTCTGTATCTTGGCAACATTCCTTTTTTGAATCTGGACATGGAAGGGGAAATTATTGTCAGGTGAAATGCAAATTTTTGTGTGGTGTTAAGTTGTCCTGGAGGTTTGAACAACAATTCTTGATTTTAGGCCCAGGCATTTGAATCTGATTCTGAACTTTTAATTCAGTATTCTTTAAAAAAAATTAAGTATAGAGGTTCTAAATCTGTAATTTGAAATGGAATATTATCCTAAGTAGTAATTTTGAAAAATCTGTTACAAGCTTTTTAAGTGTGAGGTTTTTCTTTGCTTTATCTTTAGGTAAGAAATCTTTGCTACATGGTAAGCAGAAGAGAGAAGTTAAAACTTTCTCACAGCAAAGCACATGAGCAGGTCTTTAATTTGCAAGTCCAGCTTATTAATCAGGAAATTGCTGCAGGTAATGAATGCATAATGAATACAATAATTTGCTCCCAGAGTCTTTTAAAACCCTCTTTTCTAGGAACGTTAATTATATTGCTTAAAATCCTTTTTCAGTGCCACATATGAAGCTGTTACTGAGAACATGGTTATAGGTTACCTATGTGATGCATTTTTAAATTGATGCACTTGTTTACATTGCAGTTTACATTAGACTAAACCTGTAATTTTTGTTAAAGTCCTCAATAACTAGAATACACTAGAACAGGGGTGGGAACCTTTTTCTGTCGGGGCACATTCCCTCATGGGTACCCCTTTTCTGTCTCACGTGTTCTCTCTTGCTTTCTCTCTCTCTTTCTCTGCTACCAGATCCTCTTCAGTTAATTTATTCTTCCAAATTAATATCTTACCAGACATCACCCAAATCAGCTTTCCCCTTCCCCCAAATCCTGACTTGAATTAATTTCTCCACCCCCTTTAGATAATGTTCTACCCACAGATCACGCCAAATCAACAGTCTCCCATCTAACGCTGCCACAGAGCCTGGGAAGCAGAACGAGAAAGCTGTCCTTTGGATGGGTGCAAAGGCTAGGACTTTGCTTGCCATGCCAAGCCAAGGGGAAAGGGAGTGGGGGGAGAAAGAGGTTAGATGGAAAGAGTAAAGGGGAATAATCACTGGTGCTGCAGAGAAAGAAAAAGGAAAAGCAGGAGCAAGGAAGGAATGTGAGAGGAGCGGAGGAGTAGAAAAAACATAATGGCTGTTCACTTCATTGAAGCTCCCCCTCCCTTCCCTCTGTGGAATTCTCTCACTTTGCTTTGCCAGGGTCCTGAGTAAGATATATTTAAGTGGCAGAGCAAGATGTCCCCTGCTAGAGGTGTGGCACAGAGAAAGGAGAATTTGGGAGAGACATCTCACTTTGGCAGCCTTCCAGCAGTCCTGAAGAGCAGCAGTGAAGAATGAGAAGGGGGTTTCTCTTTCACTTTCCCGATGCTTTGGCATGCAGATTAGCAGTGTGCCTGGCAATGGAGCCCAGTGGCTCCTGGGGGTGTAGTTTTCCTTCCTTTGCAAGACTATTTCCCCCTGAAGCCACTGCACTCAACCAGGTAGCATGCTGGTTTGCTGCTGAAATCCAACAGCAAACTGGTACGGTGCACTAAAAAGGTTGAATTTAGCTTGAGAACAAGCTAATTTGGCCTTTTTAGTACGCCACAGTGCTAAAACCGCTGGCACGGGGGCAGTGAGGGCCACCCTGGGGGGCTGGGGCTGCATGCAGCCCATGGGGCACATGTTGTCTACCCCTGGTGTATGGCGAGAGAGAGGGCAAAAGCAGTGGGGCCAGCTCCTGTACACTCTGCTGTCAAGAGGGAATTTGAAGCAATAGCCTTGCGGAGTACAGAGGTAGCAGTAATTATTGGTGGGCCAAAGCAGGGAAGATGGAGGAGAGGCTGCAGGCTGGATCAGAAGGCTGGCAGTTTCCTATCCCTGCACTAGTATATACAAATCCTACAAACCTATTGGTCTTTTCCTACCATTGTGTTCATAAATCATGTGTTGCTTGGATTTGAGAAGTACAGATCCTTAGTATGTGTGCATACAAGGAATATCAAGTAAAAGCTTGTAAATAATGTTTTCGAATCTATTTTGAGCAGAACATGAAAAAAGGAATTTTCATGAATTGCGAAATGTAATATAAAGCCATTACTAAGTTTAAAAGTTCCATAATGGATATGTTGCATACCTTTGCATGATGAAATTTGCCTATTAAATATCTCGCTTTCTCCCTCTCCCCACTCCAATCTCTCTCTCTCTCTCTCTCTCTTTTTTAGGACATTCCCTGACAAGTGCACTAGAGAACACACTGTTTTATCCACCACCGAGAATCACCTTGAAGCTAAAAATGCCGAAATCAACATTGGGAGATTGCAAAAATAATTTGAAATCTGCTAACAAGCTCCTTTCTCCTGACAACAATGCCACGGTTTACAGCAAAAAGGGTATTCCGCTATCCAAGGATACTTTTGTTTCAAATATGAAATCTTATTCAAGGTTTCAGCATGAAAATAGAAGTAATGGCTTACTGGGTGGGTTTGTGAAGTCTAGGAATGAAGCAAAAGATTCTGGGCCTGCACACTCATCAGACTTCCATCGTGGGCAGTCATCTGGCAAACCCTTAGCGCTTCAAGCTGCATTGCATGGACAGTCCTCTATTGGGAATGGGAAAATTCAGCAGAACTCTAAACTAGCCAAGTCAAATGGTTTAATGAGCAGAGTTGGGGATGTCACTCAGAGAGACAGCTCCAGCCAGACAACATACGAACAGCAGTCTGTGCTCTCTGCCCACTTAGCTAGCCAGAGTGGCTTCAGAAAATCCACAATAGAACATTTTAACAGGTCCTTCAAAGAAGCAACCAACAGTTTGGTGAGGACCACAGAAGATCTCAGGTGCTGTGAAAAGCCCTCAAGAAGGCTTTCAATGAGGGAGCGTTCATGGGGCAAGCAGACTCTTGAATATCAGATGGGGAGTGCTCCCTACCAGGACAATGATGGGTATTGCCCTGATTTGGAACTGAGTGACTCTGAAGCTGAGAGTGATGAGAATAAAGGACAGATCAGATTGAGAAAAAGCAGCTCTGAGGGAGAGAGTCCAAGCCAAGACTTCAATAGGGATTGTCACAGTAGAAATAAAAGAAATTTGATTTCTCACAGTTCAGTACAAAGGTGATTAAAAACCCCTGACAATGGGAATAGCTCAGCCTTTGTACATCCTAGATGCAAACCTTGGGAAATCTGCAGGTTATAGAACATGGTGCAGGGGCCACAAGCAAATGACAAAGCTGTTTTTCCCAACTGTGAATTGGTTTGCCCTTTTGAGAAGATTGTTAATTGGGTTTTTCCAAGGTCATTGTGCTATAAGTAAAGGTTCCATTAAGTATCATTTCCAGAAATGGTTTTATATATCTGCTTCCCTCTACGGAATGTATTGTGTTGGGCTTTGTACTGGTAGGCAAGTATTCAAAAGGCCCTTCCGTGACAATCTGCAAGAAGATATCAGACAATTCTTGTTGCAGCTGCAATACAGTCTCATTTCATAAGAACACTTAAGCAATCTCTTAAATTGTGAAGGAATTGTAACAACAAGGAAGCCTGCGTATTTGAAATTGTGGTGCTTGCTTAAGTGTTTTTCTGGATTGGGACAAATGTGACTACTAGACAGAAATCATGTTCTCATCCAATTTTAGAACAAAGGGTGTGATCCTCAATACTTGGAAGTAAGAACCATTTTAACTCAGTGGGGCTTGCTTTCAAGTAAACACGCATAGGATCAGGATATAAGTAATAGTTGCTCCTAACCTGCTGAGGTAGGTTTACAAACTCCACAGTCAATGCTGCCAAACACACTGACCTCTAGATTTTTCCCTTGATAGTTTGCTCCTGCTAAAGGTTGCATTTCCCTTTGCTGAGGCAGTTTGCTTTATTCTGTAAATACTCTTTAACTTCTAGTATTTTTGACTGTTTTTTAATCCCTGTGTACATAGTAGCTTGTTGTGGGTTGCACTTGTAAAATATTTTCCCTAGCCAGCCAATACAGATGGCTGATATGTGGATAATGTTGAATACTAGAAGTACTTAATCTCTAACATGTTCAGGCAATCACCGGTGATGCCAGATTCTCCCTTGTCAACTCAGAAGGCTTTTTTTTAACTTGGTCCTACAACACAAACCCTATATTCCACCCCCCCCTTCACATACTACTTTTTTCAGCTAGCAAATACTTCATCAGATTTCTGAGCCAAAAGATTAAAAATCAGTGTATGCATATGAATGTGTGTATTGGTTTCCAAGTTTAAGTAGTCAGAAGTGGTAAACTGAAATATTTTTGATTGCCAAACAGCTTGGGAACTGTTTAGGCTACTTTGTTGTTTAATTAGATTTTTAACAAAACTCTTTCTAACAGATGGTTTAAAACAAATACAACAGCTTCAAAGAAGTTACTTTTTTCATTACTCTACACCCTTGATTTTTAATTAGAATAAAAGTAGACTTCAGCATCCAGAAATTGTTTCATTAATGGAATCTTCACTCTTTGGTTTTGTTAATGAAATACTATAATGTAAAACAGGTGTAATTGGGATAAATTTGAAATCTAATAAGTAATTTATAGTGAAAAAACAAACAAATGAGAGCCACATTTTCTTGAAAGCCTTAACATTATTTCATATAGGTGGGAACAATAAATTGATGACAGGCTCCTGAAGGAGAGAAATGAAATTTGACAGTTCAACATTCTTTGCTTTAAGCATTATTGCAAGTTTGCTTTGTTTACTTTTTTTTTGTATGTTTGTGTAATTTTGTCTTTTTCAAAGAGATTTATTTTAAGGCATTTCCTTTGGTGTAAATATGCAGCAGCTTTTCTTTTTTTTTAAGTGTTTCGTTCGTTGAGAAATGGTTGGCTTTTAAGTTGTGAACCATTCAGAATGGTGCTAATAATGTTCACTTCTCTATACATTGGTTCTAGTTCCCTCTTTAATATATATTTATTGTTAACACTTTTTCCTGGTCATGAAAGTAAACAGAATTGAACTTGGGAACAGCTATTTCAGTGGCCAGGAAAAGAAAACACAATCATGTTTCATGCCCAGTGGTATGAGAACAATATAGAGGGTGGGAAATGGTGCTTCAGCAAGATCCCAGAATTTTGCTAATTTAAGGGTGATGACTAAAATATATCATTTCAGGAAATAGTGTTTTTGATTTGTTAGTTTTACGTTATTTTAATAGATACATGAAGGAGCCTTTGGCTACATAGCTTTCAAGTATCTGTCTCCAAAGTATATTTGCTAGTTTTTACAGTGTGTTCAGTGGCTAACTTTGAAGTATTACCTCTTAACCTAATTTGTTTTCTTGTTTTGCTTTATATTAAATATATATCTATAGATATATATAGATATATATATTCAATTTTTAAAAAAATGGACTGTCTTTTTCAGACGTCCCCTTTTTACAGTACTTTTTTCATTAAATTATGAAACTGCTAACCATACCTTCTTCATTGTGATCTTTTGAAGGCTGTAATATTTGTGGGAAAGTTGCAAAACCAGCATTTTGTTTGTTAGAGCTGCTGGAGTACTCTAGTTTATCCGTGAAGGACTTATAAAATTCCTATATACAAAGCAAATAGGACAATCCAGGTGTTGTGTAAGTTACTTTGAGAACGTGAAATTCTTGCATTTACATCATCACGTAGGATTGCGAGTACAGGGGCATGTTTCATATAGGAGTTTGGTAGTGTGTGAATTTGATTTTTGTAGGGCTGCAACTGGATTTTAAAAAATTAATCGATTAATTGTATGAGTTTAATTAAACTATTGATCTATTGGTTAAATTAGCATATGATTAAAATAGTTCTAAATCAAGAAGCACACTTTATTTTTATGCAAACCACACGTGTTGTAGCAAGCTTTGTCTTAGAAAAGGCATCCCCTTCTGTGTGATAGAACAGGAGGGAATGCCCTTGAAGATAGTGCTTGTCATCTGCAATTTTATTAAACTGTATTAATTTTTTTTAAATCTGCCCAATTAATACTTTTTATTTGATTAATCAATTAGAACATTTAATCAGTTAACATTGCAGCTCTAGATATTTGTTGATATTTTGTGGAATTGCTCTACTATCATAAAATTCATTGTTTTAGAAAACGTCTAACCTGCTTTTGGGCCTGCAAAAGGGCACCCAAGATAGCTTCTATATTAAAAACACAATAAAAAGTCAAATACAATCTATCACTTAAATCATTAAAACAAGCAGCATAAGAAGGGCATAAAACCATCTCAGTTTAAATCACCACAGTAGGAGGCTAAAACATATTAAAGGCATAGTGGAATAAAAAACTCCATGCTAAAACTCGGGGCGGTGGGTGGGGGCAACTGAACCTCATTCAGTAAAGTACTTCTACAATCTGGGTGCCACTACTGAGAAGACCCGCTGTCATTTCCAAAGCTGACAGAACATGGAAGCAGGGCCTCAGATGTTGAATATACAATCAGGTTTGATGTGGGAGGCAGACCTTCAATTGAATTGTGCCTGGAAATGAATTAGCTAAAATGGATTCTGGAGAGGTTCACTTACATCCAAATGCAACCAACTGATTTGATTTTTGAATTCTAGACTAGTGTGTAATTGGTGCAGCATAAAAACTTTACATATAGAAATCTTACTCCACTTATCAAGTGGACTACATTGCAGGGCTGCTGTAAGCTACTCTCTCTGCACAGCTCTTCAACTTGCACTAGGTGTATAATAACTAATCTACACTGCAGGGTAGTGGTATACTACTCTCAGTCCACTGCAATGTTAGGGTAAAAGCAATGGATAACATCGCAAAGTTTTGTAAGTACTCTTCAGCCCAACCTGAAATAAGGGTCTAATACCTTTGGACAATACTGCAGGATTGTTTTAAACCACTCAAGAGCTTGACCTGCATTATTCAGTGTGAACTACACTGTAGGGCTGTCATAAGCCACGCTCGGCAAACCACAACTTCCAATTTGCAATACGGGGAATGAACTTCCTTTGCTTTGGAATTTGCATTAGCAGGATTATTTTAAAATACTTCACACTAAGGATTGGGTTATGAAGAGCAGGAACTCTTTGCTGCTACCTTTTGAGGAGTAGAGTGCAGACACTAGTGTCAAATCCTGGCTACATTTTAAATCTTGGATTTCTTTATGGATGTTTAGGACAGTTATCATTTCCCCAGGGGTATTGAAAAATAGCTTCTGAACAAGAAAATGACTTCTCCAGACAATGAGATGGTTCTTCTCTGCCCATTTTATGTCTATATCTCTTCCTCCATGCTTGTTTTCCAACCATTCCATTCCATCCTCACCACCAGTTTTCTATTCCCCTGCAACAGGATTCTGTGGCCGCTGAGCACACTCGGTACTGATTGGGCTGTTTTTGTGGGTTCTCATATCTTGTTGGTGATAGCGGAAATTTCCAGATAAATTTGCATTGGTCCTTAAAGTAGAGCAGTAGTTTAATGTTAGTAATATTGCAGGAGTAAAGTACTGTATTGTGGTATTGTCTCTAGACTAATAATACTGCATGGGAAGGAAAATGAGAGGCAAATCTTTGCTCTTCTCATCCCCCTGTCATCACTGCCCGCTCGGTCTACTGTACCCATGAGACCCTTACACTGTGCAAAAGGCAGCACAAAAGTATAGCAAACCTGGATAGGCAGCAGCAATGGACTGCCTCCACCCAAGCAGTAGAGAAAATCTGTCTTGGGTCCTGGAAAGAGGAGGCAGCAGCACAGAGCTCTATCATTTACCTTTAATGAGATCCCTCATTATTGTTCGCTGGGAGGGATTCGGCAGTAGATATCCTTGTACTGTTCTTTACGATCATAGTGCAAAGGCAGTGGAACTGTTTTCGTCCCAGTAGCCAGGAAAGGCAACGGCTATGGCTGACTGACATGCTCAAGGCCAGCAGTGAACTTGCGGCGGAATAAGGACTGATCTGGAATAATGTATCTAACTGTGGGAAGTACACTTGCCCTGCAATAAACTATGGCCTTCAATAATGAAAATACTTTGGGTAGTAATTATTTCACAATGGGGTGATAATGTACCTGAAGCAGAGTTACTTAAATCCCACAATAAGAAGCTGTTTCAGCAGACATAAAGATCCTGCTCCTATCTACCAAAGAAACTTCGGTGTTAATTGCTCTACACTGTTGTTGAAAATTAAAATAGCCTCTGTGTTAAACAATGGGGAATGAATTTAAATGTGCCAGGAAACAGCATTTTAGAAATTCTGTTTCTCTGTTGGCTTTCTATATCAAGAAAAATGTTCCACTTTTTAAGAGTAGAGCCCTTTTTTTGGGGGGGGGGAGAGCCCCTGCTTTGCATGTAGAAGGTCCCAGGTTCAATCCCAGCATCTCCAGGTAGAGCGGGAAAATGTCCTGCATGAAACCTCGGAGAGCTGCTGCCAATCATGGTTGACAATACTGGACTAGATGGACCAATGATCTAACACAGTATAAGGCAGCTTTCTATGTTCCTATTTGAGCTATGTAATATTAGCTGTGAAATTTTGACCTTAGCAATGCAATATGTGGGACTTACTTGCTTTGTTGTTGTTGTTCAGTCGTGTCCGACTCTTCGTGACCCCATGGACCGTAGCACGCCAGGCCTTCCTGTCCTGCGCACTTGCTACATGTACTCTAATTTCCCACTCCCCTTGTTTATTATAGAAATAAATCATTAGCCCCATTCCCCCTTTGACACCCCTCTGTCCTTATTCTGTGTGTAGTATTACAATAGATTAACAAAAGTGTTCAAAGTTCTAGGCAGGGCTGGGTGGGGGTAGCATTGAAATGTTGTAGTTCAATGGAGCATAAAAGAGCTACTTGTTGGGCTTTCCCCCTTAACTTCTGGGCAAAGCACTTGAACCAAATACTGAACTTATGTATACTACTTTAAACAGTTGTACTTTTTCACGTTTTTCTCCCTAATTTTCCTAGCCCATTGTAAATAGTATTTCATCACATGTTGGCTGAGATGACTTAGATGCCACAGTACCCTAAATGTATAATACTATCAGAGATTGTGTAGCATATTGGCAGATGGCATGAGCTAGGAGCAGAAAGACCTAATCTCAGTCATAAATTAATTAGGTGACCTTACATAAGCTACTCACCACATTGGCTTCCATCTGTAACGTGGGTAGTGATCCTGGCCTACCTAACAGGATTGTTACAAAGATTACGACAAATAATGTATGTCAAGTGTTTTGGCCTACATAACATAAAGGGCTTCTTCACATGGAGCTTTTATCCTGCTATTGAGATTGCTCATTCATGGAAGTTTGCAGGCCCTTTAGAGGAAGTCACCCACCTCCAGGGCATCTCCTGAACTAAATGACCTTTATTCCATTTTTAAGTAGATCGGAGATAACGAGGTATCAAATTACACTGCTTGTGCTTCACTTGAGTTCCCTCAAGAAGTGAAAAGTGGCAAGAAGAGGAGCTCGATCAATGAAACATATGGAAGACTCAGATAAGGGGGAGAAGGAAGGGGAAAAGGAAGCACTTGTAAAGTGAGTCTGTTGTGATCCTGCATTTAAAATGGAAGCAGAAAGCCCCGTTTTAAATGCAGGGTTTTAAGCTGGTGTAGAGAGGCTCTAAGAATGATTATGAGAGCTGGTATGGAAGATAGTGTGTGACTGGGTTGAAATTCCCCTTCAGCCATGAAGTTAACTAGGTGACTGGGTCCCAGTCATTCTCTTTCAGCCTAAACTACTATTCAGAGTTATGATAGGACAACTGCCTGACATATGCAATCCCATGCTTCTTGAAGAAACGGAGTGATATGTACACAAACTATTTCACCTATATTGTCATTCAGGAAGTGGTAAATGTCTCCTTACTGGAGGGAGGGCATCATGCGTATTGCCTTGAAAGAGGCAGTGGTGCGTCCCCTCTTGAAGAAGCTGATCTTGGACCAGGAGGGTTTAGATCATTACTGCCCAGCTGAAAATAATCCTTTCCTGGGCAAGGTGATGGAGAGAGTGGTGTTCAACCAGCTGAAGATGTTCCTGGATGAAGCGGATTATCTAAACCCATTTCAGTCTGGCTTCAGGTCTGGACATGGCACTGAAACAGCCTTGGTTGTCCTGGTTGAAGACTTTCCTCAAGAGAGACATTGGGAGTGCGACCATGTTAATTCTCTTCTCTTGGTGGCTCTCAATACCATTGACCACAGTATCCTCCTGGAATGGCTCAGTGGGTGGGGAGTAAGAGGCATTGTATTACAGTGGTTCTGCTCCTACTTACAGGGTCACCAGCTGCTACCAGAGAGTAGCAATGAGAGATTTCTGCTTGGCTCCATGGCAGTTATGCCGTGGGTTCCATCTTGTCTCTCATGCTGTTTAACATCTCTATGAAAACCCTGGGGGCATCATCCGGAGGTTTAGAGCGTGGTGTCACCAGTACACATAAGGCAGCCAGCTCTATAGTCCTATGCAGGCTTTCATCTGTATCACATGTATGGCTAAACTGGGGCAGGACATGTGCAAGTACACATGACCCACCCCCAAGCATCCTGCGTGCCCAGTGAGTTCAGAGACCTTTCCATTTTAAGCATGAAGGGCTGCAAAGGGGTTTGTAAGCATGTTCAGTTGAACATGCTTATACAGCTCTTGAGAACCCAAACCCTGACTTATCTGATCTTTGTACTTAATCTTCGTAGACCTTCACGCTCAACACACAAAGGTCTCTGAACTAGCTAGGTGCATGGGATGCTTGGAGGCGGGACATGGGGCTTACACACATCCTGTCCCAGTTTAGCCCTACACGTGATGTAGGTGAACACTTACAATAGGCCTTATCTCTCCATTCTATCTTAATCAGGAGAGACTGCAAGTGCTGGACTGTGACACCAGTGAGACTGGTTTTTCGTTTTACGAACAGATGGTAGCAGATCCCTCTGGCTCAGCGCCAACACATTCGAATCTCCACTGAATTCACAATCCCCCATGAGGTGCATGAGGAAAATCAGGAGAGACTGTGCAAGTGCTTGGAGGAATTGGTGGGTTGGATGAGGCCTAATAAATGGAAATTAAATCCTGATAAGATGGAGCCTCTGTGGGTAGGTGGTTCCCAGATCTGGGAATTAGGCACATGGCCTGTGCAAGATGTAGTGCTCCCCCTGACGGAGCACATATATAGTCTGGGAGTACTCCATGATTCAAAGCTGACAGTAGGGGCCCACGTGGCCTCAGGGGCAAGGAGTGCTTATAGCCAGTTACAACCATTCCTGCTAGTCCATGCTTTAATAATTTCCCAACTGGCCTACAGCAAAGCTCTCTACGTGGGACTTCCCTTGAAGATGGCCTGGAAGCTGGTGCAGAATACCCATGTTGACAGGGGCAGAGAGATGTGAGCATATCGCACCAGTTTTGAAATCTCTGCGCTAGCTGCCAGTGACCAACTGGGCCCAATTCAAGGTATTAGTACTAGTGTATGAAGCTTTAAAGAGCTAAGGACCCACATAATTGAAGGACCACCTTCCCCACTATTGAGGAACCCAGGATTTAAGATTGGACAGGGAGACTTGTAGCCTGTGAGGCTATTACACATGTCAGAGCCTTTTCAGGAGTGGCACCCCAGCTGCAGAACCCATTCTGGTAGAAATTTGACTATGCCCAACACTGTTGCCAATCACCCTCCAATTGCAACTCCTGCCTTCACTCAAGTTTTGCCCAGGAAGGACTTTCCTCAGTTCCCAGGTGTCTGCCACGTAAATGCTCGAGCACATTTGGAGGGAGAAGAGGGTAAAATGCCTTCCTGCAACGAAGGGAGACACATCGGATCCCACCCCCTACCAAGCTCAGCAGCAACGTCCTCTGTTGATTCAGAGCACCACATTAAGTTCAGTGGGGCTTACTCCCAAGTAAGTGGGCTGAGGGTTGCAGACTTACGGCGCAATCTTACATTTTATGTCTACTCAGAAGTAAGTCAGAGGTTTCCTGGGGTTTGCGAGAAAAGAGTACAGCAGAAGTTAAGCTACGAAAACAAAACACACACCCCTCCTTTGCACACATGCCAGGGAGGGAGGGAGGCACTCCCTCAGTTCAAACCAGGTGTCTGCTGTGTAGAGGAGCCCTACCTAATCCCTCAAAGAAACCAAAAGCAGGAAGCTCCGGAAAGGATGTGGATTTTTGCGGGGGGGGGGGGTGCTTAATGTAGAAACGCCCATAGATTTACTCCTCCATAAGAACGAAATCTCAAGTACCTCTTGAATTGAAATAACGTAACTGGGGGCAGATAACTGATGACGGAGCGTGCGCATTCATTTAATACTATAGCGCTGTGGTTCACTGGATGACAATAGTCATTAATAATAAATAAATAAATAAATAAATAAATGCTGGTCTTTCACTGCCACTCTGCATACTCCTTTTTTTTTAGAATTACTGCATGTCCCAAGGCTGAATCCTGACATTCAAAATACGTTCCGGGGCTAAGGGTTTCTCTCCAAAGAAACCTCTCCCCCTCCCCGCCCGCCTTGCCTTGCCTTGCCTTGCCTTGCAGAAACATCACGGGCCTGGCGCCCCACCCCAGTCCGTTTCTCCGGGTCTGCCTTCCCCTCTCTTCCCCCTCCCTAGGCGCTGAGTGGCGAGCTCCGGTCGCAATAACGATTCTTCGCAGCCCAAAACGGCGGGTTAGTTGTTGCAAGAATGCCTCTGCATCGCCGCAGGGTTGGTGGGACGGGCCCTTTCCATTCCCGAAAGTAATTCGTCCTCCCGAAAGTCAGGCGTGAGCAGAGCCGCCGCCCAAGTTGGTGAGTGTGTCTGGGCCGGGGGCTGGTCATGGCAGACCAGAATCAACAGCCACCCCCTCCCCGCCCCTCCCCGCCAAGATACCGTCGTGTCAGGTTGGTGGCGCTGCCCTGTGATCTGCAACTCTTTCGTAGAACTCATAGGCCTCGCTAATCCGATCTCCCTCGTGTCCGGAATCCCGGGGAAGGGGCTTCAAGCTCCTCTCTCCTTTTCAGACGCGGCCGGGGGAATGTTACTTCAAGAACGCCGAAGTCTGTGCCCCGCTCCCACCCCAATTCCTTCCGGAAGCCGTTCTCTTTGACACCAGTGGGACTGGTTTCTCGTTTTACGTACAGATGGTAGCAGCTCCCTCTGGCTCAGCGCCAACACAGATTCGAATCTCCACTGAATTCACAATCTCCCATGAGGTGCATGAGGAAAATACACGCTTCCACGCTCTGCAGTTCCCTTGATTGTATAGCCAGTATAGCCAGTCAAAGGGCTTCTAATCCTTATTGTGATCTTGTGTATGTGGCCGTGGTGATCCGTGTCCTGCTGGCTGCGCCAATCATAATCCCAGAAAGTTTGGTCGTAATATCCAAGGGGTCACAGGCAACAGTAACTTTCTTCATTAAGAGCAGCAAAGAGTCTTGCGGCATTTTAAAGACTAACGCATTTATTCTGGCATAAATTTTCGTGGATTATAGCCCATTTCATCAGATGCAACAGATGGTGGCGATGGTCCGCAAAAGTTTATGCTAGAATGAATTTGTTAGTCTTACAAGACTCTGTGTTGGTTTTGCTGCAACAAACGAACATAGCTACCTTTGGAATTTGTTTATTAAAGAATATTTACATCCCACATCTTCCACCCAAATTGAGTCCTCAGAGCCAAAACTATAAAAACAATATTAAAATAATAGTGCAATCCTATGCATGTCTATGGAGAAATAAGTCCTACTGAGTTCAATGGGACTTCCAAGTGTGTATAGGATTGCAGCCTAAATTAAACACCAGTCCAGTTTACCAGTTGATGTAGTAATATTTTTCCTCTTAATAGGCCTTGTTTTAACCAAAGGTATCCACGAGGAAACATTTTTAGTGTAACTGCATCCTTGTTCTAGATCTGTATATTATGGGTACATGTGGTGGTTTCTTGTTTATAACAGTGCACTTCTCTCTCTACTTTAAACAATTATAATTATATATATATATATATATATATAATATTTATATATATATATATATTTGCATGTTCTGTGCAGAACATTTATGTAGAACTGACACTATAGCATCATGCTTCCCTCTCCCCCACTCCTTGTTTGCCCTGCCTCCCTTTCCCTGGAAGAATGCTGATCAAAGGACTTTTGAAGTTTGCCCTGCTTATTAGCACCCACACACAAAAACCTGTATTCAGCAGGAACTTGGTAATGTTTGACTGTGAAGATAATAGCCGGCATTAAAGATTAGCAATTCCAGCCGCTATAAATTTGAAGACATTTTGGAAGCCTTAGCCTGTAGTACCAGAAAGCAAAAAGTCGAGGAACCTTTAGAAACTGATTGTGGCATTAATTTTTCTGGACTGAAGCCTACATCATTGGGTATAGTGACTGGAATTCTACTGAGCCAACTGAAAAAAGGGTTACCCAACCAAAACTTCTGATTCAATTTACTTAGCTGATACTAGATTCGGTAAGAATGTTTATTAACTGTTGTTTCCTCCAACCCCCAAAACTATTGTCGTTTTTACTGTTATTCAAATCGTTGTTGTTCATGTCTGTATTCTTAGATTACTCAGCGGTATCTGAACTAAAATCTTGAGTCACCATCCAGACAAAGTTAACCATAATTAAGTTCCATTTATTTCAGTACTGGAGAGGTTCAAGCCAGTGCTTCGCTCTCCTATTCAATGGGAGTTAAGAGTTATGAACGTTGGCTAAATTGTATTGCTTATCATTTTAGTACAGGTGATGCTGACCTAAACTAGATTGTGCTTTTTTTTCGCTGTACTGTAAGATGCATTGCAACTTTCACTAAGCTCCCATGTATAATGGGTTTAGGCATCTGTGGTTACAAGTTGAAAGTGCAACAAAAATATATTGCAGTATATACTCGCCCCCTAAGAGGGGTGTTTCTGTTCAGGATGCCAGCCAGCTATGCTATAAAGTATTACGGGGTCAAGTAAGCCAATTCACTCCCCTCTCTAACTGGATTTGGGAGGTTCCCCCCTTTTGATTTTCTGTTTTATTGTTATTCTTTTGTAACCCTGCATACTTCAGGGGTTCCCCCAGTATGCTGATATTTTCTTCATTTCTCAGTGGTCAGGTTTTGACTTCCTTTCTTTTGGCACTTACTGCCTGAGTTTGTGATTAGGGAGAGTTCTGTTATTTGGCAACACTATACATGGCTGTACAGCTGGTGATCCACCAAGATGAGCGAAGCCTACCAGCTGTATTTTATAGTCTGCTACCTGCTTGACCTCCTGTTTTTGTAGTCCCAGGCAGGCCCCTAAAATAAGAGGTGTAGTGAGCCTCTGATGATTATACATGGTCGTTGGACTGCATTTGGCTTAGTGCGCACAAGTTGTGGAGGCCTGGTATAAGGCATCAACTCTTGGAGCATTTTCAGAGAGAATGCTAAAAATGCCTCTTTTGCATTTCCTATGTTAGAATTCAAAATCAAAACTACATTGTCTGTAGTGTGCATTCAGTTCAAAAGGACTCTGTTTGGCATCAGAGAGGCTCATAGATGTCTGTGTTTGGTGTTCTGTGAAAATGCCTTTACATCCAACCTTTTGTCTTGGGAAATGGGGATTTACTATTGGAATTGGATTCCATGCACAGGCATTGCACACCGAACCCCACATTCAT
Organism: Heloderma suspectum; assembly: GCF_057233095.1. Taxonomy (NCBI): domain Eukaryota; kingdom Metazoa; phylum Chordata; class Lepidosauria; order Squamata; family Helodermatidae; genus Heloderma; species Heloderma suspectum. The sequence goes on along the minus strand of NC_139460.1, from coordinate 120,797,384 downwards.
GTTTGTGATGAACAAATACTTGTACTTAATACCCTGTGAGTCATCCTCCCTCTACTGGTGGTCTTCCTTCTCAGGCCTCACCTTCGCATACAGGAAAATGCACCGGTAAAACTTGAAATGATATTATGAGCTGTACCATTTCACATTGCAGGTGGGGATCACTTTTTAAAAAAATATTCCACTACCCATAAAATTCCCTGCAAGTAGAAATTGGCAATTAATAGTGTGCGCTGAGCCAGAGCGTTTCCCCCAATGTTTTAGGGTGTTTTTTTTTACTTGCAAGGAGTTTTTATGTGTGAGACTAGTTAAAATTGTGACATACGTTCCTGAAATGTGACGTGGTACAGCCCATTCTGTCATCTGTAGCAAAATATGGTAGGAATGAAGTGGTAAAATTTATGAGGTGGGGAAAGAGACTTATACCATATCAGAGTGCAGTGGCAGATCACATTTTTGAGTGCTTCCTTATGTGGAAAAAAAACTTCCCTGCAAACAAAAAACCAGCACAATGAGGAATGAAATGGACAAATCTCTCTCTCCAATGTGCAACTTTGACTTTCAGGAAATCGTTTTTACATGAGGGAACATTCAAAACTGGTGCCTCTACCTGTAGTGTGAAATAGTACAGTCCACTCTACCACTTCAGGATTTTTACAACCTCATTCTGCTGTACATGTAGACGATGCCTTGGAAGAGGTGGCACCAGAGCCAAAAGATATTTCAAGTCATCAGCATAAAATGTTCAGTGATATCAAAAATTTAGGAGCCAGCTTTGCACAGAAGTAAACAAACAAACAGCCCCTTCATGGATCACTGCCTTGTTGTGGCGAAGGGGCTTGTGTAACTCAGTGAAGCCATAAGCCATGCCGTGCAGGGCCACCCAAGACGGACAGGTCATGGCAGAGAGTTCTGACAAAATGTGGTCCACTGGAGAAGGAAATGGCAACCCACTCCAGTATTCTTGCCAAGAAAACCCCATGGAACGTAACACAAGGTTAAAAGAGATGACACCGGAAGATGAGCCCCTCAGGTCGGAAGGTGTCCAATATACTACTGGGGAAGAGCAGAGGGTATTTCCAAGTAGCGCCAGAAAGAGTGAAGCGGCTGGGCCAAAGCCGAAAGGACACTCAGCTGTGCATGTGTCCGGTGGTGAAAAGAAAATCCGATGCTGTAAAGAACAATATTGTTTAGGAACCTGGAATGTCAGATCAATGAATCAAGGTAAGCTGGAGGTGGTCAAACATGAGATGGCAAGATTGAACATCGACATCTTGGGAATCAGCGAACTAAAATGGACAAGCATGGGCAAATTTAATTCAGGTGACCACTATATCCACTAGGGTGGGCAAGAATCCCTTAGAAGAAATGGAGTAGCACTCATAGTCAAGAGAAGGGTGGGAAAAGCAGTACTGGGGTACAATCTCAAAAACTCAAAAACGATAGAATGATCTCAGTACGAATCCAAGGCAAACCATTCAACATCACAGTAATTCAAGTCTATGCCCCAACCACTGAGGCCGAAGAAGCTGAGGTTGATCGGTTCTATGAAGACCTACAACACCTTCTAGAACTAACACCAAAAAAAGATGTCCTCTTCATCATAGGGGATTGGAATGCTAAAGTAGGAAGTCAAGAAATCACCGGGATAACAGGCAAGCATGGCCTTGGTGTACAAAATGAAGCAGGACAAAGGCTAATAGAGTTTTGCCAAGAGAACACGCTGATCATAGCAAACACTCTTTTCCAACAGCGCAAGAGGCCACTCTACACATGGACATCACCAGATGGTCAATATCGAAATCAGATTGATTATGTCCTTTGCAGCCAAAGATGGAGACGCTCTATACAGTCAGTAAAAACAAGACCTGGAGCTGACTGTGGCTCAGATCATGAGCTTCTTGTTGCAAAATTTCGGCTTAAATTGAAGAACGTAGGGAAAACCACTAAACCATTCAGGTATGACCTAAATCATATCCCTGATGAATATACAGTGGAGGTGAGGAATAGATTTCAGGGATTAGACCTGATAGACAGAGTGCCTGAGGAACTATGGACGGAGGTCCGTAACATTGTTCAGGAGGCAGCAACGAAATCCATCCCAAAGAAAAAGAAATGCAAGAAAGCCAAGTGGCTGTCTGATAAGGCTTTACAAGTAGCTCACGAAAGAAGGGAAGCGAAAAGCAAGGGAGAAAGGGGAAGATATACCCAACTGAATGCAGAGTTCCAGAGAATAGCAAGGAGAGACAAGAAGGCCTCCTTAAATGAACAATGCAAAGAAATCGAGGAAAACAACAGAATGGGAAAGACTAGAGATCTCTTCAAGAAAATCGGAGATCTCAAGGGAACGTTTTGTGCGAAGACAGGCATGATAAAGGACAAAGAAGGCAGGGACCTAACAGAAGCAGATGAGATTAAGAAGAGGTGGAAAGAATACACAGAAGAACTATACAGGAAAGATCTGAATGTCCCTGATAGCCATGATAGTGCGGTCACTGAACTTGAGCCGGACATCCTCGAGAGTGAAGTCAAGTGGGCCTTAGGAAGCATTAGTAACAACAAAGCTAGCGGAGATGACAGTATTCCAGCTGAGCTATTTAAAATCCTAAAAGATGATGCTGTTAAAGTGCTGCATTCAATATGCCAACAAATCTGGAACACTCAACAGTGGCCACAAGACTGGAAAAGGTCAGTTTACATTCCAGTTCCAAAGAAGGGCAACGCCAAAGAGTGTTCAAACTACCGCACCATTGCGCTCATTTCACATGCCAGCAAGGTGATGCTCAAAATCCTACAAGCTAGGCTTCAGTAGTATGCGAACCGAGAACTACCGGAAGAACAAGCTGGGTTTCGAAGAGGCAGAGGAACTAGAGATCAAATCGCCAACATTCGCTGCATCATGGAGAAAGCAAGAGAATTCCAGAAAAACGTCTATTTCTGCTTCATTGATTACGCTAAAGCCTTTGATTGTGTGGATCACAACAAACTGTGGCAAATTCTTAAAGTGATGGGAGTACCAGACCACCTTACCTGTCTCCTGAGAAACCTGTACGAGGGTCAAGAAGCAACAGTAAGAACCAGACAGGGAACAACCGATTGGTTCAAAATTGGGAAAGGAGTACGACAAGGCTGCATATTGTCACCCTGCTTATTTAACTTATATGCAGAGTACATCATGAGAAATGCCGGTTTGGATGAATCAGAGGTCGGAATTAAGATTGCTGGGAGAATTATCAACAACCTCAGATGTGCAGACGATACCACCCTAATGGCAGAAAGCGAAGAGGATCTCAAGAGCCTCTTGTTTGTTGAGGGTGAAAGAGGAGAGTGCAAAAGCTGGTTTGAAACTCAACATTAAAAAAACGAAGATCATGGCATCTGGCCCCATCACTTCCTGGCATATAGAAGGGGAAGAAATGGAAGCAGTGACAGATTTTACTTTCTTGGGCTCCAAGATCACCGCAGACGGTGACTGTAGCCATGAAATTAAAAGATGCTTGCTCCTTGGGAGGACAGCTATGGCCAACCTAGACAGCATAGTAAGAAGCAGAGACATCACCTTGCTGACAAAGGTCCGTCTAATCAAAGCTATGGTTTTCCCAGTAGTAATGTATGGCTGTGAGAGCTGGAATATAAGGAAGGCTGAGCGCCGAAGAATCGATGCTTTCGAACTGTGGTGCTGGAGAAGACTCTTACGAGTCCCCTGGACTGCAAGGAGGTCAAATCAGTCCATCCTCAAGGAAATCAACCCTGAGTGCTCATTGGAAGGACAAATACTGAAGCTGAAGCTCAAATATTTTGGCCACCTAATGCGAAGAGAAAATTCTCTGGAAAAGACCGTGATGCTGGGAAAGACTGAAGGCAAAAGCAGAAGGGGACTATCTAGCCATCTCAGAGGATGAGATGGCTAGATAGCATCACCGATGCAATGAATATGAACTTGAGCACACTCCGGGAGAGAGCACAGGACAGGCAGGCCTGGCATGCTATGGTCCATGGGGTCACGAAGAGTCGGACACGACTGAATGACTGAACAACAACAACAACAACAAACAAACAAACTGAAAAAGAAATTCTAAGGTGCCAATTTCACATATTTTTGTGATGATGTGCCATTCATTAGCAGATATATTGGCTGTAATGACAGGGAACAATGTATATATTTTTCTGATGGACAGCCGGCTTTGTGTTTTCAAAATGGCTGAACTGTCTGGGGAAGTGATGGCCATATAACTGTGCCCCTGTACTGGACAAAGAGTTGCGTGTAATTTGACCAACATAAATTTAGCACATAATTTTCAATCCATAATAATTTGATACATTAGTTATGCATTGGCCCTGTAAAAAGTCTCACTTTGCCTAGATTATGTATCAGACCAGGGTATATATTGTCCTTTTGCATAATTTCTACATTTCTCTCTTAGGTCATGTCTGTACCAGGATTTTTTTTTTTTTAATGAGTCAGATGTGCATCCAGCACACATCCAGCCCTTCATCAGCCCACATTTGCCACTGATTTAAGATCACAGTTATTGCATAATTCTGAGAGCATATGTGCCATTGAGATCCATGAGATGTACATGTAAGAAGGTGCGATTAGTAGAGCCAGTACTGGTTAGAGTATTGAACTAGGACCTGAATTCAAATCCCCACTCAGCCATGAAGGTCACTAAGTGGCCTTGGGCCAATTATTCTCTCTGAGCCTAGCCTACCTCACAGAATTGTTGTGAGGATAAAATGCAGGATGGGGCGGAGTTAGAACCATGTTCACCATCTTGAGCTCCTTGGAGGAAGGGCAGGATATAAAGAAAATGAATTAAAAAGAGATAAATAGATTGTAAGTTTAATTTGCTGACATCCGATTTCAGTTCAACTTAATTTTAAGTACACTCTGTTTCCCCTTTGTTCCTCTTATCTGCATTCCTTGATTGCTGCTTCTCCTCTCCAAAGGCAATGTCATCTGTAAAAATTGAGTGTGTTGTGCAAGAGAATTGCAAGATTGGAGAATCGCCTGTATGGGAGGAAAAGGAAAATTCACTTCTCTTTGTGGACATAACTGGTAAAAAGGTCCATAGATGGAATTCCCTTACTAAGGAAGTGCAGAGTGTTTCTGTGGGTAAGAAACATCTTTCAAAAGGCCTAGTTGTTTTGTTTGTGTTTGCTTTTGCGTTCATATTAGAATATTTCTGATCTTAAAAATTAGGTAATTGAAAGAAATATTGTATGTCTTTAGCAATTGAGTGGGGGAAGAAGCACCTGTCGTTATAGTTTTTCAAATCTCTATACAGTGGATCTGCTAGGTCTGCACCACAGGGCACAGGTCTGGGGCTCCATGGTCCAGGGGTTCCCCAAACGACCCAGAGACATATATCAACAAAGAGTTCTCCAAGTGGTTTATGTATACTAGTTTTATTTATTTATTTATTTATTTATTGCATTTATACCCCACCTTTTTTCCTCTCGCAAGGAACCCAAGGCGGCTTACATGATCCTCCTCCCCTCCATTTTATCCTCACAACAACAACCCTGTGAGGTGGGTTGGGCTGAGAGTCTGTGACTGGCCCAAAGTCACCCAGTGAGCTTCCATGGCTGAGTGGGGACTAGAACCCGGATCTCCCAGCTCCTAGTCCAACACTCTTGCCACTACACCACACTGGCTCTCTTTTATATTTTTATTTATATTTATATATAATATATATATATTTTATATTTATATTTATATTTATATAAATATATATTTATTTTTATATTTTTACATTTTTCATACTACCGTTCTCCCCCTCCCCTTTTTAAACATGGTTTCCAGATGCTCCAGTCAGCTCAGTATCTCTTCACAAATCCGGTGACTATGTTATCACTCTGGGAACCCAGTTTGCTGCTTTAAACTGGAAAAAGAAGTCTGTAACCACCATTGCTCATGTTGACAAGGATAAATCCAATAACCGATTCAATGATGGAAAAGTGGATCCTGCAGGAAGACTGTTTGCAGGTGGGTTGGTCATGATTTACATTCTTGAGTCTTTTTTCTTAAGAAATGTGGATCTTCTGTAGATCACTTGACAGTAGCTGTTAATCCCAGTCCACAGAACCTTGTGCCATGCGCACGCTGCTGAACACACACATCTAGCATTCAGATGGCTGACTATGTTGTTCACCTTTTGAGGGAAAAAGGGGGAAGGACCTGAATTCAGACCTCCATGCCTTCATAGTAGTGATCAGTGACGTCAACCCTGACCAAAGTAACCTGTTATAGATTATGTGTATGACCCTTACTGCGTACGTGGTACTAAGTGCTGGATGTATCTGCATTTTTTAAAGTCTCTCAGAACCTTATTCTGCATGCTTTTCAGCCTTTAATTTTGAAATTAATTACTGGTTTAATCTTAAATTTAAACTCTTCTCCAAGGCTACTATTTCCATAAGGATTTACAATTTCTAAAATTAAGAATTTTCCTAACTTGATTATGTTAACAACAGGCTTTCTCAATAGCATTATTTATTTTATTTATCTATAAAGCATTTAAAATGTCCTAGGTAATATACAACAATTTTAAAAGGACGCAGGCCCTGCCCTCAGAATTACAATCTAAGAGACACTATACATAAGGCAAAAGGTGTGGGGAGAGAAGAGGAAAACAAACCATTGAAGGTACTAACATATTTAGTAATGTTACAGCCAGGTCACTGAGGAGACAGTTCCAGGAGAGGAAGAGCCAGTTGGTCCCAGTCAAACTGATGGAATGGAGTGTGCTGTCTTGCCAGGTGGAATAGCTGCTAATAGTTCTACAAAAGGGGGAGCCTAATGGCATTTGAACATAAGAAGATAGGAAGCTGCTATATACTGAGTCAGAACATTAATCCATCTAGCTTGGTATTGTCAACACTGACTAGCAGCAGTTCTCCAAGATTTCAGGCAAAATTCTTTCGTTATCCTATCTGGAGATGCCAGGGATCAAACCTGTGATGTTTGATCACATTGAGCTATGACCCCTCCCTTAGCTGTGGTGGAGATGAGGGGTGGAGAGGGATGGCTAAGCAGCTTCTGTGAGCCTTGAAAATTCTTGCACTATCCTTGTGTTTTGGCATTCCAACCAATGGTGCAGCTAAGTAATTTGAGACCCTGGACTTAACAGCACCATGTATTGCTTCAGTTGTGAAGCACACAGCTAACACTTCTCTTCATTGCTTTCCAGCCACCATTCCATGCTTTGCAACTTCTTCTATGTTCCTGAACAACATCAAAACTGTTTACCAACCCTGATTTTAAAACACTGCGAGCATGTGTAGTTTTGTGTGTTAAACTCACTTATGTTATGGCACCATAATGACTATAGGAATAAAATGGACTTTGTTTCTGCTGGCTCTCACTTGCCACTCTCTGGGTGGTCATTGGGGTGGTGGGACTGGTCCCAAGCTCCAGCCCTAATTCCACCACTGATTCCGACAATGTGACAACCAATAATTTCTCCATTTTTTAAATTGTGTCTTAGGAAAAGTAATGCTAGAGCCTGCTGCCCTTCATTAAACAGGAGACCACTATTGCGATGCCACTTCTTCAGCTCTCTGTTGTCTTTGCGTACTAATAATCTGTGCTTCTTCTAGGTACAATGGCTGAGGAGATCCGGCCTGCAGTGTTAGAGAGGCACCAAGGTTCCCTCTACACTCTCTTCCCTGATCATTCCGTCATGAAACACTTTGACAAGGTGGACATCTCCAATGGTCTGGATTGGTCGTTGGATCACAGAACATTCTTTTACATCGATAGCCTTTCATACTGCGTGGATGCGTTTGACTATGACCTTCAAACCGGAAAGCTTTGTATGGCTCCTTTCATATTTTGAGATCTTTAAAATAGTCACATTTTGTGTGCAACTGCTTTCCTACCAAGCACGGATTAAACATCTTATACCTGCTATATCTGCTGTATTCTAACACCAATAGTTCTTGAAAGGACTAGGCTGGTTTTTTAAAGTTTTTGTTATAGATGTTAAAACCACTGGTCTGTTAATTAGATAGTATCAGTTTTTGTCTAACTACAGCAAAATGTTCTGTTCTCACATGAAGGGGTGCGTACATTTAGGAGAGATGGTATGTAGTACTCTTATTTAAAGAACGTATTTGCCTTTATTCTGAATGATTTATGAGAACATTACCAGAGCTGGACGTTTTGTTGTTAAGCTATTTATTTCATTTTCTTTCCTGCTTTTTCCCTTGGAGCTAAGGCAGCGTTCATAGAGTGCCCAGGTAGTCTCCCATCCAAGTACCAGACTCAGACCTGCTTAGCTTCGATGGGGCTGCTGCATCCCAAATCTTTAACCACCATAGAAAGGTTAATTACTTTGTTTTTAGAGATCATCTTTCTATGGCTTTTGCTTTCAGGGTGTGGCTGGTATATGATCAGTGATGGTTTGTCAAGGATTATGGGGAAAACACAGCAGAGAACTATGGGATACTTTTATGTGACATTACTGAACTTGATGTAGGGTTAAAAAGTGGGATATATAGTGCAGCAATGGGTTCTTTTCTGCCATCTTCATATAATGAATATTTATTTAATTCAGATATATAACACAGGCTGATATGAATAATAATCTAAGACTGAGATAAAGAGAAATGTCAGGTTTTGGCCATGAAAAGATATTTCCTGAACTTAAGATGCAGTCTATCTGAAGTTATGTAATTGTTTATACTGGAGATGTGTAAATAAATGCCGCTATTAAGTTAGCTTGAACTTAAAGCATTTTGATGGCCAAGAAGAATGCTTCTTATCTGTATTTGTTCCCAACCAAGCAGTGCAGTTTGTCTTGCCAGTTTAGCAGATACACACATTCCCTGTGTGGATTTAATAAGTAACATTTTGGAAGCCATTAACTGCAGTTCTAACAGTGAAGATGTCTATATGGAGAGGACATAATCTACCATCCCGTTCAGGTGTAATGTCTGAGTAATGTCCCACTCTGAATAAAATCATGCTTGTTTGAGAATTTCATTTTACAATTTAAAACATCGGTCTGCCTGAACCTAATAATTTCCTTTCAGATAAACAGATGCCAGTTCTGACATGCAACAGTGTATGTATCAAGTGGGTGAAGAGTTCAGACATAAAGTATTTACTCCTTAATACTGGCCCCGGCAGCTAACTTTTTAGCCGTTTAATCATCTGTCTTTAACCAGTGCATTGACTGATTACATTTAAATAAATGTCATGTAAATGAAGAGCATTCTGTAACTGCTATTTAATAAACACCCCTTACAAAATTAGCTTCATTTATGCAGAATTGAACAGGGCCAAATTTCTCGGGGTTGTCTCATAGGGAAACGAACTTACTGCCAATAGCCCAACCCTCCAATTTAATAATTGAGCTTGGCATGACATAATTCAAGACAGTTGCACCCACCGTGTCAATAATGCCAGTTCTATATTATGCTTCTCCACCACCTGTAACTGCTTTCCTTGAAATACTGCGTTAAAATCTTTCTTTGCAGCCTTTAGATTGGGAACCGTGCTTCTTCCCTTCCCTATGCATTGAAGCTTTCAGTGGTCAGCCTGTATCAGCTTCTGGGATGAAGAATCCCTCTGGATTTCTTCTCAACGTCTTGCAAGAGCATGACTCAGAAATGTGTTGACTCGCAAAGCATTGAATGTATGGGTTAGTCCATGACATGTGTCAACTTCTTTCTGCAGCCAACCGCAGGAATATGTACAAGTTGGAAAAAGAAGAGAGCATCCCTGATGGGATGCGTATTGATACAGAAGGGAAGCTCTGGGTGGCCTGTTACGATGGAGGAAGAGTCATCCGTATAGATCCTGAGACTGGTAAGCAATTGCAAGGCAGGCCGGGGGGTGGGTGGAGAAAAGAGAACAGTCTTTGTTAAAGAATCCTAAGGATAGTTGGTTCTTCTGCCCTTTCAGACTTTTCTGAAAGGGCCTTTTCTGTGGTGGCCCCCACTCTGTGGAACTCCCTCCCTAGGGAACTCCGTCATGCCCCCTCTTTAATGAGCTTCCGTCGTGCATTAAAAACGTGGTTGTTCAGGCAGGCATTTGGGGTGGGTTAGGGTATTTTAGAAAATGTTTTTATTGTAGAATTTTATTGTTTTAAACTGTTTTATTGTATGTTGTACATCGCCCAGAGTGGCTGGGTGACCAGCCAGATGGGCGATTAATAAATTTAATTATTATTATTATTATTATTATTATTAAGAGTTACTTTGTTGCGTGCTTTATTAAATATCCCAGTGGGTATTTAACAGTCCACATTTCTGTACATGGATTGCATCCATTTGTCATAGTTTGGGGGTTTGGTGCAGGGTCCAGGGAATCCAGAACACACATGGAGCTCTTCTGTTTAGAAGGGCTGTTATATTTCTTTAGTGGCAGTAGAACCTCTGCACACACACACATACACTCCAGTGATATGGGTGTTCTGGAAAATTTTCCAGTGCAAATTAGATTAAGTTGTATAGGATCAATTGCATAGGAAAGTTTTCAGTTTCCTTGGAAATGTTTAATTGAGCATGCATATTTTACTTTTATTTAGTAAACAACAAAGCTTTAAAAAGTGCCCCATGTTAATTTTTGGCCCAATACACCACAAATGTTTGAGAAAAAAAATTAAAGCACACTTAATGTGAAACCTTCATTGGAATACTGTAAAGACAATAGTATGTACTTCCCTTACATTGTTTAAATTTAAGGAAAAAACAAAAGTACTGAAAACTGTTTAATTTAATTTTGTTTATTATATTTCTATACTGCCTCATAGCCAAAGCTGTCTGGGCAGTTCACAAAAATAAAAAACCATTAAAATATATTATATAAAATATAAAAACTGTTCACATAATGACATAAAACAAATAACACACACAATAACAACATATCTAAAACCATTTAAAGACAACAGCCAAAGACAATCAAGAGACTCATTATACACAGAGAAGAGGGCAGTTTTAACCTGGCACCAAACAGATGACAATGTTGGTGCTAGGCAGGTCTTGTCAGGGAGATTATTCCATAAATGGGGAGCCACCACCGAGAAGGCACTCTCCCTTGTTGCCAACCTCCAAGCCTCCCTTGGAGGAGGCTCCCGGAGGAGGGCCTTAGATGTAGATCATAGTGTATGGGTCGGTTCATGCTGAGAGAGGCATTCTGTCAGGTACTGTGGTCCCAAGCTATGTAGGGCTTTATAGGTCAAAACCAGCACTTTAAATTGGGCTTGGAAGCATATAGGCAGCCAGTACAAGCGGGCCAGAATCGGTCTTATATGTTCAAATCTTCTGGTCCCCATTATCAGTCTGGCCGCCACATTTTGCACAAGCTGCAGCTTCCAAACAGTCTTCAGTGGCGGCCCCACATAGAGTGCATTGTTGTTGTTGTTGTTCAGTCGTTCAGTCGTGTCCGTCTCTTCATGACCCGATGGACCATAACACGCCAGGCCTTCCTGTCCTGCGCTCTCTCCCGGAGCATGCTCAAGTTCATATTCATTGCATCGGTGATGCTATCTAGCCATCTCATCCTCTGCCGTCCCCTTCTCCTTTTGCCTTCAGTCTTTCCCAGCATCAGGGTCTTTTCCAGAGAGTTTTCTCTTCGCATTAGGTGGCCAAAATATTTGAGCTTCAGCTTCAGTATTTGTCCTTCCAATGAGCACTCAGGGTTGATTTCCTTTAGGATTGACTGATTTGACCTCCTTGCAGTCCAGGGGACTCGTAAGAGTCTTCTCCAGCACCACAGTTCGAAAGCATCAATTCTTCGGCGCTCAGCCTTCCTTATATTCCAGCTCTCACAGCCATACATTACTACTGGGAAAACCATAGCTTTGATTAGACGGACCTTTGTCGGCAAGGTGATGTCTCTGCTTCTTACTATGCTGTCTAGGTTGGCCATAGCTGTCCTCCCAAGGAGCAAGCGTCTTTTAATTTCATGGCTACAGTCACCGTCTGCGGTGATCTTGGAGCCCAAGAAAGTAAAATCTGTCACTGCTTCCATTTCTTCCCCTTCTATATGCCAGGAAGTGATGGGGCCAGATGCCATGATCTTAGTTTTTTTAATGTTGAGTTTCAAACCAGCTTTTGCACTCTCCTCTTTCACCCTCAACAAGAGGCTCTTTAGATCCTCTTCGCTTTCTGCCATTAGGGTGGTATCGTCTGCATATGGGAGGTTGTTGATAATTCTCCCGGCAATCTTAATTCCGACCTGTGATTCATCCAACCCAGCGTTTCTCATGATGTACTCTGCATACAAGTTAAATAAGCAGGGTGACAACATGCAGCCTTGTCGTACTCCTTTCCCAATTTTGAACCAATCGGTTGTTCCATGTCTGGTTCTTACTGTTGCTTCTTGACCCTCATACAGGTTTCTCAGGAGACAGGTAAGGTGGTCTGGTACTCCCATCACTTTAAGAATTTGCCACAGTTTGTTGTGATCCACACAATCAAAGGCTTTAGCGTAGTCAATGAAGCAGAAATAGAAGTTTTTCTGGAGTTCTCTTGCTTTCTCCATGATCCAGCGAAAGTTGGCAATTTGATCTCTAGTTCCTCTGCCTCTTTGAAACCCAGCTTGTACTTCCGGTAGTTCTCGGTTCGCATACTGCTGAAGCCTAGCTTGTAGGATTTTGAGCATAACTTTGCTGGCATGTGAAATGAGCGCAATTGTGCGGTAGTTTGAACGCTCTTTGGCATTGCCCTTCTTTGGAATTGGAATGTAAACTGACCTTTTCCAGTCTTGTGGCCACTGTTGAGTGTTCCAGATTGGTTGGCATATCGATTGCAGCACTTTAACAGCATCATCTTTTAGGATTTTAAATAGCTCAGCTGGAATACTGTCATCTCCGCTAGCTTTGTTGTTACTAATGCTTCCTAAGGCCCACTTGACTTCACTCTCGAGGATGTCCGGCTCAAGTTCAGTGACCGCACTATCATGGCTATCAGGGACATTGAGATCTTTCCTGTATAGTTCTTCTGTGTATTCTTTCCACCTCTTCTTAATCTCATCTGCTTCTGTTAGGTCCCTGCCTTCTTTGTCCTTTATCATGCCCGTCTTTGCACAAAACGTTCCCTTGAGATCTCCAATTTTCTTGAAGAGATTTCTAGTCTTTCCCATTCTGTTGTTTTCCTCGATTTCTTTGCATTGTTCATTTAAGAAGGCCTTCTTGTCTCTCCTTGCTATTCTCTGGAACTCTGCTGGTAATATCTTGCCCTTTCTCCCTTGCTTTTCGCTTCCCTTCTTTCCTCAGCTACTTGTAAAGCCTCCTCAGACAGCCACTTTGCTTTCTTGCATTTCTTTTTCTTTGGGATGGATTTCGTTGCTGCCTCCTGAACAATGTTACGGACCTCCATCCATAGTTCCTCAAGAACTCTGTCTATCAGGTCTAATCCCTTAAATCTATTCCTCACCTCCACTGTATATTTATAACGGATATGATTTAGGTCATACCTGAATGGTTTAGTGGTTTTCCCTACGTTCTTCAATTTAAGCCGAAATTTTGCAACAAGCAGCTCATGATCTGAGCCACAGTCAGCTCCAGATCTTGTTTTTACTGACTGTATAGAGCTTCTCCATCTTTGGCTGCAAAGGACAGAATCAAACTGATTTCGATATTGACCATCTGGTGATGTCCATGTGTAGAGTGGCCTCTTGCGCTGTTGGAAAAGAGTGTTTGCTATGATCAGCATGTTCTCTTGGCAAAACTCGATTAGCCTTTGTCCTGCTTCATTTTGTACACCAAGGCCATGCTTGCCTGTTATCCCGGTGATTTCTTGACTTCCTACTTTAGCATTCCAATCCCCTATGATGAAGAGGACATCTTTTTTTGGTGTTAGTTCTAGAAGGTGTTGTAGGTCTTCATAGAACCGATCAACCTCAGCTTCTTCGGCATCAGTGGTTGGGGCATAGACTTGAATTACTGTGATGTTGAATGGTTTGCCTTGGATTCGTACTGAGATGATTCTATTGTTTTTAAGATTGTACCCCAGTACTGCTTTTCCCACCCTTCTCTTGTCTATGAGTGCTACTCCATTTCTTCTAAGGGATTCTTGCCCACAGTAGTAGATATGATGGTCACCTGAATTAAATTCGCCCATGCCTGTCCATTTTAGTTCGCTGATTCCCAAGATGTCAATATTCAGTCTTGCTCTCTCATGTTTGACCACCTCCAGTTTACCTTGATTCATTGATCTGACATTCCAGGTTCCTAGACAATATTGTTCTTTACAGCATCGGGTTTTCTTTTCACCACCAGACACATGCACAGCTGAGTGTCCTTTCGGCTTTGGCCCAGCCGCTTCACTCTTTCTGGCACTACTTGGAAATACCCTCTGCTCTTCCCCAGTAGTATATTGGACACCTTCCGACCTGAGGGGCTCATCTTCCGGTGTCATCTCTTTTAGCCTTGTGTTACGTTCCATGGGGTTTTCTTGGCAAGAATACTGGAGTAGGTTGCCATTTCCTTCTCCAGTGGACCACATTTTGTCAGAACTCTCTGCCATGACCTGTCCGTCTTGGGTGGCCCTGCACGGCATAGCTTATGGCTTCACTGAGTTACGCAAGCCCCTTCGCCACAGCAAGGCAGTGATCCATTGAAGGGGCCTTCAATCCACTGAAGGGGCCTTCAATTCAAAATCCATTGAAGGGGCCTTCTACTAGAGTGCATTGCAGTAATCTAACTTGGAGGTTACCAGAGCATAGACAACTGAAGCCAGGTTATCCCTGTCCAGATAGTGGCGTAGCTGGGCCACCCACAGAAGCTGGTAGAAGGCACTCCATGCTACTGAGGCTACGTGAGCCTCTAGTGACAAAGATGGCTCCAGGAGGATCCCCAAGCTATGAACCTGCTCCTTCATGGGGAGTGCAACCTCATCCAGAGCAGGTTGGGTACCCTCCATCTGGTCACCACCCACTAACAGCATCTCAGTCATGTCTGGATTAAGTTTCAGTTTATTAGCACTCATCCAGTCCATTGTCACAGCCAGGCGCCAATTTAGCACATCCACAGCCTCACCTGAAGAAGCTGAAAAGGAGAAATAGAGCTGCGTGTCATCAGCATAATGATGACAGCACACTCCAAAACTCCGGATGACCACACTCAACGGTTTCATGTAGATGTTGAATAACATGGGGAATAAAACAACCTCTGTGGAACCCCATATTGGTGAGTCCATGGGGCTGAGCAATATCCCCCAAGTACCACCTTCTGGAGCCAGCCATCCAAATAGGAGTGAAGCCACTGCAATGCAATGCCTCTCACACCCAACTCAGACACTTTCCCTAGAAGGATACCATGATTGATGTTATCAAAAGCCTCCAAGAGATCAAGGAGAATCAACAAGGTCACACTACCCTAGTCTCTCTCCCAACATAGGTCATTGTACAGGGCGATCAAGGCTATTTCCGTTCCAAAACTCAGCCTGAACCCCGATTGAAATGGATCTAGATAATCAGTCTCATCCAAGAGTGTTTGGAGCTGGTTGGCAACCACCTGCTCAAGAACTTTGCCCAGGAAAGGAACATTTGACACTGGTCTAAAATTATTAAGATTTTCCGGGTCAAGGGGGTTTCTTTAGGAGTGGTCTCACCACTGCCTTTTGAGGTGGCCCAGGACCACTCCCTCTTGCAAGGAAGCATTCATCACTAGGGATGTATGAAACTCACTTACCTTTTCACGGAATCTTTCGTGGTGGGGGGGGAGGCGCTCCATCTCTCCCCCCAGAATCCTTGATGGGAGGCAATCCAGTCCTCCCCCCGGAATCCTCGACGACCGGCAGCTCTGGCGGCGGCTCTGGCAGCTGGTCTCTTGGCCGGCCATGGCCGGACTGCTACCGCCGTCCTTGCCATCCTGGCTTGCAGCCGTGATAGGGTACGTAAGAATTTACATAGCCTATCACGGCTGGGTAAAAAAACCAAAAACCCAGCGTAAGCAAATGGCGGTGGCTACGGCGGCCGCCATTTGCGTTCCCTATTTTTCACCGATTTATCTTACGTAAATATTTACGTAAGATAAATTGGCGAAAAATAGGGAACGCAAATGGCAGCCGCTGTCGCCGCAAATGGCAAATGGCCGCAAATGGCAAATGGCTGCAAATGGCAGCCATGGCCGGCCAGGAGACCAGCCGCCGGAGCCGCTGCCGCCGCCGCATCCACCCCAGGTAAGTACCATCCCGTGGGGATTCCGCGGGGGGGGGGGGCAGGAGGCCATTCCACCACAGATTCCAGGGGGCCGGATTCTTTAGAATCCGGCCTCACTGGAATCCGTGGTGGAATTCTCTGCCATCCCTATTCATCACCTTCCTGACCCCCCTGGCCCAGCCAGCTGTTCCTTCCCTGCCAGTTTTTATAAGCCAAGAGGGGCAAGAATCCAATATGGAAGTGGCTGTATGGACCAGTCCAAGCACCTTATTAACATCCTCAAGCTGTACCAACTGAAACTCCTCCAAGAAAACTGAAGAAGAGTCTGCTCTGGACACCTCACCAGGTTCACCTGCTGTAAGACTAGAGTCTTAAGTCCAAGCGGTTGCAAGAAATTTTATCCTGGAAGTGCCTAGCAAAGGAATTGCAGTGGGCCTCAGATAGGTCTATGGTCTCCTTAGGGCCAGCATGTAATAGGCCACAAATGACCTGGAAAAGCTCCGCTGGGCAGCATATGGAAGATTGAACGGAAGCAGTGAAATGTTGTTTCTTTGCTGCCCTCACCGCCCCTGAGTATACCTTACCATAGGCACACACCAGGGTTCGATTGCACCCACTAAGAGTTCTTCTCCATCTGTATTCAAGCCGTCTCCTATTTTGTTTCATCAGTCTCAGCTCTGGGGTACACCACGGAGCTGTACAAGCTCTACTCTGGAGAGGATGCTCAGGAGCGATCATGTCAACCGCCCAGGTCATTTCTGCATTCCACAGGTCAACCAGGGCTTTGACAGGAGCGCCAGCCATATCAGCCGGAACCCCCCTCTCCCCTCCCCAGAGCCCTCTGGAAACCATCCGGATCCATTAGCCTCTGGGGGTGGGCCATCTTAATAGGTTCCCCCCCTTGCAGAGAGGAAAAGCTGCTGTAAGTCTAAACCTCCGCAGGCAGTGATCTGACCATGACAAAGGGGCTGATGCAAAGTCCCACCTTCAGGTCACCATCTCCATATCCAGTTGAGAAAACCAGGTCTAGAGTATGCCCCGCTATATGTGTTGGGACAGTCCCACTGCTGTCATGGAGACCATGAAATCCTGAGTCACCCCAGGCAAGGTGTCCGCAGCATGAATGTTGACATCCCCAGAATGGACAGTCTGGGGGATCTCAGCAGCACACCTGAGACCACCTCCGTCAGCTCACCTAGGGAGTCTGTTGAGTGGGGTGGCGGGGGGGCAGTACACTAACAGAATCCCTAATCTGTCCCACTGACCCAACACAAGGTGCAAACACTCCAGACCAGTAGTCACGTGGACAGGGAGCCTGCAGAGGGAGATGGGATTCCTACAGACCACAGCAACACCCCCGCCCCCAGCCCTCAAGCCTTCCCTGATGCTGGACCAAGTACCTGGTGGGCATAGCTAGGAGAAACTGACTCCTCCCTGCTCACCCACTGAGGTCTCAGTTATACAAGCCAGATCAGCCACCTCATCCACTATTAAGTCGTGGATAAGGGGGCCTTATTCTGAACTGATCTGGCATTTCAAAGCAGCATCCGGAGACCAGAAGGCAGGCTGATTTTGCTTTTTAAAAATCTACTTCTTTAAAGGCTGAGCACTCCTTTTCTCCAACTCTAGCCCTCTTATTTGTTTAGCTTTTTAAAAAAGTGATGAATGGCTATGTACGTGAATTCGAGATTATCTCCACAGCAGCAAGGTTACCTCTGAACCATTACACGGGGATTCAGTAAGTGCTACTGGTGCTGAGTCATGACTTTTGCAAGACTACCATGGAAATGTTAAACTGATCGATGGATCATCAGCCATCTAAGAAGTTGTATTTTAATAGGAAAACGAATCCAGACGGTGAAGCTGCCTGTTGATAAAACGACCTCCTGCAGTTTTGGTGGAAATGATTATTCTGAATTGTATGTCACATCTGCTTGCCAAGGAATGGATGAGGCCTGGCTGTCACGGCAGCCACAGGCTGGCGGCATTTTCAAGGTAACTGGAGTTTCTATGCATTTGAAAGGATGATGTGTGTGCATAGGGGGAGGTGTTTGGGGCCAAATATAAAATGCTATTACTAATTTTCTATTTCTGTGAAATAGGTACAAATTGCATTTAAAAGTGCTACTGCTTTATATGTTTACATCTGAGATACATTTTAAATAACTGATTCAGGCCAAAATCTCACTACAACCTTCTCTGTTAAACAATAACAATCACTTTTAAATGCACATGCTTGAACAAGACCAAAACTCCTACAGGATTTTTTTTCTTTGTTTGCAGGATTTTTTGGAGGGTGGGTGGCTGTTGGAGGAACAAAAGTAAATACCTTAGGGCACAATCCTATTCAGATAGGCAGCCGCCTCCAAACTCAGAGGCGACTGCCTATTCAAAGCAGGGCAGGAGAAGCACGGAGGGGATTGTTCCCTCCGGACTTCTCCTGCCGTGCATTTTCGGCTAGACAGCCGATTGTGGCTGTGTAGCTGCAGGGGAGGAGGCTGCTGTACGACACATTGGATGTGTCGTACAGGCATTTCCACCCTCTCTTCCCCGGAATGCCCTCCGAAACGCCCCTTTTTGGCCACTCAGCGCTCCTCTCGCAAGCGTGGAGGACGGGGCTGAGGCAGCACGGAAGTGCGGGGAGGTCAGTTCCCGGAAAACCAGGTATCCTAGCAGCCATAGGATTGCTCCCCCCAAGATGCAATTCTATGCATGTTGAGACAGAAAAAAATCCCCCAACTCCCAGCATGCTCCAGCCAGTCAGGGTAGACTGGCTGTCTCAACATGCATAGGATTGTGCCTTATATTGGATGCACGTGAACATTTGGGCTTGAAAAAAAGTACTTGGAGTATATTATTGAAGACATGTGGATAATTTGAGGTTATCATGTTTATATCCTCACCTTTTTAACAGATAACGGGACTTGGGGTGAAAGGAATCCCACCATATTCATATGCAGGTTAATGATTACTCTTGAAGACAAGCATCAAGATCAGGAAAGAAAGAAATGTGAAATATACACATCGTTGGAAATCTATCGATCTTTTCTTAGAGGCTACAGAGGGATGGCAGATACAAAATGTAGAACTAAATAACCCTCCGACATTTAAAATGCCAAATTGGCATTTTTACTGTTACCAACTTGAAAAATAGAATTTTTTTCCTAATAAAAAAACCAGTTCTTTCCTAATAAAGTTTGAAATATATGAATACTAGAACTTTGTGGCTTGCACACCTGTGTTTGTCTGTCTTGATTTTCCTCCCAAAACATTTCACTGTACTATGAAAGATGTAATGTCTCTTGGTAATTGATCAACTTTAACTTATTTGTTTTTCTAAAGTAACTGAAATCTAAAATTTGGTTATGTAACATTTCAGAGAGCTATCACTTGTGTACTCTGGCCAAGAAAGGTCATTCTTTTGTCTAAAGCTGGGACGCACAATTTGTGGCCCTCCAGTATGTATTTCTACATAATTCCTCCTCCTCCACCTACTTCATGAGTAAGGGAGGCAAAAATACGTTCCTAGGATGTGTACTGAAGGGATCCGTACTATCTTCCCAAATACCTGCAAGTTACTTCAACATCTGAAGAGACAACCACAGACTTAAATGTGCTCCCATAGATTAGCCTTTCTTCCCAGTTCTGATCCCTCAGCTTTTTCTGTCCTAGTTTTAATGTGATCTCTCCAAGGTCTGCTCGCTCTAGTGTAGTCTCTGGCTGCGTCGCTTCATCCCGGTGAGTCCCTAGTGCAATGCCAAAAGTGTCTGACATTCTGTTACCCCCCTTGCTATAGAACCGGAAGGGGGAAGAGACCTGGGTAACAATAACTGCAACTTCACAGGGTGGTCATCCTGGCTGCAGGGATAGTCAGGAAGCCTGACTGTTCTCCAGAATAGTGTTGTGTACCTCTGCACTCCAATTCTCTGAGCAGCTGAGAACTCAAGGGGTGCAGGTGTTTTAACCCAGGTTTGCTTTTCACTGGAAACATACATATGGCATTTTTTTGCTATAGGTTTTATTTACACATAAAAAACATATGTATAAAATGGGGGTTCACAGCTTTAACACCAACAGTTTCCAGTTTCCAGTTCCCAATCAGTTTCCAGTTCCCAATCAGATTCCTAGTGCCATAGGATTTCTTGCAGTAGGCAAGTTAGCTCTTTGACTCCTTTGTAGACACAAGGTACTTACAGAGCCAATTATGTAGCGCTTCCAGCTTTTTTTCCTTAATGTTTTTTTCTGGTAAGAAAAGAAAAGATGCAGTGGGAAAATACAGGACGATTACAAATGGAAGACATCTGCATTTGTATCTCCTATAGAATTCCAGGAATGAGGTAGTGCAATTGCATAGCAAGAGCCTTGTCTGGAAGTACTCTGAGTTCCAGAGGACTAATGGCTTAAAATCACAGGTTAGGCTAGCCCCCTCACCTTCTACCTAGCAGTAGGACAAAAGTATGAGCCATTTTCCATTCAAATAACTCTCAGGACATGTCTGGGAAAGTTCTGCCCAAGCCACATTCCTTAGGGGAGAGGGGGGGGGGAGAAGCTTCCCACTAAAATTCTGAATCTTTTTGCAATCAGAAGCACTGGTCCAGAAAGGATCACTGAAAGGTAATTCAGACCAACACCAAATCCATAACAATAGGTTTATTGAGAGGAGGCATACACACTTAAATTAACATACTATGATTCTTTTATGCTCATTGGGTGAAGATGGGGTCCTCCAGGGACTGGAAATTAAGATTCCCCAAATTTCCAAAAATATCAGGCTGTACTGCAGGAACAAAGAGTCTAAAGGCTCACTGATGTATTACATCACAAGCTTTCATGAACTACAATCCACTTCATCGGGTGCATAAGATTCCAAAAGGATTTCTAAGTACATTAGAGTGCAATCCTATACGTGTTTACACAGAAAAATGTCCTATAATTTCCTGGCAGGGGCATGCTGGGAGTTGTAGGACTCCCTCCCCCCCCCAAATATGCATAGGATTGTACCCTTAGTGTTTAAAGTGGCAAGAGGCCTGAGGAGAGAAGGGTGGCAGCGGCAATATATTCTTGGATAGGAAATGGAAAGGATAAAGGTGGTTATACAAGTAACTAGCCTACCAAAAATGAGTCCTCAATAGATAAAGTAGGACTAAAACATACATTCTTAGAAAACTGAACTGTCCTTTCATGTATACATTGCCATTAACACAAACAGGTGAAAAACATCAACTGAAACAGTGCTGATACCCAGTTTTTGTTTTCCAAAGGAACAAACTGTTACAGTGAAAAGCTGTGTTAATTCCAGTTTCCCAAGGCCTTCAGTAAATTCCACCTTCAACAAGAATTTGCTCTTGGTAATTTTAGAGGTGCAAGATACATCTAGGACACATCTCTCAAGCTTAATAAGTAGATGTTTTATTTCCTCCCCCACCTGCACATCCCCAGTATGTGTTCCCAACAATTTCGTGTTGCATCCAGTTTATACATGTGAAGTGAGGGAGAAATTACTTACCAGTGGTTCCATGTGCTGTAGCCTGTCACATCTAGGGACATATCTGCATGGGGGTTTCCCATCCTGCGATTTGATCCTACAGAAGGAGCATGGAAGCATATCCCTGAGAAACCCATAGAAGCACTTGGGAACTGAAGGACTGTATACCTTGCTTTTCCTGTCTTGCAGACTACAACAGATCTGCTGTCTCCACCCACACAGACCAGGTACGGAGAAGGCAGGCAATGGACCAGCTGTAGAAAGCAGTCAGCGTCCATGTGGATATCCTGAAAATAGACTGACTGTGGGCCCAGAAATCTGGTGAGCATTATGATTTTCGAATTAGATTTGCAAGTACAAAGGAGAGATGGACTGGGTCTCACTAGTATGTAGCATAAATTAACTTTAGGGATGGATTTATATGTGTAGGATTTCCCCCTCGTCAATATTACTATTTCTAAGAAGCAGGTGCTGCTTCAGTTATTTACTATAGCAGTACCTTCCATCTTCTGCATGCATCAGTGCTACAATCATATTGACAAAGTGCAAAAATGGGAAATTGGGCTGACTGTTGTTCTGGTGTATGGTTAACGCAACATCACCTAGGTCCTACAGCAGCGTCCCCCAACCTGGCGCCCTCTAAATGTGAATTACAGCTCCCATCAACCCCAGCCAGCATGGCCATGCTGGCTGGGCATGATGGGGTTTGTAGTCCAATGTATCTGAAGGGTGGCGGGTTGGGGAAGTCTGTCCTACAGCCTCTAAAAGAGATTCTTGCCAGGATGGGTTCTAAAGTGTTGAAAGGGAGTTACTGAATCCTCTAATAATCCCACTTCTAACAATTCACTATGGTGCTCAGAACTTGTTCAGAGTGGCGGCCACAGCTGCCTTAATAACTTATTACATGCCTCAAGTCGCTAATGCAGATGTTTTCCTCTTCATTTGATTCTCTGTTCTGCCCGTGCTTGAGTGAAAGAATGACTGCCTCCCATCCCTAGACTTTCTAAAGGCAAGCTTATTGGGCTTGATTCATCCTGGTGTATTTCTCATGGGTTATAAGATTGGGCAAGAACTCAAAGACAGGAAAAGTTGTATCAGGAGGAGGAGCTGCTACAACCTACAGCTATTCTTTCTCTCCACTGGGCTGGGAATTTAAAGCCACGGGGGACCATATTAGTTTATAACCAACCTAGGAGAATTATTTGAGTTGTCCTCAGTTGGAAAAGTAGTTCTGCTGAATGCTGTATGGTAAGATAAATATTACTTCGTGGTTACAAGGTTAATTCAGAAAGTGAATGGCCTAAGAATACATCATTGCATCGGGAGAATGTTTAAAGTTGGCTTTTGATGAAGGTCATCAGGTGAACTACCACAGAGGTCAGTTTTGAGGATTATGCTGTTGGAGATCTTCACATAATCACAAAGGTATGAAGGTGCAAATAGTAGTATTAGTTGAAAAGAGATCAGGAAGAAAAGATCATTTGGAGCAGCTTTTCAGTGAAATCTTCCCCAGAAAGGTTTGCCTGGTGCCTACATTGTAGTCTTTTCAGCACCAAGTGAATAATTTCTTTATTTTCCCAGGCTTTTTAGTTTTTGTTTTTAAATATGTTATTGTGTTTTTTGACTTTTACATGGCTGCTGGCTTTTTCTCTGATTTTTACTTTGATTTATGCTGTTTTAAACTTTTAAAGGTTTTATTTTATATTTTATCGTGTTGTATTTTATAGATTTAATTTTTGTGAACCACCCAGAGAGCTTCAGCTATTGGGGTGGTATAGAAATGTAATAAACAAATAAATTTCAGTGCAATCCTCTCTGTGTCCACTCAGAAATAAGCCCCATTGAGTTTAATGGGACTTACTCTCAGGTAAGTGTGTATAGCAAGGGTGAAACTGCAGGAGGTCAGGGGGCATTTTCATCCCTGGACCCCACTGCAACCTGCACTGAGAATCAATCAATCAGTGATTGCTGGTTTGCTGCTGAATTGCAGTGACAGTAGTATTAAAAGGGTTAAATTTAGCTGATTTATAAGCCAAATTTGACCCTTTTAGCATTCTGTTGCTGCTGTGATCACCATTTTGTTAGGTTGTTTTTTCTTTCTAAATTTGGGGATGTGGTGGGTGGCAGTGGGGGTTGCAGGAATCGCATGCAGGCCATAGTCTGCATATTGCCCACCCCTGGTGTATAGGATTGCAGCCTAAATACATGATAAATGTGAATGCCAGGTATCTACAGACTATTACAAGGGTGTTTCCCTTTATACATGTATATGTTCTCTGCAGAACAATACGACTGTCTTAGTTCATCATCATTCCAATTAGAACCAGAGGATTAGGTCTGGCATCCACATAAGAAGCATTATATAAAGGATATTACAGGTAATTAAAAGTCAATTGTGTCAGTACTGGATGGCTGGGAATCAGGAGAAACAAATACTTTTGTAAATACAATTAAATTAGCAACTTCTAAATAATTTAGTAATTAAAAAGAGAGAGAAGAGGTCTGTAAGGTGATTAAAATATGTGTGCATGGGAGAGACAAAAGTTTGAGGTAAAGTTTGAGGTAGAATAAGATGCCCTGGAACTCACAGCATCTAATAAACTGCTGTGGTCCCCAGTCCTGTTGTCTGCCACCTTCCCTCATGTGCTTGGATAAGTGGGATTCCAGGTGTGCTGCACATACAGGAAGGGTGGATCTGTCTACAGCGCGGGTGGGCAACCTGTGGTCCTCCAGATGTTTTGGCCTAGAACTCCCACGATCCCTTACCATTGGCTATGCTGGTTAGGGCTGATGGGAGTTGGAGGCCAAAACATCTGGAGGGCCACAGGTTGCCCACCCCTGAATAGGTGGGAGAAAGGCATGGCTGCCTTTTCCGCTATTGCACACTGACACTTAAAGGGACATATCCATGCTGGCTATGTTTATCCTTGGACACATTCATGTTGTAGCATTGCATCCCTCAATACACGACATATTGAAGAGTTTCTTACAGAGGGATCCAGGTTGCTGGCAGAGTTCCCTGGGCTGGTGGTAATGCAGCCAATGATCTGGTGAAAAATCAAAGCAGTGTCTGTACCTTCCTTCTGATGCTCACCAATTACTGCTTCCCTTGAGTAAAATTTTAATCAAGGAGGGGTTGCTGCCTCACATCACCAGTGTTGCAGAACAGGCTATTATGAAAAGCTTGGAATTAAGCCATTCCTGTGGGTTCATGTGACTGCTGACAGGGTTTAAAATGCAATCAACAGGTTTCCAAAGGCAGATAAGATCAGCTATGGCACATTTCTTAATATGAAGTCAATTTGATTTGGTTTGCAATCATATCTATAGTATTCTGTGAGATCTAATGACAAAAGGTGCTCCATGAGTCAGCTCCATGCACTGCTTTGATGTAAGCAGGAGTTGAGCAAGAAGTGTCATGTGCTGAGCATTGTTCACAGGTGTCTTGCATTTCTCAATCCTGCTGAGTTTTTCCTGGCTTTCTTATTGCTTGATGTTACGCTAGGACTTTCCCTGAGAATACTCTGTATTCTCTTTGCAAAGGTTATTTGCAGGCTTGGGAACAGCAATTTCCTACACAGATGTCTGCACACTAATGCTTGCTAATGATGTGCACTAATGGTGCAAAGAAAGAGGATGCAGTAAGGATTTCTGAATAATACCATTCTGCACAGTTGCATATAGAGTCAATAGACATACCTTCAGACAGGAGCAGGAATGAGTTTTGCTCCCCCCCCCCCGCCCGAGTTTGCTCCTTAAATGACAAATGTCCTGTCGCCAAGTTAAATGCACATTACCTCCTCTTCTTCTCTCCCCAATGGTTCAGGCCGGCTGTTCACTTCCCTCTCCGTTCAAGCATTTGCATATTAGTTTAACAAACCTTGTTTTCTGCTCTCTCTCTTTTTTTTAATTGAACACTGTTTGACATCTTAATACTTTAAAATTGTTCTGAAAAGGGGAGGATTTGGAGTAGGTTTGTGACTGATGCAAGTGTTAAATTCCTTGGTCCTCTCCGTTCGCAGTCACACACTCCAAGGCACCAGGATTCAGGCTCACTACTTTATTAGTTAGCTATGTTCTTCACAAATGCAATTCCTCAGAGACTCCCAGGCTACAAAGGAAAACGGCTACTCCACACAATTACGAATTTCAGTAGAGGAGCCAAGTGGGAATCAGAGACTGTTGCCAGCAGTTTGAACAAGAACTTGCAGCCAGAATAACTTAGGAGGGGATGCCCCTCCCATACAGTTGTGCCCCCCTACGTAGGTTATCACACACAGCCAACCGGGTGGAATTTCTAAGCTCGGCCTCTTTTCCCGCTTCGCTCTGCACCAGACTCTAGCATCTAGGTCACACCCCGCACTCTCCTCTTCCTCAGAGACCTGGGTTCTCACAGGGGAGGAAGGCAGGGAGACTTTCAGTCAAGCCATCTGCAAGCCAAGTTCCAGAAAAGAACGCCTATCCATATCTCAGCTCCCGCAGTTCTGGCTGTCCCCCTTCTGAGTCTGAGCTGCTAACTATTTCCACAGGCTCAGAATCATTCTTGACAACAAGTGTCAGACAATCAGGGCTGTGCACAGTCGTCTTCTGAGTAAAGAAGAGCTGCTTTGTGATTGACAGAAGGGCCACCCAATCAGTGTTCTAGCACATTTAGCTTCTGTTGCAAACCTCACAATATAGGTGTTCCCTGCACTTGATCTGGGGCCAAAGATGATATATGTGTGAAAACATGGCGGGGGGATCTTCACGAGAATGGAATGAGAAGCATGTTGGAGTATTATCCAGGTTTTCATGGCTTCAGCTTTGGTCTGTCAGGGACACAAGAAGCAAGAAATGCCGAGTGTATCGTACCTTAAATGCCGAGTGTACTGTACCTTAACAATCCACTTTTGACAGGCCACACAGCGCTTGGAAGTGCTTGGAAGCAACATACTTCTGGACTGGCACGGGGAGTAGGACCGAACGTCATCAACCTGGCAGGGGCTGCTCAACCAATGAGCGAGGCTTGTTTCCCACTCCTGTCCAGGCTCCCCCCCCCCCCGGCTACCATGTTATTATCCCCAACAGCCCTTCCAAAGAGTAAATACAGCAATGTAGCTGCTTCACCCATTCTCGGTCTGCAGCCTCTGTTGCCTGCTTCCCCCCTTGAGAATCTGTAGCATCTTTTTTACCATTGAGAAAATTGGAGCTGCACAATTTCAGATACTAGCTATCTAGTGAGAGGAAGCAGCAAGAGGAGCCGGAGCCTGCAGCCGGGGTATTTTGCTAGATCAATCCCATGCTACAGAGAAAACTAAAGAATGTGAGAGAGGGAGGAGAGGAGGCAGTCAGTAGAGGCAGCAGCAGCAGCACAAGCAGAGCGAGGCAACTCCAGCCCACCCTTTCTCTCCATTCAGAGAAGCACATAATCATGGCTCTCAACAGGGACAGGTTGGCAAAGGGAGGCTAGTTACTCCCACTAACGAAAAGGAAGTGCAGCGTGATTCTGAAGGCATGGAAGAGAGCCCTAGTGCTTTGATGAGCTGGAAAGGCAGGCTAGCTACTCTAGTTACCTAGGTTACCGAGGTCACAGCCAGGTAAAAGACGTCCCCCTAGGAATGTCTGATCATACTGAATTTAAAGCGGAAGGATGGGCACACATCAGCTGAACCACAGGGGAACCAAATTAAATGGGGGGGGAAAAAACCCCAGAGTAAAAGTAATCTGCAAAAATGCGGGTTCCCCACAGGTAACTCCAGGGTGGCTGCAAACTGGCCATGACGTCATGTGCTGCAAAGGACCTCCAAATGGTCCCAATCCTCAGCAAATCACCCATGTAGACAGGCCCATGGCAAGAACACTTCCACAACACACCCGCCACTAAAACTGTGTACAACTCTGCACATCCTGCATTTCAAGTGTATTAATGAGCATATTTTCAGAATATAACACCCCCCAGCCCCCGAAAAGCCTCTCCAGAGTATCAGGGCATTCTTCAGAATAGTGTGGGATGGGGTGTGGTACCATCCCACATTGTTCAGGATGGCCCCCATAAAGTGGCCAGGTGTCCTGTTCTGCAGAGGATTGTCCTTTATTTGAAGGTGTCCTCTGTTTGAAGGGCTTTCCTGTCCAAGTTCAGTTTAAAGTGAAAGAACCATAAGAACTGTTGCCCACCAACAGCACCAGGAGAGCAGGCTGAATGGGCAGGCACACAGGTCACCTGGTCACACTCTTCCACACTATGGGGAGATGTACTGTATTTCTATTTAAATAATTATTTCTAAATTTGCATCTATATGTATAAATTAGCATATGCAAATGTTATGCAAATTGCTGTCCTCTTTTATGGCGATGCATTTCCTCTTTTTGGTGATTCATAAGTGGCCACCCTAACCCCATGCCCTCCGGAGAGGCTTGGGGGGGGCACAGGTGGCTGCAGGGGGAATTGGGGATGGGAAACTTTCCTTCCATGAACTTCCTTAGATTAACTTATCTTAGGATCCAAGGTAATATATTCAGAGGTCTTAAAACCAATAGTTATATGCTTCTTCTATTTGAAGGAATTTTTGGAGGAATTTTTGCATTTTCCCCATTCATTTTAATATCTATTTTATGTTATAAATAGCACAAACATGTTGTTTATGCTAGCGTTGCTGAGGAAGACTATTCTCAAATCACATTAGCTAATCTTTAAATAATAATTATATACAATATATCAAAACACCAAACTGAGATCCTTTGCTGCATTGGACCAGTTCACAATCCAATTCTTAGAGCCCGTTTAATTAGATCTTTCCTCTGAAATTAAACTGGTATTATGCAGGTTGTTCTGTCTCTTGTAGAACATGTCTGCCATTAAAATTGAGTCTTTTGTGAAGGAGAAGAACAGGATGGGAGAGTGCCCTGTATGGGAAGAAAGGCTGAATTCCCTTGTATATGTGGATATCAATTCACAGAAAATTTGCCGCTGGAACTCCATCACCAATGAAGTTCAATATGTGCCAGTGGGTAAGAAAGATACTTTTCTAAATCTGTAACCTTTAACTTCAGACTATTTTGTGCAATTGTTTCAGCCTTTTAAGAGAATGTGAAGGCATAATGACCTCAGTGGGGGAGGGGGTTTGAGGGAGACAGTTTCTTCATACAGTCTCTCTTAGAGCTGATTCATGGATGCACGTATAACATCTCATCAAAAGATCTAGCTAAGGGCAAGACTACAAGTTACTTTTATAATGTGATAATTTATCCCCAGTCCCTCTGCCATAAGGACATAACATAAGAAAAGTTGGGCTGGATGAGACCAAAGGCCTATCTAGTCCACCATTCTGCTCCCACAGTGGCCAACCAGATGCCAATGGGAAGCACAGAAGCAGGAGATGAGGGCCATAGCAACCTCCCACTCATGTTCCCCATATCATTTTCCTCATGTTCCGCTATGCTTAGCATAATCCAAACCATCCTGCCTGTGCACTAAAATCAGTGTTGACCCAAGATATTTTGTTGTCTGAGGCAGAGCAGTAAATGGCATTCCCCACTCTCCACCCATGTCAAGGTGGACAGTACTGAAGGCCAGGAAAGCTATTTTGGTACCTAAGGAAAAGAATCCCCTTCTCTGGCAGTAAAAATACAACAATAATAAGTTTAATAACTAGCAATTTGCTGCCATTTCATGACACCCAAAACCAGCTGTCTGGAGTGGCTGCCTCATTCTGCCTAACGGTAGGGACAACACTGATAAGACCATCACTGGAAGTCCTTATCATGGTGCCTCCACTTTTTGAGCTGAGGTGGATGGGACTGGACAGAGGGACTTCTTGGTTGTGGCATCCCATCTATGGAATTCTCTCTTCTCTAGTTAGCCTTGCATTTACTTCATTATCTTTTTGGTGCCAGCTGAAAACCTCTGTATCTTTCTAGCCTTTTAATGGTTAAGCTGTGATGGTTTTGGCTGTTGCTTGTCTTACTGATTTGAATCCAAAGGTGTCCTGAATGAGTAGAAAACCACTTCCATTTGTGCAGGGCTGCCCCTCTCCCTGAATTCTGTTGCCAACTCCCTGTCCCCTTCTCATGGGGTTCCTTGTCCCTCAGGAACAAGTTTAAGAGAGCAGTGTGGTGGAGGGGCTAGCAAACCTTGTTGCTTGCATGGAGTTCTCTTTACACTTCTCTCTGGATCCAACCCATTGTTTATAATGTTTAGCCTGTTTATTGTTGTTTTAATGTTTTGCATTGGTTTAATGATTCTGAGCTGCCTGGGGGATGCTGGGAGTTGTAGTCCAACACATCTTGAAGGCGCTAGGTTGGGGAAGGCTGTTTCATAGTATCGTGTGGCTGTATGTGAGGAACAAAGTTTATCTTGTGCAGAAGGACAGCCATTGGAATTAAGATGAAGAAGGAAGCCTGCTGAAGAATTTCTGGCCTGCCTTATGTAATAGTGTGAAGAAGGAACAGCCAGTTTTTCCCCTTTCAGAAAATGTTACCACGAGGGGATGGAGCTGGGGAGAACAATCCTATATCCCCCCAGATGCTATCTGGGGGGCTAAGGATAGTTCAGTTTCCTGGCTCTGAGCTTGGAGCTGGTGCAGAAAGAACCACACCTGCTACATCTCCGTGCTTGAAAAATGGCATGCGAAGACAGGGGAAAGGGGGCATTCCTGGGGGCAGCGACAGGAGGAGACTGGGGCAGCTGTGTTATGCCATTTCCTATGGCCACCCTAGCCTCCTTTTCCTCCACCTCTGAGGCTCTGGTACTAGATGGGCAAAATTGCCTGTCTACCAGAAATGCAGGGCAGCTGGAGAGTGGAGCCTCCGCTCTCCTACCGCCCTGCACTGGATACTTGGCAGCCTCCGAGTTCAGAGGCTGCCTATGTAGGATTGGATAGGATTGTGCCCTTAAAGCGTACAGTTCCTAGAACAGGTAGTGCCAATCAGAACATTTCCAGAACTCATTTTATAAGGCCTCCTAGTGCGACCAGTCAAAAGGCATTGTGCAGATCTTCTTTCTTTCCCTCCCTAATGGATTTTGTCTGGTAAGAAGGAAGACAGAAGAAGCAGTGGGAAAACACGGAAAGTAACAGATGGAAGACAATGTCACTGAGACCCCTGTAAAATTGCATGAATGAGGCAGGCTGATTGCCCAATAAAAGCTTCATCTGGAAGCACTCTTCCTTCTTCTGCTGTGTAGAAAATTGCACACTGGGAAGCATCAGTAAGGAAGTTGAGGCTGAGGGGAACAACAACATAGACTACTTATTTCTAGATTTGAGTACGTCTCCATCAAAGGTGCAGGGTGTCATGTGTCCTAACTTTGAAGCTTTCCCATTTCTTTCCTGTCTACAGATGCTCGTGTTGGCTCAGTGGCCCTTCGTAAGTGTGGAGGTTATGTGGCCACTGTAGGAACCAAGTTTGCTTTCTTGAACTGGGAAGATCAGGCAGTCATTTCTATTACTGAACTGGAATTAGATAAACCAAACAACAGATTTAATGATGGGAAAGTGGACCCAATGGGGAGATTTTTTGCAGGTATAGATATATCTGACATGGATACAATTATATGGTGTGCTCAGTTTGGCTTTTCCTGTTGGATTCGGACCCAACCCAATCAGTTTCCCACAGATTAAATGCTGGGGTAGTCAACCTGGTGCCCTCTAGATGTTTTGGAATATAGCTCCCATAATTCTTGACCATTGGCCATATTGGCTGGGGTTGAAAGGAACTGTAGTCCAAAGCATTTGGAAAGCACCAGATTGTCTACCCTGGGTTAATGAAGCAGATGCATTTATATCAATATGTTCAAGTCTACAATAATGGCCATTTTCTTTTTTTTACGAATAAAGTTAGATGTGTAATTGGTATGAAAGACCCAACAAATGTATTACTATGTAGTTAGTAAAGTGCTACATGAAGCATGATAACCATGATCATACCTAAGTGTGCAAATTTGCTTTCAAATTCTTATTGGCAATACACAACCATCTAACTGAACCAAACAGTAAAAAGAAGAAAAAGATAAGAAGAAGTTTGGATCCATTGGAATCCTGTTTAATAAGAAGTAAGACACATCTGGCCTGAAGGATAATTCTGGAGAACCCAAAAGCTTTTTCACTATTTAAAGATAGTTCACAAATAATTTATTTCAAATTATTTGGTTCACAAATAAAGACATTGACCTACTGTGGATTTTGGAATGTTTATATAGGGCCACAGTTGATTATGATGGTGATATATAATTAAATTTAGATGCAATGACTTTCAACTAACTGAGAAGTTGATTTCTGATAACTGCAGTATATTAAAAGGGACAGTGGCCATGTTTGCAGGAAATGCTAAGTTAGAGTTCTTTAGAACCCTGGCTTATCAGTAATGAGCAGGAATGTTGGTGCACACTGCCCAATCGTTCCCGTTTGACTCCTCCCACAAATGGTAATGGCTAAACTAACCAGTAACTTATTAAAGTAGAAAAGCTTAGCGTTACATCCAAACCTAGGCTGTGTAGTGGTCCTAGAGGAGTGACAAGCCAGGGTCTGGGTTTGGATGTAACACTAAGCTTTTTTGCCCTGTTAAGTTCCTAGTAAATTTAGCTAATCCCGCTTGTAGGAGGAGCCAAGTGGGAGCGATTGGAGAGGGTGGGCCAGGCCCCTTGCTCGTGAACGGTAGGACAGGATTCTGAAGGATTTTGATTTGGTGTTGTGTATGAACACAGCCACTGAAAGCATAAACTCAAATTAATATCCTTACGCTAGTTTTTTTTTAAAAAAGCACAGAACAGCGGGAGCGGTGAATACAGTTCTCAGTTCTTCAGACAACTGAACAAAAAGTGACTGGAGCATAGAAGCAGTAAACTTCTGTTTTAACTGTTACCAAGACTGAAAGGCATTCTGATCAAAAAGTAACAATCAAAAAGTTAAAAAGTAACAATTGCTGGGGGCACATAGCATTCCCTAGAAAAAAGATTTTGCAATCTTTTTTAAGATTGCAAAATTGTTTACACTAACTAAAATAGGTAATGTATCACTCTAATTAGCCTTTTCATCACAGGGTTGGAAGGTAGCCAAGATAACATCAATTAAAAATACCAGGGCAAGAGGCAGATTGAAGAGTTTAACTAAATTTTATTAGTTAGGTAGAGTTTAATGTTTATAGTAAAGGCTAGAAACCTGATACATATTTTTAAAAAAGACCATTCCTTGTGGAGGAAGAACCAGCATGTCTTCTGCACAGTGAAATCTTAACAGGTTTGAGCAGCCTTATCTAACCTGGTACTCTGTAAATCTGCCTTCCCCAACCTGGTGCTCTCCAGTGTGTATTGGACTGTATTGGAGTTGTAGTCCAACACATCTGGAGGGTACCAGGTTGGAGATGGCTGGATTAGAGTCTTCTAAAACAGGTCAGCAAATATGACCTGTAGATAGGAGCAATCTTGTAGACATGACATAGGAAGGCTTTACATAAAATTCCTCACGACGGTCTGGTAAGAAAGCAAAGTAGGAGTGGGAACCCTGGGTAGGTGTGGGCAATCTGGTGCTTTCCAGATACTTTGGACTACAACTCCCAGAATTCCTGGCCATGGCTGGGGCTGGTGGGAGTTGTAATCTAAACATCTGAAGGGTACCACTAGACCAGACAGACCTTTGGTGTGGTCCATCAGTGCCATTTGTACATTGCAAAGAGGCCCTGCAGAGCCAAATTATCTTATCATTGTTTCTGCTGCCCATCCTCTAGGTACCATGGCTGAAGAGACAGCACCTGGGGTGAGAGCAAGACGCCAAGGTGCCCTTTATACTCTCCTTCCTGATTGTTGTGTCATGAAGCAATTAGAGCAGGTGGACATCTCAAATGGTCTGGATTGGTCACTGGATCACAGAACCTTCTTCTTCATTGATAGCCTGGCATACGCTGTGTATGCCTTCAACTATGATGTGTCCACGGGAAAAATTGGTACATATTCTTTCTTCAAATGATGTTTTTAATAACACCTAAATAAATACCATGTAGAAGACTGGTAGGTAACCTCATAAGAGTATTTTGTCTTTCTACAGCATATCATACTGATATATGTGAGATATTGGGCTTTTCTGTAATTATCAATAAAGAACTTTTTTTATATAATCACGCCAATTTTTTTAAACTATCAGGCAAGAATCAGTTTGTTTGATGGGGGAAGATATTGTCAGGTAGTTTACCACTATCTGTGAACTAAAGGAACATGTCAAGGCAGTTCTTTAAATGTTGGCTACAAATTATTTGACAGTTTTTCCTTTTTTCCTTTGTATATAAAGGTCAAACTGGTGAAGACTTACAAGCAAAATGCTCCTTTTAGGCTTGCCACATTTTCCCCCCTGGCAGGGGTCTTATGTTTTTAATGGTTGCATGACAGGCATAAATA
This sequence comes from Heloderma suspectum, assembly GCF_057233095.1. Classification (NCBI taxonomy): domain Eukaryota; kingdom Metazoa; phylum Chordata; class Lepidosauria; order Squamata; family Helodermatidae; genus Heloderma; species Heloderma suspectum. Next base: position 120,763,424 of record NC_139460.1, on the reverse strand, counting down.
CGACTGGTGTAGTTTTCCTATGGCATAGATATAGAAATATATTGATGGGGAATGCACACCTCTGGATTTTTGCCTGTCATGCAGGAGCCCTGCCAGAATAAAGTAGCAATCCTACTTTTTGAGAACTATAAGCTAGCCAAACTGGAAAAAGGGAGTAATTTCTTAATTAACTTTCTGATAAAACATAATTTAAGTACAGTCCACAGATATTTTTAAAATTGTTAATGGATGGGGGGGGGATTGCATTGTCTGAAGTATCGCCTACCAGTTATCATCCATGCTGGTTGCATCATTCTCTGTGCAGGTCATGCCAGTTGCAGGCCTGTGTACAAGTTGGAAAAAGAAGAAGAAATGCCTGATGGGATGTGTGTTGACACAGAAGGGAAACTCTGGGTGGCCTGTATTGATGGCGGACGTGTGATCCGCATTGACCCTGAAACAGGTAAAAGATTAACGAGGACTCTGCATTATCTGAGCCAGATTTGGAGACTGGAGTTAGCAGCGCTTATAAACTCAGGCATTTTATTCAGCTTACACCAATTTAGTGGCCTCTTTAAATATTTTTCAGGCATCGTGAAATGTCTGAAAATCCTTGGGAGAGTCTCAGTTGACTCTGAGTAGTCAGTTCTTCTAAGAGTGGGCTGAGTTGACATATTATGAGAGGCAAGCATTTGTTTTAGAACAGGGGTGGGCAGAAAATAGATCTCCAAATGTTTTGGACTTAAATTCACAGTATTCCTGACCATTGGCCATGCTGGCAGAGGGCTCTGGGAGTTGAAATCCCAAACATCTAGAGATCTACCTTCTGCCCACCCCTGTTTCAGAAGATGTCCCACAGCAGTGAATCCCATGAAATGGCCAGTTCCTGGTACCTGTGCATATGCAAACACCATTTACACCAGTGTGCATATGGGTTTGTGTCCCTTGTATGTTATGCTTTTACCATTTATGCCACATGTGCAGGTTGAAACATAATATGTGAAGTGGTCCTGAATGATCCATTCTGTCAAAGGCAAGGGCTACTACTGGATACCACAGTATTACCCCTATGCAGGTAAATGGGTGCAGTTTGAACTAATTGCATGACTTGTACCTTTGAAAAATGGAGATTCTAAGCACAGCTACTTGGAAGTTTGATCCACTGAAGTCAGTTTGCATCAATGGGAGCTTTTCTCCTCCCATGAACAACTATGGGCCCCCTAATCCAGACTGAGAACAGGCAGGGGCAAAATGTTAAATCACTTCTCCACCATGGTTCCAGTCTGGGTTTTCTCCCCCATACCCCCACCCCAAATCTGCTATTTGCTCTTTAAAACAAAATCACATAATTACGAATTGCATGAATTACACCACATTTAGTTTGGCCTTCTTCCAAGTAGATGTGCACAGGGCTAGGTCAAAGGTTGGTCTAGAAACAGAACCTTTTCCACTGGTAAAATATATAGGAAATGAATAACCCTGGAATAATCAAACAGCAGTCCTCCTGGTTAAATCTGAATTCTGTCACAGATACAGGATCACCTTTTCTGTCAGTTCAGGTGTTCTGTTTTGAAGCGAGGAAAAACAAACAAATTAACCTTTGTTGCTAAGAAGATCAGGAGTTGACTTCAAGCATCCAGATTCACCAACGCCCTTCATTGCATGCATTCCCCATCCATTAAAATCTTGTCTGAACTGATGTCAAAATAGTTAAGATTAAAATAACAAGTAAAATTAGCTTTAGGTGGGAAATGTTTTGGAAACTGAATCTCAGTCATATGAGCTTTCAGCCTCTTCATAACAGTACAAGATGGTTTAAGACAGGGATTGGAAACCTCCATCCGCTTGATGCTTTTAGATCCAGCCCACAACCTACCCGCCTCCTCAGCCTGCCCCCCCCCCAGCAACTGAGCTTATAGAATAAGCTCCCATTCATGGGATTGGGACCTTTTTTCTAAGGCTAATTGCTGCATGGGGGGTGGGGGGAGGGATTTTGCAGGGATTTGCAGTGGGTGGCAGCTGGATCAGTAATTTTATGTATGCTTGTGTGTGTGTGTGTGTGTGTTTATATCCCACCCTTCTTCACAAGGAGCTCAGGGCAGCTAACAACCCATATAAAAATAATAGAACACATGAATACCATTAAAATCATAACTCTACAATTAAAGATTTAAATTTAAATTTAAAATTAAATTAAAATGATAACTGAAAATGTGTTGTGCTTTCCTGAGAACATTTTTTTTGTGGGGAAACTATCTTCATATAGGGAAAAGAATTCAGACTGTGATGATGCCTGTTTCCAGGATCACATCTTGCTGCTTTGGAGGGAAAGACTATTCAGAAATGTATGTCACTTCTGCCTATGATGGGCTGGACAGGGTGGCGTTAGCCAAGGAGCCTCAGGCTGGGGAGATTTTCAAGGTAAATGGAGTTCGCTTGCTTTGCAAAATGGACTGAAGCATTGCAGAATGGTGGCTATTGAAATCTCCACCTCCTTGCCCAGAGTTAAAGCTAGGTAGATGCGAATGCTTTGTGGCTTGAATTTTCTTAATTTCCTAGGTATCTTTGTTCATAGTTTACTCCAGGGGTAGGTGATCTGCAGCCTTAGGACTGCATATTGTCTTCAGCCTAATTTCTGGCAGATCTTAGCCTAATTTTAAAAGCCCACTGCAAGCGGTCACTTCAGACCTCTAGCAAGAGCAATCTGCCCCTCTCTGTGTATCTCTGCTGGACAGGGAGGGAGAGAGAGAGAAGAGGGTACTGGAGAAAGAGCGAGTGGCCCCACCCACTGCTGGTCTTGCCCTTGCCCACCGCCATCATTTGGCCCTCAACAGGTTACTTTGGAGGGAATGCAGACCTGAAAAAGAAAAAAAGATGGTTTCCCACCTCTGGAGAAAAATATTTATAGTTTGTTTTGCTCTATTTTGTGAAGTCCTGGGCTCCATCTACATGGAAATGGAATGAGAAGTGCTTTATGGTAATATCTGGATGTTCATGAAATTGCTTTGGTCTGTCAGGGGCACACAAAGCAAGAAAAGCCGAGTATACACTACCGAAAAACCCACTTTCATGGGTCCCATAGCACTTGAAACCCCATACTTTGGGGTTGGGTGGGCGGAGTAGAACTGAACGTCATCAACCCCATAGATGCTGCTCAGTGAATGAGAGAGGCTTGTTCCCCACCGCTGTCCACACTCCCCTACTCAGGGAAGTTTACTGGAAGTGCTGAATTAAGCCCCTGTAGTGTACCCCACATCTCTCCCCTCTCATCCACCATTGAGATATTGTGAAAGATTAAAAGATACTCAACTATTCTGAATGGGAAAAACAGGCCACATACTGTGAATGGGGAAAGCAGCGACTTCGCTATTGTGAATACGTGAAACAGTGCTACTGCGCTATTCTGAGTGGAAAATACAACGTACATACTGTGAATGGGGAAAGCAGCGACTTCGCTATTGTGAATGCGTGAAACAGCGCTACTGCGCTATTCTGAGTGGAAAATACAACGTACATACTGTGAATGGAGAAAGCAGCTGCTGCGCTAGGCTACATATTGTGAATGGGAAAACAGCACTACTGTGATACAGTGAAAGGATGAAGCAGCGTGAAGTAGTGCTAAGTGGGAAAGAAAGCCTGTGTCCAAAAGCGCCCTACTGCAAATGGGGAAAAAGAGGGAATGAGGGGGAGGGGAAGGGGTGGCCACATCCCTTGCCCATGTCACTGCCAGGTCACATAGGCACTCGCAGGATTTAATGTGGGGGGACAGGGCACACTGCAGGAGAACTGCACAGGAGCCACTTTTAAGGAGAAAAGATGCACTAAAGGACTTTCCGAAAATGCACCTTTTCCAGAGGGAAGCTGCAGGGTTGCTGTGGATTGGCAACCCTGATGTGCTCTCACTCAGCACTAAATCATCCATGTAGATTGGGCGCAGTTCAGCAGGGGTCCCCAACCTTTTTGGACCCATGGGTACATTTGAGGGAATTTTGTGATCACCACCACAAAATGGCTCCCATGGAAGATGTGGCTAGGGCTTGGCTAGTCAAGAGGTGGTGGTGGTGGGAGAGAGAAATAGTGAGGCTAGAAGCAGGGAAGGCAGGGGAAATGCAAAGAGTTGCTTCCTGGCCCACCCATTCTTCTTCCATCCACACAGACCTTTCCCCTTTGCACTCTCTCCTTCTCCCCATTCCCAGCCTCTTGCCTTGCTATTTCTGTCCCTTCCCCATCCCTAGCCTTCTTCTTTCCCTTCCTTCCTAGCCACTAGCCTTGCTCTTTCTCTTCCACTCACCCCTTTATCTTGCCGTTTCTTTGCACTCCCAGCCTCTAGCCTGCTATTTCTCTCCTCCACCTCTTTACCTCACTGTTTCTCCCCCTTCCTAGCCTCTAGCCTCGTCGTTTCTCTCCCCTCTCCCCCTTTGCCTTGCTTTCTCTTCCTGCCTGCTGAACAGCTGATCAGCGGCAGGTTCAGGAACAGGAAGGAGAACCAGGTGCCCTAAGTTTTTTTCAGTTTTTTTATTTAAAAAATAGTTTTGAAGGGGGCAGGGAATGAAGAGCTTTGCAAATGCCATTGGAGGTGCCCGTGGGTGCCATGGCATCTGCAGGTGCTCTATTTGTGACCCCTGCTGTATAGTGCCTTCCCATTTCCAGGAATATCTAGTTGTGAATCCCTACAGGTCTCTCTGTTTGGGATCCAGCCTCCTTGCTTTTTGCTGGTGTTATGAGGTGGATGTGTGTAAGGTGAGACCCCTGGGCTCTACTAGCCCCCTCTGGTCCATTGCCACCACCTCTCTAAGCTGGCCCTGCCAGACCCAAGAGGACTCCCAACCTCCTCCCCACTGGGTGGAGGAGACAGTAGCCTCTGAATTTAACACTGACCCAGGAAAGAAACAGCAGGAATCGTTTGAGGTAGATATTTATTTACAAATAAGGGGTGAGGGAATGGGAAGAGAAACAAGGCAAAATACAATTTATAATTCCCACAAGTACCAGTTCCCCATTTGGAAACCCAACATAGGCTAAAACAATAAAAGACTACCTAACCTAGTCTACTCACACCTCTGAGTAGGAGCCTTAGTTAATGCCAGCGCTCCAACACCTTCCACCCAGACCAGATAAAAACCAAAGGACAAAGAAGGATGGCTGGTTGTCTCTTTTTATCCTGTTCCCTACCCAACTTCCAGCTCTTTCATTCCCCCTCCCTTCCCTCAGGGAGGATGAGCTGGGTTTTTCACACCTCTCCAGCTGTGCTGGTCCCTTGGCAGGTCAAGCTGGTTTACGACCTGCCAAGGGACCAGCACAGAGTCCCTGATAAGGGCTCTGTCCTGGTGCCTTTGATCCTGTCATGGCCCACATCTCTTCCTCCCTGCAGGTGGCCTGACTTGTAAATCTTGCAGGATACCACTCCTTCCTACCATCAAACACTAAAACACAATTTAAAACTATGCAAAGTAAAATTAACTCTTTCCCAGTGCATCTTTGGCCCTGTGAGACCTTTTCCTTGACAATGTGTGCATGCTTAAAATTGCTTAGCCGTTTACCTGCACCCAGCCTGAAGCTTAGGTGAACCTCATGAAGCAGCTGACAATGCCTAGATGTTGCCTTAATCTCCCTGTCCTCCAAGAACCTGCTCTCACCCATTCCCTGCTATTGGCTGGTGATTTACACCTGCCAGCCAAAGAAACAAACATACGGCACACATATGGATGTGCCAGCCTATGGATTGATGCATGCAAGTGCCAGATCAGATACACCATGCTCAGCTTGATGAAAGCATCTCCTGGAAATGGACTGATCCGCCTACTCCACATGAATCCCCAGTGACAGTCAGGGATGTGGCTTAAGGTGACATTTCAGCATCTCCCCTAAGTAAATGAACTATAGATCTATATCTTTCTTTCTTGTTTTTTAACAGATAACAGGACTGGGGGTGAAAGGGATCCCACAGCACTGCTTCGCTGGTTAAGTTATGACTCATACTATGTGATAGATGTACAACCCAGCCAGAAGCCACGATGAACAAGAACAGAAGCATGAATTGACAATTTATATACTGACCTGAAGACTACCTAAATTGCCATGATATTTTAGTGTTCTGTAACAGTTTCTTTTTCTCTCTGTCTGCTTTAGGTTTTCCCTAACAGGGCAAACAGCAGCTTCGACAGGGAGGGAGGATTTTCACTGGGAAACCTGTGCAAAAGGAGTCTTCCTGGACACACCCAATACTATGGTCTTCATTTGAATCCAGCCCCCTGTCCTGTGGCTACTTTTCACATACTCTTTGGCATACAACTCCCATGATGCTTCACATAGGCTATGCTGGCTAGGGATGATGGGAGTTGTAGGCCAAAACATCTGTAGGACCACAAGTTACTCATCCCTGCTTTAAAGAGATGGGGGATCTTTTTAAATTATGGATCTCCATCTTGTCTAGTTTGGCCCTACACACACACACACGCACGCAAGCACCAAGGAGCAAATCATATCGGGTTGGATTCAGAATTAGTCATACTTAAAATAGTCCCATTACAATCAATGGGGCATAGGTCTCACTGATATCAATGGGTCTTCACTAAATATGACTAAGTCTGGATCCAACCCACTGAGAATTAATCTTATACCCTCTTCCCTGGGAGTAAGCCCGACTGAAATCTTCTGAGTAGATATGTATAGGATTGTGCTATAATAGAAATAGCACCTAAGCAAACATGAGGAACATTTTAATGTATATTTGGAACTATTTTTGACTGTGGCAAAAAAAAAAAAAAATGATAGAAAGCTATAACAGAAATGAAAATAATCTCTCTAGTGATTGTATACAACCTTCACCTCCATTTATTTTCTTTCTAGTTTGTTTGTTTGTTTTGTTATATATGTACTTATCTGCCTTGTGATCATTGGGTGGTTCTGAAGAAGCAATTTAGCTGAGACAAGCAGGGACACCCTTTTGTAGAAGGAGAAAAAGAAGAGCTGGGTGTATAATCTGACAAGACCAGTACATGAGAAAGGAAGCAGGGCTGGCGAACAGGGAGTGGCGTGGACTGGCATCGCTCAAGGCCCGCTCCCTAGCAGGGGCCCCCACTACTAACCCCCAGTCCGCCCTGATCCTGCTGCTATTCCTCCGCTTTACTTTTGCATAAGGTGGCCAGATGCAAAAGGAGACCGAGCTCCTCTACCATTCATAGTTGTGTAAAAGAGGGGATTTCAGCAGGTTTCCACACATTCCTACATGGATATTGAAAGTGCAGAAGCCCTGTCTTTTTGCATCTGGCCATCCTATTGTGTTGCAGTTTGTTCGCTTGCCCTCTCCAGGGGGAAGGAGAGTGACTGGAGGAAGGAGCAGGAGCAGCACCGTCCACTCCACTGGGAGGACCAACCCCTTGGAGTCTGGGCCAAGCAGGACAGGGCATGGGCAGCAGCAACAGCGATGAGGAGAAGATGGGGCTCCTCTTCCGGCAAGGATCCACTTCGTGTTCCTCATTTGTATGAGTTGAGCAGCTGTTTATTATATTTGCTTGGCAAAGGGCCATATTCCTTTTCCAGCAACAATTTCCATTTTAATACCCTTGATTAATTTCATTGCAACAACTCTTGAGAATGAAATGGCTTCTGCGACAGACCAATGCTAGTACGAACGAAATTGCATCTGGAAACTATACAACTTGATCCTGTTTATCTGGCTAGAAAAGGAAGAGAGAGGAAGGTGGTGCCGTTCCATGCGACTGACGTTGGTTGAGTGGATCTAAAGGTGCTCTGTGGCCATTGATAATGAGCAACTCTAGAATTCCTTGTGTATGAGAGATCCATGATGGAAAAACTCATTTGCACAAGAATAAGCAAGACCGAGATTCAGCGTTTAATTTAAAGATTAGCTTTTTGATTTTGAACATGATTGGCCAGTTCAGGTATTTTCTGGTAAACTCCTGCAAATGTCAAGAGTGAGCTAAAGTTAATTGGCTGGTAATTATGCAGGCTTGTTAAAGGTAGGTCATTGATACATGACAGCCCTCCCCAAACTGCTGGTCTCATAGAATCATAGAATAGTAGGGTTGGAAGGGGCCTACAAGACCATCAAGTCCAACCCCCTGCTCAATGCAGGAATCCAAGTCAGAACATCCCTGACAGATGGCTGTCCAGCCTCGTCTTGAATGCCTCCAGTGTGGGAGAGCCCACCACCTCCCCAGGTAATTGGTTCCATTGTCGTATTGCTCTAACAGTCAGGACGTTTTTCCTGATGTTCAGCCGGGATCTGGCTTCCTGTAACTTGAGCCCATTATTCCATGTCCTGCACTCTGGGATGATCGAGAAGAGATCCTGGCCTTCCTCTCTGGGACAACCTTTCAAATACTTGAAGAGCGCTATCATGGGTTGATCTACATTGCACCCACCATTGCAATGAATTCGGTGTCCCGTCGGGTTAAACTCTCTCGCATTAAAACATGATTATTCACACTCACCCATTTTCCCCGTTGCAGTGCTTCATTGAATGCGTAACCTCGGTTCACACTCGAGTGCTGTGCTGTTTTCCTGCTGTTTTCCTATGCGTGCTTGTCTGATCTTGGATGCTAAGCAGGGTCAGCCCCCGTCAGTAGTTGGATGGGCGACTGCCTGGGAATCAGGCTTCCTGCATTGAGCAGGGGGTCGTTCTATCCCTTCAAATGAGACTAAGATTTACCCCCTCCTATCCCCCGCTCCGAATATTTTTGTTTTAATTAAGGCGTTATCCTCGCAGAATCGGGGCTTCTCCACTATGTTTTTTTTCCTAATTCAGGCATGATCTTCGAAAATTCAAAGCTTCAGAATGAAATTCTGTTCTCAGCAGCAAATGTTTCTTACTTCTCATCCAGTGGAATTCAACGGTATATAATAATCTCTGCTTCCAATTAGGTTTAGAGGCAGCATCCATTTTCTCATAGTACCAGAGCTCTGGAGAATACAATGAATGTGTCTCATTTCATTTAATTCCACAATACCCAGTTTCATTAAAAATGCACAGCACATTACAGATTGAATAGCCCCCCACTCCCCTCCCTGATACGGAAATGTGGAGCTGACCATTCTTCTTCCAAAGGCCTAGAAATAATAATAAAAAGAATATGCACAGAATTATTATTTATTTTAAAATTATTATTAGGAATAATGGCTTCTTTATGAACCACAAAACAGTATTAGAAATTTGGGAAAAGCATATTTAATAGGTTATGGCCATGTAAGAAGTTGATATATCTTGTCCAAGAATTTGGCATGAAAATGAAATGGGCATGCTCCAGCCACAGTTGAGCACTTTTAGGTTGCATTGATACTCTTAAATCTTTTCCATCAAAATTAATGGTGACATAAATACTGAGATATACATGCAGCATACCAATAATTGGAGGTTAATTGGAGATTGTATTGATTGTAAAAGTCAAACAACAGAATCTCCCAGCAAACCAAACATCTTCTTTTACTTCAGGTGTGGGGAACCTCAGGCTAGGAGGCCAAATCTGGCCCTCCTGGGGTCCCAATCCAGCCCCCCAGGGTTCCCCAGATGGTCACACCCCCTTCCCCTGGCCCCACTCCTTGTCACCCGACCACTGATCGATGTGTGGTTTCCTGCCTTTTGCAGATTTTCCCCCCTTTTCTGAAAGTTTGAGATTCCTCTACTAAGGCTTTGAGCTTTTCTAAATGAGGTATTTATTGTGCGCTCATCATTTCTTACTCATGGTTGTTTATGGGTTCCTTAGATGGCGTGACCTTCCAGTTTCACTTCCGTTTTTAAAGAGCACTTTCGCAGGTTTTTTTTAGAGCAGGGAAAATGGAGTATTATTTGTGAAAGTGAAGGAAAAAGTTTTTTTTCTTACTTGTGTAATTGTGTTATTCTGCAATAGCATAGCACTACCTAGAGTTATATATGAGAAAAACAGGAACGGAAAAACTCTTTCTGTAGAGCTTGGATCTTGGATTCTCAAGTCTGTGATGAAACCGAAAGTAAATACAGCAGATTAACAGCCTCGGGTAGAAAAGGGCTGGTATGTTTGGGGTTTTTGGCCCCATGCTTTTGGCTTTGGACTTGCTCACCATTGGAATGCAGCCCTGGAGAGCTTCTCTGAAACTGAATTCAGCCCTGCTTTACTCGTTTGCCTGTTCCAGTCCTGTAATTTTTTTCTCTTTTTTGATGCAGCCCCTTGTGCCTGCAGAAATCTGCTCCTGAGGGTTGGGGAACTCTCCAGAAAGGTGTGCAATTTGGTATGAGGGAGGTGCAGTTGAGATGAAAATCAGCAAGAACTGGAGCTGTTCCCCCTTGCATGATCCAAAGTCCTTCCACCACATTAATGGCTCTTTGGCTTTGATTCAGATTCAAGACATAGAGCTTCTCCGGCTTTTATCCCACACCTTGACTGAGGCTTCTGCTACTGGATTCTTTGCGGCATTAAGATGAGGTCCTTTACAAGTGGTTTCTTTCGGGGATTTCCTTCCTCTGCAAGTTCTATGTTTCATTATACAGCCACTAGATGGCACTGTGGTATAGTGGAAATACATGGAGCCATTGGAGCGCTTCATAGCACTATTTTTAAAAAATGGATTATCCCCATTAATGAAAAAGCTACAGTAATGGTCACAAAGCCTGGGAGGGGCCCTGGAGGAGGATGACATAATGTAAAGGACCTGCAAACTTCCGTGAGTGACCAGTCACGAACACACACTAACAGCCTCGTGTAGAGAAGCTCAGAGTCATACTTTGAGTAAACCTGTTAAAATAAATGAGACTTAATGTTAATCATGAGTAATTTGAGTCCCATTTATTTTAATGGGTTTACTCAAAGTATGACTAAGTCTGGATCTACACTTAGAGTAGACCTATTAAAATCAATGGGAGATTGATTTCAATCCGTCTATTCTTAGTATGACTAAATCTGGATCCAACTCACTGGAAGGAAGTAAATTTATTCTGTGTGTGTGTGTGTGTGTGTATGTAATTAGTGCACACATGTGAAAGTTATCTAAAAACAGAGGAGGATGATAATTATATATAAATGCTAATTATTTTCCAAACAATATAGGAACACAAAACTTGGCAGAATTATATTTTGTTTAGAAGTAATAAAGGGGGAAGGGAGATAATTTCCTCCTGAGAATGGCAAATAGCTTTCTCCAATTTCTGTATGTTATAGTTTTTCCAATGGATTTCCACCATCTCCTGCACTTGTATGTGCGGTTTCACTTACGTGAATGTGAATTGGAAAGAACATTTTGGAATGTGGGGGCATATCTACCAAATTCATGACAGCTGCCATTTTTACAGAATTTTCACCAAGGGTTAAAAACAACTGAGAAAAGACCTGCAAGAAAAAAAGGATTTTACAAAACTGCCTCCCCCCACCGCCAAATTAATAATCCAAATGACATTCCAAAAGATGACAGAAATTTATTGAAACTTCTCTCTGAAGGCTGGAGCAAGACCACCAGCATATAAGCTGCTGCTGCAAGTTTGGGAGATGGTAAAAGCCTCTTTGCTTTTGTCACAGATGAAACTGGTGCAGGGCCTTCGTGAATATGAGAAAAAAATATTTTCCAGAGGGATAGCCATGTTAGTCTGTTGCAGTCTGGTGGCACCTTAAAGACTAACAAATTTATTTTGGCATAAGCTTTCATGGACGCTGCCCACTTTATCAGATGCATGAAGTGTTAACCTCCAAGGGGCAGACTTATATACAAATGTGGGGTGGGCCTGGGGGCGGGAGGAGATGTAGACCATGTTGTCACAAATAACTTTGTGACACTTCATCCAACGTCAGCTTTAATGCAGAACTTTTTGACATATCAACTCAGCAGTGACTTAGGGTGCAATCCTATGCATGTTTAGACAGAAAAAAGTCTGTCATGGCTGGCTGGGAATGCTGGGAGTTCTTTATCTGTCTAAATATGCATAGGATTGCACCCTTAATTGCTTTCTTCTTTGGGATGGGTAAGGAAACTACTACGTTGTTTATCAAATAAGATAAAGCTGTGAAGTGACTCATGTTTGTGCATGTCTGAAAGTCACAGAACATACCTTTGTGCATGTGCTTAGGTAGTGATAATGATTCTTATTTCTCCACTGGAAAACCACTAGAAGATATTTCTGTAATTACCTGGGCAAATGATGTAAGCTTTGATTTTTACAATTCTCCAAGGTGTTTTGCCTTGAGGGAACTCTTTCCGCATCAGCTTAACCACCAGTTGAAGGCCTGTTGTGCACTGCAGATCCTGGGGAACTCTTCTAGGTCACCTACTCAGTTCATGCAGGATGCTGGCCTGACCTGTTGATCCACAGCCTCCCTCTCTGTGCGTATGTGTGTGGGTGGGTGAGGCAGTGGGTTGGATCTAGACAATCATACTTAGAGCAGACCCATCAAAACCAATGGGATTTAAACTAGTTAGTTATGACTTACTTAGGCCCATTGATTTGGGAATGCTGATTGGCGTTGATGGCAGAGAGGTTGTTTTTAGAAATAAAAGTAAATTTTAAAAAAATGATATCGGGTACTTATATCTTTTCCACCAGAGGGTGGATAAGTAGGGAGGGTGGGGGTGTGATTTGGAATTGGAAAATGGTTGGAGAGGAGTGGATTAAGCAGCCACTCCCCCTCACCATTCCTCTGACAAAATCTGGAGCCTCAAAGGGCTGGTGTTTTGTTTTTTTTAAAAGGACTTCCATTTTTTAAAAAGGCCCTTTCAAGCTTTGAGCACCCTCGTGTGGCTTTCATGCCCAGTCACATGCATTAATCCCAAATATGTTCTACTTAACTCTGATTAAACTAGAGGCAGTCTTAAACTGGTTTTAGTCAAACTACAGCTAAAACGAGTTCTCTGTGTTAACAAACTATCCTACTTAAAAGGTCAGCTTATTTTCCTCAGACTAGGGATATTTCTTCTTTTTAAAACTATTTTAATACAATTCTTACAGGAAAGAAAAAACATTCAAAAATATAACTGAAAAATGGAAGTAAAACTACAGAGTCAGTATATTATTATAATGAGATTTGATTTACTTACATTGTAAGCATTTCTCACCAGAATAACATATGTCTCTCAGGAAAACATTTAACCAATAGCTCATTATTTACAAATGAGATGAATGGATACTATTTAATCCAGGGGTAAACAACCCAGTGCCCTCAAGATGTTTTGGATTACAACTCAAGGGTGAGGTATTTTTTGCTAATTGTTTTAATTCCTTGACTCACTTGGAGTTAAGGAAGGATTTATGAAATTATGCTTCCTGTCTATGCCTTCTGCATATTTGTATGAGAAGTATGCCAGTGCCCCATATTTCAACGTCTTTGTGTATGTGGCACTCCACACATAGAGGATGTTGTTGTTGTTGTTGTTGTTGTTGTTCAGTCGTTAAGTCGTGTCCGACTCTTCGTGACCCCATGGACCATAGCACGCCAGGCCCTCCTGTCCTCCGCTCTCTCCCGGAGCGTGCTCAAGTTCATATTCATTGCATCGGTGATGCTATCTAGCCATCTCATCCTCTGCCGTCCCCTTCTCCTTTTGCCTTCAGTCTTTCCCAGCATCACGGTCTTTTCCAGAGAGTTTTCTCTTTGCATTAGGTGGCCAAAATATTTGAGCTTCAGCTTCAGTATCTGTCCTTCCAATGAGCAGTCAAGGTTGATTTCCTTTAGGATGGACTGATTTGACCTCCTTGCAGTCCAGGGGACTCGTAAGAGTCTTCTCCAGCACCACAGTTCGAAAGCACCAATTCTTCGGCGCACAGCCTTCCTTATAGTCCAGCTCTCACAGCCATACATTACTACTGGGAAAACCATAGCTTTGATTAGACGGACCTTTGTCGGCAAGGTGATGTCTCTGCTTCTTACTATGCTGTCTAGGTTTGCCATAGCTTTCCTCCCAAGGAGCAAGCATCTTTTAATTTCATGGCTACAGTCACCGTCTGCGGTGATCTTGGAGCCCAAGAAAGTAAAATCTGTCACTGCTTCTATTTCTTCCCCTTCTATATGCCAGGAAGTGATGGGGCCAGATGCCATGATCTTTGTTTTTTTAATGTTGAGTTTCAAACCAGCTTTTGCACTCTCCTCTTTCACCCTCAACAAGAGGCTCTTGAGATCCTCTTCGCTTTCTGCCATTAGGGTGGTATCGTCTGCATATCGGAGGTTGTTGATAATTCTCCCAGCAATCTTAATTCCGACCTCTGATTCATCCAACCCGGCATTTCTCATGATGTACTCTGCATATAAGTTAAATAAGCAGGGTGACAATATGCAGCCTTGTCGTACTCCTTTCCCAATTTTGAACCACTCGGTTATTATTCACTATATATTTTTCTGTAAACTGTATGTGAGTTCCAGGAAAAGATTTCAAGCACCTTTGTTGGCAGGAATGTCTGATAGAACTTTGGCTGAGCAGATTTTCAAACTACTTGTAGATTTGGATCCTTCTGTAACTAATCAAGTAGTCTCATTCACTGGCTGATAAAAAGATTAGAGCAAAGGCCCTACAAACTGTTTCTGTAGACTGTGTTGAAGTGGTTTGTTTAACATGATGAAGTGATTTGAGTGGTTTGTTTAACCATTATTGTGTGCAAAGTTGTAAGAGCCTATGGTTTTGTTGTTGTTGTTGTTGTTGTGTCGTTAAGTCGTGTCCGACTCTTCATGACCCCATGGACCGTAGCACGCCAGGCCTTCCTGTCCTCTGCTCTCTGCCAGAGTGTGAAGAGCCTATGGTTACATGCAATAAAATCAACTGACTACAGCTCCCATCCCTGACCACTGGCCATGATGTTTGGGGCCACTGGGAGTTGTAGTCCAAAACATCTGGTGGGTTGCCTATGTTTTAGATATCATCCATAAGAATCTAAATTCTTACATATTCTAAGCATGAAATTGTTTTGTCAATTTGTCAATAATAAATATGTAATATCATCTGTTACAACATGCCTGATGAAACATTTTGTACAACTCAATAACCATGTATACGTTTTCGCTAAAAGTTGATTTAGTAAAAACTAGCAAGTTACAGGTTTGATATTTATTTTGTTCTCTGGGATTAACCACCTTTAATTGGCAAATAAAGCTGTATGCTCAGGGGTAATTTTAAGTTTATATGGGAGTCACAAGTCTGAGAGATTTTATGGGGAACTAGAGGTGCTGAAGCAAGCAAGGTTGTGACAGTGTTATTTGGATAACCCAGAATGATTCTCCTGTTCCTCAACATCCTTCCCCATCTTATCAGGGGACACCCCAGTTCTCCTATAGTAGGGCTGGGCAATTTGAGGCTGTCAAGGAAGCGGGAACTAGCTCCAACTTCCATGCAAGGTAGGACAGGCCACTTCTGGTCTTAATTTCCCAAAAAGCAACCAGTAGCCACCCACCCTAGCCAAAAGGCACTGAGGTTACCCTGAAGGAAGCACACAAACTTGGAATGAGTAAATGTTTATTTAAAGTGGAAAGGTAAGGTGAGAGGCAGTAGATTGTACAGAGGAGTACAAGTCTAAAATTGACCAAAAGGGAAACCCTTGAGAGCAAGAGCCTTTTAGCAGCACATGCAAGCAAAGTAACAAAACCGGCTACCCAATCCTTATACATTATTAAGGGCCTCCGGGGACAGAGGCCAGCAATCCAAACAGCTTCAAAGACCATCATAACAAAGGGAGACAACCCCACCTTTACTTCAGCTCCTTTTAAGGCTTAGCCCTGGCAACTCAAGGCAGATTTCCCAACCCAGCCAATGGTCAGCCCAGTCTCTGGGCTCCTCACCCCAGAAGGAGGCAGGATCTTCCCACCAAGTCCAGCCGTTATCACTTCCCCAATTAACAGGAACTGAGCTTGGCCTTGAGCACCAGGACCAAGGAACTTCCCAGATAACACACTCATGGGTGGTTACAACATGTGTGAAAGCCAGGCCTAGCTTCATGGTGGAGAGAGCTAGTCTGTATTCTTGACAGTGGCCCTCCAGATGTTTTGGCCTACAACTTCCATGACCCCTCACCATTGGCTATGCTGGTTAGGGCTGATGGGAGTTGTAGGCCCAAGCATCTGGACAGCTACAAGTTGCCGACCCCTGTCCTATAGGGTTTTCCCCGTGAACCTACCTGCAGCTGTGCGACTTGGAAGGAGCTCCTATAATATCAAGGTGCACATAGAGCATCACTACACCAGCCTAAAATCTTGCATTTAAAACGGGTCTTTCTGCTTCTGTTTTAAATGCAGGATCAGAACGGACTCCCTTTACATGCGCTCTCTTTCCCCTTCCCCTTCCCCCTTATCTGAGCCTTTCATTGATCTCTCTCCTCTTCTGACAGCTTTTTCTTTTTCATGGAGGGAACTCAAGCAGAACACAAGAGGAGTAATTTGTTACCTCATAATCTCTGCTCTGTTTAAAAATGGAATAAAGGTAGTTTAGTGCAAGAGACGCCCTGAAGGGCCTGCAAACTTCCGTGAGTGAGCAATCTCAATAGCAGGATAAAAGCTCTGTGTGAAGAAGCCCATAGTTACTGTGGGCTATTTGCCCTCATAATGCAATGGAGTCATCTTTATATCATCTTAACCGAGGGCTAATTCATGCAGCTGCTGTATGCTTGGTGGCTGCCAGGAGAGAATCAATCCATTCCACCTCCTGTCCATGGTGAGCTGGCTGTATAAAGCGTGATGCTACCCATGTGCAAGATTTAAGATGGCTTAGCGTCTGACACTTGGTTTCAATCAGGGCTTTGTAAGCATTCCTGATTATCTGGGTGTCAACAAGAGATCGGTGCCTTACCATAGGCTGGCTCCAAAACGGGCTTTAAAGAAAACACGCTCGGGTGGGGAGGAAAGCAGCCAATCTGGATCAGGCGAGTGATGCTGGATTAGGGCCCCATGGGGTGTTTTTCTTCAAAATAAAAGTGGCAGCATTAAATGCACTTTTAAAAACCTGATTAATATACTGTGTCGTTTGGCCCTGTTTTCACCACTAAGTACTCATTGGTCATGTGAACTGAAATCTATCAACTGTACCACAGTTCAGGCTAGTGCAGTGTAGTGGTTAGAGTGTTGGACTGGGCCTCGGGAGATCAGGGTTTTAGTCCACACTCAGCCATGAAGCTTACTGGGTGACTTTGGGCCAGTCACTGACTCTCAGCCCAACCTACCTCACAGGGTTGTTGTTGCCAGGATAAAATGGAGAGGAGGAAGAGGACCGTGTAAGCTACCTTGCGTTCCTTGCAAGAGTAAAAAAGGCAGGATATAAATGTAATAAATAAATAAACAGTGAATAAATGAACAAGCATAGTCTCCTCAAAACCTTTGATTCACAAACGGATGCTGTAGATTTAACATAGGATCTTAGCAGATGTTTTTTGTCCAGTCTCTGGCTAGAGAAAGTTGTTGGGCTGAAGCACACTGCCATCATTAATGCAACATATATTACGGCTGTGCAGGGACCCCCTGATCCAACTTGGAAGCTGCTTCATGGCTTCAGAGGCAGGCCCAATTCAGCTTGGGCTGATTTGGCCCCCCCACGACCCGACTCAGCCCTGAACCCGAAGCTGGATTCCGATACTGAACCCCACTTCGCGTCCCCCCTGATGCCCCTGCACAGCCCCCAGCTGCTTACCTGGGCCGCCTCCTCCTCCTCTGCAGTTGTCGCCTTCTCAATTGCCGTGCCGCCGCCTTCTCCGCCTTCTCTGCTGCTGCGGCCGCCTTCTCCATCACTGCCTGCTGCTGCCACCTTTGCTGCTGCTGCTGCTGCCTTCTCCGTTGCTGCCACTGCTGCGGCCTTCTCCGTGACCGCCGCCGCCGCGGCCTTCTCCGTCACTGCCCGCTGCCACAGCTGCCATCTCCTGAGGCTTGGATACGTGGTGGCGCTTCTTGCAGGGAGTCGCTATTTTTAAAATGGCAACCTCCTGGAAATTCCAGGAAGTTGCCATTTTAAAAATGGCGATTCCCTGCAAGAAGAGTTGCCGCGCGTCCAGGCCTCAGGAGATGGCGGCGGTGATGAAGAAGGCGGCAGCAATGGAGGTGGCGGCGGAGAAGGCAGCAGTGGTGGCAGCAGGAACGATGAAGCGGTGCACAGCCCTAACATATATGTGTGTGTTTCACTCAGAGGAACAAATTAAAATAAATCAATTCAGCACTTCCTAATTAGCTAAACTCCATTGTCTATTTTCAGTTTTCATAACTGTTAACGCCCTGTTACTGGTGCTACTTCTTTATCTGCTTCTCTCAGGTTTGTATTTTGCCACTGAGTCTTAATCTGGAAACTACTTTACTTTTCCCCATAGCTTTTCTGTTCATAAATATGCTTATAAATGCCAATTCAGGTCCTTCCTTTCCTGTTCATAGTAATAGCCCAATCTTACACTGATGGCAATAAAACTAGCATCTAGTTACTAGATAATCCTAAATATAGCTACTTTGGCTTAACTGTGCTGTGAACTATGTTGCTAACATCATCATCAACAAAACAACAACAACAACATCATTTATGTATGTATGTATGTATGTATTTATTTATTTGTTATACTGCCCAACTGGCAGATGCCCTTGGGGTGGTATACAATCATAAAACAACAAAAAATGACAACAAAAACAATAAATACAAAAACAAGCATTTATGCTACAGTAAATTTATTAGGCTTCAAGGTGCCAAGGGACATTTTGTTTTTGTTTCACAACTCCTATTCTGAATTTAGTGTTTACAAACCTGTACCTGTACATCCTAACTGTTTGCAAGACTTCAGTCACATAATCTCAGTCATCCTTACTGGCTGGCCACTATAATTTATCTCCATGTTTTTCAGATTTGGAGGGGGGGCATGGGACAGGGCTGAGAGTTACAGCACCATCCTACTCAGAAGTAAATCCTGATGGATTCAATAGGGCTTACTCCTAGGTAAGTGGGTATAGGATTGCAGCCTTAACCTGGCCAAACCACCCAGTGAGTCCATGGTTCTGGCAGGAACTTCACAGCTAATTTTCTTAACCACTGGGGGCTAGTGAATGACTTCCCCATTTATTTCCTGTTATTCTTGGCTCCTAAATGACTTCCTCTAGCCCTGGGGCTTAACACTGCTGTCAGGCAGGAATCCCAAAGCTGACTGAGGAAGCCAGGTATGAACAACAAGAGACATGTCACTTCTTAATTGTCCTGTGTCATCTTCAGATGCATCTTCTCTCAGAGACCAGTTACTAAACCTCATGGGCCATTAGTGTGACTCTCACCATTCTGAAGTCCTTATGACTAATTCAGCTGTATATATTTTTTTCATGGTGTTAGATAAAAAGTTCTTGCTTCTGGTTGAAAGAAAGGATGCCAGACAGGCAGCAGTGGATCCAACACTATTTTATTGAACGTTTTGCAAAACGGGTGCAGAGCAGTCAGCAGTCTGGACCCCGAGCTAAGCAAGCATAAGTCTTTTTATACCCCCTCCCCTTTACAATTTTCTGTTAGCCACAGGACATGTCAACTGACTGAGCCGTTAGCTGACTCCTTAGAGCACGACTGTGTCAACATGTTTATTTCTGATTATGCTGATGTGACTGTCTCACCAGACTTCCCCTTTTTAACAGATGTACACTGCCACTGGACAGGTGTCCGGTGGGCTTATAATTATGACTAATAGCTCAAAGGTCTAGCAAAGGGCTGACAGCCAAAGAATAAGAGGACAGTCTTTTTCTAACAATGGTTATCATAGTGAGCTCCAGTCCCATGAGACATGTGTTAAAAGTCATGAGGGTCTCAGTTCTCATTTTTTTAAAACAATAGGCTGCAGTTTGGTTGCTGATCCAAACCACCAGCTTCTGCCGATTTGAATGTTGGCATGTTAAATTCATTAATGTTCTCTGAGCAAGTATAGCTCTTGGGTGTTTTTGCACATGTCTCTTTTGAGACAGGTCACATTGCATTGTGGGGTTTGTAGTTTTACGACCGGGTAAATAAACAGTAGTATAGATTGTGTATGTGTATTCAAGAGCACAGATGGTTGTTGTTGTTGTTCAGTCGTTAAGTCGTGTCCGACTCTTCGTGACCCCATGAGCTATAGCATGCCAGGCCTTCCTGTCCTCCGCTCTCTCCTGGAGTGTGCTCAAGTTAGGGATGTTAGAGAATTCCGCCACGGACCCTAGGGGGGCCGAATTCCAGTGAATTCGGCCTCCCGGAATCCGTGGCGGAACGGAGCCCCCCACCCCTGCACCCCGTGAAAGCCCTGTGAAACGGAGCCTACCTGGCTGTGGCTCTGGAGGCGGCTTTGGCTCCGGTGGTGGCGGCAGCTCCGGCTGCTGCCGGGCTGGTGCGGACGCAAATGGCGTCCTGAGTAGGGGATGCCATTTGCATCCCTATGGTAGCCCGTGATAGGCTACATAAATATTTACGTAGCCTATCATGGCTAAAGCAGGGGATGCCATTTGCATCCCTGCTTTAGCCGTGATAGGCTACGTAAATATTTATGTAGCCTATCATGGGCTACCATAGGGACGCAAATGGCGTCCCCTACTCAGGATGCCATTTGCGTCTGCACCAGCCCGGCAGTGGCTGGAGGCCCTGCTGCGGGTTGGCCCAGCCGGCAGCTCCGCAGCCTGGCTGCGGAGTGGAGCCGGGCAGGATTCCAGGGGGGAGGAACGGATCGCCTCCCCACCCGTCGAGGATTCCGGGGGGAGGAATGGATCGCCTCCCCCCACCTGCAGAACCTGGCAGAGCCAGGTAAGCAGGGTTTTGTACACCCCTAACTCAGGTTCATGTTCATTGCATCGGTGATGCTATCTATTTATTGCATTTATTTATTTATTGCATTTATATCCCGCCTTTTTTCCTCCAAGGAACTCAAGGCAGCATACATGATCCTCCTCCTTCCTCCATTTTATCCTCACAACAACAACCCTGTGAGGTGGGTTGGGCTGAGAGTCTGTGACTGGCCCAAAGTCACCCAGTGAGCTTCCATGGCCGAGTGGGGATTAGAACCCAGATCTCCCGATTCCCAGTCCAGCACTCTAGCCACTACACCACACTGG
Source organism: Heloderma suspectum (assembly GCF_057233095.1). Lineage (NCBI taxonomy): Eukaryota > Metazoa > Chordata > Lepidosauria > Squamata > Helodermatidae > Heloderma > Heloderma suspectum. Next base: position 120,742,476 of record NC_139460.1, on the reverse strand, counting down.
CTCTCATAGCCATCTATCTAGCCATCTCATCCTCTGCTGTCCCCTTCTCCTTTTGCCTTCAGTTTTTCCCAGCATCAAGGTCTTTTCCAGTGAGCCTTCTCTTCGCATTAGGTGGCCAAAATATTTGAGCTTCAGCTTCAGTATCTGTCTTTCCAATGAGCACTCAGGGTTGATTTCCTTCAGGATTGACTGATTTGACATCCTTGCAGTCCAGGGGACTCGTAAGAGTCTTCTCCAGCACCACAGTTCGAAAGCATCGATTCTTCAGCGCTCAGCCTTCCTGATAGTCCAGCTCTCACAGCCATACATTACTACTGGGAAAACCATAGCTTTGATTATGTGGACCTTTGTCGGCAAGGTGATGTCTCTGTTTCTTACTATGCTGTCTAAGTTTGCCATAGCTTTCCTCCCAAGGAGCAAGCGTCTTTTAATTTCATTGCTACAGTCACCGTCTATGGTGATCTTGGAGCCCAGGATGGTGCATGACTATATAAGGGTAATTCTAATTCAGTGGATTCACTGAAAATGTGGCAGATTTTGGAACTGATGGGAGTTCTAATCTGCTTTGCTTGGGGATGAGATGGAAGGTGAGGGACAGAAGCAAGTGGTGCTTCCAAAAATGGGGCACCTACAAGTTCCAGCCAGCCAGCCAGCCTGCCAGCCAGCCAGCCAAGCCATTCCCACCATACCTTCCCTTGGCTCTACCCACTTAAAGCTCCTCCTACCCAATCCACCAGGGCTCCACCCATGGAAGTCCCTCCTGTCGGATCGCTAAACTGTGCTGCCATGTTCTGAGCTGGCATCATATATACCAGCCTTCCCCAACCTGGTGCCCTCTAGACGTTTTGGATTACAACTCCCAAATTCCTGACCACTGGCTGTGCTGGCTGGGGCAAATAGGAGTTGAAGTCCAAAACATCTGGAGGGCACAAGTTTGGGGAAGTTTGGCGGTGAAACCTCATTGGAAGCGAAAAAAGGCGGTAAGTGTAGATACAGCCCCTAAGTACCATTGGTTATGTGGCCAAAAAGAAAAACAGCACCATCCACATACAAAAGGGAGGTATCAGCAGGGCTGGGGAAACCCCAAGTTATGCAGAAAAACTACACTAAATGGCCACAGAATGCTAAGTGTCTATTGGAGCAGGGGGTGGGGGGGAGGAAAACTGAGGACAGGGGATGGAATGGGGTATCCTGGAAAAGGACATGGCTGGCTGGATCCCAGAAGAGGAGTTCTTCACTATTTTGTTCCAGGACCTACTTGTGCCTCTGATAAACAAATAATTCTGAGGCCATGCAACAGATGGAAGGCCATCACCTCCATAATCTGTTTGTGAGCTTCCTGAGGCATCTGGCTGGCTGCTACTAGTCACAAAGTCTGGACTAGATAGGCCTTCCTTTCCCTGATCCCAGCGCCTTGTGTTCTAATGCACCTTTCCCAACCTGGTGCCCTCCACATGTGTTGGACTACAGCTCCTATCATCCCCAGGGAAAGGCTTTTCTGATGCCTCAACCAAACTCTGACTTGCCACTCCAGTGCCTGTATACTGGAAATAGCGTCTCTCTTTACAGATTTCTCACAGAGATTCTCCCAAAACATTAGTTTCCCTCACAGACATCCTCTGTCCCCAGCAAAAGAAAGAAAAACATGTATTTTTCTCACTCCATTTACCAACTCTCTGCCACTGCACAGGACTGAAAATTACTTCAGAGGGAGGGAAAGAGGATCTAGGCAACCAGTGACTGAGTTTGCACAAGCTTCAGAGGCTACCTTGGGTTAAATAAGCATTGCGTTGCATGCGGGCCACCATTATAGATATTCAAACCATGGTGGGTGGTTGCCACAGTTTATTGTGATGTGCGAACCTGGGCAGGGTGGCTTGTTGCCATGGCTAACAAGCCACCCCAGAACCCATGGGCTGTAGTACTTTTCTGGGGAGGGTTGTTAACCATGGCAACAAGCCACCCTGCCTGGCAATAGTGTGAACTGGTCCACTCCCACAGATGCAGGGTAAGACACCAGCCCATGAGTCCACCTATATCTCCAAACTACTCCCCCTCTCCACTAAAGATGCAGGACTCATAGATTTCTATCACCTGTCAACTGTATCTTTTCTGAAACATCGGAAGGGCATCTCTGTGTCTCAAAATACATGGCAAATATACAGTTGGGAGCCTTGGCTCATCACAGCTCCTGCGGACATGTTTAATGCACATTTTCAAAAGACTACATGCCATTCACAGGTTACAGAAATGGCTGTCAGGGAGTGGAAACATGTGTGCAGTGGCCATGAGCTAGGACTCATCAGGGTTTGGCCCTGGAACTGGTTTTCAGTGGTAGGGTTCAGCCCAGGACAATGGAAGTCATATTGAAGAAGAATGTGGATAATATTTTTTCCTTGATGACTTACAAACCACAACAAATGAGAACATCCAGAATTATAGGTAAGGACTTCCCACGCCAGTCCAGGAGAGCTTTTGATCCAAGTAGCTCTTGCTTAGCTTTGGGGAGACTAATCCTCCTTTTGCTTTAAACAAACAAAAGAAAACAATTTTGATTGTTTTAAGGACTCTGGATTATAACATTTAATGTTAGGGCAAAAGTCTTGTTAAACCACCTCCTTTGATTACTAAGTAAATGGTGGCAGGGAACTCTTCTGTGCTTTCCCACTTCTTCTTTTGTCTTTTTTCTTACTGCTGAAAATCTGTTAAAGAAAAAAAGAAAATAGCTGCACAATATTTTCTCATTGCTAGGGTTAGGCGACCTCCGTCTAGAAGCACCCTTATTAGGAACAAGTTCTTTGGAAATAAGTCCTGGATATTCCCCACTAAGTGTGCATATGACTGAAGATGTGCAACTCAATCTATATTTACTCAGAAGCAAAACTTATTGTATTCAAGGTTTATTCCCAAATAAGGGTGCTTCAAGATGGACAGCCCCTCGCACAACCAATCAAAAGACACTATGCAGCTACTCCATCTCACAGGAGTGTTACAAAGGGAAGATGACGATGTTGTCTGGACCCCTGCAGGATTCCATGAATGAAACACAGTGATTGCACACAGGGCCGGCCCAAGACATTTTGCTGCCTGAGGCAAAAGACAAAATGGCACCCCCTTCCATTCCATGGACAAAAGCTGACTGGTCTGTTGGTTGAATCTTTCTTCAGCACTAGCAATGTGACAGAATCCTTCACCACACCCTAAGGCAGCAGGCTAGCCACAGCACAGGCCGTGTAACCAACAGCTTTCTCCTCCAACACCTTGCTACCAGCATCTGCCACCTGAAGCGACTGTTTCACTCTGCCTAATGGTAGGGCCAGCCCTCATTGTACAATAAAAGCCTTGCCTGGAAGCATCCTCGAGTGTAAATAGGGTTATAACTAATTCTTATATCTGTTGTTGTTGTTGTTCAGTCGTTAAGTCGTGTCCGACTCTTCGTGACCCCATGGACCATAGCACGCCAGGCCTTCCTGTCCTCCGCACTCTCCCGGAGTGTGCTCAAGTTCATATCCATTGCATCGGTGATGCTATCTAGCCAGCTCATCCTCTGCTGTCCCCTTCTCCTTTTGCCTTCAGTTTTTCCCAGCATCAGGGTCTTTTCCAGTGACTATTCTCTTCGCATTAGGTGGCCAAAATATTTGAGCTTCAGCTTCAGTATCCGTCCTTCCAATGAGCAGTCAGGGTTGATTTCCTTGAGGATGGACTGATTTGACCTCCTTGCAGTCCAGGGGACTCGTAAGAGTCTTCTCCAGCACCACAGTTCGAAAGCATCAATTCTTCGGCGCTCAGCCTTCCTGATAGTCCAGCTCTCACAGCCATACATTACTGGGAAAACCATAGCTTTGATTATGTGGACCTTTGTCGGCAAGGTGATGTCTCTGCTTCTTACTATGCTGTCTAGGTTTGCCATAGCTTTCCTCCCAAGGAGCAAGCGTCTCTTAATTTCATGGCTACAGTCACCGTCTGCGGTGATCTTGGAGCCCAAGAAAGTAAAATCTGTCACTGCTTCCATTTCTTCCCCTTCTATATGCCAGGAAGTGATGGGGCCAGATGCCATGATCTTTGTTTTTTTAATGTTGAGTTTCAAACCAGCTTTTGCACTCTCCTCTTTCACCCTCAACAAACAAGAGGCTCTTGAGATCCTCTTCGCTTTCTGCCATTAGGGTGGTATCGTCTGCATATCGGAGGTTGTTGATAATTCTCCCGGCCATAATTCTTTCTGCACCTTAGTAACGAAGCAAACGTTAATTTACCCCCTAAGGGTCGTATCCAATGTTAGTGGAACTTAGAGAAGACCCATTGAAATGAATGGGGCGTAAGTTAGACTTATATTGCATTATATAAATATTGTTAACAAACAAACAAAAAGAAAAAGGTGCAATCCTATCCCCATTTACCTAGGAGTAACCCCATTACACTTAATGGGATTTACTTCTGAGTAGACATGTACTGGATTACACAGTAAATAAGGATGGGCTTAAGAGGCATCTTTCAGGCTTTTTCTAATTTTGCTCTCTCTCCACCCACTCCGCGCTCCAAATCTGACTGACCCTCGACGCAGGGGGAGGAGCGTTCTCGACAATGGCCAATCCCGCGGCGGCATGCAAATTGGGCCTTACGTGTCTTTCGTATTCATTCCCCGGCGCAGGAGCTTTCGGAAGAGGCAGCGGCGTTGAGTGGTCGGATGCCGGACCCGGAGCCGGGCCAACCGGTTGGGACGGAATGCGGAAACCTTTGCGAAGATCTGCCGCGGGGAAGACCGGCTGCAAGCTGCTCCTCAGGGGCTGATTCGAACAGCGAGTCGTCAAAACAGTCACAAAACGCTCTTTTCGTTTATTCGCTGGAATAACTTGTGGCTTCTTTGAAAACAAGCTGGGTTTGAAGAGTGGTACATGTGTTTCTTGGAGCGGGATGCTTTTTGTGGGGTTGGTCTGGTGGCTTCTGCAACCGAAGTAGGTAAACAGTGTCCCACCCACCCCTTTTACTCGTGCAGAGAAAGGGGGAAAGCGAGAGGATTCTGTGATTTTTCTGTCTGCCCGGCTAGCCGTTGAATCCTATGCGTGTTTACTCAGAAGGAAGTCCTCGTTGTGTTCAGTGAGGTTTGGTCCCAGAGGTAGGTGCGGATAGCACTGCAGTCTAAATATTTTCCATAGCTGAATATGTCACACTTCTGTATGCAACCGGTACTTAACCATGGGATAAAAGCAGTGATAAGGGATAACTGATAACGTCTTGCTTAATGGTTTATTTGAGAATTGGGTTTTATACTTGTTTCCATTCAGTTTTTATTACACTGTTTATCTTTGTAGCATTATAATGTATATTTATTATAACATTCTGGGTGCTGTCCATAAATGAGAAAGCTTAGCTTATTTACAGACAGTAGCAACGTCCTATTGAAAGCTTCTAGACTACAGAACTCGATTGGGGTGTTACATTGGGCATTGAGCTTGGTAACATTCCTTCAGGCTCATCAGAACTGGGTTGCTGAATTCCTCTCAAAAAAGATGTGCAGTAGGGCTTGAAATTAGGGGCATACTTTTTCCAGAGAACGGATGTGTTGTTAAAAATAAGAGGCATCCAAGAGAAGCTTAGGGGCAGCTCATCTGTTACAAGTCTTAGGTTGGCGGTGAATATATTTTTAAGCACGCACTTAAAAATGTAATTACATTAAATGTAATGTGCGAATGAATGAGATAACCTATATTGTTGAAGTAGCTTAACTACTAGGATTGGCTTGTTGGCAAACTCGAGTTTGTGGTACGCCTATGTCGAAAGGCCATCCAGGCAGCGCAAGCCTAGCCTTCGTCAAAGGTGGGCTGAAGGGGGTTAGGATGGGGCGGAAGAGCTTCTCCCTTGGTGGGGTGGCACATCTACTCTGGAGACTTATGGTACACCTGTGGAAAGTCTTCTGGGGTAGGAGAACTGCTGGTGCCATTTCTACAGGTGGTATGGGCCCAAATGGGGCAAGTCAGGTATGTGTTGGGGTGGCTGTGGTCCCCTGCATCCAAGGCCCCTTGGCTCTTCTGACAGGCCCCCCAGTTGGCCCTGTAACTGGTGCCAGCTTGGAGGTGGCGTATGTATTTTCCCTTCCATTGATTTCAGTGGGAGAGAGAAGAGAGACCCCCACACACACATAGATAGAACCATCAGGAAAGAAAAAACAAAAAAGCCACCCCCATCCCCTGCTCTGCCTACAGTGAGCCTGCAGGGCTTGGGAAGTGGTTTTTGTGCCATTGAATTGCTTTGAGAGTCTGAGGGTCAAACTCCATGCTATATCAAGCGTAATCAGTGTGTCTGTTTTGATGTTTTTCTTTTGCTCAACAGCATCCACAGTGGGGTGGGGGTTGATTAGAATCAGGACTATTACAAACAGGGAGGGCTCCATGTCCTTTGCTGCCCCTATGAAAATTGCCCTCCAAAGCTGCTCTCGGTGAGGTCACACACCTTTAATGTAAGACGCACTTTGGCCTTGAATGTGGAAGCTTTTAGACCTAACTGAGCCCTCATCAATTTAAAAAATGTTTTTGTGTTATTGTTTTTATTGTAATGTTATAACTTGATTGCAGTTTCACATGGATCAAAATGCAAGATATAGACATCTTTAAGAATATGAGGAACAAATGGAAAGACAATCTTTGAAACCTGTGTTAGGCCGCAATCCTGTATACCAGGGCTGGGGAATCTGTGCCCTCCAGATGTTGTTGGACCCCAGTTCCCATTGGCCCCCTCCAGTCTGGTCAATGGTAAGGGATGATGGGAGTAGTAGTTCATCAACATCTGGAGGACCACAAGTTGCCCACCCCTGCTACATGGGAGTAAGTCTAATTGAACGGAGTGGGGCTTACTTATCAGCAGACATGATTCGGGCACCACTCGTATTATTTCCATACCTCCCAATAGCTGAAGCTCTCTGGGCAGTTCACAAATATTTAAACCACAAGGTGCAGCGTGAAACAATATAAAATGTGAAAGCTTAAAACTACAATATAAAAGTACAACCAGAAGAAAACCTAGCAGCAATGCAGAGATTTAAAATACAGATTTAAAACAGCAGAGCTAAAAGACTAGAGTGCTAAAATGCTGGGAAAATAAAAAGCTGGGGAAATAAAAAGCTCTTTACCTGGTGCCGAAATGAGAACAGCATAGGTGCCAGGCAAACCCTTCTAGTGTCCTCTAAGAGAAAAAGCTCATTCTGTTATTGATGGGCTCCGTATAATTGTCCCTGCTCAGCTTGATTTTTCATTCCCTTACAGATGAGCTACCTTGTAGCCTCTTTTGACTAGGAGATATATTTTTGCATAGGAGACAATGTAAATCATGTTGATTTTGTCATGTAACGACCCTGATCTAGAGATTTCTGTACACAAACTGCCGGAACCTGCTGTTACTTCACATGACAAACCTCAGCCACCAAACAGAGGTGCAAGCATGGCTGATCACCTCTTGGGGGTTAGAATAGAGGTTATCTGGATTCCACTCAGCTTCTCCCCTAAACAGATAATCTGTGATGTCAGAGCGGATGGCTACAATCATCTATTCATCCTTGTATGCTCAGTATAGGTGTGTCATTAATGCACCCCTGGGTTCTGGGTGCAGGGGATTTCTCCCCCACTCCTACAATAACTTTTTGTGTGTGTAGAGTCAGATCCAGAAACCTGCTTTGAAGCACCTACTTTGCTTGCTGGAGCTGGGTGACTGTTAAGGATAAGGGTGTCTTAATCAAATCAGTGGTGCTCTTACAGCCTTACTTTGTTAGAGGGAAGGTTTGTCTTCCCTGGAGTAATTTTGTGTGTGCACAAGTTTACCTGGCTGATAAAATTCCTCTGGAGTTGACATCTGAGCTTTGGAACTCTATTTCAGCACTGTTGAGTTACTGACTGGTAGCTTACTTGTGGGAAGAAAATGACCTATTTAGAAAACAATGGGCAAGGCACGGGAGAGGGGATGTTACAAAAGTGGGTCAATAGAGCATAGCCCTATTGGAATTAATCAGGTTGCAGCTGTCAAGATCTCATGCATTCACACAATATTGGCCTCTGCTATATGCTATGGGTTCAGATTGAGATGGGTTGTGTAGTGTCTAATTTGTGCTGTGCTGTTAAACTGGTGTTTCTTATTGTTTTTCACCAGCCAAATCAAATGTGAAGTAGTGGCACAGAGTTAACTCCTACTTTTGTTTAGCCTCCTTTTTGAACAACCTACAAGAGGGGGAAAATGAAGGAAGGCCCCAAAAAGAAATCCATTCATCTGTGCAGCAAATGTGATCGGTGGATGTCCGATTTACCAGAATCTCTCTGGGAAATTCCACTCTCTAATCTATCACTTCCAGGTAAATAAAACCTCCTTTTAAGAGAGATTTGTAACTAAATATTGTTTAACTATCATGTTGCACTTTGCTTAGGATTAACTATTCTCCTTTTTGGCATATGTGGGGTCCTACACGTAGGGATATGTCATGTGCAGGCCAGATTGTGGAAGCTTCTAGAGCTTAGAGCTACTTATCTTCCCCTTGACTGATGCTTTTGGTGCCAAGGAACTTGGTGAAGGGGTTGGGTGGACTAATTTCTCACTCATTTCCTTTTTTGTCACTTCAGAGTGAGGAGCTATTGTTTTTCCTCTCTTGAGAATAGTGGTCTTTTCATAATTTCCTCAGAAGTTCCTGTGTTCTTCTGTTCAGTTGTGCTTGAGGAGAGGTGGTGGTGGTGGTAATGGTGCAGCCATTGGATTTGATCATGAGCTTGTAGGGTACAACGGGGTCTCTATAGAAAGTGTGAGACTGCAGGGGTGGTTGCCTAGTCTGACAGACACTGTGCTTAATGTTTTGAGGTGCAAGCCATAACATTGGGGTATGTGCAGTTTTCAAAAAATTGTATCAAAAAGGCAAGGGTGTGTAGGTTAGGGAATCCTGGTTTAAAGCTGCCCTTTGGTGGGGAAGGATAGAGGTCACACATTTCTCCCTTTCGTGCCAACCCTATAGTGATGAGCGTGCCAAGCCTATAGTGATGAGCGTGCCAACTTTGGGAGGGTGTGTTAGCTTTGAGCAGTGCCGGTTCTGGAGGGTTCTTAGGCAAGACCTCAATGGAACAAACTCCTGGTCTACAGAAGTTCCTAGAGATGATTGATATGCTCAGACTCCATCCCCTCCAGCTAGGAGATCCAAGAGGTGGACTCTTGAACTCTGAGGTTGAAACCATACCTTTGGTCTCAAAAGGTGAAACTGAAGAAAGGCTTGTTTCAGTGAAGAGGAGCTATTCACCCATGTACTATTCACCCATGCATCTCCTCAATACTGAAGGAAACATGAGGAAACCTCCTGGTTTCCTCAGGTTTCCTTCCTGGAAGGAAACCTCTTGGTGATTTCTGCATAATAAGACTGAGGTGAGATTTGCACTGAGGGGGGATTTGATACCAGCATAATCCCTGTTAGGTGTTTATGCAACCATACATCTAGGCTTGCAGTTGTGTGTAAGGGCCCCCCCCCCATTTTAGAGATGAAATTTTGTGTAGAGGGTAATAAGATTTGAAGAAATTGACTGAAGATTGGAACTAGTTTGCCTTTCGTTCTTATTCCTATGTAGGGAGTCATGATGCAATGACTTATTGCTTGGATAAGGAATCGAAAGTAAGCATAAATGAATCCAAGTTGTTGCAGTTTATGGACAAACATTTCCATTCCATAGTGCACCCTATCATTTTGAATTGGTCTGTAACACAGGTAAACAAACTTTTATGTCTTTATTTTTGAAGCTTGGTTTTACAAAATTTTATTGGCTCACTCTCTCTTTTTCATTTTTGCAAGGGCCATACTTGATCTAATATCATACAGGGACCATAAGGAGAAACAGAACAAATCTGGAAGATAGAGGGTTAAACAATTTTGTCTTGTCTTAAAAAAGTTAGGGGTTGTACTAAGGAACTTAACAGCATGACCCATTGCCTTCCTAACCCATATCTGTATTTATTTATAAAACCATTACGCCAAAAGATAATTAAACATGTCTTCCTTGTAAACATTCAGGAAACTTTTTTGTTTATAACTCTGCAGGTGCTGACAGTGTTGGAACAACTGGATGCTGGAATTAGGTATTTTGATTTTAGGATTGCTCACAAGCCTGATGATCCTTCGATGAACTTGTACTTTGTTCATATGCTATATACAACGGTCGTTGTAGAGGTACAGTTCCTTAGTTGAATTCTGTGAAAACAATTGTGTAAGTAAAACCATTTTGGTTGGATAGTGCTCTAACTGCTATTTAAGTAATATGGGGTATGATCCAGCCCTTCTGTGAAGAAATCTGGGCATGCTGCTGCATGGCAAGCCTGACTCATACATCTGTTGTAGCCTTGCGTGGCTGGGGGGGCCATCCCATTTTGAGAAGCGGAATTCTTGCAGTTCTAGCAGAATTCTGGCTCTTGGAGCAAACTGGCTGTGTCTTGGAGGCTTAAATGGAGAGCACAATAGCAGGTACCTTGCCTTCATAGAGGCCTTTGAGATTCTGAAGCCGGTGTACAATAGCAGCCTCTTGGATCCTGCAAACAGTGTTCCGCTAGACACCCTATGCACCCCAAGCAAGAGTAACCTGCATGTGAGGGCTAGCGGGCTAGCTCGATGATTTGCTGACAGGCACTGTGTGCATGCATGTGGTTGGCCATCCATATCCAGTTTAGATATTTTCTCTCTGTACAATAGCAATAGCCCAGTCCAGAAGAAGTTAGCTGACCTTTATTCCCATTTAAATCAACAAACATCCCATTGGTTTCAATAGCACTTGAACATGGCTAACTTTTTTCTGGATTGGGGCCATTGTAATCAATATCATGTGCATGATGAATGTGGTAGTTGTGAAGACACGGTGGAATGGCACATTGGCCGGTGTGGTTTATATGTTTCCCAGGGGCAGATCCAGACGATGGTACTTTCATGTTGTTGCCATTGAAATCAATGGGATTTAAGTCAGTTACTCATTAATTTGTCTCATTGATTTCAGTGGGACCTCAATCAAACTCACTTCGTCTGGCTCCGACCTATTGTATTGAGGCTGGAAGGGCAGCTCTCAAGATACTCATTAAGATCATTTTAATGAGATCCAAACCTTATGCTTACTAAAGATCCAGCAGTGTCTGTGTTGACTCAAGTATACCACAGCAATTCCATGTGACATCCAATTTATATTTTTTACTCTGTTGGAAGATGCTTAGCCTATTGTGGAATCCTAATAAACAATTAGAGCCTCGTGTGGCGCAGAGTGGTAGGCGGCTGTATAGCAACTGAAGCTCTCCCCATGACCTGAGTTCGATCCCAGCAGAAGCTGGGTCCCAGGTAGCCGGCTCAGGTTGACTCAGCCTTCCATCCTTCCGAGGTCAGTAAAATGAGTACCCAGCTTGCTGGGGGGAGAGGTAGTCACGACTGGGGAAGGCAATGGCAAATCACCCCGCTATAGTCTGCCACAAAAACGCTAGCGCAAGCGGCGTCCCTCTAGGGGTCAGTAATGACCTGGTGCTTGCACAGGAGGAACCTTTCCTTTGGGGTCATGGTGGCTTAGTGGTTAAGACGCTGAACTGCAGACCGGAAGGTCGGCAGGACAGCAGTTCGAGACCCTAGTGCCGTGTGACGGAGTGAGCTCCCGTCTTCAGTCCCAGCTTCTGCCAACCTAGCAGTTTGAAAGCAAGAAATTGCAAGTAGATAAACAGGTACTGCCTCGGCAGGAAAGGTAACAGCGTTCCGTGCACCTCGGTGTTCAGTCATGCCGGCCACATGACCACGGAAGTGTCTTCAGACAGCGCTGGCTCTTCGGCTTAGAAACGGGGATGAGCACTGCACCCTAGAGTCGGACACAACTGGTTGGGGACACCTTTAATAAACAATTACAGCACCCAGACACTAGTAACTCTAAGTGTTCAAAATATGAATCAACTCAGAATCACATGACTAGGTTTGGAAAGGCTGAAATAAAATACATTAGGGCTTAAGACTGTAGTTTGCCTAATACTTGAGCATAAGATTGTAGTTTGCCTAATACTTTGCGTAATATGTCCTGTAGTTGCAGGGTTTGGGCTTTCTGTATTATAGACAAATTTTTGTCTATAATCACACTTCCCTGATTTATTCCAATTGTTAAATTAGAATTTTTTTGAAGAGCTTGGAATTTGTTAGTGTCAAGGAGAAGGATCCCGCCGGGACTGGCCCCAACCTGTCTGTAAGGGAGGACTGCCCAGGACCCGATCCTGGGATCTCCTTCCCAAAAACAGGACTGGCCAAACCTGGCCTTTCAGTCTCCCCAAAATACCCAGTAGCCACCCTTGTAAGCCAAGAGGCACTGAAATTAGCACTGAGGCTATGCAGAGGCCACACCAACTAAAGGCTGGATAAAGGTTTATTACGATCAAAATAAAGGGGTAGAGGGAAAGGGAAGAATGGAAGTAGCAAGTTACATAAGAGGGTACAAAGCCAAATCACTTTAACTATAAACAGAGAACTTCATGAACACACACCCAAGCAAAGTAATAACTCTACCTGGCCTATCCTTGTATACCTAAGTATGGATCTCCCTGGATAGCAACCAGCTGTCTGCAGGTCCAGGACCACCAGGATGAAGGGAGACGCCATGCCTTGAGCTCAGCTCACTTTTAAACCCCAGCCCTGGCAAACCAGGGCAGATTTTGCTTCAGCCAATCACTGGCTCAGTCCCTGGGTGGACCTCCCTTGCCTCCCAGAGGATGGAATTCCCCTCCAACTCCAGCTGTTGGCACTTTCTAGTTAGGAGGGACTGCGCCTGGCCTTGGGTAAAAGGGTGAGGAACCTCTAGATTACAAACAATTCCAGGTGGCTACATCTGACATGACAGCCTGACCCGATCTTATGGTTAAAAGCAGGCCATTATCCTTGACAGTTAGCTTTCAGCAACACATTTTATTCAGTTCCATAATCTATGTAGCACCCTTCTGCCATTACACTGTAGGGTGTGTGTATAAAAATAACATAAAAATTAAACACTAAAAAACCACAACAATAAAACTCAATAACTAAAATCAATTCTCAAAATTGGAATTCCAATGAAAAGCATTGGAGGAAGCAATCCAGCACTCTCCTCTCCCACTAAGCCCCACTGTGGCTAGACAGCTGAAAACAGCTGTCTAGCAGAAAAAGCAGGGCAGGAGAGGCGCAGAGGGAACAATTCTACCTGTGCTTCTCCTGCCTTGCTTTGGATAGGTGGTCACCTCGGAGTTCGGAGGCGGCCGCCGATCTAGATAGGGTTGTGCCCTAAAAGAGGGATTAAGATATACCCAATCAATGTTAAAACCCTGGGTTTTAAACCAGACATATTTTTAATCTACAGTGCATTGGAGGGGAAAGTAGGACATGAAGATGAAGGAGAAAGTAATATGATAATAAGTGATGGGAAGGGAACACCGTCAGGCTATTGGTATCCCCCGCACCATCACTCCTGGCTTCTGTGTGTTTTTAGTTTTTTTTGTACAGCCACTGCTGCATTTGCATTAGCCCATTACGTCTGGTTTGTAGCTGGGGCTATTCTTTGGAAAGATCTAAACCTAGTTCAAAGCACTCTAGGGAGTGATTCGTAAACTGTTGCCTATGGAGTACTGGCCTTCAGTCCACTTTTGGGGGTTCTGTAAGATGAAAATAGCAGAGTAAAATGTTTTACAGAACAAGCCGTGGCAAAAGCTGAATTTAAACTCCACTCTGGTGCACTGAACAGTAGTGTCTTAGTTAACAAATGCCTTAGTAACATTGAGTTTTTGCAAACCTAGCAATGTCTACCATACTCTTCCTTCCCTTTGTGTGTTCAGTGCAGTTGCATCGGAATGAAGGAGTGTTGAATTAAGGTTGGGATTAATTCATGAGTTTTAATTTAGATTTTTTTAAAGCATTCTCTGATATGGTAGCCATTAGGGATGGGTGAGAAATTCACTCTGTGTTTTTTTTAATGGATTAACCATTCTCCTGGAACCAAACGCAGAACCAAATGCAATTTGCGGTAAGGAAGCCATACATTTCTAGGCTTGTGATGAGTCCTGTGAAAGAAAAAAACACATTCAACAGCATGCTCATGTTTGAAAAATGCGCCAAAACCCACAGCATTTCTAAAATGGGCACAAATGCAGTTTAGTCAATGGAGGCATGTGAACAAAAATGCGTACCCTTGAAGAATGCACACAAAAAATGCATACAGATTTCTGTGCAGGAAAAACAACTTGTATGGAACTGGGATGTCATGAACTTGCTGGTGGAAAACCAATAATCTCAACAAGATTCATCGATTGGCCCACCCTGAGTAGTCATAATAAAAGAATATTTGACGGCCTGCAAAGAACATGCAGTGCAGCTATAATAAGTTTGAGAATTGCTGTCTTAGGGAAACCAGCAGTAAAAGGATAGCGTGGATGGTTCTGGAGTTCAAAGTAACTACTTTTGGACATAAATATAAGAGTCCTGTTTAAAGTAGCAATCTTCACATTCTCTTACTCAGTGCAAGGGAGCAAGGGGCATTACTACTTGTAACTTGGCATATTGTGCTGGAGGAAGAGCAATAGCATGCCGGCTGAAGTAGCAGAATGAACAGGGCAGAAGTAAAGAACTCTACTGCTAAATGTCACGAGGACAGGTTACTTACCACTCAGACATGAAAATTAAAGCTGAGATTTCCAGGATTTCACAAGGTAGACAATATTTCATTCTTCTAGTCATGTCCATTTGGATTTCTTCATGTCTTGATGGTAGATTAGATGCTCAGCTAATATAAGCTAGCACATGTCAAACAGGAAAGAATATACAAATAAGAAGTTTCCAGTCCTTATGAAATATCCTGTATAATAAACATTCCTGCATTGGAAGTATGCAACTTGGCATCATTTGAGAAAGTGGCCAATTACAGATTGCTGTTTGTTTCCATTTCCTTATAGCACAAAGCAGCTATTTAGTTTACGTGTTTTGTGTTGACTTTGGTAGGCTGTCCTCTGGGATATTTTACGATGGTTGAAAAACCATCCCTGGGAGGTTGTCATTCTAGCATTCAGAAATTTTGATGGATTGGATGAAGAGCATCATTGTCATTTGGCCTCCTGTATAAAGAAGATCTTTGGTTCCAGACTCTGTCCTAGAAATGTAAGTTGCCTTGAAATGCCTGGCTTTTAGATTTTGAGACTGTGAAAGCCTTATTTACACTGGGCTATTCAGGATGTTGCACTGAAGCAAACAGGATTGCTCAAGTACGTATCTGAGCTGTGCTGTAATTGAATGACATTCTGTACCTATTAATCTAAATACCAATATCCTTTCGCAAGTAGAATTCTTTTTAAAAGTACTATGATTCAGTAGTAGTTCAGTGCTTAATTTTTAATAAGAGATGTGCAGAGATTCAAAGCATATCATCTGTCTTGCATGTCCTATTCCATAATCCTCAGTGAATGAAGACAGGCTTTGGTTAGTCAAAAGGGAAAGGAACTCGTGATATGCTCAGAGACACTTGTCTTGCTATTTCAGCTAATCCAGGACTTAGTCCCACTATTGAAAACAGACTCCAGAGCTGACCCTCAGCATAAAATATGCTCTGCTGTTATTGAAATTAAGATATTAAATCACAGAATCATAGAATAGTAGGGTTGGAGGGGCCTACAAGGCCATCAAGTCCAACCCCCTGCTCAATGTAGGAATCCAAGTCAGAGTATCCCTGACAGATGGCTGTCCAGCCTCATCTTGAATGCCTCCAGTATGAGAGAGCCCACCACCTCCCTAGGTAAATGTTTTGGCATGTAAACTTATTTATACAGAAATTTAAATATCTGTAACATGCTTTTATCAATTCCTATTTCAATTAATAGAGTATTAAAAAAAAAAGAAAATGCTTAATTGGTAGACAACTTTGGATACTCAGTATAGTTAGCAGATGAATATCCTGATTTATAATGCAGTCCTATACAAGTCTATTCAGAAGCCCCATTGAGTTCTATAGGAATTACTCCCAGATAACTGAATATAGGATTGTTGCCTAAGTCATAATTAGGCCCTACTCACTTTAGTGTCACTTTCTTCAAATTAAAGTTTTCTTACCAATTAAAAGTGCATTAGTTTAAAAAAAAACATCCAACATGACATTACAAAGCAATAGTGCCCTTTTAATGAAAATGTATAACCTACTCCCCTGAAAATGAACACCAACTCATCTCAAGTAAGCATTTTCAGCTGTGATGTGGCTATTCAATATCTGTTCAAATATAAAACAATGATGATGATTAGCTCAATTGATAGCAATAGAATTTACTCATGGGGACTATCTGAAATTCTCCATAGTCACAATTCTGTAGACTGCATCCCAGCTATAACCCATGGGTATATGACTGCTGGATTTTGCTGTGATTTAAAGCTGTGTGTATGTAGATGAAACTGGGTAGTCCCTTGTTCTTGAATACCCTAAGCTGGTGACTTGGCAATGGTAACCCCCAAAACACAGTCTCTGTAAGGAAAACAAGTGTCTCCAAGAACTGAAATGTGGGTGGTGGAGCTGGTCTTCCTGGCTGGACCTGAGGAGGTAATATACAAAATGGAAAGATTTCAAAGCATCTGGTTATGCTGTGAATAAAGGTAGGACAGGAGATATGGAGTAAGGTGTGAGCTGTCCATTAATATTTTGTGTTGAGGAAAAAGCCTTTCATCCATACTCTAGCTCTCCTTTCATTGGTGCTGGCGGGGGAGCTGGGGATAATGGATGACTGATTTTGCTTTAAGTCAGGTGTGGGGAACCTCCGGCCCACAGGGCCTCTGTTTCAGGCCCATGGCCTCTTTCCCTTGTTCTGCGCAGCTGTTAGGCTTCAAAAAACCTTTCATTGGCACCAATGGAAGGCTTTTTTCAATTGCCATGGGGTGGGTGGGTGTATGTGAATGAATGGATATGAGAATGTTGTGGCCTGGCCCACAACCAGCATACATTCCCAGAAGGCTGGCCATGAAGAAATGCAGTCCTTCAGCTGAAACAAAGGTTTCTCACCCCTGCGTTGTTTCAACCAGGCCTATAGAATATAAAGACACTCTGAATGGCTTCCTCTAAAGCAGCCATTCCCAACCTGGAGCCCTTCAGATGGGTTAGACCGCAAGTCCCATAATTCCCAGCCAGCATGGCCATTATTATATGAGTTGCAGTCCAACACAAGTGGAGGGCGCCAGGTTGGGGAAGGTTGCTCTAGAGGCTGCTGCTTCTCAAAATTCACTCCCTAATTTAATTTTTCAAAAGCTATGTAGGGGAAACCCACCAGGAAATGGTTGAAGAGAAGACCATTTGTGAAGCTAGACAATCTATGTGCTTCATGCTTGTAACTGAACTCCAGAGCTTTGTGAAACTCAAGCTTTGTGAGATGTGTAGCTCATGAGTGACTGCTGGCATTACAGAGACATGTATCTTGGACTATTTAGCCATGGATTTTAAAACACAATTAGGGAAATACAATGTAGGAGACATACTTTAGTGCTTGAGGTTCCATAGAGTTGTCATGAACTTGATCCACATCTGTCTTTGGCTCAAGTAATATGAAGGGAGATAGTGGGCTCTTCCACACTGGAGGCATTCAATATGCAGCTGGACAGCCACTTGTCAGGGATGCTCTGACTTGGGATTCCTGCATTGAGCAGGGGTTGGACTTGATGGTCTTGTAGGCCCCTTCCAACCCTACTATTCTATGAATACAGCATGTCAACTTAACCTGTCTTTCAGGTTGTTCCAACCCTACGGAACATGTGGTTCAGTGACTATCAGGTTATTGTATCGTATGAAGATGTTGGACAAGTGGCACAGCATTCTGAGTTGTGGCCAGCAATTCCATACTGGTGGGGAGATAAGACCACAGCACAAAAGCTTATCCAGTATTTGGAGCAGAGGAAAGAGAATGGACGCCCAGGTACTTGCTTCATTTTGCATTCAGCAACCATGAGCAGAAACTCCGTCTGCCTTTCAGGGAGTTTCAGTTTGCTTTAAGTATTCAATGCAGGCTCTCATATTTGGTGGCTAGTTGGATTGGTGCAGAAATTTTTTTTAGAAGAAGTTTGCTTATGTGTGAGCAATTTTGGTAGACTGAACGAACAACAGTAATATTGGTAATAATTTTTGGTTAGTCTCCAAATATGTGCGTGGACATTTCTAGCATGGATTGGGTAGATTCAGGAGCTATCTGGTAAACCTTGGGAGATATTTTATGCTAATTTTTTAGTCTGTGCAAAGATGGGTGAAATAAATAGTAGGGAAAGTAGTAGAACAAAGAGATTAACTCTAGACATGTGAGGATAGCTGCGTGGTTGTGTTCATTTCATCTATTAGGTGCTGGAGAGCCAATCTGGTGGAGAAGGTAGTACAGCTTTCCCAACCTATTGCCTCAGAAATGTTGAACCACAACTCCCATCACTATAAGCCAGCATGGCCATGGTGGATGATGGGAGTTGTAGTCCAACCCATTGAAAGGCACCAGTTGGGGAAGGCTGGGATAGTGTATTGCATTTGGGTCAAGGAGAAAATGTCTATTTTACGCAGAGTAGAGTGCTTATATCTGAGTTAAAACTGCATAGTCACCCTAATTTGTTGTTCCAAGACGCAAGATGTGGTTTTCCATGTCACATCCACTCCCAAATGTGTCCCCAAATTTGGCACTTCAAATGAAAAACTAGAAGATCTGCTAGAGAGTAAGGGTTCCAGTCTATGACATCAAGGGCTTGCTTGCAAATAATCTCCAGGTTGCTCTCAGTGTGTATGGTTTGTAAATACAGCAAGAGCAGAAGTGTACTGGTAAAAACAAGTTTGCTCCTCCTTGTTAAAGCAAATGAGTGAGACTCGGGTGTATGTTGCCGTGGGAAAACTGTTACACATACCCCACAAGAGGGTAAGTTACAGAAATAATATCAAATGGTAATTTTTATTTCTTTTTCTTCCAGCTGGATTATTTGTTGCAGGAATCAACCTTACTGGAGAGTTAGGGTATATTCTGACACATCTGCGTGGATCTATTAAGCAAATGACCTTTAGTGCTCTTCCATTCCTAAATCTGTGGATAAAGAAACAGCGTCCTGGATCAAAGAAAGACTGTATTAATATCATTGCTGGTGACTTCATAGAAAAAAATGACTTTGTGCAGAATGTGATAGGCCTTAATAGAAAACTTTTAAAATAGCTTTGCCACTTCACTGCTTTCCTCTGCTGAGTTTTGGAAAGAGCATGCTGGTTGTGGCTAACTCAAGTAAGAGACATGTGACATATAACCCACCTACCTCACAGGAATGTTGCAGACATCTTATGTGCAGCTGATTAAGGATATGTTTAAGAACCTTCAATTTCTCTGGAGACCTCCATTGAAAAGACTATTTTCCTGGGAAACATTTAGTGCAACCACCAATAGTTTTATCCATCTTCTGTCATATTTTCATATTCCCAGGCCTGGCTCCAAACTATCTGGTGCATGCTGTTGTGTGTGATCTGCTTATGTGCACCTGCCAAATATTGGTTGGCATTGGTCACCTCCTTGGAGGGAAGGGTAAGCCTGGATTCATCTTCCTTCCTATGAACAGGTGGCTGGCATGGTCATACCTGACAGCCCCAGTCATCTCTCTGGAGCTGCCTGTGAAGTTCCAATCTACCAAGAGGAACTATTACTGTGAACCTTAAGTGTTTGATGTGGCCATCCAGTGCCATAAGCCACAGACAGAGGGATGTTTTACAAAAGAGTCATAGCCCAGAAGGACAAAAGAACAACAACCCTGGGACTGCCACCTACAGACTTGAAATATTTTTCCAGCCTTTAATAACTGCAAATGTGTTTCAATGGCTTTAATAGTTATCACCAATTTTCCTTTGATACTGCTCTATGCCAGAAATTGGGCCAAGTGGGTAAAAAGGTATCTAAGAATAATTGGATGAAGTTCTTGGCTGATTGGCCATTACAAATCAGGAAGTCACCATGTTTAGCTAGCATACACCCAAAAGTTCTTAAAGATCCCAAATGTAGAATAGTTGATCCTCTAACAAAAATATCCTGTCATTAAAGTTGGTCACTGTAGTAAAGATTAGAAAGTAGCTAGTGTAACACCAATTTGAAGAACTATGGACGGAGGTCCGTAACATTGTTCAGGAGGCAGCAACTAAATCCATCCAAAGAAAAAGAGATGCAAGAAAGCCAAGTGGCTGTCTGATGAGGCTTTACAAGTAGCTGACGAAAGAAGGGAAGCGAAAAGCAAGGGAGAAAGGGGAAGATATATCCAGCTGAATGCAGAGTTCCAGAGAATAGCAAGGAGAGACAAGAAGGCCTTCTTAAATGAACAATGCAAAGAAATCGAGGAAAACAACAGAATGGGAAAGACTAGAGATCTCTTCAAGAAAATCGGAGATATCAAGGGAACGTTTTGTGCAAAGACAGGCATGATAAAGGACAAAGAAGGCAGGGACCTAACAGAAGCAGATGAGATTAAGAACAGGTGGAAAGAATACACAGAGGAACTATACAGGAAAGATCTTAATGTCCCTGATAGCAATGATAGTGCGGTCACTGAACTTGAGCTGGACATCCTAGAGAGTGAAGTCAAGTGGGCCTTAGGAAGCATTAGTAACAACAAAGCTAGCGGAGATGACAGTCTTCCAGCTGAGCTATTTAAAATCCTAAAAGACGATGCTGTTAAAGTGCTGCACTCAATATGCCAACCAATTTGGAACACTCAACAGTGGCCACAAGACTGGAAAAGGTCAGTTTACATTCCAATTCCAAAGAAGGGCAATGCCAAAGAGCGTTCAAACTACCGCACAATTGCGCTCATTTCACATGCCAGCAAAGTTATGCTCAAAATCCTACGAGCTAGGCTTCAGCAGTATGTGAACCGAGAACTACCGGAAGTACAAGCTGGGTTTCAAAGAGGCAGAGGAACTAGAGATCAAATCGCCAACATTTGCTGGATCATGGAGAAAGCAAGAGAATTCCAGAAAAGCATCTATTTTTGCTTCATTGACTACCCTAAAGCCTTTGATTGTGTGGATCACAACAAACTGTGGCAAATTCTTAAAGAGATGGGAGTACCAGACCACCTGTCTCCTGAGAAACCTGTATGAGGGTCATGAAGCAACAGTAAGAACTAGACATGGAACAACCGATTGGTTCAAAATTGGGAAAGGAGTACGACAAGGCTGTCACCCTGTTTATTTAACTTATATGCAGAGTACATCATGAGAAACGCCGGGTTGGATGAATCGCAGGTCGGAATTAAGATTGCCAGGAGAATTATCAACAACCTCAGATACGCAGACGATTACCACCCTAATGGCAGAAAGCAAAGAGGATCTGTTGAGGGTGAAAGTGGAGAGTGCAAAAGCTGGTTTGAAACTCCACATTAAAAAAACGAAGATCATGGCATCTGGCCCCATCACTTCCTGGCATATAGAAGGGGAAGAAATGGAAGCAGTGACAGATTTTACTTTCTTGGGCTCCAAGATTACCGCAGACGGTGACTGTAGCCATGAAATTAAAAGACGCTTTCTCCTTGGGACGAAAGCTATGGCAAACCTAGACAGCATAGTAAGAAGCAGAGACATCACCTTGCCGACAAAGGTCCGTCTAATCAAAGCTATGGTTTTCCCAGTAGCAACATATGGCTATGACAGCTGGACTATAAGGAAGGCTGAGTGCCGAAGAATTGGTGCTTTTGAACTGTGGTGCTGGAGAAGACTCTTACGAGTCCCCTGGACTGCAAGGAGGTCAAATCAGGCAATCCTAAAGGAAATCAAGCCTGAGTGCTCATTGGAAGGTCAGATACTGAAGCTGAAGCTCAAATATTTTGGCCATCTAATGCAAAGAGAAAACTCTCTGGAAAAGACCCTGATGCTGGGAAAGATTGAAGGCAAAAGGAGAAGGGGACGGCAGAGGATGAGAGGGCTAGATAGCATCACCGATGCAATGAATATGAACTTGAGCACACTCTAGGAGAGAGCGGAGGACAGGAAGGCCTGGCGTGTTATGGTCCATGGGGTCCTGAAGAGTCAGACACGACTGAACAACAACAGCAATCAGTAGGGTCCTCCCTGTTTATGTATTGGGACCACTATTTAACTTATTCATAAATAACCTAGAGTGAGTATTAAGATAGTCAGACTTGCAGATGACCCCAGATTATTCAGGATGGTGAAAGCTCTAGTAGACTGCAAAGAGCTCCAGAAGGGCCTCTTCAAACTGGATGAATAGGTTAAACTCTAGCCACAAGCCCTGCAACACAAAACAACCCAGGCAAATTGTGTAAAGTGATGCACACTGGGACAATAAATCCGACTTAACATATACATTAATGGAGGTCTAAAGAGGCTGTAATGAACCAGGAGGGGTGAGGTAGCTTTAAAAGGGGCTTAGACAAATTCATGGGGGATACACCCATCAGTGGCTATTAACTGTGCCACCTAAATGGAACATTCATGGTCAAAGAGCGTCTGAATATCAGTTGCTGGGTGTGTGGGGGAAAACCAGTGTTCTGATGCCCTATTTGAACTCCCTGAAAGCATATGGGCCTTCTTCCATAGCAAATAGAATGGTAGACTAGGTGAACACTTGGTCTGATTCAACAGAGCTACTCTTATGTCTCACAAACTCAGGTGGAGAAACTTCAAATTTGTAAGTGCCAGCTGATGTGCAGAATTGTGTTGCGTTTTTATATTTTTAGCTGGGGAAAAAGCAAAGTAAAGTTAATTATGTTCCCTCCTATCCTTTAAAAAGGATAAGTTTTAGGGAACCAAGGTTTTCCTCATTGACTGTCAGTGGAGGAGTGTATGTGACTAATGCACTACCTGGACTAATTGAGGAGGATCGACATGGTACTTAACATACTTGATCCACTTCATATTACAAGAACCGCTATGCTGTATCTTGGAAATGGATATTGAGCATTTTTCCAATGTAAAGTTTTAAAAGTCATATTTATTTAAGTAGCATTCATAGGGCTTAAACAAGTATTGCCAGTGATGTTTTGCATTAAATTGCCATATTTGTCTGTCAGTGTTTGTCTTTGCTCTCTTGTGGTCTATTGACATAACAAAGAACACCACACTTTAAAGATATAGAAAACCAAATGGGGTGTGTGTGTGTGAAATGTAATGGAGTTTGTCAGAAAAGGCAATGGATGTCTGTCTAATCCTGAACAGGAAAACTCCACACTGCAATGTAAGCATCATGGATAAATTGCTAGTGATCTTAATAGAGTAGGATTCATGATCTAGAAAATTGTGGCAGTACCTGCAAGAATTAATTTCAGCAACTGTTGTGTTACCTACTATTGGTAAGTGCAAAGAGGATATTAACATAAATAATTGGCCAACACAGAAGAGAAAGAGGGGTGGGAAGGGAAAAGGAAAACAAGGAAACTCAGGCACTAATTCTTAATTTTATAAGGTTGCTATAATCAGCTGTAATGGCTATAATGCAGCAGGATGTTGTTAGTCTTATCATATTTCTAAGGCTGAGGATGATGTGGAGCAAGCATCTGATCATTTGCTTTGTGTGATTCCTCAAATGGAAAGATGTTGGAAGTTTCTTATAACATTTCCACAGTGAAGTTTTTCCAGAGGTACATTTCATTGCAGATGCTGGTCAGTATGAAACAAAGATAGGATGAAGGTCTGAATTCTAGTAAACTACACTCTGCATTTTTGATTCTATTAAAAATACTCCTGTAATACCCATTAGGCAGGGGCTTTCTCTCACAAGGAGAATAGATCTTGTTAATTTCGAGAGGAATAACTTGATCGAGGAAACAGTCTTTTATATTTGCCCAAGGCAGAGTTGCTTATGATCACCTTTACGTTGGCTGTACCGTCTTCAGGAACAACGTCAACCTCTTGCACTGTTGCTTCTTTGTAGAGCCAACTGAAATGGCAAAACTCAGTGTCATATAGACATTGACTGCATGCAAACATAACATCCTGATCCTCCAAACCAGCCTTCCCCAATGTGATACTCTCCAGAATTTTTGGACTACAATGTCCAGGATTCCTGACCATTGGCCATGTTGGTTAAGGATGATGGGAGTCATAGTCTAAACCATCTGGAAGACAACAGATTGGGGAAGGCCTCTCCAAACCATGGTTTGGAAGATTAGGAATGGGCTCTCTGCTTGCACAATCTCACTCCCCTTAAATGCTTAGCTTAATGGATAACTCCTCATTTGATCAAACCCTCCAAAACCATGATTGATCTTGATTTGTAATTCTGGTTTGGCGGGCTTCTTGACATCATAAGTTTCCTGAGATGTGTTGCTCTATAAATGCTTTGTGTGAAGTGCACAACAAAGAGATAGGACGCCCCTGCTTTATATTGGTCCATTGTAAGGAATAGGCCCATCTCTCCTTCATTTAAGCATGGCACTTTTGCAACTGCAGCCTAGACTGTTAATAGGGTCATTGATTGTATACTGCAGTAGCTGTAGCTTGGTTATGAGCTGCTGGCAGGGCAGCATCTGAGGACACATTGTAACTTACACAAGATTGATAAAACTAGCCATACATAAAGGAGGGAAACACATTCAGCTTTAGCAGTTATAACACAACTGACAGAGCAGAGGCAAAGTGTAGCTTTGCATATAAAGCGCATTTAGCAAGAAAAAGGAAAATTGTGCTGGATCAGAAACTACTTTTTAAGGTGGCACAAGCTTTGCTGTAACACCCCACCGACCCCGGCCCCAGCCAAGCCATCTGTGCCTAATAAATAGATCAGCCTTTCTGAACCTGGTCTAACCAGATGTAGATGTCAACATGGCTGGCTGAGGGATTCTGGGAGTTGAAGTCAACACATCTGAAGAGCAGCAGGTTGGGGAAGGCTGAAATAGATCCTTGATACTAATTTGCCTGATTGGTACTCTCCCTCCAGCCAATCATTACTTGTATGTAGCCATCACACTTCCTTACCTGAGCTGAGGTCCAGATAAATTGATTTTAACTGTCAGAATGTTTTTCCCAGTTACTTTCAAAAGTTTTCTCTCAATTTCCTCTTTCAACTCTTCCAAACCATGTCCAAGGAGGGCTGAAATGGCGATAGTGTTTGGTTCAGTGGGATGATACCTAGAAGAAAGCAAAATTCAGAAAGACTGAACTTGGCACAAGAAGCAACATAGTTGAGAAACATGAGCGTGCAGTAGATTGTCCTTCATCAGTGTAAACCTACATATGTTTCAGACATACACTGTTGCTTGATAGTGCAACTGGTTCTCATTTTTTCTTTTCCACTCTAATTAAAAAGCATATTTTTAACTTGGGTTCTGGTCGCACCATTTTAACACCTTATTCTAGGATAATGTTCTGGGGTTAAGCCCTGTTGGAATTATTGGGGTAATTCAAAAGCACCAGATAGGGTCAGAAGGTGCAAATATTAATGAATCAAACTTGCTGCATGATCATGTGGTTGCCTCTGGCTCTTGCCATTACCTAGAATCAACAATACTGAAGGAATCTGCAGGGTCCCTTCCCTCTCACACTGACCCTTTCCATTATCATGTTAGCTCACTGTCTTCACCTTAAACATAGTACAAATTTAAACAATTATTTCACTATGGTCTCATTTGTCTATTAGTGCAGTTGTCCAAATCACAAATTGTTGTGTGAGCCTGAGTCCAATTAGAAGTTAATAGCTCTTTAAATAATGCAGATGAAGGGGCTAATTCATAAACCAGTAAAACCAGTTTAAGGACATGAGCTGTCTTACATTTAGATAGGGTTAAGACTGAGGAAATCAACGGTATATAAACATGATCTACTTGCACTGATTTCATCTTACATTTGTTTAGTCTTACTGGTTTCACTGCTTTGCTTTAGAGACACAGGTTGGGCATATTGACTTCTGTTCTAGTTCAGCGTGACAGGATTCTAGTATTGTGCCAGCAATACAGAATTCTGCCCCAAATACCTGAAATCCATTGCTAATAGACTTTCTTCCAATACTTAGGTTTAACTTGCTTATTGACTGGGATAGCCAAAACATAAAATACTGCAGTATTTTGAAAGTTCTGTTACCTCTTACCTGTCTATCAAATCCACTTTGTTGTGTACTTCAATAATTGACTCCAGTAGGTGGCTGGGAATATTAAGATTCCTGAGAACAGATAATACACTTTGCTTCTGGAGCTTGGTTTCTGGATGACTAATATCCCTCACGTGGACAATTAAATCCTAGCAACAAAGAATATGCATGGCCAATTAGGTAATCATTTGATTTTTTTAAAAATAGGAGTGTTATAGTGTTCTGTATAGCTATTTGATGAGGTGCAAAACTAAAACTGAGGTCTATGGAGAGTATTATATGGCTGATCTCTAGTGTGACTGCTTTCTAAGAAGTAGAAATTGCTTTCATCTCTTGCATATTTATACTAGCGGTAGATCTTAAGAAACAGCCATTTCAATCCAGGGCTAGAGATAATTCCTTGAACAATAGAGGAAAAATAGAATGAAAAAAAAACCCATTGAAAAAGCTAAAGTTAACTAAAACATACCACTTCAAACCAAAACCAAACCTAAACCATACCCTAGGTGTCACTTTTTAAATCAAATACTCTTGCAAGGCGCTCCCCACTCTAAAGATGTAATGTGGATAGGGTTTTTTATATGAGCTTATTTCTGAGAAAAACCCAAGAAGGCCAAGTGGTTCAGCATATCCATATTGTTTTTTTCAAGTCAATGTAGAAACCATTCCCATTTTATGTATGTGCACTAGAATAACTAGTAGAAATTAGTTCAAAGTCAGTTGAAGATGGCATCAGGACAACATTCAATTAAACAATCGATAAAAATGTTATATCTGAAGTCCTGATTGATTAGCTGACAAAGTCCAGTACAAAGTGGGCCAGTTCACATGACACAACAGCCCACCATGGGTTACGCTGCAGTGTGCAGGATGCATGTGGCGGCCACTATGCATATCCAACCCCTGCTTGTATTGGTTGAACTTGGCAAGTGTGGATTATGCGAGGGTTAAACAACCCTTGTGTAACTCTAGAACAGACCATGGGTTATGCAAGGGTTAAACATGCTCATCAGGTTTGCATGACGTAACACCCCCACCCCTCCGAGCAGGAGATGGATGTGCAAAGTGGTGCCTGCAGGCGCTGCAGCTCATCATGGGTTAAATAACCTATGACAAGTTGCGCCGTGTCATGTGAACCAGGTCAATGAAAGCATTAGACTGCAATTCTCAGCCCCTTCCTCGGAAGGAAGTGCACTGTATACTGGAGCCAGTACTGCTGCACTAGTCTTAAGTTGTTTGTTGGCTTTCAGAATCCATATATGTTGGATGGTGGTTTGTTTGTATGTTTATTGATTGACTGATTTGATTTGTACCCCACCTTTCTACCAAGAAAAATGGCACTCAAGGTTGTACCTACCGAACAGACTACATCTTCTAATGTAGCTGAAAATGATTCAACAAGGTCATGGGGCAACTGAGAGAGAAATCCGATTGTATCAACATACAGAACGGTCAGGTGCGATGGCAGCCAGCCAGCATGAGCTGTAATGTCCAATGTAGCAAAGAGTTGATCTCGAGGCTGTAGTCCTGCATCCCCACTAAGGGCCTTGATTAGAGTGGTTTTCCCTAACAGAAATCAAGGCATGAATAATTTAAGTCTGCTTCATGTAAAGCTAGCTGCTACTGAAAAAGAGATAGGTCAATAGGATAGGAACTTCTATAAAGATAAGCAGCACAAATACAACCACTGGTTTGTAGTTGCATGACCATCTCCTAGCCATTTGTTAGTCTACATGATGGTGCACAGCACGTCAGTGTTGCAAACAGGTTTTCAGGAGGTCACTGACCACCCTTAATGGCAGGTTAAGTGGGGCAGTGCACCTTCCCATGACTGGAAGGGGGGACGCCACACGTGCAGCAATTCTCTTCTCTTGCTATGCAACGTCCCTCGTCACTATTCCCCAAACTAATTAGACACCTACCTCAAGAATAGCCAGAGAAGCAGCAACATCAGTAGTCACTGCCTCTATCCGCCCAGTGCCAAATGAGTGCTGGTACTGATAAGCAAAGGCATTTATAGTAATGAGAAATGTCTTAGCTGCAAATACAGCACTCTGCCCATATAAGATAATTCAACACAGAACTCTATTAAAAGAACAGCATTTTGTGCATATATAATCAAACAACTCTGGTTTCAAGACAGCTAGATGCATTTATGAAGGCTCTCACACATTTTATTTTGATGACTTACTTGTGGCAAGGGGGGGCAAGTAATCCCCCCCCCCCATTTAAGACCTTGTTTTTCCACTGCTCCTCTAGGGCACCAGGGACTGCCATAGTTATAAATGAGGGGGTGTGATTTAGAGGTGTGCATGCACATTTTCCTATCAGGAATTCTTTTAATGCGCCCCTAACATGTTTGGACTTAAGATGTTTCCTCTGGCTGAGTTGCCCTTCCAGCAGCTTCCAAACAATTATATGTTCTACATTCAGATTCTGTGGTCAGGTATTGAGGAATCCCATGGGTGTGCAGAAAGTGCCTGTGGAGCTTTTCAAAGGAACAGCAGTTGGAGATGGAGCAGGGGGATGAAAACCCCTACTGCACATGCTGAACACCGGGTGGGCCTTCTAGATCCTGGTCTATGAAAACTGAAAAACCCATCAACATTTCACTAACATGTTTTAATAAGGCATACTCTTTCCTTAGGCTCTATGTGAATTTCCACCAACATAAATGGGAACTATCATTTATCAGGGCACTGTGGGTTGGATCCAGACTAGACTTTCTTAGAGCAGACTTCACTGACTTAAGTTACTCATGACTAACTTGGGGCCTGTTAATTTCAATGGGTTTACTCTAAGTATGGCTAAGTAGGGATCCAACCCATGGGAGGTTAGGTGTGAGACATCCTACTAAAAAAAAGCACTTTTCTGTACTTTCATGAGAATATGTGAACAATTTACAGTCCAAGGCCTAAAAACAACACAGTGTTAGTGGAAGAAATTGCTGTGCTAGTGGAACTTTGCTGTCTTTTCCCACTGTGCAACTGCTAGCAGACCACCTAGTAAGTCTAAGATTTGCAAGCAGTTGCACAAGCAGAACTTTACCTGGATTCTCCCCTTGTGCATCCTTTGGAACTTGTTTTCTGCTAGTGCAACAACACCATTGGATACAACCCCCAAAACTAAAATTCTCCTACACAAAGGCCTTTTCATGCTGAAATGAATTTCTAGCAAGCACCCAAATACTAGCAACATATGCATCTGTGTGTTGTTCCCTACCACAGTTAGTGTAGCCCATTACTGAAATAGTAGGAAATTCACGCTTCCTCCGCTGACTTCTAAGTAAACACCTATTTCTTCTAAGCTTTGCTAGGGCCTTTCGAATTTTAAGCTCTTTTTCTTTTAAGAAGCGAAGCTTCATTTCCATGAAAGTTTCACCTGGAAAACATGAAGTCAGAGCAATAATCATCATCACTGTAGTTTTATACTTGCATTTTGTTAATTGCTTGGATAGGTTTGGGTCAGAAAGGCAGCTTATAAATATCTATTTTTTTAAAAAAAAATCAACAAAATAAATAAGTGCACAACCAGAGATGAAGTTGATTTGCAAAAGTTCTTACAATAATGAAAGTAAATACTGGAAACAATCTCAAAGGACAAACAGTATTTTTGTTAACTATAACTGCACTGTTTTCAACACCATTTCCATCTTATCAATTGTGATAGTTATTACATTTTTAAAAATCCATACTATTAAGGAATTCAAAAGTTTCAGAGGGAAATCAAAGATTCAACAGCTTACGGAACACAATAAAATAAAATATTATGTTTTATTTAAAAATACAAAACTAATGAGAAAACTGAATATGAATGTCCACATCTACCAACAGCAGCTAGAACAGACTCTAAGCTTGAACATATTAGCACTGATGTGCATTTTTTATAAACGATTTATGAAAAGGGTCCTAGATCCCCTTTGTTTTCACAGATCTCCCTGGAGAATCCACAGAACCAATTCTAAGCAAATATTTTTTGTATGTCTCTAGAGGAATCATTACAAGAAGAGTTCCATAAACACACATAGTATGTGGAAACCGCTTCATAGTTCTGAATCAATGTGTTTAGGATTGAGATGCAATTTAAGCACATGGATAAATATTGGCAGGACTGTGCCTTGAGCCAGCAAGGTCCTGCCTTGTATATGAAATTTGACTTAGGCAAGAACTTTTCATTGACAGAAAAACCAACACAGAAAAACTTAATTAATTAATTAATTAATTAATTTCATTTCTATACCGCCCAATAGCCGAAGCTCTCTGGGCGGTTCACAAAAATTAAAACCAAACAACACACAATAAAACAATTTAAAATATATAGAACATTAAAACCACAATATAACAATACAACCACAATAAAACCTAGCAGCAGTGCAGGAGTTTAAAATACAGATTTAAAACAGCAAAGATAAAAATTTAGAAAGCTAAAATGCTAAAATGCCTGGGAAAATAAAAGGGTCTTCACCTGACGCCGAAAGGAATACAATGTAGGCACCAGGCGAACCTCACCAGGAAGCTCATTCCAGAGCCGGGGTGCCACAGCAGAAAAAGCCCTCCTCCTAGTAGCCATCCGCCTCACTTCCTTTGGCAGGGGCTCACGGAGAAGGGCCGCTGATGATGCTCTTAAGGTCCGGGCAGGCACATATGGGAGGAGGCGATCCTTCAGGTAACCTGGCCCCAAGCCGTTTGAATGTTAACACCAGCACTTTGAATCGGGCCCGGAAATGGACTGGCAGCCAATGCAGCTGGAAAAGTACTGGCGTAATATGAGCTCGCAGGCCAGTCCCTGTTAACAATCTTGCTGCCCTATTTTGGACCAGCTGAAGTTTCCGGACCGTTTTCAAAGGCAGCCCCACGTATAACGCATTGCAGTAATCCAGACGAGAAGTTATCAGAGCATGGATAATTGTAGCTAGGTTATCTCTGTCCAGATAAGGGCGTAGTTGGTATACCAGCCTAAGCTGATAAAAAGTGCTCCATGCCACTGAGTTCACCTGTGCCTCAAGTGACAGTTCTGGATCCAAGAGCAGCCCCAAACTACGAACCTGATCCTTTAGGGGGAGCGCAACCCCCTCCAGAACAGGTTGAATATCACCTAGCCGGGCAGATGAACCACCCACTAACAGTACCTCCGTCTTGTCTGGATTGAGTTTCAGTTTATTAGTCCTCATCCAGTCCATTACCATGCCCAGGCACTGATTCAGAACAGCCACTGCCTCACCTGGTTTTGATGAGAAAGAGAGGTAGAGCTGGGTGTCATCTGCATATTGATGGCACCTCAGCCCACACCTCCAGATAACCTCCCCCAGCGGTTTCATGTAGATGTTAAACAGCATGGGGGATAAAATAGAGCCCTGTGGAACCCCATGGCACAATTGCCATGGCACAGAGCAATAATCCCCCAGCACCACCTTCTGGAATCGGCCATCCAAGTAGGAGCGGAACCACTGTAGTGCAGTGCCTCCAACTCCTAACCCAGACAACCTATCCAGAAGGATACCATGGTCGATGGTATCGAAAACCGCTGAGAGGTCCAGGAGAATCAACAGGGTCGCACTCCCCCTGTCCCTCTCCCGGCAGAGGTCATCCCACAGGGCGACCAAGGCAGTTTCCGTTCCAAAACCAGGCCTGAAGCCCGACTGAAATGGATCTAGATAATCCGTTTCATTCAAGAGTGCCTGGAGCTGTCCTACAACCACCCGCTCAAGCACCTTGCCCAGGAAGGGGATGTTGGCCACTGGCCTATAATTGTTAACATCCTCTGGGTCCAGGTTAGGCTTTTTCAGGAGTGGTCTAATTACTGCCTCTTTTAAAGCGGCAGGCACCACTCCCTGTCTCAAGGAGGAATTTACAACCTCCTGGACCCAGCCAGACATCCCCTCCTTGTTTGATTTAATAAGCCATGAAGGGCAAGGGTCAAGCACACAAGTGGTCGATCGGACTTGGCCAAGCACCTTGTCCGCATCCTCATGCCTCAGTAACTGAAACTCATCCAATAAAATGGACCAGACGGTGCTCTGAACGCCTCTACCAATGGAACTGCATTAATGGTGGTGTCCAATTCATGACAAATCTGAGTGACTTTATCCTCAAAGTGCCGTGCAAACTTGTCACAGCGTGCTACCGAGGGTTCCACCGTCTCTCTCCCTAGCCCAGAATGTAACAGGCCGTGAACCACTCGGAAAAGCTCTGCTGGACGACACTGAGAAGATGCAATGCTGGTGGAAAAGAACTGTCTCTTTGCCACCCTCACCACCACAGAGTAGGCTCGATAGTGGGCTCTTACCTGTGTTCGGTCAGACTCAGCACGAGTTTTCCTCCACCTGCGTTCTAGCCGTCTCCCCTCTTGCTTCATTGCCCTCAGCTCAGGTGTATACCAAGGAGCTGGCCGGGCTCTGCTCAGAGGGAGAGGGCGCTTGGGCGTGATCGTGTCAACCGCCCGAGTCATCTCTGCATTCCACAGAGCGACCTGGGCTTCGACAGGAGCACCAGCCATACCAGCAGGAAAATCCCCCAGAGCCCTCTGGATCCATCGGAATCCATTAATCTCCGGGGGCGGACCATTTTAATAGGTCCCCCACCCTTGCAGAGGGGAAAGGCCGCCAGGAGTCTAAACCTCAGCAGGAAGTGATCTGACCATGACAAAGGGACAGATGTTAATTCCTCCACTTTCAGATCACCATCCTCCTGCCCAGTCGAGAAAACCAGATCAAGCGTGTGTCCTTTTCTTTGCGTTGGGCCGATGACATGTTGGGACAGCCCCATGGTTGTCATGGCGGCCATGAAGTCCTGAGCCGCCCCGGATACAGCAGCCTTGGCATGGAAGTTGAGATCCCCCAGGACCATCATCCTGGGGGTCCTCAACACCAAGTCCGAGACCACCTCCGTCAGCTCAGGCAGGGAGTCTGATGGGCAGCAGGCGGTACACCAACAGAATCCCTAATCTGTCCTGGGTACCCAGCACAAGGTACAAACACTCAAGATCTGCACTCGAATGAGCAGGAAGCCTGGAGAGGGAGATTGAATTCCTATAGACCACAGCAACCCTCCCCCCAACCCTCAAGTCGGTGTTGGTGCTGCACCGAGTACCCAGGAGGGCACAGCTGGGAGAGAGTGACCTCTCCCAGTTCCCCCACCCAGGTCTCAGAAATACATGCCAGGTCAGCCCCCTCATCCAAAATCAAATCATGGATGAGGGAGATTTTATTTTGGGCCGACCTGGCATTCAGCAGCAGCACCACCAGACCCGAGGGCAGACTGGTAAGGCTGCCAGGAACCATCAGGTTGGGGGAAGAACCAGAAGAGGGGACAGCTGTAAGATGTCTAGCCCCTCTTCTCCTCAGCTGGCCTGTTAATCCTGCAACGCCATACCTCCCCCTGCCGGTGACCACAGTTATGGTGGCACCTCCCCCACCCCCTGAGTTGCCCAATAGTCCTCCCAGGCACATATTAAAATGTTAGGATATAAAATGCACAACAGTTTAAAAGAATATAAAAGATAAACATCTAAATTAAATGCATACACACATTACATCGATTAGAAACCGTTCTTATTTTGAGAGAGTAAGCCATGTATAAAACAAGAAGATACTAACATTTTGTGGCCTCTTTTGGGGGGAAAAAGAGCAGACTCAAGTCTGAAAACTGTACTTTGTGGTCTTTGATTGGGGACATGTCATTCAGATAATTTCTACCTTATGTACTTTACCTGAACCCATAATATATCTTGAGCCACCTCTCTGCTGATCCAACTGAGCAACCTCATTTCTAACATTGGTCCTGCAAAAGGAAAAAAAAAAGGAAAAAAAAGAAAAAAAGAGAAAGTAAATATGCCATACAAACCTCTTGACAGTAAGTCACAATGGCCCCAATTCGGCTAAAACTGGTCAAACACCTAAGTCCTATTGAAGCAATGGAACAAGTTACTCACAATTCTTTCAAATAAGCATTAATTAAAAAGTTGCATTCTAACCGTTAGTGTTTCGTTCTGTCTTCAAGAAAAATGTTCATTTCACTTATGAGTTTGGCAGTGAGGTTTTCTTTCAAAAATTCAAACTTGATCTAAACTTTACAATACAGCTAAATATATGTTTATACTACACCAGAGACACAAGTGGAACCACATCGTCATTTTAGTTATTATCTGAAAGTATTTTTGCCATTTTTTGAGACGCTAACATGTTATAGCTTTGAATACCTTAGAAGTGGGATTTCAGCCAATGCTATCTGAAGCTTTGCCTCCTTAGTCCGAGCATTGCAGCGGAAAATATGAAGGACAATGGTATATCTGTCAAAAACTTCCACTTCCCAGGCATTTTCGAGTTCTTTCTTTAAAAAGATAAAATAAGCTGAAGATTTGTAGATTGCCTGTAATTTAGTTGGCACACAGAATTTTTAAAAAGTACTGCTGTGAAGTTAGCATCCGTGTATAAATGCGTGAGTGCAGAGCACAAGTACTTCTCACCAGAGAGCCTTGATAGTAAAATGGAATTAAAATGTGGGTGCAAAACTTGCTCCTTTTAGAAATTCTTCAACTGACTTGAAGGAATGAACTGAAAACATGTCAGAACAACTCATGCCAATAGGAGAGGCACAAAAGAAGCCTCATGCTTTCCTTGTCTTTATGAGCCAGTCTAGACATGGTTTTACTTATACTGAAGCCACTTCATCGTGATGAGTGTCCCCTTCTCTGGGTTATGCTATATGAAGACAAACCATATGATGATGTCAGAACATGACATCATAATAGTCAGCTCCTCCCAGTGTTGGCTGAGTCCCCTGCCACCTGCACCCCTGCTGTTATCTCTAATCGGAGATAACAGCAGAGATTCCCGTGCCTCGCTCACCCTGGGTCAAGCCTTGCTCCCTGGACAGTCAAGGAGGTTCTACAGGCTGAATGAAGAACCTCTGCAGGGATTAGGCCCACAGGCCTGAGGTTCCCCATCTCTGGTACAGAGCATTTACCTGCCTCTGCCAGCGGCTGCTACTGAACTGGAGTGGGGAACTCCCTGGGTAGCATCCAGCTCTGCCACTCTGCTTATGTAATTGACATAGTGCTATCATAAGCAGCCTCTAGCACAATACCAGTAGTGTATGCTGGTGTGACAGGTTTTCCAGGGATAACATTGCTTGAGTACACTGTGTAAAATGGTCTGTGTTATGTTGCAGAAGAGGAACCTCATCACAAAGAACTATTTGTGGTGAAGGTAAAATAGTGTCTAGACTAGTTTTTCATGTATGCAGTATAGGGTGAAGAATGAAAAGGTAGTAACACAAGAAAGCACTGATCAAAATCCACATCAGATGACTATGGATTCAAAGCTAGTCAAAATTTAGCCATGCAGCCATCGAACGTACTATATTGTAGGATAGGATAGAACTACTCTATTATACTCCAGTCCTTTACTTATTGAGTTTAATGGGGTTTACTCCCAGGTAAGCATACATAGGCCTGCAGCCTTAAATTAATTGGATAGCAAGTAAATGAAATAGACTTAAATCTGGGCTACTGACTTCAATCTGTCACTGATTTGTGTAGATTATTAGATACATTTACATGACAATGATATTATAAGAACATAGTCCACAAGCAGACTTCAAAACATAATGGGAGGCTTGTTAGTTTGAATATGTTGTAATTACCTTTGTCAGAGGAGAGAGCCTTTCTACATTTACGAAGACGGATGATACATGTGACAATCCTTTAATCTTTTCTAAAAGAAAATTACTAAAATACATAATTTTGTAACAATTAGCATTGGTTTTTTAATTTTATTTCCAGAAGTACTAGAAAACTTTATTCTATACTCCCAGGAAAGGTGTTGCACAAGCTTCAGCATGTTATGCAACCATTCACTCCACAGCATTCTAAAAATACTCATGGATCATATCCCCAAGGACAGTTCACACCCCCAGGTGAGGCAATGTTGGTATCACTCATGTACAAAGAAAACTTCATCTGTATCAGCTATAACATTATCCCTTTAGTTTCTAATAAATGTGGTTGAAAGACTGTTAGAAGACCACAGTCTGATTTCAATGCAAGGCCTCAATCTGTCAATATTTACAAGAACTACCATCAGTAGCTTAACCAGGTATTGTTTCCTGGTTAGTAAGCAGATATTATGTAAGGGGACATTGTGATTTAAACAAACCACAACAGAAATAACAAAGCCAGTGTATAATGGGAAGGGAACAGGGAGGAGGAAGTACCCAGGCATGATTGTGCTTGCTTCATAAACTGGCTTTATTGAACTCAGGTTGTTAAGTCTGAATCCACCCATTATCTGCATAGTCAACAGAATTATCTAAAGAAAACCTAAGAATTTCATTCATATTTGTGTTATTTCAGTTATACAGTTTGAAAAGCACTGATCTGGATATAATAAGAAAATACAGGGTTTTAACAAGCATGCAACTGCATACTAAAAGAAGAAGAAAATTTCTTCAGAACTTTGTATCAAGTCAAGTCTTGAGTTTTTTTCTTACCAGTTAGAAGCTGAAAATTCCCTTTGCCAAAGATAAACTTCTTGTCAGGGGTTTTTGTAGAAAGAATTATTGTATCTAACACTGTCCAGTTCTGAATGGTGTTTATGAGAGTAACAGCTTCAGCCAGCTGCAGTTCAGCTGTAATATTTGGGGGAAAAATATGAGTATATAGACCTAATTACACAACACATATTTCCAACATTTGCTTATCCATAAATACTCAATGTAAGTCTAGATGTTATGAGGCCCTGGAATGTTAATCCCTTTGAGGTTTGGGATAAAGCACTGGCATGTTAACTTTAGCAAAGTAGGATTTCATCAACAAGTTTTCCATCTAACTATATGGATACCAGAATTAGCAAAATAGCACTCCTATTATATCTGAATATTTAGTGACAATTAAAATGCAAATATTACAGAGAAAACCAATGTTAAAATAGTTTCAATGGAAAATAAGACACTGTGTTCTGCTCCACTGAATTGCATTTTTATCAGGAAAGCTGCCAGTTCCTTGAATCTATACTATGATTGTTTAAACATTCCCTGAATCCTAACTTTATTTGTAAAAGATTGTGAGAGAAATGAAAAGTGCTGAGCAGAAAAGCCTTTCTTAGAGAGGGCTAGTTGGACTAGATGTTCTTTTGAGTCCTTTCCTGCTGCATAATTATAGAAATATGTTTCCTAAGTGGAAGACCTAGTTATGTTGCCCATTTAGAAAAATAATACCAATCAACCAAAAACACAAATGAAATAAAACCTCCAAATAGACAGCCTCATTCCCTGTCACAGCTGATGAACTCTGCAACAGCTAATAGACTGCCATGTGTTATGATTGAGAATTAGACCTTAGGCGTGTTAAAAGGAAGTTGTTTATGTTGTTTTCTTTATCCCCCCCATGGCAATTTAACTGTAAAAGTATTATTTTAACCCTTTAAGATTAGTCTTCACACGTTTTCAGTTTTCTGCTGTGAATACTCTAGAACTGCTCATATATTTACACCTATGTTTGTTTGTTAACATAAAAAACTGGGAACTAATTATTGTTCTGCCTATCTCATTCAGTAGTGATAGTTGTATACTATTCATTGAAAGCATAGGTTATATAGAAAACCCAGAACGCGGTGTGAAACACTCAAAAGTGACATATGCACATCTGTCACCTGCAGTTCTGTGTTCCTGTGAAATCATCAGGCCGTATTCTGGCAAACCTTTCAATGTACAGCAGCTGCGGCTCTTAGTTCACTTCTCCTGACTTTTAGCAGTGCTGTAATTGTTCCAAGTGTGTCACTTCTGTGAATACCCACACCACATGAAAAAGTAACCATGAATTTGGTTTACTGCACGCCACTGCAACAGCAGCTTCTTGAGTTGCTGTGACTTGTGGCGATTTCTACACATGGCATCAACATTCAAAAGTAATGCGTGAGAGCAAGGCGAGGAACTATGCTTGCTACATGCGGGGAGCCTCATGAGAAGAAGTCGAATGAATCTATGCTGACCTCTTATGTGTGGCTGTGTTTAGCAATCTGTATCACACCTGTGGTAAGCTGCGGCTTGCCTGGCCCCCATTTCACAGCTGGATGTACAATAAACACTTTCTGGGCTCCAAACGGGATAGGGTGCAACCCCGACTCCAGCAGCTGTTCATCCTCCACAATCAGCTCCTCCTCCTCCTCCTCCTCGTCGTCGTCCTCGTCGTCGTCTCCTGCACTCCAACTGCTACCATTGCCATCCCCACCCCCACCACTCCTTCCCTGAGTAGGCCCATTACCAGACCCTGGGAGACGGTAGCTGACGGCAGTAGCGTGCAAAAACCTGACCGGGCCAGGCTCCAGACAGCTAGCCCTTGGAAGAGGGAAAACGGCGCGTAACTTTTGCCCCAGCCGTAGCAGGTGCCGCCACCGGGAACCCATGAGGACCAACGTGTGTAACACTCACTATGTCCCCCTATACGCTGCGGTCCTCCCCCAAAATAAGACCCATACGGAACAAGTACCGCTTCATTTCTCCCTGCTTACTGGTTGGGCAGCGCAGGCGCACCAAGATTCCGTGCACCGCCCAAACCCTGCCGGAGTAGAAACAAAAATAAAAAGGCGGGGCTTGAAGGAAGAGTGGACGGCTCAGTCTCGTCCTCGCGGCTCCTAGATCAGTTTCTATTGGATAGGTTGCGCCACGTGATACACGTGGCTGCGGAGGGAGGAGTGGGCAATTCTCGGGATAGGTCGCACCGTGAGGGAAGGAGCGGTGGTTGCTGCTGTGGGCGGGCTTGTTGCCGCCATGCCGCTGTGATTGACGCCGGGACTGAGCGGCTCCCTTCTTGCCAGGACTGGGCCCAGACCTGGGCCGTTGCAGCCAGCTGGGTAGGGGGCGCGCGCGGTCAGGGATGGTGCCCGAGCGTGTCGTTGGGGTGAGGTGGGCCGTCTCCTCGCCTTGCTGCGCTCCCTTCTTGCGCCCTGTGCGCGCGCGCACGCGCAATCCGCTCTGTACATGATGGGCGCCCCATCCCATTTCATTATTGCTCCAAGGGTAGGCAACCTTGTGCCCGCCACATGGTTTGGACTACAGCTCCCATAATTCCCAGCCAGTTTGGCCAGTGGTCTGGGATTATGGGAGTTGGAGTCTGAACTATCCAGAGGGCACCGGGTTGGCTAGCTCTGCCATTACACGACCCCTTATCCCCCCTCTCTTCTTTTTATCCTGGGAATTTCTCTTCCCTCCTCACACTTCTTTGCATTGAACTTCATTCTCCATCCTGTCCATGGGCTTTTCCCTCAGGTTATTCTCACCTTTTTCTTTCAATATCTCCAACACAACAAAAATTCAATGGGTGAAGCTTTTCTTATCCCTGTCTCATGTCAAATCTGTACCTGTGGATGTTCTGCCTGTTGTGTGGTGTTAAAGGCACAAGAGCCCTACCTCACTCCCCCAAAGGTAGCAATACCTTTTGCCAGTTTAGGAATGGCATTTGCATCCTAATTTATGATGCAACTTAACCCTTTTCAACATGTCTACTTTTCATTGCGGTCTATGATTGTCTTTTCATTTGATTTGCATTTATAGTATTGTAAGAGGCTTCCTTTCTTGCATTTCGCTGCATACAGGTGCAAGTTTTTATTTTTCTGGACTCTTCTCCTTGATAAA
The DNA here is from genome assembly GCF_057233095.1 of Heloderma suspectum. Lineage (NCBI taxonomy): Eukaryota > Metazoa > Chordata > Lepidosauria > Squamata > Helodermatidae > Heloderma > Heloderma suspectum. The sequence continues at coordinate 120,702,817 of NC_139460.1, read as the reverse complement.
TTACATGTCTAACAATGATATTCTCCCCCCCCCCCCACCGGTATTATATTTCACCATAACACAACAAGCCATGGTTTAAATAAAGGAAGGTAGATGTAGAAAGAACTTCCTGACTGTAAGAGCATTTCACTGGTGGAGCAATCTTATTAGTGTGATTTCTTTCATGGAGATTTTCTACAGAAACCTAAGAATGTGAGAGGGCTGTTCTTCTCAAGCCAAAGGCCCATCTAGTCAAGCATCTTGTATCCAAGACATCTGTGTGCAGGACCTGAAGGTGGTAGTTCCCTCCTGCTTCTGCCTCTCTCATCAAGTGGCATTCAGTAGCATTTTGTCTCTGAACCAGGTGGAGGTTCCATTTAGCCTTTGTGGCGAATAGCCATTGGTAGGCTGGTCCTCCATGAATTTGGATAATCCCCTTTTAAAGGCATCTAAGCTGGCAGCCATGTATGGTTTCCTGCAGTGTAAATTAATTACGCAGGCTTAGTTATTGGCAGTAAGAGCTGTAAACTAAAATATGCTGGGATTTTTTGTATTTTGGGCCTGGCCCCTTTGTCCCACCCATTACTGGATTGTAGCCCCGCCCCAGTCTCTCTGAAATGGACTGAAAGAGGTTCTGCACCCCTGCTCTGTTTTGTCTCCCTTAACTTTTTTTCTTAACAAAAGGCAACATTTTAGCCTTTATTGATAGGGAAGGTGTACCAATACTTTCCTCATTTGATAGCCTGTTTCTGAGCCTTGTTCATATTGATATGCTATTTGAGATGGGAGTGCAGTATTCCAAATGCAGCCACACCATAGATTCATATCAGGGCATTATGATATTTGATGCTTTCTTTTTAGTCTCTTTCCTAATAATCCTTAGCATGGAATTTGCTTTTTTCACCACCAAAGCAGACTGAGTTGACATTGAGAACCTGTGCAGTCTAGTGGATAGAGTATTTGTCTTGGACTGGGGAGATCTGAGTTCATGTTCCTTGCTCATCTATGAAGTTTACTGGGTGTGCTTGGAAATCATCATCTCTTAGCCAAGCATAGCTCACAAGATTGTTGTGAAGATAAAATGGGATAGTCTCATATACCCTACCTGAGCTTGAAGAAAGTTGGGAATAAAAATATGATAAATACAATAGAAACATTTTCCATGGAAGAATTCTCTGTGTAACAAAAGTTTGCATAATGCATACTGCATTTTGAGTACTGGTGGTCTTCGTAAAGGTTATTATTTTGTCAGCTGTGATTTTTGTCTTGTAAGATCATTCATAAGTAATGCCTATTTGATTCCCATCTTAAGCATGCTGCTAAAGTATAATTTTGCATTTTGTTTTAGAGTTGCTGCTCGTAATCTATCTTATTTTAAAATGTCTTTAATTTTATGGTATGTACTGTCTGCTTTTCTTTTAAATTTTGTACAGTTTTGCTGTTGCTTCTGACAAGAACTAAAGGAAGTGAATTCGAATTTCTGCTCCTTGTATTCTTTTTCATGCTGAAGTTGTCTGATCAGGGTAACTTGCTTTCTGTGCTGCTGAGAGGATGTAGTGGAAATGATAGCAGAGCCCAGTTCCGTTGCCAATCTCCCCAACCACAAGTAAGATCTTAACAGTAGTGTACAACATTTACCGTGATATTTTACTGAAGAGTTTATGGCATTTGTTTCCTGTGTTTTTGAGTGGGTTGATGTTTGTGGTTTGGAGGGGTGTGTATGTGTATCTATATTTGTGTGTGTGTATATATATAATTTATACATGGATTGTACTTTTGCATGTGAATTGTGTTGCCAATAGACTGATGAGCTGTGGAAGGAAAATATTCATATGTTATTATGGAGGCATATACAATAGCCCAGGCATAGGCAACCTGATGCTCTCCATTGTTTTCGACTACCACTCCCATAAGCCCCAACTAGCTTGGCCACTAGTCTGGGATTATGGGAGTTGTAGTCTGAAACAACTGCAGGGCACCAGATTTCCTATCCCTGCCATAGCCTATTATAAGGGCAAAGTCAGATGTAACATTTTGACAGTTGTCACAGGACGTTCTTCACCACTGTTGTGATCCCAGCTTGCAGCTTGCTTTAGGGATAAATTTTACATTAGATTGCAGCTATGTGTAAAGTTAGCACAAGCAGCCAAACTGTTGTGTGTGAGTGAGTGAGTGCTAAATCCTTCCTTGGTCTGAAAGTGAGGTAAACATGGGCCTGGAACCTTGGTGGTCATGGTGGTGGTGACATTCAGGGAAAAATTTATGGTTTAAGCACCTCCTTTCCTTCCAGTGCTTCTCCTCTGCAAATTGTCCCTTCCCAGTGATGTTTTGGAGCAAAGAACAGGCCCTCAGGTTAACATTACATGTGGGAGCGATGTTATGGGTGGTTTGGCTGTGGGCAGGTTTTAGGGAGCCCTGGGCAAAGTTCCCTCTGGTGGGCCCTCTCTTCTGACAATGGGCTCTAGTGGGCTTATGTAGCATGTAGGGCCTTGTGGGAAATTAAAATGGCAGCTACACCCAGCATCACTGACAGCACTGTACTGGGAAAAAAATGTTTAAAGGGGGCCAGGGCAGGAGTCTGGAATCCTGTGGCCCAGGCATCTGCCCAAGGATGCCAGGTATTTACACGAACCCTGAGTTGGGCCTTTACATTTATGCATGCTAGCAAGTCAAATGCTGGTTCAACCATTGGCAGTCTTGCTCTTCCCATCATGCTACAGGTGGGCTGCCAACCTTTAAACAAAAAGGAAGTGGCATATATACACTTATACAGAGTCATCTTTCACTGTATTATTTTTTTTAAAATCACCAACATTTTAAAAAGAGTTGCAAAACTCCTCCTCTTGTAGTGGTGGGAGAGGATGTCATAGAAACTAGCCAACTGGTGTTTTCAACATCCAAGTTTTCCCTGATTCAGACTGAGAATTCCTGTCTTTATTGGAAATGCTAATAATGACATTATTGGAATGTATTGTGTAACGTCATCTTGATTTTACACGTATATCTTGATTTTACACGTAGATGACATGGTTAGAAATAAAGAGAATTCCCCAGTGCTGGTCCATTTGACTAGTGTTGCGTGCTGTGTTTAGCAGCCACTTTTTGAAATCTCAGAAGTAGGTCTTCCCCTAGCTTCTTGATATCTTTCAGTTAGCCAAGCTAAGGATGGAATTGAGGGCCTTCTCATGGAAAGCATGTGCCCTCTCCTAGTTTCTTTTAATTTAATGCCTGCAACCTGAATGTTTGTGTAAGCACTTTTTACTTTGAGACACAAGTAAATTGCTAAGTGTTATCTGGGAAGAAGTGGGCAAGTGTAGGATAAAAACCGCTTCAGTTGTTCAGTTGTCCAGGTACTTTTAAGATAATTTGGGTGAGGCAGGCAGCATCTGGATTTGCTGCTTCTTTTGTTTTTGCTTCTTGTGCTTTAATAAGTAACACAAGCCTGAACAAAGGCATCTCTACACCAGCCGAAAATCCTGCATTTAAAATGGGGCTTTCTGCTTCCGTTTTAAATGCAGGATCACAACGACTCCCTTTTTCACCCGATTCCTCCCCGCTCCCCCTTCCCCCTTCTTCTCCCCATACCCTCCCCCTTCTTTTCCCCATATCTGAGACTTCCATTGATCTTACTCCTCTTCTAGCCACTTTTCCTCTTTTCGTGGAGGAAACTGGAGCAGAACACAATGGTAATTTGATAGCTCATAACTCATATGCCTCATAGAATCATAGGGTTGGAAGGGGCCTACAAGACCATTGAGTCTAACCCCCTGCTCAATGCAGGAAGCCTGATTCCCAGGCAGAATCCCATCCAAATACTAACCAGGGCTGACCCTGCTTAGCTTCCAAAATCAGACGACATAGGGTGCATCCAAGCCTTTATCTGCAATCTATTTAAAAATGCAACAAAGGGCATTTAGTGCAGGAGACGCCTTGGATGATCACAGCGTAATGTAAAGAGCCCGCAAACTTCCATGAAGGAGCAATTGCAATTGCAGGATAAAAGCTCCATGTGAAGAAAGCCCAAGTAAGCTAACCTGTGTGTTAATCTATGCTACCTTAAAAAAGAGTTGGGGAGACCTGTGTAAAAGATTAATGCACTAAAAAACTCCACCTGCACTTTTGTTCACCCATGTTTCTGTGATTGGGATTATAAAAAAAACTTTAGGAAGAGCAGGTGGGTGTACTGTGAATTTCAAAGTGGCCTCACTGAGATGACTTCAGAGTAAGTGCCAAAGTAGTTGTTATACAGAAAGCATATGAACAATTTAGAGATGTGAAGTCTTGGGGGGAAAAGGGGCCGGGGGGGCAGGGAGAGGAATTTAGGAAAAAATCAGAAAACCAGTTTCCTCTCCAATTTTTCAAAAAATCCCTGGGGAAAAAATAATCCACCCACAATTTTTTTCTATCCCCTGCCCACCATTTCTTCTGGTTCTCCCCCTGGCACCCCAGGCTTTAACATCTCTAAAACAGTTTCCTGTTTATTTTATGTACACTTTATTTTAAATGAAAATTGGTCATGGAAAAGTGGTGCGAGGAGAGGGGCTGGTTAACTGATTTCCTCCTGCTGTTTTGTCTGCTAAAAATGGCTCTCTTCAAGCTGCTTTCCCTCCAATGGGGAAAAAGACCAGAGTATCGCATATTTTTTTCTTCATGAAGATAAAAACAGCTGGTGGAAATATTTAGTGGACAAACAGGAGGCAGGGGGAGAATTTACCAGCCCCTCTGCCCCTGATTTCTGCCTCCTGCCATTGCTTTCCATTAATTTTTTTTTGTGGGAGACTGTTCATGCAACTTTTGTATAACTTCTAGTTTGCTCCTCTGTCCCTGTGTTGTCCAAAGTTGCAGCTTTGTTCTAGACAAGGCAACTAATACGGATTCATTATTTGTTTGGCCTGTAAAAATAAAGCAATGAATTCTTTAACCGAGAAAGTATTAGCTCTAATCTTCAGCAATTTCTTTCAGGGGTTTGAGTCAGTTAAACAAGCAAATTGATCCTCAGAAAGGTTAGAATAGTGCTCTCTGTTCTTTTGAGTTCACATCTCATGTTATATTGCTCTCTTTCTTCATATGAGTTTTCTGTCTTTTTTTTCATGACCCAGAGAAAATGGTATCCATGATGAGACTGTTCCTGAATCCACTGCTCAGAATGGCAGCTGCTTGAGAAATGGTACCATTAAAACTTTTGTAAGTTTCTATTATGTTCAGTACTTCCATAAATTGGACAGGAGAAAAGGGAATAGGATTCCTTTAAGTCTCATTACTGTGCTGTATGTGTTACTTAGGGATATTTGGGGGAAGCTGTTAGTTTGTCATGGTTGATATATGTAAGTTCGACAGGGAGAGCAATGCTATGGCTGCTAAACACTATCTAGACAGCCATAGGATTTTTTTTCCAGAAACTGCTCTCCCTGCCCCTTCTCCACCCCCTTGTAGCCAGTGCAGTTCTTTCTTCACCATTGTCGTCTCCGTGCTCCTAAACGGAGCGCAGAAAAGGCGAAAAGGGGGCATTCCTGGAGGCAGGGAGAGGAGACTGTGGAAGCCACTGTAGACAGCTTCCTATTGGTTCTCTGGGCCCCTACCCTCCTCTTCCCCGAAGCCGCAGCTAGACTCGTGAAAACTCGTGTCTAGCCACAAATGCAGGGCAGTTGGAGCACAGAGGAGAGGATCCCCTTCGTGGCCCTTCCACCTTGCATTTGGATAGGTGTCAGCTTCCGAGTTCGGAGCCTGATGTTGATCCTGATAGGATTGTGCCCTGAGTGTCCAAAATTGGCATATGTCATTATTCACATGCAATTGCTGACAATCCCAAATAAATCTGGTGAATATCTCTAAACAGACATTCCCACACCCAAACCATTCTTTTCTGTCAGACACAAGGTATTGCTGACTATCAATGACTGAAAATTCACTGGAGAATGTTGCCAAAAATTCATATAGTTTGTGTGATGTAGAGGTATCATCTTATAGGGCAGGGAATTGAACTAGATGGTCCATGGACTTCTCACATCTCTTCTACGTTTTCCCTCTGATCGAAGTATTTACAGTTGACATTATTAGCAATTCACTGTCATAAGACTTGAGTGAAGTTATTCTGCAAGGTGTAGGGTTGGTTGACTTGACACGTGTGTTCATAACCATTTAGAGATTTTATTATATTAAGCAGTATATAAGTATTAGAAATACATAATAAAATAACTTGATTACTGAACATGTGGGCCTGATTCTGACATTCGGCTCTATAGTTATAGCTTTTGTTTGGTGGGGATTCCACCATGTGGAAGATGTTACCACAAGCGCAAGTGTCTGAACTGGGCGTGCAGCTAAAGCTATGATCTCACCATTGAAAAGCATTGTGTTTGGAGTAGGGGTGGACGAAAGTCACTTACCTGTCGTCGAAGGCCGTTCGCAGTGGGGGGGAGGCGCTTCGCTGCTCCCCCCGCGAAGTTCAGGCCAGGGGGGGAGGCTTCCCGCCTCGCCCGGCCGAAATTCAGGCTGGGGGGGAGGCTTCCCGCCTCGCCCTGCCGAAATTCAGGCCGGGGAGGAGGCGCCTCGCCTCGCCCAGCCGCGAACGCGAAAGTTAAAAAAAAAACAAAAAACACGCCCCCTGATAGGCTACGTGACGATTCACGTAGCCTATCACGGCTAGATCTGCAAAGTCAGCCATGATAGGCTACGTGAATCGTCACGTAGCCTATCACGGGTGACTTAAAAAAAAAAAAACGCCCCCTGATAGGCTACGTGACGATTCACGTAGCCTATCACGGCTAGATCTGCAAAGTCAGCCGTGATAGGCTACGTGAATCGTCACGTAGCCTATCACGGGTGACTTAAAAAAAAAAAAAAAAAAAAGCGCGTGCGCGAATGGCGGCCCCCATAGGGAGCCGCCATTCGCGTTCCTTATTTAGTCGCTGTAGTCTACGTAAATGTTTACATAGACTACGGCGAAAATAAGGGCAACGCAAATAGCGTTGCCCTTATTTTCGCCGTAGTCTACGTAAACGTTTACGTAGACTACAGCGACCAAATAAGGAACGGGAATGGCGGCTCCCTATGAGGGCCACCATTATCCGTACACTCTTTTTTTTTTTTTCAAAGTCACCCGTGATAGGCTACGTGACGATTCACGTAGCCTATCACGGCTGACTTTGCAAATCTAGCCGTGATAGGCTACGTGAATCGTCACGTAGCCTATCAGGGGGCGTTTTTTTTTTTCTTTCATTGCAATGGCGGCGGCGGCAGCCGGTCGAAAGACCGGCTGCCTCTCCCGCCTCGCTCGAACACCCGCCGAACCGCCGGCCGGACCAGCCACCGGGAGGGACATTCGGTGAAGGTAAGTCCCGTCCCGGGGGGGGTGTGGGGGGCGGGGGGGTGCGGAGGATTTCTCCCCGAAACTTGTTCGGGGGGCTGAACACGTTGGCACTCGGCCCCCCGAAGTTTCGGGGAGAAATTCTCCGCCATCCCTAGTTTGGAGGGATTATAGAAGTTCTGTCTGTGACACATGGTGGTTCATTCACATGCACAGACAAATCACCGCTTGATGCACCTGTCCTATATCTGGGAGGTTCAGCTAATTCTGAAAATAAAGTTGGCTACTCCACCAGCTTTGAGGCATGGGGGGAATTCAGCAACTGTTTGCAGATGGAACAAAAAAGCGTTTACATTTTACATTGTATGGGGAAGGTGTCTCACCTGGAAGATTGGGCTGTGTATGTGTGTGTGTTGTACAGTATAAACCCAATTGAGGGTAAAAAAAATGAAGCTGTTTCTGAGTGCACCTATACATAGCTATCTTTTTAAATTCTTTTGTTTACTGAAACTAAATATCAAACATAAAATCAGAAAAATAATATCAAATACATACAAAATATCAACATATATATGTATATATCCCCTTAATCTCTTATATTTATCCCTCTAAAATCTTTTAAAACTGCAGTTGAGTTAAAGAATGGCATATATTAGAACATAAGAACAGCTATGCTGGATCAGACCAAGGGTCCATCTAGTCCAGCATTCTTTTCACACAGTCGCCAACCAGTTGTTGACCAGGAACCCACAAGCAGGTCATGAGTGCAACAGCACCCTCCCACCCTTGTTCCCCATAGGCTCACTGCCTCTGGTACTGGAGGTAGCACATAGCCATCAAGACTAGTACCCGTTGATAGCCTTTTCCTCCAGGGATTGGTCCAACCCATTTTTAAAGCCATCCAAATTGGTGGTCATCACTACATCCTGTGGTAGCGAATTCCGTGGTTTAACTATGTGTTGTGTGAAGAAGAACTTCCCTTTATCTGTCCTGAATCTCCCACCAATCAGCTTCATAGGATGACCCCAGGTTCTAGTATTTTGAGAGAGGGAGAACAATGTCTCCCTATCCGCATTCTCCACACCGTTCATAATTTTGTACGCCTCTCTCATGTCTCCCCTTACCCTCCCTTTTTCCACGCTAAACAATCCCAGCAGTTGTAACCTTCTCTCATAGGGGAGATGCTCCAGCCCCTTGATCATTTTAGTTGCCCTTTTCTGCACTTTTTCCAGCTCTACAGTATCTTCACCAAAGCTTGCTAACATCTTGTGGAAACTATCTTTGATTGTTTACAAATAATGTATACATAGCTGTACTTCAAGTGCTTAGGCTTTACTTCATGTGTTTAAGTTAGGGGTGTGGTACTAGCAGCCTGCAAGCCAGATGTGACCCATAGGGCCTCCTCAACCCTCCCCTCATTTTCCTGCTCCCCTGCACAGCAATTAGGCTTGAAAAAAGTGCATGTGTCGGTATAGTGTGTGTGTCTGGGCATGCGTGTATGAGAAGGAGAGAGAGACTGGGTTTGCATAATTGGCAGGCAGTTAAGAAGCACAGTGGCTTGTTAACTGTGCTGTGTGTGCTGCTCACATGCTGGAATTTGCACAATTACCCTTGGCAGTGCGGTTTGTCTTTTCATGTGAACCAGGGTGGCTTGTTGCTGTGGGTAGCAAACTACCCAGAACCCATGGGCTGGTTCTGGAGTGGTTTGTTAGCTATGGCAACAGGCAATCCTTCCTGAGTTTGCATGTTATGATAAGTCACAGTGACTGCACGCTGCAGCTTTAATATCCACAGTGGTGGCCAGTGTCAGGGGCCCCACCCAACATGTGACCCCAGATAGTTAGGCACAAGGGAATGTGGCACTTGGGCCGAAACAAGTTCCCACCTCTGGTTTCAGCAAAGCCTCAAATTGGCACTTGGCCAGTCAAAAATCATGGGCAGTCATTCCATATTGTTGCCTATGTGTAAATATACTTTGGATGACAGTTGTGCCTGCTGCACAAACTTTATGGGTTACATTTAATGGGTTACTTTTGATTGTTATTGCTTTAGAAAGGGAAAAGAAAAATCCGAGAACAATGCGAAAACCGAAGGAGAAACTCTTCCTGTAGTAAACGATCAAGCCAGCTGCAAAATGGAGAAGTGGTTGAATCAGTTACCTTATTCGAGGTGGTCAGCATGGGCAAAAGAGCTATGCAGGTACATCTACCTCTGGAGGGTGACTGGACATTTATATATGAAATTGTAAGAGGTTGATATAAAATGTTTCTAGTGGTTAAAATCTCGTGTTTTTTTGCAATCTAATTCAGTCTGTGGTAGATGACTGGGTTGAAGCCTATAAAAAAGATCGAGATGTTGCGCTTTTGGACCTCATCAACTTCTTCATCCAGTGCTCAGGCTGTCAAGGTAAATCTGTTTTCTATGAGGGTGGTGGGCAAAGGTGGTTCTGAGTGGTGATAATGTTTAGGATGTAATCCCATACATGTTTAGACAGAAAATAGTTCTACAACTCCCAGCAGTCCCCAGCCAGCCATGCTAGGAGTTGTAGGAATTTTAAAAACCTAAACATAGATAGGATTGTGCCTTTAGTGGTTCTCATATTTAGAATCTGGGATCTAAGTATAGGATATGTGGGTTCCTATAGGCAGATGAAACTGAGATTCTGAACTTAGGAATGTGGAAGCAAGGAAGGTGGTGTAGAAATGGAGAAGTAGGGAATAGTCACAAATACAAAGAGGTGTTTACAAGCCATATTAATTTGTGGTGCTTGCATGTATAAAATTAAGACAAAATTAGATTACAATAAATAATATAAGGAAGAAACATTCACACATAAAATGAGCATTGGAAAGTTGGAAGTACTGCGATGTGCTTATGTAATTTTTTTTAGTATGTCACTCTTGAATAGTGAATGAGTAGTTGTTGAAAAGAGCTCCAATGTCTGCAGTCCCATACACACTTATCTGGGAGTAAGCCCCATTGAACTGTGATTTGGCATGCACATGATTGTGTTATAGGTTTATAATGAAACCCAGTGATTGAATACAAAGAAAAATAATAAGAAGTGCATGGATGAAGTATGACTCATATTGACTTCTTGACTTTTGAATATGTCCCACTGCAGCCTTAACATCGTTTTAAAGTAAGGTTTATGTGTATGATAGTATACTGTGTTCAGGTTACTTTTCATTCCCATTGTTACTTTCATAGGAATGGTTACAGCAGAGATGTTTCAGAGTTTCCAGAACTGTGAGGTGATGCAGAAAATGACAGAGACATTTGATGAAGTAGGTTCCCCTTCTCCCACGGGAACTCTATTTTTAAGGAGTTGACTCTTGATAAGCTTATTGGGAAGTCTTTAAACTGTAGTATAATACTTCTGTCTTTAAGAAAATTAGCCTTCCTCTTTTTGGACCTCCACGTATGAGTACCAGAAAAGAAAATTGCTCATTGTACACAGTGGTGTAGTGGTAAATTTTGAAGTGCAGGCACTCATCATGACAATCCCCATAGCTAGTCCCCCAAGAACAGTAAAAAATGGAGGCAGCTGTGTTGATCTATATCAACCAACTAATTCTAGCAATTTTCACCTCTACCAGGAGCAGGTCTTTTGTAAAGCTAATGAGCTTTAATTGCCCATTCAAGTCCAGGCCAGCCCAAAATACTTTGCATCACAACAGGGATAGCTCACAGCTATACATTGTTGCTAAGAAAATTCATTCCCCCCCCCCCCCCCCCCCCGGTGAGAATTGCAGGGAAGTTCAGAAGGCTCAGGGAATTCTGAGGTGCGGGGTGGCAGATGTGTCAGTGTCCCTGCTTATCAAAAGTGCAGGTACTATGTACCTGTGAGCCCTGGCTCCACAACATCACAGAATATATAACCACATTGGATTAGGATCAAATATGAGAATACAGCAGCCTTTCCCAAACTGATGCCCTCCAAATGTTTTGGAATACAGCTCCCATAATTCGCAGTCAGCTTGGCCATGGGGAAGGCTGCAATAAACTTTGGCTGCTGCAATAACAAAAGTCCCACATTGAGTCCACTCACTTGTCCTCCATGATGTATAGTGGAACTTGCCTGTCCTGACATTCTGACTCTGTGCATTTCCATGCCCCCACCGGCAATAGCCATTGATTGTGGGGTTTCATCAATGTGAAGGTTTTAGGATATAGGTAAGTTTCACTGTGTGTTATGGTGAGGATTGCCTTGGCACAAGGATGGGAACCATTTGTTGCCCCTAACATTGAATGAGCAGGCTTCCTCCTTGATGTCTTCATTATTGGGGATAGCTTTGTGCATGAGGTGAGGATGCATACAGGAAGCTGCCTGAACCTGGAAGTTAATGGGAACGCCCTTGTTTGCATGGGAGTTCCCAGATGCAGGAGAAATGCCTGTGTGCGTTTATGTATGTACATATCTGTTATTAGAATATGGCATTAGCTGCTCTTCTTCAATTCTGTCCTGCTTTTATATATTGTAGGAAACTGGATTGCAGTATAAAAAGTTCATGGCTTATCCCTGGATTTTGACTGTTACTTGGCCAGTGGACATGGTAATGTCTTTATTTCGTCTGTATTCTGCCTTTGTTCCCTGGAACTGATGATGGTGTACCTAATGGTTCCCAGATGTTTTCTCATCCTGGTACTCGCACATACCAAGATCTCTTACCTTCATCAAGGTTGCCACTCTACTTTTAAGCAACTTTCCATGCCACAGAACTAGTTTCAAGATCTTGTGTGTATTAGCTAGGTTTGTAATGTGTAAACCTCCAACAGGAGTGTCCTGGTTATTGCCATTTGTTTTGTAGGCTTCTTAACCATGCCATGCTTCACGCTTCCTCTTTTCCCTGAAAAGGGTTGCATAGCAAAGTTCACTTCTCCTCCCTTGAGCCAAATAGTCAGTTAGCTCCAGAATTCTGTTCATGCATGCAGGTAACATGTGGACAGTCACTGAGGACTGGCATGAAACTAATATTTGAACATGGATGCAATACTGATAATAAATAAAGATAAATAAAGATGCTCCTTTGATACTACATTACTGGAATATGCTGCCATCCTCGGTCCTCATAGTGTGGGGAGGAGGAAAAAGTGTGAAGTAGTGTTCCAGTGCTGAAGCCAATGTGACCCTTCTCAGAGCTGATTGTCAGGGCCATTTCTGATGTGGTATTAGCTGGTTGTGCTGGCTTTCATTCATCAGTGCCATGCCTAGAAAGAACTGTATGTAGGCCAATTACATGTGTGCATTTATTTTAAGCATGCCAGTTAAACTTTTTGGCAAGGCCCACCTGGAGAGGCACACTTCAAAGTCAGTGGGTTGGATCCAAGATCTACCTTTCATTGACCAAAGGGTTCTGCTCAGGGAAGGTGCCTCCACCTGATTTTCAGGGATTCCCCCTCCTTTCCCCACAACTCACCTCATTCAGCAGGCACCACAACCCTCTGTGTAGCATTTTCAGGGGGCTGCTGTGGAGAGGGAGGGGTGGGGAAGTCAGCTTCCAGCAGCTCAGTTGCACATGCCTAAATCTGGATCCAACCTAATGTTTTGTGCCATCAACAGCTGCCTCCATGTGTGGCACCAAGTGCCTTGAAATCAGCGTAAACAGCAGCTGCCATTCTGGGCAGGCCATGCATAGTGGCTAGGCTGGCCTTTTCCAGTCTGGTGACCTCCAGATGTGTTGGACCACAACTCCCACCATTCCCAGCCTACTGGCTGGGAAAGATGAGAGGTGCAGTCCAACACATCTGGAGGGCAACAAGTTGAAGAAGGCTGGGCTAGAGGATCTCTGGTTTCTCCTTGCACATCCTTGCTTTCTGCAGCGTTCTTGGGTGCCTTGGACTCTTTTCTGTTATGGGGAAGTCTTTGATGTTATGCAAAGAACTTCTGTTTCCCACCACACTGATCTACTTCTGTGTCAAACTTTTTCTCCCCTACCTCATGCAGGACAATGAAGACTATCCTCTGATCAAACCAGGGTCCTACTGGAAGAAGTTCAAGGCTAATTTTTGCGAGTTCACTGCAGTATTGGTCCAGCAGTGCCAGTGCAGCATCCTCTATGACAGCTATTTGATGGACACAGTCATTTCTCTCCTTACAGGCTTGGCAGATTCTATGGTCAGAGCATTCCGGCACACCAGCACACTAGCAGGTATGCGCAACAGGCCCAGTTATTTGGGAGTAGGAAGTTTTGGTAGCTTGTGCTGATGAATGTAGTTAAAATGTAGGGACTGTTGGTGGGGTTGGGGGAGGGGGGGATGGCACAAAAAGAGCTGCAAGACAGTCAGCCACATTCAGCAGGTGTATCTTTTCCTGTCAAAGTGCTGCAGCAGTTTGTAACGCTCCCATTGTCAAATGCTTCCTCATCTTTGCAAATATTAAAGACACAGACAATAACATATGGAAAATGTGATTGCCCTTATGTTAGGGAAGCTGAGTTCTGTATTTCAAAGGTTTGTAGTGTTTAGCTAAAAGGATGCTTTTAAATCTGTACATATGAACTTTTGGGGGGTTTGCTGTTGAACTCATAGTACCTTTTTAGCGGTGGAATTATTGAAAGCTGATGGCATTTCCCATTCTCACTGCTTGTCTTGTCCCAGTGGTCCACTCTCTTGTCCATCCCATTTCCAGCAGTACAGAAGCTGTGAGGCTCAGGTTCCCCATCTGCTGGCAAGGCAGGGGAGCTGTCCAACAAGATAAGGAGCAGGCTTCATTACAAGGTGACTGAGACAACAGGGGAGCTGTCCAGCCAAGTAGCTAGGTTGCTAAGCGGTGCATGGTATCAAGACCACATTAGACCTTTCTTGAAAGAACTGCACTGGTTGCCAGTTACTTTCCGGGCGCAATTCAAGGTGTTGGTTTTAACCCTTAAAGCCCTAAAAGGCTTAGTACCTGGCTATCTGAGGGACCACCCATCTCTCTCTGAACCTTCCTGGGATTAAGAACTGCAGGAGAGTCCCTCTTGAGGACAACCTTAAATAAGGCATCGTAAAATCAAACCATGCCAAATCTTAAATTGAAAAGTGGGGCATCAACACTCTGCTTTATAAAACAATCTACCATGTAAACACATTAATCTGTAATATCATCAACTGTACAGGAAAATGACTAGTTCAATAAAGTATTGTCATTCATTTTTATTCTCTGAAATGTGAGCTGGAATTTTATGTGAGCGGTCAAATTCTGCAGAAAATTCCTGAATCAAAGAATTGAAGGTTGCTAACAGCATAGTTTACAGATGATCTCATTCATGGCTGTGTATATTCTGTGCCGCTAAAAATAATACATCAAAGTTCTGTCCCAAGAAAATCAGAATTGTGCTATTGGTGCAAATTATGCAGTACACAGTTCTGGTTATGATCAGGCAACTAAGGAAAATCACTGCTGATCTTTTTCTAAGTTTTTGTTTCAAAAAACCCACATGTAACAACTTTAAATCATGACCATTGATATTCCAGACTTTGGGATTTTGTTTTTTGTTTGTTTGTTTCCAGCTATGAAGCTTCTGACAGCACTTGTAAACCTCAATCTAAATCTAGATTTAAGTAAGCGTAACCTGGAAAGATTATATGAAGTGGAAAAGAGCAGGACTATGGGCAAGAGGACCAATTCTAGACTGGACCAGCTAGAGAGGAAAAAGATAGAGGTGGGTGAGATAAATGATGGTTCATAAAAATTTCTTGTTCTGTAGCTGCTGGGCATTTGATTTTAGAAATCTGTGGTGGTGGAATTACATTTACCAAGCACCCCAGCCTGCAACATGGAATGCCTGCAGTATGACACAGATGAGTCTCCCCCCCTTGCTGCCTGATTTTTACTTTTTTAAATCCCACCATTCTTCTAAGGAGCTCAAAGCAGCGTACATGGTTTCTGCCCTCCACTTTATCCTCACAACAACCCTGTGCGGTAGGTGAGGGAGGGAGAGGGAGAGAGAGAGAGAGTCACTGGCCCAAGGTTACCCAGTGAGCTTCATGGCTGGGTTAGGGTTTAAATCCAGGTTTCCTGGGCCCTTGTCCAACACTCTGACCACTATACCACACTGGAAAAGGGGATGAGGAATAGTCCTTGAACTTGGGCTGCACTTCAGAAGTGTCCAAGGCCCCATCTAAAGACCAGCATGACATCAGAAACAAGACCCAGCTCTCCCTTGAGTCGGGGCTGTGGTAACCCCAGACTAGGCTAGCTACCAAATCAAGCCAAAATTTGTTAGCAACTGTGCTTTTCTATGTTGCTGTGAGGTTGGGGAGTAGTCTGATGTTGTGTTCAGTGCCAGAAGTGAACTGTTAGATCTGAATTTGGTACCTGCCATACATATTCCCCTTTGTTATAATACAAGCTTCTAGTAATACAAGAAGGTTGGGGCTACATTTAACTCTATCTTTCTGCTTCCCCTCTGACTTTAAGGCTTGTCTGTATTTTTGACTTTGCAGGTTCTGTAGCCCACAGGAAACGAAAGATAAATCACTATAAACCACTGCTAACCACTAACCTCTAATACTTACTGGACTATTTTATGCAGGAGATGGGAAAGGGGCCACAAGGGGCTCACAAATGGTTCCCTATACCCCACTCTAAGGAGTATGAATGAATTGTGAAAAACGTATTGACCGCCCTGTTGAGGCCTTTTCCTGAATGTGTGAGGGCTTAAACTTTGTAGAGGGACAGGGCGGCTCATGCTCCCCCTGC
Organism: Heloderma suspectum; assembly: GCF_057233095.1. Taxonomy (NCBI): domain Eukaryota; kingdom Metazoa; phylum Chordata; class Lepidosauria; order Squamata; family Helodermatidae; genus Heloderma; species Heloderma suspectum. The sequence continues at coordinate 120,686,846 of NC_139460.1, read as the reverse complement.
CTCCTCAGTCCCCACGTGTGCTAGTCCTCAACATCTCAGTCCCTGACCTTGCTGTGATGAGTGGCAATGTCTGAAGGGTTATTCTACTTGTGTTCAGCTCTCCTTGCGATTACGGACCCTGCTTTATCATGGTCCCCAACTGCATGCGAGTAGAACGCCCTTCAGACCTCCATGCTGAAGGTGGGACATAGGGAGGGCAGGGACCAGCATGTGTGGCCCCATCCCCCTACACTGTTTAAATCATCACTTATTCAGGGCTGTTGTGTTGCTTGTTGAATCATATTGTAGCATTAGAATGTGAAGGTTTCCTTGGATACTGGAACATGGCCTCTAGAGACTTTCAACATCAGCCTGTTTGGGAATCAGTTCTGTGCCAGTCAAATGTATTCACTGAGTTTATGGCAATAATGAGCCAAGGTGGTGGCTATGGCTGGAAATGTGTGGTTGATTTTTGAAGGAGCCAATAGCCACAATCATCCACCACCCAGAATTTTGATAAATATAAATGGCACAATGTTGGTTCAACAGCAGGCAAATCTAGCATTTGGCTATGGATTCACTTGAGCCCAGTTGTTCTACTGTTCATTTACAACTTAAAATTAAGATGCAAAAAATAAGTTAAATGTAATCAGTGATGAGCCATGTATTCTGGTCGAGTTATTGAGGGGAGGGGAAAATATCGCTCTCCTCTGTTGGATCTTTATCCTGTCCAACCTTTGGTTATTTCCTGATTTAAAACATGAATTGATATTTATTCAATAAAATGTCAGCAAACTTAGCATTAGTACTGGAATAAAGCTTTTGGAATAAAGCTTTACCCATGTGAAGAGCATGTTCAATACTTGTAATTTCAGTATGAACAGAAACCTCTGGAGATAGAGAATATGATGAATGCTATTTTCAAAGGGACCTTTTTGCAACGCTATCGGTAAGAATTTTTATGTACTTGGAAGAAGTAAGTCTCTGATAAGAATATGGACACCTCAGGGATGGATTGGATGAAGGGGATAATTCATCTTAGGGCATGGGTGTTGAACCTCTTTCAACCTAAGGGCTGAATTCAATTTTGAAAAAGCTCTTGGGGCTTGACAGGGCTGAAGGCAAAATGGGGCAGGGTCAAAGGCAAAAGGGATCAGAGCCCAAATTTCAAAACTACTGGCATATTTTAGATTAAAGCTCTTGCTATCAGTAACTAAACCTTAGGAAAGGTGTTCAAACTTTTAGAATGGGGGGAAAACATGCAAAAGCTGGGAAAACACCAAAGAATCAGTGCCTGGGGAAAGGGGGTGGGGACAAGGGAAGGGGGCATGGCCATCTAGGGAACTCCAGATGGCTGGATTTGGTCCCCTGGCCTGAGGCTCTGCACGCCCTGATCTTGGGGTTCGCCTCCATAGGCAGGTTTATCATTTGAAGTCTGCTTCATCAAGTAATGTCTTGATGCTGGTCTTACATATGCGGCTGGTCACTCCAAATGGAACTTTCATATTACTTTGCATTATCTCACAGTGATTTTAAATAGTCTGTCTACACATTCAAATGCCAGCCCTTGCATGTTGATAATCAAGTGATACCAACTAATGTGTGCGTGTGTGTGTGTGTGTGTTAACTAGCTCTCAGTAGATCACAAATGCTGTTTATCTTTGTTATTTTAAAGTGATGTTATTCCAGAAATCCGAGCTATTTGCCTTGAAGAAATGGGCAGCTGGATGAGAATTTACCCTGATACATTCTTAAATGATAGTTACTTGAAATACATTGGATGGATGCTATATGATAAAGTAAGTTTTTTATCTTAACAATTGAAAAAATGCAATCCATTTTTCATAAGCAGAGTCCTTAAAAGTTAAAGTGATGAATTCTCTATTAATATATATTATTTGCTGGTTGAATGATGGTGATAGTTAAATAGTCTCAACTGTGGATATCATTCTTACTCTGCTCTTTCCTGTCTTGCAGCAACCTGAAGTCCGACTGAAGTGCCTTCAGGGATTACAAGGAATATATGGCCAAAAAGAGCTTGTTTGTAAAATGGATCTTTTCACTAGCAGGTTCAAGGTAAGCCAAAATTAGCATTTTCCAATTTGAACGTTTTGGTTGGTTGGCCAGGGAGGGCTGATCATTTTCAAAACCAAACTGAGTCTCACTTCAGGCCTAGTGGTTGCCTTCTCCTTGGGTATAAAGGCCTATCTCAAGACTTGTCCACTAGATAATGTTATGTTGGCCCTGGTTCTGAAGCCAGTGTTTGGCTTTTGATAGATTAATTTATTTAAATGGGAAGTGTTTTATGGCCAGTACACACAACAAACATATATCAGAATTATTACACTTCGGGCAGTCTCCAATGCTACCGCTAACATAAATAGACTCTTACGAGTCCCCTGGACTGCAAGGATGTCAAATCAGTCCATCCTAAAGGAAATCAACCCTGAGTGCTCATTGGAAGGACAGATACTGAAACTGAAGCTGAAATATTTTGGCCACCTAATGCGAAGAGAAGACTCCCTGGAAAAGACCCTGATGCTGGGAAAGATTGAAGGCAAAAGGAGAAGGGGATGGCAGAGGATGAGATGGCTAGATAGCATCACCGATGCAATGAATATGAACTTGAGCGCACTCCGGGAGAGAGTGGAGGACAGGAAGGCCTGGCGTGCTGTGGTCAATGGGGTCATGAAGAGTCGGACACGACTTAATGTCTGAACAACAAATTGTAAACAACCTCCAGCGCACACCAATAGCATTTATTGGTGTGACAGGTTATCCTGGGGAACGCGTTGCATCAGCAAACTTTGTTGGTGTTGCGCTAGAAGTCGCTTATGCTAGTACAGCATAATTTATGTTAGCAGTAGTGTCAAATAGGATACTGTCTTTTAATTGTTCTAGCCACACACACACCCTGACCTCAAGGCATCTCACAGTCAAGAAGAGTAGATTCAAAAACCAAAATTCAGTTCATCGGGCTTCAAATCATATTTCTGTGTTTAGAAAAGGGTAGACTTTTTCTTGTAACAGACAGGAACAATTTATGATTGCTAATTAAGGGCACAATCCTATGGGGATAGTTGGCCGCCTCCAAACTCGGAGGCGGCCGACTATCCAGTGCAGGATAGGCAGAACATGGAGGGGATCTTCTCCTCCACACTCTGGCTGCCCTGCATTTGCAGCTAGACAGCTGATTTTGGCTGTCTAACCAGGGTGCCTCTGAGCGGAAGAGGATGGATGGCACATAGGGAGCGTTTTGTAACGGTGCTTCAGCAGTCCCCTCCTCACTCTCAGCAACACCCCTCTTTTGGTCATTCCATGCTGCTCTTCCGAGTGCAGAGCTGGGGACAACCCGCACCTCCTACAAGGCTCCCGGCTAGGTTCCCAGAAACCAAAAAATCCTGTGGCTGTCTAGATGCTGTCTAGCAGGAGGTAGTGGGCTCTCCCACACTGGAGGTATTCAAGATGAGGCTAGACAGCCACCTGTCAGGGATGCTCAGACTTGGATTCCTGCATTGAGCAGGGGGTTGGACTCGATGGTCTTGTAGGCCCCTTCCAACCCTACTATTCTATGATTGCATTCTAAATCACAGACAACTATTTCCTATCTAATACTACACAGAATTACGCTTTGTGTAATTGGTAATAACAGTAACTGGTACTACATAATGTTATAAAAATCCTATTCTAGAGCACTTTCATGCATTTCAGTTTGAATATGTTAATTGTGACTCCTGTTGGGGCTTGAAAGTACATTCATTCATTCCACAAGAACTTTTGTAATGTCTATATTGTCATATTGTAGATTTTTTTGCTTTGATCTAGCTCACTTAGTATGGAAAAGAAAAAGGAAGTAATACCTGGAGTTCTCAGGATTAGTTCAGACAATTTTTAAATCATTTTGGAATTTGAAAATAAAACTAATCTATTGAGCTCTTATTAAAAAAAAACAAGCCTAAGAGGTGGTTCCTATTTTTCGGGTAAATGCTTCCAGTTAATGGAACTTTTGTTTGTTTGTCCTTTTGACCACCTCTGCAATATTGAGACTCGTGTATGCATTTGGGAATTACTGGTTTGCGAGCTCAGTGATATCTTTAAACGGAAGAATTCTGATGTTAAACCCTGCAGAGGGTGCTACAAACCATCTGTTGTCATGAGTTCTATGTCGCAAACACAATGGTTATTTGCTTTTTAAATATGAGTTGGCAATGAATTCTTTTTTGTTATTGTTTTGTTTGCTGTGTGTGTATCTTTCCTTGTGAACATCTCAACTAGCTTAATAAATTAGCTTAATTAATTAACTAGCTTAATTAAGGAGCAGTTAACACCATCACAAAAGCATGCAGTCAAAATCACCAATTCCTGCTTCGAAGACTATCAGAATAAAAAGTGAAATCTCTATTACTGTTTGTTGTTCCATTAGGATCGAATTGTGTCTATGACTCTGGACAAGGACCATGAAGTAGCAGTTCAAGCCATGAAACTCTTGATGCTTATGTCACAGTAAGTAACGTTTTCATTTAAATATAATCTAATGTGTAATGTGTACAAGACACACATTTATAACTAGGTAAGAAATTCTCAGTAGCATGCCATATAAGCAAACACTGCTCCTAGCTAGGTTTTACTGCATATGTGAGATATATTATGAATCTGAAGCCAAATGTAGCATATATTACAGAGTGCTTCTTTTGATAATACATTCTGAAACATGTGTTGTTAGTAAAACATTTTTCTTTAAAAATGTGGAAATAATGTGTCTTTTATACTTTGGATTTATTCGTCCCCTAACTTGATTTTACAACCCTGCTAATTTCAACAAGTGATTGTTTCTGTTTTGGTGGCTGCTCATGGCAATGTTCTAAAACAGCCTTCTCCAATCTGGTGCCCTCCAGAAGTTTTGGACTTCAGCTCCCATCAGCTGCAGCCAGCATGGCCAATAGTCAGAATGCTGGGAGTTGTAATCCAAAACATCTAGAAGACACCAGAATGGGGAAGGCTGCTCTAAAAGTGATGGCATTCACAGGTGATGGCATGGCAGCTTGCCACTTCCACACATGGTTGTGTGGAAGCCTCAGTAGTTTTCTGTAGCGTTTCAGACACAGGAATTATTATGCCAAAAGTGGGGAGAAGGTTGACATACATGTGCTGCCTCTTTAGGTGGGTAAACTCTCTGGGATATGGCCAGCTGAATTCAGTGTATTGTCTTAGCCATAGGTTGTAATGGAATATGGAGAAGTTCTACTTTCTTAAAAGTGATGCTCTGCACTTTGTAGGGTCTGATTCTCATTTTTTGGCACTGTATCAGTGTAAACTGGGGTAATTTAAGAATTCATTTGTGTATACATCACAGCAGTTAATAAATGCCAACTGTATTTATTATCTGTTCAATGTTTACATTGGTTTCATGCCACAGTCTGCTGTTTTTTCAACTAAAGGGAGGGGAGGAGGGTAGCGTTGTTCAAGTGACTTCCATAGGAGACAGATGACTTCCTGCAAACAACAGTACAGTGTCATCTCCACGTGTTGTTTGCCTCTTCTTGGTGCATAGATAGTAAAGTACAGTGCAGTTGTTTCTGTGCTCATGCTGGTCTTGTACTAGGATGGGTAATGTGCCTTTGTTATGATACAATGATGTTTTAAACCATTAAATGGTTCTCTTGTTCTACAACTGAACTGGCAAGTATTGCATTAGCACTGCAGCTGTTCAGCACTTCTGACTCTGCTGTTGTTACTGCACAGTGTAAACTATAGCTCATGTGTCTGGTCATTTAAAAAACAACTATTATTGTGAAAGCAGAACTGCCTTATCTAAAAAGAAAGCATACAACCTAATCCAATGACTATATTCAGACGTAAAGCCTATTTTCAAGGAGACTGATTCCCAGGTAAGTGTGCATAGGGCTGCAGCCTAAAACTTAAGTCTACAGCACCGAACAGTTTTTCTCCAAAAATTTAAGCCCATCAAAGCATATTTCTCTATCAGTGCGATATGTGTGCAGCTTCATTTCAACTGTTTAAAATCCTAGTAAGGTTGAGGGACTGCCCTCTTGTTGCTTGTCTTTGTTTCTTCCATCTCTTGCAGAGCTGAGGTTCCAAGTCACTTAGAGCCCTGTGGATTTGTTCTAAGGGCAGAATCGAACGGGGTGCTCATGCCCCCACTGATTACTTTCCCCCCTGCCAATTACCTTCCGCATGCGGTGGGTCCTGCCATTTCCATTGCGCATGTGGGACCCACTGCTTATGCACGGGAGATTTAGCGCTTCCTAGGGGAAGCCCCGAAATGAGTGGAAACACTCATTTCTGGAAGGAGGCAGCTTTGTGGAGCTCCCTTATGTGAGTGCTGCCAATCTGCCTTCTTCCAGAAATGGGCGTTTCCGCTCATTTTGGGTTGCCCAAGCTGTGGGGGGGTGTTTGCGCAATGGAATTGGCGGGACATGAGAGAATCGGCGGGAGTATGAGCTCCCCGTTGGATTCTGCCCTAAATCTTGGGAAAGTCTGGGCAAGGGAGGTAGGGATTAAACCAAATAATATGCAGATTAGTTTCAGAAACCTCTTTCTCTTCAAGCTCAGCATTAGCCATGGTGCAGATGTAGAATGAGATCCTTTACACCAGACCAATATTTAGCAAATTTGCATCAAACCTTGTTCTCGTTTTCTGCTTCCATTATTGACTCCTGAAAAGTACAGATCCATTGAATGCCTTTGGGATGCTTTTACACAGCAGGAGAGTGATCTGGATCCAGGTGACATGATTTATTGTAACCCAGTGTGTTCATGACACTCCTCTCTGCATCAAGTATTTGAGTTCAAATGCTCAGCTGTCTTACATTGTATGCTAGTTAGACTTGGGACATTTTTTGCCATATGAGAGCTCTGAAATATTTTGCTAATGCATACATAAATTTACTTGGCTACAACTGTAGTCTTTATTGGCTTTTCTAGATCTGACAGCCATAGCCAGATTATGATATGGTCCAGGAGGACATCCAAATGATCTTCAGCATTGCTAATCAAATTTTTCCCCATCTTGCATCTGTGCAACTTAATGAGTGTGTGAGTGAGTGGGGTGGGGGGGTGGGGCTCCCAGATGAGGCTTTTATTGTGGAATTGCAGTGCCTCATTCATGGGATTTTACAGAGCATCCATATGACATTTGCAGCCCTCTTGTGTTTTGCCACTGTTTCTTCCATCGTTTTGCTTGCCAGAAAAGATCCATTAGGGAAGAACAGATGGAATAGCTTCACAATGCCTTTGGATTGTTAGTGCTAGGAGCCCTCTGTCTGGAAGCACTGAGAGAGAGGATGGGGAGAGGGGAAGAGGGCCAGTTCTCACTTCATGATAAGCCACCATGAAAATAAGCTACAATGGGTTGGTTATTCGCTCAGCAACTCATGTTACTCCTGACAGGTGATTAGGCACCGTGGCTTGTTTCCCCCTTAGTCCTCCTGACTGCTCTGGGCATATATCCCATGGGCCTTTGCAGCACAACCACAGCACCCAACTCTACTGATGAGCACATTTGTGCTCATTAGCAGAGCAGAGAAATTTTTGGTAGATTTTGTTTTCATCTTTGGGAGATTTGCACAAATTTAACATTATTTGTTTTCCCACGGTTGGGGAGATTTGCACATATTTAACTTCTTTTTAACCTTCGGGGAGAACAAATGTAACTTTATTTTTTAAAAAACTTTTGGGGAAATTTATGCAAAGCTGCTAAAGTGCAGCAACTACTCCACTTTAGCACAGCAACTACTGCGCTAAAGCAGAGTATTTACTGCACTTTAACGGATTTCCAACCCCCCCCCCGAAAGGTTAAAAAAAAAAAAATTGCACATATCTCGCCAAAGGTGGGGAAAAAATTAAACATTGTGCAAATCTCCCTGAAGGTGAAGAAAAAATAACATTAAATTTGCGCACATCGCCCCGAAGGTGAGATAAAAATAGTGTCACTGTCTAGGGAGGTGACAAAGTAGAAGAGTAAATTGACTAGTGTCATCTCAAGATGCAATAGAGAGGGGATATTGTTAGTGAGATCACGAGGAGCAGCCAGCAGGGTTTTTTTTACTGGTCTTGTCACGTGGCTCTCTTGCTGTTTTAAACAACCCATGCTGAAGTGATTCTGCCAAGTTTGGACATCAAAACAAGCCACTCTAAACAACTGTACTATAAGTCATGGTTTCTCAAAGTGGCTCGTTTTTAACCCCCCCGCCCAAACCCACGATGGAAAAGGCACACCAGGTTCAGACGTCACACTAAGCCACCTTGCAATTACCCATGGTAACAACCCATTGTGGCTTAGTGTGAACCAAGTCAGAAAGAATGTAAGCATGTGTGTGTGTGTGTGTTTGTGTGTGTGTGTGAGAGAGAGAGTGATAGTATACATTTGTCATTCATAAATTGTATTCCACTGCATTTAGCTCTGATTTTTGAAGAGGGCAGCTGGCATAAAATAGGGATGTAATAGTCCTACGTTAAGATGTGGGATGAAATATTTCTTGTTAGCATGCAGAGTTAACTAGCATAATTTTGTTATATTTTGTTAACTTCTGAGTAGTGCTAAATATAGTGCTAAAGTTCAGCGAGTTCAGAAAATATATTGAAAACAAGCCCTCCTTTAATGATGAGGTAATTGTAAGAGATGACTGAAGGGGAAATATTAGAAGGAAATATCAATGTGTGGGCATAGTTCTACAAATAGCAGAGGGATTTAACATCAAAGGAGGGAGGAATTTTTCATAGTAAAAGTGGGGAGATCTAGTTAAAGATATAGGGAAGGACTGTGAAAAATCTGCCTTGTCAGTATTATTAGAATACAATGTACTTTTATAGAATGTTAACACATTCTAATTATAGTAGGAAAATGACTTTACTGTTGAGCTAATTGAGGTAGCTTTTATAAAGGTGAGATGATGCCCTGATCTTCAGATGCTGAGCCTGCATTTCCACATTTCTCCCTACAATTAGACCCAACAAACTCATCTAATAACATAACATTATAATTAAGATGATTCAGTTCTTCTGTGTGGTCATTAAATAAAGCCTAATGCACATAAGCAGATGTTCCGAGCAGCAACCCAGGGTTTCAGCACATGTTCTGGTGCCTTGACATATATTTTTGTGTCACCGATACTAAAAGTTTGTGTTTACTTCCCATCTCCAAATTTCCAGAATAAACTAGAAATTAGAACTGCACATGTCTTTCCTTAATTTGCCCAACAGAAAGTACATCTTGGGACACACAATTAACTTAAGGAATTAATTGCCACAGCATGCTGTTAAGACCACTAGCATAGATGACTTTAAAAAGGATTAGACAAATGTTGGTGAAGAATAGGTGCCATTGCTTCTAGTAATGAATTAAGCATGTAACCTGTACCTTCTTCTATGAATGTATTATATCTTGTAAGCTGCCCTGTTTTTTTTTAAATTTTAAGGGTGAGGCGTAACTGTACTGAAACTTTAGAGGCAAAATGTACCTCTATTAGATACTGGAGACAAACTACAGGGGTCGGCTCTCTGTATTGATCATTGCTTATGAGCTTCCCAAGGACGTAGAACTAGCCTCTATGTGTTTGTTTATAACAGCGTTGCCCAACCTGGGTACCTCCAGATGTTTTGGCCTACACCTCCCATCATCCCTGACCATTGGCCATGATGGCTAGGGCTGATGGGAGTTGTAGGCCAAAATATTTGGAGGAACCCTGTTGGACAAGGCTGGTTTATAATATGCCTTCTCTTGAAAACAGAATGGTTGACTAGATGGACTTTTGGTTTGATCCAGATAGGCAGTTCTTATGTTCTTGTTCTAATTGTGAGATTTGGGGTCGGTGATGGAAGAAAGAGGCCCAGACTTTCGAGAAGGGGAATAAAAAGCGATACCCCAGAACTTAACAGGGTGGTGGTGGTAGTAGGAAATAGTACTGTCCAGCAGTGTGAACCTCATTTCTGAATGAGAGAAACATCTTTTTCTTGTATCTTCCAGTAGCAGTTCTATTTACAAACAAGTGTCACTATTATTAACAGCTACAAATCTGTCCTGGAAATGAAGTATGCCTATTTTAAAGTCAGTCCAACTGCATATGCTTAGACGTAATGGGAGAAATTATGCGAGACTCCGAATACTCTCTCCCAGTTCAGAGAGGAAAAAATGATAATCCCCTCAGTTGGTAAAGGTTGCTCCTGTCTTCTAGCACTTATAAAATGACACCCATCTACCACTTGAGCCTCATTTTTCTTCCAAGATGTATCTTTTGCACCCTTCTCTTCACTTGTGTTCTGCTCTTCTCTCATCAGCTTGCTTTGTTCTTTTGGACTAAATCTTGGCAGCGTGTTTCAATGGATGGATTTTAAAGTTGTCATCATGGGTACAGAACTGTGGAATCTTTATTATACAAAACTGCATACATGCTGAAGACCATTCTAGGATTTCAGAATTCCTGTTGCCATCTTACCAGTGTCACCTCTGCAAAACAAATGAGATTTTCTTGAAAACTCTACTGGCCAGTGTATATATCCAGAGGAAACTGAGAGCTCCTCCTTCCTTTCCCTGCTACATGTTCTGTTCATCCTTGGTCACAGTGAAATGTGGAGAAAAATGATATAACATGGATTTGGTATGTGAAGTCCAAGCCTATTTTTAGATGCTAAATACTGGCAGGCGCTTCTGGCTTAACCTTTATCTGGCACTTGGCATTCCGTATATTTGCAGCAGAAGCATTGCTCTCCACAAAGTATTTACTGAATGTGTAATCCCTGGCTCACAGCATACAAAAGAAAGCTGCTATTCCTGAGGTAAAATAAGACACCATTCGGGAACTATAGTTACATTAGGTATTGATGTGTAACAAGGAGCAGAATCCATTAATTAGTATTTATTTTTACTTTATGCTATTATTTACAGTGCTGGCTCCAGGTTTTTGAGGGGCTTTCGGCAAGATACTCTCAACAAGCCCCCTCCCTCAGTGAGTCTAACTTCTCACCACCATTGTTGCCAGCTGATATTGTAGCAGAAATCAGAGTGACATGGCTGCTACAATATTGCTCCTCATCCTCCTTCTCATCATTGCTACTGCTTGCTTGCTTGCTTGATAGGTAGAGAGTCAGTGAGCAAGTAGGCAGTGGCATTTACTGCTCCTCTTTCTCATGGCTACTGTTGTTTGGGCCAGAGTGAGAGGCAGGTGAACAAGCAGGTTGCAGTAGTAAAGAGGAGGAGCAACTCCAGGAAGCTCTTCTCAGTGGGCCTCTGGGGTGTGTGGGCCCTCAGCAGCTGCCCAACCATGCCAACCTTTGATGCCAGCTCTATTATTTACTTTGTATTTATGTTTGTATCTCCAGTAAACAATTTCCAAATTGAGTGCGAAGGGCAAGAGAATAACTGAACATACAGATACATTCCCTCCCTGTCTTTAAAATGAAACAGTTAAAAGAATCTCAGGCCTGATTGAGTGTGTGTGTGTGTGTGTGTGTGTGTGTGTTAGAAGTTACTCTTACCGAGCTCTGGTGTTTCTGTGCTCCACAGTCAGTGAGTAGATGGTGTTTTCTATTCTTCTTGTCATAACTTTAGGGCAGAGGTGGACAACACTAAACAAAGTTTAGGGGAAATAACTGTATGACAGATGAAAATACAGAAAATATATATCAAAAATAACTTGAGATGCCTCAGTAGCCAGGCGAACACTGTTTGACCTTCATTTTGCCCCTATTTTTTGGGAAGGCATAAATCAGTATTCCACATTGCAGAACTTCTAGTTGTACCTGTCCATTGTAAAGTAACAACTTGATAGGAGTAGTGCCTACTTTCTAACTGTAGATGGAGCTATATATGTCACAGAATGAGGTATGCAATAGGTGGAGTGCACCATTTTTAAGCCCTCTCCTTAAAGAACAAATCAGTTCCCTGCAAGCAGAAGACTAGTGCACCAGGGAAAAAGCATTGAGCCCAGTCTTCTCCCTACCATTGGGATCTTATACTTGCAGGGAGTTTCTGTATTTTAAATTTAGGGAAGGAGTCAAAACTGTAATCTTGCTGCATCTGTTGATCTAACATATGTGTCCTGATGATTGTAATGCAGCCTTCCCCAACCTGGTAACCTCCAGATATTATGTACTACATCTCCCAGCATTTCTGATAATTGACTATGCTATCTAGGACTGATGGGAGTTAAAGTCCAAAATATCTGGAGGGCTTCAGGTTGTTGTAAGGTAATAACTAGCTATTAAGGAATAAATATGTGCAAATTGATATTTAAATGTATGTACGTGCTTTAGAAATTATAGGGAAATGTATATTGCAAAGTTAAAAATTTCTGTAGTTCCTTGGCTAGGCATGCCCACAAGGATCCATCGATGTGGTTTGTTTGCTGCCATGCTTTGAACCCCGTATTCACTTGATGCAAAATGTGGCTAGCACTGATGCTTGCATGCTGTAACAGGGTCTAGCATAGGGCTGCTGAACCTCTTTCAGCCTCAGGGCAGAATTCCATTTTGGAGAAGTTCTCGGGGGCTTCATTCCAGTGGTGGGCAGGACCAAAGGCAAAAGGAGTGGGGCCAAACTACCAGCATATTGTAGCTTAAAGCTCTTACTGCTAGTAACTAAGCCTTAGGAGAGGCATTTGAACCTTTCAGAAATGGGAAAAAACTGCACAAAAGCTGGGAAGCCACCAGATGATCGGTGTTCAGGGGAAAGAGGCTGGGGCCAAGAAAAAGAGGCATGGCCATCTGGAGATGCCCAGGCGGTTTGGATTTGGCCCATGGGCCTGAGGTTCAACACCCCTCTTCTAGCACATAAATATCCTGTAGATTCCTTTTTACTATAGGTACGTCTTTGGTCTTGGAAATGGGGAATATCGGTGCTTTAATGGAAGCCTTTCTGCAGGGAATGTATGATGCTTCCTCACGCTCAAGATCCATTAACTCCCTTTTTTGTTGGCCTGCTGAAATCTCCTATGCCATGCTTGATGAGAGCATTCTGAGGGCAAATTAACAAAATTAAGCAGTTGATGTGGTTAAAGTTAAGAAGTTGGTGTTGTGCACTGCATTTGTTTGTTCTTAGAAAAAAAATGAAGAAAAGTTTCAATTGTTATGGCTGATGTATAATAACCGTTCTGTGTCTCTCTGGGCTCCCTGTCCACCTGACTACCAGTCTGGAGTGTTTGCACCTTGTGTTGGGCCAGCGGGATAGATTAGGAATTTGCTGGTGTACTACCTACCCTGCTACCTGGCAGTCTCCCTACCTGAGCTGACAGACGTGGTCTCAGATGTGATGCTGAGGTCTCCCAGGCTGCTAGTTTTGGGGGATATCAACCTTCATGCTGAGGGCACCTTGTCTGGGGTGGCTCAGGATTTCATGGCCTCCATGACAACCTTGAGACTGTCCCAACATGTGATCGACCCAACGCATGTAGCAGGGCACACTCTAGACCTGTTTTTTTCAGCTAGTCATGGGGATGGTGATCTGAGGGTGGGGGCTTTGAATTGGCCCCTTTATCATGGTCAGATCACCTCCTGGAGATTTAGACTGATGGCAGCTTTTCCCCTCTGCAAGGGTGGGAGACCTGTTAAGATGGTTTGCCCCCAGAGGCTAATGGATCCAGATGGTTTACAGAGGGCTCTAGGGGGCTTCCGGCTGGTGCTCCTGTTGAAGCCCTGGTCGATCCGTGGAACACAGAAATGAACTGGGCAGGAGACGCAATCACTCCTGAGCACTGTTCTAGAGCTTGTATGACTCCATGGTATATCCCGGAGCTGAGAGCAATGAAACAAAACAGGAGATGGCTGGAGTACAGATGGAGAAATACTCCTAGTGGATGCAATCAAACATTGGTATGTACCTATGGTTGGGTATATTTACAGGCAGTGAAGGCAGCAAGGAAACAACATTTCACTGCCTCTACTCAATCCTCCATGTGCCATCCAGCGGCGCTCTTTAGGGTAGTCTGGGGCCTATTACATGCTGGCCCTAAGGACCCTGTGGAGCCATCTGAAGCCCATTGTAATATACTTGATAGGAGCTTCCGAGTAAAATCTCTTGCATCTGCTGGGACTTAGACTTCAGTGTTAGAGCAGGTGAATCAGGTGAGGTTCCCAGAGCACAACCTGGTCCAGTTTTCTTGGATGAATTTCAGTTGGTACAGCTCGAGGACGTTGACAAGGTGCTTGGACAGGTGACCCTCTCCATACTGGTTCCTTTCCCGTCTTGGCTTATAAAAACCAGCAGGGAGGGAACAGCTCACTGACCAGGGAGGTAATTAATGCCTCTTTGCAAGAGGGAGTGGTCCTGAGCTGATTCAAAGAGGCGGCGGTGAGACCACTCCAGAAGAAATTCTCTCTGGACCCGGAAGATTTTAACAATTTTAGGCCGGTGGCATTCCTTTCCTGGGCAAGGTCCTTGAGCAGGTGGTGGCCAACCAGCTCCAGACATTCTTGAATGAGACCGATTATCTGGATCCATTTCAGTCGGGGTTCAGACCGGGTTTTGGCATGGAAACAGGCTTGGTCGCCCAGTATGATGACCTGTGTCAGGAGAGAGACAGGGGGAGTGTGACCATGTTGATACTCCTGGATCTCTTTTGATACCATTGACCATAGTATCCTTTTGGAGCGACTGTTTAAGCTGGGACTGTGGGTACTGCGTTGCAGTGGTTCTGCTCCTACTTGGATGGCTGGCTCTAGAAGGTGGTACTTGGGGAATATTGCTCAGCCCCGTGGATTCTCCAGCATGGGTTTCCTCAGGGGGTGGTTTTATCCTCCATTCTACTTAACATCTCCATGAACCATTGAGTAGGCTTATCTGGAGTTTTGGAGTGCGTTGCCATCAGTATGCTGATGACATACAACTCTACCCCTTTTCATCCTCATCAGGCGAGGCTGTGGATGTGCTAAATCAATGCCTGACTCTGACAATGGATTGGATGAAGGCTAATAAACTGAAGCTCAATCCAGACAAGACTAGATGTTGTTAGTGGATGGTTCTTATGACCAGATGGTGTGTGTTCAACTGTTCTGGATGGGGTTGCACTCCCCTTGAAGGAGCAGGGTCGTAGCTTGGGGGTTCTCCTGGAGTCATCTCTATCATTTGAGGCTCAGTGGCTTGGAGTGCCTTCTACCAGCTTCAGCTGGTGGCCCAGCTACGCCCATATCTGGACAGGGATAACCTGGTTTCAGTCATCTATGCTCTGGTAACCTCCAAGTTAGATTACTGCAATGCACTCTACATGGGGCTGCCTTTAAAGACTGTTCAGAAGCTGCAGCTTGTGCAAAATGTGGCAGCCAGGTTAATAACTGGGACTAGAAGGTCTGAGCACATAATACCAATTCTGGCCTGCTTGCATTGGCTACCTGTATGCTTCCGAGCCCGATTCATGGTGCTGGTTTTAACCTAGAAAGCCTTACACAGCTTGGGACTGCAATACCTGATGGAACACCTCTTCCAACATGAACCTACCTGGACACTATCATCAACATCTGGGACCTTCCTCTGAGTGCCTCCTCTGAGGGAGGCTTGGAAGGTGGCAACAAGGGAGAGGGCCTTCTCAGTGGCAGCTCCCCAACTGTGGAATGAGCTTCCCATTGAGGCCTGCCTGGTGCCAACACTGTCATCTTTTCAGTGCTAGGTTAAGACTGCCCTCTATGCTCAGGCATTTAATGACATACAGTCAGGGCCAGAAATATTGGAACAAGGATAACTGTTTTGGCAGTTGGCCTCTGTATACCACCACATTGAAGTTGAAAGGAAACACACCCAGATGGGAGCGAAGTCAGGACTTTCAGCTGTAATTCAAGGGGTTTGACAAAAGTGGGGCACCAACCATTCAGGAAGGACAGCCAGTGGCATACCCCCCCCCCATCATTGGTGGCTCATAAGTAATGGAACGAATGGCTGACAAGCAGCTGCATGGCCAGGTGTGGCCTGTTTCCTGGGTACCCCATGACCAATCAAGCAGATAAAAGGCCTGGAGGAGGTTCTGAGTGTTACATTTGCATTTGGTAGCTGTTCACTGGAACTCCCAACATGAGGTCCACAGAGGTGTCCATGCGAGTGAAGGAGGCCATCATTAGGCTGAGGAAACAAAATAAACCCATCAGAGAGATAGCAAAAACATTGGGAGTGGCCAACATAACAGTTTGGAACATCCTGAAAAAGAAGGAATTAACTGGCAAGCTCAGCAACAGCAAAAGGCCTGGAAGACCACGGAAGACAACTAAAGTGGATGACTGCAGAATTCTGCTCATGGTGAAGAGGAACCCTTTCACAACATCTAGCCAGGTCAAGAACGCTCTTGCAGAAGTAGGCATGTCATTGTCAACCTCTACAGACAAGAGACAGCTTTATGAATGTAAATACAGAGGCTTCACAACAAGGTGCAAACCACTGGTAACGCTCAAGAACCTAAAGGCCAGATTAGCCTTTGCCAGCAAACACCTAAAAAAAGCCTGCCCAGTTCTGGAATAAGATTCTTTGGACTGATGAAACCAAGATTAACTTGTACCAGTATGATGGGAAGAGAAAAGTATGGAGAAGGAAAGGAACAGCTCATGATCCAAAGCAGACCACATCATCTGTCAAACATGGTGGAAGCAGTGTTATGGCATGGGCATGTATGGCTGCCAATGGAGCCGGGTCACAGGTGGTTATTGATGACCTGACTGCTGATAAAAGCAGCAGGATGAATTCTGAAGTGTATAGGGCTATACTTTCTGCTCAGATTCAGCCAAATGCTGCCAAACTGATAGGATGCTGCTTCATATTGCAGATGGATTATAACCCAAAACATACAGCAAAAGCTACCCAAGAGTTTCTGAAGGCAAAGAAGTGAGAGGTTCTTCAGTGGCCAAGTCAGTCAGCTGATCTCAACCCAATAGAGCATGCTTTTCACTTACTGAAGACAAGACTGAAGGCAGAAAGACTCACAAACAAGCAGCAGCTGAAGGCAGCTGCAGTAAAGGCCTGGCAAAGCATCTCCAAGGAGGACACTCAGCATTGGGTCATGTCCATGGGTTCCAGACTTCAGGCGGTCATTGACTGCAAAGGATTTTCATCCAGGTATTAAAGGCGACCCTTAAGTTTGAAATGATGTTGGTTTGTTCCATTACTTATGAGCCACCAACGATGGGTGTATGTGCATGCCACTGGCTGTCCTTCCTGAATGGTTAGTGCCCCACTTTTGTCAAACCCCTTGAATTACAGCTGAAAGTCCTGACTTTGCTCCCATCTGGGTGTGTTTCCTTTCAACTTCAATGTGGTGGTGTACAGAGGCCAACTGCCAAAAGAGTTATCCTTGTTCCAATATTTCTGGCCCAGACTGTATGATGGGGCACTTACTGCATGTTGGCTGTCTTCAACAGGTCTGTTATTGAAACTGAATTGATACTGTTTGTAGCTATTTAATTGTTTTAAATGTTGTATCTTAAAAAAATTAGACCATTTTGTATTATAATGTTGTTTTATAATATTTATAATGTTGTCTTTTTTTATTTTTTATGAATTGTTGTGAAGCTCCCAGAGAGCGTCGGCTATTGGGCAGTATAGAAATGAAATTAATAACAACAATAATACACATCCCAGTGAGGCCTGTGGAGGGAGAGGATGTTTGAGGTCCTGAACTGGAAGTGGTGTGCAGGTAGTCAAATGAGCAAGTGGCTGGTAGGTCAAAGGCAGGTTCCCATAGGACTTAGGAGAACTTCCAGGAAACAGGAGACATTGCTCTGACAAAGGCCAGAGACAAATTGAACCGTTATGTATTAAACCAACCAGGCCTTGCGCATCAGCTCTGAGCTGGAAGCAGCTTAAAGGGACAGAGTTTTGACTTAGGCTCCTAAATACCAACACCTTTTGAGTTGTACTCTCAAAAGCAATGCTTTCTTCTGCCTCACGTAAGGGCTTGCATAGAGAAAAAGGCTCGATACTTGAGCGACAGATATTTATCATCTTGTGTACTTATATCCTTCTCTTTAACCATGAAGGGTTTGCAGAGCTGCTAAAGCAACCAAGTGAAAATCCAAATACAAGAAATAATTGCAGGGCAATAAAAACAAAAGTCAGCTAAAAACCAGGGCCAAGCAAGTTTAAAATGGCATCTAGAAAGTCTTGGCAAATAAAAAAGTGTGGGAAAGATACCAAAAGTGGCATCAGGTGAGCCTCCTTTGTGAGTGACATTCTGAAGACAGAATGATGCTATTAAAAGGCCCTATTGCATCGCTACTTACCTTGCCTCTGATGGCAGAGACACCCAAAGAAGACGCCCTGAAGAGGACATCACGTTCCCATCCTGAGGGGCCTTTGTGGATGGTTCAGGGTGTGTGTGTCTTGGGCAGAGGTCAGGAATGTGGTACACCTCCACCTTCTCAGTCTGAGGACAGTTAAGGGATAAATTATGGTTGCAGTGTGTGAAATACAGTTGCGTGAATATCTACCGCAGCCTTCCCCAACCTGATGTCCTCCAGTTATTTTGGACTTCAGTTCCCACGAGCCCCAACCAGCATGGACAATGGTCAAGGCTGCTGGGAGCTGTGGTCCAAAACATCTGGAGGGCACCATGTTGGGGAAGGCAGATTATCGGGGTGGACAACTGGTGGCCCTCCAGATGTTGTTGGACCGCAACTCCCATCTTTCCTCACTGTGCTGGCTAGGGCTGACGGAAGTCGCATCCAACAACATCTGGAGGGCCACCAGTTGCCCACCTAGTGCTGTAGAGGAAGCCTGTGTTCTGTTGAGCTAAACGTTTGGTGTTTTAAAGAAAAATGTTTGTTGATATCCTGTGTACTCGTATGCCATTATGTGGCAAAGAATAATTTCATGACTTCATTATTCCAATGAATTTGCAAAATTCCAAGCATTTTATGTTGCAGATAAATAACTTAATTATGTTAATTTATATTATCTGCATATTTTATGACTTAATTTGATTGTTCCAGCGGTTTTCTACGCAGCTCAGTTGAAACCATTTGGTTAAAGCGTTACAACCCAATCCTAAATATGTTTATTGAGTATAAGCTGTATTTTCTGCAACAGGATTTCTGAGTTAGTAAGTCAGTTCAGCTGTATGCAAAACTCTTTGAACAGTTTAATGATTACATCATAAAATATATAAATGACATGATTTATTAATTATTAATTAAGCTTAGGATTGCCATTTTAGTGAATAGTCACATATACCAAAACCGTCCCTCTTTTCTATTATCAGTCTTTTAGGGTTTTTAGAAACTAAATAGTAGTTTTGTATATCTGTTACTTGTCCAGTACTGGATTTATATAAGAAAAAGAAATTTCAGAGGTCTGATCGTTTCTAGGTTTCTGAAAAGCTGTTTCCTTGATTATCAGATGGTGTCAATATCTATGTACTTTGGAAAAAGTTTTACCAAGAGCAACCTAAGAGGAGTGAGAAACTTTTATTTAAAAAATAACAGACAGCTCTCTGAAAATGATGGACAGGACGATAATGATCAGCTTGCAATTTATTTGAGGCTTCCTTGTCTCTCATAGTCAACAAGTCAGCAATGTGTGCTCTCATCAGATCCCTTTGTGCTTTCAACCCTCCACTCTTGCATTGTTTACAATGATGGTAGATACCAATTCTTAGCCAAAGTATGGTTTTCAAGAACTTTTCTCTGCAGCAATCCCTGCCAACAAACTGGATGTCCAATTTAACTCATTGTTAGTGAAATGTTTATTCTGTAAACTAATTAGTTGCTAGGGGACAGGATTGGAGGGTGGCAAGTTCTGACTTTGATAGATGGTTATTTGTGAGGATTGAAGCAGTGCTTATGGCTAAGGAGCTGCCATCTAACATGGAAGGGGTACAGTTTTTTCAATACGGATGGTGGATGGTTTGTTTGCAAAACTTAAGTCTTGGCATTTCATTATCATTGCCTGAATTTAATCAGTTTTACACAAACATGTAATGTTTCAGAAATGGATGGCAAAACTAAAATATAATGCAGTGCAATGTCTGACTTCAAATGCCTTGTTGACCTTTAATTGCATCTATAATTAATGAAAAACAGAAGGATCTCTGCTTGTGTTAGAGGAAAGTTTGACCACTGGTATGAATTTGGTGAAATGAGGGCCTGGAGATGTTGAGGGTGGGGCTTGTATGTGCATTTCCGGTCCCTACACAGTTTTAGCTCTCATGTTCAGGTAGACACCTGAATAACGCTTCTATCTGTAAAATGGTTGCAAATGATATTCATTATTCCATGGTGGGTGTGGCAAAGATATACTTACCTAATGTTTATTGGTGTGCTGAATATTAAATATTCAGCACATGAAATGGCTTTCCTTATTCTTTTCTGTGGCAGTTGCTACATGCTCAGAGGACCAATTCTCCACTGCCTTGCATTTTTTCTTGGCATAAGAATTTGTTCCATGGGAATATAAAGATGCAGCCACTTTAATTGAATGGGATATCTGTGTTCATCTTGCAAAGATATCAAATGGACTGCAAGACAGTGAAGGATTAAGCCTCAACCAAAGTATTATAGGCATAGGCTGCAATCCTATCCACATCTATCCGGGAGTAAGCATCATTCCTACTTCTGAGTAAACATGCCCAGGATTATGCTGTTAGTACGTGTAATAATACCCTTCTTTGACAAAACATACTTAATACTTTGTCTCTGTACAGGAACTGTGAAGATGCATTGTCATCTGAAGACTGTGAAACCTTATACCAGTTTGTTTACACCACCCACCGACCGCTGGCCATAGCAGCTGGGGAACTACTTTATAAAAGGTAACTGCTTAACTATTTTATATGGTACTTGTTGGCTTCACAACCGCAGGACCTATGTTTCATCCTCTGTAAGCAACATGATGCATGACTCTTTTCCCTGCTTCTCTTCTGAGTGATCACACTCTTATGATTCTTGTTGTGTTTTCATTCAGTGAGATCGAAACTTGTGTACACAGGTGTGTGTATGCAGTAACATAAGAACTGTAGCAGTGAAGGTTTTGGTCTTTATACATAGCGGAATACCCAAATATACACTCTCACAGTCATTATTAGTTAACTTCTATATATACATTTTTCTTGTACATGTCTAGAGCTTGTAGAATCTGTGCTAATAAGATCCAGACTCTATACCAGTGGAACCCAGTTCTGTTTCATCTGAACTTACACAACATAAGCCATTTCAGTTTAACTCCTTTCTTACAACTTGTTCTTATTCTTTTAGCAGTGAGGAGGAATGAGAAGCAATGAACTATACTCAAGCTATACCCCATAACCACTGATAATCTTGCTCAGCCCCTGCCCCCCCCTTTGAGAATGGACCAAGCTTAGCAGCATATGTTTTCAAGCTCATTTCTGCACTCAATAGGGCTAGAAACATACCTTTTTGTACTCAGAGGGCCCACTTTGTAGGAAATTCTTTGTTCCCAAGCCATAGTCAAAAAGAAAACAATGTAGTAAGGGATGAACAAAAACTGTGAAGAAATTCCCTAATTTTTCATTAAAATAAGTTTGTTTGTTTGTTTTCATTTCTACCCCACACTTTGAACCAGAAGGATCCCCATGATGCCTCACATAAGGTTTTTTTTTTTTAAACAATAAATGGAGAGGGGGTGTTTCCATCCCTTCTGACACATTGCATTTTTCTGGGGTTGCCATGGCACCAGCCCCTCCTCCCTGTAAGAGCAGGACCTTTGCTCAGTGGTAGAGCACATGCTTTTCATGCAATGTCCGAGGTTCAATCTCTGACATCTCCAATAATAATTAAAAAAAAAGTAGCAGGTGATGGGAAGACCTAGGAGAACCTCTGCGAGTCAGGGTAGGTAATACTTAGCTCAATGTACAAATTATCTGACTTGGTATAAGGCAGCTTCCTATGTTCCTATATTTCCCCTTTCATCCTATCACACTCTCTCAACTTCTGACAACTAGATGGACAAATTGCCTGGCTGCTTACTTCTTAATGCATTCCATTACATGTGAACAGGGGCCCAGTCCTTTCCTGTTCACTATTTGTGAATGTTAAAGGTAAATACACTGATTTCAACACACAGGTGTTTCTTCATACCTAATGTGGTGCATATATATTTTGTATTTGGTGATCTGTACCCAAGCACAACAGATATCGAAAGAAGTGGTCTTCAGAATGCTGGCTTCTGTTCAAGATATCAAATTCTTCTGTTAGACACATGCACAAGCATGTGCATGCGCATGCGCGCGCACACACACACACACACACAGGCTTCCCACAAGCAGCTGGTTGGTCACAGTGGGTAGTATGCTATTGTGTCCATGCACTTGAAGGAACAACAGTTGGTACAAAAGGGCTTTCACGGTTCTAAAAATCACCTGATGGGGACGGTCAGCAGAGCTCACAGGAAGGGAGCTCCACTGACCTGCCCCAGCCTGGAAGTGAACGTTTCCGCTCATTTCCACTCATTCATATTTTTTAGAAGGGCGAAAGACTTCAGTCTTAAGAATTGGGTCTCCATATCTTTCTTAGTTCTATCTTAAGTTATTTTCTTCCTGTGTGAAGTGTTTTACTTAGGGTGTGTAAGAACTTAAGAACAGCCATGCAGAATTTGATCAAGGTCCATCTAGTGCAGCATTCTATAACCATTGTCTCTGTTTCAGGTCATTTCCCCTCAGCTATTATGCCCTCTCTTCCCAGAGTTCAGAGGTGAGTGCTGTGGATTGTGTAGCCAAAACAGCACCATCTATACACAATAGGGAGGTATCAGCGTTCTTTGGGAAACCTTTCTTTTTAGGTAAAAAACTCTAAGAGGGGGAGGAGACAGCAGAAAACAACTCAGTGAGGACTGAGTGTGCTCAGTGGCCATGGAATACTGAGTGATTATTGGAGGTGAAGGGAGGGAGCAGTAAACCAGGATGGGGAATGGAAAGAAGGCATGGCTGACTGACTCGAACACTGAATAACGTCACTCCACACTGCAACATTTTGTTGCAGATCACATTAGTAATTTTGCTATCCTCCATTTTGTGTATAAACTATCGTAGGCACCATGCCTTAACTTCAGTTGGTTTCCTGGCTAGTGCTTGTAGTTCTTTGTCATCCTCCCAATATGATGTGTTTTGGTCTTCCATAGACGTAATTACTTTCTGGTAGATGCCACTAGATAATGTAGAACACAGGTAGATTTCTATCCATTTTGAGTTCTTTTATGAATATCCTTTTCCATTTCTTGACTGGTTTTATGTTAGGTATGTATTGGAAGGAATTTAAGGGCGCAATCCTATGTGGAAAGTTGGCCACTTCCGAACTTGGAAGCAGCCAACTATCCAGTGCAGGACAGGAGAGTGCAGAGGGGATCTTCTCCTCTGCGCTTCGGCTGCCCTGCATTTGTGGCTAGACAGCTGATCTCGGCTGTCTAGCCAGGGTGCCTTGGAGCGGGGGAGGGGAGGTGAGGGAGGTGGCACACAGGAAGCATTGTACTGGCGCTTTCGTTGTCTCCTGCCCTTCCCAGGAATGCCCCCTTTTCAGGTGCTCTGCACTGCTCTTCTGAGCACGGAGCCTTGGATGAACTGTGCCTCCTACACGGGGGCGGGGTGTCGGATTTCTAGGAACCGAGCTTGGAGCGCCAGCTCCAAGCCAGCTAGTTCCCATAAACTGAAAAATCCTATGGCCGTCTAGATGCTGTCTAGCAGCCATAGGATTGCAACTTAAAATGATCTGTCTGCCTTAATGTATGTTTATAATGCATTATTGGAGCATAGTGACATTTTCCTTAGTGGGAAGGTGGGCTCTGGAAAGGGATATCTTTTGAACCAGTATTAAACATGCTTCTTGTAGGTGGGACAGTCACAAGACATTATTCATTGTTTTACTACCTTGTTCTGTCCTGTTATGTAAATTCACAGAAAGTATAGGGCTGAATGCCTCCATTTGGCCTATGAGTGACATATATATACTGTATATGTGCGTGTGTGTGTGCGCGAGTGTGTGTATAAAATTTTTTCAAACATACACACAGGTGGGAAGAAAGAGAAAATGTGTGGATTAATTAATGAGTTTACTAACAAACAATTCCAGATTTCTGTGTGTTTCTCTTCTCTCCCTTATGTGTTATTCCTTTCCTCTCTCCCTGCTATGTCTCTCATTTTGAATCTCTCTTTTTCCCCTTGTCTCTGCTCTGTCAGTTGTCCTGACATTTCCCCCTCTGTCACCAAGTGCTTGAACTCCAATATAATGTCATAACTGGACTGGGATGAAAGGGCTTCATTTTAGCCTCTGAGCAAGAGCCAGGGAGAAGCCCACCATTCCAAATGTTCCAACTTAGCATGTCATTTCAGGCTCTTTGTGCATGATAACCTTTGCGTCACCTCTGGCTGAGTCTTTGTTTGTCTCCTTGACTTGATCCTCTTTTTCCTCCTTCCACATCACCTGTTAAAAGTTGTAATATTCTCCAGCCCTCCCCTGGGAAGTGTTTGATCAGGATGGTATTCAACTGTATAATAATCAAAACTGCTCCTTCCCCCTCCCATCAAAGCTTAATTGTAAAAGACAGAGTGTGTTGTATTCCGGACATGTTACATTTTTTTTAGCATTCTAATCACAGGATGGATGGCACACCAGGAGTGGGGACATTTTCATTGCCTTTATTTTAATTAACCAGGGAGAAAAGGTGGACTCAGAGCCATGAAGTGCTAGGAATCTTTTACCTCAAAAGAAACCCCACTGCATGCTGCAAGAAAAATATTGCACTCTCTTTCTCTCTCTCTCTCTCTCTCTTCACCCTCCCTTTTCGTTCCTCAAGAGCATGCAGACTAAAAGATAAGGTACATCTCTTTTACTAACTACCTCCCCAGCTGGTCAGCCAGCCATCTGGAATTCTTGTTTATTCTGCTGTTTCCTAAAATCTTGCCAATTTTTGCCTATATTTTTTACCAAGTTTTTGTTGGTTCTGGGGAGATTCGGTTACAGCGAGCAAGCAAAAGTTTATTGTATTTAGCAGCCAGCCATTATACAACTTCACATAGACATATTACATCCATCCCCTTGGCCCTTTCACGCAAGTGCAAGGCAAGTACAAGAAATGTAGCAGTTCTAAAAGTTACATATTGTTAAAATCATTTAATAAAAAATACAACTTTTCAATAGGAGACCATCCTTTCATCTGAACCAACAAAGGAAGGATATATGTTTTCCTCATACAAGAATAGGTATCACATTCTAAAATAAAATGGGTAGTATCTTCCAAAATTAAAGGATTACAAGAACAAACTCTGCCTTCCTTGGCGATACCCTGAAGGCGCCCCATACAATCTGCCAATGGAAGTACGTTTAGCCTTGCCCAGGAAAATACTGATCTCATCTTACTAGAGTGTAAATCAGCAAAATAATTCAGAAGTTTAAGAAAAGAAGGGACTAAATTCACATATACCTTGTTTGATAAACAGCTTGAAATTTCAGCCAGTTGAGACTGCATCTCGATAGCTTTAAGACGTTGTGGTAGTAATGAGTTTGCTTTGTCATAACCCAGTGTCACTAAGAAGGATATAAAAAACCCCATATTTGAAATAATGAAGAGAATCTTTTGTCTCCAAGAATTGGAGCCCGTTTCCTCAACTACAGTCAATACAAAGTCAGACGTCTGCTTAAATAACACCTTTAGGCAAAAAAAAGAGGCTAATTGAAGGGCTTCCACTTTTATTGACATCAGTCCCAATTCAGCAGGAATTACTACCAATTTAGTAGAAACTGGGACAGAAAGAAGTCTGCATAGAAATTTATTTTGGGCTTTTTCAATTGGATCTAATTTAGCTACTGCCCACAACGGGGCCCCATATAGTATTTGTGGCAGGACTCTAACCCAATAAAGGTCTAGTGCTGAATGCACAAATTTACCTCCTTTAGTACGATGGAAGCATAACAGCCCATTAAGTCAGTGGCTAGATGGCCATAGGTTAGGTCAGTTCCTGGGAACTGACCTCAGAGCCCGTGCTCCAAGGTCAGGTCCCTGAGAACTGACCACCCCGTCCCGCACTGCCTTGTAGGCAGCGCGGAATGGCCCCACACTCCACGCTTGGAAGAGGAGCGTGGAGTGGCAAAAACGAGGCGTTCCTGGGGGCGTGCCAGGGTGGAGAAGTTGGAAATCCGGTACAACACATCCAACGTGTTGTCTAGCCGCCGCTTCCCACGCTCCGACTTCCCCCGGCTAGACAGCCGAAATCAGATGTTTAGCTGCAAATGCAGGGCAGCTAAAGTGCGGAGGGGATGATCCCCTCCACGCTTCTCCTGCCCTGCATTGGATAGGCGGTTGCCTCCGAGTTCAGAGGTTGCTGCCTATCCTGATAGGATTGTGCCCTCTGAATCTTATCAGCCAGCACAGCGTTGGTTTGTATCTGGAGGGACCAAGACCCTGATTGCTGGAATATGAACCCAAGATACTTAAAAGAGGGAACTTGTTCTAAACTGTTCCCATCCATTTTCCAATTGTAAACATGCCTTGATTTACCAAACACCATTATCTTAGTTTTATTTTATTTAATAGAAAGCTCCATTTCTGTTGTTCTTTTCTACAATAATGGCTAGATTGCCTTAGCAGTCTATGTAATCCTACCTGAACATGAAATATAAGGACAGCATCATCTGCATAAAGAAGGATAGAAATCTTGTTGTGACCAACTTTAACTGGAAAATAGCAATCCCCCTTTAAAAACTCTACAACATCATTTAAAAAAGGTTTAAAAGAAGTGGAGCCAATAAGCATCCTTGTCTAACTCCTTTTGTAAAAGACACCATATTAGATAGTTGACCCTCTTGGCCTACTCTAATTTTAAGATAAGTCTCTGAGTATAGATCCATAATACAATTTAGTAGTTGTGTGTCATTTCCTAAGGATTGTAACATACGTGAAATAGAATCAAAAGCAGCTTTTAAGTCAACGAAAGCAACAAAAATCTGTTTGGTGAAAGCTAACGAATATTTATAATGTGTTTAAGTAGGAGACAAAGATCACATGTTGATTGCCCTGCACAAAATCCAGCCTGGTCTGGAGCGAGCAAAGCCTCTTCCTCAACCCGGTCTTCCAGTTTCTCTAAAAGATGTCTGGCATATATTTTCCCTGCCACATCAAGAAGACTGATGGGTCTATAATTTGCTGGGTCATCCTTAGGACCCTTTTTATAGATGGGCACCACCACAGCTGAAAGCCAGCTAGGTGAGGGGATACCAGATCGATCTATAAGGGAGAACAGAGTTGCAAGTATAGGTGCCCACCAATCTGGAAAAGAGATAAATAATTCTGAGGGGAGATCATTTTCACCAGGAGCCTTTTCTTTCCGAATCAGTGCTTTGGCTTTATCTATCATAACACAATCGCAATGAGTGGCCCAGTTAGAGTCAAAGGCTACTTTTGAACCCATTGCTTGAGTGGTAGGATCATTAAACACCTCCCTAAAATGACTTTCCCATTTGGACATGGAAATATAGCCATCAAAAACTGGGACTGACTTCCCTTCCATCTTAGATACTAAGGCCCAAAAGTTTGTAGGATTTTTTTGAAAAAGGGTCAGACCCATTTCTCTCCATTGTTCATTATGATAATTTCTCTTCTTTTGTTTAATTAATTTTTTATAAGTTTTTCTTAGCTCATAGAAAGAGGGGGGGATTGATGATAAATTCTTATTGCTATAGCATCTGAGCGCTTTTAGCATCTGTGTTTTCAGTCTTTTACAGTCCTCATCAAACCAGTCATTTCCCAATTAAAATGATACTTCTTAGGGACAGAAACCTTTTTGAAAAAAAGAATTTTCAATGAATCCAGCAGTTGTAGGAATAGCGATACTGCTGTGTTTATATCAACAACATTCATTACAGCATGTCTTAACCATAAAATCCCCCGAATATAATTTTGATTCCAGATCAGAGTGTAACACAGAAATAAGAATTGGATGGAGGGGGATCGAGCCATAGGTCACCACCTACCACACAGTTTACCATAAAAGATATTATTGCAGGGCAAGAAGAATGGGAGATCATGACATAATCTACAATACTTGCCCCTAAGCAGCTTATATAAGTAAATTCACCTTGTGAGCTGTCCATTTCAGGTCCATTAATAATGACAAGATTCTGTCTAGCTGCCATGGCAATAAGATCCAAACTAGATCTATTAATCTTTACATCCTTAGATCTCCTAGGTCCCATATTTTGCCATAGATCCCCATAAAACCCTGCTGCCTCTGCACCAGCACCATTATGGGATCCAGTATGTGCATTAAAGTCACCGGCAACCATCAAAGAGGCAGCAGGGTACTGGGATTCAAGATCAGACAGAACATTTTCCAGTTTGTCCCAGGAACCTACATCAAAATATGGTGGCATATAAATATTAACAAAAACATATGTGACCGAGTTACCTTTATTCCAAAGAGACATAGCACAGGGATCTAATTGTTTAAGAGGCAAAATTGAGGCACAAAGGGAAGTAGAAACCAGAATTGCTAATCCCCCTCCTGATCTACCACCCTTAGGATGCTTAGATGTTGATAAAGAATAAGCTTCATAGCCAGGTAAGCTAATATCATTCCACAGCCAAGTGTCTTGGAAAAGCAAAATCTGAAAATTATTGATATAGTTTAAATATTAGTTATCTTCCAATTTATTCCTCCAGTCAGTCAAATTCCATGAAAGGCAGCAAAGTATACTCTTCACTTGTGCATTTAGCTGTCAGTGTTCTGTCAAAAGCTCTATCTCACCACCACTCCTTTATCCTAACATGGCACCATTTCGGAAGAGAGTGGGATTGGGTTTTGGATTATGGATTTCAGGAGAAATGCATATGTTTTTTCTTTTCCTTTCACAATTGCCCAGCTCGTGCGGTTCTAATTCTCTCATTGCCAACCAATTTGCAGAAATTTGAGATGCTTGGTTTTGAGCAGAGCAAGCAATTCTTTTGTTTGTTTCAGAAATAATATGAGCGGAGTCTCTTTCAAGATTATATGGAACTTTTCTTGATTTCCACTCCCGGTGGTGGTTGATCGTTGTGTGGATTTCTAAGGCAAATAAGTGTCTCTCATAAAGATATTGTGTCAATTATCTCTTCCTGAGATTGATTTGGAAGAGCAGAGAAGGAACCCAGGAGTTTTTTCTTCTTCTGGGACAAGACAGATTCTTGTCTTCTCAATATAAAGTGGCTCCTGCATTGGACTTAATAGTAATACATTGCTGTAATGGTCATTCATATGTGAATCCTCCAGATTAATAAGGTTTCCATTTTCACTATTTTCATTGTGTTGAAACCATGAACACAACCATGTTCTATCTCCTGCTTCTTAGTCCTTGGACCAGTCTGCATGTCATTAACATATTGCCAAGGATCTTGAATTCCATCTACATGGAGCCTTGATTCTGTATTCTCATGTGGAGTTGTCATAGCATCTGACTCTCTCTGAGGTACTGACTTCACAGCACAAGATTGTGCTCTCACTTTTCATAGTACTCTGGTTTGATGACTTTGGAGGCACCTTAGATAAACCTTCTAATAGTTTTTAAAGTGTATTATAATTCATGTTCTTATATTAATGGAACTTCTTCACATTTTTTATATTATTGCTCTTTTTCTGCAAAGCTACCTTTTGACATTTTCTTGCATTCTGTGATGGTATTGGTAGGGTTGATTGCAAAAAGACATCAGATGCATTTCCAATTTTGGGTTTAACAGGACCATCATCAGTTGCCTTCCAGATCCCTTTCTTTTTAACCAGTCTCTTACATGCCTTATTATTTAACACAAAAGGACTGTTTATTGATACCCTAGAAGTTCTTAACACCATTCTTGGATCCATGCCATCAGAATCCAGACCAACATGTTTATGAATTTTGACCAATATGGTTAGAAGGTTATTACATTCTGAAAGAAAAGATTTAATATGTTCCAAGTCCCTCATCATCATAAGGAACCAGCCTTCAGTTGGGACAGTTAGAGTGCTATCTCCATTTGAGGAGCTATCTCCATTTAAAGGACTGTCTCCTTTAGGTTCCTCATGCTGTTTCAAGAGCTTTTCCGTATTTGCATCCTATCACAGCACGGCAGCTCCAGCTCCATAACCTGTCTAAACATCAACTCCTTCAGCTGGGAGTCTTTTTCAGTAATCTGTATTAACCCTGAAGCTGCTGTTTTTTCAGCTATTGCCAGCTGTGTTGCAAGATTTACAAGACCTGAAACCTCATTAAATCTACAGTGTTTCCTTTAAGGTCCAAAGACCAGTCAAACATGGAATTTGGAGAACGTAGGGAGCATGTAGGTTCTTCAACTTCATAGAATCATAGAATAGTAGGGATGGAAGGGGCCTGCAAGACCATCGAGTCCAACCCCCTGCTCAATGGAGGAATCCAAGTCAGAGCATCCCTGACAGATGGCTGTCCAGCCTCATATAACTTCCTTTGTATTTGCTCCAGTTTTGATACTGGTTGGGAAGAACTTAGTACTTTTAGATTGTCTTCTCCGTTCATTTCCCTATGGCGGGAGAAATACCAAGGACACGATAGCCCTTTCTGGTGAGAACCATTTTCGTGGTTTACAATTTACAATCAGTTGCAATCCATTATGAACAATTGAGAAGTAGCAATCGAGAAGTTTCTCTCAGCCAGGCAGCATTTGTTTTTATAAGTTCATTAATTCAAACTTATTTGTGGACACTTGCCTGCAAAACCGACGTAGTAAGAATGCTAACAGCTGCAAGAAGTATTCAAAACATCAGCTTTCTGGTGCATTTAATATCCAAAATATCCAAAGTGGGAGTCGGCAATCTCTGCAATCCTCAGACAAATGCATAGAGGAAACATAGGCTTTCATTCATTCATATGAAGTCAGAAGTCCCTGATAGATAAAAATAATAAAACAAAGCCTCACCACCAGCTGAGACAGCCAGTAACTAAAACAGCAACTTGGCAAACCAATTAAAATACCAGGACCATAAATAAAAGACAAAATGTAGGTAAAAATATGTAAGTGAATCCACGGAGCTTGCCAAAACACAACTCTCCAAGCCCAACTCTAAGTTTCAGTTCTGCCTCGATATCCAAATTCTTCTGCTGCAGCAATTATGTTCTGGGGAGATTTGGTTACTTTTGAGTCTAACTCCATTCCTGCCTTTTGAGGGGCACCTGCATTCTCATGTACTAAGAGAGAGGGTATTTTTAGATAATTGTTGCTCACGTTTTCTTTTGATTCTTCGAAAATGTGGTGACAAGAGATGAGTGACCTTTCCTTCGGCTCTTCAAGAGTGATTCTGAAGGTATCTCTTCTTGGTGATCTGAGAATGAAGGTGTCCGTCCCCCCCATCAAAGCATACGCTATGCTCTCTGTGAACTTTAATTCCGTAGGAAAGCTGTTGCCAGGTTATTTACCTCCTTAACTTATCCTTTCTTCCAGCTCCACAAAACTCTCTCTCTCTACCCTCAAGTCTCTCCCCTTCTCACTTCAATCTGTGACCTTTTAACACCCCAAAATTCAAGTCTTACTCCACTACCGATGTCGCCTTAGAACCCACGCATTTGCAACATTTTCTTTTCAGGCAAGCATTTCCTGATTGTTGATTGAAATCAGCCATTGTTTTATTGATGTATTTGCTTTGTTAAAAAATAATTGTGTGTATGTTTTTAGTTTACACAGCTTTGAGATACCTTGATGAGGAACAGTATATAAATTTTATAAATAAATAAAACAAACAAACATCATCACCTTAAAATTTTCTGACTGGATCATAGCCGTAGCCCTGCTCAGGTGTTCAAAACTGTAATCTTGGAGGGGACACCGGCTCCATCCCGACCTTTTTGTATTGAATGGAAGGTCTGAAGGAAGATTGTAACTGCGTTTGGTTGAATACAGTTACTGTCCTCCATGGGATCGGGAATGAATCATAGAATAGTAGTAGGGTTGGAAGGGGCCTGCAAAGCCATCGTATTCATAATGCCCAAATAAAGGCTCTTATGTATCTTCCTTTATTTCCTTTCTGCTTCCCATGGTATTCTTAAGCTGCTGTTAATCTGATAAATAGCAGTTTTCATTTAAATGCTCTGAAAACAAACTACTTACCTTTTCCTACATAGATCTTTAATATATAGCAGGGGTAGGCAACCTTTTGGGCCTCTGAGCACATTTAGAAATTTGAGAAATTGTTGTGGGTACAACCGTAAAATGGCTGTCATAGGTGGGCATGGCTAATCAACAAAGGACAAGTAACCTGCCCAGAGGCATTCATGAGAAATTAAGATTGCAGTAGCTAGAGGCTCCCACTTTGCTTTGAAGCAATTGTAGTTGCCAGTAAGAAAATATATTAAAAAATTGGGAGGAATAAGATGTCTCCGTGGGTACCAAGGAAACTGTCTGGGAGCACATTGGTGCTCACGGGTACTATATTGCCTGCCCCTGAAATACAGGGATATTATTCTTTCAGGGTCTTGTCTTGGACCGCCTATTTCCTCTAATACCAAGGTGTTCACTCTTCCCTTTTCCAACTGACACACTACATTTGGTGGATATTGAGAGTGCTGAACCCTCATTGGACTGGTTTTACCCCCATTAGGTGTTTTAAAAAAGATTTTGTTTCTACTTCTGCAAGCTTTGAGATTCGTCTGTGCATCCTGATACCTACCTCTTGCTTCTAACTGGCCTTGTTTTGGCTATGACCTTTGTGGCACTCACCAGCTGCATTCACTATTGAAAGGAGAGATACTTATTTTATACTTACTTATACTTTCCAACTTTGCTTAAAGTAGATCCCTTTTAAAGGAGTAGTCAATTAAAGCGATACCCATCACTATGCACCCACTTGAATTCTTTTTGACCTTTAGCACTCCCCAAAGTGATTAGATTTCTGGTTATTGTAAACTATATGACTCCAGACAACATTAATATGTTGGAGTAGTGCATGTTTGTTGATTTTATAATAAATGCTTTAGGCTGCAATCCTGTACCCACTTACCTGGGAATAAGTCCCATGGCACTCTATAGGAATTACTTCTGAGAGGATATGTATAGGATTATGCCATTAGAATCTATACTGACTTAGAAAAGCATTGCAATTGTTTGTTGCAAATCAGAATTTAAGGGGCAGAATCTGACTGACTGCTTTTTTTGTTGACAGATTGATTGTCCAGGAAATTGAAATGAAAGCTTTTGGCAAAAGAAATGGGAAACGGGAACCTGTTGTTAGCCAGTTGAAAACACTAATCATTTTCTTCTTGGAAAGTGAGGTAAAGAAAATGCAAATTATGTTGGATAAACAGATTGGTGAGGATGAGTTTATAACTTCCCTCCTGCAGTTTCAAAGATTTATAGATCACTTTTAGGACTGAAGAATTAGCTGAAATACAAAGTATGCTGGAAGGTAATGGTTCAAAATGTGATGGGTACTTCCAAGTAATTCTAGATATTTTGGAGGATCTGGACAGTAAGGCATGTATGAATATATTTTTTGAGGAGGGTGTCTGAAGGGGCAGTAGGGAAGAATTTGGCGATGTTCATAAAAAAATGGTTGGGTGCTTTATTGAAATTACTAGAATTGTTGAATTCTGGGTTGTCATTATGTGTTAATGTAGCCGCATTAATAACCATGGTTTGTTAACTATGAACAACCCAGAAAGAGAACCCATGATTTGTTGTTGGGTTGTGAACTCTGGGTTGTTTAAACCATAGGTTGTGAATCCAGAACTGTGGGTTGTTTCGCCAGACTACAGAAGTGGTGGGCAAGAGTGGTCTGAAAAAACAGCTGCTCTACATGCCAGTAGTACAGCATTGCAAAGGCATTTGGGATACAATGAGGGAGTGGGTGAAGGAGGAGGGAAACAAACAATCCAGAAACTGAGAAAACATACCATGGTTTGGTTGATTGCCTCCCAGGGTAGGGCAACAAACCTTGGGTTTAATAAACCATGAGTTAGAGTTATGTGTGAACCATACCTGTGTGTGTCTTTAAACTGAAGTGTATAAGGAAACTCATGTTTTCCCATTGGATTTTAAATTAAGGAATATGATAATGGATTGCAAAGTCTTATTCAGAGAGCTGTTCGGCAGAAATATGATTTAATCAGTATACACTCAAAATCCTGTCTAATTTCTCTCAATCTGAGAACACATAGAGTTTGTAATATTTTGACCTATTTTGCAGCATGATAAAAGTAAGTTGTGTATATAGAGATTTGACTTTAAACTTACTCTTTTTCACAAGAACAAATTATTATTTATGGGCCTGCTAAGAGAAGATTGAGTTAAGGAGTGATACTGGACTTGCTACACACATGGGCTTGACTGGAAATTATGAATGGTTAATTTGACCAAAGAATCACTTCCCAGACTCTGTATGATAATTCATGTCCTGTGCATTGGCAAAAACTTAATGTGATGGGCTGCAATCAAAAGAAGCAACATTCACATGTGAGGCAGAACTGTGCCCAGAGGTAGAATTTTGGTTGATGCTGGTGCCATGCCTGTTTCCACTGCTGAAGAGATAAGCTACTGCTCAATTTAAAAAACAGCTTGCATCTTCGGTAGTGGGGAGCTGCTGCAGTAGCAGCATAAACCAAAGCTCCTGCAAGTTGTGTGCATATTTCTGCTCCACCACTTATTGCCTCCTTGGATCATAGTGGGAGCTCATGCTAAATAGATGATTTCTGAAGGTCTGTTTTTTGTTTTTGTTTTAGCTACATAGCCACGTCACATACCTTGTAGACAGCCTATGGGATTGGGCCATGAGTTTATTGAAAGACTGGGAGTGCATGACAGCTCTCTTATTGGAAAACGCTGATGATCATGAAGGAGGTAGGTGAGCTGAGAAGCTTAGCACTGTCACCTAGGGTTGCTAACTTCTGGTTTAGCCAACCCAACCCCAAACAACATGTTACAGAGCCAGGTTGGATGAGAGAGGCAAGTGGGTCTTGGGAACAGGGATTCCTTGTCATCATCAAACACTAGTTTAAAATGGTGTGTGTTGTGTAGGCTCTGAAGTGGAGAGTCAGTCCCTCCACTTAGAGCTCTGTTGCCTGCTCAGTAAAATTAGTCCTGGCCTTCCGAGAGCTCTATTGCTACTTTAGAGCAAAGAATGCAGCAACTGGTACTTTGCGTGTTTGTACAGGAGCATGTTTGCTGAGCGATAGCCCTATCTGTCTTAGCTAATAAGCACTGATGTTTTTTATCAACCGTTAATGTGTCTGTTCCTTTCTTGAATGTATTTAAAGCTTTGTACTTCTTTATGTCCTGTGGTAGTAAGTTTCACAAATTAAGCAGTGGTCCCCACTTTCTTGGCTTTTAGAAAGGGTGTGAAGACACATCTCTTTAATTTAGCCCTTTGAATTATGTAGCTGTTTTAGTGTTTTATGGGTTTAATATTCTTTTTATTGAATTTGGGTGTTTTTGTTTTATTAATTAATTAATTACATTTATATCCTGCCTTTTTCCCTCACTTAAGGAACCCAAGGTGGTGTACATAATACTCCTCCTCTCCATTTTAGCCTCATAACAACAACCCTGTGAGGTAGGTCGGGCTGAGAGTCTGTGACTGGCCCAAAGTCACCCAGTGAGCTTCCATGCCGAGTGGGGACTAGAACCTGGATCTTCTGACTCCCAGTCCAACACTCTAGCCACTACACCACACTGGCTCTCAGTTTTAAATTGTTGTTCACCGCCTTGATGGCTTTTTAGCAAATAAGGTGGAATATAAATGTTAATTATAAATAAATAAGAATAAATAACTGAATACCCTTTGTAAAGAAAATACTTTCCAATATAAATATAGCAAATGTCTGGTATTCCTTTTTAGCTACCTACAAAAATTGCTAAGAGAAATGAATGAAGTTTCCATGTTAATCATCCTGGGCTCTCCACTTCTTTTCATGTGAGACTGAATGGAGTCTGTGTGTCATTTTGCTTACAGCACTGAGTGATGCCCAAGAGAGTGCCCTCGTTGAAATAATCTTAGCAACTGTTCGAGAAGCTGCTGAAGGTCATCCTCCTGTGGGCAGAGGAGGGACCAGGAAAGTCAGTGGAGTTTTCTTATACTGTATTGGTAGTCTGGGCTTCCAGTGCATGCTGCCCCCAAATCACCCCAGTAACAACTTCCTGTGCAGTGACAAAGCAGAATCATGGTTGCAAGACAAACATGGTGCCTACCCTATAACCAATGCAATGAAGGGGAAGTGTGTACAGGATCCTCGTAGAACCTTATTTTCCAGTCTGGGTGGTTGTAAGAGCAGCCCAGTTTCCATTTGTCCTGCATTATTAGAGGAAGGCTGCAGTCCTAAGCATACTGACTTGGAAGGCTGTCTCGTCCAATAAGGGAGTTCATGCATCTCTCCTGTAGGAAGATGAGTGGTTGTACATGCATCTGGATCTCATGCATCTCTCCTGTAGGAAGATACGAAAGTGCAGTTTTCAGATGAGTTCATGGTCAAAAGTCACTTGGGCACCTGCTTTTGTGCACATATTGTAATGCATGAAATTGCTCCCAGTTTCTCCTAAAGTCTTTCAAGCACATATAATTAAGATCAGGCTAGAAAACAAACGTTTAACTGTTTGTTAAGGCATCTTTTGTAGTGTGGCCTACTGATGAAAGATGTAGTAACCAGTCACCCAATTAACTAATTACATTTCCATACAATTACATATTGCATCCGCCTATTAAAGGTGCTTTTTGAGAATCGAGGATAAAGATGGCATTCCCACTTACTTAGGAGAGCTTCAGATTTTAAAAAAAGAAGGCACCACTCTTCATTGTTTAGAGAAGAGGTGGGCAACTTTTGGCCTTCCACATGTTTTGGCCTACAACTTCCATCAGCCCTAGCCAGCATAGCTAGTGGTGAGGAATCATGGGACTTGTAGGTCAAAACATCTGGAGGGCCACAAGTTACCCATTCCTTGTTTAGAGAAAGAAAACTACCTCTATTTTTGCCATCATGTTTGTGAAGCAACACTGGTTGCATGATTTGGGGGATCAGGAGCAAAACCTTTGCTTGTGTGCTTTCTTTCTCGTCCCTTGGGCATTCATCTTAATGGAATGTTTTCTGGTTTGATCAAACCAGTTTGTCATTATGCCTGGATTGGCCAACTTATTTGAGTGAAACTTCTAAAACAGTTTATGATTGTCAGCCACTATGACCTCCTTAGGTTTGTGAGTTAACTATTGGCTCACAATATCACAGAATCCGGTTCTGTTCGGCTAGGCAGCTGGTGTTATTCAGCCATTATTTTAAAATGCACCAGCTTGTTGATACTGAAAGGGCCAAGAGATCTGCATAGATTGTTCACAGAATCAAGAAGCACTGAACTCTTTCACAAGGAAAGATATGGCTGGAATGCCTAGAGGTTTTTTAAAAACTACAATCTGTATTGCTTTGCTCAAACAAGGATACTTCTTGGAACAAAAAGAATCTGGGTTGCAAAGCTACTAACTTTCCTTTCCAATTAACAACCATGCTTTAAAAAAACCTATAATAAAATATTTTAATCAATTAATGACAGCATTTGGAGCTTTTTAGTATTTTGCTGTATCTAGTTTTAACCCTACAGCTAGTTTAAATATTGATCAACAGCATGCTTATGCTATAATTGCAACAAAATGCTTTGTCTACAGATCCTGTCTGCCAAGGAGAAGAAGATACAAGTGGAAGATTGTTGTAAAATTACTGAACACTTCATTGTGGTGCTTCCTCAGCTTTTGGCAAAGGTAATTAGTAGCTGCTCTTGTGAATGCATATTAAATAATTCATTTGAATTTCAACAGCACGCTTAGAACCTGTTTTTCTTTTACAGTATTCAGTAGATGCAGAAAAAGTGACAAACCTCTTGCAAATCCCACAGTATTTTGATTTAGAGATGTACAGTACTGGACCCCTGGACAAGGTGAATTAGTGTTGTGTGTGTGTGTATGAGTGAGAGAGAGAGAGAGCTTTTTGGGGAGGGGGGAGGGAGAGAGAAATGTAATACTATATCCTGTGGTGTAAAACTGCCCTTTAGTCTATCACCCAGTCATTCATTTTAACTGCTGAAATTTCTAGCTCATCTGACCTCTTCATGTGTGCCATTGCAGGATTAGGTTGGTCTTGGGTGTGCTCATTCAGCCATGTGTGCTGGAGCCAGTGGTTGCAGGTGGCAGCGACTTTCCCTCCACCACAGTGGCTTGTATCCAATATGGCACTAACTTAAGTATCTTTCATTTCAATGGATCTACTCTAAGTAGAACTAACATTGGATACAATCCAATATTCCAAAGGTTGAGTTGACTTCCAGGACATTGTGGTGAAAAAACTTGGCCATCGCCACAAAAACATGTTCAGCTTGTGGTGATCTTGAAGGCAGATGCTTAGCCTATGCAAATGTGGGAGATCCTGGGATGTACAAGGATATCACCTTCCCCTCTGATCAAATTGTACCACCTTTTCTCTGAGACTCTTTCTTGCACAGCTTACTCCATGCTAGAGCTCTGAACTGGTGGCATGGGAAGGTCTTCTGTGCATATGCTGCAAGGGTTGGGTAAAATAATGTTTCCGCCTTCTCTGTGAATTGGGTCACTGATTTTCTCACTTTGCGGACAGGCAATGGACTATGCTCAGGGCTATACAATGAGTCCATGTGTAAGCAAGGATTTGAGACTAAGTCTCCTGGCCAAGTCGAAATCAAACATTATGCTGTGGACCACACTAGTTCATAGCTTACAACATCCATGCTACCTTTGCCTTCCTTGCAGCACTTGGACGCATTGCTGAGAGAGGTGAAAGCCATTTCAACCAAACACTCTGACACAGATGTCTTGGAGGCTTGCTCCAGGATGTTCTACGTTCTTTGCAGTGAAGAACCCACAGTCCATAACAAAGTGGGTTTTGCAAAAGCTGAACTGGTGGATGAACTGGTGGACAAACTAAACCAGCTCTTGGGTACCTTTTGGTATGAGGTAGGTGTGAGATCTGGACATAATGAGAAACACAACTTAGGTTTCTGAAGCAAAATGTAAATAAAAGCGGGATTTTGGTCTAATTTTAAATGCACTTTTTGGTATGTGGGGGGAGGGAACGCAAACAAATGGCCTCTTCACACGTGATGCATTTCCAATCCGGAAATCAATTCCATTAAGATATATAAACAGGGGCTTGTGCTCATCTGGTATTTACACAATCACGACTGAGCAGGTTTGCCAGATCACAACCTGGAGATCCTGTCTCTCCCTTCAGTAGTTCTGAGTTGGTGCATCCTCCCCTCCAGCTGTGGAGAAAACCTGGAGTCTGAGCCATAGGAGGTGGCAGGAGGATGGACAGACAGGTACATGGAGGAACGGGTTGGATCCTTCCCTGCTGCTTCAGAAGTTTTAAAGTTATAGGCAGCATCTCTGAGTTGCACTTTGGCAACCTTACCTTTGGGGAAAGTAGGGGCACGTGCGTCATTGCACACGATGTATATACTTGTAGAGTATACCCAGTCTCCTGCACCCAGTCTCCTGCACAGAAGTGATATCCATGCTGGAAATTTATCATGAAGAAAGTGGTCCAAAGTTTAGTGTTGTTCTGTTTATATTTACATGGGTTTTTTTAAGTTAAAATCCTGCTGCAACAGTAATGCCCATGAATATTTCAGAGCATTTTCTGTTTTCTGAAAGAAAACTCTTATCAGAGAAGAGTAGAATGTTAATGTTCTTCTCTTGACAGGGTGCAGTATGATGTCTGGAGATTGAATGCTGTTGCCCATATTTCAAGAACTGTAGACATTTTAAAGTCTGAATTCTACTGTTGACTATTTTAAAGTCTGAATTCTGAATGGATGCCTACCTGCTATTTCACAGCATTTGTCTGAGATCCAGTCAGAAACTTGATTTAAATACTGAGTAATTTGGAGATAAAACTTGAGCGTTTCCATATTGGGGCCAATAAGACCTTTCTTCCTCTAAAGTTTTGACTATGCGTGGAGACTTTGTTAAAACATCTTGCAAAGCTTTTAAACCTTGAAAGTGGCTTCTGCATTTCCATTTGTGTGTGTGTGTGTGTGTGTGTGTGTGAGAGAGAGAGAGGAGGGAGGGGAGGGGAGGGCTGCAGAAATACTTGAAAAGGTTTTCATTGGTTCTAAGAATATGAGAGCAGCTGTTGGAAATATAAATAGCCTGCAGACTCAGTTCAGCAACAGTTGATCAACTGTGCCATTGCTAACAGATGTCTTTCCCCCATAAAAAAGTTCATGCTGGTTTTTTGTTTTTGTTTTAATTGAGTTCTGAAGTACAGTAAATGTGTCAAGCAAAATTATGCCACGCTTATAT
This sequence comes from Heloderma suspectum, assembly GCF_057233095.1. Classification (NCBI taxonomy): domain Eukaryota; kingdom Metazoa; phylum Chordata; class Lepidosauria; order Squamata; family Helodermatidae; genus Heloderma; species Heloderma suspectum. The sequence continues at coordinate 120,646,659 of NC_139460.1, read as the reverse complement.
TTATTTTGGTAGTGGATGATAAGAAACTGGGTATTCTTAAGCCATGCTGGCTTAAGCAGTGAGGTCAGCCAAATTCTGCCATTAGCAACCTTGTTTTCTGCAACCTGACTATATATTATGCAAACTGGGAGAATTTAGCAAATCTGCTTAATATGCATTATTAGGGTTTTTAGAATTTGCTATGCCTTGCCAGGGGTTTTGTCTTTGTAAGGTCTTGGGTACTGACAGAAATCAGAAACAAGGGGAGGAGCACAAGCATGGGGCAGGGAAAAAGTAGTGTGGGTGCTGTAACATATATTTCTGGCTAGATTCATAATGTAGAAAGCACAGCCCCCCTCCCCCTTTGGCTAACTTTGGTAGCCAGCCAAAATGAATGATCTCCACTGACCTGCCCTTCCCTCAAAGGAGAGAGGGAAGGGGTTTTCTTTTGTATGTTATGTTAATTTATTTTATTTTATTTATTTAGGAATCAGACCCTCTGCCTACCAGGCACGTGGGGCAATATACAATAAAACTACATTAACTAAGTTAAAACTTCACTGTCACAAAAAGCAATACACATAGGAGTAAAAATGTTCTGTACAATACAGTGAGAGAGTGACAGTAAAAAGCACCATTAAGCACCATTCAGAGACTGACAGAACCGGACAGCCTTCACTACCCACCCAAAGTATAATAGGGAGGGATCCAATCTAACCCCCCTTTCCAGGGAGGAAATTCCATAATCAGGGAGTGGTTAAAGAAAAGCCCTGCCTTTAGTATCCACCCTGTCTTGTGCACTCTAGGTGGTGGGACATCTAACAGGACCTCCAATGAAGATAGTAAATTATAGGCAAGTCAGTACGGGAGGAAACGGTCCTTCAGACATGCTGAGCTTTGAGGCCCAGTGTAAGGCCACCCCTCCCCACCAGCAGGTTCAACTTGGAGAGGGCTAATGGGGACTTGTCTCTATCACTCTGAGCCTTGGAGAAACTCAGAGAGGAGTGAATCATGAAGAAACATCACCTTTCTCTGGGCTTGGGAGAAGGGTGGCGGCTCCTGTTAGAATAAAGGAAAATATGCTCACCAGTGGCATCAGTGATAGATTTGGAATTTCCATCTCAGAGTTGCAGCCCCATCATTTCATATTGTTCATGACTATACAACAATGTTTCTCAAATGTTTTGAACTCTTTGGGACACCTCTCCCCTTTTAATTTTACTTTCCCCCTTTTCCCCCATCTCAGCACCAAATCACATGTTTTACAAGTGAATATGCAGATAGCCTTACACACAGTTGTGTGCATACAGTTTGCTGTTGTGTGTGTGAAGATGTGTGGACTGTGGAACTGATCTCAATACTGATATTAGAAGTGCAATAGAGCAGTGCGTTTTCAACCCCTTCTAAAACCATGCACAGGGAAATACCATCAGAAAGCAGCATCTCTTTTTGAGCCCCCATGTTCCCAGTTCATTGGGATGATGGAGCCATGAGTCTGCAGTCATACACTCACCCAAATCCAGTGAGGACGAGTGAAGGTGTTCTTCCAAGGGCATTTGCTTGACCCGCATTGGAGAGGAAAGCACCACCTGCTTCAGGGTCCTCTTTCTCCCTGGGGCTTTGTGGCCCTTCCCAAGCCTCTCTGGGAGGTGGCAAACCATCTGCTGCCTGTGTGTCAAAGCAATGTGGAGGCAGCACAGCATAGGGGATCCAGTAGTAAACTCCCACTGTCCTTGCAGGTGGGCTGCTTGTCCCTTGGTAGGTGGTGTGGGAGCTGAGCCTGCCTCCTATGTCAAAGCAACAGTAACCATTGGCATTGTAACCCTGGCACAGAGGATGGGGATGGGGAAACCTTAACTTGTGCAGGAGTATGCACAGTGGGTGTTTCATGGTGCATGTGGAGAAGAGTAAAGGCTACTGCAGGTTCCTTTCGCCCTGTCCTAAGATTGTTCCTTTAAAATGGTTCATGTGGTTAAAGAGACACTTAATGCAAGCCTGCAGTTAGAAGAGGCAATTAGCTGCTCAACTTTGGCTCAGTCTCTTCTTTCTCTCTTCCGCATATGATTTAGGGAGAAGGTCTTTGTGCAGAAGAAGAAGAAGGGATTCACCATATATGCTCTACTTTGAGAAGAATAACTGCTTTTCATAAGTGAGATGTTTGTTTATGCTTTTGTGATGCTGTCTGGACAGTACAGTTAGAATAATGTTCCTTTATTTACAAAGCTAAAACAGGAAACAAAAAAGAATTTATTAAAATGTGGGGCAAAATAGAAAATGTGGGTATTGGGATTAGAAAAAGGCATTGCAATATAAGGCAAGATGCTAAGTGACCCAAAGTTTCCAAAATCATGAGAGATTGTTCTGGGGCCCATTTATGGTGTATATGCATTGATTCTTTCTTCTGAGAGGTTGAGGGCACAATCCTATGCATGTTTTTCTGTCTTTTTTCTTTTTTCTGTCTAAACATGCATAGGATTCCATAGGATTGTGTAGATTTTGACAGAGCTTTTACATCTCAGGGCAACCCTCTGTAATGTGTGAGATTCCCTGTAGAGGAATGAGTATGAATGGGTATTGAATAATGGCTGTGGTTTTTATATTCAAGAACAGGGTTCCCTTTTGGTCACTTGTTGTGAAAGAGGCACTTTTACTCAAATTGAAGTTCCTCCCCATGGCTGAAATTGTTCTCGCATCACCCAAACACTAGACTTCCCCAAAATGATTTTATGCTGTGCCATACTGTAATTATATCTCAAGACAGATGGCACAGTTGTAATCTCCATCTTGTCCTGATCCCAAGAAGCACATAGATCATGCAGAAAGTCTGTTTTGAGTTTGGCTTTTTGGAGAGTCCCTTTTTGCACAGTATCATAATGTTATTGCACTGATGCAATGAATATGGACTTTGAGCACGCTCCGGGAGAGAGCGCAGGACAGGAAGGCCTGACGTGCTATGGTCCATGGGGTCACGAAGAGTCGGACACGACTGAACAACTGAACAACAACAATAATGTTATTGGGATGTTTTTCAAGGAACTAGACTGTAAAGCATATTTAGTGCTGTAGGCTGGCCTAGCCAAGCACTTCCATTTACTCATGCAAATTGTTCCATTTATTTCTTTTGTATGCTTGAAGTACTCCATAGGATTGGGCTAGAATGCTAAGTACTTGGCAGGGATGGGACTCCTAGCAGTTACATGCTGCTTAGAGGTCAAGTGATCAATGCAACACAATTGTTGCATCGCTTCTAGCACTTTCCTATCAAGCTGTTCAAATTGGGACTCCCCTTTTGAACTGCTAGCAATTGTGTGAGCAGCCAGACTTGAAGACAACTACATCTCAGCAGTCTTGCACTGATTTTTGGTATTAAAAACATTTTAGCAGAAAACAGACTGATGATGACAATGATTACACTTTCTTAGACACCATTCTAAAAAAACTCCTCAAGGTGACTTACAATAGAATTAAAATATACACAATTTGAAATAGTTACATCAATTATCCATTAAAATACAGCTGCCACATAAAATGACTAAAACATCTGTGACAATCATAAATAATTTGACTGCTGCGTTAAACAGCCCATTACATGTCATCGAATGCATACTTCTGTATTATTTTTTTGATATGGAGAGAAGCCATTGGCATTCACTTCAGTAGAGGCTGGCTAAAATAGGGTTTCCATTTGCTTTGCTGGGAGAAGAAATTAAATATACATATATAATCCAATTACATTCCATGTTCCATTGCGAAGAATGCAAGCATTCTGGAAAAAACTTAGGGGCAAACTTAAATTATATAGAAGGGGGCATGGCTGTATTGGTTATTTTCTTGGAAACTGTTTTGTCATGACTACAATACCAAGATTGATGCTTCCTTTCCTTTTGGATTTGTAGTGCCCATGATCTCACCAAGTGGAATCTTTATGACAAGATGTCTGAACTGCTTGTTTTTGAGATGGAACACAGCCCTTTACCTGTTCAGGTAATTGTAGCAATATTTCAGACCAGAAAATATTCCAGCTCTCCAAAACAGCACACCAGTCTAAATTTGGGCCTAGTTTCAGGATCCTGATGCCATTTTAATCTTGTTAGGCTGAATTTCACCTGATGCTTGAATCTTAGACTATAACAGATGCTTAATTAAATGACAGAGGCCACATTTGAGGTTTGCTTTTTTTTCAAATTGGGGGGAAATATACTGCAGAGAGATGACTGTCCATACTAAGCTTCTGGATTCAGGATTTGATATAATAAAATTATGACTCTTGCTTTTATTTTGCAGATCCTTTTGCCTGCTTTACAGTGTGCATATTTTGCACTGGTTTGGCAGCTCACTTCTGTGGCAGAACACACTTCTTCCAAGGTTAGGCCCAAGACAGGGATTGCAAACTGCTTTTTGAGGTTTATTTGCATCCTTCTGCGGGTTGTTGGCCAATTTGCAGAATTTTGGTGACTCACATTCTGTTTCTGAAGTAATGTGTGATGCAGAGACAACACCATCCTCAAGCTTGCACTCCAGAGATTATTTGGAGATATTTCTGTGAAATCCATTACTTCCTGTGTTACAGCAGAAACATGTTTGCTTTCACAAACCTTGCATCTGATATAATCCCATTATTGTCCTTAATTTGGGGAGATTGTCAATTGCCTTTGAAATGTTTAAACATTTTACGAAATTAGTGCATACCCCCCACAAGAATGATAAGGAAACATGCTTTTCTTTGATCCTACCTACACTGTGTACATGTACTGTAGGGAGCCAAAATTGGGTTGTCTTCCAAATACAAGCAGTGTGCACATGGTAACACCTTCCCCTCCTCCATGTGTTTCTACATTAGGCAGGGTGAGGCAGTGTCCCTCAGGTGGCAGATTTTGAGGTACCATTAATGGGTTCCCTAGTTTATTAGTAAATGACATTTATTAGTAAATGTCATTGCCATGGGGGCATTATTTTGAATAGTCTGCCTTGGGCAACAAAATGTCGTGGAATAGCAGCTCATCTTATACACACGTGTGGTTTCTGTCTCAGTTTCATGTACATTCTTTTATGGGGATTCCTATGACAACCAAAAAAGAAAATGATGGTGAGGGTTTTTTTTCTTTATGCAGATCAGCGGTTCCTATCATGGGGCACCTTGATCCTCTGAGGCAGGGATATAAATGGCAGTGGGGAAGTGGGAGGAGCAGACAGAAGTTGATCCTTGTTTCACAGTACGACTGAGCTGTCTGAAAGTATATATGTGTGACAGGCTGTTGCAAAACAGATGAGAGGAATAGGATCTGAATATTCTGTCCCCATTCTGGACAATATGTTACTGGCAAGATGGAGAGTGAAAACCTTCTGAATACAAGGGTGGAAAGAGGTAGATCCTGCTGTCCCATGGATTTTATAGAGATTTGTCATAGACCCTGTCACTCCTTACTTTAGTCTTTTGCTTTTTTCTTCTTGTGCTTCTCTTCAAACTGAATAATATGTTAAGATGAAATCTTGTTTACTACAAAGCCCTTAACTTGCATAGAAATGTTAATATGGGATTCAGTCACAATGTGCTTTAATGAGATGCAAATAGCATATAAGCAAATGAAGTTACCTGTTTGTCAGGGAAGTGGAATGCCCTTCACATGTGAATTTTTTAGGAAACTGTACCACAGTACTTATATGAGAGAATCTGTGAGATAAAAGGCTAAACTAGAAACGAAGAGTTAATGGCTGCTCTGTGTCACTCTGGCCCACCCAGAAACAAATTAGGTCTTATTTTTAGAGTCTGTAATTTAACTGCAATTTGGTAACATGTCGTGCAATCCTAAGCATGGTAGCCAGTGAAAGTCATGTTGCTATGCACACAACTAGTATCAGTTCTGCCACTGTGTAAGTGAGGAGTTCATGCAAGTCTTTCCAGATTTAATCAGTGCCTTGATAAGAACATAAGAAGAGCCATGCTGGATCAGACCAAGGGTCCATCAAGTCCAACATTCTGTTCACACAGTGGACAACCAGCTGTTGACAGGAAACCCACAAGAAGGACACAAGTGCAGCAGCACCCTCCCGCCCATGTTCTCCAGCAACTGGTGTACATAGGCATATTGCCTCTGATACCGGAGGTAGCATATAACCATCAGGACTAGTAGCCATTGATAGCCCTCTCCACTAGGAATTTGTCTAACCCACTTTTAAAGCCATCCAAATTGTTGGCCATCACTGAGTCTTGTGGTAGTGAATTCCATTGTTTAACTATGTGTGAAGAAGTATTTATTTTTATCTGTCCTGAATCTTACCCCCCTCACCATCAGCTTCAAGGCATGATCCTGGGTTCTAGTATTATGGGAGAGAGAGAAAAATGTCTCCCTATCCATGTTTGCTACACAGTGCATCATTTTGTACACCTCTATTATGTCTTCCCTTACTCATCCTTTTTCCAAGCTAAACCTTGGAAAGGTGGTAACCTTCCCTCATAGGGGAGGTGTTTCCAGCCCCTTGATAATTTTTGTTGCCCTTTTCTGCACTTTTTAGTTGTCCTTGATACTAAACATGCTTGCGTGGAGATAAGTCCCATTGTTTTAAGGGAAACATAAGATTATTTCTTACATTGCCTACTACGCAGTATTTTCCCATGATTGGTCCCGTGTTGCATCAGTAATGTTGAAACAGAGAGATCATGTAGGAGGGGAGGGCAACATGGTTACTTTCTGGTATGAAAAGTAATCCTGTAATCCACCTATCCACATAGTTCACCATTTCAAAACTTACTAGTGTGATATGGGAACAAACTATGTAGAAGTGGTAGTCAAAGGATCAAAGTGCTATTTGCAGTTGGGAAGGCTTAGTTGGTTCTAGAATTGCAGCCAAAGGGTGGAATTGCACATTAAGGGCAGTATCCAACGGTGTGATTCCGTTAGTGCAAATGATGCTTCTGTAGTGAAACTAGGTTCTGAACTATGTGCAAGAAAAGAATCCAACTAAAGTTAGTTTCCAGAAGTGTGGTTGCACGAGTTAATGTGCATAACTCTTGTGCAATGCGTTTTGCAACATGTGCATTCCCATTGTGCAACTGGTTACACAACTGCTTGCACTCATTGTGCAACATGTTGTGCAAGCCTGTTGTACAACTGCTTACGCAACTGCTAGCAATGCGTTGTGCAATGCATTATGCAACTGGTTGCGCAAGTTTAATGGGCAACCGCTTATGCAACAGAAAGTTTCAGTAGACCTCCGCTAGCGCTATTTGAGTTTGCAGAAGTCACTGTTGGATACTGCCCCAAGAGGGAAACATGGGATTAAGAACCCCATGTTTCCTTGCAACTGTAATGTATGGGCTGGGACAAGGGAGAGGGCTTCCAGAGCAAATCAACCTGATTTTAACCCTTTCCTAACCTGATAGTGTCACCTCCACCCCTTGCTGGGTGAGAGACCACTTCAGGAGGCATTTGCAGGTGAGTATTGGCAAATGTGGGAAGGTTCAGCACCCCTCTTTCTTGCCCACCGATCCTCCTTTGTAAGTGCTCATTTGCCCCCGCATTCCCATTATTTCAGTGTCTGTAGGGTTGGGACACACAGGTTTGCGAAGAACACTTAGTTCTACCCCAAGAGAAATAAAGCAGATGTGTCTGACAGGTTATTCACTCTTATCCTTAATTTAGGCACCAACAAATTAAACGATTTGACCCATTGTTTTCCATTGCTGACTGCTGTCTCTCGGCTTCATGGTCTAATCAGCACACACCAAAGAGACTCAGAGATGGGCTTGAGTCTGCCCCTAAACTGTCCTCACCTATGGAGCCCCACCGCTTACTTTGAGAACAATTCATTTGAGTAATTTTACTGAGAGGAATAATTATCCAAAGAGCCTTTTTGCACAAATCTCTGATTTTTCTTAAAAGGAAAACGTCTTTGTTTTGAGGACACACTTGAGGCACTACTGCCACATTTGCACATGCTTCCTCAGCCACCGCAACAGAGAGTTACGTGAAAAGGTAAGAATCCTGCAGTTTAATTTGACTTTTCTCTTTTGATTTATATTCTGCCCTATCTTACGGATTTTTATTTTCTTGGGCTCTAAGATCACCGCGGACGGTGACTGTAGCCATGAAATTAAAAGACGCTTGCTACTTGGGAGGAAAGCTATGGCAAACCTAGACAGCATAGCAAGAAGCAGAGACATCACCTTGCCGACAAAGGTCCACATAATCAAAGCTATAGTTTTCCCAGTAGTAATGTATGGCTGTGAGAGCTGGACTATCAGGAAGGCTGAGTGCCGAAGAATTGATGCTTTCGAACTGTGGTGCTGGAGAAGACTCTTACGAGTCCCCTGGACTGCAAGGAGGTCAAATCAGTCAATCCTAAAGGAAATCAACCCTGAGTGCTCATTGGAAGGACAGATACTGAAGCTGAAGCTCAAATATTTTGGCCACCTAATGCGAAGAGAAAACTCACTGGAAAAGACCCTGATGCTGGGAAAGACTGAAGGCAAAAGGAGAAGGGGATGGCAGAGGATGAGATGGCTAGATGGCATCACTGATGCAATGAATATGAACTTGAGCACACTCCGGGAGATAGCGGAGGACAGGAAGGCCTGGCGTGCTATGGTCCATGGGGTCACGAAGAGTTGGACACGACTTAACGACTGAACAACAACAACAATCTTATGGATAAGTGTTGCATACATAAATAAAAAGAACCCCTTCTCCCATTTTTAGGACTGTCAGTCTGTTGGGGAAGGAATAAATACATAAATCTCCTTGTTGTTGTTCAGTCGTTCAGTCGTGTCCGACTCTTTGTGACCCCATGGACCATAGCATGCCAGGCCTTCCTGTCCTGCGCTCTCTCCCAAGGTGTGCTCAAGTCCATATTCATTGCATCGGTGATGCTATCTAGCCATCTCATCCTCTTCCGTCACCTTCTCCTTTTGCCTTCAGTCTTTCCCAGCATCAGGGTCTTTTCCAGTGAGTTTTCTCTTCGCAATAAATCTTACATAACATAAAACATAAATCTCCTTACAACATGGCACCGAACTGCTGGTGTAGCATAGTGGCTAAAGAGACTGAATTGGGAAGTCTCCAGTCTAATCTTGCCTCTGCCATGAACTTTGGCAAGCTACTGTCTCTCAGCCTCAGTCCGCCTGATTTGCAATATGGGGGATAATAATACTGACTTACCTTAAAGGATTGTTATATGAATTACAGGTAGATAATGAATGTGAGGCACTTTGAAGACTTGAAAATGCTTTACAAATGTTGTTGTTGTTGGTACTCCAGCTCCCTTGTAACCATAGGATTCATTCTTCACCAGATCCATTGCCCTAGTTTCTCTAAACAGGGAAAAATGGTTGCAATTTCAATTTCATTCTTGCCCTTCCTTCTTATGCTCAGGGCTGATGCACATTTTATGGTGTTACAGTGTTACCTGTGTTTTAATACTGGTGTTCCCTGTGGGGACTGTATTAAACAGGGATGGGAACCTCCAACCAGCAGGCTGAATTCAGCCCATGAAAGCTTCCAGTAAGGCCCCTCTCCCTCCCCAGAGCATACCTTGACTGAGCTGATGCCTTGAGGACTGTTCCTTGAGGTGGGGGCTCAGTGGGCTTTGCCTCCCCTTGCCTTGCCTGCTGGAAGTGGAGTGTGTGTGTGCATGTTTGTGAGGAATAGCATGCGGGAGTGTGTGTATGTATGAATGGGGTCCAGGCCAGTGAGTTGGGGTCATATGAATAGTCTTGCCCACTTTGGGCTTTGGTCCAGCCTGTTGCTGGCATATGGCCCCCAACATGCTTGCCCAGACCCAATTCAGCTGTTGGGCAGAAAATAGTTTCCCACTCTTAGTATAAAATGTGAAGGTGAGTCAGTGTGGCCTAGTGGTTACAACATTGGACTAGGTCTGGGGAAAACCATGTTCAAATCCCCACTAAGCTGTGAAGCTCACTGGGTAACCTTGGTCCAGTCACTTTCTCTTAGCAGGATAAAACAGGGTGGGTTTGTGGGGAGAACTGTGTCTGCCACCTTGAACTCCTTGGAGGAAAGGCAGGATATTAATGTAATAAATAAGGGGAGACATGTTGAATGACTTGATGGGTTTGCACTGTAGGGCCATGGTTGGATGTGGGTTCCTAGCACGTATCTACTGTGGAGATGCACATCCCACACAGAAATGTTGCGAATGCACCTACCACAGTAAATCGTGACTCGGCTGAATTCCCTAGTGATTTCAAGGAACTCTGAGGCCCCATCTTGTTATAAGTTGACATGTTACAGTGAAGTGTTACTGACTAGTGACAGATAGACAAAGGAGAGGTAAAAACTGGGACCATAGTTAACCTATGTTGCCTTGAATGAATGAAATGGTTATTTCTGTACATATTAAAGCATCTTTGGAGAACAGTAACAGCAACAGTGGGTTTTCCTCCATGGCATTGCAGTTCAGCTTGTGGTGGTGCTGCTGCTGCTGCTTCTTCTTCTTCTTCGTGCATTGATCATTGGCTCTTGCTCTTTAAGAACACCTAGATTTATTTGTATAAAGAGAATTGGTGCTGATTATCTTTGCTGATGATTCAGAAATGAGAAATGAGAAAAGTTATTCTGGGAGTTCAGTTTCTCATATTTGTGTCTGTAATTAGATTGGAAATAGTGGTTCTTATGGATCTGCTTAAGCTGCAGTCTTGCAAGAATCAAGGTATGGTCTTAGATCAAAATTCTGTCTTTTTCCCAACCAGCAGGACAGAGTCTGCCTGCTGTACTTTGCTTTCCAGAAAATCCCTCCTGCCTTTCTTCACTGTTATTCTTACTTGGTCCATCTTCTGAGGGCCACTAAGAGCAATAGCAGCCTTCCCCAATGTGATGTTCTCCAGATGTTTTGGATTACAACTCCAGTCACCCCTGCCCATTGGCCATACTGGAGTTGTAGTCCAAAACATTTGGAGGGCACCACACTGGGGAAGGGAAAGCAATAGGATGCTCATGAGGGGAACACTGTTCTTGCCAAAGGCATGATGGCCCTTTTGAAGCACTGGGGTATGGGAGCGTGGGAGAAGTACCAGCATGGCAGAATTAAAGGTAACTCCTACGCCATGTCAAGACCAGACTCCAGATCCAGCACTCATCTAAGGAGCAGCAGAATTGGAACCTTTACAGCACATTCTATGAACTCTATATACTGCTCTATTGACTAAGGGGCTCATTATGTTGGATTTTGAGTCTTACGTTCTTTATGTAAATGTGCAGAGCCTTAAAAAGATATAACTCAACACCTGCATTTTCCAAGGGCCTGGTCTTTAGACAGACTGACAATGGGCGCTCAGTGGACTAGACTTGGCAGAAGGAGCACTTTGGCATTCTAGAAGGTGATCTCAGTAAACCAGCTAGGGCAAATCCTAAGCAGAATGGGAATGGCTTTACTTGGCATATTAATAGCAGTGTGTGTGTGTGTGTGTGTGTGTAGAAATATCAATATGGTAGCACTTTCCAAAATGCCTAAGTTCTGTCTGTTGTTTGTCATTATAGGCTTTTATGATACTTTGTGACTTACTAATGGTTATAAGTCATCAAGATTCAAGCGACAATGGAGCTTTTGGGTTACTGGAATACCTTCCCAGTGCATCTCTTCAGTCAAAAATGCTCTTATTTATTCAGGATCATGTTTTCACAGAGGAGGAAGAAGAAGCCAAAGGTCCGCAATACCTTTCATCAAGGAAGGAAATATACTGTCTTGATGATGTTTGTTCCTCCCACTTAACATTCAGTCACCCAAGATAGGCAGGGGTGAGGCCAAAAGATGTTTGCATAACTAAAGGTTAAAAGTAACAAATTCATGGAGTCTCATGGGGCTCTTTTTCAAGAAGAAGGTCCTTCCCTCAATAAAATGCATCTAAAACAGAAACCTGGGCACTTACACATCTTTGCTAGTGGCAGTAATCTAATCAAAAGGATTATCTGTCTTGTGCCATCCTGCCTATTCATTTGGACCAACTTCAGCATGGCATAAAATGTAGTGTAGTAATGGTATGTATAAATTTGGTGGTTTTGAATGCTCAGGTGGTTGCTGTCATACAGGTTTTTACGTTTTTTATTTTATCTATTTAAAATACTTTTAGGCTGCCTTTTAGGGTACAAAACCTAAAGCAAGGCTGCTCAGAAGATAAAAACAACACAATAATGAATATCAGAATTCATAAAAGCTGGTGACAGTAATAAAACAGACATTCCCCCCCATCCCCAAAATACAATTGCAGTCAGAACCATCAGCAGTGCCATAAAAAAACACCACTTGGGAAAAGATCATGGAAAATAAATGAGTCTTAAGGGCTTTCCCGAAGGCCTGTAGCGATGGGGCTTCACGAACCTCAGTTGGTCATGGAGGTTTGTAAGCTGCAAGTAATAAGAATAAAATTATTCAAGGAAGTCTGATACTGTCATGGGCTGCTTGGTTTACATTTCCCACAAAACCTGACAGAAATTTTACTCTGTGATTGGTTTTACTCCATGAACAACAACATGTGAATCATGTTGAACCAGCAGAAACTTGGGCTTACATAGCCACTAACTAGTTCCAAGGAACTTAGCATGAATATGTATTTTGATATCCCCAGTCCTCTCTTGAAGGCCCCATCATTTTTCATTCCTGAGTCATGATTCCTTTCCTACCCTCCAAAATCCCCTCGTCTGTTTTTCATCTCAGTATGATCTGCTTTCGCTTTGGGCCATTAGAATCAGCCCCTGCATCTCTTACAATAGGCCAGTTCTGTAGCCCCGTCAGATGTTCAGAACATTTGTGCTCGTTAAGTCCTAAAATCATACCTGCTTGCTGAACTGCCCATCCCTAGCTCCAGCCCCCTCTCTGTCTTTTCACAAGTTGCATCACATGTTTACACACACAAAGCCCAATCAGCTTAGGCCTGGACTGCACACTGTATAACACTGTATTTTGTGGTGTACAGATTGCATGGTTCAGGCGTAAGTGTGTTTGTATGTCCCTATGCAGTGATCCAGTGCGCAAAGACAGGTGTGGTGGAGAGAGCACAGGGTCAGACTGGGCCAATGCAATCACTCCCTTGCATGTGTATTCCAAACACTAACATTGGGCTTTCAACAGTCCTGTTTAATCACCCGCCTATTCGTCGGTTCCCAGGATAAAGGATGTGTTGACAGTCAGAAATGAGACATGTGGTTAAAATCTAGTGAAGGTTCTGGCACTGAAGATGGAGAATTCACTCCAGAAAAATATCTAGTGCTATTATGTATATTTGCTGCGAGGAGCTCTGCTCAGCACACCTGCATTAGTATTCCCAGCATACAGGTCAGAAGTGCAGAAAAGGCAGCCAGTTCCAGGAAGTGAACTGCTTAGTTTCCAAGGAAAGCTTTGCTTGAATCTCCGTCCATGTTCATAGTGATGCTACAGTTTTGAAATACTTCAATTTATAATGAATGAGTTCAGTTTATTGTTTAGCTAGAGGGATATAATCAGTTTTATGGAAAACATAATAAAGCAAGAAATATAATCCAGAAAACATGCTGGTCAAGGTGACCTAAGTGCACATAAGTATTTGTTCCTACTGAATGAACTAGGCTAGCACTGCTTAAACGAAGTAATATATAAAGAGGAAGCTAATCACATTCTTTATTATGGACAATTTTTAAAATTCCTGTATTCATTTGCTCCTCTTTTGCTGCTTTGTACTTGTTTCACAGTGAGGAAATCCATGTGAAATAGCATGTGAATAGAGTTAGCATTGGGTTGTATCTAATGTTAGTGTAACTTAAGTCCCATTCATCTCAGGGTCTGCTCTAAGTAGGATTAATATTGGATACAACTCACTGGTATGAGCTCTGAAGAAGAAATAACTCGCTTACCATCTTAAAAAACAAAACAAAAAATGCATGAAGGTGACATGGCTAGAAATTTGTCTGTTGTTCAGATTAATATTAATATTTAAAAGTACTTTTGAATACAATATTAGAATGAAACCTAACCAAACTTGCTGGTATAGACTTGACAGAAGAGGAGGAGAGGAAAAAAGAAGGCCAGAAATTGGATGCCTTACACCTGAAGCGATGCCTCCTTGCAGCTTATTGCAAGTTAATCATCTATAATGTTGTTGAGATGACTGCAGCTGCTGAAATCTATAAGCATTATATGAAGGTAATTGAGTAATCCTCTTAATGATGTCTTCCAAATGCTTTAAAATTGAACTATATGGGCTACTGTTTTTAAGCTAACAAACACTGAGTTTATTAGTAATCAATCTGATGCATGTGTCACAATGGGTCCCGATGAATACACTCTGTATTCCAGTCTGTTTTATTGTATAGTTGACTGCTCCTTTAGAATGATCCTCCTTAACACTGTCCTGATTTACATTGTGACAATGAAAAGGAACCAAGTTGTGTCAGACTGGAGAAATGTTTACTTAGATCAGGGGTTCAGAATCTCAGGTTTGGCAGCCAAATCCAGCCCTCCTGGACTCCCAGTCTAGTCTACCAGGGTTCTCCAGATGGCCATGCCCCTTCCCCTGACCGCAGAGTGTTTGGTGGTTTCCCAGCTTTTGTGCAGTTTTTCCTCATTCTAAAAGGTTGAAATGCCTCTCCTACGTTACTGGCTTAGTTACTTGGCACTAAGCACTTTAACATAAAATACCCTGGCATTTTTTTGTATTTTAACCCCACCCCTTTTGCCTTTGGCCCTGCCCACTGCTGGAATGCAGCTCCCAAAAGCTTCTCTGAAATGGAAGCTTCAGCTCTCGGACTGAAAGAGGTTCTGTACCCCTTATTTGCACTATTGAAGTTTTCACTGCTTTGAGGCAAATCTTCAAGGGAATAACCTTTGCAAGGTGTCTGTAGACCGTGGGCCGTTTCACACATTTGACAGTAATACTACTTTGTGGTCTCTATGCAGACACACACATGGGAAACCTCCGCAGAATATCTTTGAAATATTATAGAGCTAGAACCTAGAGACTTTTGGCAGCAGGGTACACGCCTCAGGTCTATTGTGTGTACTCCAAGGGGAGGACTCCACGCCTTCCCGCTCAAGTTCTTCCTTGATTGCTACAGTAGTAGCATTGAGAGGAATATTCCTTTTTTAGAAGCGAAGCAAGTGAGGGCTGTGGTTTTCTTATCTCTATTTTTCATCTGCCTTTTTGCTATTGTATGGATATAAACTATGATCCTAAGTACTCTTGCTTGGAAGTATGTCCTGATAAAACACAGTGAAACTGATTTTCACTTAAATGTGTACTGAGTGTACTGGACAAATTAAAAAAAATGAAAAACTACTTGCAAAGTGCAGAAGCAACTCAGACTGCAATCCTATACACATTTACCTGGGAATAATCCCCATTGCTCTCTGTAGCCTTACTTCTGTGTAGACATGCATAGGATTGTGGTGTAAACATCATTACATATCATTGCATGTAAATATCACAAGTAGCTGTGAAGGAAATACTTTATTTTTCTGTTTTTAAAAAAACAGCTTTGGATTCTTGTGATTTTTGATACTACTGTTCCTTCACACAAGATAGTGTTCTTTCCCCTTGCCATTTAACAGGCTTATAATGACTGTGGAGACATAATTAAAGAAACTTTGAGCCGGACAAGGCATAACGACAAAATTCAAAGTGCAAAGACGCTGGTCCTCTGCTTGCAGCAGGTGAGAATATTATGATAGGCAGCTCCAGCTTTGTGTTTTTGTGTTTCAGTGACCTTGTAATGGGTTTTTTAATTAAAAACATTGATAGAAAGCACTTGTGATTGTCAGACATCCAGACATGCTGTTCTGAAAATAGAAGAGCTCCTTCTGATTGTGGAAGTGAACCAGATCCAGTGGAGGCTTCTACTTCACTGACTGGACACTCCTGTGGATAGAAAGGAGGGGAGGCGATATTCACCAGTTTCCCCTTCCGCCTCCAGTGCCATCTCCTGCGCTGTTCCAGAGGAGATGGCACTACTATTGAATGCAGAATTTAGTTTCCCAGGCTAGCTTGTTCAGTGTTAGCTGCTCAGCAAGCTTCCATGTCATCCTCCAAAATTCAGAACATGCCCCTTCGTATGGCTGATATTTGAGCCCAGTGGATTTCACACATGTTGTCAAGAGCTTAGGAAGATCCATGACCCATCCCCTGAAATATGAGATTAGAGGAGGCTCAGCGGCTTTTCATGAGCTGTGCTCTGCTCGCATAAGTCAGGAGCCTGTGTTTACATATCACATAGGCAACCAGCCCAGTTTGGGTGTTGATTGACCTTGAACGTTTGCAGATCAAAGCATGCTAATAATTCACCTAACCAATTTGTTTGGAAAAAAATGGAGCATGCTCTCTCCTGTTGCCAACCGAGAAACTGAATATCTGTACACTCATTAATGTAATTAAATGAATGAATACTTCTACCTCACCTTATTCTGATGGTGCAGGCCAGGTTACAATATAACAATGCATGGGAGGGTATGCAAACACAACAAGCAAACTAAGGAAGCCGTACTTAGTTATACGCTTCATGTCCATGCCACCAAAATCTTCCTGAGATAGCAAGGTCTTCAAGTGCTTCCAAAAATGGTTTTGGCTTGAGTTTGTCAAATCTGCAGAGAGAGGAAACCAAATTATTGTGGAGACAGCCATTGAAAGCACTGCTGTGCATGGGATTTGCTCTCTAAGAACAGATTCATTCTTTACATATTGGGGTACAATTTTGCTGGACTTATATTTGAGGGCTTTGTTTCCCCTTCATGCATTCATGGCAGCCTTCTCCAACATGAGAATTCTCCTCCCCCTCCAGTTGTTTTAGATTACAATTGCCATGATCCCTGACCATTGGCCCACCTGCCTGGGACTGATGGGAGTTATAGTCCAAAACATCTGGAGGGCAACATGTTGGGGAAGGCCATTTATAGTGTTTACATGTTTCCTAGCTGTCTTCCAGTAAAGTTTATGAACTGGCTCTAGTTTGGCAGTTGGGATGGAATAGTCAAGAAGAATGTTTATTGGTAGATCAAAGAGAGATTAAAAGAGAAATAAAGAGATCTATTGGCAGATATTTTTAAAAATCACATGGGGATCTAGGGAAGGAAGCATTCTCTCAGGGAGGAATTACTTGTTACATGCAAATGTATAATTAAATGACTGCTACTATTTCTAGCTAAGGTAACTTTGGAAGGGGATGGTTTGTAGTGGAGAAGGGGCTGCGATGGGTGCCTACTGATTTTCTTGCCTGCTGTTTTTACACAGCAACTCTCCTCTCCCTGCTCCCCAAACTCTCCACTTCTCCCGTTTCCCCTAGAAAAAAAGCATTATATTGTGACAAATCATCCCCTTCTGAAGCTGCTTTGTCTAGAATAAGAATCTGTCAGGGTTTTATGATGTATGTTATTTATTTATATAGATATCTTCATCCCACTTTTCTAGTTCCCATGCACTACTTAGGGAAGCTTACAACAATTTAAAATCATATGAAAGAATACATGCAATAAAAGTACAGCAGAGGCAGAGACCACAGATAAAACACAACTTTTAACTAAAACATCAGTTATGTAGCATGGCAAAAGCCTGCCAGAATAAAAAGGGCAAGGCAGCTGGAGACACACATTTTGGCCTTCAGATATGCATGCTGCAGGCTGTTTTATGCACAGCTAGAGGCAAAGGTTGTCCAATTCGTTTGTCTCAGTGCACACAGAAGGGGCTCGTTTTCCTTGCATTAATGGAGAGTCCACATCTTAATTGTGTCTTGTATATATTCTGATTTTCCCTACCACTGATTTCCCTTTATGGCATTTGGATATTTCTTCAGCTTGATGGGATTCTTAAAATATATAATCAGATTACAGGATATGTTGATGCCTAGATGCCTCCTAAGTAAGGAATGTATCAGTTGTAGGGCAGGTATGTCCCCCTGGGGCTTTTTTATTGCCCTGGAAACTTTCATGCCAATGTCTGTGGTCTGCAGCTGTTTCAGAAGCATGTTGAAAACCAGGACGATGGCGGCGGCAGCGGCAGCATGGATGCCTCCTCCACGTCCTTCAACAACATTAAAGAGCTTGCACGACGCTTTTCTTTGACATTTGGCTGGGACCAGGTGAAAAGTCGAGAGTCTGTAGCCATGATACACAAGTATGTGCCAAATCCATGTCATCCTTTGGCCTTCTGTTTGTATAGTGTCCACACTGTAAACCTCTCTTCTCTCTTTACATTTCTATCTTACTCCTGCTAAAAGGGAAGGTATTGAATTTGCCTTTCAAGGAGCAGCTGCAATGGAAGGGAAGTGCCTGCCTCCCAATCTAAACTTTCTGATCATCCTCAGTGAATTCTCCAATAAGCTTCTAAAGCCTGACAAAAGACTGGTGTAAGTTTTACTTCGGCACTCATTGCTTCTGGAAAATGAATGCTATTCGATGCTGGAGTATCACAGGAGCCTCAATGGTGTTAAATGCGTTATGTGTAGAGGAGGTGTATATGAGCTCAAGCATGGCTCCTGTTTACATGTTTTTTTCTCACTTGTGCACTTCAAGCCCTGTGCATTTATACTTGGAGTGAGCAAATGACAGTCAAAGCACAAGATTCTGCCAGGGACTTTTAGCATTTCTTCTGCTTCTCTTGTCTTCTGCAGACAGGAGACAGTTTGAAGTGGGGCTAGGTTGTTTTTACTCTGGTTTACTTCTGTTGCTTGTATATGTTACAGATCACTTCATATTGCATTATTCTAGGTTGACCCCTTGGTGTCCAAAGCATTTGTAGAATGATGCAAAAGTGTGAGGATTCTGTGCATATGGAGGGCAATTGCACATGCGCTGCTAAGCATGCGCGTGCGCATGTGTGTATCACACAGTGGTGCGGTTAGATAATTTTAGAACCTGGACTTAATGGTCTTATGGAAGGCCCCTTTAGATGGTCAGGTGTATTACTTCAGTAGTGCACATAATTAACTAAACCACAGAAGCTAACATTTCTCTTCTCCCCTCCCACTGCCATTTCATGCTTTAAAACCACTTCTACATTCCTAATACGTTAGAACAAAAACAATACCGTTTGCCAGTCCTGATAAAAACACTGTTTTGAGCATATTCAGTTTTACATTTTAAATTCAAATCATCACACCACCTTCATGATTACAGGAATAAAATGGGGTTTGCTTCTGCGCCTGCCACTCTCCAGTCATGAGCAGCGGGTGGAGTGGGGGGTTTCTCCCTGGGCTGTGGGGCCCTGGTCTTTGGCCCCAAAGTCCAGCCGTAACTGCAGTATTGTGTATGTATATATGCTGGTGATGAGCATGTTATAAGAAAAGGATGTACATAACCACTGGGACATGAAAACTACTGCAACAGTGCACCCATACTATGCTAAGCTGTCACATTTGAAGTTCAGTTTGTTATGATGTGGCTTCTTGAATGTTTTCTGAGCAGAATTTGCCCTAAATTTGGGTTGCCTTGTCTATGTTGGATGATGAAAATAGGGGGTGTGAAATAGGGGAAAACTCACCTTCTTCTCAGTGAAGAGTGTCTGATCTTTCAATTGTATACATTTTCATGTCCAGATACAGTTACTTGCTGAGATATATACCGGAACGAGCATTTTGTAAAGAAGATTCCTGGTATTCGCTGGGTTGGTACAGAGCCTCATTGCTGGCCAGTGAAGATGAAGAAAGTTCTGCTATCAGCAGCTTAAATGAATGGTCACCCATTAGCATTGCTAAGACACCTTCTTTTAAAAGAAAATTATCTGAAGGTAAAACTTCATTGCCATTTTGCTGGTGGTCACGTATGCCTATGTATGCATGTTGTGTAACAGCACAGATGATAACCTGGGACGCTGGTCTTAACAGCAAGGCCTGCGGGCCATTGGCGGCTCACAAAAGCTCATGTGGTGTCGCAGGAGGAGCAGCGAATTGCGTGCTCCCCTCCTTACCAGGAGTACCTGCCGCCACTGCACTCCCTCCCTTTGTGTGAGCAGGGTTGGCTCTGGAGTGCAGGCGATCTCCATGGACACACCTCCTCCCACAATGCCTGACTCTGAGGAAGAACCCCTCAGAACCAGGCATTGAGGGTGACCACCTCTCTGAAGAGCTGTGCCGGCTTGTTTTCCGGCTGATGTGGCTCTTCAGAAATCTCGGCTGCCATGCAGAGCAGGTGGTGGCAATAATACAGTAGGGAGGGAGGAGGAAGGGAGACGTAGTGGGTGGGTGGGGAGGAGGGAGACAAATGCGGCAGCAGGGGGAGGAGTGGGATAGACACAGTGGGCAGGGTGGGAGACAGACATGGTGGGCAGGGTGGGAGACAGACACGGTGGGCAGGGTGGGAGACAGACACGGTGGGCAGGGTGGGAGACAAATGCAGAGGGCAGGCGGGGGCAGGGAGACACGTGGGGCAGGAAGGGCAGCTCTCACAATGTTTTTTTTGTCTGCCAAAGTGGCTCCCACTTGAAAAATAGCAAAGACCACTGCATTAGGATTACTCTACCTCAAGGATAGGCTTCGGCCTGGTTCTCACCAAGGTGATAAACCTCTGTCTGCTCTGTACCACTTCAGACTGCAGTTCACATGTGAGTCACATGACTGGCTGCTGCTCTGTTTAAAAAAAAAAAATCCTTCTGCAAAACAGACTCGACCTTTTCCCACAGATGCTTGTTAGGAGGGAATTCTTTTGTATGGAGAAGAATTCAGTTATGCGAACCCCTATCTGCAAACCGAAGTAGTACCACTCAGATACAAGTACAACATTTCAGTGAAGCATGGGGCAAACAATGGGAAATATTTATTCATTAATATCCCACATTTTTCCTCATGGAACTCAAGGTGGAATACTTGGGGTTCAAACACAGTGATAATGTCCAAGGGTTTGGTTTGGCATGCTTTCCCTCTACAACAGGGATGGGGAACATGTGGTCCTCCAGATGTTATTGGACTGCAACTCCCATCATCCCTCAATTGCCTATGCTGGTAGGACTGATAGGAGTTGCAGTCCACCAGCATCTGGAGGGCCATGTGTTCCCCATCCCTGTTCTAAAGAAAAGCTACACAGTTTACTGTTGTTTTGCCTCTCCCTGCTGTTCACCTGTGCTTCAGCTTGTGCTGGTCCCTGTTGTCCATGTAGTTAACAGTTCCACTAGGTACCAGTTAGACTGGGCAGTCTGTCACATTTTGATTCATAGTATAGGGATAGAAGGAATTATCTCCAATTGAAATTGTAAATTTACAAGGAAGGCATTTAGAAAGGTTTTCCACACGTGCACCAGGGTTGTTCTGCCTCCCCTTTCTACCACAGCCCCCCAGGGCACCCCAGAAGCCTTTCTTGAAGTTTGGGGGCCCTCAGGAGCAGACTTTGATGTGTAAGCAGCTCAGCTGGATAAGAGAAGTTGTCTGTTTTCCTTTGCACAAGCAGAAACATTTTGGGCGCACGCTTCAGTCTCTTCTGATACCGGCCAGTGCTTCTGGGGATGAGCTAATAAGAATGAAAGCTTTATAACCTTGCATGTTATGGTGTCCAGTCTTTCACACTGAGTGACATGTGCAGGAAGCAATATGAAGGATATCATTCATTGTCTGTTTCAGGTTCCTGGTCCAAAACCAGTCACCCTGAGACAGCAAACAGAACTTCAGATTTTCATTGCCATCCGTATCTCCCTTCCCTGACATTGAGAAGCAGGAAAAGACTAAAATCTCATGACAGTTATCACCAAGAGTATTCACCATTGCTTGGTCCTGCAACTCTGAAGAAAAAACATAGGTGAGAAGACAGCTTGGATCATCTTTTTAACCTGGAATGCCTTTCTTGGCTGTAGTTGCTGGGATACTTGAGAACTGCAGGTGCACCATATTTTCAAAGCTGAAAAATTAGCATCATAGCAAATACAGATGTGCAGTATTGGATCAATTTTTTTTGGCAAAGGGTTTTTTTTTTCCAGATACAAGAACTAATGCTCCCTGGACCTCTGGCCTTGAGTTTTTATTCCCTTGTATTTTCCATGTTTACCAGATAAAACTGAAAGAAGGGATATCTTGCCCCATTTCTGTCGGTTTCATTGCTGCTTATATGTGTGAAGGGAAGAAAGACACTTTTAAATTAACCCTAATGGAGTTTGCTTTGCCCAAACCTTTGTGTGTCAGTCAGTACCAACAGAGTGAAGGGATCTTCCTGCTTACAATTTATTCCCCCACTTCAGCCTTCCAAAGGAATTTGTATCTCATGCCCTTCTTCCCTTGATTGTTCAGAAACTGTTTGTTCAATTAAAAAAATATTAAAATAGCTTCATACAATTGTCAAACTTCGATGTGAAATGGACAAAATGAATTTAAAGTGTAAACAACTTTAACTCAAATGTTATCCATGTGAATTCAAACTTTTCCCTGCTGGGAGTGATATTTATGACACTTAAAGGCCTACATGGCAGATTTAGATTGGTTTGGCAGCAATTCCCTTTTCCCAGAGAACCTTGGGATATCTAGTTTGGTCAAGGAGCCTCAGCTGTTCAAGAAGTCTTAGCATTTTCACCAAACTATAATTCCTGGAATTCTTTGGTAGAAGCCATAAAAGTTAAACTAAGATCAAACTAATATAAATGTGTATAGATCAGCCTTCACCAACCCAGCACCCTCCAGATGCGAAGGACTACAACTCCCATCATTCTAAGCCAGCACAACATGCTGGTTGGGGATTATGAGAGTTGTAGTCAAACACATCTGGCGGGTGCCCGGTTGGTGTAGATATATCCCAAAGATTTCAAGATTACTTGTTGCTGGAATTAATTGGACATGTAACATCCATTGAACACAATACAAAGAACTGCCTGACATGTTTTGTGTTCAGCAAGACTTTGGATTTGTGACCACCACCACAATGCCTCCCACCTTTCCTGCTGCATGACAGTCCATTTTTAGAACTTGAAGATGTTTCAAAAGCAGCTTGATGTAGGATGTTCTGCTAAGCGGTCAAAAGTTCAGGTGGAAATACACAAATTCTTGGGTTTTCCTCCAGTAGCTGTTTACATTGTGGTGTATTTTTAATTTACATTATTTTTTTAGTATGCTCCCTAGATGCTGTTTTTAAATTACTTTAAGAGCTTTGGCTATTAAATAGAAGTTGTGAGCTATTTTGAGCACATGGAGAGGTGAAGTATATTTTAAATACACTTTTTGAATGAAGCTGTCATTGGATAACATTTGAAGCCATCATATACTGAATAAGACCACTGGTCCATTTAGCTTAGTATTGGCTACTTTGACTGGCAGCAACTCTTCAGGGTTTCAGGCAGATCTTTGCTCCCTGCCTCTTTCTAGAAATGCCAGGGATGGATCCTGAGACTTTCTACATGCAGCGAATGTGTTCTGCCACTGAGCTATGGCCCTTCTCCAAGTGTATTGTCAGCCGAAATTTCTTAATGCCACAAATATATTTCACAAAATGATTATCATTTTTTAAAAACCCTGACCTCTTTAAATTACCAGTTTATTTCCAAGGCCATAAGCTAATCCATCTGCCTTCTCATTTTAGTACCCAAACTGTAGTCAAGGCAGAGACTACAGTAGAGGTTCCTGCTGAAGATACTGATGTTGATGTTGTTGGTGCTGACCAGGTAAGGATGGCTTTGTCAGGGAGCTTTTGAATATTTTGATAGTAATATATACTGGTGAAGGAGGAGGAACAATTAAGGTATTGCTCCCACAAGAGTAATTTGCCCCGACAGGGTGTTTTTTTTTAACCATTTTACATACTTTTCTTAGAAATGGTGGAAGTTTTGGGAAGACACATTTGTAACCTGCTGCGGTAGTTTATGCCTACTGTTATGCGTGCTTCCTGGAGAAGAGGATGTGTGTCTTAACAGGAAGGTCCTAATTTCAAAACCCAACCTTGCCAACAATTCTGTTAACCATTCTTTGCTTCACTTGTTGTTAAATAGATACAATGAAGTGGCAACGATTGAAAATGATTATTTTCAATGATGCTTAGAGAGCATAATTTTTCCTATAAATATAACTGCAATGCAACTGGACAGTAGGAGCTGTACAAAGCTGCTAGAAGTATCCCTTGTTCAAGAAGAGATGAAGAGGGAACGTTACAAATGTGATTAATAAATTAACACTTTCAGGATGTAATCCTATGGCCCCAGGGCCCATAGAATACAGAACCTCCTTCTCCATAGGTAGAGGGGGAAGGTCTGCTGATGGAAGCCTCTTTGTTTGGGAGCTGGACAGCTTCTGTGCCTTCAGGGGCATGTTGGGGGCAGCTTTTGACCCACTAGATCAAAAACCTTCAAGTTCCCATGACTACCCCTTTGGAGCTGTTGTGAGTTATTTTCGCTCTTGTTGGAAACAATGGGAGGGAAAATGAACATCATAGGCCATGGCCACCACAAAGGTGAAAAGAAAAGAGTTATCGTTCCCACCCCTGCCTGGTTTCTTGGAAGGTGGCAGTTCTTCTGTCACTGATCCTGCTCCCCCCTGCAGGGGGGGGGGGGAGGGGATTGCTCTGTTCATACAGACTGTTCCTCATGGAATTACCAATAGCAGAAGTCTCTCACTCTGTTAAACACTGAATATTGGTGAGAGGCAGTGGATAAGCTAAATGAAGAGGATTTCAGTCAGTAAAAGAAAATAATGATTTAATCATTGATTTAAGTTTCCCATTTGTACTTCATATAATCCCTCAATGAGTGCATAGTAATTACCCATTAAACTGTGCTGATTTGTAACAGGTAGGCAAATATAAAAGCTCTATAGTGGTATGCTGTCTATTTATAATTTCTGGAACAAGATAGGCCTTCTGTATTCAGTTAATCAGGAAGCATATTTTAGTGATGTCTGGGCTAGCTCTATATAAAATATTCTTGAAATATCTTATTTTAATATTTGTTTATTATATAGGAGACCTAAGGAACAAAGACAACTGGACATTAACCTTTGCTTTTGCATGGAATTAAGACAAGAACAGACAGGTGGAATGGACTATACCTAGTTTCCCCGGGTTATGTAGGAACATAATGTGGTATGACCCGAGTATAAACTGGAAATGTCACATATAGAATGACTATAATTATGATAATTTCACCAGCCAGTGTTATTACACGGCTTCTGTACTTTCTGGTATTAACTATCTATACCCATTTTTCTAGATATATTTGATGTTGATGTTTGTTTTGTTACATTTACTGTCCAAAATGTGACACAAATCTCATTTATACACAGGGAAACCTACCAGACAGTAGCAGTCAGTATTGTATGGACAGTTTGGCCCATGGTAAAATGAAAAACAAAAACAAAAAATCCTCTGCAGAACTCTTAAGTAGTAAGCAGACTTCTGTCTGTCTTTTCTCAGAGGAGCAGGGCAGTGGAGTCAAAGGAAAAGATGGAATATTTGAGTACGGGGAAAACCTTAAGTACAAATTGTTATACACTTTGTTACGATACACAAGGAAGGATATGAAATACAGTCTAATGGTGACACCAGAATAGGAGTTTGCTATTAATGATCCATTGTTAATCACTGCAGAACTTGTAAAACAGCTGTCTGGTTTCATACTTTTATATTCAGATGTTTGTAAAATAAAATGAGTGATCATTTCAATCTGGCGAAGTTTCTAAAGTAAGCCATTATTTTCTTACTGTGGAAGAAATGAAAGCATCACAAAATGAAGGTAACAGTACCTAATCCATGTGTAAGAAGTTGAGAGGTTTTAAATTTCACATCTGAATGAAGACTACACTTGGTGTACATCAATGTTGCTGCATTTCCACTGGCTTTCCATAGGCATAGCTCTATGGGCAAGACTCATCATCGATCTGGAGCGAAAGTGAGTAATCTAGACAAGCAGATCAGTATTGTTATCTAGCCATTCTACAGTGTGAGTGATGTCCACAAATACGTGTTCTAAATTAAGATGGTGTTATCCAGTTGTATCCATATACATCCTGTAGTCTCTTTAAAAGAGGCTGCATTGACCTTAAAGGCCACAGTAGTCAAATCAGCTATTCTGGTGACTTTCATTGGTGCTCTGGTGCAAAAAACTATTTTAAAAAGAACAGACTTGCTGAAAGGAATGATCAGTTACGTATATGAAAAAAAACTTTATTTGAAAATACCAACATGATATATTAAAGGTTTTTAACAGATCTGCACTGCAAACAAAATAGCTTACGTCTTTTTTGTTTTACATGAAAATCTAATGGCAAGAATTTTGTTTAAACACTTAATATTTAGTTTCTCCTGTGAACATCAGGATATTTAAGGCACTACAAACCTTATGCTTTTTCAAAAAACTGAGTAACAACATCCATTCTAGTAAGCAGTCTCTCTAACCTTAAGTAGGCAAGTAAAGCATCAAACTGTTCAGCTGCTCTGACACCATTGGTATGAATATTCATGGAATGTGTCATTAGCTAACCATTGAAGAAACACACTAAATGCCCATAACAAGGTTAGTGCACATCACAGATCAAGTAAAACTTACATAAGGTTTAAAAATTGATTCCCTTGACATGGAGCACAACATCCACTACAGTCAAGTGTGAGCGATAAAAGCCAGTTTTGTAATGGGAGTGAGGAGGCCAAAATGAAAGCTGAAGGATTAAAAAGAACAGAAAGAGGGGAAAGGACAGCTTGTTTGAGGGCAAGTTATCTTTTGCTACGTGCACCAGTGTATCCAGCTTGTCCAGTGACACTTTGGCCAAATTACTAGATTTCTGCTTGGAGACTGCAAGAACAAGGACTTCTCTATTACACCTGTAAGTGAAAGGGAAAATTCTAGTATCTTGTAGAAAAAAAGCCAGCAAATTTACTTTAAACAACAAGATACATTGTAATTCCTTAAAGGAGGAATAATCTATAAATAATTTAAGTCTATTTTACAGGCAACAATCTACTGAATAAATACAAAAAAGGTGTCATTCCATACAAATTCACTGGTTTTCCAAAATATCTAAGTGATTAAAGTATTAAATTTTGCAGCACAAAGAACTATGTTTACTTTTTTCTGGAAACAAAGCCCTACAGAGATTTAGCAGACCTGCTGCAGGCAGTCTTTATTCTTGTACAAATGCTACAATTTATTCAAAGTCGTCTTCATAATCAAACTCATCCAAGTCAACATCTGCCAAATGGGAAGGCATGTCAAAGAAAGGCCTTTTCTCCATCTGATATTTTAGTATGTTGGTCTTTTGATGATCTCCAGGGTTCAGTTCAGCTTCATAACTAGAAAAAGAAAATGGACATTATCTTGGGGTGTAGATAATTCTGGAAGTCTCTTGTACATTTACTGCATAATACTCCTGTGTGCCTATAATATGCAACTTCCAGACAGTACCAGAAAAAAAGGGGAGGGGGGTCAAGTTAAAAGAATTATTTTTTAACGTGTAGGTCTATTACTTGATAAAAGAAATCTTGAAGACAATTCTATGCATGTTTAATCAGAAGCAACACCCACTGTTTTCAGTGGCAGTTATTCCCAGGTAAATGTGCATAGGACTGCAGTCTTACGGTGCAATCCTATGCATGTCCACTCTACATCTCACCAAGTTTAATGGGGCTTACTCCCACGTATGTGTGTACAGAGTTGCAGCCACAGTCAATTAAATCTGCATATGAGAAAATACTTCACTGTTATAAAACACTATTTTAGATGATGCACGTGTCACAGCAGACATGTTAGAAAAGCATTCTTTCCTCTTGCAGAAGAAATGGAATGCATTCTTTTTTTATTGTGGTCCATCTGTACAGTTTAATAGAAAATTATTTTTTGTAAAAGTAACAATTTGTGCCTAGATTAAGCATCAAAATGACAAATGACATGTAAAGGGTAATTTGGCATAACTTTGTTTCTACAGACACTGAGAAAGCCCATTCTTATGTAAAGAAGACTTATTTAAATCCAGTCAGCACACTTCATCCCATTGTTTAATACAGCTAATACAAATAGCTGAAGGCTAGAAATGACTGCTGCTGCTCTATGTCAAGCCTTTGCTTTCAGCCTTAGCATAAGCAATTGGATGCAGTATCAGGATACTGAAAGAGGGACAGCTGGGCCAACGCAATTTAAACCGCTTGTGCTTAGGAGGAAAGTGAACACCGGCTACTTGAGTGAGGGTACAAGGCTGAGTTGAAAGGATATCATGCACAGGATACACAGGCCAGCTCCAGGGAAGACCCCCTTCACCTGCTTATTCCAAAGGTGTATTCTTACCTTTACATTAGCTGTAGGCCGTGTTAGTAGTAAAAGAAATTGCAATTTCTGAAACTGTTACAGAAGGGGGCAGTTACTGTTCTGCAGCAAAGAATTTTGGTGGAGAATATCCAAAACAGTCAATGAATATAGATGTCAAACAACTGTCATATGAGAATTGTGCTGCTGGTCAAGACAAAATTAATCCCTTTACTTATTATGAAGATGGCAAATATTCAACTTTCATTCACAGATTGAACTCAACACAAAGGGATGCTAGCCCAACCTACACTTACCAATCATTCCATTGGTCACTAGCTGCTTCCTCGGCTACTAGAACATCATACTCTTCAGCAGCATATTTTTCCCAATCTGTCATTTCTTGGTTTTCATTTTCAGTGCCCTAAGAATATGATCATAAAATGTATAATACTGAAGACTGCTAAATGAATTTATCATCAAGGACATTTATTACACTTACGAACAACATCTTGTTCAATACTAATTGCACTTACCCGTAATATAGAAAACTGATCCTTCTGCTCATGGTCTAAATATTTTTCAATGTTGAAAAGGGTATCAAAGAACACATTTGCCATCTTACATTTCTTTAAGTCATGAAGAGTTATTTTCCCTGCAAATAGGATTGGAAACAAGGTTTTAAACATTTGAAAAATTTGGGAATGTCATACAAGTATTGTGGAAAATTAAAAAGGCCCGGGGTGCAATCCTATGCATGTTTAGACAGAACGTACGCTCCCTCGGTTAAGAGCAGGGGAGTGAGCTTTGTTCAAGAATTATCTTCTCTTGCTTTTAAATCAGAATAGTCCCTTTGGATCTGGCATCTTGCTTGGAGGAAGTTCCAGGCATTATAGAGCCTGAGGAAAAAGGCGACATTCTTATTTTAGGAAGCTTTTGACCCATTTTGATTCACACTGATAAGTTGATATTTTGCCAATTTTCAGAGTTGGTGCAAACTACAATTGAAAATCTGAATCGGCAATATCGATGAATTTCTGCCTGCTAAAAGTGATCACTAAACTTGAAAATTTAGCCAAGGTGACTACGTAGAGGAGACAAATGACAAACACACAATGGCTGTATTATCTCTGTTAGGAAAGAGACTGCTGTAGAGATGCTGTTAAAATGAAAAAGAACCCACCTTCACACTCTGGCTTCACAAGATCAAGCATCTGGCAAAGACAATCTTCAAATGGCAGAGGTTCAATGGCCATGTTGTCCAGTTTTTGACACTGTTCTTCATAAAAGTATTGCAGTTCATACATAGATAATACACCATCCCCATCAAGGTCCATGCAGCGGAACCAGTATTCAATGCTGTGAAATGAGTCATTAAGTAATTAAGTATCCTATATCAAATTCATTTGTAAATCCTTTGCATCCTATAAAGAAACACGATGACCCATTTGCAAATGACAGAATTCAAGAAAGCCTGTATCCTAAGTGCACTGTCATGGACCAAGAACTTTGGACACTATGGACCTGGTCCTGAGCTGACATGATGAGCACATGCGAAGGATTTCCCACAGGGTACAATACAGATTTGTTTCCCTGCCCCTTACTCATGTGTAGGCAGCATGAAGCACTGTTCTAGGGAATGACAGATCCAAGTACTCCTTCCTCTATTGCTCATCTAGCTTTCCCTCCTTTCAAGTTGTGTGTGTATGTGTAACTTAACACAGTGTATGTAGTGAATAAAAGAGATCTATAAAATAAAATATATTCTAATTACCTAATTTTGGTAACAAAGAAATAATGCATCCAACCCCATGATCTTGTATAAAAGGCCTGCATAACAGTCATTTATTCTTACCTGGTTGTGGTCTTTTTGTCCTCTTCTGATATCAAGAACCATACAAAGTCTGCGTAACTGATTTTTCCTTCTTTCTGTACTTTCCTTCCCCTTTGAAATGCAGGTTAAAAAAAGAGGGGGAAGAGAAGGTACACACAGTTGTAAACAGTATTTTAATAAGTGTTCTAAAACATAATTACATAGCTGCCAATCTTTAAAAACACAGTAGAGCAGAGGTGTGTTTCTCTCTCTCTCTCTCTCTCTCGTAAACTGCCCTTCCTCCAAGGACATCAGGCTGGCATACATAAGACTGTATTTTATCTTCACAGCCACCCAGTGAGGGAGATTAGCTAAGAGATAATGACTGGCCTAAAGTCACCCAGTGACCTTTATAACGAAGTTGGGTTTTGAACTTGGATTTCCCACATCCCACAGTACTAGACGGGATCTCTGCAAAAATACACTCCTTCTGCCTCCTTTTACAGCTTGATTTTTCCATTAGCTATACTACATAGCTGAAATCCAAAGCCCTGTACACAGAGTGAGATCCCATTGCCAACTACAGCAGATAGACAGGCACTTTTCCTTGCCTATGACATCAGTTGAGAGCTCAGTTCGCAAACATGGGCTGCACTGCTGGATCACAGGATCTCCACACAACTGTGTGATACTGATTGTGGTCAATTAAACTAGAGTTACCTAGTAATGCATATCATACGTATGCATGCCTTGCATGAGAAATCCTACAGGAACATTTAACTCCACCAAATGTCAATTGTACAGTAACTAAACTGATAGTTTGTATACTAGACTTTAATCCTGAAACTTAATATCCATCTTCGATTGCGGTAGTTACCCTGAGAGACAGGACACAGCTTTCCTTACATCTAAACGGAACTTTAAGATATGGAAAGGACATTAAGGACTTTTATTGGAACTCAGTTGTCCTTTGTACTTTGCCAGCTAATCTTGAAACATGATGAATAAATAGATATATAATAAGGGAAAAAAGACACCTTGTTACAGCTCCTGAGAAAATCCTCTCTATCATCCGATTAGATATAGCTGTGAAAGAGCAAAATGATTACATTCAATTCAGTATGTTTGTGCTAATACACTTTTAAAAACTGCAAAAACAGTTTATTAGAAATACATTATATGTTTATTCCTTGTCCAATGTTATAGGTTATTGGTGACTTAGAATATTTACAATACTATTAAAATACCCATACCACATATTTTTTCTTTCCCTGACCAATAGCTAGCCTGAATTAAACAAATATACATGGGGTTGGATACAGGATCTGCCTTCCATGGACCTGGGAACTCCCCTCACACCACAGCTCACCCCATTTAGCAGAGGCTGGAGGGGCTGCTATGAGGATGAAAGGGGCAGGAAACTCTTCTTCCACCAGCCCAGTTGTACATACTTAAATCTGGATCGCAACCCAGAAATGTTTTTCTGGTGAATTTTCAAACTCTGACCACTGAACTCTCTCCACCTGCCCCATGAATGAAGCCCAAGAGCCAGCAATAAGCAGTTACATAGCCTTAGGAGTGGTACGCAAGGCACAGAATACATAATCTTGGAAATATAGAGACTCTGGGCTAGTAGTCACACTCACCCAGTAGACACTCCTCTTTGGATATCCCCATATGTATAAGATGTGTGACATCAGTGCTCTGCAGTTATGTCCTCCCCTTTCCCCTTTCTGATTGTGGGAGGAGAGACAACTACATATCTCAGTCCTACACATGGAGCTCCTGTGTTTCACGTGCTACTTTGTGTACATATTAGGTGTACACCTGCTCACCTGGTTCTTCACTGTACAAAGGGATCCTCAGCCAGGTGAGCATATGAACATGTTCTTGGAATGCACGAAGTTCCATTCCAGTTTCTAGCCCCATCTTAGGTGTGTTTATTTGAAATTGATTTTAAAAGAAAGATGGTTGTAACCGAATCTTAATTCCAAGTTCACTTTGTGCCTAGAGGAGATATTTTAACACTACAGAAGTGTTTATCCTAGTAAATGATTTGCAGGTTTAGCAGTAGAGATAAAGTGATCAGCGACAGTGTAAAAGGCACAGGTCAGGATCCAAAAAAGCCTCTTGGATGATAGCTCCTCAAACTATAAACAATTCTCCTCAGGATGACTATTATTACACTGGAAAAAGTGTTCAGTACTGCTACCAACCAAACTATTGGTACAAGTGGTTTTTATTTACACAGTTTTGATAACTAACTCCTCAGTAGAAAAAAACTCAATACAGATGAACCAAAATATGTGATTACGCTGTTCATCTTTCAAGTACTGCCTATACAGTATGGACTTCAGCAAAATATCTGATACAGCGCCACTTAAGGAAATTATTTTATAAGTACTGCAGATACCAAGCAGTATCCAACTGTGTCATTCTGCCAGCACAAATGACATTGTGTTAGCAGAAACTGGGTTCCAAACTATGCGCAAGAGGAGAATCTAAAGTTATGTTTGTGCAAGTGCAGTTGTGAAAATGGCTGTACAAGTATAATGCGCAACTGAAAGATTTGGTGGAGCTCCACTAGCACGATTTGAGTTTGCAGAATGACACCGTTGAATACTGCCCACTGTAAACACCAATAAAAGATACTGAATGAGAAAGTCAGGCTCTAACTCCTGCTCCTTGGGCATCTCTCACACCCCTGCTGCAAGCTCCATAGAGAAGTCATGTAAGAAAGTTTACAGTGATTCTGAGCACTGTGTGTGCAGGAAAAATCTGGCTCACTAGAAAGGTAGTGGAATGTACAAATAATTTTTGCATACGTAACACATATCTACAGATTATTTTTATATGCATACGATTTGAAGATTTAATGTGATGCACTGTGGTGCAGGATTAAAGACTGCTCTGCGACACATATTGATGCTGTCAGAGAAGAGCTGGGAAACTAAACATACATACACTTTCCAAAATGAACTAAATTGTTCCATTTGTCATACCATGATCATTATGTCGAGCTAAATCCTTTGGATCAATATAAAGGTCATGGTCTGTATCCAGTTCCCAAAATTTGCAGTAAATTACATAGAAGTGCTCATAAGAGAAGTATTCTGTCAGCTGGTTAATGTCTACTTCCTCTTCCAATAATGCCACATTCTGTTGATAAAGGGGGGGGGGGAAGTGAAAGTGTCATTAAGAGAATATGATTCCATTGTCCATAGTAGCAGCTTGTAGTAGGAGTTCAGTATCTTACTCACATGGTGAGCTGATGTACTTAGCGGCTAGCCTACAGTAAGCAACCCAGAGCTAACCCAACAACAAACCATGTACAATTGTTGGGTTAACTCTTGGTTGCTTAACCCCTAAACAACCCAGAGTTCCTGGGATCAAATGTCACGATAACAACCCAGGAGCAGGGCATTCCTGGGTTGTTGTTTGAAAGCAGAAGTGACGAGCACACAGGAGGCCATGGCAATTCCTGGGTTAAATAAGCAGTCTATACCAACAATGTCTAGAAAATTGTGTGAGCCACAATAATTTGTTTTTGCAGGAGTCAAAGTTGGATTCTCTTCAAAGCAGCACATAATTGTGGGAAAGGTGACCAGTTAAAAATAGCTGGAAATGAACAGCATCAATCCTGATTGTGACCATCATGATAGCAACATGTTAGCCAAACAACATGACCTTTTGCTTTCTTCCTACCCTGGCCACTCCTTTTGGAATAAAAAATAATTAGATATCAGCAAGCCCATTTTCTGCTGGATTCCCAGAACTATTCAAACCATCTATTTATAATTCAGTGGCCAGTCTTTAACAAAGGTAATTTGCAGGCCTTACACTGATATGCTCCAGTTTAAGCTGCTGCAGTAGCAGCACAGTAGACAAGGCAAACTGGGCAAAGCCTTCCTTCTAAACACTACTTTTTAGAGTTATACATATTTATGCAGCATCTAAAAATGAACAGAGAAATATCTAATTCACTGCCAAAGTATTTCTTTGATATTACCCTCCACCCAAACACAATTATCTGAACATGGAACTTGACACTGAAATGGGCAAGTGATATTAGCATAATTCCTAAAATGTGCAATCAGTGTTAAGAAGTGTAAGGCCCAGTTCAGAAGAACTAAACCATAGTTTGATGTTCTGGCTTTAATTAGATTCCAAAATTCTGATATAATGGAAACTGTGGCTTAGTCTAAGTGAAAGCAGAAGCTTTCACTCTCCTCTTCCCAGGTACACAAAAGAGGAGAAGAGGAAGTGTGCAAAGCTCACCATGGCTTATTTGCAATAATCTAACCCATGGTTTAGGTTAGGGATGTTAAGAATTTTATTCCTGTTCACAAATCATGCACACATGTCCAGTTCATAAACCCAAACATGAAATGGAGTGTAATTCTCAGGAAATTTTTCACAATTTCCTGAGCTTCATGTTTGAAAGTGTGCATTTGTGCAAGAGCACACTTCTGAAAATGGGCATCCCCCCCCTCACATTTTCACGCTTTAGCCTATGGGGTGGAAATGTGCATTTGGGGTGCATGCTTGCAGAAGCATGTATTTTTCGTGTCCGAAAATGTGCAATTTCCTGCTTGGGAAAAAAAAAGATGCTTTCGTTCAGGAGGCAGAATGAAGCGAGACAAGAGCCAAGGTGGAAAACAGAAAACCTTGATGTGCTTGATCATGACTCGTTCTCCCATCACTGGGTGGGAAACCATTTTTGGCCCGAGGGCTGGATTGCCATCCAGGAAACTTTCCAGCATTGCATGGCCAAAACCCAACATGACCATGGCCAACCCATTCTCACACCCCATTCACACATACACCCCATTCATACACACACCCTTCCCAGCTCCACCCAATAGGTGATCCATGCAGATCAGCTGGTGGGGAGCATCTTCCCTGCTCAGCACTGAGAAAGTGTTGGGCAGGGAAAAGCTCTACTCTCGAATTGGCAGAAGAAAAGAACTTCTGCCTGGGGAGAGGATGCAGGCCTGGAGAAAAGCTGGAGGGCTGGATGAGGAACCCCCACAGGCTGCATCTGTCTTGTGGGCCAGAGGTTCCCTGTGCCTGGTTTAGATGGTCGTTTGAACTGGGCCAAATCTGCGGTGCAAACTTATGTTGTCATTA
The DNA here is from genome assembly GCF_057233095.1 of Heloderma suspectum. Taxonomy (NCBI): domain Eukaryota; kingdom Metazoa; phylum Chordata; class Lepidosauria; order Squamata; family Helodermatidae; genus Heloderma; species Heloderma suspectum. Next base: position 120,611,647 of record NC_139460.1, on the reverse strand, counting down.
CCTGACTTGCAAAAATATAGCATATGCTGCTGCTGCACCCAGCTAAAATTATATTAAATCATAAACATTAACTGTACATGAAGATACTCCTAAATGGAAATAAGATCTAAAGAAAAACATTTGTACCCACTGAAATAGTCCAGCCCTCAGTAGTTTCAGTGCCATCTCCTTGAACAGTTAAATAAGCTTTATGCTGTCACTCACAAATTTTACACATATCATACCTGTAAAAAGCTGCTTTTCCTAAGTTCATTAGAGGTGATTCTTCCTGACCAGGACCTATTTACTGTATAAAATATCCTTTGTATTACCTGCAGGAAGAAAATAGAGTATGAATGGTGTACCAAGTGCTCACATTAAAATGGTCTGAGTACTTAAATATAACAGAATTACTTGCTACATTCTGCTTTCACTTCTGTTATTTATCTGTTCTGTGCAGATACTCAGGATTTACCTGACAGTGACAATAAATCAGTTCAGGCAACTAATTTTCTTCTTTGCTGTGATCATGCACAGTAAAGTGAGGATATGTAACTTGAGCCCTTAGGATAGGTAGCAAAAGATGCCTAACACAATACACACACAGTTTGGACATTAGTCCCATGGATTTCAGTGAGCCTAACTGCCAATTGATACATTTAAGATTGTGATTTAGAAGAGTAGGAAAATTATCATTCATTCTTCAGTTGCAAAGACAGTCCCCTAATTTCCTGTGTTCAAGTCTGAGAATTAATATTTTATACAGGTATGTTCTACATACTCCAGTGACACCATTTGAAGTATATAATAGCTTGTATGTATGTATGTATGTATCTAGCTGCATCATAATAAAAGTTCTTTGGGCAGCTCACAATATAAGCACATTAAAATACAACATAAAACATTTTAAAAACTCTGATTAAACCTAAGAATAAGACACAATTAAAAATGGATGAATAAAAAGGTCTTCAACTGTTGCTGAGAAGACCATAAAGATGGTGCCAGTTGACCCTATCTGGAAAGATTGTTCACTATCGTGGTGCCGCTACCAAAAAGGCTCTGTGCCTAGTGGTTACCTGCTGTTAGTGGTTACCTGCTATTAGTGGTTAGTTCGTGTGGCGGGGGGGACTCAGAGCAGGGCCTCTGAAGAAGATTTTAAGATTTGGACAGGGATATATGGAAGAAGGCAATCTTTCAGGTAACCTGGTTCCAAGTCATTTAAAACTAGCACTTTAAATTGGGCCCAGAAATGGACTGGGAGCCAGTGCAGCTGGGCAGACAGGTGTAATATGGTCAAAGCACCCTGTCCTAGTTAAGAACTTTGCAGCCCTGTTCTGGGCCAACTGCAATTTTTGAACTATTTTTAAAGGCAGCCACACACAGAAAAAAATGCATGATTAATTATGGCCATGCTATCTCCATCCAGGTGAGGTTGCAGATGGCTTATCAGCCAAAGTTGATAAAAGGCACTTTGAGCCACAGAGGTCACTTAAGCTTCTAATGACAATGCTGGATCAATAAATACACAAATGGAATAACAATAAATAATAGTAAGCACTCCCAGACTGTTTATAAGTATGTAAGAAAGGGCCAAAGTGAAAGCAGCAGATTCACAGGTCTGTCCCAAATACCTAGAAACAAGGTATTTTGCTTTTTAAAAGCAAAATGGGGTGTGCAGTTGAGGAGTGCCAAACCCCTCTTTGCCTACAGCTTACCTCTCTTCAGCATGGTGCCCAGGGGCTTTTTTCTTTAGCCAAGTTCTAATACTGGAAGTGTGTTTGACTGGGAGAAAAGCGAGGAGGGTTCATCCCCTCTTTGCTATTAAAAATGAATATCCCCATCCACTGCTTTCTCATGTAACTGAGACAGATCCGTATTTGAACCCATCGATTTGCCATTTGCAGATCTAGTTTGCGCGTCAAGACAAAGTTTTTTTTTATAGACAAGACACTTACTGTTGTAATGTATCGAGAATGAAATTCTGATGCTTCCTTTAAGAAGACTAGACTAGGATGACTATTGACCACATCCTAAGAAAGAAGTATGTAAGTTAGAGCATGTAGCTGGCACCCATTGCCAGCACAGGCAACACATAATTTTAACGTGCAATTCCTTCATGAAAACATGACATTTAACCAAATCATAAGTTGCAATATTAAAGGACATCTTATACTGTATATCAGCCTTCCCCAAGCTGGTGCCCTCCAGATGCTTTGGACTTCAACTCCTATCAGCCCCAGCCAGCACGGCTAATAGTCAGGAAAGCTGGGAGTTGTGGACCAAAACATCTGGAGGGCGACAGGTTGGGGAAGCCTGCTGTATACTGTTACAATACCATTATTTAACTTAAACAAAATGTCCACACCATTTTAAGATGATGTAACCAGTAGGACAGGAAGGCCTGGCGTGCTATGGTCCATGGAGTCACGAAGAGTTGGACACGACTGAACAACAACAAACCAGTAGATATCAATTTGAGAAAGAAAACTCGAATTTACATTTTAGAAATATGCAAAAATCTAGTTATTTTGGAAGGCACTTCAACAAAGACAGAGGAATAATGCAAAGAAGCACATTTGGGGAACAGACAGGTGTGGGGCAGAATAAGGAATTACCGAGACTGGGTGGGTGGGCAGAGCAAACATATGCGAGAGGGACTGAAGAGACTTCAGAAGGCAGTGGAGATGGAATGGCCTTCATGTCAGCTTTGGCTGAGAAGAACAGCACTGTCTCTTTTTCAAACAGTTCTAGTAAACTGGGTGCCTAGGACGAGTTTCAGTTTATCTACCCATCACTGATTATGTCAGTGGGTTAGTACATGAGGCCTTTTGTTGTTTATTCTGTCAGTCACTTCCGACTCTTCATGACTCCATGGACCAACCCACACCAGAGCTTCCTGTCGGCCGTTGCCACCCTCAGCTCCCCCAAGGTCGAGTCCGTCACCTCCAGAATATCATCCATCCACCTACATGAGGCCTACCTATCTTTATTTTTTAAATTGATAGAATGTTAACTGAACCAGTAAATACTTTTTGGGGACCTAAGAGATAATAATAGTAATCAAGAAAGTGTAATTTACTTGTAACAATGGAATGAAGTCTTCTTGTACCAAATAGTTACATCCAGGGCTCTTCAGAAGATGAACAAACTTGGCAGCAGCATCATGACAGGTCTGCAGTATCCTGAAAAGCATAATTCAACTAATGTGTGCAAGTATGATAAGTTTATATAGCCTGTTTTTTCCAGCAAAAAATGAGCTGAAGGTTTATTCATAAGCATGAATGAAACCTCTAATCCAAAATTCCTTAAGTTGCCCTCTATATATCTCACTAAAAGTTAGGAATGTGACAGGCTTAAATGTGTAACTACTTAAACTCAGGAGTGCCTTTCTTTCTAAACTGAATCAACTGTGTCTTATTTTGCCTTCACCCTTCTTTAAAAAATCAGTTTGAAACAATCTAAATTATCAAATGTAATGGTAATTCTACAGCAAATACAAAATAAGATATTCTGGGCTGGGAGAGGCAATAAGATATTCCTCTGGTCATATTCCTTAGCTTAATGCTGAAATTTTCCTAGAAACATTCAGTTACTCTAAGACATGATGAAATGGCCTTGCAAAGAAATCATACTTACTTTCGCCACATTGCAACAAATTTATGAACCGATATAAATCCTGTTCGCTCTCCTCCAGCACAATAAAATAGGGGACCTTTCCAGTAAAGAGGACATTCACAGGCCTAAAATTAAGGCATATCAGAAGCAAATTTGAGGGTTATTCTTTCAGAACCAACTTTAGGGCCTTTGGGAAAAAGCAAGACAATCATTTAATTTTTATTGCACTATTATCACTGTAAGCAATAAATTGCATTATAAGAATTATTGAGTAAAACAGATGTGCTGTCCTAGATGCTAAGGAACCCTAATTATACTGATTTCAGGACTTAAGTAATTTCTTTTCACACCACTTAAAACAAACCTTCGGAGCCTGAATTGCTTCGTATTATAAATATTGGTAGGAAAAGATACCACTACATTTGTTTAACACCAGAAAGATAAATGCTTAATTTTAGTTTCAACAGTTAAAGCACAGGCTGTGATCCAGAGACCAGTATGATTAGGAGGGGTTTTTTTTTTTTTAAACGGGCACATAAATTGCCTCCTGCAAATAGCAAAGTTTATGGTCATTGAAGGGAGGCTGCTGGAAAGGATGCATAGATAGGCATATATACCATCTACAGCAGCCTCCCCCAAGATGTGTTGGATTACAACTCCCATAATCCTCAGATAGCATGGTTAGTGGCTGATGGGAATTGTAGTCCAAACATCTTTTTTATATATAATAATTTTATTTTTTTAAATAAACATCTATAGGGTGCCAGGTTGGGGAAGGCTGATATAGCATACAGAGCATTGCTTGATTGAGCCCCTATCACTTTATCCTGCACCTCATGAGGTTGTGACTCTTTAGATAGGTAAATATATTATTGTCAGTATCTGTGTTACAGGATTTAACAGACTGTCTGCCTATACTGACTAACAGAAGTCCATAACTCACTTGAGATATGATCTCTTTAATTCCACATGGTGACTGAATCAATAGCACAAATGATCAGTGGCATAATGGTAAATCTTGAAGTATAAGAGCTCATCATGATAGCCCCCTTAGCTGTGCCCCCAAGCAGAAGCCATAATCCAGTATCCATCCACCCACCTTTTCTATTATTTATACTGAAAGAAGCTAACACTCTGGTTAAAATCTCCTTCATAAAACACAAGGCATCCAAAACAAATTATCCACAGTTACGTTTATGGGGCATGACCGCAATCCTACGCATAGTTATCTGGGAGTAAGCTCCAATGAAATAGATGGTGCTTACTTCTGACTGCATAGGTTCAAATTGTAAAACACAGTGTGCTTTCAACATTGAGCTTTTATGATTTTTAGTGAGCTGAAAGCTAAAACCTTTAGCTTTTAATTAGAAATGCAAACAATCTGGCAAAGAAGTGTTACTATTCAAATTGGTAGCGTGAAATGTAAACCCCATCAAAGAAAAGGAAAGACATATCCACCCTTTGCTTGATTATTTTCCTCACTGTCTGACTTCTTCTGCACTAATCACAAACAGTAAAACTTGAAAGCCTTGTTATCGCCTCCTTCACTTGCCGAAGCAAAGACAGTCCTTCAATTATGCTGGTGCTCCAGCAGCACCAATGAGCAGCAGCTCATTGCTCCTGCTCTGTAAAAAGTCCTGGAGCTGTGTTCCCTGCAATCCCCCGCTTCACTGCACCACTGCAAATGATACACCACAAAGCCTAACTGAGCATAGCCGTTTACAGTCCAACCTCAGTAAATTATGGGCCATACACATAACATGTTACCACCGCACCTGACTCTTGCAGCATGATTGAGACCCTATTCACACATACTGTTTCCCAAAAAACATATTAAGGCTACAATGCTATGCACACCTATCTGGGACTCAGCCGCACTAGACATAGAAGTAAGTCCAACTGAGCAAACGTGCATAGGATTGCAATACACAACATTTCAATGCGTTTACTGATATCCATATCCAGGTATGCACCCAAGAAGAAAAGCCTATTCACTCACCTTTGCAACTTTACCCATATCTTCCAATGTTGCTCGCTCATTTGGAAACTGGGAGAATGTTTTCTCTATCTTAGCAATGACTGCATCTATATTCACTTTTTCTTTTGGACATCCATGGGGAAAATAAAATGTTGGAATGCTTTGGCTCAGAGATGGCGTCAAAGGTTCTTCTTTCTTTGACTGAACCTATAGGAAAAGGAAAAGTGTCACTTTTAAGACATGATAAAAAGAACCCAGGCAACTTGACAGTTCTCTCTCTGAAGTTTGAAGAGTACACTAGGGCTGCAATCCTACACATAATCTGGGAGTAAATCTCATTGAACTCAGGAAGATTTACTTCTGAACAGAGATGTATAGGATTGCCCTGTAATTTCTCCACCACTATTACATTCTCATGCTAAGGTTTCAGTAAAACCAACTGGAGCAAAAAGGGAAACTAGGGTTTTTTTTTGTAATATTGAACAATGACATTCACTATTGCCAAAATTTGTGATTCAAAATGGTATATTTTGCCTTATAACCTCCTCACCCACTTTTAGAAACAGATTTCTAACAAAACATCTGCAATTATTCAAAGGTTATCTATTACTGGAACCAACATTACCAAGTAATCACAAGCAAATAATGAATAGTTTTGCTAAAAGTGACAGGACTACACTGTAATTTCCAGTTGTTTGGTATATCCTTATCTAGCAGAATGCAAGCTTTCTTCCAAGTTAAAATGGGGAAAACAAGGAGTGGAAAAAATACTGCATCCTTGGAGAAGATGAGGGGACCCCTGCTTTAAAATAAGTCTCAGTTGAAAGAAAAAAAAAAATCCCATACCAGCATATGTATATATGGAACAGGTTACCAGTCCTGGAACATTAAAAAAGTGGCATTAACATTTTTGATGAGCAACTTAATTAAAAAGATATGAAGGAGAATTTGTCTTTTATTCATATTGCCCTCTGGAGCTATGACAACATACAGCTAAATGACAAGTGCTACTCTAAGTCTGCAGTCCTGTACAGCAGGGATGGGGAAACTCCAACTGGTGGACCAGATGCAACCCTTGGAAGATTCCATTTGGCCATGGTGTGGGAGGTAGGGACCACAAGGTTAAAGCCACCCTACCCTGCACATCAGGGTCCCAATTCGGATTGGGCCTCCAGCGCCTGCAATTTGCATTGGAAAAAATACCTCCCAGTGGAGCGAAGTGGACAATTTGGACTTTCTCCCTCTCATAATACTAGAACCTGGGATCATCCAAAGAAGCTAAATGGTGGGGGATTCAGAACAGATAAGAGGAAGTACTTCTTCACACAATGCAGATTTTAAACTATGGATTTCACCACAAGATATAGTGATGGTCACCAACTTGGATGGTTTTAAAAGGGAATTCGACAAATTCATGGAGGAAAAGGCTATCAATAGTTACTAGTCATGATGGCTATATACTACCTCCAGTATCACAAGCAGTACGGCCATACTGGCTGGAAATGGTGGGCGGTACAGTCCAACACAGCTGGAGGCACCAGGTTCAGGAAGGCTGCCCTGGAGAGATAACCTTTCTATTCCAGTTTTTCTACCAGGTCCCTGGGCATGAATGACTTTGATACACTTTGCTATGTATTGTCAGACTAAGTCTGCAATCCTATACACACTTACCTGGGAATAGGTCCATTGAACTCAATGAGGTTTAGAGACAGGTATAGGATTGCACTGTAGGACAAGTATAAAAACACAGCACAATTTGCACTATCAGCACAAAAGACTGGGCATACATTTCTATAGTCAATTACTGTTTCTTGCTATGGAGATAATCTGCTGTAAGAAATTGCTGAAAATCTCGAAACCGATTTGCAAATGTACTTGTAAGACACTACTGAGTTTTGATATAACAATCTGTGTTATTTTTTTTACTGTGCCCTGTGGTTTCAAATACATATAACTAAGTTTTGATGGATACCCTTGCCAAAATATTTGAGAGCAATTGTCTTATGAGACAGCACAGCAGTATCATGGTAATATGTCATCAGCATGCAAGGAACAGTTAAGTTCTGTCTGCTGTATTCCTGGATATTATTCTCTGTAGTCCGATTATTTCTAAATGAGGATAGAGCAGGAATAATAAAAAAATAGAACATAAACATGCTATCTATGAAGTGCATGCATCTTTGATCTGTGAGACTACAGGGTCGTAAGTGCAGCATATCCCTTATCAGATAGCCCCCCACCCCCTGTTTTTAGGTTTGGATGCTAGATTTAAGATTTCACACTTTATCTTTCAGCAAACCATTTGTGTTATGCTATCTCCTGCTTAAGGCGACTCCTAATCCCTGTTCAAACAATAGGGATCGTCCTCTGGGCATACAATGAAATTGTATACTGTGGAGGCGCTGCACAACTGGAGTGTGCCCAGGGCTGGCTCCACGTTTGAAAAGGCCTAAGGCAAAGTACCCTCAGTGGGCTCCCCTAATGGCAGTAGTGGTCTGTACCTTATTCCTGGCCTTGTCCCTGCTGACATGTTTATTCCTCCATAATGTAATGTTGTAATGTGCATTGCTGTACATACAGCATTATATTATGGGGGAATCAACATGTCAGCAGGGTCAAGGGGGGAGGAGTCAAAATGTCATGGGGAGGGGCTAAGTCTAGCTGCCTGGGCTTGGCACTCCTGTCAGAACTCTTGGCCAGCCAGTGCTGCTGGGCTGCTTCTTGGGCGGGCAGCCTGATGGACAATCAGGCAATAATGATGGTGGCAGATGGCCAGACAGCGGCTCTTGACAGGAGTGCAGGCTTCAGGTAGCTGAACCCACCCTGGTTGCCATGCTTTCTCCACAATGCAAGGCTGCATTGTGGGGAAGTCAAAATGGCAGCTAAGACAAATTCGGTTGCATGTGGTTGGCACTGTTTTCAGTGCAAGGCAAGAAAAGAATGCAAGGTTCAGAACTTGCCCGGCATCAGCACTTGTGGGTTCTGCTGCCTGGGACCCCAGCATCTGCCCACAGATGCCATGTGTGTTGGTGCTGGGCTATGAAAATGGACCAGCTTTCCCCAACCTGATGTACCCTGAAAGTGTCCAATTCCCATCATCTCTACTCAGTGTAGGCCCTGCTGGCTGGGCATGGTGGGATTGGTACTCCAACACATTTGGAAGGCACCAGGTTGGGGAAAGCTGGTGTAGGCAATGCTCCACACAATCATGTTCCACCTCGGAAAAGCATGAAGAGCTGCTTATGTGCAAAGGCACATTTCAGACATTTGTTTGAATGTGCATGTGGTGTGGAGTGCAGCTTCCTATCATACATGCATTCCTTGTATGTGCAGGGGACAACCCTCTTATCTGAATAGGGCTTACAAATCTGACCTGGATTCGTATCCTGGTTTGTAGTATGAGATTAAACCACAGTTTCCCAGTTTGGATATCATGGAAACTGGTTTAAACAAACTACTATAAACATGTAGTCAGTGTGCAAGAAAAGGAGGGAAGGGCCCATGACACTCATTCTCAGCTTAATAAACCATATTTTATTAAGCTGAGATCATAACAAAATAGCATGGAAAAGAGATAGATCCTAATATTTACCACAATTCAAGCAAAAAAGGCAAATTTTAACTTCTTCAACATGCTACAGTTGTGTCTTGATTCAGAATTTTATCCAAAACGGAAAGGAATATCCAAAGCTCATAATGTAATGTTGACAACAAAATAAATTTGTCAAAAAACAAAACATGGTTCTTATTTTGGTAAAAGGTGTAGAGCATGAATAAGCCTACTGAACATGAATAAGCCTACTTGTTGATAAAACAGATTCTGACAATGGTAAACACCACTGTAATATATTTAAGAACTAGACAAAACTGATGCATAGTAAAATTTAACTTCTAGCTATTTATGGATCAGTTGAGGCAGAAGCAAATCACACAACCCAACTCCCTCCACTTCCTAAATAATATTTAATGGAATACTGCCAGGTAGTGACTATTTTAAGTCATTCATTGCTGGTGAACAAACACAACTCTTCTTCAGAGGAGAAAAGCAAAACAGGGGAATGGGGGAGAAAAAAGCTGGGTGAGATGTTGGAACCCCTAAATCTGTGGTTTGAAAGAGTCTCAAAATGGAGTGCTAAATGTGACAAGGAGACTTAGGGCACCATCCTATGGGTTGCGCCATCCTATGGGTTGCGTCCTTGATGATTGTAAGCCCTCAAACTCGGGGGCTTATAATCATCCTGTGCAGGGCAGGAGGAGATCACCGCCTCCTCACTCCTTTGCCCTGCATTTTTGCTAGATGGGCAATTTTGCCCATCTAACTGGGGCTCTGTGGAGTGGGAAGGAGGAAGGCTGAGGCAGCCAGAGGATTCTTCATAAGCCACCGACCCCAGTCTTCTTCCCTCCCTGCCTACAGAACCACACCCACCTCTCTGAGCTTGCGTTTGCGAGTTTGTAGAGGCAGCCGGTGTGGTTCTCTTCACGCCGGCTGCGAGGGGGAGGGGAGCTCAGGCTCCTGGGTCTGATGTCGGACCACTGTCTCCAGCCTTGGATTCAGGAATCTAAAAAATCCTATCACCCTCCCTCCCCAGATGCTGTCTAGGGGCCCTAGGATTGCTCACTGGAGGGAGCAATCCTATGGCTGCTAGTCAGTGGCTAGGCAGCCACAGGATATGTCGATTTCTGGGAACCAACCATGGAGCCCCAATCTGAGGTCGATTCCCTGAGAACCGACCTCTCCCCCCTCCTGTGCTGCCTCGAAGAGGAGCTCAGAGTGGCAAAAACAGGGAGTTCCTGGGGGTGTTCCGGGGCGAGGAAAGTGGAAATGCTGGTATGACACATCCAATGTCTCATCTGGCTGCCGCTTCCCTTGCTCTGACTACCTGCGGCTAGCCAGCCGAAATCGGCTGTCTAGCTGCAAATGCAGGGTGGCTGAAGTGCAGAGGGGACGATCCCCTCTGCGCTTCTCCTGCTATCTCTGCGCCTATTGGATAGGCGGTCACCTCTAAGTTCGGAGGCGGCCGCCTATCCCTATAGGATTGCACCCTAAGTGGATTAGTCCCTGATAGGTGCAAAACTGATCTAACTTTGCACCAAGAACTTCTTGAACAAAGAAACAATACTGGCCATTTCCCCATTTTTAAAAAATATAAGATCTAGTACTTATTCACATCTGACCTCAGCTCTAAGGAGAACATACAGGTCTTTTGTGAGGTAGAGAGAGGAGTTAAAGAAAAATGTGGTAGCCTTTACATGGTAGATTAATTTTATATTGTGCTCTAGATAAAGAGCAGAAGCCAATTTTGGTAGTATAACCCAGCGATTGGAGAGTGACTGGAACTGTACATATGGCTTTGTATTGTGGGAAGTCAAAATGGCAGCCAAGGCAGGTTTATTTGCACTCTTGTCAGTGCCACTATTTTCAGGTTGTGGAAGATCACAGAAACATAGGAAGCTGCCTTATACAGAGTGAAACCATAGGTCCATCTAGCCTAGTATTGTCGACGCTGACTGACAGCAGCTCTCTAGGGTATCAGGCAGAAAATCTAACCGGAGATGGCAGGGATTGAACTTAGGACTTTTAAGCAAATCACGTGTTCTAACACTGAGCTACGGCCTCTCACTACGATCCCCTTGAGCTTCAGGATCACTTTCCCGAATGCTTATATTCGGTACTCTTCAAAACCATACTAAATGGACTGACTGTTGGAATTAATGTGATTCTCACATAAGGATCCTTGTGCTTTGTCCTCTTCTCTTGCTCCATACCCAAAGGTATTGCAAAAAAAAAAAAAAAATAAATGGCTATGACAAGCACACATAGGCAAGGCTGTGTGCATTCACAGTACTGCAGAAGAGTTCCAGAATTTGTTACTGTTGAATCCTGAATGACTCAGCTTTAATTTAAAAAAAATGTTCCTGGCCTTTACGGGACAAAGAGATTCAAAAGTACATGGGTAGAATCTCTAAAGCTGGGGTGGAGGCAGTGGGTGGACATACAGTATTTTTCCTCTTTATTGCTCCGCTCTAAGACTAAGAGAAGCATAATTAGAAAGGTTGCAGAGTTGTGCTTCTCTTGCCACAGCATCTTGATATATGTTTTTTATTACATAAGAATATACACAGCTTTGTACATTTAAGCTCCTACTATGAAATGAAAGTTTGCAAAAGGGATCAACTGCAAGCAACTTCATGACAAGAGTGAGATTAGCAGCAGCAAAAGCGCACCATACAATTTAAGTTTGTAAGCATTAATTATTTTCTACTGCAGCCAAATTGAGGACAACTGAGTATAATCTGTTAAGACTTTGGATTTGAAAATGCTGATTATATTTAGAATTCCCTTCTTTACAACAGTACGTTGCTCCTTACACATTAGGCTTGTTACAGCCAAAGGACACCACCAGCTGTTTGGAAAAACAAAAACACTCCCATCAGCAGACAGTGAGCCTTTCAGTAAACACCTTTTAGGTTTTCAGGTTAGCTGGTATATGCTTACAAATTCTTATTCCAAAGACTCAGAGAAATTATAGGCAAAAGGGTCAGAGCTACCTTTAATGTTTTTTGTTAAAGAATTAAGTGAATTTGTTGTGTGCCACTACTTCACAAACCCATCCTCAAGTTGTGACTGAAAAGAAATATACATACCCACTACTAGTTTTGTTTTACTCTTGATCATAGAAAGAAAATAGGGAAAGGTTTTGTAACTGGAGAAAAAAAAATATAATGATTTGTAATCAGGACAACATATTGACCAAATTTTTAGAATCCTTTCAAGTTATATTATCACTAGTCAGCAATATGCTAGCACTAATATGCTAGGTTTTCATTAAAAAAATTTTTTTAGGGTTTAATTACTGCATGACTGCAGTTGTATTGCAGAACATGAATTTGACTTCCAGTGCCACATCTGGGTCACGAAAAGTCCTTTCTTCTAAAAACAACAACACAAAACACATTAGTAACTTTCTAGCCCTCATTGGTGTAGAAAAAATGTTTGCCTTGACATCTATTGGAACAGAAGTACCTGCTATTCTCCTCCCTTATTTTTTATGTTGCAAAGTAGCCATGACCAAAGAAAGAACACTCGTTCTGGATCAGACCAAGGTCCATCTAGCCCAAAGTTCTGTTCACACAGTGGCTAACCAGCTGCCCAGGGAAAACAGGACATGGGTGCAACAGCACCCTTTCACCAACATTCCCAGCAATTGGTGTACATAGAAATACTGCCTTTGACCATCAGGCCATTGATAGCTTTATGCTTCATGAATTTGTCCAATCTCCTTTTAAAGTCATCCAAACTGGTGGCCATCACCACATCTTGTGGAAGTGAATTCCATAGTTTAAGTATGCACTGTGTAAAGAAGCACTTTGTTTTCTCTGTCCTGAATCCCACCAATCAGCTTCATGTGATGACCCCAGGTTCTAGTATTATGGGTGAGGAAGAAAAACATCTGACTTATCCATTTTCTCCACCTCTATCATGTCTCCCCTTACTTCCTTTTTTTCTACTAGACACTACAAAATATTATGGGGTTTTAACATAGAACTTGTCCTTCAATCATCTATGAGCTCTTATAATTGCAAGGTTGAGCCTGCAACATATATACAAAATTTTCTTCCATATAGCCCACACACAAAACTTAAAAGCCAAGAAAGAAAGATAATCTAGTTACATGTCTACTTATTACAGGGGTGGAAGTTAGAGGAAGGGGTAATATTGATCCAGGAAAAATGTAATTCAATATGAGCCCAAAAGCATTAGATACATGATTGAAAACAAAACAAAAACCTCTTCAATCTCACAGGTAAGCATGCAAGACCATAATGTCAAACACTTCTCTCTGCACATTATTTTTTTGATCGCTGTGGTGGTTTTGGCAATAGTGGCCACAATATCAATGGACATTCAAACACATGTCTGATAAAGCACACGTGTTTGAGTGCACTCTGAAAATACAGCAAGTGTTTGTATATTATATAGGCACCCATGGAACTGGGAATGATTGCATCTTCTTGTTGAATGTTTGCTACTGTGTAAACATTAAACAACTTTACCAGAAGAATACCATAATCACGATAGATCCCCCCTCCTAGGTCTGCAAATTGGGAGCTCATGCCTGAGTCTGCACAGCGGGGGCTCAATGGGGTGATTTCTGGGGTGGGGACGATGTCTGGGGACGATGTCTGGGGTGATGTATAGAGTCGGGGCTTCGGGGCTTCGGGGCATGGGGAGGGTGCTCCAGTATAGGCGTGATAGTTCCTATCACTTTGTGGGAAGGAATGCATGCCTGGCTTCTGGCATGCCTGGCCCCATCCCCAGGCATCCCCCCCAACTTCAGGCACTCACCACACAGACCCAGGCATGAGCCGCCCCAACTGCTCTCCCCTGCCAAACTGAAGCCTCCACCCTCACCCTGAGCCCCATCTGTAGAAACTCACCCCCAGCACAAGTTTCCACCCACAATCCCCCACCTCAGACACTGACTTCCAGACACCCACACCCAATATGAACCCCCACTCAAGACTCCACCCCCTGCATGATCTCCCATCCCTGAGCCGCCTCCACAAGCATCACCTTCTGAGACCCCACCCTGAAGACCCAGGCATGACTCCCCCATATCCCCCTCTCAGCCTACAGCCCCTAACCATTCCCATCCTGCACACACATACACACACACACACACACGGCATGAGCCCCCTGACTTCCAAATCTCTTGCGCTTTCTATTGCAGGCATTTAAAAACACATTGACTTCAGTAAACAAAAAATGTGAATCAACCACTCTTCTGCAGGGGCGGGGCACAGCCCTTTTCATTCCCTCTCCCTGCCTTAAACCTTGATTGATTGACCTGGACCAAGCTGCTCTTGCCATGGGGCTCCAGAGGGCCCCTTTAATTCCTCCCCCTCTGGTCGCATGCCACAGCGCAGCGTGAACATTCCGAAGCCTCCAACCAACTACTCTCAATACAAACAAATGGTGTGGTGTGTTTGTGTGTGTGTGTGTGAGTGAGAGAGAGAGAGAGAGAGAGAGAGAGAGAGAGAGAATGAATCATATCTGCCCCAAACCTTGACCAATCTTGCTGGATTTTATTTTGCTGCTAATTGGCCCATTCTGTCCCAGCCTGGCAAAGTTGATGGCTTTCTGTATATATTTCACGCAACAGGCTGTTGGTCATACCTTTTCACTCTTTTTTCTCGAATTTTCACACTAAAAAAAAAAAAACTACCATAGCCTATGCACTTGAAGAACTCCACACAGACCTATATCTCAAAGGGCAATGCTAACTTCCGTCCATGAGACCCTGCATGGGGGGCTAATCCTTTTTCCTTGTAACACCCCATAATAAGCTTTGTTATGCACCAAACCTAGTTAATCTGCTAGCAAATTACACAGCTAACTACAGTATGTGCAAAATTTGGGGCAGATCAAACAAGGGGGAGCTTAGCAATACCCCCCATACTGACTTTTTGCCCCTATGGGAAAAATAGTGTTCCCAACCATAACTATAAGATTGCAGCCTTAAAAGCAATTTTAAACATGAAAATAAAAGTAATGGTACTGTCAGTAGTTACCCACTTCTTGATCCAACCCAGCAGCTGAAGTCAATGGTCTAGGCCAGGAGCAGGCAGAACACAGATCAGATCACACAGAGATCTACTAGCAGGCCTGTAGTAGATTGGTGAGTGTTTCTGACTCCCGAATGTTTAGTAACAAAAACTATCTAGCAAGGCTACTGAAACTAAGAAACCGGTGGTGGTGGTGGGGAACTAGGAGTGGATTTGTGTGTGAAAAGATGGGGAGTTCAGTTCTGGTACATTCTTGGGCTGAACACGCTCAGGGCTCCCTGTGTCTTGTGCCTGACCTTCTAAGCCACTTTTTTTTTGCACCTGGATCTGATTGGTGGGCCTTTGGGTCCTTGTAAAAACTGTAGTAGATCCACAAGCTTCGAGTCTGCTCTGGTCTAGACCACAAATTAAAATAGCACAGTATAAAAAAGTCCATAGCAGGGTACAGAGACAAATTTATTCAGCATTGCATTTGGGGCCTAAAATAGCCTTTCATTGGGGAATCTATAAAGATAGCCAAACATTCACTCATGTAAGGTCAATATATATGTATATTTTATAAAATACAAATATAATGATGGGTTCTAAATAAAAAATAATAATTATTTACCACACATTAAGAAACCATTGAACAAAAACTCTTTCAAATCTACAGTGTAAATGTCCTAAGTACTTCTTTACTAACTTCTCCTTTAAGACAGAAGTCTTTACAATAGCAGAAGAGCATTGTCCAATATATAACAAAATTGCAAGTCTATATTTATATTGTGTGAGAGGGTGTGTGTGTGTGTGTGTGTGTGTGAGAGAGAGAGAGAGAGAGAGAGAGAGAGAGAACATGAGTTTGCTGAACACACCCCTAGCAATATCTGAAAATGGAATACTTTTACATCTAATGGTCAGAATCTGCTTGGGGCATGAAGATAACCTCATTAAAAAGTCCAGCATTCCAGCACAGAGCAACCCAAGCCACAACTGAGAAGGAATGTTCAGCTGCATGAAGAGTTCCACTGCCTCTTTACATATTTCAGACTACAATTTCAAGAAGGAATGTCTCTCTATGTATGTGTATACACACGCGCACACACCTACCTCTGTTTCTCTTTCATCTCAACATATATGAAGCACAAAGTAGTTCAAGTGGGTGTATAGAAGAGTCTGTAAAAATATTTAATGTGGATTCCAAAACGTTTCAAGTACCAATGCTTCTATATTAGGGGAGCTGTAGTTTTTTAAAAAGAGCTTTCTTCACACTCTTTGAAAGGAGCCCTCCTGCAAGTAGTTAACCAAAGACCTCTGTGAGGAGGGTAGACTATGGCTTGTCCCAGAACAGAAGTGGCTGATCTGGTGCACTCTTACACAGGGAGGGAAGGATGTAGCAGAGAGCACTGCCTGGATGCCTCTCCAGCAAAAATGCACTGCATACCCTCCTGAGTGCCGAAGAAGTAGATTAGAGATTGTGATGAGGCTCTGATTGATGGACCCAGGTGCTGGTACCAGCCATATCCTAAAAGCCACTAATCACAGCAACCCATGTACTTGCTAGGTGAAGACTCAATTTTCCCAGTAATAAATTATTGTGATTTGAATGCTGGGAAATACAATTTCATCACAAACAGCTATCCCCCATGTAACCAACGAATAACACCCATCATTAAAAAAGAAATCTGGAAAGGTCCACAGAATGATTCGACTTTCCTACCCTTCTTCCTTTCATAGAGATAAAAGTGAAAAGCAGCACAAAAGACCCCATAGTCATGTGCCTCTTGCATATGACTTCCAAACATTTGCTGCCGAACCCTACTCTTGAGAGATTCAGGTGCCCCTTCACCCCTCTGCCACTAGCTAAGACCCAGAAGGGAAGCAGGCTGTGGAAACCCACTACTGTACCTTGAAGAACAACTGTGCACTGCTTAATGCCACTATGATGTCACAGTTCCAATCTTTATCTTAGCATTAAATGTCCAATCCATGTATTTACAGATGTGTACAGTACTGCAGCAGGAAAGCTAGGCCCTTTGGGAATTTGCCATCCTACTCAAACTCCTTGCATCCATCCAAACTCCTTGCACGCATATCAAGGCTAACCTCCACCTCTGCCCCAGGGGATCAAGTAAATCACTTGAGAATAGCATTCAGTATAACAAAGTTTTGACTGATGCCTATGAGGAAATGAGGGTTGGGGGGATGAGGGTGGAGAGAGCATACCAGCAAGAACAGGAGATGGGTGGTGGAGGAAGGATGAACTGTAGAGAAAGGCAGGCTTTAGGAATTTAGCATTCAGCCACAGCCTACATTCCAGTTAAAATCAAGGCAATAATTACATTCCCTGCTGAGAGGATGAGATTCCAGTCTTCTAGCTATACTCTTTGGATGATATCCTCATCAAGTTTTGGATAAAGTTTGTAAAGGTAAGGGAGGGCAAGATGAAAGAATTAAACACTAAAAACAATAGAAGTTGTCAATATGTTATACCTGATCATAAATAAGTTAGGCTACTATTTTCTCCTGAACAGAATACTGAAATATGCAGTAGAAAGTGCTTATAAGAGGAAGACTTCTAGGACCTAAGATTTCTGCAATAAGTGCCTGAAGTTTAAAATTAATATTCACTCATTTATAATATTCCTTTAAAATGAAAGGTATTTCAGTAGTTAAAAATTATGCAACATGGCCAGGTTAGATAAAACATGCAATATAACCTTTAATTGTTTATTTTCAACTGTGCAGTTGCACAATCCAAAGTCTAAAATAAGGAACACCCGTATTTGGACCAAGTTATATTGTTTTTCATCCCCTTTTTATATACATAGTGCCAACAAAATGCATAACCGAAGGCTAACAGAAACAATAAGGCTAAGAACAAAGTAGTTCTCCAAACAGGATTCTTATTCAGGCACATGTGTATTTATTTTATACTAACCTAATAAAATCGTTCTAGTTTTCAAAAAATTCAGAGTTCAAATAGCAGAGAAGTAAGGCACGTCTGGCTAGCTTCCACTCAAATTGCATGAACATTTCCCCCCTCAAAAAATTCCATACACACAGTGCGGCCAAATATATAATGGTAAACAAACCTGGACTTGCTGGAAAGCTTTGAGTCTCTTCTTGAATCTGGAAGGCAGAACAAAATCACAACCCCGAGCTAGCAATGCCAATTCCTTTCGTAGATCAGGGTCTTGCCGTAAAGAAATCTCCTTTATCCTCATGCTTTCAGATTTCATATAATGCTTGTGTGCGCACCAGCCCAAGCACTTGAGTTCCAGTAAACAGCAGAGTCCTATTATCACACAGTGCCACTTAAAGCAGCAGCTGCGTTTTACTTCTGTGTTATTCTGAGAGTCTGTTCAACTTAGCCTGCTCCATACATTAAAAGGGAACTTGGCTGCAACTGCAAACACAAATTGGAAAGTCACTTTGGGAGCCTGCCCCTTACTCCATGCATTCCAATGTCTTAATGGTATGGTATAATATGGAAAAGACACAAGCCTGTTATAAAAGTGGCACTTCAAACCACCATCAATAAAAGAAACTTCCAGTTTAGTAAAACCAACCAGGGAGGAACATGAAAATGCCAGACACAGTGGTTTTGTAGTTTCCTCTCTTCCTTTCCTTTTGTCACATGCCTCTCACTGTTCATGTCTCAAAGTAGCCTATTTAGGAATTAAAGCTTACAGGCTCTTCTGAACTTGCAAAGCCCTTTTAAGTGTTTGGTATGTCAGCAGAGATCTGTAAAATAAGCTGGTATAGAAAATAAGCTCTGTTAATAAAATAAGCTGCAGCTATATCAGTGCCAAAACAGAAAAAAAGAAGCTTAATTTCACTTTTTTTGGCAGGGTGAAGGTGGGGCAAAGCATATTGACAGGAAATAAAATAGTTATAATTGTCCTTGATAAAATAACCCCCTCTTCTCCCTGTGTCTCCTCCTTTCAGAACAAGACTATATAGTATATGACTTGGAATACAAGTCCCATGATGCTATATTGCTTTTCTTACACACTTGAATGAATAGGAACCTCATCTGCCTGATTAGCCTACATTTTAATATGTGATTTATGAACATTGTCTTGGTTTTGTTAATGTCTGGACCCCTCCATTCAGCACAGTTGGGTTACATAATCTAATACACTAAAAAAAACCCTAAACTACTACATAAACTGGACTGAAATGAATCAAAAGTTTCTGAATCCTCCCTAGATCAGACTATAATCTGATAGTCTGATTAGTACTATAAGTAGTATATTATTCTTAGTTTATTACTAATATTATTCCAGTCAAAAGGTATTATTTCACTTAACAAGGTTGGGTTTTTTTTTAAGTTAGTTTTCAGTGTTTTGTCAGTAATTCTTGAGGGAAATTTCATAGAAGAGATTTCTTTGTGTGACCTAACTGACAACAGAAATTCTCCAGAATGTTTTTAACATAAGGCTGTGGTTAAAACTGGCAGCCTGCAAGTTAATCTGGCAAGTATAAATCAGCTTGCCAGAGTTGCTTTATTGACCACTAGGTGAAAAATGTAAGCAGCATGTGTGTTTTCTTAATGGAACTTACAAGTATAAATTTTAAGCTGACAAAATGAATTTGTCCTTTATATTATAAAGCATATTGTAACTCTCTAGACCAAGTGTTCTAAACCAAAGGTCAGGAGGGGCAGATATACTTTCAGATTCCCCAAGATTTACAGCCCCATTTTATGCACATTTAGTTAGAAGCAAGTCTGAGTTCAATGGGACTTATTCTCAAGTAAGGGTGCACAGGATCATCATAGCCTAAGGCAAAATGATTTTGCTGACAGCACTCAACTCTCATCCCATGTTTGGGCACAGACTAATGAAAATAAAGTCTGCAGGACAAGGGGCTACAGTACACTTCACGTTCACAAAGGAGAAAACATAAGCAAAGGCCAATGAAAGCTGTAGGTGTCTGCACCACAATCACGGAGCACCACAAGTAGATAGCCACACTCCACCTCCTTCCCCAAATCCACACAGAAGCCAGACCGAATAAATGGTCCAACCTATTTTAACAGGCCAATATGACACTTAGAACCAGACTACTTACTGGGCTGCAAAATGGTTCATAATTATCTTAGAATGCAATCCTTTGGATTACACTCCCCTTAGAGGGAAGCTTCTGATTTTGGAGGCGTCTGAGTATTCAGTGCCCTGCTGGGCTGCTCCAGTAGTGTGGGAAAAGAGATGGAGGCGATTTTCACCTCTCTGACCTACTTTTATGAAATTTTCCTCTAAACAGGTCTCTGAGCCTGTCTAGAGATGATGTGCTGATTGATGGAGGCTGGGCCAGGGCTGGAAAGGCCATAGGATTTCTTGTATTCTGGCCTCTCCTCTCCCTTCCCCCACTAGAGCACCCCCTTTTCTCTCCCAGTGAGACCACATTCACAACCTTGGGAAGCAGCCAGCACTGTTCTTTCCACAGCAACTGCCAAGGGGGCAGTGGATCATAACTTAAAAGTCCTGCTCCTGAGGTCATAGCAGCGTCTATGGCCTTGGGAAGGGGACTCTGAACAATTCAATATTTGCTGGGAGCCTCTCCAGAAACCATAGGGTTGCATTCTCTGTCCTAAATGCTATTTAGGATGCTACTGCCAAGAATTCATAGCTGTTTTTAGGAGAGCTATAAGGGAAGTACCAGTGGAAAACGGAAGTAGTAGTACACCATCTAAAATTATTTCCAGCTTTTGTTAATATAAGAACTGTCTCTACTTCTGTCTTCCACCTACTAAGGAAACTGTGTGTTTAGCCAACAGATGGAGACATTTCCAAGTAACAGCTGGATTGTATATTTTCAGTAATCAACCATTGTTTGTTTGTTCTTCCTATAACCCTTGGGAAGGTGTGCAACAATCCCTGTACCTGGTGGTGCCGTCTAATTTGAATGTCTGCAGCCCTGTTTCAGCTTAAGACTGCAATCAAACAGACTCCCTGGCTTAAACATCAGCCACTTCTTCTTCTCCCCCTGCTTTTGTTTTGTTAATTATCTTGCCTGGTGAAATGTTCTGAACTCAAAAGCTTGCACAGTATTTTTTAAAGTTTACAATGACAAACACACACATACATCAAATTTAAATCTAATTGTTGACTGGAGATAATACATTTAACCCACCACCCTTACTTTACAGGCAAAAATGTAGGCGGAATCCTCAGGCTGCTTGGAGGCTTTCATTATGGTTCTTCATAGTAACAAAAGTGGCATGACAGAACATGACTACCACATATGAATATATAAATCTTGATTACAATTTATCTACCATTTTGCGTAGGTTGTGTTTGTTATTTTTGCCAGATGCACTGGCCTAATATACCATCGGTGGAACAATTTGAACAAATTCTCCTTTGAGTCATCCACAGTTTATTCCATACATTTTGCTCCACTGTTATCCCAATACCATCTTCCCATTTTTTCAGTCCGTCTGACCAGAAGGGTTTCATTTTCATGGAAATCTCTCATTTTAGAAAACCATTTTTGTTTTCACTTTGCATATTGCTCTTTATCTACACAAGCAAAATTTGGATGCAACAACGATGGAAACACGAGGATATTTCCGGGATTAATTTATTTTCCCATTTCTTTGAAATGTTTATTGTGGTGTATAAAAAATGTCTGCCCATTTCAAATTGCCTGCTTTCCCCGCTCTGAATATATTTTGTTCAATTAGTAATTAATCTTTTCCCCTTTGCTTCCATAGAGCTTCTCTGATGTTATTTCTAATTAAGATACCACTGTTCTTAATAAGTGTCCTTTGAATTGGTCTAAGGTATTATGGTGATAGGGATTTTGGAAAAGGTCTGTGATATATCCTAAGCAAGCTTCAAATATTTTATATGTAGAACCTCATTTGCCTTTCAGGAAGAACTTTAAATCCAGAAAGCTCTATTAAAGCCAAATGGGAGGTTGTTTACATTCCTGGAATGCTTGCTTCCAAATGGAGGCCTTGTATTAGAGGGCAAACTTGAATGCAGGGAGCAGGGCTAGTCAAAGGTTTTTTTGCTACAGCCCCCACCTCCCCATATGCTGAAAGCAGTTATGCTATTCAGTAAATAGCATAAGTGATCAAGAGTTCACTGAGATACTATTTTCTCATATTCATTTTTAGTAACTGGCACTTCTTTACTTCCTCCCCTTTACAACTGTTTCTATGTCCTGGGCAGCTGATGGAGATCACAAGGACTGCTATAATGTCCCCTGGAATGCAGGAGATATCACCCAACCAAAGAGATGTGTCTGTCAGGCTGCAACTCAGCCAGAAGTGCAGACAGTAGCTCTCTCTCCAAGAGCATAGCTGGGGAAGACACCTTTGAAATTTTGGCGCTCAGGCAGTTGCCTAATTGGGATGGCCCCGCCAGGGAGAATAGTTTATTTCTCCAAGAGGGAAGCAAATTGGCAAGCATATAAACAAACATAGCTGAGATGTTTATGACTTACAGAGTAAAACACATAGCAGAGCAGATATGATTCCAATCCCCATACTGGTTTTGTAAAAAGTAGGATTTCACATAAATGGAAAGAGCAACTTGAAGAAAGCAAGAATTTAATGCATAATAAAAGCTTTAAGGCTTTAAGTTTTGACACAGTGTTATAGGAGGTACAGCCTGTCCCGTTATAATCTGTTGAATATGTGCTTCTGAAGTAAAAGAACTGCAGAACCCTGTGAAAAATCTAAGCACAAAAACAGAGTGTGTCCTCTCCACAGGCCCACTGCAGAAAACAGAGCGCCATCATTTTTCTCCTATAAGGGTTTAATATTTTAATTCACAGAGATGAGCCTGCATTCAAATAACCACAGTCTGGTTGGTCATGTCTCCCTACAGTGATGGGAGCAGGAGAAAGAGTGCATGTGATCTTGATGCCCACTTCCATTCTCTTCTCAAGGAAAATCCTGGTGGAATAAATACATCTGACCGGGACCAGAAAGGAAGCTGAATCAGATGCTTCATTTCCCACACCCGTTTACTTTGAGTGACCAATTTCAGGCATCAGTATTACTCAAATATATAGCTTGGATTGAAGCTTTTTGAAAATATACTGTGCTGAGATTTGCTTCCAAAAGCAAACATATTATGCCTGCTCAAGAACTTCACTCAGTTTCTGAGGCCCTTCTTGCGTTTTTTTTCTGCTGACAGAAGTCTAGCTGGCTGGGACAAAAAAATGGGCCTTTTCAGTTGTGGCACCCAGATTATCAAATGACCTCTCCAGAGATGCATGTCTGGCCCCCCCGCATTGCCTGCTTTTAAGTATGCCCTTGTTAGTTCTGCTGCCTTTACTGTTGTTGTATTGTATTTTAAATTGTTGTAAGCTGCCTTGAGTTGGTTCTTGTTTGAAAAGGCACCAAAATTAATATAAGCAAAAATATATATTTAAGGAAAAATAAGGATTTATATGCCACTCTTCAGCAATACTTCCAGGGCAGTTTACAAAAATAAGGTTAAAAAGGATAAGACGACAGCATATTAACAAAACAGCTTAGGCAAATAGCCTTAGAATGCTAGGGAAAATAAAAACGTCTTCATTGACATAGTCACAAAATATTGTAAACGCTTTTATTTACTCAAATATTAATTTTAGGAATCTTTGTTGTTCAGTCGTTAAGTCGTGTCCGACTCTTCGTGACCCCATGGACCATAGCACGCCAGGCCTTCCTGTCCTCCGCTCTCTCACTGTTTCTCTGGACCAATACATATTTATACTGACCCCCCAACCCCCACGTTTAAGGGGATTGGGAAAAATGCAAAATAAGAAGAGTTCAATGAACATGAATTCAAAAACATTAATATGAAGAAATCATTTAAGAAAACTACCTCTAGGTAACCTCCATCTTATAAGGATATTGTAGAGCTGGAAAAGTACAGTTTCCCAAAACAATCCCCTTAACTTTGGGGGCTGGAGCAACTACCCTATGAGGAAAGGTTACAACATCTGGGATTGGTCAGCTTAAAAAAAAGGCGAGTTAAGGGGAGACATGATAGAAAGTGTACAAAATTATGCATGGTATGGAGAAAGTGGATAGGGAGACATTTTTCTCCGTCTTTCATAATGTTAGAACCCAGGGTCATCTCATGGAACTGATTGGTGGGAGATTCAGGACAGATAAAAGGAAGTATTTCTTCACACAGTACAGCTGTTCACACAACATGCTAACCCACACTCAGTGGTTGAGTGTGGGTTGTTTGTTGAACCGTGCGTTCTGTTGTCTGAATTCAGCCAGTGTGGCTTGTTAACCATGCGGTGTGGCTTATTTTCCTCTAACAAGCCACCTTGGGAACCCATGGTTTGTTGGGTTGTTCAGGGTATTTAACAAGCCACATTGCATGGTTAACAAGCCACCCTGGCTACCTTCAGACAACATGATAACCCACCCTGTGGAAAATGTGCTGTGTTCAGACAACACACTAACCCAACATGGTTCAACAAACAATGCATGGTTCAAAACAACCCACACTCAGCCATTGAGTGTGGGTTAGCGTGTTGTGTGAACAGCCCCTGTGCATAATTAAACTATGAAATTTGCCACCACAAGATGTTGTGATCACCACCAACTTGGATGGTTTTAAAAGGGGATTAGGCAAATTCATGGAGGATAAGGCTATCAGTGACTACTAGTCCTCCAGTATCAGGTGAGGTATGCCTGTGGGTTTCCCATGGGCAGCTGGTTGAATACTGTGTGAACCGAATGCTGGACTTGATGGACCCATGGGGTGATTCAGCATGGCTTTTCTTATGTTCTTAATTGTCAGATTATTGTCTTGCTTTTTAACTAAACCTTTCAAAATAGTATTTGCACAGTGAACTACCTCAAAGATTCCAAAAAAATGTATATTGTGAGAAGCTACATGGGCATCACCTTAAGATAAGCGAATTTTATTCAGGGTGCAATCCAACATTGTGTGAGCAGAAGTCCACTCACGTGGCAATACTTTCTCCTGTCTCCTGTGCCCTCCCCAAATCTGCTCCAGAGGGTTCCCCAACACTATGGAGCAGCTTTTGTAGGCACACGGGTGGTGCAGATGGAATTGCCTCCTTCCACATTCCACTGACGAAAACCATCAGTGGAATGTGTTCATTGCATTACACTCTAATGCCACAATCCTATACACATTTACTTGGGAGAAAATTCCATTGAATTCAATGGGACTCCTGAGCAGACTTGTACAGGACTGCTATGTAAAACACTTACTCAGTTTTGGTCTTCAAATTCTCAAGTCAATAATCTCACTTTAATTATAACTTCAGAACAGTTTCCTGTGTGTTCTATTCTACCTTTTCCACAAAGTTCCTACAATTTCGGGAATGAAAGCCTGGAATGCAAAGTCAGCTTCTTAAAAAGCACACATATACTTCAAAATCTGCTTTTATAAACTGAGTGTACAAGCATTGCAGAAGACTGGTCGAGCAGATTGCCTATCATAGAATATACAGATACTATTAGAACTGGGC
Organism: Heloderma suspectum; assembly: GCF_057233095.1. Taxonomy (NCBI): domain Eukaryota; kingdom Metazoa; phylum Chordata; class Lepidosauria; order Squamata; family Helodermatidae; genus Heloderma; species Heloderma suspectum. Next base: position 120,586,059 of record NC_139460.1, on the reverse strand, counting down.
GAACTCCCTATCCAGAACCAGATCTGCACACAAAAATATTTTAACTGCCCCTTCCCCACCAAGCAGCTGTACAAAATGCCCATCACATTTGGAAAAAAGGAATTGCCTAGTTTTACTTGTAAGGAAATTAAATTTGTTTTCAAAAGTCATCACACACACACACAAATGGGCTAGGCAGGCCTGAGCATATGTGCTCCATAACTGGGGAGACCTTATTGCTAGATGGTACCAAGTTTATAACAGAGTTTGATAATCAACTTGAGTGGTAACACAGACTTTTTGCTCTTGGACCACTGTCTAGAGAAGAGATGACATAAGATAACCTTAGATCTAAATCAGAAGAGGCTATCACCTTTTTGTCTAGCAGGGCTCCTCTGCCTTGAACAGCAGCATAACAGTAAAAAATTCATAAAACACAGCTTTTCCTTGCCTCCATTCAAGATGAGGAGGACACTCTGAAGATCAAAGGAATTAAATGATAATATTTTGGTGGGTTAAGTGTATTTTATGGAACATTACACTACAAGCCTTCCAAATTCATAATGACTTAGATCCTAAGAACCACAGGCAGAGTTCTGCTCATACAATGGGGCTTTCCTGCCCTCTTCTTCCTGCTGCAGCTCCTTGCCCCACCCTCTCCAGAATAGCTGCAGTTGGGAGATGGGTGGGAAATCAGCAGAACTATAGCTATATGCATTGCTTATTCAAGGAACTCTTTGTATCCACCAATATCTAGAAAATATAATTATCTGATTTGTAGCAGGGTTAGTAAAAACAAACCAATCATGTTTCATCCTTTGTGCAAGCGCAAATCGGGATCTCCATCCTATACAACAGTATATCTAATTGCAGTACCATTATTAAAACGAACAAAACTACATGCTATCTCAGAAAACATTAATGTTTTGATTGAAACTTGCAGGGGAGGATTGGTGTGAAGGTTTGTAAACTCTTGTGGTCAGTTCTCCCCCAGAAGTGCATCTACAACTTAGATGTATTTCCAGCACTTCAAGTTTCATGACACAGTGGCAAAAATAGATATATTTAAGATTACTGGGGGCATCTGTAGAAAAGAATTAGCAGGTGTGAGAAAGCTGACACAATTCCCATCCCAGAGTTCTCTCTGCAAATACCCTCACCTCCACACTTGCTAAGAGGGATGCACAGGGTTAGGAACCCTAAGCCTCTCCTCATAATACCTAGTTCCACCCATGGTGTCAGTTTCTGACATGCACCAGCATACATGTGGTGCCAGACAATTCCAGACACATACCACGGGAAGTAGCCCTTTGCCTCCTTCTTGTACAGTGGGCTGAAGATAGATCTCCAGATGTTTGGGACTTTAACTCCCAGCATTCCTGACCACTGGCCATGCTGGCAGGGGCTCATGGGAGAAGAAGTTCAAAACAGCTGGAGATCTTCTTTCTGCTCACCTCTGACTTAGGGTAACACTTTCCTCTCTCAACATCACCAGCCATACATTGAAAATGTGGGGAAGCCTTAATCACTTGTTGAAGATCCCATACTTTTCCACAGTTGAGAATATGCTGCAGAAAAATGTTACACCATTTGACAACATACAACCAACCACATGATAGAAAATCCTATCATAAGATAAACTGGTTGTCTGTATTCATTCCTTGAATGCTGTATCTAGGATGCCAAGTGCACAGGATCTGGACACATTAGATTTTACTTCCCTTCAGAGCACAAATCAGAGGAAAATAAGATCAGCAATTGAAGTGCTTTCAGTAACACTTTCAACAAACTCAAATTGCTTCTAGCAGCATTACAAGTGCAGAGTGCCAGCAGATTTTCAATGTTAGGGTTTATGTGCATAACCCTACAAAGCAAACACACACCAATTTTGTGGTGTGTGTTTTCTTGGCATGATCCTTCCACAAGCCTTTCAGCCATGACTGCAATACTGTAAATAGTCAGCAGACTCCACTTGCAAATAATATTTTTTGGAAAAAAATGGGGGGGAACCCTGAAAAATTGAGGGGGAAACAACTCCCCCTCCAAATTTTCCAAAAATCCTTAGGGGAAAAAAGGGTTTAAAACATCCTGTGTCCCCTCCCCCCACCATTTTTCTGGGTTTTCCCCCCCAGGCCTTCACATCTCTACTCCCCAAAGATCAACTTGCCCATGCTCACAAACCCCTCCCTCCCGCCCTCCCTCCCTCTCTCAAAATAATCTGCACTATTTGCAGTTTCACAGCAGCCTGCACTTGGCCTGCAGCAGCTAGCGCTTTGTCAAATCAAATGTCTACATGCCAGAACTAGACATGGCGCTATGCACTATGGACTTAGAGAATGGGAATGTTATTGCACTTTTTGGTAAACCTTAAGCATAAATTGTCAATACTGCTTCACATGTCCAGGGGCGATACATGGATTCCACTGAAATCACTACAGCATGCTTCTCTCAAGCATGTCTTATACCACAATCAATTATTTGTCCCTTGTTCTATCTTGCCTATGACCTACCCTTTTCTTTGTCCTAATTGTAGCGAAAACTATGTTGCAACTATAGCTTTATCTTCTAACATCAAAGACATTTTTAGCAGAACATGAACATAGTATTTATGTACATGCTTTCGGATTACTAGTATCAGTACCAGTTTATGGCAAGTTACAGATTTTTTTCCCCAGCATAAACGTTCACCACAGAGGCTAGCAGGAGGTTAAAAAAAAAAAATAGCACAAGTTAGTGGAAACCTGGACATTCTCCAATCATGTGTTTTAGGACTGTTACTATCACTCAAAGTTACCACCACCACATATGTGTGGGAGTTACAACAGTATGTGAGTTGTGTGTATAAGCTTAAATACATGCTTGCATATGTTGCAAGCTAGCAGGAAGTTTCTAGAGTCAGCTGAACATTCCAACTGTTAATATGTTGTGACAGTTTATATATGACAATTAAGTCATGTTAGCTTGGGGCTTATCTTTTGTCTCTCTGTTAAAAGATTGTTGTGTTCATTAGTAAAGTTTTCTTGTGTGTACTTCAGCTGCATATTCAAGTTACTTGCCAACACTATGTAGCATATGAACTGAAAGTGAAAACAGAAGGTCCTTGGCACCGGTTGACTCTAGGTCACCCTCATTCCGAGTGGCTCACTATACATCTAAGAGAACAATCCTATGCCCGCCAGACAGCATCGGGGGTGGGGGGAGCACAGGATAGTTTGGTTTCTTGGCTCCCCTCCCCACCAGTGTGGAAAGAACCACACTGGCTACCTCTCCGCGTGCACAGATGGGAGTGCGGAAACAGGGAAAGGGGGCATTCCCATGGGTGGGATGGGATGAGACCTGGGCGTTACCTTACGCCATTTCCTATGGCTGCCCCATCCTCCTTCCTCCCTCTTCGAGGTGCTGGTGCTGCTAGATGGGCAAAATGCAGGGCGGCTGGAGTGCAGAGCCGCTGCTCTCCTCCTGCCCTGCATTGGATACTCGTAAGCCTCCGAGTTTGGAGGCTTATGAGTACCTACGGCAGATCTAATAGGATTGCATCCTAAGCAAACTATTTTTCAGAAGTGCTGCAAGACATTTTAAAGTGTGTTCTAGTGGCTGGGGATAGCTCTGCTGTACATTTACAAATTATTATTCTTCATCCGGAGTCTAATAGGATATGGTGGGTTAGAAGTTTAAATGAAAAAGCTTTGACTCCCTGGAAAGCTGAGTGGCAATTTGAAACTGGTTGTCAACTGTTTACACACGACTGATCAGTTTACTAGTCAAACTTCAAAACTATGAAAACAAGCTAATTCATATTATATTCCAAAGACTTCTTCAGGAGAGCATATCTCATTGTATCATTCTTAAGAATGTGCTTACTCCAGTTAGGAACAATAACCATAGTAATAAAGTAAGATTCTCAATAGTTTTAAAAACATTCTATTCAAAGCCCTTGGTGAACTGAAAAAGCCCTAAGAAGCAAAGCACTTCTGTTAAAATAGAAGTCAGTGAAGCTATGTCTGAGGTTCTGTATCATCAATGACGTCTGGTATACTATTCACTAGGGAGAGAGAGGACATTAACAGCTGACGCAGGAGTACCATGCAAGAAAACTTGTGCTGACAACTACAAAAAAATTTTTTAGACTATAATTAGTTCATATTTGAAGGAACTAAGGAACTGGTATCAGCTTCATGATATTCTGAATATCACCACAGCTGTAAGGTTCCCTGCTCTACTAGACCTTAAAATAACTGATGTTCTCTTCAATGGTCTTATTTAGTTGAACTGAAGTTCAACTAAATAAGACCATTGAAGAGGACTATGCCTAAGAGACGGCAAGTACAGCATCACTGTATTCAGCAATGAAATACATTTCTGTCAGCGGCCCATGTGAGAGCCTGAAAATTTTTTCTACATAGTAACTACTAGTATAAGAAGTGGAAGCTTTGAAATATCCTACCTCACACACACAGTTTTGCTTGTTTGCTAATATTACACTGTCACCCCATGACCTAACCATTAAATGCTTGCATGGATTGAGCATTTAGTCATGTTGTAAAAATGGGCGACATCAATCACCCCAACATTGACTGGATAAATGCATGTCCCAGTCATGACAAAGAGGTTAAATTTCTTGATGTCCTAAATGACTTTGCCCTAGAATAGTTAGTCATGGCACTGACCAGAGAGGGAGGTACTCCGGATTTAATCGTAGGTGCTGTCACCCAGGACCTAGTACAAGATGTTATTGAACCAATTGGAAAGTGTGACCATAGTGCTATCAGATTTAATATGTATTTAAGTGGAAAATTGCCCAGGAAGTTCAATATAGTCACATTTGACTTCAAAAGAGGAAACGTCTCTAAAACGCGGGAACTGGTAAAAAGGAAGTTGAAAGGGGAATCAAGTGGGTTAAATCCCATCAAAATGCTTGGAGGTTATTCAAAATCACAATAATAGGAGCTCAGCTAAAATGTATACAGGTTAGAAAAGATAGCACCAAGCCTAAGGGCACAAACTATCTAGATAGGTGGCCACCTCTGAACTTGGACACGACCACCCAGCCAAAGCAGGGCAGGAGAAGCATGGAGGGGATCGTTCCCTCCGCACATCTCCTGCCCTTTTTTTCCTGCTAGACAGCTGATTGCAGCTGTCTATCTGCAGGAGCATGGAGCGGGGAAGGAGGCTGCTGTACGACACATTGGATGTGTTGTACAGGCAGCTACGATCTCCCTGTCCTGAAATGCCCCCAGCCATGCCCCCTTCTGGCCCCTCGGTGCTCCTCTTGTGAGCATGGATGGGGCTGTTCCCTGCTGCCTCCAAGGCAGTGCGGAAGTGGGGGGAGGTTGGTTTTCCGGAAACCAACCTTGGAGCGCAGGCTTTGAGGTCAGTTCCCGGAAAACAGCTGTCTAGCCACTGTCTAGCGTCCATAGGATTGTTCCCTAAGAGGTTAATGAGCAGTCTCAAGGAAGCTGTTAGAGCAAAGCAGGCTTCCTTCAGAAAATGGAAGTCTTGCCCAAATGAGGAAAACAAAAGGGAGCACATGCTTGCACAAAGGCAATGCAAGCAGACAATAAGAGATGCAAAAAAGCATTTTGAAGAGCATATTGCTAACACCTTCAAGGCCAACGATAACGAATTCTTTAAATATATCAGAAGCAGGTAACCAGCTAGGGAGGCAGTTGGACTGCTGTATAATAATGGAGTTAAAGGAGGACTAAAGGAGGACAAGGAGATTGCAGAGAAGCTGAATAAATTCTTCTCATTGGTCTTCACCACAGACGATATAGGACAGATATTTGTGCCTGAACTGATGTTTTCAGGAAGAGAGTCTGAGGAACTGAGTCAAACAGTGGTGACAAAACATGAAGTTCTCAACCTTACTGACAATTTGAAAGCAGATAAATTGCTGGACCCAGATGGTTGTCAAGGGCTCCTTGGAGGTCTCTCTCTGTCTAAACCAGTAGCCAAGTCCAGACACAGACAAAGGAATTCCTTTCAAAGCTTTATTCTTCTTTTACAACTTAACAACTATACCGATTGCAACTAGATCTGAGCAGCACAGTACCTATGCCCTAAGTTGGAACAGTTGGTCCCCGTTTGAAAGGGAATTACTGGCAGACCCCTGAACTTAAGGACTAAGGAGAGTCCCTCCCCTTTTCCCTTGGATCCTCTGGGCGCAGCCGTTGTTTGAGCGCCAACCGGGCACTTCACCTCCTTTCCGCGCCCTCCATCTGGCGCCGCTCTCTGCGTCTGCGTCGCGCATCCACCAAGTCTGCTATCTGTGCTTGGTCACTCCCTGGACCGCTAACTAAACTAGGAATGCTGGTGGGAGGAATCTCCGTCAGCTGTTGGTCCTGGGAAAGAGGAGCGCGCTCCTCTCCCAGGAGCGACTGCTCTTCCTCAGAATCAGAACTACTCTGGGATTCTATGGGCTCAGTGTCCACCCTGACAATGGTATCCATTCTAGAATTCTCAAAGAACTCAAAAATGAAATTGCTGATCTTCTAGCCAAAGTATGCAACATGTTCCTAAGTTCAGCCTCTGGCCAATGTAACACCAGTTTTTAAAAAGGTATCCAGGGGAGATTGGGAAATTACAGGTTGGTTAGCTTAACATCTGTTCCGGGTAAATTGGTTGAAAGCATTATTAAAGATAAAATTAGTAAGCACATAGAAGGTCAAGCCCTGCTGAAAAAGAATCAACACTGCTTCCACAAAACAGAAGTCCTGTCTCACTAACCTTTTAGAGTTCTTTGAGAGTGTCAATAAACATGGAGACAGGGGCGATCCGGTAGACATTGTTTACTTGGACTTCCATAAGGTTTTTGACAAAGTCCCTCACCAAAGACTCCTGAGATAACTTAGCAGTCATAGATCAGTAACCAGTTAAAGAACAGAAAGCAGAGAGTAGGAATCAAGGTAAATTCTCCCAATAAAGGAAATAAATAGTGGGGTCCCACAGGGATCCGTATTAGGATTAATGTTTTTCAATTTATTCATAAATGATCTGGAGTTAGGAGTGAACAGTGAAGTGGCCGAGTTTGCCAATGACACCAAATTATTTAGGGTGGTCAAAACAAAAAGGGATTGTGAGGAGCTCCAAAAGGGTCTCTCCAAACTGGGAGAATGGGCATCCAAATGGCAAATGTGATTCAATGTAAGCAAGTGTAAAGTGATGCACATTGGGGCAAAAAATCCCACCTTCAAGTATAACCTGATGGGATCTGAGCTAGCGGTGACCAACGAAGAAAGAGATCTGGGGGTTGTGGTGGACAACTTGATGAAAATGTCAACCTAGTGTGTGATAACTGTAAAAAGGTCCAACTCCATGTTAGGCATAATTCGGAAGGGAATTGAGAATAAGACTGCCAATATCATACTGCCTTTATACAAATTTATGGTGTGACCACACTTAGAATACTATGCACAGTTCTGGTCACTGCACCTAAAAATATATATTGTAGAGCTGGAAAAAGGGGAGACAAGGGCAACTAAAATGATCAATGGGCTGGAGCAACTCCCTTATGAGGGATGGTTACAATAGCTGGGATTGTTTAGTTTGGAAAAAAGGGTAAGGGGAGACAAGATAGAGGTGTGCAAAATTATGTATGGCGTGTAGAATGTGGATAGGGAGACATTTCTCTCTCTCCCATAACACTAGAACCCAGGATCATGCCTTGAAGCTGATTGGGCGGGTGGGGGTGGGGGGAGAGATCCAGGACAGATAAAAATAAGTACTTCTTCACATGAGCATAGTTAAACAATGGAATTTGCTACCACAAGACTTAATGATGGCCACCAATTTGGATGGCTTCAAAAGGGGGTTAGACAAATTCCTGGAGGAGAGGGCTATCAATGGCTACTAGTCCGGATGGCTATATGCTACCTCTGGTATCAGAGGTAGTATGCCCATGTACACCAGTTACTGGGGAACATGGCCAGGAGGGTGCTGATGCACTCGTGTCCTGCTTGTGGGTTCCCTTTCAACAGCTGGTAGGCCACTATGTGAACAGAATGCTGGACTAGATGGACCTTAGTCTGATCCAGCATGGCTCTTATGTTCTTATGTTCATTCCTATGGTTTGTTTGCCAAAGAAAACAGTTGAATATTGTGTAATCCACTTAAGACTGCATTTACTGTACAAAACACACATTATAGGTGTGCTGGAATAGCAGGATTAGCACAGATGGCACACAACCAATTATGGAAGTCCCAAACTCTTGTACTAACTGGTATTTCTTCTGTGAGGTACTTTTCCGATTGCCTTCCAGTTTAGCGCTGTCAAGGGCTCCTTGGAGGTCTCTCTCTGTCTAAACCAGTAGCCAAGTCCAGACACAGACAAAGGAATTCCTTTCAAAGCTTTATTCTTCTTTTACAACTTAACAACTATACCGATTGCAACTAGATCTGAGCATCACAGTACCTATGCCCTAAGTTGGAACAGTTGGTCCCCGTTTGAAAGGGAATTACTGGCAGACCCCTGAACTTAAGGACTAAGGAGAGTCCCTCCCCTTTTCCCTTGGAGCCTCTGGGAGCAGCTGTTGTTTGCGCGCCAACCTGGCACTTCGCCTCCTTTCCGCGCCCTCCATCTGGCGCCGCTCTCTGCGTCTGCGTCGCGCATCCACCAAGTCTGCTATCTGTGCTTGGTCACTCCCTGGACTGCTAACTAAACTAGGAATGCTGGTGGGAGGAATCTCCGTCAGCTGTTGGTCCTGGGAAAGAGGAGTGCGCTCCTCTCCCAGGAGCGACTGCTCTTCCTCAGAATCAGAACTACTCTGGGATTCTATGGGCTCAGTGTCCACCGTGACAAGCATTACCATCAAGGGGAAAGCAGCTGTTTAGAATTTCCCATAGAAATATGTGCGTTAATCATATCTAGATTTGTTTTAAATAAAGGTTAATTATTTGACGCAAAGGAGATTCTTGCAGGCTTTGACACCTAAAGGCCACTTTATAATTTATTTTAGGTGCTATGGATATCAAGGGCTAGAGGCCACGTTACATTCATAGCAAATGAAACTAACCTTGTTAGCGTTGATACAGTTGTGTAGCAAACAAATAGCTCCATACTACTAAGCAAAAATTCATATCTTACTAAAGTTCAAGATAGCTGATCAAAGCTACTTACACTTCTGGTGCTTGAAGATCTGCGTATTCCTCGAATATTAGAAAAGCTCCTTGGACTTGTTGGTGTCCCAAGAGGAAGAGTAGTAGAAAGATGGGGAGGGCTAGTAGGTGTCAAAGGAGACATCAGATTGCCTAACATGCTTTGTCTGGAGAGACAGTTTTTCTGAGTAACAATATGTTCATTGCTCCCAGCATCACCACTACCGATTTCAATCTTCTCCTCATTGGTTATATTTCTTAAATATTCCTTGAGCATCACCTGAGTTGCAGTTTCACTTAACCAGCACAAAAAGAGCTCATCCACTTTCATTTTTAGTACAGGCTGCAAAACTTTCACAGCTGGCATTTTTCCTCTTCTTGTTTTACCTTTTTTGCTTCAACAGAATGGCTGCAGTCCTCAATTCAGATTCAATGGTTTTCCACTTTTTTTCCTGAAACACAACATTTCTATTTAATAGGGGAGCATATCAAGATGGAACACTGGAATTGGTCTAAGAGCATAAAATATGCAAGACAAAGGACTGAATCACTGTAAGAGTTTTTTTCAGCATTACAATCAAGTTTTAGACTGTGAAGGGAAAAGATGTCTGCCTGCTGAGGGACAAGTTAAAAAAAGATGTTATAAGATATTTAGGCATATTTATTGAGGAATACGATGCAATGAATATGAACTTGAGCACACTCTGGGAGAGAGTGGAGGACAGGAAGGCCTGGCGTGCTATGGTCCATGGGGTCATGAAGAGTCGGACACGACGTAACAACAAAATTGAGGAATACATACTTTTGCAGGGATTTGAACTGGTGTCTACACAGATTAGTTTTTTCTGTCCTTCATAACTTCTCATTCTATTACCTTAATTTTTATTATGATGAAATGGGTAGAGTTATGAAAATCAACCCGGGGCACAGGAAGCAGAGCTAGCTATCAAGGCAAATACTGCATATGGCATAGTATATAGTAACTAAGAGTATAAGCCAAGAAACTGCTGACACATGAACTCATTAGGTAGTCTTAGGCATAACACTATTCTCTTAGGGCACAATCCTATGCAAGTTTAGGGAAAAAAAGTTCTAGAATTGTAGAACTTTTTTCTGTCTAAACATATAAGATTTCACACTTAACCTCCAATCAGTAATAATACTACCAGCCTACCTTGCAGTGCTGTTGTAAGGATTGAGGGATGTGCTTTGAATAGTGGAAGAATGCTATGTAACTTTTCCCACATCCAGATGCTTAGCCTTCCCCAATCTGATGCCCTTGAGATGTATTACTGACCATCAGCCATGCTGGCTGGGACTGATGGGAGTAGAAGTCCAAGACATCTGGAGAGTACCAGGCTGGGAAGACTGATCTAGGGATACCACATCTGCAGCTAGGTACCAAGAAAAAAATGGCAGCAGAGCCAGAGTAACTGAATCCAGTTATATCCACCATTTTCTCTAATAAGGCCTTCTTATACTTTGATTTATTTACTACATTTCTATACTGTCCAATAGCCAAAGCCCTTCCCTTACTATACTTCCCCAGTACAATTGCACTATGAGAACAGCAAAGTTTAGTATGTTGAGACGTCCGTTAGGCTGAAATCCTAGACCCACTTACCTGGAAGTAAGGATCACTGAACTTGGTGGGATGTACTTCTAAGTAAATATGTACAGGATTGGACTGTTAATGACTAAACCATTCCCACTATGCCTCAGGGGATGAAAAGGTGGATACAATCTAACATGCATCCAGATAGAGGGCTCCTAGTGCTACCAATCAAAATACATTGGGCAGCTATTCTGTCTTTTCTCCATAATTGGTTTTTTGTAGAAAGAAAAGGGCGGAAGAAGCAGTGGGAAAATATGAGGAGGTTACAAGTGGAACATGTTGTCAGGACCACCTGTAAAATGCCATGAATGAAACAGGATGACTGCATAATAAAAAGCTGTGTGGAAGCACTGCTAGTAGGACAGCAGAGGGAATCAGTCTTTTTTCTTTTTTTTTTTAAGCAGAGTTAAGGGATAATCCTATCATAGTAGGTTTTATTTTTCAGAATGCTTTGTGGTAGATTTCTTGATTCCGTACCATAAACAGAGTGTAAACTCCAACTTTTTGCTGCATATAGGGTAAAACACAGCTCCCCCTTTTGTCCTATAGCATATTCAGGCCCAAGGGGACAGCTTAATGAAAAGGAGATGCAATTCAGGAAGCTGAAAATTCTCAAAAATCTCACAGATCATGAGGCAAGCATGTTCACAACTCACATATTTCACAAGCTCTCAGCATGGCCACAGTTCAATGAAACATCACATGGGTGTGCTTTATATTTTGGTAAGTGATCATAGGCAATTGAAGAATCAGCATTAAGAGGACAGAGTTTTTGAAGTTATTGGAAATGAACACACTATTAGTCATATTCTTGATGGGATTTGCAAGTGTATTCACTGGTTTGTAAAACAGTTAGGCAAAGCTTGTGAAGGCATTATTCCTATACTTGCTTTCTTTAGGGAACACCAACTAAAAGTCCACTCCTTAATCTCAGGATGGGATTAAGGCTGTGGGAATGGGTTGTGTTATTGGATGGTAAGAAAAGAGCATTCTTTATTATTTCATTTTTTCCAGGTCTGGGGGGAAAAAGGTGCTGGAACTGAGCAACAGCTCAAATTAAGCTCTTGCCTCAACCTCCTCTATATAGGGTACTTCAATAACCAAACTTTGCCAACATATACACTCTAAAACAGACCTACAAAGAATATTATTTTAACTTCAAAACTTCTTTTAAAAGGCACAGCATTCTCCCCAGCCAGCATTGTACTTTGAAAAAGCACAAGCAGTGTCAATACTGGGTGAAGTCATATTATTGTTTTCCCAGTGGAAGATAAAGGATGAAACTTGAGTTGCAACGTTGCCCCGAGATGTACCCTGGAAATTGTGTACAATTGGTACACAAACATGCCCTAACTCATGTCTTCCTCAGAATGTTAGATTTGCTCATCTGTTGAAACACTCCAGACCCATAACTTACCCGGACTTGTTCACACAACTACAAAACATAAAAGTCTCCATAATAAGGAACCTGTATTGTACTCTAGACTGTGTCATTGACTACAAACAACTACCACCTCATGTTGTGGGGTTAACTACCCCAGGCTTTCCAGAGATTACACTTAGGTTACCACCATGTCGGGGGAGGGAGGGAGAGGGGGAGGGGACAGCAGGAATTCAACCTTTTCCCTCAGTGCATGCCAAAAACTTCACTTGTTGAATCTGTCTGGCTCAAGGCCCAGTAACCCTAGTAGGGAAAGGGTGGCAAGTCTAACTAACCACCAAGCCTTGGCTAACACAAATTCTAATACGCAGTAACAGTCGTACCAGCATCAAGAGGCTGTGTGTGTGTGTGTGTAAGCCAATGACATGTTCGGAGTTTGGCTGCCCATGCTGGGTTCTTTTTGAAGTCCACACTTAAAATACAGACTCAGCCCTATAAAACACCCCCCCCCCGCACTGTGCACCCTTGGAGGCACCAGCCCCACTGAGCACAACGCAATTGGTGTCATCTCTACCTGCTGCCTCTCCGAGTCGAGAGCAGGTGAGGGAGTGTGGACGGGAGGTGTGTGCACTTACCTTTCAAAGTTACCACCTGACAGGGAGGAAACTACCGGCGCGGCCCCTCCCCCGCTGATGGCTTTCCGTTGCTTTTGTTTTGATATGCAATTGTATTATTTTTAAGCATTTCTTCATTGCGCGCATGCGTGCTTCGTGCGCGCATGCGTACTAGGGCGAGCGAAACCAGGAAGCCGGGGGCCTGGTGTTGCTGCGTACGTGCGGGCTCGTGTGTGTGGCTTGATGAATGCGCGCGCGCCACCGAGGCGGCGAAATTGAAATGACTGGTGCGGCGCTCCCGGTAGTGGAGCGGCCTGATTGGCTCGCTCGCGGTAGAGCTCGGCTGGGAGCGCTGGAACGAAAGCGCCGCAAGTCGCCCACTTGTCCTGCTGCACCTGCCCGTCGTTTTACTTTGGAGTAGATTCAGGGGCCCCGATCCGCATCGGGACTGTAGCATAGAGGGGTAGGGTGTGTGGGTTTTTTTAAAGATCCGGATCAGACACTGTTTGCCAACTCTACAGTAAAGATGAAAAGAAAGATGTTGTTTTTATTTTTTTATTTCTATGCTGCCCGCCAGCTCTGGGCGAAGTTCTCTGGGTGGTACACAAAAATTGCAAGCCTCAAATACAAGATAATAAAAACATCATATAAAATCTATAACATACCAGATTTATAAAGAATTTAAAACAGCTAACAGCAGTTACAGCCAGATATCGGACCTGATAAACACAACTGACGCAAGTGTGCCATCATATGCCATCACGTTTCTTGGGAGGACAGTCTTAATTTGGCACCAGAACAATGACAATGTTGGTGCCAGGCAGACCTCAGTGGGGACAGCATTCCATAATTAGATACACATTTAAAATAACGTCCATTTCGGCCTAGAGAGTGTGTGTTGCTCAGTATAGAGAGAGTGACGGTGTTAGTTGACTGAGCTGGTGTATGTATGTATATTTATGGAACAGTTTGCTCATTGTCTTGAGTACTGTTTTGTGCAGGGGTTTTGAATGATCTCCTATGGATTCCCTGACTACTGTCTTTCAGATAGATTATAGACTGCCTGCTTGTTTTCTCCCTGTAAAATGGCTGAATGTTTTCTAGAATGCTTTCTGATTGCTTAACTAATATGCTTCATGGATGTGAGTAGACATGTGGGGTGCTACCAGATGGAGGGCTAGTAGTGCTAGCCATCAGAAGGCATATGTCCACCTTTCTCTAATGGGTTTTCTGGGTGCTTCCAGGTGAGGCTTTTAATATGCAATTGCCGTGTGTGTGTGTGTGTGTGTGCGTGTGTGTGTGTTTAAATGACAACATCATCCACTTGTGTCATCCTCCCATGTTTTTCTACCATCTTTTTTTAATACCATGGAAAATCTGTTAAGAAAGAAAAGATAGAGGAGCTGCACGGTGCCTTCTGATTATTAGTGCTGGGATCCCTCTGTCTGGAAGCACCCTCTGCATTAAGGAAAAAGGCAGAAGAAGTGGAAAAACGTGAGAGAGTCATGAGTGGGAGACTGTGACATCTGGATCCACCCACCCACCCATACACTTCTATGAATGAGGCAGGATGATCGCATCATAAAATGCTTATCTAGAAGAACCCCTGGAGAGCTGATCTCACCTGCTTGAGCTATGCACTTTTGCTTGCTTAGATCTTGTGACAGAGGTGCTTCCAGATGGAGGGGCCCTAGCGCTAACAATCCAAAGGCATTGTGTAGCTATTCTGTCTTTTTTTCCTTAACGGATCTTCTGCAGTAAGAAAAAGGCCAGAATAAGCAGTGGGCAAACACAGCAGGGTTATGAGTGGAAGATGATCTGGTCTGGACCCTCAGGCATTTAGGTGAGCTTTGCAGATCTTCCTCTTCAAAGCTCCCTTTAACTGAGATCGTAATTAGCATGAATATTACAGAACAGCTTCTTGAAATAATATGTTTGCTTGCTAATATGCCAATTATATCTTGGTATCTTCGCTTGCTCTTGTTTATTTGTTGCTTAGTGAAGGCGTAGCCTTAAAAAGTGACTAAAATATACTTCAGTAATAATAATAATATGTGGGGCTGTCATTGGAGGCACTCCAGAAACCTCAACTGGTGTAGAATGCAGCCGCTGGGATGCTTGTGCAGCCAGGCATGATCTGATCATGTTGCTCCTATTCTGCACCAGTTACGTTGGCTGCCTTTTCATTTCTGGGCTCAGTTAAAATGCTAGCTTTGATCCAGTTTGGGCCCCGGTTATTGGAAGGTTTATCTTTACCCATATGAAACTGTCGGACCTTGGAGATCCTGCTCTCTGGCCCTCCACTAAGAGATATCAAGCTGGTGGGTGCCAGGGCCTTTTCAATGATGTTCCCACAGTTGTGAAATCCCTCCCTTGGGAGGTCCATATAGCCTCATCATTTATTTATTTGAAGTGGACTTTAAACATGTTTTTATTCTGCTGTTTTGTATTGAAGGCTTGATATTTTACTGGCTTGATATTTTAGCTCCTGCTGCTTTTAAATTATTTTCAATTTTAATGTCTTGTTTTTAATTGTCTGGATCTATTGTTTCTTAACAACTGTTGTAAGTTGCCTTGTGAGGGTTCTCCCTAAAAGGCAGCATATACATTCATTAAATAATAGACAAAACCTTGCCTACCCACACTACTCCACCCACTTAAATCTGGTATTGTTTAAGAGCCAAAGCAGATGTGATCTGGGAGATCTGTAACTAGCTGTCCTGGTGTGTGTGTGTGTCTGTTGTGTGTTTTGAAACTTTAAAGCAGTGCAGTGGATTCCAATTTTGATTGGAACAGTAGCTTGAGATGTCTAACCGGTTTCCCCTGCACTGTTTTCCTGAATAAAATTTCCCACAAAAGTGAGTATTAGCCACACAGTGGGAAAAAAATCAGGTACTTATATCATGCTGGTTATTTTCCCCCCAACATTGCAAATAGTAACTTCAGCAGTGATGGGAATTTAGATTTGGGGAAAAGCCAGAGCAAAAGGATTAAAGCAACCTTCCCCAACCTGGTGTCTTCCAAATGTGTGGGATTACAACTCCAATCATCCCCAGCTAGCATGGCCATTAGATTAAAGCAGGGGTGGGCAATTTGTGGCCCTCCAGAACTTTTGGCCTACAGCTCCCATCAGCCTTAGCCAGCATAGCCAATGGTGAGGAATGATGAGAGTTGTAGGCAAAAACATCCGGAGAACCACAAGTTGCCCACACTTGGATTAAAGACTGCCCTCCCTAGTTTTGTTGCTCCAGTCAAAATTGGACCCTCCCCCTCCAACTGCTTTGAAAAGAAAAGCTGCTTTAAAAAGAAGAAAAGAAATCTTAATCAGGAGACCTAATCACTGATCTCCAGAAGCAGGTGTGGTTCTGGTTTTGAAAAGTTGTTACCATCACCAGTACTAAGCATGTGCAGTTAGTCTGAGTATGCAATCTTGAATTAGGCCCTCATTTTATAAATCCTTGGACAAGCTCTACAAATTCCTTATATAGCTTCCTATGGTGAAAATGAGCTTAATGCCTCTCTGCAACTTCCTGGGGATTAGCAGAGGAGATAGCTTGCTGGGTTGTTGTGCACTGAACACTGATAAAGTGCTAAAACTGTTGTATGAGTTGGTGAGTCATAGATATATTGCAAGATAGGGGTCTGAACACAATTTTGTGATATAGGCTGTATGGAAATTGGGCTCTGGTAGCCAACTGCTGTGTGTGAAGAATACTGCCATGTTCCAAGGAACTGCACATACCAGTTGCTCTCAATTTGTATCCCATAAGAGTGTTCTGATGGTTGAAGAAAAAGCTTACTATCCTAGTCATATGTTGCTGGCTCTCAGTCATGTATCCAGCTGCTAAATTCCATTAATGTGGAGTTAAAAATACATTAAATATTTTCCAGTTGCGTTGCCATGTAAACAGCTGCTACGGTTACCATAGGGATGTTAAGGGATAGTAAATTGAGTGGAACGTGGTACATGTGATGGAAAACGAGAGGAGAGGTGGGATCAGATTATAAAAACACAAGTTATATGATGTACAACAGAATCCATCTACAAAGTGCCCATGGTGCAACAGAATTTTGAAAAGCCTTTCCCATTGATTTGAATCTTCTTGTGTGCGTCAGTTTTCACATTGTGAAAAGTTACAGCTCTCGTGCTTACCATTCAGTCAACAGGACCATGTGTAAATCATGATGTCTGTATTTGCACAGTGGTGATAATTTAAGTAAGTAGGCTAGCAAAATACAGTTGTAGGACAGCGAGGTTGATATCTCACCTCAGACATATATCAGACATATGCTAACTTGTGTGGCCTTAAAACCTGTGTGGTTTTAAAAACTGAATTCTGGGGAACGCTGGAGTTCCTTGGAAGCTCCTCAGAGAGAAGCTCAGGACTAGTGAACAAGTTTCCCAGAAAGACATTGTTCCAAAAATGAAAATGAAAGTAGATTCCACAAGCCTTCCCACCCTTATTCTAGCTAGTTCTAGCTAGTCATGGGCGATTTGTGGCCATCCAGATATTTTGTCTGACAATTCCCATCATCCCTCGCCATTGGCTGTGCTAGCTAAGGCTGATGGGAGCTGTAGGCCAAAATATCTGAAGCGCCACAAGTTGCCCACCCCTGTTCTATGCCATTCTCTGAGCTCAGATCGGAACCCAGTGAAGTCCAACAAGTCTATCCAATGTCTCACATTGAGCTGAGTGTGTGCCCTAGAGTACACTGGGGTTCCAAGGAAGATATTGATGTGCAAAGGGTTCCCTGAAGGTAGAAATGTTGAAGCCCACTGCCTAAAGCAAACCACTATTGGCCTCAACTCCCTTCGTCCCATCTGTAGTATTAGGATAATAATTCTGCCCTACCTTATTGGGTTACTGGAAAGTGAAATTTTTATATACCGCTTTTTTTGGAAAACTTCACAAGGCAGTTTAATAAAAAATATTAAAATAACAAGCATCAATAAAAATATACAACAAAATATTAAAGATGAGCAACAGGAAAGACAATCTTTTTTGAAAGCCAGATCTTTTCATGTTGTGTTTTTAAGGCTGCAGTCTGAAACTCATTTACCAGGGAGTAAGCCCTACTGAACAAACTCAGACTTACTTCCAAGAAAACATGCACAGGGCTGTGCTGTAAATCAGGTTAGCTCCTCCTCACAGGGCAAGATGATTCTTCAGTAGCCCTGTGGCGGCAGTCAAGAGAGGAGTCACATGTTGTGTGTCATTGCTCAATTGACTAGTGGTATATATTCAATTTCAGCTGTTGTCAGTATTTAAACCTCACTTTTCTGTAAAGGAGGCCACTGAATAGATGTAGGGGAAGATTGTCTGCTGCACCTTCACCCAAATACAAAATCAAAGTTCATACATTGTACTCCTGAAATGACCATCCAAAATAGCCGAAGGCATATGGTTAAACCTTAACAGCCTCCTAATAGGAAGCCTTATTAAATAGCTGGTTGTTTCACTCATACATCTCAGCAACATGAAATCGCCCTCTCTGGTAGTGGCACCCATGTTGCTGGGAATATCTGATACGTGGGATGGGAGTCCTAATCACTGAACTACAAATCTGAAGGCAAAATATGGGTAGGTTGCTAAAAGGTCAAGGAGAATAGCATTTCTTGCAGCACAACCCTATGCATGTTTACTTGGCCATAAGTCCCTGTGTACAGTGCAACTTACTCTCAGGTGAACGTGCATGGGATTGCAGCCTAAGGGCACAATCCTATGGCCTCTAGTCAGTGGCTAGATGGCCATAGGATAGGTTGGTTCCCCAAGAACCAACCTCCACCCCCTCCCAACGGCTCCACGCTCTGAAGAGGAGCACGGAGCGGCAAAAACGGGGCATTCCTGGGGACGTGTCAGGACGGGGAAGTCAGAAATGGTGGTATGACACATCCTACGTGTCATGTGGCTGCTGCTTCCTGAGCTCCGAGGTCCCATGGCTAGATAGCCGAAATTGGCTGCCTAGCTGTAAATGCAGGGCGGCTGAAGCAAAGAGGGGACGATCCCCTGCACGCTTCTCCTGCCCTGCATTGGATAGGCGGTCACCTCCGAGTTGAGAGGTGGCTGCCTATCCTGATAGGATTGCGCCCGAAGCATCTTAAATAAGCACCTTGCCCATATAGTCTTTATTGTAATGGAAACACTAATATGCTTCATGCATGTGAGTAGACATGTGGGATGCTACCAGATGGAGGGCTAGTAGTGCTAGCCATCGGAAGGCATATGTCCACCTTTCTCTAATGGGTTTTCTGGGTGCTTCCAGGTGAGGCTTTTAATATGCAATTGCCGTGTGTGTGTGTGTTTAAATGACAACATCATCCACTTGTGTCATCCTCCCATGTTTTTCTACCATCTTTTTTTTCATACCATGGAAAATCTGTTAAGAAAGAAAAGATAGAGGAGCTGCATGGTGCCTTCTGATCGTTGATGGGTTATAAAAAATAAATACTCCAGGTTTTGTCTGGAGAAACGAGCAAGCCCAAATGGTCAAGGGGCTGGAGCAATTCTCCTACAAGGAAAAGTTGCAATGTTTGGGGCTTTTTAGTTTGGAAAAAAGGCAAGTAAGAGGGGACCTGATTAGCGGATAGTACTAGAATCTGGAGTCATCTAATGAAGCTAAATGGTGGAAGATTCAGGATTGTTAAAAGAAAGTTCTTCTTCACACAGTGCATGGTTAAACTGTAGAATTGCCTTCCACAAGATTTAGTGATGGCCACCAACTTTGAAGCCTTAGAAGGGGATTAGACAAGTTCATGGAGGACAAGGCTACAAATGGCTACATATCCATGTAGTCATGATGGATATATATTACCTTGAGTATTGGAGGTATCGGATGGCTATATGCTACCTCCGGTATCGATACCAACTGCTGTGGAACATGAGCCAGAGCAAGAGTGCTGTTACGCTCATGTCCTGCTTGTAGGCTTCCCATAGGCATCCGGTTGGCCATTCTGGGAACAGAATACTGGACTGGATAGGCCTTTGGTCTGGTCCAGCACGGCTCTTCTTACGTTCATTGTTGATCCATATACAATACTTATTTCCCCTTTGCTGTATTGCAGCTCCATAAGGGAGTGCCCTTATTTCAGAATACTACAACTGTACAACACTCCATGGAAAAGAGCATAGGTTAGCGTGCTATGTTTTTGAGAAATCTTAATCTGAGAATCCTATCATCGGGTAATGCTAACTCTAGGATGCCCTTAAGCCTCGTAGATCTATGTCAGCTCTTATTATAAGGGGTGGGAGGCTAAATCAAATAGTTTGGCAACCTGCCCACACAGCCAACTATGCCACTTTAGCCTCTCTTGCAGCTGTCTACCAAAAATAGAACTAGAATGGTTAGCTACAGATCATATGCCGTCCAGAAGTAGCATCATATGCAGACAAAAAATGTGAACAATGCTGACTTGGTATACACGCTACCCACCTGGGGGGGGGGGGATGCAATTCAAATTTGAATTGCTTTATTCCATTCTCTCTTCCATTCCTGGTTATTTCAGAGGGGGAAATTGGACAATTTACTTGAGCTGTTTAACAACTGTGACTGCATCAGGAAATCATTATGCAGGATTTAATTATGACTTGCTTTTCAGCTTGAC
Organism: Heloderma suspectum; assembly: GCF_057233095.1. Taxonomy (NCBI): domain Eukaryota; kingdom Metazoa; phylum Chordata; class Lepidosauria; order Squamata; family Helodermatidae; genus Heloderma; species Heloderma suspectum. The sequence continues at coordinate 120,565,774 of NC_139460.1, read as the reverse complement.
AGTCTGTCTTGCTGGCTTAAAAACTATTTAGAACGTAGTTCTTTAGAGTACGTCTTGTTGCTTCTTCAACTGAACACTTTTTTGTGGACCAAGACTTTGCCATAGGCTGTCAGTTTATATGAATAGTCACTGCTGTATGAGAGCATTTATATTTCTAAAGGGGAACAGCAGTGTCAAAAGAATCCGCTACTGGTGCACTAAGCAAACCTACAGAGCCATTTTGTCAGCTCAGCCGCCTGGCATTCCAGCTTTGGTATAACTCAGTTCTGCATCACTGCACTAGGAAACAAGTGAACAATCACTGAAGATTTTACTGAATTAAGCGTATGCAATATTTTTCCACAAGGGTAGGGGCAATCAATTTGGAGCATGCCTCCAGCAGGGCAGATGTTAAAAGTTGACTTGCCCTTGGAATTAACCACAGCTTCTGGAGCAGGTGTGATCCTTTTCACTGAAAAAATTCTGATAGAGAGCAAGTCCAGATGACAATATAAAATAGAATCTGGAGGGGGAAATGCAGTCTCTTGGATCATGTTCAAGGAGGCATGTGTGAGAATATTCTTGAAGTATCAGGATGGAGATTTGTTCGGCTTGCCTGTTGACTGCCGCTGCCACTGAGTCGCTTTCTCTGTTTGTTGGTACATCAAACCATTGTAAACCAGAGGAAACTTTGGCTTCAGTGTTATTGTACTCAGTATTAGCAGCTGCAGCCAACCATGAATGGGCCTGCCAGCAGGCTTATCCTTTGTCATCTGTTCATATAGCCATGAGGAGAAATCTCATGTTATGGCAGGGCTGGGATGATTTATTATTTATTTATTTAAAGTATTTTTATCCTGTCCCTGAAGCGGCTTGTGATCAGGCAGTAAAATAAGACAGTTCCTGCCCACAGGCTTACAATCTAAAAAGAAACGACACACAAGGAAAAGGAGATGGGGAGGGGAAAGGGAAGGAAAGGGGAAAAAAAGAGAAGAGGTTTTCAGCAAGGCTGATGGAATGGCCCTCCTTTGCCTCTCATCTCCAGGGTATGTGTGTGTGTGTGTGTGTGTGTGTGTGTGGACAGTACAGCTGGAGCAGGCCCTGTTGTTCCTTTAGCCTGCTCCTGTCTCACTTGCTCCTTCTTCTTCTTACAGGGTAATTGATGTCAGTTAGACCTGTGGTGGTGGGGAGTCCAAATGGAGCAAGCCCTGATGTTTGCTTCGCCTGCTCCTGTCTTCCTAGGTCCTCAGTCGATTAGGGTTGCCAAGCCGATTGCTAGATGCATCCTGAGGAGACCTTAGCAGGCATGATTTCCCTGTTGCTGCTACATTCCGACAGGAGGTGCTACCCATATGAATAATTTCAGTGTCACATCAAGGGTCAAACTAGATGATGATGTGAGTGACATGTGAACAGTTTCTCAACATTTGTTCTTTAGCTGTAGGAAGTTGCCAGTTTCAGCGTAGAAATGGCATGGGAAGGGGCTGTTCCTTGCCATTTGCCTACTCAAAATAGCTCCCCCAAATTTATTTTCTCCTCTCAGGGAAAATTTATTGGGATTGTTTGTTATAGCACCCTTTCTGAACATTCTTAAATTAACAGAGGGGGAAAATAATTTCAGCCAGCAAGGCAAACCAAGATACTTGGTATTAAGCCATCGAGGAATGTATTTTTTCCTTTACAAATCCAGTTCACCAAATGTCTTCAAAATCTTTTAAATTTTTTTTATTTAAGATACAGGACATATGGTTGCAAATAACTTACAGATTTAAGTTTTCCATGCTTAAATTAAGGAACCACATATGAATTTTCTGCAAGCAGCTCGCAGAAACAAATTGCAGTATTGGCACCTCGGAGATATAACATTGCACTATGGTTTACCATTAACATGCATGAGCAGTACTGAGCCTTAGGCTCTTGCGCTCCCCCTCCATTCTCTTCCTCTGGTACAGCCACAAAGAGGAGACTGGACGTTTCTGTTTTTAAACTGACCAAAATTCCTTGTTATATCCTAACTCAGGGGAACTTCGATTAGTTTAAACTATGTTTTCTTTCAAACAAGCTAGGATAAAACTGTGGTTTATTAATAAACCATAGTTCCAACCAAAGTTTCCTGAGTTAGGACATTCTGAGAAATTCCACTTAGGGTGCAGTCCTATTGATTGTGCCATCAATGATCGAAAGCCGCTGAACTTGGAAGTTTCCGGTCATCCAATGCAAGGCAGGAAGAGTGGCAGAGGTGATCCTCACTTCCCCATTGTCCTGCCCTGCATTTTTCACTAAATGGGCTTTTTTGCCCATGTAGGAATGGAGCTTCAGAGGGGAATGGAAGAAGCCTGAGAGGCCTCAGAATAGCTCGTATCCTGGCTTCTCTGGTCTCCTTGCCTCCCCACCAACTAAAACGCCCCCCTTTTGCCCCTCTCCAAAGTTGGTTTTCTGACCTCAGAAGCCCAGCTGGTGCAGTTCTTTCTGCACCTGCTGCAAGGGGCCAGGGGAATGTGCCAGATCTCCAGTGCCCCCTTCTGAGGCCAGAGTGCTGTCTCCAACCTCGGAGGGGGGAATCCCCAGTATCCTGTGGGTCCTCAGACAATGTCTAGGGGCCATAGGATTGCTCCTTTAGTTTAATTTTTATTAAACTAAACATCAACAAATGGTTAGTTTAACCCATCAAGAAATATTCTCTGACCCAGTTTGCATGATCAAACAACCTATGCCAAAAAAAACCCATGGGTTATTTGTGAGGAGAGAGGGATAGCATACTGGCTCCCAACTGTTCGTATGCTTCCGCTTTGCTAAACAACCGATGATGTCCAGACTTGGAACTCTGGGTTGTGGAGGGAGAAAAAACCTAGCGTTTTAACCCATGATTTGTTGTTGGGTTTAATCATCTGAACTGGCTCACTGAGTGGCTTACAGAGCAAAAAGCAAAACCAGATACTATATTAAAAATACAGTGCATATAATTAAAAACAACAAAATCAGTACAAATATAGGATCAAACTTTCTTAGCAAAGACAGTATAAATAAAACAATTAAGAACTGAGATTAAAAACCACAATAAAACAAAGTTATTTAAAAGGGCTGAGTGAATAAAAAGGTTTTTATCCGGCACCAGGAAGACCATAAAGAAAGCACCAGGCATGTCTCTCTGGGGAGGCAATTACAGAGCTGGGGCGCTACCACTGAGAAGGCTGTCTTGGAAGAGTGGATGCTTCGGCTCTTCTTATGGCCAAACCAGAGGAGTAAGATTGCTTGAGCCCAAGGCTCACTGCTGCTTGTGCACATAAACTTTAACCACAGTTTAGCATCATTTCCAAGCCAGGTCAAATACTGAGATTTTGACAGCTTTGTAGTTTCCTCCCCTCTTATTCCATTCACCTATCCTTGCTTTTCTTTAACTTTTTTGAATATGGTCATGGGCTTCTGCCTATAGCTATTGGTAGCTTCTCTACGACTTGCTATAACCTTATTTGAGAGACAGATCTCTAAAATGGCTTTACTTAAAGCAGTCTGAGAGAAGGCAAGCGTCTGTCCTTCTAATGAGATTGTTAAAGAAATAGCTTCTTCTTGCTTTCTGTTTTGTAAAGAGAGAACATAGGGTTGAGAGAGAGAAGCTGTTGTGATTGTGGACCAACGTGGGAACAAGATCTTAATTTTTGAAATTCTAAGCAATAAAATGCCGACCACTCTAATGTGTGAAAAGGGCCCTGTCACTGAAATGGTGCTGACCCAGGAAGACTGAGATCAGCCACGAAATTCAGCAAAGAGAAATAAGAATTTTAGAATATATAAAAATGCAGGTTACATTCCAGGTAGCAAATAATATAGGTGTTACATTATTTCTGCAATAATCAGAATTCTAATACCTGTACAACATAGAACCAGGCCAATTCTTCCATAAAATTTGGAAAGTTGCCAGGAAACCTATATTGACATAATATTTCATATCCACTGATGATTTGGGGAGTCAAGATAAACATGTTTAAGCTGATTGGAATTCAAGCTCAGTGGTGCAGCTAGGGACCTAATGGTTTAACAGGTGATGGTTGTGTGTGTGAGTGGGGGGGAGGGTTAGACAGCCATGTGTATTACTTCACTTCTGAAGCACACAACTAATATTTTTCTTCTCCCCCCTCCATTCCGTGTTTTACAAGTGCTTCTACATTTCTGATATGTTATGTGAGAACAAAATAAACAAATTAGCAAGCTGATTTGTCCACCCTGATTTAAAAAAGAAATACTCTGAACATGTGCATTTTAAATGTACTTAAATCATAGTGGCAAGTGATGGGGCAGGGACAAGCAGGCCCAGTGTCAAGGCCTGGACTGGCAGGGACATGGTTACAGATGCTCATTTTATCATTTGTACTTTAAAAATAAATTATCCTTTTTGACAAGAAATGGTGCTTATTTCCAAGTAAATGTGTGCAGCATTAGGGCAGCAGAAGCAAGCTCCATTTTAATCCTGTTTTAGACTACAACTCCCATCATCCCATGACCATTGGCCATGCTGGCTGGGGATGATGAAAGCTGTAGTCCAATACATCAGGAGGGCACCTGGTGCCTGGGAAGGGTGATGTAAGTGTAACCAAGAAACAATGGCTCAAATGGGACTACTCAGCTGTGTGTGTAGTCTGCTGTTACTTCTCATTTCAGTATGGCTTCTGTCCATTGGTGGATTTTTCAGATTGGGATGGTACTGAATTATATTATTTCAAAACTGTGGCGTCAAGGAAATATTCCCCCAAAGTTGGCCCACATAAGTTTTGTTTTTAAAAATGGTTTGGACACCAAATTAATTTACACAACTTAACTTTTGCTCTGCTCTCAAAATAGAATTTTAAAAAATGTATCTTAAGAAACAGTGAATCATCACAACGAACCTATATTTATCATTGCTGATGTGTAGAAGTTCGGGTTTTTAGTACATATCATTTGAAAAGTACCCTCCTCCTCCTCCTGATCCTCTTAACAGCTGCTGCTTTACAAATGTTCTAACCCACATAAATTCTTAATTCCTGCTTGTACTTTTTGCAGTGGAGATGTTATCAGTAAAGTAATAAGAAAAAGCTTCCCTTCCCCTGGGTAATGTGCATTTTTGCACCTTATGAGAATATTGAATAGACTTCATTATTTTTTTTTCAATACAAGTCTGAATTCCACCGTTTGATTACCTAAACCAAAAGCATTTCAATATGCCATCCATCACCCTGACCAGTGTAAAATGCTGAATATTCAGATTAAATTGGAACTTTTTTCTATGAATAAGGAATTTGGTTCAATTCCATAATATACAGTGTCTCTGGGGAGAGGAAATTATGCTGAAGGTCGCTGAAGGCAAGTGAGAAAATTGTATTATCCAAATACAAAATTCTTTTTCTTATCATCAAAACCTGAAATACAGCCATGGGGAATAAAGGGGTCAAGGGAGGATTCAATTAGAGATGAAAATGGAAAAGTAGCATTTTTTCAACTTGCCTTTCATTTTCCCAAACAAGTGGCAGCAAGTGAGCTGCAGGAGTACAATGAACTATTTGTCAAGCAGTTTAAACTTTTAGAAAATGTGGATCGGAAAACACTAACGTAGGGAGCTGTTGAGGTACCTTATCTATTAAACATAAGATAGATTACAATCAACACAAACTGTATAACTATCACAAGATACCCAAATTAGAACACACACACATGCTATCTCATATTGCAGATGGTTACATGCTGTTCCTTTTTTCTTTTTTTTTAGTTTTGCGAGGATACTTTGTCTTAACTCCTATAGATGGCATGTTAAAAATGAAAATGGAAGTACCTTTGCACTGCACACATTCTGAAAATATCTTTTGTATGAATTGTTACGAGATTTCAATGGGAAGTATATAGTTCAGTAAATCCCCATTTCTCAAGAAGCCTGAATGTGGCAAACCTGACTTCTAAACCTCCCCTATAGTGGCTGGAAGAAGAGACTTCATTTGGTTCAACCCCTCTGGTCATGTTCCATCCCCCTCTCTGATACACCCTGCAGTCTGGCAGGAGAGGATTAGGTACTTCTGTACCATTTCCACCTTCTCAAGACAAACGCTGGCGCTGATGGCCTCCTTCCTTGGGTACCTCCTGTATATGTGACCCAGTGCCTGTTGGTCAGTTGGGTTGGTGCTCCCACCCAAGACAAGCAGCATTTCCCTTTTGAGTTGTCCCTCTTCAGCCATCTTGAATTGGCATGAGAGGCCTCCACTGAATGCCTCAGGGACTCTGATAGAAATCTATTTGCCATGGTAGATTATGCTTCAGATTAAACCAGTAGTCAGGGGAGGGCCTTAGCTCAGTGGGTAGGGCCCCTGCTTTGCATGCAGAAAGTTCCAAGTTCAATCCCCGGCATCTCCAGGTAGGACTGGAAAAACTCCTGCCTGAACCTTGGAGAGCCACTGCCAATCAGTGTTGATAATACTGGGCTAGATGGACCAATGGTCTGACTCCATATGGTAGCTTCCTATGTTGCTATGGGATTTTATTTTCTTACTGTGCATACTCACTGCTTTCTTTCACTGTCCCATTTTATCTTTACTTTCAATAAACTTTACTTAATTAGGCTGGGTTTGATTCCTCTTTATACCTTCAAGGGCAGATTTGCTTCCACCATGCTGCCTAGACTGTTTGGGTTATGCTTTACCGAGTAAGTAACGGAGGGAGGGAAAAGAAGATGGGCTAATTGCTTGGCTAGTGGAGACTGGGATCTTAGCCCACTGTCTGCCTACTCCTAAGTACACCCTGAGAGCCAGAGGAAGCCTGCTTGCCTTGGCTTGGGTTAACTATGGGTGGTGGTGGTAGAGAAGTGAGAAAGGCGGATGGTGTGTTGTCAGTGAGCCGCCCCACAGGGCTGGTGCTGGAGCAGCTGACTGCCATCCATGACACCATTATAGGCGCAATCCTTATGGCTGGGAATGCCAAGAGAAAAGGAAGGCAGGTGGAGATATCATCTACAATCAGTGTAGACAATACTGAGTTAGACAGACCAACAGTCTTGAGTTGGTTGATAAGACAGTTTCCAAGTCAATATGATATGTAGATGTATTGGGGGTCTTGAATTCCATGTGTTCCCTGTTGATTCTCTTTACAACTAAATGTACTTCTGTAATCAAGACTATATAGTAGTTATGTTTCAAATGTTATAATTTTGTTTGTTGTAATTAATTAATTAATTAATTAATTAAATGCATTTATTACAGTCTTAGAGGCTTAAAAAAGACTCAAGGTGGCTTACAACAAAATTAAAACATACAAAAAATTCATTTAAAATAGCTAAAAACAATTATCAATAAATACCACAACCCCATAAAACAACTAAAATATCAGTGACAACCATAAACAATTCAATGGGTGCATTAAGAAGCCCATCGTGTCCTGTCAAAGCCTGGAAATAGAGGAAACTCTTAACCTGGCACCAAAGAGGTAACAATGTTATCACGAGGTGGAGCTTGGTGAGGAGAGCATTCCACAGTGGGGGCCCACTACTGAAAAGGCACTCTCTCTTGTTGCCATCCCCCAAACCTTCCTTAGAAAAAGCACTTTGTTCTCATCATTGCTGCTTTAATGCATCCAGTGTTTTTATGGGTGTGCATAGGCAGAAATGGAACCTGCTAGTAACTGGAAACTTGAAAAATCCTGGGAGGCTCCTGTGATAATGGGTTAGTGGGAAGAAGCTGCACAAAATTAAAAACCAAACATAATAGCCTGTCGGTTGCTCTGAAGGTCATAAGGCTCAAATCTTGAGCCTCCTTTTATTATCTGGTCCACAACAATAAAACTAAGTTTGCATTTAAATTCATTTGGATATCTTTGAACATCATATAGAACAAAATCCGTGAGTCAGCATTATAATAAGCTTCTTGGACTGACATCTCTCTCACTTTTCTGTCTTGAACCCTGCTTTCTTTCTTGAAAACTAGCTGTCAAAATGCAGCAGTCCCAGGAGAAAATGTTAAGAAATACAGATAGATTATATGTGTAATTTATGGACAAAAAGCAGACCTGCATGGAATGTAAATCTTTGTAGATCAGATGCAGGTTAGAGGCTGTGGAAAACCTTTCGGTTGATTCAGTATGCGCTAGCAGGTTAGAACAAGGCAAAATGGCCAGTGAGATTAGATAGCTGCTTCTAGAATCTAATCTTGAAAATGCATTGATTGGAGAATACCATAATGTCCCACACCCTGGCTCAAAAGAATGACTGTCAGCTATATTGGCTGATGTTCCAAGAGGAGGGAACTAAAAATTGGATAACGTGGCATATTCACACATAAATTTTAGTATGTGTCCTGAATAGGTTAAGAATCAGTTTACATTTTGCATAGCTTGATACGATTTAAAAGGTTGCACTGTTGCTTAATAGCTTAGTCCTATTGTAGCTATATGTCCTTTATAGAAGCTTGAAAACATTGGGATTGCCTGGGCAATAGGTGTGATCAAAAACTTGGATAAATGCAGGAGAGAAAACTACTGTTGTGATTTAAGTAAGGATTTTACTGGGCATTGCTTCTGCTGCCCAGTCAGGCATATTGCACTTTGCCTTCAGTCAAAGCAGAAGCATATTAATTCTAATGGTTCCCTCAAGGTTTAATAAAAAAGGGCTTTTCTAGAATTTGCCCAGGATGTCTACCTGTCTTGATTCCCATCCCCACAGTGCGCTCACGCTCTCTCTCTCTCCCTCTCTCTCTCTCTCTCGCACGCACACACAGACACACACACACTCACACTTTAACATTCCACATTTAACATTCCACAGCCTTACAAATTAAGTAAACTGTGAATCCCTAACTTAGTGCCCTCCAGATGTTTTGGACTTCAACCCCCATCAGCCCAGCCAGCATGACCAATGGTCAGGGATGCTGGGAGTTGTAGTCCAAAACATCTGGAAGGCACCCAGTTGGGGAAGGCTGCCTTAAGCAAATTTCTACACTGTAGGGCAGGAATGGGAAACCTGAGGCACAGGGGCCAAATCTGACCCAAAATTAAATTTAGCCCTCAGGCTGAAAGAGGTTCTTCAGCACTACTGTAGTGCTTATAGCATTCAGTCACAATCACAGACAAACAAAAAAGAACAACACTTCCCCCAGATTTAATAGCCATTTAAAAACTGAAATCCATGTGTTGCGAAAATGAACGCATTAGATACACAGAGAACATTTAAACAAACTAATAGTATGGAGAATTGTTGCAACCAAGAGTAGTTCTCTCTCTCGTTACATTTCAAGTTAGTTTTTTTAAAAAATATTATGTATTTTGGAAATTTTGAATGTATATGTTGCAATGTATATTACTTTATAAATGTAACACATGTAATACATGTGTTTAATGTGAACACATTTTATACTGTCAAAAGTCTGAAAGCTTGCATTCTCGAATGTTGGAGGCTGATCAATATTTGGACTACCAAATATGAATCCAGGTGTAGGAACACTTGATCATCAAATCATAGAATCAGGAATGACAGCTGTCTGTCTTCCATAAATGCCTGGATGATTTGAATGGCCATTCTAGTACAGATCATTGGTCACACCTGTTTTTCAGAATGGAGTCCCCCCGCCCCCCCACCCCCTGATTTTGGCTCAGCAGTAGTTAACTCCCTATTCAAAAACAGAGCACAGGGAGGTAAAGCTACACTCAGAAATCTAGTTCTTCCATGCTCCAGACCACAAGCACTGATTAAAATAGTGGTGTTATTAGTCCCATTATTTGAATATACATTTGGAATATAGTTCATTAAACATTTACAGCTTTAAAAAATCCTTAAAAACAGCATGAATTCATTGCAAATAGCAATATATCTCTAAATTGCGGGCAGGATTTCCTTCTCCCACATGCACTTGGAAATCTTTGTTTCACACTTATATACTCAAGTGGGAAAGACAATCCTTTCTTCCGTAAGATTACAAAGCTTCTCTGTCTGAATCGTCCGTAATAGGACATCACACAGAAGATGCTATTAGTCTGCATAATAGAACAATAACATGCTGTACTTATTATAGCTACTTTAAGAAGTGAAAGTAGTGATTTCAGGGAGGAAAGGATGTTTTAATCAAGTCACAAGTCAGGAAATCTGAACTTTATTATCGATTAAAAATGTGAAAAGGGATTTTCTCAATAAAGCAAACCACATTTTCTTCTTTTTTCTTTTATATATTCATTAAGGAATTTAATATGTCTGGATTTTACTTCATATTGTGTTTCCTTTTTATTACTTTATTACTTTGCTTCTGTCTGTACAGTAGATGAAATAATTCCCTTTTGCTGGGACAAAGTGTGCTTTGGTAATAATTTGAGACAGAGCTCCCTCCTCTTATTGGAGAAAAAGTTATTAAAAGTGCCCGTAAAAAGTGTTCCTTTTTTCTCCTCTAAGACTTTGCTCCTTATCTAAAACTTTTCTTTCTCACTTTTGCAATTGGAGGAAAAGTGAGCTGGCATCTTTAAAAATTAATAATAAACAAAGGCATCTTGAAAATCAATAATCATTTTGGAAATCTGAAAATATATGCATGTATACACTCACCCATGCAAGGAAGTACAGACTTTTACTTATACACACACACACTAATACACTTTCACTTATGCATGTACATATGCTATGCTTACTTGCTATATTTGATATTCCTTCATGTATGGAACTGCCAGATTACAAAATTACAGAAAGTTTGTACACAACACTATGCCATTATTTAGTGCAGGGGTGCACAACCCGTGGGACACCTGCAGCCCCAGACATCTGTTGTGTGGCCCCCATGCCCCTGATGCCACCACCAAATCCCCCCCCCCAACTGGAATCTCTGTTTCTGCATCACTAATGGTGTGGAAGCAACAATTATTGCCCATCTAGGTCACTAGGAGGGGGAGGAGGCTTTAGCGTCCCTCTCCATCAGTGACCCGAAGCAGCCACCCCCCACTCACCCAAGTGATCTTGCACAGGATCATTGGGATGGGGCAAGGTTAAAGCCAGGATCACAAGCCAGGATCATATAAGCCACTGTTTGATACTGGCTTGTTTGAACAAACCATAGTTTAACCACAGCTTCCAATGTAATGAGTTCTGATGTAATGAGGAACTTCAGGTAGTTCAAAAGCAGGTACAAATGATGTCAATCTCCTTGTGGATGCATTGAGGAGAGGATGGGAAGAAGGGCATGAGCCTAAGGTTGCTAAGATGCATTCTTGTAGCCCTAAACTGTGGTTTGGTATTACATGTGAAACAGGCCAAAAAGTGACACTACTTCAGCTCCATTTCCTGGATCCTGAGACTTGTAGAAGGAAAAACAGAAGATCTATCATAGTTGCCAAAATGAGGCTAGATTGGGAGATATGTTATATTGCCCAAGTATGGTGGACCTTTCTTCTTTTACTTTGTGCATCAGCACTTTTCATTAATGCTTCGCAGCCCTGGGAGGTAAATGCTCTAGGATGTAAGCAAGCTAATAGAGCCAAAGCAGTGTTGCTGTTTTAATGCAGCCTTCCCAAACCTAGCGCCCTCCAGATGTGTTGGACTACAACTCCCATGATCCCCATATGGTGGGAGTTGTCCAACATATCTGGAGGGCACTGGGTTGGGGAAGGTTGTTTAAATGCTTTGCCCTGGCAATTATGTACATGAAGAATATTGTGTATAGTGAGCATATAGCATGTTTGTATGGTTAGCTCTGGCTTCTACCACGTTCTAAATAATCAGGCAGTAGGCTTGCTTCTCCCAGTAGAACATAGAGCCAATCTCCACTAGTGTGTTATCTCAGTTCTGTCATGTCTGGCTGACTCATGCAGCACACGATACATTCCCCTTCCCCTTACACTGACACACTCTCAATATTCCCTTCTTTCCAGATCACTTTTATGACCTTTTCCCCCAGTGATTGTGAGCTCCATGTGCTTCAGAGTTATGTGTGTTCCAGACTTCAGGGGCAGTGGCATGGTTTTGCAGGCAGGAAATCCATGGTTGTCTTGCATTTCCTCTCCTCCTGCAATCTGGATGGGTAGTCTGTGATGATGGAGGCTATTTTTCAATGCATACCTATATAGCAGCGTGGCTATGATTAACTGCAGAATCTCTTTATTCTCAAACCTGCATTCCTGCGCAGCTGTGCAGGTGCGCATGAAGTTACCAGACTTTTTTTTTTTTTTAGCAACCTGAAATGGCAATGTGATCTCTTCTCCCGCAAATGCAGCACTGTATGGCATGTTCTTCACTATAAGTACAAGTGATAAAAAACATTTCAAACTCCTCCTACTTCTCACCATGCATTGGTATGTAGCCCTTGATCACATTACAAACACAGTGGATACTGCATTGTATTCATTAATGTGTGCCTACAGAGTAGCAATTGCATCTGAAAAAAATACTGGCACAAATATGTTTCAGAAACAAAAGGGGCTCCAATGTAAAATTTACCATAGATGATTCTGGAGTTTCCTTCATTTAGTACTTATCTGAAGCCTTTCTTAGACAAGTGAAAATTTTGCATTTCCATTAATAAAGCACATAAAAGTCTGAATTATGTGAGCATAATTGTCCCTCAGTTCATGCAGCAGGGCTGTGGCTTAGTGGTAGAGCACCTGCTTTGCCTGCAGAAGGTCCCAGGTTCAATCCCAGACATCTCCAGATAGGACAGGAAGAACTCCTGCCTGAAACCCTGGAGAGCTGCTGCCAGTCAGTGTCAACAGTACTGAGGTAGGCGGACTAAGGGTCTGACTTGATAAGGCAGCTTCCTATGGTCCCATACCCTACCTCAAGCATCTATCTTACCTGTGGCCTTGCTGAAAGAACTGAACCCTGGAAATTGGAATTCTATACCAGAGGAGCTTCAGTGAAAAGCTGGTGAAATTGTAGTCCTTTTAGACAAAACTGGGAGTAAGGTTTTCTGCTTATATCTCACAGTGGTTGTTACAGCTTTAGTAGAGTTTATGGTTAGAGGATGAGTGTTTCATTAGTAGCTCGCTGTTGTTATGCATACAGATAAATCAGAATGTCTTCCTGCTACATATCTAACAACTGTACTTGAAAGGGGAAGAAGCATATTCTTCCAAGAAGAACAAGGAGTCTCAAACAATATTGCATGTAGCAATGAGCACCATCTAGTGGGCTCAAGGGAGAACTTAAAACAGGAGAAGCCAGCTGCTAAGGACTTTCCAGATGATTGGGGGAGGGGGGATGCTTTTTCACATTGGCAGTGAACACTATGTTGGCTATTCATGCAACATGATGTAGGTTAATAAGAGAACATCCTGACCCAAAATTTCAGTGACTGCTGTGTAAAGTGCAATGCCCTTGCTGCTCAGGCACTAACTAATAGAGAGCTTGCACAATCTTTTGTGGCATCCTGGTTAGTCCTAATAAAGGTATGACCTAACTGTGGAGTTTGGATTCCTCCCCGTGCCCAGGCTTTTGGATGTTTAATGGACCATCTTTTTTCCCAGAAAAGCAGATTTTAATGAATTAAAAGAAGATTCTCAGATGTTTCACGTGTTAGTTTGATCCTTGATTGCACATATGTATTTTCAAACATGCATCGGTTTATTTCACATGATGCAGAAGATGGTGGTTTCTGAGGCAAGTGAGAAGCAAGAGGAGTCAGAGACTGTGTTGTACAAAGATCTTGCCACCATGATGCAGGAGCAAAACTTCCCAGTTTGGTCCATATAACTGAAGACTCCTGTTGCTTGTTAAGTCATCTGGACAAATACAGTAGAAATGCTGTCACTACATACCATTACCATCTGCTGAATTCTGGATCTCGGCATTCTTCAGCTGTGTAATTGGCTCTAATGATAGGATTTTAAAATACAATTTTACATACAGATATTCTCTCATCATTCTGAGCGAATATCTTGCATAGGTTTTCATCATCCCCACCAATTCTCTCTTGGAAAAGATGTGGAAAATCCTCAGGGAGGAAACAAACATCCAACAACCCTTTCCTTTTGGATTTTTCTGGGTTTTTAGGCCTTTACATCTTTAAACTCAATATATTATTCCATTGTATTGGCATTTTGATGTCATTGTTCTTCCTTGGGATCTCGGAATTCCTACCTTGGTGGTTTTCTGCTACTCTATCTCCTGGATTCATATCTCAATTAACTGCCTTTCACACTTGCATTGTTAATTCATACCCATATATTGTTCCTCTTATTTCTTCAGTGACTAGTTACACTGACAACAAAGGTCCGCATAGTTAAAGCAGTGGTATTCCCCGTAGTAACCTATGGCTGTGAGAACTGGACCATAAGGAAGGCTGAGCGAAGGAAGATAGATGCATTTGAACTGTGGTGCTGGAGGAAAATTCTGAGAGTGCCTTGGACTGCAAGATCAAACCAGTCCATACTCCAGGAAATAAAGCCAGACTGCTCGCTTGAGGGAATGATATTAAAGGGAAAACTGAAGTACTTTGGCCACATAATGAGAAGACAGGATACCCTGGAGAAGATGCTGATGCTAGGCAAAGTGGAAGGCAAAAGGAAGAGGGGCCGACCAAGGGCAAGGCGGATGGATGATATTCTGGAGGTGACGGACAAGACCTTGGGGGAGCTGGGGGTGGTGACGGCCGACAGGAAGCTCTGGCGTGGGCTGGTCCATGAAGTCACGAAGAGTCGGAAGCGACTTACCGAATAAACAACAATGCACATTAGATGGGCTGCTGCAATCAAAATGCTCTTTAGTTTTGAAGTTCCTTTAATGTTGCTACAAATGCCATCTTTGTCATCAGACATGTTTATACTACTGAGAATTCCTTCTGGGAGATAAATTCATTGCTTATATTACAAAAATATAAATATAAATAAATTAGGGAACACCGTCTCTTCTCATGAGCTATGGAAGGAACAAGATGCCCTTGTTACATTAATATAAAAAGCAACTTAAAGAGGATTATGGCTGTGGCATAGACTCTTGCAGTATAAAAATGCAGTGTGGAATGCTACATGTGATTATAGTGAAACCAAGGTTCAAATCCTTGTTAGTGAAGGTGTTTCCCAGGAAAGTCATTGCCTCTCACTCTTGCCTGATTTACATGTTCAGAAGAATCACATGGTACAACCTTTTTAAGAGAGTGTACTGCTTCAGAATTCAGATATGATGACTGGATAATATCATGCTCACCTATTAGAGCAGGGGTGCAGAACCTTACACCTGCCTGGGGCCCCAATCTGGTCTTCTGGAGTTTCCCAGAGGGTCACATCCCCTTTCCCCCAATTACCAGTGTAGGTTCCTGATTAAGGTTGATCTTCATGTTCAGAAGAATCGTGTCATGGTAGCAGAATGCAGAAGAGAGGACTGAAAGTTTGAATGTTTCTGTGCATGAATAATTCTGTGCACACAGAAGGCATCATGGACTAAACTAGGCTAGAGCCCTTCTCCATGCACACATGCATGAACATGTGCATATTTGCTTATGCGCATTTGCAAAAACGTGTTTTTTCGCATATGCAAAATGCGCATTTTGTGATCACCATTTTATTTTTCAAAAAATGGTGACTGCAGAGCTCAACAAGGCTGCTGGTGTGAGTGTGGGCTGCTCGCCGAGCGTGGGCAGGGGCTTGGTGAGCAGGGCTCGGGGGTACAGGCGGTGGGAGTGTTCTGCCAGATTCCCAGATGGAATTGGGTGCCTGCGCTATCCCTAGCTGTGGGGTTCAATGAAATATGCAGTGGTGTGGTGGTAAATTTTGAAGTGCAGAAGTTCATCATGATAGCCCCCATAGCCACTCCCACAAAGAAAATCCATACACTACAGTCCAGTATGCACACACAGTTGAAAAGATAGATAGATATCTCTATCTATCCAACCATCCTGCTTTTCTATTATTTATACTCAAAGGAGCTAACACTCTGCTTAAAAAACTCCATCATAAAACACAAGGCATTCAATACAAACAGGCAAACCATGAATAAAACCTTACAGTTAGGATTATGGGTCATGACTGCAGTTGTATGCAGTCCTATCCTGGGAGTAAACCCCACTGAACAGAGTGGTACTTACTTCTGATTGAATAGGTTCTACTTATAAAACATATTGAGCTTTAACAAAAGATCTTCAGCCAGCTGAAATGCAACCTTTAGCTTTTAATTAGAAATGCAAACAATCAGGCAAAGCAGTGATACCATTTAATTTGCTAGCTTGAAACAGGAAAGAGGTATCCAGCCTCTGCTTGATTATTTTCCTCATTCTCTGCTAAACAGTGACAAACAATAATAAAACTTGAAAGCCTTGTTATCACCTCATTCACTTGACAGAGCAAGGAAAATCTAGGTGACATCACTGCTCCTGTTCTGAAAAGAAGTTTTGGAGCTACAATCCCCTGCATTCCCCACTCTGCTACACCATTGGAAAAAGGAAATATAAAGCGTTTTACGTTTAAGGCCTTTCTCCAGGTGCCTTCTTTATCAGAGATACATTATGTAATAACAGAGGAAAGGGCTTTCTTGGCAGTGGTGTCCCAGCTATGAAATGCTCTCTTTAAAGAAGCTTGCCTGGTAGCAATCTTTTGGGGCCAGGCAAAAATATCCTTATTCGTCCAGGCATTTAAATGTGTAGTAAATGTTTGTTTAGGATTTTTTAATCTGCTGTTTTATCATTTTATCATGTTGTGGTATCATTGATTATACAGAACCCTGAAATCTTGGTAGGATGGAGGAAGTACATAAATGCTTTATTTAAATTTATTCAATTTATAACCCGCCTATATACAAATGCTGTAGGTGGCATACAAAGGTAAAAACAATTTAACAAAAAATCCAACAATAAAAACAACATAGCATAAAGCAGTATACAAGAGTCAACAACATTTTAAACAGATTGAGAGCACAATCCTATACATATTTAGGCAGAAAAAAAAGTCCTACAACCCCCAGCATGTCCCAGCCAGCAACGCTGGGAGTTGTAGGACTTTTTCCTGTTTAAACATGCACGGGATTGCGCCTTAATTAATTCACATTACTTTGCACACTAAGGTTGCAATCCCATGCACTCTTACTAGGGAATAAGCCCCCATTGAACATACTTTTAGTTAGTTTTGGGTAAGTGTGCTTTGGCTTGAGCAGCATGGGATGTATAAAGCATAGCTTTATATTGAAGGTTTTTAATTCTAAAAAATGCTTTATTGATGAGCAGTTTTGCAGAGGCAGTAAAAAGCCCTGAAACAAACACAGAAATGGAGCTAATAACATACAGTCAGGGCCAGAAATATTGGAACAGAGATAACACCACCATATTGAAGTTGAAAGGAAACACACCCAGGTGGGAGCAAAGTCAGGACTTTCAGCTGTAATTCAAGGGGTTTGACAAAAGTGGGGCACTAACCATTCAGGAAGGACAGCCAGTGGCATACACCCCCCCCCCCCATCGTTGGTGGCTCATAAGTAATGGAACGAATCAACATCATTTCAAACTTAAGGATCGCCTTTAATACCTGGATGAAAATCCTTTGTAGTCAATGACCGCCTGAAGTCTGGAACCCATGGACATGACCCAATGCTGAGTTTCCTCCCTCGAGATGCTTTGCCAGGCCTTTACTGCAGCTGCCTTCAGCTGCTGCTTGTTTGTGGGTCTTTCTGCCCTCAGTCTTGTCTTCTTCAGTAAGTGAAAAGCATGCTCTATTGGGTTGAGATCAGCTGCCTGACTTGGCCATTGAAGAACATCCCACTTCTTTGCCTTCAGAAACTCTTGGGTAGCTTTTGCTGTATGTTTTGGGTCATTATCCATCTGTAATGTGAAGCGGCGTCCTATCAGTTTGGCAGCATTCGGCTAAATCTGAGCAGAAAGTATAGCCCTATACACTTCAGAATTCACCCTGCTGCTTTTATCAGCAGTCAGGTCATCAATAAACACCAGTGACATGGTTCCACTGGCAGCCATACATGCCCATGCCATAACACTGGCTCCACCATGTTTGACAGATGATGTGGTCTGCTTTGGATCATGAGCTGTTCCTTTCCTTCTCCATACTTTTCTCTTCCCATCATTCTGGTACAAGTTAATCTTGGTTTCATCAGTCCAAAGAATCTTATTCCAGAACTGGGCAGGCTTTTTAAGTGTTTGCTGGCAAAGGCTAATCTGGCCTTTAGGTTCTTGAGTGTTACCAGTGGTTTGCACTCTGTATTTACATTCACAAAGCCATCTCTTGACTGTAGATGTTGACAATAACATGCCTACCTCCGCAAGAGCATTCTTGACCTGGCTAGATGTTGTGAAGGGGTTCCTCTTCACCATGAGCAGAATTCTGCGGCCATCCACTTTAGTTGTCTTCCATGGTCTTCCAGGCCTTTTGCTGTTGCTGAGCTTGCCAGCTAATTCCTTCTTTTTCAACAGGTTCCAGACTGTTGTATTGGCCACTCCCACTGTTTTTGTGATCTCTCTGATGGGTTTATTTTGTTTCCTCAGCCTAATGATGGCCTCCTTCACTCACATGGACACCTCTGTGGACCTCATGTTGGGAGTTCCAGTGAACAGCTACCAAATGCAAATATAACACTCAGAACCACCTCCAGGCTTTTTATCTGCTTGATTGGTCATGGGGTACCCAGGAAACAGGCCACACCTGGCCATGCAGCTGCTTGTCAGCCATTCGTTCCATTACTTATGAGCCACCAATGATGGGGGGGGGTATGCCACTGGCTGTCCTTCCTGAATGGTAAGCGCCCCACTTTTGTCACACCCCTTGAATTACAGCTGAAAGTCCTGACTTTGCTCCCATCTGGGTGTGTTTCCTTTCAACTTCAGTGTGGTGGTATACAGAGGCCAACTGCCAAAAGAGTTATCCTTGTTCCAGTATTTCTGGTCCTGACTGTAAATCTGCTAAGTGAAAACAGCCCCTGGCTTTCTTCCCTGCCCTCTTCCCTTTGCCTCTGCTTGATATGATGCTAGGTTTTCTTGGAATTCAGTTGGAATTCACATTGTAGAAGGTATTCATAGCTGTAGATGGCCCTGAATTAATTGGATTGGGGAAGTAGTGTTAGGGAAGAGGGTGTCCTTCCCCAGTCACTGTCATGCTCTCTCTCTCTCTCTCTCTCTCTCTCACTCACTCTCTCACACCCACACATCCTAAGCAGTAATTTGTCTTGTAGGGGGAAATATACAAACAAAAGTATGGTGCCTGTATGTTTTTTTTCCATGGTGGGAGGGTGGTTTAGACTGGGAAAATGGTGCAGGGGAGGCTGCTTTTCTGATTCACCCCACCCCACCCCAGAGTCAGCTTTGAACTAAAAATAAAGATGGAGACCTGCTTTTGGATATCCCAGTGACTTGGCTTCTGTATCTCTTAGCCAATTGAAAAATTAAGATAACATTTGAGTCTCTGATTTATTTTATGGGCAGCTAAACCTGTCAGCCAGGAAGTTTCGAACTAGCCATGTCAGGAAAGCAAATAGAAAGGAAATTAGAATAATGTATGGGGGTGGGGAGAAATAAGCCCCATCGTTCATGTCAAAGATATCTCACAATGGCTAATAATAAAGTAAGCCACTGAGGGACCATGTGTTACTCGGTTGCCATATAAATCTAGCAACTTAAATAAATACAATTATTTCCAGTGCGTATAGGAACTAGCGGTGCAATTGCGAGTAGCCTATTATGTATACCCCACTTATCTGCCAAGACTGGCTCCCCAAACCCATTCAGAGGTACAATTAGGGATATGTTGGTGCCTGGGGCAGTGGAGGCAGGTGGCTCCGATGTCAGTGGGGCAGTGAATCCACTCTGGGTTTCAGTCAGAATTCTGGAGGAGCTATCCAAGGTGCTTTCTCGCCTTGGGTAACTCCTTTAAAGTTCTGACTGAAACCCGGAGCAGATTCACCATGCCACTGACATCGGAGCCACCCACTTCCACTGGCCATCTCTTCTAGTCCCTGGAAAGGCAGGCATTCAGCTAGGTAACGCAGGTTCTGGCAGGCTCTTCCTTTCGAAGGGATCAGGCAGGCAGAAGGAGCCATAGAGGAATTTAGAGGATGGCTGATTATAAAGATACCATCCCACTGAAGCAGCCCTTCTGTTGATCTGCAGAATGCTCTACAGAAAGAAATGAGTTCGAGAGTGAAGGTGGGCATGAGAGAAACACAAGGCTTGCAGGCTGGACAGAGAAGGTGGGGGAACAGAACAGAAACTGGGCAGGTGGATACATGCCTTGTGGTCTTGGCCATATGGCAATTTTGGTGTGCGTCTTGTTAGCCACCCTTGTTTTAGATGGCTAGCAGCACCTTGGTTTGGAAAGAAAACCCACACACTGCTATGCAGCAATCACTAGATGGCAGTGCAATCTACCAATACAGTATCTCAAGCCAGTTTTAGAGCTGAAAGCATTAATGGGATTATTTAGTGGATTAATTATTTTATTACTTGCAGATTCAAGAAATGCGTTTTTAACCAGATTTTAATTGGGCATTTTCCCTATCAAACCATGTTTGCTGGCGGGGTGGTATGGCTTAAAATTATCTATACACATTTTTTTAAAATTTAGACAACATATCTAGGGTGAATAGTTAATCTATAAAATGATCTGTGCGGATTAGATAAACTATTATCAGAAGTAAATACTTCCAAATATCTTTACAACAATTCTGTAACATTTGTTTTAAATTTCCAAATTATGCCAGTAATAAATGGATAGCAGTAGAGTTAATTGATCAGAATAAATGGTAACATGCTGATAATCCTAATTTCAATAAAGAAGATATAAAAGACCTTATTTCAGGGGGATTCTCTACCCAGGGCCATATTCTGCTTCAAGGCAACATACCATGAGCTGGAGGGCTGTAGCTCATTTGCATGCTTTCACATATACATAATTAACAAAAATTGCATAAAAGTTGCATGAACATGGTAGTCATGTTGCACTCCTGTGATACCATCTGTGCAGTTTGCAGTGTGAGAGTAGAAGCAGAAGCTCTTAGGTGGTGTTGGGAGATTATAGTCATTAAAACTTTGATCTCAGTTTACACGCTTATTAACGCAGAGGAATAGAAGTGTTTGCTCAGATATATTTACACACATGCAACATATGAAGCATCACATCAGAAAACAGTCTCTCAAATGCTTGGCACTGTTGCACATTTCCTCTGACCAGTCACCTGTTGGAGTGATCTGTGTGGAACGGATATTTTGAAAGTTGCAGCATCTCCTTGATTTCC
The DNA here is from genome assembly GCF_057233095.1 of Heloderma suspectum. Taxonomy (NCBI): domain Eukaryota; kingdom Metazoa; phylum Chordata; class Lepidosauria; order Squamata; family Helodermatidae; genus Heloderma; species Heloderma suspectum. The sequence goes on along the minus strand of NC_139460.1, from coordinate 120,544,656 downwards.
TTCAGCATTACTCTTTGGTTATACTTATGGGGTCAAGGAGCATCTCTACACCAGCCTAAAATCCGGCATTTAACAGGGGGCTTTCTGCTTCCATTTTAAATGCAGGATCATAACGGACTGACTCCCTTTACATGCACTTCCTCCCCCCGCCCCTTATCTGAGTCTTCCATATGTTTCATTGGTTTAGCTCCTCTTCTGGCAGCTTTTCCTTTTTCACAGAGGAAACTCAAGTGGACCACAACTGGATAATTTGATACCTCATTATCTCTGATCTATTTAAAAATGGAAGAAAGGTCATTTAGTACAGAGGTTAACGATGTCAACTAAAGCTCGCAAACATCCGTGCATGAGCAATCTCAATAGCAGGATAAAAGCTCAGTGTGAAGAAGCCCAAGATGTTAAATGCAAACTGAACCAATCACAAGTCTCAAATTCACATGGGCAATCTCCGAGGATAACTGAGGAAAAAATCACCTCGGGTTAGGAGAAAAACAGTCCTGTGAATCAACTTTTAGAGTCTGTTGGGGTAATCAAGAGCTCCAGTTTTAAAGCTAACCTCAGTCATGGGCTGCTTCTAAACCAGGGATGCAGAATTTTAGGACTGGGGCCATATCCAGCCCATGTAGGGCCTCTGTCTGGCCCCCTGGTGTTCCCCAGATGGCCACACCCTTTTCCTTTGGCCCCTCCCCTTTCCCCAATCATTTGGTGGTTTCTCAGTTTTTTGCACCTTTCCTCCATTCTGAAAAGCTGACATGTCTCTCCCAAGGCTACTGGCAGCAAGAACTTTGAGCTTAATTATGCTGATATTTTTGGCCCTTCCACTTTTGCCTTTGGCCTCACTCATCACTGGAATGTGTCCCCCCCCCACCCCCAGAACTTCTCCAAAATGGAATTTGGCCCTCGGGCTAAAAGAGGTTCAGCGTCCCTGTTTTAAACAGATGGTTCCTAGCTCTACCAACCTAAAGACATTCTGCAGCTAATACATCTTTTCCTCCTTAACAGATTTCTGTGGTAAGGAAAAAGACAGAAGAAACTGTAAGAAAATGTGGAGGGTTACAAATAGGAGACAATGTCATCTGGGTCTCCCATAAAATTCCATGAATGGGGAAAGGCACCATGATCATCTCAAAAAATAATTAGATTACTTGCAGCTGCTTCACACATTACATTTTTTATAGGTATGGTACAAATTCTCCTTGTGTTCTAATAATACTGCATTGTCTGAAGCTGTACATGTCTTTAACTACCTGTGCATTTAATGTCTGACTGCACATTAAGAAGAAACACAGATCTACATCCACTTTAACCATGACACTTTTAGTGGGTATACCATGTGAGTCTATGAGCCTTTCTACATGAGGCATTTATTGAGTGCTCATGATTTCTAATGGTAATTTGTGGGTGTTTTACATGTTGTCGTCATCCTCCAGGGCCTCTGCCATGCTTTGCAACCATTATAGCATTTTTTTTTCTAATGAGGAAAGACTGGTATTTCTATGAATGCGGGCATGAATCCTTGGTGTATTTCTGCAATTCTGCTATACCACAGTGCCACCTACTGGTTGTGTAATGAAACCTATAGAAAGGCAGAGAAAGAAACCTGCCCAGAAAAAAACATGTGCAAAGGACCCCACAAAGAATCCAGAATTTCTTAATCCCACAAAGAATTTTGTGGAAGCCTTGGTAAAGTGGCAGGTTAAAAGCCTTATGTAGAAAAGTGCTATAATACATACTACAAACTGTAAACTGGCCCTCTGAAATTATGAGTTTGAATGATAAGTTCTGCTGGAGTTTCTCTTCTTTTACTGCAGATTTTGAAATAGAAACTGCCATTGCCTCTCCTTCAAATTTGTCTCTGCAATCAAAGAGGCTACAAACCTGCATCTTTGAAGTGAAAGTCGAGAGATTCTTGGAATCCTTGCAAGAATGTGAGCAGCGCAAAAATACCCACTGATGTTTCATTCCGCCTTGAAATAAATATATATTCCTTATCAGCTTGGTATACATATTTATGGTATGATAACATATTTCCAGTTCACAAACTGCATTATCTACTCGCCTGTTTTCAAGGGGAGCAGGAAACGAGTTCAGTGTTTTTCTGTGTGTAAAGCAATGAAAGTGGAGAAGAAAAACCAGCAAGGCTATGTAAATAAGGATATCCTCTTGACAATGTAGATTATTTATTCTGAAATAAGGCGTCTTGACCTAAGTGAATGATCATGGTGTCTATGCGAATACTAAATGTGCTTTCTTAATAAGTCATTTTCTAAGGGTCAGTTCACACCTTAAGGAAAGAACAGAAGACACCAACACAGCAATGAAGGGTGGAAAGAGACATCAAGGTGGACTAAGAAAAGATATCCCTATATATATTTTTTAGCATATGTTTTGAGGTCTCTTTTCTCCTTTGGGCCAGCTCACACACAATTAACATACTATAGTGAGAATGAGAGTTGGTTCATGCGTGCACCCACATACATTATTACTAGACACTTGGTGACTGGCACCTAAATATGTGAACTGACTCCACTGAAAATAATTGATTGTGGTGATCAAATGATGGACATAGATATGTGAACCAGCCCTGAGAGTGGGGCAAATGTGGGCACTCCTTAAATTGACTTTGAAATCAAGTGCAACTGCCACCGGATCCTATGCAGGTTTACCCAGAAGTAAATCCCACAGGGATTTAAAGAGACTTACTTCCAGGGAAGCGTATTGAGGATTGTGACCTTAATTACCTGTAACTAGCTTTATTCTAAAATTCACTTGAAATTTAGCTTCCTTTCCATTCTGTCTGGAGAAGAATTCTCCCTGAATTTAAAGCTTGTATATTGGTGCAGTTAAATATATTATTTTGCCTATGTCGCATTTGTTCCCTTGGACCAATTGGGAACAACTGTTAAAATATATATTTGTTACTTGTGTTCTGTTGAATTTCCCCTTGTGTCTTTTGTTATTCAGACTGTGTTCAATTGAATCCCCTCTTTTGTTTGATTCGGGTTCACTTTGACTGTGTACCGCTGAATTTCATCTTACTGTACAATAAAATGTATATATGAAATTGTTATAAATAACAGTTGGGTGCTTTACAACTTTTTTTAGTGGTCCTGTCCATTTAATACATTCCACCGTGCACCAGTCATTGACTTATTCTTTACTACCATTTGCTGATTAGTTACTTCCCCCTTGTAGTGCCATGCCAAGCTCAGTTTCCTTAGAGTACAATTTCTGTGTTCATTTTGATATTTGCCCATTAATAAAACTATCCCCAAGATCATCATGTTAACAGGATCAAGGATCATGTCAACAGTGCCAAGGATCAAAACCACCATAATCTGGTCACTGCATCAAAGGGCTGTAACCTCAAGTGAGCAAGAAAAAAATATTTAGTAGCGTTCTGAGAAATTATAATCTCACCTGCAGTTTAAATGTGACTTCTGTTGGTGAATTTGAGTATGACACACCACTGAGTTGAACACAGCAGGATTTTATATAAATAATTTGCAGTGAAGGTAGTCGTAACTGGCATGTGCAACATTTTAGAACTAGCCCAGACTGAAGAAAAGCAAACTCTGCTTCCTTGTTATTCTAGAGTTCCATCTCACTAATTCAGCTCATAGTGGGAAACATTTAATGCAGGCAGTGACTGCAAACTGTTTCTCCTGTAGTGATTTAAAACCAGCTTCTTCAGGGAGCTGAAAATATCCTGTGTAGGACATTGTGGAGCAGCCAGGCAAAACAGGAGGGAGACACTGTGCATTTTTAAAGCATATGAGCTGATTATAGTTACGAAGTCTTCAGCCATACAAGTGACTGAAATTAAACAAATCCCTCAATGCTCGAAGCAGCAGTATTCATCTACAGAGAGGAAATAGCCTGTAAAAGGGAACAAAATGGGGGTTGCCACCAGGTGTTGAAATGTCAGGTCTTGCAAGCTTTTACATTGGGCATTTTCTTGCAGCATTGCATGGCTTAAAGCTTTACAAGCTGGGAGCTAAGGCAACGTTTAAAGGAAGGCTTGTGTTCACATTTCTGTGTTTTAAAAAACAGAACAACAATGGAAGGAAAAGGATTCATTTTACCTTGGCCTCTCCAGGAACACATGAGCCTTGTTCACTCCAAAATCCATCTGAAAGGATTTATGCAGCTGAGAGTCTCATAGTATATGTGGAGGGTGGGGGGGCTTAGCACTAGAAACTCTTTAACTTTGAAACATCAGAGGTTGCCACATTTGTATAACTATATTGTGGTCAAGATTAACTAGGGTGGCTCCTAACACTACCAATAAAAAGATATTGTGTGCTATTCTATCTTTCCCTCCTTAATGGATTTTCTGGGGTATGAAAAAAGATGGAAGAAGTAGTGGGGAAACATAGGAGGGTTAAAAATGGAAGACCTGGGCTAAATCTACATCAGTGCTTTTTATCAGTACTGAAGTGTACTGATAACTGTTGGGGCACATTATGTATCCAGTCTACTGCTTTTCTAGTGTCATTTCCTGCTTTTTATGCTGTATTATGCAAAATACCAAAACAGATGTTGTGTGCGCTATGAAGTATAAATGTGCAAGAGGGATATGGCATCACCATGATGGGATTGTACTGATATGACATGGAGTGTAGATCTGGCCATTGTTGTCTGGCCAGACAACAATGGCCACATATGGCCATTTTATTGTGCAACGAGGCAGGGTGATTGCACAATGAAGTCTCATCTGGAAGCACCCAGGAGCATATCTACACAAAAACCTCCCAAGTTGTCCATTTGTACTGTAGCACAAAAGTAGACATGCAGGAAGGCAAACCTCTGAAGAGGAGTACACTGATGTGTCACAGGGTTTTTGCATTCCTACATAGCTCCTTTCTACATGCAGACCGTAATTCCTGTGTCTCTGCTGCATGAACAGGCACAGGGTCCACATCGGTTGTGCATGGCATGTGGACCATATAGTCCTATCGCTTGAAGTATTCAGTGCTCTGAATTAGCCCACCTAAGATCCTTACACAACTGAGGCTGAAAAAGCCTCAAAGCAGAGGAAATGGGGGAAACAGCAGGAAAACCTCTATGAAGGGAACAGGAAAATAGGGAAGAACCGTGATGGGGTGAGTAGCAGCTTTGCTTTGTGCTTTATAGGTGGAACTCCAGTCGGGTGGCCACTTGTGAATCTCCAAAAAGAGGACACGCATCACCAAAAAAGACACAGAATTTGCATTTGCTAATTTATATTTATAGATGCAAATTTAGAAATAAGTGTTATAATTTAGAAATAAATACAGTACTTCTCCCCATGGCGTGGAAGACTGCGAACTCTTACCAGGTGACTTGTGTGCCATGCTCAGTCTGCTGTCCTGTGCTGTTGCTGGGCAACTCTAAGGCCCAGCTCTCACTTCTGATGGCTCTTTATCTTTAAACTAGACTTGGACAGGACAACCCTTCAAATAGAGGATGCTTTCAAAATAGAGAACAGTGCTCTTGCAGCCCTTCAAAGCTTCCTCTGCTTTGAAAAAGGTACAGGAAGGAAGAAAAAACCATGAAGAGGGATTTATAACTCAAAATGTAACTGGACTTTTAAGAAAAAAGTGGCATTTTACAGTGACTTTGAATGTAATTCTCAGTTTTGGCATTTGGATTGGTACAGCTCTCTTGTATCTGTATTTCCATTCTAGACTGGCATCAGCATGGGAGCCACACTGTTGGGAAAATGGGGGTCCCATCACAAAGTTAAGAGGGCTGAGAAGTTGCTCTCTCTAAATTACAAAGGCAGCTGTGTTGGCTGTAAGAAAAATCCTCTGCACATTCTCCACCAGCCAAGGAACCTGTCTGGTTCACCCAAGATGGAGACAGTGTTGAGTTAACAGCTGGATTTTACAGTTTAAAAAATAGAGGATCAACAATTACCTGCTACTTCCTTTTTCCCAGTGGCCCTTGTTGTTGTTCAGTCATTAAGTCGTGTCCAACTCTTTGTGACCCCGTGGACCATAGCACGCCAGGCCTTCCTGTCCTCCACAGAAACCATCACATCACCTGGCAGAGCCCAGTCTGAATGTTTGCAACCCCTCCATATCATCTTGAGACTCTGACTATGCAGACATCCTGACTACAACATCTAGTCTTCACAATCCCTTTTTGTTTTAACCACCCTTACCCATTCACTTCAATGGGTCTACTCTAAGTAGGACTAACGTTAGCCACCTATAACGTATTATTAACTAGTGGAACAGCCATAAGATGGGGTGATATTCAGATGGCTTTAAAAAGGGATAAATTCATGGAGGACAAATTCAGGGAGGCTATTGGCCATGATAACTAAATGCAACCTCCATGAGCAGAGGCAGCATGACTCTGAATACCAGTTTGTTGCGGGGCACATGCTTGCCATACAGAAGATCCCAGGTTCAATCCTCAGCATCTCCAGGAAGGGTACGTTTATGTTCCTACGGACACAGTCTGAGCCAACAGGCTCTTCTTATGCTCTGATGTAGTCATTAAACTATTTAATCTGCTTGGGCTTCCCCCACCCCTTCGTTTTCACAGCTACAATTCTATGTCTTCAAGTAAAGACATAAAGCCTCTTACTCCCAGCACTGTGTGCAATAATGTTGAAAGCTAGCTGATCCCACATCTACCTGGCCTTGACAAGCCAAGCGCGCAAGTGGGTCAGAAATGATTGAATGTCCCACAGTGCTGAGTGTCATGTCCCATTTTCTTGGCGAGTTAAGAATGAAACCCTGCAGATCTCAGAGGTGAGTGCATGTATGTGTACGCACACACGGTTGCTGATGCTGACAGGCCCATAACCCTCACCTGAAGAAAGCATCATATACAAACAATGCTTTTTTTTAATGACAAACATTACTCTGTAGGTCTGTACCTGCAACTATGCCACAGGTCAGAATTACAATTCCAGGGGAAGGAAGCTTGTTTGTTAAATTATATTTAGAAGTATAAGCACACTTGTCTTTGAAAAATGAGCAGAACGAGGGGAGCATAGATAGTCCTACTTTTGTGACCCTCAGTTATCTCAATGTCTCAGTCATCTGTGCTGGTGTGTTTCTCTGAGGCATTTCCTTGTCAGTGTGCAACCATACATAATCCAACAAAATGCCCCCCCATAGGCTACCCAGAGGGGAAAAAACACTGGGGTAAGCAAAAAATAGGTATTTTGTTAACCCCCATGTTTTTTCTTCCGGGTAGCCTGTTTTGGGGGATCCCACCTTGTTGGATTATGTATGGTTACCCACTCTCTTTTCTCTCTTTGTAACACACACTCTTTCTCTCTCTTTATAATTGTACATAAACAGCATTCATGTTTTAATGAGCTTCTGATTACCTACACAGTTTGGATGTTCTTCTGATCATATGGTTAAGTGAGATGTTAAACATTACTGTTAAAAGCAACCTCCCAGATTCTACAACATATTATGGATGATGATCAGGACTGGCCCTACCATTAGGCAGAGTGAGCCGATTGCCTCAGACAGCAGATGCTGGGCAGGGCGGCGGGGGCGGGGGAGCATGGCAGCATACAGGCTTTTCCTCATGAACTCCCTGGCTGTTACCTTCTCTTGGAGGACAGAGCTGGGTATGCCATACAACCTTCTTGGGTTCCCTAAACTAGCCTACTACCTCAGGTGTGGTGTAGGACACTATCCCACTGCCAGTGTGGAAGGAAGATTTGACTGCTGTATGTGGACTGAGGAGGGGTGACACCATCTTGTCCATCCTCTCAGCAAAATGTCTTGGGACAACCATGATGCTGATGCTGATGTTAGCAAACACTTAAATATAAAACTAGATGCTATACAGTAATAAAAAGACAGTCCCTGCCTTCATTATTAGTATTAGTAGCATTGTTAGATGGGCAATTCTGTAGTTCCACTGTGGTGATGGCCATTATTACACCACAGATAACCCCAGTTGCAATCATATACTGAACTAGCTGCTAAGTCAGAGGTCCAGCAGCCACAGACACAACATAGCAACACCAACAGACATGCAGCATGCCTGGTAACTGCACCGCCACCTGCTGATCACAGGGTTGGGCACCAATGATGGCGCCGTATTAATCATGCAAAGAAGTGCATGTCAATGGCGAATCAACACCATGAAGTCAACAACCCCCCCCCACACACACACTCCACACACAGCGCACACTAGGCAATGAGGGTGTTGAGGGAGAACACAAACCCCTGGGCTCCCACAGACACTGACAGCCTGTAAACAGCCACCCCTTTGCCAGGTAACCAACTGCGGCCCAGACAGGGAAGAGTATCCTATCAGTGTTGTAAAACCTCACCAGCTTTGCGCTCTGGGGTACAAGACATGGAAGGAGAACTCACAGGCTCCCCAGGAGAAGGGTTCAATGCCTGCATGCATGCCTTCATCAGAACACTCCCAAGAGAAGTATTGGGGCCCATTTGAGTGGAACAAGCTTTTGCAGGGAAGAGCAAGTGAAAAATCAGGACAGACAAAAGAATGTCCTTCATACAGTGCACAGTTCCATTATGGCATTCACTTCCACAAGATGTGGTGATGGCAACCAATGTAACTGGTTTTAAAAGGGAATTAGACAAATTCATGGAAGATAAAACTTCCAATAGCTACTGTCATGATTCCTATATATTACCTTCAGTATCAGAAGCAGTATGCCTCAGTATACTCATTGCTGGGGAATATGAGTAGCAAGGAGGGCGCTATTCCACTCAGGTCTTATTGTGGGCTTCTCATAGGCATCCGGTTGGCCATTGTGGAAACAGAATGCTGGACTAGATGGGCCTTTGGTCTGCTCTAGCAGGGTAGTATTTTTGCTCTTATGGACAAAGAAAAGCAGAAATCACATCAGGAACCAGCCTTAGGAGCTGTCTGTTAAAACTGTGGGAAAGGCAACTGAAATAGGGAACAGGAATGTTTGAAGTGACCTTGAGAAGATGAAGCTTACCTTTGGGGTGTTGTCCTCCCAGCAACAATGATTTTAGATGCGCGCAGGAGATACAGGATGACAACTCAGACTTCCCACTCACAGTAGCAACTCCTTCATTGCCCAAGCACAGGAACAGCTAAAAAAAAAAGAATTAAAAAAAAAAAAAAAGCTAAAAAGTCACGATGGGGACTTTGTCCTCTCCCAGCGGACATGCATGGGAATGCAGTGCGGAGTAGAGGAGGCATGTCACAAGCTGGAAGCACAGCTATAGGAAGGGGACTCAAACTAAAACGGCTAGTGTTCTAATGCATTTACAAAAAAATCTGGTCTATAGGGATGAGAACCGAATGGTCTATCAAGGGAAAAGGGCTGGGAACACATACAGAGATGGATGAATACACAAACACGCACACACACTACAGTGATATATCTGATCAGTATGTGTCTCTGTATGAAGGAGGACTTCTAACACTAGATTTCTGAATCCTTGATTGGCAATAGGGTTAAGGACTAACAAATGCAACACATCATTCACTACCGCAGAAGGATATAGTGATGCTTATAGCGTTAAGCATTTGCAAGTAGGGCTTGAAGCTAGTGATGGTCCCGTCCCCTGTTGTTCGTCCTCAGAATCCGGTATTCAGTGGTATCCACAGTCTCAGTGCATGAAAGCTCCGTTCAGCTATCATGGCTAATAGTAGATGACTCCTCCATACATTTGTCTAGTCCTTTTCAAAGACAGCTAAGCCAGCAGCTTAGCATGCATTAATAGCCCAACAGACATTGACTGTGACGTAGCCACATAAATAAAAGCTAAAGGCTAGAGCTGCTCATATGGTGCTGGGTGCGGGTCTTGCTGGGTGACCCAGTAGACAAGGAAGCTCTTTCGGAAAGCAGTTCCTTGACTCCACTGAGATGTTCCATAAGCTTCAACCCTTGGTATAGCTGTTGATTGTTTTTCTTGGACTTAACTAATTAGCTGGACAGAATTCTTGAGGTGGAAAAAGCATCAGAGAGTCACCTATGAATGAAACCATGTAACTTTTATTAAAGAATGGCAGCCCTGGCCCAAGATATTTCGCTGACCTAGGGCGCAATCCTATGCATGTTTAGACAGGAAAAAGTCCTACAACTCCCAGCATTCCCCAGCCAGCATGCTGGGAGTTGTAGGACTTTTTTCTGTCTAAACATGCATAGGATTGTGCCCTTCGTTAGATACATTAATTCCTAACCCCCTCTTTTGCCTCATCCTATGCTGAGCAGCATAACAATACCATATGAAATGACCAAGAATTGATCCAGAGCCTATTTTCTTCTTCTTTTTAATTGCATCGCCTGTCACTTCCTTAGCTTCTCCCCTTTACAGCAGTGTCTATGCCATGGGCAGCCGATGGAGACTGAAAGGCTCTTGACTGTGTCCTGTTAAACGCAAGCGATAACTGAGCAGGGAAGCTGCTAGTCCGACCCCTAACTTTACTATTCAGTGCACTTGCCATACTATTATGGCAGGTATATTTAGAAAACTAGGAAAATATTGGATATTTAAAAAACTAGGGCTCCCTTCACTCAGACCTGCTGCCCTGTGGGAACATGTCATGTTATGCCATGCAGTTGCAGTACTGTATGATTACTCGACAGGCTCCACAACTTGGACTTCCAGCTCTTGCTCTTCCTAGCCTCTCTCTTGTTGATCTCTCCCATCCATGCCATTTATACAGCAGCCTTGGCAGCTTGGACTGGTGTATTTGTGCAATTCCGTTATACCACAATGCCACCTAGTGGTTGTATAAGGAACATATAGAAAGGCCGAGAAAGAAAACCTTCAGAAAAAAAGACACATGTAAAGGAGCCAAACTTAATCCCACAAAGAATCCAGAAGCAGAAGCCTCGTTAAAGTGGCAGGTTAAAAGCACCATGTACAAAAGCCCATGAACTAAGTAGCTTTCTTGCTTGAGTTTCATGCTCCAACTAGGGCCATGACGTGAATGCAACTGATTGGTTAGATTCAACGATTCAGTTCATTGATTCAAAACCTTTTGACTGAAAAGGTGTTCCTGATGAACTGGGCAACTCATTAAAAAATAATAATAATCTCAATCCTTTTATAAGTGTGTTATACCTTTGAAGAGGCATCCCTCTTCCCCCTTCTCACGTATGCAGAAGGGATACTTTCTTCTAAGATTGTGCCTGCTGCAAGAGATACATAAAACAAAGGAGTTGTGCTTTTTTTCTTCAGAGCTGTTTTTTCATTCATACACAAATGTATGTAGATTTCATCAGTTAGTTGATTAATCAGTTAAACCCATAAGTTTAACCAACTAAAATTTCTTTAATCGGATGGTAGTTCTAGTTCCAGCATCAGATTTTCACAGAATTTCTGACACTGCAACCATGTCTTTTAAATGTAACAAAATGGAAGCAGTCTTCCTTTCAACTCTCTTTCTAGATCCTTTTTTTTTTTTTTTTTAAAGACCAATTTGGTAACGTTTCTCAATTTCAGAAAACTGTGGTGCCTGTACCAGGAGACAGTTGTCAATTCAATGAAATGTTGGACTGGGATACCCTCTAGGTCAAGGATTCTCAAACGTTCTATTTCCAGGGCCTACTTGAAAGCACTGAAAATGACTGAGGCCCACCAGTCACAAAATGGTGGCAGATAGATGTGGAGTTTGGCATAATCAGCTGGCAATTACTGACATCATTTTATATTGATATCTAAACCCTCTTTGGAAATTGCTAAATTCTTTGCCACAGTTATTTCCTTGTAGCAGGGAGTTCCATAGTTCAGCTTCCAATTGAGTAGACATTGGCTCTGGAGGTATCATTACTCAGCATCCCCATTTCAGGCAGAATTTGCTGATCCAGAGACTTTAAGGAGGATTTCTTATTTTATATTGTTTTCTCCACCCCTATTATGGGACTGGAAACAGGGATGATTTTTCCTCCTTCTTTACAAGGGTTCCCCAAGAAAAGAATTTCTGATAGGCTGCCACCAGTCAGGATAATCTCCTGACACACCCTAGTCTGTCCAGCTGCTTGGGGAGTTTCTGAGCGCTATTGCTAAGGAACCCAGCAGCCCAGCCCTAGAAAAAGACAATAAGAAAAGGTGATTTGGATTTTCCTTCCCAAAGCCCAGAAAAACAGAACTTAACAAGCCCCTTTTAAAAATCCTAAAAACGCAAGCATTAGCTTTTTAATCATACAGTCTTTCATATGGGGACAAGTTTAGTCAGAAATCCCTTTTAAATCAACATAGCCAAATGTCCACATATAAAAAGGGAGTTTATCTAGGAAAAAGGGGGGGAAAGGGAAAACTCAAGGGGAATCCAGCAAGCATGCACACATGCACACAGAATTTCAAATAAAATAAAAAAGTCAGTCTAACTTTTTACCAGTCATGTTACCTACCTGAGTATAGTCTTGGGTCTCAGAACATATGCAGAGTTCACTGAAGAGAGTATGGTCTGAGAGAGAGCATATTGGCCTCCAGTTAGATGGTATATGGAAAGCTCTAGAAGGACGGAGTGAATCCTTCTTTTTATGGAGAAGTCAGCTCAGAAAAAGCCAGGCCCTTAGTGGAGACTGATGGCTGTTTTATCGAATAACACAATAGCCTCCATCTCTGATGTCAGTGGTCTAGCCAACACATCTGAAAATTACCTAGTGGTTGGACCTACCTTCTTAATGACTGTTAACTTACATATCAAAAGTCCAAGGTTGGGATGAGTCAGCCTATTTTTTTTTAAGATTAAGTTTTTGGTTGCATTTTGGATGACAAAAAAGTGAGACAAGGCTAGATAAACCTATTCAGGCTTCTCAGCAGGGTGCCAACTGATCAGATGTTCTGGGAAGCACTGTTGAGCTACTTCAGTATATAGGGGATTGTCACAACACCTCTAAAGTTATTCCTACTCATCTCCTGTCACTTATTCTTCTCTTCTCCTTTCACAGTTAACTTGTAACCTATTCCCCCACACTGCTGGTTTCTTTCATCTCTCCCTCCCACTGCTTTTACATTTACTTCCTCCTATAACAGCTTCCCACTCTTATCCCCTTACTCTTCATTCCCAGTTTTTTAAAATTGTTATTATTAAAAATATTAGCCTTGCTCTTTAACCAGCTCCCACTGCCACACCTGCCTGTGCAGTGTGCATGGCACAGCCATGCCATAGAGACATCAAGAAAAAAGGCACTGGACAGTGTAAAGCACTGAGACCCACCTGAAAGTGGGGTGAGCCCCAGTGCTGGGTCCTGGCCCACAGTTTGAGAAACACCTACTCTAGGTGCTTTAACACATTCATGCTGTAGTTTGACTTGTGCTTCTCTATAGGCTTATGGCAATACACTGTGAGAAGCAACGGTGCAATTGTATACATGTCTACTTTGAAGTAAGCCCCATTGAGTTCAATGGGACTTACTCCCAGGTAAGTGTGTATAGGATTGTAGCGTAAGATATTTCATACTTTGTGCCTGTTATGTATTATCACCTATAGTGGAGGTAAGGTTTTCTTGAACCACATTTAAAGGATTTGGCATATTTCCTTTCTAATTCAAAATGTCACCATTCCTTCTCCATCCCTCTTAAAACATATGTGGTACCCTGGTTGTGGAATGAACTCCCCAGAGAGGCTGGCCTGGTGCCTATGTTGAGGTCTTTTCAGCGCCAGGTTCTTTTACCCCCAGGCATTTTAGTCTTTTAGGGCACAATCCTATGCATGTTTAGACAGGGAAAAGTCCTACAACTCTCAGCATGCCCCAGCCAGCAATGCAGGCTGGGGCATGCTGGGAGTTGTAGGCCTTTTCTCTGTTTAAACATGCATAGGATTGCGCCCTGTTTGTTAGTTGTTTTTAAATCTGTTACGGTATTTTAAATCTTTGCACTGCTACCAGGTTTTATTTTTATTCTTATTTTATACTGTAGTTTTAAACTTTTATATTATGTTGTATTTTATGGTCTTAATTGTTGTGAACCTCCCACGGAGCTTCAGCTATTGGACAGTATAGAAAAAATGCAACAAATAAATAAACAAACAAACAACTGAACATTGGAGGGCCCTAATACGTGGAAACAGTGATTCCTGAATGACATATTTTTGAAGGGGTGAACTCCATGGGACCATTTAGCCTTTTGCTTAGCTCAGCTGGAAAGATAGTAAGGTTTAGACGGTAATACTTACGGGCTTAATATCTTTCCACTGGAATTTGCAGTGCTTCAGAAGTTTCATGGCAGTATAGAATGGAGGTTGGGGTGAGCAAAGATGAAGTCTGGCCAATGTCCAATGCTTTAAGATCTGTTGATCAAAGATCAAGTTTATCACAGTTGGTCTTGCAGAAAAAGATTGACATCTCAAAAAATGAGCTTCAACAGATGGAAGCTGAGCTCTTGCAATTTCAGCTGATTTAGCTTTTTCCCTTTTTGGCAAGGTGGCTGAATTGCGTGATTAGTGATTTCTGTGTGCTGGATAATAGGAAGTGGGGGCAATATAGGTGTAAAAGTTAGTATAAACTTGCCAAGTCCTGGTTTCCATTAGTGAATGATGACATGTGGCACTCTTATATTTCACCCTCATTGTTAACAGTAGGTATGGAGTGCCAGAATTTGTTTGGGGGCGGGGGGACGACATGAGGGCAAAATGCTCCTTGGACAAAAGATGATTATTTTAGCTAGCAATAACTAATAATATCTGAAGGCATGTCTACACTACACACTTGAATGGATTTTCTAACACTTTTACTCTCGCTGTTTTCCCCAAAGAATCCTGGGAATTGTAGTTTCATGAATCCCTCACAGGATTACAGTTTCTAGGTTTCCCCTAGAGAGAAGGGAGGCTATTAACCCAGTGTAAGTCCGTAGTATAGACTGATATTCCCTTTAAATAAATGTTCTAAATTTTTAAAGAGTTTAAAGCACACAGGTGTCCAAAACACTGTATATATAAAAATTGAATATCCCTGCGTAGGGTTTCTGATTCTGCCTTCCTTTGTGGAAGTTCATTCTGTAAACAGAAATAGGTAGACTCTGTCTTTTGCATGGTTGTTATCTTTAAGTCTGGTAATTCATCGACACACATCTTGCAATAGCACATGCAAAATGGGCTCTGAACTCCTTTGCAATATGCAGATTTGTGTGCAAATGAACGTTACCTATGGTGTTCACGCTGAAGTGTTTTTCTTTGATGTACTTTTCTGACATTCTGAGACTGCAAAGAAGAAAATAACTTCAAAATTTTTTAAGAAACCTTAATTGAAGTTAACATAAAAGAAGATACATGGTGTTAATTGGTCTGTTTCAGGCATAATTTGGGCCTTTGAGACCATGTCCCTTACCCCCTGCCAAAGTGTCAAGACTCACATCTTTAATTCAACAATCTTTGTATTAATTACCTCTGGATAAGGTAAGCTTTGATTGGGAGGCCTTTATTGTAAAATTATAGTACATTGCCTACTTTAAGATAAATAAATTAGGGCTGAACTTGAAAAATCTCCATCCAACTGAGAACTTGGAAGTGCATTTGCGTATCAAATGCCAGATGAAAGAGCAGTTTTCTTCAGGCAGTTTAATGGGAGAAAAGGGTTGAGCTGTTTACAAGAACAGGATCCATCCACATGGATCTGCACCACACACTGATTGAAGAAAGTCATCTTGAGGTGAAGACAGGCATAATATTTCTAGAGCAGCAAAGGTGGCTTAGAAACATCCTCACCTCATTCCGTCTAATAGTGCAAAATCCTATCTGTATTTACTCAGAAGCAAGTCCCGCTGATTTCAATGTGACTTACTTCAAAGTAAATGTGCATAGACTTCCAACCTAACAGTCCAATCCTATGTATGTATGTTTGCTCAGAGGTAAATCCCACAGAATTCAATGGGACTTACTCCTGGGTAAATATACACAGGATTGCATTCTCTATGTACCTTTTTTCCTCTTGGGGGTGGCTGGGACTCTGAAATTAATCCACATGAATCTTTCAGTGTTCTCAGTTTGAACGGGGAAACCCTGGGTACGTACAGAGCCAGTTAGTTTTCATTTCCTTTTATCAATCTAGCACAAGTTACTGCAGGGAGAAAAAAAAAACTTTGAAAAGTTTTCCCCATATGGAATAAGAATGATCCTAGTGGTGCTACGACATTTGTTCACACCAGATCCTCAGAGACTGCCTGATTCAGGATTCTGTAGCAGAACACTGTGGAGTTCACCAATTTATGACACAAAGAGAGGCATGCTTGGGAGAGCGGGGTTAATCAAGACGTCTATCATGCAGACATAGGGGAATTCTACCATGGGTGAAATGGAAAAATCAGGGACTACAACTGAAGCCTGAAATGCAAAGCAGGGAGTCCCTAGAAGCCAGATTGCTAGCAGATAAGGTTCCTGAAATACTGTAGCAGTCAGAGTCAAATCGAATCTTTATTTACAAGGGCCATGAAGGATACTTTCTTCTACTTCCATCCCTGCTTGGCATTTCCTTGTGAGATTTAAAGGGCCAGAGCAAAGGCCTTGCTTGGAGCCATGCACTTCTACATTCAGTAATGTCTGTGTGAGGGTTTGGTATTTTAATCTCTGTAGGTCCCTCTGAAGTTGTTGTTGTTTTTTGGTCACAAAGTTCAGTTGGTTTTCCCACTTCAACTGTTTTAGGACCTTGCAGTGCCAAAGCATAGTTTATCTGGGCATGGTACAAAACTGTAACATAGACACACACACAACTATGAAAAAGAAATGAATTAAAAACAAGGACTTTTCCTGTTTTGAAAAATTAGAGGATCAGTTGGTATCTTTCAGTTTGCCTAGTTCCCTTTGTATAAGCTGCTTACATGTATGACCACCTGATATCTATTTATAGCCAGACATGGCATGTATGTTTATTATATACGAGTTGACAAATTCTCTTAGATACTGTCCCCTGTCCTGGGATCTTACCAGTTCCTCTGTTCAGTTGGAAGACCAGAGACTGCACATATATTTCAGGAACTGTGAATCCTCATGGGATCTTAATGCCTGGGATTATTATGGTGCTCATCCCATCCACTTGCTGTCAATCAGCTGTCACACCCTGTTGTTTGCTCCTGCCTGTGCACAGGAAATACCAGCAGGAACTAAAGAACTCTGGGACTGGTAGTTCTTGAAAGGGAGCATGTCCCATAGGATGGTACATTTCTTTTTTGCCTCTTAAAACTACAAGCTCTAGAATTTCCTGTACAAGTGTTCTCTCTCTCTCTCTCTCTCTCTCTCGCTGGCAAAGAGGTGGGAATATAGAGTAATACCACCCATTGGCTAGAAATGGAGACGGCTTGAAAGTGGTTTTGACAGCCAGGATGTCCTATACAAAATACCACTTAGATTGCAGCGAATATAAGTCTCATTAAATTGCCCTGTCAGAGCCCTTCTCAGCTCATATCCAAAGCTCATTTCATGAAGAAGCCTAGTGTTCCATTGACTTACATGCACGCAGGCACATTGCATATATAAGCTCAAGTTTTATTTCTTATGAAGAATCTGTTTGTCTATGTATCATCTTCTTCACAAGAAATAAAAGAGTGTGAAAGAGTAGGAATGTCTGTCTGTGCCACTGACTTTTGGGGGAGGGTTATGCTGCTTCCAAATCATACACTAATATCCTGGCTTTCCTCATTGTTTCCTGTGGTTCCCTCTCATTTCCTCCCCAGAGGAAGAGAAAGAAAGGACAAGTCTATAGTTCTACAGGAGAGTCTGGATCACTGTTCAGAATGTTGCTTGTTCTGTTCTAACGCTGCTTCTGATGGGCTCTCACAAGAACTGGGGATCACATATACATATATATATATATCACATACACGGAAATAAGCTTTTGTAAGCCTCCTCTCCCCTTCATGGATCACTGCTTTGTTGTGGCAAAGGGGCTTGCATAACTCAGTGAAGCCATAAGCTATGCCATGCAGGGCCACCCAAGACGGACAGGTCATGGCGGAGAGTTCTGACAAAATGTGGTCCACTGGAGAAGGAAATGGCAACCTACTCCAGTATTCTTGCCAAGAAAACCCATGGAACGTATCACAAGGCTAAAAGATATGACACCGGAAGATGAGCCCCTCAGGTCAGAAGGTGTCCAATATACTACTGGGGAAGAGCAGAGGGTATTTCCAAGTAGTGCCAGAAAGAGTGACGGGGCTGGGCCAAAGCCGAAAGGACACTCAGCTGTGGATGTGTCTGGTGGTGAAAAGAAAACCCGATGCTGTAAAGAACAATATTGTTTAGGAACCTGGAATGTAAGATCAATGAATCAAGGTAAGCTGGAGGTGGTCATACATGAGATGGCAAGATTGAACATTGACATCTTGGGAATCAGCGAACTAAAATGGACAGGCATGGGCGAATTTAATTCAGGTGACCATCATATCTACTACTGTGGGCAAGAATCCCGTAGAAGAAATGGAGTAGCATTCATAGTCAACAAAAGGGTGGGAAAACAGTACTGGGGTACAATCTCCAAAACGATAGAATGATCTCAGTATGAATCCAAGGCAAACCATTCAACATCACAGTAATTCAAGTCTATGCCCCAACTACTGAGGCCGAAGAAGCTGAGGTTGATCGGTTCTATGAAGACGTACAACACCTTCTAGAACTAACACCAAAAAAAGATGTCCTCTTCATCATAGGGGATTGGAATGCTAAAGTAGGAAGTCAAGAAATCACCGGGATAACAGGCAGGCATGGCCTTGGTGTACAAAATGAAGCAGGACAAAGGCTAATAGAGTTTTGCCAAGAGAACACGCTGATCATAGCAAACACTCTTTTCCAACAGCACAAGAGGCCACTCTACACATGGACATCATCAGATGGTCAATATCAAAATCAGATTGATTATGTCCTTTGCAGCCAAAGATGGAGAAGCTTTACAGTCAGTAAAAACAAGACCTGGAGTTGACTGTGGCTCAGACCATGAGCTTCTGGTTGCAAAATTTCGGCTTAAATTGAAGAACGTAGGGAAAACCACTGAACCATTCAGGTATGACCTCAATCATATCCCTTATGAATATACAGTGGAGGTGAGGAATAGATTTAAGGGATTAGACCTGATAGACAGAGTGCCTGAGGAACTATGGACGGAGGTCCGTAACATTGTTCAGGAGGCAGCAACTCAATCCACCCCAAAGAAAAAGAAATCCAAGAAAGCCAAGTGGCAGTCTGATGAGACTTTACAAGTAGCTGAGGAAAGAAGGGAAGCGAAAAGCAAGGGAGAAAGGGGAAGATATATCCAACTGAATGCAGAGTTCCAGAGAATAGCAAGGAGAGACAAGAAGGCCTTCTTAAATGAACAATGCAAAGAAATCGAGGAAAACAACAGAATGGGAAAGACTAGAGATCTCCTCAAGAAAATCAGAGATCTCAAGGGAACGTTTTGTGCAAAGATGGGCATGATAAAGGACAAAGAAGGCAGGGACCTAACAGAAGCAGATGAGATTAAGAAGAGGTGGAAAGAATACACAGAAGAACTATACAGGAAAGATCTGAATGTCCCTGATAGCCATGATAGTGCGGTCACTGAACTTGAGCCGGACATAGAATCATAGAATCATAGAATAGTAGGGTTGGAAGGGGCCTACAAGGCCATGGAGTCCAACCCCCTGCTCAATGCAGGAATCCAAGTCAGAGCATCCCTGACAGATGGCTGTCCAGCCTCATCTTGAAGGCCTCCAGTGTGGGAGAGCCCACCACCTCCCCAGGTAATTGGTTCCATTGTCGTATTGCTCTTACAGTCAGGAAGTTTTTCCTGATGTTCAGCTGGAATCTGGCTTCCTGTAACTTGAGCCCGTGTCCTGTAACTTCCTGTACACTGTAACTTCTGTGTCCTGCATTCTGGAATGATCAAGAAGAGATCCTGGCCTTCTTCTCTGTGACAACCTTTCAAGTACTTGAAGAGTGCTATCATATGTCCCCTCAGTCTTCTCTTCTCAAGGCTAAACATGCCCAGTTCTTTCAGTCTCTCTTCATAGGGCTTTGTTTCCAGTCCCCTGATCATCTTTGTTGCCCTCCTCTGAATCCTCTCCAGTTTGTCTGCATCCTTCTTAAAGTGTGGTGCCCAGAACTGGACACAGTACTCCAGATGAGGCCTAACCAGTGCTGAGTAGAGGGGAACTAGTACTTCCCGGGATTTGGAAGCGATGCTTCTATGAATGCAGCCCAAAATAGCATTTGCCTTTTTTGCAGCCACATCACATTGTTGGCTTATATTCAGCTTGTGATCAACAACAATTCCAAGATCCTTCTCGCTTGTAGTGTGGTTGAGCCATGTATCCCCCATCTTGTAACTGTGCATTTGGTTTCTTTTTCCTAGGTGCAGAACTTGGCATTTGTCCCTATTAAATGTCATTCTGTTGTTTTCTGCCCAGCGCTCCAGTCTATCCAGATCACTTTGAATTTTGTTTCTGTCTTCCAAAGTATTAGCTATCCCTCCCAATTTTGTGTCATCTGCAAATTTGATCAGCATTCCCTGCACCTCCTCCTCCAAGTCATTAATAAAAATGTTGAAGAGCACTGGGCCCAGGACTGAGCCCTGCGGTACCCCACTCGTTACCTCTCCCCAGTTTGAGAAGGTCCCATTGATAAGCACTCTTTGAGTCCGATTCTGTAGCCAACTGTGGATCCACCGGATCGTTGTTTCATCTAGCCCACTTTGAGCTAGTTTGCTCATCAGGATATCATGGGGCACTTTGTCGAAAGCTTTGCTGAAGTCGAGGTATATGATGTCTACAGCATTCCCACGGTCTACAAGGGAGGTTACTTGATCAAAAAATGAGATCAGATTTGTCTGGCAGGACTTGTTTTTGACAAATCCATGTTGGCTTCGAGTAATCACGGCATTGTTGTCAAGGTGCTTCCAGATGGATTGCTTTATGATCTGCTCCAGAATTTTCGCAGGGATTGATGTCAGACTGACTGGTCTGTAGTTCCCAGGTTCCTCCTTTTTACCCTTTTTGAAGATAGGGACAATGTTAGCCCTCCTCCTGTCATCTGGCACTTCCCCTGTCCTCCATGATTTCTCAAACAGAATAGACAGCGGTTCTGAGAGTTCTTCTGCCAGTTCCTTTATGACTCTAAGATGCAGTTCATCTGGCCCTGGAGATTTGAACTCATTCAAAGTAATGAGGTGTTCCTTGACCATATGCCTGTCAATCTCAAGCTGCAATCCTGCCCCTTCAGCCTGTACTTCGCCTTTGCCAGGGGGGTCATAGACCCTCTTTTGGGAGAAGACTGAGCCAAAGTAGGAATTGAGCACCTCTGCCTTTTCTTTGTCATCTGTTAACATTTTGCCATCCTTATTTAATAGCTGAACCACCATTTCTTTCCTCTGCCTTTTACTATGCACGTAGCTGAAGAAAGCCTTTTTGTTGTTTTTAACATCCCTTGCTAACCTCAGCTCATTCTCAGCTTTAGCCTTCCTGACGCCATCCCTGCAATTCTGTGCTATCTGCCTGTACTCTTCCTTTGTTACTTGGCCTTCTTTCCACTTCCTGTATGTGTCCTTTTTTGTTTTCAGGTCATCCCTCAGCTTTTTGTGAAGCCACATTAGCTTCTTCTGTTGTCTTCCACCTTTTCTTCTTGTTGGAATTGCTTGTGATTGTGCCTTGAGAATTTCCTTTTTTAAAAGCTCCCACCCATCTTGGACTCCTTTTCTCGCTAGCATCGCTTGCCATGGGACATTACTGATCATTGTTCTGAGTTTATGAAAATCAGCTTTCCTAAAATCCAGGGTACGCGTTTGACTACACTCGGCTTTTGCTTCCCTTAGAACCAAGAACTCAAGTACAACATGGTCGCTTTCCCCCAGAGTTCCTGTAACTGCTACTTTATCCACTAAGTCATCTCTGTTGGTTAGGATCAAGTCAAGGATAGGCGATACTCTAGTTCCTTCCTCTACTTTCTGTACGAGGAAGTTATCTGCCACACAAGTCAGGAATTTCCTGGAGGGGCCATGTTTTGCAGAATTTGTCTCCCAACAAATATCGGGGAAATCCTTGAGAGTGAAGTCATCCTCGAGAGTGAAGTCAAGTGGGCCTTAGGAAGCATTAGTAACAACAAAGCTAGCAGAGATGACAGTATTCCAGCTGAGCTATTTAAAATCCTAAAAGATGATGCTGTTAAAGTGCTGCACTCAATATGCCAACAAATTTGGAACACTCAGCCGTGGCCACAAGACTGGAAAAGGTCAGTTACATTCCAATTCCAAAGAAGGGCAACGCCAAAGAGTGTTCAGACTACCGCACAATTGCGCTCATTTCACATGCCAGCAAGGTGATGCTCAAAATCCTACAAGCTAGGCTTCAGCAGTATGCGAACCGAGAACTACCGGAAGTACAAGCTGGGTTTCGAAGAGGCAGAGGAACTAGAGATCAGATTGCCAACATTCGCTGGATCATGGAGAAAGCAAGAGAATTCCAGAAAAACGTCTATTTCTGATTCATTGACTACACTAAAGACTTTGATTGTGTGGATCACAACAAACTGTGGCAAATTCTTAAAGTGATGGGAGTACCAGACCACCTTACCTGTCTCCTGAGAAACCTGTATGAGGGTCAAGAAGCAACAGTAAGAACCAGACATGGAACAACCGAGTGGTTCAAAACTGGGAAAGGAGTATGACAAGGCTGCATGTTGTCACCCTGCTTATTTAACTTATATGCAGAGTACTTCATGAGAAACGCTGGGTTGGATGCATCACAGGTCGGAATTAAGATTGCCGGGAGAATTATCAACAACCTCCGATATGCAGACGATACCACCCTAATGGCAGAAAGCGAAGAGGATCTCAAGAGCCTCTTGTTGAGGGTGAAAGAGGAGAGTGCAAAAGCTGGTTTGAAACTCAACATTAAAAAACGAAGATCATGGCATCTGGCCCCATCACTTCCTGGCATATAGAAGGGGAGGAAATGGAAGCTGTGACAGATTTTATTTTCTTGGGCTCCAATATCACCGCAGATGGTGACTGGTAGCCATGAAATTAAAAGACGCTTGCTCCTTGGGAGGAAAGCTATGGCCAACCTAGACAGCATAGTAAGAAGCAGAGACATCACCTTGCCGACAAAGGTCTGTCTAATCAAAGCTATGGTTTTCCCAGTAGTAATGTATGGCTGTGAGAGCTGGACTATAAGGAAGGCTGAGCGCCGAAGAATTGATGCTTTCGAACTGTGGTGCTGGAGAAGACTCTTACGGTCAGACTGCAAGGAGTCTGGACTGCAAGGAGGTCAAATCAGTCCATCCTAAAGGAAATCAACCCTGAGTGCTCATTGGAAGGACAGATACTGAAGCTGAAGCTCCAATATTTTGGCCACCTAATGCGAAGAGAAAACTCTCTGGAAAAGACCCTGATGCTGGGAAAGACTGAAGGCAAAAGGAGAAGGGGCCGGCAGAGGATGAGATGGCTAGATAGCATCACCGATGCAATGAATATGAACTTGAGCACACTCCGGGAGAGAGCGCAGGACAGGAAGGCCTGGCGTGCTATGGTCCATGGGGTCACGAAGAGTCGGACAACGACTGAACAACAAAGCCTCCTCTAACAAGAGCTGCAATTTAGTCTCATTTCCCCCCCTCAAAGTAATGGGCTTGCAGCCTGGGTGCTTGTATAATACTAAATACCACTCTACATGTCCATGTCCTAGGGACATAGGAGGCTGCTTTATACTGAGTCAGACCATAGGTCCATCTAGCCTAGTATTGTCTACACTGTCTGGCAGCAATGCCTCTCCAGAGTTTCAGGCAGACATTTTTCCAGCCCTACCTGGAGATGCTGGGGATCGAACCTGGGACCTTCTGCATGCAAAGCAGGGGCTCTACCACTGAGCCACGGCCCCTCCCTATGGAACTGGTGTTCAAAGGGTATAGTCAAAAGAACACTTTTGGTTCTTTTACCATATATCACTCGATAAAGTCGGTAGAGCAAGTTATAGTTGGCCATTTTGTGCTGTATGCATATTTTTTGTTATTACTACAACTATTAAACATTTGTTCAGAGCCAGTAGAATGTTAGACACTGTGGATGAGCATATTCTTATGAGTAAGATGCGGAGACTAAGGACTAAACAATTGTCTGCATGTTACTTTCTTCCATGTAGGATTTTTACCACATGATAATAATCCAGCTGAACTCTCTGCAGGGAAGTAGTGGCACACAGTCATAGAGAGATGACTTTACATATGATGTGTCCTCTTGAAACATAATTTTACCTCACTGGTAACATGGCTTTCCCATTAGATTTAAGTGGAATAATTGCTCAATATCATTGTTCCATATTGCTCCTCATCAGCAGCCCATCCAGTAGCTTCAAAGTAGTGTGTGTGTGTGTGTGTGTGTGTGTGAACCATGAATAGGCAGCACTTTACCCAAATGTCTACAGTATTTATATGAACCTATCGACAGTTGGGATTTGTAATCTATTGAAAACATGTCTTTTTCCCCCTTATCTCTTCATTGTTTATCCATAATCTTTTCCCAGCTTGCATGTTCTGTGTTACAACTCACCTCTGAAGGCCGATTTATCAGTAGTCCTTCCAATCCACACAACATATTTTACTTTTGTGGTAGGACGTTTTTTATACTTGAAGGGACCCAGTGAGACCATCGTCGTCACTGACATCTTCCATTGTTGAGGCATCTCTTCAGCCACTCACACTCAATAAAATGGCCTTTCTGGCAGATTTAAGAGGCCATGGGAATGTGATGGGAGATACTAAATGTCAATGGCCTGGCAGGAACAGGAGGGGAGGTTGAGTATGAAAATCTTGGAGCTATTGTGTTGTGTTGGGAGCAAATATTTCATAGGCAGGGCCCATAATTGGAAACAGCTGAGGTTCGTTAATATCTCCAAACAGAGTTCTACCTTGGAATATTAGTAGGGAATGATGAGTACACGATAAATGCCTTGTGTAGAAAAGCCCACAGGTCCATACACATCCCCATCATAACATATAGTCTGGCCTGAACTGGATATCTGATACAGTAGTCATTATTTATTTTCTCTTACCAGAACAAGTTAACTAAGGCACTTTCTCTCTCATTCCCCCCACTTATCTGAACCATGTTCATTCTGCAGTGTAAACCTTGCTTATGTTTGTAATCATGTTTTGTGATTTTTGAAAAAGTGATTTGCCCAACTTTGTTTTTTTTACTGTGTAAGGCTACGATATATATGATACGAAGCTCTAGCATACCATGGAGAAGGGATGCCAGAACGTATGCTTGGAGCTGAAAGGGAATGTTTTAAATGAAGGTGTTCTGCAATTGAATTTTGCTCACTCATTTAACATCTTCATGACAATTTATTTATTTATTTATTTATAACATTTCTATCCCACCCTATATCTTTAAGATGTCAGGGCGGCATACAGATAAAATCAATAGAAACAGTATAAAACCATAAATAATTGAAACACCGAAAAATATATTAAACTATTAAACAAGCTAAAACCAGTTAAAATCTAAAACAATAAAACAGTTAATACAATGTGCTAGGGAATGCATTTAGCCCTTAAAGGCTTTGGTAAAAAGCCATGTTTTTACTTGGGTGGTGAAATGAGACCAATGTCTGTGCCAATCAGGCCTCCAAGGGGAGGGCATTCCACAACTGGGGTGCCACAGCAGAGAAGGCCTTCCGTCACATCCCACCATAGTGTTATGTTATGTTATGTTTTATCTTTACTTGGCATGCTCAGGGCAGCTGACAAGACCCAACATGGGATAAAACAATGACAATAGGGCTGCAATCCTATACATACTTACCTGTGAGTAAGTCCCATTGAACTCAATAGGACTTGCTTCTGAGTAGTCATGCACTGTAAACCAGTTTTAGAAATGATAAAAATTGTGCTAGGAAGGAATCTTATAATGACAAGTTATAATAATCTGATAGAAATATCAGGGATAATCTCTCCATCTACTACTGCCAAATGATGATGCTCAGTCATCATTTGCAACTGTCCTAGCAGCAACTGTCTGTCCTTCTGCTCCTGGAGATTGATGTTGTTGTTCCACAAGCAGGAATGGCAAAAGGAAGGCCATCTTCAAATGAGAGAGTAGAAAGCATTCCAGTCATTGTCTAGGAGAAAAATCTGCAATTCTACCCTGGATTTCTTGGTATAGGCCAGGAGCAGGCAACTTGTGGTCCTCCAGATGATATGGCCTACAACTCCCAGCCCTAGGCAACATAGCAATGGTGAGGTATGCTGGAAGTTGTAGGCCAAAACACTTGGAGGGCCACAAGTTGCTTATCCCTGTTGGGTGATTTTGTTAGGGATTTCTAGGGCAGTCATTCACAAATGGTGTGCAAAATGATACTAGTATGACTTGACAGAACTACTACTTCTACTACTACTACTACTACTACTACTACAACACAGTGAGAAATAAATAAATTAAAGAATTTAAAAGTGGTGTCTCTTTTCCAACTAGGGTGTCCTTTTTCCAATCATGGCTAATGCAGAGATGTGACATAATTACTCAAGCTCTGAAGAGGCCACTTATTCCTTCACTTTTTGAGTCAATGCTCGGGGCATGATGTCTTCACATCTGGAAGCATGCCCAGGGCAGCAAGCCACACAGGGAAGCAGCAGGAGATCTCTTCTGAGGGCAGGTAATTGTGAAGTGTATGCTCAGGGTCATTGGACCTCAGCTATCACATGTTTGAAAACCACATTCTTGGGTTTTTCGCTAAAACTTCTTTGGAAGTGTTGAAAGAATCTATCCTTTTACCACTCCTTAACCATTTTAAGGATAGGATAATATTTAAAGATAAACTGTATTAAATGAATGCCCTCTTATTTTAGCAACTGTTTTTGGAAAGGGATTGACTTTTTGTTTCTGTAGAGAGCCTCTTCAAAAGAACTCTGGTACAAACCCCCCTAAGGATATAAATTCTGTGGCAGTTGCAACAGGCAGATTTTACAACTGCAGAATATTGATCAACAGATGTAGCTTAGCTCAGAGACTTGAATAGACATGGATTAGATGCAAGACCCCATATGTTCCCCATCTCCAATTGCATTAATTTTATTGTGTTTGGTGGCTATGTGATACTCCTTCATATTAGATTATGGAAAGACCTGATTGATAATACTATCTAGAGAAATATTATTCTGTGTCGATGATAGTACTTTTAATTCTAAAAAGCTAGTGTCACAGTGTGCCAATTGCAGAACTACTTAAACAATGGTTCTTTTATTATATGATATGAGAGCTTTGTCTTTGTAAATGAATAAAGAGTAATGGAGAAAAACACTGAACATGTTCTTTTAGCCTTGCAGTCACTGATTAAAGAGACTGAAGAGGTTTTCCAGAAATAGCCTCTGTTTGGACCAAGTCACCTTGATTAAATTGATTGCTCAATTACTTTTGGACTAAAAGAAAGAAAGAGCAGCACTTGATAAAAAATTCTGCTCTACAGAAAAATGAACACCTGTTTTTTTTTGGTAAACATTGAAGCCAAAGGGATCTCAGTAAATACTTGGAAGAGAAAGAACAATCCACACATTGTGTTTGGGAAAGAAAAGGTAGCTCAAGATGATCCAATAGTAGAGATATGTTCTGGTTGAAAAATTATCAGTATATATAGTATCTAGTATACAGAACTGTTGATAGCTGGCTTAGGATCAAGGGTCCTTTTTTCCCCTGCATCTGGCAACAACATGGATCATTCTGACGCTACTGCAAACACATGCCAAAGAATGGGGGTTACTGTGGGGCAATTACTCTGTTAATTTCAAAGGATAGCACTGTCCCAGCACAGAAGAAGAGTGATGCCATACTGCACTTTCTCCCAATATGTGAGTAGCGTCAACTGAAATGAATGGGAATATGGCTTTTTGAATGTGGCAAATGAATGGGATAGGGGAGAGAAACAGGATGTGCAACTGGATTGTGCTCTCAGCCCCCTGACTTCTTATTCAGAACAAATCTTGCAGGGACCACAGGGGCACCTTATTGCTTCGCAGGAGATGTGTGAGATCAATCTTGGATGCAATGGAGAAGACTAGGGAACAGGAAACACAAGAGAATTGTGCGCGTGGCCCCTCTCTCTGCTTTTTGTCCCATGGGAAACAGCACCATGGTGAACGACATATGAATGCCGCTTATATTTAGTGGCATATAAATATCACAGACAAATAAATAGAAATGCAGATCTGTCAGCTCTTACACTTTGAACAGAAAACGGAAAACTACTGATTCTGTAATAATCTCCTGGATTCCCATTATACATGCTAATCTTTTTTCCTTTTCTAAGGCTATTAACTCTGCTCTCTTCAAGTCATGACCAGGTTTTGAATGCTATTCTTGACCCTCTTTTTGTTTTTAAGATTCCAGAAAAGCAGCACAAAAGACAGAGCTTTTTGGCACCTTACTGCCTCAGTGACGGTTCGTATAATCAGGTACATCACTTGATGATTTGCTGCTGATCGTGTGAATTGTTTTGATTGAAAAATATTGATTTAAGATGATGCAAAGTGATGACACAATCACTGTCTGTGCAGTATTTGATCTATGATGGTTCTTTCACAAAGAACATAGCATGAAGTAGCCAATGGAAATTATTTATTGAATGCAGATGCCATTGAAGATAATAAATAAATAAATGGTTTGAACAGTTAAAAATAGAATGGTTCTTTCACACATTCAAGCCACAATTTTATTTTTATTTATAACATTTCTGTACCAACTTTTTACAATACTCAACATGGTGTATAAATACTTATTTATACACCATGATTTTGCTGGCTACACATGGTGGAGACAAGGAATGGGCAGCCCTCCTTTCCATCACACTGATGTCAGTTTCATGAAAGAGGCCCCTGTGTGACTGGGTGTTTGCTATGCGGCACCTGGCCCATAAGTGACATCCAAGTGATAAAGGGGTGGCTGCACCTTCCATCACGTAAAAACAGCAAAGCATCCTGTGGAATCTTAAGGACCAGAAGACTCTTTGCCCCTCTGCTGCTTCCCCACTGTCTGTCTCTTTTTGGGAGCAGGGACCTGTTTACATTGCCTATGAAAGGCTATAGCCTCAGCATTCCTGAACACTGGATACCTGTAGAACTTTTATCATCAGGAGCAGTTGCACAAACCTTTACTGCTCCCTTTGGAACTAGGTAGGTTCAATGGTCCATTACATTCTTTATGTTCCATTTTAGTTTCTAGTCAGGTGGATCACTTGCACTTGTGTGCATGAGGGGCAGGGCCCAGAATAGTTATGCCAGTCACTCACCTCTAATGTTATATTACTGAACACCTGTGTTTTTGTAGAACTTCCTTTGTACCATGCCAGAAGAAAGAAAAGTGGGTTAGGATAGGGACATGGGAATACATACAAGCAGGTTACTGTGCAAGTTTCAATTTTTGATTTATAAGTTTTGTAGCGTGAAATTCTGCAAATGATTGTATTACTCCAATTATCATATGCTTCTGCCATGGGTTTCAGTGGCAGAGTTCCAGTAATTACTCTTCATTAGTATTCATTAGTACCAGGTCTTGCCTGATCTCAAGTTCATGTTGAATCAACGCGGCTGTAATATTTTTGATATGGGCTAGATGTAGAGGTCACTGTGGAGGCATTAATTAGGCCTGGTCGTCAGAAGATATTTTTGAGGCTCTTCAAATGCGCTTTGCTTCAGATGCGCCATTGGCTTTTCAGCTGTGAAGTGCAAGCAGATATGCAAAGCAGAGTAGCAGTGAAGCTGACACTTCTGCATCCTAAGAATCTAAAACTATGCACTGAAAGAGAGCCCAAACTTGCACACTGTCTGCAGTGATCTTCTGAAAATGGGCAGTGTTTCAGGGCCATTGCTTTACCATTACGGCATAAGTATGTCTGAAACCAGCTTATCATGGAAAACATGGATACTGGATAACGATGTGGTGTGATTATCTCAGAATACATTTTTCTCCCAAATAGATCTTGCTGATTAAAAACACACACGTGGCTATGCATTCTTAAGGATATCTCCCGAATGCAAAAGAGGGTTGGGGGAAGTATAGAAACTGTAAAAACAAGCCTGCTTGTGGAATTCTTTTCAAAAATACCCTCTTATTCTACTTCTTCTTTGACAACGTTCAGGTATTTTCAATCTTAGAGGTGCTTAATAGCAACTTGCTCATGCGAGAGAAGTGACCCTCCAGATTCAGAGGCCCCAGCTGCTAGGGAGCAATAACAGGAGAATACTCTTGCCCCCATGTCCTGCCTGTGGGCTTCCCAGAGGCATAAATAAAGAAATACATCTGGTTGGCCACTGTGTGCAACAGGATGCTGGAATACAACCTTCCGCAACCTGGTTCCCTGCAGCTGTGTTGGACTACAACTCCTAGCATTCCCCAGCCAGGTTGGGGAAAGCTGCTGTATTAGATTGGCCCTTTATCTGATCCAACAGGACTCTTCTTGTGTTATGAGTAAAATGAGAATGAAGTTCTTCAAGTTCAAGCTATTAGCTTTACCTCTATGTATTTCTAATTATATTTCTGGGTCGCGTTTTTTGAAGTACGCATTTCAAAACATAGCCTCCCTCGTCTTTCCCATTTCATGATTTTATCTGATTTTGTAACATAATATGGACTTGTAAAAACAACAGCTTTTCACATTATTTTAATAATGCATACTCAGGTTTGCAAGTTGGAGCTGTGTACAACACGTGTTGCTATGTTCAACTAGTTGTGTCTTTTTAAAGTAATATAATAGATAAGCAAGAATATAACCAACAACAGGACACTTTTTAAAAGCATGAATCCCAAAATTAATTCACAACAACAAATAATTCACAATGACAACAAAATTCTCATCCATGCTTCTGATGACATTTAAGAAGCCACTCACAAAATTAAATAACTTCAATATCTGAGCCCTACTATTACTATCTTTATGTTTTGTTATTTCAGTTAGGAATAAAAGAATCCCACTCATTAACAAATCTGCTGATAGTTTTTGTGTTGCCGGCTTGACATTCTACAATTGCAGTTAACTTGGCCCTCATCACAGTGCCTCATTTTATGAAAGCATTCTTGTAAAGAAAGTGTTTTAATAAACCTCCAATTTTGTGCAATAAGGATTCTGTTGGCTAAGTGCATATTGGATAGGATACTAATTTACCATTCTCTTCCAGAAGTTTTTATTTGTGCAACATGGGCAATAGAATTTGAGATGGGAGCATGATAGCTTGGATTGGTTGGATTTGGGTATTAAGGTTATTCTCTTGACTTTATTTTAGGGATATACTTGGTAGTGGTAGGCAGAGATGCATTTTAGTCACTTCTGTCTACCACATGCCCTGATAAAATAGAAACTCAGATATAGCTGGCATCTGTATCTCTTGTTTTCAGTGCTCCCTCATACTGAAATGCAGCACAATGGAGAATCAGGCTTGATGGGCTCCATATTTTGCAACATGCAATTAAACATCTGGGAAACACTTAATGGAGAATTAATCTTGTTTTTAATGTGTGGGGGACAGGGATAGCCCTAGGCATTTTGTTCTTGATTATTTGTGGTTACTTTTATTTTTCCATTCTGTTGTCATTGTTCACTGCCAAAAAGGCAAGAAGGGAATCCTGCCAGGCTATTGGGAGTTTGAATAACCTGGAAGGTTTAATACTGTGCTTGTAACGTGGGCATTGTTTGGTCTGTCATCCTATGCATACTTCTTAAGAAATCTCACTAGACTCAGTGGAACTTATGTCCTACTAAATATGCAAAGGATCAGACCGTTGTGCCTAATTGGGATGCTGAGCACAACTGGGGATATAGAGTATACCTTCTCCATTTTTTTCCAGGTCCTGGGAACAGTAACAATAACATAACAGGCTATTCACATAATGGAAAGAGAAGTGAATAACCTGTTGTGTTACATTTCCCAAAACCTGGGAACAGATTCCTGGAGAAGGTATCTTCTAATATCCCCCGTTGTGCTCAGTATCCCAAATAGACACAAACAGTCTGATCCTATGTATATTTAGTACGATGTAAGTTCCACTGAGATTTCCCAAGAACTATACTTAGGACAACAGACAAAATAACCCTCATGTTACAATGATGAGATACAAGTTATGTGCAGGCATGTGTAAATCAGCCTTTATTTAAGGCTGATTTATACATGCATGCACATAACTTGGTATCTCATCATTTGACTAATGTGTAAGGCTGCAATGCTATTCACACCTGTCTGGGAGTAAATACCACTGAACGTAATAGGGCTTACTTCTGAGTAGACATACATAGGATTGCACTGTAAGCCACTTTCACTGAACAGTATTGGATGTAAGCCAGAAAAAGTTGGTTGCAGCTTAAGATCCATTAAAAGCAGTGGAATTTAACCACTGATTTCAATGGTACTGAATCATAACTATAGATGGATCAAGCCCTATGTGTGTCTCTTATTGTAGAATAAGTAAATCTCTTCCTCTGAATCACATACACTGTGTGAGATGTTTAGTAATAATTTTCAGCAAAAACATGGCTTAGTCAAGAGAATCTGCAAAGAAGCATTGCAAAGAGCTTTGCTCTAAGCTATTTGGTTATAAAAGCCATTAGATATTACAAGTGCAACATTAGGAAAAGAAACCCACCAACCTCCTCTTATGAAGCAGCTGAGTACATATCCCTTGCAATATAAAACGAAAATTCCCTTTATTTGTAGCTAAGGGAAAACTTAAGCACAACAAGGACTTCTTTTCTGTCTTGCCCTTCCTGGCATCTTGTTTTAGGCATCCTCTTTGTTTCTAGCGCAGGGAAAGAAGGATGCATCTTTAATAAACAAACCTGGGAACTAATACAAATCCATGTTGACAAATGCTTGTCAGGAAGAAAACCAAAGAAGCAAAATCAATACACAGTCTTGCATTAAATCACAATGCTTAGAGATTGCTTGCCATTTTTCTCTCCCTTTCTCCCTTTTTTGTTTACTAAATAGCTGTCCCTGATTAATTTAGGGCAAACAAAAAATGTGTAGCTACAAAAGCTCCCCCACCCCACCAAATTAAAAAGAAAAGTTTACAGCATACCTTTTCAAACAGTCTGGTGTTTTTTTAAGGGGGAATTAAAAAAACAAAACAAAACCATCCTACCCCTCCCAGCCTTCTTTCTTCTGACACCATTTTACTTTAGAAAGTCTCAAAGTACAAGTGAATACATGACACTCGCAATGTCTCCAGTGTACACATTTTACGTTTGATTTATGACATTACTATATAGGTGCACTTGACAGCTTTCAGATTGAAGCAGAGACAAGAGAGCTTTAAAGTGAGATGGGTTATCTGGGTAAATCTATCAAGGGTTTCGTCCTGGGAGAACAAGGAGAGAGGCTTTGTAGAGCCCTGCTGTGTAGCAAACCTCCATGCTGAGCACATCCCAGGCTCCCTGACAGTTGTGCGCAGCCTTCACTGTAATAACGAATAAAAGGGAGCTCCCTGTAGATTACAGATCTTCCGTGTTTTGACATTGACCTTAATACATAATTTAACCACAAAGCCTGAGAAGTGTGGAACAAGATAAGAAAAGACCACAGAACTGGCAAATAAAGTGATGTTCAATCAGAAATCATATTTGTTCCTGATAGTGGAGATGTGGGCATTAAAAAGGGAGACAGAGAAAGATTGAGGGGAAAGAAGGAGAGTGAGAGAAGAGAGGGAGAGAGACTGAGGGGAAATGATCTGGGTTATTTGAAGAGTTATGGATCTGCTTTAAAGGACATATGGCTGTCAAATACACATTTGCCTGGGAAAACACAGTAAGAAAACACAAAGGAGTCAACTGTTACTATATTTTCAGAATGGGGGGTTGTTTCTTTTCTCAAAGCAGCCTAATGATACATTTAAGCCTTGTTTGCCATATATATATACACACACACACACACACACACACACACACGTACATATATATATATATACACACATATAGACTTTGGGACTACTGGTAATAGTCAGGATAGCATGCACAGACAATGCTTAGTTTGGGCATTAGCACGTATTTATGCATTGAGAGGAACTTGCTTGTTTGAATGGTAAGAAAAGGTGGGATCTCCTTTCCCCCGCCCCGCCATTTTTATGAATGGTAACTATCGTGTGTGCAACAGAGAATAGGATGGTAGTATGGCAATGGTATTCCAAGGCAAACCATTCAACATCACAGTAATTCAAGTCTATGCCCCAACCACTGAGGCCGAAGAAGCTTAGGTTGATCGGTTCTATGAAGACCTACAACACCTTCTAGAACTAACACCAAAAAAAGATGTCCTCTTCATCATAGGGGATTGGAATGCTAAAGTAGGAAGTCAAGAAATCACCGGGATAACAGGCAAGCATGGCCTTGGTGTACAAAATGAAGCAGGACAAAAGCTAATAGAGTTTTGCCAAGAGAACACGCTGATCATAGCAAACACTCTTTTCCAACAGCACAAGAGACGACTCTACACATGGACATCACCAGATGGTCAATATCGAAATCAAATTGATTATGTCCTTTGCAGCCAAAGATGGAGAAGCTCCATACAGTCAGTAAAAACAAGACCTGGAGCTGACTGTGGCTCAGACCATGAGCTTCTGGTTGCAAAATTTCGGCTTAAATTGAAGAACGTAGGGAAAACCACTGAACCATTCAGGTATGACCTCAATCATATCCCTTATGAATATACAGTGGAGGTGAGGAATAGATTTAAGGGATTAGACCTGATAGACAGAGTGCCTGAGGAACTATGGACGGAGGTCCGTAACATTGTTCAGGAGGCAGCAACGAAATCCATCCCAAAGAAAAAGAAACGCAAGAAAGCCAAATGGCTGTCTGATGAGGCTTTACAAGTAGCTGAGGAAAGAAGGGAAGCGAAAAGCAAGGGAGAAAGGGGGAGATATATCCAAATGAATGCAGAGTTCCAGAGAATAGCAAGGAGAGACAAGAGGGCCTTCTTAAATGAACAATGCAAAGAAATCGAGGAAAACAACAGAATGGGAAAGACTAGAGATCTCTTCAAGAAAATTGGAGATCTCAAGGGAACGTTTTGTGCAAAGACGGGCATGATAAAGGACAAAGAAGGCAGGGAGCTAACAGAAGCAGATGAGATTAAGAAGAGGTGGAAAGAATACACAGAAGAACTATACAGGAAAGATCTTAATGTCCTTGACAGCCATGATAGTGCGGTCACTGAACTTGAGCTGGACATCCTCGACAGTGAAGTCAAATGGGCCTTAGGAAGCATTAGTAACAGCAAAGCTAGCGGAGATGACAGTATTCCAGCTGAGCTATTTAAAATCGTAGAAGATGATGCTGTTAAAGTGCTGCACTCAATATGCCAACAAATTTGGAACACTCAACAATGGCCACAAGATTGGAAAAGGTCAGTTTACATTCCAATTCCAAAGAAGGGCAACGCCAAAGAGTGTTCAAACTACCGCACCATTGCGCTCATTTCACATGCCAGCAAGGTGATGCTCACAATCCTACGAGCTAGGCTTCAGCAGTATGTGAACCGAGAACTACAGGAAGTACAAGCTGGGTTTCGAAGAGGCAGAGGAACTAGAGATCAAATCGCCAACGTTCGCTGCATCATGGAGAAAGCAAGAGAATTCCAGAAAAATGTCTATTTCTGCTTCATTGACTATGCTAAAGACTTTGATTGTGTGGATCACAACAAACTATGGCAAATTCTTAAAGTGATGGGAGTACCAGACCACCTACCTGTCTCCTGAGAAATCTGTACGAGGGTCAAGAAGCAACAGTAAGAACCGAACATGGAACAACCGAGTGGTTCAAAATTGGGAAAGGAGTACGACAAGGCTGCATATTGTCACCCTGCTTATTTAACTTATATGCAGAGTACATCATGAGAAATGCCGGGTTGGATGAATCAGAGGTCGGAATTAAGATTTCTGGGAGAATTATCAACAACCTCCGATATGCAGACGATACCACCCTAATGGCAGAAAGCGAAGAGGATGTAAAGAGCCTCTTGTTGAGGGTGAAAGAGGAGAGTGCAAAAGCTGGTTTGAAACTCAACATTAAAAAAACTAAGATCATGGCATCTGGCCCTATCACTTCCTGGCATATAGAAGGGGAAGAAATGGAAGCAGTGACAGATTTTATTTTCTT
Organism: Heloderma suspectum; assembly: GCF_057233095.1. Taxonomy (NCBI): domain Eukaryota; kingdom Metazoa; phylum Chordata; class Lepidosauria; order Squamata; family Helodermatidae; genus Heloderma; species Heloderma suspectum. The sequence continues at coordinate 120,508,645 of NC_139460.1, read as the reverse complement.
GGGCTCCAAGATCACCGCAGACGGTGACTGTGGTCATGAAATTAAAAGACGCTTGCTCCTTGGGAGGAAAGCTATGGCAAACCTAGACAGCATAGTAAGAAGCAGAGACATCACCTTGCCGACAAAGGTCCGTCTAATTAAAGCTATGGTTTTCCCAGTAGTAATGTATGGCTGTGAGAGCTGGACTATAAGGAAGGCTGAGCGCCGAAGAATTGATGCTTTCGAACTGTGGTGCTGGAGAAGACTCTTACGAGTCCCCTGGACTGCAAGGAGGTCAAATCCGTCCATCCTAAAGGAAATCAACCCTGAGTGCTCATTGGAAGGACAGATACTGAAGCTGAAGCTCAAATATTTTGGCCACCTAATGCGAGGAGAAAACTCTCTGGAAAAGACCCTGATGCTGGGAAAGACTGAAGGCAAAATGAGAAGGGGACGGCAGAGGATGAGATGGCTGGATAGCATCACCGATGCAATGAATATGAACTTGAGCACGCTCCGGGAGAGAGCGCAGGACAGGAAGGCCTGGCGTGCTATGGTCCATGGGGTCACGAAGAGTCGGACACGACTGAACGACTGAACAACAACAACATGGCAATGGTATATTTCTCTTTCATATGGACAGAAGCAAACTAACAGTGCAATCCTATACATGTTTACTCAGACATAATTCAGTGGGACTTACTCCTTGGTAAAGGTGTACAGGACTGCAGCCCCAGCAAACTTTCCTTATGGTCCTTATGAAAAGGATTCTCTGGACACAGTCCAACCAAATTTAAACACTCTGAATTCCTATTGATTTCAATGGGAGCATTAAACATGTGCTTAAACCTCCCTCAATCATTTCAAATTTTACCACTGAAATCAATGGATTTTTAAAAAGTTTGTTGTTGCCTGGATATTGTGCACAAAACTATTAGGAAAACAGTATTTTCACATGTAACATCAGTTCTGAAAAAGAGTTCCAGAGATGAATTGCAAATGAAAAGCCAGTGTGCTTGGGTAGAGAAAGAAGAGTTCAGAAATGATCAGTCATGATGAACAAGGTATGAAAAAGAAAAGTCCATGTGGTTTTGTATATTGGAACCATCTACAGAATTTTGAAAGCTGAACAGCCCCAGTTATGGTAAGGTGATGTATCATTATCCCAATGTTAGGGCTGTAATCCAATGTTAGTCTAACTTAACTCCCATTCATTTCAATAAAAAGGTAAAGGTGTCCCCAACCAGTCGTGTCCGACTCTAGGGTGTGGTGCTCATCTCCATTTCTAAGCCGAAGAGCCAGCGCTGTCCGAAGACGCTTCCGTGGTCATGTGGATGGCATGACTGAACACCGAGGTGCATGGAACGCTGCTACCTTTCCCGCCGAGGCAGTACCTATTTATCTACTTGCAATTTCTTGCTTTCGAACTGCTAGGTTGGCAGAAGCTGGGACTGAAGACGGGAGCTCACTCCGTCACGCGGCACTCGGGTCTCGAACTGCTGTCCTGCCGACTTTCCGGTCTGCAGTTCAGCGGCTTAACCACTAAGCCACCGCGGCCCCTCCAATTTCATTGCAATTGGTCTACTCTAAGTAGGACTAACATTAGAAACACCCTTAGCTTGGAATCCAGTCTTATCAAGAAGCCTTAGGGAAGGCAACCAGTGCTAGCTCCATGTTTTTGTAGGCCTCCTTGGGCAAGACACCCACAATGGGCCCTCTTCCCTCAGTGAGTCTGCTTTCTCACCACCATTGTCACCAGCTGCCATTGCACCCCCTCCTCCGTCTCATGATGGCTGTCACTTGCAGGCTTAACAGGCAGAGAGTCAGTGAGTAGTAGGCAGCGGCATCTGCTGCTGCTTCTCCTTACCACCTCCATTTTCTGGGCCAGAGCAAGATGCAGGTGGAAAAGCAGTGGTGAAGAGGAGGAACAACTCCAGGGGCTCTTGTCAGTGGGACCCTGCTGGGCTGTGGGCCCTTGGCAGGTGCCCAACCGAGCATCATCTAGATACTGGCCCTGCAGAGAACTACATTTTGTTTATGTATAAAGACATGGGACACGCTCCACCAAGAAATTCTCTAGCATAAGACCCACTGAAATTAGTAGGAGCTGCAGCAGAGCAGCACTATTGTGCTCTTACACAGGTTCTAGTCATTGTAATGGGGTATATGCGCAGGAAAACATTCTTGTGTAGAATATAGATACCAGGGTGATGCACTGGATCTGCCCAAAGCTTGCCTCAGACTTTTCCTTCCACTGTCTATTCCACTTTCAGCTTTTATTAGATTACAAAGTTATTCCATTCCATGTACCACTCGTGTATGGCTTTCAAATTGTATTCTGGCAAAACCTCAGCTCCCTTTTCAGGGGTTCCTCAATAAAAAGAATAATAATGTTGCACACATGGGGCCAAACTATACCCGGCAAGGGAGATGCATGATTGGATTATTACTTAAAGCAGCTATAAAGAACTCTAAATTGGAATGGGGGAGTGTTTTAAAACCTTTTCCCCCAACATGATTTCCTGATTTAGGAGCTTTTCTACACTTGGCATTTATTGTGTGCTTGTCATTCTCTACTCATGGTTGTTTATGGGTTCTTTAGAAGATGTCATGAGCCTCCAGTTTTGTTTCTGTTTGCAAACAGCACTATAGAACAGAGAAAATGGGATAGTATTTCTGAAATCAAAAGAAAATGCTGTTTCTACTTCTTTGTTTGTGTCATTCTGCTATACCACAGTATAGCTCCAGCAGAAAAAAGAAATACAGGTGCTGCTCTGATCCAGTTTGGAGCTCCCCCACATCTGCTTTACAGTAAAAATAAAAACACTGGGAGATTTGATTACAGGTTTAACCCTGAAAGATAGTTTATCTACCATTCTCAGTCCTTTCCAGGGAAGTGTGTCTGAAGGAACTTTCAGTTCATGTGGGGTAACAGCAAGGCCCAAGAGGTCTGGCCAGTACTTTCTAGTGGTTTCCTGGCAGATTTGTGGGAGAAAACAAAATTTCACAACTAGGTCTGACAGAAGGATGGGAGATCTGTTATTGCAAAAATATGCGACTAAATTTCTGTGCATGAATCACATGGCCACTATAACAATGGCAGAAAGTGTGCACGTGCAGAACAATAAAAGGATGCTAAGCAGGCTTTACATGTGGTGGTGTACAGTTCTTGATTTTCTCTTTGGTTGTAACTTCAAAGCTGAAACTGGCCATAAATCATTGATAGGGGGAAAAATGTAATAAAAAGACTTGGAAAGACATCATCAGGGGTACAGCAAATGTACACATTTAAGAAACACAAAAGATGCCATGACTCTGAACTTCGAGCCAGGACAACATCACCTAGCGATGATGTCAAAAGAATATGCTCAGTTTAAGAACACAGAAAACCAGATGATTTGAACAAGCAGTAAGAGAGCATGTGAACATCATCAAACATTGATATGTCACAAAGAACACAGAATCAATCAGAGGGAATCAAGGAGCTACGGTAATGCTGCATGCAATGAGAAATTCTGCAAACTGCCAAAGGGGAAGTCAACAATTGTTATGTGCACATTTCTAAAAGATGTGATGTTTGTGGGACCTGTTGCAAATGATGTAAAAAGAAGAGTTGCAGCATGACTGAGAGGGAAAATGTCAGGAAGGGCATTGTGTAATGTGCAAAACTTTGCAACCCAGCTGTAATCTGGCCAGAGATAAACTGACCTGGTGGAGATGGCAGACACAGACAAAGGGCTTTTCTATGTGAGACTTTTAACCCGCCACTGTGCCAAGGCTTCTGCTTCCAGATTCTTTGTGGGATTAAGATAGGGTCCTTTACACATGTGGTTTTTTTGGGTGTGTGTGTCTTTCTCTGCCTTTGTATATGTTCCATTCCACAACCACTAGGTGGCAGTGTGGTATAGCAGAATTGCACAAATACACCAGGGCTTCATGCTGCCATTCATGGAAATACCAGACTTTTCTCGTTAGGACACCCTCACCCCACCCTGCTAAAATGGTTGCAAAGTTTGGGAGAGGCCCTGGAGGAGGAGGATGTTGTGTAAAGCACCTGCAAACTACCATGAGTGAGGAATCACAAGTACACAATAAATGCCTCATGTAGAAAGGCTCAAAACTTTTCTGAAGTAGACATGCAAGGTGAGAAATGAAGCAGAAATTACTCAAATAACCAGCTTCCATTACAAGATCAAAATACAATTTGGCTTGGGAAAATTATTTATTAATTGTAATGGTGCAGCATTTGGGCCCAATTATGTGTCATGGGGCCACTGTCCACAGGTCTGCCCCACTCATATATAAAATGAGATCTTGGTGGGAAAAAATTAATTACTAGTAAACGGTGTGCATAGGAGGGGGTGCTGACCGATCCACCTCCCACACAGTGGAGGCTGGTGGCTCTGATTTCAGTGGAGGGGTGACCCATTTTGGGGATTGGGTTCAGCACTTTGGATAGCTCCTTATAGTTCTGACTGGCTCTTACTCAAACCCAGAGTGGATTCATAGCCCCACTGAAATCGGAGCCACCAGCCTCCACTGTTCCCACCTCACAGTCTGTTGCTCTGGCCACTTTCTCTCCTTCCCTGCTCTGATATTGGAATTTACCTGGGAAGATGAAGAGTGAATGAACCAATGGACAGAAGGGTGGGGGAACGGGGAGGGGTCACTCTCTCCCAGTTGTGCCCTCCTGGGTACTCAGTGCAGCACCAACACTGACTCGAGGGTCGGGGAGGGGGGGTTGCCGTGGTCTATAGGAATTCAATCTCCCTCTCTAGGCTTCTTGCCCATTCGAGTGCAGATCTTGAGTGTTTGTACCTTGTGTTGCGTACCCGGGACAGATTAGGGATTCTGTTGGTGTACCGCCCACCCCGTTGCCCATCAGACTCCCTGCCTGAGCTGACGGAGGTGGTCTTGGATTTGGTGTTGAGGACCCCTAGGATGATGGTCCTGGGGGATCTCAACTTCCATGCTGAGACCACTGTATCTGGGGCATCTCAGGACTTCATGGCTGCCATGACAACCATGGGGCTGTCCCCACATGTCATCGGCCCAATGCATATAAAAGGACACACGCTTGATCTGGTTTTCTCGACTGGGCAGGGGGATGGTGATCTGAAAGTGGAAGAATTAATATCTGTCCCTTTGTCATGGTCAGATCACTTCCTGCTGAGGTTTAGACTCCTGGCAGCCTTCCCCCTCTGCAAGGGTGGGGGACCTATTAAAATGGTCCGCCCCTGGAGATTAATGGATTCCGGTGGATTCCAGAGGACTGTGGGGGATTTTCCTGCTGGTGTGGCTGGTGCTCCTGTCGAAGCCCAGGTCGCTCTGTGGAATTCAGAGATGACTCGGGCGATTGACACGATCGCGCCCAAGCGCCCTCTCCCTCTGAGCAGAGCCCGGCCAGCTCCTTGGTATACACCTGAGCTGAGGGCAATGAAGCAAGAGGGGAGATGGCTAGAACGCAGATGGAGGAAAATCCGTGCTGAGTCTGACCAAACACAGGTAAGAGCCCACTATCAAGTCTACTCTGTGGCGGTGAGGGTGGCAAAGAGACAGTTCTTTTCCACCAGCATTGCATCTTCTCAGTGTTATCCAGCGGAGATTTTCTGAGTGGTTTGCAGCCTGTTACATTCTGGGCCAGGGAGAGAGATGGTGGAATCCTTGGTGGCACACTGTGATAAGTTTGCAAGGCACTTTGAAGATAAAGTTGCTCAGATTCGTCATGAATTGGACATCACGATTAATGCAGTTCCATTGGTAGAGGCGTTCAGAGCACCGTCTGGTCCAGTTTTATTGGATGAGTTTCAGTTACTGAGGCCTGAGGATGCGGACAAGGTGCTTGGCCAAGTCCAATCGACCACTTGTGTGCTTGACCCTTGCCCTTCATGGCTTATTAAATCAAACAAGGAGGGGATGTCCAGCTGGGTCCAAGAGGTTGTAAATTCCTCCTTGAGAGAGGGAGTGGTGCCTGCCGCTTTAAAAGAGGCAGTAATTAGACCACTCCTGAAAAAACCTAACCTGGACCTAGAGGATGTTAACAATTATAGGCCAGTGGCCAACATCCCCTTCCTGGGCAAGGTGCTTGAGTGGGTGGTTGTAGGTCAGCTCCAGGCACTGTTGAATGAAATGGATTATCTAGATCCATTTCAATTGGGCTTCAGGCCTCGTTTTGGAACAGAAACTGCCTTGGTCACCCTGTGGGATGACCTCTGCCAGGAGAGGGACAGGGGGAGTGCAACCTGATTCTCCTGGACCTCTCAGCGGCTTTCGATACCATCGACCATGGTATCCTTCTGGATAGGTTGTCTGGGTTGGGAGTTGGAGGCACTACAGTGCAGTGGTTCTGCTCCTACTTGGATGGCCGATCCAGAAGGTGGTGCTGGGGGATTATTGCTCTGTGCCATGGCAATTGTGCCATGGGGTTCCACAGGGCTCTATTTTATCCCCTATGCTGTTTAACATCTACATGAAACCACTGGGGGAGGTTATCCGGAGGTGTGGGCTGACGTGCCATTAAATTGCGGATGACACCCAGCTCTACCTCTCTTTCTCATCAAAACCAGGTGAGGCAGTGGCTGTTCTGAATTAGGGCCTGGGCACGGTAATGGACTGGATGAGGGCCAATAAACTGAAACTCAATCCAGACAAGACGGAGGTACTGTTAGTGGGTGGTTCGTCTGCCCAGCTAGGTGATATTCAACCTGTTCTGGAGGGGGTTGCACTCCCCCTAAAGGATCAGGTTCGTAGTTTGGGGGTGCTCTTTGATCCAGAACTGTCACTTGAGGCACAGGTGAACTCAGTGGCATGGAGCACTTTTTATCAGCTTAGGCTGGTATACCAACTACGCCCTGGACAGAGATAGCCTAGCTACAGTGATCCATGCTCTGATAACTTCTCGTCTGGATTACTGCAATGCGTTATACATGGGGCTGCCTTTGAAAACGGTCTGGAAACTTCAGCTGGTCCAAAATAGGGCAGCAAGATTGTTAACAGGGACTGGCGTGTTATTGTGAATGTTCCTATTATGTATTATACATCACCTATTAGAACAAAGGGTCTTGTGACACTTTAAATTTAATTGTGACATAAGCTTTCATGGCCTACAATCCATTTAATCAGATGCATGAAGTATTATCGTTGTTGTCGGAATCCGACTCTTCGTGACCCCATGGACCATAGCACGCCAGGCCTTCCTGTCCTCTGCTCTCTCCTGGAGTGTGCTCAAGTTCATGTTCATTGCATCGGTGATGCTATCTAGCCATCTCATCCTCTGCCGTCCCCTTCTCCTTTTGCCTTCAGTCTTTCCCAGCATCAGGGTCTTTTCCAGTGACTTTTCTCTTCGCGTTAGGTGGCCAGAATATTTGAGCTTCAGCTTCAGTATCTGTCCTTCCAATGAGCAGTCAGGGTTGATCTCCTTTAGGATTGACTGATTTGACCTCCTTAGGTATACATAAACATAGGGTTGGACCCAGACTTAATCATTCTTGAAGTAGACCCATTGAAATCAGTGATGCTTATGTTAATTATGACTAACTTAATCCCGATTGATTTCAGTGGGTCTACTCAAAGAGTGACTGAATTCTAGATAGATCAACACATAGGGCTTCTTTGCACTGGGCTTTTTATCCCGTAATGTTACTGGGGTTTCTGCTTCCGGATTCTTTGCGAGGTTATGACCGGCTCCTTTAAACAGGCAGACACATGGTTTGAATAGAGGAAAGTCCTTTCTTGGCAAGTTCTATATGTTTCTATAGGTTTCATTTTACAGCCACTAGATGGCACTGTGATAATAGTGCTTTGCTGTCATTACCTAGGGATGTACGAAAATCACTTACCTGTTCGCGGATTATGTTGATGGTGGGGGGGGGAGGCGCTCCGTCCCTCCCCCCAGAATCCTGGACGGGGGGGAGGCGCTCCGTCCCTCCCCCCGGAATCCTGGACGGGGGGGGAAGGTGCTCCATTCCTCCCCCCCCCCGGAATCCTCCTTGGCCGGTTCAGCAGCCGGCCAGGCCCAGCCAGGCCACAGCTGTCTGCAGCCGGATTTCCGGCCGTGGAGGGCTCTGGGGAAAAAAACCCAAAAACCCGCGTACGCAAATGGCGGCGGCTACAGCCGCCGCCATTTGCGTTCCTTATTTTTGACGTCTTAATCTACGTAAATATTTACGTAGACTAAGACAGCGAAAATAAGGGGAACGCAAATAGCGTAGTGGACGCTATTTGCGTTCCCCTTATTTTCGCTATCTTAGTCTACATAATTATTTACGTAGACTAAGACGGCCCAAAATAAGGAACGCAAATGGCGGTGGCCGTAGCTGCCACCATTTGCGTACGCCTTTTTTTTTTTTTACCCAGACTATGTAAAAACTTACATAGCCTACCACGTGGGTGTAAAAAAACAAACAAACCTGAAAATGGCGGCACCACCGTCGCCCAGAAGATCCACCCCAGGTAAGTCTCGTCCTGGAGGGATCCACGGGGGGTGGCGGGGGGGTGGCAGGCCGTTCCGCCACAGATTTCAGGGGGCTGAATGCACTGGCATTCAGCCTCCCCGAGATCCGTGGTGGAATTCTCTGCCATCCCTACATTACACACAGCCAACAGAATGGATTAACATTGCTTGTTGCTTTATCTTTGATCTTTTTGAAAGTGGGATAAAGCGGGGAAAGAGCAGAAGTCCTGGTGGTTGACAACATCATGTAAAGGACTCACAAACTTCTGTGAGTGGCCAATCACGAGCGTGCAATGAACTGCTCATGTGAAAATGCTCATGGTTTTGTGGGAGGGGTGATTGTGAGCAGTGAGGTTAGAGAGATATGAAATGCAAAAAGTACAGATTGTGATGATTATTTTGAAAAATCATTACAACAACCATTCATAAAGTAGCATGACAGCTATGTGTCCTCAGCATGTTGGTGTCTCTCACTACCTCCTCGAAAACCTTAAAAATGTGAGCTGAGCCAGGAGGTGGTGAGCGATGACAGTGCCATGGAAATGGATTGGGATCTTCGCAAACTGGTTTATCATGCCAAAAAATGCATCTTGATGGTTAGGGCTGATACCCACATTAATTACTGTTAATTTAAGTCAAGGTTCAGGCTGGGTTTTGGCATGGAAACAGCCTTGGTAGCCCTGTATGATGACCTATGCTAGGAGAAGGACAGTGGGAGCATGACCCCACTGATTCTCCTTGATCTCTCAGGGGCTTTTGATACCATCAACCGTGGTATCCTTCTGGGATGACTCTCTGAGTTGGGAGTGGGAGGCACTGCATTACAGTGGTTTTGCTCCTACTTGAAGAATTAGCTTCAAAAGGTGGTGCTTGGAGACCATTGCCTGGCCCTGTGGATTTTCCAGTATGGGGTTCTGTAGGGGTCTGTTTTGTCCCCCATGCTATTCAACAGCTACATGAAGCTGTTGAGTACAGTCATATGGAGTTTTGGAGTGTGTTGTCATCAGTATGCTGATGCCACACTGCTCTACTTCTCCTTTTCATCTTCATCAGGTGAGGCTGCGGATGTGCTGAATCAGTGCCTGGCTGCAACAATGGACTGGATGAGGGCTAATAAACTGAAATTCAATCCAGACAAGACTAAGATGCTGTTGGTAGGCGGTTCTTCTGACCGGATGGAGGGTGCTCAATCTGTTCTGGATGGGGTTGCACTCCCCCTGAAGGAGCAGATTCGTAGCTTGGGGGTTCTCCTTGAGCTATCTTCATCACATGAGGCTCAGGTGGCCTCAATGGCACGGAGTGCCTTCTACCAACTTTGGTTGGTGGCTCAGCTATGCCCCTATCTGGACAGGGATAACCTGGCTTCAGTTGTCTGCGCTCTGGTAATCTCCAAGTTAGATTACTGCAATGCGTTCTATGTGGGGCTGCCTTTGAAGCCAGTTCAGTAGCTGCAGCTTATGCAAAATGATGAGCCAGACTGATAACAGAGACCAGACGTTCTGAACATATAAGACCAACTCTGGCCCGCTTGCACTGGTTGCCTGTATGTTTCTGAGCCCAATTCAAGGTGCTGGTTTTAACCTATAAAGCCTTACATGGCTCAGGACTGCAATATCTGATGGAGCACCTCTCCCGGGTCGAGCATACCCATACACTACGCTCAACATCTAAGGTCCTCATCCGGGTGCCTACTCCGAGGGGGGCTTGGAAAACAGCAACAAGGGAGAGGGCCTTTTCGGTGGTGTGCCCAATTATGGAAATATCTCCTTGATGAGGCCTGCCTGGTGCCAACATTGTTATCTTTTCAGTGCCAGGTCAAGATTTTTCTCTTATCCCAGGCATTTGGCAGTATGTGATAAGTTTTAATTGATCCTGGATTTCTTTTATGGTTTGGCTGATTGCTCAAAGTTGTTTTTAGGTATATGTTGTCTCTGTGTATACTGTCTGTGTGTTTTTTTTATGTTTTTAAATTTGGCATATTGTATTTTTAATGTTTTTAATCTTTGTAAACTGCCCAGAGAGCTTCGGCTATGGGGCGGTATAGAAATGTAAAATGATGATGATGATAATAACAGAAATAGTGTGTAAGGTTGCACATTATCCTGAAAATTTAAGTCCATCCATTATAAGCAATCTGCTTCATATGGACGGCAATTGAAAAGCAAAACAAGTCCATAACAGCTATGAATGTGGCAGCAGCCCTAACCATCAAGATCCATTCTGCGGCATGATAAATCAGCTTGTGAAGGTCCATTTCACAATCCATTTCCACTGCACAGGTCCAAATCCAGATTGAAGTCTGACCATTCAGTTCTGTTCTCATGGAAAATAAAGGCAAAATCCAGTCATAAATAAATAAATAAATAAATAAATTCAATTCAATTCGGTGTATTTATAATTAAAATACGTTGTATATTATGGATGGACTTTGTCAATACGAGGCAAAACCAAGTACTAAGACAAACTTCAATCCATCTCAAAAATATGCATTTGAGAGAAAGGGGTTCCTTTATGGAGCCAACAGGGAGCAAGAGTGGGTATGCTTTCAAAACCAATACGGGAGGGAAATGACTCAGGTTGAGCTGTTATATATAATGCACAGAGTTGCATAGGACAGTGTCTCTTTTCCATCTCTATGTGTAATTATTTTACTTTATTATTACCTCCATTTGTATCCTACCCTTCCTTCCAAAAGCTCAGAAGCAGTATTTTTTTAGCTTCCTAACAACCCTGTGATGTGAAATAGTGATTTCTTCAAGACCATCCACTAACCTTCATGGTTGACTTAGAATCTGAACCATGGGTTCCATGTCCAAGCCCAAAAATGGTGTGGCAAATACTGTGGTTGCAATAAGCCCCTTGATGTCATATTACTTTTGATCATGGTGAATGGCTTAGCCCAACCTTCCCTAACCTGGTGCCCTTCAGATGTGTTGGACTACAACTTCCATAATTCCCAGCCAACATGGCCATGGGATATTCATGTAAGATGACATGTCTAGTGGGTTGGTTGTTTGCTTGAATGTCTGACAGCATCAGGAGATATCTTGAAGTATCCTTCTTGAGAATCAGATCCCTTTAGTATAGGGATGTGCATATTTTGTTAAATTCGTTCTGTCTGGTTTCATGGATGGTCAGGCATCTTTTGTTTCATCGTCTGCTCATCAATGGAATGATGGGAGTTGCAGTTCAACACATCTGGAGGGTGCCAGATTGGGGAAGACAGGGCTGAGTCATTCTTATTTTGCCAGATGATAATCTAAGATGTGGTAAACAAGCAACATCTCAAAATGGTCATACAAACTGGCCCAAGGTAGTTATGCCTGGCACAGAAGGGCAACACCTGACTTGAAGCCCAAAATTCTACCCAGTGCAAATTAAATCTGGCCAGGTGGCAATTATAAGTACATCACTTCTTAAAAAAAAATACTGAAAGACAAGGTGAATAGCTTTACACTGTGTTCTGTATTAAAAAAGAAACAAATTCTTTTCTATTAAAAATAGTGAAACTAATTTAGTAACATGTTCAAATAGAAAAAAATCTAATATAAGGAAAAGAAAACCTTTTGGGGCCCAATTACTGTTCATTTGTAATCCAGGAGGTCAAGTGCCTGATTAAATATTAACACAGGAGAAAGGTCACAGTCTTTTGTGATTCTCTTTGCCCTGTTTCAGTATTCTATCAGATACAAAGAGCTCTTTCAGTGGGCATTTCACAAGAGAAGGTATGTTTTGCTGTGGTTTAATCAAGGCCTCTCTTATGGTTGTGATCTTAAAAAAAATGAAAAACAATACCTTGCAATGGGATGTTCATGCAACACGACATATCTAGTGGGTTGGTTGTTTGCCTGAATGTTTGAGAGCACCAGGAGATACTCTGAAGCATCCATCTTGAGAATCAGATGCCTTTAGTGTAGGGATGTACAGATTTTGTTAAATCCATTCCGTCTGTGTTTCATGGATTGTCAGTTATCTTTCGTTCCATCATCCGCTCATTGACAGAATAGGATTTTATGGATGAGAATTTTGTTCCTGTTTGCAAATGCACTTTAGCACTAATGCGCACTTGCATGAATGCAAATTAGCACAAGTGTGCACTTGTGCAAATCCCTCCCCCAAGGTTAAAAAACAGAAAATATCCAAAAATATGTTAACTTTCTTGACTCAAGTATGCATTTGAAGACAAAAATCCTAAGAACACAAGAAGGCCTACTCTGGATCAGACCAAAACCCTATCTAGTCCAGCATCCTGTTTCCCATGGTGACCAACCAGATGCATATGGGAAGGCCACAAGCAGGATATGAGGGCAACAGGCCTCTCTCACTGTTGCTCCCTAGGGAATGGTATTCAGAGGCATATTGCCTCTGACCCTGGAAGTGCTACATAGCAACCATGCCTAGTAGCCACTGATTGCTTTATCCACTACGAATTTATCTAATCCCCATAATGAGTTCTAAGTTGTTGGCCATCACCACACCTTGGGGAAGTTAATTCCATATTTAGCTATGTGCTTTATGAAGAAGTACTTTCTTTTGTGATGAATGTCCCAGCAGTCTGTTCACTGGATGACCCCAGCTTCCAGTATGTATGAGGTGATAGAGAAAAATCTTCTCACTATCCACTTCCTCCACATCATGCATAATTTTGTATACCCCTGTCATACCCCTCCTTATATCATCATCATCACTGCTGTTGTTGTTGATTATATACACACACACAACTGAACAAAAAAGCTCAAAACATTGTAACCTTCCCTTTTAGGGGAGCTGCTCTAGCCCCATGATAATCTCAGTTGCCGCTTTCTGCATCTTTTCCAGCTCTAAGATATCCTTTTTGAGATGTGGTGATCAGTATTGTACACAGCATTCCAAGTGTGCCCTACAACTTCTACCATGAAGACAGATGCAAAGAAGTAATTTAGCTTCTCTGCAATCTCCCCAAACAAGCAAGCAAGCAAACAAAAGCACAGAAACTTCCTTCTCTAAAAGGGTTTCTCCATTCACTATGATGGAAGGAGCAGTACCGCATGAACAAACACATGCATGCATTGCATACCCCCTGTACGAAAGTGAGAGGATATGAAACTACCGTCTGTGAAACTGAGGAGCACTGAGATTGAACCTGGCCAGATGAGCTTTCTGGAAGTATACATACACAGAGATCTCTTCAGACATAGCAGTGAACATGGATTTACAATATCAGCCTCTTTCACAGGCAGGTGATACAAGACTTCTGGGTTAGCCAAACTAAGTACATTCTAGAACAGGGGTGGGCAACTTGTGGCCCTCCAAATGTTTTGGCCTATAAATCCCACCAGCCCTAGCCAGGATAGCCAGTAGTAAGGCAGGATGGGAGTTGTAGGCCAAAACTTTTGGACGGCCACAAGTTGCCCACCCCTGTTCAAAAAGCTAGGCTTTTGGTCCTCGCTTAGTCTACAGATCTCCCTGTGCATTGCTGCTTTCAGGCTCCTGACTTGAGACTCTGGCCTCTGCTTACACCTTCAAGCCCTTCTGCTTCTTGCTTTTTCTTGCTCTGCTTTGTTGTCGACCCTCTCCTTCTCCAGGAATTAACTGACTCCTTCCCCTTGACCAGCCTTCCAGTTCCCAATTTTGCTTCAGCCTTCTCCTTCCCTACCTGAGTGGTGCCTGACAGACTGCTCCTCTGATTTGCCCTGACTTTGGGAAGCTCACAATCAAATCTAACCTTATAGTGAACTTGTAATACATCGATCCAGGCTCGCTACAAAGGTGAGCGTTATGAACAGATGAGTTTCAGCCAACAAGCTGACTAATTACAAAATTCGATGTCATCACAAGTTTTAACCAAATGCCTAAAAGAGCATAATGTTGTATAATATCACATCAAAGAACATTCCACAAGGTAGGAGCCATCACTGAAAAGGCCCTGCTCCTAGTACATGTACCTCATATTATTGAGGAATCTGGAGCAATGGTTCAGGTGCTGAGGAGAGAATTCAGGGAGGACTATATGGAAGAAGGTTGTCCTTAAGGTACCTAAGTCCTAAGCTGTTTAGGGCTTTAAAGGTTAAAACCAGCACCTTAAATTGAGTCCAGAAACAAACTAGTAACCAGTACAAATAAAATGAAATATGTTTTCAGTGCCTAGCCACTCCAAACACTTTTTAAGGGCAGCTCTATGAAGAATGCATTACAACAGTCTAATGTGGAGCTCAATGGACATGAATGACCATGACAAAGTCCAGTTTCATCAGGAAGGGTCATAGCTGGCATATCAACCAAACCTGAAGATGACCTTGTCACTGATGCCACCTGTACATCTAACAGGAGCACTGGGTCCAAAAGCTCACCCAATCTAAGAAGCTTGTTTTTTTGTTTTGTTTTTAAGGAAGAATGCAAGTCTATCCAAGATAAGCTCTACATCCAACCCCAACTCAGATGATCTGAGAACTTCTGTCTCATCTGGATTAAGCTTCAACTTGTTCTGTGCCATCTAGTTCTTCACAGCTGACAAACTATGATCGAAGATTTTCACAGCCATCCTAGGATGAGATGTAAATAGGAGCTACAGCTGGGTGTTATACTGATGACTCTGCAGCCCAACTCTCTGAATGACTTCACCCAGCAGTTTTATGTAGATGTGGAGCAGCCTGGGGGACAAGATGGACACTGTGGATCCACAGAGGACCCTGCCTTAAGGGAAGAGCTGCACTCTGACAGCACAACTTTCTGGGGCAGAGTTCCCTGGCACAGATAATCCAAACATAGGGTGGAAAAGGCAGTGCCCGTCCAAAACGAGACCAGTGGACAAATACTCTGATCTAGTATACAACAGCATTCTATCTGCTTATTTATCAAAGGATTGAGCGAGAAATGAGCCACAGCATCAGCACAATACTGATATACTCGTGGCAACTGCTAAGTACACAGATAAAAAAAACTCAGTGGGGTACCTCTAAGCCAAATATTAAGAATAGCCCTCTGGTCAGTGAGTCCTCATTCTTTAACTGCCTCCTCATCCACAACCCCACTAGGTGGCAGTATGGTAATTACAATCTACTCTCCAGATTTGTATTCTTGCATCATGATGAAAGGAACCTTTTCCAGGCATATGCCAGTTTATATTCCTGCTGTCCCCTAGGAGGCCACCCACCAATCAGTCATCCAGTTGAACTTTGCTAAATTTGGTCTGTGAATAAATATTTTCCTTTCTCATTTTAAAATGAATTTTGGATATCTATTTAACACTTAATGATAGAGTTTACATGAGTGACATTTTTGACTTAAAAACACACACACACACCCTACCAGAGTGGTGAAATAGTCTGCAGTTTGTGGAAAAGACATTAAGAATCTGAAGTGCCTAGGAACAGCTTTTGGAAAGTAGTCTAGAGTTCAAAGATCAAGCAAAGGGTCCTAAAAAAGAGTCCGACACACATTTGATCCCCTTTAAGTTTTAAATAAAAAGATGCTGAAGAAAAAAAAAGTTACAGACAAGTTGGGCTGAAAATTTATTTCAAATGTTTTCCAAAAAATAATGTTTAAAATGTATTATATGTAACAGTAGATGTTCCTTTATTTTTTAAAAACCTCTTCTTGTGTAATCATCTCTCTTCACTTCCTCCTGCTATGCACATATGATAAGACTAGGTGAGAATTCCATGGAGGACGTGCTCAGACACCAGCAATTTTGCACATTCACATGAAGGTGTAGAGAATGTGCACAACCTGAAATCATGAATAAAGCAGTTTGCACATTGCGTAGTCAACATGCATAGCCTCTAAATAATGTTGGAGAGTGTGCCCTGTTGAAAAATGTCAGTCAGGTAGTGTATACATTAGTCAATGTATTCTCAGCATGCTTACAATTCTGCTTATGAAAGGATGGAGACAAGTATATGGAAAATAAAGACGCTAATAGATTTGGCTGGACAATGAAGAAATTTTTCTACATTGGCTAAATATGTTAGTTACTGGAAGAATTATTCTGTGGTAAGAAGCAACATACGAATCTTGCTCTTTCCCTGAATTGTCTAACTTTATGGTGGGACTGTAATAATATTTAGTTTATAACCATGCGGAAATGCACATACAATGATAAACTGTTAGAAGAAGCGGTTTACCATAATTTAATGTAGAGAGAGAGAGAGACAATCTGTTGAGGATCTACACTATATCCTCATTCTGTCAATCACTGTTATAGCTTGTGTTGATGTATTTATAGGCACTTCTGTGTAATAAGTGGTGAGTATTGACCAAACAACCTCTGGGTAATTGCCTTCTACATGGCTCGATGTAATGTAAAAGCTCCCATGTTTGAGCTTCATTATGCTTCCTGTGGAAAGAGCCTGAAGACTGGATGTGCGGTGACATTTCCCCCCCAAATGGATCACATCTGGGTGTTAACACAGTGACAGACCTCTGCAGAATGACACTAGCCAAATAATTCGACTCACTGTGCTGCATTAGATTTTTGTGCATGTCAACAGTTTGCATTGTGATGAGCCAAAACACTAAGAGAAACATTGCTGCTCCAAAAATGACAACATAAAACCATTTTCTTGTCATAACTCCAATAAGCTTAAGGGTTGCCAGCTGCAAATCCAGTTTGGTGTCTCAATGATGCTGCTCTTTACGCCAAAGAATTTGCAGCAAGTTTTAATGGAGAAAATTAATTGTAGAGTAAAGGGCTTACTGGCTTTAGGGAATGAGCAACACATGTCTAGGTCCGGCAAAGGGGATCCAGACATGGAGTTGTTTGCTGATCAGGGTAAGGAACCCAACATAGAATCATAGAATAGTAGGGTTGGAAGGGGCCTACAAGGCCATTGAGTCCAACCCCCTGCTCAATGCAATCAAGCAGTGAAGGTTGCTTAATTGCATTGCATTGCACATCAAGCAATGAAGGTTCTGTGCAATAGGTACCAATTGTAGTGGGGCCAAGTAAATGGGGCAGGGATACCCAAGCCTATTACTAAGAGAAAGAAAAACTGAGTGGGGTAATTGCCAAGAAATTTTAAAAAATTAGAAGAGAAATGTAAAAGCTTTAAATTCTGTCTGTTCCATTTTATCCCCTACTTGTGCTGCAGGCTCATACATGTCTACTTGAGGACAAGTTTTCTATAGCTTAGTGCTAGACCACATGCTTTGCATGCAGCAGACCTCAGGTTCAATTTTTGGCATCTCCAGGTAAAGCTTTCAGGTAGCAGGGCTAGGAAAGACTCCTGCCTGATGTCTTTGAGTGCTACTGCCCATCAGAAAAGCCAGCGGTGGGCTAGCTAGACAAGATTCATCTACTTTTGGAACAATCCAGCAAGAACAACTCCTGAACTAGATTCAATGAAGTACCTGGGAACTGCTATATTCTTATTTTTATGTATTTATTTATTGCATTTCTGTACCGCCCAATAGCTGAAACTCTCTGGCTGGTTCACAACAATTAAAACCATAAAATACAAGATGATAAAATACAATATAAAAGTTTAAAAATTTGAAACTACAGTAGAAAAAATAAAAATAATAGCCAAATAGAAGCTAGCAGCAGTGTGAGGATTTAAAATACAGTGTCCATGACCATCTTAGCACATCAGTAGTTCATGCCCTGGTCTCCTCTCGCCAAGTCTACTGTAATGCGCTCTATGTGGGGTTACCCTTGAAGTTAGATGGGAAGTTGTAGCTGGTGCAGAATGTGGCAGCCCACCTGAGTAAAGGCAGCCATCGGCAAGGTCACATCACTCCAGTGCTGAAGGAGTGGTTACCAGTTGTTTTCCGGGCCCAATTCAAGGTGTTGGCATTGACCTTTAAAACTGGGCTTCCGGCCCAGTCTATCTTAAGGAGTGCCTCCAACAACACCAGGGACGCCACTCAATGAAATCAGCCTCAGTAGGCCTTCTGTCTGTCCTATCAGCCAGGACAGCTAGGCTGGTGAGGACTAGGGAGAGAGCCTTTTCTGTGGTGGCCCCCACTCTGTGGAATTCCCTCCCTAGTGATCTCTGCGATGCCCCTTGGGAGTTGTAGGCCTTTTCTCTGTCTAAACATGCATAGGATTGCGCCCTAAGGTAACCTTTATAAATGTTTCAAACAGCAAAAGGTTTTTGACATATATGTTAGTTGGATATGGGGAGAGGACTATTAAAAAGATTGCTGGCATGGTTCCTGGGAAGGGCTGTAGCTCGGTGGTAGGGCACATGCTTTTCATAAAGTCCCTGGCATCTCCAGGTACTGCTGGGAGAGACCCCAGTTTGAAATCCTGGACAGCCACTTCCAGATTAATTAATTAATTAATTAATTACATTTCTACACTGCCTCATAGCCAAAGCTCTCTGGGAGGTTTACAGAAGTTAAAACATTAACTGCAATAATAGACAATACTGAGTTATGTGAGGTGATACATTATAGAATGTTAGCCTAACCCAGGGTGCTTCCAGACAAGGCTTTTATTCTGCACTTGCTCTGGCTCAATCTCAGGGGGTCCAGATATTGCCTTCAATTTGTAATACTCCCATGTGTTCCCTCTGTTTCCTCCAACTTTTTTTTACCAGAAAAAAAAAAATCCATCAAGGAGGAAAAGACAGAATAGCTGCACAATGCTTTTTGAGTGGTACTGCTAGAAGCCCTCCATCCAGAAGCACCCTCAGTCACTTCCATGAAGCAGGCCATGCTTTTTAAATGTCTGTTCGTGTTCGTGTGCGTGCGTGTGTGTGTGTGCGTGCGCACGGGTGGGTTCTCCTTTTGTGCAATAATTTTATCGGGGGGGTGCCCTTGGGTTTGTTTGTTTATTAATTTCCCAGTTTCACCTTTCCACCTTGCAAAGTGGTTACAAAACTGATGTACATAACCTGGGACACTAATACTGTGAAAATGCCTGGAGTAAATAACCGGTGTGCAAATTCCCTATGCGAGTAAGCACTCTGCAATTCACTGAAATGTAAAATTTGCATTTCAGCTACAGAGAAGGCAATTATATGTAAACAGTCCAGAGTGTAGGAAAAAGCATCCTACCTACTGAAGTGGAGCTATACGAGAAGGAAAACATATGCACCTGATGCATAAGGTAAAGATCTGAATCACCAAAGGAACTGACTTTCATTTGGGTCTCATTCATTATATTATATCAACTTAGTTTGGCTTGAAAGATCTGATACACCACACACCTCTCTATGCAGATGAATGCCCTAGTTATAAAAATGTATGGATATTTAGATTATGAACTTCTGCTCACCAGGGTGATAATAAACATACATTCTGCCTTCCTGCCTCTACAGAGCTGGAGACAGGTATTCACCTTGCCCTAGTTAGAAGTCATTGAAACAATGTACCAGAAGTTATATTAACAACAGTTGCTGCATATTTTTTATCTTAACCTCTTTTGTAAAGCATAACTAAATGTCCTACAACAACGAAAAAAGATTCTGACTGTGTTCAGTTATACATTCGTGTGTCAGTTTGCCACTGCAGACTTACGACAATCTAAAGAGGGTTGAATTAGTTGATTTTTAGCATGTTAGGTTACCACTTTTCCCCCTTGACAGAGGGGATTTCTACACCAGCCTAAAATGCTGCATTTAAAATGGGGCTTTCCACTTCCGTTTTAAATGAAGGATCAAAACTGACTCCCTTTACACGCGCTTCCTTCTCTGTAGATGGCCATTCCCATAGCGTTATGCTTCCATGAAGAGGCATTACAAGCACTCCAGGTTCGGCGATACTTGCTCCTGGGTTCCTGCCCCTTTCCCTCCCTTGCACATTACTGGTGGATGAGGACTGACACGCAGACACCCCCCCCCCGATCTCCCTGGGCCCCACCTCCCTCTTCCATGCTTTTGGCCAGTCCCTGCCACTCAGCCCCTCTGCTGCTCCTCCGCTCTGCCGCCCCCCCTCCATCATGTGCTGCTGCTCTGCTGCTCTGTTTTGAACAGGCAGGCTGAAAATGGCAAGGAGCCAAAATGGTGCAGGAGCGGGAAGGCTGAACACCCATCAGACCTTCATCACCACCTTCGACATCATGATCAGGCCCCCAACAACCACAGTCAGCGCTTCATGCACGCTAGGGGAGAAATACACGGGGAGGACATGGCGCTCCGTTTGCGCATATCTGGAAAAATACCCCATTTTTTCCGTTTGAGGAAAACATGGGATAGTTGGGAGGAAATAGTGGAATAACGACTGGACAACGACGGCGTCATGTAATGTACCTGCACAATTCCATGAATGAGCAACCATGAATGCGCAATAAATGTGAGGTGTAGAGATCCTCTCCGTGCATTTAATAGCTGCATAGCAGATAGACATTCAAAATTTCCTGCAGCGCTGCATCTCCATGTTGGCAAAACACCTCACCAGTTAAATTTGGCACACTACAGATTAAGGCACATGGAGACACTATCAGTGAAAAAGGTGGAAACCTTTGGGGCAACTCTGTTTAGAGTAGATCAGCTGTTCTGACAGAAGCTTCTAGGGTCTCTTAGGGTGCAATCCTATGCATGTTTAGACAGGCTGGCTGGCTGGGGAATGCTGGGAGTTGTAGGCCTTTTCTCTGTCTAATCATGCATAGGATTGTGCCCTTACTCTCATATCTATCTACATCCTACTAAACTGAGATTTCTGAACAGGTATTCCAATGGAGCGTGACAAGAAGTGGAAAGAAAACTATTTTTCACTGTTTTTTCCATAAGACTAATTTGCAAAAAATGTATCTCATTTCTTGGTATGCTGTTTCTTACAAAGCAACTTAAAAATATTTATTATATTTACAGCTCACATGGGGTTCCTGGTAGTCTCCAATCAGGCCCATATACCCGGTTAGCACACACTCAGCCAATTTCATTTAAGGCCTTTGTTTATTTCTCTTCCCAGCCTAAGTCCTGTGATACATGAGACAAAGCATGAGTTGGAGTTGGAGCATGAGACAAAAGCATGAGTTGGAGTTGGAGTTGTGATACATGAGACAAAGCATGAGTTGGAGTTGGAGCATGAGACAAAAGCATGAGTTGGAGTTGTGATACATGAGACAAAGCATGAGTTGGAGTTGGAGCATGAGACAAAAGCATGAGTTGGAGTTGGAGTTGTGATACATGAGACAAAGCATGAGTTGGAGTTAGAGCATGAGACAAAAGGCATGTTCAGATGGCACACGGATATCTCCTTGGTGTGCTTCTGGTCCTCCCCAAAACTGATGCCGAAGACAAATCCACATGTTACCATGACAAGCACACTGTTAAAGTAATTTGTTGCTCTCTCTCTCCATCATATTAACACACTGAAAATTAGTTTTATAACCCTGTGTCTGCCATCTGAGGCAGCCTCCTCATTCTGCTACATGGTACAGCCAGTCCTGTTGTGATGCATGAAGAGAAAAGCTATGCAGAAAGCAAAGTTATTTTATTTCTTTGGCTATTAAGCACTCAGTCATAATGCAAATAAGTGCTGTTCTTTCAGTCCATGTGCTTATTATTAAGCATGTTTGTTGTCCCAATCAGACTTGCTTGTACCGTCATGATTTTGAACAGGCCTAATTGTGCAAGTCAAGCTACTCAGAATGAGTAACAAATGGGTTCTAATCAATGGCTGAGGTCTTAATTGTACTTGGAGGGCTGTCATTTGTATGTTTCCTCTGCCCCCAAACCAAAATGTACAGAAATGATGACTAGATCAGGGTGGTTATAGCTGTATTGATCACAAACTGGAACATGTTTTATTCGAATACTCAGAAGTATTGCCTATTTTCAAGTTCTCATAATAGGGGCAGTCAGTGGAAAGATAAAATGTGATGGAACATATCTTTATTTATTTATAACATTTCTATCCCATGGAAATCTCAAAATGGAGTACATAAAAGAAAAGTAAATATACAAATATAAGTTAAAACAAGAGAAAAACACAAAACAAAAATTGCAATGGCATAAAATTCAGCGAAACAGATGAAAATTAAGAACACACTAAATGCTGGAATTCCTGGGTAAATTATGAAAATATCTTTCTCAGATGTCGTAATGACATCCAGCCAGACGCTGGTGTCAGGTGAGTTTCCTTGGGGAGGGGATTGTATAAGGAGAGTGCCACAACCAAGGAGGACCTCTCCTCAGTTACCACCTGCCTGACTTCATATGGTGGGGTGAACTGGGGAACAGCCTCAGATAATAACTGCATGTTCCATTGATTATTTCATGTTTAACTGTCTTGAAACATAAAACAATATGTTTTTGATCTGGGGATAAATAAGGGTGGAAGCCTATGCATATTTAGACAGAAAAAAGCCCTACAACTCCCAGTATGCCCCTTCTAGCCATGCTGGCTGGGGAATGCTGGGAGTTGTAGGACTTTCTACTGTCTAAATGTGCATAGGGTTGCACCCTAAAACAATTATCACAATCCTGCCCTTTGTTCAGATGGTCACCAACCCAACTAGGACATGTCAGAACTGATACTTCCTATTTTAATTGATGTTTCCTCTAATGCAGATCTCAAAAAAAACCCCTTTAGCAGAAATTCAGCAGGTTAAGTTTTTTCTAGTTAGGCAGGTGTTAAAGGCACAGCAACACTGTCCTGTTTGGAAAACAACCAAGTACCTGATGCCGTGGGGTGTATCCAATGTAAATCTAACAAGTCCCATTCATTTCAACGGATCTACTCTAAACAGGACTAACAGTGGGTACAATCCACTTTCTTACTCTTGTCTTTAAAGATAGATATTAGGTGAAATGGCAACTCCTACAGGATAATCTACTTGATTAATAGTATTGCAAGCTTTCGAATCATGCAAGAGTCTTCTTCAGACCTGGGTGCTCAGGGCAAAAGTAAATTATTGAATGAAACATGTTCTGGCATGTTCTAGTTTGGCTGATGATCACCTAAAGTACTGTGAGATAAAAGGGACTGTAATGATTCTGTTACTGCTAGGGTTGTACAGATTTTGTTAAATCCATTCCTTCTCTGTTTCACAGATTGTCAGTGTCTTTTGTTCAGTCGTCCACTCATGGATGTTTTTTAGGGATGTATGGAAATGTTGTTCCATTTGCGCTAATGCGCATTAGTGCAAGTGCCAATGAGTGCCAATGTGCATTAGCGTGACTGCAAATTTGTGAAAATCCCCCCTCTCCCCCAGTAAAAAAATTGGTCTACAAGTCCATGGAATCCATGAGACTCAGCCCCTGCAGAATCCACAGGTCAGATTCATAGAAGTCCAAACTCATTTGAATCTATTGTGGATTTCTTTGACATTCCTAGTTACTGCTAGTTTGGATTAATATATGTTGTCCCTGGATTTTGAATTTTATGGATTCTGGTACTAGACCCACTTATCTGGGCTGGCAGTAGATATGTACAGATTTTGTTAAATCTCTTCCATCTGTGTTTTGTGGATTGTCAGGTGTCATTTATTCTGTTGTTTGCTCATTGACAGAATTAGATTTCTTTGTAGGTGAATTTTGTTCTAGTTGTGCTGATGCGCATGTGCGCAGATGAGCAAATGTGTGAATACACATTAATGCACATTAGCGCTAATTAGCACTAATGCACATTAGTTAATGTGAAGTTGTGCAACCCCCTCCCTTTCCCCATTTTCTTGCTTTAGCCTGTGGGGAGAATGCGGATTTTTGTTTGATGGGAATTTTTTCCTTTGTATTTTTCTTTTGTACAATGAAACTTACATACAATTCCTGGAAGGTAAAACAATGGTCCACAAGTCCACGGAATCCATGTGACTTGGAAAACGCTGGTATGCTGCAGAATCCATGGGTCACATTCACAGAAATCTGAATTCATTTGAATCCATTGTGGATTTCTCTGACATCCCTAGCTGGCAGAGACATCTTTCTAAAATACAAGCCCCTCTGCTAGCAATTGTTATTTCATTCAGGATATTAAATTTCTTCTGTTTTTCAAATCTTTAGCCTTTGATTTGCCAGGTCTAGACCTGAGAAGGCTCGTGTGCCTTTACATATTACATAGCAGCGAGTTTTCATCTGATGCAGCTATTTCCACTGTAATCCTGTTGTGATATGAAAAGTTGTGATACTTGGCAGCAAGAGCATTGCTAGGTCCTTAAAAGATCTGGAGCACAGGCCCAGAACACAAATTTGCGCACATATATATATATATATATATATATATCCGAGTCTAAGCACACTTCCAATATATATCTATCTCTGTGTGTGTGTGTGTGGTGTGTGCTTGTGTGCGTGCGTGTATAGGTTACATACATACGTAAGAAGTGTGCAGTGACCCCCCCCCCTTCTACTCAGACCCTGATTCAGCATTATGGAAAACATCTCATTTCTACTCAGGCCAATTTGTAGTTGGACCACTTCAGCTCAGCACCAAACCTGCATCAATGTTAGGAAAAGAGTCTATGCTTCCTGTTGTCCACCATGGGAAATTAGAAAAAAAACTGTAACTTTTTTCTTTTGGTCAGAACTGGATGATAATTTCAGGCATAGTAGCCCCCTTGAAGGGGATTATGCCTGTCCAATGTCAGAAAAATAGGTGCAGGGTTTATATTTTGATTTTCTTTTAAAGGGAACTGCCAATAACATTTTAATTCCTTGGAAGAATTGGATAAAAATGTCAGGATTCATTGCCCCACCAGGGGAGATCATGTCTGTCAAATTTCAGAATGATAGCCACAAGGAGTTTTGTGCAAGGGTGGCCTTGACATTTTGAGGTCTCCAGAAGAGGACATACTTATCTCCCTATTTTCCTTGTGGACCATCGTTCTGAAAATTACAGACAGCTTAGAGTTGTTCCTAAGTAAGAAACTAAAGTTTCAGAAGGATAGATGCAGCAGTTCATGTGGAAGGAGAGTTATTCAATTTGGGGTAGGGAGTGATTTCCCCTCCCTTCCCCCCTTCCCCAATAGTTTTTGGGTAAATTTGTATGAAAATGCACAGTCATTAGAGGTGTCCACCAGACAAGAAACCTTCAAAGTTTCTGAAGGATATACATGCATGCAAATTTAGAATGACTAGCATTTATTTACATTTCGCCAATGTTAGCAGCAGGGGAACATGGGTGGGAAGGTATTACACTCATGTCCTGCTTGTAGGTTTCCAATGGGCATCTAGTTGGCCACTGTGTGAACAGAATGCTGGACTAGATGGACCTTGGTCTGATGCAGCACAGCTCTTCTAATGTTCTTAAATATAGAGTGCCTCTAAGCATATGCAGAATGCTTTTCTTTCACCACTAAGCACTTACATTCTCCCCCTACCAATTCTATACCCCTTCATACAACCATCCCTCCTCATCCTACCATCCTCTAGCAACTCTTCATAAAAACAGATGTCTTGTTTTGTGCAACTCTCCTCTACCTCCTCCTTGTTATGCACAAGCTCTCATTGTATCTTCCTCCCCATATCTTAATTCTTGCCGAGACTTCACCAGGATTCAGCCAATGAGTCTGTTTTCAAAACTAGGGCTAAGTTATGGAGAAACTCTGAGCATGTACTAAATGCCTTTTCTTCACCACTGAATCTAGAGTTCATGCAAACAAAACAAAACAAAACAAAACTCACAAATGACAAAACAGGCATAGGACTGACTAGGGATGTACGAAATCCCTTACCTCCAGTCCGCCGGGGGTCCGCAGGGGGGGGGAGGCAATCCATTCCCCCCCTGGAATCCTCGACAGGGGGGAGGTGATCTGTTCCCACCCCCCGGAATCCGTCCAGGCCAGCTCCTCTTTGAAGCCCTGCGGAGCTGGCCGCCAGCTCCACAGGGCTGGACAAAGTCGAGACAGCCGGCATCCATTGCTGTGCCATATCTCTGTGTAAGTCAGTCCTCCGGACGCAAATGGCATAGTGGGTGCCATTTGTGGCCGTAAAGCTGGTCGATTAGCCTAAATGCAGCCATTTATGGCTGCATTTAGGCTAATCAACCAGTTTTACGGCTGCAACACCATTTGCGTCCCTGGTTTTGGCTGTGATAGGCTATGCAAATATTTGCGTAGCCTATCGCGTGAACAGGGATGCAAATGGCATCCAGTGTGCCATTTGCGTCCAGGGGACTGTTTTACACAGAGATACGGCACAGCAATGGCTGCTGGCCATATCGACTTTCTCCAGCCCTGCGGAGCTGGCGGCTGGCTCCGCAGGTTCGACATGGACAGGGATCCGACCCGGATGGATCCCGCGGGGAGGTGGAGGTGAGTGATCCGTTCTGCCATGGACTCTGGGGGGCCAGATTCTTTAAAATCTGGCCTCTTTGGAGTCTGTGGCAGAATTCTCCGCCATCCCTAGGACTGAGCTGAAAGGGTAGTCAATTCATTAGACGGAATTGGGTAGGCACTGTATTAAGCCTGCAGTACCATGCTCACAACTCAGGAGTTATTTCTGAGTAAACATGCAGAACATCAAGGTGCAAACCTCCCTGCAAAAGTAACTTGTGCTGGAATCCTATGCACACTTTCCTGAGGGTAAGCCTCATTAAACATAATGGGACTTCTCAGTAGGCATACATAGGATTGCATAAATTAGCAATATTTACCTTCCCTCCACTTAAAAAACAAAGCAAAAGCTCCTGTTTTTATTAAAGCTTTTTGTTCATAGGAACATAGGAAGCTGCCTTATACTGAGCCAGACCCTGGGTCCATCTAGCGCAGTATTGTTGACACTGACTGGCAGCAGCGGCTCTCCAGGGTTTCAGGCAGGATTATTTCCTAGCCCTACCTGGAGATGCTGGGGATCGAACCTGGGACCTTCTGCATGCCAAGCATGCACTCTACCACTGAGCTGCAGCCCTTCCTATTACTGGGTAATGGCAACTGACAAACAAAGCAGCCCCAGATTTGTTTCTCTGCAACCATGTGAGCCCACTCTTCCCAAAGACTTGGGTGAGGAGAAGGAGAAAAACCAACCCTCTTGTCTGTTTGTATAAAGTCAAATACAGTTCAGAACTTCTCTTGCCACCAAAGAGAATTCTCTTTAAGGATTCCCCAGGATATGCTCTGGGTGGAATAAAGAGGAGAAAGAAAGAAAGAACAGGATAGGGGAGGGAAGAAGAAAATAAAAATGGTGATTGGAAATGCACAGGGAGGGGGGGGGGTTAGACAGAATTCTCTAAGCCAAGTGGCTCCTTTCAGAGAGGTCATACTTCAGAGGAATTTAGGAGGCTGTAGAGTTTGTAAGGATTGCATGTACTTAAATTAACTTTATGAGGTGAGGTGGCTGAGGGCTTTTTCTAGCTTTTTTAAAACTGTAGAACCTATTTAAAAGCCTCAGTGGTTCCTCAATCATGACGCCACATAGTCCTAACTGTCCCTTTGGAATAATTTGAGTCCTACAGCTATTCAGGAGAAATTAAAGTGTAGGGGGAGAAAGAAATTTGTGGAGGCTGATTGGATCCTTCGCTGTACTACTAAACTTCTGCAGAAACCAAAGGTTCCAGTTTGGGGCAGTAAAATGCTGTGTGAAATACCAGTAGTTCACATAGAGCTGTTTCTTCCTTTCCTTCTCCCTCTTCAAAATCTCATTGCAAGCAAGCTCCCAACAGTGGGCATGTAAGAGTAGAAAAGTAGGGGGAGAGGGGTTATTTTGCACTTCAAAAAAAACCCTGCACCAGAGATTAGGGATAGTGACCTCCTAATGGTCACCTTAAACACCTTCTAAACCCCTGTGTAGTTTGACAGTTTTTACTTTTTGTTTTAGGCTTTGAGAAAAGGAAACTTTATGCATGGCTAGCACAAAAGCCACTGGACCTAACTGAACTTTGGCAGGCTCAGTCAGCTCCATAGGGGCTGCCAGGTCCCCAAATTCCATGCACGTATGTAGAAAAACCAAAAAATTATAGCTTTGTTTTGACACATTTTCTTGAAAAAAAGCAGTTTTTACCTGTGGCTAGCACAAAAGCCACTATGCCTAACTGTCTGAAATCTGGCAGATTAAGTCAGTTCAATAGGGGCTGCCAGGTCCCCAAATTCCATGCACATATGTGGAAGAACAAAAAAATTATAGCTCTTCATTTTGACAAATTTTCTTGAAAAAAGCAAATTTTACCTATGACTAGCACAAAAGCCAATGGACCCAACTGTCTGAAATTGGGCAGGTTCAATCAGCTCCATGGGGGCTTTCAGATCTCCAAATTTCATGTATTTATCATACAAACTAAAAAAGGTATGGCCGTTTCTGTTTTCCAATGCAAGTCAATGGGAAAATGTAAAAAAAAAAAAAAAGGCAATTAGGACAGTTCAAGAGATCCGGGGCACAGCTGAAAAGATCCAGGGTCCCGTGCCCAGGTGAGCTTTTATATAATGATGCCCCTGCCTGATCGAAAATCCCCAGTTTTTGCAACTCTTAAAGGCAGGGCCTGTCTTAAGTGCTAGACCTGCCGAATTCTGTGGGGTTGTATTCAGTGATAGGTAGGACTGCCAACTTTTTCTTTTCTTTTCTTTTTTTTACCAATCCATGCTTCTGGGTCTTAAATAGTAGGTCAGTCTGCAGATGTTACCAAGTATTGATACTTCTTTCTATGCTGTGCAAAGCTTCACTTGTTTATTTCTATAGAGCAAGTTGCTGCTCAAAGCACACGAAGAAGTTAGGCCATTTTTGTCAGCTGGCAATCCCAGTGATAAGTTGTGGTTGCTCAACAATGAGAGATGGACCATGACATTTTGGTGCCTGAGGCAAAAAAAAAGGCGAGGAAAAAAAAAGGCCAAATGGTGAACCCCACCAAGATGCTTAAAATGTAATAACAAACTAAATAATTGACAATTTGCTCTCCTTTAATAGACCCCTCCCCAAATCTGAAGCATGACACTGGCTGCCTCACCCTGTTACTGGTAGGGCTGTCCTGTCAACACTCTGAAAACCAGAGGTTTGGGGCATAACAGTATGAAGATTTAGCTAAAAACCTGAAGCATTATTGGTCACAGAAACTTTGGGTGAACATTTCTGCAGGAATGGTTGTAAAATTATTTCAGACATTCTTTGACTTTCTGAACTATGTAGTCTAGTAAATAGTTTTAACGCTCCTGTTACCTACTTGTACAGCATTTAATACCTTTGTTGAATGAAAGTAAGGTAAGTACTTGGACAAATTAACAGTCTTTGGCATTGGATTTTTCATCACAGCCTACCGACACAGAAATTGTTCCAGCTAATTTCCTTTCCCTTCTGGCAAAAGGCTAATCAAACACTTTAGGGAAATAGTCAGCATGA
This sequence comes from Heloderma suspectum, assembly GCF_057233095.1. Taxonomy (NCBI): domain Eukaryota; kingdom Metazoa; phylum Chordata; class Lepidosauria; order Squamata; family Helodermatidae; genus Heloderma; species Heloderma suspectum. Next base: position 120,479,086 of record NC_139460.1, on the reverse strand, counting down.
AGCCTCTGATATGCTGGCAGGATTTCAGGAGAATGTAAGCTTGCTTTAAGTGAAGAATTCAGGGCTGGCTGATTCAGGTTGCTGGGTGCCACAGTAATTCATGGAAATGATCTGACCAAATTATAAAAATGGCTGTTTAGCAGATAAGGTGGTAAAGAAATGTTAATAAACAAACAAATAATAAATGGTATGTGTTTGTGTGTTCATTTCTTTCAGACTTCTGCTATTCCTTAGTGTGTGTGTATACACATACACACACACATTCTGTTTGGGAAGTGCACTTGGAACAACACCAGACTCTCTTAGGGAAACCTTAAATTGGTTTGCAAACTTTTAAACTGTCTTGTCTGTAGCTGTCCCTTTAACAGCAGTTTTGCTGGGAATTATGTTTACCTTCGTGCCACAAAAAGCTTCATCTGCTGATTTCTGCATATTGAACCGCTGGTAATGGCAAGGAACAGGCCCCAAAGTGCCTGCCAAAGAGTGATCCTTCATTTCTTTCTTTGCTTCTCATGTGATTTGTGGACAGTGGGGATGGAACAGAGGGAGAGGAAGAAACAGCATGAGTGCATAATAAGGAGGAAGGCAGGCAGGCAGGCAAAATGAGGCCTTCTTTCACACTCAGGTTTGCCCATTCTTCAACTGAAAATGGTGCTTGCTCCTTTTAAAAGCTCTGGGCATTGACAGGGTATGCTGTGTCTCTGGTCCTGTTGATCCCTTCACCCACCAACCTTCCTTGCCTGAAATGCCTCCATGGCGTTATCGCAGAGCCACAGAACAGACACAGCCCTGACAGCAAGTGACATAGGGTTGTCCAGGAATTGTAGAAGCACTGTATTTTGAAGACGGGATAAAGAATTTTATTCATTCATTCAGGCATGCATGCATGCATTCGTTCTATACTGCTGAATAGTCAAAGTTCTCTGGGCAGTTCACAAGAAGGGTACGTTCTTCTGGGCATAGGAAGAGGTTTAACCTAGGAGGCAAACATCCACGTGCCACTGGCATCTTAAAAAGGAGCCTGGTGCCAGGATTGTTGAAGCGGGCAGGAAGGTCTGCTCTGCTTTTCTGAAGTACTGCTGAGGGAGCTAGTCATCTCCCCTCTTCCCTCCTTACAATGCAACCCTATGTCTATTTTCCCCCTAGTAAGTGTGCTTAGGATTGAGCTGTAGTTCGTAACCGCCTCTTATTTCCTTAGATCAGCCTTCCCCAAACTGGGATGTGTTAGACTACAACTCCCAGCATCTGCCAGTCAGCCGTGCCATACGTTTTAGAGAATGCAGTGCCACAACTTGTGGGAGCTGAGCAGCTGCTAGCCAGGGTTGGGGACACAGCAGCACCAGGCCCAATAACTGGAGGGTGCAGCAGGCAGGGCAAACATCAGCCCAGTTGGGCCATTCCTGGGTGCAAGAGTATTGGGTGCCATAACTGAGACTAGACAAGAACAAGATCTTTCCTCTCATAGGCCCATTCAAGTGTCCATCTACCATCTTACAAACTGAAAATGTTTGTGACTACTAAGTTTGCAAAAAAGTTTGCACTCTTGAGTATTACAGCATTATTCAGAGAATGAAGAAAAGAGATATGAAAGTGGATGGACTTATAGGTGAGAAAAATATTGTAATGTAGTAGCATCGAAGGGGATAAGTCCCTGCTCCAAGGTGCTTATAATATGTGTATGATCATGTTAATAGGCAGGCAGAGTGCTGTAGCCGCTGGCTGCCATCCCAGAACAACTCTTTGGGGGAAGTAACCCCATGAAAATGGAGTGGGGTCTTTCAAACACTACTGTGCTTTACTGGGATCTGTTAAACCTCAGAGAGAGCAATCCCATGGTCCGGGGAGAGTGACCCAGGGACCATAGGATTCTTCAGAGTCCCTCCTCCAAGGCCATAGACACTGCTATGACCTCAGAAGGGGGACTCCAAAATCTGATCCCCCCCATCCTTGTGGAAAAACTGCGCCGGCTGCTTTCTGATGTCACAAAAGTGGCCTTGGAGAGGTCTGAAAGTGGTATTCTGGTGGGCAGGGAGGGGATGGGAGAGACCAGGATATAAGAGATCCTATGGCTTCCCCACCTGCAGCCCTGCCCCAGCGTCATGCCTCCTCTAGATGGGCTCAGAGGCAGGGCACGGGATACTTGGAAGCCTTGGAATTCATAAAAATGCAGGGAGGTCACTGCTGCATAAAGTTGATGGCTTTCAATATCTTTATACTAATGCTCAAAGTATGGCAAATAAACAGGATGAACTCTTGATTCAAGAAGGTAAATATGACTTAATAGGTATAACTGAAACTTGATGGGATGATGCCTGCAAGTGGCATATAGCAATTGAAGGATAAAACTTGTTCAAAAAGAACAGCAGCCATAGAAAGCAGGGAGGACTTGCACTACGTGCTAGAAATGTACACACTTACACTTGAAATTTAAGAGAATTTACATGGTGGCCCTGTCGAAAGCATCTGGGTTAAAAATAAATGGAGGAAGGGATAATACTGTGGTTGGGGTCTACTAGGGCTGTGCAGGGACCCCCTGATCCGACTCAGAAGCCGCTTTGCCAATTCGGCCCCCCAACCCGAATTGGCCACGAACCCAAAGTGGGATTTGGATGTCAAACCCCGCTTTGGGCCCCCCCGATGTCCCCACGCAAACCCCTTTACCTTGCCGCCTCCTCTGCTGTTGTTGTCCTTGCCGCCGCTGCCGTCGCTGCCGCTGCTGGCCTCGCTAACGCCTTACTGTAGGAAGGGCACAAAGTGACCCAAAGCAGCCTGCTTTGACTTGGGGTTCGGGCCTTGGGCCGAAGCGGTGCACAGCCCTAGAGTCTACTACTAACCGCCTGACCAAGGAGAAGGTGCAGATGATGCTTTCCAAAAGCAAATTACAGATATTTCATGAAAGCATGAAGTATTAATAATGGGTGGTGGTGGTGGAATTTAATTATCCTGATTTCCATTGGGAGAACAAACTCTGCCTAGCATGGTCTCTCCAGGAAATTCCTGTCTTGTCTTGCTGACAACGTTCTCCTTCAGAGGGTGGAGGAAGGAACAAGGGGAATGAACAGTCACCCTTGACTTGATTCTCACCAATATGGAAGGGTTAGTTTATGAGGTGAAAATAGCAGGAACTTCGGAAGAAAGTGACCATGTAATGCTCAAGTTCTTGATTTTAAGGAAAGCTAATTCTGAGTGTAGTCAAATGTGTTACCTTGGACTCCGGGAAAGCTGGTTTTACTGAATTCAGAGCAATGACAAGTAGTATTCCATGGCAGGAAAACTTAACAGGAAGAGGAGCTCAAGAGGGATGGGAGTTCCTAAAAAGGAAAAAAGGGAATACTAAAAGTGCAATCAGAAACAATCCCAATGAGAAATAAAATTGGAAGACTACAAAAGAAGCCCATGTGGCTACACAAAAAGCTTAGCAATGATCCAAAAATAAAAATGGACACATATAGGAGGTGGGAGGAGAGTCAGGTACAAGCAGAAAGCCCGGAATTGCAGAGTTGATGTCAAGAAGGCTAAAGCTCAGAATGAGCCAAGGTTAGTGAGGGATGCCAAGAATAACAAAAAGGGATTCTTCAGATATGTTCAAAGTAAAAGGAGGACTAATGGTAGACCAGCTGCTCAACAAAGATGGTAACATGCTGACAGGTTACAAAGGAAAGGTGGAACTGCTCAACTCCTATTTTGGCTCGGCCTTCTTCCAAAAAAGGATCTGTGTCCCATCTGGCATATGTGACAAACAGGCTGAAGGGGTAGGATTGCAGCTTGAGGTTGACAGAGAGATGGTCAGGAAATATCTAAGAACCGTAAAAGAGTTCAAATTCCTAGGTCCAGATGAATTGTATCCTCAGGTGTTGAGGGAGCTGGTGGATGGACTCTCAGAACCTCTATCTATTATCTTTGAGAAATCCTGGATAGTGGGTGAAGTGCTGGTGGACTGGAAGAGGGCAAATATTGTCTTATCATTAGAAAAGGGGAAAAAGCAAATTCCAGGGAATTATATACCAGTCAGTACCTGGGAAGGTTCTAGAACAAATTATAAAGCGTCCAGTCTGTAGGCACCTTGACATTAATGCAGTGATCACTGGAAGCCAGCATGGATTTGTCAAGAACAAGTCCAACCAGACTAATCTTATTTCATTTTTCTATTGAGTAACTTCCTTAGTAAATTGTAGAAATGCTGCAGACATAATATGGGGGAATGCTTAATAAATTTGCAGATGGCACAAAATTGGTTGGGATAGGTAATACATTATGTAATACAGAAACAACATTCAAAATGATCTTGATAGATTAGAAAACTGGGTAGAAAATAACAGAATGTTATTTATCAGTTCGTATGCAACGGTGGCATTTGGTTGCAATTCATGGATGAAATAATCCACGAATTGCAGGGACACGCACTGTGTGTGAGCCACTTTCAGTTTCTAACAACAACCATATTTCTGGGTTGTTACTGTGATGTCTGAATCTGGGCACACTTAAACAACCCCAGGTTAACCCAAGAACAAACCATGGGTTAACTTTCGGTTGTGTAGTCCACAAATAACCCAAAGTGCCTGGGTTCAGATATCATGGTAGCAACCTATGAATGTAGGTTTTGTAGGTTGTTGCTGGAAACTGGAAGTGACTTGTGTGCAGTGCATGTCCCCACAATTTATAGATTAATTAACTCATGAATTGCTGCCAAATGCCATCATTATGTGTGAACAAGGTCAATAAAATTCAACAGAGAGAAGTGCAAAGTTCTTGATTTAGCAAAAATGAGCACGTATAGCTAGATCGGCAACAGTACATGCAAAAAGGATATTGGAATTGTACTTGATCACAAGCTGAATACGAGTCAGCAGCATGATGTGGTTGCAAAAGAGGCAAATTGTTGTTGTTGTTGTTGTTGTTGTTATTATTTATTTATTTATACCCCACCTTTTCCCCAGTACTGGGACACAAGGCGGCTTACAAAAATTAAAACATATACAATTAAAACATGAAAATATACAAAAGTTAAAATATAAATTAAACAACAGTACAATTAAAATTATATTAAAATATTAAAGCAGCATTTTAAAACAGCATTTTAGCAGCTTACCCCCAGGTTCCAACTATGTCCCAAAGGCCTGCTGCAACAAGAATGTTTTAGCCTGCCTCTGGAAACACATCAAGGAGGGAGCCATTCTAGCCTCCCTGGGAAGGGTGTTCCACAGCCATGGGGCAGCCACTGAGAAGGCCTTCTCCTGGGTTCCCACCAAACATGCCAGTGACAGTGGTGAGACTGAGAGAAGGGCCTCCCCAGAAGATCTCAGGACACGGGCAGGTTCATAAGGGAGGCCATGGTCTTTCAGATAACCTGGATCGGAGCTGTATAGGACTTTATAGGTCATAGCCAGCACTTTGAATTGTGCCCGGAAACAGACTGGAAGCCAGTGAAGCTGTTTTAACAAGGGAGTTGTATGCTCTCTGTAACCAGCATTTTAGATTGCATCAATAGAAGTATAATTTCAAAATCACAGGAAGTAATAGTTCTATTCTACTCTGTGCTGGTCAGACCTCACCTTGAATTCTGTGTTTAGTTCTGGACACCACACTTAAAGAAGGATTCAGATAAATTGGAATCAGTTCAGAGAATGGTAGCAAAGATGATCAGGGGACTAGAAACTAGGTCTTACAAGGAAAGATGGAAGGAACTGGGCATGTTTAGTCTTGAGAAGAATGAGGGAGGATATGATAGCACTTTTCAAGAACCTAAAGGGTTGTCATACAGAAGTGGGCCACAACCTGTTCACTATCATCCCAGACTGTAGGATATGAAATAACAGACTTAAGTTACAGGAAGGCAGATTTAGGTTGAACATCAGGAGGAACCTCCTAATGTGAACACACGGTGTGAAGAATGTCATGTGCGATTGACCCTATACTAATCAGAGACATGCACATACATGAGTCCAATCATGCATAATGTTTTACACATTGGGTAGGGAGGATATGTAGGAGCCTGAGAATTGCTCCAATGCTCCACTGCATGTACCCTACTCATTATGGTACTGTGACCACATAGTATTTGGCTAAAGAAACAATCTGTCACAGAATCCACAGAAATTAGTGATATTATGCTTATATTTGGATTGGCCAAATTCTTCGTTGGGCAGAATGAGTAGTCAGACTACCAAAGATGGGAAGAAGCTCTCTCTTACATGTCCGTATCAATCTTGTCTGTGCTCATTTTTGCAGATAAAAACTAAGCTTGACTGTTAATCAGATTTCCTCTTGCCATGATGGGTGATTCTCGCTGCTTCTCAGGTTAGAGAATCGCTGGGGATCTCCAAGTCAAACAACAGAATATACAGTATATTAATCTTAAAAAAAGATATCTAATCCTATAGGCTTATGCCTTATCCACAAATGTAGGTTAAAAAGGTAGGCAAGAAATGGCCAAAAAAACCCATTTTAACTTAGAGATACTTTTGTTACAAAGCACACTAGATAATTACTGCAGTCATATTGCCTAGTGCAGCTTTCCTGAAACTGGTGCCCTCCAAGTGTATTGAACTACAACTCCCATCATCCTGAATCAGCATGACCAGTAACCAAAATTGGAAGGTCCTATCCCTCATGGCTATGTTGATCCTGGGACAGGGCAATTTTGCATGGCAATAACATTTTATTTATTTATTTATTTATTTATTTATTTACAATATTTGTATACCGCTCCATATCCATAGATTTTGGAGCAGTGAACAGTAGATGGGATAAAAGAATAAAAACATTTTGCTTTCTTCCTCCTGCTATAAAATTATTATTTTGCAACAGATCAATGTGTTGGTAGCCATGTCCTGGTAAAACCTGCCAATATTTTAAACATGAAGCAAGCAAGATACATCTCTTTAAAATGATTTCCTGTTGTTGGTGATAGGATGCTGCTTCCTTAATCATTAGCATAAAGCAAGCAAAGAAAAATGGCATAGTCCAGTGGAGGGCCACCATTTTGGATTTCAGTAAAACAGTGGGATGAGGGGGGCAAAGGGGCTTTTGACTGACATCTGACTGTAGCCCCACGTGTTTAAGCTCTTGAAATCAAGTGTCAAAAGCCAACATATGCTGAGTTTGCCACATGTTTGCCACATAAAGTTTGCCACATCAAGTTATATGCACCAGTTTGCTACAGAGTCATTGCTGCCTGACATTTCTGTGGCCACCATGCACTCAGTAGTAGTCCTTTAGCCCCAGTTCTCAGTCTATAAAGTGTAAATAATAATTATCTTCATCCTAAGAATCTTGTCATAAGGATTTTAAAGCATTTATGAAAGTAATGTATAAATGAGAAAGATCTGCCAGGCAACATGCATAGCTCCTGTGCACTTTATCAGTGGGCAGTTCTCTGACCCCCTCCCCTTCCATCGTCTTGTACCTCCCAGCAGACACATAATTTGGTTACTATTTGGTTATCATAATTGCAAGGTGAGCTAGCGTTACAACACTTCTTTGGGATTTGAGGCTTAGTTAAATATGCCCGTCAAAAAAAAAAGTTTTCTTCGCTTTTTTGATATAATACTTTTGTTATCATGATATTAATAATTTCCAGGACACTGTGGAAGACTGTAGTAAGCTGTTGCTGTGTCAATTTCACAGAGCTATATTTTTGTGCTCATTATTATTCTTGGATGTCTCTAATTTACATCTAAATGTACTGACTAATTTTGATTCAATCATGTCAAAAGTGATAGGTAATGTGTGGGAGGAGATGACAGCCCGACCCATCAGGAATTGCCAGAATGTGAATTCCTTGGGGCAATGATTTAATGCCCAAGTCAGGCACTGCTGTCAGAATTGGAGGCCAAATTATGACACATTATGCTGTACTATGGACTTGCACATACAATACATAAGAAAAAGTGACTGAGATTGGAGTCATTAAGCTATGCTTTAACCATTGCTACATTTCTCTCCCCCATCTCCCTCTCTCTTTCTTCATTCGCCGCATTTGTTCGGAATCCCTAATCGCAGTACAGAAATCTCATCTGAAACAACCAACATCCCAAGCCATTCGGAGGAAGCCCCATGTGATTAAAGAGGATGGTAAAATAGTGGCACTTGATGTGTATTTCTGCTTAGCCTTTCCTTTAAATCATTTACATTTTTGAAAGCAAGCAACACGTCAGCTCCATGTTCACAGGAAGGGCACGGTTCCTTTATTGTATTGTGCTCCTCCTCCCCACCCGAGAATTCAGAAAACCAACCACTGCTGTGCAACCGCCCTCCCCCCAATAACTCTTAGCTATTTTTGCAGCAATGCAAAGGACACTTTGCATAATGGATAATTCATTCTAATTATTACATTCTCTGTGCATTTTCTTTTTTTAGCTTAAGGGGAATTTATCTGTCAAACGTTGGTCTTTCAGGTTGAAAATGAATAGTATTGTGCTTACAGATTTTAAAATACCATTAAGGTAGGGATGAGCTGTGAAATTATTTACTATAAGTGACTTGAGCACGGCTCATTGTTTTTAATATGATTGCTCTATTATCAGAAAAATAACGATTTCTTTATGATGGTGGGCAACATGTTTGGTACTGCAAACCACCTTGAAACCTTTCTTAGAACATGCTGAGGACCACAGCAAGTTGGCATATTTTTAAACACAGACATTTGCAAAATGTGCAAACATGTGGTAAAGGTGTGATATGAATATTGTATTTCTTTTGGGACGCTACATGAGCGATGATTTTTTTCACGTAGATCCAGCTGATGTGCTAACAGCCCAATCACACTGAGTAATGCTTTTGTTTCTTCTGACTGGCTCTAGTGAATAATCTAATTTCAAGAAAAATGAGCCCCTGTGGAAATGTTGTTAATTTCTAGCACTGAAGCTAAAAGAAAAAAGAAGTCCTAATACCATGATGGAAAAGAATAGTATGGCTAGAATCACTATGGCGTAACATTTACTCCTGACTTTTAAAAATGTTAATTTAGTCTAGTTTTAATTTGATCTCCTGGAAGGGATTTTATAAACTGAAGAATAAAAAAGAAAGGCTAATGCATAATTGTTTCATCTATCTAATGAATTAGGATATGCTTCAGTATGACTTTATCAGTGCTGTATTATTAGTGTTTTACTTAATATGATAACATGATGGGAATATTTTCTTTGATATCCAATCTTACATCTAGTGTTGTGATAAGTCCTCTTCAGCCTGAACATGTGAAGGGGGCAAGCAGGAGTGCCTGGGGCTAGAAGTGTGGCTCCCATTTCTGTGCTGAAACCCTACATGTGAAGAAGACGGTCCCTTCAGGCTGAACTGATCATGTGCTGGCTGGGGAGTGTGGCTGCTGGGCGCATCATCACCATCATCATTGAAGGGCCAGGACTAGCCCTGGCCATGATAACTATGCTGGATGCAAGCTTTAACATCAAAGAACATATTCTCATCATGATATCAAATTAGGTAAAATAGAAACTTATCCAGCACTGATAACATTGAAAAATATTTTCACAATGGTTGCAGTCCTTTTTGGAGATGTCACAATTGTGCAAATTGTAAGGCTGTGTGAATAAACCCTGAGCTTTGCCTAACTGAAAGCCAACACCCCACCCCCTGCGCATTTCTCCTATGTGCTTGTCAGGGACACTGCAACTTTGTAGCAACCCATTATCAGAACATCTGCTAGTACTACAAGGTCCTTAACATCACCATGTAAGGAATAAATTACACATTACACACAAATGTACATGAGAAAGCCTCAGTGTAGTTTGGGCTGGTTTGAAATGAAAAGCAGGCCCAGGAGGCTGCTGTTTTGGACGGAGGAACAGTGGGAGAGAAAAGGGTGATTAATCTTCTCTCTGCCATCCATTTTTCTAACCTCCCCGCAAGCTGCTCTCACACACATATACCCCCCCCCACCACCATGGGGGCAGGGGGACGATGAAGGGTGGCAATACCTGGGGGAGTGACTTTGAGTAGAAAATCACTGGTAGGGAAAGGGTTAAGCCTCTCCATTCAAAATCAAAGTCTTCTTTGAAAAAAGAAAGAAAAGAATGGGTGCTTCATTACAACCATTTGCGTGTAATGTGTAGTTTGCACCTTACAAATAAGTAAATATCAGACTCCACATGCAATGATGTGCCTTTTGGGAGTTGCCAAGGTTTATTGTTATGAATGACTGCATGAGATTGAATCAGAATAAGGTTGCTCTGCCACTCAAGTGGCTTAATTGGCTGGTTACCCTTATTAACAACTGTACATTTTCTCCTTAAATTGTAGATTTAACTTGCATCAACTATGTATATGCTTGTGGATGAATAATAAATGTCATATTGTTTAGAGCTTTCTCCCTGTTAGCAAAATTTTTCTGCTAATGTGCAGCCTTGTATTCATCAGAGACTAAGTAAATGGATACATTAAAATATTAAATATTTTATATATTTATGGAATCACATAGTTCTTTCTTTAAGCCTTTCTTTAAGTCCCATTATCCCTGTACCAACAGCCACATGTGAATTGTCTGCTGTTTTGTTGTTGTAACATAAGGCTGAAAAATTATACAGCAAAGGTATACAAAACATTATAATTATACAATTATACAAATATTATACAAAAAGGGTGCTAATTTGTTTTAAGGAAGTTGTATCAAGGAAAATGGAAGCACCTGCTACTTCCAAACTATGAAAGGTAAGTTAGTTTCATCAGTATGGCCTCTGTATCTTTATTATCTTGTTCACATGAGGGCTGATTCTGAAACTACAAAATTACAGAACTTGTTTACTACAAACAGAACTTATTGCAAATAGGCAGAGGAAAGGGAGATAATTTTTGGTGGGGAAAATGTGCGGATCCACATCAGGGCCCAGAGCAGTTGCTTTTTCTGAAAAAGGAAAGTCGGCAGGTTCTAAGCATGCTTGTGAAAATGTGTGCTTACCTTAATACGTAGCTTGACCCTGCAATGCCCTTTAAAGCATACACATCTATTAGAAGAGAAGTGTGTGTGTTTGCGTGGAGGGGGATGCACCTACCCATACACTTCAGTCATCATATGAGGCCCTCCTCTGAGGGAAGTTCAGAGGGTGGCAACAAGGGAGAGGGCCTTCTAGGTGGTAGCCCCCGATTGTACAACGGTCTCCCCACTGACATCTGCCTGGCACCAACATTATCATCTTTTTTGGCACCGATTGAGACCTTCCTATATTCCCAGGCACTTGACAGCATATAGTGAGGTTTCAACAGGATTTCTATTGTTGACTGTTTTTGATTCTTTTGTAGGTAAATGGTTTTTCTATTATGGTTTATATTGTATTTTTAAGGTTTTAATCTTTTGTGCTATTGGGTGGTACAGAAATGTTGATAATAATAATAATAATAATAATAATAATAATAATAATAATAATGCCACCTATTCAGGCATTACTGGGCTGAATGGGCAACATGGATACAAAGAGGCTGTGGGAGCATATTCTCAGCCCAACCCCTAAGGTTGTCCAGCTCCTCCCATCTGCTCACATATTGAGAGAGAACATCTGCAGTGTGTGTGTGGGGGGTGTGTCTCTGTCTGTGGAAGTGATTTCCCAGGGTTCTAAATCATGCACGGAGAGAAAAGTCTCCCTTATGCAGAAGTTCTTTCCAATGGGGCTTGAAGGAGCTGCATGACCTTGGAGGTGGGGGCTAAGTGTGTGGTCCCTTTGCGTCTGTGTTGCCCCTTCAGCTGAGTAATGTCTGAATAGGACTAATGAAGCCTTTCACAGCCTGCTGCCCTCCAAATATGCTGGACAACAACTCCCATCGTGAGGGGAGCTCATTATGTATGTTGCATTCCATTGACCTTACTCAAAGCAGGGACACAACAGGTCTGGCAAGAAGCCTTCCCAGAAGAAAGGTTGCAACAAAAGGACAAGCCACATGTTGGCTTTTCTCCTCCATGCATAGTAGCCTGTGCCCCAAGTTGTGCCTGGCAAATCCGCCCTGAATAAATGTGTTGGCCTCCTCCCACAGGCATAGCCCTGCCTCTCTGACCTTGAACTATGATGCTGGAGTCCAAACGACAGTCCTTACAATGATGGGCTCTTCACTTATTATGAAACAAAGTGGGTGTACCTTAGAGAAGTAAGATTCCAGAATTCAGGCTGGCGTTTTAAAGGAAGTTAAGAATGACAGGCAATGGCCGTGGCACTTCAAACTGAATGGATTGTTTACAAAGGTGTATGCTGCCTTCTTGGAAAGAACAGCTTGCTTTATTTTGACATGATGGTCACGCCAGACAGTGTGCATTAAAATGAACAATTCTGTCTTTTAAGCCAAAAATTGTAATGGGCATTAATTGCAAATGCTATTGCATAATTCCACTCTCATATAGCCTCCATCTAAATTAGCTAAAATCCATGGGGTTTGATTTATTGCATTTGCAACGATTGCACTAAAGGAAGGTAATTCCTTCTGAAAATGCTACATGCAGGCAGGAACAGGAAACCAATTAGGAATCAGTGGATGATAAATGGGCATTTTTACCAGCAGTTTACTTAATATCCCCATTAAATAAGCCTCTTTGCATTCATCATTTAATTTTCCCTCAGTCTATGAGGTTCTTTAATTGCTGCTTAAATGAGCCTTGTGTTGAAGCCCAAATTTAATCTTGGATCGGAAGGGAGTGATCCTTTCCATTGCTTGCCTTCCCAGTTGCCAAGAACTGTCAGAAGTGATCATGTAAATTTTCACATTTCTCATAGTCTCATTGGAGGAATGGAAAAATGACAGGGAGGGGGGACTTTTAAAAAGATATAAACTGTAATGCAAGCAGCCGTTTCCTCAACTGCATTTCCTGTCCTTCTCTCTCCCCAACCCCCTTTAACACTGCACTGGAAAATATACTGAAGCTGTAATGTTGAATGGCACTTTTTCATTTTGGAAAAGTTACTATGGGTAGAAGTAGATGTGTGGCAGGACTAATGATGTGTTACAGAGTTTGTGCAGCAAACAATTACTGGATGGAGGTGACCGGGTGTATCATGTGCAAAACATGCGATTTGTAAAGAGAACATGGCTTTTGGAACTAAACAGTTAAAGAAAATTATAAAAAAAAAAATCCAGAGCAGTGGCCTCAACCTGCCCTTTTTATTTTTCCTGTAAGACTAAAACTTTGAGCCAGAGAGTTGGTCTCCAGAGACCAATAAGTGATTTAAACCCTTGCCGTGTTTATTTTATTTTTATTTCAAACGCTTCTTCCTCAGACTGGATCTCAGGAGGACCTTCAGAACCCGAGTAAAATTCCGAAGGTGACCAATCCTCTGCCCTGAACACAAATTTTACAGTAGGATTGCTAAATACAGTGTGATAAAAAAAAAAAAAATCTAGGTAACATAATAAGGAATGAGAGAATGACATTTTAGGGAAAGTATGCAACTGCTGTCCTTTATAAAAGAATTATTTGTAAACTATTCATAAACTATTAGATGTAAGAAACTGGGAAATGCAATCTACATCTCAAAAAGTAATGCATTCCAAAATTAATGTGCAGACTTGGATCTGAAAATTGGTTGAGGTACAATAACAAGAGCAGGAAACCCTTCAGCCCCAGGGCTGAATTCAGTTTTGGAGAAGCTCTCAGGGGCTGCAATCTAGTGATAGATGTGGCCAAAGGCAAAAGGGGCAGGGCCAATTTTTTTTTTAAAAAAACTAGCCTAATGTAGCTCTCATTGCTAATAACTAAGTTTCAGGAGAGGCATTTCAACCAGTGGAGGCTGATGGCTCGAATGTCAATGGGGCAGTGAATCCACTCAAGAACATAAGAAGAGCCGTGCTGGATCAAACCAAGGGTCCATCTAGTCCAGCATTCTGTTCACACAGTGGCCAAACAGCTGTCAACCAGGAACCCACAAGCAGAACACGAGTGCAACAGCACCGTCCCACCCTCCCAGAAACTGGCATATGTAAGCTTACCGCCTCTGGTACTGGAGGTAGCACATAGCTATCAGGACTAGTAGCCATTGATAACCTTCTCCTCCAGGTATTTATCTAACCCTCTTTTAAGCCATCCAAATAGGTGGCCATCACTACATCTTGTGGTAGTGAATTCCATAGTTTGACTATGTGCTGGGTGAAGAAGTCCTTACTTTTATCTGTCGTGAATCTCCCACTAATCAGCTTCATGGGATGACTCCTTTGGGTTCTAGTATTTTGAGAGAGGGAGAAAAATGTCTCCCTATCCACATTCTCCACACCTGTCAGGAGCGCCATAGCTGCCTCTTGCAGTCCCCTCCAATTGCCAACTCAGGACACAGATGACGAGGATTCTTTCCAAGGCTTTATTCCTTTATGACTCTTACAGATACTAATCACTAGCGACCAAGCAAGGAACTGCACTGGGGACAGATAGCAGAGTAGCCTAAGCTCCAGGTAAGGCAGTTGGTCCCCGTTTGAAGGAGAACCGCGGGAAGACTCTGAACTTATGGGCTATGGAGAGATCCTCCCTCTTTCCCTTGGGTCCTCGGGACGCAACTGTTGTTTTAGCTCCAAATGAGCGGAGCGCCTCTTTTCGGCGCCCTCCATCTGTCGCCGCTCCCTGCGTCTGCGCTGAGCATCCAGCAAGCCCCCCTCCAGCGCTCTCTCACTGCCAGGGTCACTAAGTATCCCAGGAATGCTGGCAGGAGGAATCTCTGCCAGCTGCTGTGCTTGTAAGAGATGAGCGAGCTCCTCTCCCACGGATTGCTGTTCTTCCTCAGAATCAGAACTTCTCTGGGGCTCTATGGGCTCAGTTTCCACCCTGACAACACCATGCATAATTTTGTACACTTCTATCATGTCTCCCCTATTCTCTTTTGTTTTCCAAGCTAAACAATCCCAGCTGTTGTAGCCGTCTCTCATAGGGGAGACACTCCAGCCCCTTGATCATTTCAGTTGCACTTTTCTGCACTTTTCCCTAGCTCTACAATACATACATAGATACATACATACATGCATACATATGGTGACCAGAACTGTACACAGTATTCTAAGTGTGACTGAACCATAGATTTGTATAAGGGCAGTATGGTATTGGCAGTTTTATTCTCAATTCCTTTTCTAATTATGACTAACATGGAGTTTGTCTTTTTTACAGCAGCCACACACTTTGTTGTTGTTCAGTCGTTCGGTCGTGTCCGACTCTTCGTGACCCCATGGACCATAGCACGCCAGGCCTTCCTGTCCTGCGCACTCTCCAGGAGCGTGCTCAAGTTCATATTCATTGCATCGGTGATGCTATCCAGCCATCTCATCCTCTGCCGGCCCCTTCTCCTTTTGCCTTCAGTCTTTCCCAGCATCAGGGTCTTTTCCAGAGAGTTTTCTCTTCGCATTAGGTGGCCAAAATATTTGAGCTTCGGCTTCAGTATCTGTCCTTCCAATGAGCACTCAGGGTTGATTTCCTTTAGGATTGACTGATTTGACCTCCTTGCAGTCCAGGGGACTCGTAAGAGTCTTCTCCAGCACCACAGTTCGAAAGCATCAATTCTTCGGCGCTCAGCCTTCGTTATAGTCCAGCTCTCACAGCCATACATTACTACTGGGAAAACCATAGCTTTGATTAGACGGACCTTTGTTGGCAAGGTGTTGTCTCTGCTTCTTACTATGCTGTCTAGGTTGGCCATAGCTTTCCTCCCAAGGAGCAAGCGTCTTTTAATTTCATGGCTACAGCCACCGTCTGTGGTGATCTTGGAGCCCAAGAAAGTAAAATCTGTCACTGCTTCCATTTCTTCCCCTTCTATATGCCAGGAAGTGATGGGGCCAGATGCCATGATCTTAGTTTTTTTAATGTTGAGTTTCAAACCAGCTTTTGCACTCTCCACTTTCACCCTCAACAAGAGGCTCTTTAGATCCTCTTCGCTTTCTGCCATTAGGGTGGTATCGTCTGCATATCGGAGGTTGTTGATAATTCTCCCAGCAATCTTAATTCCGACCTCTGATTCATCCAACCCGGCATTTCTCATGATGTACTCTGCATATAAGTTAAATAATATGCCACACACTAGGTCAACATTTTCATCGAGCTGTCCACCACAACCCCCAGATCTCTTTCTTGGTTGGTCACCACTAGCTCAGATCCCACCAGGCTATACTTGAAGTTTGGATTTTTTTTGCTTCAATGTGCATCACTTTACACTTGCCTACATTGAACCACATTTGCCACTTGGATGCCCATTCTCCCAGTTTGGAGGGATCCTTTTGGAGCTCCTCACAATCCCTTTGTTTTGACCACCCTAAATAATTTGGTGTCATCGGTAAACTTGGCCACTACACTGCTCACTACTAAATCCAGATCATTTATAAACACATTGAAAAACTTTGGTCCCAATTCAGATCCTCATGGGACCCTACTATTTACTTTCCTCCACTGGGATAATTTACCATTTATTCCTACTCTCTGCTTTCTAAAGATCCGAAATCTTTTTATGTGGAGCAGTATATAAATATTGTAAAATACATACATACATACATACATACATATGACTATATGACAACTCAGGCGACTCAGGGTGAGGTTACTAAGCCTTGCCCTTACTCTGAATAGACTTCCTGGTGATTCCACATAGCCAATCCAATTTGATTATGTGTCAAGGCCATCGAGTCCAACCTCCTGCTCAATGCAGGAATCCAGGTCGCAGCATCCCTGACAGATGGCTGTCCAACCTCATCTTGAATGCCTCCAGTGTGGGAGAGCCCACCACCTCCCTTGGTAATTGGTTCCATTGTCGTATTGCTCTAACAGTCAGGAAGTTTTTCCTGATGTTCAGCCGGAATCTGGCTTCCTGTAACTTGAGCCCATTATTCCGTGTCCTGCACTCTGGGATGATCAAGAAAAGATCCTGGCCTTCCTCTCTGTGACAACCTCTCAAATACTTGAAGAATACTATTACATCTCCCCCCCCCAGTCTTCTCTTCTCAAGGCTAAACATGCCCAGTTCTTTCAGTCTCTCCTCATAGGGCTTTGTTTCCAGTCCCCTTATCATCTTTGTTGCCCTCCTCTGAACCTTCTCCAGCTTGTCTGCATCCTTCTTAAAATGTGGTGTCCAGAACTGGACACAGTACTCCAGATGAGGCCTAACCAGCGCTGAGTAGAGGGGAACTAGTACTTCCCGGGATTTGGAAGCTATGGTTCTATTAATGCAGCCCAAAAGAGCATTTGCCTTTTTTGCAGCCACATCACATTGTTGGCTCATATTCAGCTTGTGATCGACAACAATTCCAAGATCCTTCTTGCTTGTAGTGTTGTTGAGCCACGTATCCCCCATCTTGTAGCTGTGCATTTGATTTCTTTTTCCTAGGTGCAGAACTTGGCCTTTATCCCTATTAAATTTCATTCTGTTGTTTTCTGCCCAGCGCTCCAGTCTATCAAGGTCACTTTGAATTTTGTTTCTGTCTTCCAAAGTATTAGCTATCCCACCCAATTTTGTGTCATCTGCAAATTTGATCAGCATTCCCTGCACCTCCTCCTCCAAGTCATTAATAAAAATGTTGAAGAGCACTGGGCCCAAGACTGAGCCCTGCGGTACCCCACTCGTTACCTCTCCCCAGTTTGAGAAGGTCCCATTGATAAGCACTCTTTGAGTCCGATTCTGTAGCCAACTGTGGATCCACCAGATCATTGTTTCATTTAGCGCACTTTGAGCTAGTTTGCTCATCAGGAGATCATGGGGCACTTTATCGAAAGCTTTGCTGAAGTTGAGGTATATGATGTCCAAAGCATTCCCACAGTCCACAAGGGAGGTTACTTGATCAAAAAATGAGATCAGATTCGTCTGGCAGGATTTGTTCTTGACAAATCCATGTTGGCTTCGAGTAATCACTGCATTGTTTTCAAGGTGCTTACAGATGGATTGCTTATTATCTGCTCCGGAATTTTCCCAGGGTTTGATGTCAGACTGACTGGTCTGTAGTTCCCAGGTTCCTCCTTTTCACCCTTTTTGAAGATAGGCACAGCATTAGCCCTCCTCCAGTCATCTGGCACTTCCCCTGTCCTCCATGATTTCTCAAATAGAACAGACAGTAGTTCTGAGAATTCTTCTGCCAGTTCCTTTATTACTCTAGGATGCAGTTCATCTGGCCCTGGAGATTTGAACTCATTTAAAGTAATTAGGTGTTCCTTGACCATACGTCTATCGGTCTCAAGCTGCAATCCTGCCCCTTCAGCCTGTACTTCGCCTTTGCCAGGGGGGTCATAGACCCTCTTTTGGGAGAAGACTGAGCCAAAGTAGGAATTGAGCACCTCTGCCTTTTCTTTGTCCTCTGTTATCATTTTGCCATCCTTATTTAATAGCTGAACCACCATTTCTTTCCTCTGTCTTTTTCTATGCACATAGCTGAAGAAAGTCTTTTTGTTGTGTTTAGCATCCCTCACTAACCTCAGCTTGTTCTCAGCTTTAGCCTTCCTGATGCCATCCTGAGCTACCTGCCTGTACCCTTCCTTTGTTGCTTGGCCTTCTTTCCACTTCCTATATGTGTCCTTTTTTGTTTTCAGGTCATCTTTAAGCTTTTTGTGAAGCCACATTGGCTTCTTCTGTTGTCTTCCACGTTTTCTTCTTGTTGGAATTGTTTGTAATTGTACCTTGAGAATTTCCTTTTTTAAAAGCTCCCATCCATCTTGGACTACTTTTCTCATTAAAGTCACTTGCCATGGGACCTTACTGATCATTGTTCTGAGTTTATTAAAATCAGCTTTCCTAAAATCCAGGGTACGCATTTGACTATACTCGGCTTTTCCTTCCCTTAGAACCAAGAACTCAAATATAACATGGTCACTTTCCCCAAGAGTTCTAACTGCTACTTTATCCACTAAGTCATCTCTGTTGGTTAGGATCAAGTCAAGGATAGCCATTCCTCTAGTTCCTTCCTCTACTTTCTGTAGGAAGAAGTTATCCGACACACAAATCAGGAATTTCCTGGAGGGGCCATGTTTTGCAGAATTTGTCTCCCAACAAATATCGGGAAAATTGAAGTCCCCCATTACTACTACATCATGCTTCCTTGAAACATTGGCTATTTGCTTTTCAAAAGTTTCATCCTCGTCTTCTCCTTGATTGGGTGGCCGGTAATAGACTCCAACCACCAGATTCCTTTTATTCTTTGCTCCATTTATTTTGATCCGGATGCTCTCGATGGGGCTATCAAGCTCATCCTCCTGTATTTCTGTGCAGAAATATGTATTTTTCACATACAGTGCAACCCCACCTCCTTTTCTGTTCCTCCTGTTCTTTTTGAACAAGTTATATCCTTCAATTGCTGTATTCTAGTCATGAAAGTCATCCCACCAAGTCTCAGTTACACCTATCAAGTCATAATTTACCTCTCGTATTAAGAGTTCAAGTTCGTTCTGTTTGTTTCCCATACTCTGGACATTAGTATATAGACATCGAAGACCATGTGCTTCATAGTCTGACTTTCTTCCTACATGTGTCTGAAGACTATTACTGGGCGCTATTAGAGCTGTTTTCTCCGTTGCGGTGCATAAGCCTTCATCCATTGTTACCCCCAACTTTACATCTCCCTTCCCTGTAGGATTCAGTTTACAGCCCTCCTGATGAAGTTCTTCATGCTGTGGCCAAGCACATTCTTCCCAGCCTTTGTGAGGTGCAACCCGTCCCTTGCCAACAGCCCATCTTCCAGGAAGGTATAGCCCGTGGTCCCAGAATCCAAATCTCTCATGCCAGCACCACCTTCATAGCCAGTCATTCACCCGGAGTATTTTTCTTTCCCTTTCTATCCCTCTTCTAACTACTGGAAGGATGGATAAGAAAACTATCTGGGTGCCAAAGTTCTTGAGTTTCCTTCCCAAAGCTTCAAAGTCTGACGTGATTTCTTCGTAGCTCCGCTTGGCGGTATCATTTGTTCCCACATGGATGAGAAGAAAGGGATAGCTGTCAGTGGGCTTTATGAGCACAGGCAACCTTTCAGTCACGTCTCTAATCCATCCTCCTGGGAGACAACTGTCAGGGTGGAAACTGAGCCAATAGAGCTCCAGAGCAGTTCTGATTCTGAGGAGGAACAGCAATCCGTAGGAGAGGAGCTCGCTCATCTCTCACAAGCACAGCAGCTGGCAGAGATTCCTCCTGCCAGCATTTCTGGGATAGATAGTGACCCTGGCAGTGAGAGAGCGCTGGAGGGGGGCTTACTGGATGCTCAGCGCAGACGTAGGGAGTGACGACAGATGGAGGGCGCGGAAAGGAGGCATAGCACTCGTTTGGCGTGCAAACAACGGTCACGTCCCGAGGACCCAAGGGAAAGAGGGAGGATCTCTCCCTAGCCCATAAGTTCTGGGTCTTCCTGTGATTCTCCTTCAAACAGGGACCAACTGCCTTACCTGGAGCTTAGGCTACTCAGCTACCTTTCCCCAGTGCTGTTCCTTGCTTTGGCACTAGCAACTAGTATTCTGAAAGAGTCATAAAGTAATAAAGGAACAAAGCCTTGGAAAGAATCCTCGTCGTCTGTGTCCTGAGTTGGCTATTGGTGGGGACTGCAATAGGCAGCTAGGGCGCTCCTAAGAACAACATACCTGGCAGGTCCACGGGTCTTCGCGACATACTTAGGTCTCAATCCCACACAGCAAGGAGTCTCCCACTACTCCTCCTCTTCTCATCTTCTTGTTGTAGGCCTGGTTTTCGTCGCCTCTGCTTGACTGACCTTCAGCCTCTTGCTCACTCTCATGCAGGTTCCCAGGTAATTCTTCCTCTGCAGGCTGTCCTCCAGTCTCATCCGCAAGTACCTGGAATCGGTTCCACAGCTCCACTGCTTCCACTGGTGCAGAGTGGCGTCTAGTTCTTCTGCTCCTAACTGTCACCCTTTTCCAAGGAGTATCTTCTACTGCATTTTTCCTCACCTCAGCATTTCCCACTTCTGCCTCAGCTTGCTGTTGCTCTTCAAGCTTCTGGTCTTCACTTTGCTGCTGTAGTTCCACGGTTTTGTCCAAGAACTCTTTTGTGTTCTCTTATTCCCCGGCGGGTCGACAGTCGCCGCTCTAGTCCTCTTACTTTTTCTTCCAGCAGCATGATCAACTTGCACTTGTTGCAGGTGTAGGCCATGTTGTTCTCAGGCAAGAAAACAAACACTGCACACACCTTGCAGGTCACCACCACTGGAGAGTCTTGTCCTTCCAAAGCCTCTTTTCCCTTTTTGTGTCTAGCTTTCTGATTGTTCTAGACTAGCCTGTGCCTGCTCCTCTACTCACTAGAGGTTAAAAGCAGGTTCCCACTGGTGTAATTAGGATCTTCCCATTTTTTTAATGTCCCTTCCCTGATATACCCCCCTTCTGTTAGCTCTTCTCTGTAGAGGGGGGTGGACCAGATACAGATGTTTTGTGCCTTTAATAGCTGTATGCCATGCAGAAATTCAGCTGATGCAATTTCCTTCGGCATGGAGATGCTGGATGGTTGAATTTCTGCCTGTTGTGTAGAAATTAAAGGCAGAGAGCCACTATTAGGAACATTACACGTAAATGAACATAGTGGCTGCACTACAAATGAGCTAATTCTGTCAGCTTCTGGAGGCAAAGTACATCCCAAGGTATCCAGATGTAGTTAAAGCCCCCAAATTTCTTATCCAATGGAAGCTATTGGATGTGGCTAGTATGGCTGCCTTTGATTTTCTTGGTCTCTCATGGTCCTACCTGATTCCTAAGATCATCTTCAGAAGCTCTTCTCTGGGTGCCTCTGCCCACAATGGTACAATGGGTGGCTACCAAGGAAAGAGCCTTCTCTGTAGTGGTCCCCTGTCTTTGGAATGCCCTTCCTGGGGAGATCCACCTGGTGTCTTCACTGTATACATTTAGATGCCAGGTTAAGACCTTCCTCTTCCAGCAGGCATTTAATTTACAATCTGATGAGAGCACTATTAACTCCACTGCTGTGTCTTTAATATTTTAATGTTTTAATATTTTGATATTGTCATTGTTGTAGTTATTCTGGTTGTCATTTTATTGTCGTTTTGAGGTTTATTTATGATTGTAAACCAACCTGAAGGCGCCATTTGGGCGGTATAGAAATGTAACAAATAAATCATCGTTCATGCTCCTGTTGACTGGCTTAGAGGCAGACACTTGGTATGAGGTTTAGAACCATATTCTTCAGTAGGGTGGATATGCACTCTAGACACTAACCAGCTGGACAACCTTGAGCTTTGTCTTAAATAGGTTTGTCAGCAAGGCCAGGGGAGCAGCAGTTCCCTTCCCTCTGTTATGCTTGGGGAAGAGCTCATTCCAGGTGAAAGGAGGAGACGGGGGAATAACGAGACAAGACACAAATGCTTGGTATCAAATTTGGCCACATTTATTGAAAATTTGCAAAGGGGAAATACCAGGATGGGCCATTAAACTATGCCAGCAACTCGCTAGGCAATATAACGGGCCTGATGAGTGGCATCTATGAGATCGCTACCCCCAGGTCTACCCCCTTTTGGGGAAGGGAGGCCTTTCCCTCTCACCTCCTCCTGGGCTGCAAAACACCAGGTGGGTGAGGTGAGTTGGCCTCATAGGTGACCCTTATCCCCCTGCTGGGGCCACAAAACCCAGAGTAGGAGGCCTCAGGCATCACCTGTCACCAAAACAGTGCCTCAGAATGCTTACCATCCCTGTTCTCAGCAGCAGTGCCTGTCCTTAGCAGCCAACCTGGAAAAAAATGTGACCACATTAAAAAAACCTTAAGAACAAAAATCCAAATTCACCTAATGGACAGCCCTGCCCAAACTTACAGTGTGAAGTAGGCAAAAAGACACACAGCTTCAGCCAATCAGACTATGAGCCAAAAATTCCTACCCGGCTCTCAAAAGGGCATGATCAGAACCCACACTGCATATAGAAAGGGGAGGAGGGAGCTGCGCTTTGAAGAGGTGGGAAGGAGGGGCCCGGAGAGCTAAAAAGGCCCCTCCCCCAGCTGGTGGCACCATGCAGGAACCGCCAATGGTGATAGCCCATGTCTCTTCTTCTCCCCTCACCTGCAGTGCCACTCCCTCTCAGCCAGGCAAGCTGGACTCGGGGTAGGGCATTACTTTGCATACAAAAGGTCTCTGATTTAACCTCTGGCATCTCCAGTTGAAAACAGGGGTATTGAACCTCTTTCTCCCAAAGTTTCAGAGAGGCTGTTGGGGGCTGCATTCCAGTGGCGGCCAGGCTGAAGACAAAAGGTGGCTGATCCACAGGCAAAAGGAACAGGACCCCAAATACCAGCATATTTTAGCTTAAACCGCTTGCTTCCGGTAACTAACCCTTAGGAAGGACATTCAACCTTTTAGAATGGGGGGGGGGACTGCACAAAAACCAGGGAACCACCCAATGATTGGTGGAAAGGGAAGGGGGGAGTGGCCAGGGGAATGGGCATGGCCATCTTTGAACTGGGACCCCAGGTGGCTGGATTTGGTCCCCAGGCCTGAAGTTCTGCACCCCTGAGTTAAAAGGACCCGGTAGCAGGATTTCGTGAAATCCGTCCCGTTTCGTGGATTGTGTGGTATCATTAGTTCCAGCATCTGTTCACAGATGGATTCAATTTTTTTCCATTATGAAGAAAAATGTGCAAATAATTCCATAAGAGGGTTCCCAACAATATATGCAATTTATTTTAGTATGTAACATTTCGCGTATTGTCCCCCATTCCATTCAACTTTTCCCTGCATATTTTTTCCAGGATGGCATATGTCTCAGCAGAAACTTGCATATTTTCCTATGAATAAATTTACATAAATTTCAGGAAAGAAAAAAAAAAGATCCGAAACTCCACGGACTCTGTGCAGCCTGAGGGGGCCAGTCCGCAGCGGATTCTGCAGGTTGGATTCTTAGAAATGCGAAGTCATTTTAGTCTGTCTCAAATTTCTTCTGCATCCCTAGTAGCAGGTGACAGGAAAGGCCTCTCTTTTCACCTGAGACCTTGGAGAGCTACTGCCAGTCAGATTTCAGTTCTAACCTAGCTAGACTGATAGTTTAGCCCAGCATAAGGCAGCTTCCTATGTTCTTCAGCTTCTATCGTTAACCTGTATTACTTAGTCCTGGTCTATAAAGTATGGCTCCTTATAATTTCTGTTTTAGAAAATTGCTGAAAAGGTATGTAGAGAAAGCAGGGCTATTTTGGCTTATGTAAGTAAGAATGATGTTATGAAGGGAACTTTAGGAAAAGTTTTAGCCAAAGTAGCTCTGTTCATACAGTTGCCATGTGAGACTGATCACAAAAAGGGGTTGAGGGTTGTTACAGAAACTGTTCTAATCCATCTAATCTATTCAGCTATATCTGACTACATAACCCTCCAAGCATTGTTGTTGTTCAGTCGTTAAGTCGTGTCCGACTCTTCATGACCCCATGGACCATAGCACGCCAGGCCTTCCTGTCCTCCGCTCTCTCCTGGAGTGTGCTCAAGTTCATATCCATTGCATCGGTGATGCTATCTAGCCATCTCATCCTCTGCCATCCCCTTCTCCTTTTGCCTTCAATCTTTCCCAGCATCAGGGTCTTTTCCAGGGAGTTTTCATATTAGGTGGCCAAAATATTTGAGCTTCAGCTTCAGTATCTGTCCTTCCAATGAGCACTCAGGGTTGATTTCCTTTAGGATTCACTGATTTGACCTCTTTGCAGTCCAGGGGACTCTTAAGAGTCTTCTCCAGCACCACAGTTCGAAAGCATCAATTCTTCGGCGCTCAGCCTTCCTTATAGTCCAGCTCTCACAGCCATACGTTGCTACTGGGAAAACCATAGCTTTGATTATATGGACCTTTGTCGGCAAGGTGATGTCTCTGCTTCTTACTATGCTGTCTAGGTTTGCTATAGCTTTCCTCCCAAGGAGCAAGTGTCTTTTAATTTCATGGCTACAGTCACCATTTGTGGTGATCTTGGAGCTCAAGAAAATAAAATCTGTCACTGCTTCCATTTCTTCCCCTTCTATATGCCAGGAAGTGATGGGGCCAGATGCCATAATCTTAGTTTTTTTTAATGTTGTGTTTCAAACCAGCTTTTGCAGTCTCCACTTTCACCCTCAACAAGAGGCTCTTTAGATCCTCTTCGCTTTCTGCCATTAGGGTGGTATCGTCTGCGTATCTGAGGTTGTTGATAATTCTCCTGGCAATCTTAATTCCAACCTGTGATTCATCCAACCCGGCGTTTCTCATGATGTACTCTGCATATAATTTAAATAAGCAGGGCGACAATATACAGCCTTGTCATACTCATTTCCCAATTTTGAACCAATCGGTTGTTCCATGTCCAGTTCTTACTGTTGCTTCTTGACCCTCATACAGGTTTCTCAGGAGACAGGTAAGGTGGGCTGGTACTCCCATCTCTTTAAGAATTTGCCACAGTTTGTTGTGATCCACACAATCAAAGGCTTTAGCATAGTCAATGAAGCAGAAATAGATGTTTTTCTGGAATTCTCTTGCTTTCTCCATGATCCAGTGAATGTTGGCGATTTGATCTCTAGCTCCTCTGCCTCTTCGAAACCCAGCTTGTACTTCCGGTAGTTCTCAGTTCACATACTGCTGAAGCCTAGCTTGTAGGATTTTGAGCATCACCTTGCTGGCATGTGAAATGAGCACAATTGTACGGTAGTTTGAATACTCTTTGGCATTGCCCTTCTTTGGAATTGGAATGTAAACTGACCTTTTCCAGTCTTGTGGCCACTATTGAGCGTTCCAAATTTGTTGGCATATTGAGTGCAGCACTTTAACAGCATCATCTTTTAGGATTTCACATAGCTCAGCTGGAATACTGTCATCTCCGCTAGCTTTGTTGTTAGTATTGCTTCCTAAGGCCCACTTGACTTCACTCTCTAGGATGTCTGGCTCAAGTTCAGTGACCGCACTATCATGGCTGTCAGGGACATTGAGATCTTTCCTGTATAGTTCTTCTGTGTATTCTTTCCACCTCTTCTTAATCTCATCTGCTTCTGTTAGGTCCCTGCCTTCTTTGTCCTTTATTATGCCCGTCTTTGCACAAAACATTCCCTTGAGATCCCTGGTTTTCTTGAAATGATCTCTAGTCTTTCCCATTCTATTGTTTTCCTCCATTTCTATGCATTGTTCATTTAAGAAGGCCTTCTTGTCTCTCTTTGCTATTCTCTGGAACTCTGCATTCAGTTGGATATATCTTCCCCTTTCTTCCTTGCTTTTCGGTTCCCTTCTTTCCTCAGCTACTTGTAAAGCCTCATCAGACAACCACTTTGCTTTCTTGCATTTCTTTTTCTTTGGGATGGATTGAGTTGCTGCCTCCTGAACAATGTTACAGACCTCTGTCCATAGTTCCTCAGTCACTCTGTCTCAGGTCTAATCCCTTAAATCTATTCCTCACCTCCACTGTATATTCATAAGGGATATGATTTAGGTCATACCTGAATGGTTTAGTGGTTTTCCCTACGTTCTTCAATTTAAGCCAAAATTTTGCGATAAGAAGCTCATGATCTGAGCCACAGTCAGCTCCAGGTCTTGTTTTTACTGACTGTATAGAGCTTCTCCATCTTTGGCTGCAAAGTACATAATCAATCTGATTTCGATATTGACCATCTGATGATGTCCATGTGTAGAGTGGCCTCTTGTGCTGTTGGAAAAGCGTGTTTGCTATGATCAGTGTGTTCTCATGGCAAAACTCTATTAGCCTTTGTCCTGCTTCATTTTGTACACCAAGGCCATGCCTGCCTGTTATCCCGGTGATTTCTTGACTTCCTACTTTAGCATTCCAATCCCCTATGATGAAAAGGACATCTTTTTTTGGTGTTAGTTCTAGAAGGTGTTGTAGGTCTTCATAGAACCGATCAACCTCAGCTTCTTTGGCCTCAGTGGTTGGGGCATAGACTTGAATTACTGTGATGTTGAATGGTTTGCCCTGGATTCGTACTGAGATCATTCTATCATTTTGGAGATTGTACTCCCCTTCATGGATCACTGCCTTGTTGTGGCGAAGGGGCTTGCGTAACTCAGTGAAGCCATAAGCTATGCCGTGCAGGGCCACCCAAGACGGACAGGTCATGGCAGAGAGTTCTGACAAAATGTGGTCCACTGGAGAAGGAAATGGCAACCCACTCCAGTATTCTTGCCAAGAAAACCCCGTGGAACGTAACACAAGGCTAAAAGAGATGACACTGGAAGATGAGCCCCTCAGGTCGGAAGGTGTCCAATATACTACTGGGGAAGAGCAGAGGGTATTTCCAAGTAGCGCCAGAAAGAGTGAAGCGGCTGGGCCAAAGCCGAAAGGACACTTAGCTGTGGATGTGTCTGGTGGTGAAAAGAAAATCCGATGCTGTAAAGAACAATTTTGTTTAGGAACCTGGAATGTCAGATCAGTGAATCAAGGTAAGTTGGAGGTGGTCAAACATGAGATGGCAAGATTGAACATCGACATCATGGGAATCAGCGAACTAAAATGGACAGGCATGGGCGAATTTAATGCAGGTGACCATCATATCTACTATTGTGGGCAAGAATCCCTTAGAAGAAATGGAGTAGCATTCATAGTCAACAAAAGGGTGGGAAAAGCAGTACTGGGGTACAATCTTAAAAACGATAGAATGATCTCAGTACGAATCCAAGGCAAACCATTCAACATAACAATAATTCAAGTCTATGCCCCAACCACTGATGCCGAAGAAGCTGAGGTTGATGGGTTCTATGAAGACGTACAACACCTTCTAGAACTAACACCAAAAAAAGATGTCCTCTTCATCATAGGGGATTGGAATGCTAAAGTAGGAAGTCAAGAAACCACCGGGATAACAGGCAAGCATGGCCTTGGTGTACAAAATGAAGCAGGACAAAGGCTAATAGAGTTTTGCCAAGAGAACACGCTGATCATAGCAAACACTGTTTTCCAACAGCACAAGAGACGACTCTACACATGGACATCACCAGATGGTCAATATCGAAATCAGATTGATTATCAATTGATTATTGATGCTGTAAAGAACAATATTGTTCTTTACAGCATCGGATTTTCTTTTCACCACCAGACACATCCACAGCTGAGTGTCCTTTCGGCTTTGGCCCAGCCGCTTCACTCTTTCTGGCGCTACTTGGAAATACCCTCTGCTCTTCCCCAATAGTATATTGGACACCTTCCGACCTGAGGGGCTCATCTTCTGGCGTCATCTCTTTTAGCCTTGTGATATGTTCCATGGGGTTTTCTTGGCAGGAATACTGGAGTGGGTTGCCATTTCCTTCTCCAGTGGACCACATTTTGTCAGAACTCTCCACCATGAGCTGTCCGTCTTGGGTGGCCCTGCACGGCATAGCTTATGGCTTCACTGAGTTACACAAGCCCCTTCACCACAACAAGGCAGTGATCCATGAAGGGGTAAGGAAGTGATCCATGAAGGGGCCTCCAAGCATACCTGACTATTAATATTTGGAATTTAAAAATACTGTTGCCTTTGACTAACCTTGGTCCCAAGTTTTTGACTGTTGTCCAAATCCACCATGGAAACATGAGGAAGAATCAGGAATTGAAGGGCTGGTTCCAGAGTGTGGCAATATTGTTGCCAGGGCCCCAAGGCCAGCACAGGATCCACCTTCATAACAGTGCTATAATTCCCACTTGGTGTAGAGTATTCCAGAAGATCAGATGCCCCCTAAAGGCACAATCCTATGCATGTTCAAGCAGAAAAAAGTCCTACACCTCCCAGCATTCTCCAGCTAGCATGGCTGCCTGGGGAATGCTGGGAGCTGTAGGCCTTTTTTCCTGTCTAAATATGCATAGGATTGCACCTTAAGAGAATTCTCAGTTTGCATGTCCTGTCTCTATGTGGTTAGGGGGCACACTGGAAGCTGTGCCCAAGGGTCTGCAAAATCCGGGTGCTGGTCCTGGGAACTGAGCTCAGGTTGCCTAGCCGCACCTGAACAAATGGATTCTAAGCATTTTTGTCATTAAGGGAAAGTGCAAAGCTTTCAGTGCTCTGACAGTCCTTGATTGCTGCAGCGTGAGTACTAAGGCTATCTCCATGTGCAAGTTTACATGAATAACCAAGAATCAACTGCCAAATGTGTCTACATGAATAACCGAAGCTCCAATGCCAATCGATACTCGCCTCTCATAATTTGATCCTTTCCTTCTTCCCTTATTGGTGATGTAAAATGATAAAATGCTTGAATGTGCTGAATTTGATTTTAATAAAGTAAGTAATACAAATGGTATCGATTGGAAAACTAATGGCTCTCGCCCTCTGAGCATATGTTTATATTCAGAATTGTTGACATATATATATGACTCTAGCTATTTCCTACTAAAATCCACATTTTTCCCTCCCCTCTTTTACATTAATGAAAGTGATATAATGCAGAACGTATGTGCACCCTTACACACATAATATATTGAAAGCAAAGGAAAGATCCATAATTCTGGATAGTCACTGAAACGGCTTTTTCTGCTGGCAATTCTACTATTTCCCATCCCATCCCATTACTATCCGTTAGAAAACTTCCTCATAATTCATCCTTTGTTCAATTATTGTGCTTTCAGTTACTCAGAGGATAGTAACCACATGGGGGACAGTGCAGGAGTGTTGCAGACTGCACACTGGGAACCTTGGAGAAGCTGAGAAGCTGAGGTTTAGGACTTTGTGGCAATGCTCCATGATTTTATGGATTCATGGATGAAAGATTCCATGATTTCCAGATGACTGGGTGTCACATTATTTATAACTTTCCCTAACATGACAGAAAGCTTTGAAAAAACAGACTGGAGTATGTGCTAGAAAATTAATGAACATTACTGAAGTTTTGTATTTAAGGATAAAGTAAACTGCATCACATTGATTGGGCTGCATTCCTATTCTACCCCTTCAGTAACCCCACAAGAAGTGGTGGCAAGGTATATCAGCATCACTGTAGGCTTAAGGAGTGATTTATCTGGGAATGATATTTCTTGCTTGCTATGTAGAGTTGCTACCAGTGGAACTGGTGGCCCGGATGTCGGTGCAGCTGTGAATCTGCTCAGTCAGAACTCTAAAGGAGCTATCCAAGCTGCTGAACCCTATCCCCTTGGAAAGCTCCTCTGGAGTTCTTATTGGTTCTGACTTAAACCCAGTGCGGATTTACTGCCCAACTGACATTGGGGCCACCAGCCTCCACTGGTTGCTACCTTTTTGTCCCTGGCATGGCACCAACCTATGTCTTCTTAGCTGCACTTGTTGGAATTTGTGACACCATTAAGTGGTTAAAGGTGCAAGAATCCTGCTAGGGGAAAAAGTGCCTGCCCTGGAACATAAAGATAAACTTGTCATTGAACACCACTGTTTGAAGGTTGTTCCTTTAAGAAACAATGTTTTTGACAGCATTCAAAATTTTAGAAACCAGGATCTGAGAGCAAAACACTGCCCACTCTCAAACATTCTGGGGTGGGGTGGGGTCAAGGGTAAGGCCTTCAGACAGGCTGGAGCTTCAGCATTAGAAAGGAAGCGGTGACATTTGGTTGATAATCTTTTTCAGGCCTGTTATGTGGGCCAACATCTCTTTGTTTGCCTGTGTTGAGTGTCAAGAAAGAAATGTCAACTAGCTCCTCTGCTGGAAGTCAAGAAGCTCCATGTTCTAAAACCTCAGGGTTGTATGCAATGCTGGCCATTCTGTTGATGGAAGAAGTCCTGCTCTGGAATGGGGAGGAGCGGGGTTGGCAATTCCCCTTGCAGCCCATTGTGTACTTCCCAAATCTGCTCTGGGGGTTCCCCCAATACTCCAGACCAGGTTTGGGGGGTATGGCAGGCCTGCAAGGAGGAGGAGGAATCGCTGAAATTTTCTCCCTACCTGTTCTGCTGGCAGACATCATCTGACAGTAGCATGGCCAGCACTGGATATACAGTAACCCCCAGTACTTACATAGACACTGAGGGCCAAAGCAGACACGATCATGGCACGAATGAGAATTTCTATAAGTTGTGTGTGTGAATTTAACACAGAGTAGGTATGTGCAGGAAGTGAGGGGGGTGGGGGTGGGGAACACTGAACCCTTCTATCACCTATAAATATTTTTGGTCCATAAACATAAAGCACAGAATGAGAACTGGTATGAAAACACAACTTTAACCTGCAATGTTAGTCAACACTTCGTACAGCATTGTCAGACCTTCCTTTGTTCCAAAACCCATGCAACCTTAGCAACCGCCCCCCCCCCCTGCTTTATAGGGATCTGGTGGCAATTCATTTTTGGACACATGGGCTTGCCTTCACCATGTCTAGTTCAGCCCTGATACTGTTACTTAGAGCTTCAAGTAAATTCTCTAATAATGAGGTCCTTGCCTAAAACAAGTGTAGAGAAATAATGGTGTTTGAATCCTACCTAAACACTTTTCTCGAGGTTTTCTGCTCTTGTGCTGTCTCTCACAGTTAGATCATCAGCAGTAAGGGATTAAAGTCACTTGCTGTAATGCTCATCCTTCTTGCTGAATGAATAACATGATTAAGGTATATGTGGAAGTGGAGTGACAGTAGCAAGTTCCATAGGTACAAACCCCCTCAGGGGCTGTGCTGCAATATACAATGATTTATTCGGCAGCTATTTGCATGCAACCAATGTCTACTAAACCTGCTGAATATTTCTGTAAAAACTCACTAGTTTTCTTGATGGCAGCACAAGATTGTCCTGTGAGCAGACAGCAGCTGCAAACAGTTCAAAACTGGTACAGCAGACAGGAAACAGTAGGTTCTGTACATTGTGTGTAAAATAATGGTTTCCATTGATAACCTCCACTGTGTTTATAGGTGGTAGGTGTTAAGGTCCAACCAACCCTTTCTCATTGTTTGTACATTTTCTTCCTCAAAATTTCCTTTCTGTACATGGGAATTTCCAGTTCTGGAATAAGTTTTCCTTCCAGACTAATACTTAATAGAACAATCTCCCTCCCTCCCTCCCTCCCTCCCTCCAAGGTTCTCTGAGACATACAGTACCTAGTCATGGTGTATGAGGGTGTGAGAGACAGAAAATAAAGCATTGTGATTATGATAGCCTTCACCTACCAGCATCCATTTTGGAGCCATTACATAGAAGATACTGGAACAGAAAATACAGCTTAACTGAAACTAGCAAAACTAGACAGTTACCTGCTTGTTGTTTCCCAAGAAATGTCCTTCTTCTTAAAAAAGACAGTTTCCTCTTTCCCTCTTCCTATCATTTTTTTCCTACGCTGAGGGAAAGTTCCTGTATTCTATAAAGACTGTCCTAATTCCCAGACACTGAAAACCAAAGGGCAACACTAGCTTCCCCACCAGGGGGCTGGGTAGCTCTTACACATATAAGGAAGAAAGGGCACAATCCACCTGGAGCAAATCTCCCCCTCTTTTCAGGAGACTGATTGTTCCAGCCAATTTATTTGTTTGTTTATTTATTTTTATGGTATTTCTGTGCCGCCCCATAACTGAGGTTCTCTGGGCAGCGTACATAAAAGGTTGTTAAAATTCAATATGAACAATAAAAATACAATTACAGTATGAAACATGTAACAAAGATTAAGCTATAAAATTAAACACAGACAGGTCTTGAAACTTTAAAAAGCCAAAACCATAAAATCCATTAAAAGGCCCTAAAGGGTTCCTAAAAACTTCAGTCAGTATTAGGTCAGGGAGCATAGCGTTGTCCTACTCCTCAGGCTTGCAATTTGCTATTTCAGGAGGAGACTCTGAACAGAGAAACGCTGCTGTTGTTGCTTCAACGAAACATTCTTGACAGAACCATATATAAGCACTCTATAGAAACGTAATAAATATAAAAATTTAATGCAGTTGGTTTACAGATATCTTTGTTCCATTTTATGCTAAATGTTGTGCTGTTGATTTCATCTAATCAAAGATAGGCTAAATAAAAAGAAGTTTTTAAAAATTAAATATAATTTAATTAAATACTTAAATTATAGTTAAATATTATTTAAATTGTTGTTGTTGTTCAGTCGTTCAGTCGTGTCCGACTCTTCGTGACCCCATGGACCATAGCACGCCAGGCCTTCCTGTCCTGCGCTCTCTCCCGGAGCATGCTCAAGTTCATATTCATTGCATCCGTGATGCTATCTAGCCATCTCATCCTCTGCCGGCCCCTTCTCCTTTTGCCTTCAGTCTTTCCCAGCATCAGGGTCTTTTCCAGGGAGTTTTCTCTTCGCATTAGGTGGCCAAAATATTGGAGCTTCAGCTTCATTATCTGTCCTTCCAATGAGCACTCAGGGTTGATTTCCTTTAGGATGGACTGATTTGACCTCCTTGCAGTCCAGGGCACTCGTAAGAGTCTTCTCCAGCACCACAGTTCGAAACCATCAATTCTTCGGCGCTCAGCCTTCCTTATAGTCCAGCTCTCACAGCCATACATTACTACTGGGAAAATCATAGCTTTGATTAGACGGACCTTTGTCGGCAAGGTGATGTCTCTGCTTCTTACTATGCTGTCTAGGTTGGCCATAGCTTTCCTCCCAAGGAGCAAGCGTCTTTTAATTTCATGGCTACAGTCACCGTCTGCGGTGATCTTGGAACCCAAGAAAGTAAAATCTGTCACTGCTTCCATTTCTTCCCCTTCTATATGCCAGGAAGTGATGGGGCCAGATGCCATGATCTTCGTTTTTTTAATGTTGAGTTTCAAACCAGCTTTTGCACTCTCCTCTTTCACCCTCAACAAGAGGCTCTTGAGATCCTCTTCGCTTTCTGCCATGAGGGTGGTATCGTCTGCATATCGGAGGTTGTTGATAATTCTCCCAGCAATCTTAATTCCGACCTCTGATTCATCCAACCCGGCGTTTCTCATGATGTACTCTGCATATAAGTTAAATAAGCAGGGTGACAATATGCAGCCTTGTCGTACTCCTTTCCCAATTTTGAACCAATCGGTTGTTCCATGTCTGGTTCTTACTGTTGCTTCTTGACCCTCGTACAGGTTTCTCAGGAGACAGGTAAGGTGGGCTGGTACTCCCATCACTTTAAGAATTTGCCACAGTTTGTTGTGATCCACACAATCAAAGGCTTTAGTGTAGTCAATGAAGCAGAAATAGACGTTTTTCTGGAATTCTCTTGCTTTCTCCATGATGCAGCGAATGTAATTTAATAATGCAATTAATTATTGTTTAATTAGCTAATAGAGTGCCCTATTTATGGAACCAGATTGAACCTACTCACCATTCTTTGAGTTCCCAAGGCAAATTCTTGTGTGGCCTCATTTCAAGCAGGGGTTACACAAACAATTTGAGTTCAGCCATTAAAGGTTGTGCTAAACTGCTCCAACATCCATAAACACTATTGACAGTTGCAAAAACTCAGCAACATCTCTGGGAAGTCCAATGTGGACCTACAATACATTGGAGGCTAGAATGGCGCAGCATGGGGCTTATTGGCTGTGCAGTACTAATATGCTATGCCCTTTGAAGGGGAACAGATTTGTTTCCACTTGCAGATATTTTAAAAGCCCAGTGACTAGCGCTGAGCTTGAATTAAAAAACAGTGTGTGTCCACTGGGGGGAAAACCTAACATTTGGGTGACAAAACAAACGAACAACTAGCAGAAACCATAGGCTAGGTCACAGTTATTTTACAAAAATTACAAGAGGTATAACTATTATATTTTCATCCTTGTTTTAAGCAATCTGAAAGAAAAAGGACTTTCTCAACAGTAGGTGGCATTCCCTCACTAGGCTTAGATGAACATAGTGGCAACAACATTCTTCAAACTCAGGAGGATTTAGTTACCCTTCCTTCCAGAACCCACTATCTATTGCATCTTATGATGTGAGCTTTTTGCCTATGGAAATTCAAGCCACAATTAATTTGTTGGTCTTAAAGGCGTCACAGGGCTCTTGTTTTTCCAGAACCCAGGAAAGGATATGTTTCTGTATGTAACCTCAATCAGTTGGAGAAACAGTCTAACTGTGGTATGACAGGATATGACAAATCCACACGGAAGCTTTCTGCATGATTTGCAAGAACTCTAATCCACAGACATGGCAGGTGAATGGTTAGGGTTCTTCTAAAGAAATATCTGTCTTTTTTTCTTCTTCCTTTGATAACAGAAAGCTCTCAGAATCCAGTCACTGTGTGCCAGTTGATAGATACTGTTGGTGTAGTCATATTTTTACTATTGTTACTTGAAATGTCAGTTAAAAGTTGAAAGTATAGGTTTAAAAACAACAACAAACAATTCTGCATAGTCATTGTACATTCTATGCAGGGGTAGGGGACACTATGTAGAACCTTTTTGTGGTGTGGCATGATGTGAACATGTGGGAGATCCGTGTGATACCCACCTTTTTTTGCAGGGGCACTGTGATACATTAAATACATTTCTGACCCTTCCCCAAACCTTGAAAAGATATATTCTTTCCCATGCTTTATATAAGGCCAAAAAGCTTATTTGTGTATCTGCCAGTATATGCTGTCTGGATTACAATATCCAGCCTTATGCAACTTGCAGTGACAATGCAATGAGGATTAGAGTTCAAGTTGAAAGTGATGCATGTGTTTGCACTTAAATGCAACTCTTTCCTATTATTATTATTATTATTATTATTATTGCAATCGGTATACATGGTGTTTTACAGAGGGCAAGAGGACAGAGGAGTTTACAATCCACAATTCGACACAGATGAAACGAAAGAAGAGGGAGAGGGAAAGTGGAGCCATGGCTTAAATGGGGAAGCAATATGTGCTTGTTTCAGGGCTCTTCTACATGAAGCTTTTAACCTGTCACTTTACTGAGGCTTCTGTTTCCGGATTCTTTGCAGTATTGAGATTGGCTCCTTTACACGTACTTTTTCCAAGGGGTTTTCTTTCTCTTCCTTTCCTTATTACACAAGCACTAGGTGGCACTATGGTATAATGGAATTGCACAATTACATTAAGCTTTATCCAATTATTCACAAATAATACCAGACTTTCCTTATTCAAAAAAATCCCTGCTAAAATGGTTGCAGAGCATGGGAGAGGCCCTGGAGGATGATTACATCATGTAAGGGACCCGCAAACTACTGTGAGTGAGGAATCCTGAGCGTACAATAAAGGCCTCACGTAGAAAGGCTCTCAGTTGCATGTGCAGCTGGGCTAAGAATAGTGCAGCTAGGAATGGATCTCGGCGCCAAAGTCCAGGGCTCTGCAGTCAAGGCTCCCCGACCTCACTAAGCTGATGGGGGCAGTGGCAAACTGGCCCAGCATGAAAATCTGGGTCAGTATGGGAATGCTGGGGGCTGCCTGGGCTGACTCTGCTTGCTGCAACATCTTTTCTTCTTATCTTCAAAAGCATTTGACAGTCAGAGACAGCTGGTTGGGCATGCACATTGGAACAGATGCTCATTGTATTATTTTTTACTTTTAACATGTATTATCCTTTTCTACAACAAAATGGTGCTTATTCCCAAGTTTAGCATCAGGACAGCAGAAGCAAACTCCATTTATTCCTGTGGTCATGATGGTGCAATGATTAAGTGAGCTTAAAATCAAGAATTGCAGACGCTTAGAGTATTCCTTTTTTATTGGGGTGAGCAAACCATTTTTTTCCTGCTTGCTCCAACATATCAGGGATGCAGAAGCAGCTGTAAAGCATGGAATGGCCATGGGGGGTGGTGGGAGGGGAGAAATGTAAGTTGTGTAGTTCATAACTGAAGCCATCTGAAGCAGGGGTGGGGGTGGACAAAAGGCCATTAGGGCCTAAAATTACCTGGCTGCACCACTGCTAGGAGGTTGCACCAAAGGGTTCACAGAAAAGGTGGGTTTTGAGGAGGGATTTGAATGAAGCAAGTAAGGTGGCATCAGAAAGGGGTTCCGGGAGAGATTTCCAAGGATACAGGGAAGGAAGGGAGAAAAGGAATCGTCTTTTGAGTGAACAAGAGACCTTCAAACAGTGGAGGGATGGTGGAGCTGGAAGAGCAAAGCTGATGCAAGACAGAACAGTCTGTGCTAACCAGATGCAAATGCTCATCTGGTGCATGTTTACCTGTGTCAAGTTTTCCTTGACATGGACTGAATAAGGCTTTCTCAGATTACTTTTTCCAGAATATTTTGCAGTTAATCCTTCAGGTTAAATCCTAGAATTCTTGCCCAAAGTTACCCATTGCTCCTGGCCCTAGGATGTGGATTGCAGGCACATTGCTGAAGCTAAGTGGGTCTAGGTCTGGTCAATGCCTGGGTGGGAGATTGCCTGAGATTCATCATAAAAGAAAGCAGGATATAAATGTAATCAATGAACACATGAGTTCAGCATAAAAGCAGAACTCTTAGGTCTAGCTCTATCTATTCTGCTGCATGACCTCTCATCCTATTGCTTTTTGCCCCTGTAATTCATTTTTCTGACTTATAGTCAGTCATATCTCAGTACCATAAGGATATAAGAAACATACATGTGCTTTTATGTAGGAAATCAAGAGAAGCCATACTGCATCGCACCAAATGTCTAGCCCTGCATTCTGTTTCTCACAGTGCCTGTCATGAAACTCACAAACAGGACCTGATGGCAAGCTCTTGCCTGCTGTGTCGAACCCCAGCAGCTGGTTTTGTGGCATGCCTACCTGAGACAGGAGAGGGGCCACATAGCTATGATGGCTCATAGCCATTCATGGATCTGTGCTCCATAAATTTGTCTCATCCTGTTTTTAAGCCATCCAAGCAAGTGGCCATCACCGCATCTTGTCTCAGCAAATTCTGTATGCTAACTATGTGATGTACTGTGTAAAAATATAGTTTGTTATTCAATGTCTTTGTTTCTGTCCCTATTTTGGAACTGTTACAGCTTTCTGGTGAAGCAGCTAACTGCAGTCTTCCATAAACCATCAGACCTGTCTTCATTCTGAAATTAATTTAACATTTAAAGTTTTAACTTGATATTTACTTTGTTCATGTTGTTCTGTCCCTGCGAAAAAAAGTTTTTTATTAACATTTCAAAAACATTAGGAAGGAAGATTTTCAATTACTGAGCTTGTTTGGCATTAGACTCTTTCATTGCAGACATTTAAAATCAAATTAGTATATAAAAAAAGGCAAGTTCAGCAACAGAAACAAAACACTGGCAACAGAATAAGGAGAGTTGTTGAAGGATTGATGACATGTTCAATAGGGCCACAGAAGAGGCAGCATGTACAAAATAACTTTCCTTTATAGAACAGCTGCTGATAGGCGTCTTGTGTATTCACACTCTGCAGGCAGTACAATCAAAGGAAGGCAACATAGTGGTATGTTTCCACAGCCACCTCTACAAAATAAGTACCAAAACCTTCGGGGAAGATGAAACACAACATCTATATTTGGTTTTTAAAAAATGATTTAGTTTAAAAGACAGCGATTTTACAGCTGATCTTACAGTGACCATAATAGTTGACATTTTACATTAATACAGTGACTTGACATTTTATATACAGTACTAAGTTATTCATGTAACTTTCCCCCATGAGCAGGATCCTAAATACCTGTTGGATCTTGCATGTTGAATCATGCTGGAAAAATTATTTAGATAACCCATTCTCCTGTAAATTTTTCCCCATCTGTGTCTTGGCCAAGTGAGAGGGAATTATTTTGTCTGTATTAGTCCAGAGTGTGAAGTGAGTCAATACACCACCTAAGGGCACAGTCCTATGGCCTCTAGACAGTGGCTGGACTAATAATAGGATTATTTGGTTTTTGGGAAGTGCAGGTTCCAAGGTCAGTTCCCAGAAAACCACTTCCCTACCCCCTCCCCGTCGTAGGTGGCGTGGATCATCCTGGGCTCCATGCTTGTAAGAGCAGTTCAGAGTGGGAGGAAAGAGTGTGTTTCCTGGGATGGGAAGGGGCGGGGACCGGGTACAATGCTTCCTATGCATCATCTGCCCACCCCCGCTCTGAAGCGCTGCAGCTCGACAGCAGAAATCAGCCGTCTAGCCGCTAATGCAGGGTGGCCAGAGTGTGAGGCAAAGATCCCCTCTGCGTTCCATCCACCTTACATTGGATAGGCAGTTGCCTCCAAGTTCAGAGGTGGCCTCCTATCCCCATAGGATTGCTCCTTTAGAATATCTGCATAACCCATTTTTTCCCATCTGTGTGGCTTGAGATACCACAGAAAGCTTTCCCTGGTCCTCTGCCCTTCTGTATTATAACTGTTGTGAATATTTATTTATTTATTACATTTCTATACCGCCTGATGTTTTAAGTTTATTTTTCTGGAGAAAGAATGTGCTGGTAATAACAAGATTATGCTCTGCACATTTAGTCAGAAGTAAAATTCCATTCTGGTTACTATTGCCGACTCCTTCTTTCCCAATGATCCCCGGCCACAAATCAAAATCACGTCCAACTCTTGTATTGAAATCGCCCAGGAGGATAATTTTATCCTCCTTAGGTATCTCTGATAAGATGGTGTCCAGCTGGGAGTAAAATTTTTCTTTGATGTCTTCATCAGCATCTAATGTTGGTGCATAGGCACTTAAAATAGTTGCCTGCTGGTTTTTGGTGAGTTTTATTCGAAGGGTAGTTCGTTAATGCCAGTAGGAACTTCTGACAAGAGCTTCATAAGATCATTTTTAATAGCAAAGCCTACTCCATGTATTTGTCATTCTTGTTCAGGCAGTCCTTTCCAGAAGAAGGTATAACCTCCTTTTTCTTCCTTCAGTTGTCCCTCTCCTGCTCTTCAGGTTTCTTGGAGTGCTGCTATATCAATGTTAAAACATCTCAGCTCCCTTGCAATGATGGCAGTCCTGCGTTCAGGGCATTCACTATCTGTATTGTCCAGCAGTGTCTGTATATTCCATGTTCCAAAGTTCATTTGTCTTTTGAGACTGCTAAGTGGTGACCCTACTGGACACGGTAATCCAGTCAGGGAGGAGTGAGGCAGACTATGTTTAGGGCACCTTTTCTAGCCCCCTCCCCATACGGGGTGAGCAGAGTGGATCCTAAATAGGACTGCTCAGTCGTGGATACAGCTGCCGAACTACTCAACTGCCTCAGTCCTTGAGTCAGGACGACTGAATCTGTATCTACTGCCCATGTGCCAGTCCATGACTAGAGGCTTATGGATTTCACAGTCCTTCCCCCATTGCCATTCGCCGATTGCCATGGGACTTTTCGTTGGTTAGGTGGATTGGAAGTCGCCTGTGCGTGAATTTGTTTTATGTGTGGAGATCAGTGCACAATGATCAACACACAGTCTTCACAGAAAAAGGGTCTAATCCAATGGCATGAATAACATGACGATTGGTAGTCCTTTATCTGTTACAGCCTTCATCTGCCTTCACAGCCGTTGTAACATACATCTTGTTATCTTCCGCCTGTTCTGCCGTTGAGGACTTTCTTGGATCATTCTTTGTCTGGTTCCTCCCCCTTGACCTTCCCGCCATGGGTGTCCCTGCTGGGAGTACATAACTCCTGACAGTTTTGCTTACAGGGTTCATTGGAACACACAAGCCCACTTACCACAACAAGGTGACGATCCAGCAAGTGAGAATGGTCGAAGCAAGTCCAGCAAGTCCTCAGTCCAGCGAGAATAGTCCAGCAAGTCCTCGGTCGAAGCACTGGCATCTCTTAGACTATGTAATTGTCCGTGCTAGAGATCGTTGTGATATACTCCTCATTAGAGCCATGACAAGAGCTGACGATTGCTGGACAGACCACCGATGAATTCGTTCTATGATGGCCATTAAGATTGTCCCTCAACTTAGGCTCCAAGGAAGAAAACTAAGATGTAAAATCAACACCCAAGCCCTTCAAGATCCTATTAAGCGAGCCTGCTTTCAAACAACTCTCAAGGAACATCTATCTATGGAAACCCCTGAAAATGTCGAGGAGCACTGGAATAAACTGAAGACCTCCATTATCACAGCCTGTGAACAAACTTTCGGATACCAAACTAAGAAACATCAGGATTGGTTTGATGAGAATGATAGGGAGATTGAACATATTATTGATAAGAAAAGGAAAGCCTTCCAAATATGGCAAAAAGACATCAACTGTGCCGCTAAGAAAAAAATCCACGCCAGTGCAAAGGCTGAGGTCCAAAGAAGAACTAGAGAACTTAAGAACACCTGGTGGATAAAGAAAGCTCAAGAAATCCAGCAACTTGCAGATGTCCATGATGCACGGGGCTTTTTTAATGCTACAAAGGCCATCTACAGACCAAGAAATCATGGTACAAACCCCTTACGCTCAATAGATGGTGCCAAACTTCTAAAGGACAAAGAGTCTGTTGCACTGCGTTGGAAAAAGCATTATCACAACCTCCTTAACCGTAACTCTATTGTGGCTGATGAGGTCTTCTTGCAAATTCCACAAAAACAAACCAGAGATGAGCTTGTAGTATCCCCTAGGTTGGAGGAAGTCAGTAAAGCCATCAACCAAATGAAAAATAACAAAACTAGTGGACCCAATGGGATCCCTGCTGAAGTTTTTAAAGAAGGTGGGCCTGAAGCTACACAACAGCTTCACAAGCTCATCAAAAAAATCTGAATGAGGGCGGAGATCCCAGCAGACTTCAGGGATGCCATAATTATCATTCTCTTCAAAGAGGGCAATAGAACAGATGGTGGAAACTACCGAGGCATCTCCCTTCTAGCTACGGCAGGCAAAATCTGGCAAGGATCCTTGCAGACCACCTTCTATCTATCTCAGAAGATATCCTCCTTGAATCCCAAAATGGCTTCCGCCTCTCCAGGGGGACAGTGGATATGATCTTCACCACACGACAGCTCCAAGAAAAATGCAGGGAGCAAAACCAACCTTTGTACATGGCGTTTATTGATCTGACTAAGGCCTTCGACACTGTAAACCGAACTGCTCTCTGGACCATCCTTCTGAAAACTGGATGTCCTAATAAATTTGTGAACATCTCACGGCTCCTCCATGACGACATGATGGCAACAATTTTGGATAACAATGGCTCTCAAAGTGATCTATTTAAAGGGGATCAGGCGTTAAACAGGGATGCGTTATTGCTCCAACCTTATTTGTTATCTTTATTGCTATGATTCTACACCTTGTTGAAGGGAAACTTCCCACTGGTGTAGAAATCATATATCGAACAGATGGAAAACTTTTTAATCTCTGTAGGTTGAAAGCAAAAAACAAGGTAATTATAACCTCTGTCATAGAACTTCAATATGCTGATGATATCATAATCTGCGCACATTCAGAGGAAGATCTCCAAACTATCCTAAACATGTTTGCAGAAGCATATGAAAAGCTCAGCCTCTCGCTTAACATCAAAAAACCCAAAGTGCTTTACCAGCAAGCACAAACCAATCCAACTATAGCGTCATCAATCCAGCTTAATGGTGTGATGCTGGAAAATGTTGATCACTTTTCTTATCTTGGCAGCCATCTCTCCACAAAAGCTGACATCGATGCTGAAATTCAGCATCGCCTGAGCTCTGCGAGTGTAGCATTCTCCCGAATGAAGCATCGAGTGTTCGAGGATCGGGACATTCGCGGAGAGACTAAAATGCTTGTTTACAAAGCCATTGTACTACCGACCTTGCTGTACGCCTGTGAAACATGGACCATCTATAAACGCCACTTCCAACGTTTCGAAAGATTCCATCAACGCTGCCTCTGAAAAATTCTGCAAATTACTTGGGAAGACAGACGGGCTAATGTCAGCGTACTGGAAGAAGCAAAGATCACCAGTGTTGAAACAATGATTCTCCAACATCAACTTCGCTGGACCAGCCATGTTGTTTAAATGCCTGATCATCATCTCCCAAAGCAGCTACTTTATTCCCAACTTATGAATGGAAAACGGAATATTGGTGGACAGCAAAAGAGATTTAAAGATGTTCAAAGCTAATCTAAGAAAATGTAACATGAGCATTGATAACTGGGAAGCTCTAACCCATGAGCGTTCCAACTGGAGATCAGCCTATATTAAAGGCACTATGGACTTTGAAGAAGCACGAGTACAGGGCGACAGGGAGAAACGAGCTCAGTGGAAGGCATGTCAAGCAAACCCTCACCATGATAGCCTTCCACCTGGAAACCTATGTCCTCACTGTGGGAGGCTGTGTAGATCCAGAATCGGCCTTTACAGCCACCTGCAGACCCAATGTTAAGATTCTACTCTTGGAAGGCAATCTTACTCGGTCACGAGTGATCGCCATGATGATACCGCCCGATAGCTGAAGGTCTCTTGTCAGTTCACAACAATTAAGACTATAAAATACAATGCGATAAAATACAATATAAAAATGTAAAAGGTTAAAACTACAGTATAAAAATAATAACCAAATAGAACAGTGCAAAGATTTAAAATACAGTACCAGACTTAAAACAGAAATAGCAGTGCCAGCACAGGGTACACTTACTATGTGCTCGGTAGAAGTAATTGTAGAAGGCCTTGTAGGCCCCTTCCAACCCTACTATTCTATGATTTTATGATTCTATGAATTTGATTTCATATTTGATTTTTCAAATCATATTTGATTTGATGAAATTTCTATGAATTTGGGGTGGCCTCCTTTGCCATGTTCTATCCATCATGTGGGGAATTCCTTCCTCTATCTTACTATAGCTCTGAAGCCAGGAGCACAGGAAGATGAACCATAGAATGCATTCCATCCCATGTTAATGATGTGCTTTTCATAGCATTTCCACACTCTTTTGTACCTGTTTGGTTTGCCCCCATTCCCTACTTTCACATCTCTATTTGTTAATTACACTAGAGGTGGGGAAATAATTCTCCCTAGCATTCGCATGGATCACTGCATATGATGGGTGAACATTTAGAGCATTTCTACACAATGCTTTTACTGCACTCTCGTGATTGGTCAGTCACAGAAGTTTGCGGGTCTTTTACATGACGTGGTTAACCTCAAGGGCATCTCTTGCTGTTTTTGACCTTTATCCCACTTTTTAAAAGATCAGAGATAATGCAGTACATAAATGTAAATCTGCTTTAATGGCTGTGTGAAATTGCTCAGTTCCACCATAACCACAGCACCATGAGGTAAATATAAGGTGGCTCCATATGATAAGCTTCTCCATAATGGAAGAAAAGAAGATACTCTGGGCTAGTCTCCCCCTCCCCTCTCCTCTGCCTAAGCTACCTTGCAGGGTTATTCTGTAATGGAAGGAGACATGTATGTTGCTCTGAGCTC
The DNA here is from genome assembly GCF_057233095.1 of Heloderma suspectum. Lineage (NCBI taxonomy): Eukaryota > Metazoa > Chordata > Lepidosauria > Squamata > Helodermatidae > Heloderma > Heloderma suspectum. The sequence goes on along the minus strand of NC_139460.1, from coordinate 120,435,130 downwards.
TTTGGAAGAATGGCAGGAATAAACTTCATGATAAACATGTAATATGGAGCTGATGTTACATATTCTGGGTGATCCACTCTGAATGGGTAAAATGGGGTGCCCTCTCTGCTACCTCAGTGGAGTCACCAAAAAGTATAGCAAATTCTGACAAAGCATCCCCCCTCTCAGCATTTTGTCCCCTCCCCCCACTCTCCCCAATTCCTAGACCAAGCAGAGAGAGACAGCAAATTCTGAGGAGGTGTGGAAGAGGCTGTGGAGAACTTGCTGAGAAAGACAGCCTTGAAAAACAGCCTGTGTAAGAAGCCTATCTTAATCCTGCAAAGAATCTGGAAGCAGAAGCCCCGGTAAATTGCAGGAGAAAAAGCCTGGTGTGGTGAAGCCTTTAGTGACTACTGCTATGCCTCTATTGAAAAGAGCTTGTGTGCACATTTTAGGGGGAAGGGAAAGGCTCATGGCTTCAGACATATTTCTAACTGGTGAGATTTGTTAGGCTTTTCACGGCACAAAATCTTCTTAATAGTCACCCATAGTGATTCATTGATGATTAAACTTCCACTCCTCATTTAAACTGCAAATAAGTACCAATAAAGTGAAGTAATTGGATTTGATTCCTGAAGGCCCTGCCACATTTTGATCATGTTGTTTTCAAACACTGTAGCAAGTAGAGCTATCCCACAGTCTTTGACTTTTCTAGAATGTGCACAAGATAGAGAGATGTAAACGGATATACTCTATCTGGTTACTTCTCTCTATCTTGTTCACATTCTGGAAGAGGCAAAGACCATATCCAATCAAGGGAAGATTTGGGGTGGTGATAGGGAAAGCACACTCATCCCTCACCAACGTTTCCCCCCATCAGTGGATGTAGCCATATGCTCCATAACTGCGGAGCCCTTACTGCTAGACAATGCTAGCATTATTATAAAGCATGATCACCCATCAGGAGCTGAAACTTCACTTCCAGCCCCTGGATGATTGCCTAAAGAACTATTTGAATAAAAAAGCTGGCCATAATTTAAATAATTCTAACTTGCTAAACAAGAAACTTTCAGTGTATTTAATCTTTGTTATTTGTAAGTGATAAGGTCGATATTTCCTGTCTTTTAGATCCATTATCATTTATCATATGAGGTGCAGATGCTGCAATATTTCTCCTGAAAATGTTTTGGTACTACAAGTTGTGGAGTTAATTGTAGAGAGATACTTCCATATTTTTCTCTGGAGGAATGTCATTATTATTGCACTAGTATGGTGTTGCCAATGTTGGTGTGGGGATGTTACAAGGAAGTTGTGATAAGAGTATGAGTGGCTTGTACATTGTCTTTCCATATGTCCATGCCTTGAGAGTTGTAACTGAAAACCTTTACATGACTTTTTTTAAGGGCTTAAAACCAACTTACCATTTTAAGCATTTCCTATTAGACTCTGGGGATATAGTTTTATGAAAGGACAGAGAATTCTCGGTGGGAGATCCCTCATCATTTTACAGAACTATAGGTCCCATGATACCTTCTGGAGAAACCGGTTAAAGTGGCTTTATGTATGTAGTGTAAATGCATTCATGGTGTCAGAACTACACATCATACCCTTATATATTGTGGATTGCCTAACTCCTTGTGATAGAATTTATCTCTGCTTTCATATGCAGCTTATTTTTAAACCATTAATGTAATCACAGTTTAAAAGCATGAATATCTTTTTTAAGGAAAAAATAATTTTCATTATCCTATTTTTCTTTTCTTTTTTTTAAACCTAATTGTACCATGGCTTTGACAGCTAAATAAATGGATTTTATTAAAAAGATGATTATAAACTCAGATTATTTAGTATTCCTTTTTTATTATCTACTGTAGACTCTACTGGGAACTGTGAGTTTCTTTTCTTCATTTCCAGCATTGATTCTTGCATTAGACGGTTACATTGAATAATTAATATACTTCCAGTGATTGATGATTTGCATGGCCTGAATATTAGGTTATCAATCACGGCCCACTTGTTCTAATGTAATCATACTGAAGATGTGTCAAAATCTGTTTACCTAGTGATGACAACAGAAGCAAGCAATGCTCAAGGTGCGCGAGGCGCATCAGCAGGAAATAGCTTGGTTGAACATTCATAATGCAGAGATTATGAGTTCCTCAAATTGATGTAACAAAAGCCTGGAGCCCTTGGTGAGAGTTATCAGTTCCAATAAAAAAAGCCCTTTTTTCAGTTTGAAAATAGTCCTGATTCTTTTGCCTTTTATCAGCTGCTTAGCGACTCTGTTAGACTACAGTGGAAAGTAATTATGTTCCAAGCCATACAGTGCGAAGCAACTTCTTTAAAATACGAAATGCAACAGAAATGCTTTGAAAGAGGAACCATTTCTGTCATTCCTTTCTTACTGGTGGGCAACAAAGGCCTCGTCATGGCTTCTTTTGGCTCTCTTCCTCTGGGTCACCCTCTCTCATTCCACCTTTCTACATACAGAAGCTGAGCAGACTGGCAGTGGAACCTTATGTCAATACTGGCAAGAGGAGGCGGTTAATTTGGGGGGGGGGCAGGGCAGGCTGCTTGGCATTCACTGCTCTGTCCTCCAATATCTTCCCACCGCTTCCCATCCCCCAGTGGCCACCTTACTCTGCCTAATGGTGCATCGCACCCTGCAAGTAGATTTGTTGATTTCAATGAGACTATTCAAAGGAGAGCCTACTTTTATGTCCTCCAAAATCAGCCCGGTAACATCCCAGTATAAGCTTCTCAGGCATTAAAAAGTGAACATATGCATGAAAGGTGTTGATTGGGTGGGGGCAGGGAGAGCACACTCATGCATAGGTTTTCATCTGAACTCAGCCATCCCATTACATGTTCTGTCATTTCCAACTATATCCCACATGTATTGGAAAGTTAAGCCAGGAAAATACCAGCCATCTTTTCTAAGACAGATACACTTGCACACCAGTGGGACATCCACCAGTGAACTTCTCCTTAGGCTGTTTCACTCTAGTTTTCCCACAAGCATATCTATGATATACCAAGGATTATAATCAGTGAGTTTCTTTATTTCTTTCGTGATCATGTGTGTTCATTTTTGTTGTCTGTATTTTAACTTTATTTCAAAATAAATTCTATAAAACAGGAAGGAGAGGACATAGCCAGTCAAGGAGGAAACTCTTCTAAGGGCACAATCCTATAGACATAAAAAAGTCCTACAACTCCCAGCATTCCCAAGCCAACCATGTGGATGGCCAATCACATGAGTTTTTCCCTCATGACCATTGCCTAGCCAGGAGTGAATCCTGGGAATGCTATTTACCTTACATTTTACACAGTGAGCTTTTGGACACAAGGCCTTTATTGTGCACTTGTGATTCCTTATTCATGGTTGTTTATGGGTTCTTTAAACGACAACATGATCCTCCAGTTTTGTTTCCCTTTTTTTAAGAGGACTTCCCTGTTGTTGTTTTTTTAGAGAGAGACAAAAATGGGAGAATATTTCTGAAAGCAAAATAAAAGATATTTTCCTACTTGTGAAATTGAAATATTCTGCTATAGCACATCTCCATCTAGAGGTTTCGTAGCGGAAAAGCAGGAATGGAAAGGCTCTTTGTGAAAACCCCAGATCTCAGTTCTGCAACAAAACCTGAAAATAGATGCAGCGATTAACAGCCTTGTGTAGAAAAGCTCTGTAAGGATTTCATGAACCACACAAGTTGGTTTAACTTCCCTTTCCTTAGCTCCCCTCCTCTGTGAGTGGGATAACAGGGGCATTCCCAGTTAAAACAATACTTGGGATCACCAACAGCTGTAATAAGTGCATGCAAGAAAAGTCAAGCAGGCAGTAGAAAGGAGTACATCCCTTGTTCCCTGAACAATAACCCTTCTCAAAGGATACACACTTTACAAGCAAACCAAGGGAGTTAGGATCTGCTAATTTCTAACATTTTTTAGAATGATGAGTAAACTGGCCTGAGAGCCTGCCTCAAGCAGCCAGAGAGTGTGTTATCTGTTGAAAAGGAGGTGACACAGAGCATAAATATTAGTTTTGGGGTTGAACTAGTCTAGAGCCAGTACCATGCCCTGAAGCAACACTTGTTACAGAGAAAGTAAATTGGAGGAGACATCAGCACGGGGCCTCTCATCCTCTTTCGACAGCCAAAGAGAGGGTATCCTTAATCCCAGTTTCACCTAGGAAAGGTGCTAATGCACCATGGATGAAAGCTATTCTGTTTTGGGAGCAGGAAACCCAAAACAAACAACTGTGGAAGTGAATCAAATACAGTGAACAATTATTTTATTGTACAGAAGTGAGCTAACTTGCATGGCAGGCATGCCCTCAAAGCTCTCAAGTTCCAAGAGGTTATGTAGCTGTAACCTATCTGAATACCACAATTCCTGACCTTTCGTGACGCTTTATAGGACTTTGCAGAGTGCACTGGGTGAATTATTCCAGACCCTGGAGCATATTACTTTCTGCACTGGACTGATCATGCCATTAGGGCTTTTGAAGGAAGTGATAACCATTTGAAGTCTGGTGTTACTGAAGCCATGCTGGTATGACATTGCCCTCTTATTCTCTGCATCCACTGCATCTCTGCAGCCTCCCTGTTTGTTGCTGGCTATCGATACTGTTAACAACTCCTCCAAAAGCTGTAAGAGGTTTATAACATTTGTCTCTGTGCATGGGATTGTGCCTGTGTGTGCCTGTGCACATGCTGTGAGCATGTACTGTACAGTCAGTATACAGTAACTGCTTCATGGGAGATATTCTTTAATAATTTTCTCCACCAAAATCAGTCTGTGGAATGACCACTAAAAAAATGTTCTCTCCATTCCAGATAGTAATTTTGCAAATAGCTGCTCCATAACTTGGCACAAATGTGAGATATAATATAAAATATTTCCAAACCAAAAATTGCCTTGGGTACCAATATCGTCCCTCCTGCTTAATTTTGCTATACTTTAATTGCAACCCCTCTTCAAAGTTAACTGGCCTTAGTATCAGTTGAACTTGGCCCTTCTCCTCCTTACTCTGTTACTCCTGGACTGTCTAAAACAGGGGTGGACAACTTCAGCAGGTGTGAGGGCCTCTGTCAACTCCTCCCTGCAGGCTACACTCCTGCTGCCACACCTCTGAATTCAGCAGCAGAAAAAAATAGGGGGTTTGCTGCTGAATTTTGGTGACAAACTGCTATGAAAGGACACATTTAGCTTGCTGTGTTGTTGCCACCACTGCAAATCTTTGGCAAATTTTGTGGTGATGAGGGCTGCACTGGAGGATAGGGAGACCACATGCATCCCCCAGGCAGCATGTTGCCCACCCCTAGTCTAGAACAAGTTCTCCTTAATAACATTGGGGCAGGCATACCAATATCTCCTAAGTACATGTAGCAAGATGGGGTTCCAATAATTTAAAAGTCCCTAAAGGATTTAGTTATTACACTTATATCTCACCTTTCTTTCATTGTGGAACTCAAGGTGGCTACATATGGTTCCCAGGTGGTCTCCCCTCCAAGCACTGACCAGACCCAGACCTGCTTAGCTTCAGCAAGGTGGCTGCTTCATGTGCTTTCAGACCATGTCTTGGGATTTATTGTAATAAGCTCCTACTGGGTAAGCCACTTCCAAGCTAACTTGATGTCTTGATGCCATGTTGAAAAGGGGAAGGAAGGAGACATGCAAGCCTTCATACAAATGATCATTGCTTGAGGCAAACCAGTTACCACATACTCTTATCTGGACAAGAAGCAACCAAATAAATTTCCTCACTGATCATACATAACCAAATTCAGTGCCATATTAACAAATGCCAGGAGGTTGGAACCTTAGCACAAAGGACATGACATTCCACTTCAGGATCCCTGTCTCTGACAGAAAAATCAAATAATCTCCATTATGTTTTGAGATCTCATAGTCCCATAATGTAATTGAAGCCATATTAGCAAATCCTGTAATAATAAATCTCTTTTCTTCAGAGTGTCTCTGAACTGGATACTTCCTTCCTTTGTCAAGTCCCATCTTAAAGGGGCACATACACGCACATCTTCCCATCCTAATGACAGATTAGCCAGAATTTACAGTTTCCTATCAAATAAATCATTGTTTGAATTATTTAAAATGATAAGGCACAAGGATGACACCACTGTCAGAGTGTCAGTTCAGTTTTTTGAGGGGCCTTGGGCAAGACACCCTCAGTGGGCCCCCTCCCTCAGTGAGTCTACCTTCACACCACCATTGTCACCAGCTGCTATTGTTCTTCACCTTCTTTCTCATTACTGTTATTGCTACCACTTGATTGTTTAAGAGGCAGAGAGTCCGTGAGCAAGTAGGCAGTGGCATGTACTGCTCTTCCTCACCAGCACCACTATTGTCCGGAAAGGAGCAAGAGGCAGGTGAACAAACATTCATTCATTCATTCACTACATTTATACCCCACCTTTCTTCCATTGTGGAACAAGGTCATGTGGTTCCCAGGTGGTCTCCCCTCCAAGCACTGACCAGACCCAGACCTGCTTAGCTTCAGCAAGGTGGCTGCCTCCTGTGCCTTCAGACTATAATCTAGGACCTAGAAAACAATTGCAATGGAGGAGGAGCAACTCCAGGGGGCACTTGTCAGTGTGGACCTACTGGGGCATGGTGTCAGGGTGGAAACTGAGCCCATAGAGCCCCAGAGCAGTTCTGATTCTGAGGAAGAACAGCAATCCATGGGAGAGGAGCTCACTCATCTCTCACAGGCACAGCGGCAGGGAGAGATTCCTCCTGCCTGCATTCCTGAGAGAGATAGTGACCCTGGCAGTGAGAGAGCAGGGGAGGGGGTTTTGCTGGACGCTGGGCGTAGACGCAGGGAGCGGCGCCAGATGGAGGGCGCCGAGAGGAGGTGCTCTGCCCGCTTAGTGCTAAAAAACGGTCACGTCCTGAGGACCCAAGGGTAAGAGGGAGGACTTTTCCATAGCCCATAAGTTCAGAGTCTTCCCACCCTCTTCCTTCAAACGGGGACCAACTGCCTTACCTGGAGCTTAGGCTACTCTGCTAACTACCCCAGAGCAGTTCCTTGCTTAGTCTCTGGTGATTAGCATCTGAAAGAGTCATTAAGTTGTAAAAGGAATAAAGCCTTGGAAAGAATCCTTTTCGTCTGTGTCTTGAGTTGGCTATTGGAGGGGAATGTAAGAGGCAGCTAGGATGATCCTGACACATGGGCCCTCAACAGATGCCCAGCCATGCCTACCCTTGACACTGGCCCTGGATGACAACCATATCAAACTTTGATCAAGTTGTTTGTTAGGTCTTTTTCATTCACTATGCACTGGTTGAAAACATGCAGAGGGAAGAACCCAGAAAGTGACATGAAGAAGCATCTTTGAAATAGGACACAGAACCCTGGACGTTTTCTGCCATTCATATATCTTGGGATTCACATCTCACCATTCCCATATTACAAAAATATGTGTCTGTGTCTGTTTTTTGGATGCTTCTAAAGCATTTTCAAAATGGCAGCAAGAAATCATAATGTTTTACGTGGAGTTCAATTTTTCTTTCTTTGTGTAAGGTTAGATTTAATAGGTGGTGTTTACAGAACATATGAGTCTGCAACTGGATTAAAATATTCTTGATTAACTTGGATCCTTTTGCGACACAAACTGCAGTTGGTTGTGATGTGTACATGGTTTGATGCCACCACTCAGGCTGTGATGTGGTTCCATTTTTTACTCTCTTCCTTGGCTTTAGGTTATTTTCCTGGTTTACATTGATGGGAGCAGATCTGTGACTGATAATAAGGAGTTTATATCAACACCCTCCATCCCCCACTCCTTCACAACTTTGCTTTATTTGTTTATAGCTGTTCATTCATGGTTAGGGCAAATTAGTGGCAAAACGTATGTGTTTTGTTTCTCACATGTGATTTCCTCTCTCCCCACCCCTCACCCTGACCAGTCAACGTGGCTTATGCTCAATTAGTTCCATCATTAAAGAGCTTCTCTTCTCCCAACCCCCTCCTCCTGCCCCAACCTCATCTGTTCTCATGTAGGATGACATTTGTGAATATACTGTTAACTGTGTACAGACAAAGGCCAGAGTGTGGTTCATGTAGGAGTCTATTAAAATAAAAGGCCATACCAGTTTCATCTGTGCCACAGGATTCCCCCCCCCCACGTTTTCTTGCTTGCTGAAAGCCCTATGAAAATTGCCACCCTCCTCCTTCCAAATTAACCACAATTAGTCTAGGGGTGAACCACAGTTTCTTGTTATCCATGAACATCAAGAATGGACTATCTGAAAAAGTATAAAAATCAATATATTTGATTTGCTCAGAAAACACACATACACACACACACACACACACACACACAAGTGTAGAGAGTAAGGTGCCATATCATTCTTTAAGAATGTAATGTATATTTCTCCTTTATCTGTGTGATTAAGAAACTATGGCTCTTTTTCAAAGGGCACTACTATTTACAGCCAAAAATGAAGCTTTCATGAAAAAAGAAAACTTACCAGCAAAACCATGTTTATCTCAGTAAGCACATCTCTGCAGACAAGCTAGCAACTTATAAGGGAACTTTAGCACCCTGTGAATAAAAGAGAAAATGGTAAATTTTTTCATCGGAACTGTACAGCTTTCTGGTCACTTTATATATGTGACATATGTTATGTCATGCTAACTAGGCTATGATTCTGGGAAAATTAGGGTAACACCCTTGGAGAAGCTGTTTGGATCTTACTGGAAGATTAGAAAGAAACATTTAGGTTTGTTTTTTTTTAAATGTGTTGCTGTGTATATATTTTTAGCACTGTTATGACAGGAGAAGGTTAGCTATGTGAGTTATATTGAAACACTCTTTCAGCCGACAAGGTCACTTGTGGCAATAATCTGCTCATTAGAGGTGTAATCCATCACTCAAGTAATATCAATTTAGTGCCAGGGTTTTAATGCAGGTTGTACTAATCATTAACGGCAGTTTGTCAACTGCATAATTCACAAGGGATTGTGGGTATGCATGATTTAGCAGGTGACCCTTGACTTCTGCTGAGTAAGAAGCCTGCCTCAGAGGCAAAATCAAGAGGGACAATAAGCAGTGTTCACTCATGAACAATTATTATGCTTAATAGCATTGACTGTCATTTTGGAGGGAAGCTGTGTGAATGTTGGGAAACAGTATGTTTGTAAAGATCAATTAAAATGTACTTGAAACTTGGCTTTAGATGCAGCAGTTAAGTTACTATACAGAAACTGCATTTTTCCTCCCACAGAGTCAAATCCTTCACCCATTGAGAGAAACCCATCTCAATCCTAAACACCTCCCTAAATTTCCACAGTAGAATTATTTATTCACCACTGCAGAAAAATTCAGGTCCATTCTGTATCTATACAAGGTGCCAAGTGCTGGGATTGACCTGTGACTGTCATAGGTGAAAAGTATTAGTTAGGAAAGTCTGCATTAGTGTCAAACTGGTAGAGGATTTTTCCCTCAGGCTGTTAATTCATTTGGAGGGAAGAGGAGAATAACCTGAAGTGAATTTCTGTGCCCACCTGAAATCTACTCAGAGAGTTAAATGCATAGTTTGATTTACCAATCATTATAAATGTAGTATAGCATCATATTCTCTATTTCAACTGTTGGGAAAAATCCATCTTTTTCCACTTCCCACTTTGGAAGTGATGAGTGCCTTTCCTTGCTGTGCACTTTACAAAGAGAATAATCCCCCTGCTATCTGGCCATCAGTAGTTCCCGTCATCTGCTGTACTACAATTAAGGAATCTTTAAAACTACGAGGAAATCAGCACTATCTTTGCCTTAACATTTGAAAGTTAGATCTTTAATAGAGGGAAGATCCTATGCATGTTTAGGCAGAAAAAAGTCCCGCAACTCCAAACAAGCCCCAGACAGGGAATTGTAGGGCTTTTTTTTTCTGTCTAAACAATTAAGGATTGCACCCTTAATTGTTTTTTTTTTATTTTGAGGGTGGTGAAAGAAATGAATAGATAAAAATGGCAATCAGCTTGCAGACTTAATACTGCTCCTTGAAGATTTTCCCTTTTGTTTTTCGGCTTACATAAGAGAAGCCAGGCATAAACCAATACCACTGTAGAACTCAAACTAGATACCAAACTACTACCAGTCCTACGGAAGACATAACAAATATTGACAGACTTTCAAGGAGGGGCAACAGGCCTGAATTCAGTGTACTGTACACACAGACGACTCAAAGTTCAACTCCTGATATCTCAAAGTAAGGGATCTCAGGATGCAGGGCTGGCAATGAACTTTGTCTAAGGCCTTGGAAAACTTAATTTGTTTTTTTTTTCACTTACCCATTATGGGCTAAATTCTGCTCTTGTTATGGCCACAGAGAAGAGAGAGAAGAGGCCAACACATAAAGAGAACTAGATCTTAGGCTGCATCTTATTCAGCAAAAATGTTTGCTTCATGTCTTTTGGACACCACAGCTCTTTAATAAGGGTTTGTCTAATTCAGCTAATTGCTGGTGGTGCAACTAAGCTAATGCTTCTTTTAAGCATATGTTTTGGCAATGTCCAGTAGTTGCTTCTTTCTCAGAGGTTATTATATGGGTAAATTTTGTACTGGAAGAGTCTTCAATATTTGCTGATATACACACTCTTTTAAATTATCTACCTGTTTCCTGGAAATTAACAAAAAGTCAGTGTATATGTATTCTCCACGCCCTTTTAACAGCTAAAAGATCGATACTACAACATTAGAAGGATAAACACTCACCTCCTATAATGCAATGGATTGAGGATCTTTCAACACTTTCAAAATATGAAGGGGTGGCTTATAGACGCCATCTTTGATAGGTTACTTATTTGAATATCTGGTCTACTTTTGTTGAAGCTTCTGTATAATTGCTAGGGAGTTGTCTTTCCATATATATATATATATATATATATATATATATGCAAGCACCAGCTCATTACTGACCCCTAGAGGGATGCCGCTTATGCTGGCGTTTTCATGGCAGACGCCAGCATAAGCGGGGTGGTTTGCCATTGCCTTCCCCAGTCATGACTACCTTTCCCCCAGCAAGCTGGGTACTCATTTTACCGACCTCGGAAGGATGGAAGGCCTGAGCCGGCTACCTGGGACCCAGCTTCCGCTGGGATCAAACTCAGGTCGTGGGGAGAGTTTCAGCTGCAATACTGCTGCCTACCACTCTGTGCCACACGAGGCTCATATATGTGTATGTATATATATATATATATATATACATATACATATATATATATATGTATGTATGAATGCATGCATGCATGTATTTCATATGTGTTCATTGATATGGATGTATACAAAACTATATATGTATATACTTCATTCTTCTTTTTGTTGTTGTTGAAATTTCACAATAAAAAATAAAGTGAACTAGAGTGGACACAGGTTGTAACTTTTATTACACACAAGCCTGCCACTGAGTAATAAAAAGTTCAATATAAGAGAGCAAGGACCATGCTGTTGTTGATACAACAACACCCTACCAGTATGAATGCAAAGGGAATAATTTGAAGACTGTGAGGCAAAGAAGGATGTATGCGTTTGACTATTGCTGCCCTTAACTATCACCTGCTGAAGCAGCTTTCTCTTGTCTTAATGCGGCTGTGCTAACAAACCATCGTTTGTTAACCATGAGCAACCAAGAAAGAGAACCCATGGTTTGCAGTTGGGTTGTGAATTATGGGTTGTTTAAACCATGGGTTCTCTTTACATGCAAATCCAGAACTGTGGATTGTTCATGGGTTGTTTCACCAGGCTACAAAGGCAGCAGGCAAGCATGGTAAAAAAACAAAACAAAACAAAAACAAACAAACAGCTGCTCTACATTGCAGTACTACAGTGCCACAAAGGCATTTGGAATACAGGGAGGGAGCAGGCAAAGGAGGAGGGAAACAAACCACCCAGTGATTGAGGAAACAAACCACCCAGAGATTGAGGAAACAAACCACAGTTTGTTCAATCGTCTGCTAGACGAACCCTGGGTAGGGCAACAAAGCATGGGTTAAATAAATGATGGGTTAGCGATATATGTGAACCAGGGCTCTGGGCCTAAATGTAGAATCCCACCTGCCAATGAAAGGGAAAGGGAAAATTCCTTCACAACCCCTCAACTGGCCATGATGAACACTGGTTCTACAGCAACTCCCAATACAGCTTCATGTATTCATAGCTTTGAAGGACGGCAGGAAGAGCCCTGGCATATTGCAGTGTTTTGGAGGCCTGGTGCCTTCACTTTAAAAACTTTAGGGGTACACTTGGTTACCAAAACTCCCACTTATCCTACAAGCCCAATCCCCTGGACAGACATCACAACATAGCATTGATCCAAAGGCTTGGATCTACAGAGGGCTGCATGCAAAATGTAGAAGACCTATCCCAGCACACCACTCACAAGCAGCACACTACCTCCCCCATATGTCTTTTTCCTCAACCCACCTGGCGTCAGGCTCAAATGAACCCCTACTTAATAGCAGGAGAGGTAATTGTTGCCTTGTAACTATGCTTTCTTTGTTTTGTGAAACCACTAAAAGAAGTGTAGTTAATTAAATCCATGGAGTGTCTCTAGATTTAGAGCAAACTTAACAGTGAAAATAGAATTTGGCCTCCTTGGATGTAATTTCTAGTTAAAACTTGTTTATCTATCTCACTTTCATCTTGCTGGATAAAAACTGGCATTCTTTCTCCCTGCAACTCTGGGTACCTTTCATTAGTCTCTTTCTGTTTGGAAGAAAAATTGGAGCCTCTGGTAAGAAAAACTAATCTTCTGAAGAGCCATACCCATGGTATTTTGTTCTATCAGAATGTTGCCTTGGTATTCTCTTGGGCTGCTATGTGTAGCTTGAACTGATAATTCATTAATTAGCACTAATTACAGATTTGATTATTAATTTATCTGATTATAGATTCATCTCTCTTTTTATTTATAACCTGAATATTCATAGTTGAAATGATTATATATACACACATAGCCATATACCCCAAGCAATACTTATTACAGCTAAAAAAGAAGAAATGTACAGAAGATCCCATTGAGCCCAATATGGTGTCTGCAGGCTGATCTAGCGAGGAATGCAGATGAAGGGGTATAAATGAACTAATTTGTGGCCCTTGAATGCTCTCTGGGACCCAGAGTTCAGAAGGACCCTCATGAGCTTTGAGTCCAACTGTAGATTTTTCTGCTCCTAGGTAGTGTACCAGACCCAGAAATGCTGGTTGTTGGATTATATAAAATAGATTATGTAAGTATGGCTACATGGTGCCTATGGGTACCAATGCACCTCTAGACACCTTTCTTGGCACCTGCCAGGGTACTTTACTGCTACCACCGTCAGCTTGTATTTCTGTGAATTAGGTTGCTGTTGGTGCTGAAAACTGTGAGTCCAAAGGAGTTATTTACTGTGTTGGGGTCAGTCCCCACCTATGCCTTGTACTCAGTCTTTTTGGCAGGTTACTTGATTTTCTTTCTTTTTTTGGCCATTCCTCCTGTGGGAGCCATTTTGTGGTGGTGCCCAGGACAGTTTCTCAAATTGTCAAATGTGCCCATGGCTGAAAAAGGTTTCCTACCCCCCTGCTAGATTTTGAACTTCCCATATTAATTTGTCCTGACTTGCTGAAGCCCTCTTCTAGTTGCTCCCAGCTTCTGAGGTGAGTTGGGTAGTTAGCAGCAGCAATAGAGCCTTTTCTGTGGTTGCGCTCAGACTTTGGAATGAGCCTTCTTAGGCACATTCTTTTGTGCCTAAGGATATTACATAGCCCTTGATGCCCATTTTGCACCCCTGTCTAGGTTGTACTCAGGGCAGGTTCCCCTCTCACCCCTGCAGTGCCAATGTACTGGATATACCTTAATGGAGTGTGAGCTTTTTATCTATCTTTGTGTTAAATGTATTTTGTGAGGGCTTTTGCTGTAAGGCAGCTTATAAATATTGTAAGTGAAAGGATAAATAACTAAAGACTGATATACGGCAGGCCAGAGTGTGGAGTGCATTCTGAGACCACATGGGAAGATCTGTAATGACCTTCTGTTTGGTCCAGTGCCCCTAGTTTTTGAGTCTCTTTATCTACCAAGTTCCCCAGATGTGCAGAGCAGGAAATAGGTAACTTGTCTGTGGTTTTGAGGTTCTGAAGCAAAAAAGAAGATCATAACACTTTAACAGCAAGCTAAAACAAGGAATGGTTTATATTTTCAATGCTAATAAGCATACGTTTTTCTTCACATGGCAGCCATAAAACTGTCACGGTGCTAGTGGTACGTCTTTGTTCTTTGCCCTGCTTATGGTAATCAAAGACAACAGTGGTCTATTTTTGAGTTTAATACTGTAACAAAGGGATTGGTATTAGTGGTCATCATTATGAGTGATTTCTCAACATGTGGTAATAATTTACAAAGTGTTTCTGAACACTGATGGAGAATTTAGTCCTGATGCTTGCACAGAATGGAATGTGCCAAAAACTGAAATGGGAAATTCACTAATTGTTCCTAGGGAAAAAAAAAAACACATATCTTTAAAAATCAACTAAGTCGAAAGTTTCTCCTAATTTTCACCCCCCCCCTCCATTCCAGGTGTCCACTGTGAGCAAAAGTATAGTGGGAAACAGTTTAAAAGTTGGTCACAATGTCAGCTGGCCACATTAGAATGCCCTGCCTTACTTCCTGGAGGAAATTAATCCATGTCAGAAAGCCACTCTCATACTTCAACTGTTTAACTTTACATAACCAAAAAAAAAAAGTTGGAAAGCCTTCTGCTGAAGTAGTATTTTTCTCCTCATTAAGGGACTTACCAAGGTTTGGTGGCTATTTGGAAACTGAATTATATATGTTATAAATTTAGACACCAGTTTTCCAATGAGAAATACCACCCAAAACTTTTTATTATCAGTCAAGCAGTCTTCATTTATTCAGTGAGGCCATCTGTTTGCATTGGCTGGCACTTTTGCGCCGAGCTCCTGCATGACAAATCAAACATTTTAAACATTCCTTCCTAAGCTTAAAGAAAGACACAAGAAGTTAAATAACTTTTAATGCAAGTTATGTGGTCAGCCTGATTAATTTAAAGCTTTTACTCTGCATTTTTACTCTGATGGGATTTCAGCCGCACTGTGTTCCAGGGAAAAGAACAACAGCTACAGTTTAAGGATTCGGTAGGAGATAATGGGCCAGTATAAAATGTCTGAGGCTTTCTGTTCTTTCTGGAGTACTTTCAAACATGGCTGATTAGTGTGCCCTAAATAATGTGTCTCCTTGCTGCCCAGTGTGTCTCCTTGCTGCCCAATGGTGATAGGCAGGTGGTACAGTTGGTATGGATGGTACAGGGAGAGGGCCAAGAGCATCTCAGTTAAATAATGGTAAGGCATCTAGGTGGACTGAAGGATTGACACAGCACAAGGCAGCTTCATATATTCACAGCTGGCTCTGGAATCATTCTTGAATTGCAGGGATGTAGCAAAATGTGGTTAGTGTGTGTAGTGGTTAGAGTGTTGGACTAGGACTAGGGAGACTGAGGGTCAAATCCTCACACAGTCATGAAGCTTGCTGGGTGACCAGAGGCCAGTCAATAACTTTCAGACCAACCTATGTCACCTATCTCACTGTGTTGTTGTAAGGATAAAATGGGATGGATAGGAAACCACATATGCTGCCCGGAGCTTCTTGGATGAAGGGCAGGATATAAATGAAATAAAAACAAATAAACAATACTTTGCAGTTTTGGGAGGTGAGTTGTTGTTATGATGACCTCTGTTTTTCACATACATAGAATTTCTGTCCAGCTCTTTGGATTGATAAAAAAAAATCTTGGAAAAGTGTATGTTACCATTAGATGTTAAATTGTTTATAGTGGTAGTTTTGTAGCTCCCTACCTCTAATTCAGCAGAGAATACGCAACTGTGTACTCAGTGTATGGTTGGCTGTATCCATTACCAGATTAGGCCAGAAGTGGGTGAGGGGCTGGCTTGGCCTGGCAAAATGATAAAATAATAGATTCTAGGACTAGTTGAGATCAAAAGTGCATCTAGTCTGGCTCTTCTCTGCTAAACAGGAAGATCTACCCATCCAGTGTCCAAAAATATATATTTCTGGCAAAATTCAGCCACAAGAAGACAGAAAGTACACCACAAAAAAGTGTCTACAGAGCAATAGTGTCTCATACAAGCAAGTCAAGGGAAGGCAAAGCAGCTCTGCCTTGCCAGTCAATGTGACCTTGGGGCTCCAAACACCTTCCCAACTGCAGATATGGAGTTAGACATTGAACATGAGCAAAACCTATCCAGGAAATGGTTGGCTCAAACATGTATGTTCATCATTTGATTGCAGCATCATGGCAATTTGCATGTCCGTATGAGCCATCAGAGGCCAAACACCACAGAGAGAGCCTTCAAATCACCTTACATGCAAACACAATATTTTCCCTTCTTTTCGGCTCCTATGGTCAGCTGTAAGTCCTCAAAAGTTGAGCTTCAAGTGATGTACATCCATGTGTAAACTGGCTCCAAATCATCCCAAATGTTAGAAATGTTACAAGAAGTGCAACCGTTCCATATCATCCAGCATAATCTCCCAGAGGGTGCAGTCCTATGCATGTTTAGATAGAAAAAAGCATGCCCAGCATGGCTAGCTGGGGAATACTGGGAGTTGTAGGACTTTTTTCCGTCTAAACATGCATAAGATTGCACCCTAAGTGTGGCAGTTCCTCCTGCATCAGAAGAATCTTGGGAGAATACCAAGATTATATGTTAAGAAAGCCTCATACCACCCGGCTATAAAGGACCACTGCTGAAGAGAAAATGACCCTTGAATTGACAAGAACTAATAAACAATTAAAAGCAAATTAAAAAGGGGGATCTTAATTGGAAGGTTTTGTTTGGTGATGATGATGGTGGGGATGAAATCTTAATTGGAATCTTCTGTTTTGTTTTGTTTTGCTTTGTTTTGGAACCAGTGATATGTAATCTGGAAAGATTCTGGAAAGACAGAAGCAAGGTGCTATCCTTTCTATGTGTTTAAAATTGGGAAACTGCCTCATACTGAGTCAGACCATTGGCCCATCTAGCTCAGAATTGTCCACACAGACTAGCAGCAGTTCTCCATGGTTTCAGGCAGGATCCTTACCTTGCCCTACCTTGGAATGCTAAGGACCGAACCTAGGACCTTCAGGATGGAAAGCATGTGCTCTACCAGAAAGCTAAAGTCCCTCCCTGTTAGATCATTAGACAGCACTGCTCATAAGAAAAATAACTACACCTACAGAAGGATTTTGCTAAAGTGTACTTAGAAGGGGCATCCAGCTGGGTTTAATTTCTAATTAAATTGAATTATTCAAACTCTCAATAAAGCCCCTTCCATGTATATTGCATCTTATATTTGTCTCTGCATCAAACGGGGAAGACAAACTAAAAAAAAGAGAGACTTAAAAAAAATGATAATACCTGAAAAGTGTGTTTCAACAAACCCATACATCATTGTCAAGTGAAAAGATTAAACTTTATTGTTTCTTTTTGAACCAAGAACTCAAGGTGAGTGGAAATGTCTTGAAATGCAAAGTAGTTTCTCAGATAAAGTAAAATGGAGATGAAAACAGACAATAAAAAGACATTGGCAGTAATAGAGGAAACAGCCAAGAAGTTTACTCTTTCCAACTGTAGTCCAGAAGTTTTATTCTATTGTGTATGGTTGATTTTTTGTTTGGTTTTACTAATAATGATAATATTTAAGTGTAGCAATTACCATCTTTTTGAGTAAAAAATAAAATGTTTCACATTAAGAATGGCACCAAAATAATTCTTGTGTGTAATATGAAACGTTAGTTATGTGCTGCAGCTGCTGCCAAAATAAACCACACAATTCATTTAAAATATCAGGAAACTCCATTTAAGATGGTAGTTATACACCCTCTGAGGATACTATGTATATTATTTTTCCTCGGTATTAATAAAATCTCTTAACAACATAACTTCAGTTGATTCATACTGTCACATTTGTTTGGAAGTAATGGGTGTCAGGGTCAACTAGTTGCACCACAATGTTTGAAAATTATTTCTTTCTTCAAATACTTCCCTTATTTTTACTGTAGTTTAAAGAAAACGTTTCAGCAGCCAACTGTTGCACACTAAACTATCCTCCATTGATGTTCCCCCACGATATCATGATCTGTTGGGTTTGGCATGGGTAACTCTAAGAATGGTTGCCAATAATGTAACTTCCTCAGCATGTATTTAAGATTTACTTAAGCCTACTCAATGAGTCAGATTTTTTCAAAGGAAGTTTCAATTTTCTTGTCAGACTCTACAACTCAAGAGCAGGAAGGCTTTGTCTACGTATAATTATTATCTAGTTATAATGCCTGATTTCAGATCTCTTCACTCATATAGGAAGGCTTCCAAAGCTATGCACAGAGAACTAAACAACAATTTGTGCAATTTCTTTAATATGCTTTGCGGGTGAAAGGGGGCGGGGAATAAAGAGACAAGACAGGGTGAAGGGAGGGGATCCTCAGCCTAAAATGACTGGTAAGCCCCACCCCTCCACTTCAGAATGCCAATGGCTCTCCCCTCATCTCTGCCCCCCCTTCCCGTGGCCAGGCAAGCCAGATGCATGGAGAAGGTACTTCCATGGAAGTTGGTCTTAAAGGAAATTTCCCCAAGCGGGTCATCTTCCTGGTGTATTGACAAGGATGTTAAAATACAGTTTTGTGAATGTCATTTCTCTCTCTCTCAGTATAGGGCAGATCTATTAACAAAACTTGCAGTAAACTTGAATACATTCCCACCTACCATATTATCCTACATATCCTCTCTTGACAGTTATACAAATAAGAGTAAACCTCTGCTTACAGTACACGAATAAGTAATTACTCAGATGAATAATAACAAGAAATAGAAACAGGGAAAGGAAATGGGAAAACAAAGGAGAAACAATGCAAACAAAATACATCAGCTTCCCCACTCCAACAAATATGCCTCCAAGATTGAAGTAAGACACACCAAAGCTAGACCTCAGTCAGTTATTTGAAAAAAGATGATGGTACTGTTATTGGGATGATGACCCTCCAGTGGCTATTTTGACTACTCCTCTATGTAAGGTTTTACAGTGTAGTCCACAAATTTCTTATGAAAATATTTCTTGGTTAATCCATATAACCCACTTGACTTCAATAGTAGATCTTAAATACATGATTTTGATTTCAGTGACATTCAGCATCTGTGTAAGGCTAAGCTGATGGTTCACATATGCTTGTTCATCACTTCTTGACTGTAGCATTAGCTGATGACTTGCATGTCTGAATCAGGCTTACAGTAACTTGGTTATCACAGATATGTCTTAATTAACATATAGTTGTGTGATATACTTTTCAGGGGAAAGTGTTAATACATTCAGCTGACAATCATAAAGAGATCATGTTGGAGCAATCCAAGAAAGGTAGGTGCACCTTGATCCATTGAAATCAATATGACCGAAGTGATTAGCTATGTATTTCGGTCCATCAGTTTCAATGGCACTGTTAACTGGATTACCCCTGCATTGTATTCTGTGCCAAGGTACCAACTGCATCTTTTGCAA
Organism: Heloderma suspectum; assembly: GCF_057233095.1. NCBI lineage: Eukaryota > Metazoa > Chordata > Lepidosauria > Squamata > Helodermatidae > Heloderma > Heloderma suspectum. The sequence continues at coordinate 120,415,588 of NC_139460.1, read as the reverse complement.
AGAAGGAGGCTGTATACCATGGTGTAGATTGCACAGGCTTTATGTGTATCCTATGTAGTTCCAAGGGGTTAAATACAACTTTGAAAGAAGCAATATTTAACCACTGCTGTGCTCTGTAGTGCTGCAGAGTGGGTTTCTGCCAAATTTCGGTGGCAAAGCAGCGATTTAAGCCTTGGGGGAGGCACCATGTGGACTGCACAGGGCCCCATGGACTGTGGTCCAGGGGGGTGAAACTGGCCCTTGGACCTTCAGAAGTTGCCCAATCCTGCTCTAGAGTAAAAATGAAAAGAGACATAGCTGCTAGATGCAGATTTAAAGTAATGTCTAGTTTGTCCCTTATAAGAGGCATTCTCTCCTGTGTGTGAAAGAATGAGAAATACTTGTTTAAGAGGGTCCTTGCCATTCACAGTATTCATAACCACTTTTATTAAAGAGCTGGTTTTGGCATGTCCAAGTATTTGTCTAAAATGCAAATGTATGGTGTCCAGATCATAAGAAGTGATGGTGCCACTCTTTGCTGCTTTGGTTAGCTCTCACCTGGGGTACTGTGTCCTGTTCTGGGCACAGCAGTTTAAGAAGGATATCAACTACCTGGAACATGTCCAGGGGACAGCAGCAAAGATGGTAAGGGGCTTGGAGAGCTATTCCTATGAGAAAAGGAAGAGTTGGGTATGTGTTTAGTCTGGAGAAGAGATGATTAATGAACAATATGATGGCCATCTTCAAATTTTTGAAGGCTGTCACATAGGCGATGGAGTAATAGGTTTTCTGTAGCTCCTGCAGGTAGAACCTGAACCCACTGATTCAAATTGTAAGTAAAGGGATTTCAGCTAAACACTAAGAAGAACTTCCTGAGTTGTTTGACAGTGGAACAGACTGTCTTGGATGGTGTTGGACTTTCCTTCATTAAATGTTTTTAAGCAGAGGCTGGATGGCCACCTCTCTGGGATGGGACGCTGTAGCAGCAGATGTGTGGGCAGAGACGGGGTAATGAAGAGACAGGCAACAATAGCTTGGATTGAAATTGGGCCACATTTATTGAAATATCTGCAAAGGGGAAAACCTAGGATGGGCACTGACTGTACCAGCGGCTAGCTGGCACTTTTATGGGCGAAAACATACCCAGCCTGAGGGGTGGCGTGACAGCATCGCCGTCCCTCCGGACTGCCCCTTATGGGAGAGGTAGGCCTTCCACTGTCACGCCCCTCCTGGGCTGCCAAGCTCCTGGATGAGTTAGGTGAGTCGGTCTCCCAGGCAACCCGTATCCCCCCATCGAGCTGTGAAACCTGTTCGGGAGGCCTCAGGCGTCACCTGTCACCATAAAGTGCCTCTGAATGCTCACCATCCCTAAGCTCATTCTCCTTTGCCCATCCTAGCCGCCATCTGAAATGTGACCTAGACTGAGAAAGAATTAGACCGGATTTACCTAAAATACATGCCCAACCCCATAAACAGTGTGAAGTAGGCAAAAAGACACACAGGCCAAGCCAATTGGACTGTGAGCCAAAAATTCCTACATGGCTCCCAAAAGCCACTGGTTAGCACCCACACTGCTTAAGGGAGGGTGGGAGGGAGCTGCGTGAGCGAGAGACAGATTGGGAGGGGTGCAGAGTGTAAAAGCCTCTCCAGCCCCTCCCCTTCGCAGTGGCACCACGGGGAATGCCCAATGGCAACCCGCAACATCTCCTCACCCCACCCGCCTGCAATGCCCCCCCCCCCCACGGCCAGGCAAGCCAGACGTGGGGGTAGGGCATTTCCTGCATTAGCAAGATGATTCTATGACTCTCTTCTATAAAATATAGTTTTACTTTTTTTTATTTGAGCAACAGAACCTGCCCACTTCTATACAAACTCTGTCATATCACAAAGTCCTGTCCCCTATGTGTGCATAAATGTTTTTGTTTAAAAATCTGCCCAAGTAACCAGGGGGCACCTTTTTAGTCAATTAAAAGTGCCTTTAGGCTGCAATCCTGTGGTCACTGGTGCAGCTAGGTCATTTTAGATTCTGAATCTAATGGCCTTATGGGGGGCCCCTTTCGATGGTATTACTTTGATTGTGAAGTACACAACTAACATTTCTCTTCCCCCTGCTACAACCACCATTCCTTGCTTTAAAACTAACCCTACGTTCCTGATACGTTAGAACAACAACAACAAAACTGTTGGCCAACTGTGATTAAAAAAAAAAAAATACCGGGAGCACATGCAATTTTGCATTTTAAATTCACTGAAATCATAGCACTGTCATGACTACAGAAATAAAATAGAGTTTTCTTCTGCTGCTTTGCTGCCCTCATCACCTGCTGCTCTCTGGGGGGTTCCTGAGCTGTGGGACCCTGAAGCTTGGCCCCAAGGCCCAGCTTTAGCTGCCCCACTGCCTGTGGTCCCTGGGAAGGCATCCCAGGGGCTGCAGTATAGAGCAGACCTCCCTCTCTGAGGTTGGAGAGGCAGGTCTTTTCTTGGAGAAGGAGGTCCACCCTCACAAGCACAATCACAGGCACTGAAACCTCTTCAGCCCTTGCCTCTCCAACATCAGTGCTCTGGACTCAGAGAGGGGAAAAAATAGTGTATTTTAGGGGCAATAAGGGGGAAGGATTGGAACCAAAGCCCTCCTGATATCCCTGCCCCCAAACTGGCAGCAAAACTATGCCAGCCCTGGAGCTGACGTAGTTAATTTCACTCCCATTGGAACCAAAGGGAGGGAGGAAGAAAGCCCAACGAGGGAAAACTTTTCTATGCAAGGCTTTTAATTTAAGTTCATTCATTGCATCTACTTTCGGTTTTGTAGCAGAACTGAGATCCGAGCACTACACAAGGAGCATTTCTTTTTCCTGCTTTTCTGCTACATAACCTCCAGGTGGCACTGCGGTATAGAGGAATAGCGCAAATACACAAGAAGAAATCCTGCTTTCTTTTGCTTTGATAATGAAATGCTGCATTTCCCTGTTCTAAAATAACTCAGTGAAAGTGCTGGTTAGACACAGAAATGAAAATGGAGGGTCATGACATCATCTAAAGCATCCATAAAAAACTGTGTGTAACGAATGATGAGTGCACAATAAATGCCTCATGTAGAAAAGCCCAGAAGTAAAAGGCTGCTCCCGCTCCCCTTTTGCCCTACTGGTGCAAGCACAGCAGGGCATAGGAAAAGGCAGTTTCTCTGCTTCAGATTCCACCTCCTTTGTGCCATAGGATCACTCTGACCACCAATTAATCTGACCTTATCTAATCTAATTCATTAAATCTTGCAGCCCAAATGCAAATTTATGCTATTTTATGTGGATTTTCTAATTATACACTTTGAAGAACATTGAGCTCTAAAAAAAAAAAAATCAGTAAAAGTTAAGTGACTGTGTAAATCGTTAGGGTAAGTTACCACCCTTGAATATGTGATACGTAGATTTGGGGTGGTTGGGCACAGTGCCATATGAAGTATGGTACATTTATAGACCAACACTGTATTGCTTTCAGCGCCTCCTGAAAACAGCTCTGTTCCAGGAAGCATTCCTTAACTGACCAGCCATGGTTTTTACTGGCATTCTGTTTTTTAAAAGAGTAATTTTATTAATGGTGTTTTAATCTTCTTCTTCTTCTTCTTCTTCTTCTTCTTCTTCTTCTTCTTCTTCTTCTTCTTCTTCTTCTTTACTATTTTACCTTTTATGTTCACTGCTCCAGAATTTGCTTTGGATGTGGAGTGGTATACAAATGTTGTAAATAAATAAAATAAATTAATAAGACTCATAGAATTGCATGACTAATTCAATACTGCATCAACTCTATTACTTCTCCTCAACTTCTCTGTGGCTTTCAATACCATTGACCACTGGAACGGATCAGTAGGTTGGGAGTATGAGGTGCTGGGACTTTTCACATAATTGCAGGGTAGTTAAATAAGCCATGGTGGTTTGTTAGCACCCTGCATGTATTGGTTGCATGCTCACTGGATTTTCATAATTACCCTCACTGGCACAGGTTGTTGTGACATCTGAACCTCGTGAGGGTGGTTGGTTGGGGTGATTAACAAATCACCCAGAACCCATGGACTGTTTTAGGGTTGCTGGGTGGTTTGTTAACCATCCTAATCAATCACACTCGCCAGGTTTGGACATCATAACAAGCCATGCCAGTGAGGGTAATTATGTAAATCCGGCTGGCATGCAACCGGCATGCACAGGGTGGGTAACAAGCCACCGTGAGTTATTCACCACTCTGCAATCATGTGAACCGGGTCACTGTATTACAGTGGTTCTGCTCCTACCTACAGGGTTGCTACCATGAAGTAGCACTGGGAGACTTTTGCTCAGCTCCATTGCAGTTATGCTGTGGGATCCCACAAGGTTCCATCTTGTCTCCCATGCTGTTTAACATCTGTATGAAACCACTGGGGGGCCTCATCTGGAGGTTTAGAATATGGTGTCACCAATATGCAGAGAACACCTAGCACTAAATCTGCATTCTATCTGAATCAGGAGAGGCTGTGCAAGTGCTGGACCAGTGTCCAGAGGCAGCAGTGGACTGGATGAGGATAGACTTCAATAGGCTATGAAGATAAGATGGGGACTTTGTGGGTAGGTGGTTCCTGGGTCCACAAACTAGATAGAAGGCCCGTCCTGTCAGAGCAGGTACATGGTCTGGGAAGACTCCTTGATTTAAAGCTGCCGTTGGAGCCCCAGGTGGCCTCAGTGGCGAAGAACACTTATGGTTGGCTATGGCTGGTTTATGAGCTACAGCTGTTCCTGGCCCAGGATAATTCAGGTCCAGATAATCCAGGTCCAGAAATGAACTGATAGCTTCCCGACTGGACTACTGCAATGTTCTCTACATGCAGCTTTCCCTGAAGGCAGTTTGGATGCTGAAGCTGGTGGAGATCGCTGCTGACTGTGTATTGACAGCAGCAGAGAGATCTGAGCATAACACACTAGTTTTGAAATCTGCACTGACTGCCAGTGAGCTACTGGGCCAAGTTCAAGTTGTTACTACTAATGTACAAAGCCTAATGTAAATAGCTCAAACCGAGGTACCTGAAGGGCCGCCTTCCCCAATACCAACCATCCTGGAATTTAAGATTGGTTGGGGAGGATTTACTTTTGGTGCCCTTAAGTAATGTGGCCAATGGGGCTACCATATGTGGCAGGGCCTTTTAGGTGATGGCACCCAGCTTCGGAATTCCCTTCCAGTAAAGATTCAGATCTCCACCATGCTGTTGTCATTTAGGTGCCAGTTAAAGACCTATTTATTTGTGCAAGCGTTTGGGGTACAGGCAAGTACTCTATTTGTTTTTTGATTGATTGATTATGTTGTTGGCTTTATTTTATTATATATTTTGTGATTTTAGGGTTGTTATTTTAATGTTGTTTTATGCGGTACACTGCGTTTTATATAGATTGTTAGCTGCCCTGTTTTTTTTTGTGAGGAAGGGCAAGATATCAATCAATCAATCAATCAATCAATCAAATAAATGAATGAATGAAAATAAGTGCAAGGGGTTGGAGGAGTCTGTGATATGACATGGAAAGTGGGTTTCATGGGAGGTTCTCCTATTCCAAGAAAAAAAGTAAAAAAAAATATTTTCGACAAGTCCTTGGGCAATGTGAAAACAGCTTTTTGGATCCTGGCTATAGACATGGGATCTGGCCTGAAAAAGAATTGAACAAAAAGTACTAAAAGTAAGACATAGTTTTTTAAAAGGTATAATAAAGAGGAAAAGTTTAAAATTGTCATACCAAACAAAATATTTCCAATAAATAACAAGTACATTAGGTCTACCACAGAATGCATTCAGAGCAATATATTTTGAAGGTTTTATAAAAAAAATCACATTCCTTCATAATAACAGTATAAGCTGCACAATAAAACATGCTTGATCATCACAACAGTGTTACAATGCACACACCCAGGTGGTTTTGTTGCCTCTAAAAGCACAAGCAATATTTATTATCTGGAAAGTCATTTGAAGCTACTGTTGGTAGGACGTTAGGCTAAATAATATATTCCCTTGAGCCTTGAGGCTTAAGCCTGCAATCCTATAACCATTTACCTGGGAGTAAGCCCCATTGAATCAAATGAGATTTATTTTTGAGTAGACAAGTATAAATTTGCACTGTTAGTGAACCTTCCTTTTTCTCCCTGTTCTTCTTTGAAAAATGTGTTTTAGTATAACACTTTGATTTTATTGTTGAGGTAATCACAAGAAATTGGTGTTTGGTTTATATTTGTTGAATTAATTGTTATTTTAACTTGTAAGATCCTTTGGAGACCAGCATTACAATGTTTTAAACTCATACATACATAATTATTTACAGCACCAGTGGGAGTGGTGTACCTACCCATAAAGTTGTTTGATAATCTGTAGCATACACCTCTCAGGTTTAGGGGCAATATACATTTGTTTATTTATTACCCTTATGCCACTCATCCTGCAACCAGCCCAGAATAGCTTACAGATGGTTCTCAGGCTGTCTCGTATCCATAAAACTTAAACATTTAAGAATTAAAGCAAAGGTGCAGAACCTCAGGCCCAGGGGCCAAAACCAGCCCTCCAGAGTTCCCTAGAAGGCCACACCCCTTCTCTTGCTCTGACTCCTTTCCCCAACCTCTTGTTGTTCGTAGTTTCACAATTTCAGTGCAGTTTCTTCCCCATTCTAAAAGGTTTAACAAGGCTTAGTTACTGGCAGTAAGCATTTTAAGCTACAATATGCTGGTGACAGGGTTCCCCTTATGGCCTGGACTAGGGATGGTGGAGAATTTCTCCCCGAAACTTCGGGGGGCCAAGCGCCAACGTGTTCGGCCCCCCAAACAAGTTTCGGGGAGAAATTCTCCGCACTCCCCCGCACCCCGCACCCCCCCCGGGACGGGACTTACCTTTGCCGAATGTCCCTCCTGGCGGCGGGTCCGGCCGGCGGTTCGGCGGGTGTTCGTGCAGGGCGGGAGCGGCAGCCGGTCTTTCGACCGGCTGCCGCCCCTGCCATTCCAATAAAAGAAAAAAAAACAAAACGCCCCCGTGATAGGCTACGTGACGATTAACGTAGCCTATCATGGCTAGATCTGCAAAGTCAGCCGTGATAGGCTACGTAAATCGTCACGTAGCCTATCACGGGTGACTTTAAAAAAAAAAAAAGCGCGTACGGATAATGGCGGCCCCCATAGGGAGCCGCCATTCGCGTTCCTTATTTGGTTGCTGTAGTCTACATAAAGATTTACGTAGACTATGGCAAAAATAAGGGCAACGCTATTTGCGTTGCCCTTATTTTCGCCGTAGTCTACGTAAAGATTTAAGTAGACTACAGCGACCAAATAAGGAACGCGAATGGCGGCTCCCTATCGGGGCCGCCATTTGCGTACGCGCTTTTTTTTTTTAAAGTCACCCGTGATAGGCTACGTGACGATTTACGTAGCCTATCAGGCTGACTTTGCAGATCTAGCCATGATAGGCTACGTTAATCGTCACGTAGCCTATCACGGGGGCGTTTTTTTTTTTAAAAAAAAAAACTTTGGAGTTCGCGGCCGGGCGAGGTGAGGTGCCTCCTCCCCGGCCTGAATTTTGGCCGGGCGAGGTGGGAAGCCTCCCCCCCGGCCTGAATTTTGGCCGGGCAAGGCGGGAAGCCTCCCCCCCCGGCCTGAACTTCATGGGGGAAGCAGCGAAGCGCCTCCCCCCCACCGCGAACAAGCTTCGAGGACAGGTAAGTGACTTTCGTCCACCCCTAGCCTGGACCCCCTGAGCAACTCCTTAAGGATCTCTTGTCTCCTTAAGAGTCCCACCTTCCTTCTTTTACCTTCCCCTTTCCAGTAACATGGGGTTTAGGCTGTAGGCACGGGGTGATTGACATTCTAGACACAGGGTTTATCAACAACATTTTATGGGAAATTAAAGCAAGCAAATTACAACTAATGGAATTTACACAATAGAGCTGAGTGATACAAAAGGCCTTAAGAGAAAATAAAAGTTGCAAAAAACACAAGTATTTCTACCCTAGCTGCACTTAGACTTTTTCAGGCTGCTTCTTCCTGCTCCCTCTTCAGGCTCTGGTCTCCCCCACTCTGCTCTTACTCTCTCTGGTCTTTCTGACTCTCTTTATATACCCTCCTCCCCCAAAACCAAAAGTACTGCTTCAAACCTGGAGAAATAAAACTTGTCGGGGAAATGAAACTGAATCTTAACCAGGGAAATGAAACTACTCCTTTCAGGGATACCTCTTCCCAACAAAAAACTCCAGGCCTCTAGGCCTGACCTTTTCCCTTGCCTCTGTAGTAGGGATGTTGGAGAAATCTTCCACGGACCCCAATGAAGCCGGATTCTATTGAATCCGGCCCCCCGAAGTCTGCGGAGGATCGGATCTCCTACCTGCACCTCCAGGAGGAATCCTTGCCAGATGGATCCTCCCCGCCGGCTGACTCCAGAGCGCCAGCAAGACTGGGCGGATTCACGGGCTGGGCGGATTGACTGAGGATGCAGATGGCATCCGGGACACCATTTGTGGCTGTAAAGGCCTTAGTTTAAGGTAAATACAACTGTAAATGGCTGCATTTACCTTAAACTAAGGCCTTTACGGCTGCAAATGGTTTTCTGGACACTATTTGCGTCCGTGCTTTTGATTAACTTGATAGGCTACGCAAATATTTGCGTAGCCTAACATGTAAAAGCAGGGATGGTCCCTATTTGCGTAGCCTATCATGTTAATCCCCTTACCTGTAAAAATATTTACGTAGCCAATCATGGCCAATGGCAGGGACGCAAATGGTGTCCGCTACACCATTTGCGTCCCTGCTCTTTGCCGTGATTGGCTACGTAAATATTTACGTAGCCCATCACAGCCAATGGCAGGGACGCAAATGGCGTCACCTACGCCGGACGCCATTTTGTTCCACAGCCTGGCGGCGGATGGCTGTGGGATGAAGGCGGCGACCCGGACCAGCTGCCACCAGGTAGGTTCTGTCCCAGGGGGATTTTGGGGGTGGCGGGGGGGGGTAGTCCGTTCCGCCACGGACTCCGGGGGGGCCAGATTCCAAAGAATCCGGTCTCATTGGAGTCCGTGGTGGATTTCTCTGCTATCCCTAAATGTGGCCCACATGAGCTTCTCTGAAATGGAATTTAGCCCTCGGGTTGAAAGAGGTTTTGCAACCCTGCATTAAAGGGTCAAACCTGCCTAGTTTCACCATTATCTTCTGCAACCAGCAGTGTATTATTAATACCAAGTAAATCCTTTTCTCTGTGCAAGGAGCCATTTACCTGCACCAAACTGTGGATGATCAAGTTGTTTGGAAAATCTGGACCTTAATTCAGTGAATCTAAGTCAATAGTGGCATGGCCCCCATTGGGAAAATATTTAATGCAGCCTACATAGTATTAGTGGTAGAATGTACACTATCATGATTTGGACCCTAGCTGCACTGCCATCTGTTCCTTATTTAAAGTGTTGCCTATCTATTCCTGATGTCACCGCGATCAATGACCATTTTGTCTTGGAGAACTCCAGGCTTTAACAGATAACGTTACATAGAGATTAACACTAATTGGGAAATGGCAACATTTAGGACCCAGTTAATAATATTTGGCCAGATGTAATTAAAAAATAATATGGACCTCAAGGATTTACCAGGGCAACACAACACTTATTTAAGCAATAATGTAACCTATAGCCTCAAGGGAATTTAAAAAAAAAATGATTTAACTGTGGTTTGCCGTGGTATTATGCCTTTGGAAGAGTCACGTGAGCCTGTGGGGCTAACACTTTTGTGCAGCCTGAGCTTAATTCATCTGAGTAGTCCCACTGATTTTTATGGGCCATTTGTGTAAGTGGTATTGCTCCCAAGCAAAAACAAATTCTGCAGATTCAGGCCTTCAGCCAGGAGAGCTTGGCTGGGTCCTTGCATGATATTTACAGAATGCCATCCAAAGCAAAAATGAAACAGCTTTCATATTTTAGCTTCATCAATCAAAAGCTTCTGTATGCAGCATAATAAAGAGCATTTGGCAGGAGAGAAGCAAAGCTAGCTTAAAAAAATAATAATATTACAACCAATGCTTTAACAGAGAGCAAAGTAGTTTGTGCCTGGGAGAAACTGTTAAAGCTCTGTGAATTACCCACAAGCAAGTGACAACTTTACTTAGCTGTTCCATCTTTTAAGGACAAATCTGCACGCTAGGAACTTTCAATGCTATTTTAGTTATCCATTTAATCCACCTATTCATTTAGCAGGAATGGTAATTACGGGAAAATTACTGCCAAACTATGATGTGCAATTAAAATTCAGACTATTTTCTGTGATGCAAAATCCCCCTCCTTCATTCCCCCCCCATCATCTTACAAATCCTCTGATACGAAGTTTGTGTGGTTTTCTTTTCTCTCTTTCTTTTTAAACAGGGCTTATAATAATAAGCCATCTGGCTTACTTAAACATGAAAGATTAAAATGATATACAGTATGAAGGCTTCCTATTCAATTGCTAATATCCAAGAACTCAACTCCAGTGGTGAAAGCTGTCATTTGGGGGATAGGGGGTGGAAAGAGGTAATTAAAAGATTTCCTTGCAGAGATGGGTCCTGGAGCAAGAGACTGGCGCACACAACAAGCAAAACTAATTTTTTCCAAAAGAGGACAGTGCTGGCCAAATGCCTCGCAAGCTAATCTTCTGTATCCTTTAGTTCTCTGACAACCGCTTGAGTGAGACTGAAAGGTGGGCAGGTGACCAATAAGACAAAAGCAAGTGAGCCTTGCTTTATTTAGCATATCTAGACAGCAAATGTTTCATTGCATCAGATACGGGGCATGATTAGGAAGTTGGTAACAGTGGGGAAATCAGAGAGATTAAAAAGTAACTTACATTTCAGAGGAAATTGAAAAAGATGGTAGCCTTTGAGAAATCTAAGCATATAAAGGGAAATCTACATACCGAACTTATATTGTTGCGAATGGTTGTGAGTGGGGGAGTTTTATTTCAAGGCTGCTAAGAAAAATTAAAGAGAGAGTTTATTTTAAAAATTGAATGAAACCCTGACCCTATTGTTTTGAGGTTGAAGAAGGAAAGGAATTTATGTTCTTCTCTCAGCCTTGAGGATACAGTGGTTTATGAAGCTAGATGTACAAGCCAGGGAGTTCTTCAGGCTGAGAGGAGAACACACTTTCCTTATCTCCAGTCTCAGAACAACACAGCATCAGCCTATAGAACATATTGGTACAGGATAGCACAGTGTCAACATAAGAAAGGATTAGATGAATATGTGGAGGACAGATCTGTCAGTGGGTACTACACATGATGACCTGTGTGAGAAAGTATCTGAGAAAGTATACCTCTGATGGAAACACATCTACACTACACTACAGATGTAAACCTATTTCAAACCCATTGAACTTCATGTCCCCAAATTAGGTATTGGCATTTCCTGACGGGGCTCTAAACAAGAATTCTTAGTAGTCCCATAAAGCTAGATTTCCCAGTCTTCTTTGTGTTAAGTTATGACATGTGTGTTCAAACCAACTCAAAGCCTCAGTTTCAGATGCTGGGAATTGACAATAGGGGATGGAAATGACCATAATGTCCTGCTTGTAAACAAGCAGGACCCAAGCACTGGGGAAGGTGTGTACTTGACCAAAGCCCAGGAGTCCAGGGCAGCCAGCCTGTTCTGCAAGTCCATTACCATGAAGAGAAAACTGAGGCTAATTTGTAGATCATACTGACTTAAGGGGAAAAGACAAAAATAGCACTTGTACACAAAAGGTATAGCTTGAGAGACACAGAAAGGGTGAACAACCCTGAATGACAGCTTTCCCCAATCTGGTGCTCTCCTGATGTTTTGGACTACAATTCCAAGGATTCCTGACCATTGGCCATGCTGGCTGGCTGATGGGGATTGAAGTCTAAACCATCTGGAGGGCACCAAGTTGGAGAAAGCTGCTATATGACATGCTGTCCTGAGAACTACATTTTGTGTGCATAAGGTACATGGAAGCCAAGACATTAGGGTGTGATAGTTGACTGGCAGCAGGAGGGAGGGATGAGTAACATAATAATCAAGGACACTGAGCTTCCAAGATAGGATTTACAGGTCACAGAATATATGTGAGTAAATGGGTTAGGCTTGTGGTGTTGAGATGGATACTAGAGCCCAGGACATGGAATAGTACTATCTGTGCAAACAGAATGCTATTCTAGATAGGACTTTGGTCTGCCCCAGCATGGCTTTTGTTTTGTTCTTTGTTACTTGTATAATTAATATTATAGTGGCTAGTTATGTATTGCCAAAAAAAGAGGACATGCACCACTGATAAAGAGGACAAAGGAGTGTACCAATTTGCACAGAATTTGCATATGCTAATTCATATGTATATATGCAAATTTGGAAAGAAATACTAAATTTACATTTCAGAGAAGGCAAACAAATTAATTTCTCAACCAAATCACCACCCAAAGTTCTTAAACTGATTTGCGCCCAGATCACCCAAGTCCAGATCACCCAATCCAGGTCACCCAAATCAGTTATCTTATTCAATTCATTTACTCCCAGATGATCCAGATTCTCCTCCACAATAAATTTCTGTCCAACAAATTAGCCCATTCAGTTCAATCATTCACATCCTTCTCCCCCTCCCCTAATAATGTTCAATTAATGATAAATAGGGTTTGCATTGCGATTCCCTTCTGGTGGTGGTAGGGATAGGGGGCTCTTACTGTGAGGACATTAAGAGCCCCTGAGGTGGTCAGGTGGTTGGCTGATTTGTCTGTCTTTTTTTTAATGTAAGAAACCCAGCCAAGGGCAAGCCACCACATGCAGCTGATCTGAGCTGATCTGCCTCCCACGTGGTGTGAACTCAACGTTCAAATGCCTCTAGGTAGAGAACAAAATGACACTATTTCCATATCAAGGACAATTGTGTGGAAAAAGAAATGGCTGCCCAAATAGCAAGCTCATAAAGGCAGCAATTTCTTTTTCTGAACAGTTGTCCCTGTATAGGAAATGGAAGTGATGTCATTTCCCTCAGTACCCAGAGGGATTTTATCTTTCAGTTCTCACTGTGCAGCAGCTAGCTCAGCTGGACATATGGATACCGGACACTTTCCCAGGCAGCCCATAAAACACCAAATAGTATAGTAGAAAGGAGGACATTTGGCCACCTAATTAATATGCATACTTGCCATACTGCCATATCTGGCTATAAATACAAACCAGACAGCCAGAAACATAAGGAGCTTGAACAAAGGTAACTAAAAATTGGGCACCATTTGATTCAACAATTTTTCAGAACAAACAAGGTCAATTTTCTGGTCAGTTTTGGGTGGGGGAGCATATTACAGGTTTGTAACAGGCCAGATAAATTATACTTGGCCACTACTCATAAACATCTCTGAGGAACACTTGCATTGTACCTGTGTTCTGCTTTCAGCACATTGTACTTGATGGTGCAGACTGTTCAAGGGGGATAAGGCCTTATGGGTGTATGGCTCTACCGTTCACCAGCAGCAGTTTAGACTAAATGGCCTTTCAGTTCCTTCCTAGTACATTATGATTCCATGGCTGTAGCCATTGTCAGTACAGTGCTGAGCTACATAGCACATGTGTCTGACCCAGCTTTTTTAAAAAATGCATTTTTTTATTGTAAAATTTCAACAACAACAAAAATTATAAAAAGAAGAGACAAAAGGAGGGGGGAATTATATACATACATAGATGTCTATATATACATATCAGTGAATACAATGTATATATATGATCTAACATGGCAATAGTTAGCTTCTTTTTATTATGGAGGCGGGCTCCAATTTACAGATGGAGGCTGGGTGTTAACAGCTTGTGCTTCTCAAATTATCAGTATTCACCCATGAAGGTGTATCTTCAAAAGATCATATAGGTAGAGATGGACTGTCAGTTTCACTTCCTCCCATCCTCCCATATTCAGTTTTTTAAATATCTTAAAAGTTATTTCTGTCCTGAATATGAACAAACTTGTGAATTTTGGTAAGTTCTTATCTAAATTGAACTGAACTTCTCACCAGTATGCATCAGCCAAATTCAATAGGTACAGCTATTCCCAGCATAGAAAGAATTGTGTTGTACTTTGCTTGCCATATAAATCTTAAAGTTGAGGAGCCTATCAGCAAAAGGAGGTGGTAACCCTAAAATCAACACCACACATAAATACACAGGGATTGAAAACCAGACTTTCAAGAGCCGAACGTTCAAAGCCCTCTGTCTGCATGGGCAAATCTGTCAATTTCATTTTCTCCCACATTCATTTTTTTAAAAAATTGCAAGTTTTTTCTGTCCCAAATATGAAGAAAATTGTGAATTCTGATACATTCTTATCAGTGTGGTTTAGTGGTTAGAGTGCTGGACTGGCACTCAGGAGGCCCAGGCTCTAGTCTCCACTCAGTCATGAAGCTCACTGGGTGACTTTGAGCTAGTCAGTGACTCTCAGCCCAACCTACCTCACAACATTGTTGTGAGGGTAAAATGGAGAGGAGGAGGATCATATACACCACCTTGGGCTCCTAGGAGGAAAGGCAATATATAAATGTAACAAAAAATAAATGTATACATAACAAATGAACTGAAATGAAATTCTCACCCATCATTACATATAGGTTTCTATTTAAATATTTAGGCTTGTAATCAGCAGTTCGGCACAAGTGGGATAAGAGAGGCACTTTTGCTCATCTTTGGAAGCTCAACAATGGCTTTGATTTTCTGTTTTGGACTTTTTTTTGATAAAAGTATTATTTTTCTTCAATTAAAAAGAAAATAAGGTTTGCCTGACTGTGGCTGCAGTCCTATGCACACTGACCTGGAAGCCAGCTCCATTAAACACAGTGATACTTCTGAGTAAATATTCACAGGATTCCAACATGTGTCAGACCAACTAGACCAGTATCCTGAGATGAACTCTGGGTGTTTTAAGGGCATATGCATTGAGAAACATATGAATAAAATATACCAGTCCACACCAGTCATTTCCAGATTCTGCTAGTACAAAGTTCAACAACACTCTTGGCAGAAAGCTGAACATCTCGCCCAACATGTATCTTGAACCACAGCAGCACAAAGGACCAGACCCCAGCACTCCATCACAGGAGAAAGGAAATAGCAAGGAAGTTTAGCTACCATTGGTGTTGCTGGACTCCTGCACTACCTGATGGAGCACCTCTCCTGATATGAACCTACCTATACACTATAATCTGAGGCCATCCTCTTATTTTCTCCTCCAAGGTAGGTTTGGAGGATGGCAACAAGGGAGAAAGGCTTTTCAGTTGTGGCTCCCCAATTATGGAATGCTCTCCCTACTGAGGTCCTCTTGGCACCAGCATTGTTATCTTTTTGGTGCCAGGCTAAGACTTTGACAGAACGTGATGGGGCTTTTAATGTCAGTTGTTTTATTGGGTCCTGATATTTTATTGTTAATTTTTTTAGCTGTTCTAAATAGTTTCCATTTTTTGTATGTTAAAGATTTTATATTATGTATTTATCATGATGTATTTTGGGCTATTTTTGTGAACTGCTCAGAGAGCTTTGGCTATTGGGCAGTATATAAATGAAATGAATGAAATGCCTTCCGCCTTTGCCATGTGCTTTATCAGCATAGTTACTCTGCTCCAACAAGTAGAGATCCACTCTGGAAAACACACTTTAATGTCAGATTATTTCCTATAATCGTCCTTTCCAAATCCATTTTTGGTTTATAGATGTAAATCATGAATCATGACATAACGGCAGCTGGTGCAAAGTATTAACCAGTAGAAAAGCCTTAGTGTGTGCGTGGGTGTGAACAGGCATGCACACATGTGTCCATGTTTGTTTGGGTGTTGTGGTTTTTCCAGAACAATTGCAACAGTGGCATCCAACAGGAGTCCATCAAGCCTACCATTGTCTTAACTTTCTCTTCAGCACTTGGCAGTATTCCAGTTGAATTCCTCTGGGCCAGCAACACTTTGAAGCCAGGTTAAATGAATTCCAGGATAAAAAGCTTGACGAATTGAGTAATTGATCTTTCCACTGTGTTTCATCGTTCCTTTCAAAATGGTAAGGACTACATTTTATTACACTATCCCGTTTGGAAAAATAAAATGCTTATTCTGCACTAGTTACTGTAACTAGCTAACAGGTACAACATGACTGGGGAGCGAGTCTACTGTATTTGCTTCTCTTAAGAAGCTCTTTTGCCTTTAGCATAGTTTCTTATCAGTTGAGTTTCTGACATCTCTGCCTTTTTATGCCCTGTACTTCTGTCTCGTAAATTGGTGGAGACTGACGTGGCTCTTTCATGTCCAAGGAGAGTGGATCTTCCCACACTTACAAGCACAAACAGCTGTAAGTAGGCCTAGTGAACCCACTTGGTACAAGCCTTTTCCTAAAAGGCAAGGAGGGGATAGATCTATTTTATTTGGAAGCACCTGCCATTATTTTGGTGAGTTGGCTAACAAACTAAAGTACAGCAGAAGAGAACTCACAGGCGAAACCTGCCCATATGTCAATGGCATAAAACCAAGGATCCAGGAATATTATCTCTCTTTCAAAATGAAGTCTCTCCCTCCTCACCAACCATTTTCATATTTACTCTCCAATATTAGTAGTCTAGAGTCACATTCTCATTCATCTCCCTGTACATGAAAGTTACTCAGTAGTATAATCATCCATAAAGCTGCTCTGTAGATAGGGTGCCAAATGAAGAGGAGGTCAAGGGACTATTAACTGTTGCAAACAGGAAATAATTTAAGCAGGTGCAGCTTTTTTTCATCTCTGCATGACTTGCACATGCCCAAATTCCCTCTGCACTCCATGCATCTGACACAGTGGGTTACAGTCCATGAAAGCTTATGCCAGAATAAATGTGTTAGTCTTCAAGGTGCCACAAGAGTATTTGTTGTTTTTGCTGCAGTATACTAACATGGCTACCTTCTGGAAATTGTTATTATTAACAACGATCGTATGCAAATTATATAATTATTGTTAATAATTACATATATTGTTGGGGATGTGTGTATGGGAGAGAGTGAGAGCGAGCGAGAGCACAGAGCTATAGTAGTATTTTGCCATCTGTCTCTCCAGCTTCTACCCCATGTTCATATCCAATCTCTATCTACTTTGTCACAATAGCTTTCAAAAATCGCCTTTCCTACTGAATTCAGGGATCCCAATTTATCTAAACCAGATAGTCCTCTGTTGCATACAGAACATATTCCAGTTCCTTCCACACAGCATATCCAGAAATTAGATGGGGAAGGGGTTCTCTCACTGTTTGGTATTGCATAAGCCAGAAACGTACAACATATTGCCTTTGTGCTTTGAAATACCTCTGGCTTCTGCTTTGTATTTAGTTTGTTATTAATGTTGGCTGCTTTCCAATAGCTTCTGGCCACCATGACTGTTAACATCTTTTGTCAGATATATCAGACACAGTCTGCAGTCAGAAATGTATTATTGTGTACATAATTTCCAAATAAAACAACACACAGAGAACCATATAGTTAGCATTGGAAGGAGAATGACTGCTCTTCCTTTGAAGGCCGTGCTTATCATTCAGTTCAGGTTGAAGCAAGTGTGAGTATGGGCTGCTTCAGTCATGCACAACTTTCGTTGACTGCAACATCGAGTGATGAAACTGCATCAGCCATCACAGCTTAATCATTGCAGGAAAAACTTTTCTGTCACTTGACGTCAGCTCAGATGCAATACTTTTAAAGGGCACAGATCACATGTGTTCATTCAACCTCAAGGTCAAACACTGAGTATTCAAGTGGTGAAAAATTAAATTATATTCATGTAAGTATGTGAACCATCCTACAACTAATGTCCTTGGCAGCTGGGAATTATGGGAGTTACAGCCCTGCATCTGCAGGGTATCAGGTTGGGGAAAGCTGTGTTAGTGAATGAAGAGAGATGCAAACATTTCTGTCCAGAGCACTGTGTGTCTTTTGATACACATGAGGTTCCTATAGGAACAGATTTTCCCATTGGCTTCATTGGAGGAATAGATACATTATTAATTAATCCTGTTTGTATGCTCCTGTTTAGTTCTGTATGTGAAGTTATCCCATTTTATCCTCAAAACATCCCTGTGAGATAAATTAGTTCAAGAGATAGAAACATGCACAAGTCTACCCAGTGATTCTTATAGTAGAATACAGACTTGAAGTCAGATCTGTATAGTGTAACACTCTATCCACTACAACAGTAGTCTTTAACTTTTTTGGAGCCAGAACTAGGGATGGGGGAGAAGTTTATTCAGTTCACATTTTAATGAGAACTTACCTAATTTTGCACTTTCAAACCACTATGCAAACTGAAACTCAGTTATCTTTAAAAATTTGCACTTCAAATTTTTCAGTGGAGTTCTCCATTCAAAAAATGCATACAAAAATGAGTATGTTAGGGGAAATAATATTTAAAAATGCATTATATTAAGAAAAAGTCTTACAAAAAAAAGAGTATATTAGGCAAAAATGCATATAAAACTGTATGAATTAGGAGAAATGTGCACAAAAATGGAGTGCAATTTTTTTGGTAGAAAGGTGGGGTATAAATCAAATCAATAAATAAAAGTGCTTATGAATTTTCACGAAAACTTTTAAAAAATCTCAAACTTTGGGACAAACCAAACTTAAGACTGGAGAAATTCTCAAAATTTGAGGTAGACTGCACTTAAGATTGGAAAAATGAGAAATCGAGAGAAACCAAAATAGATAGATTCATCAATCCCTACCCAGAGCCCACTTTTTGCTCCAACCTAAAACATGGGATCCACTTCTGTATGGTTTTCTGGTTCAAGTCTACCTTTTTCTTTTTCTCATTCCCTGTGTTTCCCCCCTCCACTCTTTCTTTCCTATTTTCTCCTTATCTCTTCATTTTTCTCAGTCTCTCTTCTTTTTCTCATTTATTTTATTTATTTATTAAATTTATTAATCGCCCATCTGACTGGTCACCCAGCCACTCTGGGTGATTTACAATAATAAAAACAGTTTAAAACAATAAAATTCAACATTAAAAACATCATATTTCTAAAAATACCCTAACCCACCCCAAATGCCTGCCTGAACAACCACGTTTTTAATGCATGGCGGACGCTCATTAAAGAGGGAGCATGGGGGAGTTCCCTAGGGAGGAGTTCCACAGAGTGGGGGCCACCACAGAGAAGGCCCTCTCCCTCATCTTTACCAGTCTAGCTGTCCTGGCTGATGGGACAGAGAGAAAGCCATCCAAGGCTGATCCTGTTAAGCGGACTGTCTGGTGCTGCTGGAGGCGCTCCTTGAGATAGGCTGGGCCAGAACCATATAGGGGTTTAAAGGTCAAAACCAACACCTTGAATTTGGCCCAGAAAACAACTGGTAACCAGTGCAACTTCTTCAGCACCAGAGTGATGTGATCACGCTGGTGGCTGCCTTTAATGCGTTCTGTACCAGCTGCAGCTTCCGAACTGTCTTCAAGGGTAACCTGTCAGGGTTGGATCGGAGCCCAGAGAGCCCCAAAGCAGTTCTGATTCTGAGGAAGAGATAGAAACCACGGGAGAGGAACCTGTGTGCTGTTCAGAGGAGCAGCCAGGGGGAGAGCCCCTCCTGGTACACATTCCTGAGAGTGACAGTGACCCTGGCAGGGACAGGGAGGCGCAACAGCAGTTTCTGGATGCTAGGCGCCAGAGCAGCATCAAGCGGGAGATGGCGGGCACTGAGAGGAGGCGCTCAGCCCGCTTGGTGCGATGGCAACAGTGGCACCCCAATGCCCCATGGGAAAAGGGTGGACTCTCTCCTCCTAGCCCATAAGTACAGAGGTTTCCCGCCTTCCCCTCCAAACGGAGATCAGTTGATTCCTAAGGTTAGAACCTCTGAGTAGGCAGCTCTCTTAAGTCTCACTCGTAAGATCAAGCAATTAGCATCTGTAAGCGTCATTAGGTTGAATGGGAATAAAGCCTTGGAAAAGAGCCCTATTGTCTGCGTGTTGATTCTGGCTACCTGAAGATTTTAGCAGGCAGCGGGGGCGACCTCCTGACATAACCTCTTGTAGAGCGCATTACAGTAGTCTAGACGAGAGGAGACCAGGGCATGTACTACCGATGGGAGCAGATGGTTGGAAAGGTAGGGGCACAGCTGCCATATCAGATGGAGTTGGTACAGTGCTGTCCAGGTCACAGCTGACACCTGAGCCTCCATGGATAGCTGGGAGTCTAAAATGACCCCCAGGCTGCGGACCTGGTCTTTCAAGGGTAGCCGTACCCCATTCAACACCAGGTCAACATCCCCCAACCTCCGCTTGTCTCCCACCAAAAGTACCTAGGTCTTGTCAGGGTTCAGCTTATTCGTCCCCATCCAGCCACTCACCATCTCCAGACATTTCGACAGGGATTCTATGGCCAACCTTGGTGAAGATTTGAATGAGAGGTAGAGACGCGTGTCATCTGCATATTGATGACACCGCACCCCAAGCCTCCTGATGATAGCCCCCAGCGGCTTCACATAGATGTTAAATAGCATCAGGGAGAGGATGGAACCCTGTGGCACCCCAAAAGTGAGAGGCCATGGGTCTGAAACCTCCCAGTACTACCCTCTGGTACCTGCCGGAGAGGAAGGACCAGAACTACCATAATACGGTGTCTCCAATGCCGAACCCCTCCAGGCAGTCCAGGAGGATACCATGGTCAATGGTATCAAAAGCCGCTGAGAGGTCGAGGAGAACAAGTAAGGAGCATTCGCCCCTATCCAGAGCCGTCCTCATATCATCCACCAAGGCGACCAAGGCTGTTTCTGTCCCATGCCCAGACCTGAAGCCCGACTGAAATCGATCTAGATAATCGGCTTCTTCCAAGTGTGCCTTCAACTGCATCACCACCACCCACTCAATCACCTTGCCCCAAAATGGCAGATTTGAGACTGGGCGAAAGTTGTTCAGAACTTGGGGATCCAAGGACGGCTTCTTTAAGAGTGGTCTTATCACTGCCTCCTTGAGGGCTGATGGCATCGCTCCCTCCTCAAGGGAGGCGTTCACCACCGCCTTGATCTCCTCACCCAATCTCTCTCTGCAGCCTATAATGAGCCAAGATGGGCAGGGATCATCTTAAAAGACATTTAAAAAGCAGACAACAAAAATGATGGTGGTGCCATTGGTGTGATCCAATGTTAGGTTGGGGTACAACCTTGTTCTACGTCCTGATCCACCAGTTGATGATGAATACATTACACCACACTGGCTATCACACTGTTCTCTCCACATAAGCAAGTTCATTCACATTGGCAAGGGAACTCTGGGAGCACGCTGAAGACCCAAGACCTGCAGGAATGGTTGAAATGGGGCAATAGACTTTCTTGGTACAGCACCATCTATCTTCTTACTGCCATTGTCACTAGCTGCTATTGCTTTTCATCCTCTTTGCTACCACTTGCTCTCTTGACAGACAGAGAACCAGTGAGCAAGTAAGCAGTAGCATCTGCTGCTGTTCTCACCGCCATCATTGTCTGGGCTAGAGCAAGAGGCAAGTGAACAAGCAGGTTGCAATGGCAAAGAGGAGGAGCAAGTCCAGAGGTTCTTGTCAGTGGGCCCCTGCTGGTGTGTTGGCTCTTGGCAGTTGCCCAACCATACTTACCCTTGACACCCACCCTGGCCATGATTTTAAGAGTGTTCTCGGTAGCTCTGATATTTTATATTCAGAATTCACACAATGCCCTTTAATTTATTTTCTCTAAAATAATAAAACCAAGAGTGACCAGTCTCTTGGGGTTGTGTCGTTCTGTACAGAACTATCTAGGGTGCATGTTCAGAACTAGGTGGTGGTGGTAATGAAGTCCATGTGCATAACCTTTTACCTGTCATCATCATAAAAAAATATCAACCTCATGTATTTTGGATACCTCAAAATGTATCCACATCTTCACTCCTAAGATTTATTCAGGATATTCTTGGTTGGTTATTGTTGGTGATGGTAGGAAGATTGGTTAAATTTAAGCATGATGGGAAGGGGACAAGATAATAGGGCTCCATTGAAGTGCTTCCAAAGCTAGACACTAAAATTTGATAAATGTTTTCATTCAGGGCTTAAGAAATTAGCTTTTTGGAGCTTTCTATAAGAAAAAAAATGTTAATGAGGAAAGATTTTAACAAGGCAAGCCCTAGCAGTGACCCCTTGGATCTAAGCACTGCCTCAAACTCAGGCAAAGTCAGAATACACCGAGACCATCTTGCTGAATCTCACTAGCCTTCTGTTCTATCAGTGCTATAGTTCTAGAAACAAGTCTCTTAATGAGGCAAGATCAATCCCAACAGGAAAACCTGTGATATTTGAGAACAGTAGCCTTCCATCCTTGTTGGTACAAATCAACCCCAACCCCCATCTCACATATTATGACTAAAAATTATAATTAAAATAAAAATAAAAATAACAGTGTCATTTTCTTTTAAAGATGCGGGATCACTTTGTGTAGCATTTAACTATCAATTCCATCAGTGTTTGAGGCTGCTTAAGTTCTTTTGTAGATGAGTTGTTTAATGTTACTCAGACAAGGTAAATCAAAGTCTAATAGAGTGGAAAAACAGCAAAGGCTGAAAATAGGTAAAAGATAAATCACACAGGAAGTTTTGCTCTCTCTTTTTGTTATTATATTCATTGAGATCAAAGCCCTTGTTTCAGCTCTAATTAACAAAAGCTAATGCAGATTGGAGACCTTCTGGCACTGAGCGGAGCCTTGGAGGATACAGCTGAAATCTTCTAAAGATTTAAATAATTAATATGACACCTTGAGCTTTGGATGGGAAAATAAAATAATAATAAAAAAATCCGGCCCCATGCTCAAGTTTGAGAAACAATGCCATTGCCAAGTTTGATACCATTTGTTCCAAGGAAAATGAGCCGGGTAGACTGCCCGGACTTCATTGTCTAATATGTTGGCAGTTCAGTGGATTGGTTTGCCTTTTGTCATGCTAAGGGGGTCTTTTGTGTGATACTTTGTTACCCCCAAGTCTGCCCTGGTTGAAGAAAGATAGAAAAAAAGAGGCAAATCTGCTTTAGGGAGTTAGAGGATGGTCATTTAATGGTTTTTAATCCTCTTAATCCACGTAAGAATGGAGATCTCCGAGTGAAAATCCCATCCCAGAAGTCCTTATGATTCAAATGCCTGGCTCATGAGACTGTCTTGAGAGAGGGGGAGAAAAGGAAAATGTAGCAACATGGTCTCCACTCTTGTGGCATTATACTTTATTACACTCTGGTTTTTCTTAAGAGGCCTAATCTTAAGAAAAACAAACAAACAAACAAACAACATCTCCATGTTCTACAAAAACCCAAGAAGAACAGCTTCCCCTCCTAGTATATCTATTTGAGATAGCTGAAAATGATTTTGTGATCTTTAAATTATGAGGGCCCTTTTTCCTAATTGTCTCAACTGTATGCAAATGTTCCTGAGATCTGGCCTTCTCTAATGCCCTTTCCAAGCTGTTTTTTAACTTGCATATTTTCTAGGTGAATGAAAACCTCTATTGAGTTTCAATCCAGATTACTTCTAAACTGTTGACATAATCATAGCTAAGCCTTTTGGCTCAGTTCATTACTACTCCATAAAGGCGAGATCGTTCTTCACTTCCACCTTAAAAACACGCACACAAAACCCACCACTGTATCTAATTTGATACCTTAGCATAAGACTGCTATATTAAATGATGTCTTATAATCAGCAGCATTTTCTGTCATAATAGGCAGGTCAGTAAATAGCACAATAACACAGTGGTTTCTTTTACCCCATTCCCCTCCAAATCTACAAAAAAACTGGTTCATATAGATGTATCTTATAAAGGATACAATAGAAAGATGATCCAAACTAAAGGAAAGAAGCTCACTATGCCATCCATCATTAGTTGAAAGCCGTTTTAAAATCCTGCATTTTACATCAGGGATGATCCCAAAAAGATTGTCTCATTTGTTTTGATGTTCTTAATTATATTGTCCCAGAAAATTATACACACTACAGCCAAATGGGGACCTCACCCAATGCCCACAAAATAGATGTAGGTCACTTTCTAACATGACGAAGAGATGTGATGAAAACATGCAAACTGCACTAGGCAATATATCTTTGTGCGTATGGTACATAAGGATGCATTTCCTGGAAGGTCCTTGCCAGTGATGCTCCTGTGTCCTTGCCAGTGATGCTGCTGGTCAGTGATGCTGAGGTTAGAGAGGTATGTATGTTGGGGAACCTTCTCTGACGTTTGTTTACCCCAGGTGTTGGCAGCAACAGCAGTGATGAAAGAGGCACTCTGAGCAATGCGCCTTCGTTTTGAATTGCCTATAGCACTTCTGTTACCAGTGCTAGTCCCACCACATAGAACAAACAAGAGCAAAGGGATCTTAACCCTGCTTGCTTGCCTCATGTGACAGCAGTGGTGCCAACGAGGATGCTGATCACAGCAGAACTGGAAAGGAGGGAAGGAGAAAGGAACTGGAGCACAGGGGATGGAAAGGGGAACACTGAAGGCCTACCTTCCCTCAAACACACTTTCAGATCTGTCAAAGTGATATGTTTTTAATCTTGTTATACAGGGCACAATCCAATCACAGTTGATCACTTTTAAAAGCATGCTGTTTTCTGTGTGAGAGCTAAGCACCTGCTGAAATCTCTCCTTTGGATCAATACAACTTTGGCTTGGTTATGCCCATAAAGTGGACTGACAAACTTGGTTAAAAAGTGGTATGTACTCTGTATTCCAGTCCATTAATTCATTCCCACAACTCAAAAGTGCTTCTTAAAGGAGTTCCTTCTGAATTTATAATAAACAATATTTATTGATCGAGAGCATACAGTAACTACCTTGATTATTCTGAGGCAAATGTATTGGTCATTTTTCAGTGGGAGGTGTATGTGTATGAAATAGATAATGGTTATATAATAACTTCAGAGGTTAAAGTTGTAAAGTTGAAGATATCAGTAGAGCACTCCCAGTAACTTCCCTGCTCCCTCTTTTGAAGTTTATTTATTGCAATTTTTAAAATATCTTACCCTTCAAGGAGCTCAGAGTAGCATACATAGTTCTTTCCTCCCTTTATATTCACAACAAGCATGTCAGGTAGGTTAAGCTAAGGGATGGTGATTGGCTCAGAGTCACCCCATGAGCTTCATGGCTGATGGAGAACTGAACCTGGAACTATCCAGTTCAACACCCTAACCATTGCATCAAGCTTGCTCTCATTTATCAAAGAACCCTGTAACTCACAAAAGTGTATACTCATCCTGCTTTGCTGACTAGCCCCCTGAGTAGGATTTGCATCTTCACCCAGCCTGTGCCCAATCAAACCACATTATAGTTAATCTCCTAAGGACCCAATGTAGCCTTGAAGTTTTACTGCCCCGAGTGCCTGGCAAATGAAAGAAAAACAATGTGAAAATAGCCTGAAATAAGGTGTGTATCTTCTCCTAGCCCGATCCAATCCTGGTGCTAGAAAAAAGTGTCACTGTACCCAGCTGGGCAAGCCCCAAGGCATGCTATTTTAAAAGTAAACTTTTTCTACTTACATTTTCAGTAGCAGTGATCTGAACAAATCAGATGCTGCCTTTGGGAGACAGGGCCAATGAAGGCACAGGTATGACATAACAACTACCCCTTTACTGCTCATGTGCCCTCATTGGCCATGGCACCCCATAGTTCTGATTGGCTCTGATCAAACATAAGTAAAAAATCCATTTATGTTTAAAATGTTGTGCTGGGCTGGGAGGAGGAGAAGGAGCTGCTGCTATCAGGGTTTGTTTGTTTTTAAAGGAGGGAGGGAGGGAAGGAAGGAAGGAAGACTGGGTGGCTTTGGTGGCAAAGGGGAGTTGTGGCAGGAAGCTGGCAGTGGTGGTAGGGGGTGGTAGCAGTGCCAGGGCCCCCTTGGAAAGGAAATTACCTAGGACCCCCTCAAAGCTAGTTGCACATCCAAGAATCCTGCCTAGGATTCTTTACACGGCTGTTCCTAGGGATCATCTCCAAATAGGTAAAGACATTGGAACATAATAAACAAAAGGTGACTGTAGACTTGTAGGGCCGCAGTGGCTTAGTGGTTATTTATTTATTTATTTCATTTCTATACTGCCCAATAGCCGAAGCTCTCTGGGCGGTTCACAAAAATTAAAACCAAACAACACACAATAAAACAATTTAAAATATATAGAACATTAAAACCACAATATAACAATACAACCACAATAAAACCTAGCAGCAGTGCAGGAGTTTAAAATACAGATTTAAAACAGCAAAGATAAAAATTTAGAAAGCTAAAATGCTAAAATGCCTGGGAAAATAAAAAGGTCTTCACCTGACGCCGAAAGGAATACAATGTAGGCGCCAGGCGAACCTCACTAGGGAGCTCATTCCAGAGCCGGGGTGCCACAGCAGAAAAAGCCCTCCTCCTAGTAGCCACCCGCCTCACTTCCTTTGGCAGGGGCTCACGGAGAAGGGCCGCTGATGATGACCTTAAAGGTCTAGGCAGGCACATATAGGAGGAGGCGATCCTTCAGGTAACCTGGCCCCAAGCCGTTAAGGGCTTTGAATGTTAACACCAGCACTTTGAATCGGGCCCGGAAATGGACTGGCAGCCAATGCAGCTGGAAAAGTACTGGCATAATATGAGCTCGCAGGCCAGTCCCTGTTAACAATCTTGCTGCCCTATTTTGGACCAGCTGAAGTTTCCGGACCATTTTCAAAGGCAGCCCCACGTATAACACATTGCAGTAATCCAGACGAGAAGTTATCAGAGCATGGATAACTGTAGCTAGGCTATCTCTGTCCAGATAAGGGCGTAGTTGGTATACCAGCCTAAGCTGATAAAAAGTGCTCCATGCCACTGAGTTCAACTATGCCTCAAGTGACAGTTCTGGATCAAAGAGCACCCCCAAACTATGAACCTGATCCTTTAGGGGGAGTGCAACCCCCTCCAGAACAGGTTGAATATCACCTAGCCGGGCAGACGAACCACCCACTAACAGTACCTCCGTCTTGTCTGGATTGAGTTTCAGTTTATTGGCCCTCATCCAGTCCATTACCGTGCCCAGGCACTGATTCAGAAGAGCCACTGCCTCACCTGGTTTTGATGAGAAAGAGAGGTAGAGCTGGGTGTCATCTGCATATTGATGGCACGTCAGCCCACACCTCTGGATAACCTCCCCCAGCGGTTTCATGTAGATGTTAAAGAGCATGGGGGATAAAATAGAGCCCTGTGGAACCCCATGGCACAATTGCCATGGCACAGAGCAATAATCCCCCAGCACCACCTTCTGGAATTGGCCATCCAAGTAGGAGCAGAACCACTGTAGTGCAGTGCCTCCAACTCCTAACCCAGACAACCTATCCAGAAGGATACCATGGTCGATGGTATCAAAAGCCGCTGAGAGGTCCAGGAGAATCAACAGGGTCGCACTCCCCCTGTCCCTCTCCTGGCAGAGGTCATCCCACAGGGCGACCAAGGCAGTTTCCGTTCCAAAACCAGGCCTGAAGCCCGATTGAAATGGATCTAGATAATCCGTTTCATTCAACAGTGCCTGGAGCTGTCCTACAACCACCCGCTCAAGCACCTTGCCCAGGAAGGGGATGTTGGCCACTGGCCTATAATTGTTAACATCCTCTGGGTCCAGGTTAGGCTTTTTCAGGAGTGGTCTAATTACTGCCTCTTTTAAAGCGGCAGGCAGTATTGACCATCCGGTGATGTCCATGTGTAGAGTGGCCTCTTGTGCTGTTGGAAAAGAGTGTTTGCTATGATAAGCACGTTCCCTTGGCAAAACTCTATTAGCCTTTGTCCTGCTTCATTTTGTACACCAAGGCCATGCTTGCCTGTTATCCTGGTGATTTCTTGACTTCCTACTTTAGCATTCCAATCCCCTATGATGAAGAGGACATTTTTTTTTGGTGTTAGTTCTAGAAGGTGTTGTAGGTCTTCATAGAACCGATCAACCTCAGCTTCTTCGGCCTCAGTGGTTGGGGCATAGACTTGAATTACTGTGATGTTGAATGGTTTGCCTTGGATTTGTACTGAGATCATTCTATCGTTTTTGAGATTGTACCCCAGTACTGCTTTCCCCACCCTTTTATTGACTATGAGTGCTACTCCATTTCTTCTAAGGGATTCTTGCCCACAGTAGTAGATATGATGGACACCTGAATTAAATTCGCCCATGCCTGTCCATTTTAGTTCACTGATTCCCAAGATGTCGATGGTCAATCTTGCCATCTCTTGTTTGACCACCTCCAGCTTACCTTGATTCATTGATCTTACATTCCAGGTTCCTAAACAATATTGTTCTTTTACAGTATCGAACTTCCTTTCACCACCAGACACATCCACAGCTGAGTGTCCTTTCGGCTTTGGCCCAGCCGCTTCACTCTTTCTGGCACTACTTGGAAATTCCCTCTGCTCTTCCCCAGTAATATATTGGACACCTTCCGACCTGAAGGGCTCATCTTCCGGTGTCATATCTTTTAGCCTTGTGATACGTTCCATGGGGTTTTCTTGGCAGGAATACTGGAGTGGGTTGCCATTTCCTTGGACCACATTTTGTCAGAACTCTCCGCCATGACCTGTCCGTCTTGGGTGGCTCTGCACGGCATAGCTTATGGCTTCATTGAGTTACGCAAGCCCCTTTGCCACAACAAGGCAGTGATCCATGAAGGAGAAAGCAATACAATACTAGCAGTTTTTAGCTGAAAGCTCTTACTGACAGACAGTAAGTATGTCTTAGGGAGGGGTGGCCCAAGACCTTTTGCTGTCTGAGGTGAAGGAGAAGATGGCACCCCCTCTAATTCCATGTCCAAAAGGCAACTGGACTGGCAGATGGATCTGTCTTCAGCACTGATAATGGGACAGTATTCTCCACTGTTCCTGAAGGCTGCAGGCTAACTTTGGGGGCGCAGAGCAGGCTGAATGGCCCACCGGTCTCTTCTCCAACACCTTGCTGCCACCTCCCACCATATGCCGCCTGAGGCAACTGCTTCATTCTGGCTAATGGTAGGGCTGGCCATGGTCTTAGGAGAAGCATTTCAACCTTTTAGGATGGGGGAAAAATTGCACCAAAGCCAGAAAACCACCACATGATTGCTGGTTGTGGGAAAAGGGATGGGGCCAGGGAAAGGCACCCCTGGAGAGCTGGATTGGAATCCCCAGAGGACCAAATTTGGCCTCCAGGCCTGAGGTTCTCCACCCCTGCTGCACAGTCACAGCTGAATTGGGATGAAGCAGCAATGGCTTCTTTTGCCCATTTCCCTCCAGTCCTTTAATCCTGCCTGCTTTACCAAGTATAGCACAAAGTACACTACACAACAGGTGTGGTTGGACAAAAAAAAAAAAAAGACCAGAGGAAAATAAGTGGGAGGAGCCATGGCAGTCCCACCTGCAGATTCAACTGTGAATGTTAAGATACAGAGGCAATCTCTGGGATGTGAACATGTAAAGACAAGGTTTAGTTCCTGGTGGAGATGAGGTAACCTGTGAAGTTGACCCCGTGCTTAGAGTGGTAGAGCCCAGAGCTGACTCCAGAGGGTGCTATGTTTAAGCATTTACAGGGTCCCCCCCAAGACCAGCAGACCAACAGTGCTATCATTCCACTTTGCACAGAGTATTCAAGAAGATCAGATGTAGTCTAAGAGAATTCTTAGTTTGCATGTTCTACCTCTTTCACCAGAATGGATCCACTGAGGATATTGTGCCTGAGGGCTGCCAGAATCCTGGAGCCAGCATCGATGGAGCCACATACTACCTTATGCAGAATGACACTCACTACAGATAGATAAAACAGACTGAAGAGTTTTCTCCTTGTAGGTTGCTTTCTGGGTGAGCCCTGTGCCCTTTGTTCCGTGATCTATCTATGTAATCTTTATGAACTTTATCTCTAAATGAGCTACATTTATCTGGGTTTCAGCGACAAAAAAGTTGATACGGGGAGTAAATAAAATCAATCAATCAAGGTCATAAAAAGAGAGATGACTGGGAAATACTTTGCTGTATGGTTCTCTAGTCCATCAGAAAGTTGACATTTTTGAAATTGATTTTCTGAGTTTTGTCAACTATTCCCAATGTCAATGAAGCACACTGCAGACTTCAGAAAACTCATGCTTAATCTGATAGAGTTTGTCATGTCTCAGAAAAATAGCACAGAAGGAGCTTATGACAGTTGTGTCTTTTTGATAGACTTAGATTCTATCCCTCTCATTTACATGATACAATTATTTATTCAAAGCAAAAGGACAACAAAAGCAGAGTATACAAAGAAAAAGCACTTTGAAAGTTATATATATATATGTGTGTGTGTGCATGTGTGCGCGTGCATGTGCATGTGTGCGCATGCGCCAGGCTTCAATTGGCACACATGACGTTACAGCACAACAAAATGAGGGTTGCCTCAAACATATCCAAGGACAGAGAGTATCCCCCTGTTATCAGACTACAAAGGTACCAATAACTTGAAATC
Source organism: Heloderma suspectum (assembly GCF_057233095.1). Classification (NCBI taxonomy): domain Eukaryota; kingdom Metazoa; phylum Chordata; class Lepidosauria; order Squamata; family Helodermatidae; genus Heloderma; species Heloderma suspectum. Next base: position 120,385,195 of record NC_139460.1, on the reverse strand, counting down.
CCCAGAGGTATTACAGTGATCAAGGAAAACACCCCTAGTCAAACATTCTCTTGAATATATTTTGAAGGAAAACACAGACTTCTAAAGGGATATGAAACAGTATGCCTCTTGAGACAAGTCCTAATGAAATTTGCCACTCTCAAAATTACAATTGCTTAGAATATGGCAAAGCCTATGAGGCCCACAATAACAACATTGATTTTAAGGATTCCATCCTACCCCATTCAGGAAAAGAACATACTTAAAAATGTGTGAAGACAGCAAAGCCTAAAAAGGCATTTTTTTTCCAGTGGGACAATTCTGAAGACCTGGGGAGGGGGGTGGGAGAGGGAGAAATATCAGTGTAGTAAACCTGCAGGGGAAGGAGTAATTGCTTGAGTGCATTTTTGTCTTTGTTAGAGTTGTGTTAAATCAACTGCTGTTGCCACTTGCAGGAGTTTCTAGACATCCTTTCAAAATGTCTGAAGACCTTCCAATAGATCAAGGCATTACCCCATTGGACAGCTATCATGGATGTTGTCCAAGTGATGGGCATTGTAATGCACATTAGAAATGGAGCTCACTTGCCTTATTCTGTTATAGGGCTACTTTCATATTACCTTGTATAATTGCACAGATTGTTTGCATATCAAGCCTAATTTGCATGGCTAAACTGGCAAACTGTAATGTAGGTCTATGTACAGATTAGGGTGGCCACTTATGAATTGTCAAAAAAGAGGAAATGCATCACCACAAAAGAGGACAAAAGAGGCAGCCAATTTGCATAAAATTTGCATATACTAATTTATATGTATAGATGCAAATTTGGAAATAATTATTATAATTTAAATAGAAATACAGTACGTCTCGCTATAGTGTGGAAGAGTGTGACCAGGTGATCTGTGTGCCTGCCTGTTCAGTCTGCTATTCAGGTGCTGTTGATGGGGAACAGTTCTTATGGTTTTTTAATCTTTAAACCAGAATTGGACAGAAAAACCCTTCAAACAGAGGACATCTTCAAATAGAAGACAGTCCTTTGACAGCTCTTCAAATAGTCGTCTGTGAAAGAGGACACATGGCCGTATTAGTTTGCCAGTGATTTGGGCTATACAGCTCTATATACACTTAGTTGGGAATATAGGCTAAACTTTGTGGCACTTCTACTCAGCATGCTGTTAGAGGTAGCTGGTTCTGCAGGGCTGTCATTGCCCCCACCAGTAAACTCTGTTCATGCTCTCTGGTGAAAGTGGTTCTTCAATGTTTTTGGAGTGCTTCAAGCTGTATCCTGACCAGCCTTCAGAAGTGTGATTAGCATTGCTGCAAATAGACTGCTTTGGTGTGATGGTTGCAGCGGACACTCTTCAGTAGTGACTGTGATCTGTGGGCCTGGCTCTACAATTAGGAAGAGTGAAGTAGCCGCTTCAGGCAGCAGATGGTGAGGTGAGAGGAATGGACAGAGCTGTAGGTATGTATGTCTATATTATTGTATTTATATCCCATGGTTTTTCCTGCAAGGAACCCAAGGTAGCTTACATTGTTCCCCTCTCCATTTTACCCTCACAACAACCCTGTCTCAACCTCTAGGCTGAGACAGTCACTGGCCCTAAGTCACCCAGTGAGCTTCATGGCTGAGTGGGGACTAGAACCCAGATCTCCTGAGTCCCAGTCTGACACCCTAACCACTACACTGCACTGGCTGAATTTGCCACATGGCCTGTCCTGTAGCCCCTGAGCTAGTCTCCTTCCCTCAGGTGCGGTGAAGGATGCTTCTGCTTTTGTATATGGACTGGATAGGTGGGGGTGCTATCTTGTCATTTGCTTGAGGTAGCAAAATTTCTTGGGAGAGCCCTGAAAGATTCTTCTCCGTCCCATCCCATGGACAGTACTCAAAAGGACTGGTGCATTATTTAGCCCAGGGGTGGGGAACCTCTTTAAGTCTGAGGACCCAATCCAATTTTGGTGAAGTTCTCTGGGGCTGTGCTCTAGTAGTGGGCATGTTGAAGGGAAAGGGGAGAGGCAAAAGGGGAAAGGCAAAATACCAACAATCCCAGCATGTTTTCTCTTAAAGCTCTTCCTGCCGGTAACTAAGCCTTAGCAGATGCATTTCAACCTTTTAGAATAGGCAAAAAACTGCACAAAAGCTGGGAAACCAAACCACCAAATGATAAGTGGTCAGGAGAAAGGGGGTGGGGCCAGGGTAAGGGGGTGTTGTCATCTGGGGAAGGCCAGAGGGCCAGATTGGCACCTTGAAGAGGGCCGAATTTGGCCGTCTGGCCTGAGATTCCCCATGCCTGATTTATCCCTTAAAAAAGAGCACAGTATAAGGAATGCCCTGACATGCCATTCAATAACATTTTCTTTCTAGAAATGTTTCAGTTAGGAGAAAATGGTTCCTTGTGATCTGGGCCAGTATGGGCCAGTGGACAGAATGTTGGATTTGGACCGAGGAGACCTAGGCAGTGTTTCCATGACAATGGAAGGGTGAAGCAAATGAAGGAATATCGGAGTTTTCATGGAATCAGCACGGCTCCATGCAGGGCTCCACCAAGGACTGCACAGCACAGCACCATTCTAAGTCGCTAACAGAAACATACTTCCAGGTGGGGTGATGAGATTTGAAGTGAGCATCATCAGACTGGCAGGGGCTGCTCAACCAATAAGAGAGACTCCCCTATCCAGGCTCTACTCCCCTTAATGGCAATCTTGGGAACAAGCCTCATTGACCACAACGGGAGTTACTTCTGAGTAGACTTCCTGGACCAATGCCCCATTCCACCCATTTTCCCCCTTTCCCTCCAAATACCAGAGGGAGGGAAATTCCCTCCAAATTAGCAGACACCCCTGAATAAATCCGCTATTGTGCGATAGCACAGATGCGTGATAGTGCTTTTTCGGGAACAAGCCTCATTGACTACAACAGGAGCCAGCAGGCACCCCTGAACTAATGTGCTCTCGTGTGATAGTGCTACCATGCGATAGTGCAAATGTAGGTTATTTCTATTTCATGATAGAGTGATAACGAGATACTGACATAGAGGATATGCGTATTGATGGAAGATCTGTGCAATGGTGTTCCAATGAGATAGTGCCTTAGTGTGTAATATGAAAGCTGAACTGTGAAGCTCATGAAATGGAACCAAAGGACACAAAGGAATATTACCCATGGATCCTCCCCACGTGTAGTTCTGGGGAAGCGACCTGAGATAAACCTGATTTTCAGGCAGTAGTAGGAGTATTTGTTTGCCCACGATAGCAGGCTTATATGTAAGAGTGATCTAGCACTTATTTTCAATGTCTTTTTAAAAGTTGGTCCCTCAGCATCCTGCTCCAAAATGGTGTTGAAACTTCCGGAAAACAGGGAAGGGTTGGGTCAGTGAGGTGACAGGCAGGTGAGCGACATCCCCCCATGGGCAGGACTATGATATGGACACAAGTGTGGGTGATGGAACACACCCCAACAGGACTGTAACCAAGCCGAAGTAAAGAGGAAAAGTCAGACTATAACCAGTCTCAGAAGAACCAGTTTTTCTGCGATAAACTCTGGGATGCCTGCTGGATGGCCACGATATCATGTAAACTGTGCAACCTCCACATGCAGCCAAGTTGGAGTAAATCACTGGTGGAACTGGAAACACACCCCTAGGTGCAAATCCCTACTCAGCCCTAAAGTTCGGTGGGTAACCTTGGGCTAGTCACTCTCTCAGCTAACCCACCTACAAGAAAGTAAGGTAAGCTACCTTAGTTTACAGGGCTCTTTTTGTGAAGATAAAATATAAGGTACATGCTCCGTGAAGGAAATGTAATAAATTACCCAGCCTCTCCCCCTCTATTGCCTGCAAAGGGACTTGGGGCTGATTCACACATGCATGGACAACCCTTGATTTTTAGATGCTTGATTACTGTATACTCGATGACTGTCAGCTGAAATGTGTGAACTGACTTCACTGACAAGTGTTGCATATGAGGTGATATAAAAGTTCTAACTGGTGTTAGATCTATGATGGCCCATCACTGACTCATGCAAGGTATCACTTAATATTACAGTCAAAAGGTATCATGTATACATTATCCAACCCTCTCACTGATGACTAACGTTTGCTGCATTAGGCCCCAAAGAGCTCTTTTTCTCCTATTCACTGAATAGGCCACTGACACAAACTGAAGGGTGCTATATTCTAAAAATTTGCCCATTGGGTGTACATGCCATTAGTCTGATGTCACTCTCATTCCCATACAGGATGGCTTGCAAGCTCCCCTTTCTGTCTACAGGAGAGAAGATAACATTGCAATCAAAGGCAGGATATAAATGTAATAAATAAATAAATAATCACACTGCAAACAGAGGAATTTGATATATATGCCGAAAAGACTCAGTACAGTTCTCATTCTTCACTGCTTGAACCAAAGTATCAAAGATGAAACATGGAGGGAAATACACAGGTTTGCAGGAACTTGACATCAGCTTTATCACAACATCTCTTAATATGCAGCATTGATTCAGCACTTCTTTTCATTTTCATCATTTGTCAGTTTTCCTCAGTGCAGATTCTCTGTATCCAGTATGGGGAAAACCCAGCATCAGTTGCACTGAAAGGTTTTACTATTCTTTAACAAGAGTTAGTAACAATGTAATAAATAGGGAATTTTTTTAGTTAACAATAATGGCCCTGGTAACATATGCCTTAATTACAGTATGCCTAGATTACTGCAATGTGCTCTACATGGGGCTGCCTTTGGAAAGTGTCTGGAAACTTCCATTGGTCCAGAATGCTGAGGTCAGGTTACAAACTGGAACCAGTTATTGGGAGCAGGTGACTCCCTTGCTGAAAGAGCTGACCTAGTTGTTGATCTGTTTCAAAGTTGTTGGTGATGACTTCTAAAGATTGTTACTCCTTCTAACAATATTTGTTGGTTGTTGGTAAGACCACCCCCTCACACATGAGCATACCCAGTTATTATGATAATAAAGTCCTGTGTGCTCCACTGATGTCTGAAGTAAGTTTGTTTGGCATCAGAGAGAGTGGGCCTTCTCAGCAGCTTCATCTAGGAGTTAGAACTCCATCCTGAGGGAAGCCCACCGTACCCCTTCTGTGGTGACTTTTTGCTGTATGGAAAAAACCTTCCTTTTTAGGAAGGTGTTAGCTTATAAGATGGGCAAAGTTTGGTAGTATCTGTTTGCTAGTATCTGTTTGGTAGTATCTGTCTTGTTGTGTTAAGGGGTATTTTAAGAATAATGGGGAAAACCCCTTTAGTCTGTTTTGATTGCTACTATTTTAACTGGTGCTAATTTTTGATGTTATCTTTGATATAGTTTTCTGCTTTGAGTCTTTCACTGTTATCTTGATATTGTTGTTTTAGTGTTTTGATGGTTGTTAGCCATTTTGAACTTTCAAAGAAAGGTGGGATACTTTTTAAACAAACAGAAAATAACAAATGATATATAACATAACCAGTACTGGCTCCAAGAGTTTGGAGGTCCACAGTCAAGTTAACCAGTATGCAAGAGGTGGGGTACACAAACTAAGAAGTCTCTTACGCTGCCTCCACCTTTCTCAGATGCCCTGCACAAAGTGAGAATGGAAACAGTGGAGGGGCAGTGGCCATTTTGCCAGTCTTATCATAGTGGCAAATCCCTAACCTCAAACATACTCTGGAGCTGTCCAGAAATATGACATAGTGGTGTGTGTGTATGAGTGTGTGTGTGTGTGTGGGCTCGTGGTACTCCTTTGCATACTATTCTGACAAAATAGCACCATGGTTGTTGTTTTTGCTGGTGCTGTTCATGGAGTTAAGTCCGGCTCAAGTTCAGTGACTGCACTATCATGGCTATCAGGGACATTAAGATCTTTCCTGTATAGTTCTTCTATGTATTCTTTCCACCTCTTCTTAATCTTAGAATCATAGAATAGTAGGGTTGGAAGGGGCCTACAAGGCCATCGAGTCCAACCCCCTGCTCAATGCAGGAATCCAAGTCAGAGCATCCCTGACAAATGGCTGTCCAGCCTTGTCTTGAACGCCTCCAGTGTGGGAGAGCCCACCACCTCCCCAGGTAATTGGTTCCATTGTCGTATTGCTCTGACACTCAGGAAGTTTTTCCTGATGTTCAGCCGGAATCTGGCTTCCTGTAACTTGAGCCCATTATTCCGTGTCCTGCACTCTGGGATGATCAAGAAGAGATCCTGGCCTTCTTCTCTGTGACAACCTTTCAAGTACTTGAAGAGTGCTATCATGTCTCCCCTCAGTCTTCTCTTCTCAAGGCTAAGCATGCCCAGTTCTTTCAGTCTCTCTTCATAGGGCTTTGTTTCCAGTCCCCCGATCATCTTTGTTGCCCTCCTCTGAACCCTCTCCAGTTTGTCTGCATCCTTCTTAAAGTGTGGTGCCCAGAACTGGACACAGTACTCCAGATGAGGCCTAACCAGTGCTGAGTAGAGGGGAACTAGTACTTCCCAGGATTTGGAAGCGATGCTTCTATGAATGCAGCCCAAAAGAGCATTTCCCTTTTTTGCAGCCACATCACATTGTTGGCTCATATTCAGCTTGTGATCGACAACAATTCCAAGATCCTTCTCGCTTGTAGTGTGGTTGAGCCACGTATCCCCCATCTTGTAACTGTGCATTTGGTTTCTTTTTCCTAGGTGCAGAACTTGGCATTTATCCCTATTAAATGTCATTCTGTTGTTTTCTGCCCAGTGCTCCAGTCTATCCAGATCACTTTGAATTTTGTTTCTGTCTTCCAAAGTATTAGCTATCCCTCCCAATTTTGTGTCATCTGCAAATTTGATCAGCATTCCCTGCACCTCCTCCTCCAAGTCATTCATAAAAATGTTGAAGAGCACTGGGCCCAGGACTGAGCCCTGTGGTACCCCACTCGTTACCTCTCCCCAGTTTGAGAAGATCCCATTGATAAGCACTCTTTGAGTCCGATTCTGTAGCCAACTGTGGATCCACCGGATCGTTGTTTCATCTAGCCCACTTTGAGCTAGTTTGCTCATCAGGATACCATGGGGCACTTTGACAAAAGCTTTGCTGAAGTCGAGGTATATGATGTCTACAGCATTCCCACGGTCTACAAGGGAGGTTACTTGATCAAAAAATGAGATCAGATTTGTCTGGCAGGACTTGTTTTTGACAAATCCATGTTGGCTTCGAGTAATCACGGCACTGTTGTCAAGGTGCTTCCAGATGGATTGCTCATTATCTGCTCCGGAATTTTCCCAGGGTTTGATGTCAGACTGACTGGTCTGTAGTTCCCAGGTTCCTCCTTTTTACCCTTTTTGAAGATAGGGACAATGTTAGCCCTCCTCCAGTCATCTGGCACTTCCCCCGTCCTCCATGATTTCTCAAAGAGAATAGACAGCGGTTCTGAGAGTTCTTCTGCCAGTTCCTTTATGACTCTAGGATGCAGTTCATCTGGCCCTGGAGATTTGAACTCATTCAAAGTAATGAGGTGTTCCTTGACCATATGCCTATCGATCTCAAGCTGCAATCCTGCCCCTTCAGCCTGTACTTCGCCTTTGCCAGTGGGGTCATAGACCCTCTTTTGGGAGAAGACTGAGCCAAAGTAGGAATTGAGCACCTCTGCCTTTTCTTTGTCATCTGTTATCGTTTTGCCATCCTTATTTAATAGCTGAACCACCATTTCTTTCCTCTGCCTTTTACTATGCACGTAGCTGAAGAAAGCCTTTTTGTTGTTTTTAGCATCCCTTGCTAACCTCAGCTCATTCTCAGCTTTTGCCTTCCTGACGCCATCCCTGCAATTCTGTGCTATCTGCCTGTACTCTTCCTTTGTTACTTGGCCTTCTTTCCACTTCCTATATGTGTCCTTTTTTGTTTTCAGGTCATCCCTCAGCTTTTTGTGAAGCCACATTGGCTTCTTCTGTTGTCTTCCACCTTTTCTTCTTGTTGGAATTGCTTGTGATTGTGCCTTGAGAATTTCCTTTTTTAAAAGCTCCCACCCATCTTGGACTCCTTTTCTTGCTAGCACCGCTTGCCATGGGACCTTACTGATCATTGTTCTGAGTTTATGAAAATCAGCTTTCCTAAAATCCAGGGTACGCGTTTGACTACACTCGGCTTTTGCTTCCCTTAGAACCAAGAACTCAAGTACAACATGGTCGCTTTCCCCCAGAGTTCCTGTAACTGTTACTTTATCCACTAAGTCATCTCTGTTGGTTAGGATCAAGCCAAGGATAGGCGATCCTCTAGTTCCTTCCTCTACTTTCTGTAGGAGGAAGTTATCTGCCACACAAGTCAGGAATTTCCTGGAGGGGCCATGTTTTGCAGAATTTGTCTCCCAACAAATATCGGGGAAATTGAAGTCCCCCGCTACTACTACATCATGCTTCCTTAAAACATTGGCTATTTGCTTTTCAAAAGTTTCATCCTTGTCTTCTCCTTGATTGGGTGGCCGGTAGTAGACACCGACCACCAGGTTCCTTTTATTCTTTGCTCCATTTATTTCAACCCAGATGCTCTCGATGGGGCTACCAAGCTCCTCCTCCTGTATTTCTGTGCAGAGATATGTATTTTTCACATACAGTGCAACCCCACCTCCCTTTCTGTTCCTCCTGTTCTTTTTGAACAAGTTATATCCTTCAATTGCTGTATTCCAGTCATGAGAGTCATCCCACCAAGTCTCAGTTATACTTATCAGGTCATAATTTCCCTCTTGTATTAAGAGTTCAAGTTCGTTCTGTTTGTTTCCCATACTCTGGGCATTAGTATATAGACATCGAAGACCATGTGCTTCATAGTCTGGCTTTCTTCCTACATGTGTCTGAAGACTATTATTGAGTGCTATCAGAGCTGTTCTCTCCATTGCAGTGCATGCGCCTATGTCCATTGTTACCCGCGACATTACATCTCCCTTCCCCATAGGATTCAGTTTAAAGCCCTCCTGATGAAGTTCTTCATGCTGTGGCCAAACACATTCTTCCCATCCTTTGTGAGGTGCAACCCATCCCTAGCCAACTGCCCATCTTCCAGGAAGTATAGCCCGTGGTCCCAGAATCCAAATCTCTCTCATCGGCACCACCTTCATAGCCAGTCATTCACCCGGAGTATTTTTCGTTCCCTTTCTATCCCTCTTCTAACTACTGGAAGGATGGATGAGAAAACTCTCTGGGCCCCAAAGTTCTTGAGTTTCCTTCCCAAAGCTTCAAAGTCTGACGTGATCTCTTCATAGCTCCGCTTGGCGGTATCATTTGTTCCCACATGGATGAGAAGAAAGGGATACCTGTCAGTGGGCTTTATGAGTGCAGGCAACCTTTCAGTCACGTCTCTAATCTGTCCTCCCGGGAGACAACATACCTGGCGAGTCCATGGGTCTTCGCGACATACTTGGGTCTCGATCCCACACAGCAAGGAGTCTCCCACTACTACCACTCTTCTCTTCTTCTTCTTGTAGGCCTGGGTTTCATCGCCTCTGTTTGACTGACCTTTAGCCTCTTGCTCACTCTCATGCAGGTTCCTCTGTGATTCTTCCTCTGCAGGCTGTCCTCCAGTCTCATCCGCAAGTATCTGGAATCGGTTCCACAGTTCACTGCTTCCATTGGTGCAGAGTGGCATCTAGTTCTTCTTCTCCTAACTGTCACCCTTTTCCAAGGAGTATCCTCTACTCCATTTTTCTTCTCCTCAGCATTTCCCATTTCTGCCTCATCTTGCTGTTGCTCTTCAAGCTTCTGGTCTGCCCTTTGCTGCTGTAGTTCCCCCATTCTGTCCAAGAACTCTTTTGTGTTCTCTTATTCCCCGGAGGGTCGACAGTCGCCGCTCCAGTCCACTTACTTTTTCCTCCAGCAGCGTGATCAACTTGCACTTGTTGCAGGTGTAGGCCATGTTGTTCTCAGGCAAGAAAACAAACATTGCACACACCTTGCAGGTCACCACCACTGGAGAGTCTTGTCCTTCCATAGCCTCTTTTCCCTTTTTGTGTCTAGCTTTGTGATTGTTCTAGACTAGCCTGTGCCTGCTCCTCTACTCAGTAGAGGTTAAAAGCAGAGTCCCACTGGTGTGAAAGTGTGTGTAACAAGACAAATAAATGGAAAAAAGTCAGTTAAAATAAAAAATAAAAATAATTTAAAAAATGTTAGGGGCCTCCCCCTTGACCTCCCCTGCCGAACTCCCCTGGCCAACTCCTGTTTGCTCCCCCTGTTCACTCGCTCTGGTCACCCGCTCTCTGGGAGCTTGCCTGCTTCTGTAGTCCCTGGACCAGCTGGAGCAGCTTGCTCTGCTCTGCTCTGCCCATCTTTGCACAAAACGTTCCCTTGAGATCCCTGATTTTCTTGAAAAGATCTCTAGTCTTTCCCATTCTGTTGCTTTCCTCGATTTCTTTGCATTGTTCATTTAAGAAGGCCTTCTTGTCTCTCCTTGCTATTCTCTGGAACTCTGCATTCAGTTGGGTATATCTTCCCCTTTCTCCCTTGCTTTTCGCTTCCATTCTTTCCTCAGCTACTTGTAAAGCCTCATCAGACAGCCACTTTGCTTTCTTGCATTTCTTTTTCTTTGGGATGAATTTAGTTGCTGCCTCCTGCACAATGTTACGGACCTCCGTCCATAGTTCCTCAGGCATTCTGTCTATCAGGTCTAATCCCTTAAATCTATTCCTCACCTCCACTGTATATTCATCAGGGATATGATTTAGGTCATACCTGAATGGTTTAGTGGTTTTCCCTACGTTCTTCAATTTAAGCCAAAATTTTGCAACCAGAAGCTCATGATCTGAGCTACAGTCAGCTCCAGGTCTTGTTTTTACTGACTGTATAGAGCTTTTCCATCTTTGGCTGCAAAGGACATAATCAATCTGATTTTGATATTGCCCATCTGGTGATGTCCATGTGTAGAGTGGCCTCTTGTGCTGTTGGAAAAGAGTGTTTGCCATGATCAGCGTGTTCTCTTGGCAAAACTCTATTAGCCTTTGTCCTGCTTCATTTTGTACACCAATGCCATGCTTGCCTGTTATCCCGGTGATTTCTTGACTTCCTACTTTAGCATTCCAATCCCCTATGATGAAGAGGACATCTTTTTTTGGTGTTAGTTCTAGAAGGTGTTGTAGGTCTTCATAGAACCGATCAACCTCAGTTTCTTCGGCCTCAGTGGTTGGGACATAGACTTGAATTACTGTGATGTTGAATGGTTTGCCTTGGATTTGTACTGAGATCATTCTGTCATTTTTGAGATTGTACCCTAGTACTGCTTTTCCCACCCTTTTATTTTTTAGCTGTGTTTCCATGACAATGGAAGAAGCTAATGGAGGAGTACTGGATTTTTAAAAAAGGAATCGGCTTTGCTGCAAGCAGGATTCCACAAGCAGATTCTCTGGACCAGTAAAAATCGCTTCACACAACATATTCCCTGGTGGGGGTGGGGGTTGGAGTGAATGTCATCTGACCAGCAGGGGCTGCTCAACCAATAAGAGAGGCTTCCCCCTCACCCCTTTCTCCTTTCCCCTGAAAGTCCAAATACACCTGCATTTCAGGAGCAAGCCTTATTGACCACAATGGGAGTTACTTCTGAGTAGACACACATATGCTTGTGCTGGGAAAGAGGGAGGGGGAGAACAGAAAAATGGAAACCAGCCCCCATTTTAACCCACAGGACCTCATTGACCACAATGGGAGTTACTTATGAGGAGACAGTAATGGGTTTGTTATGGGAAAGAGAGCAGTAAACTCAAAGACAGAAACTAGCCCTCAGGATATCTATAACGAAGCTGTGAAGTACTTCCTAAGGCAATGAATCAGAGCCTCGAGATCAAGCTTAATCGCACGTAAGGAATTGGGCTTAAAAGTGTGCCATTTCAATTGAGGGGGAATCTGTAAGTTCTGATGTGGACATTCAAAGGCAAACCTCATTCAGCATGATGGGAATTACTTCTGAGGAGACACTAATGGGTTTGTCGTGGGAAAGAGACGGAAACCAGCTCCCATTTTAATGCACAGGTCAGGATCTCTATACGGAAGCTGTGAAGTAGTTACTTCGTAAGGCAATGAATTGGAGCTTCAAGATTGCACTTAATTGTACCTAAGGAATTGGGCTTTAAAATGTGTGGTGTCAATTGAGGGGCTTCTCTGTTATTTCCGTGGGCATTCAAGAGGGCAAGCCTCATTCAGCACAAGGGGAGAAAACACCCCTTGACTGGGGTCACGGTGAAAGGCACACCCCTGGACAGGGCCAGCACTGGGGCATACAACAACTATAGTGGGGAGAACCTGATTTAAGGAAAGAATCGGAATTTAAGCAGTCTTAGGCAATCCAGTTTTTCCCTGATAAGCCCCGGGGTGGCTGCTGGATGGCCACGATGTCATGTATCCTTAACAACCTCAACATGCAGCTGGCTTGGAGTAAATCACTGGTGGAAACACCCCCTTTTACTTACCAGGCATAAATCTTAAGAATGGAACATTGCCCTAAATGACAAGGGCTGGTAATAGCCATAAGAAATAGTTTCCCCAATGTACGAAGCTGGTTTTGCCAAGTAATTTGTCTGCACAAGGTCATATGAAATCTTAAAGCTTGCTTGGATTCAATGTGATATCCATTAGGGCTTGTGGTGACTCGATGTGTGCAGGCTGGTGATATAATTTTTGTACTGTATATAAGTGATACAGTTTTTGTACTGTTACTTGCTTCTTCCCTGTATTTACTATCCATTGTGCGGTGCCCACAGTTTGGGGCTTTGACATGGAAAACCCAAGTTCAGATCCTCTCTCAGCTATGAAGCTATCTCAGCCTAGCCCACCTTGTAGGATTATTGTGGGTAAATATCCATTCTGGTTTCCTTGGAAGAAGAGTAGAATATAAATGTAACAAACTGATAATTATTTATACAGCTTTTCAAAGAATTAACTGCTTATGGAAAACATAGGCCCTAATCACAGGCCTATGATACTAATAAATAAATAAATAAATAAATAAGAAAGAACCCAAGCCACAGCATAAATGTTTGCTAATTCTCTGCATAAAGAAAATAAAAGCTGTAGCCACATCATAGCACTTGAATCTTGCACAGTACCTTTCAAAGTGAGATGTGAAAATACTTTAGAAAGACTGAGAAATGGGAGCATTCCCCCAGGTGTCAGATCCCAAACTCATACTTACTGCTAGTGTAGCACCCAGAGTAGTAACACACCTCAAAAGTGCTAATTTGTAAATAATGTGTTTTCCTGTTCATAAGGAAATAGCATACAGTAGTCATAAATGTAGCACAGTCAATATCATAGTCTTATTGCTCAGAGCAATGAAACACTTCCCATCTACTAGTAGTGCACAATATTAATTGCTCCTCCCCTCCAAAACCTACAAAGGAAAGTAGTTAGTAGAACAATCAGTAACAGTTTATAGCCTGGAGGAAGATTTCTTCTTCTTCTTCCTCTCCCTCCTCTTCCTTCAATGCTGTCTCCTGCCCACCAGCATATTAGCTTACTTCATAACTCAATATCAGTTTAATCCCAAACAAGATCATAAGCACACAAGAAGAGCCATGCTGGATCAGACTAAGTATCCATCTAGTCCAGCATTCTGTTCACACAGCAGCTAACCAGCTGCCCACGGGAAACCCACAAGCAGGACATGAGTGCAACAGCAACCTCCTGCCCATGTCCCCAGCAACGGGTGTACATAGGCATACTGCCTCTGATACTGGAGGTAGCATACAGCCATCAGGACTAGTAGCCATTGATAGCCATATCCTCCATGAATTTGTCCAATACCTTTTTAAAGCCATCCAAAGTGGTGGCCACCACCACATCTTTTGGAAATGAATTCCATAGTTTAACTATGAGCTGTGTGAAGAAGGACTTCCTTTTATCTGTCCTGAATCTCTCACCAATCAGCTGCATGGGATGACTCCGGGTTCTATTATTATGAGAGAGGGAGAAAATGTCTCCCTATCCACTTTCTCTACACCGTGCCTAATTTTGTAGACCTCTGTCATGTCTCCCCTCACTCACCTTTTTTCTAACTTAAACAATCCTAGATGCTGGAGCCTTTCCTCATAGGGGAGTTGCTCCAGCCCCTTGATCATTTTAGTTGCTCTTTCCTGAACTCTTTCCAACTCTACAATATCCTTTTTAAGGTACTTTGACCAGAACTGTACACAGTACTCTAAGTGTGGTTGCACCATATATTTATATAGGGGGATCTTGGCAGTTCTATTTTCAAATCCTTTTCTAATTATGCCTAACATGGAATTTTCCTTTTTCACAGCAGCTGCACACTGGGTTGACATTTTCATTGAGCTGTCCACCACAACCCCAAGTTCTCTTCCTTGGTCAGTCACTGCTAGCTCAGATCAAAATCCTATTAAAATAGAGGTGCTTGACAATGCTTTCAGATTTGGAGTTTTTTTGAGAATCCACATAGCACACTTCTACATATATCCTGCTTGAATGTTTTGTATAATCAAGATTAGGCTCTTGGCCAGTGAAGGAAATAATTGTAATATTGTTATTTGATTGTACTATTCTTATCATATTTTGTCACAGTGAATTTAGGCAGAATTCCTGATGGAACTAGGTATGAAACTGCATTATCATCAATGACTGAATGTCATTGTTAAGGTTGTCAATGGCTGTATATCATTTGCATTCACTTGTCTTGAAGAATGAAAGATACAAAAAATGAAACGTTAAAAAAAATCCCATCTACTCTGCAGAAGTAAAAGAGCTATAGAATTAGCAACTCACATAAGTAAACGTCTGCCTAATCTATTTTTTTTAATCCTTCAACGCCTTCTACCAAATTAAACAGGAGTACTCCTCCTCCTAGCACAAAGAGATAAGAAGAGAGAAATTTCTTTGCACCTCCACACGATTGAAGATTTCATCAGAGTATTGATTATGATCTTGAAGTTTAAAAAAACTTGTCTCTTTTATCTTTGCTGCCAGGATTCACGTGATCAAGATAGAAAAGTATTTACTACATGAGATTCCATGCCTTGAAATAAGAGTTGAGCCATTTGATTTGAGTCCTGTTTTATTTTTAAACTGATCACCATTTCTCTGTTTGCTACATACATTAATGACTATGATTTTTCCATAATCTCTTTCCTTGACCATAAAAACCAAAGTAAGATATAATATGTATGATATAATAGAAGCTGCATTTCCCACAACTCTTAGGCTAAAATAAAATTACTGAAGAGCTTTGGCTAAGAGAACTCCACCACTTCTGTCCTTTCATGCTGGAACCCAAATATTTTAATGCCTTGACACATGTACAATACTTGTCAATACTCTCTAGGTCTAGAACCCATTTCCACAACTCTATTTGGAGTGGTAGCCATTGTTTATACTCACAGTGTGACAGATTTGTTCTTGTCTTGAGATATTATGATATAGGATTTGGGTATTTAGCTTTGATCATGGATCAGCAGGTAACCACCCTATGCCATATTCCAGCTACAAAGGTGTACCTAAGACTTTGTAAGTTTACAACATTCCTAGCATTAATACACAGAATTTTTCGATAGATAGAGGACACTGAGATCAGGCATGTCGTTCCATCTGTTACTTTAAAATCTCAAGGAGTTTTTAAATTTCAAGATGTAGGAGCATTAAACACGGAAAGATACAAAGTGGTTGCAAAGAAAATACAATGTATGCTTTTAAAGAATCACTTAGGAGCATTACCTTTAAAGATTAAATCATCTTACCCAGTGACATTCTGCGCTTGGGAGCAAAATGGAGCAGAGAAATCAATGTGAGGAGCAATGCTATAGTCTTTCTGAGGACAGATGTAGCATCCTGTGAAAACCAATGTTTGGGTCTGAGAGGACAGGTGGAATGTCCTGGAGCTCCTATATTTTCCTCCTCATATTTAAATGATTTCTTTTGAACTACTGAAGTATGTTTCCCTTCTGCAGAAAGGAATTTCTTTAATTCTTTATTATTTTTTCCAAAGTTCTCAGCTCTGATTTTGGGAAGTAATATATTCACTTCATGAGTTGTCAGCTTTGCTCAGTCACATTTCCTTAAGTTTCCCAAGCAGGATGCCACCTGCTTTTCTTTCATAGATCCTGTTTCTGTTTTAAATCTTAAGTGTTTCTTAGTTCTATTCACTTCCCACAATATGTTATGTTCACTTATTTACCTGAACATATGTGAACAATAGCCCAGTAACTGTCTTATCTGAAGCACATTTTGCTTTTTCCTGAGTTTAGTGGGAAAATTTCATCTTTCCCATAGCAGGTTCCTAGGACAGTGAAAAGCCACAGCATGTCAGCACTATGTCAGAGAAATCTGCAATGGAATCGAATGAGTTCAGATTTCTGTGAATCTGACGCATGGATTCCCCAGTGGTCAGGCTCTGCCTGAGTTGCACAGATTTGACAGATTTATGAACTGTGTTTTTTTTTTTTTAACTTTCCAGAATTTTATAGAAATTTAGTCATAGAAAAATACATAAATAATAATAATAATAATAATAATAATAATAATAAAAACCCACAGGCCAAAAATGCACATTTTCCCCATAGCATGAAAATTAGCTTTGGCGGGATTTGTGCATTTTGGGGGGATTGGGGCACATTTGGGAAATTGCAAAAAATGCAGTTCTGTCAATGAGTGGATGATGGAATGAAAGGCACCTGACAATCTGTGAAATGCAGATGGAACGGATTTTTACAGTATCTGTACATCCCTAGTTAGCACAAATTCTTCTGTTAGAATGCCTGTTAGAATCAAACTGATTCAACCTTCATATGATAATAGGTTTTAATATATCAGATGTTTATGAAAATTATACACTTATGAGTGAGATAAGCTTATGAGAAAAATGTGGAAGGCCAAATAACTCTATTTTGAATAAATATTTACGAGATAGCCTATTATGCAGGTTGGTGTAAGAATCTTGCAAAATCCAAAAGCTTCTGAGGCAAATATTTGTCACAACAGCAAGTTGCTACCATGAGTTTTGAGGAGGTTGGGTGGGAGTTCATTTAGATTAGATGAATGGCAGGGAGTGAGGATGTTTCTTTCCCACTGGCCGGTTTCCTGTTCCAAATTGCCCTCTAATTTCCTCCCATAGGGGGGTTATATATGTGTTTTCTCTAACAAAACTATGTTTTGAAGTCCTGGGGTGGGGGAGTGTCTTGAGGAGGAAATTTGGAAAGGAGGAACTGTAGGTGAGGAAAAAGTTACCCACCTCTTCTCCCAATTTCCTTGTCCCAAAGCTTTTCTTCTTTTTTTAAATGACAATAAAAGGGATTTGAACCATGGACACCACTGAGCTCCTTGGAGAAAGGGCTGAATAAAAATGTAATAAATAAGTATTCGGGGCCCTAATATACATGTTTGTAGGCAATGTGTACTTAATTCCTAAAGAGCTTCCAGAATACATGCTTAGATGATTGAAATCTGTAGACTCTTGATAGCTAATAGAACCTAACTATGATGTGTTCTTCCTGTTCCCCTTTTTTGTGTCTCATCAGCTGAGGAGAAAGAGGAATGAAACCCATTTGGGCAGGGGAAACCATCATAATGATGAAACACTATATAGGCAGAAGGGTTAAATAAAAATGATGGAAGAGCCTATAAAAGAGAGAGAAGGAAATAGGAAATCTAAGGTGTGGCCATTCTTTGGACGGTAAAATATTAGTACTGCAGCATTTATACTCAAGAGGAGGGCTAATAATATTAAGGGTTGAATCTGCACATGGTATTTGGCCTAGGTCACCAGTATATCAGTCAGTGCAGGCAAGGAAAAGTGACACAGCCACTGACTGGTGTACTAGCCTTATGGGATGAACTCCCCATAGGACCATGCAACATGTGCAAATGCAGACTCTGAATGTCTGTCTGTCTGTCTGTCTGTCTATCCATCCCAGTTGGTTTTCATAAGCCCATAACAACATCAAAATATCCTCCCTTTCAGTGTAAGAGACTGAGTAAGCTGGACTCAGTTTACTCCCTCTTAGTAAACTGAATCCATCCTAAGATTTGTTGAAATTGGATGTACTGCCAAAAGTGTAAAATGACAAATCATGATGATTTCCTCCTGCTGCTCCTGCAAGGATATTTCCTTTGGTGGCAGGCAGTGATGCTTGTTGTGCAAATGTTTGGGATCAGAGTATAAGCAAGAAATGACCAAGTAATTTACAAAGCTAAACACAATTTGTTCTCTAGTCTGAGAGCCAACGTTGGCATTTCAATTTCATCCTCAAGTAGTGAACTGATTTCAAGAGGCTGAGGAAGGAAGTCTCAAGCAGATTCAATTTATGCAGCCTGGCTCTGAGTATCCACAGATCCAATTTTATTGCAGCCCTGGCCTCTCGGGGTTTGTTTGGATTCTAGTCACTCATATTTGGTTTTTAATAAAAAGGTCCACTAACCTAATACTTTCAGGTTTACCCTGAGCATTAAGGAAGCCTAACAAGAAAGGACACTGTTTAGTATTAAACAGACCTTGGCGATTGCTGGAAGTACCCTTTTGTGTTTTGTTTGACAAATAAAACACCTATAGTCAGTGTTTTCCTCACAGAACACTATTTTGCACTGCGTACCGCTAGTATGCATTATGTGCATGTGTGTGCACACATCACTTGTCCAGAATTCCCCTTGCCTTTCCTAATGTTCCCTTTTTGAACTGTAATGTAGGTTGTGTACAGCAGCCTATACCCTGAATTTGGCACTTGGCTTTTCTGAAGTTTACAGCTTATACCTCTCGTATGAGCCAATCTGAGATCTTCGTTATGGTCAGGGATGGGGAAGTGTGGCTTTCCAGATGCTGTTGGATTGCAACTCCCATTATTCTTCCCTGTTGGCTATGCTGGCTAGGGCTGATGGGAGTTGCAGTCTGGAGGGCCACATGTTGCCCACCCTTGGTTTAGGTTCGGACTGAGGCCCTTCTCGTTGTCCCTTTGCCAGTGGAAGTATGTTTTGTGTGGATGAAAAAAGGGGCTTTTTCATCTGCGGCGCCAAAATTGTGGAACGGCATCTCAAGGGAAGTTTGTCTGGTCTGTTTTTAAGCAGGCTCTTAAGCCCCCCCACCCATCCCCCTGAGAGGCATTTTACTTAGAGCCTATGACATTTTAGCTTATGATACTGTTGCTGCTATGTCTGTGTTTTAGGGTTGTATTTTAACTTGTGTTCTGATGTTTATTTTTCTTAGTAAGCTGCCTTGAGTGTAGTTGTCACAGAATGGCAATACAGCTGACCCCCTTGGCTTGGAACTACTGTTCTTCCCTTATGTAGGTTCTATTCCTGCAATGTTGGGTCCCTGAGGGTCAAAACAGACATTACTTTACATTTATTCAGACATTAACTCTAGAGTAGGTGCAGAGCCTCTGATCTGGATCTTAAAAGCCCCGCTCTCCTAGGGTCCAACCCAGATTGTAGCTGTGCAAGCACCAAGTCATTACTGACCCCCAGAGGGACGCCGTTTTTCCTCGGCATTTTCCTGGCAGACTGTATAGTGGGGTGGTTTGCCATTGCCTTCCCCAGTCCTAACTACCTTTCCCCAGGAAACTGGGTACTCATTTTACCGACCTCGGAAGGATGGAGGGCTGAGTCAACCTCAGCCGGCTACCTGAAAACCAGCTTCCGCTGGGATCGAACTCAGGTTGTGGGGAGAGTTTCAGTTGCATTACTGCCGCCTACCACTCTGCGCTGCATGAGGCTCTTCACTGCACCTACCCTAGAGTAAAAAAAAAAGACATAGCAGTTAGACACACATTTACAGCAATGGCTGTTTTGTCCATGTAAGGAGGATGAAGGAAATTGCAAGAGAGGCTCTACCTCCTTTGCCTCTTTTCATCATCTGTTTTCATGTCCAGCTGCTGAAGCAGTCTAGAACTTTTTTAAGTGATCTCTCAGAATGGATGAGGAACAGTTATAGCAGTGAAATCTGGGGTTGATTCAGACAGCCAGGAGCTACACAGCAGTTACATAACAGCTACTAAGCAGTGTGCCTATGTCTGTGTGGAAAGACTTCTATAGCCGCTAAGCAGCCAATTAAGCCCAGACTTTCTGCTCCTCCTTTTCTCCTTCTGAGCAGCTGCAAACGTTGGTGACACTGGAATCAACAAGGAATCTCCCTGTCCAGCCCCTCACCAAGTTACAGGTGTCACTTTGCATGCTTCTAAGAAGTTAGTGTGTTGCTTCCCTGTTATATGAATATGCTCCCAATCTGTTGTGAATCTGTTATTGGCCTCCTGCTTGTGCTCTATATGCTTCTGGAATATTTCCTATGGTCATCACAGGATTTTGAGGTGAGCAGAAGGTAAAATCTCATGGGGGAAAGTGAGTAGTACAACTGCCCTCTTTTGGCTTACCTCTCACCTTTGTTACACCTCGCCAATTTGTTTGAGTGAGGAGGAAGGGGTGATAATAAACTCTCACTGCCGTTTATTATTATTCACACTTATTTTATGAATTGACTTTTTTATTTTTTGCAGCTACAAGCTGTATTACTTTATTCCTTAGAACACAGAGTCTTTCTAATAGTACTTGGGCAAATGTGGCACTTGCAATATAAAATGTCAAAGTTTGGTAATGAATCAGTTAGGATAGCTGTTCTTGCCTAAAATGTAGGTCAAAATTTAGTTCACACTGTAAAACAGATAAAGCACATGACATAAGCATTTCTAGGGCACATCATTCAGTGCTTTTTCTTTTTTTAAAACCCTGCATATTGTAAAATGTATGGCGTTACAAAGTGTGTGAACAGAAGGCCTGTGTCATGCATTCGATTGTTCCTCTGCCACTTCATTCAAGAAGTTCACTTACTACTTCACTATATCAGCACTGTCTCCCATGTCAGGATGTAGGCAAAGGGAGAAGATGAAAAGATACCCTTATACACACACACACACACACACGGCTGGTTCACACAATCACCACAGCCCACCATGGCTTATTTAAGTCATGGTGGGTTACAGGGCAGGCAGGCAGCCATTTTGAGTATTCAGCCCCTGGTGGGGGGTTGCCATGGTTGTTGTATCATCCAAACCTGAGTGGCAAGGGTTGTTTGAGGGTTAAAGAACCCTCAAATGACTCTACAACAGACCATGGGTTATTTGAGGCCTCCACCAAATGTAGAGGCCTCAGAAAGGGGCAGGTGTAGTGAACCCTTTTGACCACTGACATCCGTTGTTGTTGTTGTTGTTCAGTCGTTCAGTCGTGTCCGACTCTTCGTGACCCCATGGACCATAGCACGCCAGGCCTTCCTGTCCTGCGCTCTCTCCCGGAGCGTGCTCAAGTTCATATTCATTGCATCCGTGATGCTATCTAGCCATCTCATCCTCTGCCGTCCCCTTCTCCTTTTGCCTTCAGTCTTTCCCAGCATCAGGGTCTTTTCCAGAGAGTTTTCTCTTCGCATTAGGTGGCCAAAATATTGGAGCTTCAGCTTCATTATCTGTCCTTCCAATGAGCACTCAGGGTTGATTTCCTTTAGGATGGACTGATTTGACCTCCTTGCAGTCCAGGGCACTCGTAAGAGTCTTCTCCAGCACCACAGTTCGAAAGCATCAATTCTTCGGCGCTCAGCCTTCCTTATAGTCCAGCTCTCACAGCCATACATTACTACTGGGAAAATCATAGCTTTGATTAGACGGACCTTTGTCGGCAAGGTGATGTCTCTGCTTCTTACTATGCTGTCTAGGTTGGCCATAGCTTTCCTCCCAAGGAGCAAGCGTCGTTTAATTTCATGGCTACAGTCACCGTCTGCGGTGATCTTGGAGCCCAAGAAAGTAAAATCTGTCACTGCTTCCATTTCTTCCCCTTCTATATGCCAGGAAGTGATGGGGCCAGATGCCATGATCTTAGTTTTTTTAATGTTGAGTTTCAAACCAGCTTTTGCACTCTCCTCTTTCACCCTCAACAAGAGGCTCTTGAGATCCTCTTCGCTTTCTGCCATTAGGGTGGTATCGTCTGCATATCGGAGGTTGTTGATAATTCTCCCAGCAATCTTAATTCCGACCTCTGATTCATCCAACCCGGCGTTTCTCATGATGTACTCTGCATATAAGTTAAATAAGCAGGGTGACAATATGCAGCCTTGTCGTACTCCTTTCCCAATTTTGAACCAATTGGTTGTTCCATGTCTGGTTCTTACTGTTGCTTCTTGACCCTCGTACAGGTTTCTCAGGAGACAGGTAAGGTGGTCTGGTACTCCCATCACTTTAAGAATTTGCCACAGTTTGTTATGATCCACACGATCAAAGGCTTTAGCGTAGTCAATGAAGCAGAAATAGACGTTTTTCTGGAATTCTCTTGCTTTCTCCATGATGCAGCGAATGTTGGCGATTTGATCTCTAGTTCCTCTGCCTCTTCGAAACCCAGCTTGTACTTCCGGTAGTTCTCGGTTCGCATACTGCTGAAGCCTAGCTTGTAGGATTTTGAGCATCACCTTGCTGGCATGTGAAATGAGCGCAATGGTGCGGTAGTTTGAACACTCTTGCCATTGCCCTTCTTTGGAACTGGAATGTAAACTGACCTTTTCCAGTCTTGTGGCCACTGTTGAGTGTTCCAAATTTGTTGGCATATTGAATGCAGCACTTTAATAGCATCATCTTTTAGGATTTTAAATAGCTCGGCTGGAATACTGTCATCTCCGCTAGCTTTGTTGTTACTAATGCTTCCTAAGGCCCACTTGACTTCACTCTCTAGGATGTCCGGCTCAAGTTCAGTGACCGCACTATCATGGCTATCAGGGACATTCAGATCTTTCCTGTATAGTTCTTCTGTGTATTCTTGCCACCTCTTCCTAATCTCATCTGCTTCTGTTAGGTCCCTGCCTTCTTTGTCCTTTATCATGCCCGTCTTTGCACAAAACGTTCCCTTGAGATCTCCGATTTTCTTGAAGAGATCTCTAGTCTTTCCCATTCTGTTGTTTTCCTTGATTTCTTTGCATTGTTCATTTAAGAAGGCCTTCTTGTCTCTCCTTGCTATTCTCTGGAACTCTGCATTCAGTTGGGTATATCTTCCCCTTTCTCCCTTGCTTTTCGCTTCCCTTCTTTTGTGAGCTACTTGTAAAGCCTCATCAGACAGCCACTTTGCTTTCTTGCATTTCTTTTTCTTTGGGATGGATTTCGTTGCTGCCTCCTGAACAATGTTACGGACCTCCGTCCATAGTTCCTCAGGCACTCTGTCTATCAGGTCTAATCCCTGAAATCTATTCCTCATCTCCACTGTATATTCATAAGGGATATGATTTAGGTCATACCTGAACGGTTTAGTGGTTTTCCCGACGTTCTTCAATTTAAGTCGAAATTTTGCAAGAAGCAGCTCATGATCTGAGCCACAGTCAGCTCCAGGTCTTGTTTTTACTGACTGTATGGAGCTTCTCCATCTTTGGCTGCAAATGACATAATCAATCTGATTTCGATATTGACCATCTGGTGACGTCCATGTGTAGAGTCGCCTCTTGTGCTGTTGGAGACTCCTAACAAATAAGCAGGACGAGCCATACCATTAGGCAGAGTGCTTCAGGAAGCTGATTTTGAGGGTCATGAAAGGACAGCAAATTGTTAGTGATTCAGTTTGTTATTATTGTATTTTTTAGTTCCATGGAGGGGGAGAGGTGATAGTGGGCTTTTCTGCCTCAGGGGCCAAAATAACTTGGCTGGCTTGGATACTATGCACCATGATGGGTGGAGGAATGTGCTGCTCTGCCTCAGACACCAAAATGTCTAGGGCTAGACATTTGGGCACTCCAGGTCTTTTTCCTGTCTGCTTTTCATCCCCTCACCACAGTCAGTTTTATCTTTGCCTTCCCTCAGCCTTTGACATGGCCTCATCCCCAGCTTTCCAATCCACTGCTGCTATGTGGCACTTTATTCTCCTGGTTTTCCCTGGGTCTCCATGCCATGTATATCTCCTGGCTCTCAGGAGACTTTTTCAGCCATCTCCTTCTGCTTTCTCCATGAACCTGAGCATCACAGGGAGAAAGCAGAAACCAGATAAAAAACCACTGCAAACTGTCACGATGACAAAGCATGTTCCAACAATTTCCACTAATAAATGTCCACTGTGCAGTTACCACTGTATTTTCATAAGATGAGTCTAAGAAGTATGCTAGAAGCCAACCATTATGGGCTGAAGTAGAAACTTGCATTTGGGACTAAGAGGTTCAGAAATGGCAGAAACCATTAAATACTGAAGCAATATTATTTATGACTATATACCAGCCTTCCCCCACCTTGTTGTTGTTGTTCAGTCGTTCAGTCGTGTCCAACACGTCGTGACCCCATGGACCATAGCACGCCAGGCCTTCCTGTCCTGTGCTCTCTCCCGGAGCATGCTCAAGTTCATATTCATTGCCCTCCGAATGTTTTGGGCTACAACTCCCACCATCCCCAGCCAGCATGGTCTTACCGATGTGGAGTGATGGGGGTTGTAGTCCAACACACCTGGAGGGCACCCAGTTGGGGAAGGCTGGTATATACAATTTCTGACCATGTAGCAAGTATTGTTTTTGAGTATTTAAACATGAAGGCAGGTCAATTGAACATGAATTAATCCTGTGCAGAACTCCATCATGAGATTACTGCTAAAAGACAACTCACAGTTCTTTAATGGGGAATATTACACTCACCATGAGAAACTGTTGGGTGAATTGACATTGGTGTTTGGAGCCCCCCAGCCCCAATGTATCATAGGCCTTCCCAAAATCACATATCTAAATATCTAGGCTTAAGATCTCCTTATGCATGTCCTGTAACAACAGGAGAAGTGCACTAGGTGCAGACCAGCAGTGATGTGTGTCCTAAGACCCAGCCCTCCCTGACTGCTTGTGCTGCTCAGTTTGCTTGCTAATTATGATATTATGTGTACTTGGTTTTAATATTGTTTATATATGTTCTTTGTTAAAGTATTTTAATTTTTTTTGGTAAAACCACTTAAGAGATTAAAAAAAAAATATGGTAAGCAATATATAAATCTATTAAACAAAATACAACAAATAAGAGCAATCCTTTAAAAGCAACACCCACAGGCTGAAATTACTCTGTAAAAAAACATGTATAAATATAAAAGTTGGTTTGCAAAGTACAATATCTGTTTGACACTTTCAGGGAAAACTTCCTAATATTTCCAGCAATCATGAAACACCCTAGAACTTTACACATGCCCAGAGGGATGATGGGGCTTTTTCCTTTGAACAGTCCATCATACCATATCACAAACTGGTTTTGAATGTTCCCTCTGTTTCAAAAGCAGTTCACCACATGACTGTGTGCGTGTGTGTGTCTTGCTGTTTGAGAAAACATGCCCAGTGGAACCAACTATATGGTCCCTTTCCTTAATAAGATGAAGACAGAGTTTGATGCACAAAAAAGGAAGAAAAAACAGCTTTTCCTTAGATTTAATTTTGTTGGCCCATTTTTGGTGAAGCACCTTTCCTTAAAACATGGTGAAAGCTATAATGAGTGCTGTAGCTGTCTGGCTGATTTTAAAAGCTTTATAAAGCTTTAATCCCACAGTTAGAGATTTAAGGCATACTTCTGTCACATTCTATAATCTCTGAATTGAGGGAGCTTCTTTGAGCTGAGAGTGAGAAAAAAGGCACTTTAGGATTCCATCCTCTCATCTGATTCTAGCAAACAGAATTACAGGAAAACATTTTTTTTTAATTTTACTACTAGTGTGGGAACTTCAGAGGGCTAATCTACACTTGCATGCTCAACTCATCACTTAATGCAGTCTTCCCCAATCTGGTGTCCTCCAGGTGTTTTGGACTTCAACTCCCATAACCCTTAGCCAGAATGGCTAATGGTCAGGAATTCTGGGAACTGTAGTCCAAAACAGCTGGAGGGCACCAGGTTGGGGAAGCCTGACTAATGACTCTCGCTCAGCTGAAGGTGTGAAATGGCTCCATTTAAATGTGTTTGAAGAGGCATTAATCTCAGGTGGCTGCTCTACTCATCATTTGAGGAAGTCTGTTGAATGGCCCAAAGTTGTGTAAGATTGGACAAATCTCTAATTTTGATCATAACCCTGCTATGTTTCTTCATATAAAGAACATTAATCCAATATGATGGGGGTTGTTATTTAAACATTTTGCAATGTTTGTTTAATCTCCTCTGTGAGATTTGATTTATTTTTTAGTTATGTAAAACATTTGTATATACCCATCTTTCATCACCGTTGAGAACAGGTATAAATAATACAGTATTTAGATAATAAAACATTCAAATGTACAATAAAACCATAAGATTAAGAATGCTATGAAGCAGCAGCCAAAAACATACAACAGGCTAAGGCATTACACCATTTTTAAATGCCTGGGAAAATAAAAATGTCTTAATCGGGTGCTGATAGGATTGCAGTGTAGGCATCAGTCACACCTCTTTAGCGGAAGTGTTCCATAACTGGGGTGACACCATTGAAAAAGCCCTCTCCTTTGTTGTTACACAGTGCACTTCTGTCAATAAAGGCACTTGTGAGATCTTCTATGGAAGCTCTTCTCCAACACAGGCAGCAGGGCTGGCCCTACCATTAGGGAGAGTGAGGAGGAGGCTGCGTCTCTGTTCACTGTTGCCAAACTATCCCTATCCAGGAATGGCTTCTTCTGGTGAACCAACCAAAGCTGGTAAAAGGCACTCTGTGCTATCAAGGCCATCTGGGCGTCTAGTGACAATGCTGGATATAGTGTCTCCCACAAACTGTGAATCTGCGCTTTCAGGGGGTGTGCAGCCCTGTCCAGAACAGATTGAACACCAATCCCCCAGATCTGGGATCAATCACCCCCTAGTGCCTCCATCTTGTCAGGATTCAGCTTCACAGCACCTGCACAGCCTCACCCGACTAGATGACAAAGAGAAATAGACCTGAATAAGCATACTGATGACATTCCACCCCAAATCCTTGAATGACCTCCCCCAAGAGCTTCATACAGGTGTTGAAAAGCATGGGAGATAAGATGGAACCTTGCAGCACAAGTGCCATAAGCAGACCCCACACCCATGTCACCTCCTGAAACCAAACCTGGAAGTAAGAGTAGAAGCACAGAGCCCCCACACGCATCCTACAGAGCTAGTCTAGCAAGATACCATGGTTGCTGAGAGATCAAGGAAAATCATTAGGGTCACATTCCCCATTACTATTCTGACAGAGTTTATCCATCAGGCCAGCCAATGCTGTTTCAGTGCCAAATCCAGGCCTGAACTCAGATTGAAATGGGTCTAGATAATCTGTTCCATCCAATAGTGCCAGGAGTTGACTGCTACTACTCTCTACTCTCTCTAGTACCTTGCCCAAAATGGGGATATTTGCAACTGGGCAACAATTGCTAAACTCTTTGGGTTCCAAAGATGGTTTCTTAAGGAGTCACACCACTGCTTCATTCAAGGCAGTGGGGACCACTTCCTCTTGCAAGGAAGTGGTAACCACCCTTCCTGGACCCACCCAATCAGTCCCTTCCTGCTTGCTGTAATTAGCCATGATGGCCAAGGATCAAGAACAAAGGTAGTTGGCTGAATCTTTTGAAGCCCTTTGTCTACATCCTCAGGCCATCAGTTGAAACTAATCTCATATAACCAGACCAGGCAGTGCTTTGGACACCTCCCTAGGAACTGTAGCAACAGTGGTATCTGTCATACCCACCCCCCACTTCAGAGGAGGAACTTGGTTTACCTGAGCTCAAGGACTCTTCTTCCTCTGAGAGTGATCCAGTGGCAGCATCTACAGAAGGTATTTGACATGCAGCTGAAGAGGAGGTAGGCCTGTCTGGAATGTCTGTTGGGGGTCTCCCTCCTCCTCCTCCTTGCCTAGACTGTTCAGATTCTGAGCCAGATGTGGGGCATCCACCCAACCCTTGTGAAAGACAAGGTATGAAGCACAGAGAGCAGGCCCAGCCCCTTAGGAGAAGCATCAGGCTGCAGTCCAGGAATCTGGCTCTGTGAAGGCCTTCTTTATATAGCCAGCTTGGCTGGAAAGCTTGCTAATGAATTACAGCTGGGAGATGGGTGCATCCAGGCTATGGGCTGTATAAAAGGCAGAAAGGCTGGTCAAGCCATCACTGACAACAACATCTTTATCTGTTGCCGGTATCTGTGCATGCTTTGTGTATTTCCTGACATGAACTGGATTTCCTGTATGACTTCGGACTAATTCTGACTTTGCCTCCGCGTCTCCATTGCTTGGACTTTCTGATCTGCCTAACAAGCTGCTTCTCAGCCCTCTACCTTAATGCTGTTTGTTACTACCAGCAACCTTGAAGCATCTCTGCTGGCAGGACTCCCAGTTAGAGGAAGCCATGTTTTGAAAACACACACAGATAGAGGACTCTGTCTTTGAACTAGGACAGCATCAAAGTCAGAGATAATATGAGCGACTTTCCCCTAGAAGTGTGTTGCAGACTTGTCAGAGCAGGCCTTGAAGGGTTGTAATGTTTTCCTTTCTGGGTGAAGTTGTAGTAAATCTGTTACCACCTTGAAAACTTTGCAGAATGGCAAAGTGGTGGTCCCCTTCATGGATCACTGCCTTGTTGTGGCGAAGGGGCTTGTGTAACTCAGTGAAGCCATAAGCTATGCCGTGCAGGGCCACCCAAGATGGACAGGTCATGGCAGAGAGTTCTGACAAAATGTGGTCCACTGGAGAAGGAAATGGCAACCCACTCCAGTATCCTTTCCAAGAAAACCCCATGGAACCTATCACAAGGCTAAAAGATATGACACCGGAAGATAAGCCCCTCAGGTCGGAAGGTGTCCATTATACTACTGGGGAAGAGCAGAGGGTATTTCCAAGTAGCGCCAGAAAGAGTGAAGCGGCTGGGCCAAAGCCGAAAGGACACTCAGCTGTGGATGTGTCTGGTGGTGAAAAGAAAATCCGATGCTGTAAAGAACAACATTGTTTAGGAACCTGGAATGTAAGATCAATGAATCAAGGTAAGCTGGAGGTGGTCAAACATGAGATGGCAAGACTGAACATCGACATCTTGGGAATCAGTGAACTAAAATGGACAGGCATGGGTAAATTTAATTCAGGTAACCATCATATCTACTACTGTGGGCAAGAATCCGTTAGAAGAAATGGAGTAGCACTCATAGTCAACAAAAGGGTGGGAAAAGCGGTACTAGGGTACAATCTCAAAAACGATAGAATGATCTCAGTACAAATCCAAGGCAAACCATTCAACATCACAGTAATTCAAGTCTATGCCCCAACCACTGAGGCCGAAGAAGCTGAGGTTGATAGGTTCTATGAAGACCTACAACACCTTCTAGAACTAACACCAAAAAAAGATGTCCTCTTCATCATAGGGGATTGGAATGCTAAACTAGGAAGTCAAGAAATCACTGGGATAACAGGCAGGCATGGCCTTGGTGTACAAAATGAAGCAGGACAAAAGCTAATAAAGTTTTGCCAAGAGAACACGCTGATCATAGCAAACACTCTTTTCCAACAGCACAAGAGACGACTCTACACATGGACATCACCAGATGGTCAATATCAAAATCAGATTGATTATGTACTTTGCAGCCAAAGATGGAGAAGCTCTATACAGTCAGTAAAAACAAGACCTGGAGCTGACTGGCTCAGATCATGAGCTTCTGGTTGCAAAATTTCAGCTTAAATTGAAGAACGTAGGGAAAACCACTAAACCATTCAGGTATGACCTCAATCATATCCCTTCTGAATATACAGTGGAGATGAGGAATAGATTTCAGGGATTAGACCTGATAGACAGAGTGCCTGAGGAACTATGGACGGAGGTCCGTAACATTGTTCAGGAGGCAGCAACGAAATCCATCCCCAAGAAAAAGAAATGCAAGAAAGCCAAGTGGCTGTCTGATGAGGCTTTACAAGTAGCTGAGGAAAGAAGGGAAGCGAAAAGCAAAGGAGAAAGGGGAAGATACATCCAACTGAGTGCAGAGTTCCAGAGAATAGCAAGGAGAGACACGAAGGCCTTCTTAAATGAACAATGCAAAGAAATCGAGGAAAACAACAGAATGGGAAAGACTAGAGATCTCTTCAAGAAAATCGGAGATCTCAAGGGAACGTTTTGTGCAAAGATGGGCATGATAAAGGACAAAGAAGGCAGGGACCTAACAGAAGCAGATGAGATTAAGAAGAGGTGGCAAGAATACACAGAAGAACTATACAGGAAAGATCTGAATGTCCCTGATAGCCGTGATAGTGCGGTCACTGAACTTGAGCTGGACATCCTCGAGAGTGAGGTCAAGTGGGCCTTAGGAAGCATTACTAACAACAAAGCTAGCAGAGATGACAGTCTTCCAGCTGAGCAATTTAAAATCCTAAAAGATGATGCTGTTAAAGTGCTGCACTCAATATGCCAACAAATTTGGAACACTCAACAGTGGCTGCAAGACTGGAAAAGGTCAGTTTACATTCCAATTCCAAAGAAGGGCAATGCCAAAGAGTGTTCAAACTACTGCACAATTGCACTCATTTCACATGCCAGCAAGGTGATGCTCAAAGTCCTACAAGCTAGGCTTCAGCAGTATGCGAACCGAGAACTACCAGAAGTACAAGCTGGGTTCCGAAGAGGCAGAGGAACTAGAGATCAAATCGCCAACATTCACTGGATCATGGAGAAAGCAAGAGAATTCCAGAAAAATGTCTATTTCTGCTTCAATGACTATGCTAAAGCCTTTGATTGTGTGGATCACAACAAACTGTGGCAAATTCTTAAAGTGATGGGAGTACCAGACCACCTTACCTGTCTCCTGAGAAACCTGTACGAGGGTCAAGAAGCAACAGTAAGAACCAGACATGGAACAACCGATTGGTTCAAAATTGGGAAAGGAGTACAACAAGGCTGCATGTTGTCACCCTGCTTATTTAACTTATATGCAGAGTACATCATGAGAAACGCCGGGATGGATGAATCACAGGTCGGAATTAAGATTGCCGGGAGAATTATCAACAACCTCTGATATGCAGACAATACCACCCTAATGGCAGAAAGCGAAGAGGATGTAAAGAGCCTCTTGTTGAGGGTGAAAGAGGAGAGTGCAAAAGCTGGTTTGAAACTCAACATTAAAAAAACGAAGATCATGGCATCTGGCCCCATCACTTCCTGGCATATAGAAGGGGAAGAAATGGAAGCAGTGACAGATTTTATTTTCTTGGGCTCCAAGATCACTGCAGACGGTGACTGTAGCCATGAAATTAAAAGACACTTGCTCCTTGGGAGGAAAGCTATGGCAAACCTAGACAGCATAGTAAGAAGCAGAGACATCACCTTGCCGACAAAGGTCTGTCTAATCAAAGCTATGGTTTTCTCAGTAGTAATGTATGGCTGTGAGAGCTGGACTATAAGGAAGGCTGAGCGCTGAAGAATTGATGCTTTCGAACTGTGGTGCTGGAGAAGACTCTTACGAGTCCCCTGGACTGCAAGGAGGTCAAATCAGTTAATCCTAAAGGAAATCAATCCTGAATGCTCATTGGAAGGTCAGATACTGAAGCTGAAGCTCAAATATTTTGGCCACCTAATGCGAAGAGAAAACTCTCTGGAAAAGACCCTGATGTTGGGAAAGACTGAAGGCAAAAGGAGAAGGGGATGGCAGAGGATGAGATGGCTAGATAGCATCACTGATGCAATGAATATGAACTTGAGCACGCCCCGGGAGAGAGCGGAGGACAGGAAGGCCTGGCGTGCTATGGTCCATGGGATCATGAAGAATCGGACACGACTGAATGACTGAACAACAACAACAAAGTGGTGGTGGTGGAGGAGGAACATTTCACCATTGTTGCTACCACACAGTAGGCTCAATAATGAGCTCTTGCTTATGTTTGGTCATATTCACTATGAGACTTGTTCCACTTGAGTTCTAGTCATCACCCTGCCTGTTTCATTTGCCAAGTCCCTGGTAAAGCAGGGAGTTAACTGTGCTCCATCTAGGAGATAACATTAGGGAGCAATCGTGTCAACTGCTGTTTCAAAATGAAACAAGGGCTTTGACAGGAGTGTCAGCCAGGTCAACCAAAAACTCCCCAAGGACATTCAGGAACCCACAGGATTCCATAAGTCTCCAAGAGCAGACCAACTCAATGCCCCCTCCCCGTGCAGAAGGGAATGGCAGCTGCCAATCTAAACCTCACCAGGATGTGTTCCAATCATGAAAGCAGGGGCACAGTGAACCCCTCCCCCACTTTTAGACCACCAACTTCCTGCTCAGGTGAAAATGACAGATCAGAAGTGTGTCCTGAAGAATGTTTTGGGCTTGTGATGTATTGAGACAGTCTCATGGTTGACATGATGGCCACAGCATGATTGCTGAAGTCTCCTAGGACTTTTCAAATACATAGGATTGCACTGGAAGTAAATTATGCTAAATTTGAAAATTGGTATAGGATACATCTCTACTCAGAAGTAAGTCCCATTGAGTTCGATGGGACTTACTCCCAAGTAAGTGTGTATAGGATTACAGCCTTAGTATCCAAGAATTGTGTTAAATATTTTTTAAAACCTATCTGTTAAATATTAATAAATTGTACCTCAAAAACGCTATGTTAAAAAGGGGAAAGCTGATACCATGTTTCTCCTTTTTAGTAATGTTAGTGCATCATTACAGTGGCACTTCCGAACTAGTGTTGGGGTATTTGAGGTATCTTGCAGAAGAAGTTGCTGCATTTTTTTTCTTGAATTCCAATGGCAATCCTATATGGGGCGGGGGGTGGGGGACGCTAGGCCTTGTTAAACTCAGTGGAACTTAGTTTTGAGTAAATATGCATAGGATTGCTATGTACCCCCTCCAAAAACATGTTGACAGAAAAATTATCTGCTATCATCTGTACATTTGGCAGATATGTTGCCCTTTCCCTCATCCATGTCAATAAAGAGGACTAGAACTGGCACTTCTTCTGCGGATCGTCACAGGATGCCTCCTTTTGATATGATGTAGACCAGGGATGTTGAACCTCTTTCAGATCAAGGGCCAAACTCCTATCTGGGGAAGCTCTTGGGGGCTGCATTCCAGTGGTGGGCAGAGCCAAAGGCAAAAGGAGCAGCCCACCCATATTTTAGTTTAAAGCTTTTACTGCCAATAACTAAACCTTAGGAAAGACATTTCAACCGTTTAGAATGGGGAAAAACTGCACAAATGCCAAGAAACTATGGTTGGGGGAAAGGGGTGAGGCCGGGGGAAGGATGTGTGACCATCTGGGGAAGGCCAGAGGTCCATATTTGGACTCCAGGAGGGCCAGATTGGGACCTTGGGCTTGAGGTTCTGCACCCTTGAAGTTGATCCATTGGACTTCTGGTTTTCAATGAACTGCATAAAGATCTTGTGGAAGTTTTTTCTTCTCCTTTTTACCTTTGTCAGGAAACACAGTGGGTGAGTGGACAGGGAGATGAGCATGGTGGGATCAGGTGTGCTTGTACAGTTGCCACAATCTACACTGCAACTGTGCATGTATTTAATGCACATTTCCCTGCCTGTCTGCTGCCTGCCTCTACATTTTCTTTGTAAAAACATATGCAGCAAATAGGGCAAAATGTCCCCTCTAATTCCACTTCTGTGACCCTGGAGGATCTGATTCTGAGATGTCCAGATAGCCACATATGGATAGGAAGGGCTAATTCAACCTTAGGCATGAAAAAAGAAGGCTTGAGGGACAATTGTACCTGAAAGACTAGCTTTACACTTCACCTTAACCTGACTGACACAGGATATGCAAGAAAATGGTAACCTACAATGTTTTTCCTCACTAGTGTGCATTCAGTTATATAATTTCATTAATGCAATCCCTCTCCCACCCTGCAACTAAATTGCAAAGTGCAATGTAATGACACAGAATTCTTAAAGTTCAGAGGACTGTAAAGGTCAGATCAGAAATTAGGTTAGCTGTTTCACTGGTTGGACAAAGCCCACATCAAAGGAACACCTAAACTAGAATTAATTTACATCTCTCTACAGCAGTAGAAATGAAGAGAAGAACAGAGGGCATGGGAGGAAAAAAAGGCCCCCAGACAGAGGAAAAGGAGAGGGAGCATATTGGTGATAAAGATAGTTAAACAGGAAATGCTGCCCTCAAGAGGTGGAGGGTCATCAGATGTCTGTCAGTTAACAGATGCTAATACCTGAAGAAGTGAAATTCCATAAGAAAGTGGTGCGCTGGCGCTTCCTTCTCAGCATGAGTGTTCCGAATGTTTGTGCTAGGACCAGTGTATGTTCCCAAGGAGAACCAAGGAGTGTTCGGTGAGCTGGAGGGATAAGCCATGCTACTGGCAGGACGATGAGCTTCCATGAAACACGCTGAATGGTGTAAGAGAAAGGTAACCATTTGGGGTTTTGAGGGAACATTTCTTGTGATTGTTTGATGCAGCCATGAAGTACCAAAAGTGACTGAATTTGTTGAAGTTCTGAAAAAAAATCATAAATGTGAGGAGTTGTAGTCAATAAACTATAATACGAAGGACACATAAAACAACGACAGAAACAACCATATGTTTATTGTATTGTCAGACTAACATCAACATTTTACCAATGCAACACAATGTCAAATGTACATGACTACCAGCAGAGACAATAGATGCTGAACTAATCACTCTTTCTAACAGCAAATCCAGGTGGTGAATGTCAACAGAAATGGAACCAAAACAAGGCCACAGAGAAACAAAAGGGATGTATCAGCATACTCAGGAGAAGCCTGAGGCTTGCAGAAGTACAGAAGAGTATTTTTAAAATCCTATGGGGCAAAACAAACAAACAAACAAACAACCCCGCCCCCCAGCCCATTGAGGTCTGAGCTGCTCAGCAGACACAGATTGTCCGGTATCAGTTAGAAAAGAAAAAACAGCAAGCTGGGCTGAGGTGGGATGCCCTGCCTGTGTGCCTGAGTGCTTATACTATCCTGGAGGAAGCATGCCTGGCTGGCTGGAACTCTGAACAGGAGCACACCTGCCTGGAGTTGAAGATACAGTTGGTGCAGGTCCTGCTTGTACCTGCTAATTGTGTAGTCAGTGACTCTGGCTCACTAGGTTTAGAACATCACAGGTCTGACCTGTTTGGCTGGTTTAAATGCCACAGTTCCATCTTGGAACCAATACTTCATGGTTGGTGAGGTGGGCTGAGGAGTTAGAGCCATGACAGTAATACTGTGGGAAAGCCTGAATATAGGCCTAGATGTCTGTAATTAATGGGAAGCAATTTCTTGTGTCTAAATTCCTTACCAAAACCATATAACAATACTAAAAGGAAATAAAATACACTAACAGGTATGTAAAAAAACCAAAAGGAACTAAAAATACTTCTCACCGTAATCATATAACAATACTAAAAGGGACCAAAACATATCCATATGTAATTTGATGCAATTATGTAGGGTTAAATCCAGTGTCATGTGAGTCGACTTCTGCTTGTACAATGAGTTTCCGCTTGCTTTCTTCTCCCTCTTCAGCCTCCTGCATGCCTCCGCAAATCTGCTCTGGAGGGTTCCCCAACCTTCTGGATCAGATCTGGGGCATATGCAGAGGGCTGCAGGGGAGAGGGAAAATTCTGCCAGTGGATTCTGATCTGCTTGTGGATGGTCAGTGTTGGATTTGTTGTTGTTCAGTCGTGTCCGACTCTTCGTGACCCCATGGACCATAGCACGCCAGGCCTTCCTGTCCTCCGCTCTCTCCTGGAGCGTGCTCAAGTTCATATTCATTGCATCGGTGATGCTATCTAACCATCTCATCCTCTGCCATCCCCTTCTCCTTTTGCCTTCAGTCTTTCCCAGCATCAGGGTCTTTTCCAGAGAGTTTTCTCTTCGCATTAGGTGGCCAAAATATTTGAGCTACAGCTTCAGTATCTGTCCTTCCAATGAGCACTCAGGGTTGATTTCCTTTAGGATGGACTGATTTGACCTCCTTGCAGTCCAGGGGACTCGTAAGAGTCTTCTCCAGCACCACAGTTCAAAAGCATCAATTCTTCAGCGCTCAGCCTTCCTGATAGTCCAGCTCTCACAGCCATACATTACTACTGGGAAAACCATAGCTTTGATTAGACGGACCTTTGTCGGCAAGGTGATGTCTCTGCTGTTGGATGTTGGATACAACCCATAATATACAGATGCTGGAATGCTGTAAATTCACTGTTGCTGCCGACAAGAATGTGAGTCTTGTCACATTTTGCTTAGCCCATGCAGTTCTCTTGGTTTGACAAGGGCCCCATCTACATGGCACCGCTTTCACCCCCCACCCCATTGCAACTGCGCAGAATTTCAGCTTCAAAGTAGCTTCTGGTGATACACACGGTTTACTGCGCGCTTCCCTAACAGACTCCACCGTACCCTTTCCCTCCCCATTATACTTAAATGCACAGCTGTGCAGTCCTGTGAGTGTGGGGGTGCAACACTTCAGAGGCTGTTTTGTATTTTAGGGGCCCTGCTGTGTCGTTCCATCCCTCGTTAGGTAAACAGTGAGAGTTTTGTGCTCCTTCATTTCCATGCTATCTGTTTGTCAGTCCCCCAGCCTGAGACTCTCAGGCCCGAGCCTGAGATTCTCCTGATGGTTCACACTCACAAGTGTGAGCGGTACGTGCCTACCCATCTCTCCATAATGGTGGCTGGAGTGATGTTGGTCCTCCCCCAAGACCCCCCCCCCAGCCCTTGGGCACTGAGTCCAAAAGCAACCCTTGCGAAGATATGCAGCTGCAAAAATGTGCGGAAGCGTGATTAAATAGATGAAAACTCATCTCTGTGCCTCTGTAACTGTGCAGCTGTGAAAGGATGGGGGGAGTAAAGGGGCATCACAGAGCGACGCAAGCAGTACACGCCTACAACATGCCCACCGCAAAATGTGAAGTTGGTTTGGGGAAGGGACAGATGGCTCACAACTGTGGGAAACCCACAACAAACCAAAAACATTGCAGCAAAATGCCTCCTTGGAAATCCACATTTTCCAGGAGAAAACCAGGGATGGCTGCGAAGTGATGATTGCATTATCTAATCAAAAAGACCTTGACTTGCGCCCTCCCCGGAGTAAAAGGCTCATGTAGATGGCCCCAAGGACCAGGTCTGTGCTCCCATTTCAGTTATGTAGTTTTGTAGCACCATCCTAAGCATGTTTACTCAAAAGCCATGATTAGGATTGCAGCATAATCACGAAGCATACCGCGCACATCTTTAAAAATTCTGTAGCAAGATGCCAGTTAATAAACACTAGTGGATAAACCATGCATTCTTCATATACTGAATCATTCACCATCTTATTCTTACTAAAGAACCATCCTGATCTTACCACTGAGCAGAGAACATGATTTGATTAGGAGTTCAGAATGCACATAATGTGGCTTTGTCATTAAGCAAGGATTTGATAAGGTTGATTTTACTGGGGTAGCACATTAACATAATATGCACCCTTCCTGCCTGAATATGTATTTAGTCAGTTCCCATTCTCTGACTTCCTTCTCTCCCCACCTATTCCCAGTGTCTACCACATACTCAACAGCATCTTTTGTACATCGATTGCACATGAACAGAGTCCTTTCAAGTATATTGCTTTTGAAATTTTGATTTATATTCTCCTAAACAATCTTTATTGCACTGCTCCCTTCCAAGCAATTTACTTGGTTCATTTTTTAAACATTCCCACTTCTTCTTTTTTCTCCCGTTTTTATTATGTCACATTCCCAAGGGGCCATAACCAGCAGGTGGGTCATAATATACATAGCTGATAGACCCATCTGTCTTCCTTTCTCTAATGCTGCAATCCTATGCACACTTACTTGGGAATAAACCCCATTTAACACTGTGGGGGTTACTTCTGAGTAAACATGCATAGAGTTGTGCTGTAATCAACCCTTCCTTCCTTCCTTCCTTCCTTCCTTCCTTCCTTCCTTCCTTCCTTCCTTCCTCACTTAGGGGTAGTATACAGGTAGTATACAATTACAAAGATATGCATACATTGAAAAGTCATCATGGCCCAACAAAAAACACAGAAGTCCTGGCTGCCTTTACCACCTGTTCCCAGAGGGTGGTGTGATTTTTTCTTTTCTTTTAATTTTCAGTTAAAGTAACTGTTCTTTAAGTTTGCAGTCCTAAACACATTAGGAATATGTATGTTTACCACTGGGGTATAAATATTCATCTGCTCACTCAATCAGCTCCTTGATATATTTTGCTCTTGATTATTGAAGCACTAATTGTCTTATCAATGCTTCTGCCCCCAAAATGTTTATGAATAAATTTAACTGTATAAGCTTGATTTAATCTATTCTTGTTGATGCTGGGATTTCATTAGACTCTGAGTATCGCTATTGACTAAAGTGGCAACCGTCACAGGACTCCAGCGGTATTAATCACTTTTAGCACAGATCAGGACAATATGCATTTCTTGTTGGTTTCATAAGGTTCGCAATGGTATGGTGATTTGTGATAATCTATGATGCTGCCCATATACTTAGGCTGCAGTCCTATGATCCCAGTAGAAGGGTGTTTCAGGGCCACAGGATAGAGCAGATTTCCCTCCCTTGCTGTACCATGTGGAATTTCTTAATGGTTGCATTCAAATGTAATACTAAACCACAGTTTAGCACTGTGGAAATGAGCTTCAGACTTGCACACTCTCTCCTTCTGTATGTTTTTTCAGTGCAGCCATAAGACATAGATTGGAAGGTTGGGAACTCAGTCCAAACTGAGAACTGTAGTTAATGTAAACTGTGATTTAGACCAGGGGTAGGCAACTTATGGCCCTCCAGATGTTTTGCTCTACAACTCCCATTAGCACTAGCCAAGACAGCCAATAGTGAGTGATCATAGGAGTTGTGAGTCAAAACATCTGGAGGGCCACAAGTTGCCTAGCCCTGGTTTGAGAAAACAAGCTAGGATTTTAAAACATGGTTTGAACTTGGACCATGGTTTGAAGTTTGCTTGTCTCCCAAAACCATAGTTAAAACTAATCACAGTTTGTTTGGGTTTGTACCGAATGAATAACTATGGATAGTTGAAAACAGAAGTGAAAGCTTCTGATATTCTGTATGTGGTCATGACAGAGGAGGGGGAAGCACATAAGCCCAGAGGCTCATTCACAACGGTGGCCTTGTGTTCTACTTTACAAAGGACAGTCCTCTATTTGAAGGCTGTCGGATTTAAAGATAAAGAACCATAAGGAGGGAGAGCATGGAGACCTTGAAGGTGCCTATCAACAGTGAGTGCCTGGACAACATGTAGTAAATTTTAGCATATGCAATTTTTAATGCAAATCTTATGTTTTCTCTTGACTTCTGTTTTGGTGATGCATTTCCCCTCTTCTGTGTAATTAGACACCCTGTTATGCATGTAATAGTTTAGCATTCCATATGAACCAGGCCAATATGTACTTTAGTTCTTAATTATGTCATCCTGTGACTCAAAAATAGCACTCCTAGCATTGCTTTGAGTTGAATGTTGATTTATTTTTTTTACGATTAAGGTTCAGTGCGTTATCTTTTTTTCAGTTGCATTTTTCCCCATTTGTTTTAGACCAGCCTCCCCCAACCCGGTGCCCTATGTGTTGTACTACATCTCCCATAATCCCCAGGGGGTGATTAAACACATCTTGAGGGCACCCGGTTGGGGGAGGCTGTTTAGAGATTGAGCCCCTTTTCACCATTTTATGGTATATCAGGGAGGGGGGGAGATGAAAATGAAATCAGAGGTTCTGCATTTTTTAGCTTTTCATTTTGGGAGCAGGGTGGAAGTGGGGGCAGTGGTTTAAAAAACCATCAGCCTCTCTTTAACCTCTGGTAACCCTGCCATTCTTTGCACTAAAGCATCTGATATTAAAGCAGAACGCTTTCATGCATCCGTAAGTAATATCATATGTTTCACATCAGTCTATGCTCTAGCTAGCTGAATTCCCACTGTATTATGGCCTGTGAGGCCCAATTTCAATGTGACTCTGATGAGGCAAGAAGAATTTACCCATGTGGCATTGTATGCAACCAACATTTCATTTAAAGTGGGCCTTCAACTGCTGTGTTGGCACATTGCCCACCTAGGCTGTGGACCCCGGTATGCTAGCATCACATATGCAGCAGAGGTAACCTGGTTTCAAGAAGGTCCCAGGTGCTTGTAGCACCACACAGGTAA
Organism: Heloderma suspectum; assembly: GCF_057233095.1. Taxonomy (NCBI): domain Eukaryota; kingdom Metazoa; phylum Chordata; class Lepidosauria; order Squamata; family Helodermatidae; genus Heloderma; species Heloderma suspectum. The sequence goes on along the minus strand of NC_139460.1, from coordinate 120,345,260 downwards.
GTACTTCTTGTTTGTCTAGTGTGATGTTCAAACAGGCTTAATGTACAGACTTGTGTGCATACTAATAGTTGCCTATCCAAAGCTACTTGCCTTTCAACTTTTTTTGAAAATGGAATTTTATTGGTCTGCTTGGTTGGAAACTTGGGTTCACTTGTGGTGCAGTTTAGGATGGCCAGGTGTCCTACCTTACAGAGGACAGTCCTCTGTTTTGGAGAGCTGGCAGAAGACAGTCCTTTATTTGAAGGTGTCCTCAAGTTGATGTGCTGTCTAGTTTAAAGTCAAAGGACCATCAGGAGGGAGAGCAGCAGGGACCTTGAGGTTGCCCATCAACAGTTATCACCTGGACAGCAGACTGAGCAGCCACACCGGTCATCTAGCCAATTTCCTCTGCTATGGTGAGATATATTCTATTTCTATTTAAATTATAGTTACTGTTTCTGAATTTGTACCTACACATATACATTGCATATGCTAGTGTTATGCAAATTGATGTTCTTTTTTTGTCAATTTCATTTTTTTGTGATGTGTTTCCTCATTTCTGGTGATGCACAAGTGGCCACCCTGTGCAGTTTGCATGTGTGCGCACATGTAAACAGTTTGCCGAGGCACATCAGAAATGTAATGCTGGAAAAAGATTCTTTTAGCTATCATGAAAACAGTGTTTAACTCACTGCTGCAACAACTCATCATCAGTCTACCACCAGAGACAACTTCGATCTGAGCACCATGAAGTGGGTTAAAAGGAATTTGGTCTTTATTTATGAGCAATTTGCTTAACAACTTTTTTTTTCCATTTTAATCAATTATTATTCAATAAGAAATGTAGAGTTAATTTGGCAATTGATTTTGTCTCAATTGGGATGTGATTTATTGGGAACATTAGGAGCTCTGTGGGCTTCCTCCACCTTGTGATATTTGCATTTCCATATTCTTTTTTGTCCTGTCGCAATTTTTCAGCGGTCTGTTTTTTGTGCTGCTTTAAAAAAAGAAAAACTTCCATTAGACCTATATAGAGGTCAGATTCATCCAGCAGTTATAGTGATGCAATCATGCCATTACACTGGATTAAAACTAGTGCGCTGCAAACCAAACACGGGGTGGCATCCGACATCGTGCGGACGTCCCCTTCCTCTCCTCCCCCTGGCCCCAAAACCTGCTCCAAAGGGTCCCCCAACACTCCAGAGCAGATCTGGAGGGGGTGTGTGGGGTGCATGTGGGAGGGGGAATCCTTTCTGCCAGTGGTGTCCTTCCTACTGACGGACAGTCACAGTTGGATATACAGCCCATGGTGCTGGGAAATCTTTGCTTTTGATGCCACATTTATGTTCCTTACATGGGCCAGGACTAGTACTGCATATTCAAGGGGCCTTTTCACCAACAGTAACCTGCTTTTGAAACTGGCAGGAGTTTCAGCTTTTGAGGTCTTCTGCTGCTGCTTTTGAGGTCTGCTGTTCAAAGATAGTGGGGAGAATCAACAACCCAGTGAGGATTTTTTAAAAACAAAACAAAACAACAACAACACATTTTTAACAGGTTTTTCAAAAAGGTAATGTGGGAGATAATTTTAGAGATATACCACAGCAATATATAACAACCTTAAAGCTAAGGTTGCTCATTATTATTGCGATTTCCCATATTGGTAGAGAACCGTTAGTGGTAGCAGCACAAGGAATAAGATCAAGGTGATTGACTAATAAAAATGATGGTTTGGATCCAGATTCAAGCTGGATCAACTGTGCTGACAGAAGTGGACTTCTTTGCCCTCTCCTTCCCATGGCAGCCTCTCCAGCAGCCTGAAAATGCTACACAGAGTCAGGAGACCTTGCTAAATGGGGTGAGCTATGGTGCAGGAAAGGACGGGGATCCTCCAAAATCAGGCAGAGGGACCTTGCGTAAGTGGAGCCCTTCTTCTTGCAGAAGGCAGATCCTGGATCCAACCTGATATCTATAAAATAATTTTGCATGTGGATGATATGGCAAAATCATTAGACGTGTTAAAGAACCAATTCCTGAATCACTATCAATTCTTAGAGTCTTTGGAATGTTGGCTGGGAATATTATTTAAAGAGTTCAGAAAGTTGAGGCCTAGGTCGGAATTAAGATTGCTGGGAGAATTATCAACAACCTTCGATATGCAGATGATACCACCCTAATGGCAGAAAGCGAAGAGGATCTCAAGAGCCTCTTGTTGAGGGTGAAAGAGGAGAGTGCAAAAGCTGGTTTGAAACTCAACATTAAAAAAACTAAGATCATGGCATCTGGCCCTATCACTTCCTGGCATATAGAAGGGGAAGAAATGGAAGCAGTGACAGATTTTACTTTCTTGGGCTCCAAGTTAACCGCAGACGGTGACTGTAGCCATGAAATTAAAAGACGCTTGCTCCTTGGGAGAAAAGCTATGGCAAACCTAGACAGCATAGTAAGAAGCAGAGACATCACCTTACCGACAAAGGTCCGTCTAATCAAAGCTATGGTTTTCCCAGTAGTAACGTATGGCTGTGAGAGCTGGACTATAAGGAAGGCTGAGCGCCGAAGAATCGATGCTTTCGAACTGTGGTGCTGGAGAAGACTCTTACGAGTCCCCTGGACTGCAAGGAGGTCAAATCAGTCAATCCTAAAGGAAATCAACCCTGAGTGCTCATTGGAAGGACAGATACTGAAGCTGTAGCTCAAATATTTTGGCCACCTAATGCGAAGAGAAAACTCTCTGGAAAAGACCCTGATGCTGGGAAAGACTGAAGGCAAAAGGAGAAGGGGCCGGCAGAGGATGAGATGGCTAGATAGCATCACCGATGCAATGAATATGAACTTGAGCACGCTCCGGGAGAGAGCAGAGGACAGGAGGGCCTGGCGTGCTATGGTCCATGGGGTCATGAAGAGTCGGACACGACTGAACGACTGAACAACAACAAGTATGGAGAGACACAGGAATCAAGTCTTTTTGGATTGAGATTTCTAAAAATATCAGTTATTTGTATGACTATTGGGTTGGATCCAGACAAAGGCTACTACACACATTTTCCTGGAAGTAACTTATGACTAACTTAAGACCCACTGATTTTAATGGGTTTACTCTAAGTATGGCTAAGTTGGGATCTAGCCTGTTATGGTGTGATTGTGTATGTACATATTATGGATACCTGAAAACAGCTTTCAGAGATAATATTTTGAAAATCTCTTTTGGTAGATTATGATTTCACCAAATTTTATTTCAATCTTTACAGCTCTGCCTTTGTTGATAGAGCTAAATCATGGAAAAAACTCATGGCAAGAGGATATCAATAGATTGTTATGCACCAATAAAATAAATTGAAAACAATAACTCAAGCAAGAGAAAAGGGGGGCTTTGGATTTCCAAATTTAATAGCATACTATGATGCAGCAACTCAGTTAGTGGGGGCCCGATCTACACTTACAGGGTTTTTTCCCCCTTCCAATGAGGTTTCATCGCCCATCTTTCACACTACGCAGTACCCGCTTCCAATTGGAACCGGAATTTCCCACTTCCGTGCTCCCGCTTTCAATACCCTGATATCCCAGTATTTCCCCTTAATGTGCTCTGATTTTCCGCCCTCGCTACCGTATCCAGTCGTAGTCCCTTCCCCTGCCTGTCCATATATGGTGGTGTTTGTATTTCCCTCTTGTCCAATCACAGCTCTCGACGGCCCCATGTTGTCTTCCAGCTTCTGATCACATAGCTTCCTCAGCACGCAATGTTTCCTCAGCAACAAGCAAAGGGCTGGATGTGCGCGCGCTTGTCTGATCTCGGAAGCTAAGCAGACTCGGCCTCGGTCAGTAGTTGGATGGGCGACCGCCTGGGAATCAGGCTTTCTGCACTGAGCAGGGCGTTGTTCTATCTCTTCAAATGAGACTAAGTTTTACCCTCTTCTAAAAAAAAATAGCGGAGAAGCCACGATTCTTCAAAGATAACGCCTTAATTTTAAAAAAGGCCGAAGTAGGGGATAGAAGGGGGTAAAACTTAGTCTCATTTGAAGGGATAGAACAACCCCCTGCTCAGTGCAGGAAGCCTGAGTCCCAGGCGGTCGCCCATCCAACTACTGACCGGGCCGATGTGAAGCTTCGAATCTTCGAAGATGCCAGCAGCTCCCCTCCCCAATGTGAGCGATGGATGCTGCCGCCACTGCCCCTCTTCCTCACGCCGGCTGCCAAGGGCTGGTGTGGGGAAAAGGGCATTGACAGACACCCCCCAGCCGCTCGCCCTGGCTCCAGAAGATGAGGGGGAGAAGAAGATAGATGCCTCCTCCCTCCCACCACCCCCACCTGCTACAGTCGCGGTGGCAAGGGGCAAGCTGGTCGTTTTCCCCAAGGCCAGGAAAACATGCGGAAAATGACAAGCTTCTCCTGCACCACTGCCATGAGGTGGGCGTGGAATCAGCAGAAACAGGAAGAGTTTCTGATCCTCCATTGAGAACCGCCATCTTTAAGCGCAGGAAAACAGCACAGCGCTCAAGTGTGAACCGAGCTCACGCATTCGATGAAGCACTGCAACGGGGAAAATGGCTGAGTGTGGATAATCACGTTTTAATGTGAGAGCGTTTAACCTGATAGGACACCGAATTCGTTGCGATGGTGGGCGCAATGTAGATCGGCCCAAGAGCAAGAGCTTGAGTTGTAGACTCAAGTCCTGCTTTGAGTAACCCACTGGGAACATGCTGAGGCAATGGTGGTATAAGATGTCCTGCTGCCAGCAGCAGGAGGATGCACATTGCCATTGCCCTCACTGCCGCTGTTGACCTCCCTCCCCGAATGGAAGATTGGGCAGGCAGTCTCTCCAGAGCTGCTCAGGCCCAAATACTACACTTTGAGAGGTCGTGCCTCAAAGTGAGGCACTGTGTATGAGGTGGTCCTGTACAAGCAGTCTCCAGGGCCACAATGCCTCGCTTTGGGGAAGGACCCCTGTAAGCACGGTATTCAGGCCTGGGGGGCTCTCTGTAGAATCTCCCTGCCTGCTTGAGGACTTCCAAAGTGAGAGATTGGGCAGGCAGCCTCTCTAGAGAGCTTGCCCACCCAATATCTTGCTCTGGGAGAGTCCTTAATCTGAGATATTGGGGCAGGGTGTGTATGTGTGGGGACCCTGGTGCTCCAAGGAGCCCTGCTGGCTGTTGCAATTGCCATCCTCTCGGTGAGGGCAGGAGCACACATAATCTGCCACCTGAGCAGGGGATTCACTCTGCCTCATGGGAGGGCAGGTCCTGGGTTGAGAGAGCAAATTGTGAGGGAGAATCTATGGGTATGGGAAGTATTAAGCACCCATTCCCATCTGTTAAATCCCTGCCCCCCTTACACATTCCCCTTACTCCTGTATTTGTGTAACCTTAGCAAACTTAGGGGTTTAAAAAAATATATATATATTTTTATTTATTTTATCTTTATAAACACTACCAAAATTACCAACAACCTACTCAATATTTCAGTTCTCATACATACAATATTTTAGTTACGACACCATAATAACAGAAAGAGAAGAAAGGAAAAAAGAAAAAAGAAAAATAAACTCCAACATCTCCCAACCTCCAATGGTATTCTATTTTAAAAAACTATATCTATTATACAAACTTACAATTTAGTAAAACAATCTTTTATATCAACGCAACAGTTCTACACTTCATTCCCAAAAGCCTGAATATTGGTAATAATAATAATCATCATAATCAAAAAGAGAGGTTATAGTATTGTGTAATAATAAAACTTAAGATAAATCTTCAATAGTCAATAATATTTTTATACTAGATATTTTGTCTATTTTAAAATATAAAATAGAAGAAGATACATAAAAAGAAAGAGAAAAAAAGAATAAAAAAGAATACATAAAGGTAAACAAATATATATAAAATCATTTCTTCTGAAGCCTAGATCATGAAAGCTACCCAAGTAGTTAACAGTACTTGTTTAGAAATTCCATTTCATGGAATTGTGACAGAGTTCTCACGCATTTTAACATTCAACCAAGCCTTCGCCATTTTGTGATTTGTAAACTTCTTCATCTGGTCTTCAGACACAATACAAGGTATAGCAGGATATTTTAAGTAATATTATAAGTTCATTTGTTTTGCCAGATTCTTTGCTTTGATAAATTGCCTTCTTTTATTCGCCACTTCTTTGACGTAATCTGGGAACAGCATAATTTTATCCTGTTTCCAGGAAAGGCTTCCAGCTTGTTTTGCCAAATTCAGGATATAACATTTTATGGAGACTTTTGCAAATTGAACTACAATTGTATAATCATTCGCTTTAGGATTTGGCACACAAAATGCCTGCTCAATATCAAGAGAATAATCAGAGGGTATAGAAAGTATCTCATGCAAAAGTTTATCCACAAAAGTAGACAATTTCACATCATTAGACAAGCTTTTAATCCCCACTATACGTACGTTGGCTCTCTTCGTATAGGCCTCCAATTGAGAGATTCTGTCAGATATATTTTTACAAATAACTTGTGTCATAGTTCATTTCTTGCCACTCGGTCTTCAAGCTCATTAATTTTGGACTCCATTTTTTTCTATGACACATTAATTAAATCCACGGTTCTCTGCATATCAGTGATAGAATTTTGAATTAAGTCCAGCCTTTGAACTAGTCCCGAAAATTGCGAAGATAGGGTTTTCATCATTGTAAATAATTCTGCTAAATCTTCTGTTTTCGGCACCTTTGACACAGGAGTTGCGGGAGGTGTTGAAGCAAGCCCTTTGCACCTCCTCGGTTCAGCCAAAGTTTTCTCCAATAAATCTTACAGGTCCTCAGATGATCTCAAATATTGTTCAAAGTTCTTAAATCGTCTCTCATAGGTTGCTGATTTTTCTTGCAGGATATATTGTTATGGAACACGCCAGCCCTGTTTTGTCCTATAAAATAGGAGTCTCATTACAGCTTTTCACATTGGTACAGCCCTGGGGGAAACCCTGGCATCCAGCTCCTTCACTATCGCGTGGGGGTTACCTTACTCCAGGCAAAAATCCAGAGCTATTTGCCTTGCCCCCTTCTTTTCTAGGGGGGAGATGAAAAGGTTTTTCAACCTTTTAAAAGCTGTTTGAGAAAGCTCCCACGGAAAGTCCGTGGAAGCTGCCAAGGCTACATTGGTCCCAAAACTTAGGTTTGTGAACACAGCTTTTTGAGGCAATGTGCAGTTCCAGCTTTTATGTCCATGTTAATTGATCAGGTGAAGACGACCTGAACTGTGGAGTGGTAACTCTTAACACAGGGGTGTTGAACTTCAGGCCTGTGGGCCAAATACAGCCCACCTGGGGTTCCATTATGGCCCTCTGGGGTTGCCCAGGAGGCCACATGCCCTTTCCTTGGCCCCACCCCCTTTCCCCCAACCACCAATCACTTGGTGATTTCCCAGCTTTTGTACAGTTTTTCCCCATTCTTAAAGGTTGACACACCTCTCCTAAGGCGTAATTACTGGCAATAAGATCTTTAAGTTAAAATATGCTGGTATTTTTGTCCCTTAGCTCTTTCGGCTTTGGCCCCACTCACTACTGGAATGCAGCCCCCCAAAACTTATGCAAAACTGAATTCGGTTCTCAGGCTGAAAGAGGTTCAACACTCCTGAAAGAGGTTCAGCACCCCTATCTGAGCATCACTAAAATGGGACTTTACAGACACCTGGATCAATGCTAAACTAGAAAGACAGAGTACAGTGCCTGCAGAGAAACAGTGCAGCTTTGCTTGGAAGTTTTGAATCACAGCAGTGTGACTTCCCTTGTGGAAAGCCTCACTGCATGAACAGGTAGAGGGATGCAGTGCATGCGGTGCTTGGGGTCTCCAGAAAAAAAACACCCCATTCATCTTGTACTTGGTAAGTACAAGATGAATGCCTGATATTGTAATATAATCTCAATTAACTGAAATAGGAAAAGAAAATGAGCTTTTTTTGGTTTTAGAGTACCAATTATTTATTATTATATTTACATCCCACCTTTCCCTCTCTTGCAAGGAACTCTGGGTGGCTTACATGGTCCTCCTCTTCTCCATTTCATCATCACAACAACCCCATGAGGTAGGTTAGGCTGACGGTAGGGATGTCAGAGAATTCCGCCACGGATCCGAAATCTGTGGCGGAACGGCCTGCCCCCCCTGACCCCCCACGGATCCCCCCCGGGACGAGACTTACCTGGGGCAGAACTTCCGGGCAGCGGTGTCTCCGGTGGCGGCTTCAGTGGCGGCGGCTCCGGCGGCTGGTCTTCCGACTGGCTGCCGCCGCCGCCATTTGTCTTGTAAAACAAAACAAAACAAAAAACAACGTAATAGGCTACGTAAAGGTTTACGTAGCCTATCATGGCTGGGTTAAAAAAAAAACAAAAAATGACGTGATAGGCTACGTAAGGATTTACATGGCCTATCATGGCTGGATTAAAAACAAAACAAAACACCGCGTACACAAATGGCGGCGGCTACGGCCGCCGCCATTTGTGTTCCTTATTTTTGGCCGTCTTAATCTACGTAAATATTTACGTAGACTATGACGGCGAAAATAAAGGGGAACGCAAATAGCGTAGTGGGCGCTATTTGCGTCCCTTTTTGATTTGCCGTTTTAGCCTATGTAAATATTTACGTAGGCTAAAACGGTGAATCAAAAAGGGACGCAAATAGCGCCCGCTACGCTATTTCCATTCCCATTTATTTTCGCTGTCATAGTCTATGTAAATATTTACGTAGATTAAGATGGCCAAAAATAAGGAACGCAAATGGCGGCAGCTGTAGCCACCGTCATTTGCTTATGCGGGTTTTTTTTTTTTACCCAGAGCCCTCCGCGGCCGGAAATCCGGCTGCGGACGGCTCTGGCCGGGGCCTGGCCGGCTGCTCCGCGGAGCCGCCGCGGAGCACAGCCGGCCATCAAGGATTCCGGGGGGGAGGAATGGAGCGCCTCCCCCCCGTCGAGGATTCCGGGGGGAGGGACGGAACGCCTCCCCCCCCCCATAAACATAATCCGCGGAAAGGTAAGTACATTTTGTACATCCCTAGCTGACAGTCAGTGACTGGCCCAAAGTCACCCAGTGAGCTTCATGGCCAAGTAGGGACTACAATCTAGATCCCAGATCTCTTGAGTCCCATTCCAACACTCTAACCGCTACTCCACACTACATCCTAGTCTTGCTAAGTTTATTTCCTGCGATGACCATTTTTCAAGGATGGATGCATTTGGGAAAACAAAAGCAGCTGTGCTAGTTTTCTGTTAAAACAACAAAGAAAGTAAATCTCCTTTCTGTCTTCCACAGATTACACAACACCAAAACCAACAACTTTTTAAAATTATTTTTTTACCATACATTGCATTTTCTACCACAAAGAATAATTATATGATCATATTTCAAATACTGGCTTGCTTTGAGTTAGGTTTCTTTTGTGACTATATTTACTTTTGGTAAAACGGGCAGGGCAAAAACAGAACCATTTCTTCCAAGGATGCCTTCTCTCTGTGGAAAACTCTAGGGTTCTCCTCTTTGATCTGAGCAAGCATGACTGCACCATGTCAGCATCATAATAGTACCAATGTAGGCGTGTTGTACTTTTTAAATGCTGCTTCAACATGTGTCACTGGATCTGTGTTCCTACAGGCTTCACAACAACCTGCGCCCTGGTAACTACACGTTGATTGAGGCACCCTTATGAAAAAAAAAAGATATAAATGTTTGTGGTTAAGGTGATAACCCTTTTGTTTTCTCTGTAATCCATCACAGGGCTTGTCAAGGCTGACAGCTCAGGCGGATTTTTTTTTTTTGAACACCTCTTTATCTGACAGCTCCATGCATCATAAAGCAGCAAATAGAATTAGATCAAAGTCTACCAGGCGCTCCAGCCTTGGTAAGGTATGCAATCCTGTTTGTATCTTTATCCAGACTCTGACAGTTCATTTTAACTGGCAACAGAAGGAAGGAATAGCGGGGTGGGGGGTAGGGAGGAAGAGACAAGGAGGAAAGTTTCTTTTAGGAAGGTACAGAAGTGCTGCATTTTTAAAAGTACACTGTTTTCACATATCATTTCTCCCTGACATCTGTGATGCCCTGCGTACTCAGGTGCGCTGTATATCTTTCCAGAATGTACAAAAGCCAGATTGTCAGAGCACAGACTTAACCAGCATGTGAGCCCGTTTATGTGCACGCACACACACACACACACGTACACACACACACGCGCGCACACACACACACACGTGCGTTTTTATAATCCTGACTTTTGTTTAATATCAATGGCAAAGATTGACGGTGCTCCCTTTCAACAATGGAATAGGGTCCATCTGGTACATGCCAGATTCCAAGGGTTGCTATGATGGATAAGATAACAAGTTTACTGAGAGGCTGCCTGAATTTCACAGAGTATACACCCAGGGCATAGTTATTAAAGAAACAAGACCTGAAAGACACAGGAGGGAAAGCAGACAGCTTGGTCTAACTGGGACACACACACACACACACACACACACACCAGAAAGGTGAAGGCATTGAAAAATTAATTTTGCTCATGAACCTCTTAGCATATTAACAGTATTTGGACATTTTCTAACAGCCTGACCTTCCAGAGTGGGAGCAGACCAGAGTAGGAGAGCTGGATACGCTGCAGAGTAGTTTAGAGCTAGGGCCAAAACAGACATTACTTGAAATCTGTGTCTAGCAGCTATGTCTTCTTTTCTTTTTCATTTTTACTTTAGAGTAGATGCAGGGGGTACCATCTGGATCTTAAAACAAAGCCCTATGAAGAGGGACTGAAAGAACTGGGCATGTTTAGCCTTGAGAAGAGAAGTCTGAGGGGAGATATGATAGCGCTCTTCAAGTACTGGAAAGGTTGTCACAGAGAGGAAGGCCAGGATCTCTTCGTGATCATCCCAGAGTGCAGGACAAGGAATAATGGGCTCAAGTGACAGGAAGCCAGATTCCGGCTGAACATCAGGAAGAACCTCCTGACTGTTAGAGCAATGCGGCAATGGGACCAATGACCTAGGGAGGTCATGGGCTCTCCCATACTGGAGGCGTTCAAGACGAGGCTAGACAGCCATCTGTCAGGGATGCTCTGACTTGGATTCCTGCATTGAGCAGGGTGTTGGACTCGATGGCCTTGTAGGCCCCTTCCAACCCTACTATTCTATGATTCTGTGAAAAGCCCCCTGTATTCAGGTCAGATCAAGGCCATGGCGGCTCCCAGGGCTAGCCATCTGTAGAAGGGACCCTACTCTCACACATGACATTTGTGCGTGCACACACACAGTCAAAATTTACAATAACAATGCAAAAACATTTTTCAGTACATATTTTAGTATAAATCATCTTCCATGCTTTCCTGGAAGCAAAAAACTGATATCTCTTCCATGGTAGAGAAAGGAAAGGAAAGGTTCCTCCTGTGCAAGCACCGAGTCACTGCTGACTCCTAGAGGGACGCCGCTTTCACTGGCGTTTTCATGGCAGAATGTAGCGGGGTGGTTTGCCATTGCCTTCCCCAGTCGTGACTACCTTTCCCCCAGCAAGCTGGGTATTCATGATTTTACTGACCTCGGAAGGATGGAAGGCTGAGTCAACCTGAGCCGGCTCCCTGGGACCCATCTTCCACTGGGATCGAACTCAGGTCATGGGGAGAGTTTCGGTTGCAATACTGCCGCCTACCACTCTGCGCCGCATGAGGCTCTCATGGTAGAGAACTCAGATATACAAGTTTCCCAAGAGCATACAGCACACAGACACAGAAAACATAAAAACACATTGAAGCATGCTCTCTCTCTCTCTCTCTCTCTCTCTCTCTCTCTCTCTCACACACACACACACACACACACACTCACACACACACACAAATGCACCCCAAGGAAGAGATATGGGGTTTTTCTACATGAGGCTGTTAATCCACTTTATCTACTTTCGGTTTTGTCACAGAATTGAGATCCGAGGGTTACACAAAGAGTGTCCTTTCCTGCTTTTCTGCTACATAATCTCTAGGTGGCACTATGGTACAATGGAATAGCACAAATGCACAAGTGGAAAAGGTGTTTTCTTTCACTGTCACAAATAAGACTGCATTTCCCCTGCTCTATAAAAAACTTGCCGAAAGTGCTCTTTAAAAACAGAAGAGAAAGTGGAGAGTCACAACATAATCTAAAGAACCCATAAACAACCATAAGCAGGGAAAGATGAGCACGCAATAAATGCTTCATGTACAAAAGCTCACAGACTGACTTACTTGACTTATTCAGATTCATCAACCAAACAGGACACACACATACTCGGCCAGTGCTGGCCCAGGATATTTTGCTGCCTAAGGAGGACCAGTAAATGCCTCCCAATTCTCAATGGATGATCTGGGCCAGTCACTACCTCTCAGCCTAGCCTACCTCACAGCATTGTTGTGAGGATAAAAATAGGGAGTTCTTTTGTTCCTGAGGGAAAGGCGAAACATAAAATAATAAAATAAAGAATTATATACTAGAAAAAAAAAACATAATTGTCTTACACTATGTTCATAATAAGCCTCTCTAGCACGTAAAATGGCCATCTGTGCATTGCATTACCATGTGAACTCATTACATGCATGTGTAGTAGAGACGAGATGTGTCAGGTATCCTACTTATAAATTTAGTTTATAGAGACCCTCAGGAGGAAGCCTAAAGCCTGACTCTTATAACCCATATTAAACATTCAATTTTTTTAAAAAAAATCTTCTTGCTTCTCATATGCCCCACCCATATGCATCTATCTTCTGCATGAACATCAACTCAAAAAAACCTTTATTAACAGCAAAACAGCAAAGAGTCTTGTGGCACCTTAAAGACTAACAAATCTGTTCTTGTATAGGCTTTCATGACCTATAGCTTATTTAATCAGATGCATGGAATATTATGGGGATTTTCAGGTTTATATACAGTACATAAGTGGGGGTGGGATTTTAAACAGGTTAGAAGGTAATTAAATGCAGAAAGCATTTAATGAAGGAATTGAAGGAAAGTGTCATTCTTTTCATTAAATACTTCACAGCTGCCCCAGACTGCATTTCTCTAAAGAAGAAAAGAAAAGCCCCACCCAACCCCACCCACTAGCAGACTAGTAAACAACTCTGAGCTACATTGCAGTAATGCCATACGCTACTCTTCCTCTCAGCAATATGGGTATAACAACTATGGAGTACTTTGCAGTGCTGACATAACCCATAGTCAGCCACAATGCTGCCCTCCCAGCTCAGAAAATAATGGCAGACATTATTTACACTGGCAGGTTTTTGTTTTAATGGTTACAGATGCAGTAAAGAGGGGGGTGCTTTTTGAGTGTGCATAAAATAAGACTGTAAGTTTCCTGTGGGTAGCTGGTTGCCCACTGTGTGTGAACAGAATGCTGGACTAGATGGACCCTCGGTCTGATCCAGCAGGGCTCTTATGTTCTTGTGTTCAAAGTTTGGGGCTGGATATGGATTTCCCAATTGTTTTCTATGGGCAGTAATCATTATTCCACAAGGGTGCCCCCCCAAAAAAGGGGGTGGGCAGGATGGCTTAAAATAAACCAGGAAGTCCCTTCTGGAGACAAGTCTTCACTTTGTACTTACCTGTATGGCCAAGGGTTGACCATAGCTGAGACTTCAGTCATTGGCTAAGCACACTAAAAGGTGGTAGCAAGCCCATTTCTCACAAAACAATTGGACGAAATGATTTTCCGTTTCTCACAATTAGAATGTTCCTGAATGTTTTGCCTCATATCTCAGGTTCTACAAGGGCTAGAGATTTGCATCATCATCATCAAGCTGGGAATCTGGGCTAGCCAGTGGGCCCCCTGAGATGTTGGGCTGGGGTACAGCCCCCTTAGCCCTGTGGTTAATCCAGCAATGCCCACACTGGGGTCCCAACCTGATTGGACTCCCTGCACCTATTCTAGGGTAAAAATGGAAAGAAAAGATGCAGCTGCTAGGCACAGATTTAAAGTAATATTTGTTTTGGTCCCTAGTTAGCCAGAAAAGCTGAGGGAAATGGGGGTACAACAGTGTTGGTGTGGGGACCCCTTCACATCAGATCTAAGGACAGGAAAGATTATATACCATTAATAGGAACATTATGCGAAGGGGTGTGGATGGGGAGTGGGGAAATTTTCACATATTGAGTACTACCAACTATTGGTAGTAAATTTTGCATATTGACTAATAATAATACTTAGCATGTATTTGTTGTTTATTCGCTCACTCACTTCTGACTCTTTGTGACTTCATGGGCCAGCCCACGCCAGAGCTTCCTGTCAGCCATCACCACCCTCAGCTCCCCCAAGGTCGAGTCCATCACCTCCAGAATATCATCCATCCACCTTGCCCTTGATCGGCCCCTCTTCCTTTTGCCTTCCACTTTCCCTAGCATCAGCATCTTCTCCAGGGTATCCTGTCTTCTCATTATGTGGCCAAAGTACTTCAGTTTTGCCTTTAATATCATTCCCTCAAGTCAGCAGTCTGGCTTTATTTCCTGGAGTATGGACTGGTTTGATCTTCTTGCAGTCCAAGGCACTCTCGGAATTTTCCTCCAGCACCACAGTTCAAAAGCATCTGTCTTCCTTCGCTCAGCCTTCCTTATGGCCCAGCTCGCGCAGCCATAGGCTACTACAGGGAATACCATTGCTTAGCATGTATAGAGTGCTATAAAGTGTCCAAAGTGCTTCGCATACACTTACAACAACTCTGTAGTTAAGCTGGTCTTTTTGCCCCATACAGCAGGCGGGAGACTGAGGCTGAGAGATAGCAGCTTGCCTGAGGCCATTTAGTGCATTTATGGCAGAGGCAAAGTACAAACTGGGCACTTCCTGATTTATAGCTCAGGTTCATCTCGTATATCATCCCCTACCCATCTAAACTTTTTTCTTAACCAAACAGCCTCAGGACCTAAGCAACTGAACACTAAGGCGAAAAGACTGCTCAACCATTTGTCTGTCAGGCATTTTCCTGCTCATAATACTCTGGCCTACCTTTCTCCTGCTAGGGGAAAATACATGGGTCTCTACATATTTTCCCACTGGTTGAAAAGCCACAGGGGAGAGAAGGAAAATGGCTGGAGGGGAAACTCTTGAACAACTCTTCCCTACTTACCACCGCTTGTCTGCCTAATTATGCAGCCTCCTGAACAGGGCTGTCCCAAGACATTTTGCTGCATGAGGCAAAGGGCAAGATGGGGCCCACACCTGTTTCCATGTACAGCAGCTAGCTGGACAGGGAGTTGAATCTTGTTTCAACACTGGTGGTGATGGGATAGTGTCCCTAGGGATGGCGGAGAATTCCGCCACAGACTCCAATGAGGCCGGATTCTTAGAATCCGCCCCCCCCCCCGAGTCTGTGGTGGAACGGACCACCCCACCCCGTCACCCCGTGAAGTCTGACCTGGCCAGATCCTACCTGGCACTGCCGGCTCCGGCCGGGTCTGTCCGCTGCCCCTGTGTGGATGCAAAATGGCGTCCGGCGTAGCAGACACCATTTGCACCCTTCCCTTTTGCTGTGGTAGGCTCCGTAAAGATTTACGGAGGCTATCATGGCAAAAGGGAAGGGCGCAAATGGTGTCTGTAGACCAGCCGTGGAGTGGGGAGGATTCCGGGGGGAGGACCGGATCGCCCCCCCCCACGGACCTCCCAGCGGATGAAGGTGAGTGGGGTTCATACACTCCTAAATGTCCCCCACCACATCTGAGACAGCAAACTAGTTTAGAGGGCCCAGGACAAGCTGTGTGGCCTGCACAGTTCTGTTCTCAAACAGAGAGGAACAACCAAGGAGTTCAGGGGGAACCACCAGGATGCTGTGACTGCTGCGTGCTCCCCACATGTTCTGCCTGAGGCCATTGCCTCACTCTGCCTAGTGGTAGGGCTGGCCCTGCTCCTGAAGCTGTTGTTTGTTTGTTTGTTTTGTTTAAAACAAACAAAATGTCAAACCCAGCATGGACATTGCTCTAGGTTTTGTGTGTGTGTGTGTGTGTGTGTTTGGGGTGTGTGTCTTAAAATATTTTCCAGCAACACTTAAAAAACAAGAAGACCTTTTGAGTCTGGCCAGAGAAAATGAAAGTGGTTGTAGTTTTTCAGAACTGCCTAGCATAACAGTGGTGTGGCTGATAAAGAAAATCTCTGAGCAGCGTATGGATTCCACCCATATTTTTTCCTATTAAGTAAAGAGAAAAACTATGTTATATGTAGTTATGTACTATCCTCTGTAAATAATCAGACTAAAGTCGCAATCCTATGCATGTTTAGACAGAAATGAGTCCTACTCATATACAACTCATGAAGTTGTAGGACTTTTTTTCTGTCTAAACATGCATAGGATTGTGCCCTTAAACAATCTGATTTTCTTTTGTTTGTCTTTGTATTTGGAAAAATAATATAATTTTGAGAGGAGGGGGACAAAATCACAGTGGTATGATTGCTTTGCCTGCCTGCTCCTGCTTGCGATCTGCTTAGCCTACATATCTGCAAGCAACAAATATTATACAAAACACCGGTTAATTCTCCAGTACTCACTTTCTTCCAAAGGAAACTGCTCCTGAAACCTGCCCTGGAACTTTCTACTGCTTAGGGGCAGTTGGAGCATGAAACAGTGTTTTAAACAGAGAAAGCAAGGCAGAGAGCGCTTCAGAGCCTTCTACTCTATAGTTCACTGACTTGGCTAATTCACTAGGCTGATACTTCATGATAACCATGGAAACAGGGAGAGAATTCCTTCCAGTTTCCCTTATATATAAACTGGCAAGCTGATTATTAGCTTTGTTTGAAAAGTTTGTGAATGAATCTATACCAAAAAAAGAAAAAAAAGGAGAACCAAGCGTTTCCAAGGTTAGTAGATCATGGTTTTGTGAATAATTCCAGTCTAACCTACACACTGTGTTAAATATGTAGCATGCTGCTGATCCTCATCTTTTTTATCTGGATTGGGACCACTGCACATGGGTAGGCAAGGATTAAACCTTCCCACCCAGCTACTTTCCCCCCTAAAATTTGTGCCCCCCTGCACAGGTAAAGGGAAAAAACCCCTCAATTGGCACCAATTCCCCCCCCTTTTTTTAGTTCCCACAAAAGTTTCCCCTTTTCTTTAGTTCCCACATCGGTGTGGGGTGGGGGAATGAATTTAGGGGAAAAACATGGCTGGGTGGGAAGGTTTAATTCTCCTGTACTTGTGTCTGGTGGTCCCAATCTGGACTGGCACCCCATACACTTATTTGGAGGTTAAAAAAAAAAAGTGAGGATCAGCTGCACGCTATGTATTTAATATAGTTTAGCAAGAAAGCCAAGTGGCTGTCTGATGAGGCTTTACAAGTAGCTCACGAAAGAAGGGAAGCGAAAAGCAAGGGAGAAAGGGGAAGATATACCCAACTGAGTGCAGAGTTCCAGAGAATAGCAAGGAGAGACAAGAAGGCCTCCTTAAATGAACAATGCAAAGAAATCGAGGAAAACAACAGAATGGGAAAGACTAGAGATCTCTTCAAGAAAATCGGAGATCTCAAGGGAACGTTTTGTGCGAAGACAGGCATGATAAAGGACAAAGAAGGCAGGGACCTAACAGAAGCAGATGAGATTAAGAAGAGGTGGCAAGAATACACAGAAGAACTATACAGGAAAGATCTGAATGTCCCTGATAGCCATGATAGCGCGGTCACTGAACTTGAGCCAGACATCCTAGAGAGTGAAGTCAAGTGGGCCTTAGGAAGCATTACTAACAACAAAGCTAGTGGAGATGACAGTATTCCAGCTGAGCTATTTAAAATCCTAAAAGATGATGCTGTTAAAGTGCTGCATTCAATATGCCAGCAAATTTGGAACACTCAGCAATGGCCACAAGACTGGAAAAGGTCAGTTTACATTCCAATTCCAAAGAAGGGCAACGCCAAAGAGTGTTCAAACTACCGCACAATTGCACTCATTTCACATGCCAGCAAGGTGATGCTCAAAATCCTACAAGCTAGGCTTCAGCAGTATGCGAACCGAGAACTACCAGAAGTACAAGCTGGGTTTCGAAGAGGCAGAGGAACTAGAGATCAAATCGCCAACATTCGCTGCATCATGGAGAAAGCAAGAGAATTCCAGAAAAATGTCTATTTCTGCTTCATTGACTATGCTAAAGCCTTTGATTGTGTGGATCACAACAAACTGTGGCAAATTCTTAAAGTGATGGGAGTACCAGACCACCTTACCTGTCTCCTGAGAAACCTGTACAAGGGTCAAGAAGCAACAGTAAGAACCAGACATGGAACAACCGAGTGGTTCAAAATTGGGAAAGGAGTACGACAAGGCTGCATATTGTCACCCTGCTTATTTAACTTATATGCAGAATACATCATAAGAAACGCCGGGTTGGATGAATCAGAGGTCGGAATTAAGATTGCTGGGAGAATTATCAACAACCTCCGATATGCAGACGATACCACCCTAATGGCAGAAAGTGAAGAGGATCTCAAGAGCCTCTTGTTGAGGGTGAAAGAGGAGAGTGCAAAAGCTGGTTTGAAACTCAACATTAAAAAAACTAAGATCATGGCATCTGGCCCTATCACTTCCTGGCATATAGAAGGGGAAGAAATGGAAGCAGTGACAGATTTTACTTTCTTGGGCTTCAAGATCACCGCAGACGGTGACTGTAGCCATGAAATTAAAAGACGCTTGCTCCTTGGGAGGAAAGCTATGGCAAACCTAGACAGCATAGTAAGAAGCAGAGACATCACCTTGCCGACAAAGGTCCATATAATCAAAGCTATGGTTTTCCCAGTAGTAATGTATGGCTGTGAGAGCTGGACTATAAGGAAGGCTGAGCGCCAAAGAATTGATGCTTTCGAACTGTGGTGCTGGAGAAGACTCTTACGAGTCCCCTGGACTGCAAGGAGGTCAAATCAGTCAGTCCTAAAGGAAATCAACCCTGAGTGCTCATTGGAAGGACAGATACTGAAGCTGAAGCTCAAATATTTTGGCCACCTAATGCGAAGAGAAAACTCTCTGGAAAAGACTCTGATGCTGGGAAAGACTGAAGGCAAAAGGAGAAGGGGCCGGCAGAGGATGAGATGGCTAGATAGCATCACCGATGCAATGAATATGAACTTCAGCACGCTCCGGGAGAGAGCGCAGGACAGGAAGGCCTGGCGTGCTATGGTCCATGGGGTCACGAAGAGTCGGACACGACTGAACGACTGAACAAAAAGTCCTCAGGTATGCATTTAACTTTGGGGTGCTTCCAGATGGATGGCTCCTATCGCTAGTGATTGAAACACATTGTGGAGCTATCTTCAATGGATCTTTTTGTGGAAAGAAAAAAGATGGAAGAAGCAATGGGAAAATGCGGGATGGTTACAAGTGTAAGATGTCATTTGATGAATGAGGCAAGGCCATTGCACACTGACAGCCTTGTCTGGAAGCACCCTTATGCAACTGATGGGTTTCTTAAGCTCACTGAATTCACACTGGTCCACAGAGCAGGTGGTGAACTATTCACCAGAATGGGGTCCACAACCCTTAGCAAATTTATTTTTCCCTTTATATATCAAAAGCAAGCTTCACTGAGGGTAGGGTGCTGCCAAAAAAAGAGGAAATTAATCAGCAAAAAAGAGGGCACAGATTTGCACATTTGCCCATGCTTATGTATATGTATCGATTCAAATTTAGAAATAATTATGATCATTCAGACAGAAATAGTACACACCTCTCACCATAGTGGGGGAGGCTATCACAGAGTGACCTGTGTGCCAGCTCAGTCCAGGTGCTAACTGTTGATGTGCAACTTCAAGGCCTCCGCTCGCCCTTCCCAGGGTTCTTTATCTTGGGCTGGGCAGCCCTTCAAATAGAACAGGGCTGCAGAACCTCAGGTCTGGGGGCTAAATCCGGCCCTCCAGGTGTCCTAATCCAGCCCTCTGGGATTCCCCAGAAGGCCCCACCCCTTTCCCCCCAACCACCAATCTTTTGGTGTCCCTGCTTTTGTCCACCCCCTCCCCAATTCTAAAAGGTTGAAATGCCTCTCCTAAGGCTTAGTTAGTGGCAGTAATAGCTTCAAACTAAAACATGCTGGTATTTGGTTATTTTTGGCCCCACCCCCTTTTCCTTTGGCCCTGCCCACTGTTGGAATGTGGCCTCTGAGAGCATCTCCAAAACTGAATTTGGTTCTTGGGCTGAAAGAGGTTCTGCACCCCTAAAATCAGTGGAGGCTGGTAGCTCTGATGTCAGTGGGACAGAGAATCCACTCTGAGTTTCAGTCAAAACTTTAAAGGAGCTAACCTTGGACAGCCCCTTGTTCTGACTGAAACCTGGAGTGGATTCTCTGCCCCACTGGCATCAGAGTCACCAGCCTCCACTGCCTAAAATAGAGGATGGCTTCAAATAGAGGAGTGTTCCCTGACAGCCCTTTAAATGGGTGTCTGTCCTTTGTAAAGTAGGATACACGGCAACCCTAGAAATCACGGAACCTGTCGCAGACTCAGACCTTCATACAGGTAGTGATGGCGTGATTGCTGGAGTGAAAGTGAAAAGCAAATCCAGTCTAGGAAGGAAAGCTGCATCCAGTTTAGCAAATAAAAAGCCACTTACTGTTAACCTGGCCAGGGATTTTAATACTGCTTTGCTCACAGCCAGAGAGCTTGTAACTCTTCTATTAAAATGCTAAATCAGGAGCATTAAACAGCTTCAAATTAAGGGGTATATTATCACCTCAATACACTGGGAATTTTACAAGTTTAAAAAGAGCTGGCAGTGGGCAAAAGAACCACTATAAAACTTGCATTTATTTTTTAACATGCTTACACTGGGTAGAACATTAGCATTTAAACTGTGAGAGAGAGAGAGAGAGAGAGAGAGAGAGAGAGAGAGAGAGATATTATTTACTTCCTACTCTTACCAAAGGAGAAAAAGAAAAATGGTTGGATCCAGACTAACAGTGCAATCCTATGCATATCTACTCAGAAGTAAGCCCCATTATCTAGATCCATTTCAGTTGGGGTTCAGGCCAGGTTTTCGCATGGAAACAGCCTTTGTCGCCCTGTATGATGACCTATGCTGGGAGAGAGACAGGGGGAGTGTGATGTTGTTGATTCTCCTTGATCTCTTGCGGGCTTTCGATACCATGACCGTGGTATCCTTCTGGGATGATTGTCTGAGCTGGGAGTGGGAGGCACTGTATTGCAGTGGTTTCGCTCCTACTTGGATGGTCGGCTCCAGAAGTTGGTGCTTGGGGAATCGCTCGGCCCCATGGATTATCCAGTATGAGGTTGAGTGCAGTCATCCAGAGTTTGAGGGCATGTTGTCATCATTATGCTGATGACACGCAGCTCTATTTCTCCTTTTCATCTTCTTCAGGTGAGGCTGTGGATGTGCTAAATGGCTGCCTGGCTGTGACAATGGATTGGATGGGGGCTAATAATCTGAAACTCAATCCAGACAAGACTGAGATGCTATTGGTGGGTGGCTCTTCTGACTGGATGGAGGGTGCTCAACCTGTTCTGGATGGGGTTGCACTCCCTTTGAAGGAGCAGATTCGTAGCTTGGGGGTTCTCCTTGAGCCATCTTTGTCACTTGAGGCTCAGGTGGCCTCAGTGGCATGGAGTGCCTTTTACCAACTTTGGTTGGTATCCCAGCTATGCCCCTATCTAGACAGGGATAACCTGGCTTCAGTTGTCTATGCTGTGGTAATCTCCAAGTTAGATTGCTGCAATGCACTCTACGTGGGGCTGCCTTTGAAGATGGTTCAGAAACTGGAGCTCAAGCAAAATGCTGCTGCCAGATTGATAAGACAAGAAGGTCCAAACATATAAGACCAACTCTGGCCCTCTTGCACTGGCTGCCTGTATGTTTCTGAGCCCAATTCAAGGTGCTGCTTTTAACCTATAAAGCCTTACACAGCTTAAGACCACAATACCTGACAGAGTGCCTCTCCCGACACGAACCTACCCATATACTATGCTCAGCATCTAAGGCCCTCCTCTTGCTGCCTACACCAAGGGAAGTTTGGAAGACAGTGACAAGGGAGAGGGCCTTTTCAGTGGTGGCCCCCAAATTTTGGAATAATCTCCAGGACGAGGCCCACCTGGTGCCAACATTGTTATCTTTTTGGCACCAGGTTAAGACTTTTCTCTTCTCCCAGGCATTTGGTGGCATATGATAAGTTTTAATCTATCCTGGAATGTCTTATGGTTATGGTTGTTTGCTTTTGAGATTGTTTGTTTGAAGTTGTTTTAGATATTGTCTATATTGTCTGTTCTTGTGTTTTTTATGTAAATGTTTTTTAATCTCTGTATATTGCATTTTTAATGTTTTTAATCTTTGTAAACTGCCCAGAGAGCTTTGGCTATTGGGCAGTGTAGAAATGTAGATGATGATGATGTTGTTATCATCATCATCATCATCATCAACAACAACAACAACTGCATTCAGGTCTCATTAAAATCAATGAGAAAATTTAGTTATTACTAACTTAAATCCTATATATTATTACATTAAAATATAGTAATAATAATAGCCTTATTTGAATGCCTGCAAATCCTTCCTCCCACATTCCATCTCAAGATTGTGATTGTGCAGACACCATGGCCCCATCAACACAGAGAAGCTTTTTTAGATGATTGTATGTAAAACTGGACTTCCACCATTTCGAATTGGTCCTTCCATGGCACATGTTGCCAGCTAATGAAAAAACACTGTCTCAGGGCACCGCAGTATTTCATACATATGTGGGCAGAGTCCCATAACCAAATGACATGTCATCAACAAATTTCCTTCCTCTGTGTGTGTGTGTGTGTGTGTGTGTGTACATTAATTAAGCTGGGTGAGAAAGAGTGGCATTTTTTTCATCCCAAAAGCAACCTGCTGTCTTTCTCAAGAGGAGGCCTCATTGAAAAAAAAAAGTGATTTACTTCTGAGCAGACATGGCTATGGGCATGATTTCAGCAGTCATTCCTTGAGGCAAATAATCCAGAAGGCAAGGGGAGGGGAAGGGCATTGCAAGAATGAGTGAAAAACTACTCTGTGCATGGTGGCGGGGCGGGATGGGGAGAATCAATGTTTCCTTCATTTTTTGGCCATTCAGTAAGTCTTCAGAGGTGCGATACTACGATGCTGTGTGGAGATTTTTTTGTTTACAAAGGAAACCCAAAAGCAACCTGCTGACTTTCTCAGGAGTAAGCCTCATTGAAAAAATGTGGTTTACTTCTGAGTAGACAGGGTTACCCATGCCAGCTTGTTGTTCCTTGAGGAAAAGAAATTAAAAAGGAGAAAGGAGAGAACCTATATTCCAAGGTGTGGAGATACAGAGATATGTATTTCCAAACCCCTGATGGTCAGTGTAGGGAGAAGCCAAAGATTAACTCCTTCCATTCCTTCACTCTCCCATAAGAGTGGAGATCTAAAACAACGGGCTTGCACCTCACCCCTTTCCCTTCTCCTGTGCTCAGTGTAATGCAATGAGAAGACACACCACCAGCACTACCACCACCAAGGAGCCAGCAGTGCCAATGAACGCCAGGAGCCCTACCAGCAGGGAGGTGGTGGGGAGGGCAGGCGGCAGAACAGCAGCTCCTTACAGCACGGGGGTTGGATTCGATGGCCTTGTAGGCCCCTTCCAACCCTACTATTCTATGATTCTATGATTCACCCCTACGCCACCCCCTTTGCTTGCTTTCTCCCCTCTGCTCCTTATGTCTGAGAAGACATGTTTACAAATCCCCAATCGTTCGCTCCTGCGTGCATCTGGAAAAGCGTTTATGAATGCAACTTTCCTTCCTCCCCTCTGATCTTTCCAGCTGTAAGCCTGGGAGAGTGGCTTCCCACCCCATCTCTCTGTTCCTTACATCTGAGTTGACATGTTTAGCCAACACTTCTTTCTCCACAAGGCTTCCTTGCCTTGAATGGTTGTGGCGGGAAAAGAAACAAAAGAAAAGGGGCAGCCTACCTATGGTGATGCAATATCACCCCCCTCATTACATGTAGTAAGTTGCATTTAATTCAGGGATATGGGGCACACTCCACTGGAACCGTGGGGAGGCTGGGTTAAAGGAAAAACGAGGCACAAAACGCCTCTGTGAAAAATGCGACTTTTCAGCTGGAAATGATGGGTTTGGGGTGGCAATGACTTCATGTGACATGGACGACTGTGAGCTGCAGTCGCACCAGGGTAAACCTCCTGCATAAACAGACCCCATGACTTCAGCATCGCCAGCCCCCTTTTCACTCCTTTTCTCTCCCTGCACTGCTTTTTGTAACATCTTGCCTGTTGAAGAGATTTGGAAATCTATATGCATTCACTAGACTAAAAATACTTCTGAGACTCTTTTGTGCAGTTCATGTGCACATGAGAATACTGTTATTGAGGGAAAGAAAGTGGAAGGGTTTTTTTTTACATTTTAAACTTATAACTCTTGTATCCTGCCTTTCAGGTCTACATGGACGCCATCCTGTTTTTAACTCACAACAGCCCTGTGAACTATCTTAGGTGAGATGTAACTCCTGTGCTTTACAACCCAAATCTGGGGAAGAACCAGACACTGAGGAGAGAGGAGTGGGATAGTGTCTGTCTGCTGTCTCTGCTCCTGGCTTCTATGGATAAACTGTATATAGAAGACCCAATAATAACATAAGAGCCCTTCTGGATCTGACCAAAGACACATCTAGTCCAGCATTCTGTTCCCACAGCGGCCAACCAGATGCCTATGGGAAGCCCACAAGTAGGACATGAGCGCAATTGCATTCTCCCACTCATGTTACTCAGCAACTGGTATTCAGAAGCATATTGCCTCTTATAATGGAGGTAATATAAAGCCATCATGACTAGCAGCCGCTGATAGCCTTCTCTTCCAGGAATCTCCAGATTCCATCTGAACATCAGGGAAAACTTCCTGACTGTGAAAGCAATGCGATAATGGAACCAATTCCCTAGGGAGGTGGTGGGGTCTCCCACACTGGAGGCGTGCTTCTTTATATAAAGCCATTCATTGCACACATAAAAATGGCATTTCAGAGAGATGATTATAGATATACCATAACCCTTCCCACACACACACACACACACACACACACACACATCATATCAATAATGCTAGGCCTCTTTCTGTGAGATCTTCATTTTGTGCATAATGTTCTTTAGAAGTCAACTCAAATTAAGAGAAATCTTTAAGCTTTAAGAAACCTTTAAATTTTCAAAACTTGCATTTCAGAGAAGTTAAGGCCATATATATTGACTTATTTATTATGGATAATTTAGAAAAAAATGGATTGTATTAGTTTTCTTGACTATGTGCTATTTTTCCCTATTACTTTAGGTTTCAAATTATCTCTCAGCAAACATAAACCAAACAAATTGTGCAGAGCTAAGACAGCCCGCATCAAGAAAATGAATGGGTGTAATACAAGACATTTAAGAATGCCACTCATTACTTTCATGATTTTTAGCACCAATTTTCTGACAAGTTGTGAAGGCTATTCATGAGTAAGACTACATAGTAACACCTTAGAAAGCAAACAGAAATGTATAGCCCACAAATGTGACCAAACCTCTTTACATCAGTATGCCCAGAAAACTTATTTTGGCTCTTTGTTATATTTTATTCTTAGCTATGGGAGCAACCGGAAATCTGGGGCGTTCTGTGTTCTGAAAATTATAAAGGATTTTTTAGTTGGTTTGTCAGGCCAGATCTTTAGATGAATTGTCTCTCTTTCAGCCTCCTCCATACCTTGTCTGGAGGGGTGAGCCCGAACACTTTTACGGTGTGGCGCATATTTTCCGACCACACTATTTCCGGTTCATCCCAGTGCGCTGCCCAATGTTCAAGCTGTGGGAGTGGATTTGTTGTTCTTCCATGACCTTGTGCTGAAATGGGAGTTGGGTTTTCAGGTCTACTTACAACTGGTCTGTAGTTCTAGATGCTGCAAGGCAGAAGGAATTGAAATTAGAAAAGAGCAATGTTATGAAAACAGCTGGGGCAGTTTGCCATGTTTACTGATAAGACCAATACACACAAAGGCTGCAGACCAACCCATACCTACTAACAAAAATTAAGTCCCACTTAATGGGTATTATCCAACTTTGCCCTAGTGCTAACACTAATGATGTTGTGCTAGCATAAACCAATGCTTGTGCAACGTAACTACTGCTTGCTAGGGCAATGGGAAAAAGTGGTGACTTGCTGCCAAAATTCTTGGGACAACTGCATGAGTCTTCTCTTTGTCCTGCGCTCCAATTCAAAGAAGAAATATGGTTTCTCATTGTAGCTAGGGATAAATAGATCAGCCCATTTCTGGGATGTGTCAGCTTTGCATGTGTTCATTCAAAAGTCCATTCTGTACCATTTCTGCATTAATCTGTGATTTTTAAAATTTGCTCTGCATGAAGCTCCATATTTAAATGCATACTTCTGAAATATCTCATTGGGGAATTTTCCTTGTGAACAATTTAGGCAAAGGAAAACTAAACCGTATTAAAATTAATTTGAATTCAGTTTTGCCGTCCAGAAAACCTCTCTGTTGTAAACACCAACCTCTTAATTAGACAATTTGCCCTTTTGTTTTCTAATAACAGCCCAATAGATATGTTTCTGCCATACTGAGCTGTCTTAGGAGGATTAGCTAAAGGAAACTGCATTTTGAACTTCACCTTTTAATTAACTTTTAATGAATTGTTTATACAACAGAAGCAGTCACAGAGGGGCTCCAAAATGAGGGAGCAACTAAAGCTCCACATTAAGAATATTTTGAAAAGCATACTGTTTACATATGATGTGCTCTCTCATACCTACAGAAGTTATATATAATAGTGCTCTATCTTACGTATTGATCCGTAGACAGATAATCTCATGTTATTTATAATATGCATCATAAAGTCATCACAGAACAAAGATGAGCAGAAGGGGAGAAAAGCAATATCTAATTATGTAAACATGCCATCTTTGTTTGTCAGTTTTTGTTACTGAGAAATGGATTTTCCTTATTCATGATTGCCTCTGTAGAGTTATTTTAAGTGAAGGGATGTGGGAGGTGTTTGGCTGTGATGCCCTTGGCTGTTGGCAGCCTCACCTCCTGTCTTTCTTGACAATGATTGGACTCCCAGAAAAAGCTGGATCGAGGTGAGGATCTCTGACGGGGTGCGTGTAATCACTCTTGGCACTTGCTGTCAGGAAGACAACTTTGGTTCTGAGTCTAGAGGATCATTAGGAATGATACATCAAATGCTTGAAAACAAATGGGGGCTTAATCTTCAATGAAAGAGAACATCAGCAAAAAGTGGCTTTCATGATCCTGGCTAGTTACCTTACATGCTGCGAGGAACTGGCAGGTTTACTTGTACTGCATTTTCCACCCTCTCTCTCTAGTTTTTACTAAATTCTGGTGGTGTATGTTGCAGTATAAGTGCAACAAATCTGTTCCACTGTGCAAGAGACAGAGAAGTGCAAGCAGTCTTGCATTTTAAGATGGCAATCTTTTATTGGTTTAAATCTATGTATATGTTTCCTCCCTAAAGATTTCATTGGTGGAGGCAAACTTTAATTGGTGAAGATGAGAGTTAAGAGCACACTTCTTTTATTTTGAGGTTATTTTGGTTCTGGTGTGGTGCTGCAATCAGAAATGAGAGAGAAAATAATAAAGACAGCCTTTATGGGTCCCACATTTACTTCAGTGTCTGCAGAAGGCACCTACATCGAGGTATTGGTAATAAGCAAACGTATTGATATTTAATAGGTAATCTATTAATTTAGTAAAAGGAAGATGATTAATCAACTAAACATCCTTTAATGGACTGATGGCCTTAATAGTTTTATCTTCTTGGCACCTGTACATGGATCCATTTGAAATACACTGCAGGTGGTATCAGGGTTTGTTCTGTCTGTGATCATTTAAAGGCCGGACTGGAACATTAGCAAAAGGACAGGTGGTGTGGATTTAGGTACCTCCCTGGAGATTGGGGTAGGGGCTCCTCCATAAATTATACCATGGTACTGTAAGATTGTGGCAGATATAATCCTATTCCATGGTATTTAGAGAGGATTAGTAATCATTTTTCTCAGTAGTCCAAAGCTACATATTAGACTTTAGACTGAGTTGTTCAGCAATATTTAATCATAACTAGCTGACTGAATGCAGCAAAAGTAAAATAAGCCAATTAATGATTCCAAGGAATATTGTTCTTTGATAATGGCTGTGATTCTTTCTGTGTATTGTTCCTAAATATTCTCTTGGCCATGTTTTTATATACTAAGCTAGAATAAGAGGACAGCATTCATTAATCTAAAGCCTTTGATTGTGTGGATCACAACAAACGCTGGCAAATTCTTAAAGAGATGGGAGTACCAGACCACCTTACCTGTCTCCTGAGAAACCTGTACGAGGGTCAAAAAGCAACAGTAAGAACCAGACATGGAACAACCGATTGGTTCAAAATTGGGAAAGAAGTACGACAAGGCTGCATATTGTCACCCTGCTTATTTAACTTATATGCAGAGTACATCATGAGAAACGCTGGGTTGGATGAATCAGAGGTCAGAATTAAGATTGCTGGGAGAATTATCAACAACCTCAGATATGCAGACGATACCACCCTAATGGCAGAAAGCAAAGAAGATCTAAAGAGCTTCTTGTTGAGGGTGAAAGAGGAGAGTGCAAAAGCTGGTTTGAAACTCCACATTAAAAAAACGAAGATCATGGCATCTGGCCCCATCACTTCCTGGCATATAGAAGGGGAAGAAATGGAAGCAGTGACAGATTTTATTTTCTTGGGTTCCAAGATCACCGCAGACGGTGACTGTAGCCATGAAATTAAAAGACGCTTGCTCCTTGGGAGGAAAGCTATGGCAAACCTAGACAGCATAGTAAGAAGCAGAGACATCACCTTGCCAACAAAGGTCTGTCTAATCAAAGCTATGGTTTTCCCAGTAGTAATGTATGGCTGTGAGAGCTGGACTATAAGGAAGGCTGAGCGCCAGAGAATTGATGCTTTCGAACTGTGGTGCTGGAGAAGACTCTTACGAGTCCCCTGGACTGCAAGGAGGTCAAATCAGTCAATCCTAAAGGAAATCAACCCTGACTGCTCATTGGAAGGACAGATACTGAGGCTGAAGCTCAAATATTTTGGCCACCTAACGCGAAGAGAAAACTCCCTGGAAAAGACCCTGATGCTGGGAAAGCCTAAAGGCAAAAGGAGAAGGGGCCGGCAGAGGATGAGATGGCTAGATAGCATCACTGATGCAATGAATATGAACTTGAGCACACTCCGGGAGAGAGCGGAGGACAGGAAGGCCTGGAGTGCTATGGTCCATGGGGTGAGTCACAAAGAGTCGGACACGACTTAACGACTGAACAACAACAATTATCCTTTCTGTTTCATAATACCCTTTTTTAAAAACAAAAACCAAACACCTAGTCAATGTGCTGTGGCACTCATGCCCTGCTTGTGGGTTTCCCATTGACAGCTGGTTGGCCAGTGTGAACACAGTGTTGGACTAGATGGACCCTTGGTCTGATCCAGCATGGGTTTTCTTATGCTCTTATGTTCTAATTCTCACATGCATGTATATTGCGTGGTCTCTCACTACTTGATCACTCAGCACTTGGCCCCAGTTCATACATTCATTCTTGGGCATCACTGCGACAGCAGCGGTGCAAGCCCCTTCCCTCCAACAAGCATCGAGTCTCCACTGTGAGCCATGCCCTTGACATGATCACTCAGAGGGCCATGTCTCTTCAAAAATGAATTTGGGGAAGATCACACAAACATGCCTTTGTGAGACCAGGTGCTCATGTTGACCCTTGGTTCACACTGGAAGTGATCTGTGCAGTGGAGGAGAGGCGCTCACACCACTCCTCTGCCATGGGATTGCAGCACCACCCTGGATTGATGCATGAAATGGGTAGGGTGGCCTCTACACATTGCCAAACAAGAGGAATTGCATCACCCAAAAAGTGGACACCAAATGTATATGTAGAGGTGCAAATGTAGTGATAATAACTATTATTTAAATTGAAATACAATACATCTCACCATAGTGGGGAAGACTATGACCAGGTGACCCATGTGTCCGTTCAGGCTGCTGTCCGGGTGTGCACTGCTTAATCAGCAACTTCAAGGCCCCTGCTGCTCTCCCTCCTTATTGTTCTTTATCTTCAAACCAGACTTCAGCTGGACACCTCTTCAAATAGAGGACACCTTCAAATAGAAGACTGTCCTGTGCCAGCTGTCCAGAATAGAGGACTGTCCTTTGGAAAGCAGCACACCTGGCCACCCTAGAACTGGCTCATTCAAATCCGCTACTCTCATCTGAATGTCTGAACCATCTCTACTGCATTTGAGATGATGTCAAAATGATACAATATTCTGTGTGTGGTGATTCATCTGTAATGGGTAATTCACATATGCAAGTCTTCAACTGATGCTACAGCCGCCAATGATAAATGTGTATGTGTGAATCATCCACCAGACAGCAGCATCCCTTGTTCCCAACTGAACCCTGGGAATGGTGGGCTCTGCTGCCCCAGGATGCTCCACACCACCACTACAATAATCATGGGTTGGGGTAGAGGGTCAGTTGTGCAACTGCACAGTCCACACTGTTCCCTGTCACTACAGGAATAAAGTCTCTCATCATACAATCCTACACTTAAAGAAATTGATTTCTAAATGTCCATTGATTTTAATTGAGCTGGACTATAATCACAGTCAATGTGGTTATTCAATATTCATAATTAAGGCAAACTTATTCTACAAATACTGACATAACTGACAGCCCTAGTCCAACGCTCTAACCACTAAACCACACTGGCTCTCTACTATGTTCAGTCATAATAATATGTCAGACATTGTGGATGCAACCCGGATTTATCAGAATCAATGAGAACTTTGCCATTTACTTCAATGCAGTGTGGATTGTGCTCTTGGAATTTTGGATGGCTTTTACCTGGGATTTCTTTTTGCTAAATTGAAAAGGGTGGGGTGACACCTGCCTAAGTCTGCAATCCTGTATCTTTTTACCTGAGACTAAGCTCAATAGGACTTACGTCTGAGTATACACATACAGGACTGCACTATTAGTTGTATTTCTGATTTTGAAGGCCCACCTTATAACTTAATTAAAATATTAGCAGGTTGTTTAAAATTGTATTGCTGATTATTGTAAACAAGTATAGTTATATTTCCTCTATGAATTTTTATTCTACAGTACTAGGGGAAACCTCAGTCCAGCCAAATAAACAAGATCAAAGCCTTATGTAGGCGAAAAATGAATAACAATGGCTGTTTCCCCCTAGTAGCCATGTTTGTAGCCATATTTCTTATAAGCAGCCATGGGCAAAAAAGTTATATGTCTCATTAATCCAAATCAGTTTCCCAGATAGTACGCTAAGTGTTGTCGTAGTTGCCACATAGTATGTGTTTTGTTTCCCCTCTTTTGTTCTTCAATACAGTGCTTGTGAAGCTAAGGAACAATTGTCATGTCCCATTGCATGAACAAAATGTACGAGAATTGATGGGACTTTCTACCTAATGCGGTTACCATGAACCTGGTTTGTTTATTTAATGAAGAAAATGTCACAGTGTATCTGCATCCTCCTGACATTTGAAACAGTGGCAGCTGCTGGTGGCAGATTTCCTGAAAACAGGGGTGCAGAATTAACCAGTTCAATTTGCATTTCATCCAAAACAGAATCCCTTTTGAAAACATTCTTTAAACACACACACACACACACACACACATGTATGTTGTGCACAGATGTCCTGTGTACTATTGTACTGAGGAAAGAGAGAGAGACATAGAGGGAAAAAAGCAACTTTAATCCTGCCATAATCGAACCTTCTTCAGCACAAATGTATTTATTGAATGTCATTTAGATTCACAGTTTATATGTGATTTCATTATCAGATGGTATGTCAGTCAAGAAGGAAATGTCAGCTGTGGGTATATTTTATCACATTGCTGAACCCCAGGGTTCCATATCACCTACATTTTTGTTGTTGTTTATAATGAGCTAAAAATATAGAGGAAGGATCATGGAAAACTGTACAGTTCGCAAAAATTATGTGTCTAATATTTAACCCTTCTATAGCCATCTTTTTAAGCTTGGAAAGTCCTTCTTGGTAATTATCACATTAATTCTCACAGCAACCCTGTGAGGTTGATTGTTAATATTCACTGTTTTACACATGAGGAAAACATAGTCAAGAGAGAACAATTTGGTCAAGACCGCCCAATGACTGAGATAGCTCAGCAAAAGCTTCAATCCCGTTCTCTCCAATCCAGATTTAACAAAATCTCTAATAATGAGAACACAAAAACATAAGAAAAACCATGTCAGATCAGACCAAAGGCCTACTGAGTCCAGCATTCAGTTCACACAGTAGCCAACCAGCTGCCTGTGGGAAACTCACAAGTAGGACATGAGTGCAACAGCACCCTCCTACTCGTGTTTCTCAGCAACTGGTATATCTAGGCATACTGCCATCATGACTAGTAACCATTCATAGCCTTATTATCCATGAATGTGTCTAATCCCCTTTTAAAGCCATCTGAATTGGTGGTCATCAGTACATCTTGCAGTACCAATTTCCACAGCACAGACTATGTGCTGTGTGAAGAACTTCCTTTTTAAATCTGTCATGAATCTCCGGCTATTCAACTTTGTTGGATGACCTCAGGTTCTAGTATGAGAGGGAGGCAAAAAACCTTCCTACCGACTTTCTCCACACCAGGCATAATTTTATGAACCTCTACCATTTTCCCACCCCCACTCCAACATTACTCTCCTTTTTCTAAGCTAAAGAACCCCAAATGTGCTCCAGCCCTTTGATCATTTTGGTTGCCCTTTTCTGCAAACTAACTGTTTTTACCTGCTTACCTGGGAAAAAGCCCTATTGAACTCAATGGCACCTACTTCTGAGTAGACATGTATAGGATTGTGCTGTACATCTGTTTACCAAGAAGTAAGTTATACTGAGCTCAACAGAATATATTTCCTGTAAGTATGTTTATTGTTGTTGTTGTTCAGTCGTTCAGTCGTGTCCGACTCTTCGTGACCCCATGGACCATAGCACGCCAGGCCTTCCTGTCCTGCGCTCTCTCCCGGAGCGTGCTCAAGTTCATATTCATTGCATCCGTGATGCTATCTAGCCATCTCATCCTCTGCCGTCCCCTTCTCCTTTTGCCTTCAGTCTTTCCCAGCATCAGGGTCTTTTCCAGGGAGTTTTCTCTTCGCATTAGGTGGCCAAAATATTTGAGCTTCAGCTTCAGTATCTGTCCTTCCAATGAGCACTCAGGGTTGATTTCCTTTAGGATGGACTGATTTGACCTCCTTGCAGTCCAGGGCACTCGCAAGAGTCTTCTCCAGCACCACAGTTCGAAAGCATCAATTCTTCGGCGCTCAGCCTTCCTTATAGTCCAGCTCTCACAGCCATACATTACTACTGGGAAAACCATAGCTTTGATTATATGGACCTTTGTCGGCAAGGTGATGTCTCTGCTTCTTACTATGCTGTCTAGGTTTGCCATAGCTTTCCTCCCAAGGAGCAAGCGTCTTTTAATTTCATGGCTACAGTCACCGTCTGCAGTGATCTTGGAACCCAAGAAAGTAAAATCTGTCACTGCTTCCATTTCTTCCCCTTCTATATGCCAGGAAGTGATGGGGCCAGATGCCATGATCTTCGTTTTTTTAATGTGGAGTTTCAAACCGGCTTTTGCACTCTCCTCTTTCACCCTCAACAAGAGGCTCTTTAGATCCTCTTCGCTTTCTGCCATTAGGGTGGTATCGTCTGCATATCGGAGGTTGTTGATAATTCTCCCAGCAATCTTAATTCCGACCTCTGATTCATCCAACCCAGCATTTCTCATGATGTACTCTGCATATAAGTTAAATAAGCAGGGTGACAATATGCAGCCTTGTCGTACTCCTTTCCCAATTTTGAACCAATCGGTTGTTCCATGTCTGGTTCTTACTGTTGCTTCTTGACCCTCGTACAGGTTTCTCAGGAGACAGGTAAGGTGGCCTGGTACTCCCATCACTTTAAGAATTTGCCACAGTTTGTTGTGATCCACACAATCAAAGGCTTTAGCATAGTCAATGAAGCAGAAATAGACGTTTTTCTGGAATTCTCTTGCTTTCTCCATGATGCAGCGAATGTTGGCGATTTGATCTCTAGTTCCTCTGCCTCTTCTAAACCCAGCTTGTACTTCCGGTAGTTCTTGGTTCGCATACTGCTGAAGCCTAGCTTGTAGGATTTTGAGCATCACCTTGCTGGCATGTGAAATGAGCGCAATGGTGCGGTAGTTTGAACACTCTTTGGCGTTGCCCTTCTTTGGAATTGGAATGTAAACTGACCTTTTCCAGTCTTGTGGCCACTGTTGAGTGTTCCAAATTTGTTGGCATATTGAATGCAGCACTTTAACAGCATCATCTTTTAGGATTTTAAATAGCTCAGCTGGAATACTGTCATCTCCGCTAGCTTTGTTGTTAGTAATGCTTCCTAAGGCCCACTTGACTTCACTCTCTAGGATGTCCGGCTCAAGTTCAGTGACCGCACTATCATGGCTATCAGGGACATTCAGATCTTTCCTGTATAGTTCTTCTGTGTATTCTTGCCACCTCTTCTTAATCTCATCTGCTTCTGTTAGCTCCCTGCCTTCTTTGTCCTTGATCATGCCCGTCTTTGCACAAAACGTTCCCTTGAGATCTCCAATTTTCTTGAAGAGATCTCTAGTCTTTCCCATTCTGTTGTTTTCCTCGATTTCTTTGCATTGTTCATTTAAGAAGGCCTTCTTGTCTCTCCTTGCTATTCTCTGGAACTCTGCATTCAGTTGGGTATATCTTCCCCTTTCTCCCTTGCTTTTCGCTTCCCTTCCAGTACACTGCATTGGCTAAATTCCATGCATAGTGACAATAACAACTGCAATCAGATTGGGATTATTTTATGCTCATCATGGAAAGGCCTTGATTTTTCTTTAGCCTGCCTCATATTTCTACATTAATTACAAGTTTACAATTTATCTGGAAACAATTTATTTTTGGAATAATACATGCAGGCATTCATTGAGAGCCAGTGCAGTCTATTTAATATAGTGACTAGCTATAAACCCTTTAGGTCAGGGGTAGGCAACTTTGGGAGGCCTGTGGGGGCCATTTTTGCCCTCAGACTCCCCCTGCCAAGGTTGCCTACATATCTATATCTATATCATCTATATCTATATCTATATCTGTATCTATATCTATATCTATATCTAATCTACATCTATATAATATTTTTGGTGCTCCCCAAAGTGTCATAACAGGTTGCAAACTAGCTAATTTTGACCCTTTTCATGCTCCATGGCCCCTACAGGTGCCATTTTTAGAAATTAAATGAGGGGGGTCGTGGTGGTGGGCTGGAGGACTGCAGCTGGGAGCACATGTGGTCCATAGACCATGTGTTGCCCATCTCAGCTTTATGTAGTCTTGGATGGGTCACTGTCTCTCAGTTTCAGCTTCTACCATCTCACTGCCATTGCCACCAGCTGCTATTGATCCTCACCATCTTTCCCGTGGCTGCCTCCTGCTTGTTTGACAGGCAGAGAGCCAGTGAGCAAGCAGGCAGTGGCATCTATTGTTCCTCCTCCTCCTCCTCACCACCACCACCATTGTCTTGGCCAGAGCAAGAGGTAGGTGAACAAGCAGGTTGCAACAGTGAAGGGGAGGAACAACCGCAGGAGACTCTTGTTAGTGGGCCCCTGCTAGGGTGTGGGCCCTCAGGAGGTGCCAGACCATGCCTGCCCTTGATGCTGGAGAATTTTCCAGTAGAGTATGCACTTAGTTTTCAGCCCGTTCCATCCGGGTGGTTCACACATTAAATGCCATTTCTTTTAAAAAGTGCCCAAACAGAAATACACAGTAAAAACTAGTAAGGGAGGATTGCATAAGGTTTGGAATGCCATATGAAATTGTTCCTATGTCTAAGAGCCACAAGCGACACCCCCCCCCAAAAAAAACATCATATGCAAAAAATGGTGTCAGTGCTTGGGGAGGGTGGGGGTGGGGCATTGGAGAGGGAAGGAAGGAAGGAAGGAAGGGAGGGAAAAGCACTGTGGCAAGGAGCAGAGATTTTGGGGAAGGATTTGAAACTGCACATCCTGAGAATTTAGCTGACAGTTGTTATAAGTCTGCTGTATTCCTGCATGAACACCCCTGTGCAAAAGTTAACATCTCTCATTTCATTTGTAAACGTTGCTGTTTAAAATAGCTGGTGTTATGTAGCAACATTTCCAGGCTGCGATTTGCTTGGCTCTAACTGCTCAGTGGGAAGGCAAAATGTCGAGTCTCTGCAGTCCCCAATCAAAGGCAGCGAGAAAAGCAATAGCTTCAGTTCCTTGTTTGGGTTGCAATAGACATTCTTCACTATGGCCAATACTACAGCCAGCTTTTATATGCAAGGAAAGGCAAATGCTATCTTTGTGTATATTACATGACAGTGCACAGCTCTGAACCGATTGGTAAAAGGCCCAGTTATGAGTATGTCTGGCAATTAAAAATAATTGGGAAGCAGATTTGCCACTAACTCTTCCAAGAATGCCAGTTATGATATAATGATGTTTCATTAGACATGCTGAAAGCTGTGAGCTCCGTATGGCAGTGGCAATTAGGAAGGATCATAAAGAAAGAAAAAAAAGGAGAAACATTAAAAAATACCCTGGCAAAGATTAGCATAGCATTTAATGGCCACTTCATTAGCTAATTGATTTCTTATTAGTTACAGGGGAAAGCCCGGTTAGGGGCTCTGCACGGCTAATTAACAGCATTTACACAATTAGTCAGTTGCTCATTTTGCAACCAAAACAGCCGTGGAATTGACTGTGGTTGTGATGCTCTGGGCCATTTGATTCACTTGACTTTATTTTATTTTATTTCACTAATATTGGCTTAACCTTCAAATCAAAAATTCACCCCAAAAGGGCCTCACCAATTTTAATCACTATTATAATAAAAGCTTTATCATACTAACTGGAAAACCAGAATCTCTTGCTTGCTTGCTTGCTTGCTTGCTTGCTCTCTCTCTCTCTCTCCTTCCCTCCTTCCTTCTCCCCTCTCTCTAACATGAACTACTTACTTTATTTGGTACAGTGCAGTGAACCCTGTGCACCACTGATCCTGTCTCCCCGCCCTGCAAATATATAGACAGAGAGCATTTTTTAGATGAGGCTTTTATTGCATACTCATGATTGGTCATTCATGGAAGTTTGCAGGTCCTTTACATGACATCATCAACCTCCAGGGCATCTCTTGCACTTTCTGACCTTTATCCCATTTTTTAAAAGATTGGAGATAATCCGATAAGAATTAATGTGATATATCGGCTGTGTGTAATTGTGCAGTTCTACTATAACCACAGCACCATCTAGTGGCTATAAAATGAAACATATAGAACTTACTGAGAAAGGAATTCCCTGATTCAAAGCACATGTTTGCCCGTGTAAAGGAGCTAATCGTAATCCCGCAAAGAATCCAGAAGCAGAAGCCTTGGTAAAGATGTGGGATTTTAGCCTCATGTGGTAAACCTCAGAGACATTGGGTTGTATCCAGTGTTAATCCTACTAAAGTGGACCCACTGAAATAAATGGGACTTAAGTAAGTGATTATCTTGAGTCTCATTCATTTTAATGGGTCTTCTCTAACTAGGACTAACATTGTCTGAGACCCATCACCCCAGATGACCTAGGATACCCTGATGCTATGCTACAGATGATGCGGGGGGGGGGGGGAGAGTAGGAATCTGGAAGCATAGTCATTGCCCAGAAAGACCTGACTGATGGAGCAATAGAAGGCAGGACACAGGGCAATATTAACTAGGCCTATTCTCTAGTTGCAAGAATAAATAATGCCTGCCTGTAGTTTAGGGAGTGCATGTAAAATGCATGCATATCTTTTAAAAATGTATAGTGAGATGTACCTTCAATTTTAGTCTAGAAAAACAAGCTCCCCACACCCCACCCCACCCCACCCCGGTATCAAAACTACCGGAAACACTGCTGCAGTGAATAAACTGCATAGTAAATATGGGAGACTGTGAAATGCATCTTTCTCTAGCATTCCACTAATAAACATTTGCGCCGCTGCATCTGCTTGCAATGCTGGTGCAATGTTGGAATCTTGCTGGCATAGCAAGCCTTAGTATTTGGGATTGTTACTTCTGCTATGTTGTCTTGCATGTGAGAAATAGCATATGCTACATTTGATCACACAGGGTTTTGAGGTTTTTTGGCACAATATGTTGAGGTTAATGTTAATTTAATAGAAATGTGCATGAATCACATGTGTGTATTTACCAGGCATCATGGAGAAGGTGCACAAATGAAGAGGAGATTTTGCAAATTGCCCAGTCAATACGCATCGCATAGTCTCCAACAATGTTGGAAAATGTGCACAACCTGATAGAACAGAGAGGGAGTTTGATGCATTGCCCAACCCTCTGCATATTTTCCGCTGAACAATATAACATACACATTCACCAGACAATATTTGAAGGTTGTGCATGTTGACTGGACAATGTGTACAACTGTCTGTTCATGCTGTCAATTTGTGCATACTGTCCCTGTTTTCAAGTAACATGCACAATGGAGCTTATGCAGATTTTCCATTCAGTTCACATCAACAATTCACAGGAGAGGGCCTTTTCAGTGGTAATGTCCAGGCTGTAGAATGCTCAACTCAGAAGGGCTCACTGGACACTACCTTGGTGTCACTTCAGTGCCAGCAGGCAAAAGATCTTTTTATTTTCACAGGCCTCTTGATCAGTTATAATTTCAACCTGTTTTTACTCCGTGTGACTGTTTTTATGCTGTATATTTCTTTCTTTTTATTGTTATTGCATTTTAAGTTGCTTTATTTATTGTTGTAAGCCAACCTGAGAACTTTGTCCTAGGGTGGTCTATAAATACTGTAAATAAAATGAAATCAATCTATCAATACAACCTGTAAAGAACCCAGGCCATCTGGGTTGATACTTCATTGCCTTCTTTCTTTAACAAAAGATGTCTAGTGGTTCCAAAACATGTTTTTAATAGGATTTTGCATTAAGGCTTCCGAGGTACAAGCGGAAAATTGTTATGATGCTTGAACGGAAGTCATGTTGCTTAGAGCTTCTTCACAATGAGCTTTTATCCTGCTATTGAGATTGCTCACTCACGGAAGCTTGCGGGCCCTTTAGATGACATCATTAACCTCCAGGGCATCTCCTGCACTAAATGACCTTCATTCCATTTTTAAACAGATCAGAGATAATGAGGTATCAAATTACTCTGGTTGAGTTCCGCTTGAGTTCCCTCCGTGAAAAAGGAAAACCCGCAAGAAGAGGACTATACCAATGAAATGTATGGAAGACTCGGATAAGGGGGAGAAGGAGGGGGAAAGGGGAGGGAGAAAAGGAAGCACATGTAAAGGCAGTCCGTTGTGATCCTGCATTTAAAACAGAAGCAGAAGGCCCCAATTTAAACGTGGGATTTTAGGCTGGTGTAGAGATGCTCTTATTCTCTGAAACCATATTAACACTTATTATGTCATCAGTTCAGAAATGAGCTACTCTTCATAGTCTCACAGGCTGCATCCAATTCACGGTTTCCTGAATTAGATCCAATTTAAATGCATTTTAAAAAAAGTTTTCTTAAACCCAAGTTGCCATTGCAGTCAAGTTAGCTGTGCTTGCAAATACCATCAGAAGTGTTTTGGACTTCATTTTCAACCCAAGAGTGCTTACTTCTAACCATAAATATTTCACAACTTCATAGCACACATTTTGGCTTTCAATATGGTTCTGCATTCTTGCCAGTCAGTCTGGGGGATTCTAAATTGTGCAGGGAGCTCCCACAGATAGAGAACGTTTCTGAGTCCAGCGCTGGCTTCAGTTTGATATGTTTGGAGTTACAATCCAAAATCTTCAGTAGGACAATATCTTTCATTAGGATCAATTAGGATGTCACAAAAAAGGCTTTTGAGTTCTTCAGAACCCTTCATCAGAAAGGATGTTCAAAACAACAACAACAGGGGATAGGGAAAGAAAGAGTTAAGGATGAACAAATTGCTCCCTAATTCTGCAGCTTCTAAGAGTCTGGAGTTGCAATTCAGGAGAAGTTGGGGAGACAGAACTGGATTAGTGTCTCAAGGTCCAAGACAGACTGTAAGATGCACCAAGGCTATCGAGCCAAAAAGGGATGTTACCCCAGTTTTTTAGAATATAAATCTAGAAGCTGCTTGATTCTGTCTCAGGTCCTAATCTAAGCCCACAGGTCACTGGAGAAGCAGATAAGAAATATAAAGAACAACATGATAATCGTCATATTAGCAAACCTCAGCTCCAGCACAAGCTTTCTCGTTGTTGAGGTGGGAGAAAACACATGCTACCACTGCTGCATCACACCCCTTCTTCCTGCCACAGCCTTGTGCCTCCTTCCCTTTACCACATCACGTGCCCTCGCTCCCCTTTCCTTTTCTGTGTCATGCCCCAGCCCTTCCCCTTGCCTCATTGTGCACCCACCCCTTCCCCATCCATTTCTTCCTTCATTGTATATCCCCCTTCCCCTTACCTTTACTGCCATGTTGGTTCTCTGGAGAGCCATGCAGCTAGAGGAAGCAGCTGGTATGGCTCTCATGAGAGTCTGTCCACTGTCTAACTCTTGCTGAGAGGATTCTCAGTGTGAGCCAGGGGGTGGGTGGCTGAGAGCAGCAGCCCTTCCTCTGTTTCTCTGAGAGCCAAACAGAAAGTGTGTGGCTGCTCCAGAGAGCCCTGCTGGCCACTCTCTCACTGTGGCATCTGCCACAGTGGGAGAGTGGGACTGGTGGGGCTTTCTGGAGCACCTGCTAGCATTGCTGAGTGGGCGGCTGCTCTGGAGAGCCCTGCCGGCCTCTCTTTCCTGCCATGGGGATTTGCTGCACCTACTGCTCCACTGCCTGAGGCAGGGGGTTCATCCCACCTTATAGGAGGTCCAGCCCTGGAAAAGCAGGAGATTGATGTGTCTGTGCTCTACTAGGTAAAAAAGCTAATGGAAGCCAAAACAAGGGATCAGGCATGGATTCCTAAAAAGTTAAGTCTCATCTTCAGATGAGAGGAAATCATATTTCTTCAGTTTCAGGAAGGCATGGGTGAGAATTTTATTCATTTTTTTAAAAGAATTTACCTAAAATCAGACATTGATTCATATTCAAGAGGGAAAGAACTTGAGTTAAAAATATTGAATGTGGGAGAAACCAAAACTGACAGATTTATCCATGCAAGCCTAGGGCTTTGAGTACTTAGCTCTAAAAAGTCATCATTTGAACCTCTGAATTTTTGGTGCTGAATTATGATTGCCATCTCTTTCTTTCTGACAGGGTCCTTATCTTTAACAGCTTCGTGGCAGGCAGGAACATCATGGTCCTTTCCATGCTGGGTATTAGGGATGGCACAGGCGCCTGATTCTGTCCAGAAATCTGGTGGAACCCCCCCCCGCCCCTGTCTGCACCCCTGAGCCCCTGCCCCCACTTGGCCCCTGCCCATGCTCAGTGAGCACCCTGTACTCACCCCAGCAGCCTTGTCGAGCTCTGCAGTCATCATTTTCTGAAAAATAAAATGGCGATTGCAAAAATGTGCATATTTGTGTACGTGTGAAAATGTGTATTTTGGCGAATGTGCATATTTGTGTATGCAAAAATGCACAATTTGCACATATGCAAATATGCACATTTTGCTATTGCCATTTTATTTTCCAAAAAATGGTGACTGTGGAGCTCACCGAGACTGCCAGGGTGAGTGCGGGCTGCTTGCTGAGCACAGGAGGGGCTCAAGCGTGTTCCAAGGACTGGCGAGTGGGGGCAGGGGCTGGGCAGACACCCAGAGAACCCAGACAGGGGTGGGTTTAAACATCCCTACTGAGCATAGCTGGACCTACTGAATTTGTCTAGTGCAGATGAGTGAGAATTTTGTTTTAGTTCATTTTTGAGAAGAATTTACCAACATTCGCAATTTTCTTCGTATTCTGGATGGAAAGAACTTGACACTTTTAAACACTGAATGTGAGAAAATGAAAAACTGAAACATTTGCCCATCCCTAGTTTCAGAATTCTTCTCCTGCATAGTTAAATTCAGTATTCTTCAAGACACATATTGAAAACACACACAAGCAGCTGTGTTGCTCCATTAGAAAAAAAATCCAACATGTTTGGAGTTGTCGCACATGTTTTGAAGACAGCTTCCTAAAACTCAGGCTGCAGTCCTATGTGCACTTACCATGGAAGAAACCCCACTAAACTCTGGAACTTACTTCTACGTAGAAATGTGTGTCATGCATGCCCCATGCTGGAAGACTCCTCCTCGGAGGAAGAACTGGAGCAGGATCTGCCAGTAGTCTAGGAGGAGCCCAGGCCCTTAGGGGCAGCTACCATGAGGACATCACCTATGGAGGACAAGAACTCTGCCTCAGAGATGGCCTCTGCATAAGAACAGCAGTGTAAGTCTGAGAGAGTTGCTGGAAAAAAACATTGCCCAGACTTTCCAGAATTCAGCTTCCCTTCCCTTGACTCCAGACTGCTGCCTTGACAGATTCCTGATGTGAGTACTTCTGGACAGAACTCTCACCATCCTTCTGCTTGCTTCCTCTTTGTTGGGTTGTCTTGGAACCTTGTTGCCTGTGACCTGGACTATTGAGACCTTGCCTTTTGCTTGATTCCTGTTTGTGCTGACCACCTTGAAACTCTTGGACCCTTGAGGGTGCAGACTCTGGAAATGTGACAATGTATAGGACTGTGCTGTTATTTATTGATATTGGGTTGGATCCAGATTTAGGTGCAGGACACTGGGCTGGCAGAACTGGACTTCCCTGCACCCTCCACCCCATCAGAGCTTCTCCAGCACCATGAAAATACTACACTGGGATGAGCTGTGGAGCAGGTGTGTGAGTGGGATCCCCCAAAGTTGGGCAGGGACACCTTCCATGAACAAAGCCCCTCCATCAATGGAAGATCTTGGATCCAGTCTATTATAATCTGTAATTAAATAATTTTTAGTTGAACTTGTCTGTTTCTTCAAAGAAAGGCAAGGCCAAAGATGGCAACAATGGTACCAAATGAAATGAGTTTGAGTCAAAGGCAAGGAGTGCGGCTTCAAGAGTGAGAGCAACAGTGCATACAAGAGATACATTTTCTCTACTTACATTGCTACCTATGATCGCTTTACCATATAGAACAGTGTAATGTACACAGGATTCACAGCATGCCCAGAGCAGCCAAGGCTAGTCAAGTGTACATTGACTTTGAACTGCAGGATTAAAATTGCCTTTGGGGCCAGGTTAATAGAATTATTATCTCAGTTAAATACTAGTGGCAAAATCCCTCTACTATGCACATCTCTTGTATAGGTTTTGTCAAGGGGCATAGCCCAAACAGTGTGTGAGAATTGATGGTCAATAGGTTTATCAGAACCCTTCTGATCTTGGATAAAATTCTTTTGTCACCAGGAATTTTTCCCCGATGGCTTCAGTAAAGCCAAGACTTCGCCCTGGGATTCTCACCTAACACGAATTAAACAAACACAATTAAAAAGACTCAATGACTGATTAGCTCTGAGGTGATTTAGAAATGCCAATACATTAATTACTCTGCTTAGGGTTTTTCTTCATCCCCCTGCTCCTTTTCTTTCTTTAATTTTTCTTTGCAATAAGTGTGAAATGGGGCATAATTTTAATTTAGCCTTAGTGCACTAATTGTAGCTAATGGAAAAACACTCTCTGAGATGCAGAGTGGTAATTAATCCTCTCTCCCCCCACCCCCATCATACACACCCTCATTTCCTGCTCATTTGTCCCTTAATGTATTTTCAAATTGTGGGCTCTAATGGATGGCTGTATCAGTGTGGTAATTTTTTTATTATATATGTAGATAATAGATTGTCTTTCTCCCACATTATTGTTTCCATTCTGCTAGTAATGAGCATTTATA
Source organism: Heloderma suspectum (assembly GCF_057233095.1). Classification (NCBI taxonomy): domain Eukaryota; kingdom Metazoa; phylum Chordata; class Lepidosauria; order Squamata; family Helodermatidae; genus Heloderma; species Heloderma suspectum. The sequence continues at coordinate 120,301,401 of NC_139460.1, read as the reverse complement.
TCTTGTTTGTTTACACCTAAGGATGATTAAAACAAAAATGGATGTTAAGAAAAGCTAAAGAACATAGTAGCAGGTCTGTATTTTAGGAATAAAGTCTTTGAAAAGCAGTGCCATAATGGGCATTATCCAGCCAATGATGGAAGGCCTTACCCCTGCAATCGTCACATATTTACCAGGGAGTAAGCCCCACTGAACACAGAGGAACTTAAATAAGCATGGATAGGTTTGCAGTAGACTTCACATTTTTTGCAATAGATTTTACTTTTTAAAAAACGGAACCTGCACTTCAGTCTGGTATAATTGCTACTGTAATTGTGGCTTCTATGTTTGTATTAGTTCTGAAATGGTGTCAACACCAGATTTCCCAGGCCACTGAATCCCAGATTTTTGAGGGACAGAGAAACGGGAAACATGTACAGTGTCAAGTTATCAAATGATAAGTCATCAAGCGATAAAATATTGAGTGAGATGCATGTGAACATGGACTTATTCTTTGTCTTCCATTTTAGAGTGGCAGCTATAGAAAATGCAGCCATGGGATGAGAATTATTTCTTGCAGAGACCCAAAGTATCAGGGCTGGAGAAGCTGCATAAATAATTCAGTCTTAAAAGAAGAAGCTAATTTCCCCCTACATTAATTTCAGCTATAAATAATAGTAATGTGAAGCAGAGGACTTGGGTTGACTGCCTTATTTAAACATATTTTTGCCAAAATCTATGAGAAATGGAGTGTTTTGCTCTAGGAAGAACAAATGATGTCGATGAAATAGTTCCCTCACCAGTCCAAAAGTAAAGTGATTTATTTCCTTGCAGCACAATCCTATGACTAGGATCCAGAGGTGTCTTCTGTGAATGGAAGATGTGCGGGAAAGCCTTGCTGGATTTCTCTGATTTCCCTGTTCTGCTGCCTCCTCCCTGGTGCCCCCTCCTACAATTCCAGAGGTCCTGCTGACCCACAGAAGCAGCTTGGTGAGTGCACAGGGGGATGCATGGGGGGAGGAGCCAGGAAAGCACTTTTGGGCAAGCTGAGTTCTGCTCACTCTTCTCTGGATCCATGCCACTGTATTTACTCAACAGAAAGGGGGCCTAGTGGGTGTAGGATTGCAGCCTCAAGTGGCATCTTTTAGAAAACCCCTGCCTTCACTGTTTCCAGCTTAGTTGAAAGGACTGGAATGAAAACGAATTATAGGGAGGTGCCAGGCCCTCTTAGCAAGCAGAAATTATGAATCCAGGACAGCCTCTCCCAACCTGGTGCCCTCCAGATTGGCCGGCAATGATGGGAGTTGCGGTCCAACCCATCCGGAGGGCACCAGGTTGGGGAAGGCTGCTCTAGAGCTTTCAGAGTATTTTAAGTCTTCTTCCAACTTTCATTTTCAAAGTCAGAAGGAGACAAAGTCGGGAGAATAGTTCTTAATGTGTGAAATTTTATTTTTTTTATTTATTTACAATATTTATATACTGCTACACATCAAAGATCTCGAAGTGGTGAACAGCAAGATAGAAGAATAAAAACCCATAATTAAAACTAGGGCTGTGCACTGCTTCGGCCCAAGCCCCAAACCCCAGACGGGTTGCTTTGGGTCACTTTGAGCCCCTTCCGAGGTGAAGCGGAACGGGCTTGAAGTGACCTGGAGTGGGTCAGGGGCTCTCCAAAGCACTTGGTGTGTTTCGGAGCTTCAGTACCCCTGGCCCAGCCACACTGGCGCCTCCAGGTCCTTGCCGGCGCCTCCAGGTCCTTGCTGGAGCTGCCCATCTCCTAATCAGCTGCTGTCATCACCCCCTCTGCCACCATCTCTTCCTCCGCCACCATCATTGCCTCCTCCTCTTCTGCTGCCATCATCGCCACCAGCTCCTGAGGCCTGGACATGCTCCGAATCTTATTGCAGAGAGTCGCCATTTTTAAAATGGCAACTTCCAGGAGGTTGCCATTTTAAAAATGGTGACTCCCTGCAATAAGAGTCAGCACGCATCCAGGCCTCAGGAGCTGGCGGTGGCGATGACGGCAGCAGCAGCGAAGGCAGAGAAGGTGGCAGCAAGGAGAAGGCAGTGGCGAAGGTGAAGTAGGCAGAGAAGGCGGGGGGGAAGGTGGCGGCGCAGCAGAGGCAGCGGTGGCGGCAACAAGGTAAGGAGCTGGGGGGTTGTGTGGGGGTGTCAGGGGGGACCCGAAGCAGGGTTTGGCATCCGAATCCGAATTTGGATTCAGGGCCAAATCGGGTTGGGGGCCCCCTGAATCAACCCGAGCTGAATCGGGCCTGCCTCCAAAGGCACGAAGCAGCTTCTGAGTCGGATCAGGGGGTCCCTGCATAGCCCTAATTAAAACAATTAAAATATTTTAAAAGAACAGATTCTGAACATAATAAACCATAGCTGGTCACTCAGGGAAGACCTCTTAAAATAGCAATGTCTTCAGGAGGCGCCGAAAACAACACAATGTTGGCACCTGCCTGAACTCCAAAGGCAGGGAATTCCACAGGAAGGAGGCCACCACACTGAAGGGTCTTCTCCTAGTGGACTCGAATTGGGCCATAGGTCCATGTGGAACCAACAGGAGCAAGCCCTCCGATGACCTCAGTGACCAGGCAGGTTGGTAAAGAAGAAGGCGCTTTATCAGGTATCCTGGTTCAAAGTTGTTTAGGGCTGTGTACACTAGTACTAATACCTTAAACCTGGCCTGGTAGCGAATAGGCAGCCAGAGCAGTCCCCTCAGCGAAGGAGTTACATGCTGAAAAGGGGCAGCTTCCAACAACAGCCAGGCTGCTGCATTCTGCACTAGCTCCAGCTTCTGGACCAGCCTCAAGGGCAGGCCCACATAGAGCACATTGCAGTAATCCAGTCTTGAGGTTACTAATGCCTGTACCACTGTGGCCAAGCTATCCCTGTCCAGGAGAGGCCGTAGCTGGTGAATCAGCCGTAGCTGGTAAAAGGCACTCTGAGCTACAGTGGCCACTTGGGCCTCCAGCGACAATGATAGATCTAGGAGCACCCTAGATCCATCTAGGGTATGGCAGAAGAAATGGCAGAAGAAACAATGGCTTCTTCCCCTTTTTTATTATTTTTATTTTATTTATTATATTTTTGATCTCAAAATTTGTTGGATCACAACTCCCAAGATCCACAGTCAACCTGGCAAAATACCATGCTGGCTGGGGATGATGGGAGTTGTAGCCCACACATCTGGAGGACACCAGGTTGGGGAAGACTGCAGCAGGGCAGGGGAACCAGGGGCTAAGAGGTGGCACTAATGCCCCACTAGAAGCAACACTGTGTTTGGGGGCATTGGGAGACATTAAAATGGCAGCTCTCTGACTCATCTGGCCACCATTCATTGGATTGGGGCACCAGTTAAAAGGGAGCCCAGGGAAGGGGTCAGCAGTGGGCCCCAGGGGCTGCCCAAGCTTGCCTTGTGTTGATGCCAGCCCTGGTGGGCAAAGCTCCTGTACCTTTCAGAGCTGCATGTACAAAACGGTGTTTCAGCAGATGCCATTTATCTTCCTGCCTGCATGACAAGCTGCACCTGGCAAAATCCTTCTCTTACACAGCTGTTAAAGGTACAGGAGCCCTACCCTCCATATTGCATCTGGTCAGCTTAGCTCAGACTGCAGCTTGAAAGGGTGCAGAAATGTGCGTGGGTCTTTTTGTACCAAGGTTTGGTGGTATAAAGGGGGAGACCTTCCCAGCTTTTTTTTAGGCCATGCTCCTGTGCTTTCAACAGCAACCTGACATGAAGTGTAGCTAGCAAGTGAAGCTTCTCCTGGCATAACGATAAAATGATGGGGAAAGTGTCAACTGCTGAGCAGCTCTGTGGCAGAGCACCTACTTTGCATGCAGAAAGTTCCAGTTTCAATTCCTGGATCTCCAAGCAGGGCTGGAAAAACTCCTGCCTAAAACACTGGAGAGCCATTGCTGCCAGTTAATGTTGACAACACTGGGCTAGATGGACCAGTGGACTGACTTGGTATATGCCAGCTCCCTATGTTCAAAATACAGGAGCAGAGAGAGTTAAATAAACAAAACAAAGCAAAAAAACCTGGCAACCTTTATCTGGACCATCATGGAGGGAGGAGGAGAATGTTATGTCCATACATTGCCTATCAGTAACTTTGCCTAGGCAAGGTGAGACTTGAAAGAGGTATTCACAATATCTTTAATTCTAAGCAAACTGATATTGCTACTATATTCTGTTTGCCGAATGCTCGTTAATGGCATACACCCTTGCTGATTGACTTTTCCCCCTCTCACATGAAGTATGAATGGGACTACCAATGTGAAGAAGTGAGCTATGTTTTAGAAATGGATAAGATCTACTAATAAGAGCTTATCCAGGTCATAAAACCATCAAATGCAAGGTAGCCATCAGTGATCATTCATCCAGATCCATAAAAAATGTATGTTTCTTTTGCCTGTGTATATCATTCGTATGGAGATAATGAATACCTTGTGACATGAAGGCCAGAGGTCAACTCCCAGACCTTATTACAAATCTAGGGGAAATTACCTTTTCACTGACCTGTGTTGTGACCTAATGGTCTAGGAGGAGTTCAAGGCCAACCATTCATTCAGCATCACCAAATTGTGTATATATGATACAACACTGATGCAATGAAATCTCACTTTAGTAAGAGGCAGATTTACAGCATGTCTACTGGGATTTCCCATGCACATTTTGGCACTCCAGAAACTGTAACACAACCATACAAGATGTTGCTGGATGTGTTGAAAGGAAAAAGATGACACGCTGTGGTGCTGTGCTTTTACTGTCTCTAGTGGTTGAGGACAACCACAAAATACTATTTGGACAAATGCTGGCTTACGGCTGGAACATCCACTGAAAGTAACCCAGCCATTGTATGATTTTACAGATAATCAGTGGTGCAGTGGACTCAGGGCTTTCAGGAACACAGCTGGCCCGTTTTTATTAGCAGGGACACTGATGTCATCTGCCACCCCTTCAAAGCTCCCTGTTCCCTCTGATTTTAGCTGCCATCCTTACAGTTGCGGGGGCAGGGGGGGGAATGACTGAATTTTCCCAGCAACAATACATTGTTCCCCATTGTAATGCAAAGTATTTTGGGATGGCTTGGCTTGAATGGGCAGTTAAGACCCATTTGCCTCACAAAAGATCTGTGCCTGGTGGAGACAAAAACTGCTAGAACTGGTTTGCTGATATGGACCAACACAGCTGCCTGCATTTTTGGACTCTCCTTGGGGGTGTGGCTATGGGGACTGCCAAGATGAGTGCCTGTACTGCCCACTACACCACTGCAGACAAGGTGGTTGTTTGGTGTTCCATCATATTAAGGGTATTCAGATACTTCCCCATCCCACGTGCACACCTTGCATGTGGAAAGGAAAGTGAGTCTGGCCTGACTTCCAACTGTTCAGACGAGGGCGTACATGTGTGAACCTCTACATGAAGAGGTTCTACATTCGAAAGGAAACCCTGACTGCATAGGGGCAGTGGAGGCTTGTGGTTCTGATTTCAGTGGGGCTGTGAATCCAGAACCAGCCAGAACCCTAATGGAGCTATCCAAGATGCTGAACCTATTTTAGGGATAGGGTCCAGCACTTTGGATAGCTCCTTTAGAGTTCTGGTGGGTTCTGATACAGCCCCACCAAAATCAGAGTTGCCAGCCTTCATGGTCATAGGGATCCTGGTGGCATTGAGCCTCTCCATGCACACAGCTGTACTTTGGAAAGTGCTGCTTTCTAACGGTCCACTCAATGCACAAAGTTTGGGACCAGGGGTGTGTGTGGTGTGAGTGTGTGTGCACTGAAATCAGGGTGTGGGCCAGCAGGTGCTGTCCTGCTCCCCCTCTATGCAGTAAGTCAGCCTTCCCCAAGGTGGTGCTCTCCAGAAGTGTTAGACTAGAACTCCCACAATTCCCAGCCACGCTGGGGATTAGGTATACCGGGGTGCAGAACCTCTTTCAGCCCAAGGGTGAATTCCATTTTGGAGAAGCTCTCGTGGGCCACATTCCAGTGTTGAGCGGGGTAGAGACCAAAGGAGGAGGGCCAGGAAGACCCTCTTCCCCATAAATACCAGCATATTGTAGCTTCCTGCCAGTCACTAAGCCTTTGGAGAGGCATTTCCACCTTTTAGAAGGGGGGGGGGGAAACTGCGCAAAAGCCTGGAAACCACCAAATGATTGGTGGTTGGGGAAAGGGGGTGGGGCCAAGGGAAAGGGGCGTGGCCTTCTGGGGAACCCTCAGTGGCTGGATTGGGACCTGAAGAGGGCCAGATTTGGCCCCCGGTCTGAGGTCCTGCACGCCTGAGGTATACCAATAGGCAGGGAGAGAACAGTGTAATAGAGTTACAGCTGGAGTACTGGAAGTAGCTTTCAATGTCTTAAGGTGCAATCCTATGCATGTTTAGACAGAAAAAAGTTCTCCAACTCCCAGAATTCTCCAGCCAGCAAAATCTCTTTGCTAAAAATGGCAAAAGTTGTTCTTTGACCTATGTGGTTAATATTGCTATAATTATTGGTTTGGATCCAGACGTATTCATATCTGGCGTAGACTAACTGACTGACATAAGCCCCATTGACTAAGTCTGGATCCAACCTATATAAATATTTTAAAAATAACTGCAATCAATGCTCTTAAAGTACAGTAAAAAAACCCAATTTAATCTTGAATAGGCATAAACTTGCTGTGAATCTCACCACAACACACCCACTGAAACTGACTTTCCCCTTCATGCCCCTACTGAAATCTGAAATGGTGCCTCTTTTGAAGAGAAAGTAAGAATTATTGTGGAGAAAAGAATTTGGTCCCCCCCTCTGATGGAAATTAGGATGAAAGCAGCTGCCCAACAAGCCATGAATCAGAGGTCCTAACTACACATTGCACACAATAGGATAGCTTTGGGAGAGGGCTATTTTGAGCAGAGAAATGGCAATACTGCGTGGTTCACCATCAGATGGATCCTTGGTCTTATCCAAGGGAGGCCTCTTCTTTTGCCCTCCATTCCAAACCACCCCACTCTACTGCCCCTCTCCTGTGGAGTTTCAAACATGTACTTGTCCCAAACTAGTATTTCTCTTGACTAAATTTCAGCAATGTTATCGGTCCCCAATGACTGGAAAGCTACAGTGGTTTAAAATTCAGCTTGTCAGACCTGGGTGTCTTGCTGTGTCTCTGTATTACAGGCATCATGCCCTTCCAGATGTTGTTGGACTTCAGCTCCAGCCAGCATGGCCAATGACAGGGGAGGATGGGATTTTTAGATCAGAGACTGGAGGGCCACAGGTTTCCCACCCATGTAGAAGGCCATGTTCCTCGTGTTTATACTGGGCCTGACCAATCCACATGCTTTATATATTGCATAAGCCTTTTCCCTTCTGTGCTCTGAAGCCTGAATACATACAGCTCTAGGTAGCTTTCCAGAGTGAGCTTCCCAACACAGAGAAACAATGTAAAGGCCCCCATTCTGCTTCTTAAAGTGCTAGACAGCCACAGGACTGCAAATAATGCTATAATGCAGGGGTGCTGTACCTCAGACCTGTACCAAATCTGGCCTGCCTGCAGTCTCAATCTGGGTCTTTGGGGTTCCCCAAATCTCCTTACTTACTTCCGCTGGCCCCACCCCCTTTCCAGCAACTGCCAATTGTTTGTGTTTTTTTTGCTTTTGCAGTTTTTCCTCCCCTTCTAAAAGGTTCTTCTAAGATTTAGTTAGTGGCAGGAAGGGCTTTATTGCTTCTCCACACAGGGCTTATATCATGCGATCAAGACTGGTTGCTCACAGAGGTTTGCAGGTCCTTTACATGATATCGTTAACCTCCAGGGCTCCTTCTGTGTTAACCTTTATCCTGCCTTTGTAAAACATGGACAAAGTCCGATTTTTCTCTAGGAAGCAGGATGCTTTACTTGCTGTGTGCTTCCATAATGGTGCTATAACAGCAGCACCATCTAGTGGCTGTAAAATGAAATATGTAGAACTTGCTGAGAAATAAAGGCAGCACATGTCAGCCTGTGTAAAGGAGCTGAACTTAATCCTGCAAAGGATCTGGAAGCAGAAGCTCTGATAAGGATGTGGGATTTTATCCTCATGTGGTGAAGCCCTTAAGCTCAACTATGCTGGTATTTTGGTTTGTTTGGTCCTGCCCCTTTTGTCTTCAGCCTCACCCATGATTGGAATTGGGGCCCCAAGAGCTTTCCCAAAATTGAATTTGGCCCTCAGGCAGAAAGAGATTTAACACTCTTGCTAGAATGCTTTGGGAAAATATAAGTTGGTTTCTTTTAAAAATATACATGGGAATAAGCCCAGGGACTTGGTTATAACTGGATTTGCTGTCATGCATTGTTGGTGAAAGCATTTCCCCCCCCCCCAGAAGAACAGCTATTATGAGATCTTTCTTTTTTAAAAAGCCCCATGCCATAATGAGGGTCTCAATAATCACATGTGTTTTCCACATTAATATACTCCATCCTGAATTCTCAGACACATCCCCAGCTTCTAGGTCATGCACACAGACATCTTGGTGAACTTTTCTCCTGACTCTCTTCCAGACTGCTGCTCAACATTGCCGGTGTGTCATTCAATGTCCATGTACAGCCGGGTGCTGGTCATTCAAGCCGGGCTTGATTTACAGGTTTGCAGCCCTATAATGATGGACAAGTGGGCCACATATTACTTCCATTTTATGACTTGAGTTTAGGGAAATTGAGCATCCTAATTAGGTACAGATGTAAAGTTAACGCTTAGCACACACAATCTGGACTGGTTTTCATTTAAATCTATTCTTGATTCATTTGTTTCCATACCAGTCACAATTAGAAAAAAATATTTTGTAAATGTTGAAAGACATGTGAGGTAGAGCTGATTGGATTAAACCTGAACCCATGTGAGTTTGGGCAAGTTCAATTAGAAGAGGCCCTTGCAGGCATTGGGTGAAAACCCTCCAACAGTTTAGAAAATGGCACGTGGATTTTGGAGTACATAACACTACATGTGTTGACAATGTGCCATCCTAGAATAATGTGTGAGCATTACAAAAAAAATGATTTTTGTGGTTGTTGCTATGCATGATTCATAAAGTAAAATAACAAACCTTGACTCTTTTGAAGATTCCCAGACTGTGTACATTACCAGGTGAGAAATGTTAGGATGTGGTTCAAATAAGACAGATCTTACTAAATGCTTCCAAATGCAGTACATTCCACTTAAACTGTCCCTGCTTAATGTGAACAGTCACTTGCTCTGTCCAACCCCCAGAAACCATTTTTAGCCTCATTAGTTTTAATTTAAAAAGCTCTAATTAAGACTTTCTTATGCTGCCAAACATTTCTAGAATCTATTTCTGAAAAGCTAGCTGCTCAGTTGGGCAATCAGCTGCATCAGTTTTTACTGCTTTTACAAGATGTGGTGGGGGTGGGGAATTAAATTCTGGCAATCTAAAGCATTGTTTGGTTACATTATTAAAGCAATCAGCATTTAGGATTAATTAAAGGAGCAACTTCCAAGAAGGATACCCTGTAATGATCACTTAAAATGACAAACTAACTGCTGTATTGTTTAATATTTAGGATGCATCAGCCATCATAGGTTCACACACATTTGTTAATTTTAAATAGCTCATGTTCTATTTTTTGGTGAAAAATCTTGGGTTCTGAACTTCAGAAGACAAAACAGGAGTATGGCAGATGGACAGAGTGCTGGATTGGGATCTGCCAGATTCAAATCTTGGTTTAGCCATAAATCCGAATGGCACATGGACATAGTTTGCAGGGTTACTGTGAGAATTCAATGGGATAGCCCCATGTGTGTCACCCAGGGCTCCTTGCAACAAAGATTACAATGGGCAGCCAGTGTGGTAGAGTGGATAGAGAATTGGGAGATGATCCTTGAAGATCCAGGTTCAAAACCCCAGTCAGCCATAGAGCTTGCTGGGTGACAGTGGATCATCTCTCAGTCTAACTGGCCTCAAAAGCGTTGCTGTGAAGCTAAGCTAAAGATATAGGTTTTTGAGCTTCTTGAAGGAAAGGTGGGATGCAAATGAGATCAATTGACCCATTTGATGTATTTATTTGATGCTATTATAATCCTGTTATTGATGATGAGTCAGTATAACGAAAAAAGTAATGGCCAGAATCCTAATGAAGTTTAAACCCTATGTATTTCAAGAAGGGAGGCATATGCTTCAGTTCCCTCCCTCCCATTAGAACACACATATTCTGAAGGCTATGCAACATCTTACAAACATTCGAATACTCACATCAATTAGCATTTTCTGTTGCTATTCAGTTTAACCAAGATGACAATCAATGTTGGCTGAAGATGTTTCTGTGTCATGTTCATTGTCATGTTACAGGCAATAAGGAGCTTGCTGTTGGTGCTACTGAAAATTAAATGTGTTCTTTTGTCTTTGTGGAGAGTAGAAAATTTTAGTTCTGCATTTACAGTAAACATGTTGAAGCCATAGTTCCGAGCATGTTTACTAGGAAGGCAGTCCCACTGATCTCAGTGAGAGCTACTTCTGAGTAAACATATTTAGGATTAGGCTGTTAGTGAGCTTGGTAATGAATTACAGAGGCAAAACAGCTTCCTTCAGCCCCTGTCCCAAGGCAGAATTGGGGCCCCAGTTTTAACTGAATCTGTTAAAAATCCTTACGCTCAACATGCTGGTGAGGATACACAAGTTCCACCTGTGATATTTCCTCCATGATGGCTCATTCACACATTACAGTTAACACTTGGTATTGTGTGCAACTCACATTCACCTGGTACTTGGTATGACCCATGTTTATCAAGTGGTGGACATCCATTTGTGAACTCGTCCTTACTTGGCATAAAATTCTATTGATCTGAATGGAAATTAATTGCAAATAAATGTCTTTGGGATCGAGACGTAAAAGCAGTCCATTCTCTTCCAGTTAAATAGCATTGGTACACAGTCCCTTTTGCTGTTGCCGTCTGGAAAAAGTCTGGCTATATTAACTTTGACTAAAGACATAAGTTTTGGAAGCTGTAAAAATAGTCACTATCTTTCCATATGCATTCACATAAAGCACCATTGTTCTTTTTTCATGTTGCCATTTCATTTTGTGAATTAAGTGGGCAATAAATGCTTCACTTGCCTTAATTTTTTTAATACGTAAACAAAACAGATGACAGCCCCATGCAAACAATTATTCAGACCAAACAAAAGGCAGTCTGAGCTGCAGAAACATTATGGGCAGTAAACCCTTCAGGAATCTCTTTCCTGCTGGATAGATTGATTCAAATATCTGTGTATTTGCTTTGAACTAAAAGGGCAAAAACTCCAGAGCTGCTCCTAACATATGTAGCTCTCTTGTATACAACGTTCAGTTTTTCCAGCGCTTTTGCATGCCTTTGTCTACCTCAATCTCATTACATTGAACTCAGCAAACAATTCCCAATGGGCAATTTGCTTGGGGAATTTCACTATTTCCTCAGTGAATTGTCTGCGGACTGTAACCATTTAAAATTTCCTAAAAACTCACAGCTGTTCCAACACGCAGTACTTTGCAAAGAAATTTGGGCTTCTAATATACTCTTATTTTCCCAAAGGTTTTGCTGTAGCAGCCGTTTGTGTTCTGTCCTGGAAGAGTAGTTTTTTTCATGGGGTTCACTCTCTGAGTTAGTCACATGTATATTTCAAGGCCATTTCTTGTTTCAGGTCAAACAGCTCACTTCTCCCCATTACTATCATCATTACTATTTAAGGGAGTAAAATCCTTGTTTAAGATACCACAGTACTCTTGGTTCTTTTTGCTGCAACCCACTAAGACGGTTACATCTCTGGAAGTTGATACTACTATTTTGACATTCATTAAGCCCCAAGTGGGTGCTACGCACTCTGGAGAACACTGAAGTGACATGGTCAAAGTAAGTGGCCAGTGGACATGTAGCCAATGGCAACTTACTGATCCAGCAGCCACCTGGGGACTGATTTATGAAGGATCCGCTGAGCTGACATCCTAGAATGTTCAGCCCGCCCTCCCTCCTACTCTAAACACACAGTGCTTAGGGGCTTAACAGGGAAAGGAGAACTGCAGCAGCAAAAGTGAGTGGGCGGCACACTCCTGCTGGGATTGATGCCTTGCCCAGGAGCTGAGAACGGAGTCAGTTCTGGTAAATGCTCTCCCTGCCTGGTGCCAGTTGCTCCATGCTTCTGCTGCACCTGCAAGGGGGAGGGAATATGAGCAGGGCTCCATCCTCCCTGTCTCCATTGATGATCTGCCAGTGATTGCTTTGTTTAGATTAGGACCCCGAGGAAGACTGAACACTAACAATTTCAGGAGGTCCCATGCTAGACTATAGAGGGTGTGGATGCTCCCTTGTCTATTTCAACAGAGTTTTGACAGAAAATTTTCAAGTGTGTTTTGCCCTTGCTAGCGAGATTGTTACTAGCTGCTCACCTTCCTAGGCATCATGTAGCCTTTTGAACCAAGGTGCTAGTGAGGGGACACACAAAACGGTAGTGGAAGAGTGCTCTCCGGTAATATTGGAGGATGCGCACTCAAGGGTGCCCATTCTCCCTAGCCAGTTCCATCCCCTCCTCCAAGGCCCCAGCTGAAGACGGGTTGCTTTTCTTCAGACTAATTGCCAGTCCCTGCTGGCTGTAGGCTAGTGCACGTATGCTACTCTCTTCTGATACTGCTACTGCTCACTAGTAGCGTGAGGATGGCGTATATGTACACCCTACCCCCTGGTCCTTGCAAATATGATTTGGGATGTGTGTGTGCGCGTGTGTGCTTTAACAACCATGATTTTCCTGCATGTATGTATGTGGGTGTTTCCCAGCCTGCTGCAGGAAGCCTCTCTTTGGTTTCCCGACGAATGCCGGAATAATGTATTGTTATCCTTGAAACCAATTCCTTGCATGGTACTTATCACTATCAAAATTCTACATTTCATTTTATCTCACAAGAGGTACCAATTAAAGGACATTAAAGTTGCCAAATGATACTGGTTCTTGTACAGTTGGGAGAAGCTCTTCACTACTCTCTGCAAATGAGACTGGCTTTATCTGCAACATTTGCTGTGAATGCTAAAGCTGATCAGAGGACTTTTTGTATCCTAACCACACTTAGCTTAGTGGGATTCCCCACCCCACCCCATAATTACCCTGTTGATCCAGAGCCTCATGTGTGTTCTGATGTACATTCATGGAAATCCTGCCCAGATGAGCTTCCCCATTCAATTAAATTGAAAGATAGTAGCATATATTTATGCCAGGAAGCTGCTGTCTCCATCGAACTGAATGAGTGAACTCTGTGCGAGAATCAGAGCTCCATTCTAATAAAACACTGGATCAGAATGTTTGTTTTGCTTTTGTTTCCTGCCACAAAACTATTGTTCAACAGAGATGATATTGTAGAAATATGAGCTAAATATCACTTTATTACAATTAAAAATAATTTACTCTTGATAAGCTTCCTAAATGTAGTAATTGAATAAAAGATACAGCATTTTTTTTAAAACAGTAGTGCCATCAGCACTGAAACCTACAGCGGGCCATTTAAATTAAAATATCATTTTGAAACCAAATCTCTAAGTGCTGATTTATTAATTAACCATACCAATTAATCCATTAGTATTTTCAGCCCACTGGAAGAACTTCTTTCTGAGAGGAAATTATATGAATCTCATTGAGCCTAATCACCAGTATGGCTGTCTGGGGAATGCTGGGAGTTGTAGGCCTTTTTTCTGTTTAAATATGCATAGGATTAAGCCCTTAGAGCAGGGATGGGCAACTTGTGGTCCTCCAGGTGTGTTGGCTTACAACACCCATCAGCCCTAGCCAGTATAACCAATGATTGAAGGCTCATGGGAGCTGTAGGCCAAAACATTTGATGTCCACCCCTGATTTAGATTCCAAGCTTTGCACAGGTACATCACACATGCAAACCTATATTCACTGGGAATGAAGCACATCCATGAAATTGTTACCAGCAGCCAAAGCTTGCGAACAAGGCTAGGCTATGGAACTCCCTGCCGAGGGAGGTCCATTTAGTCCTCCACTGTCCCGAACATCCGCAGCTTGGCTAAGATGTTCTTTGTTCCAGCAAGTGTTTGACGTTCTGGAATGAGGAGTTTCTCCCTCTCTGTTTTCTAAATTGAATTGATCTTTCATTCTTCTTTTAAAAGCTGCTTTTATCTGCTGCCACTGTTTTTTGTTTTCTTGTATTCATAGACTGGTACGACATATATTTTTGTAATTGTTTTTAACTGTTGTAAACTGTGGTGGCTACTATGACTACAACAGAAGGATGGGATATAGAACTTCTAAAGAAATAAATAAAAAATTGCATCTTACAAAACAGGGACCTACATAATTATGCCACATAATGGTTATATCAGTGTAAATCCCCCCCCCCCAATACATCCATTTAGGGGGGAGAATGTATGTGAAGAATAACATTCCCATTCACATTAACAACCACCACCAAAGATAGTCATGCTGGTCCATGAACTATTCATCAGGCTTTTTTTGTACCACCTAGCCTGATGAAGAGTTCTGGAGAACTCAAAAGCATGCACATTTTTGAGGCATTTGGCTGGCCCTAATAAAGGTGTAGCTTAACTGTGGATTTTGGGTTTTCATGCTCTGCTGATGTGTGGGTTAAAAGGTTTTTTGAAAATCCTAGTCTAATCCTCAATCATCAGCCTAGCTAATGGTCTTAAAACAACCCTGATAGGAAGACGGTTACTTGTTCGTATAACTAGATCACTCAATAGTTGTACAACACACTTGATCATTTGTTTTTAGTCAAACAGGGTTTTAAAAAATGAATACAGAGCAAGCTCACAATAAAACTAGATTGGAAAATAACTGTTCCAGTCTTAATTCCCCACCCCCACCCCAGTGGTCAACTTTTGCACCTACTCAGCCCCCAGACTATTCCATTCCAACCATCACATCAGGGGCTGACAATGGAACATACCATTCTACAGTTCTCCCTCTACTTTTGCAACACCTGTGTATAGACAAGAACATCTCAGAAACTTGGAGCTGGTACCACAGAATTATTATTGCTCATGATACACACATCCCCCCCCCCCGGCCTGCCTGCTCTCCTTTCATACTCTGGTCCAGTAGATTTTGTGAGTTTTTATAGTGCTTCAAGCAGTATCTGGGAAAAGCTGGAACTAGGAGCTTTTCTACACAGGCTATTAATCTGCTGTATCTACTTTCAGTTTCATTGCAGAATTGAGATTGGAGACTACACAAGGAGCATTTCCTTTCCTACTTTTCCACAACATAACCTCTAGTTGGCCCTGTGGTATAGCAGAATGGGGGCAAATACACAAGTAGAAATAGCCCTTTCTTTCACTTTCACAATTAAATGTCGCATTTTCCTGCTCTAAAAATCAGGGGAAAGTGTTGGTTAGACACAGAAGTGAAACTGCAGAGTCATGAGGTCATTTAAAGATAGGGATGTACAAAAATCACTTACCTTTCGGGGATTATGCTGATGGTGTGGGGGGAGGCGTTCCGTCCTTCCCCCCGGAATCCTCGCTGGCCGCCGTTTGTGTCCCTGCAGTCAGCCGTGATAGGCTACGTAAATGTTTACGTAGCCTATCACGGATGATTTTAAAAAAAAATGCACGTACACAAATGGCGGCGCCCGTGGGCACTGCCATTTGTGTTCCTTATTTTGGCACGTCTTAGTCTACGTAAACATTTACGTAGACTAAGACGGCGAAAATAAGGGGAACGCAAATAGTGTAGACGCTACGCTATTTGCGTTCCTCTTATTTTCGCCGTCTTAGTCTACTTAAATGTTTATGTAGACTAAGACGTGCCAAAATAAGGAACACAAATGGCGGCGCCCATGGGCGCCGCCATTTGCATATGCGTGGTTTTTTTTTTAAAATCAGCCGTGATAGGCTACGTAAACATTTATGTAGCCTATCACAGTGTTTTTTAAAAATCTAGCGGTGATAGGCTACGTAAATCTTTACGTAGCCTATCACTGTTGTTGTTGTTGTTGTTTTACCTGGAAATGGCAGCAGCGGCAGCTGGTTGGAAGACCGGCCGCTGCTGCCGCACCACCACCGGAGCCGCTGCCAGGAAGATCCACCTAAGGTAAGTCCCATCCCGGGGGGGGCGGGGGGCCGTTCTGCCACCGATTTTGGGGTGCCAAATGCGCTGGCATTTGGCCTCCCCGAGATCCGTGGCGGAACTTTCGTACATCCCTATTTAAAGAACCCATAAACAACTGTGAGTAGGGAACTGCGAGCACACAATGAATGCCTTGTTTTAGCCCTAGCTTCCAGGAACATCATCAGCACTACTCCTGGCTGTTGTAGGCACTGATTAAATACATGCTGTTATCGTTCATGGTGATGAGGACCATACTTTCCCAACATGCCCAAGGTAATGTTTTGAAAGTATTTCAACAGTAAAGGATACATACATCTCCACAGATCCTTAAGAGTACCTATCCACCATTTCCATTTAGCCCTTTAAAGATTAAACACAATACGAAAGGTGGTGTTGACAAAGGCTGGGTGGGGTAGTAAGAGTTTGTACAACCATTGCCTTAGCTTTATTATCAGAGTTCCTGAACCAACATTTTGGGAAGTTTTGCCTAAGCAAGAGAAGTTAGCAGGAAATGTGACTAACACTTCAAAATCAGCTTTTAATCACTCATTTTAGTGCTGGGAGTATCTTTTGAGATTCTGATAAGGGAGACTCAGGCTGAAATCCTACACTTGCTTACCTGGGGGTGAGCCCCATTTAACTCAATGGGAAGTACTTTTGATTAGACATGTATGGGATTGTGCTGTCTGTGTGGTGCAGTGGAATGATGTGCTTGGACAGATGAAACCTAAGCTCTAATCCCTGCTCACCCATGCATTTCTCTGGATGATTTTGAATCCGTCACAACCTCAGAGCCTAATCTACCTCAGAGGGTTATTGTTAGTATGACATGGGATAGCCTCATGGCTGGCAGAGTGAGGCAGCTGCCTCAGGTGGTGGATGTTGGAGATAGGGAGCGGTGATGAGGTGTTGGGATACATAGCTGTGAGCACCACACACCCTGCCCAATGCCCCCTAAGCTAGTCTGCTGCCCTCAGGTGCATGGGAGCACATGTCCTGTCAGCAGTGTTAAAGTAAGATTCAACTGTCAATCTGGTCAGCTTCTGTATGTGGAACGGGGAGAGGGTTCCATCTTGTCTTTGCCCCAGGCAGCAAAATGTCTGGGGACAGCCCTGAATAGCCTCATGTATGCCACCTTGAGTATCTTGGGCGGGCAGGGATGGGGGCAGGGGTGGGAGAACAGGATAAAAATGTGATTGCCACGTGTCTGTCTGTCTCAGGGGTGTTCGGCCCAAAATTTGCAGTGCTAGTAGAGAAATGAATGGATTCTGATCTCCTGGGCAACACTGATATATTTCTATAAATTATTCCCAAGGTGCATCAAAAATTGGACCATGGTCTAGCCTGATGAAGTAGATGCCTGCCTATGAACATTTACATCCCCAATACATTTGGTTGTCTCTAAGACACCAGAAACTCTTGGATTTGGGGAGGTTTGCTACATAGTAGCAAATGGTAACATGGTTACCATTTTGGGATTTGTCCACGATCTATCACAACTCTGTGACATACATCGCTAGAACCAGTACCAAATGCTATGTTCCAAGCATCATTTCCACATTCCACTGACCTTGTACTTATTTTATTTACCTAGTACTGAAAACAAAAAGATGAGACTTCATTGAAATAATCATAAAACTATTTTTCCTATACTAACGACAGCTTTGGGGCATGTTTCTATGGAAACCATTTCCTTATGTGCTTCTCTATAGCTAAAGGTCTCAAATGGACCTTCTGTCTACTTATTGCCTGTATAAACTGCAGATTCTTTACAGTGATCTCTAACACAGATCAGCTGAGTCTCCTGAAATGTGTCAGAAAACATTATCAGGAGGCAAACATCCGTTATTGCAGTTTCCCATAAATTTATAGCTAATCAGGTCCTTAGTGGCAAGTTGGCAAGTGAAGTCTAAGCACTGTATGAGGAGTTTTTATTATTATTATTATTATTAGAGGTCATTTTCCTATCCTAAGCTGCAAAGCAAAGGTGGCTATGAATTCACCTATTATACTAGATTTGAATTTATTTGTGCTGAATAATTTAAACAGTGCACATGGACTTTCACCTGCTGTTTAGCTGAAAATTAACCCAATCTTTGTTGACATAAACAGAGTATAAATAATCTCCAGTTCCGATCACTAGTTATAAATACAGCCAATTATGATTTTTTTTAAGATCTGCAAAATAGGGCATTCATAAAAAAAAGATACAGTGAAAAAAGCTGTAAAAATTAAATGTAGTTGATGAACCATGTATCAAATAAATATTGAAATTATTATTTCATGTTTCGAATTTTAAAAAATCTTATAAACATTTTTCAAACTATTCTGATGATGCTCATTTGGCCTTAACAGTAGAGGTGTTGTGGCATTCTTAATAGTTTGGACTCCACCTGTGAGGAGAAAATGGTAGACTGATGGGACATTTCTAAATACGGATTTACTCAGATGGCTGTTCCAGTGTACTGTAGGTCAGAATCAGCTGGTATGTGCATTAAGGATGTTGACCAATTAAAGGTTTTTTAGTGGATTACTTACCTGCCTTTTAACCAATGAATTTATCAATTACATTGACATCAATCTGCAAATTATCAAAACCTGAATGTTGATGCCTTTTTGAGATGATGAAGGAAATATACGCTAATGTGCAATTTAAAAACAACAAATGAAAGGCCATTTAAAAAATATTTTCGTGTTCATTTCCTATTACTGTAACATACCAGACTATGGAAAAAAGCCACCCTTGCTGGGTTTGCATGACATGACAAGCTGTGCCAGTAAGGGTAATTATGCAAATCCCCCCAGCACGTGCAGCACGGGAAATAAGCCACTGTGGCTTATTTCCCCCTCTGTGATTGTGTGAACTGGCCCAATGCTTCTCAGTAAACGTGCATAGGATGGTACTGTGAATGGATTAAAGTTGACTGTTCTGTTATATATACCATTTAGAAGAATAACTTCCCCAATACCTAGAAATCAATGCTACTTCTCAAAAATCAGGGCTTTTAATGATTTTAATAAATAAATGTATCTGAATTCGTAGGCTTGTAAATAAGCCCTTGCTTACAGACCTGGTAAGAGTTGCCTCCAAGTGAACTTGGTTCTTTTTTGTTTGTTTGAAACCTCTACTGATTTATGCAGGTATCTGCGAATATGTGACTATTACAATTTTGTGGGCTAGTTCCTTTTGGACTCATCTGCAAGGCTGTTTCTAATATAGCATGCTGATGTAGTTGAAGATACTCTACAGAGGAATGAGCACTTTTTAGAAAGAATTCCAACGAGCTACATTGATATGTATTCTTTCATTCACATTTGGGTAGAATGATAAATACCTTAGCAGCATTTTTTGTTGACATCTCGATAGAATGCAGCTGTTTCAGGCTTTTCTAATCTTAGTTCAGAACATTAATTGTAACTCTGTAGAAGTTAGATTTGATTTGATATGAACACATGACATGTTCCTAAGAATTAAAAACAAACAAACGAACACTGGGAAGGATGATCTTTTTAAGTGGTATCCGAGGCTGTGTTGTTACCTTCTACCTCTATTGTTTTCAGCAGAAGACACAAAATGTGAAATTCATCAGTGCAGGAAGTGGGGGGAAAATCTAAAATGTCCATAAAACTTGTTTTTTGGACTACAGGGTGTCCTGTGATGATTATTAAAAACATAGGTTCATATATTCATTTAGGTTCATATTTCAACATTTCTCCATCTCCGGGCAGACTTAAAAATATGCTCCTCCTCAACATTGGAACAAAAACAGCAGTTGACATTCCAGGACACCACATTTTGGTCTTTCTTAACCTATGTGCCATGCCCATTCCTCGAGCTGCTTTTGTCATTTTACTCTGTGTTGGCCTTGTACTCATGTCTCTAGGTGTGTGTTCAATAACATAAACTAAGCATGCTTGTTATCTTGTGTATCTTACATTTTGCACAAAAGGCATTCTTTTTAACCCACTGCCATACTGACAGTGTGGTTGCCACCCTGAGCATCAAATGCATGGGCTCTTAACTATGTGGGAAGCTATTTGTTTGAAGAGGCATGGGGGAGTTGCTAAGCACTTAAGGGTGCAATCCTATGGGCTGTGATCCCAATAGACATAGCCCTCTGCCTCAGAGGCCTCCATCTATCCCATGACCTGACAGAAAGGGCCAGGCAAAGGGAGAGGAATATGGAGGATATTTTGCCTCTCTTCCTCTGTTTAAAATGCAAAAAGCAGCTAGACAGGCCTTTGAGCCCATCTAGCTGACTTACCTTTCAGTGGGTGGAGAGGCGACTAGAGAGCCCATTGAATATTGCATATCATGATCTTTCCTCTCCCACAAGCATCCCCCATTTTCTCCCTCTCCTCTTGGAGATGTCTGCAGTTGTGACCTCATAAGAGAAGCTTCCCATAGGAGCTGGGATGGAGGAGGGGGTGGGAAGATCCATGATTTAATTGTAGCTCTGTCTATGGGCATGGAGGAAGTGATCTGCAGCTTCCTATGGTGCCCGACACTATCTTGGGGCCATAGGATTGCTCCCAAAAGGCTTTTGACAAAGTTCCTCACCAAAGACTCCTGAGCAAATTTAGAAGTCATGGAATAAGAAGAGAGGCCCTCTTCTGGATCAGGAACTGGTTAAGAAACAGAAAACAGAAACTAGGAATGAATGATAACTTCTCTCAATGGAGGGATGTAAACAGTGGAGTCGCACAAGGATCTGCATGGGGACCAATGCCTTTCAGTTTGTTCACAAATGAACTGGAATTAGGAATGAGCAGTGAAGTGGCCAGGTTTGCTGCTGACAGCAAATTATTTAGGGTGGTCAAAACAAAAAGGGAATGTGAGAATCTTCAAAAGGGTCTCTCCTAACTGGGAGAATGGGCATCCAAATGGCAAATGTGGTTCAATGTAAGTACGTATAAAGTGATGCATTTTGGGGCAAAAAATCTCAGCTTCACATACACATGGGATCTGAGCTAGCAGTGACTGACTAAGAAAGAGATCTTGGAATTGTGGTGGACAGCTTGATGAAAATGTCAACCCAGTGTATGGCTGCTGTGGAAAAAAGGCAACTTCCATGCTAGGCATAATTAGGAAAGAAATCGAAAATAAAACTGCTAATATCATACGGCTCATATACAAATCTATGGTGCGACCACACTTGGGGTACTGTGTACAGTTCTTATTACCGTGCCTAAAATGGGATATTGTAGAGTTGGAAAAAGTGCAGAAAAAGACAATTAACATGATCAAGGGGCTGGAGCAGCTTCCTTATGAGGAAGGTTACACCTGGGACTATTTGGCTTTTTTTTTTTTAAAAAAAAAGGGGAGAATAAGGAGAGGCATGATAGAGGTGTATACACATGGTGTGGAGAATGTGGATAGGGAGACATTTTTCTCCCTCTCATAATACTAGAACCCAGGTCATCCCATGAAGCTGATTGGTGGGAGATTCAGGACACATGAAAGGAAGGCCTTCTTCACACAGCACATAGTTAAGCTATGGAATTCGCTACCACAGGATGTAGTGATGGCCACCAATTTGGATGGTTTGAAAAGGGGGGTTGGACAAATTCATGGAAGATAAGGCCATCAGTGGCTGTTAGTCCTGATGGCTATACGCTACCTCTAGTATCAGAGGCATTACACCCATGTATACCAGTTGCTGGGGAACATGGGCAGGAGGGTACTGTTGAACTTGTGTCCTGCTTGTGGGTTTCCTGTGAGCAGCTGGTTGGCCACTGCGTGAACAAAATGCTGGACTAGATGGACCCTTGGTCTGATCCAGCAAGGCTCTTCTTATGTTCTTATGATTCCAGGCCCAGGCTGATAGGACACAAATCTGCATACGTTCATTCATATCTATATATGAAATTTTAGAATTACTTACTAGGCTCTATTTAAATTTCACAGGAGACAATTAATTTATCATCCAAATATTCTTTAAAAAAATCTTCAGTTAATTTACATCCTAACCCAGATCATCCCAAACCAATAGAATTTTTTTTTCTCAGCTTTATTGCCATGCAGGGGGAAGATTTGGTGTCTGTGTGTGCGCGCATGTGGGAAGGGAAGAATTAACAGCGGCAATCTTTCTTAAAACTTGCCCCTGCATGGAACTTAATGGACATCCAAGGCTCTGTGAAATAGATCCAGGGCCCTTGGAAATACATTCAGGGCCAGAGCCCCATGGGCCGAGGCCCAGCAATGCCCCTGGGCACAACCAACAAAGTGACGCTGAGGGTGACAAACTATAGGGCAAACTGTGAGGCAGTCATCCCCAATCTGGTGCCCTCCAGGTGATTTGGACTACAACTCCCATCAGCCCTAGCTAGCCTGGGGGGATAGGGGCTATGGTCTAAAACACCTGGGGGGTGCCAAGCTGTGGAATGTATACACAGAGAGATAAGTAGGAGCAGCTTGGATTTCACTGGCAGCTGCTCTGTGCATGTGCAGGAGGGAGACTGGACTGAAATGGCCACAGACCTTGTATGTCCTGTGCTGTGTGCTTAATCATACCTATGCGACATGTATATTGGCAAATAATTGCAGATTACTACAACAGACACCATAAGCTTCCAGTGCTCCTATCACCTCTAGAGGAAACTGAACCGGTCAAGGCTTGCTCTGAATGGGCTGCTGCAATATGAAAAAGGGGCATGGAACTGTATGAAGAAACAGCGAACTCGGGAATATCCCCATGGGACCCTAGCAAGCAACTACAAAGAGTTTTAAAGAGAAGAGGTAGTCAGAGGCAATGTACCTCGCCGCCCCTGTGCACCTTGCCCTCTTTTTCACACCTAGCTCTGCAGCTTTTGTGAGCTTCCAGGAGGGCTTAGGCAGTTTTCTTCTTCTTCTAAAGCCCCACGCTAGTTCTTTGCGCATTTGCAGGAGACCTTTGCCCTCCATCCCTGGGGCTCACCTCTCCAGCAGCTGCTTTAGCCACAGCAGCACAGCTGTCTACAACAAACGCTGGGTCGGGTTCCTTCCTCAGCCTGGTGGAAACGTACTCAGGATCTCAGAAATCCCTTTCATATCCCTCCAGTTGGGTGTTGATGGAGAAAGCAGAGGCCCTGAGCACCAGAAGGGGAGGCAATTGGCACTTGCCTTCATCATGCTCTGGGCCTGGTTAGAACTTCTCTCTCTCTCTGGCAGACAAACTCACCCCTGACAGCTGCTAATCTTCTAATTAATAACATGGAGTGTGTGAATTACTCATTCTCCACAAGGAAGTCAACACATTGAGGTCTCCAGACAGATAGACCCCAGTGTTGCCAGGGCAAGGGGAAGAAATAATTTGACATCTGTGGGCCATTTGGCTAACCTTACAGCTTTCCACAGCTGCTTACAACAGCCCCGGGACCTTAGCTAGCCAATTGTTAAATAAGCGGAGGGATCACCAAGGCATGTCGGAGACCTTCGCTTCACCAGCACAGAGATAACAATAAAGTGCCCCCCAAACCACTGTAGGGTTTGCACTTCCACAATGGTAAACTAGAGTTGGAGTGGATTCAGACAGCCCACACTTTTTCTACACTCTCCTAGGACTTTTACAGTCATGGTTGGGTAGGAATCCAACAGTGCTATGTTATCAAAAGGGCCCAATAGGTAACAGAATGCACAGCCATCACCCTTTAGGTAAATAACGAAAATATATGTTGCAATGTGGACAAAAACAGTTTATACGTTTTTGCTTTAATTTTGTCCCTCCGATATTCCTATAGAGCAGGGGTGCAGAACCCCTTTCAACCCAAGGGCCAAATTCCATTTTGAAGAAGCTCTCAGAGGCCACATTCCAGGCCAAAGGCAAAAGCGGCAGGGCAAAATTCCACTGTATTTCAAAATTTGTACTGTCAGTAACTAAGAGCTTTAGGCTGAAATATCTTAGGAGAGACATTTCAGCCTTTAAGAATGGGGCAAAATTGCACAGTTGGAAAATCAGCAAATAACTGGGGGAAGAGGAAGAGGGCATGGCCAGAGAAAGGGGGCAAGGCTTTCTGGGGAACTCTGGAGAGCTGCATCTGGTCCCCTGGAAGGGCAGATCCCCCCCCGCCTCCGGGCCTTAGGTTCTGCACCCCAAGGGACAGGGTAGGCCAAGAAAGAAGGAAAGCAAAAGGCAACAGTGATAGGGTGAGATATGCCCAATAAAATGCAAAATTCCAGAGGTTAGCCAGAAGAGATAAGGAATTATTTTTAAACAAGCAATGCACGGAAGTGGAAGAAGATAATAGAATAGGAAGGACAAGAGACCTCTTCCAGAAAATTAGAAACATCGGAGGTAACTTCCAGGCAAAAATGGGTATGATCAAAAACAAAGATGGCAAGGACCTCACAGAAGCAGAGGAGATCAAGAAAAGGTGGCAAGAATATACGGAAGATCTGTATAGGAAGGATAATAATATCGGGGATAGATTTGACAATGTGGTCAGTGAGCTAGAGCCAGACATCCTGAAGAGTGAGGTTGAATGGGTCTTAAGAAGCATTGCTAATAACAAGGCAGCAGGAGATGACAGTGTCCCAGCTGAACTGTTTAAAATCTTGCAAGATGATGCTGTCAAGGTGATGCATGCCATATGCCAGCAAATTTGGAAAACACAAGAATGGCCACCAGATTGGAAAAAATCAACTTATATCCCCATACCAAAAAAGGGAAGCACCAAAGAATGTTCAAACTATCAAACAGTGGCACTTATTTCACATGCCAGTAAGGTAATGCTCAAGATCTTGCAAGGTAGACTCCAGCAATTCATGGAACGAGAATTGCCAGATGTACAAGCTGGGTTTCGAAAAGGCAGAGGAACTAGAGACCAAATTGCCAATATCCGCTGGATAATGGAGAAAGCCAGGGAGTTTCAGAAAAACATCTATTTCTGTTTTATTGACTATTCTAAAGCCTTTGACTGTGTGGATCATAACACATTGTGGCAAGTTCTTGGTGGGCTGGGGATACCAAGTCATCTTGTCTGCCTCCTGAGGAATCTGTATAACGACCAAGTAGCAATGGTAAGAACAGACCACAGAACAACGGACTGGTTTAAGATTGGGAAAGGAGTACGGTGGGGTTGTATACTCTCACCCTACCTATTCAACCTGTACGCAGAACACAACATGAGACGTGCTGGGCTTGATGAAGCCAAGCTGGAGTTGAAATTGCTGGAAGAAACATTAGCAATCTCCGATATGCAGATGATACCACTTTGATGGCTGAAAGCAAGGAGGAGCTGAGGAACCTCATGACGAAGGTGAAAGAAGACAGTGCAAAAGCTGGGTTGCAGTTAAACCTCAAAAAAACCAAGATTATGGCAACCAGCTTGATTGATAACTGGCAAATAGAGGAAGAAAATGTGGAGGCAGTGACAGATTTTGTATTTCTAGGTGCAAAGATTACTGCAGACACTGACTGCAGCCAGGAAATCAGAAGACATTTACTTCTTGGGAGGACAGCAATGACAAATCTTGATAAAATAGTTAAGAGCAGAGACATCATACTGACAACAAAGGTCCACATAGTTAAAGCAATGGTATTCCCCGTAGCAACCTATGGATGAGAGAGCTGGACCATAAGGAAGGCTGAGTGAAGGAAGATAGATGCTTTTGAACTGTGGTGCTGGAGGAAAATTCTGAGAGTGCCTTGGACTGCAAGAAGATCAAACCAGTCCATACTCCAGGAAATAAAGCCAGACTGCTCACTTGAGGGAATATTAAAGGCAAAACTGAAGTACTTTGGCCACATCATGAGAAGACACCCTGGAGAAGATGCTGCAGATGCTAGGGAAAGTGGAAGGCAAAAGGAAGAGGGGCCGACCAAGGGCAAGATGGATGGATGATATTCTGGAGGTGATGGACTCGACCTTGGGGGAGCTGGGGGTGGTGACGGCTGACAGGAAGCTCTGGTGTGGGCTGGTCCATGAAGTCATGAAGAGTCGGAAGTGACTGACCGAATAAACAACAACAACAATAGAAATGATACTGCTGTTCAGATAAATAATGTTCCAGTCCTCATGGTTACAGTAATATTAGTAATATGGATGACATTTTGGAGGTGACGGACTCAACCTTGGGGGAGCTGGGGGTGACAACGGCCAACAGGAAGCTCTGGTGTGGGCTGGTCCATGAAGTCACGAAGAGTCGGAAGCGACTCTTGAATAAACAACACAAGTCCTCATGGTTACTGAGATAGGACTGAAACTATGCAGCGGGTACTTGCAAACGTCATGTTCAAGGGCCGGAGCTTCTATGATCACATTAGCAGGTAGCCCAGCCCTCATGGCTTCCATTCAGCTTTCACTGCTTCATCTGTTGTCTATACTTTTCCTTTCCCCATTACACTGTTTTCCATGAAGAGAAAAGAATAACAAGTTAAAGCCAACCTGAATTCTGCTGACACTGATACAGGGAGTTCCAGGCAAATACAGACAAGACATGTAAGGTACAATGAACTGCTATTGATTTGCATCTAAATTCGCACTTCTGATCTTAATATCCAAGAGAGCAATATTTTACATTCAGTACACAAACTCTTATTATAATTTACATATTCTCAACTTTTCAGTTTTTTTTTAAAAAAACTAAACAAGGCTCAGAATGTATAAAACCAATATTCCCTGTATATAATTTAATATTTTTTGCATAATTATTGGCATATTTATTAGCATAATCGTGGTGCGGAACATGAGTTTTCCTGGTGCAGTGCCTATTTACCCAACTTGAAGCCCTCAATGGAATGAGTCAAAAGACTGATCAACAGGCTGGGAAGAATTCTATGCCCAATGGAAATAAAAACGCCTTTCATTGTACTCCCATACTATTCGCAGTACACCATTATTATTATTATTTACATTTCTGTACTGCCTCATAGCCAAAGCTCTCTGGGCACTTTACAAAAGGTAAAACATTAAAATAAATATACAAAGTTTAAAAAACATTTACATAAAAGCATGCAGATAATATATACAGATGGGAGTGCTCCCAGAGTGTGTTCCATTCCACAGTGCCACTCTGCCCAACGTGAGTATGTGGATTTGACCCACAAATGTAGACTACGCCTTTCAACCATGCCTGTGCTCCAGCATCTCTAGGGGTTCTGGTGCAGGCCCCCAGCTTGGATCACAGGAAAATCTGAAGTCACACACAGAGACACACAAACACACACTTCTGGTTCCCCGTGGAAACTCATTATTTGTGGTGCAGGAGCAGAACACAAAGTCAGAAGACCACCAGCCATGAAGAAAGCAGCCATATGGGAAGCAGCAGGAGAGCCCAAACTCACATGCTCTGCGATTTCTACAGATGAGTAAGAAATACGCAGAGCAATGTACAAGGTGAGGTACAAGGGTTAATTCTGACATGCCCCGTGTGTGTGTGTGTGTACACGTGTATGGGTGAGTGACTGAATACAAATGTAAATATGTGACACTGATCATGACATATAACTGTTCGGTATGAATTGATTTCTACTCCCAGGCTCCAGCCGGTCTCCTGTCTTGAGCCGTTCCTCCAAGCTGGGAGGATGCCCTGTGTACCGATTCAAAATCCATGATCTTGGGGAATTCAGCAGGCAGATCTCCGCGAGCTCCCAGAAAGAGGGTCCCGGCGCTCCCGGTAGGGCATCGTGCAGGTGTCCCATCTTTTCCCCCTTAACCGATTTTCTACGTTAAGGGAAGAGACGGAAGAAGCGCTAAGAACACGTCTAGAAGACGCCTCGTCTGGACACCCCCCCCCCCGCAAAAAACCCCTTCCGTGAACGAGGCAAGACTTTCATTTATACCCCAAGTCACCATTCGAGGCGGTTTGCAATCCCACTGCAGCGAAAGACCTTCCCAGCGAAAGTCTCCAGCTCGGGGCGGGGACCCTCCGGGAACGCTGAGCCATCGTCCGCTTATTCGTGACCAGAGTGCCGGCCCAGACTTCTTCCTTTGCGGGATTTCAGACTTGGGCGGGACTCGAGCGAAATCTCGGGCCTTACTGGGGGCGATGTCCAGCCAGCGAGCGGCTCCTCTCGTGCTTCTCTGCCTCCTCTGCTCTTGGAGCTTTTCTCAATGCAAAAAAGGCTAAGCCCTCTGCTGCAGATAACGACCCGCCCGGGCCTCTTTGTTCCCTCGCTGGGTGGACTTGGCCAATAGCTTGGCTCTTGCTGGGCAAAAAAGAGAAAAGGGATATGCCGCCTTTCCTGCAAGGGCCGCCAGGCGGCAAAGGCGGGGTGATCCCGAAGTTGTCCTTTGGACTGCCGGGTGAGGCAGTGTTTACAGAACACGTGTAAATGGCTCAAAGCCACCTAGAGGAGCTGCACGTCTGAACTGGGCTTGTTGAAGCCAGCTCTTGCCTCTCGGCCGGGTCCCGACACATTGTCCACCTACCACCCCAGAGGATGAAAAGGAAGGGCCTTGGAGCATTGGAATTACTTTCATTTGCGCCTTGATCTTTGTGTTTGCTTGTCTTCAAAGAAGGCTGCCAGAATCCTGAACTAGGAAATAAGTCTCGTGGAACTCAGGGAGCGTAGGGTCGGGCTAAATATATTAGGACTGGCGGGAATTTCGCTGAACGTGGGGCGGGTGGATCGAGCCATGAAAACACCCGCACAGGGCAAAACAAGTTTCAGGATTGCTACTGTAACAGTGCAATCCTGTGCGCGTCTTCCCATTGAACTTACTCCCAAGGAAGCGTCTGTAGGATTGTAGCCTAAACAGCCATATAATTGGAAGAATAATACCGAAGCAATCGTGCTTGAAGGTTAGGACGTTAGTGTTGGAGGGATGTTGCACTGAATCGATGAACTTGACGATCCCAAAGCAACGCTTTTAGTCGATGGCGGCGGACCTTAGAGCAGCTACGCCTCCGGAAAATAGTGGGGACTCTCAAGGCTTCAAGCGCGGCGAACTTTCCCCTCTCCGGAACAGTCCAGGACTGCAGATCCAGGCGGCCTCAGTTCCCCAAGTCAGGACAGGAGTAAGCCCATTTTCAGCAGGCTAAGGACTGGATTCCGAAAACGTCTCACTCTGCCATCCAGGCCAGCTATAGTTAGACGTGCGGGACAGCAGTCCAGTGAAACCCGAGCGCGTCGAGTTTGGGGCATTTAACCGAATTCCCGCTGCTTTCACTGGGACGCCCCATTTTAACTGGATCGCGGCCTCTAACGTTCATTGACCACTTTGCTAGGGAAAATACTAGAGATAAAGTAAGAGAAGTGCCGCCCCCGCCCCCGTCCACACAGTTTTGAGGTTGAAAAGAAAACATGAAGAAAAAGGAACGGGGGGGGGGGAATTTTATACTAGAATGCCCCCATTTTAATTTTCGTCACCGAAGGAGAAAATAGGAACCCGAAGTTTGTTTGCATTTGTTTTCTTCTGGCTGTTTTCTAATTTCCAGCGACATATTGGTCTAATAGCCCCCCCCCTCTAAATTCGATTTACTCGGGAGAAAGTCCGTCTTATTTCAGTGGCACTTAGGATCAGAGGGCAATATTTGGCGAGATCTATAGATGTAAATTCTGTCACTTCGCTTAAAAAGAGAAAGAAAAGACTACCGAAGGCAGAAACTCCCTTAACTAATACCAAAACCTCAGCCCTAAATGCCATATGGTACCACAGGTCACAAGTAATGTGTTTAGGGCTACAATGCGATTAAGGGCGCCATCCTATCCACGTTTAGACAGAAAAAAGTCCTTCAACTCCCAGCATTCCCCAGCCAGCTCTAACATAAGTAGGATTGCGCCTTAAGGTTGTCATCCTAAACATACCCATTGGATATAGCGAGTCTTACTTCTGGAGTAGAAATATACAGGACTGTGCGTTAAGGAACTGATCTTAGGTGCCCCGTAGGCTACAGTCGCATAGCCATTTACGAGACAGTAAGTCCCATTGAGCTCAATGGGGCTTACTTCAGAGTAGACATATATATGCACTGTTAACTTTCCATAGGATCGGGCTGCAAACTGCTGGAGTGAAAGGGCAGTTTATTTGAGAGAGAGAGAGAGAGAGTTGAATTTCCTCCTAGGAGCTATTCTGTCCCGCCCACCCCGGCTACCTGTGCATGAATTTCAACGGCAAATCCGGCCTAGGTCTCTTTTCACCACGCTGTCGAAGAACAAGGGCAGTAGAAGGAACCCCACCTGGCGATCCTTGTTGGTGAGAACTGCACATTCCGTTTGCTTTGAAACAGATTTTGTTACAGTCTCCCACCCATTCCAGCGTTGGAGGCCCTTCCTTTCCTTGGACTTACTTCTAAGTAGACATGTATAGGATCGCGCTGTTAGATACGAAAACCTCGTCCCACGTGATTCTTTTCCAGACAAAGAGTCCCGGAGCGACTTCGCAGCCTTGTCTTGTCTTGAGGCGGTGGTCTCGAGACTGGTGTCAAGAAAGTCACACAAACGCTTTTCCTCGCCCCTTCCCTTGATTCATTATAACGGTAGTGTATAAGAGCTCCTGTAGCGATGTCAGTGTTGAACAGAGCAAACCTAGTAGAAGCATTTGCTCAAAACGCAGTCTCACCGGCTTCAATGGCTCATTTACTCTCAGGTAAATGGGCATAAGAATGCAGCCTTAAAGACTGACTTGGAAGTAAGTACTCTGTTCAGTGGAATCTATTTCCACCTAAATGCGTATAGTCCGACGTGTGAATCAAGAGCTCCTCGGCTGAAATCCTCCCCTGCCACGAACCGAAGTACACATTTACCTGGAAGGGAGCCCCGTGGATCTCAGTGGTGTTTACCTTTGAGTAGACATGCATAGGACTGGATTGTTTGACACCTAGCCTCGCACCTCCCCCCTGCAATTATGGGGATGATAATACAGCTACATTGCAGGGTTGTTGTAAAGTTTCCCGGGTTAATATTTAACTACTTCGCGGCTTAGGTTTTCTCCTTTTATCAGTCAATGTGCATTATAAGATTGAGGGAAATCTACCCCATTCCCCAATTTTTAACCACTCTAATTGCCAAAGAATGCGTGCAGTGGAAGCCTGGATGAGTTTACTCGGAAGCAAAGGCCCTCCTATTTCAGTAGGACTCACTCCCATGTCAATCTAAGTAGGATCACAGCCTGGTCAGTGCGCACAGGCCTGCAGCCTTAGGGCACAGCCCTATACATGTTTAGACAGAAAAGAAAAGAAAAAAATCCTACATGGAGGCTGGGAAATGCTGCGAGTTGTACGACTTTTTCTGTCTAAACATGGATAGGATGGCGCCCGTAATGTGTTGAAGGGCAACTGATCGTGAGAATGAGTCCTGCGCTGAGGTCCTGAAACAAAGGTCAATTTAAATAGGAGGATCCCCAGAAACCAATGGGACTGCTTGCTTCCAAGCAAAGATACTTAGGATGACGGTGTCGGTGACTTCCCAGGGGGCTTTTTCGCTCCAGAGGTTCCAACGACCTCTTTGTTCTCCCCCCATCCGTCTGAGGACTCCCTGCGCGTCGCTTCCCTGCCCTCGCCACAGTCTCAGCTCTAATAACCCCACCTCCCATAATCCCTAACATAACCACCTCTCCGCCTCCCTAGAACAACGGAAATCCTTGTTTTAAAAGGCACAGAAACTTCAAAAGATAAAATAAAACGCAACTGTGAGCTTGGCTCCCAGTTCCAAAACAGACTCCGGTGGAGTTTCGAGACCAGAACCGGGCTGAGTGACTGACTTCTTCACCCCTCGCCCCCAAATCAAAACGGCCGTTCTCTTCTGCTTGAACTCGATTCCAAGTCGTAAAAAGCCCTTTACTGCTTCGAATTAAATGCCGTTTAATTTCAAGGCCTTTTACAGCTTGCCTTAAAACAACAGCAACACACTAATAGGAACATGCATTGCCTGCCCTTGGCTCGCGTCTGCCTGGGTTGGCGGGTTTTTGTTGTTTTTTTCCCCTGTGCAACAGGGCTTTATTGTTGAACGCGGCTCAGATCGGAGGGGCGGCAGTGGGAGTTAGAGGGGGCTCCTGCTCCTGGGCCCACCCTTAAATGGAAGTGGCAGACCGGTCCAGCGCACAACTCTGCCCTGGAAACGTCAGAACTGGCAGCTGCTTGAAGCTGGTCCGTTTTCCTGCCCCGATGTCACGGTTGGTTATTGAAAAAAGTGCAGACTTATGCAACACAGAGAGGGTCTCTCTAGCTTAAGCCCCGTTCATTTCAATGGGTCTACTCTAAATAGGACTGACATTGGCACAACCCATACGTCACACCTCTTTATACGGAATGTCTGACCCGCCTTGGGACCGTTATATGGAGAAAAGTGGGACAGATTATTTAAAAATGAATGAATAAACAAAGATACAGAATAGCTTGCCACCTGATCGCGTGTTCAGTCACTAACGGTGAAATCATGTGCATGTTTAGACAGAAGCCTTACAATTTCCAGCATGCTTCAGGCAGCCATGCTGGTTGGGGAATGCTGGGAGTTATAGGAGTTTGTTTTTGTCTAAACATGCGCAGGATTGGGCCCTAATGCAATTTTCACTCCGGGCATAAGCCTGAATGTCGGCCCTTTAACCTCTTCAACGCTTACACAAAAGTGAAGTGATATGTCTTAAGGTGTATGTGAGAGGGTTGCCAGTCCTCATGAAAAAAATTGGGGGTCTGGATTTATACTAGTTGATTCACGATACTTATTTCATTTTGAAAATAAGAATTCAGGGGCTCAGGGGCTCTGAGAAACCACCCCTGGTTTGTACCTGGATACGGTTGAAATGTAGTTGAGATTCTTCTATGAGGGGGAAAGCCCGCTCTGCGCCTGCGAAAACCACTCCTTCTTTATTCTGACTTCTCAAGGTCTGAACAATTCCTCCGGCTGAGCCCTGGCTAGATGTGAAACTACATGGATAATGCCAAGCTATGGCTCTGCGAAGATCCTCGAACTTCTTCCCCCTGGCCAGCCCCCTCTTCAAACCCATTTTACGTCCCAGCCTACTGAGATCTGAGGCCCACTTTACGAGCTTCAGAATACATCTCTCCTACGGAGATTTTAAACCGAATTTTACTACTATGGCTTGGCACAAAGAATTCTGGGAATTGTAGTCTGAGGCGGGAAAAAAAAGTTTCTGTACCTTTCCCAACCCCATCACAGAGCTATAGTTCCCAGGACCCTTTCGGGCGGCAGAAGGAGGACGAAGAAGAAAAGGAGCCATGGTAACCTCGAAGCCGGCTGAAGTGTATACAGTATGAACACGTGCCGACTGGTAGCTGGAAGAATGGTTTTGCCCGCCTAAAATCCGGTCGTTAGCCAACATTCCATTGAAACGTCAGCGTTCCAACGGGCTCTTGCCGAACCCAGTCCAAACCTTCGGCATTAAGCAGTATCGAATCTGGAAGCATCAAGGGTAAAATCCGGCCCTTGGCCCTTGAGGAAGGGAAAGGTTTCTCTTTTAAGGGACTGGAGGGTAGGCCGGCGGTGCCTCCTGGGGAATGAACTGGGGCTCCTCAACTCTGGGACTACTACTGTCTGCTGCCCACCAGGCTCTCTGCCCCTTCTGATTTTTATTTTACTTGGTAAGGTTTTTCTTAATTAAAAAAAATAACTGAGAGGCTGGGTTGCTGCAAAGCGAAGTGCTGCTCTCTAGTGCCATCTTTATTTGGGTTCAAAAGAGTGTTTTTGTGTTTTGGAGCTCAGTCCCACCACCTCTAACTTGTTCTTGGGCAAGTTACTTGTCTGTCTCCCCAGTTTGGCGTCTGGTGAATGGTGTTCTGTGACCGGCCACGACCACCCTGGGAGCATGTTGTGAGAGCGCCCATGACACCCTAAAAAAATCCCAAATGTGCCCACCTACCCCAAAAGGTCGGGGGGGGGGGATGAGAAGGCTCGACTAGTACATACATACCATCCTTGCAACTTCCTACTCTAGAGGAAATGAAGAAATGAGGAGCTATTCACCCATGTATGTACAGCTGCCTCTTACCATCACTCGACGACTTTAACTTTCAAGGCCTCCCCGTGGATGAAGGGCTTCGGTAGAAAATCTTGTGTGTCTGGCACGATTGACTGGCCATTCCTCTTGCAAACACGGAAGCGGCCACTGGAGGCTGCAGCCGGAGCCATCCCAAGGCGCCTGTGAACACCGTCTCTGACTCTCAGGCAATTGGTTTTCTGATGGTTTTCGCCATGCCAAGACATCCATAAACACCGCCCTGAAAACAACCAGAAAATCTGTTGCCGCTCTCCTTTGGGAATACCACGTTCTATGTTAAGGAGTACGTCCCTGTGAATAGAACCTCCATGGATAGAGGAAGTGTACTGCTGAGTACCAGACGCTGGAGTCAGGCAGGGGCGGGGCGGCGCTGTTGCCTTCGTACATTTCTTGTAAACTCTCTCCGCTAGTTTCGGAATCAGAATGGTGGACTAGAACCCCGCCCCCTTCTACATACTGAGAAGGCGTAACACCGCCCTCCCCACACATACTCCTTTCCCGATGGGGAGCCCACTCAAGCTCCTTTAACAGAGAGAACCTGAGCACACTCCGGGAGAGAGCGCAGGACAGGAAGGCCTGGCGTGCTATGGTCCATGGGGTCACGAAGAGTCGGACACGACTGAACAACAACAACAAGTTTCCCTTAACTTGCCTTAACCACTCTGTTCTACTTACACTCGTAGCGAGAAGAAATGGGATTAAGGAGGAGTTCAAGGAACGTTGTATTTAGGTGACCTGGAGATTCGATTGCGGGAGTGGAATCCGCGTTATTCCGGATTCATCGGTTTAAGAGGAGGCTGGGTGTGAGGTTACGAGAATACTGCAGAGTCTTGTGGCATCTTAAAGTTATGAAAATATACAGATTTTACAGTGCAATCCTATCCATGTCTACTCAGAAGTAAGTCTGCTGAGTTCAGCGGAGCTTAACTTTCAAGTAAGCTTGTACAGGATTACAGCCTTATTGCAGAACAAGCTTTCGTGTCATTAGCTGCATAACACGTAACGTTTTCATATATCTCATGAAGTAGAGCCCAGATCACGAACGTCTAGACCCCAATATATGTTAGGCTTTAAGGTACCACGGATCCCACACAGTCTTGGAGCCGACTGGGTGACCTAGTTCAGTCACTGTCTCTCAGGCTCAGCCCAACCTACCTCGCAACGTTGTTGTGAGGATAATGGGAAGGAAAAGAATCAAGTGCGAGACTTTGACCTCATTGGAGGAAAGACGGAATATAACAATAATGGCAGCAATCTACACCTAGCAGTTATACTGTTATCATTGCGGTATGATAACTGGTCAAACTGCTAGGTGTAGATTCGGCCCTAATGTGTGTTGGTTTGGCTGTAACAGAATAAAAAGATCTACCCCGCTAGCATCTGTCTATAATGAGCTAAGGGTTAACTGAACTCAACTAAAGGTGCAATCCTGTGCATGTTTAGTTTTAGACAGAAAAAAGTCCTACAACTCCCAGCATCCCCCAGCCAGCTATGGACTGCGCCCTAAGTCTTATGATTGGAGACTTTCACCGCCTTCCCCAACCTGTTATCCTCCGGATGTTTGGGTTCACAACTCCCAGCGTTACTGGCTATTGGCCAGGCTGGCTAGGGATGATGGCAGTTGGAGTCAAAAACATCTGGAATGCGCCAGGTTGGGGGAAGGCTGGTTTGCAGTCTTCACTGTTTTTGTTGTTCTGTCTTTACATTACAACAGCCCTCGAAGCTGTTCTCTTCGGGCTCTGCAATTCTAACAAGATCCATTCTCACGGGTTGTATCCAACGTTAGTCCTACTGAGAACAGACCTGTTGAACTGAATGGGTAACGCTGCATACAAACCCTTCGTGACTTACATGCCCTTTGTTAAGAATT
Source organism: Heloderma suspectum (assembly GCF_057233095.1). Lineage (NCBI taxonomy): Eukaryota > Metazoa > Chordata > Lepidosauria > Squamata > Helodermatidae > Heloderma > Heloderma suspectum. Next base: position 120,265,581 of record NC_139460.1, on the reverse strand, counting down.
ACGGTGCCCGTGGTTTTCTGAGAATTAAAGGAGCTAGCGACTTGCTTGATGCCGGAGCCTGAGCAAGGAACTCTCAAGGAAGTGCGCATTTGGGTCACAAACTGAAGCTGTGGCTGTGGCGAGACTGGAACTCAAGGCTCCCAGCTGGAACCCGAACTGTGCGTGTGCGTGCCGGAGGACCACTTGGAAACAAAGCGCCCTAACCTGAGCATCTCCTGCCCCTGTGCAGTGTGCCCAAGGGGATCAGAGCCAGCCTCCTCGCTCAGCACCCCCAGGCGGGCCCCGGCATTAGCATAGGCGCTCCTTCTATCTGGCAAACGAGCCTTGAAGGGCCGATCGCTGCGTGTGCGCGCGCCAACCCAGCAGGCGTCTGGCTGGTCTCCAGCAGCCGCCGGGTCGAGCTGTTCTTTTCGCCCTGAGCTTAGCCTGAAGCCAGAAGCCCCTGAAGAGGGGGAGGAGAGGAGCAGCCCGCAAGCCCTGGCCGGCCCGCGCCAGGACGCCGGTGGCTGCAGCTGGACCCCGGATCGGCTGCTCAATTAGTTCGGCCAGAGGCCAGGCGAGTCCCCAGCGCCTCCCTCCCGCATTGTCTGCGGTGGCCGAGGGAGACTGAAAGCAGATGGGGCGAGTGAGGGCACCTTCACACGCACACCCACCCCCCCCAGTCACATCCCGCTGATGGAAGCTCATTTCGTCCCACGATGTGCCACTGAACTGAACGGCCCAAGTCAGGCGTTTAGAGTAGGGCTAGATATCTCCCCAGCCTAAGGAGTTTGGCGGTGCCGTCTTCTTTTTTGGCTAGGAAACCAGTTCCGTCAAATCGACGGGTTCACACGTGCATGCTCATCCCTGGAGGACTCCCACGTTTTTTGTGCGACTCCGGGGCGCGCACGGACACAATCACGGTTCTAACACCACGGATTAAATACAGATTTGTCTGGCTCCCAAAGGGAAGCATTTCACCGTTCACATGTTCAGCTGCCAGAAATCCCGTGTAGTGAGGTGCATGAGCGTGCGAATCTTTCAAGTCTTTGAATTTGAGAACAGGGGAAGAACAACGAGCGCCTCCGATGACCGGGTGCTTGTTGTCGCTTCCTTAAGCTAACGACCAGGCTGCAATCTTCAGCATACTGACTCGAAAGTAAGTGTTAGTGGCTGTTCCTGAGACATTTCCGAGTAAACCGGCTTCCTTTCGCAGTCGCCAGGTTTTCGCAGTTTCTCAGGCTGCGATCCTGGGAGTAAGTCCCTCTGCACTCAGTGGGGCTGACTCCTGAGTAAGCATTCATAAGATCCGGTAGTGGCGGATCCATAGCTAGTAGCATCTCTGTATGATGGATATTATTTTCCCTAGAAGTTCTACCCGGTTGATCTGAGTAAGAACTTCCTTCGCCTCAGTTGGTGTGATGTGGCCGTTTGGACTGAAACAGCCTTTCAATGTCCCAGAACTCAGTACGTTTCCTGGAAAGTACCCCCTCCCACCAATGATTCCAGTGTCTCTTACTTCCTTGAAAGTAAGTTGCACAGAAATTAATAGGGTCGGGCCCGATCCAGCCAAACTTAAGCAAGTTTAATTCCTCCTGGCCAAGCGTTCATCTCTCTTATATTATTTAAAACATCGGGGAAACGTGTTTGATTTTGACTGGATTTAAAACGTGCTGATCTAAAACCTGTTTGATTTGGGCTGGTTCTTGTCCGAATTTAACTGAACCTCGGAGTATTTCAATGCACATGTCTAGTCAGACGTAAGTCCCATTGTATTCACTCGGACTTACTCCCTGGTAAACGGTATAGGATTGCAGCCTAAGCATAATCCCACTCAAAGTTGATCATGCCTCAAAGTGATCCCTACCCCAACCCCCTGCCATTTTAAGCATAATTAGGTGAAAGTTTAATCCCACTGATACATGGAATATTTGCACTCCTCTTGTGCGGATATAATTCCAAGTGGATTCCAACCAAACACTTGGGCCGAAAGAGTTTCCACAGGTACCAATGGGATGTAACCCCAAAGAGCCGGTTTAGGGCTGACAATTTGCTTAACTTGTTCCCAGATATATGAGATTAGATCAAGCCAGCAAGACCTAGGCACCAAGGAAAATCATCGTTCTGTTTGCAATTAATGCTCGTGTCTGGGTCTAATGGGAAGTATGTGTGTGGAAATGCTCCGTGTTCGCATGGATCGTGTTATATTGGCGTGCTGGGCACCTTTGTCTAAATCGAGTCCTGTTAGCTCAGAACACCACCTCCTTGTCTGGCTGCGAGTGGATCATGCCTGTACTTACATGGGCATTCATCCAGTTGCAGGAGTGCCTTCAGTTACTCAAGACTAGGCGCAGAGGTCCTGATCCGGAACTTTAAAGCCCACCTACCCCCCTGCTAGGCCCCCAATACGGATCAGGGAGCCCCTGGGCCTACTCTAGAGTAAATATTTTACAAAGTCACTCAATTAAAGGAACCTCTCATTTAGCTCTCAAATAAATTACAGCGAAATCATATGCAAATCTACCCCAAAGTAATGTCTACTCGGAAGCAAGACCCATTGAGTCCAATAGTTCTTAGTCAAGGTGCTTACCCGGGAGTCAGGACCATTGAACTCTATGGGACTTGGTTCCCAGTAGACATTAGTTTGGGGTAGGTTTGCATAGGATTGTGCTGCAGTTTATGTATTTATTTCATTACATTGTAGAGCAGCCTTCTCCAGGCTAGTGCCTTCGAGGTGTCTTGCGCTTCAGCTCCCATCAGCCCCAGCCAGCACGGCCAATAGTCGAGAATGCTGGGAGCTGAAGTCCAAAGCACCTAGAGATCTACTTTCTGCCCATTCTTGCTGTGGAGGATTGCAGCCTAAACAACTAAAAAACAAAACAAAAAACAAAACACCAGGCCCCAACAACTTCCGCCTGTCTTCTCGACGGAATCCAATTCAATAAATAAAGAGCTTCCCTTCTAATACACTAATTTGAGTGTGTGTGTGTGTGCGCGCGCGCGCGCCATGTGTGTAAAAGATATTAACATCTGGAAATGGCTATCAAATGGTGTACAACCCCAGAGAGGCTCCAAACTTCCATTGTATAATATTTCCACTAGCCGCCTTCGTGATCCCATAAATCTTCCCTGAGAATCGGGGACAAGTAACAGTTCCTTGGAATGGAATGCTAGTTGGGGAAATAACTGGGGGGCGGGGGGGGGATGTTAACAATTTGCAAGACTTTTCTTTCAGTCTATCCTCCCCGCCATGCAGAATTTTCCCTGGAGCGCTGAAAAAATAACACCGAAAGACAAACATGCCCTTTTTAGTTCGCTCAGTTATGAATCATTATTGCGAGTTTCAAAATAAAATAAAATAAATGCAACGCCCTCAACACGTATTAAAAAGCCACACACGCTGTTCGCTATGCAGGCTCAGGCCAAGCTGAAGTCTGCAGGCCAGTTTCAGACTCTCCAATACTTCTCACTTTCTCCCAGGCGAGGGACTCCTCCGCAGTTCTTGACAGATCTACTTTGCCCATTTGGGGCAGACTTAACTGCCAACTCTGGCTCACATTCACTCGGCCGTTCTTTAGGACCGAAGAATAATTGGGAGAAGAGAACCAAGTTCTCCAAAGCTTCTTGCGAAGAATGCTTCCAGTACAGGATGGCTGGGAGCTGGACTCCTTGATCTTTTCAAGAACTCCCCCTCCCACCTCTAAGAACACGGGCGACTATGATTTAAATATTTTATTTAAAAAAAAATTTAAATATTTAAACGTTGATTGAAAGGTCTTGCTTTGACACTGCTTTCGGGTCCAGTGGAAGTCTTCTTGGTCGTGGGAAAAGACAGTATATCGAAGCTTCAGCTCGATTGCGTCACTTTCTAAGTTGAAAGGTGCCAGGGGCTCAGCTGGATTAGGAAGTCATCTTCTCGGCCCTGAAAGTTCTCATTTCTTCATCCCAGATCTCTCCCTCCCTCTCTCTCTCTCTCTCCCTCTGTATTTTTGTGGTCAGAAAAAGGCATTCTGCACATGCTTTGAATCACTCTCTTCACGCCACTTCATTATGCCTTAGGCGCTCGGCACAGGTTTCGAACCTGAGCACTGAGTCTGAGAAGCTCCACTCCTCTGTAAAAAAAATAAGAATAAAAAGTGGGAATACATTGGATCTACTTCACAGGGTTGAAGTAAAGGAGAATGCATTATGGACCTCCCCTCCCCGTGCGCGCGCGCACATACACAGACAGAGAACCATCCCTGGGGGATTTTTGGATTGTCTATTTTTCTAGGGATAAATGACTGTTGCCTCCATTTTCTTCCAGGCACTGCTTGCGTCGAAAGATGTTCACTGGCTAATTATTACGATGCGCCCTTAGAAATGAACGAGGCTTTACAAGGGGTTCCTCCAAGGATAACGCACATTGTTAAAAACCAGCCCTGCTTAATAAATTGGGCGACTGGTCATAGTAATTAACCGATTAATGTTGGTCAAAACGAATTTTGATGGACAAGAGAGGAGTAGATCTTTTTTTCTTTCTCTTGGATTTCCCCCTCTACTTTCTACATTTCTACAACATGCAGGTAACATGCAACCATCGTCATCCACTGAACCCTTCATGTAAGCTCAAAAGAACGAAAAAGCGCTTAACTTCGGCTGGATTGTGTCCCTAGTCGTTAGCGTTTAAGAATAGGACACCTTCTATTTACCATAGAAATGAACCCTGAAGCTCCCGAAGAAATCCTTCTGGTGTGCTCTGTACTCTCAGAGAGTCCTAAGTCTATTGTTAGTTTGAAGTTGTAGGCTTACTCTTCAAAATAAGGGCAACCATCCTCAAAAGCCACCTCAGGCATCTAAGGCCTGTTTCCTAAAGAAGAAGAAAAAGAATAACAAAGGAATATTTGTTCCTAAAAAAAAAAAAAGAAGGAAGTATCTGAACTTCCTCAGGGATATATTCCAAATCTGGGCTATAAACTGAAATGAAGATTGTTGTTGTTCAGTCGTTCAGTCGTGTCCGACCCTTCGTGATCCCATGGAGCATAGCACGCCAGGCCTTCCTGTCCTGCGCTCTCTCCCGGAGCGTGCTCAGGTTAATATTCATTGCATCGGAAGGTACAACGACACAAAACTACTCTCAATCCAGGGGGAAATTCTCCTGCGCAACGTGCCTGAGAAATATGCAAGAGCAATGCAGCTCCTACTCGGGTCTGTGGGGAACTTGCTCCTGGATTGCGCCCCGTAGTCAGAATATAAAAGCTGATTCATCCCAACCTATTCCCCTCCCCTGGCGGACATCGGATGATCCCAAAATAAATCTTTAAATCTGGGGGGGGGGGAGGGAAGAGAGAGAGAGGGGGGGAGGGGAGTCATGTGACCAGGGCCATGCATTCCCTCGCCATAATCACGCCTTTTATTACATTTTATAGATGACCAGTGTGTCTGGGGTGGATCAATCCAATCCATTCATAATCAGGAATGAAGACCTCCTATTTGAATTAAAATCTATTAGCTCCTCCGTGGGAGACGCGACTATTGCTTAAATCAATAAAGAGCATAAAAGAGACGAGCGTTCTATTTATTATTATTATTATTTAAAAAATCCCTCTTCTATGAAATGTGGTACGAAGAAGAGAAACACCTCTCTGAAGCCTCTCGATCGATCTTTATAAATAGTTAATGGCCTAGGGAAAAGAAAGACAGACGGAAAGAAAGAACCCTTTTAGCTATTAACACCGCATCCATTCGGATTAATAAATCAAATTGTCCGTAGACTGATGTGCTGTGAAAAGGGGGCGTTGGGAAGACGAGAGAAACCGGTTTTGAAAGGCCATTTGCTGAGAAAATGTTGACTCGCTTTCATGCAAGCTAGTCAAAAAGGGTCTGGAGTCTCGGACTCAAGCTGGACCTGGGATGTATAATGGCCTAAATAACTGTCTCTGAATTGGGAGGGAGACAGGGAGAGAGAGAGAGAGGGAGAGATGCCTTCGCAGAGCGAAATCTTTTCGGTTAGGGTAATGACACCTTGGGCTAAGATGCTAAAAAAGAGCGTTTATCTATTGACTTAATCTTTACAGCGAATCCTGGGCTATAAAGAGATTTCCCAACCTCATCACGCTATTCATCAGCAGCGGAGCTGGCTCAGCTCAGCTTCTGGGAACGGGGCTCCCCCGCCACAGGAAGAGCCAGTCAAGCTGGCCCTTGGGGAAAACGCTGGCTTACCAATCCGAGAGAAGGCCTCGGCCAGAAATCGTTTCCTGATTAGAGAGCCTGGACTAGTAGGGAAACGCCTGAGAGAGCGAGCGAAGGAGCGAGCGAGCGCCAGAGTAGGATCAGCATCAGGACGGACTGGAGTAAGGTTCAAGAGAAGCTCTCTCCAGCGAGACCTCTGTGGAAATGTCCTCTTGTCTGTCTGAGGCTGCGGCACGTCAAGCGACCAGTACTGTCGTCGCGTTTCCTTTCCTCACCGTTTGGCTGCCCTGCCTGGGGCATACGCACCTTCATGCGCAATCCATGTTCGAAGTCAGAGCGCATATGCGGTAGAGGCAGAGATAGTTGTCATACTTGCTTGCCGCCTTCCTTGTTCCTTCCTTCTTTCCTTCCGTCAAATAGGCAGTTGGGGGCGAGGGTGTCCTGCACCCACATTTAATCGAATCATTTATTTTACACCGCTTGAGTCGATGCCAGGAGAATTGGCATATTACCCGGTGCCATTAAAAACAAAACCAAACCGTAGTCGGTTGAGCCCTTACAACTGCCCTGTTTGTCCTCCCTCTTGACAGCTGCTCGGGGAAGCGTTCCGCTCTGACCCGAGGCTCAGCCCCAGGGACTTTCAGCAAATGTCCCTGCCTTTAGATGCGGGAGTGTCTCGGGTCTTTCGGACAGGGCGGGCCCGGCGAAGGGAGGGCTAGGTCTGAAAGAGGCAAGAGCCCCGGGGTGGAGGGCCCATCCCAAATCTGCGTGCGCCTTTCTTACCCGAGGTGACCGTCAAAGGCCAAGGAGATGGATTGTTGTCTCGTGTACAGAGGCGCCACTAGAGAACCACCATGACTGGAGAGGATCACGGGACTGGGTGCTCCCTTCCCTTTACAAACAGTCGTGTTTTCCTTGATGCGCTCGGAAGGCAACCTCCTTATCCCCCCGCCCCTAAAACTAGGTGAAAGAGTGGGGCAAGGTGGTAGGGCGGGAGAAGGACCCATTTCTTTAATCCAGATCAAGGAGGGTAGAAAAGGAACCCCTCCTGGTAGGTGATGGGACAGCGGACAGACGGTTCAGGTCCCCCTCACCACCTCCCACAGGATTGGGTTGTTGTTTTTTATTTGTTTTTTTTTACCGATTCCAAATCCGGTGGGGAATAGCGTGAGGGGGCGTGTTGTCAAAGCGTGTCACCACCAAGCGATCTCATAAAGCTTTTCTATGAACCTGGGGTCTTATACGAATCTAAAGCGTAAAGGGACTGAGATGAGTGAGATGGAGCGAACATAGGGGAAGAGACTGAAGCACTATCTTTAAAACTCTCTCTCTCTCTCTCTCTCTCTCTCTCACACACACACACACACACACACACACAGCTCGCTATCCCCGGGCTTGCGAGGTCGTTAACAGTTGGCATGCAGATTCTGATTTGCAAATCCTGCTTCTACTTGTGTGGGCACTACTGGGAACTCCTTCTCGGTGTCTGGCTGAGGCAAAGAGAAGGAAGTGTTCTGGAAAGGCTGATCCACGGGGAAGTGGTCTTGCGCAACTCCGATTTTTTTCAACGGGACTTGAGCAGGAGAACTTCCCAAGGAGGTGTGTGCGTGCGCGCCTGAGCTAAATACAGAAGGAGGGATAGCATAGGTCTTGATCCAGTCCTGGCAAGGCAAAGCAGAGAACCTGGAGAAGGTTCACGAGTCCCACCTAGAGGATCGAGGTCACATACCCCCATTCATTTTCCAAATCCCTCCTTCCTGAAAATCAAATGCTTTGGGCCTTTCTCCCTCTTTTTCCTTTGCACTCCCCCCTCCTCCTCCTCCTCCTCCTTCTTCTTCTCCTTCCATGGCCCAATTCATCAACTCATACTAGAGAACGAACCCTAATTTGTGTTGCAAATAGGCGAACCTATGTTTGCCACGGGACGCTCGTAAAAACGTCAGGAGGAAAAATATGGAAGTGGTTTTGCTTCCCCGGTTTGAATTCAGTAGGGTCCTTATATGGAAGCTGCAATTTCACCCCCCCGGCTCCCCAGCCTCGATTCTGCCTGAACAGCTGGGAGTGACACAGCCTCTGTCTACTCCCGGGGCTCTGAAAAAGCTGTGTTTCCAAGTCCAGAGACGAATTATCTCCAAGATCCCAGTTTCCAGAGGAAGGGAGTTCAAAGAACCGCGAGTTACCCAGACAGATGGGATGCATACAGACGACCACTGTAGCATAACCACATGCACCACATGCGTGCTTAAACTCTTCCTTACCACTGGGTTGGATGATACACATGATAACAGACACCGTTTGGTCGTCTGTATGGGCTCATTTCCGTTGAAGAAAGGGTGAGACAAGAAGCAACTCTGAGAGAACTATTATTAATGGGGATTACGCCCTTCCACATCTCTAGATAATAATAATAATAATAATAATAATAATAATAATAATAATATCAATAACGTCTTTCAAGGCTATTAGAAGTTGATCAAATTGTTACCCTATTGGTCGGTGCAGAGATTTAGCAGGGAAATACCTCACCAAAGCTAGATCATTATCAGTATTAGTATTCATCACTATCACCATCCAAATACTGTAATTAACCTGGAAGATTTGTTAATTTCGAATTAAATTCCAAGAATTATATTCCAGTGTTCTTGTAATCAAGATTTTTAAAAATATTGCAGGCTTTCACCTCGCTGTTTGAACCTTTTTTTTCCCACACGCGGTATTTTCCCTAGAAGGCTGTAAAAGTGGAAAAGAAATGCGGTATATGCCAATTACGTGTGATGATGTCGCACGTGTATATTTTGCTGGGGCCCACGCTCGTTAGGGAAACTACGATTGGCAGCTGATAGACACGTGACATCTTACCACTCGCCTGCATCATCTCCATGCTTGGTAGAGGAAAAACGTGGACAGTCTTGGAGCGCTTAAGACCCGAGTACGCCTTATAAAGACGGCCACCTTTCTGAACATGACCTGGGGAGTGAAGTGGGGTAGAGACACATGGGAGAAATTCTTTCCTCTGTTGGTGAGATGCTTAACGCTCCGCTGCGTGCTATTTCTGGTGGTGTCTCTAGAGACACCAAACCAAACCTAAAACGGGAGGGTCGCCTCAAAACAACAAAAAGACAAATATGAGGAGATGACTCCCAAACACCTTCCAAGAAGAAATTTGGGGCTACTTAATCAATGTGGAGCCAACTTAATAAAAAGCGTATTTTTGACACCTGTTCTGGAGAGTCACTGCCCACCAACCCCCTTTTTCGTGGTTTTTCCAGAGAACCAGGGCTTTGTTACTTGCATTTATTTTAAAGCTCATATCTCGCTTTTCATCCAGATATGTTCACTGCCATACTGCAGATCTCCTAATGCGGATTAGTTATCCCTTAACACCGTTTAATTGCCCTGCCCCACTGAAGGTTGTTAGCGAGTCGGGCTGGCCTGCCTTCACTTTCAGCGCAATGACCTTTACTCCGCCCTAACTTCACAATCCTAGGCATGTCTACTCAGAAGTAAGCCTCACTGAGTTCAACCAGAAGTGCTCCAACATAAGTGTGTACAGGACAGCAGTTCCAGGGGTTTTGCGAGCATGAAAAAGGGAATACAGGGGTTGTTTTTTTTTCCCAGCGGGGGGCTCCCCCCCGTTGTTGCTGTGTGCAAATAAAGTGAGATAACCACACTTGTGTGTGCCCTGAACTCTTCGGAGGATGCGTGGCTGTTTTAGCGATCTGGATGGAGAAGATAGCCAGAATCGGATACGCCAGAGGCCAGGGGAGGGTCCCGCAATGTATACAGCAGAAAAGCCCTTTCAACGCTCCCCCCGCCCCGCCGCCGCGTTATGTTTTTTAATACAGACCATCGATTTCCGTGGATTATTTACTCGCGCCTGACTGGCGTTTGCGTGAAGAGCTGGCCCGCTTGTTACGATCTAAGGGCGCCAGGGCGTCCTCGCCTCGTCGAACCAGCTCTAGGCTCAGGGGGAGGGAGAGGGACCCCTCGAAAAACGTCAGGAGGCCCGTCGGCTGCGCCAAGATCAAACGATCAATCCTAGTTCCTCCAGATAATTATTTTAAAATTCACGCCGGAATTGATCTCCTTTTAAAAAGCGCTTTTATTAATTGTTTCCTCTCCCTCCTCCCTTGGTGAAGGTGCCAAGGCTGCTGTTGTGGGTATCAGTGGATTAATTAAAAACAGCCTTCGGAGAGAGGCCGGGAGAGTGGAAGAGACACACGCAGACGCAGTGTGTGTTGTTATAAAGTTGTAGCCAATGTTAGCCCTACTTAGAGTAAACCTATAGAAGTAAATGAGACGAACATGGGCTACAACCTTAGTGTTATGTTCACGATTTAGGCTGCGTCCTATACTCACTTACCTGGGAGCAAATCCCACTAAATTCAAGGAGGATTAATTCTGAGTAGACGTGTGTACATTTGCTGTGTAGAGCCATCCCCAACGTTTCTTACACTCGGACCTGAAAGGTGCGAGGAGGAAGAAACGCTCCGTTGCAGCCAATTACATTTTACAGCCAAGTAAAGAGCTGGGTGGCCAGTGTGATCCTGTGGGCATCTACTCGGAAGTAAGTTGTACTCCCCGGCAAACGTGCAGAGGACTGCAGCTTTAGAATAGCGTGGGTGTGGAGGGAGGTCGTGCTACTCAGGAAACAATTATTCAGTGCTCCAAACAAGACGACTCGTTACAATTGGAGGGGGTAAGGCGGGGGGGGGGGCGACACGATACACGTAGTTCCATTAATAAATCTCCCGTTAAGGACACAAGACCCGAAGATGCGATTAGAGAATTCTCCCCTGATGTTTTGCGGAAGGCTTTTCAGTGGAGAATCCCCGTTTTTAGGGGCTACCAGATTGGACGAGATACCTCGCTGGATCCTTTAACAATTGCCAGGAGACTGTGAAAGCCTAAATCCTTTGAGAGTTAGGATATGATCATTCATCTCCCCGAGACACACACACACACACACACACACACACACACACACAGAGAGACAGGAGGAGGGGGAAAGCCCCAACTTGCCATTCAGATCTATCTCTGTATATTTGCTGATATATGTAAATAAACGCCATTGTATGGAGTGAGGTATTTATGCCAACGGACTGAGTGGGAATTAAGCGGCCAACATCTGAATGCTAACGTGACTTTTACTTTAGGAGTAAAATCGCCAAATGGCGTGTATTTCCAAGTAACAGCGCACGACGAACGTTTTACTTGGTAAGCCCGGTTGATTTTAATAGGATGGCTTGTTTCCGGACAGATATGGTTAGATTTGTATCCCAGTTCTAAGAACACTTACTAGAGAGTTCACGTCAGGGGACGTGAACACGTATCGTTTCTGAGTAAATATACATAGGATCCAAGCATGTTTAGGGAACTGAGCCTTAGCATTAAGAAAGAAAGAAAGAACAGATAAGGATCCAAGTGGAGAAATGCGCCAGATTGCTGTCTTCAGTCTGACAGCACGTGTCTGGATTCTTTTTTTGTTGTTCCGATATAATGCAGACGGTTTAATATTCCGGTGCCGTTTATAGGTAGGAGTTATTCCTTATTGCAAATCGTCCCCCTTTTTTATATATATAACAGTCCCCCAGGGCAGATTTTTATAGATCAATCCGATCGATAGATAGACACACAGTCGCATCTGCTATTTCTCTCATATCTTCAGGCGACACAACAAGCGTTAGGGAGAAGAACGCGGAGTCTTGTGATGGCACTTTGAAGAGAGAGAGAGAGCGCATTTGCAGCCTCTGTGCGGACTTACCTAAGAGTAAGTCCTATTGAATTCAACGGAGCTTACTTCTGAGTAGACGTATGGATCGGGATCGCACGGCAAGAAACGGGTTATGGCAGGACAGCTTTCGTGGGCTAGCCTAGAGCCTCGCTTCATTAAACGCAGGGCAGCTGGCGAAGTGAGGGAGCCCTTTAACCCACGAAAGCTTGTGAGACACAGCAAAGGTGTTCCTCTTCAAGGGGCGACTGGACTCTTTGTTGCTCTGGCTGCAAACACCCGAACACCCTCTGGAATTTGTCAGCATTAGAAAGGAAACCGCTCTCGCTCTCTATTCTCTAAGCCTCTCTGAAGTCCCTCTCTCTACAAGCGAAACAGACAAAATGCCTCTGAGGGTTCTCCCCCCCCCGCCTCCCACCCACATACAGCCCCCCTCTAATATTAGAAAAAAGAATCCCCCCCCAAGCAAGCCTATAATACTTACCCAGGAGTCAGTCTCGTTGAAGTCAGTGAGGCTTATTGAGTAGACATATGCTGAACTGCAGCCTAAGTTAAGTAGGACTTGGAAAGCAACATTTGGAATTCAAAAAAGAAAAGGTGACATTGCCCTCCACCCCAATATGATCATTTAAATCAAAACATAACCAACAATGACAATGCAATAACCAACCATTACAAAGAAAATACTCGTCTCCAGCTTGCACGGATTTACCTTTTTATTGAACAATCAGATTTTCTCTTTCATTTCCTCCCCCTTCCCGGTTGTCTATCAAGAGTTACTGGACCAGATTTTCCTCCTAGTGTGTCCATAAGCGCAGGATCTCCTTACAGCCAATGAAGTCTTCGCTGACTCCCCCACCCCACACACTTTCTGTTTCGTTCCTGCGAGCCATTGAAAAGAATGCAGATAGATACCTGTTTGGGAGGAGGGAGTGGGTTGGGGTAGGGAGAGAGGAAGAGGGGGGAAGAGTTTCCTTGGATTTCTCCCTCTTACCCCCCCCCCCACTTCTCTCTCCCTCTGCTCTTTGGCTCCCCTAAATCAAGGTGTGACGGATGCCAAAGCGTGATGAAATGCAAAGAAAGCCAATTGCTGGCCTGAGGTGGGGGAGATCGCTCCTCGGAGTCCGCCTGCGACTATGGAAGAGGCAGTAATTGCTGGAGACAGCGAGAGCTGGGGGGCTGGGCTGAGGTAGCCATGTATAAATAGTGTGATCTCAAATTGAAAGGCATAAATAACAGCAGGAGTGATCTAACCCCTATACAGCGCCCCGTGTCTTCGACGAGGTCTTGTTGTTGTAATGATAATGACGAGGATGATTTAAAAACACACACACACACACACACACACACATACACACACACACACACACTCCCTCTCTCTCTCTCTCTCTCCCCCTCTCCCCAGCAAAACACACACAAGCCAACAACCTTGCAGCAGCCCGGACCAGAGCCTGGACGACAGCACGGCCAGATCTCCTGAGTTGAAAAGGCACCCAGGGACACCAACCCAGCCGGAGGACGCCTCGCTTGTGGATAGAGATTGTGTTTGGTTTCGTTGGGTTTCTTCCTTCCCCTCCCCAGCCGGGTCGCCATGGAAGAACTTACGGCGTTTGTCTCCAAATCTTTTGACCAGAAAAGCAAAGAGAGCAGCGGCGGCGGCGGCGGCGGCGGCAGTGGCGGAGGCGGCAGTGGCGGCGGCGGCCACAAGAAGGAGACCATCACGTCGTACAGGGAAGTTTTGGAGAGCGGGCTGGCGCGCTCCCGGGAACTGGGCAACTCGGACGCCGGCAGCCTGCAAGACATCGCCGAGAGCGGCGCCCACTGCCCGGTGCACCTCTTCAAGGACCACGCCGAGGGCGACAAGGACAAGCTCAAGGACTTCAACCACGCCAGCAGGACCTCGGAAGGTAAGGCAGCGCCGGGCCCCACCGCCGATCCGCACGGGGAGGGGGCTCTGGCTCCCCTTTCCCGCCCCCCGCCCCGCCAGAGGCCCCGAGGCTCCTTGCCTCTTCTCTCGTGCACCGAAATCCCATCCAGACACAGCCAGGCACTTCAATCAAATGTAGAGATGTTGTTGTTTGAAACCCCCCCCCCCCCGCAAGAACAACAATAAGGGCGAGCCCTCCGACAGTGAACTAATTTGTGGTTTCAAGAAGAATAGGCGTGGGGGTGGGAAACTTTAGTTCCCTTCCCCTTTCGTTTTAGGAGCTTGGAACAATAGGAAAGAAAGGCGCAGGCTTAGAGGAATGACAGTCGGCGATCCGAGGCCGAAAGCGTTGTACCCTGCCTGTTGCCCCTTGATGTGGATGGAATGTGTTCTGGATCGAGCCTTCACATAGTGGCTCCAATTATGGCACCCCCCCTTCTTTCTTTCTTAAAGAGCCTTGGGTGAAACCAAGCTTAGGGTAAACTGGTGGTCAGAGAGTCCTGCGAGGACGAGAGAATCCGGAGGAAAAACCCTCGGCCGAGATTTTGTACGGATCCGTTTTTGTCTCTTTCTTTTGTCAATTTCGCCTGGGCTCAGTTCTTTCCTTTCAGTTCTTTGATCGAGAGTCCCATTTCCCCTCCCCCACAACGTCGATAGCTCTTCCTTTTTTCGTTCTTAGTCGCCTACAGATAAAGACATTTCAAATGTGACTCCCCCCCCCCAAAAAAAAGGGGGGGAGGGGAGGAGAAAGTCGTTTAGAAAGTTGAGAAAGTGTTTTTTTCCGGCCATTGAGACAGGTTTTGTATCTCTTGGGGTACTGAGCAAACCTGATGGAATTAAGTATAACAATCTCTTCGATCTGAGAAATAAGGACTACCATGCATATGACTCTGTATGGGGTATTTTAAAGTAGAATTCGGAGGAGTACTCAGTTAAAACCTGAATGATCCGCAATCTGCGGTTTCTTAAAATAATCTTGTCCCATCGTCCATTACGGTTGTTTGTTTTCTATAACAATGACTCTGCATTGGAACTGATAGTATCTAGGACTTCAGATAATTGTAAGGATTTCATCCACTTAAAAGTAGAGTAGTAGTCTGTCATTTTTAGAAAGGCCCTTTCACTCAAATCTACACCCCCATAATCTCAATTTCTCATATGATTAATCATTCGATTTTTGTTTTGTTTATTAGATTCGTTAAAGTCTAAAGGGGAGTTTAAATGCAGGACAGAAGAGGTGATCATTTAAATTCTTGGAAGCTTTAGTTTAATCATTCGGATTTGAGAAAAATATTCTAGACGTATCACTTCACTATTTTTAGTTCAAGGCCTTTCTAAATATGACTGAATACTGTTTCATTTTTGAATGGATGAAATCCTAACAATTGCCCCAAATACTTAGATACTGTCAATTCGAATACACCGTTATTATTTTAGGAAACTATTGTGTGTGTGTGTGTGTGTGTGTGTGTGTATACACACACACACACACACACACACATATATAATAGGAAAGTGCATTTCTTGCTCAACACTCCACTGAAAGTGTGATCGTGAAAGATAGTAAAATATACTGTTATACACATACAAACATTCATTCACACTCACACACCTCAAGTCAGCATTCATTTTTGGTAAAATCTTGAATTCAAAAGGATATTGTCACCTCAAATAGCAGGAATTTATGGAGGAACAGCGGTACAATAAACATGACAGGCAAAACATACACAAAAGTGTATTCATCACAAGGGTTGTGAGGAAGGAAACCATTTGAAGGTTTGTGCGGAGGGGGAGGGGAGAAGATTGGGCCGGAAGTAAATTCCACTGGAATCAGTTGAAGTGACTAACTGATAATGTCCTAAAAAATCCAGGTGTTAGTGACAATAATCCATTAGATTCATTTATCTTTATCCGGTCGTTTTCACAGCAGCTATGGAAAAGCAGCAGCAACGTGCAAGGATAGTGCAGTCTTCAAATTATTTTTTTCTTCATTCAGTGATTTTAAACTTATTTTTAAACAGTTATAACATAGTTATAAAGATCCCTCTGATTAAGCATATGTTTTTCCCCGTTATGTTCAATCTTAGGCTAGAACTAGGATTGTTAAGTACATTTACTTTTCAGAATATCTCACATATAAAATTTTGCCTGAGTTCAAGTACCTTGACCCTAAAACCTGTTTATTTGGAAGTAAGCCCTATTGATTTCAGAGGAACACTTGCAAGTAAGTGGGTATAGGACCGGGACACGAAATTAATCGCGTCCGGTCCCGATCCTAATAATATTTTCTTCAGGGACTCAGCTATACCGGAATCGATAGGAACTACTTCCAAGGAATACATTTAGCGGCTGGGTTGTCTGTGGAAGCAAGAAATCCGATAGGTTGCAGTCCTCTTGTAGCGTTTCACTGAGAGTAAAGGAGCCCTGTTGAACTCAGGAGTTACTTCTCAAAAAAGGTACTTTGGATCTGGGTGGAGTGCGCTCCTGTCTAGATTAGTTGCTTGTCCGTGACCTGAGTTTTCCAGTGCGACAGCCCAAAGAAAATATGAATATTGTCTTGAATGTTCCATTCCCGCCTCTTCGGAACAGAGGAAAGATGACGGAGGTTAGCCATACCTTCGTTACATCATTACACCCTCCTTTCCTTTTGAAACGTGACGTCTCCCCAAAGCGTGACGTCGTGGGGGAAAGAGAGAGTGTCTCAGGAGAAGACCGGCATTCTTTCTTCCTCGAAGCAGGGCAGGGAGAAATACACAGGCCACATTCGTATCTAAACTCGAGGCCAGCCCATTGCGACCGCGGCGGGGTCTTGTCTGGTCACTCCCTTTCGTATTTATTTGTGTCTGGGTTTACGGAGCTTCCCGGAAAACGACAACACCTCCTCCTCCTCCAACGGCCCACCAAAGACAACGTTTAGTCCGCTGTGGCCAAAGGTTGCCCCCGCTCCTTTCTCCAGGTTCATGTTCAGTCCTTGCAGTTAGGTGGCTACAGAGAATCTGGATCTTATGATATGGTGTGTGTGTGTGAGGCTAGCATATATTTTAATGTCTGATATGCCCCTCCAGATTTTTGATACTTCTCTGTTGGGCACAATGTGCAGACCTGAATTCAAATGTCCCCTGGAGTTCCCTTTAAGCGCGTGAATGAGAATGACATCTCTTCTCAAGTTTTTATTGCTTAGGCAAAAAGGTCCTTCCTTCTCTTTAAGGGATGCACCCCACCCCACCCCAAATGTCTAGAGTGCATGCTGAGGTCCTGATCCAGCTCAGGGCACCCTTTCTTCCCTCCAAGCGCAGGCAGCTAACTTGGAATTCAATTATGGACATCCTCCTAACACTGTCATTTCCTCTTCTGACTGACTTCCCCCAAATCGTTGCTCCTCTTGGCTTGAGTGGGACATCGTCTGGCTCTAACTGTGCTCTGGAGGCTTGTCCGTTTACAAATCCAGGCCGCATGCACAACCGTGATGATGTTCCTCCGGAGGTCTATGATACTGGAGCCTTCGGAAATCAGCGAGTAAAGTGGGTGGGGAGATGTCCCTACCAATAAAGGGCAGCTGGCAACTAAGATTCTAAGGACACCCCCCCCCCCCTTATTCCGAAATAAATAATCTGCACTTGGCAGAATGGAAAATGAGTCCGTGCTACATGGGAGTCACACTCGAGTCTGTTTTGAGCAGATGAAGCCTCCTGTGCAGTCCGAAAGCCAACTGATCGAATCCGAGGAGATTAAGGGAGCTTCTGGTGCCTAACTTTGTTGTATCCGTTTCCTCCACTTCCTCCCTCCTCAACTCCCATCCCCGGCAGGCATCTATGAATGCAAAGACAAACGGGAAGAGGTGAAATCCGAAGACGAAGACGGGCAGACCAAACTGAAGCAGAGAAGAAGCAGGACCAATTTCACACTGGAGCAGTTGAACGAGCTCGAGAGGCTGTTCGACGAGACGCACTATCCGGATGCCTTCATGAGGGAGGAACTGAGCCAGAGACTGGGGCTGTCTGAAGCCAGGGTCCAGGTAAGGCTGCTATTACAAGGCCAGACGCCGGCTCCTGGCCTCATTCCGGATCGCTAACACACTAACCCGTTTTCGTGGCACGCAGGACCAAGACATGTGTGACGAGACGACCCGGGGTGGGGAGCTGGTGAAGAAGGCAATTCCAGCCACTGACGCTCCTCTCGATTTCTCGCCCCTTAGAATCTTCCCTTGTTTCCACAGGATGTTCGAAGCATCCTTGAGCCCATTACTGACCAATGAGATGCCTGATTAGTAGCCCAGTTGTCAACTAAAAAAAAATATCACAAAACCCTTTCACTGTTTTCTTCTTCCTTGTGGCCCTATTTTAAGGGGTGATGGTGGTGGGAACCAACTTGGGAGAACAATTGGTATAGATAAAGCTAGGCTAGTTGGGTGCTTTGGGACTGGATTATCCAGAGCCGGGGGGGGGGGAAGTGCCTCCCTTTGACTTGCATAACAAGGGTATGAATTCATAGGACCCCATCTGCTCTATTTTCCTCTCCCACGCTGATCTCCCTTAAAATAAAACGTCTCCAAATTTTCGAGAAGGTGTCTGGATTGTTTGTCTGCTGATGATTCTGCTAGAGCATATGTGAACAGATTGTTTTAAAATTAAAGTAAAAGAATAAAAAAAAATCGGTTGTTTAGTCTTGTTCATAAGAAACGTAATGAAAAGAACAAAACGGGGGGGGGGGGAGCCAAGTATGCCATGGCGATAGTAGTGGTATCGATCCCCTCAAACAGATGCTATGTAAAAAGAGGAATTTAATAAGATCAACCTGTGGAGCTCTGGAGCGTAGCTTCAGGGTCAAAGGCATGTGAACAAGATCAAGCTGAATTTGAGTATTCTAGCAGAGTTACCACAATAGCAAAACCTCTTTTTAATGAACTGCACTTCGATTTCCATAGGTTTAAAATATTTTTCGGGGAGCGGGGACTGAAAAGGAGAATCTCAACCCGCTCCTAAATACTAATTTAGCTCGAACATCCCACTGATTTCAATAAGATTTACTTCCACGTTATGCGTTGTAGGTGTCTGTCTGTCCTAGGGACTAGATTTGGATCTCTCTAGAACGCCTGTTTACAGTTCCTTTTCCCAGTGTAGTCTATCGTTTAACTTTTAAAAATAGCTTCTTTGTTATCTTTTCAAGAAAATAAATGGAAAAACCACCCCTCCTCTCTGAACAGTTTTCATTGAAAAAATTAAATAAATAAAACTCTAAATAATGGAATGGTGGTCGTTGATTTGCTGTTCCTGGAAGGGAGTGGGTATCAGGGGACTATTTAGAGGGCAAGGGAGGTAGTGGCTTCCATTGCCCCCCATCCGCGCCCCACCAAAGATTGATCTAACGGCCTAAGATAAATGAACGAAAGATTAAACTTTGGCTGAAGGGGACATCTACTTTTATGTCATCTTCCCAGCTCCTTCTAGGAGAGCCTCTATAATATCTTGCCAGACCCTTGATGTAGCGTTTCTATAAAAAATGAATTACTTGTAGTGTTTCTATAAAAATAAATTACATGTAATTGAATTCTGCACTCTTTCTTTCAAGTAGTTTATTACTGAAGTAACCCGGCACCTTAACAGGATATTCATAGTTACAGGAAAATTGGTGTTTCAAGTGCTTGCAGGTTTTGAAATATTCCCCCTTTCTCCCCTCCCCCCATTAACTTTCCCCTCTTCTCACATGATTCAGACGGCAATTCCGAACGGGAAAGAGATCTCAATCTCTCAGCCCATCTCAAAAATTTTAAAAAGCAAATAATAATAATAATAATAATAAATCTGGGCTATCGAGAAAGCCGTTTTTGAGAGAACCCTTAATTAAAACATAAAGGGTTTGATCGGCTTAATAACAGTCGATCGGCTTCTTATTCTTGGTAAAAGAGTCGGGGGGGGGCATTTTAATACTTCCAGAATTGCCTCCTAATCCCAGTCAGTAGCGCCTGTCCCTTGTTGTTAAAGGATCTAGTTTCAATTTAGTGTGGAAATGTGCTGTAAATAAATTGGAGCTCCTACGGTAGCTACTCCTTATTAACCTTTTATTTTTAGTGTTGTACCGGCAACTCATATCGCCCAGCTGTCAGGGTTATAATTGAAAGTTATGAGACCATAGTGAGGAGCAGGCAGTAATTCAATTACGAGCAAATATCTTTGGGTTTTATGGCGCAGGGCTAAATTAAATGTCATTATTCACTGTCTCTAATGGAAATCAAAAGGAAATCAGATTAGAGCATTTGTGAAAGAAATCACTGAGTGATCCTTAATGAAGAAATAACTGTCTAAAACACTGTCCTGCGCTTTACTTAGCATATTCATGACTAGTTGGAATTGATCGGGAATCACACCCGGGCTGATTTATGATGGCTCCACGCGCGGGCTAATTTATCACTTCTTTTCCTCATCACTTTCTCCTTCTCCCCTTCCAGAGCTGAGAGGGAAGGGGTGCGGTTTATTTCTCAGCTCCAAGGGCGTAAGCAGGGTACGTTTATGGATTCCAGGGCCCCTTCTTACTCGCCAGCCTTGAACGCGAATGAGTTGCTCCTTCACACCGTTTCGTAGCCACCCCCTGCGCGAGACTCAGGGCCAGCCAGGTCGTCAAACAGTGGCCAAAGAACAGTCCGCCTCTGAATTTACCATCCTTCTGTACCCCGAGGGGAGGTCAAAATTTGGCCCTTTCTCTCACGTTTCAGGACGATACAGGGCGATCAAGCCAGTGAGGGAGGGAGCTCTACCAGGATTAGTACAGGTTCCATCTTGATAGTGGAGCTGAGACTCCACTCCGAATTAGTATGGAAGCCGCTCGTGGTGATTATTAATAGTAATTCATATTGAATAAAGGGCTGTGATCTCGGATGTATAGACCGAGGGGGCATATTCATTTTCACTCATAGGTTAATTATCCTTTTATATAGTTTAGCCACCTTCTGTCTTCAGTCAGAATAGCTGAAGATTTTCCATTCCCAACGTTTTAAATGCATATCCTTGTCTAATTGGTAATTTAATGACAAATTAGAGGTCCTAAATGGTTTTTGGATTACTTAATCTGGGTTAAAATGATATGAGTTAGGGTTTTACCCTTGTCGTAGATGGTGTTGTTGTTGTTATTGTTATTATTATTAGCACATCTAAAGATCCCATTGGTAAAACCATATTGATATCTATGGCAGCTCGGTTTTTTTTTAGAAGTAGAAGAAAAAGCTTTTCTTTAAAGTGAGGGCGTTCATTTTGCTATCAGTCAAAACAATGCCTAGTTAAAGCCGAAGTATTTGGGCTGAAATTGATTAAAGCTATAACTCTCAACATACCTAGGTGGAAATCACTTTCATGGAAATCAGTGACATGTACTCCAGAGGGAGCGGAATGGAGGATGGTTAAGGGTCGAAGCGTTCGTCTGCTTGAAGTCTCTCTAGGCTTCGACTGGGGATATAGGGCTATACCAAAAGAGGTTGGGGGACCATCCTTTCTGGAAATCCAAGGGATTTCCAAGGAACGATGGGAGGGGAGGGGAAAAAGAACATACATATTGGCAAAGGGGAAGAAAGATCCTGTTGAAAAAGTTCAGAGAGCGCTCAGAAAATTGCGCCGTTTCTCCTCCCGAACCCCCATTAATTCAAGGCAACACCTATTTGGCGACCTGGGGGAAGGGGGGAATTCATCCCACGTGTCCCAGTGTGAAGGCGGCCAATTCCTGTTTAAGAAAGCCACTCAAATACCCCTGGATAATTAATGTATTTGGAAGCCTTTCTTTGCACTAATTACTCTGTTGTAAATGGCCATCATTAAGGCAATTGAAGAAAGCTTGGAGGCGAAATGTGATATAGGAAGTGCAGTTAGTATTAATTAACCGTATGATCAACTTGGCAAGTGGAAGAACTTGGAGGGGGCGGGGCGAGGGGCAGGGATAGGGATGTTTGCTTAACTCCCAGATTTGTAACTAGCTGACTAAAGTTAGATTGGGGGAGGGGGACAGAGCGCTACACCAAGCATAATCCTTAAAACATGTTTGCAAAATTTCTCCCTCTCCTGGGATAAACTCCCCACACTGTGTAGTTGACCCGCCGAGGAGCTGTAGGGACACCCCCGAACGTTATATAATCAGGAATTTCCGGAATTAGAGGAGGAGGATTATTGGATTGCATTTTTAAAAAATGAATAAATCCTGATGGCAGGATTAGAAATAATTCCTTAAACCCAAATTTTGAAAGATTTTGATTGTCACCTGGAAGTAAAGCTTATTTTAAAAGTCAGCAGGAACCCTGAAAAGAAAACAGAAAACAAAAACAGCGTCCAGCCACGATGACGCCAGCGACTGTGTGGATTTACTGTCGGATCCACAAGCCCAGTGAAGGAACTAATTGAAAATCAATTGGATTAATACAGCCCCCATTGTGACAATTGTCTTGGAATTGTCACAATGTTGGATTTACCTTCACATAAGTGGAATTTGCTTTCACTTAGTTTCAAGTAAGTGGTTTAGGATCGCGGCCATGCAGTGCGACCCTACGCATGTTTACTCGGAAGTGAGCCCCAGTGAATTCAATGAAACGTGCCTCCTTGCATCTGCTGACGTAGACTCAAGCTTTAAAAAACAAAACACCCTTCCTCCCCTTTAAGATAATGATCATACTCTTTCCTATTTTTCCTGAAACGGAACAATAGGGCTACTTTCTGGAATGGCTCCCTATAAAGTTCTATGAGAACTAATCAGCGTCAGTGTGCAGCCCTATCGAGCGATCCATCCCCCGATGTATGTACAATTACTTGGGAGTAAGCCCCCTTGAACTGTGGGACGTACCTCTGAGGCAACATGGATCGAACAGGCCTACGTGTTTGGATTTAGTTGTGGTGTGGATCAATGGCTGGATATTTTAGGAGGCCATTGAAAAACCTGCCCGGAATGATAAAACGAAGCGCAGGGCGAGGTGGATTATTACTCGTAGAAACGCCAGAAAAGAAATAATGGAAGCTCTCCGTTTGCTGTGTGGCGACTAGTGCCGCGCCGTCCAGAGCCTTTTTTATAGAGTCCGGACCCGGGTTGCGACCGCGGGGCCCATCGATCCATCTTTATATGGGTTCAAAAAGAAACTCGACGAAATGCCGCACTGGCCAAAGAGCGCCACGGTCGGCCGGCCTGGGGAGATGCAGGAGATGACGGGAGGAACGAGAGCCAATGGCGAGGCTCGATTCCCCCCCTAGGTTCTAGCCAGCACAGTAGATGCACGTTGTTAGCGACTCGGCCTTTCTCGCGGGAAGGGCTGCTTCCGAGACCTGCTGGAGTCAGGCATCCGCCATATTAGTGTGACCCGTGTATGTCTGTGGGCATGCTCGCCCGTTTCTCCCCACACTCCATGGAGCTAGACCTCATGACCGCAGGATCCTTCCTAACCGTCTCATTCTCTGCGCCTGGAAATCATTTTCCAATCTGGTTGATCGCAAAGAAGTTCCGGATCAGCGCTTCCCTTCCGCTCTCTTTCTAGCTCAGGAAGTACCGAGCAAACGGGCTGTCCTTGCTGCCGGAGATACTCTAGGGGCAGGAGTGGGCAAATTGTAGACCTCCAAATATTTTGGCGTATAGCTCCCATCAGCCCCAGGTGAGGGATAATGGGAGCTGTAGGCCAAAACATCTGGAAGGCCACAAATTGCCTTAGGCTTGCCCACACAGTTTCTTTCTTGGGTTAGCCCGTAGGGCAGGGGAGGAAGGGCAGATCTACTTGCGGGATCTATTTTATTGTTGTTGTTTTATTAGAATCCCCAAGATCCACCAACTGGAGCTAGATGGAAAATGGGGGCTCTGAGGCAGAACCAACGACGTACTAAATCGCAAGAGCACTGTACATTGGTATGGCCTGAATAGACAAATACCGATCTCCATCATCTGAGTTGCTACGGATCAGGAATTCTAACAGTCGAATTCTGCCCAATCGGTACCCAAGGGTGTCTCTTTCCCATGAGTCGTCAGGTGTGCCATTTAAAGAGGGCAGCACCCCCCTCTCCATTTCAAACCCAAGGTAAAACCCAAGTCCTACTTAGAGTAGACCTATTGAAATGAATAGGGCTTGTTAGTCATCCCGTTCATTTCAACTGGTCTGCTCTAAGCAGACTCGTTGGATTTTACCCCATATGTGATTGTTCTTCAAGAACTATATTTCTGGTTAACACACTGGTTTCTACTCTGTTCTAAGACTGCAGCCTGTACAGTTACCTGGGAGTAAGACCTTTGAAGTCAATGGAACTAACTTTTGACTAGACATATATTGTAAACCATTAAATACGCCTGTGTATGCCCACGGCACAAATTGCTTTGCATAGTGTGTATGCGTGTCTGACATATTCGTAACTTTACCCTCATGGGATGTTGAAAAGTAACCACAAGAAGGGCTCTTAAAAAACATTGGTTTGTTTGCAGTTAAAATCTTGTATATATCCAAGAGCGGTCCCCAGGAAGCTGCCTTAAACTGAATTAGCCCTTCTAGCTCACTTTCTGGAAGCGGCTGTCCAGCGTTTCAGGCAGCGGTTTTTCCTGCCTACCTGGAGATGCTGGGATTGAACTGCGACCTTCTGCATGGAAAGGAGGGGTTCTCCCACCGAACTACGGCGTCTCCCATACCGACTCTTCCCTCCCCACCCCTCCCTCGAGACATTCAACTTGACACTCTGCTCTGTTGGCTGCTGAGCTATTCGAGATAGATTTGAAGGGTTAACAGTTTAGCGAGATTCATTCATTCACTTAATGAATCGCCCCAGAGCCGAAGCTCTCAGGGCGTCGTACACATCAAAAGCAAAAATAAAGCCAATGATATAACTACACAATAAAACAGATTTAAAAGCATTGTTCTTAAAAGCAGCGACAAAACAACAGCAGCAACTCAGCATTCACAAGAGGTACAATACAGACTTCCTCCTCGCGGAGGCGGTAAACTTGTGCCAGGGCTGTACCACTTCCGTCTCCAGATGTGAGGTCACATGACTGAACACGTCTTCATACTAAGAAAATAAAAATCTCGCGCATAATCGGGCGCGATGGCAGGTAGAAGGATGTTAGCCTAACTTTCTATGCGACGGACATTTTGCGTTGGGTGTTTCATGATAGTCTCTAGCCCTTACAGGCCACTGTATTGTTTCATACGTCTTTGACCGGCTGCTGCTGCAGCTATTGGAATTATGTTGCACTCGAGCACCCTCCCCCGCCCCCTAACCCCTTTGGCGCGGAAGGATGTCTCGTTATGAATGGAACTTGCACCCAAGTGCGCATGCTTGAGAGAGGGGCGGCGGTGTCGCTGCCTTAAGGCAGCTCGGGGCTTTCTGAAATTGGATCCACCGTCAGCGGAGGCTGGTGGCTCCGATGTCGTAGGGCAGAGAATCCGCTCTGTATTTCAGCCAGAACTTCAGCACTTTGGATAGCTCCTTTAGAGTTCTGACTGAAGCCCAGAGTAGATTCATTGCCTCGCTGACATAGGAGCCAGTAGCCTCCGCTGTCCACCACCTTGCGAAGAAGATTACAATGGCTGCCGCGCTTAACCTCCATTGTTTGGGAGTCAGTCCCACTGAAATCAGCAGGGCTTACTTTTGAATACACGTGCTTAGGACCCACATGTTAAATCCCCATTTTACAGCAGGGGATGCTGAGGGCCTTTCTCCACGACATCCTGTGGGAATGGTCGCCACCCCACCGCTGTTAGATCCTTGTCTCACTCTCTGTTCTCACTGGATGGAGGCTGCTGGATTCGATCTTGTCTGCTAGAAGGAACTCAGCTATTTCCACCTATGATCCTTCCACGGCAAACTCGTCTCATGGCTTGTATCGCTTATTTCCTGATCCAGTAATTTCGTTTAGAAAAAAAAAAGTGACGCAGAAAGCCACTATTCATCCGGATTGGGGGGGGGGGGCATTGTATTTCTAGTACAAGGCTGTGGCTATCACCTGCGGAAGCAGATAGTTTAAGGGAGCAATCCTATCCATGTTTAGACAGAAAGAAGTCCTACAACTCCCAGCATTCCTCAGCCAGCACTGCTTGCTGGGGAATGCTGGGAGCTGTAGGAATTTTCTGCCTAAACATGCATAGGATTGCGCCTTAATGCCATCAGCGCTACATGTCGTTCCAATGGGAGGAAGGGCATGATGCAGATCTACAGTTTCCCATTTATCCTGCACTAGATCGCTGACTATGCAAGTGGTCTAGTGAGGCGTGTATCACTGATAAAAGAGGGTGGATAGGAAAGACGTCTCCCCATTTTCTTCTTAAAAACGGAGCAAAACACTCAGGCTGCAATCCTGTACATCAGGGATGGAGAACCTGTGGCTCTCCAGATGTTGTTGGACTCCATCTCCCATGAGCCCCAAACGGCACAGCCAATGGTCAGGGATGATGGGAGTTGCAGTCCAACAACATCGGGAGGGCCATAGGTGTCCCCCTCTTCCCCCGTACATACCTGGGAATGCACTCCATTGAACTCAGCTGGACTTCTGAGCAGACATATCTAGGATCGAGTCCTGGGTCTCTGGTCACTGCCATTACCATCCACTTGCAAAGATTTTCCGTTCTTCTTCTTCTTCTTCTTCTTCTTCTTTTTTTTAAAATTAGAAATCCACGAACCAGAGCCAGGTGCAAAAGAAATCCTAACCCTGTTTCGACAGAAAAAGGTCCTGCAACCCTCAGCATCCCCCAGCTAGCATGACCAGCTGGGGGATGGTGCGAGGTGTAGGGCTTTTTTCTCTCTGAAAAAACTGAACGGAGCTCATTGTCCTGCCACACAAAACCCCACCCCTGGATACTGCGAGCTTTCTTCATTTCAGTATAATTTCAGTATAATTTGAGGGTGGTGCTGGTGGGGAAAGAGTCATGTCGTTGTTGTTGTTGTTACTCAACTGGGAATCAAAATTCCTTGATGAACTACCGCAGATCACCCAGACGTCTACCAGTCGAACCAAACTTACCCTTTTCTGCCCATCCTTTCATTCAGCCTTCCGGCAGTTCCAAACGCTTCCTCCCCTTCAGGCTTTCAAGGAAGTTTTGGGAGTTGGCTTCTCCCTTGGCTCAGTTATTATCACTGTCCTCTTCATTGGTCCTTCTCGTTATCACCAGCCTCCCCTCCCTTCCTCTTTTGGCAGGTGTGGTTCCAGAACAGAAGAGCCAAATGCCGAAAACAGGAGAACCAGATGCATAAAGGTGGGTACAACTTAGGCACCCGGGTGGGCGCGGCTGCGGGGCCAGGGGAGCCATTCGGATGGCTGTTCGGATCTCCTTCCTCACCTAGCCGTTGTCTCTGCCTGCAGGTGTGATCTTGGGGACGGCCAGCCATTTAGACGCCTGCCGAGTGGCGCCTTACGTGAACATGGGTGCCCTGAGGATGCCTTTCCAGCAGGTAGCTCGTTTTTCTTCCTTTTGATCCCAGCTCGCCTGCCTAATAGGTTTGCTGCGAATCGATCATATGGTCCAAAGACGCCTTCTCTTTAGAAAGGGACACATCTTCCGCCTAGGGGGAAGGGAGGCATGGTGCTTATTCACCTCGAGCAGAAGAGGGGCAACAGAGCTGAACAGTGCCATCCTCTCCATGTCTACTCAGAAGTAAGTACCATTGAGTTCAATGGGGCTTACTCCCAGGAAAGTGTGCACAGGATTGCAGCCGAAGTCCGCCGAGGGACCACGCCTCTGTCATTCCGATGCAGGAGCTCAGGGATGGGACGATTCAGTGGCAAAGGAGCACACTCTGCAAATGCTCAGATGCACCTCCGTTACAAACGTTTCGGACTTGCCCTGACAATGAAACCAGGATTCGGACGGACTGCTTCATTGCGGGTTTATTCCGAAGTAAGCCACTAGGATCTCCAAGTAAGAGCGCTTAGGAGGACCACATCGTTCCAAAAACAAAAGCCAGGGCTACTTCTATCCATCCTCTGGAAATAAAGGGCAATCCTTTGGCTTTGCTTTCTAGCAATTTGTCACCTGCTGCACCTCTTAACAGCTCTGGCAGCTTTTACCTTTGGGTAAAATCCAACATAAGTCCTGCTTAGAGTAGAACCATTGAGATGAATGGGACTCCAGTTAGGCATGACTAGCTTATATCCCATTCATTTCAATGGGTCTACTCTAAGTAGGATTTAGGTTGGATTTTACCTTTTGTGTCTTTCTTCTTCTCCTAAGGATCCCAGTGAAGTAGTTTAGTCACGCAACATCTCCGTGAGGTAGGGTCGGCCCAGAGACTGAACAACAACCAAACTGAGCTTGATAGCTACAGAGAGAATACTGCAACACCACCTCATTTCTTACTGGGGTGATATACCTGCTGGGGGCTGCTGTGACATAGTGAAATCTAATGCATGATTACTCAGACGTAAGTCCCATTGAGTTCACAGTTCTATTGAGGACACTGCTTATTCACCTCAAGCAGTTGAGGGGCCAGGAGAGCTGAACAGTGCCATCCTCTCCATGCCTACTCAGAAGTAAGTACCACTGAGTTCAGTGGGACTTATTCCCAGATAAGAGGGCATAGGATTGCAGCCTTAAGTATGTAGAACATAATAGGTTTGTTGTAAGGAGTACTAAAATGAAGCATGTGAATCACTTTGGGCCTTCTAATCAAAAGCTCTCTATAAATAAACTAGTTGGATGGAGATTTGAGCATAGGTTTCCTACGTGAAAGCTTAATACTCCATCCGCTACCCTGCACTGGTCTGGTACTATGCCTGGCGCTGTATGGAAGATAACAGCGATGCTTTGCCCTTAATCTTTTCCTCCTAGGGAGTGTAGAATACATCTTTGTCAGCCTGGCAAGAGGGAGCGGAAAGTATTAATAAATAAGGATGTTGACCAGGTAGGAGGGAGTCAGTAGCAAAGAGATACAGGCCAAAGGGAATTAGGACGATTTTGCTTCTGTGCAGTGTACGCCTGCTATAAACAAACATATAATTTAGCACTCTTGTGATTCTGAAGCCCTTGAAAAGGTCCCAGTTGTTTCTACGGGGCTTCAGAAAACTGGCTGGTGAATTGACAGCAGTTTATACTGCCCACTTTTCTATAACGTCCATCTCCCGCAGCCTAGAAATTACCCCATGTAATTTCACACACAAAGCTTAAATCATGGTTGGACTATGATAGAAATGTGTAACCTATACTAGAGAGCAGAAATCAAATCATGGTACATTCCAAATTGTATCCTGCATCTTTAACAACACATTCAAAAAGAGTATGGTTACCATTTTTTCAATCGGTCCAGGCTGCTCTGCCTTTAACAGAGGCTTGTTCGTCAGCATATCAGTGGTGATAAAAGTTTATATCCATGATGTGAAAGGCTTCAATCCCCTAATTAATTGTTGCATATCATGCCATTTGTAAAGGCACAGCTTACAGGAGGCAGACGAAAAATGGGCAACCCTATTTCAAATAGCACGAGGGAGGCTTTTTGAGTCACTTCTGAAAATTCTCTAGGCTGCACCCCGGGCTTACCTAGAAGAGGCTTGTGTGAATCTCCTTTTTCAAAGCCACTCAGAAATGTTGCCTATAAAGTTCAGTCCCATTAATGCTCCTCACACAGGTAACAAGATGGACGCCAGAAGAAAAGCCCCAAACGCTTATATAGCCAGGCAGGATGTGTAGGGCGGGAAAGTGGTTTTTCTACCAGCCCTCCCACGGGTGTCCCTGGGACTGTCGTGGGTGCTTTTCTGGATAGATATTCCCTCGACTCTGAGATGCTTTCAAGTTCAGTTCAGGAAAAGAAAGCCAGGAGAAACTGGATCTTATCTGAAAAAGTGCCCTCACTACCGAGACACCAGAAAAATAGACCTTGTTCCAGTTCATTTCTATAAGAAATCCAGGAGGAGGAGAAGGGTGGTAGGGAAAATATTGGCAGTTGCTTCCGGACTCTTCCTTCCTCCCGGCTGCTCGAAGAGACAGGGCAAAAGCATTTGACACAGTGTCAATTTCACCATCATTAGTGCTTAGGGTCCGGCAAAATGGACTAGGAATATAGTTCTATTTATGGTTTTTAAAGATATACCTATGATTAAGGGGCTTTTGCTTGGATGAGATGGCCATAGAGTTTTATTATAGATATCTCCCACCAAAGGCAAGGGAAAGTAATAAATAAACAAAGGAGGAAGAGAAAATCAGTGAGCCTAGTCAAGGCCACTTTGGGGCTTGTGGGTGTTTGGCTCGCTCAAGAATATCCAAAGCCCATTCCTGACTTCTCTCTTTAAAACAATCAAGCAAACAACCAAGCAAATCTCTCACCCCTTTACCTATAGAGATTTAAGGAAAGAACTCGCATGCTCTCCAAGAAGG
The DNA here is from genome assembly GCF_057233095.1 of Heloderma suspectum. Classification (NCBI taxonomy): domain Eukaryota; kingdom Metazoa; phylum Chordata; class Lepidosauria; order Squamata; family Helodermatidae; genus Heloderma; species Heloderma suspectum. The sequence continues at coordinate 120,235,476 of NC_139460.1, read as the reverse complement.
AAAAGCGCTTCCAGCTTCTGGCCAGTGAGAGTGCAAAGGCACGGGATGATTGACAAGCACATGGCGTGTTCTTGTGTAGTTTTCTTAAAAATTCAGAATAGCCACTCTCTCACACAAGTTATGTAGGATAGATAGAATTACACACACATGCACAAGGATTAGGATCCCTGTTCCATTTTCCTCAAAATAGCTAAAGCCTCTCTGGCCGTCACTTTGTCCCTGTAGAGTATTTTACATGGCTACAGATAAATATGCCTTAAAATAGCCATTTAGGCTGCAATCCTATCCATGCTTAAGTACCACTGAACTCACTGGGGAATACTCTGAGCAGACTTGTATAGAATTGAAATGCATGCCCCAAAAGTGACAAAATAAGGGGAGAGGGATGGAGGTATGTGGTCCCCCCCCCATACCTGGCGTGCCTAACTCTGAATAGGATCAGGCTGTAAATGAAGCCACATTTCCCTATCCCATTGCCTTTCATTCCCCTGCTTCATTTCAATATTTTCTAGGCTAAGTAGCTATTAAACCATCTATCTATCTATCTATCTATCTATCTATCAATCATCTATCTATCTATCTATCTATCTATCTATCTATCTACCCACCTACCCACCCAGATACTTTCTCTGGCCATTACACACACACACACACACACACACACTTATATGTAATGGCCAGAGAAAGTATCTGAAGGGCACTTAGCCACTCTGAGGGCACAGCTCTGCACAGAGCTGTGCCTGGGCAGGCAGAATGGCTTTCTATACAGCTTTGGCTCTGCACAGAGCTCTGCACAGAGCTCTGCACAGCTCTGCTGTAAATTAGAAGTCTGTTGGTATTAAGACCAGTTCAAACTTGCTCACTTTGGAAGCTATTTAACCACATGGTCCCCTTTTTAAATTCAAAAGTCCCACCTTTGCTGGACTTTTGCCACAAGGACTTTAGCAGGTGACTTCAGTAACAGTGTGTGAATGTGAGTGTGAATATGACTGTGTGTGAGTATGGACTCTGGAGGTTATTTCAAGGAAGCACCCTTCCCCAACCTGTTGGCCTCCAGATGTGTTGGACTGCAACTCCCATCAGTGGTCATGCTGGCTAGAACTGATGGAAATTGTAGTCCAACTACATCTGGAGAGCACTGTAAATATGCTGAAGGCTGCCATAAACATCTAACTGCTTTGCTGTGGCATTGACTTACTGACCTTTTATTCAACTTGGCAGGAAGTCATTCCTATCCCCAAAGCCATGCCCACTCAAAGCCACACCCCAAGCTATTGATGCCTTAAAGCAGGGTCAAGGATCTTTCTCCTATGAAAGGCTCTTGACCCACTGACAAGTCATAGGGGCAGTAGCTTCTGGTGACTGGAGGGATAGCCAACAGTGGGTACAGCATGCAGCATTGCATCACTCAGCCTGGCCCAACTTGGTGTCCTCCAGATGTTTTAGACTACAACTCCCATCAGCCCCACCCAGTACAAATAATGGCAATGGATGATGGGATTTGTAATCTAAAACATCTAGAGGGTCCCAGGTTGGGGAAGGCTGGCGTAACTCCCTCCCTCTCTCTCACACACACGTACCCCAAGTTGAAGGAGCGACTCCCAGAGGGCAGGCCTGGAGAACGAGGCTGGGCCCACAGCATCCAGAGAGCCAGACAAAGCTGAGGGCCACATGAAATGAGGCCAAAGGCTGCACCCTACCCTGAAAGATCAGTCCTTATGTGCAATTCTTCATCCACCTTCACAGCCAAAGCCATATAGAAAGCCATTCTGTCTGCCCAGGCAGATATAGATCAATGCCTATCTTGATGTCCCCTCATCCCCTAGAAAGTCAGGCCTACAGAGAGCTACAACCATTAATGGCAAGTTGTTTGCAGATGCACAGAGCTATGCCCATTTGGCCACCCTCTCGGAAGCTCCTTTATTCATTCTCTCCTTCCTTTTGTGTCGGTGTATTTTTTTCCAGGTTCAAGCTCAGCTACAGCTGGAAGGCGTCACTCATGCCCACCCTCATCTCCACCCTCACCTGGCTGCTCATGCCCCTTACCTGATGTTCCCTCCACCCCCTTTTGGACTCCCTATCGCCTCCTTGGCAGATTCTGCCTCTGCAGCTGCAGTAGTGGCCGCAGCAGCAAAGAGCAACAGCAAGAATTCCAGTATCGCTGACTTAAGGCTCAAGGCCCGGAAACACGCCGAGGCCTTGGGGCTTTGACATTTCCTTCCCACAAGCCTTTTCATCGCCAGGGATGGACAATAGCTCTCTCATCCAAGTTTGGCTGGGATAAGGATGATTGCTACCTTTTAAAAGGCCTGCAAATACTTGTAGACATGGTTAGCACTGGCCTGTTCTTTTGTCTTTTCTTTCATTCCTCCCTCCTCCCTCTTCTCCTCTCCTTTCTTTTGTTCAGAAATATCAGCAACTCATTCAGTTGATCCAAGGACTGAAGGACTCACCGGCCTAACCTACTTTCCCCTTTTTTTAAAAATGGCACTTAGTGCTAATGATTGCAGTTAAACTGTTCTTCTGCCACCAGCTGCATAATGCTAAGTTGAAATCAGTCTGCATCCTATGTATAAGTATCAATTAAAGCTAAAACATCCAGAAAAATATTGGAAGAAAGTAGGTGATGGCGGCGGGGGAGGGGGGAACTCTCCCAATCACATGGCATCCGTGAAATCTTGGGACAACTGGAGTTTGACCCTGGCCAAAGTGATCATCCCGTCAAGCTGACACCATTTTCTGCTGCCAGTTTTGCTACGTTGTGCATGTGCCTAACTTTAAACACCGTTTGAAAATCACCAATTATCCTGAAACAAAAAAACGAAACAAAAGCTTAAGAAAAATCCTTGGGGCTGGTCTCCATTAAGATGACATTTCTTCTTTGTTGCCAACAGTATTATTTCAATCTCATGAATTTCTTCCATCATTAAGGAGCTGCTGCAGAACTGGTTTGAATTTAAATGTGGAATTTCAGATCTGAGACAACACAGTTTTTTCAAAACAAAGCAGTCCAAAAAGCTACATCCTTCACATGGAGCAAAAACAACAACAAAAGTGTTTGTGAGAAAAAGACACCAAACTTAGTAGTGATCCATGTGATGGGAACAATTATGAACACATCTGTTTTCCTAAGAACCACCTGGACAGGCTGAAATGCTTGTGCTGTGCGAACAGGTTGACTTCATCATTTTTATTTCCAGACGTCTGGATCTCCAAGGAAAGCCTTCTTGGTTTACACGGATCTAGAGTGCTTGATTCTTCTGTCAAAGATGGACACACCATTTTAAAAGCCTAATACTGATGCAGCGTTAATTTTAGTGAAATGCAATTAAGTGCAGTAAAGTGCAATACTGTAAATATTATAGATTAAAAGGAAAACAAAAATAGCAGTGCATTCTTATTCTGTTCGTAACCAACTCTGCAGGAACTGAAACCTTGTCCATTGTGCTCAGACCTGGAGATTGCCATTTGTTGCCAAAATGATATAGTCTGAGCCTTCAACAGATTGGTAAAGAAATATGAATTGCATATATAAAAGAGAATTGCCATGATTTTGAATCCAGTTCATGTGCCATATTTCTTGGAACTAAACTCAAATGCCTGTATTAATTATTATAATTATAATTATTGTTATTATTATTTGGCAAATTGTTTTATAGTAAGGAAGCAACAACCAAGTCAATGTCATGTAGAGGTGGACAAGCTCAGTGTTCAGGGTGGTGGGGTGGTGGGGTGGTGGGGTGGGGAGAGAGAATTTAATACCAATTTTATACACACTAAATGCAAGCTCTTTGGAGCCTATCAGCTACTATGAGCTACTAGTACCAGTCAGAGAAACTGAGAAAAAATCCTTGAAATTATATTACCAAAGTGTCTAGGTTTATTATACCCATATCTCTCACTCACATGTAAATTCCTTTAAATCAATTTATTAACTGGTGCTTCTACTAGAAACAAATACTGGTCTTGTCTACTTCTATATCTGTTTTTGCATTTGATATCAAAGCCTCATTGATGGAATCTTTGCCTCTCAACAGCATAAAGTCATTATGTCTGTTCAGTTTGCCCTCAAGTGTATTTCTTTTTAAAGCAATCCATTACTACTTTGGGCTTTTATTTTGGTTGATTTTTTTCTCAGTGTCCATATAGGACAGTGATCCATTGCATTTTTTAAAAAGTTGATATTTGCAATTTTTGCTCATAATATTTTCTCACCTGCATGTAAATCTCATTGTTGGGATGTTCTCCTTTCTGTCTTATTTATTCTGTGCACAGTGATTATATTTTGGACATGTTTGAGCACTGATACATTTTACCTGACTTTCCTACCTCTTTGTGAAAGCCCCAGTACCTCTTTATGCCAAGACTATAGTGCAAACAGAAAATTAAATATACCTGCAGTCCTGCACACAGATGTATGTGCATATGTCACACTGAAATAAGTGTGGTTATATAAAGACACTGAGATCTTAAAGCTGGCTCGATAGAGGTCAACACTCTTCCCGCCCTACGACTGAGAATTGTACCTTTGTAAGGCTTTAAGGGCGCAATCCTATCCAGATAGGCGGCCGCCTCCAAACGCAGAGGCTACTGCCTATCCAAAACAGAGCAGGAGATGCATAGAGGGGATCGCTCCCTCCATGCTTCTCCTGCCCTGCATTTTCAGCTAGACAGCTGATTGCGGCTGTCTAGCTGTGGGAGGACGGAGTGGGAGAGGAGGCTGCTGTACGACACATTGGATGTGTCATACAGGCATTTCTGACCTCTCCGCCCTGGAATGCCCCCCGGAACGCCCCTTTTTGGCCACTCTGTACTCCTTTTGCAGGGGGAGGTCAGGGGGAGGTTGGTTCTCTGGGTTCCAGGCTCCAAGGTCGGTTCCCAAATAACAGGATATCCTATGGCCATCTAGCGGCCGTAGGATTGCTCCCTAATGAGATTTTTCTGACATCTAGAGTGCTCTCACAAAAATACAATTCCCATTTCCCATTGGAGAAAAGCAATGACAGTAGGGACATGTGATTCCACCTGGGTCCAGTCTGGGGGATGTCTATCATGGGACAATCTAGCCCTCTTGGGGCTCAGTGGATTTCCTTGGAGCCCCCAGCCGGGCTTGTGAATTTTGTTTAAAGATTTCCTGTTAAAAACAGCAAGATACGTGAATTGTGTAACTAATTTGCATATCTTGGGCAACTTATGGCTGTAATCAGCATATCATATGCAAATTGTGCCCTTAAAGTGCTTAGTTGTGCTTAAATTGTGGCTGCAATTTGCACATAACTGAACACTTCATGGCTGCGATTTGCATAAAATGTGCTACTTATATAATTTGCCCCAGATACGCAAATTGCTTATCCCATTCACGTATTTTGCTATCCTTAAAGGGAAAAATTTAGATGAAATTTGCAAGCAGCGTACAACCTCCTGCTCTCCCTGCCAGTGCTAACACTGGCAAGTAGAGCTGGTCTGCTGTGGATTTTGGTATCCAACCTTATTTGAATCTGTTAAGAATTTCTCTAGCATCCCTAAATAATGGTCAAACAGATTTGTCTGTGGGGCCTCTAGATGGGGACCCCCCATGCAACTTCATGGGGAGTTGCAGCCAAAGGCCATCATCTGTGCAGAACATCTTGTGTGAAAGCCCCACTGAGTGAAACCAGCAGGAAGAACACAAAGGGCAGGACTGCAGCTTGGGCTCTATGCTACCGAGCTATGGAAAAGATTAAGACAATCAGGAAATGCTTTGTGAACCTGTACGTAACATCAGCAAGACCAACTGTGCAGCACATAAGGCCGGAGGACTGAGTCCAACCCTCTGGCAGGCCAAATCTGGCCCTCCAGTGATCCCCTCAGAGGTCCCACCCCTTCCCCTGATCATTGATTGTTTGGTGGTTTCCTGGCATTTGTGCAGTTTTTCCCATTCTAAAAGGTTGAAAGAGCTTTAAGCTAAAATATGCCGGTATTTTTGGTATTTTGGGCCACCCCTTTTGCTTTCGGCCGCACCCACCACTGGAATTCAGCCCCCGAGAGCTGGGCCTAGTACAGTCAATAATTCCCCTTTAATTCACCACAAAGCACCAGTCAACTGCAGTGCCCTTTTTGTTTGATATTCACAATCATTTGAACTTTTATCACTATCTCATGCACAAGGTTAGATGTGACAGATCTTTTCCACATGAATTGGATTCTGATCTCCTTCCCCCCACACACATAATACTACAATATGCATTATACAATGCCTAATTAATATGTCTACTACAAAACTGTCCATTTGCAAGAGGAGATATCCCATACCTTGACCCTGCCTTTACCTGTAGAATTGAATTGGCCCTTGATTAGTTCAGTGGCCTTCAGTAGCCTTGGGAAAGGATGCCATAGCCAAGTAGGACTTTCAGATGACCCTATTAAATGGGACTTTTTGGCGTTTCAAGACTGGGCCCAATGGAAAGATTTTCCAAAGCACAAAAGGCATGAGAATGGCACTAGTGAAATTGGCAGGTTGTGCTAACGTGCCATTTTGTGCCTTTGAAAGCTGTTCATGTACAATCTCTTATCTGACCTCCATTGCTGCATTTTGTGCTGTGTTATTGTCCTTAGAACATAGTTCCTGTTCTGATTCGTCAGCCTTCCCCAATCTGGTGCCCTCCAGATGTGTTGGACTGTAGCTACTGTCACCCCCAGCCAGCATGGCCCTCCCCAACACATCTGGAGGGCACCAGGTTGGGGAAGGCTGTGTTTGTATATTGGGCCTCACCATTTTCTCTTTCACTTGAGGATCTATACAGTCAGAACTTCATTTGCTGGTGATATTTCTATTTTCATAAAGTATGTATATACCAATGCCATATAATCAGATCCATATAGTTTAACACTCCTTTACACTTTCCTTGTAACATTTAGTACTGGCTACTACATTCAGTGTGATGGTATATTCTATAGTTATTGGTAAAATCAGAATGGGCCCCTAGTAATTCTCTGTGCAGAATATGAATGGTGGATTTACAGGCCAATTGTAAAGGGTGCTATTTCACACAATGGCCACAAGTGATGAGTGCACAAGTCCATTAACCATAAATGGTCTTAAGTGCATCCTGTGCTATACTGAATGATAATTGTGTTTAGGATTGAATGACTATTTCCTAATCCAAAAGGACTGCTCCACATGCAATATTTTTCCAACTTGGAAATAATCTTCATTTAGGAAAAAAGAGTGTACGTCCTCACATATAAAATAGTAACTGATGTTATTCTTACAAAGGTTGGTGAAAGATGGTCATCCCCCCCTCCCCCGTCCCTGATAGTTCGAAGTGGCATCATTGCCTGTGGTATGCGCACACTGTCTCTATTCACAGGTTTTGCCCATTTCTGTAGTGCTTCAAAAAATATGCAAAGCCCATTTGACCCAGAGACAATGGTAGAGGCAAATGAAATGAATGGGTGCCCTACAGGAAACAATGGGTTGGAGCCAGACTTAGTCATGCTTCGAGTAGACCCATTGAAATCAATGGGGCTTGTCATGAGTAACAAGTCCCAATGATCTCAGTGGGTCTCCTGCTCTAAGTATGACAAAGTCTGGCTCCAACCCATACACTACATCACACCACCGTTAGCTTTATTATTTTTAAATTGTTTGTCTCTAGCCATGGAAATAATGAACTTCACATTTTGTAGGTGACAGTTCTGGTTCAGCTTTTCCTCTCTCAGCAGATGGATAGTCCATTCAAAAGGAAGAATGGTTCTGGCACTAAATAATCACACATACAGCCTTTTTTCTTGGTGGCCACCCCTTATAAGCAGAAACGTGAAAGCTATTGATTGGAGAGTTGTCACCAAGAATGGTTATGGATCTGCTTTTCAGCTGATGGAAAGTATAATGATTAACTAAGGCTGCAGTCCTATGCAAACTTACTGGGAGTACACCTGATTGAAGTCAGTGGGGCTTACTTCTGAATAGACATCCATAGAATTGCTCTGTCCATTACTGTAGGACTGCTTCACATCACGGAACAATTTCCCCTTCCTGTCCATCATCAGGTCTCTTCTTTTATTTTCCCTGTATATGACACAAGGAAATAAAAGAACACTGGATGAAGGGCAGGAAGGCAAGATTCCTGTATTAGCAGATGAGGAAATGAACTAGAGTCATTTGCTAATGTCTAAATAATGTCTTTTAAAACTGTGTTGTAGAATTGCAGAACTATAACTCTCCGGCACAAGTGGAATAGTTCATTGAATCCTGCCATCTTCAACTCAAATATGTGAGGAGACATGAAGTTTGGTAATCTCCTGAGCCTCTACTATCTCACAATGCAAATCCCTTGTTTGAAAGGGGCTCCACGTCAAAAGTTCCTTGTGCTGGGAAAGCTAATGCATGCATCCCACAGAATTTAAGACTTTTAGCCTAATTTGATGATACATCAGCTTTCCATGTGCTGTGAGCTTCTGCAGATGAGGGTGCTTTCAAGTAAGTGATCTCTCGTGTGCATTGTGAGGTGATTCTAGCCCATGCACCATGTGTCCCAATAGTCCCATTGACTATGCACCATGCTTCCTTTCATGTTTAAAATGGCTCAGAAAGGATTAAAAGGTACTCATCCACTTAATTTGATCTGATTTTGTGGCATATGAAGAGTGCTCTATAACCTAATCCCACAACAGTTTCAGCAGTTGTACTTGTGAAGGCCTAGCTAACCCAGGTTTGCAGCATGATAAGGTGTGCTGTGCTCTACATCATCCACATCAAAATGAATAGGTGTGGTGATACACAGCTTATTTCTGGATCTCTGGCAAGCAATATGCTCTGCTGAAAGAGTTGTTTCTGGCTGAAAAATATTTATTTTGTGAATCTAAGCCTGCTGTATGTGTGAATGACATCACAGATGGGTTGACTTCTTTGTTTCTTTATACAGGTCTATGTGGACATTTTATTTATTGTTTTGTTTTTTAAATGTATAATGTTTTAATTATGTTGAGTGTAAATTTGATAATGCTTTCCATTTAAAAAATATTTTTAAAGCACTTGCTTTTGCTGAATTATGGGCAGCTCGAATGATTTAAAATATCATTGCATTGTATGGATTCTGTATATGCAGTCTGAATTTATAGACATATCAGGGATTTCTACAATAATTGGAAAAAAAACACCCCAATCGAAAAGTAACAGATCTTAAACTATGTAGCCCTCAACTATTGTGAAATTGAAAGAAGAAAAGAAAACAGAGACCTTTCACACTTTTAGTTATGTCAGCATGTTCCTTCATGCTTACATTGAGTTCCAGTTCCAGAGCCTATTATGTCAAATCACATGATATAAATGTACATCTTGTAAAACTGAGATATGAATAAACTTATAAATATTTGTAATCCTGTCTTAAAAAGAAACTCAAAGGAAATGATGCCAAAGGAAATATTTCATAATCGGACTCTTTGCATTAAATATACAGAGAGATTGTATATTATTTTTCATCTTTATGTTTGTAAAAGGAAATGAATCTCATGTATGATGCAGTATATATAACTTGTCATGCCTCTATGAGTAGGAGCCCCCCTGAAGTAAATTAAACTTTTAAATATGGCAGGATAGACTAACTATTGCCAACAAAAATTAACACATTGCACCCTTTTCAATGTCATGCTTTTTATACAAACAAACAAACGAACAAACAAACAAACAAACTAGTTTATGTTGAGAAATTCTGACTTTTGTTTTCATTCTCCCCTTGTTAACAAAAAATCATGATGGACATAAGGCTCTACTTTTTGTTTACTGTATCTAAATCCTGGATACTTTATTCTGCTAGGCTCCCATCACACACAAGCACGCAATGCACAGAGCGCTTAGGGATCTCCTTCTCTGTGGCACAATCACACATGGCCACAGAATGTCTATGAGTACTGGAACCACATGAACAGGGTCAATAACAGGGTCCTTCCCATCCAGTCATCACCTTGGTTAGGTCATCAGGGGCTTAGTTATGTAATCAGCCCTGGATACAAAGGGGCTGATATTCACAGGTGACATACTGCAGCTGTGGTAGGATTGCATTGGATTTCCTGTGCCTTCAGTAGACCATTCAATAGACCATTTGCCTGGTTTGGTGTGCAAAGTGTTCATTTGGGGGCTCTCTGATGCTTCCTAATTTCAGGGAATCCTTTTCACGGAAGAACCCGCATTCATTCATTCATTCATTCATTCAAAACATTTGTATCCCGCCCAATATCATTAGGATCTCATTATAAAGGGTTCTGATCAAGCACTATACATTTGCATGGGATATCAGCCACAATTGTTGGGCAGGTCTGATCCTACCATTAGGCAGGGTAAGGTGACCTCACTGTAGGGAGCAACATTTGGTGTATCATGAAAGGCCACCAAATTGCGAATAATTTATTTTAACCACCATGGGGATACCATTTTGATTTTCTGCCTCAGAGACACCCAAATGTCTTGGCCTGTTCTTGCTTTTAGGCCTAACTCTTGTGCCACATAACCAGGAAGTGAATGCTAGAATGCAGTGAACAAGTCTCACCAGGGATGCTCTGGGAAGGCAGTAATGGGAGTCTAGCTGTCTTTCAGAGACGTTTGGCTGCCATAGCATTACTTCATTCTTTTTTAATTTTAAAAATTAGTTTTCCAAACATAAACATACAAACAAAAAGACAAGAAAATTACCGGAAGTTTAGGCCTAGTTGTTGACAGAGGGTAGTGCATTTAACATATTTCCCCCCTTTATAGACAAAAATATGGGTGGAATCCATTGGCTGCTTGGAGGTTTTCTTTATGATTTTTTGTAATAGCAAGTTATATTTAATCTCTCTTTCATACCATTACTAATCTTCATGTCAAGAAACCCCTGTTAAGCTTTCAAAGAAACTCTGAGTTTCTAAGAACACTGAAAAATCGTTGCTTTAAAAGAGGGATGGGTAACATGTGGCCCTCCAGTTGTTCTTAGCCTACCACTCCCATCAGCCCTAGCCAGCATACCCAATGGTGTGGGATGATGGGAGTTGTAGGCCAAATATCTGAAGGGCCACAAAGTTGCCTGCCCCTACCTTAAAACATAATCATATTTATTTCATATGAACTGAATCGCCTTTTCTTGGTGTAGGAGGTAATGGTTTATTATCAATGGATGACCAGTTTTCTAGTGGATGGTTCATTTCGTAAGACCCATATGTAGTTTGAAAATGTGTAAGCTGAAAGCAGTCCAGAAACTCAGCTGTCTCTGTGACCAAATCTAAACCTGGGAGAAGCTTATATCTCTACGAAAACACACAAGTTTAACATTATGGCTTGTGACAATTTGCTGCCTGAGGCAAAAGAAAAAAGTGCCCCCCCCTCCACATACAGAAGCTGACTGGACTGGCAGTTTAATCTTACCTCAACACGGGCAACAGGACATCATCAGCCAACAGACCTGTAGGCAGAAGGCTAGTTTAAGAGGTACAGGTAGAGGGGAATGGTCAAGGGACTCAGGAGGAATGGCTGGGGGCCTGCCAGTGCTGCTCCCCCAGCATCTGCCACCTGAGGCTTTCCCCCCCATTTTCCTAATGGCAGGGCCATCCCTGAGGTTTGGATCAGCTACTGGGGTGTGTGTGCTTTTAATTAGACAATGGAACTATAGGGAGGGGCCATAGCCAGTGTAGTGTCGTGGTGAGAGTGACGGACTGGGAGCCGGGAGATCCGGGTTCTAGTCCCCACTCGGCCATGGAAGCTCACTGGGTGACTGTGGGCCAGTCACAGACTCTCAGCCCAGCCTACCTCACAGGGTTGTTGCTGTGAGGATAAAACGGAGAGGAGGAGGATAATGTAAGCCGCCTTGGGTTCCTCGCAAGAGGAAAAAAGGTGGGGTATAAATGAAATAAATAAATAAATAGCTCAGTGGCAGAGCCCCTGCTTTGCATGCAGAAGGTCCCACGTTCAATCCCCGGCATCTCCAGGTAAGGTTGGAAAAACTCCTGCCTAAACCCTGGAGAGCCATTGCTGCCCATCAGTGACGACAGTACTGGGCTAGACGGACCGGTGGTCTGCCTACAGTATAAGGCAGCTCCCTAAGTTTCTAAAGGGTCAATATTTTGATTAACATTCACACTGTCTGGAAGTAGGTGCTTTCCTGAGGAAATGCAATCCTGAGAGCAGTTTTGTTTGACTCCATAATGTATGTGAATAATATCTTGTGCAAATCACCTCAAACACACCTTCTGAGTTAAGTGGAGAAGGACGAGAGGGTGCAATAATCAGCGATGCACACTCATTTGCTTGGGGCGCATCCGGTTAAAAATCCACATCTGAAACCCTGAAATCTTAATAAATCAATGCTTGTTAACTGATGAATATTTTTAGACCCTATACAATGAATACCGCCCAGATGTTAAATGCCTTGGGAGTGCCACTGAAATCAGTCAGACCGCCATCCTGATTCCATCCCTTTTTATTTATTTAGAAGTGTCATTGATTTCAGTGGAAGTTACTTCACTAAAGATCACAGGCTTACATGCATACCTTGTGTTTACGTTCTGTTGCTTTCAGTGGGACTTCAGTGCATCCAAGTTTCCCTGCATTGTGCCCATGGAAGTTTGGGCCAAACTACACATGATTCAAGAGATCTGGGACCGGGTCTCCCGATGACTTGTTCTTTCTTTAAAAGTAGCTGCTTGGGACCCCAGTTTGGATCAGCAGGGCCCATTTCCATGTGCCATTTCCCCTATTTATTTCTCCCTGCCCCTGCCTCTCACCCCATAGCTGCTATTAGCTGCAAAGGGAAAGAAAGCAGGTAAAATAAGTGTGACCATGTTCAGTGCAGCCCTCAGGTGGAAGGCCAGGAACCATGGTAGAAGGGGGAATTCTGAGGTGACCATGAGGAAGGAGAAGTGAGACAGAGATGGAGAACAGAGGTTCTGAGGAGTACTAAAAGGAGACAGGGAAGAGAAGCATCCATAGTGGTAGCCTCCTGCCACCCCACACTCCTAATTCAGCAGCCATTCCATGACTCAGTATGTGTTAGTGACTGAGCTACCTTGGAGCCTTGGACTGCACAACCAGAGGTATTAAGAGATGCCCTCACACTTTTGGATCCTATAATTATTGGACTCCACTCCCCACTATTTTGTTCAGAAACTTGTGTTAAAGTGTTTATTCCTTGGAACCAGTGGAGGCTGGTGGCTCCAATGTCAGTGGGCGGTGAATCCTCTCTGGGTTTCAGTCAGAACCAGTCAGAACTCTAAAGGAGCTGTCCAAGGTGCTTCAGTTCCCAGCACCTGGGACAGCTTCAATGACATTGAAATCACCATTCTCTACTGCTTGGAATTTTCTTTTTGTTTTTCCCCCATTCCCCTTTTAAATGAATCCTAGTTCTTGGTTTTTATGTATTCCAGTACATCACTCATGAGTTTCTTTCCCTCCTCCCCATTCTGAGGTCCTGGTCAGCTGGAGGCACCACACACTATTTTAGGGATATTTCTTCTTTAGAAGAAGCAAGGGAGAGGGAATCCTCCAGAAGAATCTCTAAGAGTTTTCCCCTTGATAAAGACCAGTGTCAAAACATGCTGGAGATTCAATTGGTGCAGCTGTTCCTTTTTTGATTTTGGTTTCCAGCGTTACAGCCTTTTTTTCCTGATCCCTATTGGTACTGTTACGCATTTCCTGCCTTCATCCATACCATTATTGTGCGAACCCAGGTCCCATGGTTTCTACCACCTCACAGGGTTGCTGATAGGGAAATTGTGGTTACATTTGGATATCTGAAATTAATTGTGTATAACTCTATGCTTGGTTAAAGCTAGTGATTATAGGGGGTGAATAAACAAGCATAACATGGCACCTTTAGGTACAAATAATCTACATGTAATACTCTGTCCCAGATGTGTAGGGCAACAAAGATGATCAGGGGACTGGAAACAAAGCCCTATGAAGAGAGACTGAAAGAACTGGGCATGTTTAGCCTTGAGAAGAGAAGACTGAGGGGATAGATGATAGTGCTCTTCAAGTACTTGAAAGGTTGTCACAGAGAAGAAGGCCAGCATCTCTTCTAGATCATCCCAAAATGCAGGACAAGGAATAGTGGGCTCAAGTGACAGGAAGCCAGATTCAAGCTGAACATCAGGAAAAACTTTTTGACTATTAGAGCACTACGACAATGGAACCAATGACCTAGGGAGGCAGTGGGCTGTCCCACACTGGAGGCGTTCAAGACGAGGCTGGACAGCCATCTGTCAGGAATGCTCTGACTTGGATTCCTGCATTGAGCAGGGGGTTGGACCCGATGGCCTTGTAGGCCCCTTCCAAGCCTACTGTTCTATGATTCTATGATTCTATGTAATCTCATTGGTGTAACTGAAATTATAGGTGCACAATCGTACAGTATTGTTGTCTAAATCAGAAGTTGTATAAAAGATTAATTCATACATTTGTTTTATAAAAATGTCCATTTCCATATTAATCTTAATTCAACATATGGAAAAGAACAAAAATAAAAAAACAGTAATTACAATGATTTTAATAGGTAAAGCAAAACAAAATGCCTTTAAAGCTTTGTTGTGTAAAAAAAGTTTTTTTTAAAGGCTTTTCTTCTCTGTTGTTCTTTGAAGTAAGTATGCTTTGTTGAGTGTCACTTTCCTCCTCTTGTTTTCTGAAGCTGTTCAGTTTTGAGGCTTTTTATCCCTATGATTTTATCCATTCATGATTCTCTTCTAGCGGAGAATTTATTTTCCATTCCAAAAACATATGGTTTGACCCATCACCATGAGCGATTTGGGCTGGAGTCTCTACCTTTTTCTTCATAGATTTTTTGAATTAAATGAAGTATAAACAAACACCATAACAGAAGAGAGCCCTTATATGTTGTCAGTTTAAAAACAACAACATTTTTCTTTCTTTCTTGATGAATTTCTTTCTTTGATTTGCGTGTCATTCACTGAGTAGCTATGATGATATACCACCACAGTTAAGGCCAAACAACTTGTTCAGTGGCAGTCTTGCACTTAAGAATGCCAGTTGCTGTTGAACAACTATAAAGCAGTGCTGGGTGTGAGATCTGAAGTGGAGAAGTGGTGGCTGGGTGGGAGGAAAGTGTGGAATCCTTTCCCTACCTGCTGCTTCCCCTCCAGCTGGGCCCTGAGTTCAGAAATAAGTTTGACGGGGGCCAGGCTAGGAGAGCCTGGGGTTGAGGGGGAGAATATGTGGTGGATGAGGGTCCAGTGCCTTCTCCTGCCCACCACTTTTACACTCAAAATGGCCCCCATCACTTTATAGCAGTTCAGCTTTGACCTGTGTTCTGAGACGGGGGTTTACTCCACAACATACATTCATTCATCTATCTATCTATCTATCTATCTATCTATCTATCTGTCTGTCTATCCATCCAAAGTATTTATAAGGGTGTAGTCCTACCATTTGCATCCTTGCTGCTCAGAAGCCTCCACACCCAGAGGCTTCTGAGATTCCTATGCCTTGTTGGGCTGAAGCTGGTAGGGCAGGAGGAACAGTGGAGGTGATTTTTTCCTCCCTGTCCTCTGTCTTTGGCGATTTTCCCTAGATGGGCTTTTTAGTCTGTCTAAGGAGGGCACTTTGGAGGGGGAGGGAAGAGGGCTGGAGGAGGCTCAGGATATCTCATATCCTAGTCTCTCCAGTCTCCTCCCCTCCCTGCTCACCGGAACACCCCCGTTCCTCCTCCTCTGAGGTTACTTTTCCAACCTTGGAGAGCAGCTGGCATGGTTCTTTCCATGCTAGCTTTGAGGGGGCAGGGGAGGGGGGTTGGATCTCTGACTCCCCCTTCCAAGGTCAGAGAGCCATCTCTGACCTCAGAAGGGTTTTCTGAGCAATCCTATGGACCCTGGAATGCTCTCCCAGGGTCCATAGGATTGTTTTCTAAGTCACATTTTAGGACCAAGCTCTCATAAAGCGACCTACAAAGATGAATGTTGGAAGATACAGTTGGGCACATCAGATAGGCATACAGTTACTAAGAGGAAAACTGCTGTGAATCACAGAAGCCATTCACACCCTTAAGGAAAGACTACAGTGAGGAGATACATTTTCAAAACTTTCTTAAAGGCCTGTACTGAAGGAGCTAAGTATAAATCAACTGGAAGGGAGGTCCATAACTGTGGGACCACCACCGAGGAGACCTTGTCTCTTGTGCTTGCCAACTTAACTGATTTTACCAGTAGGCACACAAGCAGGGCCTCTGAAGCAGATCTGAATGAATGGGCAGGGACAGATGGGCAAAGGCTGTCCTTAAAGTAACCTGGTCCCAAGCTTTACACCTAAGCCATAACATGTAAGTCAGCCCATAGTGATACGTTGTACAGATGTCTGCATTGCCAAACACCACAGTAGTCAGTAACTATAAATCCAGCAGGCAGGCAGCAGTATTTGCAGAAATGGACTGTGGGTCACATAGATTCCAATTCAGAACTGTGTGGGTTGTATCCAAAGGTTCCTTTCCTCCAACGGAAGAAATCTTCCTCCAGTGGAAGAACTCCTTCCATTGAAGGAAGTTCCTTCTGCTGGAGGAAGGGAACCTTTGAATCCAGCCCTATGTTTTTGGTACAAGTACAGTATATGTATAAACCCTGTCTTTACATGTACCTCTCTGAAACTTTGTATTCTGTGTTCCAGAACAGTACTTAAATGTCTCATTGACCATAGCTCATAACTTACTGCATTTTTTAAAATAAGTAAATTTAAAAGGGTTTTTTAAATGTGGGTAGCAACTGAACATAAACATCACCACTTTGAAGTCTCGTCTCCTATTGCCTCTACTACAACCACTATTGTTACCACATAGAGACAACATTACGTAGTCAGGCCAAAGGTCGAGGTCACTCAAGGCATATCTCTTTTGGTTTAGAAGTATATTATACCATGGGTTACTAATTTCAAAACATAATTAATACAGTTCTGATATTGTTCATAATGATCATTTGGAGGCAATGGTTAAGATAATTTCCCCTACGATGATATCAGCATGCACTAGTGATTTAACAGTGGTTTCCCCAAACTGGGCATTACATTGCTCGCACTTTCAAAATGCTCATAATAAGTAGCAGTCTTACAACCTCTAAGATGACTATGAAACAATGTGCCATCATTCTGTCAACACTGTCATGGGTTGAAGAGATGTGCTCTTCAGCTATTTGTATACAGGTAAAGGGGTTGACAGAGGGATAACATTTATTTCAGAAGCTCATTGTAACTATGGCAACCTACTAGCACCGTATTTCAAATAAGAAACACAAGCAGCTGCCCAGTTGGAAAACAACAGGTTCTTTCAATTATTGATTTATGCATGCTACAAATTTCATAAATTCTTTTTCAAAGTACATTTGCATCCTAGCCAATGAACACCAGTTCCTTTCACGGGCTAAATCTCAGACAAGGATCTGATATCTTTTAGATTAACACTAATACTCAAAGAATGGGAATGTTCCCATCAAATAACAGCATGGTAAAATTTGTTCTGAGCTATCACCTCGGAAACTCATCTTTCCAAGTGCAGTTTAAAGAAAGCAAAACCTGAATCCTCCCAAGAGGAAATGTGATGCTAACTTTTTCATGTCTGCCTCTTTTTTGTGGTCTGAAATCCATTCAGTCTGTCGCAAAAACCCCCAAAAGACTTTCAAGTAAACATTCAGAGTGGGAAATGGGAAACGGCTGGATGGAATGCAAGATCACTTAAATAAATGCTTACACAGATCCTAAACATGTTTTGTTGGGAGATACTATTCTAAAAAGCATGTTAACACTAAAAGCTTTATTTAGGTATGTTGTATTTTAATCATTTTTTAAAGATCACTTTCTTCATATAACATGAGCAGAAGGCCCTAGTTGTCTTTCTAGAGTTAGACTCTATCTGCTTGAAGCTGTGATTTTTGTCACCGTGCATGAGAAGTCAGTATCTCTTTCCAGAAACTGGAATATGAAACATGCTGAAGCTCTCAGGTTTGTTTAGATTATGGAGAACTTAATATGTGTACTAATGATCTTGATGCTAACAAATATAGAAGCTCTCACACAGTAAGCTGTTGAAACAGACCAAATGGCATGACTGAAAAGACAGCCTTTCTTTGAACACAAATTGAAACTGCAATCCATAAAGTGGTGACATCATTGCTACTCTAGGCTTTTAGGAGAAAATGAACACCAGTCCAGAGGTTCCACACGATTCCTATGAATCACTTAAGCACATTGGGGCAGGGTGGGGAGGGGAGCATTAAAGTGATCCAAATGGCTGATGGAGGAGTCTGAATGTGGGTGAAATTAACTTGTAACAAATTATGCAAGGTAACATCCTTCACTGACATGAATGGTTGATGCAGCAGCAAGCCAAACTTTTGATCTCTAAGTTCTTTCAGAGGCCAGTTTTTCTCAGCACTGAACCCCAGATCCAGAGAGTGGCTCCAAGTCTGAAAAAAAGCTGTGATATGCAAGTGTTCCACCAAAGATCTTTATCCCCCACCAGAAGTTGTTAATTTGTGTCATTTTATTATTCGCCATCAGAAAATGTTGATGTGTCAGAAGGATTTTAACAATTGATGTACATATTTCTAATCCATAGGAAAAGAAAAGGTAATCGAAGATTCTCAGAACTTTACACTTTCCTGAATGGCCTTAATTAAGTACTATTTCTAAAATATGAAGAAATATAGAAGAGATGAAATTGTGCAGTATATGGTGGCTTCAAGGATAGAAACACAGACTCTCTCTCTCTCTCTCTCTCACACACACACACACACACACACACACATTTTAATAGACCAAATAGTTTGGTTTTTTCTTACCTTCTGGCTGTTTCTCTTTTCTTTACTTTGTGTCGCTGTTTATTTTCTCTCTGTTTTCAAGAGGTATGGCCTAGGAAATATCAGAAACAGATCTATAACTCATCCCAGGTGGTGTCTTGGATTTGATTTCCACTTGCAGGGTTTGTTCCAAGTAAGTTAGTACCTCATTAAAATGGGACAAACTTTCTAGACGTGTTCTTTGTGTTGTCTGGACATACAATAGAAAGACTGTTATCCCTTGCTGTTTGACGTTGTAGGCTGGAACACTTCTTCTGTGAGTCTGTATACTTGGAAATAGGCAATCCAACATTGTGTTTCAAACAGCAGGCTGGAATGCTTTCCCACAAGTATGGTCTTTTATTCCTGTGCTGATATGAGCATGTATAGACTACAAGGGTTCAAGGAACAAAATGGGACAATACTGGAACAAAGAGAGGCAAATAGAAATGAAACAAATGAAAATAGATTGGTCAGGCTAACACAACCTGACTGCCATCAATGGGGCATTTTAAATATGCAGATATTTAAATGACAAAACTAGTGAGGTAACATATAGCACCTACAGTATATCCCCATTATAAAAAAGTAGCATTCAAATATGCTTTTAAAATGCACAGCTTTTTGCCAATTTTATTTTGAATAAATCCAAGCGCAGGAGTTTGAATGGAAACCTGGCATATATGTATGTACGTATTTTAAGATAGGAGGAAAGCTATGGCAAACCTAGACAGCATAGTAAGAAGCAGAGACATCACCTTGCCGACAAAGGTCCGTCTAATCAAAGCTATGGTTTTCCCAGTAGTAATGTATGGATGTGAGAGCTGGACTATCAGGAAGGCTGAGCGCTGAAGAATTGATGCTTTCGAACTGTGGTGTTGGAGAAGACTCTTACGAGTCCCCTGGACTGCAAGAAGGTCAAACCAGTCCATCCTAAAGGAAATCAACCCTGACTACTCATTGGAAGGACAGATACTGAAGCTGAAGCTCAAATATTTTGGCCACCTAATGCGAAGAGAAAACTCTCTGGAAAAGACCCTGATGCTGGGAAAGACTGAAGGCAAAAGGAGAAGGGGACGACAGAGGATGAGATGGCTAGATAGCATCACCGATTCAATGAATATGAAGTTGAGCACACTCCGGGAGAGAGCGGAGGACAGGAAGGCCTGGCATGCTATGGTCCATGGGGTCACGAAGAGTCGGACACGACTGAACAACTGAACAACAACAATTTTAAGATAGCGTAAATGAGACCTTCATCCAAAAATGGATTTCAGGGCACTATATACATAAACATTTCAAATCAATCCAATAGGAAAATAAATAAAACATTAACAATACAATAAAATTGAGAGGAATAATAACTGTGCAGCCAGCTGAAAGTGTAATAATTTAAAATGGCATCCATGAGTATCTCCTGTGGAACTCACTGATTAGCATGAGTTCACTCAGGCCTTTTCATCACTCAGTGACAGCAATATTGAGTGACAACTTGCATGTATGAACCAACCATCACCCACCCAGTTGCCTAGACAAAGCTTTCCTATAGCATCACACAAGATCATATGTGATAAAGGCAGGTCACGCATTGAGCTGCGAGTCATCAAGTGATGGACACTGAGTCCTGATTTAAACATGATGGTGAGTAAGTATGAAGAACTTACCCATGTGGTGTTGCAATGTTGCAGGCAACTGATGTCTCTTTTTAAACTGGGTTGCCTTGCATCCATACTCTGTGTTAGCACAGCAGAGATCCATAGCACAGGCTAGCACTGCACACAGCGTGTCTGAAGGTGCAAGGTTAAACAAGGCATCTGGTGTGTGCAGGGTCACATGGGCACATTCTTCTCACTTGCCCAGTGTTGTGTTTAAACTGGGGCTGACTGATGAGAAACCGTGATGCAGGGGTGTTGCTAGTAGGTTCTGAAAAGATCCGGGGCACAGGCCCATAACACAAATTTGCATATATGAGTCTAAGTGCACACCTAATATATATATGTGTATGTGTATGTGTGTGTGTGTGTGTGTGTGTGGTGTGTACATACAGTGTGCTTGAGTGTGTGTATAGATTACAGACAGGCAGGCAGGCAGGCAGGCAGGCAGGCAGACAGATGGAGTATGCACTGACCCCCCCCACTTCAACTCAGACCCCGATTCAGCATTTTGGAAAACATCCTACTTCTACTCTGGCCAATTTGTAGTCGGAGTTGGACCACTTCAGCTCAGCACTAAACCTGAGTCAATGTTTGGAAAAAATGAGTCTTTATGCTTCCTGTTGACTGCCATGAGAAATTAGAAAAAAAAACCCTGTAACTTTTTTCTCTTGGTCAGAGCTACTATTTCAGGCATAGTAGTCCCCTAGAAGGGGATTAAGCCTGCCACATGTCAGAAAAATAGATGCAGGGTTTATATTTTGCTTTTCTTTTAAAGGGAGCTGCCAATAACATTTTAATTCCTTGGAAGAATTGGATAAAAATGTCAGGATTCATTGCCCCACCAGAGGAGATCCTATCTGCCAAATTTCAGAATGATAGCCACAAGGGGTTTTGTGCAAGGGTGGCCTTGACATTGTGAGGTCTCCAAAAGAGGACATACTTATCTCCCTATGTTCCTTGTGGACCATTGTTCTGAAAATTACAGACAGCCTACAGTTGTCCCTAAGTAAGAAACCAGCAAAGTTTCAGAAGGATAGGTGCAACAGTTCATGTGGAAAGGGAGTTCTCCAATTTGGGGGAGGGAGTGATTTCCATTCACTCCTTCCCCAATAGTTTTTGGGTAAATTTGTATGAAAATGCACAGGGCATTGGAGGTGTCCCCCAGGCAAGAAACCTGCAAAGTTTCTGAAGGATATACATGCATTCTAATTTAGAATTACTAGAATTTATTTACATTTCACCAATGTTAGTAGCAGGGGAACATGGGTAGGAAGGTGCTATTGCACTCATGCCCTGCTTGTGGGTTTCCTGTGGGCATCTGGTTGGCCACTGTGTGAACAGAATGCTGGACTAGATGGACCTTGGTCTGATGCAGCACGGCTCTTCTTAAGTTCTTAAATAGAGAGTGCCTCTGAGCATGTGCAGAATGCTTTTCTTTCACCACTGAGCACTTACATTCTCCCCCTACCAATTCTATTCCCCTCCATGCAACCATCCTTCCTCATCTTACCATCCCTCAGCAACTCTTCATAAAACAGATGTCTTGTTTTGTGCAACTCCTCTCTACCTCCTCCTTCTTATGCACACACTATCACTGTATCTTCCTCCCCATAACTTCATTTGTGCCAAGACTTCACCAGGATTCAGCCAATGAGTCTGTTTTCAAAAATAGGGCTAAGTTATGGAGAAACTCTGAGCCTGTACTAAGTGCATTTCCCTCACCATTGAAGCTAGAGTTCAGGCAAAAAAACAAAAACAAAAAACCCACAAACCCACAAATGACAAAACATGCAAAGGGTAGTCAATTCATTAGACAGAATTGGGTAGACACTGTATTAAGCCTGCAGTACCATGCTCACAACTCAGGAGTTATTTCTGAGTAAACATGCAGAACATCAAGGTGCAAACCTCCCTGCAAAAGTAACTTGTGCTGGAATCCTATGCACACTTTCCTGAGGGTAAGCCTCATTAAACATAATGGGACTTCTCAGTAGGCATACATAGGATTGCATAAATTAGCAATATTTACCTTCCCTCCACTTAAAAAACAAACTCAAACCTCCTATTTTTATTAAAGCTTTCTGTTCAGAGGAACGCAGGAAGCTGCCTTGTACTGAGCCAGACCCTGGGTCCATCTAGCGCAGTATTGTTGACACTGACTGGCAGCAGCGGCTCCCCAGGGTTTCAGGCAGGATTCTTTGGTAGCCCTACCTGGAGATGCTGGGGATTGAACCTGGGACCTTCTGAAGGCCAAGCATGCACTCTATCACTGAGCTACAGCCCTTCCTATTGCTGGATAATGGCAACTGACAAAAAAACAAAACAAAACAGCCTCAGATTTGTTTCTCTGCAACCACGTGAACCCACTCTTCCCAAAGACTTGGGTGAGGAGAAGGAGAAAAACCAACCCTCTTGTCTGTTTGTATAAAGTCAAATACAGTTCAGAACTTCTCTTGCCACCAAAGAGAATTCTTTTTAAGGATTCCCCAAGATATGCTCTGGGTGGAATAAAGAAGAGAAAGAAAGAACAGGATAGGGGAGGGAAGAAGAAAATAAAAATGGTGATTGGAAATGCACGGGGAGGTGGGGGGGGTAGAGAGAATTCCCTAAGCCAAGTGGCTCCTTTCAGAGAGGTCGTACTTCATAGGAATTTAGGAGGCTGTAGAGAGTTTGTAAGGATTGCACGTACTTAAATTAACTTTATGAGGTGAGGTGGCTAATGGCTTTTTCTAGCTTTTTTAAAACTGTAGAACCTATTTAAAAGCCCCAGCATTTTCTCGATCATGATGCCACATAGTCCTAACCCTCACTTTGGGATTATTTGAGTCCTACAGCTATTTAGGAGAAATTACAGTGGAGGGGGAGAAAGAAGTTTGTGGAGGCTGATTGGATCCTTTGATGTACTGAAGCTACTTAACTTCTGCAGAAGCCAAAGTTTCCAGTTTGGAGCAGTAAAATCAGATGCTGTGTGAAATACCAGTAGTTCACATGGAGCCCTTTCTTCCCTTACTTCTCCCTCTTCACAATTTCATTGCAGGCAAGCTCCTAACAGTGGGCATGTAAGAGCAGAAAAGAAAAGTAGGGGGAAAGAGGTTTTTTGCACCTAAAAAAACCCCTACACCAGAGATTAGGGATAGTGACCTCCAAATGGTCACCTTAAACACCTTCTGATTAGGATCTCTAATCTCCCGGGTGGCCTGACAGTTTCTACTTTTTGTTTTAGACTTTGAGAAAAGGAAACTTTACGCATGGCTAGCACAAAAAGCACTGGACCTAGCTGTCTGAAATTTAGTAGGTTCAGTCAGCTCCACAGGGCTTGCTAGGTCCCCAAATTCCATGCATTTATGTGGAAGCACAAAAAAAATTATAGCTCTTTACTTTGACTGATTTTCTTGGGAAAAAGCAAATTTTACCTGTGGCTAGCACAAAAGTCACTAGACCTAACTGTCTGAACTTTGGCAGGCTCAGTCATCTCTATAGGGGCTGCCAGATCCCCAAATTCCATGCATGTATGTGGAAGCACAAATAAAATATAGCTCTTTGCTTTGACACATTTTCTTAAAAATAGCAAACTTTACCTGTGACTAGCACAAAAGTCACTGGACATAACTGCCTGAAATTTGGCAAGTTCTGTCAGCTCCACAGGGGCTGCCAGGTTTCCCAATTCCATACACTTATGTGGAAGAACAAAGAAATTATAGCTCTTTGCTTTGACACATTTTCTTGAAAAAAACAAATTTTACCTGTGGCTAGCACAAAAGCCTCTAGGCCTAACTGTGTGACATTTGGCAGGCTCAGTCAG
This sequence comes from Heloderma suspectum, assembly GCF_057233095.1. Classification (NCBI taxonomy): domain Eukaryota; kingdom Metazoa; phylum Chordata; class Lepidosauria; order Squamata; family Helodermatidae; genus Heloderma; species Heloderma suspectum. The sequence goes on along the minus strand of NC_139460.1, from coordinate 120,211,245 downwards.
CTCTATGAGGGCTGACAGGTCCCCAAATTCCATGCATGTATGTGGAAGCACAAAAAAAGTATTGCTCTTTGCTTTGACAAATTTTCTTGAAAATAGCAAAATATACCTGTGACTAGCACAAAAGCTACTGAATCTAACTGCCTGAAATTTGGCAAATTCAATTAGCTCCTTGGGGGCTTCCAAGCCTCCAAATTTCATGAATTTATCTTACAAACTAAAAATGTTATGGCCATTTTTGTTGTCCAATGTAAGTCAATGGGAATATGTTTTTAAAAAATGGCAATTTGGACAGCTCCAAAGATTTGGGGCACAGCTCAAAAAGATCTGGGGCCTGTGCCCATGTGGGCCCTTTTCTAATGATGCCCCTGCCATGACATACAGCAGGGGTGTCATCGAACTTCAGGCCTGGGGGCCAGAGCCAGCTCTCCTGGGGTTTCAATTTGGCCTTTCAGGTTCACAAGATGGCAACGCCCCCTATCCCACATCGCCAGGTGTTTCTTGCTTGCATTCCCTGATTGCCTATCATTTGGTGGTTTCCTGGCTCTTGTGCATCCCTCTTCCAATTCTAAAAGGCTGAAATGCCTCTCCTAAGAATTAGTTACTGGCAGTTAGACCTTCAAGCTAAAATATGCTGATATTTTGACCCTGCCTTTTTTTGTCAGCCCCGCCCCCTTGCCTTTTGGCCTACCCACCACTAGGGATTTACGAACCTCCCACTGTCTGGTTTTTTTTGGGGGGGCGGTTCTGTGGAGGGCCAATTTGGGCCACTCAGGGCCTCGCAGAATCCTCTGGAGCCCAGCCAGTCTGCCAGGGTTGGCGGAGCAGCTCTCCGGCACCCTATAAGTGGGGATATGCAAATGGTGGCTGTCATTAGTCTATTGCGGGAAAAATACAGCTGTAAATGGCATATGGTATGCCATTTGCGGCCATAAAGCATTGACTTTGACCTAAATTGCAGCTGTTTATGGCTGTATTTAGGTCAAAGTCAGTGCTTTACAGCTGCAAATGGTAGACAAAACGCCATTCATGGCAGCAATGTTCCTGCGATAAGCTAAGGGCAGCCACTATTAGCATATTGCTTCTTATGGGGAGCCACAGAGCCACTCCTCAGGGACTCCTCTGGACCCAGAGGAAACTGCAGCTGCTGGGCCATGGACTCCAGAAGTCAGATTCTTTGAAATCCAGCCTCATTTGTGTCCATGGTGGAGTTCTCCAGCATCCCTGCCCAGTGGAATATGGCCTCAGAGAGCTTTTCTGAAATTGAATTTGGCCCTTGGGCTGAAAGAAGTTTGATACTCCTGATGTAGAGGTATTCATGAATCAACCCTGAGTTTGTAGGATTTGGGGAGAAAGTTCAGCTACAATGGTAAGGCACATGTTTTACACACAGAAGGTCCCAGGTTCAATCTCAGGCATCTCCAGTTAAAAAGGATCTCAGGTCGCAGGAAAGACCCATCTCTACCTGAGACACTGGAGGGCCACTGCCAGTCTGAGAAGACAATACTGGGTCAGGTCATCAAGTGACAAATAGTCTGATCGAGTGGAGGCTGGTGGCTCCAAATTTGGTCATTCCGGGTTTCAGTCAGAATCAGCCAGAACTCTGAAGGAGCTATCCAAGGTGCTGAACCCTAACCCCCCAAATAGGTCCAGCACCTTGGATAGTCCATTAGAGTTCTGTCTGGTTCTGACTGAAACTTGGAAGGGATTCACAGCCTTACCAAAATAAGAGCCACCAGCGTCCACTGGTCTGGTCTGGTATAAGGCAGCTTCCAGTATCCCTTGATTTCTACAGCAGTGTCTGTGTTCTTGCAGGTACGTATGCGCATTTGATTAGAAAATGAATTGATTAATCCACTTAGTCCATTAATCAATGTAAGGAGAGCAGAGTGAATAGACTTGACAAATCTTTAATTGGTCGATAGCCAAATATGCAGGCTCAAGGAAAGGAGAAGAAATCCACACACATTCTGTTTGTAGCACATCTCAGAAGGTCACATCCAGACAATATTCGTAACTTTGGGCTAAGGTTATGAATAGACTTTAAACAACATGTTTAAAATGGTAAACACACTCCAGAAAAAAAAATTCTGTTCTCAGATCTACACCCCAGCTCTCAGCTCCAACAGACTTTTCTCTCTACATGTGGAACTCCCATTGATGTGTGAATGTGAGAAGATAATTTTGCCTTAAGGGCTCAATTTTGCTCTAAGATTGACATATGTATATAATCAAAAATGGAATAATTGAGGCTTCTGTGGCACTAGCAGCATGCAGAATTCTCTTTCTCTCTCTAGTTATTTTTGCCTTCTTCAGTCTCAGGAAAAGATTGGTCCAATGTTTTGTGCTAATACATCATTCTGCCCAATTGGTATGTTTTATATAAAAAGATAGTCTTATTCACAGCCAAATAGTTTGCATTATGTCATCAAAGATAGGCATATTAAGAACAAAATATCAGTAGTGATTTTTATTCCATGTATATATAAGCTCTGCAAAAAATTTGGTTAATTGGAAGCTCTCTGGCTATATGTCATTTCCATAATAATCTCAAATGATCCAGCTGCAAACTCATTTGTAAAGCTTCTTGGAGGATTTCAGCCCTATGTATGAGTGAATGATTGAGTATACTGCATAAGTCATAAGAACTGACCCTTCAAGCTGTAACAGCTTTCATGCTGATGCAGCATTTCCAGTATTTTGTCATAAGTCTTTTGAACTATAGACAGCTTTAGGCCTGGGTACTCATTAAATCAGACCCATTACTAGCGATGTGGGATAAATTTGCACTTTTGAACCACTACGTGAACCAAAACTCAGTTATTCTTCAAAATTCACACTTCTCCAAATTTCACAATGAAGTTTCCTAGTTTTAAAAAAGTGTACACAAATGCATGTATTTGGGAAAAGTGCCCACAAAAAAATGCACACATTAATGAAAATAATGTGAAAATCATTATATTAGAAAATTGCTTGCAGGAATGTGTATATTATGCAAAATTGCATTAAAATTACATGTATTAGGAGAAACATGCACAAAAATGCATACGAACTTAAAAAAAATTCTAAAAGTGTGGCATGAACTGAACTTAAAATTGGAAAACAAGAAACTGTTTCTGTTGTTCTAAATCTATTACTGTATTTTAAATCTTTGTATTGCTGCTAAGTTTTATTTTGGTTTTTATTTTTATTTTATACTGTAGTTTTAAACTTTTATTTTATATTATCATGTTGTATTTTATGGTTCTAATTGTTGTGAACCACCCAGAGAGCTTCGGCTATTGGGTGATATAGAAATGTAATAATAAATAAATAAACTGAAATCGACAGATTCGTCCATCCCTACCCATTACCTTCTTGGGCTTTTGAAGAAACTGTATTTACCTGAGGTAAAAGTTTAATATATTCACATGTATTGTTTTGAAATTGAAACAAGGAGTGGCTGTCAAGCTGCTACTGAGCTAAATTTAAGGTGCTGGTACTAGTACATAAGGTTCTATACAACTCGGGACAAGGTTACCTCAAGGAACATCACCCACTATATACCAACCTCCCAGGCCACTCCAATCTTCAGGGAAGGCCCAGTTGCATGTGCTGTGGCCTACGGATTTCCATTTTGTGCTGACATGGAGACTGGCCTTCTCTGTGGTGGCACCTACCCTGTGAAATGATCTCCCCTCTGCAATATCTCAGGCTTCAATGCTGCATGTTTTAGGCATTTATTGAAATTTTGCTTTTTGTTTTTTGCTTTTGTTTACTTCGGCTTTTCCCAGTCTTGAGCTTTCTTTGAATCAATTTCGAATACTACTATTGTGTATTTATTATATTTTATTATTTTATGGTGGTATTATAAACTGCTTTGAGATTTGTACAAAGGAGAAGTGGTAAAGAGATAAACAAACTAATAAGCTAATAAACAAATCCCTTTCATCTTGATAATCATGATGGACATTTTCTAGTATATCCAAAAAAAACCCTGACCCCCTGTCCCTCATCGGTCTTCACTTAGGTCATCTCTACACCAGCCTAAAATGGTGTAGAGCATTTAAAATGGGGTTTTCTGCTTCCATTTTAAATGCAGGATTGCGACGGACTTCCTTTACACGCACTCCCTTCCCCCCTTTCCCCCTCCTTCTCCCCTTTATCTGAGTCTTCCATACGTTTCATTGGTCAAGGTCCCCTTATTGCAGATTTTCCTCTTTTCATGAGGGAACTCAAGCGGGACTCAAGCACTGTAATTTGATAGCTCATTATCTCCGACCTTTTAAAAAAATGGAATAAAAGTCATTTAGTGTGGGAGGTGCCCTGGAGGTTGACAACGTCATCTAAAGGACACGCAAACTTGTGTGAGTAACCAATCTCAATAGCAGGATAAAAGCTCCATGTGAAGAAGCCTTTAAGGTAGCCAGGCTAATTGTGATGTGGCCTTGCATTCTGGAAGAGAGCTATGACACAAGTCCGGCATTAGGAAGCAAATTCCACTGTGAACCCATTTTTATTACATTTGCAGGAATAAACTTGATCTCAGCAGAACATTTGAAGTATAAGTGCCAGAGCTCTAAAGCAACAAACGTATGGTCCAAGTCCGTCTTCAAGTCTCAAAAAAGAATATTTCTGTGCAATATATGAACTGCAGCTCATAATGTAGCATGTACTCCAACAGATCTTTTCATTAAAACTAACTTTCCCTGACTATGATTTTTCAATATATCATAAACCAAGGACTCCAACCTGGAAATGTTTAAACCTGCTGGGGATGGCAAAGGATCCAACTTTCCAGTTGTTCAAAGTTCCTTCAGGTCACATGCAAAGTAGGTCATTTGACTTGATAATAGAAGAGTTTGAACACGTTATGGACCAGTGGACTGTAATGGACTAGTTAGAGTTAGGGCTGCTTTTTATAATACTTTCTAAACAGCCTAATGCATACCAAAGTTCAAACATGCATGCCTTGAGTTAGCTGTCATGAATTGCACACATGAACTTAACTGCTGTACACCATCTAAAATCATCTCCAGCTTTGTTAACATAAGAACTGTCTAGTTTCTCTCTACTTCTGTTTTCCACCTACCAAGGAACCTGTGTGTTTCACTTAAGGATGGAGGGGTTTTGAGTAACAGCTGGAATTTATATCTTCAAAAATGCGGGATCAACCATTGTTTGATTGTTTGTTCTTCCCAGCAACCCTTGGGAGTGTCCCAGGTGCAACCTAAAGCCATATAAGTACCTGGTAGAGATTAATTTGAATGTCTGCAGCCCCCTCCCACTTTCCATCTGAAGACTGTAACCAAATGCAGGTTTCATGGCTTTAACAACACCCGCTTGCTTGCTTGCTTGCTTTCTTTCTTTCTTTCTTTCTTTCTTTCTTTCTTTCTTTCTTTCTTTCTTTCTCCTCCTCATTTGTTTATCATCTTGCCTGATAAAGAGTTCTGTAAAACTTGAAAGCTTGCACAGTATTTTGTGACCTTTGAGTTGGCCCAGTAAAGGTATTATGGTGATATGGAAGTTAGCATTTTCCTTTTGGAATTTATCATATTTCTGTGAGTTAGGGTATCAGGGCAGGTTTCCCTGAGGATGAGAATACCCAGCTAGTATTGACAAAAGAGTGTTGATAGCTGTATTATTCAATAAGATGGCCTAAGAAGGCTAGGTGACGGTTGGAAGAGATGACTCATTCGGATCTCTCTCTCCCAGCACCACCAGGGGGAAAAGATAAGATGTCTCTGGTTGAAAATAATAATAGACTGCAGTTCAAGATCAAGAAGAAAAAGAAGCACAGACAGCTGATATTTTGGACTTCGTAAGCTAACAGCACTTTGGGTTGCTGCCTGTTCCCCTGGAGATATGATGTGGAAGTGGATCCCCTAGAGATCTAAAGTGGATTTTGAACTATCTGCTGGAGTGTTGAATGCCCAGCCTTCCACACCCTGGTGCCACCCAGATGGTCTGAACATCAACTCCAGTCAGCCCTAGTCAACATGGCTCATGGTCAGGAATGCTGGGAACTGTAGTCCAAAGCATCTAGAGGACACCAGCTTGTGGAAGGTTCTTACACTTCTGTGCCATCTGTATATTTGCAAATATAACGTCTTCTAATTTGTTAGCTGCCTTGAGTTCTTCTTGGAAATAAGGTGGAGCAGAAGTTTTAAAAATACACAAACACACATATTAACCCCCCCTCCATAAGCCTCCAGTGACCTCCTTCCAAAAGAAATGAAATTTGGGTAAGTCTGGAGCTTCTCACAGCTCGAAGTGGGATATGTGTAACAACAATATGTAGAGAGGTGAGATCCTGATCCTTTCCTGATTACTTTTCCTGCATATTTTGCCAAGAAATGTAGTGATTTAAAAGTGCAGGTGCCAGTTCCAGTGAAAACAAGGTGCACAGATTTTAGATCCTGGACCCTGCACTGAGCACACAACATAGGATAAGAAGCAGCTGTTATAGAAGGGAGAGAACAACCTAATATCTGTCAAAAGAAATGGAACATTCTTTCTCTTGGCATGCAAGGTATTGGCAGACTCTTGGCTTAGCTGTTCTAAAGTACTGATTTATGGAATTATTGGCAGATTTGGTCAGCTCACTTTGAAATTGAATATTCCATAACACAAGGGAAGACAGAAGGTAGTCTGTGGTCTGTTGGTGGACCATCTAGTGCCTGCTGGTTGCTGGGCTTCTTTCAAGGAATGGTAGATCTTAATCTGATCCAGCAAAGCCTCTCCTGGGGCTTGTATCCAACAGAGTCTAGGGCAAATGAGTGAATCCATTTTAGTTTTGTTGTGGAACTTTGCTTTGTAAACCACCACGGGGCCCTTGTTATTGCTTAAAGGCATTCTAGAATTCTTTGTATAAATACATAAAGTGAAAAGACAATTCCACTTGTGCGGGAGGGGCAGTTCACAAGTCCCCTGAGCTATACCAGGTTTTGAGAGTGACCCAGTTCATTTCAGCCCTATGCTTTTAAGTAAAAATGCAGAGGACTATTGAGCACATTTTAGCTTAAAGCTCTTCCTGACAGTAACTGAACCTTAAGAGAGGCATTTACACCTGTTAGACTGGGGAACAATTGAGCAAAAGCTGGGAAACCACCAAACAATTGGCAGGTGGTGGAAAGCAGGTGGGGCCAGGGGCAGGGAGCTTGGTCGTTGGGGAACCCCGGAGGGCCAGATTGAAACTCAGATTTGGCTTGCAGGCCTGAGGTTCTCCACCCCTATGGTATTGGATGTGATAACAGGCCAATCCACAGCTGTGTGGGGCTTGTATTGAATGACATGGCACTTTTTCATTTTGGGGGGTTGCACTGTGCATGCAAATGTATTTGCTATTTTAACAAAACCACAGTGTCAAACCAATTAGACACTCTGTGGTGACTGATGGGGTTTAAGTCCATCTTTTATGAATAAATGCCTTCAGTTCTAAAGACCATGACCTCATAGGATTATCATTGTTTGCAAGAGAAAGGCCAAGGCCCATGTGGCCTATATAGATCTTGGACTTCCTGTAGTCACTTATAGAAAGAAACTATCTTCTCTTCCAATTCAGTTGGTTTATCTGGCTACTCGGATCCTTTGGTAGCAAATGTGGATGTAAATAAGCATCCAAAGAATTGTGGCAGTGGAAGCTGCTAGATTTTTCATGTCCTTGGTATTAATCACCTTACGCAATATATACTTGTGCAATCATTAAAATCATAGGAGGAGGGCTTGCTGGTTGTAGCACAACCTATAGGCTGCCATTTTGCAGCAATCTGGAAGCAGGCCTTCTCCGTGGTGGCACCACTTTATGGAATATCCTCAACCCTGGCATTTGGGAGGTGCCAACTGGCATGCTTTGGGTGCCAATTGAAGACCCATCTCTTTACCCAGCCTTCCCTGATTAATTCTGTTGCCCAGTCTGTTTGTTAATTATGGTACCATGAGTACTTGCTTTTAATGTTTTTACAAATATCTTATTTTAATGTATTTTAATGTATCGTCTTTGTAAATTGCTTAGCGATATTTTTCAAACATGTTAAGTGGTATATAAATTAAATAAAGAAATAAATGAAGAAACTAATAGGGTGAGATCAAGAAGCTCAGAAACAAAAGTGGCACAAAATCACGAAAATGTCTGTTTATTTTGTGCCCACCTGCCCAATTCTTTCCTCACGGCCTACATGCACTAGTAAAAAACTTCTTGTCACTTTTTTGGAGTGACAAGTGGGTTTTGACTAGTGCAGGTAGCCCATGAGGAAGGAATTCATCTCCAAAATGTTGGGTGGATTGGCACAAAATAAACAGGCACTTTTGTGATTCTGTGTTGCAAGCTGTCAGGTCTTCTGCTCCTCACAGCCATTCTCTTCCTTGCTAGGGATGGGGGAGAAATTCATTCAGTTCACATTTTAATGTGAGCCTACCTAATTTTGCACTTTTGAACCACTATGCAAACAAAAACTCATAGAATCATAGAATAGTAGGGTTGGAAGGGGCCTACAAGGCCTTTGAGTCCAACCCCCTGCTCAGTGCAGGAATCCAAGTCAGAGCATCCCTGACAGATGGCTGTCTAGCCTCATCTTGAATGCCTCCAGTGTGGGAGAGCCCACCACCTCCTTAGGTAATTGGTTCCATTGTCGTATTGCTCTAACAGTCAGGAAGTTTTTCCTGATGTTCAGCCGGAATCTGGCTTCCTGTAACTTGAGCCCATTATTCCGTGTCCTGCATTCTGGGATGATGGAGAAGAGATTCTGGCCTTCTTCTCTGTGACAACCTTTCCAGTACTTGAAGAGCACCCTCAGTCTTCTCTTCTCAAGACTAAACATGCCCAGTTCTTTCAGTCTCTCCTCACAGGGCTTTGTTTCCATTCCCCTGCTCATCTTCGTTGCCCTCCTCTGAACCCTCTCCAGTTTGTCTGCATCCTTCTTAAAATGTGGTGCCCAGAACTGGACACAGTATGCCAGATGAGGCCTAACCAGTGCACTGCTGAGTAGAGAAAAACTCAGGAAAACTCAGGTATCCTTTGAAATTCGTACCGGTCCAAATTTTGTGATGGAGTTCTCCAATTAAAAAAAAAAGTATACATTAGGAAAAATAACATAAATGCATTATATTAGGAAAACTTTGTTCAGTCGTTCAGTCGTGTCCGACTCTTCGTGACCCCATGGACCATAGCACGCCAGGCCTTCCTGTCCTGCGCTCTCTCCCGGAGCGTGCTCAAGTTCATATTCATTGCATCGGTGATACTATCTAGCCATCTCATCCTCTGCCGTCCCCTTCTCCTTTTGCCTTCAATCTTTCCCAGCATCAGGGTCTTTTCCAGAGAGTTTTCTCTTCACATTAGGTGGCCAAAATACTGGAGCTTCATCTTCAGTATCTGTCCTTCTAATGAGCACTCAGGGTTGATTTCCTTTAGGATGGACTGATTTGACCTCCTTGCAGTCCAGGGGACTCGTAAGAGTCTTCTCCAGCACCACAGTTTGAAAGCATCAATTCTTCGGCGCTCAGCCTTCCTTATAGTCCAGCTCTCACAGCCATATATTACTACTGGGAAAACCATAGCTTTGATTAGACGGACCTTTGTCGGCAAGGTGATGTCTCTGCTTCTTACTATGCTGTCTACGTTTGCCATAGCTTTCCTCCCAAGGAGCAAGCGTCTCTTAATTTCATGGCTACAGTCACCGTCTGTGGTGATCTTGGAGCCCAAGAAAGTAAAATCTGTCACTGCTTCCATTTCTTCCCCTTCTATATGCCAGGAAGTGATGGGGCCAGATGCCATGATCTTAGGTTTTTTAATGTTGAGTTTCAAACCAGCTTTTGCACTCTCCTCTTTCACCCTCCTCAACAAGAGGCTCTTGAGATCCTCTTCGCTTTCTGCCATTAGGGTGGTATCGTCTGCATATCTGAGGTTGTTGATAATTCTCCCGGCAATCTTAATTCTGACCTGTGATTCATCCAACCTGGCATTTCTCATGATGTGCTCTGCATATAAGTTAAATAAGCAGGGTGACAACATGCAGCCTTGTCGTACTCCTTTCCCAATTTTGAACCAATCGGTTGTTCCATGTCTGGTTCTTACTGTTGCTTCTTGACCCTTGTACAGGTTTCTCAGGAGACAGGTAAGGTGGTCTGGTACTCCCATCACTTTAAGAATTTGCCACAGTTTGTTGTGATCCACACAATCAAAGGCTTTAGCATAGTCAATGAAGCAGAAATAGACGTTTTTCTGGAATTCTCTTGTTTTCTCCATGATGCAGCAAATGTTGGCGATTTGATCTCTAGTTCCTCTGCCTCTTCGAAACCCCGCTTGTACTTCCGGTAGTTCTCAAAAAAAATTAGGAAAACTGCTTCCCCCCAAATGGTTCATATTAGGCAAAAATGCTACAAAAATGCATGTATTGGGAGAAATGTACACAAAAATGCCTATGTATTCTCATGCAAACTTAAAAACAAAATGTTTCAAAATTTGGAACAAACTAAACTTAAGACTGGATACATCCTCAGAGTCTGAGATGAGATAGGAAAAATGAGCAACTGAGGGAAACCAAAATTGACAGCTTTGTCCATCCCTTTCCCTTGCAGCTCAGCCTCTGCCCACACTCTATGACCAGCTCCCAATGTTCAGATCACAGTTCCCACCTCCATAAACCCATTCCCACAGACCCCAGGCACTCTCACTTTTTCCTCTACCAGCTTCACCCCTCACCCTTCTTTCTTGACAATTTAACTGCTGCTCTCCCAACATCCCAGTGTGTGCTGCCCTGATCCTTCTCTTCCTTCTTCTGTTGGAAGTGGAGTCTTCCGATTCCTCTTGTGCATCTTCCACAATTGTATGTACATTCCTGTTTAAGATTAGGATGAGTAATATCTACACTAATTCAGACATACGTAAGAAGAGTTGGGGATTTCAGCAGTGGTAGTGACTCATGAGTTTGTGTCTGAAACACATAATTGGAACAGTCATGTGAAGCCAGCCAGCTGGTCAAATTTATTTGCTAAAACCCGTTGGTTATCACAAGTACACAACATGCACCTTTTAGTAAGTTGAACCATTACAGACAGCAGATGGGGGAATCACATGCTTGAATGCTGCTCCATGTATATATACCTTTCCTGTACATACAACAGTAGTATGATATGGAGAAACGTGGGCTTGAACTGGGCAAATAAATAAATAAAAATCCCATAGTTATGTTCCTGCATCTCACAGCAGGAGTGTGACTATTAATAATGTTCCAGCTGCTTTATGCAATTTTTATAGCAAGTGAGGGGAGACATGATAGAGGTGTACAAAATTAAGTATAGTGTGGAGAAAGTGGATAGGGAGACAATTTTCTCCCTCTCTCATAGTATTAGAACCCAGGGTCATCCCATGAAGCTGATTGATGAAAGATTCAGGACAGATAAAAGGAAATACTTCTTCACGCAGTGCACAATTAATCTCGAATTTGCTACCACAAGATGTAATGATGGCCACCAATCTGGATGGCTTTAAAAGGGGATGAGACAAGTTCATGGAGGATAAGGCTATCAGTGACTACTAGTCCTGATGGCTATATGCTACTTCCAGCATCAGAGGCAATATGCCTATGTACACCAGTTATTGGGGAACACAAGTAGGAAGGTGCTACTGAACTCATGTCCTGCTTGTGGGTTTCCCATCGACAGCTGGTTGGACACTGTGTGAACACAATACTGGACTAGATGGACCTTTGTTCTGATCCAGGATGGCTCTTCTTATGTTCTTAGGTTTTGACTAACCATTTTATGGACCATTATTGGTTCCCCCCCCCCCAGAACCTGTAAAATCCCTTTCACTTTTCCTATTGATACATTAAGCCCTTCAGTCTTTTTTTTTCCTTTAACAGTTTATACAAAATGTTCTTTTTATGTTATTGTTAAGGAAGTTTTTAATTTGTTGGACTGAAGAAAAAATGGTGTGAAGAAATGGTTAGTGAATGAGTAAGCTAATCAAACCTACATAAATAAATATCTGATGAAGACAAGAGCATTAGTTATTGTAATGAAGAGCTTGACTTCATGGATTTCCTATAGCCAGCTACAAAAAGTGAAGATCCATGGTCACATAAAATGCATGGAGCTCATTTCCCTTCTGTCTGTGACTATAGGAAATCCATGCCTGGATTTCATCAAGGAAATAATCCTACATATAGTGAAGTCAAATATTCAATTGTGACTCAACAGATATTTGTTTTCAGAGTACCTTCAACCTAGTTTCCCTAATAAAATGTGAGCTTGCCATTGTCAGGGGTGGCACTCGACACTCAAAATCCAGCTTTGACCATTAAAATCGGCATTAACTTTGGCACTTAAATATTGGTACTAAAATTATATTTGTCTAACATCTAGCCTGTAAGACTACTGTTAATGGACTGGCATTTCAGACTCATTTCATCTCTTATTTATTTCTTAAGACCTGATCATTGGTGTCATTGATGCAAGTAATGGCAAATCAGACACCCTCAGTGTACATTGTCTTATATTATTCAGTATATTCTGGGTAGGTGGAAATCAGCAAAAAGTTGCCTTTAGTAGTTTCTGTGGTTTGCAGCCTGATTTGGAATACTCCACTCACTGACAAATAAATGACGTGGTATAGGGGGAAAACACTTAGTTTTATACAATACATCTGAGGGAGCTGAAATGAAACCCAGGTGCATTTAACATTCTGTCACCACAGCACTGTAGTGCAAGCAGAGTCCTGCTGCACCCTGTACCTCCTGTTGCCAGCAAAAGAAGAGGACCTGAAACCCCCTCTCCCCGCCAAATGTGGTCAGATGGGCTTTCTATTCTTTTTAATGAAACGTTATGGTGAAACCAAATGAATTTTACTCCTAAGTAAATGCATTTAGGACTGTGATATTTGACTCTGGAGGGAAAATCCATTTCATCTGTAACAAATGTGAGTTTGTCTCAGGTTCTAAGAGAAGTGAATTACTGAAGACCAAAGGTGGATACCTTCATTTCTTGGGGCAAGTAATCCGTGCTGTCACAAAGCTAGCATAAACCAACATCAATAAAATGTCATTAGTGTTTGCTAGGCAAAGGGGGAAAGTGCCGATTTGCTGCCAAAATTTGGTGACAAACCATGCCACTGAAATTCAGTGGCAAACTGCCACTTTTTCCGTTCGCCTAGCAAAGCACTAATGACCTTGTACTAGCATTGGTTTATGCTAGTGCAACATCATTCATGCTAGCGTTGTGTCAACATTGGATAATATCCTTGCTATTTTGGCCTGGAGCAAATAAAGCCTCCATTTTGGAACCCAGAACACTTCTTTTATTATTTATATATGTAAAATATTTGTATCCAGCCCTTTGTTAACAAATTCCAGGATGGTGTGCAGAATTCATCAGAACAATAAAATCAAAGAATCTCACTAAGCTGAACATTACAAGCAACAAATGATTGTTTAAACAAATCCATTTTTAACAGGTGCTGAAACACCATCAGGACTGGCATTTGTTGTACTGCTGGGGTGGGGTGGGGGAGAGTTCCAAAGGTGGGGCACCACAACCAAAGAGGCCCTCCCCCTGGTTGCTATCAAATGTGCACATACAGGTGACAGAACAACCAGGAGGTAGGGATCTGTGAACTCACCCCCGTCTGAGCCCTGCCCAGCCCCTGCCTCCACTCGCCGGTCCCCGGACCACGCTCAAGCCCCTGCCACACTCAGCGAGCAGCTCACACTCACCCCAGTGGCCTTGTCAAGCTCTGAGGTTGCTATTTTTTTGAAAAATAAAATAGCGACTGCAAAAATGCGCATGTTTTTGTATACGCAAAAATGTGCATTCCAAGAATTTGCATATTCTCATGTGCAAAATGCACATTTTTGTGAAGGCTCACATTTGTGTATGTGCAAAAATGCACATTTTAAAAAATGCACATTTTTGTGCATATGCAAATATACGCATTCGCAAAAATGCGCATTTTTGTGTGTGCACAAATATGCCCATTTATGCGATCACCATTTTATTTCTCAAAAAATGGTGACCATGAAGCTTGGTGAGGACACTGGAGTGAGTGCAGGCCATTCACTGAGTGCAGGGAGGGGGCAAGCAGGGGCAGGGGCTCAGCGAGTGGGGCTTGGGGGTGCGGGCAAGGGCCGTTCTGCTGGATTCTTGGACTGAATTGGGTGCCCATGCCATCCCTACCAGGAGGCCCTGAATCTGTAAATCTGAATGAATAGGAAGGTTGATATGTGAGAAGGTGTTCCCTCAAGTAATTTTAGATATACTTTTAATGCTACTATGCTGCTGTGCCTTCTGCCTTCTCCCTTCCTGGGTCCCATTGCTTCCTTTGCTGGAGCAAGTGAGACACTGCTATTGCTCTATAGCAAAGGTGGAGAAGGGGGAGTGAAGGGTCCCGAGAAGGAATATGGCAGGAGGGAATGTGGCAATGACTGCTCTCACTTCAAAAGATACAGAGGCTAAGCAGGGCCAGCCCTCTCCTGCAGCAGGAAGAAGCAGCCAGCTTTAAGCAGCACTGTGAAGGGGAGAGAGATTGGAGGGTGGAATTGGTGTCTCAGTGGTGCAGCAACACTTTTAAAAGGTTTGTTGGCCTTCACAAGAGGGGCAGTAGCCAGTTGGGCTCTGCGGCAGGCAGCCAAAGGTCTGGGAGCAGCACCGCAAGTAGATTGTCTGGGTCAGAAGGTGACAACCCTAGTTGCCAATTGGTTTCATGTCTCAGAAGGCGCCAAAGGATCATGCCTTCATCACGAAGGGGGCTGCGTCACGGCAGAGCTTGTTAACTTTATTTTTACATGTAGTTCCAGTATTTCAAAGAGCTTATCTGAGGTGGTGTCTAGATGGCAGCTTCCCATATGGAGGCCCTAGCACTCTGGCTGGTGACTGAGGCCATGCTTCCTGTGCTAATTCTGCGGATCAAAACTGGCTTAGTAGCAATCAGGAGGAGATCAGCACAAACCCCTTACACTGCATAGGGGTCAGGTGTGCTGATTCAGTGCTCCTCTCACTGGCAGAATCCTTCACCTTGAAATGCCTTGAGAAAGGTATTTTCTTCATTATTTAATTATGGAAGAATTTATATCCCAGATCTTCCACCCATTGATGGCACTCAGAGTGGCAGAATGGCTTACAAACACAAATTATAATATTTATATCCCACATTTTCTCCTCATTGACCATGCAGAATACCATTACTCAACAATAAACAGCTTACAAGTACAAATTTTAATATTTATATAGCACTTTTTCTTCTCAAAGCAGGTTACAGCTGTGTAAAATCCTACGAAACAACAACCAACACTCCAATAAATATCAGCACAAAGTAAAAAAATAATCAGAAGGGATAATTAAAATCAGCATAGTCCATTGGCCCAATAAAACAAAATCGTATTTTCTATTTGTTTCCCCCTAAACATCCCTATGGACAGAGATTAGTGGGCTTCTTTTGGCATAGAGTTCCATTGCACATGGCACCAGGACAGGAAAGGTCCTGCATTGGTGTCCTCAGATAATGGTGATGGTGTAGTTCAGCCAAAAGGACTTGGCCAGCACCGGGAAGAAGGGCCACTCCTCCCACTGTCAGTTGACCTACCCACATCCCCACTGTTATCTCCAAATTGAGATGGGAGGTAACAGTGGGGATTCCTCTGGGGGGTTTCCTCCAGGGGGTGGGGCTTGGAGGAACCCAAGGAAGTTCCACAGGCTGGATGTGTAACCTCTGCTGACCTGATGAGGTCTGCAGGGCAGAGGTTCCTCATCACTACTATATATGATCTGCATAGTGGACAGAAGGATTAGCTAACTCTGTTGGAGACAGATATGGAAACCCAATGTAAGAATCGAATTGCCCCAGAATCAAATTGCCCCATATCAGCCAACAGGTCTGATGACTTTAAAGATATCATAACAGTATCTCCAGAATGGGTTTATAATCTGGATGTCTAAAATCAGCCTTCTCCCTGATACTTGTTGTCCAGGCTTTTGTTAGAGTTGTAGTTTAAGATTTACGCGTTGCATGTTTATTTATATGCATTGCTGCTAATCCAAACTGCCTGCTAAAGTAATCACTTGCTAAAATGAAATCAAATCAGTGATTTGAGATTACATAGCTAAAACAATAGCTCAGCCAGACACTGCAGACATCTGTTTTGCTTTTCCTGACTTGCTTTGGAGTTTCCCCTCACATTCTTTCACAGCAAAAGTGCCACCAATTAGCTCAACTTTTTGTTTCTTTTCATTTTCCACTTTTGACCAAAATCTTTTGTTTTCTCAGTTCTTGATTGCCTATTACCGTGGAAACCTTCACACTTTTCATGCATTTGTTTTTCTTTGCATTTAAGTATCCATTTTAAATGGGATAAAAATTTCACGCTTATTACTGGTTAATATGTTGTTATACTCCATTACCCAATTTGGACCAGAGGTAATGCTGATGTGGGAAATGCCAAAATAATAAATTCTTGGAGATGAGATCTTAGACAGATATGGAAACCCAAAGTAGGCTTTGATTTACTCCTAGTCTGCAGGAAATGAAGCATTACTGTGAATGTGGTACATCGAGATCCTTAGTGAGGATAACCTTATTTCCAGCTTTACCTGCTGCTTTGATTTAAAACATTTTCACATCATCTAGGTTTTCATGAGCTTGTATGTGTTTAGATCCCCCCAGCCCCTTTTCTGAAGTGTTTTCATTCTTCGGGGAATAAAGCCACATTGTTTTTCTCAATCGGGTTGCCTTTTTTCTTTCTTTTTACCTGATATTTGAAATAACAAAAGGCAAAAATTTCCCTTCTTGCCTCCAGTCCAGAAAGGGAGACACCCATGTAAAGACAGAATCTGCTCATGGAAATCTGTGCATGTACCAGACGACATACACATCTGAATGAGCATCTGGGTTGTAATGTGTATTGAGATGGGAGGCTGACAGTACAACCCCATTTACCTTGCATGCTGTGCATGACTGGAACATGCTCTTACACCTGCAAACACAATGCAGATGGAAATGTGCATATTCAGCATTCCTATGTACAATTACATCTAGATCGGGCTGATGTTTCCTAAGCCTTCAGTTACCATGTGGCCTTCTACTATACCTATGTAACCATATTTTTGCTTCCTGAGATCTGAATGAAGGTGTTATCAATGCTCTGTTGAAAATTTCTTCCACATTTCTTTGACCATTCTCTTTCAATTTGATAGAAAATAAATTGTTTTCAAAAAGCAAGTCAAAGGAGAAGAAAATTGTGGAGAAAGCCTCAGGGTTTGGGTTTGGGGTTCCTGTGCTTACCTTACTTACGAGGTGGCCGAGGAGTGGGTATGAATTTCATATCTTTCACTGTACAATTATCTCTCCAGCAACCTGTTCCCTGCACTTCAATTAAAGATTGGGGGAAGACATCATGAGGTAATTCCTCCCATAGGGCTTTTTTAGATCAGGAAGCACAGGCAGCTTGGGAGGCTGCAGAGCTGTGTAATAGAAAGAAAAAACATGCCGCACTCCCTGCCACCTTGCAGTGATTGGGGCTGCAGTGTGTGCAGGGCACGTGTGGTCACCATTTTCAATAGGGCAAATGAACCTGGCAAGCAAGGGTTATGTGAGGGTTAAACAATCCTTGTACAGCCCACACTTACCAGGTTTGTATGACATGACAACCCTTGGGTGGGAGTTGCAAATTCAACCTGGTGCCATGGATGACCTCTGGCGTGCATATTCAACCTGGTGCCATGGTTATTTAACCCATGGAAGACCTCTGGTGTGTCACCTGAACCCAGTCACCAGAAGCTTTTCTACATGAGGCTGTTAATTGGCTGTTAATCTGCTGTATCTACTTTCAGTTTCGTCACAGAATTGAGATCTGAGCCCTACACAAAGAATGTTTATTTTCCTGCTTTCCTGCTACATAACCTCTAGGTGGCACTGTTGTATAGTGAATAGCACAAATACATAAGTGAAAAGAACTTTTTGGTTTGCTTTTACAATCAAATACCGCATTGTCTCTGCTCTAAAAAAAACTAGCTGAAAGTGCTTTTTAGACACAGAAACAAAACTGGAGTGTCATTATGTCATCTAAAGAACCTGTGAACAACCATGAGTAAAGAATGACAAACACTTGATAAATGCCTCATTTAGAAAAGCCCTTGGGAAGCTCAAAAATGCCACCCAAAAAATAATAATTATATAATGTTCTGAGAATGAGGCAGAACAATGGAAGCTGCTTTCATGGGGAAGAAAACTTTCAGGAGACTGCAGGACTGGTTTTGCACAACACTAGCTCCACCTTTTCCTTGGAGCTGACCACAACATTGCCCCCCTCACACCGGCATTGTGCAGGATGCAAAATGGGGCCAGGCTATCAACACAGTTGCTGCTGTTGCTGCTTGCAGTGACAGTGCAAAACCCCCAATACCCCTTAGGAAAAAAGAAAGAAGCTGTGCTACAACCCCTGCCAGTTGTGAGCCATACCTGTGAGAAATGAGTGGAGAATTCTTTTGTTCTATTGTAGTGTGTAAGTCCTCACAGATGCTGGATTAAGTCCTCTGAAAACTGGCTAGAAACACAAAGTGGGGGGGGGAGATCCCCTTTAAAGACAATACTCTGTGTGCCCCCCATTAAGTGAGGTGAGGCAGATGGCTACTAGGGAGAGGGCCTACTTGATGGTGGTACCCCAGCAGTGGAATAGCCTCCCCAGCAAGGGTTACCTAGTGCCATTTTTATGGTTCTTTCAGTACCAGGCAAAGCCCTTTCTATTCTCCCAGACTATTACATTGGTGGCCTTAAACTTTGAATTTTTATCCTACTGATTGTATATTGTGTAGTTTTAGTTATAGTGTAGATTTAGGTTTAGATCTCTTGCTGCTGGAAATTGTTATGCAGCAGTTTTTTAAATGGTATTTTCAATATTGTATTTTTATTCCTTTTATCTGAGCTGCCCAGAATGCTGTTATTGGGCGGCCAATATAAATACTGCAAACAAATAAAATACATAGAGTTGGAGGCAGCGGGTGGTAGCAACCTGTAAGTGGAACTCCTCAGCAGAAGGTGGTGGGTGGATCATTGGGAAGCAGGTCACAAGGGAACAGGTAGCAGAGACAGATTCTGTGCAGGAAGCACCACATGACCATGGACAGCTCCACGGTGGGAGATAGGTGGCAAAGAGCTATAAAACTCATCTGAACCCTTCTTATATCACAGTGAAGGTCTTGAGAGAACCGCTCCAAGCCCTTACCTCTCAGTGGAAGCTGAACAGAGCTTAAAGTGGACAGAGCTTTGTGCTCCTACAGCAATGTGCGTTGCTGGTGCCTCAGGCAAGGATTTGCAGAAGGGCACAGAGTCTTGGACAAGTGGTGAGCTGATTTCCTGGGAAGTATTTATTTATTTCATTTCTATGCCACCCAATAGCCGAAGCTCTCTGGGTGGTTCACAAAAATTAAAACCAACAAGCACACAGTTAAACTATATCAAATACAAAAACATTAAAACCACAATATAACAATACAACCAGAATAAAACCAGCGTAAAACCGAGCAGTAATGCAAAGATTTAGAATACAGATTTAAAACAGCAAAGCAAAGCTAAGTATGGGCTTCTCATGCAGAAGGTTTGAGCTACTGGTTTCAGGTTCTAGGTCTAACAGTGGACTTTCTTTCACATAGGGGTAAATGATGTACTCCCCATGGTTTCCTCTTCCTCAAATAGGGCTACTTTCCCGCCCTGAAGACAGGGAATACACTATGCATTTGCAAAGGAGAGGACCTTTTCTATGGTGGCATCCTGATTTTGGAATGCCTTCCCAAAGGAGATATGACTGGCACCAAGCCTGTTTTCTTTTTGGCACCAAATTACAATGTTTCTTTTTGCCCAAGCCGAGCATCTTAATGTTTTAATATGTTAGAATTTACAATTTAGAATTTAATTTATTTTTAAAGTGTATGGATTGTTGCGTTTTTGTTTGGCTTGCTGTTTTAAGAGTTGCTGTTTTAATTTGACTTTTAATACGCAATTGTAGGGTTTTTATACTGGGTTTGTTTGTTTGTTGTGTACACCACCCTGGGATCCCTTCCAGTTTATCAGTTTTGGGAATAAATCAATAAATAAGACTTGCAGACTTCCCGATGCCATCTCCTCTGTGTCAGCATCAGAGTAACTACTCAGGCCCAGGGACATAAAATTGTCAAAGCACCATGCCATTGCATCCCCTCCCCCCGCAATCTTCCTCCAAACCATTTCTGGGCTATATCATGTCCCCATGAAGGTGAGGGGGAAGGAAATAGGTTGCAGTACTTTTGCCAGTTTCAACGACAAAATGTGCCTATCATCTTAAAGACAAGATGATGTAACAGGAAATGAATGTATGAAACTGAGGTGAAAACATTTGAACTGAACAGTATACTAATCCTGATTTTGATCCACCATAGTACATGAGCGGACTATGGTGGTTACAGCACCCAACCAAGAAGCATGGCCAAGTCTTGTGTTGGCATGCTCACAGAATATGGTTGAAGTAAGGAACTTTCTGTAATCTGGCCTAGTCGAATTGTATCATTTTAGTTATTATTTCAATTGCTAATTCTTTTCCTGTTTCAGTGGGGCTTTCTTCTCCCTTCCCCCCAAATGGAGATTAACCATAATGTTTTCTTGTATGCAAAGACTGGGGCAAAAATAAACCCCGAAATAACACACTTTACTTTATGAACAGCACTGGCGTGCACAGAGGAGAAAGGGTGGTAGGAAAAGAAAGAGAAAGTTGTATAGATTTCCTGCCCACACTTCAAAGGGGACTCTTCCCCCCGCTCCATTATTTCCTTTCCTATTAGGTTCATTTTGTTGGCTTATGATTCCAAAATGTACCAGGAGTCAACCCCAGTGCAAACCTGATATTAAAAACTAACAGGCTAATTCTAGGGAAAACACTCTCTTCTCCTGGTTTCAAAGAAGGGTTTTTTTTTCATAAGTGCAGCCATGCTTTTCTAATAAAAATTCATTAAACAATGGTTATGAGGGATGAAACATGGGGGCGGGGAAGGCATATAATCAAGTGAAACCCCTTTGAAGTCCCCCCCTGAAAATAATATATGAAGGCAAACAATTTGGCTGTTAGTGTTGCATGCTTCCTTTATGAAAAGAGAGACCAGGACATTTATTCACATTTAGGAAGGGAAAGAAGGTAGAGACCTTCCTGAAATCTCCTGATTTATATTCAGCACAAAAGGGTGCCGAGTCCCTTTTATGTCCCTTAGTTTACATTGTTGAGGGTATAAACGGGACTGGTCGAAACTGCCTAATTCGTTTATGTAAAGTAAAAACAAATGTAGAAGCCCTTCACTTTTTATTGTTAACATCCCATTGGGAGGCAGGAGAGTAAATATTTGAAAAGTTTAAAGCTATCGACTTAAGCTTAATAATAATGCTGGGTTTTGAGTAACTGAGAAGAGTACAAGTTGTTCGAAGATCAAAGATTGGATGGAGTTTTATAGCAGATCTGGGCAAAAATCTCCTGGGAGGGGTAAATCTTCAGAACTTGACTTCTCCAGCATTTCATTGTAATCGCTTGACATCTCAGGAGCAAAAAAGTGATGAGGAAAGAATTCAAACAGCTCTCCTGCGACCTTCTGAGCAAGGCTGGTCAGAAAACCAAGTCAACACTTGATGTGGTGGGGGGTGGTTTACAGCATGGAACGTAAGGGAGAAGCGGCAGCTAGGATACCCTTTGCCTCTGATCTTAGGACAATGTATTAATTGAATGGCAAAAGATATCTCTAAATCACTGACAGTCCTTCTTGCATTTATGTTAAGTGCTTGAGCTTGTCAGCATTTTTTAAACCATCTACCTGTTGAGAAGCACCAGCTAGACTGTCTTTACATTTCTTCCAAGCAACATTATTCCTTTCATCTGAAAAGGAGAGAGAGTGAAAGAGAGAGAGAGAGAGAGAGCAAGTGCAGGAGAATGTACAGTTTGGGCCAAAGGCATGATTGCATCTGCTTTGAATAAAAAGGGGGGAAATAGAGAAGGAGAAAGAATGTAAAGAAGGGTAGCAGGTAATGAATAATGCCAAATAATTAAATCAATTAATAAAATGAAGAACTAACATTGAAAGAGCAATTGGATGGCTGGTTTAGCTCCTCCTCCATGTAAGTGAGAATGGTTTTAGTTGTCCAGTTTCCAATGATAAAAACACTAGAGTCATCAGTCATCATATATAAGCTTGCATGCTACCTAATGAATATTTAGAACAACCCCATGGAAGGCTTTTTTTTTTTTTTAAATGGTAATGCATTTCAGCCTTTGACTAACAAGAATATCCTACAAGGGCTGCCATCCTGTTTAGTTACCCACTAATTCTATTCCTCTCTTTCAGTGTGAAAATGTAACACTTCAAGGGAGAGGGGAAAAAATCTACTTCAGCTGTTCCTGATGTGCATTTTATAGGTTTCTTTTCACATTGAACTTCCAGATGTGCAACAGACCCTGCTCAACTACTTTCTTTGCATGCCTTTATGGCAGAAACACAAAAGCATCTAAAAGAAGAAAGGTTGGGGGAGGTGGGGAGGAAGGGAAGGAATTATTGAAAATCAATATCAAAATAATGGCGCAGAGCTCTGTGCTTTTACACAGCAGCCAATTATGAGCAATTTCCTAAACTTGTCAACTGGTGGCAAAACAAATAGTGTTAATAGTGAAGATTTCATAAAGGCCTATTTGTCTTCTTACCATTGCACTTCACTGAGGAGAATTCCAACTGAAAATGTCTAATGGAATCATCACTCAGCTGATGACAAAAACTGAAATATTATCATTGTTGCTAGCTGAATTTGAAGGACTGGGACTTGGTGATAATATTCCCAGCTCCATGTTAGGATGCAGCTCCTTTATTGAAAATAGGGATGGATGATTCTGTCAATTCCAGCTTCTCTCCGTTTCTAATTTTTTTCCAATCTTAAATTCAGTTTTTTTTCAACTTTGGGAATTTTAAAGAAGTTCTCATGAAAATTGATGAGTACATTGGGTACATTTCTCCTAATACATGCATTTTTGTATGCATTTTTCCTATTATACACAGTAGAACAGCTAGGTAATTTTAGAACCTAGTCTTAATGGACTTACGTCCCCTTCCCTTTCAATGGCCATGTGTACTATTTCAGTTGTGAAGCATACAACTAACATTTCTCTTTTCTCCCCCTCCCACTGCCATTCCATGCTTTAAAACTGCTTCTGTAGGGATGTTGGAGAAATCTGCAATGGAATCAAATGAGTTAGGGTCTCTATGAATCCAACCCATGGATTTCACAGTGGATTGGCTTTTCCTGAGTCTCATGGCTTTCACAGACTTACAGATCATGGTTGTTGTTGTTGTTGTTGTTGTTGTTGTTGTTTTTAACTTTCTGGAATTGTATACAAATTTAGTCATAGAAAAATATGTAAAACAAAACATAGACACCAGCTGAAAATGCACATTTCCCCCATAGGTGAAAGCATGAAAATGTGCATTTAGTGGGGATTTCCACATTTTGGGAGGATCTGTGAATTGGGGGGGGGGGATTTGCACATTTATGCAAGTGTGAATTTGTGCAAATTCAGGAAATTGGAAAACATCCAGTTCTGTCAATGAGTGGATGATAGAACAAAAGGCACCTGACAATACACAAAGACAGACAGAACAGATTTTACAAAATAGGTACATCCTTACTTCTATATTCCTGATATGAAGCAGGCATTTAAAAAACTTGCCACTCCTTGGACATGGTCTCTAAAATATACCACATCATTTACCACATCATGTACCATACAATTTGCTTTTTAAAATCCCTTCCTCTCTACTTTGTCAGTCTCGATCTAGAACCCCCACCCCAAAGTATATGACAAATATCGTGACATTCTCAGGACACATTTTAAAGTTGTAGAAGTCTACTTATTACATATAAGGAATGCATAATTATTAACAAACTATTTTTCCTGCTCCCAGTTAAACTAATATTAATATTAAATTAATATCAATGTGTTAAATTAATATTAGTGTGTTCTAGAGTTGGGTGAGGTCTCTACAGCTATCCTCAGTCTGGCCTGGACTTTTCCTAAGTTTCCTGGAAAAAAAGAAAACTTGAAAAAATTGTTTGAGCAATCCAAGGGCTCAGAAAATTGTACCACCTGCTGCCCCCCACTATCCCACCTCCTTTAAAAACACACACTCCCTCCTTGTCCTTACCTTGCAACTGGGCAGTGGGACCAAAGCAGCAGCAGAGGTGCACATGCAGAAGGGAGGAGGGAGGTTTTCCCCTCTCCCCTCTGTTGCTCCATCACACTGGCTAGCAGTGTGCTGGAAAAAGGCTGGCCTTGTAATCTAGCGGGGTGAAAAGCACTGCTCCTGTTACCACCAAGAAAATGGGGGTGGGGGAGACTAGATGAAGGCAAGAATGGTACAGCAAGATTTGTTAAAGTGTTGACTCCAGCAGGGGTAGACCAGGGATTTGGGCTCTGTTTCAGGCAACAAAATGTCTTGGGCCAGCACCAGTGTGAGAAACAATGGGAGATGTAGTCCTCTCAAGGTCTCTGACTCTCCTCCCTATGCGGTTTCACTGCTACTCCTTGGGCACTTCTGGGTAGGTAATGTTGCATACTTGGCAGCTGTAAAGGCCCCTTGTATACAACATTAGAGGTGTGAATGGAGCATGGGCCCTGTACGGCCACCAAGTATGCAATGTTACCTACCTGGAAGTGCCTGAGGCACCACTGTTGCCCACAATGGCGGCTCGCCAGGAGGATGGGGCAGCTGCTGGGCACTTGCTGAGCCGCGGGGTCTGCGAGCACCCCATGGTTCAGCAAGCAGGGTCCAGGAGGGTTGGCGAGGCAAAGTTCATCAGACTCCCCCCCACACGGACTCTTGTGACATTCCTACCTCTACCACTCCTCCCACCCTGCATTGGATGATTGCAATTCTCCAAGTTCAGGGGCTTCCGATCATCAAGGGTGCAGTCAATAGGACTGTGCCCTAGGCGATAGAGGTTTATGAAACTGGGCATGATGTGGGTAAGTTGGAGAGGGAGAAAGACATTTTTCTTAATCTCTCATAATTCTAGAATTTGGAGTCACTCAGTAACATTGATTGACCATAGGTTCAGAACAGATAAAAGAAAGTACTTCTTCACACAATGCAGAATGGATTTTTTTTCAATTAATCTTTTATTGTGGATTTTTACAGAACAAGACATACTGAAAACATTACAAAACCTAAAAGAAAAGAATGAAATAAAAATACTAACACAACGACATGTTCAAAATCCGCAGTTTCTAACGTTACAATATTCAAGAGAGAGAGAAGGGGGAAAAAAAGGTTACACATAAATGTCAGTAAAAGCAGACCAAATATCCACATGTAAGTCCATTACGCGTATATACCATGCTTTCAAATGTTGCTAGTGTTGTTAAGTCATCAGTCCATTGCATTATAGGTGGTGAGCTTTTATCCTTCCAGTATCGTAGTATCAGTCTTTTAGCAACCAAAAAGGCATGGAAAATCCATTTATGCTGACCATGTGTTACATTCCAAGAAGCAGGTAAGTAATTTAAAAGAACGTTTACAGCAGTAAATATTAAAGAGTTTTCCAATACAAAATGTATCCATACAATAACTTCTTCCCAAAAAGAGGCAGCCATTGGGCATTTCCAAAACATGAATAAAAGAAGCATTGACTGCGTTACACCTCCAACAATTAGCTGAACTTGACAAGCCTTTACTAAAAAGATGTTGTGGCATCCAATAGACCCGAAACAAGAGCTTTTGCTGAATAAGTCATAACTGAAGATCCATTAAAATGTCCAATGCAGATGCCAAAACAGCAGTCCATTGATTAAACAAAATAGGACCTTCTAGTTCCCGGTTCCATTCCTGCTGTAAACCACTCGTGTCATATTTATTCTTTGATAATAAATGTTTATAAACATGAATCCTAGGTTGATACATCTGATCAGCTTCAATAAGTATTTCCAATAGCAAAGGAGACTCCGAGGCAGTAAAAGCAGCAGGACCGAATCTAGATACCAACAGATGTTTCAATTGCAAATACTGCCATTCCGCGAAGCCGGCAGATCAAATTGATCTCGCAAAATTGAAAATACCAAAACCTCATCATCAACTCCCACTAACTGATCTAAAGTAAAGATCATCTTATCTGTCCAGGTCTGCCATAAAAACACTTTCTTGCCAATTCTTAAATCTCAATTTCCCCATAAAATCAATTTAGTATTGGAAAATGGATCAAACTGTAATTGACGTGACATTATACGCCAGATTTCCCTAAATGCCAGAATTGTGGGAGGAACTCTGTCTACCTTAATATGCTGAGAACCTAATGCCATCCATTTAAAGAGAGGCTCCAGACAAGAAGATTCCAAAACTGACAATGGAGGCAAATCTAATTTGAGTGGAAAAGACCAAAATTTAGTAGAGGTCAGCAAATAGGCCCAATGGTACATAGCTAGATCCAGAAAACTGAACCTGCCTTCATTAATTGGAAGTTGCATCCTTTTAAAATATATTCTTGGTGGAGAGGAACCCCAAAAGAATTTATGAAACATTGAGTTTTGGGAAATATGTGCCAGGTATAAGTATAGGGATCCCTTGTATAACATAAATAATTCAGGGTATGGTATTCATCTTAAGTTTAATTCACCTTACCCCATAAACTCAACTTTAAAGATGCCCATCTATCAATATCTTGTGAAATATCATTAATCAACTTGTTTAAATATAAACTAATAATTTGAGATATATCTCTAGGAATAATTATTCCCAAATAAGTAATAAACTCTGGGCACTGTCAAAATTGCCAATTGGCTAATACACTAGAGTATATCCTAGTCCAATTGGTATTATTTCTGACTTTGACCAATTAACTGAATAGCCGGACAATTCACCAAATGTGAATTGTGATCAATTTCATCAAAGCTGGAACCGACAACTGGAGTCTCGAGATAAGCAACAAAAGATCATCAACATAAAGACTAATTTTAAATTCTAATCCAAAGTGGACAAATCCATGAATACTATTATTTTGTCTAATAGCACATGCCAGGGGTTCCAAACATAATTGGGAAAGTGGGCAACCTTGTCTGGTGCCCTGCCCTATTTAAAAAAAAAGAATGGCGAAAAATAAAGGAACGCAAATAGCGCCCACTACGCTATTTGCATTCCCCTTTTTTTCGCCGTAATAGCCTACGTAAATATTTACGTAGGCTAGAACGGCAAAAAATAGGGATCGCAAATGGCGGCCGCCATAGCCGCCGCCATTTGCGTACGCTGGTTTTTTGGGGGGGGGGGTTAGCCGTGATAGGCTACGTAAATACTTACATAACCTATCACGGCAGCCTGGCTGGATGCAAATGGCGGCCGCTACGGCGGCCACCATTTGCGTCCGCACCAGCCCGTCCGCAGCTGGAAATCCAGCTGTGGATGGCCCTGGCCGGCTGCTCCGCGGAGCCGCACCAGAGCGGAGCCAGCTGGGCAGGATTCCAGGGGGGAGGACTGGATCACCTCCCCCCCATCGAGGATTCCGGGGGGAGGGACGGAGCGCCTCCCCCCCACCGCGAATCAATCCGCGAAAAGGTAAGTGACTTTCATACATAGGCGCTGCCGCCGAATCTGCCACATCCGCCCCAGGTAAGTGCCGTCCTGGGGGGATTCCGTGGGGGGGGTGGGGGGGCAGGAGGCCATTCCACCACGGATTCTGGGGGGGGGCGGATTCTAAAGAATCCGGCCTCACTGGAATCTGTGGTGGAATTCTCTGCCATCCCTACTCTTGATAAAGTTGTGCTGGGGGGGAAGTGGCAAACTGAGTTATGAGAGATTTCAGCTTCTTAATTAAGTGTGTCTGTTGAGTTTTTTAAAGCTTTTTTTTGATAGGAAGCATAAGAGATAATTCAGCTCCTTATAAAAGCTTTACTAGCCTCCCATTCAATGGCGCACGAACCTACTGTACCCTCATTAGTATTGAAATAGTCTGTTAGTTCAGCTAATGACTGGGTTTTGAATGTCTCATCATTAAGAAGTGAAACATTAAAACGCCAAAGACCGGGGGCCCTAGGAGTATCAGAAAATTGCAGTTCCAAATATACTGGGGTATGATCTGACACTACCATGAATTGATCTTACAATCTTTGATTTGACACACTAAAGTTGTAGAAATAAAAAACCAGTCTAATCTAAAGCAATTATGGTGAACTGGTGAAATAAAAGTACACCCTCTGTCAGCAGGATGTAAAATTCTCCAAGCATCAGTTAAATCGTATTCCATCATATGAGCCTGAAGTGCCAGTCTCACCGCAGATGGAGTCTTGGGAGAAGGCATACTCCTATCTAACAAAGGATCTAAGACCTTGTTAAAGTCCCCACCCACAATCAAATAATCATAGGTAATATCAACCAGTTTAGCAAAACAATCATGAAACATAGCCAGAGACTCAATATTTGGCCCATATACATTGATCATAACACTTAATTTCCCCATATACCTTCCTACCAAGATGCAGAATGGATTTATGGAATTGGCTGCCACAAATGCACTGATGGCTACTAGCTTAGATGGCCTTAAAATGGAGTGGGGTAGACACATTTTTAATGTATGCATTTTAAACATTTCTACCCCATTTTCCCATATAAAGGTTCAAATTCATGGAGGATAGGTCTCTCATATATATTAAAAGCAGTGTTCAGGGGCAGAGTACTCTTGCTTATGCAACCAAAACAACAACTCCCCTGCACAAGAGGAAGATACTGGTGGGCTCGGGGGAACCGCAAGATTTGCAGAAGTATAAAAACATTTTTAGGGGAAAAATACAAGGACGTAGGGATGTCAGAGAAATCTTCAGTGGAATCAAATGAGTTCAGATTTCTATGAATCAGGCCTGCAGATTCTGCAGCAGACTGGCTTTTCCAGAATTGCACATATTCCGCAGACTTGTAGACTGGTTTTTTACTTTCTGGAATTTTATGCAAATGTAGTCATAGAAAAATACGTAAAATAAAAAAGAAACACTGTCAAAATGCACATTTCCCCCATAGGCTAAAAAAGGAACATGCATTTTGGGGGGATTTGTGAAGAGCCAGTGTGGTGTAGTGGCAAGAGTGTTGGACTGGGAGCCGGGAGATCCGGGTTCTAGTCCCCACTCGGCCATGGAAGCTCACTGGGTGACTTTGGGCCAGTCACACACTCTCAGCCCAACCCACCTCACAGGGTTGTTGTTGAGAGGCTAAAATGGAGAGGAGGATAATGTAAGCTGCCTTGGGTTCCTTGCAAGAGGAAAAAAGGCGGGATATAAATGCAGTAAATAAACAAATAAATAAATTTTCACAAGTGCGAATTTGGGCAAATTCAGGAAATCAGAAAAAAACTGATTCCATCCATGAGTTGACGATGGAATGAAAGACACCTGACAATCCACCTAACACAGATAGAACAGATTTTACAAAATCCGTGCATCCCTAGTGCGGAGGGACCCTCAAAACAACCTAATGAGGACTGTGTCTAATGTGCTCAGTGGGCCCAGAATTCTGACTGTCTGTTGGGGGAAACATGGAAATGTGGGGAGGGAGAATGGAATGGAGTGGCTGGAATCCTGAACAGCAGCACTCCACAGTGCAACATATTATTGCAGGACTGACTGGTCAGTGTCTATTAGCCAGGATAGCTATATAGAATCTTTGTGTGCGGTGACAGCTTGTCACTGAAACCGGTTGTTGAGGGAGTGCTATTGCCTGCTGGTGAGCTTGGTTGGCCTTGGCGTAGAATGCTATACTAGAGGGATCTTCCATTTGATCCTGCAGGTTTCTTTATACGTTCTAAAGTAAGCATGGGATTACAGCCCTAAGCTCCAGTCCTCCTCTGGAGAAGCAGAAACAGCCAGTCCAGGTATGTGCATGTGTGGGGGTATAAAATAATAAAAGGGGATATGTATCTGTCTGTCCATCCACCAATACCATAGTGCCAAGACTAGGAAACCTAGCTGCCTGAAACCTGGTATGGATACTAAGGGTCTTATTGGGGTGTGCACCTCAGAGGGGTTTAAAAAAAATACATGAGTTAATTTTAGTTAATTTAAATGTGTCCATGTGGTTGAAGCCTGCAGTAACATCTTTAGCCACTAGGAGCAGGCTACCCCAACCAGCACATAGCTTTGCAGTCCATTCTGTCTGAAGCCAAGGGAGATAAGTAGGCTGACAGACAGAGTTATACACCTGCTGCTCCCCCCTGTTGTGGGGCAGGCCCCCTCAGTGGACACCCCTCCCTCAGGGGGCTATAGAAGTGCAGCATGACTGGGGCCATGCCTAAAAGTGCTGGTGGGTATAGCTGCACACAGATAGGGCAAGCACAATGTGTCCAGCACTGGCAGCTCTGTTACTTCACTTGAAGGTTTTGCTGTATCAGACTAAGGGCTATTCCAGCTAGGCCCACTCATTAGTGTGTACAAGGCCTTTGCCCATGAAAACCAACTCTCTTCCAGATGGCAATATCCTCCTTGCCTGGTCACCTGGGGGTGATTCTTTTTCGCAACCAGGCAAGTGGCTATTTACAAGCCTGTTTTTATAAGTGGTGTATACTTAACAAATCCTTTGTCATCTAGGCCTTTCACAACCAATTCACTGTCAAATTGGCAAGGTGAACATTTGGATCTTGCTGGAGCTGGAAAACAGTTGTGTGATTGCTTCAGCCCAAACATAACTCTTGACTCTCACAGCATGCGACATGTACCGCGCAAGCAGCAAACCCACTCTTCAACACCTTTTTGCTTTATAAGGAAAATATCAAACTATTATCCGAATGGAGCCAGCATTTTGCAGCTGGCTTCACCCTAAATGTTTGGTTACAGAACTAGCAGTCAGACATGATAATTCCTCCATACTGGCCGCTAGTAGTTTAAACAGTTGTCACACTGTGTAGCTTTGACAGACTGTGTAGGAGACAATGGAAGGGGGGAAAATATACACAACCGTCAATCTAAATTAGAAAGGAGAGTGTTTTATGGCACAGTTTTCTAATTTACGAATTACTGACTAACAGGCATGTCATTGTTTCCAGTTGAAATTTCGTGCTACCTAATAAAGGAAGTATGTACTCACACAGGCTGTGCATACAGACACCAAGCCTTGCTGGGAACCCAAATACATAAGCAGACTCTTGCCCATATTTCTCTGATATGTTGTCCATGTTAATCTGAATCTATTTCTTTTAAAATGTTTTAATTGTTTTCATATCATCCTTTATTGTTTTATCTGTTTTATCTATTTAGCACTCCGAAATCTTTGAGGTGGAGCAGTATATAAATATTGTAAATAAATAAATAAATAAATACATAAATAAATAATAAAAATTAAGGACCATTTTAGAAAACATCCTTTCAATGGATATCCTCCTTCCTCTCCAAGGTATGGTTTCTTAAATAGGTTTTGTTGTAGGAGCATGAAGATTTGTATGCTGTAATGCAGCTTTCCCCAAGTTGGCACCTTCCAGATGTGTTATACTACCATTCCTATCATCCCCATTGGCCATGCTGGTTGTGGACAATGGGCATTGTAGTCCAACACACATGGAGAGCGCAAGGTTAGGGAAGGCTGCTATATGATGTGTTCACAAATGCCTCTGCTTTAAGTTAGTTACAATGACTGTTCGGGAGCTCACAGTGACAAAGTTAACCTGGGCAGCTGGAACATTTCAGGTCTATGCAGGAACTTTAAACATTCATCTTCTAGAATTGTTCTACAGTCTCCCTTTCAATGTTGACACAATTGTCCAGTGAAGCTCCAGGGCCAGGAAGATTTCTCCCTTCCCAATATTTTATTTATCTATGTATTTATATTACATTTTTACCCTGCCTTTCCTCCAAGGTCTCACTATCCCCCATTTTTATCCTTACATCAACTCTGTAAGGTAGGTCAGGCTGAGATATAGCGACTGGTCCAAGATCACCCAGTGAGCTGGGATTTGAACCCCAGTCTAAATCCAACAACTATACCACACTCAAAGGATGTTTCCTGAGAGTTGCAGCAGTAAGTGGAATGCTTGGAATCTAAGAACTAAATGAGTGTGTCTGATCCTTCTAGTATGGTGAAGTGGCTGAACCTAGATTTGTGTTCAAATCCCAGCTTGGCCATAAAGCTCACAGGGGGACCTTTGGTCTTATCCAGCATGCCTCTTCTTATGTTCTTATCCCTGAAATATATCCTAGGCAGACAGCCCCTTAGTTAGGGCTGTGTGTGTTTTTGTGCACTAATTCCCACCATGACCCAAATTCAGCACTAAGAAAATCTAAATTCTGCAACCTATTTTATGCAAATGTTTATAATTTCTTTTTTTTGTCTACTTTTTCTCTGCTCTGTTAACGTATTTTGCATTATTTATTTTTCTTCTGTTATTCATGGGGAGGGCCAAAGAACTAGGTAGACAATGAAGCCCTGCCAGCCCTTTCACTACTGTAAACCTTTGGCAATCACTCTGGCTTCTGAGATTTTACTGGGCATTACCCACGCACTTTTAATCGCATATCATCACAAACATAAGGACTAGAAACTTGCTCCTTTAAAAAGACTGACTCTGAAATTCTCAGGAAGCTAAATTCTGTGCCCAGTCCTGCATTCTGTGCTTCTTCCATACTTGTGCAGAGTCATAACATGCTCTTAGACCTGTTCGTAGTCCACGCAATGTGTATCAATACTACTGGTAAACCTGTTATCTTCAAATGGGGAAGGACTAGAGTTCACTGACAGATGAGGTGCTTTGCATGCAGAGGGTCCCAGGTTCACTGCCACCTCCATGTGACAGGATGATGTGACAGAGCCCTGCCTGAGACTCTCAGGAGCCACTGCTAGTCAGAGGAGGCAAAAGTGGGCTAGATGGTGAAATGATCTGCCCTGGTAGAAGGTGGCTTCCTATGTTCCTTCCTATTTTCAGTGGTGGCCAAAGGAAAATGCAGCACCCACCTGCTCTCTTTATGCAACAGTTTCAGGTTAGCATTAGTGATGTCACTAAATTTCATAATTAGTTGGCACGTTGGTCAAAACTCATCCATTTGTAATGGTCATCTTCTTAGCAAGCCTGGATCGACGTATTATGAATTCAGTATTAAGTCTGGAATTGACTGCGAGCTTTGGAGCATGCAGGGTAAAGTAGTACACAGATTCCTTCCCTAAATTTTCACCTGTCCCACTACCTAGTCCCCACCCTCAAACTTATTTGAAGCAGTCTCCTTAGCTGCTTCCCTCATCCTCATTGTTGCCACAGCTCTGGCTCCACGAGGAGGAATCGGAGTCTGTCGAGTCTATCTTCATACCAGTGATTGGCGATGGCGAGTAAACATCACAAGACAGCATTATGCAGGTGGACCATGTGAAAACAACCAATCAAAAAGGGGCCATAACATGGTGATGAGTGATGTCATGCCACACTGTGCAATCCCAAACTACAGTTCCCAAGATGCACCTTGACATTGTGCACGCGCAAAACCTCAGATACATGGAACAAGGTTTCATATTAAAGGAGAACTCCCATCCAAGCTCACATGGACAAATTTGTTACTTCCTGAATAAATAATGGACTCACTCGGGGTAAGTTTGCCCATTACTAATTAGCATCAGTACTGCCCCTGGTGCAATGGTGCGTATGTTGTAGCTCTAGGGGGAAGTGCTCGATCCACTCTGGAAGTATACAAAATGAAAAAGGGACTTAGAAATATCCTGAGGCTGGAAGTGCAAAACCCCTTTGTACTTTCTCTAAAATGCAAGGAACCATGGCAGTTCTTTCTTAGACAGGCACTTCAATCCACTTTGAGACAACATAAAATCTGGCTCCTAGGCCCAGACCACTGGAATTGCTAAGCAGGTTTTAATTTGAGCGTGGCCTGGTGGGAGGTTTGTAATTGCAGGAAGGAATCTTCCTAAGTAGCCACACAAATGCCTGTTCCCATAGGGGAAGCCCTCTGTACTAACTGCGTCAGTCCAACACAGATCTGAAGTATTCATTGACTACCTCAAAAATACATATTGTACCAAGAACTTAATGCTTTATGTTATGGAAACCCAGTACTTTTTTAACGAGGCACGTGTTGGCATTTTCAGTGAAATGTGATGAAACTGAATAAACAACAGAGACTTATGGCACCTTAAAGGCAATAGTTTGGATCCAGACTTAGGCTACATCTACACTACTGCTTTATAGCAGTATTGAAGTGCACTGCTAACTGTTGGGGCACATTACACATCCATTATACTGCTATTGTAGTGTTATTTCCTCCTTTTTATTCCACATTATCCAAAACACCACAACAAATGTCATGGTGTGTTCTACGAGGTACAAATGCACAAGAGGGATATAGCATTACTATGATGGGATGGTAATGATATGACATAAAGTGTAGATATGTCCTCTGTCATACCTAGAATAGACCCATTGTCATGACTAACTGAAGTCCCATTGATTTCAATAGGCCTATTCTAAGTATCACTGCCTGGATCCAATCCAATGACTGCAATCTTACCTACTTCCCTGAGCATAAGTCCCATTGAACACAGTGGGGCTAACTTCTGAGTAGACATCTATAGAATTGCAGCCTTACAACATAAGCTTTTGTGGACTAGAGCCCCTAATCACCCTGGCATTGCTAAGTTAATGAACCTCTGTAGTGGGGCAGGAAAACATTATCCTGATTCCAGAACAAATGGATAGAATCAAACTCCTTGATCATTTCTAATTCGGCGGTTTCATGATAAAGTCTCCCTTTGACATCTACCAAGAAGCCCCTGAAATTTCCACCACAGACTTCCTGCACATTACAGTGAATATGAGATCATTTTAAGGATGCACATGCAATTCACACAAGGCACTGACCAGGCCTTCTGGCCTCCCCATGGTCTCTCATCAATTGAGCATGTACGCTACAATACACTGAACACAACCCAGTGTGGCCTCACATTGCAAAGAAAGTTCAGCATTGGTGAGCAAGTTATCTTTCAAGGATGTTTGTACACTATTACTGATCTTCTCATTGAAGAAATCCTGATAACCTTCCAAGGAAATTGACTGCTTTAAAATCATTGTCGAGTAACTTGTTAGACTCTAGTTTATATCCTGAGCTGGTCTGGTGTACATCTCTTTAATATAAAATGCTACAAATGTAGTATGAATGGTTTATCTTTTCTTTCTTTAGGGGCATCCTTCAAAGACACAGTTGGGTTGGATCCAGACTTAGTCATACTTGGAGGAAACCTGTTGATTTCAAAGAGACTTAGGTTGGTCATGGTTAAATTAGTCTCATTTATTTCAATGGGTCTAACTCCAAGTATGATTGAGTCTGGATCTGACCCCTTGGGGCCAACTAGGCAAGGAGTTAATACAGACAATCATTTACCAAGAGGGTAAGTTATAATGGTAATTTATCATGCAACCACTTGGTAAACTGGTTATCTGTAACTTCCTGCCAAGTGATGAGGAGAATTTTAGCAGCTCCATCTAATCAGAAATCTGGGGAAATATGAGTGTAGTAAAATTTTCAGTAGTGCTTGACAGACTGTCACAGACCAAGATTTATGAAGTGGTTAGTTACATGCCACACACTGGCCCTCAGCAGGCGCATCATCAGATCAAGGAAACACTATCTCTGAGTCTTCTCTGAAGGACCTCCTTAGTTTTTGCCCCACTGCATTGCAAAAAGCTTCTTCAAGCATTCCAGATCAAACATGCTGAAATGGGTTTAAGCTGCATTTGAAAACTGATATTCTCCCTTAATCTTTGGCAAAGTTAGAGGGATCTGCAGTTCTGTTTTTTCTTCTTCTTTTCTTTCTTTAACCGATCACTCTACTAGATTGGACCTAGTCTTACCCACTGGAATATTTCTTATATTCCTACCAGCATTCTTTGCTCTGCGTTATGGAGTGACCGAAACAGGTGATGACTCTCCCTGCTTATTTAGCCTACTTGACCTTATTGCTGCCAATGGCAACAATCATGCCCTTTTCGCCACAGATGAGTGGTTTTATGTGAACCTCTGTTATGCCAGGAGGATACAGATGATACTGTTGACATACATTCTCCAACGCCACTGAGCATCACTCTCAGAGAACATAACACGTATGGGTTGCTAACAACTGTGGTGGAGAAGAATGGGTAAGCTGGAGGTAAAGGGCTAGCCGCTATCCCATTACCAATTCCCCAAGCGATCCCTCCCCTCCAAAGAACACAGATCTACTTAATAAACAATTACTGATGAATGTAAATGACTCTCCAGTGACAAGTGAAAGAGACACAATCTCTGATAGGGTCAGCCTGAGCTGTTTGGAGATGGAATAAACCTGCAGTAACCTAACACCAGCCATCATGTTGTCCTGGCAATCTGGAGAAACAGACATTCTTCTCTCAGCCCCAGGAGAACAGAAGTGAGACCTAATACATCACTTCTATGATGGGCCTATTTTCAACTGATCTGAGGCATCAGCATCCTGAGCCAGCTCCTGAGATTTATATGTACCAACCCAGCAGTGAATTTGCTAAGCCACACTCTGAGCACTTCAAAGTGTTTTTAATGTAAAGGGCCAGATCCTTGCCTGGTTTAATAGTACTTAAGTTAAGCTGCAACTAAAGATCCATTAGATCAGTCGAGAGGCCAGTACACACCATCACCATCAGCAGCATGAAATGTTTACCTCACTTATATTATAAAGAACTCTTACAGAAACAAAATGTAAAACAAGAGTTGTTGCTCTGTATATTATGTTTATATTGTACGTTGGCTACTCATAGAGGTTTTTTTGCATAATGCCCAAACTTGTCTTTTAAAAAATATAACTACTTTTGCATATCTTTGGAAGTTTTTATAAAACTGAATATGGTGCAAGATGCATATTTGCAAAAAGAAATAATTATTTCCTTATATTGCAGAGAAAGCTATATACAACTAGGATGACTTGTATTAAACTTGACATGACTAATGCAGCTAGTGTAGATATTAAAGTTCCAATAAACCATAGAAATAATCAGCCAGTTACAACTTTTGACTGATATCATTTCCTGCCTCACCCCCTGCCAAATGCTGTATTATATTTCTCCTTTACAGATGCAATTGCCACTTCTTGACTAGGGCTAGATTGACGGTGGTGCTTTTTATCGGTATTGAAGTGCACTGATAACTGTTGGGGCACATTCGGCATTCTGTATACTGCTTTTCTCGCATGATTCCCCACTTTTTATTCTGTATTATCCAAAATACTGCAACAGATGTCACTGTGTGTGCTGTGAGGGATAAATGAGCAAGAGGGGTATGGCGTCACCATGATGGGATCGTATCAATATGGCACGTGGTGTAGATCTGGCCTGGATCTCAAAAACGTCACCTAGCCTGATCTCGACAATTATACATGAGTACCGGGGAAAGAAAGACGAAGTACTCAAAGGTGGAGGTGCTGGTGAGATGTTCTCCCTATAAAGTCTGAAGAGAGCACTTCCTTATCTGCACATTTGCCTTGAACAGTGCAAAGCTGTTTGTTGGAGAACATCTCTGCATAGAGGGGAGGTCCTCAGGATGTCACCTCTTTCCCTCACTCCAAAAACACATACATTCCAGTCCAGCAATGATCCAGTTAGATGCCTACATCTGGCAATCAGGACTGCAGGGGGCACGGAGTCCCAGGTCTAGCTGGTGCAATCCCCATCATCATTGCACACCCTGGTTCCACCTCCTCCTCAAGGAGCTGCCCAGCCCCCTGGAAATGGATCCACCTGATACCAACTCTTACAAGAGGCCGGCATCATGCATGCAAAGGAAGACACCTGCGGAGCTTTCCCTGTCACTGAAATGAATGGGGAAACTCATTGGTATGGGTGTTTCATACGCCAGCTGGAACTGTGCACAATGCTATTGAATTAAGGCACAGCCTTATATTAGGTGAAGTTGCTTTACTACAGGGTTGTGGAACCTTCATCCCATGGGCCTAGTCTGGCCCATGGAAGTTCTGCATCCAGGCCCTGGAGCCTCCTTAGGTTCCTCCAGGGGGCAGAGCTCGGATTCCAAGCCTTACTCCCTGGAGGAATCCCCACTGTTAACTTTGATCTGAGATAACAGTGCAGGTGCAGGTAGGCGGGAAGGGACTCCGATGGTGCTGGGGTGAATGGCTGCTCTTCCCAGGGTGGGCCAAATGGCTGCATATAGCAAGTGCTACCCCCATGGGAAAGGTGCATGCTGCGCAAAGCTGTGGACTCAGCTAGTGTCAGGAATAGCAGCCCCTGGCTCCTCCCAGGGCCAGCTAAGTCCCTTTGCCCATGCTGGGAGAAGCATAGAGTTCAATGCCTCTCCTAGCTCAGAGAAAGGCAAAATGCCCAGGGAGAGGATGACCCCATGCCCGCTCATGTCATCTGTCCCATGGAGAACCCAGGGGGTGGGACAGTGGATTTGGCCCCCTAACCCTGATATAGTTCTGCATCCCTGCTTTACTGAAATCTCACAGCCACTGTACAGAGACATAGTGGGGTGCAACAAGGCTTTGTGCAGAAGTGGTATCCTGTATGGTACTTCCCATCTTGGAATCTGTATTGCAAGATGCTCATGCCTATGCTGGGGCATTGTTAGCCATGGGGCAGGCAACCTAGCTTGAATCAGACGTTTTGGATGACAGTTCCCATAATCCCTGGCCATTGGCCATACTGGCTGGGGCTTATGGGAGCTGTAGTAAAAAATATCTGGAGGGCACTAGGTTGTGCAATGCTGATGGGGATTACACCAGCTATAACTGGGACATTGCCCCTGCTGCAGTCCTGATTGCTGGATACAGGCATCTAACTGGGTCCTCACTGGATTGGAATGTACGTGTTTTCAGAGTGAGTGAAAGAGGTGTTATTTTGAGGACTTCCCCTGTATGCAGAGACGTTCTGCAGCAAACAGCTTTGCATGGTGTCCTTAAGGACTTTAAAGAAAATGTATTATTTGAAAGCCATTCATATAGGACACTAGGACCATCTTTCTAAGGGCTGGTTGTTTACTTCATCAGGTACTGGTATTATGTGTATGATGGAATAATGTTTCTAGTCTGTAGATCTTAACTTGCCATATAATAAGGCAGCCTAATGAAATGAGTTTTATTCAGACCTTGTCTCTCTCATGACGCTTCAGCAAAAGATAATAAATCAAAAGATTCTTTTAGCAAATGCATCACACAAAGCCCTGGCATATTGCTTATGAAGTTTAATTTTGTAATAATTCATGGGGTATAATATATTGGTAGCCATTCCCATGGAATGAATCCTACAGGCTCATTACAAAAGCTGTACTATTGTCCCCAAATATTGCTTTTCTTGTTGAACCGTAGCTGGGATTTGGTGCAATTTGCATGTTTAACCTTCATGGGATTGCCAGACCTTGCTTTTTAATTTTTTCCCCATCAATTGTGCTATTATTATTGAGCTAGATTGCAACGTTTATTTCCTCAAAATGGTGCCTAGCTGGAAAGTGACTGTGAACTGAAGTCACTGGCATCATTTGGGAGTGGGACAGAAAATATGAAGTTAGCATGTATTTGCTCTTGTAGAGATTCAAATATGTATCATGCATATCATATATATCATATCATATCATATATATATGCATGCTATTAATCAAGTTAACATTGCAATCCTATACAAGTCTACTCAAGAGTAAGTGTGGGTAAGATTACTCCCTAAAATAAATACATCAATGCATTTACATTGCAATCTTATACATGTCCACTCAGGAGGACTAAGCCCCATTGTGTTAAATGGGTTTTACTAAGAGGTGAGCAAGTAAAGGATGGCAGGCTAAAACATTTATCCAGGAATAAGTCCCACTGAAAACAGTGGGACTTATTTCTGAGTAGACATGCATAGAATTGTGCTGTGAGATGCCTACACTTAGATTTAGGATTCAACAATATACTTGTCTCAAGTCAAATTATGTTGCAATGTTGTAAGCCACATTGTAGGAATAGCCACACAGTGAACTTAGGGGAGAAAGGTGAAGAAATATAGGCTGCACATTCTGAAATGTGCATGTGATGTGCAAGGTCTAATGTGTTACATGGGGAAAAAACTTTTGGAAATGTTTCCTAAATACACGCCTTTTTGTTTCCTGATAGCAAGATGACTCTTATACCCTTCCCCATAATGACATATAGGGGTATACATTTTTCTTTACAACAACATAAGAACATAAGAAAAGCCATGCTGAATGCTGAAGTCCTATGTAGTACAACATTCTGTGCACACAGTGGCCAACCAGCTTCCTGTGGGAAGCCCATAAATAGGACATGAGTGCAAAAGCACCCTCATAGTCACGTTTCCCAGCAACTGCCTCCAATGCTACAGGTAATATATAGCCATGACTAGTAGCCATGGATAGCCTTATTCACTTCCTCCATGAATTTATTTAATCCCCTGTTAATGCCATCCAAATTGGAGGGGAGGCATCATCACTACACCTTGTGGTAGTGAATTCCATAGATTAACTATGCGCTGTGTGAAGAAGTACTTCCTTTTATCTGTCCTGAATCTCCTACCAATCAGTTACTTGTGATGACCCTGGGTTCTAATATGGGAGAGGAAGAAAAATGTCTCCTTATTCACTTTCTCCACACCTGGCATAATTTTGTACACCTCTATGATGTCCCTCCTTACTCACTGTTTTTCCTAAGCTAAACAGTCCCAGATGTTGTAACCTTGCCTCATAGGGGAGCTGCTCCAGGCCCTCGATCGTTTTGGTTGCCCTTTTCTGCACCTTGCCCAACTCTATGATATCCTGCCATATAAGGTAGATCGGACTGAGAGATGGGGACTGGCCCAGGACCACTCTCTGGCTGTGTGTGGATTTGAACCCACATCCCCCTATCCTAAGTCTCAAACTCTATGCATTGCATTCAGTGTACATTGGCATAAAAATGTATGAAGAAAACAAGGCTATTTCAAATCCACTTCTGTTTTGTCAGGAGATTTTAAAATGTCTGTGCAATGCTATAAAATCTTGTTAAAACCTAAATTCTGCAAATATTTTGAAGTGAGCTTTGCAAAACATTA
The DNA here is from genome assembly GCF_057233095.1 of Heloderma suspectum. Taxonomy (NCBI): domain Eukaryota; kingdom Metazoa; phylum Chordata; class Lepidosauria; order Squamata; family Helodermatidae; genus Heloderma; species Heloderma suspectum. Next base: position 120,170,237 of record NC_139460.1, on the reverse strand, counting down.
CTAATGTACAAAAACATCATGCAGTAATGAAATCCTTTGTAATTACAATGAAAATCAATACAGTGCATTTTGCACAATTTTAATCACATAGGAGATTTCTGGCACTTGGAGGTATAGTTTCAAGTCTTTTTCTTCTGCATTAGTAATTACTGCTTAATTATCATGGTGGGAAACATTTAGTTGCAATCCATCTTTATTTATAGTTTTTACCAGTTTACAAAAACGAATAATAAAAAGAATCAAAGCTGTGAAAAAAGAATGGAAAAATCCATTATTAAAATGACATAAAAAGATAATCAAGCTTAAAAGCCAAAATTACCTGAGGGTTCATTTAAATAGTGACCTCAGGGTTAAGCCATTTTTATTAGGGCCCATGAGAGAATTTGTAAGTCCAACTATGCCGCTATGAAAATATTGCTTTTTATGCATCATATGTAATCATTTCTTATTTTGTCCAGGGGTTCACTAATTCACTGTTTGTTATTGATATTGGCTTGGATCCAGCATTTTCTCTTGCTAGTGGGAGCACTCCCTGAGTGGAGTTCCCCTAAGGGTGTTCTGGCCAGTAGATGGCAGGGGTGGGGAATGATCTTTGCTGATTCCCCCTTCCGCTGCAGCCCCCATGCTACACCCCATGCTGTTCCAGATGCCCCCCCAACATTCTGTAGCATATTTTTTTTTGCAGGGGGAGAAAGGCGGAGGAGGGAATCAGTAAAGATGATCTCCTCCCTCATTATACCAGTGGAAATGCCCTGCTGGATTAGAGGGATGGAAGAAGCCCTTCTGTCTGAAGAAGGCAGATACTGGATTCATCCCACTGATTTGCCCTGAGCCCTCGACGGCGCCAATTCATATTTTACCTTTTAAAGTGTCTAGATTTTTAGGCATAGAAATGGGCCCTGATTGTTTCCTGATTGTTGCTTCTGTGTTTAATGGGGAGAAGCCTGGCCATTTATATGTATGTCCAGGTACTTTTAAAATCCAAGTTTAAAAAAGTAAGTGTGAATTAGCTCTGAGTCACCAGGGATTTACCCAGCACTACTAGGTTCATGTTCAGTACCATGCATTGCAACGTGTTGAATCTGGTTACAGTCTTGAGACACGGGACTACTCTTGTAAGCCTCTTCTGTTTTGGCAAAGATCTTGGCAGATTCCTTAGCACATTACGTTGCTCTCACATCCACATTTAGCTATTTCTCAGTATGTATAATTTAGAGCTAATTATTTGTATGAAGAATTTCACCAAGGCATTTGTAGTCATGAAAATGGAGCATATATGAACATATAAGGATGCCTTATTATGGGTCAGACAGCTGGTCCATCTAGCCAAGAATTGGCTGCTCTGGCTGACCAGAGCTCACCCACCCAAGGCATTTTCCTGCCTGGCTGAGGTGGAGCAGCAAATGGTGCTCCCCACCCAAGTCAAGATATATAGCAGCCCTTGCCAATGCCAGTCAATCTGAGGCAGGAAATCCCACAAGCACCTCTCCTCCTCCTTGGTAGATGGTGACGACAACAACGACAACTAAATATTTGCTATCCTTTCATGAGACTCAAAATCAGGAAGCTGATCCATTCTGCCTAATGGTAGGGCTGTCTGAAGGCTCATGGCAGCTCCAGGCTGGCGGACAGAGACTTTCCCAGCCTGGATAACTAGGATCCCTTATGGATTTTTATTTTATTTCTTAAGATTTATTTTAATTTATTTTTTTCTAACTGGGAGGCTGGGTTGCTGCAAAGCAAAGTGCTGTCCTTATTTGTGTCCATAAGAGTGGTTTTGTGTTTCAGAGCTCAGCCCTCAACTCTGCTTTGTACCTAGGGCAAGTTACTTTTCTTTTAGTCTCACCAGTTTGCCTTCTGGGAAATGAGATTTTTTTTGTGATCAGCCATGCCCAGCATTACAGCCATTTAATGGATGGGTAAGGCCACCTTGGCAGCCATTTTGTGAGAGTGCCCAAGACACTCTTTCAAAATTCCAAAAATGCCCACTGATCCAAAACGTTTGAAGACACTTGCCTTAAGTGGAAATGCTAGTGACTGAAAACGGGAATTTGTATATGTAATGCATACGTTCTACAACTGCGTTATGGCCCTTTCCCCCCTCCATCCTATGCTTACAACCACCCTCACACAGAGAACATAATTTCATGTTGTTGATCCTTATGATACTGTTACTATAGTACAGGGAAGTCAGAATATTTTCACACTTTATATAGCAGCCTCATTCCACTGGTGTTCCTTGTAGTAACACATGAAATAAAAATGGCAGGCGCATGTTCCTAAAACATGCAGTGAACACTTCAGCATGTACCACGGGAAGCACAAGTAGAACTCAGCTGCTGCATGAAGGATATGAATATTATGAACCTTTGGAGGAATTACTTCTCAACATAGTTTTAGTAGCCTTATATAGAATATTGTATGTTGGTTGAGTAGGTGTGCAATGAAGTAATTATACATCTTCTTCACCACATGCTGAACTCCACCCAACATTCCCAACACACTAATTTTAATCATGTGGATTGGCCCTCAGTTGTATTCATTTGCCAATTTGAGTGGGAAGTCCAGTGGGATGCCCACTTTCATGGATGGAAGAGGTAATTGGCTGGCAGTGGTGGCGATGATACAAAATCCCTTTTCCTCTTCTGCCTACACTGCTCTTTTTCACATATGGACTCATGGTAAGAGTCTCTCTCTCTCTCTCTCTGTTTCTCTGTCTCTGTCTCTCAATGTCTCAAACCATGAACAACAATTCTTGGAAAATAAACAGTGGGTGGGAAAAAGAAGGAAAAATGGCAAAGTTTTCAAAATATGCTAGTGAGTGGACAAAAGACATCTCTCTAGGGTTATTTTGACTTGTGTCAACTCTTTTTATTTAGGAGTTATTTCCTCCAAAGTGATGAATATTTGAAAGCACCATATTTATTAACTGTTAATTTTACCCCTAGGCCTTTTGAGCTGCAAGTTCAAAACACAACTCTGGAAATGCACACGGGCTCCATCTGTTCATCTTCCTCTAAATACTTTGAAAATGTCATCCCAAACTTTTTTTGATTGAGAATATGATTTCGGTTTAATTGCATGTGTGTGTGTGTGTGTGTTTAAACCTTTAAAAACAGCAACATAACTTTGGACACTTGCCAAATAATGCTACATCTATTCACCATCACATCTGAAGAAATGTCCTTCACAGTGTCTTTTATGTTTAAAGCCTTGCAATGCAATCCTATAAATGTGTCTGTTCAGAAATAAGTCCTATTATTTCCATGAGTTCCACGGGACTTATTCCTAGGGAAGTGAGTATAGGATTGCAGCCTTATATATATGGAAATCCTTATATATATGGAAATCCATTACTCAGCTCAACCTGTCTGACTAGGGTAGTGTAATGGTCATTGGAAAACAAGTCATTTAGGGCACAATCCTATTGATTTGGGATAGGTAGCCGCCTCCGAACTCAGAGGCGACTGCCTATCCGATGCAGGGCAGGAGCAGCGCGGAGGGGATCTTCTCCTCCATGTTTCAGCTGCCCTGCATTCATGGCTAGACAGCTGATTTCGGCTGTCTAGCCGCAGGAAGTCGGAGCGGAGGGGGGGGGGAGGCCAGATGATGCATAGGAAGCATCGGAAAGGCACTTCTGCCCTCCTCATCCCACCCCCAGGAACGCCCTGTTTTCACTGCTCCGTGCTGCTCTTATGAGCGTGGAGCACAGGGCCGATCTGCACTGCCTACGAGGCAGTGCAGGAACGGGTGGAGGTCAGTTCTCAGGGAACCGACCTCGGAACACAGGCTCCGAGGTTGGTTCCTGGGAAGTGACCTATCCTATGGCCATCTAGCCACTGACTAGTGGCCATAGGATTGTGCCCTTAATTTATTTATAGTTCTATATAGATAAATTCCACACTACAATTTCTTCTTCGTAAACATGAGGCGATTGTACAGTTGTGCTTGCGTGATTATTCCTTACTGGTACAGAGCAGCCAAAATACAGAATAACTTCACATTTATTGTACGGCAATTGCTCATATATACATTTTAAAAAAATTGTTTACTTGAGTTAACAAATTCGCCTTTGCTATTTTCTGGCTCTTGCCAAGCTGGGGGCAGGACAAGGTAAGCTGAGGCAGAGGTGAAGCCAGACCAAGGCCAAGACACAAGGGCTGGAGGGGAGCCCACTGGCATCCTTAAACAGTGGTGGGCAGCAGCAGCGGCACTCCAACAAGGAGTGGCTGACCTGGGGCTGCCATTGGTGCTCCAGGGCATTGTGTTCCCATGTCAGGGCGTTGTGGGAAATTAAAATGTGGCCCCATGATCAATGCTACATCAGGGGATGCTCTGGGGCACTTCAGAAAATTTAAACGGCAGCTCTAAGCCATCTGCTGCTCATCAGTGTGCCAGGAAAGAAGAGGCCAGGACAGCTGGGGAGGGGGGGCTTGTCTGGGCTCTGGCAGCTATCAGAGGTTTCTGGGTGCAGATACCCTGCAAAGACCCTCTACTGCCAGCCTAGAAAGCCATGTAAATCCTATGCATCTTTACTCAGAAGTAAGTCTCACTGTGTTTAATGGGGCTTATTCCTAGCAAAGTATGCATAAGATTTGGTGCTCCTGTTTCAGATTGGCAAGCAAGCCAAGCCTCAGAGATTGTTGTAGGAATTCAGGCAGGGATGGGAGAGAAATTAATTCATTTTAATGTGAGCTTACTTAATTTCACACTTTTGAACCACTATGCGAACCAAAACTCTGTTATCCTTCAAAATTTGAATTCCCCCAAATTTTACAATGGACTTCTCCAATCAATACATGCATACAAAAATGTATATATTAAGGAAAATAATGTTCAAAGATGCATTATATTAGGAACATTGCTTGCAAAAAATGTATATATTAGGCAACATGCATGTATTAGGAGAAATGTATACAAAAATAATTATGAATTTTTATGTGAACATAAAAAAATGTTCTCAGAGTGCAGGATGAACTGAACTTATGAATGTAGAAAGTACCAAAGTTTGAGACAAACTAAATTTGAGATTGGAAAAATTAGAATCTGAGAGCAACTGAAATTGACAGAGTTGTCCATCCATAGATTCAAGGTATTTCAATTTTCAGCTCACCCATTCTCTTCTACCTGTTGTTGAAGATACTTCATGGTTAGTCTGTCTCTTTGGGCAGATCTGTGTGGTTATGCACCTGACATCCTTCAGGTCAGAGACCCATTTCTTTCCCCATGGTTGTGGCCCACATGGGGATGGGGTTAACATTTTAAAATGCCTTCCCATTTGGTTCTTCCCCAGTTGCATGTGCATCTGCCACCTGCAAACTCTCCCTGTTCATCCCAGTAGAAGGCCAGCTCTTTATGCAGCATTCCTTTTGCACAAAGGAGAAGGTACTGTGCCTAGGGATATACGAAATCTCCCTGAGAAATGTTGATGGATGAGAGAGTTAGAAGGGCCCTTGGAGATCATCTAATCCAATCCCCTGCCCAATGCAAGAGCTGCAACGCAGCTACAGTGTCCTTGACAGGTGGCCATTCAGCCTTGGCTTAAATACTAGGGATGTCAGAGAAATCTGCCATTGACTCCAATGAGGCTGGATTCTTTAAAATCTCCCCCCCCCCGAGTCCATGGCGGAACGGACTACTTCCCCCCCGCCACCCCCCAAAATCCTCCCACTTACCGTTCTGGTCCGGGCATCCGTGGGGGGGGGGCGATCTGTCCCTCCCCCTGGAATCCTGTGATAGGCTATGTAAATATTTGCTGTGATAGGCTATGTAAATATTTATGTAGCCTATCACCGAAAAGAGCAGGGACGCAAATGGCATCCCCTACACCAGATGACATTTGCGGCCGCAGCCCGGCCGTGGACGGATGTCCGGCTGTGGATGGGCCCGGCTGGTGGCTCCATGGGCTCACCGCAAAGCGGAGCTGGCTGGGCAGGATTCCAGGGGGAGGGACGGATCACCTCCCCCCCCACGGATGCCTGGACTGGAACAGTAAGTGGGTTTCGTACACCCCTATTAAATACCCCCAGCAAAAGAGAACCCACTAGCTCCTTGGGCAGCCTTCACTGTCAGGAAGTTTTTCCAAATGTTTAGCCAAAATCTGCTTCCTTGAAATTTCCAACCATTGGTTCTAGCCCTGCCCCCTGGAGGAACAGAGAACAAGGCTGCTCCAACTTTTGCATGACAGCCTTTCAGTTATTTGAAGACCGCTGCCACATCTCCCCTTAATCGTTTCTTCTCTAATCTTAACACACCCAGCTTTTTCAACCCTTCCTCATAGGACTTACTTTCCAGACCCTTCACCATCCTTATAGCCGAAAGAACCTCCAAATAAACCAAGTGTTTTGCTATGAGTGAAGCTTAGATGCTTTCAAAAAGAGGACTGGGCAAATGAATGAAGGATGGGTCTATCACGGGTAGGGACATACCAACTGACAGGCATTGTTCACTCATTGATGGAATCAGATTTCCCTTGGTTTCCCAAACTTGCATTTACATTGGAAAGTGTGCACTTGCGCAAATGTGCACTTTCAGAAATGCACAAATCCTCCCCAAATGTGCATTTTTATGATTTTTAGTTGGGTTTTTTTTTGCGGGGGGGGGGGAGAGTATATTTTGCTTTTTTGTATGACTGAATGTGCATACAATCCCAGAAAGTTAAAACAAAAACAAAAAACAGTCCACAAGTCCACGGAGTCTGCATGACCCAGAAAAAGCCAGTCTGCTCTAAATTCCATGCGTTGGATTCACAGAAATCCAATCTTATTTGAATACATTGTGGATTTCTCTGACATCCCAAATCAGGGGTTATTAAGTAACTAGGGATTCCATGTTTAGAGGCAGTTCACCTCTGAATATTAGGTGCTGAATATTTTCCTGAATATAGGGAAAAACTGCAAGTGAAGGCTATGACCTGCATGCCCTGCTGCTTGTGCACACCCACCGGTGTTCTGGAGGGATGAGGCTGAAAACAGACCTCTGGACAGATGGAGCTTGGTCTGATCAAGCAAGACAATATTTATGTACAGTGCTAAGCTAGGGAGGCATGTAACCTCTAAGAAATATTGCTGGACTTATCAACAATGATTCTGGCTTCCTTTGACATCAGATAAGCAGGCACTCCGAATTCACTTCAGATTTTGCTTTAAGTAAAATCTGACAGCCGCTCTATTGAAGTGGATTAAGAAGGTGTTTGGGGAGAGAGGGGCAGGGGCAGGTTTTGTGCATATGTAATGGGGCACCTGTGGGCCTCCACACTGGAGCATTCTTCTCAGGCTTTTAATTTCATTCCAGGTTAAAGGATGTGGAAAAACATTCTACACTTCTAACATTTGTTTTTCTTCACCTCACCAACATTCATGAGGTTGTCGTACTTCCCTTTTCGAGAATACAGTTCAGGCCACCGTTTTTGACCCATTTGCTGTTTGTGTACCATACAGCAGCCTGTTCTTTCCGCCTGCTTGTTCCTCCAATTAACTAGCTGTCCTCTATAAATTTTAGTGCTGTGTGAGTAATGAAGACCAGGTAACGAAGGCCAAGAACACATGTTGTTCTCATTAAGGGATGGCATCAGCATAATTTGCACATCCCGCAACGATGATGCAAGCTGCTATTAATAGGAAGTATAAATATCTTGGGTGGCAGACATTAATTATGTCTCAAGTTGAACTTCTGTCACAGGTATCATAGGAACGTTTGATGTGGTGACATTTGAGTTTTAAGATGTTAAGGGAAACACAAATGCACTGGATTTCACTGATGACTGCAACTTTGAAACTGAGGTCAAGACTTTACAGCAGAATAGTCTCTGAAGCCCAGAAGTATTTTATCATTTATTGTATCCTATTTTGCCTCCCAGAAGTCCAACATGGCATTAAAGCCACAGACCAACCCTGTGGAGTAGGTCAAGCTGAGAGAAAGGTCCAAGGCCATCGAACAAGCATTCCATTCCAGCTGGTCATTTTAAGAACTACTTTTTAACTTTAAGAATTGGTGCCTGAGTTTGCCTTTTTTCCTCTTCCCTCACCACTAGGGATGTACGAAACTCACCTTTTCGTGGAATTTTTCACGGTGGGGGGGGGAAGACGCTCCATCCCTCCCCCCGGAATCCTTGATGGAGGGGGAAGGCGATCTGGTCCTCTCCCCCGGAATCCTGCCCAGCTGGCTCCACTCCGCGGCGGCTCTGCGGAGCAGCCGGCCAGGCCCATCCGCAGCTGGATTTCCGGCTGTGGACGGGCTGCTGTGGACGCAAATGGCCGCCGCCGTAGCGGTCGCCATTTGCGTCCAGACAGACTGCCGTGATAGGCTACATAAGTATTTACGTAGCCTATCACAGCTGCAAGGACGCCAATGGCGGCCACAGCAGCCTGGCTGCAGCTGGCCAGGAGACCAGCTGCCACAGCCGCCGCTGCCGGAACTACCGCTGCCGAATCCACCGCATTCACCCCAGGTAAGTTCCATACCGGGGGATTCCGCGGGGGGCAGGGGGGGCAGGAGGCTGTTCCGCCATGGATTCTAGGGGGCCAGATTCTAAAGAATCCGGCCTCACTGGAATCTGTGGTGGAATTCTCTGCCATCCCTACTCACCACCCCTTTTCTAATTGTGTTGGGCTATTTGGATTGTAATCCCATAGGCAGGGTCTTGTTTTTATTATCATATAGAAGCCATTCTGGAAACCTTTTGGCATGAATAGCAGGGTATAAATCAATCAATAAATAAAGCTCTGAAACTGGGTTTCTCACTTCCAAGTCCACCACTGTGGACCCTGCACCACTGGAAATGCCCTAACCCCGGTGCCAGCTTGTCTGGCAGAAGGGAGGGGGGGATTGCGGGCAGGTGGGGAGAGACGACCAATCACCTTTACCACCGGTGACGCAGGCAACACCTTCTGCCTCATCGGCAAGGGATCCAAGCACAGCCACCTGGGGTTCAGCGTGTCTGGATGCCATTGTGGCCTCTACCCTGTCTTCTCAGGCTCACCTGGTGGCACACCACTGCCTGGGGCGGTCCACCCTCCTGAGGCATCCCTGTCGGTGGCGACCCGAGCTACATTCAGCGGTGCAATCAACATCACCAGCCTTTATTGGCAGGGGACCCGAGCGCGGCGGCCCCAGATCCAGCCATTGAGGCCTACACCTCGTCTTCATGGGCTTGCCCGGGTGGCACATCACCACGGGAGGCAGTCCACCCTCCTGGGGCATCCCTGTCAGTAGCTTGTGACATCATTTCCCTTGCTCGCAGAGGACCCGGGCATGGCTGCCCCGGATATGGGTGAAATGACCACACCTCACTTTACTTGGCCAGATGGGCACCCTTTGGGGCTCTGGGGCTGGCTGCCTTGGCTTACATCCCTGAGATGGCCATCCCTCCCAATGTCTTCTCCCTATACAAGGCCCGGGCTGCCTGCAGCTCCGAAAAGGCGCACTTCCACTGTAGCCCCAGCAGCTTAACTCGGCATCTGGCAGGGCTCTGCTGTATTAACTCAGGACCCCTTGCCCCGCTCCCGCCCACTTGGATGTCCACCTAAGTGGCAATATTAGATCCTTATGCCAGTCCGGGGAGAGGAGCAATGCCCACTGAAGCTACCTCTGCTCTTATTGGCTTTCACCTGAGGAGGTGCATGGCTGGCCTATGTCAAGGCTTTCCACATGAAGGCAGCTATTGACCCTTCCCTGCTCTGGGACCTGAAGGACCGGACCCTTTGGCTCCACTTTTGTCACCTTCCTGGCTGGGTTTCAGCAACAGATCTGACAGTGGCCACATTCTCGCCAGGCGGTCTCCCACATTGGCCCTTGGCCTAGTGCGGGTTCAGTGCTTCAGCACCACTGGCTGTGCTGGGAATACCGCCTCTGGGGTGCATGCTCCCGGAACCCGTGCCATCTCCATCATGAGTGCTCCCTTTGTAGCAGACGGCACCCATGCACCTCTTGTCCAAAAGCCTGGGGATGGCAGGGTCCCCCTGGGGAACACCAGGGCAGTAGGAAGCCCGGTGGCGGGCTATAGCCCCCTCCTATGGGCTCCAGCCTGATTAGGTGGTGCCGCTACTCTGGCTTTTGAGATGCTACCCCAACAGGGAGAATGCATTCTACTTGGTACACGGCTTACTTTTAGGACCCCCCCTTTCCTATGTCAATAGGCCATCCTTGGCTCGCAAGCGAAAATCCCGCCTTGCCATGCATCGATGGGTTTTGCAAAGAAATCGACAAGGCAGTACTGGCAGGACAGGCTATAGCCCCCCCTTTCCACACTCCGATACCTAATCTAAGGATTTCTCTTCTTGGAATGGTGCCCAAAAAATCCTCTAGGGAGTTTAAGCTGATTCATAACTTCTCTTCCCCAAGGGCCAGTCTGTTGATCACAAGATCCCTGATCATCTGTGCTCACTGCACCTCTTCAATGAGGTGGTTGTCTCTTCTGGGATCCCAGCCATGGGACCCTGATGGGCATGTGCTACATGGAGTCCAAAGACGATAGTCAATGTTCTGACCTAATGCAAGCATTATTTCCCTTTCCTTTCACCTCAGGTGTCCCTTTAGGTCATGAAAGGACAGAAGGCCTGTTTGCCCTGTTAACATTCTTAGGAATCGAGTTGGATACCCTTAAGCAATGTTCTCGCCTCCCTCAGGACAAATTTCCGGTCCTCTGGGCACAGCCCCAGGCAGTTATACATCTTCCTAGGGTCTCTCTCAGGGGCCCTGCAAGATGTTGTAGGGCATTTTCATTTCCCATGCAGGGTAGTGGCCCCTGGCCATGCTTTCCTGCACTGGCTCTGTTTGGGCAGTGCAGGGACTGCGGCTGCTGCACCATTGACCAGGGTCACTTATGCTGTGCGCATGGAGCTGCGGTTATGGCTTCAACTTAGCAAGGTTTTCATGGCGTCTCCTTCTGGAGGCGTGAGCTGCTCCTCAAAGCCGACTTACAGATTCACTTGGGTGCTGCCAGTACTCTGGGGTTTTGGGAATCATATGACAGGTCTGATCGTCTTGTGGGCAGTGGCCTGTAGAATTGGCTGCCGCCGGGATTGTCAGGACCTTACCTTTCTGGAGTTCTTCCCTATTTACCTAGCCGAGCACATTTTGGCTGACCTCATAGCCAAGTCAGTAGCCCCCCTTTGGTACGACAACATGGCCACAGTGTACTTTATTCATTCCCTGTCCTCTTGAAATCCGAGGGTCATGTCGTGTGTCAGAACTTTCATGCTCCAGTGTCTGCGTCACAACATCTGGTTCCGGGGGACAGGCATACTGGAGTCGAGCATGCCATCCTGCATTCCATAGCTCCCAGTACAGGAGCCACCTGTGACAGAGCAGGTAGGGTGTTCCGCACCTTAGGAGCAAACTTCAGTTACAGGATTCATGGCCCTTACCTATAGGTCATTTGTCGCAATTTGCGTCTCTTTAAGGAACAAGGGGCTATCTGCCAGGACCATAAGTTGCAAGCTGGCCGTTTAGCCTTCCGGCCCACAATGGTGGGAGTTACTGACTCCATGTCAGATTTCAGGGTTTGGTGTGCAATGCTGGGCACGGATGTTGCCTGCTTTCCTAGATTTTAGCCACCCTCTCTCCTCAGATACCCTTTATGGGCTCCGGGGATTATGGCCCTCCATTTGCGCTTCCCAGTAAGACATTTCCCTGTTCCACGCAGCAGCCTTAACGGCCTTCTGTGAGGCCCCCTTAGGAATTCAGGGTTGGTTGGGGCTCCCAAGCCTGTCTTGTCCAGGAGGGCCTCGATATACTTCAATGTACAGGTCTGTCCCAATGTAGCCCACTTATGCATTTGGAGATCAGAAACTGGTCAGTACAGCAAGGGCATTGCAGTGGCCCACGGCTGAGCACAAGTCGATAGGATAAGCCCTGTCGGGGCCTTATGGGGTTTTTTACAGAATGCCGCCGGTCTGAGGAGGGACCTCTGTTTTGTCACTCCGACGGCTACCATTGACATAATGGCAATCTGGGCAGTTTCTACATCAGCTCTACCCTGCTAGGCCTAGGAAATTTTCAATCCAGAACCCCCTCTTTTTACATTGAGCGGTCTCCATGGCAGCCGCTGTAGGTTTCTCTCACAGGCACGTAATGGCAGTTTGAGGATGGCACTTCGAAGAGTTCCAACCTTGCATTCGCAAGTTGTCTGCTTCTTCCTGACACAATTTTCCCTTTGCTTGCCCTAATGTTCTTATTCCTTGGAGCAGCAGACTTGACGTATGCTGGAACGGGTGCTCTTACGTGGGCACAGTATGATGTTTTGAGCTGCACAAAGGGCTTTTACGTCGACTTCAGATTTCAGCTTCTGTCACCCCGACATGTTTCAATTCAGTGGCTTCGCAGACGGGGCATATGGTGGGAGTCCCTGTTCTTCACCCTGTTCTACCAAAGACTTTTCAGTCTTCCTCCGCAGGTCCAGGTGCTGCATGTTGTGGGGAATGACTTGGGCTGTAAGCCAGGCAAGGACCTGATCCAACGGGCCTGGTGAAGGTGTAGGTGGTCTGGCATACCTGGCCGGAAGTAGCCTTATTGCGGTCCTCACTGCTCCCATGGATCAATTGGAAGGCTTGGAATGGTGTTGCCATTGGCAGGGCACATTGGAAAGCGAACAGAGAAATGGCTTATATCCTATGCGAGTGGGCTGATGGATGCACCACCCACCAGAAATTCTGTGGACAAGGAGGGAGCATTACAGGCAGGACAGTGTCTGCCTGTCTCATGTAGAGAATAACATATTTCTGTCGGATCTGCAAAGGGGCCTGCGGGAAATTCTTCTGCGCAGGTGGGGGGAGTTTCACAAGCATTAGGCTTGTGACTCCTGTGGCGGCTAGGACAGGCAAAAGCAGAAAGAGATTAGGGATGGTGTGCATGCAGAGGCACCTTATGGTGATAGGTGACGCCTGAGGCCCCCCGAATGGGTTATGCGGCTCGGCCGGGGGATAAGGGATGCCTGGGAGACCAACCCTCCTCACTCACCCAGGTGTTGTGCGGCACCGGGAGGGGGTGACAGGGGAAGGTCTACCTCCCCCAGAAGGAGCAGTCCGGAGGGGGGGCGAGATCGATGCCACCTCTCAGGCTGGGTGTGTTTTCTCCCAAGAAGTGCCAGCTAGTCACTGGCACAGTGAGCTGCCCATCCTAGGTACCCCTTTGCAGCTGTTTTCAATAAATGTGGCCCAATTTTCAACTCAAGCCTTGTCGTTTGACTCTTCTATGACCCATCTCCGCTCGCAATGAGATAGCAGCTAAATGATCGTTCTATGCTATACACTGCATAAAAAGGGTTGCACCCAATGGGCTGTATCCAATGTCAGTCTAACTTCAGTCCCATTCATTTTCATGGGTCTACCTTTTCTTTCATTGCAGAGAGTTCCTAACCTCAGTAGACCCATGTGATCACCTTCTGCAGTGCTGCTGAGCCATGCACAGGTGGGCTGGGAGCATGACGGAAGCAGTGCCCGGGCAGTAGTAATGGTAAATTCAGGATCAGCTCTGGTCAGGTTCCAGAACTGGCCCAAGGGGGTCATATGCATATTTAATGTGCAGATAAATCTGTTTAGGATCAAAGCGTCAGACAGCCATCTCTGCAGAAGCTGCATGGTTTATTGATCTTCTGTCTTGGTATATTCTGTGGCATCTTCCAACAGCCTTCATTTTACAATCTATGATTGAACCTGGAATACAAACAAAACATCAGTTTTTTTTTAAAAAAAAAAACACTTAGGCTGCAGTTTTATACACACTTACCTAGGAATAAGTCCCAGTGAATTCAGTGGGGCTTACTTCTGAGAAGACACTTCATAATTGCACTGTCTATCTAATATTCAGTATTGAACATGTCAGGTTTTGAGCTGGAGGGTTCACACCTGCCTGGTTTTCCGACAGTATTCTATACACAAAAGGATTATTATTTATTCCAAGATATTCTTGTATTGTGAAAAGCAATTAAAATTCTAATAAAGGCAACCCCAATAAATGAAAAAACAAAAACACAAGACAAAACACAAAAAACACCCCCACCCTACATTGCCCAGGATTTGGGTCTAGCGACACTGAACAAATTTAATTGTATCAGATGAAATTATTTTAAAATATGACACCATGAGTTTAAGATGAAAATCAGCAAGACTTTACATTATTGGCCTAAAGGGGCTTTTATTTTTATATTCCTGTCTCAAACATAAGAAAAGATTATTAGCTTTGCACTTGATGCAGCTGTTTAGTGCTCTCTCTCACTTGTCTATGGACAATAATTTAAACTGGATATTAAATATTTTGTTTGTTGGCCTCCTCCTCTTTTTTTCAGAGAAAAGAAATGTCAGTTCAGATATCTTCTGAAATTAGTGATACCTTCCAGAGCTCTGCTTTACTAATGAAAGTCTGAAAATAGCTGGTGTTCCCAGGAACATGTGTTTTACATTGAACAACAAAGATACATTTTTTTTCACTCATAAATAACGTGTGTGTGTTTTGTTTTGTTTTAAAAAATTGAATACAACTAAAGACTGTCTAAATTAGTCTCCTGAATAATAATAAAAATGATGATAAATGAATGCTTTGGCAGCACTATCAATAGACTGAAGAAAGGAGTAACAGGGAGAGTGGCGTTTAAGAAAACTTTCTTGCATGAACAGGATCCAAAAGTGAAGAGATGACTGATTCTAGCTTTGCCCTCTAGTCCAGCATATACACACAGCAAAAAAACAGCCATATTTTGATGCCTCCTGGTTTTCTTATTTCCTACTTCGATGTTAAAGTGTGAGTGAGACCATCTTTGGGGGAAGAAAGGAAGTGTTTTGAATGACAACTTGGCATTACATTTTCAACTGCCAAAGGCCCCAGACTTTAGCTAAGTAAGGGTGATTTATCACATGCATTTATCACACGAAAAGCTGCTTTATTGTATGTATAGTGCTGCTCCCATAACAGATACAGACATATTCATAAGTACTGGTCCTTTGTGTTTGCACTCAGAGATATACCATGCCACACAAAAGCAGTCCTGTACTCACTGTTTTGTGGTGAGGTATGGTACCCTTAAGTATAGTTCCAACAAATGGGAAATTACCTTTTTGTCATGCACTTAGATACATCTGGGGATAGGTGGAAGACATTTCACATGCATACAAAACCACTAGCACTTCAGCCAGCCCAGGTCCCCTACTCACCAGGGCTCCCAGTTTGCGCCGCAGCATGGGTGCTAAGCCAGGAAGGCTGTGAAGGAGAGGGTCTGAAGTTGTGGCCAGCACCAATCAGTGCTGCTGGCTGGGCTTGTGGGAGGTGGGGCTGAAAGAACGACCTGGAGGATGAGTTTTCCCTTCGGTCCACTCCTTGGCTATGTCAAGGGGCCGTGTCCCAGGCCTCCTCCTTACTCTGCTGCTTTGGGCTTGCCCAACCCACCCTGCCAAGTAAGGTTGCTTATTGCTATGGACTGCTGTCAGCCACCAGCTGATGGGGCTGGGAAGGAGCTTTACCTGGGGACCAACTGGCTTGTTTCACAGGGTTTTCACCATCCTCAGAGCAATGTAAGTTGGTTGAAAGGTCAATTAGTAAGCATCATTGTCACAACTTCAGTGTGGATGGCACTGGGCTGGATCCAAGTCAAGGGGAAAGGGGGTACACATCCCACTCCCCAGAGGAAGGGCGGTCCCTGGGGGTGGGTCACAGGGCTCCAGCCCAGCTCAGGGGCTGGCATGCTGGTGCCATTCACAGGGGAGCAGGGGGGAAACATGTGAACGGACCATGCCATGGCATGGTCAACCCTATGCCCTGGCCAAAACCTCCCCTTTAGGGCCACCCAGCCCTCGGGCTGGGATGTGAATCGGTCAGCAGGCGGGCTGGCTGATGATCAGATCCAGCCCCATACCACGTCAAATTCTACACTGTAACCAATAAAGTTGTGGCAAATTTATAACCCAACACTGCCTCTGTGCGGTTATTGGTAGACCTTCCTGGGGTGACCACCCAATAAGTGCTCCAGACGTAAGTCAAGCACGTGTGTGAATCCACCTGTGGACTTCATTACACTGGAGCGCTAGCGTGTCACATATTGGTATGCAACAAGGTTAATGTGAATTTGAACATTATTAACCAGTCCATCCTCTTGAAACTGGGCTTGTTTAGGCTGTAATCATATACACACTGACCTGGGAGCAAGCCCCAATGAACTAATGGCGCTTAATTCTGAGTGTAGACATATATAGGATGACACTGTTATTCAAAACAATATTGTTATCATTATTATGCTTTGCATGTAAGGCTGCTCAAGAAATGATTCATTCCCACTTTCTCACTCACTCAAAAGGAAGAAAAGTGATGATGATAATGATATTATTATTATTACTATCACCATCATCATCCTCATTATCTGGAGCCCTGATTCTCCCCACCTGAGGTTGTTGTTGTTGTTGGTGTGTGTGTGTCTGTGTGTAACAGCCTTTTAAATGTGTGTCATAATGGCATTCATTATTGACTCGAAGCTCAGCCATGTGGCTTTCTACCTGAGTAGTCTATATTTTGGTTTTATTTATTCTTTCTTTATTTCATTTCTATATGGCCCAATAGCAGAAGCTCTCTGAGGAGTTCCAAATATTTTGATATTTGGTCGTCATCACCCTAGCAGCTTGCCTAATATGTACTGTTGTTCTGAGAAAGGCTGCATGAACAAGGCTTTCATGGCAGCTAGGAGTAACAGGATCTTGCCATGAGTATGCAGGGCTACATGCCGTTGCTGTAATCAAAGTTCATGACCTTAATTGAATCAAAGAGGAATTGCCCTGCTGCCCTATGAAAAGCTTGGGAATGCCAAAGAAATACAAATGCCTTCTGGGCTACCAAGTTGCTAGTCAAGCAACCCATGAGCGTACCTTTAAATTCACCAATCTAGAGCCTTGGCAGGGAATATAGCCCAGTCCTAGGGATGTTAGAGAATTCCGCCATGAACTCCAATGAGGCTCAATTCTTTAGAATCCAGCCCCCCGGAGTCCGTGGCAGAACGGAGCAATCCCCCCCGCCACCCTGCAAAATTTCCCTGGGATGGATCCTACATTTTGTTGGCCATCCGGTCTGTCCGCTGCCCCGGTCTGTGGTCACCATTTGCCTCCCTACTTTAAGTTTAGCCATGATAGGCTACATAAGTATTTATGTAAGCATTTACGTAGCCTATCACGGCAAAGAGCAGGGACACAAATAGCATCCGTTACGCCATTTGCATCCCTGCCTTTTGCCATGATAGGCTATGTAAATACATACGTAGCCTATCACGGCTAACGCAGGAACGCAAATGGCGGCCGCTATGCCATTTGCGTCCCTGCATTAGCTGTGGTAGGTTACGTTTATATTTACATAGCCTATCATGGCTAATGCAGGGACACAAATGGCGGCCGCTACGCCATTTGTGTCCCTGTGTTAGCCGTGATAGGGTATGTATATATTTACGTAGCCTATCACGAAAAGAGCAGGGACACAAATGGTGCAGTGGGCGCCATTTGCATCCCTGCTCTTTGATGTGATAGGCTACGTAAATATATACGTAGCCTATCACGGCTAACACAGGGATGCAAATGGTGGCTGCTATGGCGGCTGCCAATTGCAGCCGCAGCCCGGCAGCAGATGGATGTCCGGCTCTGGGTGGGCCCGGCTGGTGGCTCTGCGGGCTTGCCATGGAGCGGAGCCAGCCGGGGAGGATTCTGGGGGGGGGGAGGGATGGATCGCCTCCCCCCCCAGTGGACGGCTCCACCCAGAAGGGGGTGAGTAATCCATACAACCCTACCAAATCCTGAAGTGTCATCACTTCAAGACAGATCACAAGGTTAAAGCCCCACCTGGGCATGCCTCACAGTACTCTTTGTTCAAAGTACTTCTACCTCTCTCTCAGAAGCATGGCTGTTGTAATGCTTAGTCAGCTCGCTTTAGTTCAGTCAAGTAGACAGGAACCTCTTCAAGGTTTCCTTTCATTCCTCAGTCACACTGTTGATCCCTTTTTTCTCCCCCATCCTGAGTTCACCCAAAGTTATTGCCCCTTTGTTTGAAGTCTATAACTACTCTTGAGTTTGGGCACTCAGTGCTCTTCTTGATGTGGGACCTAGTGTGGACAGTCTCTGTTGCTCCAAGAATTGGTTGGGGTTCACTTGCCCCACTGCCTAGTCCTCATTATTCCTTCTAGCACTCTCCCTCTCCTACTCTGGTGCCCAACCCACATTTCCTGGGCCAGAGTATATATCACTCTTTTCACTTGAACTACCTTGCCTTCTTTGTCCTGAGAGATCCGTTGCCTTGTAGACTAAGACAGAGCTTCCCCCCCCTGTTGAAGAACCCATTGTTACTTTCTAACCATCTTCCATTCATGGCACAGCCCAATTACACTGTGAGCTCAGTCTTTTTGCCTAGGACACCCATGACCTTCCCTTTCTGGGTACGCAACCACAGTCTTGGGGCCACTGACCTCTTGTGGGCCCTTCAGAATCCTGAGGAGATATGCCTCACAATAGTTTGTACCATGGCTTATGAGCTCCTGATTCTAAGCCCAGTGGTTTACTTTGTTGGTGGACAAGCTGGGTACCTATGACATTGTGCTAAGGTTTTCCAGGATCTCAAGCCAAGCAGAGTCACTAGTGCACTTGCACACCTCAATAGGGCAGCTAGGACTGGCCCTCAGGACCAAAGTCCAGGGCCCCACAGCCAGGGAAGCCCAAACGACCACCCAGAAAGTGGTGGCATCAACTCCTGGACCAGCACCAGTATCATCATGGATGTGCCAGGCCCCACCAGGGCTGATGCTGGTTACTGCAGCATAACTTCTCTTAAAGGGAGCAGACAACGTGGTGTGTACATGGTCACAGATGCTCATTTTATTATTTTTACTTTGAAAATATATTATCCTTTCTTACAACAAAATAATGCTTATTCCCAAGTAAATGTGTTTAGCATCAGGGCAGCAGAAGCAAACTCCACTTTATTCCTGTAGTCATGATGGCGCCGTGATGTGAGTTTAAAATGAGTAACTCCACATTCTCAGAGTATGTTTTTTTCTTCTTCTTCCAAATCAGGTTTGGCATACTGGGTGATGGTTGCTGTTTGGCTTGCTTTTTTTCTTTTTTCTTTCTTTTCTCCAACGTATCACAAATGTAGAAGCAGTTGTAAAACATCGAGTGATGGGGTGTGTGTGTGGTGAGGAGAGCATAGAAATATTAATTGTGCACTTCACAACTGAAGCAATACATGTGGCCATCTAAAGCCCCCCACCCACCCCAGAACGCTAAATTCCAGGGTCTAAAATTACCTAGCTGCACCATTTCCTTCCCTCACCTCTTTCCCCACATTCCTATTGCCTCTCTCCAAGATGATTGTTTTCCTTGCATCAGCCAGGGTCTAGGGGGAGACATCACTCTTGGGCTCTCTATTCCAAATTCTGTTTTTGAAACCTGATTGGTTTGGGCTCCAGGTTCCCTAATAATGGCCTAGCCAGCTGTTTAGTCTCCCCATCGTTGCCTTGTGTTCAAGAGTCCAACCATCTTTGGATATATCAGACTCTTTGGCTGTTTCTAGACAGCTTGGTTCAGTAAGGTATCTAGACACCAGGTGATTACCCCATTTTGAATGTGTGCCCTTAAGCCTGTACACCAGAGTGTAGCTTGTGCCCATTGTGAATATCTGTGACAGACCAGGAAGCAAGATCCTTTGGGTTCCCCTTACTCTGAAACAAGGTAAATATACCTGCTTTGACTTTATTTCTTCTTCTGAAATGGCTCTGAATCTATCTGTCCTGTTCATTGCATGGCCTGCCCTCAGCCCTGTACCATTACAACATGGAGGAAACCCTGTTGCACTTAATCTCCCAAGCCCTACCTCACCATTTCCCTAGCACCCTCCCTGCTCCTTCTGTGGTAAACTATGGCTGTCTTTACAAGAGTTATTTATGGTGCACTTGTGGCTGGCCACCCTCGGAAGTTTGCGGGTCCATTACATGATGCCAACGTCATCCAGGGCCCCTCCTGTGCTACCTCAGGCAAAAAGTGTAGTCTTTTTAAAAAAGCAATTGATTGGCCACTAGACAGTGGCTAGACGGCCATAGGATTTTTCATTTTCTGGGAACCGATGCAGACCCAGTGCTCCAAGCTCAGTTCCCAGAAAACTGACTCCCCTCCCCCGCTGCCTTGTAGGTGGCGCAGTTCACCCAGCTTTGCACTCATAAGAACAGTGCAGAGCGGCTGAAAAGGGGGCGTCCCTGGGGTGAGGCGGGGATGGTGGAAGCGCCGTTACGATGCTTCCTATGCACCATCCAGCCTCCCCCCTCCACTCCAAAGTGCCCTTGGCTAGACAACCAAATTTGGCTGTAGTGTCTAGCCACAAATGCAGGTTGGCCGAGGAGTGCAGAGGAGAAGATCCCCTCCATGCTCTGCCTGCCATGCATTGGATAGTCGGTTGCCTCCAAATTTGGAGGCGGCCAACTATCCCCATAGGATTGCACCCTATATGAGGTATTTAAATACAATGGGGTGCATGGCCATTTTTCAGCAACTAGATGGTGTTGTTTTTCGTTGAAAGATATACGGGCTGTTAGAAAGTATGTTTGGTCATGTTCCTCATCTAATTCTCATCGCGCCATGGAGATGGAAGAAAATGCTCCTGGAGGGGTTCCTGGATTTTCCTTTAATGTAGAGATGCCCTATACCTTCCTGCCTCCATCTCTTCTTTTACCATCTCTATATATGCGATCCATTTGATGGTTATGCTAGAGGCTTGACATGCTAATCAAGAATGCTTTCTTCTTTCTGGTAAAAATCAATGTTCTGTGTTTCGACTATAAGTATTCTTGAGCTAATTTCCCATTTTGTTAGAGTGCCGTGTAAGATCTGTCATGTACACACCACACCTCTGTAAAACATCCCTATATTTCTGGGTTCATGGGGTACCTGTGAATACATGAGAGTTCACACACACATGCAAATGAGGGCAGATGGTAACATTTATTAATGTATTTATTTGTTTACAACATTTGTATACCACTCCACATCTAAAACAGATTCCAGAGCGGTGAATATAAGAAGTAAAATAGTATAACATAAGAGGTAAAATTTAAAGAATGAGAGCTTGCTTTTTGAATAGAAAAAAAAATCCTGCTTTGAACAAATATTAGTGGTGACTTGTACCCTGCCTCCAACAGCAAGTGGTAGTGCTCTATCCAAACTCTGACTGATCTTGCTCTGCCCACCAAAGACTCAAGGCTCCTCAGGGTAGCTTTTTAAAGATAATGATCACCCTTATTATGCTTAAGACATCCTGAAGTGGGGAAAAATGTTCTTTTAGCTACTATGACTATGAGCATAATGCTTAAAGGGGATAAGGGGCAATTTAATGAAGTTACTTATTTAATGAAGGTATTAATTAAAAGTGGATAAAAGCTTTTGAGCTTAAAAAAGAATAACTGCTCCTACACAGTCATACATCTTTGAAGCTAATAATTCATAGACACTAAAATACACATAGACAGACACTTGGGTTTGGCAACATGTTGGTAGAAAACTCTGGTAGTTATGAGGAAGTCACTGATTTTCCATTCATTTAATTGAAGGCCTAGCCTACCTGGAAAAGTGGCAGTCCAGCAAGCAAGCAAGCAGGCTCAGCTATGGGCCTGCCTAGAAGATTTGAGGTAATAAAGTAATAAAGCCAAGAGTTGTTGTTGTTGTTCAGTCGTTCAGTCATGTCCGACTCTTTGTGACCCCATGGAGCACAGCACGCCAGGCATTCCTGTCCTGCGCTCTCTCCTGGAGCGTGCTGAAGTTCATATTCATTGCATCGGTAAAGCCAAGAGTGCTTCTAACCAATCAGGCTTGATCTTTGGAATTTCTTTTGTTAGACACTGGCCAATGAGAAAAATATGTTTTAAAACAATGTCAGTGGTAAACCATTAATGAGGTTCAAGGGAAGCATTTGGAAAAACCGGGGGGGGGGAGTATTTGCTAAATGGATATCCAATGTGAGAATGTTGAATGAGGGATCAGAAATGTACACACACACACACACACACACACTGCATGCCCCATGGAGCTCATGTCATATAATCTTCACCCCCCCCACACACACACCACACAACACCCCCCACCCCCCCACGCATACCACACACACACGTGTGCGCGCACACCCCCTCCCACCCCCAACCCCCCCACACATACCCCCTACCCCCCAAACACACCACACACACACACGTACACACAAACACACACCACACACGCACACACCACACACACACACACACACACCCATACACACACCACACACATGAAATTATGAGCTCTATGCAATGTTATGGCTATCTATTGGAAGTGGTTGTTTATGCTATGGCACAGTGTAATGATGAAGAAAACACACATCAGTTCTGTGCTGGGATGCAGGAAAGGTCATCTAGAAAATGCATATTTATGAGGAAAAATAAACATGAAGGGGGAGCTTCTCTTCTTTTTCGCAGGTGACTTATTATAACAAGATTTGTGTACTGTGATTAGTAATTAGTAGTAGTATTAGTATTACTGTGTTTATGTTGGTGGTATGTGTCAGATGGTTCAGTACTTCAGATGCTTTTGGAAAGCTTGAAAGGAAGTCAAATCATAGCACTGGAAGGGAAATGATGATCATGCAGTCTAGCTCCCTTTCCTACGGCAGGGGCTTCATTTTTATCCAACTGGCACTCTGGCAGCTGTTGGAAAACTGGGAGGATCTGCCAACGCTATAAAGGACAGGATTAACATTAATCAGTTGGGCTGAAATGGGCTTATGGCATCCAAAGCCAGATTTAAATGAGGAGGTATAGTTGCTGTCTGGAAACAAAGATCTTATCATCATCATCTGGAAGATACTGGAGATACTAGATAGTACATAGAGTTGGTAGACCATCTGGACAGTTGTGTATTACTTGGGGCACCACATACGACAATTAATACAAACCATTTGGTGAGAACAGTTAAGCTAGTAAAGGATTTTGAACTCTTGTCATTTGAAGAAAAAAAAAAAAAGGGATTGTGCCTGTCTAATTTTTGGAGAAAATTCTATATTATCATTCTTACATTTATATGGCTTTTTCCTCTTTGCAAGGAACCCAAGGCAGCTTACATGGTCCTCTTCCTCTCCATTTTATCCTCACAATAACTCTGTGAGATAGGTTAGGCTGAGAGCCAGTGCCACCAGTGAACTTCATAGCCAGGTGGGGACTAGAACCTGGGTCTCCCGAATCCCAGTCCAACACTCTAACCACTACACCACACTGGATCTCTTAAGTGAAACAGTTTTCAAATCTTAAAAAAACACAATGGGGAGCAATAGAGAAAGAGAAAACAACAACAATGGGTTCATGGTGCAGCAAAAACAGATGTAAAGCCTGATCCAGTGCCTGTTTAGTCAGAAGTAAGGCCCATTGTATTCAGCTGGTGTCAGTCCAATAGAATTTCATGCATGGAATTGGGTGCATGGCTGGACGTTGGGATGCACTTCCCAATTATAGCTGAATGCTCAGAGGTAACCATCTGTTTAAAGAATTCCTCAATTTGAAACAGAGCTATGGAAATCTCCAAAAAGAGACAAATCATCTGTTCTGAAAGGAGCTTGAACCTAAACTGATAAAGACAAACAGATATCCTCGGAACAAATATATTCTGGCTGATTTTAAAAAATGTCTTTCAACACAACATTAGTGGAAAGTTTCTTCATTCTTCCAACCTTCCTTTTCTATAAAGAGCTAAACATTTCATTATGGACTTCAAAGGACACTGTCTTCTACATGGTTGCTATTGACCTGCCATATGAAGAAAGCAGGAAGAGAGAGAAAGAATAGGAGGAAAAGAGGAAGGAGGGGAAGAAGTTGATGTTCTAGTACTTGTATTCCGTTTCCTATAGGCATCTTTGATGTATTGCAATATAGAGCATTAAACTTCTGGATTATGACTCACAATCAGGTCACACACCCTGACCTAGGATGAGTTGCAGCAGCACCATTTTCTTTCTTTTCTTAAAAACCAAAAACCAAAACCAAAACAATATCAGAACAGAAGAAAGAGAAGGGGAAGAAGAGAGAGGGAAAGACTGGTAAAAATGAAAATGTTTTGGTTTTGAAAATTAATAAAAATAAAAAAAACTTTTAAAAAAAATTAAAAGTGGGTCCAATGTTGCAGGGTGAGTTTAAACGTTGATCCTGAGTTTGACCTATTTGAAAGCTATTGGCTCAGAACTATTTGAAATATGATTAATTTATGTATAGGAAAATGCATGCAAGTCATGTGTGGATTGTTATTTGTGATTATTTCATGTGCACCTATTTTTGCTTTGTATGGATGTGCCGGGAAACTGTGATCGACTGTGGCTTTCCAGTATGTGCATTACGTGCAAGATGGGAAGTGTGTTTGGCAAACTTGCCACATAAATGCATGGTAAATGTAACATGTGGTTCAGTCCTGTGATAGCAAAGCACTGGATTTGGGGAACCACCAAACATGAGTTGAAAGTTAGCTAGGGATCATCTCATCCTGTATGCCACCTCTTTTAAGCAAGCTGTACTTTGAATTGCTTTTATATTTAGAGGACTGGCTGAGTCATGCTGGTTGAAGAAAATGGAAAACACAAAGCCAAGATAATACCGATGGATGGCCAAGGAAGACCATATGTCTGCATGGAGCGAGGTGTAATTCTATAGGCATTCTGTCTGCTTCCCTTGACCACATCCTTGCTAAGTGTTCCTTCCTTTCATGGTAATACCATCTGCCATGCTCTGATATGAAGTATGTGTACAGTAGACTACACACTTTCCCTCATGACCTTCAGATGTTTATACTTTGGCCTTGATTCAATGCTAAGTCAAGTGCAACACACACACACACACACACACACACACACATGAACTAGTGGTGCATCAAAAGATGTATCCAGCTGGTTCAATAAGGCCTGGATGTTTACACCATGGTGCAGATGTTGATACTCACCTAATCAGCTGTGCATGCAAAAAAAATTGCTTCCCCATATGGATCGCCATTGCTTCATCAGTCTGCTTGTGTTTCCTAGGGTATGGTGTGCTTTGCTTTACCCTCAAAATAATCATGATGAAAAACAATTAGAAAAGCATAATGCATGAAGTAAGAAGTCTGCTCTTGATGCTGACTTGGCTTTCCAGGAACTCTTGGTGACCTGAGGGCATGGCCTGACATGAAGAGCAAAGTATGGCCCAGAAACCGAGTACAAATCAAACAAACACTCAGACGACATCTGTGAAGAGAGGGCAGCTTAAATAATAAATGCAGAGTTTGCTGCCCTCATCAATCTTTATTCATAATCTTTATTTTTAGACAGGCAAGAAAACTAATTAAAGATGCATTTTTAAATTAAAAAGACAAAGAGCCAAAAAGTCACAGATCCATTATCATTACTGTTTAGTGCATATTAAACAGAATGTAAATTATCCATTAGTTTTCTGTGCACTGTGGGGAGTCAAAATTATATATCATGTTAATGGGTCATCGTTGCTGGCCCAGGAGCTGTGTAAGTCAGTTTCTCAGAAGTGCAATTGCTATCCAGACTCAGAATGACTGGAAATGTTTCCAAGGACACATGGTGCAAAGTACCAACTGGAGAACTAAGCTCATGCCACTTTTTAGTTGCTGTCTTCACCTGATGCATGAGGTTGGCCTCAGGGATATTTCACCTAACCCTGGAAGCAGACTGAAATGTGGATTGAACAAATATGAGCTGAATTTGGTTGCAGAGATGAAGGAGTTTTGTGAATTCTTCTCCAAGTGCCTAGGGATGGAAAAATCAATCTGCTTCCAGTTCGTGCCACCTTCACAGGTGTTCACCCATATAGTGGTTCCATCCTGTTTCCTCATTAAAAAAGTTCAGCATGAAAATTCATATTCAAATTATTTTCTCTCAAAATACATTCTAAATGTATCTTTTTCCTCAAATCACACCTTTTGAAATGTATTTGATACATTTTATTTTTAAAGCAGATTGCTCCACCAGACTATTTGGGAAGTGCTGAAGTTGGTGGATAACTAAGTTCTGATACACTTGTTATTTTTATTTATTTATTTAAAAGATTTATAAGCTGCTTTTAGGGGAAACCCTCCCAAGGCAACATACACAATTTAAAACTGCAATAAAACAATGATAAGAACAATTCTAAAAACCACAAAATTAACAATTAAAACCAGATAACACCATATACAGAATGGCATCCAATAAAGTCCTGACTTAGTTATTATTGGCCAAGTAAATGTATAAGTCTTTAGGACCTGCTTGAAGGCCTGTAATGGACATCAATTGGAACAGAGTTGGCGGCCACTACCAAGAAAGCCCTGTCCCTCATGCTTGCAAGCCTTATTTCTTTGACAGGCAGGCACACAAACAGGGCCCCAGAGAGCAAGGAGGGTGGTATGGGTGAAGATGGTCCATGAAATAACCCAGAACCAAACCATTTAGGGCTTTGGGGTGGAAGAGATGATCTGGGGGGTGTAGATCCAGTCAGTTCATATATATTAGAATTCACAAAGATCTCATTCTTCAAGCGTCCCTACATGTGCCCAAGACCCAATTTTACTGGCATTTTACAGTGGGATGACCAACTTGCATATTCTTTATTCTCCAGACAGTGTTCCATGACCGGAAAAAGGTATTTTGCTGCATAATCCTCCTCCCTCTCTGTTATCTCTCTACTAAAATCTATAATAAAGTCTTCAAGTAGTGATCTGAGATGTAATAGTAAAGTATACGATATTTTTTGAAAATAGTATTTGTTTCCTTCTACAGGAAACAAAGGGCAAATGTTTTAGTTGTACCAGGTTTTAGCACACACTTGAGACTTCATTGAGGTAGGGTGTTGGATCCAGGATATGCCTTCTATTGATGGAAGGGCTCCACTCACATAAGGTGCCTTTGCCCAGTCTGGGGGGCTACTCCTTCCCACAACAACTCACCCCATCTGTGAAGCATTTTCAGGGGTATAGTGGGGAAGAGGGGTCAGGGAAGTTTGCTTCTGCCATTCCAGTCACATAAGCCTATCTGGATCCAGATGTGGAGTATAAACCCATTTGGTAGAGTGAAAACCCACTTGATCTTATTTGTAGAAGCTGTTGCTGCAGATGAAGATGAACAAAGCCCTATGAAGAGAGACTGAAAGAACTGGGCATGTTTAGCATTGAGAAGAGAAGACTGAGGGGAGATATGATAGCGCTCTTCAAGTACTTGAAAGGTTGTCCCAGAGAGGAAGGCCAGGATCTTTTCTCGATCATCCCAGAATGCAGAACAAGGAATAATGGGCTCAAGTGACAGGAAGCCAGATTCCAGCTGAACATCAGGAAAAACTTCCTGACTGTTAGAGCAATATGACAATGGAACCAATTACGTAGGGAGGTGGTGGGCTCTCCCACACTGGAGGCCTTCAAGATGAGGCTGGACAGCCATCTGTCGGGGATGCTCTGACTTGGATTCCTGCATTGAGCAGGGGGTTGGACTCGATGGCCTTGGAGGCCCCTTCCAACCCTACTATTCTATGATTCTATAAGTCACCAACAGCTGTGAAAAAATAGTAAAAGTACACTTAACTTTGGGGGGTTAATCATAAAAAAAAATTGTTGATTTTTCTTATTCTGTTGCAAGTGCCGATTTTGATACTAAAATGGAAAACTTTGTGCAGCTGCAGTTGCTAGTAAAACATGGCTTTTCTGAGTGCCACATTCATACTGAACAGTGTCTAGAGCACAGGTGGGCTCTTCATGAATGAAAAGTGTGCAGGGCTCCCCAGGGCTAAGCAGGCTCATGAAGAGCCCACCTGTGCTCTAGACACTGTTCAGTATGAATGTGGCACTCAGAAAAGCCATGTTTTACTAGCAACTAGGGCTGTATGGCTGTGAGAGCTGGACTATAAGGAAGGCTGAGCGCCGAAGAATTGATGCTTTCGAACTGTGGTGCTGGAGAAGACTCTTACGAGTGCCCTGGACTGCAAGGAGGTCAAATCAGTCCATCCTAAAGGAAATCAGCCCTGAGTGCTCATTGGAAGGACAGATACTGAAGCTGAAGCTCCAATATTTTGGCCACCTAATGCGAAGAGAAAACTCCCTGGAAAAGACCCTGATGCTGGGAAAGACTGAAGGCAAAAGGAGAAGGGGACGGCAGAGGATGAGATGGCTAGATAGCATCACGGATGCAATGAATATGAACTTGAGCACGCTCCGGGAGAGAGCGCAGGACAGGAAGGCCTGGCGTGCTATGGTCCATGGGGTCACGAAGAGTCGGACACGACTGAACGACTGAACAACAACAACAAGGGCTGCACTTGCCCTGGGGAGCCCTGCCCACTTTTCACTGCTGCCCAGCTGATCGGCCATCAGCTGAACAGCAAGGGAAAGATTGTTGTTCCAGTGCTGCTATTACCAGCTATCAGCGGGATCACTGGTGAGGACCTTACCCTTTGTCCTGCCCCCAGCAGTCCCGATGCAGACAAGACAGCTGTTTCTGCACTGCTACTATGCATAGCCAAGTTTCCTGGATGAACAGAGATTGCGACCTGTGGCCATGCTGGCTGGAGATGATTGGAGCTGTAGTCTGCCACACCCTGGAGAGCAGCAGGTTGGGGAAGGCTGCTTTACACTCTAAAATGTTGGTTTTGGAACTGGGAGAGCTGGGTTCAAATGTCTGCTCATCCAGGAAGCTCAGCTGTGCCTCGCCTCACCTGCCAGGATGGTTATCAGGAAGAATAGGATCACAATCAGAAAGCATTTGCATGAGGACAGCATATTAATGAGTGCTGAAAAACACATCCCACATGTATCTGGAAATCATTCACTTCATTATTAGAAGGGGGTAGAACATTGAAACGGACAGTGCAAGCTCTTTTGTGAAGACAAAGGACAGTGGCACAATTTCACTTCCCATCCTTGGCTACTTCCATATTTTCTACCTCCCTGTGGGCCACTTACACTATTGTCATGAATGCATTAGGCGTTGTATATAATATCAGATGATCTGAAGAACTCTCAGGCAGATGTAGATTAATTGGTTTCTAATGGGAAAATGCATGTGTGGTGCACTCAGAAACTATTTTTATTACAAGGCATTCTTTCCCTCCCATGTGGTGGATCACAACCCTGTACGCATCTGGAGATTAAGCTTTAATGAAACTTTTGTCCTCGTTGGTAAAAGAGGGGAAAAAAAATAATACTGCTTCCTTTTTGCTTTAATACAGGACAGCATTTCTGAAACACTTACTACAGTCTGTGATGGATATGCTGTTGTAATGATATTTGGATTAAGGATGAACGGATTTCCCCCATTCCATTCCTTTATTGTTCCATGGGTTCATTCTACCCTACATCTCACTCCTCCTAAATTCCGGTCTAGGTAGGAGGATTTCTAAAATTAATTCTAACAGCAACATTAGGGTAATACTTTCATGAGGATAAATGCAAGTGTCACAAGCAGACTTTCGAATTTCCCAGGAATCTTCTTCAAGCTGGTGAACTTGAAAGCTTGGTCACTACTTTGTGATGTTTTTGATGGGCCAATTAAATATATTGGGTTGGATCCAGATTTAGTCATACTTAGAGGAGACCTATTGAAGTCAGTGGGACTTTATCACACTGGTTTCAACCAGCCGAATCTGTATGACTAAGTTTGGATCCAACCCAATATCTCAGTGTTGCTTTTATGGATTAATGGACCAACATGTCTACCTGCAATCTGTGTAAAAATTCTGAAATTGGAGCGTGCACAGTTTGTCACAGCTTTCAGTTCATTCACAGCTCTCTTCCCCTCTATGGTACTGATGCATATGTGCAAACACTGCAAACAAAAATCTTTATATGATTGTATGTATGACTACATCAAGATGCTTTGTATGCTTGCTTGCTGGATCGTCACCTTGCTGTGGTGAGTGGGCTTGTGTGTTCCAATGAACCCTGTGAGTGAAGCCATCGGGAGCTATGTACTCCCAGCAGGAACACCCATGGTGGTAAGGTCAAGGGGGAGGAACCAGACAAAGAACGATCCAAGAAAGTCCTCAACGGTAGAACAGGCAGAAGATAACAAGGTGTATGTTACAATGGCTCTGAAGGTGGATGAAGGCTGCAGCAGATAAAGGACTACCAGTTATCATGTTATTCATGTCATTGGATTAGAGCCTTTTTCTGTGAAGACTGTGTGTTGATCATTGTGCACTGATCTCCACACATAAAACAAATTCACGCACAGGCGCCTTCCAATCCAAACCCCAAACAACCAAAATTCCCATGGCTATTGGCGAATGGTAACGGAGGCAGGACTGTGAAAAAAAATAAAAAATGATGCTTTGTGTGCAGTGTTTTACGGATACACATGGCACTGTTCAGTGGCAGAGCACATGCTTTGCATGCAGAAGGTCAGAGTTCAATCCCAGCATCTCCAGGTAAGGCTAGGAAAAAATCCTGCCTGAAGCCTAGATAGGGCCAGATAGACCAGTAGTCTGATCAATATAAGGCAGCTTCCTACGTTCCAATGATCCTCGCTATGCAGTGTGAAACAGCACACACAAAGGACCTACATGGAATTATATGTATGGACGTGTGCATCAATAAGGCAGAGGACAGGAGAAGACGCAAATGGAAGGAACTGAAAGCTGAGGCAAACTGTGATGCAGAGCACTCTGTATAAAATTTGGACATACACAAGTAGAACAATGGAGGATTCCTAATTCATTGCATTCCCTTAAGAAACAAGAACAGGTCTTTCAGAGCTCAAATTCTAGGGAGAAGTTCAGATTAGGGATGTTGGCAAATTCCACCATGGACTCCAGTGAGGCCGGATTCTTTAGAATCCAGCCCCCTGGAGTCCGTGGCGGAACAGGGCAATCCCCCCTGCCACCCTGCAGAATCCCCCCAGGACGGAGCCTACCTGGTGGAGGATGCGGTGGCGGTGGCTCCTCTTCTGGCCGCTGCTGGGCTGCTGCGGCTGTTGTAGCAGCTGCCATTTGCGTGGCTGCCTTTTGCTGTGATAGGCTACGTAAATACTTACGCAAATACCATTTGTGGCCGCAGCAGCCCGGCAGCTGCCGGAATCTGGCTGTGGCCGGCCCTGGCTGGTGGCTCCGTAGAGTTGCCGTGGAGCGGAGCTGGCCAGGGAGGATTCTGGGGGGAGGGACGGAGCGCCTCCCCCCCACAGTGGATGCCCCTGAATGGAGCCAGGTAAGGGATTCGTACATCCCTAGTTCAGATGAGAAGAACTTCTGAAGCATTGCCGATAGGTGTATATATGATAATTCAGCTGAATTTTTAAATATCTTAGTTGCCCCAATACTGTACGTAAGTACTATGTTTGAGAGACCATGCATCTTCTTCAGTATCTGTTTCTTATAGCGTTTAGCCATGAAACTGGTTTCAATGTCAGGTTCAGCCTTTCGATACATGAAGTAATGGAATGCCCTTTGTTTATTCAGAGCTAGTCACAACCAATCCCCACACATCTGGAATTAAGTGGGGAAAGCTTCCACGCAAGGCTGCATGAATTCCGAGTGGATGTGGGTCCTGGCACACCTCATTTTACCAATTCTATACCTTGATGTTCCATTCTGTATTTTTTTAAAGAAAGCTTAATGCTTCAGTAGATCCTCATATTGTCCTTCTAATAAACCAGGCCAGATGTCCTGTAGCTAAAGCTTTTCTTCACATGACATACCTAATTCCAAAGGGAAATGTTGGTGCTCAAGACCCAACCAAATGACAAACCCAGCTACTGACTCATGGCTCGATCTGAGGCTTGATGCTTCCACAAATATGTATTTCAGATCAGGCATATGACAACTCCTGAGCTAGCATGTCACCACAAAGCAGCAGTGAGGACACACTGTAAGGAGATATAGTAGTGTCAATGTTCAGGATCAGGGTGGCTAGATCCAAACATTCAGATAATTGTCCATCTGTGGTACTAGAAAATTGCTGCATGCATATTGGAATGGACAAACTCCTTCATTAGCAAGTCACTGAATATAAAAGTCTTATCAAATTTCATTCTAGCTTTTGTGGGTGCCAGGTGGAGCCAGAGGTAAGTATAAGTGATATTTTCAAGTTGTTTCATTGGAGTCTAATGGGTTTTTAATGGGATATATTCATTTTCACATTTTGCTGATACCCCACCCTGAGGCTTCAGTTGAATTAATCAAACACACTCCAATCCAGTGACTTATCATGGATGTGTGGACTGTGATACAGACACAAAGTTTCCTCATTTTCAAGAGCTTTCTCATTCATTTCAATGGAAGAAGCAAGTCCTGTACACATACCTTTAAGTATGCTGATCTCCTCTCTTAGTTGAACTGGCTATTGCACATGTACACTCACATTGCACATGCACAGATATTGGAGCCAATATGGGCTTTGGAACAGGGCAATAGTGTGCGGCCATGTAGGTGCACTACTGAGGGTGGTGGAGGGACAAGCTCATCTGTGTTTCAGACCACATGTGATTATACCTCAGGAGGACTTTATTTCTACCTACCCACACATTGAGTGAATGTATGCAATATACAACATGTACATATTTGTATCTTTATAATTGGGTGGGGGGACAATGTCATTTAATTTTTCCGGGGGGGGGGAATTCTCAACAGTTTCTCACAGGTAGGTAGGGATCAGCATTGCCAGGGGTTCTAGCACAGCTTTTTTCTCTTTTTGTAAGGGTTTTTGGTTTTTTTGTGCTGCCACTGCAAGTGGCAACAGCATCAACTATGTTGGCAGGCTGACCCCTGTTTTGGATTCACCACAACGCAGATGTGAGCAGAGGGGGAGGGGCAGAGTTGTGTCCAGGGAAGAGGTGCAACTAGTGCTGTGCCAGAAGCTGTTCTCCAATTTCCTGAAAGTTTTCTTCCCGCATGAGAGAGGCTTCAGTTGTTCTGCCTCATTCTCAGGGTATTTCATAATTTATTTTTGTGGTGTTTTTGAGCTTACCTAATCAATGCCAATGGTGCTGTATGTGTATTTTCTTTCAATTACACAGCTCACCATTGCTCTGCAGCTTCCCAGACTGCCTGGGCTTCCTGATCTGAAGAAGCCCCATGGGAGGAATTACCTCATGATGTCCTCACCTGGCCTTTAATTGAGGTGTGGGATGTCGAGGAGGCTGCCAGCTGTCGAAGAGAGAGGACTGCACAATGAAAAACAGGACACTTGCACACACTCCTCAGCTATCTGCCAAGTAAGGTAAGCACAAGAACCCCAAACCCAACCCATGAGAATTTCTCTGAAATTTTCTTCACCATTGAATTTCTTTTGGAAAGCAATTTCTTTTCTATCAAATTGAATGAAAATGGTTGAAAAACTGTGGGCTAAATTTTCAGTACAACACTAGTGTACATATGCTAAATGAGAACATCATATCAAAGGCAAAAATGTCTTTGCTTTTTTTTAATGACTAATATGTTAATTATATTACTATAATCATGATGGGTAACTAGAAAAAGCAACTACAATGAATAATCTTCAAATATGTTCCTTTTTTGCAATTTCATCTTGTATATATCCAAAAACATGCCTTTATATTCTTCTGAGAATCTCTTCCACCAATTAAATCCCAAACACAACCATAACCTCACTTAAAAGAATGATTTGCAAACTTCTCCCAATGGTAACCCACCAACAGAATGCAATGTTTGTTTCTGGATTAAGTTTTCTAAGAAGTTAAAGAATTTAGCCCCATGTAATGCATTGTTTAATATCATTGGCAGCCTGGAATGAAATCCATTTCCAGCCAGGCATCTGCGATTTATTGGCTGGGTCAGAGCCACTCTCTGTGAATCCCTTCCTGAAAGAGTCAGAGAGCTTTCCAAGATGGTTTGGCTGGCTCCCACTGCTAGGCTCATCACACAACCAGGGCAGCTCTATCCTACAGAGTCTCATCTTTAGCAAGGCATAGTCCAAATCCTTTCATAAATGGATTGGAGTTAACAAGCTGCCCCTGCCACTCAGATGTAATTACCCATCATCTCTAGGCAGAGTTCAAGGATCTGACATCAGGATGCCTTGACAGGAAGTGGGGGTGGGGAAACACCCTTCAGTTGCCTAAACCCTGCCTGGAACTTGCATGATGTTTCTCCATGACTTTATGAAGCAGCCCTAGCCTATCTTTAGGGTACATACAAATTTGTTTCCCTTAATGTATTCTTTTTGTGACCTCCTAATTAATAATATTAAGGGAATTTAGCCTGGGAATCTGAGAAAAGGCAGTATTCTAGGACCCTCATTGAATATTAATATCCATCTTGTAGCAAAAGCTGAACACTTGTTTATGTATATTGGAGCCCCACTGGCTTAAGTCTTTACTAGGAAAACAACAAAGATGGGAAGGGGGGGGGAGAAAATAACAAATTACAGCTGAAACAAATCTTCAGCACCACTGTTTTCAAATTATTATATTTCTGGGGGATTTCAGTCAGTTACATGAAAAAGACACCAGATTCAATACAGCTTTGATAGTCAGGTTATGTTAATAACGGGGACTCATGTAAAATGCATTAGGTATACCTTACACATGAAGAAGATTGCTGATAATTATTCTGTATGCTAAGACTAGCTCTTTCTGAACTGATATTTAAAGACTCCTTTACATCCCAGCCTAATTACTTATAGACAGTTGAGCACAAAATTACTTTCATCTGTTTGAACATATGGAGGGAAAGAGATTAGAGATGTACGTTTCAAAACAGCTGGTTGGCGTGTTAAAGAAGAAAACCTACCGGTACTTTGGTACTGATTGAAAAGTGCATTTCTTTTTAATTATACCTATTAAAGTGAATATCATGCAGGAGGATTTTTAGGGAGGGCATATGGGGCATGCAGCACGAAAGCCAAGCGTTTGCTTTCGAACTCAAGAATTTTTAAAAGGGAGAAAAGGAACTGATAGTGTTTGGGAAATTTGTGATTTTCTCCCACTTAGTCACTGAAGCTGTAGGATGTGTGTGTGTGTGTGTGTGTGTGTGTGTCGGGGGGGGAGAGCACTTTTTTTTTGGTCCCATTATTATTAAACTTGTGATGATTTTCCAAGCTATTCTCACTTTGCTTCTCTTACTCCTGCCTTTAGATTTCACAGAGTGTCCAGAGACTCACCAGTACACAATGAGCCGAACTTAAGCAAAGTATTCGACTTCTGATCTGGAAAAATATATTTGGGCGTGAGATACATATGGAGAACCAATACTCTTGAAAATTTAGAAATGAATTGTCCGCTCAAAACGTATATATTATCAGTACTCTTACCACCATTCTCTTTTCTTGAGACCTGGTGCAGTGTAGTGAATAGAACAAGATTCCACAAGCTGGTGCCATCCTGAAATGTCGGATTGCAACTACTCTCATTCCTAGCCAGCATGACCAAGCTAGTGTCCAACACATCTGGGGGGCACCAGATTGGGGAGCCCTGGGCTAGAGTGTTGGATTAGGGCTGTGGAGACCCAGGTTTAAATCCCCATTCCGCTATGAAGCTCACTGGGTGACCTTGGGGCAATCGTTATCTCTCGGCCTAACCTACCTATTTTTGCGAGGATAAAATGGAGAAGGCAGGAGACACATGTATGCAACCTTGCGCTCCTTTGCAAAAGGATATAAATACAATAAATAAAGAAACATGTAATAAAGAAACAATCAAACAAACATACAGGGCCATTCTACAAATTACATGGTAGCATAGTTTGGTTTACTGCCAAACACACACTAGGCAGGGAGCTGCAGCCAATCCTGTCTCTCTACATGATCCATATATCCACAAACATATGTTTGTCTCATCCACACTTTATATTTGATGTGCACTCTTCAAAAATCTTAGGTGGACATTTAAAAAAATAATGTATGAAGGCAGTCCTCAGCCCCAAATGACCCAGAGGATCTGAGTGAGATGAAAGGAGGGTTTTGAAACTTGCTTGCCCAATTATGGATGCAATCAGTACCACCTGCAGGGTTAAAAACCTTGTTTTTGTCCCCAGTTAAACCTTTTAGCATTCCAGCACCCAAATTCTGTTTACAGGCCCTAGAAATTCCCACCTGTTTGATACAATTCTGTATGAGCAGCAGATCTTGGGAAACCTCTTAATGGCTCCAATTCTGGTGTTTTTGCTGCCTTCATGTACTGTTTAAAATAAGTGCCTAATTCTCACATTAGATTATGTCATGGTAAACATATTGCCCCCTTCATGGATCACTGCCTTGTTGTGGCGAAGGGGCTTGTGTAACTCAGTGAAGCCATAAGTTATGCCGTGCAGGGCCACCCAAGATGGACAGGTCATGGTGGAGAGTTCTGACAAAATGTGGTCCACTGGAGAAGGAAATGGCAACCCACTCCAGTATTCTTGCCAAGAAAACCCCATGGAACGTATCACAAGGCTAAAAGAGATGATTCCAGAAGATGAGCCCCTCAGGTCGGAAGGTGTCCAATATACTACTGGGGAAGAGCAGAGGGAATTTCCAAGTAGTGCCAGAAAGAGTGAAGCGGCTGGGCCAAAGCCGAAAGGACACTCAAAAGAAAATCTGATGCTGTAAAGAACAATATTGTTTAGGAACCTGGAATGTAAGATCAATGAATCAAGGTAAGCTGGAGGTGGTCAAACATGAGATGGCAAGATTGAACATCGACATCTTGGGAATCAGCGAACTAAAATGGACAAGCATGGGCGAATTTAATTCAGGTGACCATTATATCTACTACTGTGGGCAAGAATCCCTTAGAAGAAATGGAGTAGCACTCATAGTCAACAAAAGGGTGGGAAAAGCAGTACTGGGGTACAATCTCAAAAACGATGGAATGATCTCAGTACGAATCCAAGGCAAACCATTCAACATCACAGTAATTCAAGTCTATGCCCCAACCACTGAGGCCGAAGAAGCTGAGGTTGATCGGTTCTATGAAGTCCTACAACACCTTCTAGAACTAACACCAAAAAAAGATGTCCCTTTCATCATAGGGGATTGGAATGCTAAAGTAGGAAGTCAAGAAATCAGTGGGATAACAGGCAAGCATGGCCTTGGTGTACAAAATGAAGCAGGACTAGGGATGGCGGAGAATTTCTCCCCGAAACTTTGGGGGGCCGAGCGCCAACGTGTTCGGCCCCCGGAACAAGTTTCGGGGAGAAATCCTCGGCCCCCCCCGCCCCCGCCCCCCCCCCAGGACAGGACTTACCTTCGCCGATTGTCCCTCCTGGCGGCGGGTCCGGCCGGCGGTTCGGCGGGTGTTTGAGCGGGGCGGGAGCGGCAGCCAGTCTTTTGACCGGCTGCCGCCGCCATCATTGCAATAAAAGAAAAAAAAAACACGCCCCCTGATAGGCTACATGACGATTCACGTAGCCTATCATGGCTAGATCTGCAA
This sequence comes from Heloderma suspectum, assembly GCF_057233095.1. Taxonomy (NCBI): domain Eukaryota; kingdom Metazoa; phylum Chordata; class Lepidosauria; order Squamata; family Helodermatidae; genus Heloderma; species Heloderma suspectum. The sequence goes on along the minus strand of NC_139460.1, from coordinate 120,132,908 downwards.
AGTCAGCCGTGATAGGCTACGTCAATCGTCACGTAGCCTATCACGGGTGACTTTAAAAAAAAAAAAAAAGCGCGTACGCATAATGGCGGCCCCCATAGGGAGCCGCCATTCCCGTTCCTTATTTAGTCGCCGTAGTCTACGTAAATCTTTACGTAGACTACAGCGACCAAATAAGGAACGCGAATGGCAGCTCCCTATGGGGGCCGCCATTTGCGTACGCCCTTTTTTTTTTTCCAAAGTCACCCGTGATAGGCTACGTGACGATTTACGTAGCCTATCACGGCTGACTTTGCAGATCTAGCCATGATAGGCTACGTGAATCATCACGTAGCCTATCAGGGGGCTTTTTTTTTTTTTTAAACTTTCGTGTTCGCGGCCGGGGGAGGCGGGAAGCCTCCCCCCCGGCCTGAATTTTGGCCAGGGCGAGGCGGGAAGCCTCCCCCCCCGGCCTGAACTTCGCAGGGGGAGCAGCGAAGCGCCTTCCCTCCACCGCGAACGTCCTTCGACGACAGGTAAGGGACTTTCGTCCACCCCTAAGCAGGACAAAAGCTAATAGAGTTTGGCCAAGAGAACACGCTCATCATAGCAAACACTCTTTTCCAACAGCACAAGACGCGACTCTACACATGGACATCACCAGATGGTCAATATTGAAATCAGATTGATTATGTCCTTTGCAGCCAAAGATGGAGAAGCTCCATACAGTCAGTAAAAACAAGACCTGGAGCTGACTGTGGCTCAGATCATGAGCTGCTTCTTGCAAAATTTTGGCTTAAATTGAAGAACGTAGGGAAAACCACTAAACCATTCAGGTATGACCTAAATCATATCCCTTATGAATATACAGTGGAGGTGATGAATAGATTTAAGGGATTAGACCTGATAGACAGAGTGCCTGAGGAACTATGGATGGAGGTCCATAACATTGTTCAAGAGGCAGCAACTAGGGATGTACGAAATCACTTACCTGTTCGTGGATTATGCTGACGCTGGGGGGGAGGCACTCCGTCCCTCCCCTCGAAATTCTGGCCGGCCGGCTCCGCTCTGCAAGGATTCTGCGGAGCCGCTGGCTGGCTCCACCAGCGGCTGGACATCCGGCCGCTGGCTAGCAGGGACGCAAATGGCGGTGGCCGTAGCCACCGCTGTTTGCGTCCCTGCAGTCAGCCGTGATAGGCTACGTAAATGTTTATGTAGCATATCACGGCTGATTTAAAAGAAAAAAAAATGCCGCGAATATGCAAATGGTGGCACCCATGGGCACCGCCATTTGCGTTCCTTATTTTGGCACGTCTTAGTCTACGTAAACATTTACATAGACTAAGATGGCGAAAATAAGGGGAACGCAAATAGCGTAGCGTCTACGCTATTTGCGTTCCCCTTATTTTCGCAGTCTTAGTCTACGTAAATGTTTATGTAGACGAAGACATGCCAAATTAAGGAACGCAAATGGCGGCGCCCATGGGCGCCGCCATTTGCATATTCGCGGTTTTTTTTCCTTTTAAATCAGCCGTGATAGGCTACGTAAATATTTACATAACAATCTTAGTCTACGTAAATGGAATCCCACAGCATAACTGCCAAGGCACATAGCAATAATCCCCCAATACCACCTTCTGGAATCAGCCATCCAGGTAGAAGTGGAATCACTGCAATGCAGTACCTCCAACTCCCAATTCACACAGGCTGTCCAGAAGGATGTCATGGGCGATGATGGTATTGAAAGATGCTGAGAGTATGAAGAATATGGAGCATGTTGGAATTTGGGGGAAAGCTACAAGCGGCCACAGCTCAGTGGCAGAGCAGATGCATTGCAGGTAGGACATTTCCTCTCTGAAATCCCACTGCCAGCCAATGTAGACAATACTGAGTTAGATGGACCAAGGTAGGGATGTACGAAAGTCACTTACCTGTTCGAGGATTATGTTGATGGGGGGGGCGTTCCGTCCCTCCCCCCAGAATCCTCGCCGGGGTGGAAGGCACTCCGTACCTCCCCCCCGGAATCCTCCGCGGCCGGCTGTGCTCCGTGGCAGCTCCGCGGAGCAGCCAGCCAGGCCCAGCCAGGCCAGAGCCGTCCGCAGCCAGATTTCCGGCCGCGGAGGGCTCTGGGTAAAAAAACAACAACAAAAAACTACATACGCAAATGGCGGCGGCTACAGCCGCCGCCATTTGCATTCCTTATTTTTGCCCTCTTAATCTACGTAAATATTTACATAGACTACGCTATTTGCGTTCCCCTTATTTTCGCCGTCTTAGTCTACATAAACGTTTATGTAGACTAAGACGTGCCAAAATAAAGAACGCAAATGGCGGCGCCCATGGGCGCCGCCATTTGCATACGCGCAGGGTTTTTTTCCTTTTAAATCAGCTGTGATAGGCTACGTAAACATTTATGTAGCCTATCACGGTGTTTTTTAAAAATCTAGCCGTGATAGGCTACGTAAATCTTTACGTAGCCTATCACTTTTTTTTTTTTTTTACTGGAAATGGCGGCAGCGCCGCCGGCGCTGCCACTGCCAGGAAGATCCGCCCAAGGTAAGACCCGTCCCGGGGGGTGGCGGGGGGGGTGGCAGACCGTTCCGCCACCTATTTCGGGGGGCTGAATGCGCTGGCATTCGGCCTCCCTGAGATCCGTGGCAAAATTCTCTGACATCACTAGCAGCAACTCAATCCATCCCAAAGAAAAAGAAATGCAAGAAAGCAAAGTGGCTGTCTGATGAGGCTTTACAAGTAGCTCACGAAAGAAGGGAAGCGAAAAGCAAGGGAGAAAGGGGGAGATATATCCAACTGAATGCAGAGTTCCAGAGAATAGCAAGGAGAGACAAGAAGGCCTTCTTAAATGAACAATGCAAAGAAATGGAGGAAAACAACAGAATGGGAAAGACTAGAGATCTCTTCAAGAAAATTGGAGATCTCAAGGGAACGTTTTGTGCAAAGACGGGCATGATAAAGGACAAAGAAGGCAGGGTCCTAACAGAAGCAGATGAGATTAAGAAGAGGTGGAAAGAAAACACAGAAAAACTATACAGGAAAGATCTGAATGTTCCTGAGAGCCATGATAATGCAGTCACTGAATTTGAGCCGGACATCTTCGAGAGTGAAGTCAAGTGGGCCTTAGGAAGCATTACTAACAACAAAGCTAGCGGAGATGACAGTATTCCAGCTGAGCTATTTCAAATCCTAAAAGATGATGCTGTTAAAGTGCTGCACTCAATATGCCAACAAATTTGGAACACTCAACAGTGGCCACAAGACTGGAAAAGGTCAGTTTACATTCCAATTCCAAAGAAAGGCAATGCCAAAGAGTGTTCAAACTACCGTACAATTGCGCTCATTTCACATGCCAGTAAGGTTATGCTCACAATCCTACAAGCTAGGCTTCAGCAGTATGTGAACTGAGAACTACCAGAAGTACAAGCGTGGTTTCGAAGAGGCAGAGGAACTAGAGATCAAATCGCCAACATTCGCTGGATCATGGAGAAAGCAAGAGAATTCCAGAAAAACGTCTATTTCTGCTTCATTGACTATGCTAAAGCCTTTGATTGTGTGGATCACAACAAACTGTGGCAAATTCTGAAAGAGATGGGGGTACCAGACCACCTTACCTTTCTCCTGAGAGACCTGTACGTGGTTCAAGAAGCAACAGTAAGAACCAGACATGGAACAACCGATTGGTTCAAAATTAGGAAAGGAGTATGACAAGGCTGCATATTGTCACCCTGCTTATTTAACTTATACGCAGAGTACATCATGAGAAATGCTGGGTTGGATGAATCACAGGTAGGGATGTCAGAGAATTTCTCCACGAATCTCGGGGAGGCCGAATGCCAGCACATTCGGCCCCCCGAAATTGGTGGAGAAACGGTCTTCCCCCCCGTCCCCCCTGGGACGGGACTTACCTTGTTTGAATGTCCGTGGTGGCGGTGGCTCCGGCGGCGTTTTGGCGGCGGTGCGGCGGCAGCGGCTGTGGCGGCCGGTCTTCCGACCGGCCGCCACTGCCGCCATTTCCAAGTAAAAAAACCCAAAAAACAAACAAACGTGATAGGCTACGTAAAGATTTACGTAGCCTGTCACGGCTAGATTTTAAAAAAACACCGTGATAGGCTACGTAAATGTTTACGTAGCCTATCACGGCTGGCTTAAAAAAAAAAAAAGCGCATATGCAAATGGCGGCTCCCATGGGCGCCGCCATTTGCGTTCCTTATTTGGGCACATGTAGTCTACATAAACATTTACGTAGACTACGGCGAAAATAAGGGGAACGCAAATAGTGTTCCCCTTATTTTCGTCGTAGTCTACGTAAATGTTTACGTAGACTACACGTGCCCAAATAAGGAACGCAAATGGCGGCGCCCATGGGAGATGCCATTTGCGTACGCGCTTTTTTTTTTTTTAAGTCAGCCATGATAGGCTACATAAACATTTACGTAGCCTATCACAGCTGACTGTAGGGACGCAAATGGCAGTGGCTACGGCCGCCGCCATTTGCATCCTGGCAGGAGAGGAGGTTTCGCGGCCGGAGGGACAGGGCGCCTCTCCCCTGGCCAGAATTTCGGGGGGGAGGGATGGGGCACCTCCCCCCCTGCCCAGAATTTCAGGGGGAGGGATGGAGCACCTCCCCCCCACCACGAAGCAAGCTTCGGGATCAGGTAAGGGACTTTCGTCCATCCCAAATCACAGGTTGGAATTAAGATTGCCGGGAGAATTATCAACAACCTCAGATACGCAGATGATACCACCCTAATGGCAGAAAGCGAAGAGGATCTACCTTCACAGACTTTGAAGCTCTGGGAAGGGAACTCAAGAACTTTAGGGCCCAGATAGTTTTCTCATCCATCCTTCCAGTAGTTAGAAGAGGGATAGAAAGGGAACGAAAAATACTCTGGGTGAATGACTAGCTACGAAGGTGGTGCCGACGAGAGAGATTTGGATTCTGGGACCACAGGCTATACTTCCTGGAAGATGGGCTGTTGGTAAGGGATGGGTTGCACCTCACAAAGGATGGGAAGAATGTGTTTAGCCACAGCATGAAGAACTTCATCTGGAGGGCTTTAAACTGAATCCTACGGGGAAGGGAAATGTAAAGTTGGGGGTAACAATGGATGTAGGCGCATGCACTACAATGGAGAGAACAGCTCTGATAGCACCCAATAATAGTCTTCAGACACATGTAGGAAGAAAGCCAGACCATGAAGCACATGGTCTTCGATGTCTATATACTAATGCCCAGAGTATGGGAAACAAACAGAACGAACTTGAACTCTTAATACAAGAGGGAAATTATGACTTGATAGGTATAACTGAGACTTGGTGGGATGACTCTCATGACTGGAATACAGGAATTGAAGGATATAACTTGTTCAAAAAGAACAGGAGGAACAGAAAGGGAGGTGGGGTTGCACTGTATGTGAAAAATACATATCTCTTCACAGAAATACAGGAGGATGAGCTTGCTAGCCCCATCGAGAGCATCTGGATCAAAATAAATGGAGCAAAGAATAAAAGGAACCTGGTGGTCGGCGTCTACTACCGGCCACCCAACCAAGGAGAAGACGGGGATGAAACTTTTGAAAAGCAAATAGCCAATGTTTCAAGGAAGCATGATGTAGTAGTAATGGGGGACTTCAATTTCCCCGATATTTGTTGGGAGACAAATTCTGCAAAACATGGCCCCTCCAGGAAATTCCTGACTTGTGTGGCGGATAACTTCTTCCTACAGAAAGTAGAGGAAGGAACTAGAGGATTGGCTATCCTTGACTTGATCCTAACCAACAGAGATGACTTAGTGGATAAAGTAGCAGTTACAGGAACTCTGGGGGAAAGCGACCATGTTGCACTTGAGTTCTTGGTTCTAAGGGAAGCAAAAGCCGAGTGTAGTCAAACGCATCCCCCGGATTTTAGGAAAGCTGATTTTAATAAACTCAGAACAATGATCAGTAAGGTCCCATGGCAAGCGACGCTAATGAGAAAAGGAGTCCAAGATGGATGGGAGCTTTTAAAAAAGGAAATTCTCAAGGCACAGTCACAAACAATTCCAACAAGAAGAAAAGGTGGAAGACAACAGAAGAAGCCAATGTGGCTTCACAAAAAGCTTAGGGATGACTTGAAAACAAAAAAGGACACATATAGGAAGTGGAAAGAAGGCCAAGTAACAAAGGAAGAGTACAGGCAGGTAGCACAGAATTGCAGGGATGGCGTCAGAAAGGCTAAAGCTGAGAACGAGCTGAGGTTAGCAAGGGATGCTAAAAACAACAAAAAGGCTTTCTTCAGCTACGTGCATAGTAAAAGGCAGAGGAAAGAAATGGTTGTTCAGCTATTAAATAAGGATGGCAAAATGATAACAGATGACAAAGAAAAGGCAGAGGTGCTCAATTCCTATTTTGGCTCAGTCTTCTCCCAAAAGAGGGTCTATGACCCCCCTGGCAAAGGCGAAGTACAGGCTGAAGGGGCAGGATTGCAGCTTGAGATCGATAGGCATATGGGCAAGGAACACCTAATTAACTTGAGCCACCTAATTAATCTCCAGGGCCAGATGAACTGCATCCTAGAGTCATAAAGGAACTGGCAGAAGAACTCTCAGAACCGCTGTCTATTCTCTTTGAGAAATCATGGAGGACAGGGAAAGTGCCAGATGACTGGAGGAGGGCTAACATTGTCCCTATCTTCAAAAAGGGTAAAAAGGAGGAACCTGGGAACTACAGACCAGTCAGTCTGACATCAATCCCAGGGAAAATTCTGGAGCAGATGATAAAGCAATCCATCTGGAAGCACCTTGAAAACAATGCCGTGATTACTCGAAGCCAACATGGATTTGTCAAAAACAAGTCCTGCCAGACAACTCTGATCTCATTTTTTGATCAAGTAACCTCCCTTGTAGACCATGGGAATACTGTAGACATCATATATCTCGACTTCAGCAAAGCTTTCGACAAAGTGCCCCATGATATCCTGATGAGCAAACTAGCTCAAAGTGGGCTAGATGGAACAACGATCCGGTGGATCCACAGTTGGCTACAGAATCGGACTCAAAGAGTGCTTATCAATGGGATCTTCTCAAACTGGGGAGAGGTAACGAGTGGGGTACCGCAGGGCTCAGTCCTGGGCCCAGTGCTCTTCAACATTTTTATTAATGACTTGGAGGAGGAGGTGCAGGGAATGCTGATCAAATTTGCAGATGACACAAAATTGGGCGGGATAGCTAATACTTTGGAAGACAGAAACAAAATTCAAAGTGATCTGGATAGACTGGAGCGCTGGGCAGAAAACAACAGAATGACATTTAATAGGGATAAATGCCAAGTTCTGCACCTAGGAAAAAGAAACCAAATGCACAGTTACAAGATGGGGGATACGTGGCTCAACCACACTACAAGCGAGAAAGATCTTGGAATTGTTGTCGATCACAAGCTGAATATGAGCCAACAATGTAATGTGGCTGCAAAAAAGGCAAATGCTCTTTTGGGCTGAATTAATAGAAGCATAGCTTCCAAATCCTGGGAAGTACTAGTTCCCCTCAGCACTGGTTAGGCCTCATCTGGAGTCCTGTGTCCAGTTCTGGGCACCACACTTTAAGAAGGATGCAGACAAACTGGAGAGGGTTCAGAGGAGGGCAACAAAGATGATCAGAGGACTGGAAACAAAGCCCTATGAAGAGAGACTGAAAGAACTGGGCATGTTTAGCCTTGAGAAGAGAAGACTGAGGGGAGACAGGATAGCACTCTTCAAGTACTTGAAAGGTTGTCACAGAGTAGAAGGCCAGGATCTCTTCTTGATCATCCCAGAGTGCAGGACACGGAATAATGGGCTCAAGTTACAGGAAGCCAGATTCCAGCTGAACATAAGGAAAACTGCCTGACTGTTAGAGCAATACGACAATTGAACCAATTACCTAGGGAAATGGTGGGCTCTCCAACACTGGAGGCGTTCAAGACGAGGCTGGACAGCCATCTGTCAGGGATGCTCTGACTTGGATTCCTGCATTGAGCAGGGGGTTGGACCCGATGGCCTTGTAGGCCCTTTCCAACCCTACTATTCTATGATTCTATGATTCTATTCTATGATTCTAAAGAGCCTCTTGTTGAGGGTGAAAGTGGAGAGTGCAAAAGCTGGTTTGAAACTCAACATTAAAAAAACTAAGATCATGGCATCTGGCCCCATCACTTCCTGGCATATGGAAGGGGAAGAAATGGAAGCAGTGACAGATTTTATTTTCTTGGGCTCCAAGATCACCGCAGACGGTGACTATAGCCATGAAATTAAGATGCTTGCTCCTTGGGAGGAAAGCTATGGCAAACCTAGACAGCATAGTAAGAAGCAGAGACATCACCTTGCTGACAAAGGTCCGTCTAATCAAACCTATGGTTTTCCCAGTAGTAACGTATGGCTGTGAGAGCTCGCCTATAAGGAAGGCTGAGCGCCGAAGAATTGATGCTTTCGAACTGTGGTGCTGGAGAAGACTCTTACGAGTCCCCTGGACTGCAAGGAGGTCAAATCAGTCCATCCTAAAGGAAATCAACCCTGAGTGCTCATTCAGTATCTGGAAGGACAGATACTGAAGCTGAAGCTCAAATATTTTGGCCACCTAATGCGAAGAGAAAACTCTCTGGAAAAGACCCTGATGCTGGGAAAGACTGAAGGCAAAAGGAGAAGGGGATGGCAGAGGATGAGATGGCTAGATAGCATCACTGATGCAATGAATATGGACTTGAGCATGCTCCGGGAGAGAGCACAGGACAGGAAGGCCTGGCGTGCTATGGTCCATGGGGTCACAAAGAGTCGGACACGACTGAACGACTGAACAACAGCAACTAGGCACCCTCTATCTGAAAGCACTCCTATAGGTCACCATTACTATCACTAAATAATGGGGGAGGGGGTTGGAAGGGGGCTCAGATGAGAGATAGTGGTTTGCCTTGAGGACGATGGACCAGAAAGTCTCCAAGGTCCCGTCCAATGAGGCCATCTACTGGTGTGTTCATGGGTGAGGTGAAATTAAAAATCGTTCTGTGTTAATAATTCAGTGTTAGTAATCCAGTTGAGACTCCAAAAAAGAAGAAGTGGATAACAGAGAAAGCACATTCAACATATTCATATTCATCTCAGCACCCGATAGCCCTCTTCTCTCCAAACTTTTCTTACCCTCCAGGCCACTATGAACCTTCCTCCTAGAAGGAACAAGGTTGGCCAGGTTATTTTGGCACTTGATGCAGAAAATTCAACAAGCACCCCTCCCTCTTTCTGGAAGTAAAAATACATTATTGATTAATTAAATAACTAACAATTTGCTACTTTTTCATGACACCCCAAAATCAACTCCCTGAGCCGCCCACTTCACTCTGCCTAATGGCTGGGCTGCCTCTGATTCCCCATTCCTAAACTTTGACTGTCTGTGGGAAGGTGCCCAATCCCCATTCTTAAAGTTACTCACTTTGTCCAATTTACATGCTCCCCTAAGAAACCATGGTGACTATCCAAGGCCTGGGTGAAGGATTTGCCTTTTGACACCATGACAGTGAAATAGATGTTTAAATCTTCAGCATGTCTGTTAGTTTTCATCTCGTGTACCTCACTGGGAAGCAATTATGGGCTATGTGTGTGGCAGATAGGAACTGACGCACAGGGGAAGAGCAGAGACAATTTAATGCCTAAAGAAGAACATCCGAATAATACCCCCCATGGTGGTAAAGATATAATAATAATAAATGTCTAATAGTGGGGCCAAGCATAGAGAAAAGCTATATTTAAGTGGTCACTTCCCCCTCCCCAGAGACATTGTGTCAGACTGAGGACCAACAAATTTGAATTCTGGAATCTCTCAGCTAAGTATTACAAGTAAGTGACTCTGAGGGGTGTATTTAGCTGGCATGTCTGAGTAGGTTTTTATTTTTAGAATTTGCTGCTGATGTTTTGCTGCTTCTCTGGATGCATTAAACTATCCACTTAAAAAGACTCCCCCCTTCTTTTTAAAACCAGCTGGAATTATGCCAGCTGTGAAGTCTTTATAAATAGGAGAAACTTCTGATTAAAAGATACATCTTGATTTAAGGGACAGCTAGTGTGCTGAGAACATAATACATGGCTATCAAGAACCCCACTGATTGCTAATAATTTAATTCCTATAACAGACTAGGAAAAACCTTATTACCTGGCAGCTGGTATTCAATCACTCTTTCCCAAAATAAATAGCCTATTGGACTGCTAATGATAAAAAACTAGACAGCAATGGCCTTAATTTTGTGTTTTAAAATGCAATATACTGTGTTAACACAGGCTCTCTCCATGTTAATTCAGCTCAATGGCAATCCCTTGTTCCTGTAGCATACCCATTTAAGTAAACAATATTGTTACATTTATTTAAAACCTGACTTGTGGGCTGAGAAGTGTTAGTGCTATTGGGCTTAAAACACAATAAGGAAACATCTTAGATGCTACATTCAGGATGTGTATGCATGGTTCGTGAAGAATATATGCCCCGGGTTCTTTATTGCTTCTTTTAAACCAAACAACCCTGAAGCAAAAAAAAGGTAAAATAACTCATCCTAAATTCTTCCCATTTGACTCCTATACCAGTTTAACCCATTTGCTCTGCATTTTAAAATAAAAAGAAACAATTGCGTTCACTGGGCTTTGATTTAATAAGATATACAGAAGTATTCCTAGGGCTGCAAGCTGTAATTGACTTAATTGCTTGATTAATCATCTAAAGGTTTGGGGTAGAATTCACTGGAAAGTTATCCTGTGTAAGCCTAGTTGAAATGAACAGGAGCTGCACAAGAGTAGAGTTTTTTCAGGTGATACTGCTGTAGCCAGGAGGAGAGCAGCCTCAACAAACCTCATCCAGGGGCTGTGATGCCCAGGTGCTCCATTCGCTGACTGGGGCATTGATGCAATTGGGCAACGCCATTATAACCAGTGGAGGCTGGTGGCTCCAATGTCAGTGGGGCAGTGAAGCCAGTCAGAACTCCAAAGGAGCTATCCAAGGTGTGAAGCAGATTGACTGCCCCACTGACATTGGAGCCACCAGCATCCACTGATTATAACAACATGGAGTAGAGTGCTGTCTGAGACCTGTCAAAATGGCACCTTCCAGGGATACCAGCATTGCAACTTAGAGCATGGCACCTGGGGCTGGGGAAGGGAAGGATTTCTGGATCTCAGATATGCTTGTGATGTGTAGAGCCTGAGGGAGCCAGGAGACACATATACTGTGCTCCACCCTATTGCCCAGAGTAAAAATGGCCTTTTCTTCTAACGATAAGTTGTAATGTTTGTTTACTGGTGAATATAAATAAATAATAAATGAATATGAATAACCATAAATTGTATACTTACAAGTACTAGCAATTTTGTGATAGGGAATAGAAAAGAGAGAAAATATTTTTTTAAAGTTTTTCCTTCTAACAATGAGTGGTAGTGTTTGTTTACTGGTAAACAACAACAACAACAATTACAGTTACTAGCAGCTGAATAAAGTTCTGGCCATAGGCTTATAGCAGGGGAATCATAGTTTGCAGACTGATAACAGTTTTCTGTTTAAAGGGTTGTAAGAAGATAGTTTTCTGTTTGAAGAAGACTTCCTCTCTTTGCAGGGCTGTCCAACTCAAGACCAGTTTAAAGCTAAAGAACCATAAGAAGGGTTAGCAGGGGCCTTTGAGTTGCCTATCAACAGTGAGTACCTGCACAGGCTTTCTTCACATGGAGCTTTTATCCTGGTATTGAGATGGCTCAATCATGGAAGATTGCGGGCTCTTTACAAGATGCTGTGATCCTCCAAGGCGTCTCTTGCACTAAATGCCCTTTGTTCCATTTTTAAATAGATCACAGATAATGAGCTATCAAATTACCCCATTGTGTTTTGCTAGAGTTCTCTCTGTGAAAAGAGGCAAAGCAGCAAGAAGAGGAGCAAGATCAATGAAACATATGGAAGATTCAGATAAGTGGGAGAAGGAGGGGGAAGGGGGAGCGGGGAGGCGGGGAGAAGGAAGCACATGTAAAGGGAGTCCATGGTGATCCTGCATTTAAAACGGAAGCAGAAAGCCCCATTCTAAATGCAAGATTTTAGGATGGTGTAGAGATGCCCACAGTAGACTGAGTGGCACCCAGATAACCTGGTCACAGGTTACACTTTGGTGAAATGTATTGCATTTCTATTGAAATTATAGTCTTTATTTCTAAAGTTGCATCAGATCTGCACCATCTGTTGTCCTCTTTTTTTGTAATGCATTTCCTTTTGGGGGGGAGGCAAGCTGTAAGTTGCCACCCTAGCTTACACTCTAGACACATCAGGAAAAGGAAATGAAGAATATATGAGATTTTAAATAGGTGTTTAATACACACATAGAAGAGAGCTAGAATTCAGGAGAGAGGGCATTCCAGTGAAAAGAAGCAGCAACAGCATGGTTGGGGTATAGAGGAAGATTTTTTTAGGTTTAAGATGAAGGAGAAGGGTTCCAGGGGAGTGCATAGAGTGGGGGACCCCAGAAATGGAAGACATATGGAGACCTAAAAGGTGTGTGATAAATGTTTTAAATAAATAAAAATAATAAAACTTGAAATAAGAAGCAGGAGAAGAGAGACAATGCAAAATGCAAAAACTGGGTATCTGCAATGTGACCTTAACAAGGGCACAGTAAGTTAAATGAACAGGAGAATTCAAGACTGAAACAAGAAGTTTAAGAGAGGAAACAGAGACCAACAAGAAAAGGCTTACAATAATAATGTCAAGAAATGAGGAAAGAATGGACAAGAACTTTGGGTGAAAGAAAAGGATGGATTTTACAGATACTGGACAAGATGTAGTAGCTGAGTATGTGGAGAAAGAGAAAATTGAAAGGTGAGTGTGATGGTATGGGAAGAAGGGAAAATAGAACTGCCAAGGAGAAGAGAAAGTGAGATTGAGGAACTAGGTGAATGAGAAATAGCAGCAGCTTTGACCAGTTTTAGAAAATGGAAAACCATCTTGACAGAGCAAAGTTTGATATAACAACAACGCATCTCAAATCTTAGTTAAAGATGGAGGGAAATCAGGCATGAAAAAAAACAGAAATGTAACACTGAAAATAAAAGTACACATAATGGAACCCTGGAGGACCATCTACAGTGGCACCCAGGATAAACTGCTGAGGAACACCATGACAGCAGTGAGTAGGAAAGAAGACAAAGACCTATTAACCAATACCTGGAAGGAATGGTGATAAAAATGAAAAGCCGGGGGGAAAGATCTATAATAATTTTTGATGTGATAAATCCTTGTTCTGAAGTAACCCTATGTGGTCATCTAACATATCTTGGATAACTTTAATTTTGTGTTGTTTTCAGAATGTGATAAATAGCAGTTGATTGTTACCTTTACCACCCTTCTTATGCCTCATTCATCAGATGTTCAGAGAAACCAGGGAGGTTACCAAGAGCCAGGGCATATTATGTGGCTTTATTGTATTTTTGCTCTGCATGACCAACAAATAAAACATAATTCTAAAGCTCACTCTCTGTAATTTAAAGACTAGTCAATCCAATACAAGGTATCTTCTCACTTTTGTGTTTCTGATTAATTCTGGTAAGAAACTTCTGAGATGTGGTGCCTTACAAATCTCTCCTGTTAACTTCTAGAAAGGTTCCTCCTGTGCAAGCACCAAGTCATTGCTGACTCCTAGAGGGATGCCGCTTTCGCTGGCGTTTTCATGGCAGACTGTAGCGGGGTGGTTTGCCATTGCCTTCCCCAGTTGTGACTACCTTTCCCCCAGCAAGCTGGGTACTCACTTTACCGACCTCGGAAGGATGGAAGGCTGAGTCAGCCTGAGTTGGCTACCTGGGACCCAGCTTCCGCTGGGATCGAACTCAGGTCATGGGGAGAGTTTCAGCTGTGGCGTAATTTCACAAGATCCTAAGAGCTGTTCCTTTACTACAGCCTTGAAAGCTATTTGATGAAAGAGCAAGAGAACAGGTCCTCTGAGAATCGTCTTCAGTGAGCAAGTTGGAGGAAGTTATCTGAACTATTATTTCTTTTCTGTCTCTAGTCCCTTTAATTCTGGGATTAAGTATTCCTTTAATTATGGACTTCATAGTTATATAAAAATATTGTTCTTTCTGTTTATAGTGTATGATGTCCTTGAAGTCAAGTCCTGCAAAGAGGATTTCTCTTGAAATTAGAAATACAGCAGTAGGATGGAGAAACTGCCGTCTTGTGTGCTCCAAACTACAGCCAAAATAAATACTGAATGGAAGATTTTATATGCAAAATACCCTAAAGGACCTAAATAGGTACTTTCTTTGGTGCTTAATATTTAGCCTAATCCCTTTTTATGTTGCCATTAGCTGCTATGCTTTTATTGAATGTGTTCTATAATAATAAGCTTTTTGTACAGAGTGTTCAGCAATACTTTTCAATTGCCACATGAAAGGCCTAACCATAAGAAGGACAGAATGGCTGAATTGTTAACTGAAGTGGTTTATCTATGGAATGGCTGCCCTAGTGAGTGGATTGACAGAGGCTATTTCTTTCAGGACCATCTTTCAGGATGGTCCTCTTAAAAGAAAAAAAGAAAAAAGAGGACACACGGCCACCCTGTTAGGGATGCATATATTCACAGTACAACACAAATAAGCCAGAATAAAACAGTTTTTATTGGAGTGTACAGATCATGCAATTCTGGTTTCTGCAAGTAGGCCCTATGCAAACGTGACACCCAATGCATGGCTTTGGGACATGTGCCATGGGGGTGGGGATGAGATGACTGCAACTGGTGTTGGTAAATTGAGCATGAACCCACAAATATGAAGAACCAGCAAAACCGTATGATGCTCTGGATAAATACTTATCATCAAAATGTGTCTCTGGTCTTAGAGGCTGTGCAACCATGTTTATCACTGGGATCATAGAAAGAGGCAGCCTGCTAGAAAAAGCTATCCTGACTTGGAGGGGTAAGTCTTCCTTTCTGCCTGTTATTTCATCATGCCCCTGAAAATGAATATAATTGCCTAGCATTCTGACAACTTACCATGGGCTGATGTCTAATACACTGGAGATTCTTGCTTAATGTCCAAGTATATATCTATGATGAAGATATTAAATTCTGAACTTTGATGAGTGACTCTGTTGGTTGACAGGCTTTGAGACTCTTTGAATTTAAGCACAGAAAGAGCGTCAGTGTGGTATAGTGGTTAGAAAGTCTAGGACCAGGAAAACCAGGGTTTCAATCCCCACTCTGCCATGAAGCTCACTGGGTGGCCTTGGGCCAGTCACCATCTCTCAGCCTAAACTACTTCACAGGATTGTTGTCAGGATAAACTGGATAAGCCATGTACACTGCCCTGAGCTTCTTGAAGAAAGGATGGGATAAAAAGATATGAAATAAGGAAATAGTCACAGTTATTTACACACACAGCCTGTCATTTGCACTTACTCAGCATGTAGGGCATAATCAGAAATGGCTCATCAACATATGGTGGAAAGGATGCCTGCAACATAGAACTCATTACCTTAACAGTCTCATCCTAAGCATGCTCATTTGGAAGTTAGTTTCAATGAGCTCAAAGGACTACAGCCTAAGAATGTATTACTAGTAGAAATGAAGCCCAGAGCATAGCTTGGCATGCTAAGCTGACCATTTACACTATTTCTTCATGCCAAATGCACTGCATATACCCATGGTGATTCTTATATGTTACGTGCTATCCAGTTAGCACCCCGTACAGCTGCTTACCTGCCAAAGCTTTATCCGTAGTCTCCTGCTCAGTGTATCTTTATTTTCTACTTCTTCTGCACCATCATATGATGGATTATACTTTAAGCCACATTGTCACCTGCTGCCATTTGCAAAGCAGACTAATTGTCCTCCAACCTGCCCTGAGAATCCCCTAGAACCTGGTCAGAATAAGACAATTAGCACTGCCCATTTGCAGACTCAAACTTGGTGGTGGACGCTATCCCTGAAATTGTAAAGCACTGAGGGGTGGTGGTCCTGGGCTGATAGTTGACAGCAGAGTCAGCTGTCAAGTTGGTTTTCTCTTTTTTAGGAAAAATATGTCAATGCTTTCCAAAGGGAAAATGTTCAGTTATCACCAGAAATCTGGTGAAAATGCGAAACATCAGTCATTCAAACACATGCACACACCCACGCGCACACACACTTCTGATAGATTTTGGTAGCCTACATTGAATTCTAGAGTGATTTTAAATGCACAGCAAAACATCGTACATAAATGGGAGTTGCTGCATTTCAGCCATTGTAGTTTGAAACTGTCTAGAGGCACAATAGTAAGTTGCTTGCTGTAGCAGTTGTCTCACTGGGAAATGACATCCAAAACAGCCTTTGGTATTCTGCTTCCAAAGATTGGCGTCTTTCTTTCCTCATTGCTCGTCTTCCAAAACTGCTTTCAGTGGGCTGTCATCAGGCTCTGTAATGCAAACAACATAATTGATGGAGATAGAATAACTTCCTTTCCCAAATTTCTAATTCAGCACAGTCTTAAGCCAGTTCATATTAAGTTACATTTCCTGATGCAACATGAGACAGCACAGTGAAAAGCAAAATGATAAACGTTTTGAAAAATATGGATGAAAGTTTTCAGGATTAGTTTTCGAACCTTTTTGATGGATCTGCATTTCTGGATCACTTCTCAGCTAACAAGGGACACTAAAATTGCCCGTTTCTCTTTTGTTTGCTCAGATTCCCATTGGTTAGCTCCAATTGTTATGCATTATACAGCAAATAAATACATTTTCTAAATAGCAATATATTATTCAACTTACATCAATGGTGGGAAATGGTCATTTGGCAACATTTACACTACTTACACCAGAACTTCTAAGACATCTGAAATCATATATATATATATATATATATATATATATATATGAGAGAAACAAATCCAAAAATCTGGATATGATTGAGACATATGATGCTAAACTTCAGTTCTTCCACTTTTATTTACTATTACTGTCTTCTAACATAAATCCAATGTATTATTAAAATTGGGTACAAGCCTAGAAAACGTTGAACTAACAAAAATATTGACTCAATAATGGTAACTAAAGATGTCAACCTCATGGCTACTAGAACAATGTAGATTGAAGGGATCTTGTGAAACACATGGCTTTATCTGAATATATGGCTGACAGGTAAAAAAAATCTATTGTTTTTTTCTCTCTGAAGGCTTAGGACTGGTTCTCCTCCAGTCTTCTTCTTCTTCTTCTTCTTCTTCTTCTTCTTCTTCTTCTTCTTCTTCTTCTTCTTCTTCTTCTTCTTCATGATGGATTGGATCCATACTTAATCTTCTGTGAACAGACGGGCTCCTTCCAGAAGGGATCAAAATCTATTGGAGGCTCCCCACTGGAGGAAGGAGGTGATTTTTGCTGCTTCCCCTTCTACTTGCTGCACCAGCACCACCTCCCACACTGTTCCAAGCGTCCCCTGACCCTCCCGAGCATTTTTCAGGGGGCAGAGAGGGCTGCTGCGGAAAGAGAGAATCTGTGAAAATCAGTTTCCCCTTCCTCCAGTAGGGGCACACGGTAAGGCTTACAGGATAAGCGGATGGATCCAACCTCGTGGAATTGTTAACCACCTTGAGGGCCCTTTGGGTAGGATGTTGGAGTTTAAAATGAAAAATAAATAATAAATACAAGACCTCAATGATCAGTGAAATGCTCATTGGTCTTTAACACGCAAGGATTTAGGTGTATGGTTTTCGCTGGTACTCTGTTTTAAAAAATAACAATAATTTTTTATATAGTTTTATTTCTTTTATCTTTTTATCATTTTATCTTTTATTGTTTCAGTGCACATGCTCCTCCTCCTAAATCCACAGTAGCAAACTGTAAATGCATATATATATATATATATATATATATATATATATATGTATGTATGTGTGTGTGTGTGTGATTAGTAATATCTCAACTTGAAGTTGGTGGTGGCACATTGTCTAGCTGATAAATCTAAGCATCTGCAGATCTTAAATTGTGTTGTGTCAAACCATGAATTCCCTGAAGATCAATAAAAAGGCTATATAATAAAAGCCAGTAACGAAACCCCACATAAAAAGGTCGGATCTTCAACATTTATTTGTTATTGTTGTAGTCAGTTATGGGGATAAGAGGCCAAGTTTAAGTCATATTGATGATAAGCATCCACACTGTCCTTTACATGCCCCACATCTGTTGACCCTTTAATTTGTTTTTGTTGGGGGCACTGTGGGTTTTTTTTTTAAAAAGGAAGATATTTGTGGTCAGCATGTCCCCGAAGAGGTAGTTGAATCCTGACATCCATTATGTGAATGCGCTGTTGGCTTCAGCTCATCAAATGTTGAGTCAGGCATTTTGGTAGCATTCCTCTAGCAAATTACACAAGGCAGTATTACACCGCAAAATGGCTGCCCATGCTGCATAATGAAAGTCTCTTTACTTTTCAAAATATCTGCATTGTGTATGTGTGTGTCACTCACACATGCATCCATGGACCTCACTCAGTTATGAAGTTAACCAAATTGTTGATCTATCCACAATCCAAGACACCCTGATTATTGGAGAAGTTTGAAAATGGGACTTGTTAATGCCTCTCATTCAACACTTGAGACATGAAGCGCATCTCC
This sequence comes from Heloderma suspectum, assembly GCF_057233095.1. Taxonomy (NCBI): domain Eukaryota; kingdom Metazoa; phylum Chordata; class Lepidosauria; order Squamata; family Helodermatidae; genus Heloderma; species Heloderma suspectum. The sequence goes on along the minus strand of NC_139460.1, from coordinate 120,114,323 downwards.
TAATAATAGCCTGCACTGCGGAGAACTGCAGGCAAGGCCACTAGTTCTGTTTAGGTTTTATGCCCAAACAGGGTATACAAACTGATGTGAAGGCCCCCCAATGTCCCTGTGCCTACTGATCCCACCCCCTCAAGGTCCCTGATAAGGAAGGATCCCCGATCATGCAGAGAGTTCACCTCACATTCAAGTGAATGTGAGCAGGATCACACTTCAGACCTTGGCACTCAGCCTGGCAAGGTTGGGAACAGGGAGGTGGGGCTGGTGAAGCTGGAGGCGGGGCTGGAGAAGTTGGAGGTGGGGCTGGAGAAGTTGAGGGTGGGGCTAGTGCACACAGCCCCATGCCCCTTACCTGCATTTGGATATCCTGTCTGGGCATAATGCCAGAAGAGGACTACTCATGGAATCAAATCTGGAGTTGTGTGAGACTGCCCTTCCTGGACTGGCTCCCATGTTGGGATGGGAGAGAGGGGATGTCCAGAGGCAGCAAAGATTTGTATTTATGTTTGCACAGCATGAGATGTATGTATGGATAGATAGTTGAATACAGAAGCAGGAAGAGAGAGTATTAACAATGCTATTGACAGAAGTTCATTTCGTGTTGTTGTTGTTCAGTCGTTAAGTCGTGTCCAACTCTTCGTGGCCCCATGGACCATAGCATGCCACGCCTTCCTGTCCTCCACTCTCTACTGGAGTGTTCTCAGGTTCATATTCATTGCATCGGTGATGCTATCTAGCCATCTCATCCTCTGCCATCCCCTTCTCCTTCTGCCTTCAATCTTTCCCAGCATCAGGGTCTTTTCCAGGGAGTTTTCTCTTCGCATTAGGTGGCCAAAATATTTGAGCTTCAGCTTCGGTATCTGTCCTTCCAATGAGCACTCAGGGTTGATTTTCATTAGGATTGACTGATTTGACCTCCTTGCAGTCCAGGGGACCCGTAAGAGTCTTCTCTAGCACCACAGTTTGAATGCATCAATTCTTCGGCGCTCAGCCTTCCTTATAGTCCAGCTCTCACAGCCATATGTTACTACTGGGAAAACCATAGCTTTGATTAGACGGACCTTTGTTGGCAAGGTGATGTCTCTGCTTCTTACTATGCTGTCTAGGTTTGCCATAGCTTTCCTCCCAAGAAGCAAGCGTCTTTTAATTTCATGGCTACAATCACTGTCTGCGGTGATCTTGGAGCCCAAGAAAATAAAGTCTGTCACTGCTTCCATTTCTTCCCCTTCTATATGCCAGGAAGTGATGGGGCCAGATGCCATGATCTTCGTTTTTTTAATGTTGAGTTTCAAACCGGCTTTTGCACTCTCCACTTTCACCCTCAACAAGAGGCTCTTTAGATCTTCTTCGCTTTCTGCCATTAGAGTGGTATCGTCTGTGTATCTGAGGTTATTGATAATTCTCCCAGCAATCTTAATTCCGACCTGTGATTCATCCAACCCGGCATTTCTCATGATGTACTCTGCATATAAGTTAAATAAGCAGGGCGACAATATGCAGCCTTGTCGTGCTCCTTTCCCAACTTTGAACCAATCGGTTGTTCCATGTCTGGTTCTTACTGTTGCTTCTTGGCCCTCGTACAGATTTCTCAGGAGACAGGTAAGGTGGTCTGGTACTCCCATCTCTTTAATAATTTGCCAGTGTTTGTTGTGATCCACACAATCAAAGGCTTTAGTGTAGCCAATGAAGCAGAAATAGACGTTTTTCTGGAATTGTCTTGCTTTCTCCATGATCCAGTGAATGTTGGCGATTTGATCTCTAGTTCCTCTGCCTCTTCGAAACCCAGCTTGCACTTCCAGTAGTTCTCGGTTCACATGCTGCTGAAGCGTAGCTTGTAGGATTTTGAGCATAACCTTGCTGGCATGTGAAATGAGCGCAATTGTACGGTAGTTTGAACACGTTTTGGCATTGCCCTTTGGAATTGGAATGTAAACTGACCTTTTCCAGTCTTGTGGCCACTGTTGAGTGTTCCAGATTTGTTGGCATATTGAATGCAGCACTTTAACAGCATCATCTTTTAGGATTTGAAATAGCTCAGCTGGAATACTGTCATCTCCGCTAGCTTTGTTGTTACTAATGCTTCCTAAGGCCCACTTGACTTCACTCTCGAGGATGTCCTGCTGAATTTCAGTGACGCACTATCATGGCTATCAGGGACATTCAGATCTTTCCTGTATAGTTTTTCTGTGTTTTCTTTCCACCTCTTCTTAATCTCATCTGCTTCTGTTAGGTCCCTGCCTTCTTTGTCCTTTATCATGCCCGTCTTTGCACAAAACGTTCCCTTGAGATCTCCGATTTTCTTGAAGAGATCTCTAGTCTTTCCCATTCTATTGTTTTCCTCCATTTCTTTGCATTGTTCATTTAAGAACACCTTCTTGTCTCTCCTTGCTATTCTCTGGAACTCTGCATTCAGTTGGATATATCTCCCCCTTTCTCCCTTGCTTTTCGCTTCCCTTCTTTCCTCAGCTACCTGTAAAGCCTCATCAGACAGCCACTTGGCTTTCTTGCATTTCTTTTTCTTTGGGATGGATTGAGTTGCTGCCTCCTGAACAATGTTACGGACTTCCATCCATAGTTCCTCAGGCACTCTGTCTATCAGGTCTAATTCCTTAAATCTATTCATCACCTCCACTGTATATTCATAAGGGATATGATTTAGGTCATACCTGAATGGTTTAGTGGTTTTCCCTACGTTCAGAAGCTGCTCATGATCTGAGCCACAGTCAGCCCCGGGTCTTGTTTTTACTGACTGTATGGAGCTTCTCCATCTTTGGCTACAAAGTACATAATCAATCTGATTTCGATATTGACCATCTGGTGATGTCCATGTGTAGAGTCACCTCTTGTGCTGTTGGAAAAGAGTGTTTGCTATGATCAGCGTGTTCTCTTGGCCAAACTGTATTAGCCTTTGTCCTGCTTCATTTTGTACACCAAGGCCATGCTTGCCTGTTATCCCGGTGATTTCTCGACTTCCTACTTCAGCATTCCAATCCCCTATGATGAAAAGGACATCTTTTTTGGTGTTAGTTCTAGAAGGTGTTGTAGGTCTTCATAGAACCGATCAACCTCAGCTTCTTCGGCCTCAGTGGTTGGGGCATAGACTTGAATTACTGTGATGTTGAATGGTTTGCCTTGGATTCGTACTGAGATCATTCCATCGTTTTTGAGATTGTACCCCAGTACTGCTTTTCCCACCCTTTTGTTGACTATGAGTGCTACTCCATTTCTTCTAAGGGATTCTTGCCCACAGTAGTAGATATAATGGTCACCTGAATTAAATTCGCCCATGCTTGTCCATTTTAGTTCGCTGATTCCCAAGATGTCGATGTTCAATCTTGCCATCTCATGTTTGACCACCTCCAGCTTACCTTGATTCATTGACCTTACATTCCAGGTTCCTAAACAATATTGTTCTTTACAGCATCGGACTTTCTTTTCACCACCAGACACATCCACAGCTGAGTGTCCTTTCGGCTTTGGCCCAGCCGCTTCACTCTTTCTGGTGCTACTTGGAAATACCCTCTGCTCTTCCCCAGTAGTATATTGGACACCTTCTGACCTGAGGGGCTCATCTTCCAGTGTCATATCTTGTGATACATTTCATGGGGTTTTCTTGGCAAGAATATTGGAGTGGGTTGCCATTAGGGATGTACGAAAGTCACTTACCTGTTCGCAGATTATGTTGATGGGGGGGGCGTTCCGTCCCTCCCCCCGGAATCCTCGCTGGGGGGGGAGGCGCTCCATTCCTCCCCCCCCAGAATCCTCCACGGCCGGCTGTGCTCTGCGGCAGCTCCGCGGAACAGCTGGCCAGGCCCGGCCAGGCCAGAGCTGTCCGCAGCTGGATTTCCGGCCGCGGAGGGCTCTGGGTAAAAACAAAAAACAAAACCCGCGTACACAAATGGTGGTGGCTACAGCCGCCGCCATTTGCATTCCTTATTTTTGCCCTCTTAATCTATGTAAATATTTACGTAGACTATGACGGCGAAAATCAAGGGGAACACAAATAGCGTAGCGGGTGCTATTTGCGTCCCTTTTTGATTCCCCGTTTTAGCCTACGTAAATATTTACGTAGGCTAAAACGGGGAATCAAAAAGGTACGCAAATAGCGCACGCTATGCTATTTGTGTTCCCCTTGATTTTCGCCGTCATAGTCTACGTAAATATTTACATAGATTAAGAGGGCAAAAATAAGGAACGCAAATGGCGGCGGCTGTAGCCGCCGCCATTTGCGTACACGGGTTATTATTTGTTTTTTAACCCACCCAGCCATGATAGACTACGTAAAGATTTACGTAGCCTATCACGTCGTGTTTTTTTTTTTAAAAAAACCTAGTCATGATAGGCTACGTAAATCTTTACGTAGCCTATCACGTCTTTCTCTTTCTTTCTTTCTTTCTTTCTTTCTTTCTTTCTTCTTCTTTTTTTTACAAGAGTGGAAATGGCGGCGGTGGCAGCCGGTCAGAAGACCGGCCGCCGCTGGAGCTGCCGCCCAGAAGATCCACCCCAGGTGAGTCTCGTCTCGGGGGGGATCCGCGGGGGGCGGGCAGGTCGTTCTGCCACGGAGTTTGGGGGGCCGAATGCACTGGCATTCGGCCTCACTGTGATCCATGGCGGAATTTTCTGCCATCCCTAGTTGCCATTTCTTTCTCCAGTGGACCACATTTTGTCAGAACTCTCCGCCATGACCTCTCCGTCTTGGGTGGCCCTGCACGGCATAGCTTATGGCTTCACTGAGTTACGCAAGCCCCTTTGCCACAACAAGGCAGTGATCCATGAAGGGGTCATTTCATGTAGTGAAACCCAATGACAACTATAAGAATTTAGAGAGTCCCCTAACTATGCAAGCCTATGGGGAACTCCATAATGGGACATTCATAGTAGAGACATCAAAAGTATTATACTGCACACTAGAAGAAAAATGCGGCTTTGCTCATTCGTCTGGAAGGCTTTGGTCTTACACTGGTGATACCATTGGGTGTGCTGGAGAAAAGTCTACCAGCTATTACTACTTTTATCAAAGTCTTCCTTTGGTCTTATTTTTTTAAAAATAAGTGTCTGGCTCCCCCCCTCCCTTATCATTTGACTTTGTTGCAAGTCTTCTAAGCTGCTGATTTTCTCTGAACTTCCCATGTTATCATAGCTTTTAACTGGTTTCTTTTGCCATCCTATTAGGATCTGAGGATCTAAGGATGGAAGCCGGAGTAATAGAAGAAATGCTATTTCAATTGCAGTGTGATTACTTAGGTGCTGAGCAGTACATTGTGGGATGACATGCTAGATTGGACTCAGGTAATTATGATTTCAGCTGTCTTCCTATTATTGACGTTTTTAGACTGAAATCCTATGCACAGTTATCTGGGATGGGATTTACATCAGAGTAGACATATATAAGATTGCACTGTTAGAGGAAGAATCAAATGGTTATTTTATTTGGTATGCTATTGTTTGGGGTATTATTCTCAGACCTATTAATATAGATTTGTATATATATGTATAGTTTTTATTATGTTGCTTTTTAATCATGTTTTTATTTTTTTTTCTAATTTGACTTTTAGTTGCCTTTAACTGGGCCAGCCCTGTCAGTAAAATATAGGGAACACCCCAGTAGCTTCCATTTGGGACAGGTTGTTCAGACTGAGCATCTGAAGTCTGCAATGGGAGTGATATAACAGGAAGTTAAATGTGGATATATCTCCGTTACTTTGGTGCTAGGAAGCATTCTGTGTCTCAGAATGAAATATATGTAGAATGAAATATTTTACCATATGTCATCAAAATTAATAATTCATCAGGCCAAGTGTTTTCCTGTGTGAACTCCAGAGATATACTACATATGAGGTTGGATCCAGATTTAGTCATTCTTAGAGCAGGCTTATTGAAATCAGTGGGACTTAAGTTACCCATGACTAACTTGAGTCCTGCTGATTTCAATGGGTCCACACCAAATATGACAATCTGGATCAAACCCATTCTTACAATTAGATGGGTCATAGATGTAGTGGCCGCTCACTTTTTATGACTTGATTTTCAAGCCAAATTGTGTGTGGTATTTTCCTGGAGTGTACAAAAATGTAATCTCCTCTTGTAGAATTTAAAAGTAGGTCTTGGGACACATCGACAGTACAAATGTCCATTTTGAACCCTATTTAACTGCCATAAACTGTTCTCATCCAAGAGATCCTGGGAGTTCTCTTTCTGTTCTAGCTCACTTCCAGTTTCCTTTTGGGGAAACCATGTCAGTTAAACCCTTTAGTTCAAATCTCCAGTGATATTTCTGGATACAGGACTTCTAATGCATGCATAGTCCTGTCTGTCCCATATACATTGCCCATTCACTTCAATGGAGGAAGCAAATTTGTACTCATGTTCCTTTGCATGTGCAGTTCAACACCTTACATTTAAACAAGTAAGAACCTCTATGCATGCAAAGGCATCTGATGTACATATGAGTGATCATGGATTTCTTGTTTGTGGCAATAGCAACATAAAACCTTCCAATCCCCCCCTGCAAGTATTGCTGTGATTAAAAAACAAACAAACATGGTTATTAGGCATACAATATAGACTTTCCAACCAGATTTCTTATTTTTTACATCCTTGAGGTAATCTTTCCTTAGCAATTCAACCTTATCACTAACCCCCAATGGCCCAATGTTTGGGGTGGTAATAGATGTTAGAAACCCAGCTTCCAATTTCTGCTTTGTTCAGCTATGAAGCTCACAGGCAAGTCATGGTCAGTCAACTTAACTGACTTTGCAGAGTTGTTTCACAGCAAAAGAGGTTCCTGGAGGAAAGATGCAACAAAGAAATAATTATGATTCTTTTTCACCAAGGGATGGTGACCCAAATGTTTTCTGTGACCAGAATACATCCACCTTTTCCTCCTGTGTGATCTTGCTCCATGCATTTCATTTACTTTTGCAGGCAGAGTGGAGGTGAAGAATTAGAGGTATCAGTCATGAACGCTCCATAAAATAAAAGCAACTCCGTCTCGTTTTTAGAAACTCTAGTCTACTCAAAGTAGCTTGTACCAATAAAGGTGAAGATATGATGTTGGCTTATATACCGGGGTCCCAAACCTTTTGGGTCAGTGGGCACATTCAAAATTTTGAGGGATTGTCATGACCACTCTCACAAAATGGCTGTTATGGGGTAGGGGTTGATCATTCATAAAATAGCTACCGTGGTGTACATGGCTGGTCACCAAAAATGTATTTTCCAGAATGCAAACTGGTGAGATGAAAAGAACAGTTGCTTGTCCAAGAATCTAAGTACAAGGCAGAGGTGTGGGGGTCTGAGCTCAAAAACACAAAACTACTATTTTGAATCGAAATAAACGTGGTGTTGGAGAGCAGCACTTTGGTTTGTGGCATTCCACCTTCCCAGTTAAAAACAAAATGAATTTTTAAAAGATCTTAAACAAAATTAAAATCAGGAGGGGCAGGGAGCCTGGTGGAATCGAAGAAAAATGTTCATGGGCAAATTGGTGCTTATGGGCACTACATTGGAGACCTTGGCCTTATACTGAGTCAGAACCATCTATCCCAGCTCTATCTACTCCAGCCTTCCTTAACCTAGTGCCCTCTAGATGTGCTGTACTACAACTCCCATCATTACCATGCTGGCTAGGAATGATGGAAGTTGTAGGCCAGCACATCTGGAGGACATCAGGTGGGAAGCCTGGTCTACTCTAACTAGCAACAGTTCTCCAGGGTTTTGAGCAGAGGTCTTTCCCATCTCCGGCACATCCTAGTTCAACCAAAGATTCCAGCGATTGTAGCTTGGTTCTTCAACATGCAAAACGCATTCTACCTTTTACACAAGCTAACATCTTCCCATTAAACACCATATGTATTGCAAGGTATGGGCCTAATCCTAGTGGAGTCATTAAAAATCTTTCCTCTATAGGAGTTAGTTGGATCAAAGGCCCCATTTCCATGGCGGATTTTGCTTAGCTAAAGCTGTTATCTTGCAAGGAACAGGGCAATGTTCTCTTTTAGTGCTCCATGTTCCTTTCCTTTAATTCTGTTGTTAATCACATTCTAACTTCTTTTGAAATAAGAACAGAACCTTTACTCTCTCTCTTTTTTTGCCTTTATAATTCCACCACTGGAGTTGGGCCGTTCGTTATTTCTTGTTCACGTTCAGAACTGACACGTTCTTGTTTTTTACTAATTGCTACAGGTTGTATGGCATTCCTTCCCCCACCCACACCCCAAAGTTTAAGATTTCATTAAGCCGGAGCGTATCACTTTTCAGCAATGAAATAGTGTTCCTCAGTCATGTGAACACTATTAAAATGCCCTCTTTTGATGTGCGACCCCTTTAAATCTCTATAGATGAGGAAGCTGTCTGGCTCTGAAGTGGGGGGACTTATTTGGCCTGCTTTTTTTTTTTTTTTACAACTTGGCAGAGCATAAAGCTAATAAGTATTTCTTGTTCTTCAAAGATTGATTTATTATCAGTTCCCCAAATATGCCTTTTCATTTGGAAAGTTATTTGCTCAGTTATTATGGCAAATAAATAGCTGCTAAGGGTCAGCGTGGGCCCCGGCGCTCGTTACTGCCTGTTCTCCTTCTGATTTGAGCTCAGTGTGACTCGTATGGGTGTCCTGGGATTCCAAAGTCTGTACTGATTACCAACAAAAGCCTCTTTAAAATCAGCAGAAGCGGTCTAGCGACTAATGGTGCCAAGTCAGTCTGAGGCAGTGTAGCAATGCCTGAGGTCATAAAATGAGCAATGACAATGGTCCTGTCCTTGCTGATTTTGTCACTCGAAAAGTTTTTTTTTAAGGCATCACACAGACGACAAAAGGAGTCTTTAGGCCTCAATCGGGCCCTCACCTGATAGGAGCTTCCTGAAAGATAGCTGGCATGTCTTGAACGATAATGAAGGGGGAAATTTTGCTCGGCAGCGCTGCACTTCCAGCTATTCTGAAGATGTGCATCTTTTGAAGCAGATTGCTGTTGGAAGGAAGGAAAGTGTCAGGACTGGAGGCTGCAGCAGGTCTGGAACGAGTGACTTGAAGGATGTCAGGCAGAGCTTTGGCCTGCACGACGCTGCTAGCCAAAGGAGGAAGCTGTGAGAAGACTGCAGCGCCAACCAAGAAAGCCTCTTTGCATCATTTATGGAAATCAACCCTGAGTGCTCATTGGAAGGACAGATACTGAAGCTGAAGCTCAAATATTTTGGCCACCTAATGCGAAGAGAAAACTCCCTGGAAAAGACCCTGATGCTGGGAAAGACTGAAGGCAAAAGGAGAAGGGGACGGCAGAGGATGAGATGGCTAGATAGCATCACTGATGCAATGAATATGGACTTGAGCACGCTCCGGGAGAGAGCGGAGGACAGGACGGCCTGGCGTGCTATGGTCCATGGGGTCACGAAGAGCCGGACACGACTGAACGACTGAACAACAACAACAACCATCCCATAGCTGAAGCTCTCTGTCCGTTTCCCAGAATGAAAGTCAAATCCCTAAAAATACAACATAATAAAACATAATATAAAAACCTTCAGCTGTATGCAATGCTGCTGTTCCGCTTACGCCATTGGCGTAGTGCTTGTGTAAGTGACCTCTAGTGGAACACTAAGCATATGCTGGTGTGAAAGGTTTTCCGGGGAAACCTGTCAAGCAGGCATATGCTATTGGTGTTGCAACTTGCACGAGTGGTTGTTTATGCTCGCACTAGACCAGGCATAAGGGGAGTGGCGGTGTTGGATATTGCCCCCTAAATTTAAAAAATAACAAAAACAATGTAAAAATCAGAGTAAAAGCCACAGTACAAAGATCTAAAAATGCACTAACACGATTTTTAAATGGAACAACCAAAAAGCCTGGGGGAATAAAAAGGGCTTCATCTGGTGTCCAAAAGACCACAATGTGGGCACCAGGCGAGCCACTCTGGAGAGGGCATTCCACATCCAGGGTGCCACCACTGAACAAGTATTCTTTTTATTAGCCACATACATCACCTCATTTGTTGGGGGCACCTGGGGAAGGTACCATATTGATCCAAAGGATGGGTCAGGTGATACTCTCTGACCCCAATAAAAACTTTAATTCCAGAACAGGCTGGATTATTGAGCTGGGCATTTAGGAGAACTGTTCCTGCTGGCCTTTTCTTTGCCCCAACCTGCATTGTACAGGTTCTGAGTCAAAAGGAAGGAAAGATTATGACTAGAAGTCAAGAATGGAGTGTATCTAAGATCCCAAGGCTCGGGATTTTTTTTGAATGGCTAAAACTACTGGAGTGAATCCAGTGAAGAATATGACCCATCGAATGAGATGTATCAGTGACACATGACAAATGATTCATCATAGATTTTAAACCAGCCAAAATATTAAATGCACAGGGCTAGGTTACGAGGGCTTCCTACCTTATTACCACTTGGTGCTTTTGCAGTATCTGCATAGTGGGATTCCCAAGGAACTAAAGGCTTTTTAGGTAAAAGTTTTAGGTAAACTGACTAAAATGAGATATATAGGCATTCAGTGAAACTACAGACTAACAAAACATGAAAGATCTTTTCTCGACTGGGCAAAAAAGAAATTTATAAAGACAATATTTTTTTATGCGATCATCTTTAAACTATCATATTTTTAAGCATTGGTGAGTGCCATTAGAGTATCTTTCTTACCAAAATCAAGTTTCTTACTGTGCAGTATACCAGTTCTGATACCAGATAAGGAGAATGCAAAAATGCTTTTGAATTTTATATGGTGGAATTTAAAAAATGAGTAAGTCAAAGGATAGTACAATATCATTTATGATGATGCTAATATCCAGAGGTTTTGTTTGTTTATTTATTACATTTATGCCCCAACCTTCTGCCAAGGATCCCAAGGCATTGTAGATGTTATTATGGTGCCAAGACAGTATGCATGCTTTCTTGATGGGTAAATAAGAATATGGAAATCAGTCGTGCAATCCCATGCATGCCTACTCAGAAATAAGTCCCATTTTACAGTATACAATATATATAACTCCCTCTCAGGTAAGGGTATATAGGATTGCAGCCTTGACTGATTTAGAACATACATATGTATTATGAAAAAAGACCTTTGTTATCAACACTTAATTAAGTTCATGGGATAAATGGAGAGATAATTTAGCATCTTATCTTTCTTCTGTTTCAAGAGATACAGTATTTAATCTAGATCAACAGTTTAGTAATTTTTTGGAATGGAAAACAAAGATACATCAAAGATTTCTGTGTTAATTACGTTGTTGCTAAGATGGACATCCCCTTTTATCAGTATTTTCAAGTCCAACTTTTCTGTATGCATAGAAGAGAAAACATACCCATAGAGTGGCAACAGAATTTGAAAAACTAGTTATGGGCTTAGATTTTATCTAAACTTCATTATATTTTAAGGGGAACAAAATCTGTAGGACCCAAACCTATATGAGAGAGTAGAAGAAAATATTTACAGCAATTGATCTCAGAGGAAGTATGATCTTTTCTTTTTACAATGGGATAGCAATTCAGAATCAGCTTAAATTGAAGGAAGAACTCTTGAAAAATGGCCATGCAATGGCACCTCACCTCCTGGGCAATTTTGAAAATGTATACTCACATCAGGAAACTGCTGGTATTGTTAGCAGAAGGGGGACTTTTATCATTTGTGTTGGTCCTGAGTAGAAACTAATAATTTTTATGGGTGGTTGTGGGAGTTATTCAAGAACTAGTAAACAGTTGCTTTTGGACCCACTGGTATGTCTTGTGCATTTTCTAAAACATGGAGTACTAGGAAGATCTCAAGAGTTAACTTTGACTTTACCCGTTGCTGCAAGAATGACTTTAATGCTAGGTATTGGAACGTTCAAACTGCAGCAACAAAGTCTGAATGGTTATAAAAACTGTGGTATTTAATGCAACTTGCAAAATTAACCCATTCATCTGTGGCTCCCTTTTGCTGCTTGAAGAAAATTTGGTCCTGTTGTGTTATATATACCTGATTGGATCCAGATTTAGTCATACTTGGAATACTTAGAATTAGTCATGACTAACTGGTGCTCCATTGATTTCAATGGGTCTACTCCAAGTACGACTAAATCTGGATCCAGCCCAGCAATCCAACGCTCCGTAACAGAGCCTTTAAATGCCTGGATTTGATTCTATCTCATTACTGATATGAATAAGGAAGCTTCTGTCTTCATTAAGCAAATGTGACACACATGCAATTGTTTTGCAAGTGGAACGATTGTTCTTTTTCTTTGTCATTTCTCTGTTTTTCCAAGCTGTAATTGCAATAATATACTTTTAAAATCATTTTAAAAAATGGAACCTAAGTCATCCAATGCCTGGTAGTTTTTACAGCCACCACACTTGTGTCAAGCCACAGCTACCTAGCTAGCTGAAAATGGGGTGCCATAGAAACCATTAAGCATTGGACCTGTTCAAATAAAAGAGGGTGGGTACAGATGACTATTTGACCACACATCTGTTCAGGGTGTATGATAACTTACCACCTGCCAGGATGATATAGATGACAGGTAGACCAAACGGTTACATTCACACAGTAGCAAGTGACCACTTGATAAATGGCCATCTCTACGCACCCACTATTCCCCTTGGATCCTATCTTGAGGAGGATGCTATAGTCTACAGGAGGAGTAAGGTTACTTGTCCAACATGTGAGGATTCTTTCTTATGGTGCCCCCACATAAAGAGTTTGAGCTTTATGTGTTTGCATTTTAAATTAGCAGGTTTTGTTTATATATATATGAGGGGTAGGGGTGTGTGTGTGTGTGTGTGTGTGTGTAGGTGCACACATACACAGCTCCACTATTTTCCCCAGATCAAGGGCCATTATTTAGTGTAAACAGCCCTGGAAAGAAAAAAATATCACTGTGTGACAGTCAAAGAAATAATCAGCTGAGCAGGGAGGGCACACAGCCAATAACTATACGCAACCCTATGATGGAAAAAGGGCAATGTGTGACACTATCACTTCTACAGCCAGGTAATGCAGACTGCTTTGATGATTCAAAATATGGACACATTGGACAATCAAACACCCATGGAATGCAGATGTGGATCATCAGCCACACCAGAGTATCACTGCCAAAATTGAAAGACTAGATAAGAGAGAATTTCACCCAGGTTGTTTATATCCAATGTGCAACTAACTGACATGGAGAACAAAAATTACACAATTAGCATGTTGAAACTCTGCATGAGGATTGGTTCACATCATCAAACTCATTACTTATTGTTTATTGCTTGTTTTTTAATTAAAGACTGAGCAAAACTCCTTTAAAAAAAGAAAAGAAAAAAGTTTCATCCTTTACCAATTCCCTGGGGAGGGGATGGGGACAGATACCCTTCCAGACTTATCTGAAGCTAAAATTCATGGAAATATTTCTAATAAATGTAGGGAAACATAGAATATGGTCCTAGCCAATGAGCACTAGAATGGGGGAGCTCTTATGCTTTCTTGTTGTGGTTAGTGGTTAGTAAGGCTATCATGTTTTTGCAGTATTATATAACCAAGAAAATGTAATTTTTCTGTCTTTCTTTTAAAATCAAATTACACCGTGACATTCAATAAAATATATTTTGTGCAGCTAATAAAAATGATATCCCATCTCACGTCTTTGACAAATAAACCACACAAGTCAAAATCCTGCCTCTGATACAGTTTATAGCTTCAGCTTTCATGTCAGTCTTTCTTTCTTTTTATTTTAAAAAGCTCTATTATTTATTAATAGCCTTCTGTGTTCTAAAAGTTTCTTTTTCTTGAGTGGAGAAAAAATCATTTGCCTTTTAATGGGGTGTCAGATTTATTTTCCAAACCTACTAAAAGGTTATCGTTGTTACATATGGACAAGTGCATTTTTTTCAGAATCAATGTAAACTCTCTTACCAGGATAATTTACTGCAGTCCCCTGGTAGCTGTACGGAAAATTTAATTTCACCATTTTGCAAAGTGGAGGGGTGGAACCTTTTCTATATGGTTAACTATTTTCACATGGAGTGAAGGAAAAAAAAGAAAGAAAGGAAAATGCCTGCTTCTAGCACATACTAAATAACAGGTAGGCTTTTGGCCTTGTGTTTGAGTTCAGAGCCTATCGGCTGTCTGGTAGGGTTCATGGCACAGAAAGATGACGGAATCAATTAGATGTGCCATAAAACCTTTTGGCAATTAACCCCAAACTAGCCCAGGAGATCCGGCTTAATACTAATGGCAAGACGATAAAAGCTTATTAAATTTTAGACTGATGTATATTGATATCTGAGCCACATTTTTGATATCTGGGAAAACTGCAATTGAGAAGGAGGAAAAGAATTATTCTATGATAGACTCAGTGATGTTAAGTTGAGGTCTTGTCTTCGAGCACAAATTCAAAAATCAGATTAAAAAAATAAAATCAGCTGTGTTTATTTAATGAGAGCTTGCTTTAGCCATGAGGCTATTGCAGTTTCCAACATGTTATAGAGCTGCATGTTGCTGCCAATTATTTTCCCGAATGTAACCAATGTTTATTCTTAATTATAAATGACAGATATAGTTTGTCCTCTTGATACATTTTGGCCCAATCCAGTAACAACAACCCACAAGCAGAAAACTTTTCCATAGTCAGGTCTGCCATAGGAAGAACCCAACCAATTGGTCTACTGCAGGATAAAGCCTGGAGTAACGTATGTGGCATCCAGGAGAGAATAAGCAGCAGGATTTGGGGGTCCTTTCAATATTATTTCCTTCCATAGGGCTGTATCATCTAATCTCAAATCCGAATGAATGGCATAAACAATACATTTGCTTTGTTTTGCAGACGCATATTCATGAAGTACTTTGACATGAAAATTCAGGGAGATTAGTGCTGATTGTTTCAGAACAAATTAAATACCACATAATAGCACCAAAGGGTATAAATAAATAAAGAAATTTATTATAGTGTATACTGTCAAATAGTTCACTTAAAAACAAAGAAATGAAACATTTTTAAATGTTAAACATTGGTGCATTTCCTTCATATTATATATTCTCACTTTTATGTACTGGGAAGGACTGTACCTTAGTGGTAGAGTACACAGGACAGTAGGTCCCAGGCTAAATTCCTAGTATCTCCTGATCAGGTAGTAGGTGTTATGAAAGACCTCTGCTTCAAACTTGGAGAACCACTGCCAATCATAGAAGATGATATTGGACCAGACAGACAAATAATCTCATCTGGTGTAAGGTTCCTAGGTATATTTTTTCAGGGATAATAATATCAGTACTCTCCAGATTAGACTATTATAATGCATTTGAAGAATGTCTGGAAACTGCTAACTGGAGACTGGGTGATAGGAATATATTTTGGTCATATATGAGAAAAAGGCTTCTGTCCTGAGGATCATACAATATAAATTTAGATCGTGAATGGGAGAGAGAGGGGGAGAGAGAGAGAGAGAGAGAGAGGGAAAACCAAAGGTAATAAGAGCTGAAAACAAACAAATCCAGTTGTAAAGAAATGGGTACTTTCTGTAGATGTTCAGAAAAATAAAAACCTATCCCCACAGCCCACAAAAGGCCAAATCTCAAACAGTTGCAATCTATTACCATGATCTCTCAGCCACACAATAGATGCAGTTGCTACTCTTCCCAGAGGGGGAGGGAGGAAATCAAGTCTATTGCTTATTTGCATATGGTAACATTTATATTAATGCACATTTAGGAATTATGCATCCCAAATTCTAAATAATTCCAAAAATAACTTAGAACAACAACTAGCTAACAATAGCTTGCCAAAAAAAAAAGTTTATTGCTTTTTACTCTGTCATCACTCTCTCTCAGTCTCTCATCCTCTCAGGGAAGGGTGTCTCAAATACTGAAACTGGCAATATTGGGGAAAGTGTTAGGGCTTATCCCTTACTCGTGTCAGCCAGCATTCAGATAACCATTTGGTTTTTCTGTGACATCTGTGGTTTGATCTGTGCCAAACTGAGAACACAGATTATATCAGTAATAAGGTAACAGGCAGTCACAATATGTTTTAGGGGGCATGCATATGGTCGTATCCCCTGCTCACACTTGGGCTTTTAGAGATACAACGGAAATGCAAGAAGGTCTCTCTCTATGAAAAGGAACAATCTGTCACGAGAGAAGCCAAACTTGCTTCTGGTACCGTGTAGCCATAGCTCAGAAGAGAAGGGCCATAGCTTAGTGGTAGAGCAAACGCTTTGCATGCAAAAGGACTTAGGGGGGCCATGTGTCCTATTTTACAGAGGACAATCCTCTGTTTGAAGGGCTGCCAGTCAGAGAACTGTCCGCTGTCTAGAAGCCATCCTGTATTTGATGGGCTGTCCATTCCAAGTCCAATTTATAAAGCACCATCAGAAGGGAGAGCTGGGCCTTGAATTTACCCATCAACAATTAGCACCTGGACAGCAGACTGAACAAGTCACACGGGTCATCTGATCACAGTGTTCCTCACTATGGTGAGATGTACTGTATTTCTATTTATAATAACCATTTCTACATTTTCATCTATACATATAAATTAGCATATGCAAATTTTACACAAATTGGCATCCTCTTTTGTCTGGTTTTTTTGGTGATTCATAAGAGGCCAACCTACCAGCATCCCCAGGGATGTCCCTGCTTTTATGTGATAGGCTATGCAAATATTTGCATAAAAAAAAGGTAAAGGTGTCCCCAACCAGTCGTGTCCGACTCTAGGGTGTGGTGCTCATCTCCATTTCTAAGCTGAAGAGCCAGCGCTGTCCGAAGATGCTTCCGTGGTCATGTGGCCGGCATGACTGAACACCGAGGTGCACGGAACGCTGTTACCTTTCCTGCTGAGGCGGTACCTATTTATCTACTTGCAATTTCTTGCTTTCAGACTGCTAGGTTGGCAGGAGCTGGGACTGAAGACGGGAGCTCACTCTGCCGTGCGGCACTCAGGTCTCGAACTGCTGTCCTGCCGACCTTCCAGTCTGCAGTTCAGCGTCTTAACCACTAAGCATAGCCTATGGCAATAATGAAAAGCACAGACGCAAATGGTATCCAGGATGCCATTTGCGGCCGTAAAGGCCTTAGTTTAAGGTAAATGCAGCCATTTACGGCTGCATTTACCTTAAACTAAGGCCTTTACGGCTGCAAGTGGCGTAGTGGACGCCATTTGCGTCCACAGTCAATCCGCCCAGCCAGTGATACGCCAATGGCAGCTGTATCACTGGCACTCCGGAGCTGGCCGGCGGGGAGGATCTGGCCATCGAGGATTCCTCCAGGAGGTGGAGGTAAGTCTTCCGATCCTCCACAGACTCAGTGGGGGATTCTTTTGAATCTGGCCTCACTGGGGTCCGTGGAGGATTTCTCCCCCATCCCTAGGCCCAACACATGTGGCAGGACATACCCTGGACCTGGTTTTTGCTGTTGGGCGGATGAGGGATGATCTGGTTTTGGAGGGTGTTTCAACAACCCCGTTGACATGGTCTGATCATTTCCTTGTGAAGTTTGGATTGGCAGTAGCAGGTCCTCCCTGCAGGGGTGGGGGACCAATTAAGATGGTCCGCCCCCGGAGACTTATGGAATCCGATGGATTCCTGAATGCTCTGGGGGATTTTCTGGCTGGATGTCAGAGAATTCCGCCACGGACTGAAATGGGATCGAATTCCCTTCAGTCCATGCCATGGAATCCTCTGCGGAATGGCACCACGAGGTCCTGTGGAGCCAGCAGTCATGCAGCTTTTTTTTGGTCATCTGCACAGAGTTGCGAAATTTTCGTAAATAAAAACGCAAGGTAGTATATTCCGATAATAAATACGTAATTTTTTTTTTTTTTAAAAAATGAATTGTGCTCACCGCCTTGTTTGTGGGTGTTATTTTTCAATTGAAATCCTCCGTCTCCATTTACTTTCAGCCAAAACACTTCCTCCTCCTCGGGGCTTCCCAAAACAAGGCTGCCCTAGGTGTGCCTGAGCGATGCACTCTTTGTTTAAAGCAACGCTGTTTGAAAGAAAGAAAAAACCTTTTAAAATGACCATGCCGGTCTGGAGCCCTGCACGAGGTATTATTTTCCCTGCTAGGCTTTCTATTTCCACATCCAGCGTTGCTGTTGACGTTGTGAGGCTAAAATGGAGAGGAGAAACAACTCTGTGCATGTTTATTCAGAAGTAAGTCTTACTGAGTTCAATGCGACTTACTCCTACACATGTCAGCACCCCACTTGCCCCCAGCTCAGCTTTGTATTTCCACATCCAGCTCATTATCAAAGCTCCTGTTAGTTATCTCAGAAGACCCTTGGGTGAATGGGGGGGGGGGGTTTCCAGGGAATGGCTGGATTGCGGGAGATTCCACATACACACACACACGATAGAAAAATATAGTTCTTCATATTTGCTGGTATGTTTATTCCTCATTTTGTCCATTCCCTGAGCATGTGCAGAGTGTGCTTTTTATTCAAACAAAGAGAAGGTTGCTGATCTTTCCTTTCATGCTGCATTTGTACAAGTGTGACTGCTTTAGAAAGAACTTTCCATTATACTGTCTCTTTTTCTTCATGAGTTTCATATAACTAGGGATGGCGGAGAATTCCGCCACAGATTTCAGTGAGGCCGAATGCACTGGCATTCGCCCCCCCGAAATCCGTGGCGGAACGGCCTCCCCCCCCGCCACCCCGCGGAATCCCCCCGGAACGAAACTTACCTGGGGCTCTGGTGGCGGCGGCGGTGGCCCCCGCCATTTGCGTCCTGCCAGGCTGCCGTGATAGGCTATGTAGGTATTTACGTAGCCTATCACGGGAAAGAGCAGGGGTGCAAATGGCGGTCGGTACGCCATTTGCGCCGCTGCTCTCGCCGTGATAGGCTACGTAAGTATGTACGTAGGCTATCATGGTAAAGGCAGCCATGCAAAAACATGGCTTTTTACCAAAGCCTTTGAGGGCTAAATGCATTCCCTAGCACATTGTTTTAACTGTTTTATATTTTAACTGGTTTTAGCTTGTTTAATAGTTTAATATGTTTTTAGGTGTTTGATTTTATCTGTATGCCACCCTGAGATCTTAATGATATAGGGCGGGATAGAAATGTTTTAGATATTAAATAAATAAATAAATAAATAAGTGTTTCAGACAACAACAACAATAAAGTGATATAGGGGAATATATTATATATTATATTATATATCAATATATTACTTCTGTAATACAGTGTGGGATTGCTAGCAGGCCCCTAACCACAACAAAAACCTTTACAAGATCTATTTAGATGCCATGTTTACCTCCATGCAATTTGTTGCAAATATTTGCACCCTCTTTGTAATTAATTACTTTTTATATCAGCTTTAATTATCTTAATTTTGTGATTATCATCATCATCCATGCTTTAATTAGCATCTTGTCTTCCTGAGGAAATTACCTGTTTTAATCTAAAGTGGCCTGTACAGAATTGTGTATGCGGAAGATCTCAACACATGCACTCAGACTGTAAAGTGCAAATTAGACACTCTCAATTATGATAAATTAAGAGAACAAACTAGAAAAGGAAGCAACACCACCTCTGAGTGATATTTTATCTTCCCATAAATAAAGAAACCATGAAAAGGGAGAGAGAGAAAGATCAAGAGCCCCTGGCAATTTTCCTAGATTCAAGCTGCTTTCATGTAGAGGCACCTTGATATACAGTTTAAGGGCTGGTATAAATGACTGTTTTGATGGCATCGAAAGTACAGATTTGCTCATTAAGCTGTGGGTTGACCAGACATATTCATCCAAGACAGCACTTTTGTTGCTGGCTTGTTGAATTTTCCAAAAACTTAAAGTGTGCAATGTCTTGTTAATGGGGGAATGCAATGCTCCAGCCAAGGAGTACTGTTGTTAAGCCAATTGTCATGTGCACTAAAATTGTGCAAATGTCATAGGCACCTTTTGGACAATGCCTGGGATGTTGAAGAAGGATTCTTCCCTCATGTTTTTAATGTATTATTATTTATTACATTTCTATACCGCCCCATAGCTGAAGCTCTCTGGGCGGTTTACACAAGTTAAAAATTTTGGCCTCTTTCTTTCAACACTATGCTGATTGGTACAGGAATGCCCATTTGTTTGGAGGGCACACCTGTCAAGGGGGTTAAACGGCAGTATGGCCATGCCATCATAGCAATGCTATCCTCTCCTCTCCCAAATCTGGATAGTATGCAACTTTCCTGAGTGCTATAATGTGAAAAATCAGACTGTTGACAAAAGATTTTCCATTCATTACATCTGCGCAGCATTCCTTCCTTCCACCTGATAGCTTTTAAAAATGTGTCAGTGTGTGTTTTTTATTTACCAAAGAAATATGTTTGTTTCTTTGTTTATTTATTTCATTTGAACCCCCATCTTTCTACCATCTGTATATTTCTTTTTAAAAATGTGTTGTTGTTTTTTAAGAACTGTCTACCTATGTCATCAGAAGATGGCATGAAGTAGAGAACAGAAAGAAGGGCTGAGTTACACAGTGCAGGAGCATTGTTTCACAAAGCTAGTCCTATTATGCTTATAATTGTTTGCTTTTAATTTGCTTGCTGTACTATTATTGTACATTTGTAAATGGTGTCTTTTAGACTGTCTTTTGGAGTTGCTTTAAATTGTGTTTTTTTTAATGATTAATATTTTGTAAGCTGCTACGAGAATCTCTAACTTTCCTTTTTAAATGGGTCCTTTCCTTCTCAAGAGTCAGAAATAGTTTATAAAGATGGTAGGGGAACTTTAATTGTGGTTAAAAAAATATTAAAAATAATAAAAAAGTTAAATGTTCCACTGCACTGAATTAATTAATTATTTACTACCCTGCCCTTCAAAACATTGGAGGGGGGCTTAAAATGGTGCTACAAACAGCAGTTATAAAATAAATACAATGAATAAATGTACAGCAGGCAGAATAAGGAGAGGGACTTCAGAAATATGCCATAATATGTGGATGGATGGGTGGGTTAGGGCATGCATGGATTTTGCTGCTCACACCCCTGGATTGTCGTTTGTACCCACCTCTTCTATTGCCAGTGGTGTGGTGTGAGATGTTGGGCACATACCAACATAGACATTATATCCATCTTTGGTAGCATAGCTCTGGTACACATGTGGATGCGTAAAATGTAAATCCAGCCAATGGGTCTGCATTTGTGCAGGCTCAAGTAAAATATCCCATTTTGCATGAACAGGAGCTTGCTTGTGCACACTGGATTTCTTTCCCAGGTATCTCAAACTTCTACATCATTCTGGCAGAAGATGAGTTTAAGAAGCCTCTTCATATGTTCCATGGGGAAGAGAGCTGCAGATTCATTATTTTGTAGTTGTCTCATTATACACACAGATATCCTCGTGCACATCTTTAGGCTTGGGGACATTGCTGACGTCTGAATTTTTTTTTTTGAGCTGTGAGGCTTAAAACTGTTGCTGCTTCTATTGGTTTGTAGTATGAGTAAAACCAACAGTGGGTAAAATGCTTATCTGTATTACAAAGGCCTCTCTTTCATTTTCTTTTCCCTATTATCACTGATTAGGGAAAAAGCAAAAGAGAGGCTCAAGATTGATTTAAGCCTCACAATGTGTAAAAACAAGTGGTGGATTATTCAGAAAATAAGTCATGACCCTCCAGATCTGGCTCATAATGGCACCAGAATATCCAGCGCTGGCCCCACTGGTGTAGTGGTAAATTGACAGTCCCCCTAGCCATGCCTCCAAGGAGAGTCCAAATATTCAGGCTGCTGTGTTGATCCATATCAACAAACCAGTTCTAGCAGTTCTATCTTCACCAGGAGCAGGTCTTTTTTTTTTTTTTTTTTTTAGCGAATGGGTCATAATTGCCCATTCAAGACCAAGCTACCCTACAACACTTTGCATTATAACAGGTGACAATATATTCTTGCTGGGAAGATTCATGTTTCCCCAACTACTGTGTGAACTGCAGCTAAGCTGAGAGGGAAAAGGAATTCTGAAGGGGCTGGCATCCCTGCAAACCCTGGCTCCACCACACCACTGGCTGGCCCACAATAACATCAACATATCCTGCAGCCAGACAGCCCCCCATACTGCCAGTCTCACCTTTCTCAAAAAGTATTGTTTTGAAGAAGGGTGGTGGCAGTGGCAGGGAGGGCTGGTGTGGAAGTGTTCAGCAGTATAGAGTCCTCATCTTTAAGGTCTGGATGCTCATGTGGAGTTTTCCATTTTTTACAGGGAACCTGGAAAACAGGGTTTCCATTTCTACACCACAGATTTATACTGGCTTAATGTTCATTCTGACAGATACTGAAGCTGAAGCTCAAATATTCTGGCCACCTAATGCGAAGAGAAAACTCACTGGAAAAGACTCGGATGCTGGGAAAGACTGAAGGCAAAAGGAGAAGGGGATCGCAGAGGATGAGATGGCTAGATAGCATCACCAATGCAATGAATATGAACTTGAGCACGCTCCGGGAGAGAGCGGAGGACAGGAAGGCCTGGCATGCTATGGTCCATGGGGTCACGAAGAGTCGGACACGACTTAACGACTAAACAACAACAACAATGTTCATTCTATCTCCACATGGAACTGGAACATAGGAAACTACCTTATACTGAGTCAGTCCATCTAGGTGTGCAAAAGATGCACACACCAGAGGCATCTGGGGAAGGATACCATGCATTGTTTTTATGCAAATGCTAGAAGCCTCCGAGCCAGAATGGGCGAGTTGGAGTGCTTGCTTTTAAAGGAAACCCTGGTTATAGTGGGCATTACAGAAACCCGGTGGAGTGGAGAGAACCAGTGGGATACAGTCATCTCTGGATATAAACTCTATAGGAAGGACAGAGAAGGGCGTACTGGGGGAGGTGTCCTGTACTTCAAAGAGGGCATAGTGTCGAGTGGACTAGAACACCAAAAAGGGATAGGCTCTTCCACAGAAGCTCTGTGGGTGACAATACCAGGCTCCACGACTAATTTAGTGCCAGGAATGTGCTAGCGTCCCCTAGACCAGAAGGCTCAGAGTGACCTTGAGATTGAAAACAAAATCAGGGAGGCCTCCAAACAAGGAAATGTTGTAATATGGGAGACTTCAATTACCCCCACATTGACTGGATAAATGCATGTTCCAGCCATGACAAAGAGGTTAAATTTCTCAATGCCCTAAATGATTGCACCCTAGAGCAGTTGGTCATGGAACCAACCAGAGGGAGGCGACCTTGGATTTAATCCTAAGTGGTGTTGCCCAGGACCTAATACGACATGTAAATGTTGCTGAACCAATTGGAAACAGTGATCACAGTGCTATCAGATTATATGGAAAATTGCCCAGGAAGTCAAACACAGTCACATTTGACTTCAAAAGGGAAACTTCTCTAAAATGTAGGGATGGCGGAGAATTCTGCCATGGATTTCACAGATGAGACTGTCAGTAAACATGTAGACAGGGGCGATCTGGTAGACATTGTTTACTGGGACTTCCAAAAGGCTTTTGACAAAGTCCCTCACCAAAGACTCCTGAGCAAACTTAGTATTCATTAGGGGTGTATGAAACCCCTTTACCATGCATCCGCAGGGGTCTGCGGGGGGGGGGAGGCAAGTCTGTGGAGCCACCGGCTGGCTCTGAAGTGCCAGCGATACAGCTGCCTTTGCCGTATCGCTGGTGGGCCGGAGTAACTGCGGCCACAAATGGCGTCCAGGACGCCATTTGTGGCCGTAAAGGCCTTAGTTTCAGGTAAATGCAACCATTCAAGGTAAATGCAGTCCTTAGTTTAAGGTAAATGCAGTCCTGGATGCCATTTGCAGCCGCAGTTACTCCACTCCAGAGCCAACCGGCGGGGAGGATCCGGCCAGTGAGGATTCCTCTTTCAGGTAAGAGATCCAATCCTCCACGGCCTTCGGGGGGCTGGATTCAATAGAATCTGGCCTCACTGGGGTCCGTGGAGGATTTCTCCAACATCCCTAGTATTATTCATGGAATAAGAGGACAGGTCCTCTTATGGATCATTAACTGGTTAAAGAACAGAAAACATCTTATGGATCAGTAACTGATTAAAGAACAGAAAGCAGAGGGTAGGAATAAATTGTAAATTCTCCCTATGGAGGGAAGTAAATAGTGGGGTCCCATAGGGTTCTGTATTAGGACCAAAAGGACCAATTTCAACCTGTTCAGAAATGATTTGGAATTAGAAGTCAACAGTGAAGTGGCCAAGGTTGCCAATGACACCAAATTATTTAGGGTGGTTTAGGGGGGTATGGACCCCACCTACCTGGGTTCAATGGGGGGTCCGCGCGGGGGAGGCGATCCAGTCCTCCCCCCTGGAATCCTTGTTGGCTGGCCCTGCTCTGTGGCAAGTCCGCAGAGCCACCGGCTGGGACCAGCCGCAGCCGGACTTCTGGCCACGGCTGGTCTATGGACGCAAATGTCTTCCAGCATAGCAGACGCCATTTGTGTGCCTCCATTTGGCCGTGATAGGTTAAGTAAAGATTTACGTAGTCTATTACAGCGAAAAGGGAGGCACGCAAATGGCGTAGTGGGTGCCATTTGCATCCTTCCCTTTTTGCCGTGATAGGCTATGTAAATCTTTACGTAGCCTATCACGGCCAAAGAGAGGCATGGAAATGGCATCTGCTACACCATTTGCGTGCCTGCCTTGGCCGTGATAGGCTATGTAAAGATTTACATAGCCTATCACAGCAAAAAGGGAAGGATGCAAATGGCGCCTGCTATGCCGGATGCCATTTTGCATCCGCACGGGGCAGTGGATGGCCCGGCCGTATCCGGAGCCAGTGGTGCCAGCCTGCCAGGTACGATCCGGCCGGGTTGGACTTCATGGGGTGGCGTGGTCCGTTCCGCCACAGATTCCGGTGGGGGGGGCGGATTCTAAAAATCTGGCCTCATTGGAGTCCATGGCAGAATTCTCTGCCATCCCTAGGGTGGTTAAAACAAAAAGGGATTGTGAAGAGCTCCAAAAAGATCTCTCCAAACTGGGAGAATGGGCATCTAAATGGTGCAATTCAGTGTAAGCAAGTGTAAAGTGATGCACGTTGGGGCAAAAAATCCCAACTTCAAGTATAGCCTGATGGGATCTGATCTAGCGGGGACCGACCATGATAAAAGAGACCTTGGGGTTGTGGTGGACAGCTCAATGAAAATGTTGAACCAGTGTGCGGCCACTGTAAAAAAAGGCATCGTCCATGTTAGGCATAATTAGAAAAGGAACTGAGAATAAAACTGCCAATATCATACTGCCCCTATACAAATCTATGGTGCGACCACACTTGGAATACTGTGTACAGTTCTAGTCACCACACCAATATCTAAAAAAAGATACTGTAGAGCTGGAAAAGGTGCAGAAAGGGGCAACTAAAGTGTTCAAGGGGCTGGAGCATCTCCCCCTATGAGAGAAGGTTACATCAGCTGGAACTGTTTAGCTTGGAAAAAAGATGGGTAAGTGATAGAGATCTACAAAATTATGCATGGTGTGGGGAATGTGGATAGGGAGACATTTTTCTCCCTCTCAAAATACTAGAACCTGGCTGGGGTCATCCCATGTAGCTGGTTGGTGGGAGATTCAGGACAGACAAAAGGAAGTATTTCTTCACATAGCGCATAAACTATGGAATTTGCTACCACAGGATGTAGTGATGGCCACCAATTTGGATGGCCTTAAAAGGGGGCTGGGAAAGACTGAAGGCAAAAGGAGAAGGGGACGGCAGAGGATGAGATGGCTAGATAGCATCACCAATGCAATGAATATGAACTTGAGCACACTCTGGGAGAGAGCGCAGGACAGGAAGGCCTGGCGTGATATGGTCCATGGGGTCACGAAGAGTCGGACATGACTGAACGACTGAACAACAACAACAAAAGGGGGCTGGACAAATTCCTGGAGGAAAAGGCTATCAATGGCTACTAGTCTGGATGGCTATGCTCTATCTCCAGTACCAGAGGCAGGTGAGCCTATGTACACCAGTTGCTGGGGAACATGGGTGGGAGGGTGCTGTTGCGCTCATGTCCTGCTTGTGGGTTCCTGGTTGACAGCTGGTTGGCCACTGTGTGAACAGAATGCTGGACTAGATAGACACTTGGTCTGATCTCGCATGGCCCTTATGTTCCTATGTTCTCAAAATTCAAGTAGTTTTCATCTTCACCAGGAGCTGGCCTTTTGTAAAATGAATGGCTCTTAATTGCCCATTCAGGACCAAGTCTCACCAAAATACTTTGCATTATAATAGGGAAAATACATTGTTCTTGGGAAAATTAATTCCCCCCAGCTATGGTTAGGAGTGTGACTAAGCTTAGAGGAAACAGGGAAGTTTGTGGTGGGGGCGGCAGATGATGTCAGTGTCCCTATTAATAAAAAAGTACTAACCCTGTGTCCCTGCCTCTGGCTTCATTGCACCACAGGCTATAACCCAACATGGAAATCCTTGGGATCTTAAAAAATTCGCATCACACAAAAATTCCCAGGATTCTTTGTGGGAAGCCATGATAATCACACTGATACAAAACCAATATAAACTCATAGTGTACTAGATAGGCATTGGTACTGAGTCTAAGAACAAGATGCCTCAAAGTGTTCTGTGGTAGTTAAAATTTAGGGTCTCACAATTTACATCAATTACATGAAACTCATTTTAAGCTTTATTTTCACTGTATTCTGCCCTCTTCATTATCTGTTTCTTGCTATATCACTGGTCCATATGGTCCCCTTCCTTTGTTGATGAAATTTAAACAGCAACAGCTGTCTGGTGTCATATTGGCTCTTCTGGAGAAGCCTTTCTGTTTCTCTCTCTCTCTCTCTCTCTTTCTTTCTTCAACCCTTAGCAGAGTGTCTATTTTAGAAGTGACATACCAAAAGGGTGTTCAATTTCTACCAGACATTTGTCCTCCTGTCACAAAAGAGTAGCCATATTTACCAAAGTTATTGGTGGTCTTTCAGGACTACGGAGTCCCAAAATTGCTGCTTTGATGGTGCTGTCATCAGCCATCTGAAGCAGTATGTCAGGGAATGTCATCAGAGTATGGCAGTTTGGCAGATGTTCAGAGGGTCACCGGAGTACCTAGAGATGATCCATTTGCATGGCAGGATAATAATACCTTTACATTTTAATCATCAGATGCTTGGGTTCCATAGAGAATTTCAACAGCATTTTTTGTTTGTTTGTTTTGGAAAGGAAGTCTGATATCTCTCCTATTTTTCACTACAGTACTTGCCTCTTGTTTGATGTGAATGTTAATCCATTCTCATATGTCCTTTATTTTTAAGGATGAACCTAATGTTTGTCCTGTATTCTGGAAAATGTTCTTTAATAATTGAGGTCAATGACAAAATTCCCATTGATTTTAATTGGGCTGGATTAAAAGTCCCTCATTTGAGAATTTGTTTGAGAATACAACAACTTCATCAAACTCTGCACAATAGATGCTAGATATGTCCCTTAATTTTAAAATGTTTGATCTGGCAACCCCATCTCCAGTGCGTGTCTTTTTGTGTGCACTGTTTTTTTGTGCACACTGTTTTGTCTGTGTATATTGTTCCACGGTGTCATGTAATTATATATTTATCCATGTTCATCACCTCAAAAGAATCTTCATATAAAGCATCTAAATCTTATACATATGTATTTAGAAGCCACACATAGCATCTTAATATGGTAGACAACAGATGGAATTGACAGTTTTAATAGGGAGCAACTAACATCATCTCCCAATCTACACTTCTGTATTGGATTTCAAAGAACTGATATCAGTTTGGACGTGTGTAGATATGGGGCCTGCATTTAAAGTCAGAAATTCAATCAATAGCCTGTCTCTCAACAGAGTTTACAAGATTAGATCAGTTAGAAGTGACCATCTGGCCTAATCTTGGGAGTTCTGAAATCTCATGTAGATCTTTTTCACTAATGTCATTTTTATTTGGTTAACATTAATAATCTGTAGCAAACATTGAAGATCTTGCACTCTGGAGCTGTAACTCAATTTTTGTCTTTTATGTGAGTCAAGTCAAACATCTGCTTCTCTAGCGGGAGTGTGTGAGTGTGCGCGCGCGCGTGTGTGCATGCTGAAAGAAAGAGAAAGAGAGACAGAGAGAGAGAGATGCATGAAGCATAGTAGTTCTGAAGGCATTACTAACTTTTGTATATTGCAGGATAATAGAATGTGTCAGGTTGTTTTTCTAAAGAACACTTCCTTGGCTAAAGCATTATATAAGCTGGAAATGGGAACTGGAGAAGAAGCAGGCAAAAACTGGAGAAAAACACTGTAAACTGTGCTATTACTTTTCTTAAAAAGAAAACTTATTTAGAAATGAACTATAACAAATCAGGGACTGGCAATTCAGTTATTGTACATGAAAGGTTCTATTGATTGCTGTACATCTCCCCTGCAACTGAGATAGGGTACTACTATTTGTACCTTTACAGGTTGCTGTCCTATTGTGTTGCCCTTGAGGAATGAGGCCCTTGGGATTACCATACATGGCAGGGCCTTTTCAGTGGTGGCATCCTGACTCTGGAACTCCCTTCTGGTAGAGAGTCAACTGTTCCCCACATTTTTGACATTTAGGCACCAGTTAAAGACTTATTTATTTGTGCAGGATTTGGGGGAATAGGCAAGTGCACTATTTGTTTGTTTTTTCATTGATTGATTGAGTTTGTTGATGGCTTTATTGCATTTTATTATACATTTCTGATTTTAGTGTCATGATTTTAATGTTGTTGATGTGGTGTACTACATTTTTATATAGGTTGTTAGCCACCCTGTGAGGTAGGGTGGGATATTGATCAAATAAATAAAAAGCTTGCCCAATAAACAAGCAATTGCTACACAGTTGCATGGGATCCAAATGCATTTCCGTAAGGTGCTGCTGGTCCTGCTCCTGTGATGGACCCAGCCCCTGTAGCACAATCCTTGAGGATTTTTCTGTAAGGAAAGAAATAGACTATGATTATAGAAGGGTTTTGTTAATTGCTGAATTAATCCAACTAAGGTTCCAATCTTATACCTACTTTCCTGTAGGGATGTATGGGAAATGTGTTTCCATTCATTTGTAATCAGGATTTACCCAGTTCACACCTTCCAGATCAAACATGGACTCAGATGCAATCTGCAGTCCAAGTCCATTTATTTCCAAGCTTGCAATGTGTCATGCCCCCACTGGAGGAATCCTCCTCAGAGGAAGCACTAGAGCTCCCAGAAACTGAGGGCAACCCTGAGCAGTCACTGCCACCAGACCAGGAAGAGCCCGCCTGGGCCTTTGGGGGAGATGGCTGCAGGCCCATCCTTGTCAGGGGGAGGGGACTCTGCCTCTGAAGCAGAGGCGGAGCACCCCCTGGCCCCCAGGAGCATCATCACCTCAAGTGACAGGCCAGTAGGGCTCCCTCAAGAAGGGCTGCTTGCTTGCAAAGAAGAACTCCACAGGAGAAAGTGATGTCTTTTAACGTTTTAACTGTTTTTATGTATCTTTTAACATTTTAACTGTTTTTATGTATTTTTCTGCTGTAAGCCACCTTGGGAGGGCTTCTGTCCTGAAAGGTGGCCAAGAAATGTTACATAAATAAATAAATTATTTCTCATGAGTAGGGCTCTGACCAGAGCGCTCTAATGTACTGCAGCTGAGTCCTGGGTGGGGCTCAGCAGGCTTTAGTGTTAAAAGTCTTCAGGGTCTGCCTAGCCAGTGCTGGAAACAATGTCTTCACCAGCTTCTACTGCCTTGTATTCTGTTTTCCTGACTGTGACTTGTAATTCAACCTCTGTGCTACTGACCTTAGACTCATGCTTGACTCTGTTTCTTGGACTGTGCCTCTTGTTGTTGTTCAGTCGTTAAGTCGTGTCTGACTCTTTGTGACCCCATGGACCATAGGACACCACGCCTTCCTGTCCTCCGCTCTCTCCCGGAGTGTGCTCAAGTTCATATTCATTGCATCGGTGATGCTATCTAGCCATCTCATCCTCTGCCGTCCCCTTCTCCTTTTGCCTTCAGTCTTTCCCAGCATCAGGGTCTTTTCCAGTGAGTTTTCTCTTCGCATTAGGTGGCCAAAATATTTGAGCTTCAGCTTCAGTATCTGTCCTTCCATTGAGCAGTCAGGGTTGATTTCCTTTAGGATGGACTGATTTGACCTCCTTGCAGTCCAGGGGACTCATAAGAGTCTTCTCCAGCACCGCAGTTCGAAAGCATCAATTCTTCGGCGCTCAGCATTTTGACCTTGGGTGCTTTTCAGACCTCTCTTTAGGATTGTTCTCTCTAGCCTAATAAAGTTGTGCTTTTAACCATTACTTGCTGATTGACTTGCTTTTGGATTGCCCCTTACTTTAACCTGAGCTTGATCCAGCCGTAGCAGAACACAATGTGATTTGTGGACACCCCCCCCCCCAGCATTTGACAGCATGTGTACCTGTGAAAAATGTGCACAAATATGCTTTAATCAATGGGAGAAGAATGTGTACATTTCAAAGATGTGCACAATTAATGCATACATTTGGAAAAATGTGCATGAAAATACATATGGATTTTCATGTGAAAAGAAAAAAACCCAAAGCTGGCAATCTGCTAAGGCTTGAGTCAGAACGGGCTTCGAGATGGAATTCAGAGAACTTTGGAGAACTTGTGCTTTCCTGATTTGCACATCTCTACCTGGGGAGTAAGTCCCATTTAAACTCAATTGGACAGGCTTTTGAGTAGATGTGTATAGGACTGTACTGTCAAATACCATCTTAATATGGGTAATAATATTTAAAACAGCCAATAAAATATTTTGAGGGTATAATAGTTTTTAGAAACCAGACATTAAAACAGTGATGGGGAACCTGTGGTCCATGGGCTAGATGTGGCCCATGGAGATTCCCCATCTGGCCTGCAAGCTGCTTCTGCTGTTTTCTCCGATCACTGATCATAGATTAGAGGATATTTAAAGGCATTTGTACTGTTAGGCACAAAAGCTTTTGCACTGGGGCTTACTCTTGAGTAGACATGCATGAATTGAGCTGTGTTTTGTATGCTTGGTGGGGAAATGTCCAAATTGGTAAGAATTACATCTCATCCTGCTCAGTTCATTTTCTCTGTCCTTGGCACCACCTTGTGGTCTTAGCCCTGCTCACTGCTGGAATATGGCCCCAAGACCCTCCCCGCATTGGAATTTGGACCCCGGACTGCAAAACATTTGTAATCCCTGCATTAAAGGAACACTTTAAAAACATGTTGACCCCCCATCCCTAACTCCCCCACACAAGCTTCTTGCCCCAAAGGGGGGGAAAAAAAAAATCATTGCTTTCAGAAAATGTTCAGGATTAGGTTTTATTGGACCTCTTGGAGAAAAGACTTCCAAACTTCTGGAAAAACTACTGAGAACACCTCATATGTATCATTATTGGGGTCCATGAATGGTCCACTCTTGGTTGTCATAGTTGCAGTGTAGCAAACTGGGATTGTTAGGTTAGAGTAAAGATCAAGAAATGTGGAATACACACACACACACATTTATTATGAACACATTTGTAATAACAAAGAAAACTTCTCAAGAAGATGTAACAAACTTAAGGAAATCTCCAACAATGCGGATACCCTAGTCACATCATTGACTACAACATCAATTGAGCTGAGCGTCACTGCGTCAGTAATATCCAGGGATACCCTTCCTTATGAAGCAAAGGCTAACTCTTTGAAAGAAAATCGTATTCCATTTGTTGTAGACTACCATCCTGCTGCCCCTAATCACCACAAGATAATTAAAGATAGTTACCCTATTATGTCCTATTGTGCTTGCTTAACAGAAGCCATTAATTCTCCATCATGCATTGCATTTAGAAAACCACCCAATCTGTGAAAATTGTTAGTTAAAGCTGCACTTAAACAAGATATTTGCAACCCAGGATCATCAGGAACATAAGGAAGTTAGCTACCATAAATTAGAGGACATAACTTTTTCTATTTTGTTTTGTGTATACCATGGGTGGGCAATTGTGTGTGTGGGGGTCAGGAGGAAAGTTTTCACACTTGCCCCCCCCAGTGCAACCCCACTCCTGCAGCTGCCATACTGCTATATTTTGGTGGTGCGTGCAGCAGTGGGGGCCCACCCTTTTCACAGCAACCACCTAGGTTACCTTTGTATATATGCGGGTACAGGGTATTGGAAGGAAATTCTTCAAGTGGTGACGGTGGTCTGGTAATACTAGCAATAGAGTGGGGTGTCATAAACAGAACATAAGAAGAGCCATGCTGGATCAGACCAAGGGTCCATCTAGTCCAGTATTCTGTTCACACAATGGCCAACCAGCTGTTCACCAGGAACCCACAAGCAGGACATGAGTGCAACAGCAACCTCCCGCCCATGTCCCCAGCAACTGGTGTACGTAGGTTCACTGTCTCTGGTACTGGAGGTTACACATAGTAGTTACCAACATCAGCAGCAGGAACAACAGCAACAACAACAATGGAAAGCTAAAGTATATGGTACAATATTTTTTTTTTAAAATAAAATCCTTCTAATGAAGATTATGAATAATTTCCTTATTTTTGCCATGAAAATTTGATGGTAGTTCTGAAAACATCGCTGACTAACTACAGTCTTGACCTAAATACTGAAACACCCTCCCAAGTCATGTTGACATTCATACAGTTATATTTCTTTTCCCTTTCCCAAAGAAAAGAAAAACCCATTCATCGAGCAACAAACTTGCTGCTAAGTATAACTAAGTGCTTCCTCTATGCTAGCCCTCGATGAATGCACACTACATCTCTAACTTTCTGTTTTTCACAGTAGTTAATAAATCAGGATGCAGATGAGCGATTCATAGTTAATTTTCAGAGCCAGTGCAGCATGTCACAGCCTATAAAGTCCTGGAAATCTTAAACTGTGAATTCCTTGATACTGACAAGCCAAACAGCTTAGAAATTATAATTATAAGTTACAAGTGTCTTAAGGGTTGTTCTTCTGACATAAAACTAATTTCATGTTTTTATTCATAATGTGGAAGAGATGAGAGGATAGGGCCTTATTTAGACTGAGCTTCTAGAGACATCACAGGCTCCATCTTCCGATTGTAATTAGAAGTGATGGCTTACTTTGCTTTTTTTGGAACTCTTTTTTTAAAAAAACAATTTTGTTCTGTGAGCTCTTTTAAATTATTGTGCTAGTACATAAAGCAGCATTTGGTGAGCCTTTTCATCACACTCTTCCTCAGGTTTAAAAGGCTGACACTGTGATTTTTTTTTTTTTTAAAGATATGCCCATGCCTCTTTTCAATGGGGAGGGACCATAGCCCAGTGGTACAGCATATGCTTTGCATGCAGAATACCTGTGCTCTTTTGAGACTTTGGAGAGCCACTGTGACTCAGAATGGACCAGCTTTCCCCAACCTGGTGCCCTCCAGTTGTTTTAGACTTCAGCTCCCATCAGCTGCAAGCAGCATGGCCAATGGCCAGGAAACCTAGAAGGTGTAGTCCAAAACATTTGGAAGGCACCAGATTGGAGAAGGCTGCGCTGGACTAGACTAGACTAGATGGACCAATTATTTGCCATAGTAAATCAGCTTCATATTTATTTATTTATTTATTACATTTATATCCCACCTTTTTTCCTCCTTAAGGAACCCAAGGTGGCGTACATAATCTTCCTCCTCCTCCATTTTATCCTCACAACAACAACCCTGTGAGGTAGGTTGGGCTGAGAGTCTGTGACTGGCCCAAGGTCACCCAGTGAGCATACATGGCTGAGTGGGGACTAGAACCCGGATCTCCCAACTCCCAGTCCAACACTCTAGCCACTGCACCACACTGGCTGTCTTCATATGTTATGTACAATGTGATTTACCATGTTTATCTTATTTATGATTTAGGTTAGGCTGGGTTATTTAGACTTAGACTAGGCTGCAAGAAACTGGCTCAAAGACACATCAGAAACTTCAGAAGGTAATCAGGATTAGGACTGGCTCAACACTGCTGTAAACCATACTATATGATTGTTTGCAGCTTTACTTGTGCAATGAATTGTGGAGGACACATGGTATTCTTACAGTGCTTAAGCTAAGCAAGTTCTAGCCCAGGCAATTCCCAAATAGGAACCACATGAAAACTGGGTCGAGTGTCCTAAAATGGATGGTAAAATCAATAAATATGTTAAAATCCATGTTATCTGATACTGAGTTGAACAAAATGGTTTTATATCATTATTCTCACACCCCCACGTAGTGCTTGATAAACAAGGTGGCCATTCAAGGAGAGATGTGGGCCATATCCTGGTTGACACTAGTGATGATGGCAAAATGCAAAATTAGGTGGCTTGTAAACCCAATTTGCTACATTCATAATCCTCAAGTGTGTATCGAGCGTGGATGGCTATCCGACAAACTTTGTTATTCAAATTGAAGATTGATTATGAGTGTCTGCACCACTTTTTCCCGGTACTTTTAGCCTGGCACCACTTCTGGAATGCCCATAGTCCTGTTCAGGCATTCAAAAAAAGGTTAAGGCTTGAGGAGAAGGAGCACTCCAGCCCCACCCCCCTGTTGTGTTTGTCACTTGGTACTCAGGGAAGGCAACAGGCAATGGTCTGAAGAGGAGAGCCTCCTGTATCTGTGGGAGCTCTCCATGTGAGCCAGAACATACATTCTTATATCTCTGACCTGCCTGCCATGAAAATCAGATTAGTCATATTGTGTACAGCAGATTTCAGATGTGGGACTAGCACAATGTGAAACATAGAAAGGTATCATCCTCTGGGCATGACTGTACGGGCCATTTCTGACTTTGTCATACACTTGTTTTCAAAACATGTAAGCAAAAGGCCAGAAAATAGCAACAGGTCACATCTTGGTGAATCTAAGACATTTATCTGGACAAATGTGTGGACCTTTTTTATTTTACAAGTCCAATCCTTGAAGCAGCTCAGACTTACTTAGGTCAAGGAAGCTGTTTGCAAACATTTTTTGGCCATTTTCCATGTGGCTTTTTTTTTTTAAGGAAAATAGGCAAAATGCTTATGTGAGCTTAGACTGAAAAGACAAATTGGCATATGGTTCAGAGAGATGTGAATATTAGAGCTGTGCACCTCCTTGGTACGAAGCCCGAATAATGAGGCAAAGTGGGCTGATTCGGAGGTGCCTTGTCATGAAACAAAGTGGATCAGACAAGCACCAAGGGACCCTGAAGCGAAGTGGCTCCTCCATGAAGCGCCTCGTTTGCCTCATATATTCGGAGCTCTTCTTATGCCTTCTGAACAGCCTAGACAAGCTGTCTCCAAAAGGTATCAACTTCTGAAAGATCTTGGGGAGGGGCAGCAGCAGGAGGAGGAGGGAGGGAGGAAGGCAAGAGGACACA
The DNA here is from genome assembly GCF_057233095.1 of Heloderma suspectum. Classification (NCBI taxonomy): domain Eukaryota; kingdom Metazoa; phylum Chordata; class Lepidosauria; order Squamata; family Helodermatidae; genus Heloderma; species Heloderma suspectum. Next base: position 120,079,095 of record NC_139460.1, on the reverse strand, counting down.
GAGGTGCCAAATATATCAGTTTGAGAGAGATCTGGCCACTGGGAGAGGCAGGGGAAGGGGAGAGGAGAGGGAGGAGGAAGAGGAGGAGAAGGAGGAGTGAGTGAGCTTTGCTGTGAGTCAGCCTCCGTTTGCTCATTGTGAGAGAGGTGGTGTTACTGGAGAGGAGAGGACTGTCTGAATGTTATTTGGCTAGAGCAGTGGTCTCCAAAGTGGGGTGCACGCACCCCGAGGGGTGTGTGCAAGATGATCCATTGGGGTGCACGAGCTGCCTGATAATTGAGCAGCCTTCCACTGCCCTGACAAAGTGCCACTGTGTGCAGTGATGGTGGCAGCGGGGGCAGCAGCAGGATGGGATGGGAGCTGATAGGGAAGCTCTATGGCATTTCTTTCTCTGCTCCAGTCCTAGCCACTGGGAGTAACTGTCCCAGTCTCTGCCAGATATGGCAGAGGAAGCCTTAACCCTTCCCACTCTCCTTCAGCAGAATGAAGCCGAGAAGAAAGTGCATGCTATGGGGACTGGGTAAAATGAGCATCCATAAAATCAAAAAGGGATCCACATGATTTCATATGAATTTAAAGGGGAGACCCACAAAACCACCATCCAATCACAGAGCACATCTGCCTCTGTGGACTGAACCAGAAAAATCATGGATCCACCACTCATGGGCACAGCCAAGGCACAAAAACATGGATCCTTGGCAGGGATCCTCTTGATTTCATATGACTTTTGCAGAGCAAATCCCCCAAACCACCAACATATCACAGGGCACATCTGCCTCCATGGACTGAACCAGAAAAATCATGGATGTGCTACTCACAGGCACAGCCATGGTGCAAAAACAGGGGGAAATGGGTCCCCTGTTTCCCAGAACAAGACAGCTGCCAGCATGTGCCCAGAGGGCCTAGGAGCTGGTGGTGGCAGACATGGGAGCCTGTGCTCGTTGGTGGGAGTTGGCCTCCAACTGGCACCCTTCCCTCCTTCCAAGGAAGGCAGAGAGCACAGCTGGAGGGTGATTCCCGCCTCCACCACCTGACTCAAGCCTTCACGGGCTCCTTGCAAGCAAGGAACCCATGAAGCCTTGAGCAGAGGCAGGAGCTGTCCTCCAGCCAGGCACCCTCCCCTCCTTCCAAGGAAGGGAGAGAGTGCAGTTGGAGGGAAACTCCTGCCCTCGTGCCTGTCGGCAGTTGGCGGGCTGCGACAGGCAGCGCCTTCCCCAGCAGCGCCTTCCCCGGCAGCACCTGCAGTGGCTTTCCCGGCAGTGGCTTTCCCGGCAGTGGCAGCGGTGGCTCCCCTGGCAGCGGTGCCCCTCCCACAGGTAAAGGCGAAGCAGGATTCGGATATCCGAATCCCACTTCAGCTTCATAGGCCGAAGCAGGTCGGTCCCCCCTGAATCTACCTGAGCCGAATTGGGCCCACCTTGGAAGCCCTGAAGTGGCTTCCGAGTCAGATCAAGGGGTCCATATGTCCTTCAGAACAAAAAAAACCCTCTCCTGTCTTTCACTGAGAATATTATTAATATCTCAGGTGGAACAGCTGTCACTTTTATTAGCAGCAATAGTCCTGGAATTATGCGTCATGTTAAAAATGCACTTTTTAAAAAGTTGTCCCTTTTGACAGTTATTTTAGCATTTTTGGACAAATGGTGTTTGTGGTCATCAGTTCAAATACCTCTGTTTTTAAAAATGAGAATTATATTATTTATTTTAAGAAAAAATGTCTTAAGATTTATAATTTATATAGCTTTGTTCAGACAGAAACCTTTTCGATTTCTGTCTTTTCAGTGGCAGCACCCTGATTATGGAATTCCCTCCCTGAGGAGATCAGATTGGCCCCATCTTTGCTTAGCTTTGGGAGGCCATACAGACTGATTTGTTTAGACTGGATTTTTTTTAAAAATAGTTTTACTCCACTCTCTGGATGTTTTAAAGATGGTTTGCTCCATTTTTAATTTGATTGTTTTAATATGAGGTTGCTTTTAAAGTTGTATATCGCCTTGGGGGTCCTTTTGGGCAGAAAGGCGGTTCATAAATATTTGAATAAACGAATGAATAAAGAATTGTGCACATTTTAGGAATAAATTCAGTATATTGCATTTAGGCAAATCATGATGTATATCAGAAAGGCTGGGATGGGGAAAAGCTTATAAAAGCTAAAGGTAAAACATGCAGAGAGAACTGGCCAAAGCTCATTCTGCATGCTGATAAGTCGTTCATCACAAATCCATAAAACAATTAGCACCGAACTAATGATATTGCTTAACAACTGTATTTTTGATTAATGCATCAATAATTTAACGGAGTATTTGTTTAGTCTCCCCAGCTCCCACTATTATTTACTGGCCCTGCCATGGCTGCTCATAGCTCACACGTCTTATAAAACATTTGCCAAGCTGTTGTTAGGACCAGTTTGTTTTAATGCTCCAAGTTAACAGTGCGAGAGCTATTAATGGGCTGATTAGCATAATCCATTGTGATCTATCATCGTCTAAAAGTTCGGCTTCACAACTGAACAGGACTGGGAAATTGCTTTGAAGATTTTATGATACAATAACTATCCATTTGATAAGCAATTAAAAAGATATTCTCAGACACTAAGAGCAGAGACAATGGGAACAGGAGGAAAGGAGGAGGGTAAGGGAGCAGAAGTCTCCTGCCTGGAATATAGATTGTATGGCGGCTAGTCCCTTGTCAACAATTGCACATTGCTGGAGGTCTTTGAAACCCCTTGATAACTCCTTGTGTCTCATTTTGACCTGTTTATCCAGGAGAGAAAGGTTGCAATAGGCTTCTCTTAGCCTAGACTGGATGAGCTGTTTGTTTGAGGCTCCGAGAATCTCTGCATGCCATCTGTCCTTAGCTTGTGCTGGTTCCCTGACTAGACTTCTTATTTTGGTGGGGGGCAGAGTCTGAACTAGGAATGGGAAACTCAGCGGAGCTTGAGCTTGTTACAGTTCTCTGAGTTCCACCTCGAAGCTCAGTCTGCCTCATTTCCATTCCCGATTGCTTTGTTGTTGTTGTTCATGTGGGAAAAGTGCATGTTTTGGTGCACATTTAATAAAAGTACGTACCAAAATGCATACTCCCACAATTGACTAAAGCATTAAAATGTGCATTTCCCCCCAATAGTACACATCTTCCAAATCCTCATCGCAAGCTGGATTGTGTGAGCTTTGCCTGAAAAATGCACTCCAGTTTGTGTTTGCATTCAGGGGTGTGAACAGGGGAACTTCTGGTCAAAAATGAATGTTAAAAAATTCTCATGCATGATGCATCCCTATTCTGAACAACACGGTAAGGACAGGAGCAATGTCAGCTCAAGATTTCCCACACCATTCCTGCTCCTAGAGCAAATGGTTTCACATGCTCCTAATTCTAGTGTTAAAAGCTAGATGCCAAACACAGGTACCTTGTTTACAAATGCACCCTGAGAACACAAGGCCTATTCACAGTTTTTGCAAAAGTAGGTAAATCCATTGCATGGAGGGGCTATTGCAGGGGTGTTGAGCCTCTTTCAGCCGGAGGGCCAAATTCCATTACAGAGAAGCTCTCAGGGCAGGGGCTCCATTGCAGTGATGGGCAGAGCTGAAGGCAAAGGGATGGGGAGAAAGGCAAAGGGGGAAGAGGCAACAATACCAGCATACTTTAGCTTAGAGCTCTGCCAGTGATGAAGCCTTAGGAGAGGAATGTCAACCTTTTAGAATGGGGGGGGGAACTGCACAAAAGTCGGGAAACCACCAAACGATTGGTGGTTGGGGAAAAGAGGGTGGGGCCAGGGGAAGGGAGTGTGGCCATCTGGGAAACTCCACAAGCTGGACTGGAACACCAGATGGGCGGATTTGGCTCCCAGGCTTGGGGTTCCACACCCCAGGCACTATGAGATCAGTCCTGTCCACTTCCATGTGGCATAATGTATAAATGGAATAAATGTACATACATTCAGCATGAATAAACCTATAGCATTACAATCCATATCCATCAAAATGGGGTGGGATGGGGATAAAAATGTGACAAATTGATTGTATGTGCATAGGACTGCTTGTTTATACACACTATTTAAATTTTGCATTAGATACATGGAGGTGAGGTTATGCAGCTAAGATTCCACAGTCTCACTACGCGTTGTGCTCTGCTATGAAAATGCATAATTAGGCTTTTCAGTGTAGCACATTTAGATCCCTGCTTCTGCCTTATCTAGTTTTCTTTTTGTAAAACTTCTTTTAGATTATTAGATGCACACATTATCCTCGCTAAACCACAATAGAAATGATCAGGAAAAGGTTAAAATTGGACAGGTTTTCCGATATCTCATTTTCAGCACCGGCCCTACAGAATTGAATTTTTATTGTGCTTCACCAATGAATATGGAACAAAAAAGGGCAACATCCTTATTGTGGAGAAGAGTGGGTTTTCTTCATTCTCCAACACACAATAGTATGATATTGCTACTTTCTGTTTTTCTCAGTTTTCACTCTTGAGAGATGATTTGGCCTTAGCACCCATGGTTCACATATTAAGGGAACATTTGGTATTCTTCCCTGATCTGAGTGGAGATTTTCCATCAAATGATTCAAGATGCCTTCTAATCACCCATTCATTAGCCTTCACAGTTTCAACCCTAAGAATGGGAAAATGGGACACTTTGTGAGGTGTACCAGTTAACTGCTTCAAGACTGACCATCAAGCATAATAACAATACTTCGCATTTATATAGCATATTTCAAGTGTTCAGTCTCAAAGTACTTCATGTGCATTATGTAAAAATAATCCTTACAATAATCCTTAGTAAGAGACTACAGGGCTCGAAGAAGAAACCTCATGGCCTAACTTAATGAATTATCTGTATACTCAGGCCTCAGGGCCTTCAGAGAAGGGAATAGAGATTTGCAATATTGAGCCCTGTGATTGGCAAGGCAGTATGAGGCCTCTGGATTGGCTAGACCAGGCCTAAATACTAAATCCTTGGCCAATTGCCTGGTAGTTTGTTGTATTTTGGGTTCCATCTAAGCCCTCTTCCTCATTCTTACTCTGATGTTGGTTGCACCTTAAATTCAAGCTAGGATTGTCAGCTGACCTGAAAAAAAAAAGCTGGATTTTTTTTTTTTTTAACTCCAAGGCCAGTTAGCAGATCGTTTTATATTGAAGCTGGAATTCTGAGCAGCTTGACAGGTTTTTTGTAATGCCAAAATTTTGAGCAGATTGCCAGAATTATCCAAATAAAACTGGCAACCACAACAACAAACACTGAGGAAAAGTCAGGATTAAGGTAGCCACTTATCCATTGCCCAAAAGCCGGGCTTCTGTCACCAAAAAAGAAGACAAAAGAGTACACAGATTTGCATATGCAAATATAAATGTATAGGTGCAAATGTATCAGTAATTACTCTAATTTAAATAGAAATACAATTCAGCTCTCCATAGTGAGGGAACACTGGTCAGGTGGCTGGTGTGCCTCCTCTGTCTTTGTCCAGGTAGTCCTAACTGTGTGGATGGGCAACTGCAAGGCCCCTGCTGCTCTCCTTCCTGATGGTTCTTTGATTTTAAACCAGACTTGGACTGAGCAGCTCTTCAAACAGAGGTCACCTTCAAATAGAGGATTGTCCTCTGCCAGCTCTCCAAAGTAGAGGACTGTCCTCTGTAAATAGGACACCTGGGCACCCCAATTTAGTGCACGTGCTTTAACTTTGTAGCTCATGCAGACACGCTAAGGAGCCTGGCTGACGAGCTCAGAACCACCACACCATTTTGCGCACTGATGTTATATAAAAGAGTGCAGGGTAGGTGATGGCAGAGCAATATGGTGAACTGGCAGCTGCAACAGTGGAGGTTGCTATTACACCCACTCCTCTGGGCAGCTCTTTTACTCCACTCTATATCCCAAGCAGTTTCAGTTTGTTCTATAATACAATGCGTGCCACAGGAACAAGCAGAAACCGCTTACTATTAGCATTGCACCACCAAAGTCCACCAGGCTCTGCCTCCTGTCCTGAGCTGGTTTAAAATTAACCACTGGCGACCTTAAAAAAAAATAAAAAATTAACCACTGGCGACCTTAACTCCAGCCCTGAGCTCCAGCAACTGACTCTAATCATCCTAGGGTGGATAACATATTACATGTCTGGATCTGGGTACAGCTGCCATGATCCTTGCCTTGCCCTGACATCTTGTAGTGTAGGCCAGTCTCTTTGTCCTTATATCATTGAAGTATGTATGTTGTTCCCCTTCATGGATCACTGCCTTGTTGTGGCGAAGGGGCTTGCGTAACTCAGTGAAGCCATAAGCTATGCTCTGCAGGGCCACCCAAGACGGACAGGTCATGGCAGAGAGTTCTGACAAAATGTGGTCCACTGGAGAAGGAAATGGCAACCCACTCCAGTATTCTTGCCAAGAAAACCCCATGGAACGTATCACAAGGCTAAAAGATATGACGCCGGAAGATGAGCCCCTCAGGTCGGAAGGTGTCCAATATGCTACTGGGGATTGCAGAGGGTATTTCCAAGTAGCGCCAGAAAGCGTGAAGCGGCTGGGCCAAACCCGAAAGGACACTCAGCTGTGGATGTGTCTGGCGGTGAAAAGAAAATCCGATGCTGTAAAGAACAATATTGTTTAGGAACCTGGAATGTCAGATCAATGAATCAAGGTAAGCTGGAGGTGGTCAAACATGAGATGGCAAGATTGAACATCGACATCTTGGGAATCAGCGAACTAAAATGGACAGGCGTGGGTGAATTTAATTCAGGTGACCATCATATCTACTATTGTGGGCAAGAATCCCTTAGAAGAAATGGAGTAGCGCTCATAGTCAACAAAAGGGTGGGAAAAGCAGTCCTGGGGTACAATCTTAAAAATGATAGAATGATCTCAGTACGAATCCAAGGCAAACCATTCAACATCACAGTAATTCAAGTCTATGCCCCAACCACTGAGGCCGAAGAAGCTGAGGTTGATCGGTTCTATGAAGACCTACAACACCTTCTAGAACTAACACCAAACAAAGATGTCCTCTTCATCATAGGGGATTGGAATGCTAAGTAGGAAGTCAAGAAATCACCGGGATAACAGGCAGGCATGGCCTTGGTGTACAAAATGAAGCAGGACAAAAGCTAATAGAGTTTTGCCAAGAGAACATGCTGATCATAGCAAACACTCTTTTCCAACAGCACAAGAGGCGACTCTACACATGGACGTCACCAGATGGTCAATATCGAAATCAGATTGATTATGTCCTTTGCAGCCAAAGATGGAGAAGCTCCATACAGTCAGTAAAAACAAGACCTGGAGCTGACTGTGGCTCAGATCATGAGCTGCTTCTTGCAAAATTTCGGCTTAAATTGAAGAACGTAGGGAAAACCACTAAACCTTTCAGGTATGACCTAAATCATATCCCTTATGAATATACAGTGGAGGTGAGGAATAGATTTAAGGGATTAGACCTGATAGACAGAGTGCCTGAGGAACTATGGACAGAGGTCCGTAACATTGTTCAGGAGGCAGCAACGAAATCCGTCCCAAAGAAAAAGAAATGTAAGAAAGCCAAGTGGCTGTCTGATGAGGCTTTACAAGTAGCTCACGAAAGAAGGGAAGCGAAAAGCAAAGGAGAAAGGGGAAGATATATCCAACTGAATGCAGAGTTCCAGAGAATAGCAAGGAGAGACAAGAAGGCCTTCTTAAATGAACAATGCAAAGAAATCGAGGAAAACAACAGAATGGGAAAGACTAGAGATCTCTTCAAGAAAATTGGAGATCTCAAGGGAACGTTTTGTGCAAAGACGGGCATGATAAAGGACAAAGAAGGCAGGGACCTAACAGAAGCAGATGAGATTAAGAAGAGGTGGCAAGAATACACAGAAGAACTATACAGGAAAGATCTGAATGTCCTTGATAGCCATGATAGTGTGGTCACTGAACTTGAGCCGGACATCCTCGAGAGTGAAGTCAAGTGGGCCTTAGGAAGCATTAGTAACAACAAAGCTAGCGGAGATGACAGTATTCCAGCCGAGCTATTTAAAATCCTAAAAGATGATGCTGTTAAAGTGCTGCATTCAATATGCCAACAAATCTGGAACACTCAACAGTGGCCACAAGACTGGAAAAGGTCAGTTTACATTCCAATTCCAAAGAAGGGCAACGCCAAAGAGTGTTCAAACTACCGCACAATTGCGCTCATTTCACATGCCAGCAAGGTGATGCTCAAAATCCTACAAGCTAGGCTTCAGCAGTATGCGAACCGAGAACTACCGGAAGTACAAGCTGGGTTTCGAAGAAGCAGAGGAACTAGAGATCAAATCGCCAACATTCGCTGGATCATGGAGAAAGCAAGAGAATTCCAGAAAAATGTCTATTTCTGCTTCATTGACTACGCTAAAGCCTTTGATTGTGTGGATCACAACAAACTGTGGCAAATTCTTAAAGTGATGGGAGTACCAGACCACCTTACCTGTCTCCTGAGAAACCTGTACGAGGGTCAAGAAGCAACAGTAAGAACCAGACATGGAACAACCGATTGGTTCAAAATTGGGAAAGGAGTACGACAAGGCTGCATATTGTCACCCTGCTTATTTAACTTATATGCAGAGTACATCATGAGAAATGCCGGGTTGGATGAATCAGAGGTCGGAATTAAGATTGCCGGCAGAATTATCAACAACCTCCGATATGCAGATGATACCACCCTAATGGCAGAAAGCGAAGAGGATCTCAAGAGCCTCTTGTTGAGGGTGAAAGAGGAGAGTGCAAAAGCTGGTTTGAAACTCAACATTAAAAAAACTAAGATCATGTCATCTGGCCCTATCACTTCCTGGCATATAGAAGGGGAAGAAATGGAAGCAGTGACAGATTTTACTTTCTTGGGCTCCAAGATCACCGCAGACGGTGACTGTAGCCATGAAATTAAAAGACGCTTGCTCCTTGGGAGGAAAGCTATGGCAAACCTAGACAGCATAGTAAGAAGCAGAGACATCACCTTGCCGACAAAGGTCCGTCTAATCAAAGCTATGGTTTTCCCAGTAGTAATGTATGGCTGTGAGAGCTGGACTATAAGGAAGGCTGAGCGCCGAAGAATTGATGCTTTCGAACTGTGGTGCTGGAGAAGACTCTTACGAGTCCCCTGGACTGCAAGGAGGTCAAATCAGTCCATCCTAAAGGAAATCAACCCTGACTGCTCATTGGAAGGACAGATAATGAAGCTGAAGCTCCAATATTTTGGCCACCTAATGCGAAGAGAAAACTCCCTGGAAAAGACCCTGATGCTGGGAAAGACTGAAGGCAAAAGGAGAAGGGGACGGCAGAGGATGAGATGGCTAGATAGCATCACGGATGCAATGAATATGAACTTGAGCACGCTCCGGGAGAGAGTGCAGGACAGGAAGGCCTGGCGTGCTATGGTCCATGGGGTCACGAAGAGTCGGACACGACTGAACGACTGAACAACAACAACAACATGTATGTTGTTGTGCGTGTGCAGGGCCAGCCAGGTTTGAGGGGGAACTTGGCACTGGACAGGGCCCTCTGCATGTGGTAGGATGCCCATGTTGGTAGGTGGTGAGCAGCCCAGCACCTCCCCTTGCCTCCTATTTATTAATGCCCAGCATGGGGGTGGAAGTATGGGAGGAGGAAGGCAGCAGTGGTCCTCCAATGATGAATGCCAGGAAGCTGCTATGCTAATTACCTACAATGCTCCTTTCAGGCATAGACATACAGTAGGGTTTATTCATGTAAAAATAGATGTAGAAATGATCACACAGGACTATTTTTTCAGGGCATAATGGATCATCATTGGGTCATGATGACTGTATACAAATAGAATGGATGTGGCCCATCTGCATTTCATTGTACTTGTGGCTGTGAAGTCTCAGACATGGATTGGCTGAACCAAACATTCTACTTGGGAAAAAAGTAATAAACATGTTTGCAGTTCAGCTTCCATGTAGGAAGAAAACCAATTGACTGGGATGTAAATCTCACAGAGGACCTAGGCATGGGGGGAGGCCGAGGGCTGTTAAGTGGCAGGGAAGCTAAGGGACAGGAAGCCTAAAACCAAGATAGCTGGATGAAAGGTATGAACTAGGGCCTAGTCACTAGCCATGGAACGGGAAACAAGAACCGAAGAGAGGTTAGATGAAGAGAAGGAAGGAGGCTTGGGGGAAAGGGCAGAGGAAATGGGGAACTGACACAAGAGCTGAGGATTGCCAGGTCAAGACCCTGACAGGACCATTGTAACTTTCAGTTTGTGTAGAAGGGGAAGCTTTCATCAGGGGCATGGGCATATAGGGAAAGACTCAAAGAATGTTGTATATCTTTTTTGGTATGAGGCTCAGGATTTTCCAAACAGTAGGCTATGGACTTCTAAGACCCCAACTGCCACAGGCAAGGGGGAGCTGGTTAAGGAACAATCACAGAGGATGGAAAAGCTAAGCAGAAGTAAGAAGCTGCATGGGTGTTTATGCGAACATGATGGGATGGTGGTTATGAACTGGATAGGCATTAGGGCTGCAAGCCGCAAAGGAGCACATGGTATTTTATAATTGCTGGGTCAAAGAGTGAATTTCAGCAGCCCCCACACTAGGCTGTATAATTCACCATTTATTGTAAATAGGAAATTTATTTATTTATTTATTTATTTATTTATTTCATTTCATTTCTATACCGCCCAATAGCCGAAGCTCTCTGGGCGGTTCACAAAAACTAAAACCAAACAACACACAATAAAACAATTTAAAATATATAGAACATTAAAACCACAATATAACAATACAACCACAATAAAACCTAGCAGCAGTACAGGAGTTTAAAATACAGATTTAAAACAGCAAAGATAAAAATTTAGAAAGCTAAAATGCCTGGGAAAATAAAAAGGTCTTCACCTGGCGCCGAAAGGAGTACAATGTAGGCGCCAGGCGAACCTCACTAGGGAGCTCATTCCAGAGCCGGGGTGCCACAACAGAAAAAGCCCTCCTCCTAGTAGCCACCCGCCTCACTTCCTTTGACAAGGGCTCACGGAGAAGGGCCGCTGACGATGATCTTAAGGTCCGGGCAGGCACATATGGGAGGAGGCGATCCTTCAGGTAACCTGGCCCCAAGCCGTTAAGGGCTTTGAATGTTAACACCAGCACTTTGAATCGGGCCCGGAAATGGACTGGCAGCCAGTGCAGCTGGAAAAGTACTGGCGTAATATGAGCTCGCAGGCCAGTCCCTGTTAACAATCTTGCTGCCCTATTTTGGACCAGCTGAAGTTTCCGGACCGTTTTCAAAGGCAGCCCCACGTATAACGCATTGCAGTAATCCAGACGAGAAGTTATCAGAGCATGGATAACTGTAGCTAGGCTATCTCTGTCCAGATAAGGGTGTAGTTGGTATACCAGCCTAAGCTGATAAAAAGTGCTCCGTGCCACTGAGTTCACCTGTGCCTCAAGTGACAGTTCTGGGTCCAAGAGCACCCCCAAACTACGAACCTGATCCTTTAGGGGGAGTGCAACCCCCTCCAGAACAGGTTGAATATCACCTAGCCGGGCAGACGAACCACTCACTAACAGTACCTTCGTCTTGTCTGGATTGAGTTTCAGTTTATTGGCCCTCATCCAGTCCATTACCGTGCCCAGGCACTGGTTCAGAACAGCCACTGCCTCACCTGGTTTTGATGAGAAAGAGAGGTAGAGCTGGGTGTCATCCGCATATTGATGGCACCTCAGCCCACACCTCTAATGTGTATATGTGTGTCTGTGTGTGTACACTGCAATTTTCAGTTAACCTACTCCATGGCACATGAAAACAAGCCATTACATAGGAAGCTGCCTTATACTGAGTCAGACCCTTGGTCCATCTAGTCCAGTGTTGTCGACACTGACTGGCAGCAATGACTCGCCAGGATTTCAGGCAGGAGTTTTTCCTGACCTACCTGCCCGGGGATGCCAGGGATTGAACCTGCGACCTTCTTCATGCAAAGCAGATGCTCTACCACTGAGCTATGGCCCCGCTATGTTAGTGAATCGCCTTGGCTTCTATGAAACAGGAAGTTGCAAAGTTCACAAACTTTGCAACCGCTCCTAAACCATGGCTGTCTAGTTTCCCCAGACACCAGGATGTAGATCTATTTCTTTTATTTACAATGTTACTGAAAGATCTATTTGAGCTTCATCCTTTAAAAACAGGCTAAACCTCACAGCATTCTTGCAAGCACAACCAGAAGCTTCATATCCCTCCAGCCAGGGAAGTGCAGCTCATTTAGATGATAAATAGAGATGACAAAAATTGCACCATTTGAATATGAGTGATCAAACAGAAAGGGAGAGAGAAGGAATAGGGCTTCTTTTATTACCATCATGCTAGTGCTTCGACAACAGGTAGCACTATTACATATTCCCTTTCCACTTTAAAGCTCTTGTAATTTCCTTCCTCATGTCCTGGCGATTTTATTCATTGTTTCCTTGCACCTGTGATTGATGTTCTGAGCTGCTAATCTCTCTGAGTGATAACTATTTTCATGTAAGTCCATGAGTCTATGACACAGGCAGCTCGACCAGGGCTACTGCTGACTACTTATTTTGTGCCTCATTTACATTTCAATCTCGGCCTCATGAATGTAAAAACCAGGCTGCAAATTAATAACAGGGAGAATATTAGACCGCTCCAGAGTGGGGGAACAATGCAAATCCACCCGAGCGCAAGCCTTCGCCATTGTGTTCCGGGAGGGACTCATTTATTGGTTGGCGGTGAATGACATTACAGAGAATGGCATATCCAGAGTGACACAAATTTATTTCCGCCCCCCGCCCCCCCCACGCACGCTCCAGTATATTTTCATAGAATCAGGGGGCTATTTGTCTAGGGACAATTTAGTTTCCATGAAAAATTTAAATGGTTTCTGTGGAGATAGTGGAGTGAAATTTAATTTGTTTCTCATTTACTACAGCAGGTATGAAAAGGAGAAAAATTGGATGTCTGATGGGCAGAAATTGGTGCTGTCCCTCCACACTCTCCCCCAAAGGCCCAATGGGCCTATATCATAGAGATTGAGCAAGACGAGTGCTTCCCCCCCCACCCTTAGAGAATGGTAACCTTAAACCAACTTACAGGAAACCTTTGGGGAGGCTGCCAATCACCCTGAAAACAACATTCCCATCGATTCCTTGTCTGTGTGATTTATGGCTTCATTTTACGGTAATTGAGAATTAGTGAGAAGATTAGCAAGGCTCAACACTTCGCCATGATATGCACACTAAGCACCGTAATTTGTCACTAAGGGATGTTGGACACTTTTTTAGTTACACGGGGTTCCCATCTAATTGAATTTGGGGATAACATGGAAATTAATTTGACACAGGAAAATTTTTTAATACACCCATCTCCCTCTATTGTAATGCACAGTGCCGGGCTGCATGCAGGGGGAGCAATATTGATCCTGATCACTTTCAATTGTGGCCAGCTGAAGGATGGAATAACTCTAAATCTTATTTAAGCTCATATGAAAGCAGTTCATCTGCAGCAATCTGTGGCAGATAAAGAATATTACCTTTCATTTTGTCTGACTGCATCAAGATGAAGTTTTGAAAATTTACTTCTTGCAGCAAATATACCAAATGTCCAAAGTCAACAGTTACAATTCAATTACAGAGCAGCTCTTGTGGGCTGTTTACAGGGTAATTTGCTACTTAGGCAGCAAATGAAAATACTAACTATACTCCCTATCCAGAGAGAAGTTGCTGCGCATAAAGGAGGCCACAGGACGGAAAGGGGGACAAAGATAAAATAAAATAAAATTCAAAGTTCATTCTAGCTTAAAGGGCCAGCCGTGGGATTATTGTATTTCTGCCTGAGATGGTTTCAAATGCAATTATCTCAGGGTTACTGAGGATAGATTCATATGATCCCCTCCAACACACACACATACATACATACATACACACACACACACACACACCATGTGGACGTTTTACTGTCCCTTTATGGTGAATAAGGGTATCATTAATAGTCCCTATTAATGGCTACTTGTCATTATGGGTATATATTACCAGCACTACACCTCTGTATATCACTTGCTGGGGAACATGAGTGGGGGCTGCTGCTGCACTCATGTCCTGCTTGTGGGTTCCTGGTTGACAGCTGGTTGGCCACTGTGTGATCAGAATGCTGGACTAGATGGACCTTGGTCTGATCCAGCACAGCTCTTCTTATATTCTTATCCAAGGATGTGCTGGTCTTATGCAAGGTTTGACAATGCCTTTAGATCACAGCCTCATTCGAGTTTGTTAAACTTCAGCTTTCCTTATGATTATGTTTTCTTTACACCTCTTCTCTGCATGGGAGTGGTGAGTGTTGATTACGACTAGAGACAGATTTGTCTAATTGCTGATTTATGTATTTGGTTTCACAGGCGAGCTTTTAAAATCTGACATTGTCAGTAGTTATTAGCCCATTTAGCTTCAGTGATACGAGTGCACAATTATGCAAACACGGGACTAGATCCAGAAGAAGTTAGTTGCACTTAGGTCCCATTTAAACATATGGCACAAGTTAGTTATGACTGAAGTCCCATTGACTTCAACAGGAACAAAGTGCAACTGACAGACTGTGTAATCCTATACATGCCTACTCAGAAGTAAGCTTCATTGAGTTCAATGGAATGTATTCACAAGAAAGTAGTTATAGGAGTGGAGTGCTAGGGTTGATCTACATTGTGCCCACCATCGCAATGAATTCGGTGTCCCATCGGGTTAAATGCTCTCGCATTAAAACGTGATTATTCACACTCACCCATTTTCCCCATTGCAGTGCTTCATCGAATGCACGAGCTCGGTTCACACTCGAGGGCTGTGCTGTTTTCCTGCTGTTTTCCTGCGCACGCTTGTCTGATCTCGGATACTAAGCAGGGTCGGCCCCGGTCAGTAGTTGGATGGGCAACCGCCTGGGAATCAGGCTTCCTGCATTAAGCAGGGGGTTGTTCTATCCCTTCAAATGAGACTAAGTTTTACCCACTCCTATCCCCCGCTTCGGATGTTTGTTTTTTTTTAAAATTAAGGCGTTATCCTCACAGAATCAGGGCTTCTCCACATTTTTTTAAATCTAATTCAGGCATGATCTTCAAAACTTCGAAGTTGTGAAGCTTCACAACTTCGAATCTTCAAAGATCATGCCTGAATTAGAAAAAAAAAACATTGCGGAGAAGCCCCGATTCTGCGAGGATAACGCCTTAATTAAAAAAAAAAAAAACAGGAGCGGGGGATAGGAGGAGGTAAAGCTTAATCTCATTTGAAGGGATAAAATAACCCCCTGCTCAGTGCAGGAAGCCTGATTCCCAGGCGATCGCCCATCCAACTACTGACTGGGGTCAACCCCGCTTAGCTTCCGAGATCAGACAAGCATGCGCACATCCAGCCCTTTGCTTGTTGCTGAGGAAACGGGGGCTGCTGAGGAAGCTATGCGATCAGTAGCTGGAAGAAGATATAGGCCCGTCACGAGCTGTGATTGGACAGGAGGGAAATACAAACACCGCCATATATGGACAGGCGGGGGAGGGGACTATGACTGGATAGGTAGGGAAGGCGGAAAATCAGAGCACATTAAGGGGAAATACCGGGATATTAGGGTATTGAAAGCGGGAGCACGGAAGTGGGAAATTTTGTTTCCAATTTGAGGCGGGTACTGCGTAGTGTGAAAGGCAGGCGGTGAAACCTCATTGGAAGTGAAAAAAGGCAGTAAGTGTAGATCCAGCCCTAATCTGGATTCAACCCATCACTGACGTTAATAGGAATATTTTCAGAGTTAAATTACTGCTTTGTCACCAGAATCCACTGCCCAAGACTACTGCAACACAGATATTTAAATTCACTTAAATTCTCTCTGACATCATAGATGACTAAGTGCTTAAATTCCAAGTATTTTGGCTTTTAGCTACTTTGAAAATGTCCTCTTCATTTCAGTGGGCTGATCTGTGAGATTAATGGTAGAGTGGTGGCTTAGTGGTTAAGATGCTGAACTGCAGACCGGAAGGTCGGCAGGATAGCAGTTTGAGACCCGAGTGCCGCGTGACGGAGTGAGCTCCCGTCTTCAGTCCCAGCTCCTGCCAACCTAGCAGTTTGAAAGCAAGAAATTGCAAGTAGATAAACAGGTACAGCTTCGGCAGGAAAGGTAACAACGTTCAGTGCACCTCGGTGTTCAGTCATGCCAGCCAAATGACCATGAAAGCGTCTTCGGACAGCGCTGGATCTTCGGCTTAGAAATTGAGATGAGCACCACCTAGATGAGTTGGACACGACTGGCTGGGGACACCTTTACCTTTAAGGGGATTATCTTTAACCATGGGGCAATAGCTTCTGAGTTATTTAGCAGCCACAGAGACAACAAACTATAGACTGGTGTCTTGCCTGTGGTAACTACCTTCAGGCCTGCCTGAATTTCCTTGTGGTCTTTGCCATAGAGAAAACTTTCCCGCAATTAGCATTTGAGTGAATGCTGCCATTTGGTAAGGAAAAGCAAGAGGTAGTTTGCTAGAAGCAGCAGATAATGACCAGGTTTGGCCTATACAGGGGGCTGGGCCTAAATCTGGGCCTAGCTGAGGCTGCTGCTGTTGCCTTGCACTTTTTTTTTTTCCTGAAGAGGTTTAAGCCACAAGCCTAAACAGATAGAAGTGTGGGTATATGCACACATGTGATAATGTGACCACAGCAGCATTAGAGGTTAGCAAACTAAGTAGGAAAACACAAACATAATAATAGCCAAGCTTCAGGTAAATTCACTTGTCTGAATTATGTATTAAATGTATCCATTTATTTATTATATTCCTATAGCACCCAATTGCCAAAGCTCTCTGTGTGGTTCACAAAAAATTAAAAACCTAAACTCCAACATGATAAAACATAACACTTTTTAAAGTTTAAAAAATCATCAGCAGGCAATGATCTGATTTTGTCTTTAAACACATATTTAAAAACAAAACTGAAGAACTAGAAAGACTGGGAACATAAAAAGATCTTCACCTGGCACTGAAAAAAGCTACAAGTGCCAAGTGAGCTTCTCTGGCATTCCACAACTGGGGTGCCGCCACTGAAAAGGCCCTCTCCTTAGTAGCCATCCACCTAGCCTCATTTGGTGGGAGCATGTGTAGGAAGGCCTCTGATGGTAATCTTAGGGTCCAGGCAGGTATATATAGGAGGAGATGATCTTTCAGGCAACCTGACCCTAAGCTGTTTAGGGCTTTAAAAAATACCAGCATTTTGAATTGGGCCTAGAAACGGACTGGAAGCCAGTGCAGATCACAGCACACTGGTGTAATATGATCATTGTAACCAGTCCACTTTAGCAATCTTGCTGCCATATTTTGGACCAGCTGAAGTTTCTGGACCATTTTCAAAGTCAGCCCCACATATAATGCACTGCAGTAATCCAAAGAAAGGGTTTCCAGAGCATGAGTAACTGTAGTTAGGTTATCTCTTTCCAGGTAGTGTCAAAGTTGCTATAGCAGCCTAAGCTGATAAAAAGTTTTCCATGCCACTGAGGTCACCTGTGCCTCCAGTGACAATGCTGGATCCAGGAGCACCCCCAAACTATGGATCTGATCCTTTGGAGGAGTGCAACCCCCTCCAGAACAGATTGAACACCACTTACCCACTCAGACAAACCACCCACTAACAGCACCTCTGTCTTTTCTGGATTGAGTCCCAGTTTATTGGCCCTCATCCAGTCCAGACCATTACCATGCCCAGGCACTGATTCAGAACACTCATCTCACCAGGATTTGATGAGAAGGAGAGATAGAGCTGGGTGCCATCCGTGTTGGTGTCTCATCCGTCACTTCCAGATAACCTCCTCCAGCAGTTTCATGTAGATATTAAACAAGATGGGGGGATAAAATAGAGCCCTGTGGAATCCCATAGCATAACTGCCAAGGCACATAGCAATAATCCCCCAATACCACCTTCTGGAACCAGCCATCCAGGTAGAAGTGGAATCACTGCAATGCAGTACCTCCAACTCCCAATTCAGACAGGCTGTCCAGAAGGATGCCATGGGCGATGATGGTATTGAAAGATGCTGAGAGTATGAAGAATATGGAGCATGTTGGAATTTGGGGGAAATTTGAGCATGTTGGAATTTGGGGGAATGCTACGAGCGGCCACAGCTCAGTGGCAGAGCAGATGCATTGCATCATGCAAAAGGTTCCAGCTTCAATCTGTGGCATTTCCAGGTAGGACATTTCCTCTCTGAAATCCCACTGCCAGCCAGTGTAGACAATACTGAGTTAGATGGACCAAGGGTCTGACGTGGTATAAGAGAATTTACTATGTTCTTATTTATTGGCTGACACATATCATTGCTTTGGGGTCTCCCCATTCCCTATCATGGGATTCCCTTTGATAAAAAATATATTATTCATTGTTGTAATTTGCATAGGGATGTACGAAACACCTACCTGGCTCCACGCTGGGCAATCCACGGTGGGGGGGAGGCGCTCTGTCCCTCCCCTCAGAATCCTCAATGGGGGGGAGGCGATCCGGGCCCCCCCCCGGAATCCTGCCTGGCCGGCTCCACTCTGCAGCCAAGCTGTGGAGCCGCCAGCCGGCTCCGGCCACCCACAGCCAGACATCCAGCCTCTGGGCAGCCCTGCTGGGACGCAAATGGTAGCTGTCGTAGCCACCGCCATTTGTGTCCCTGTATCGAGCCGTGATAGGCTAGGTAAATATTTACATAGCCTATCACGGCAGGGGGAAAAACCCCAGCGTATGCAAATGGCGGTAGCAAATGGCGCCCCTGCATTAGCCGTGATATCATGGCTATGAAGAGGAGGAAGCGAATGGCGGCCGCAGGATGGCCGCCATTCACAAAGCAGCGTGGACGGGAGCAGGGAAGTGCTCCATTTCACGCGCCTTTCATGGGGTGGGGGCGGCGGGGACTTCTTCCTGCGCGCCTTTCGTGGGTTGGGGGGGGCTTTGTTCCGCGACGGATTTCGGGGGGCCGAATGCCAGTGCATTCACCGAGATCTGTCACGGAATTCTCTGACATCCCTAAATTTGCATGATGGATGCAACCATTGTTTGTGTCATCAGTGACCGATAGACCTCCCATTGGTTTTGAATGCATTTTTCTCATTCAATCTAGAGATGGACAAAAGTCCCTTACCTGTTCTCGAAGCTTGCTTCGCGGTGGGGGGAAGGCACTTCAGTTCTCCCCCCGAAGTTCAGGCGAGGGGGGGGAGGTGCCCCGCCTCGCCCGGCCGAAATTCAGGCCAGGGGGGAGGCGCCCCATCCCTCGCCGGCGAAATTCAGGCCGGGTAGGAGCGCCCCGTCTACCCGGCCGGGAAAAAAAAAAATAAAAATAATCCAAACACGCTGATAGGCTACGTAACGATTTACGTAGCCTATCACGGCTAGATTTCCAAAGTCAGCCATGATAGGCTATGTAAATCGTCACGTAGCCTGTCACGGGTGACTTTGAAAAAAAAAAAAGCACGTACGCAAATGGCGGCTCCCATGGGGATCGCCATTTGTGTTCCTTATTTTGACACGTCTAGTCTATGTAAAGATTTACGTAGACTATGGCGAAAATAAGGGCAATGCAAATAGCGTTCCCTTATTTTCGCCGTAGTCTACATAAATCTTTACGTAGACTAGACGTGCCAAAATAAGGAACACAAATGGCGGCGCCCATGGGCCGCCGCCATTTGCATACGCGCTTTTTTTTTTTCAAAGTCACCCGTGATAGGCTACATGACGATTTACATAGCCTATCACGGCTGACTTTGGAAATCTAGCCATGATAGGTGTCAGGGTGGACACTGAGCCCATAGAATCCCAGAGTAGTTCTGATTCAGAGGAAGAGCAGTCGCTCCTGGGAGAGGAGCGCGCCCCTTTTTCCCAGGGCCCGCAGCTGACAGAGATTCCTCCCACCAACATTCCTAGATTAGAAAGCAGTCCAGGGAGTGACCCAGCACCGATAGCAGACTGGTTGGATGCGCGGCGCAGACGCAGAGAGCGGCGCCAAATGGAGAGAGCGGAAAGGAGGCGTAGCGCCCGGTTGGCGCTCAAAGAACGGTTACACCCAGAGGATCCAAGGGAAAAGGGGAGGGATTCTCCCTAGTCCTTAAATTCAGGGGTCTGCCAGTAATTGCCTTTCAAACGGGGACCAACTGTTCCAACTTAGGGCATAGGGATGCTGCTGCTCAGATCTAGTTGCTACCTGTAGAGTTGTAAGTTGTAAAAGAAGAATAAAGCTTTGAAAAGAATCCCTTTGTCTGCGTCTGGACTTGGCTACTGGATTAGACTGAGAGAGCCCTCCAAGGAGCCCTTGACAATAGGCTACGTAAATCGTCACGTAGCCTATCACGGGTTTTTTTTTTTTTTTTACTTTACTTTTTTTTTTGCAATGGCGGTGATGGCGGCTGGTCGGGAGACCAGCCGCCACCCCCGCCCCCGACAAACGCCGCCGAACCGCTGCCGGGACCCGCTGCCGAGAGGGACATTCGGCCACAGTAAGTCCCATCCTGGGGGGGGGGCGGGGGGCCGGCGGAGAATTTCCCCAACACTTTCGGGGGGCCAAATGCGTCGGTGCTCGGCCTCCCGAAGATTCGTGGAGAAATTCTCCGCCAACCCTAATTCGATCTGTGTTATTCTCAGTCCTATTAAATGATACACAAAGATATTGAAAGCATAAAAAGCATACCCTATTCTAAATCTAATAGGTAGGTTGATAGATCAATTTATAGATAGAAAGGTAGGAAAACCCCAAATAATTAATAAATTAACAAGACCTCAACTTTTTCCCTAAATACATTGACTCAGAAACATCAAGGACTTAAAGGAGACTTACTTCAAAGTAGATATGATTAGGATTGTAATCATCATTTGTCACTGAATCTAACTGCTAAAGCTCCAGCTTTTTGGACACATGAGCTTACTGACAGATGCCTTGAGCAGTGTCAGAGAAAAAGTGCGTGGACAAGAGCTCTGTGATTCGTATGCTTGAGACAATGACCAACACCACCAATCATGGACTGATGACATCATTGGTTCCATAATAAGGGTGTTGATGCACCCTAGATGACAACACAATGCACAATGCATCTCTGAGCCATCCTCTCTCCAGTCCCACTGTACTGTGGTACCTGTCTGTAAGCACAAAGACTCCCGCTTCTCTGCCATTGCTTAGCACTCTCCACATGCATCACTAGCATTATGGGTATTATGTGCCACTGCAAATTCTCTGGAATAACCTTTTTGTAGGGAAGAGGAAAATATCTGAGATCATTATCAGAAGGTACTATTTCTAGAGGAAGAACTATCATAATATATTTTGTATGAAGTAGGGATGTACGAAAGTCATTTACCTTTTCGAAGTGTGACATTCGCGGTGCGGGGGAGGTGCTCCCTCCCTCCCCCCGAAATTCTCTCCAGCCAGCTCCGCTCCGTGGAGATTCCACAGAGCTGCCAGCTGGGGCCACCTGCAGCCGGTCATCCGGCTGCTGGGCAGCCTGCAGAGATGCAAATGGCGGCGGCCGTAGCCGCTGCCATTTGCGTCCCTGTATTTTGCCATGATAGGCTACATAAATATTTACGTAGCCTATCACGGCAAAAAAATAGCGAATGCAAATGGCAGCGGCTATGGCATAGTGGCCGCCATTTGCATTCCTTTTTTTTTTTTTTTTACCATAATAGCCTACGTAAATATTTACGTAGGCTAAAACGGCAAAAAAAAGGGAACGCAAATGGCGGCCTCCGTAGCCACCGCCATTTGCGTTCCCTTAGTTAAGCCGTGATAGGCTATGTAAATATTTACGTAGCCTATCACGGCTTCTGCAGGGACGCAAATGGCGTCCCTGCATTAGCATATTATTTACGTAGCCTATCACGGCTATATGGAAGAAGCAAATGGCGGCCGCAGCTGCCATTTGCAAGTCACTGCGGACAGCAGCAGGTAGGTGCTCCATTCTGGGCCCATTTCGTGGGGTGGGGGGCGGGGGGGCTTCGTTCCGCCATGGATTTCGGTGGGCCGAATGCCACCGAGATCCGTGGCGGAATTCTCTGACATCCCTAGTATGAATAAAAATCAGTTTGAATACCTGGAATGAAATCTGTTTCCAGAATTCCCAGTGTAACGTGATGAGTTTTAATGCTAATGAGCATATAATGCATGCATGGCCTTATCACATGACAAGAAGCCATTAATACAAATGACTTTCTTTTCTTTTTAAAGAAATTGTATTGGAATTACGACTTGGCTCTTGCATCAGCCATGCCTTCTACTGAAACTTGAACACAGTAATTCAGTGAGAAACAGCAATGGAATAAGCATGCTACTGTATTATAAGCTGTTTATAATTCATTAAACCTCCAACAGTGAATATGCTTTTTTATCCATGAATCCCCCCTCTCCCCATTTTTATATGTCAGCCTAGCAGTGTCATCCTTTGCATGTCTACTTGGCAGTAAGGGCCACTGTGTTCACTTCAATGGGACTTACGGTGTGTTATGTATGTTCAGGATTTCAGCCTAAGCACTATACCACCAGTAAGGAAGAAGTTTTGGGTTGTCCATTTGGTCTTCATGTCTAATTCTATTTATATTGTATGAGCTTAATTAACTTATTCGCCCCGTCCCTGGGGTTTCTAATCATGAAACCTTTGTAATTGTTTTGTGTGGCTAATGACTGTATAAATGCGCCTCCATGTGGTGAAACAGGGACGCAAGCCTGGATTTCAGGAGCTGGCAATCTTCAATAATACAGTTTAACTCTAAATTGGTTAAATATTCAGCCCTAAGCAAGGCTGGCACCTAATTATGTGATTTTGACTGCTAAAGTATGAATGAATGCTTGTAGGAATTCAAAATATCTCCACCCCCAATCCTGGCTTCACTAAATCTGCAAACCTAGTTACTCTTACCTGGGAGTAAGCTCTATTGAACACAATGGGGTTTGCTTCATATTAAACATGCATAGGATTGCTCTGCAGCTTCCAGACATTCATCAGAAGCAACAATTTAATGTGATAATTTGAGAAAGGAATGGCATAATGGCTGTCGAAATCTGCTGTTACTTTCTGAAATGACCTCTTATATCTGGGGAGGTTTCCCTTGGACCTCTCTTCCCATCAGTGTTCCCACTGCAAGCTCATATGCTATGACAGTTGTGCCCAGCCTGGTGCCTTCCAGATGTGCCTGATGCCAACTCCAATCACCACTAGCTGGCCTGACTTGGTCTTGCTGGCTGGGGGTGATGGGAGTTGTAGTCTGGCACATTTGGAGGGCATTCGGTTGGGGACGGCTGGGCTGTGGCATTGTCTGTGTTCCTCTTCCACCCTGCAGTGCCTCGTGCTTGCAAAGGAAGCCTGCGCCTGATGGTCACAGAGAGGGATGGGGGCTGAGCATCAGGGGAGGGTGAAAGTGAGACGCTGATAGAGACATCCTGACAGCTGCAATGGGTCATCAATAGATCCATCAGGCCAGTAATTTGCAACAAATTTAACATACATCACTTTAGTCAGGCCATGCTATATCCATCTTGTCATAGCATCAGAGCAAATAACACTTAAATCGGGTGTCACTGCTGACCTTTCTGACCCTTGAATTGACACCGCTGCTTGAGTCTGGCCTAGCTGAGTAGCAGATGGAGGCAAGATTAGTACAAAAGAGAGAATCCAGCATAACAATAAAGTTTAACCAGACAAACAACGGGCTGTGGGGATTCCTCCGCTGACGTGTTGCTTAACATGCTCCTTCACATGTTGCTTAATGGCCTCTTGCTTCCATTATGATTCTAGGTTTGAAGCCAATCTAAAACATAAGCATGTAGAGTGATGGACTAAACATTAGGATGGAATCACTGTTTTATGAGTCAGAATTAAAATGGGGTGACATGGAATAATTTCCAAGCAGTTGTAGTTGGGACAGAATCATTTCACAATTTAAAGCAACAACTTAACTGAGCCGTAGCCTAATTCTCAATTGTTATTTGGGTTTTCCCCTTCCTAAATACACTAGGTGGGAAAGATCTTCCAGTTTCTGAAGGCATAATTAAAAGGTACAAAATTAATTAAAAAATCTGCTTTGTACAACGTACACTAGTTTGTCTTTTCTGGCTTGCCACTCAGTTTGAGGGTTATTGTGTCTGAACTGTTTGATCGGATTGCAAAACCCCTTAACTGGCTGAGGGGGAAGGGATCCTCTGGTTACTTAATATGTTTGGAACTATTCCCATTTCAGAAGGACTTAAAGGTGAAAGAAAAACATTACAGGTCACAGAAATAACCAAAGAATATGAGAGAGAGAGAGAGAGAGAGAGAAAAGAGGTTATGTCAACATGAGTCCTTATTCATGAGGGTAAAAGGCTTTCTTTGAGACACAGTGAGTTACCTAAGGCCACCTACTGAGCCCAGGGGAGCAGGAAGTTGAACATAGGTCTCTCCAGGTCTAGTCCAACATAGGACCACATTGGCTCTCAGAGACACTGCTTTTGCCATTTTACTATTTTATATAAATCCTGAGACTGTTTGACAAATTTAACAGATATATTCAGAACAAAGAAAATGAGAACTGTTCTGTTGATATTGTCATGTGATCAATAGGGTTATGGCTAACAGCACAGCGAGATTTAATAAGGACTAAGATGAGTAGGAAATAGGAGTATCAGGCATTGTTAACTAAAATATTTACTTGCCTGATATTTCCCCACAGAAAGGTTCTCTTCTTCCTCTCCCTCCTCTTCTTTTTCCTCCTTTTAAAAATATTATTATTATTATTACTTCTTAGTCACCTTTTTCTTAAAAAAGATCCAAAGTGACTTACAACAAAATTATTACAATATACAAATAGCTATAAACAATGTCCATTAGGGGCGCAATCCTATGGCTGCTAGTCATTGGCTAGACAACCATAGGATACATTGGTTTCCAGGAACTGACCTCAGAGCCCTTGCTGTGAGGCTGGTTCCCTGAGAACTGACCTTCCCCCCTCCCACACTGCCTTGCAGGCAGCACGGAATGGCCCCATGCTCCACACTTGGAAGAGGAGTGCGGAGTGGCGAAAATGGGGCCTTCTGGGGTGGAGAAGGCAGAAATGCCGGTATGACACATCCAACGTGTCGTCCGGCAGCCACTTCCCCTGCTCCGCCTTCCCGCAGCTAGACAGCTGAAATTGGCTGTCTAGCCGCAGATGCAGGGCAGCTGAAACTCAGAGAGGACAATCCCCTCTGTGCTTCTCCTACCCTGCATTAGATAGGCAGTCGCCTCCGAGTTCAGAGGTGGCTGCCTATCCAAGTAGGATTGTTCCCTCCAAATACTAAAACATAATAAAACAGCTAAAACATCAGTATGGGCCATTAGCAGAACAACTGCTGCATAAAAAGCCCAGTCTTAACTTAATGGCCTCTTTTCCATAGTGAAGATCTGTTGTACAATCTGTTTTTTATGAATGGATTCAACATATGCTAAGCTGCCAATCCCCTGTACTCCTGAGAAGTAGAGCTTTGGGGAACATGGTAGTTGGCAACTGAGCAGAACAGTCCCATGTAGAACACCTTTCCGATCATATTTTCATCTGGAACACATCACTTCTGCATGTTGTTAATACAATGTAAAGCATGAAGAAGAGCTATGTTTAAAAAGAATGTAAGTTGTCATCCATATGGGCCTTGCTTTCAATGTACAAGCGTGTAAAATTCAAATGCTAACATTTGCTAACATTCATGTTTGAAAATGCTCTCTGTTCTGTATCTTAGATGTTAACTGAGCAATCCAGAACCATGAAAATCAATGGGGCTTCTCCCAGTGACTTCAATAAAGTGTGGTTTGTGTCTAGTATAGTCAACGTTGCAAATGAAATCATACTAATTCCATTAGGATTTGTTTCCAACTAAGGGTGCTTGTGATCCCAGCATGCAATCTGATCCAAAGTTTCCTGGAACATAGGAAGCTGCCTTATACTGTGTCAGGCCATTGGTCCATCTAGCCTAGTATTGTCAACATTGACTGGCAGCAGCTCTCTGGGGTTTGGGGCAAGATTCTTTCCAAGCCCTACCTGGAGATGTTGGGGATTGAACCTGGGACCTTCTGCATGCAAAGCAGGGGCTCTACCACTGAGCTATGGCCCTGCCTTTCTTAACATGGAGCTCTGTACAGACAGGGGCTTCTCCATTCATTTCAATCTCAGAGACAGCTCTGGTGTTCTGAGATTAAAGGGAACTTGTTTGATTTGTTCATAAATGGTCTGGAGCAGCCTTTCCCTACCTGGTGCCCTCCAGATGTGTTGGACAGCAATTCCCATCATTCCTAGCATGGCAATGATGGGAGTTGCAGTCCAACACACCTGGGGGGCACCAGGTTGGGTAAGGTTGATCTGGAGTTAGGGGCAAGTAGTGATGTACTTAAGTCTGCTGCGGGTGACGCTACAGCTGCAATCCCAGGCCGACTTACCTGGGAATAAGTCCCACTGAACCTAATGTAGTTTACCTCTGAGTTGACATGTATAGGATTGCAGTGTAAATTACTTAGGATGGTGAAAACTCGAATGGATTGTGCAGAACTCTCAAAGGATCCCTCCAAGACTGGGTGAGTGGGAAGCACGATGGCAAACGGGATTCAATGGAAGTCAAAGCGATTAGGCCAATAAAAGCTGACATTGTACAAATGGATGGGGTCTGAACTGGAAGAACTAACCAGGAAAGAGATTCTGGGGTCAAGGAGGATAAACTCAACAAAAACATCAACTTGGTGTGTGGCAGCTGTGAAAAAGGGCAGCTTCTATGCTAGGGATTATTCAGGAAACTATGGAAAATAAAACTGCCATATCATAATTCCTTCATATAAATCTATGATGTGGTCACATGTGGAACAGTATGTACAGTTTTGGGAAAGGTACAGAAAGAGGCAACCAAAATAGTCAAGGTTTTGGAAGCTCTTCCCAATAAGAAAAGGCTACTGGGAGTTTTCATTTGGAAAAAAAGACTATTAGGGGAGGGAGGGCACACAAGTGGTAGAGGTTTATAAAATCATGCATGGTGTGGAGAAAGTGGATAGAGAGAAGTTTCTCTAATTGATTCAGGACAAACAGAAGAAAGTAGTTCTTCACATAGCATGTAATTAATTTATGGGATCCACTGCCATAAAATGCATTGATGGCCATTATCTTAGATGGGTTTAAAAGGGGATGAGACAAATTCATGGAGGAAATGTCTATCAATAGCTATTAGCCATGATGACTATAGGAACCTCCATGTTCAGAGAATACTACAGCCTTCCCCAGACTGGTGCTCTCCAGATGTGTTGGACTGCAACTCCATCATTCCCAGCCAGCATGGCCATCTGGAGGGCACTGGGATGGGGAAGGCTGGAATATTAGTTGCTGGGCAGAAGTGAAAGGGGAGAGCTATTACCTTCATTCCCTACTTGTGGGCTTCCTATTGGGGCATCTGGCTGGCCACTGTGGAGAATGGGATGCTGCTGGGTTAGATGGGCTGTTGGTCTGATCCAGATGAGCTCTTCTAATGTTCTTAAAGGTTACTTCAAATGTTGCTGCTGCTGCTGCTGCTGCTGCTGTTATTTGTATGACAACAACTTGATGTTTGTTTGTTTTTAATACCAAGACTTTTACCTATTCAAACAAAAGCCTTACTCAAGATATAGATATTCAATATGATGTTATAGTTCTATAGTCCCCCCCCCCCCGTATACTTCCATTGAGTAATTCTGGATCTTACTGTATATACCTACCACATATGCATACCATGAGCATGTAGCCTCCGGTCTCCTACATTTCAAAAGATGCATCTGAGATGCCTCTATGAAATGTATTCATCTTAACTGTAGAGCAATCTGGTGCCCTCCAGATGTTTTAGACTACAACTCCCATAAGCCTCAACCAGCATCGCCAATGGTTAGGGATTGTGGGAGTTGTAGCCCAAGACATATGAGGGCACTAGGTTGCCTACTTCTACTGTTGTGGGATAACTAACACTGGATTCCCCTTAAACTAATGGGTATGAAGTACCTGATTTCTTTACTAAAATTTCCACAAATCTTCTGATATCTCCTTGTTATCTAAGCCATATTCAGGCATTGTGCCTGAATAGGGTTGACTAACATGAGTATGAGGGATGGGGCTGCATACACCAGCCTTACCCCTCAGTCCTTCTCCTTCCCATATTAAATGGCAATGTCTGCAGTGGGCTTTCTACTTGCATTTGTCTGAACATGAATAGAAGCTGCCATGCAACCAAGAACCCTGCTTTGTCAGGGTTCCTGACCATGCATTCTACTTGCATGCAAGTTAATGTGAACAGAAGCCTGCTGCGGTCTTCTGGTTCAACATGGGGAGGCTGGGAACTGAGGTGGTGTCGCTCGTGAAGATGTTGTGGCGAGGCTGCCACATGCAACCCTGTGCCTCGTAGTCATAGAATCATAGAATCATAGAACAGTAAGGTTGGAAGGGGTCTACAAGGCCATCGAGTCCAACCCCCTGCTCAATGCAGGAATCCAAGTCAGAGCATCCCTGACAGATAGCTGTCCAGCCTCCTCTTGAATGCCTCCAATGTGGGAGAGCCCACCACCTCCCTAGGTGGTGATAATATTGATAATCATTTGAATTAAAAGAAAATTAACCCAGGAAATGGTGAAAGGGCATGGTCCTATTATTGACAAATTTCAGTATACTGAAGACCATAAGCTTCTTATATACATAGTTTTCCCTGACTTTCAGATTCTCATATAATTATTTTATATTAAGTTCTTTATTAAAAAGGGATCATTTTATTGGTGAGATACCAGAACATAACTTATACTTTCCCAATTAGATAATTATGTTTGCATCAATTGATTCTTGTTGTTGTTGTTGTTGTTCAGTCGTTTAGTCGTGTCCGACTCTTCGTGACCCCATGGACCATAGCACACCAGGCCATCCGGTCCTGAGCTCTCTCCCGGAGCGTGCTCAAGTTCATATTCATTGCATCAGTGATGCTATCTAGCCATCTCATCCTCTGCCGTCCCCTTCTCCTTTTGCCTTCAGTCTTTCCCAGCATCAGGGTCTTTTCCAGAGAGTTTTCTCTTCGCATTAGGTGGCCAAAATATTTGAGCTTCAGCTTCAGTATCTGTCCTTCCAATGAGCACTCAGGGTTGATTTCCTTTAGGATTGATTGATTTGACCTCCTTGCAGTCCAGGGGACTTGTAAGAGTCTTCTCCAGCACCACAGTTCGAAAGCATCAATTCTTCGGCGCTCAGCCTTCCTTATAGTCCAGCTCTCACAGCCATACATTACTACTGGGAAAACCATAGCTTTGATTAGACGGACCTTTGTCGGCAAGGTGATGTCTCTGCTTCTGACTATGCTGTCTAGGTTTTCCATAGCTTTCCTCCCAAGGAGCAAGCGTCTTTTAATTTCATGGCTACAGTCACCGTCTGCGGTGATCTTGGAGCCCAAGAAAGTAAAATCTGTCACTGCTTCCATTTCTTCCCCTTCTATATGCCAGGAAGTGATGGGGCCAGATGCCATGATCTTAGTTTTTTTAATGTTGAGTTTCAAACCAGCTTTTGCACTCTCCTCTTTCACCCTCAACAAGAGGCTCTTTAGATCCTCTTCGCTTTCTGCCATTAGGGTGGTATCGTCTGCATATCGGAGGTTGTTGATAATTCTCCCAGCAATCTTAATTCCGACCTGTGATTCATCCAGCCCGGCATTTCTCATGATGTACTCTGCATATAAGTTAAATAAGCAGGGTGACAATATGCAGCCTTGTCGTACTCCTTTCCCAATTTTGAACCACGCGGTAGCTCCATGTCTGGTTCCTACTGTTGCTTCTTGACCCTCGTACAGGTTTCTCAGGAGACGGGTAAGGTGGTCTGGTACTCCCATCACTTTAAGAATTTGCCACAGTTTGTTGTGATCCACACAATCAAAGGCTTTAGCATAGTCAATGAAGCAGAAATAGATGTTTTTCTGGAATTCTCTTGCTTTCTCCATGATGCAGCGAATGTTGGCGATTTGATCTCTAGTTCCTCTGCCTCTTCGAAACCCAGCTTGTACTTCCGGTAGTTCTCGGTTCGCATACTGCTGAAGCCTAGCTTGTAGGATTTTGAGCATCACCTTGCTGGCATGTGAAATGAGCGCAATTGTGCGGTACTTTGAACACTCTTTGGCATTGCCCTTCTTTGGAATTGGAATGTAAACTGATCTTTTCCAGTCTTGCAGCCATTGTTGAGTGTTCCAAATGTGTTGGTATATTGAATGCAGCACTTTAACAGCATCATCTTGTAGGATTTTAAATAGCTCAGCTGGAATACTGTCATCTCCGCTAGCTTTGTTGTTAGTAATGCTTCCTAAGGCCCACTTGACTTCACTCTCGAGGATGTCCGGCTCAAGTTCAGTGACCGCACTATCATGGCTATCAGGGACATTCAGATCTTTCCTGTATAGTTCTTCTGTGTATTCTTTCCACCTCATCTGCTTCTGTTAGGTCCCTGCCTTCTTTGTCCTTTATCATGCCCATCTTTGCACAAAATGTTCCCTTGAGATCTCCAATTTTCTTGAAGAGATCTCTAGTCTTTCCCATTCTGTTGTTTTCCTCAATTTCTTTGCATTGTTCATTTAAGAAGGCCTTCTTGTCTCTCCTTGCTATTCTCTGGAACTCTGCATTCAGTTGGATAGATCTTCCCCTTTCTCCCTTGCTTTTTGCTTCCCTTCTTTCCTCAGCTACTTGTAAAGCCTCATCAGACAGCCACTTGGCTTTGTTGCATTTCTTTTTCTTTGGGATGGATTTCGTTATTGCCTCCTGAACAATGTTACGGACCTCCATCCATAGTTCCTCAGGCACTCTGTCTATCAGGTCTAATCCCTGAAATCTATTCCTCACCTCCACTGTATATTCATAAGGGATATGATTGAGGTCATACCTGAATGGTGTAGTGGTTTTCCCTACGTTCTTCAATTTAAGCCGAAATTTTGCAAGAAGCAGCTCATGATCTGAGCCACAGTCAGCTCCAGGTCTTGTTTTTACTGACTGTATAGAGCTTCTCCATCTTTGACTGCAAAGGACATAATCAATCTGATTTCGATATTGACCATCTGGTGATGTCCATGCGTAGAGTCGTCTCTTGTGCTGTTGGAAAAGAGTGTTTGCTATGATCAGCGTGTTCTCTTGGCAAAACTCTATTAGCTTTTGTCCTGCTTCATTTTGTACACCAAGGCCATGCCTGCCTGTTATCCCGGTGATTTCTTGACTTCCTACTTAGCATTCCAATCCCCTATGATGAAGAGGACATCTTTGTTTGGTGTTAGTTCTAGAAGGTGTTGTAGGTCTTCATAGAACCGATCAACCTCAGCTTCTTCGGCCTCAGTGGTTGGGGCATAGACTTGAATTACTGTGATGTTGAATGGTTTGCCTTGGATTCGTACTGAGCTCATTCTATCGTTTTTGAGATTGTACCCCAGTACTGCTTTCCCCACCCTTTTGTTGACTATGAGTGCTACTCCATTTCTTCTAAGGGATTCTTGCCCACAATAGTAGATATGATGGTCACCTGAATTAAATTCGCCCATGCCTGTCCATTTTAGTTCGCTGATTCCCAAGATGTCGATGTTCAGTCTTGCCATCTCATGTTTGACCACCTCCAGCTTACCTTGATTCATTGATCTGACATTCCAGGTTCCTAAACAAAATTGTTTTTTACAGCATCGGATTTTCTTTTCACCACCAGACACATCCACAGCTGAGTGTCCTTTCGGCTTTGGCCCAGCCGCTTCACGCTTTCTGGCGCTACTTGGAAATTCCCTCTGCTCTTCCCCAGTAGTATATTGGACACTTTCCGACCTGAGGGGCTCATCTTCCGGCGTCATCTCTTTTAGCCCTGTGATACGTTCCATGGGGTTTTCTTGGCAAGAATACTGGAGTGGGTTGCCATTTCCTTCTCCAGTGGACCACATTTTGTCAGAACTCTCCGCCATGACCTGTCTGTCTTGGGTGGCCCTGCACGGCATAGCTTATGGCTTCACTGAGTTACGCAAGCCCCTTCGCCACAACAAGGCAGTGATCCATGAAGGGGAATTGATTCTTAGAGACCTGCAGTAACCAATTTTCCTTTTTATATCAAAATCATATTGTTCTGGAACCTATGCTGGACGTTAAC
Organism: Heloderma suspectum; assembly: GCF_057233095.1. Classification (NCBI taxonomy): domain Eukaryota; kingdom Metazoa; phylum Chordata; class Lepidosauria; order Squamata; family Helodermatidae; genus Heloderma; species Heloderma suspectum. The sequence goes on along the minus strand of NC_139460.1, from coordinate 120,047,005 downwards.
ATTCCCCCCAAAAGCAACTATAGGTAATCACAGTGGATAAAATCCAATATCATGCAGGCAGACATCTCATGCAACAGGACTCAACTCCCTGCAGCCTGCTGCACTCTGCAAATCTGCTCCGGAGGGCCTCTCAACCCAGGTTTTGATGGTGTGAAGGAGGGGGAATTGCTGCCCTCCCCATTATGCTAATGGAAGCAGTTCCATCAGTGGAAGGGGTTAAGTGGATTCCACCCAATAATCAGGCATTTTTGGAATATTTACTTCGTCATTCTCAATTCTTTGCTACAGAATGCTATGGCTGTTCCAGAATTCCTATCATTAGTACATTTCCTATTCTTTCTCTCTCACTGTTGCAGCTTGTTCAAAGGTAAACTTAATGGTAACATGAGAAAAAAATTGACGTGGAAGTGTCATCTTAACTGATGCTACTGTTGCTATCCAGTCCAGCTTAGATTTCCACATTGTGCTTATATCTAATCCCATCCTTTCTATCACTGGGGTCTAATTCAATTTAAACAATTCTTTTATATTAGCTGACAACATTATGCTGTCTTTTTCCATGGGGCACCCAAAATATAGAGATAAGACTATATGTTTTGTCATCAGTATTCACTCTTAATCATACACATTTTGTTTCATTAAGGGCGCAATCCTATTCAGATAGGCGTCCGCCTCCGAACTCAGAGGTGACTGCCTATCCAATGCAGGGCAGGAGAAGCACGGAGGGGATAATTCCCTCCGTGCTCCTCCTGCCCTGCATTTTCAGCTAGACAGACGATTGCGGCTGTGTAGCCGCGGGAGGGCAGAGCTGGGGAGGAAGCTGCTGTACGACACATTGGATGTGTTGTACAGGCATTTCTGCCCACCCCGGAACGCCCCCAGACACGCCCCTTTTTGGCCACTCTGCACTCCTTCTGCAAGCGTAGAGGACGGGGCTGTTCCATGCTGCCTTCGAAGCAGTGCAGAAGTGGGGGGAAAACCAGATATCCTATGGCCATCTAGCTGCTGTCTAGCAGCCATAGGATTGCTCCCTCCGTTTATTACAACTTCTATCACAGCTGGTCTGACATCGAAAGAAACTGTATGCACCAGAGCCCTCACATGAACACCGTCTAGTGCATTGGCCCCTAATTCTTGAAATCGGCTCATCTTTGACTTATTCCCTTCACATCTATATATGAATATAAAATATTACGGTAAGCTTTCTGCCCAAACCATGAGTGCTGTTGGGTCCACCAAATGTTCATGTAACAAGAAGGTAATAAGTACTGTGGGTGTGTTGCAAACAGTGTTTTATGGTAACAGACAAAGCGGACCTCTTACAAACCCCATGTCTCTAATTTCATTGTAGAAAATTAGATACTCAGAATTTTGCATAAGATAAGTGTATTACTGGGATGCAATTTGGCCCAGGTTCCTAGCTTTCGTGCATGTGGCTCCTTAATAAAAAGTGTCAGTTAAAATGAAAATACAGCTTGGGTAATTAAATTTAATTGGATCTTGTCACTTTAAATCCTCTTCGTTTTTGAGTGTTTCCATAGAATTGCAGCTTCTGGTTTTGCTAATTTCTTTATTGCAAGCTGTGCGCTGAACCTCACTGTCCTATAATAAAGTGGGACCTTGTTTTTGTAGAGGGCTTTGAACCATGACTGCAATAACAAACAAAAGGGATGGAAACTAATTCCATACACTGGGCAGGGGCGGGGATCGTTTCCTTTAGTTTGTTCACATGTAATCAGGGAATAAGGTTATGGCTTGGTTTATTAACTCTTTAATGATGATTCATATTGCTGTTTCACACAAGTGAAGGTTGCACACAAGTGATACAGTGTGATGCTATGCCAGTGCAGGCAGAAATACAATTCTCTCCCCCCTACCCGCCTCATTCATACACACACACACACACACACACACACACACAGCAAATTGCAGTATTCATACATAGGTCAAACAGAGAGCAAGCAGTCATCAATGCAAGTGATGTGTATTGCCTGCCAATGGCCACAGCTCTGAATGGGAAGAACCACTTTCTAGGGGGGGGGAGTAGATAACTCTCTTTATTTCATCTGCACATGCTCAGAATCTGAAAGCAAGATGAGAGATTTAAATGTAGATGAAGAGGTAAACTGTATGTGATATCAAGTAGAGTGACCATAAAAGATTATTAGTCTTTCACCAATTCCCTAGATGCTAATAGGAGATCATAATCTATGTTCTTACTTCAAATTAAAACCAGTTGAATATATTTATGCTTCAAGATTTTATGTATAATATGTGCTATGCAGCGTGATTGCTTTTTCTGTCACTACCCAGGCCATCTCAACATTCTTTAGCACTGGGATGATAAAGCCACAAACGATGATAGTCCTGGTTGTTATCTTAGGGTTGGGATACATGTTACAGTCACCATGGAGAACCAAAGAATCTGAAATGGGGCCAAATGCTTGGAAAGGCCATAGGCACTGGCACCCTCCTGAAGACACAAAGTGTGGCCTAGAGGCCTCAGAGCATGCTGCATCATGACACCGGGTTGGATCCAGATTTAGTCGTAGTTAAGAGTAGACCCAGTGAAACCAATGGGACTGAAGTTAGTCATGACTGATATAAGTTCCATAACTGACTTAAGTTATAATTCCAGGGAGTCTACTCTCAGTAGGGATGGATGAATCTGTCAATTTTAGTTTCTCATTTTTCCAGTCTTAAGCTCGGTTTGTCTTCAATTTGGATAATTCCTCCAGACATAAATTTGGTTTGTTCTGAACATTATGTATCTTTTTAAAAGATTCACATGCAAATTAATTCTAAGTGTGCATATTTCTCCTAATACATGGATTTTCTATGCATTGTGCCTAATATACATATTTTTGCAAGCAATTCTCCTAATATAATGCATTTTTATGTTATTTCACTGAATATACAACTTTTTGCAAGAAATGTTCCTAATGTAATGCATTTCTGAACATCATTTCCCTTAATATACACATTTTCAACACATTTTTTGATTGGGGATCTCCATTGCAAAATTCAGAGAAGTGCGAATTTCAGAGGATAACTGAGTTTTGGTTTGCATAGTGATTCAAAAGTACAAAATTCAGTCAGCTTGTGTTAAAAATAATATAAAAATAAAAATGCAAACTGAAGTAATTTCTCCCCCATTCCTAACTCTAAGTATAACTAAGTCTGGACCCACCCTATTTTATCCCCAGCCCCTTGTACAACACTGTGGGGTGGCAGTGGCAGAGGTGATGGGGAAGGCCCAGCATGCTCTAGGAGAGGAATCTTGGGCTCTGCTGTGTTTCTTGCATCCCGTGTTCCTTCTGGCCTAGACCAGACTTCACCGCCACTCCCTTGTATTACTTACCAGAGGTGGGCTTCTTGCATCTGGGTAGATACTGCTGGCACCCTTTCAGCTCCATTCCAGCTCCCAGGATAAATTTGGGACTAGAGCTACAACACGTCTTCATTGCGTGGATTATTGCATGCACTAAAAGAAGACCAGGTTGGAGGTACAACTTTGTTCCTTTGCTTCCCAAAACACTTGTGGAAGAAATGACTTGAACCCATATTAGCCACAATTTATCAATCCAGAAAATAATTCTATCTAGATTGGATATGGTCTAATTTCTCACCTTGGTTCTGAAAAGAAGAAAATGGTCTGAGAGCAAGCCTACTGCCAGCTAGCCTCTAGGATGCACATATGACACTAGCTCCCTTGGATGGAATACACTGGATATTATTAGATCTCCAGTGAGATATTCCAGTTGGAGAAGAAATTAGGTCTATCATATGCTTTCTTGAACATGAAGAGGGGATGAAATGCATGCATCGTGCAGTTTATATCCACTCATGCGTCATCAAAACTAATTTTAAAAAGCAAACAAAACTTCCTGTGTGTAATTGTGATACAAATCCCAAGCTAGAACATATTTGATGCAGTGTCAAAGTCATGCAGACACCATAAAACTAGCTAGATGTTCAGTGAAATGTTACTGGAAAATATTTTTTGTAAATGTAAACGTCCAAAATAAAACAAAAACATGGAATGTGAAGACACTGACATTGTTGGCACTTCAAACGTTTGTTTAATAATGCAGATTTTAGCCAAAAGATGACATGCCAATTAATTGACATGTCTTAATAAATGTTTTATGTTTAATCTGAAACTATACTAGACTGTAAAGAGAGAGTGACATGCAACCTGTCAGACCTCTGTCAAATACGATTACTTTTTCTCTCACCTTTTCCACCTGAGCTTCTGGGTAGCACTACTAATAAGAATCTATGGGGGTCGCTATATTCTCGGTGCTGCATGAATAGCCTAGGCAGCAGCCAGATAATTCCAACCTTCAATTCTGTATATCTGATGAGCAACATAACAGCTTCACTACCACTGTAGCTGTGATCTAAACACATTAGAGGAGACAGGGTTAAAGTTTGCAGGTTTCAGCAGGACATCCCTGTATTATGTAACTCTTGGATTAGGTGGAACTGAGGGAGAAGGGATGTAAAATATGATAGACAGGCCTAAACCAAAATATCTGCAGCACCAAAAACTTACAGAGATGCTACAGTGCCTTGTTGCCTCTCCATACTGCAGGCAAAATGCTGTTTGTATCAAAGGACTTTGTGTGTTAGCTTGTGGGTTAGTTTATTTCTGTCTTCCCCAATCTACCAAGTTCTGCATTGCTTACAATGGTTCTTCTAAGCAGCTTGTCTTTCATCCTCTGTACCTCCCAACCACATGCTCAGAGGTGGGGGTTTAATACTGAGGGTTGCATACAGCAGAAACACCCACACTCCAAAACACACAACAGCCATCTTGTTTTTTCATATAGGCAGATACACAATCTGCAAAACCCAAACATAAAGTTTATGGTTACCAGAATAGGAGAGAAAAGGGGACACAGGAGAAGAGTTGGGACAGATATCAACACCCATACTGGTACTATTCCCACAAAAGGAAGCCATGCCACATTGTCAAAAATGGCACATTCTTGTAATTAGCAATGGGAGAGAGGAAACACCCAACAGGCCAATCCCTAAACCTAAATTATGTGTTGCTTCCCCCCACCACCAAAAATGTAGCATTACATTACATGAGCCCCTTAGTTCGAACAAAACATTTTCATTGGGGATTCATTGCAAAGCCTGGGAGGCTATATAGATGCCACCCATTTTATGTGTGTGTGTAAGGACGCTTCTTGTGCCAAAGTAATGGAAGCATGTGCCACAAATATCAGGATTTATTTTATTATCAGAATCTCACTAGTGTAAATGCCAAACTAGGCATGCCCTGGGAGTTCCACAACTCTTTCGCAGATGTGTATAGGGAAGTACTGTATTTGCCTCTGTATGGATTCCCTGGTACAGATTGCCCTTCCTGAAGCTGCTATTAGCCACAGAGGTGAAATCATACATGCATCCATATACCCCATGCTTCATCAGGGAGGCTTCACAAAAGAAGTTTACAGTGCAATCCTACATATGCCTTCTGAGTGTGATTGTGTCCAATGGGGCTTACTTTCAGGAATGTGTGCCTAGGATTTTAGACTTAGAAACCTCTGGCTTAGAGAAAATAGTATGTCAAAGCTTGTTCTGATCTATTTAGGGCCAAACTCAATGTCATGTGGCTGATTTACATCCACTATGGCCCTAAATAGATCAGAATAAGCATTTGTCAAGCTTTGTTCTTTTCTTTCTGTATGAAAATCCATGTGTATTTTCATGTGTACTTTTCCAAATGTACCAATCAGTTGTGTGCATCTTTGAAATTAACACATTCTTCTACCATTGATTAAAGTGTATTTGTGACATTTTTCAAATGTATGCATATTTTCATGTGCATTTTTCAAATGTATGCATGCTGTCGAACATATTTTTTTGGTCTGCGAATCAGACCTTGACCTCAGATTGCATCCACGTCCGTGTTCAGACTGGAAAGAGCGAACTGGGTAAATTCTCATAAAAAAGGAACTGAAACAAATTTCTCATAATCCCTAGAGGGAGGGAGGAATTAGGCATAGTGTGGGCGCTCGGCTGAGTCTGGGAATCCAATAGAGTCCCTCCCGCTTGCGCCTCTGGGCTGTGCCCACTGAGCTGCTGCCTCTGCTCATCCCACCCCCCCGCAGTTACCAAGCCCCCCGCACCTACCCTGAGCCATTTGTGAGTGCCCATTTTTCCCATGGTCAACACTTTTCGAAAAAATATGGCGACTTGGGAACTTCCATAACTCTAATGTTGTGCACATAGTGGCTGTAAAGTCCCTATCTATGCAATATTACAGGCGTTAATGGCCCATTTACGCCTGTAGTATTGCATAGATGAGGACTTTACAGCTGCTATGTGCAGAATATTAAATTAAATGTGCAAAATGTCAACCGCAGGAATGACAGGCACTCACAAACAACTCAGGGTAGGTGCGAGTGGAGGCAGCAGCTGGGCAGGTGCCCAGAGAATCCAGACGGGGGAGGGGGCATCTGTTCATCCCTAGTAGGAATTGCAACATTATCACAAGTTAGCTAACATTTCAATTCAGTGCACATTTAGTTGGGAATACACCCATTGAAATCAGTGACTTATACCTCCAAGCCATGAAGGATAGGATAAGATGGTACTACCCCCTTCATTTAAAAAAAAGGAAGAGGGGATTTTAATAAAGTAACACTGAATCAACACTATGTTTTAAAAACTGACTAATATTAGATTCCTAGAATGCTGGAAGAAGTGATGTTATGATTACCATCAAATTGCTGCAGCTAAAATGATGTTATTTTAGCTTCAAACATTTTTTTTTATTTCTCTCTGTCTCCCTTTAAAAGTGCTTGTGCTTATACATGCAATGATTACTGATGCAGGTAAGCTACCACTCTTTTTGAATGTGAAATTGAACCAGCAGCCTTTGATCTGAACTACCGGCTGATCTGAATTCAAGAAAAGCTTGGTGCTAAGCCACATTCCCATTCAATCCATTAAACCATTCACTTCTCTTCTCCTCATCACACTGACTCCTAATTTGACAATGACAAAGAGCTCCACAGTGATTTTAAATTTCATAATTTTAATCTGTCAAGTCTGACATTTAATTAGTGCCCTTCTAACCTGTGCCCGCTTACTTGAAGGTTACTGTTGGTTTTCCTTTAGAAATTTTTTCCTCTGGAAGAGTGGATTAATAAATATGTACATAACTGGCAGGGATAAAGACAATGCACACACAATGGTCTATTAGTTCCAAATCTAGACAGATGAGGTTAATAATATTTTAAAGTGCTGCTTTATTGTATTAAGAGTGATTAAGCCTTTGGCTCAACCCTGTATGTGTTGTTCATTGAAAACATAAAATATAAGGTCTATTAAGCAAAGTCTAGCAAGACCAGTTATCCGAACTAGGGTAATAGCATGTTCATAAGTCATATTACAGGAATCTATTGTAGCTGTGATATTATTTCTTGAGTTTGCTAGCAGAATGAAACATTAGGAGATTACTAGACACATGAGTTAGATTTTAAACAATAGCAGATCTATGAAAATATGGCCGTTGGGAAGTCACACAGGGAAAAACATTTGACTACTGGAGGCAGATTCAAATTTGGCATTGTTGTGTGAAATGAGGTTTTTAAATACGGGGTTGTAGCAAAAAGTGTCATACTACAGTCTCAGACAGTATGATTCATCCATCACCTCAGCATCCTACCACCTCATTGGGTTGAAAGTGTAGTTCAGGCTTGAGGTTTTTGAGGGTCCTTGGGCAAGGCTCCTCAGAGAGGCCCCTCCCTCAGTGAGTCTGCCGTCTCACTGCCACCGTCACCAGCTGCTATTGCTCCTCATCCTCTCTCTCATCATTGCTCCCGCTTGCTTGCTTGACAGGCAGAGAGCCAGTGAGCAAATAGGCAGTGGCATTACCATCACCATTGTTGACTGGTACAGAGAAAGAGACAGGTGAACAAGCAGGTTGCAATGGTGAAGAGAAGCAGCAACTCCTGTGGGCTCTTGTCAGTGGCCCCCTGCTGAAGTGTGAGTCCTCAGCAGGTGACCAACCATGCCTACCCTCTAGCTCAAGTCGATCAATACATTTGGTTACATTTGAAGGTTCCCCTCCTCCAGTGTAGACTTTCCCCAACTCCAGGTGTTTTGAACTTCAGCTCCCAGCAACCCCAGCCAGCATGGCGAAAGGTCAGGAATGCTGTGAGTTGTAGTCCAAAACATCTGGAGAGCACCAGGTTGGGGAAGCCTGTTCCAATGGAAGAAAGGGAACCTTTGGATCCATCTCTTTGTGTTTAGGGCATCTTACAGTGCAAGCCCATACATGTCTTCTCAGAAGTAAGAGCCACCAAGTTCAATGGGACTTACTTTGAGGTGAGTGTGTATAAGCTTTGAGCTTTAAGGTGCAATCATATCAATAGCGCCCTCAGTGACTGGAAGCATCTGATCATCCAATGCAGGGTAGGAGGAGCGGAAGAGGCGATCTTCACCTCCCTGTCCTCTCGCCCTGCAGATTTTGCTAGAAGGCTTTTTACCCAATCTAGCAGGAGCACTTCAGAGGGGGAGGGAAAAAGACTGGAAGAGGTTCAGGATAACTCATATCCTGGCCACTCTGGCCTTCTTCCCTCCCCGCTGACTAGAATGCCCCCTTTCCCCCCTTTTCGAAGATGAGCTTTCGATCTTGGAGGGGCAGTCTGTGCAGTTCTCTCCATGCCAACTGCAAGGGGCCGGGTCAGATCTCTGACTCCCCCTTCAAGGTTGGAGCACTGTTTCTGACTTTGGAAGGATTTTACGAGCAATCCTATGGTCCCTGGAGTGCTCTCCCAAGGACCATAGGAGTACTTTTTGCATTTCTTTAGGCTTTGGCCATCATTCAGTTATGCTCACTTAACTAAAGGAAAACTCATATATTATATTGGGACAGGTTTTTTCAGATGAAAGAGTGTTTCCCATATCTTCACTGATAGGAACAATGTAACATGTGAGCCAATTAACTCATGAATCACCAGCCATGGCAGCATTTTTGATAACCAAAAGTCATTTTGGAGCATCAGGGTTAGAAAAATTGCCACACCTGAGTTAGTGGCTGACACTAACCAGTTGCACCCATGAAGGCTGAGTCAGGAAGCAACTCCTGTGACATGTGAATCAGCTCTAGCAGAAAACAACCAATTTGCATACTATACATGCACCGCATGCTTCTGTATGCTGCAATGTTTTGTAGAGAAGAACAGCCAGCTTTAGTACTGTTCAACATTCATCTGTGGATTCCATTCCATTTTTAACTTGTATGCTGCTTTTCTATATTGCTGTACTTTGCTGCTGGTTTACAAGCCACAGAAATATGGGTTCCATAAACATGACAACTTTCCAGGGGCTACTCCATTGTCCTCATCCACAACTGTAAGTACATGCACTCATATCCATCCCTTCTTACAATTTCTTCTCCTGGCATGGGCGAATGTATCAGTTTCGCTTCCTGCTGCATTCGAATTTTAAAAATCTTAAGTTCTTTCTCTCCCGAATATGAACTTTGCAGATTTTGGTACATTCTTATCAAACAACAAAACTGAAACAAAATGCTCCCCGTTCTGTCCTAGCCAAATTCAACAGGTACAGCTATTCCTAGTTAAAGGTGATATGAAGAGTCTGTCAGAAAAAAGAGGTGGCAACCCTGGTTGAATACACAGGGATTCATATCCAGACTTTTAGTGCAATGCACTCAAAGACAAGGGTCTGGATGGACGAATCTGTCAGTTTCAGTTTCTCCCACATTCGGAATATTAAAATCTCAAGCTCTTTTGTTATGGAGAACTTTGTGAACTTAGGTAAATTCTTATCAAAACTGAACTGAACTTCTCACTTATGCCTATTCTTCTCCCATTCCTTTCTTCTCTCTATTGTTTGGTTATTTCTCTCTCTCTCTGTTTCTTCCCTATCTTTTTTTGTCTGCTTCACCGTTGCAATTTAGATTGCAAATGCTGCATATATCGCTTTTCAAAGCACCATATATACTGATGATGCTATGAAGATACATTACTGTTGTTGCTGTTGCAATCCCTTCTGGTTCTTTTTGATACAGGTTCCTCCATGCTTCATCCAACTCTTTCTTTTTGTTCTCCAGCCACTCACTTCTCCTACCTGACTCCTCCTCTTGATACTGCAGTGGCAGAATGTTGAATATTCTGATGGCACTTCTGTAAGAAGCATCTGTAACATCTGTGCTCTTCAATCATAGAATTATAGAGCAGGGAACACCCGTTTCTGCACAAATGGGGAATTAATGATCTCGCATTATCTCCATGTTTTAATATTGAGGAAAATTATAAAGTTTGTCTCACTGGTATCTGACAACAGTAAGATTAAATAAAAACATCAAGAATTGGTGTGGAATTCATGAATTACCACCATAATTCTCATTGATACAATAGGGAGAGATTAAATGGAGAGATGGAATTAGGTGCTCCCTCCAGTTACCTTGAGAACTGGTCTCCATTTATAAATGGAATTTGCCACATGGATTAGCAACATTGTGTAGATTTCCCCCCTGCATATTGGCAGTAGCAGGGAGTTGAAGAGGGGAGCTGTGGGGGGGGGAGGGGGTTTATATGGGACAATATTCAAACATTTGATACCTTTGCTTGCAGTCTGCAGAGGTACAGTCCTAGGAAATGCACCACACTGTTCTTCTGAACGTGTAGATTAGTTTTCAGTTCCACGAATTAAGTCGTGAAGGAGAGTACTTAATCCAGAATTAAAGCTTTGGTTCATTAATCTACTGAACAGATAGATTAAAGTATGCATTCTTATTAAGAAATTTCTCTGTTTTTATTCATGTATGTCCGTCCGTCCGCCCATCCATCTCTCTCTCTCTCCTATCTAAACTCTTAGTTCACCATATGTTGATTAGGGAAATATAATTGCTGTTTCTAATAGAGTGCAACATATGGTTTGTCAGTTGGTATGATTTCAGTTTTGCTATAATATATAAGACCATTTTAAAAATCACCAAAGTTAGAGAATCTTCCTAGCTTTATTTAGAATAAATGGAAAATTATGTTAAGGGAACAAAAAGCACATTGCCAAGTTATTAAACTTCCCTATACCATACCAATTTAAAAGTTCTATAATATATGAGAAGAAAACATTTTGTGGATATACCTTTCAAAAGCAGACATTAATAACATGTTAATATTTTTATATTTCCATACTTTCCTAATACAGCAAAGGATGCTGGAAGCAAAGTGCACTCTATAATTTTCATTAAAGCCACCCCAGTTTGTAAACAAGTCTCAACTTTACCCTTTACTATGGGCGCTGATCTTACCTTTTTAATATGTGCTGGTTATAACATTTGTTTTGTGGCAGCAGAAATGTAATCATTCTGGTAATATGAGCAATTTGAAATGCATGTAATTAACTCCATAGGATCAGATGCAAGGTCATGGATTTAACACTGGAAGAAAAAGAAGAGATTTGCATTTGGCCAATGGCTTGATCCTAAGACCTAGGGTACCGATAAATGAGTGCTACTCGCTGCACAAGCACAATTGGGAGGGGATAAGGAATTCCGAAAAACAAGAAGACAGTGAGGCCAATAATCCAAAGCTGAAATGATGGGGGGTTGGGGAGGATAAATCCAGACCAATAATCCTTATTTGAAACATTATCACTTCCTCAGAGGGAATAACTGCATATGGCTGTGTTCTTCTTCTCCAGTTCTGCCTGGTCCTTGGTTGTACATACATGGGCATGTGCATAGCAACCTTTACTCCTACTGGGCAGCCTGTGTTCATTTTCCATAAACCCATCAAGCCATCCCTATCCTCCCCAGGGCCTTGGCCCACAACTTGATGCCTTAGGGTCAGTTCACACATTAGTCTGCCTGTGAGGATTCAGATTTATTGAACTTCCCCTCCTTCTACGTCTGGCCTCTGGAAGAAGGCAGCAGGCACCTGTCCACAGGAGGCCAGGAGTTTCTTGAGATCAGTTCTAGCACTCATAGTTACTTCCCATGCCTGCACTTAGGAGTTTGGAGCCACTGTTGCCATCACACATAGTCCTGGGTTTTTTTCACAGTCAAACTCCTTCTCCTAAGACCCTATCTGGATGGAGATAACCTCACTACAGGTATCCGCACTCTGGTAATCTCTTGTTTGATTACTGCAATGCATTACATGTGGGGCTGCCTTTGAAAACAGTCTGGAAACTTCAGCTAGTCTAAAATAGGGCGGTGAGATTGTTAACAGGGACTGACCAATATGATCATATTACTTCAGTGCTTTGTGATCTGCACTGGCTTCCAGTCCATTTCTGGGTTCAAAGTTCTGGTATTAACTTTTAAAGCCCCAAATGGCTTGGGGTCAGGTTACTGAAGAATCATATCCTCCCATCTATACCTGCCTGAGCCTTGAGAACTTCCTCAGAAGCCTTTCTCTGGGTGCCCCTGCCAAATGAAGAGAGGTAGGTGGCTATTAAGGAGAGGGCCTTTTCCGTGGCAGCACCCCAGTTGTGGAACACACTCCCCAGAAAGGCTTGCCCAGCGCCTATATTGTGGTCTTTCTTTTCAGAACCAGGTGAAGACCTTTTTATTCTCCCAGGCTTTTTAATCCTGCAAGTTTAATGTGTTCTAAGTTCTTTGTACGGCTGCTGGCTTTTACTTTGGCTTTTATTCTGGTTTTATTCTGTTTTTTAACTTTTTAAATGTTTTTATTATGTTTTATTATGTAATTGTATTTTATGGTTTTAAGTCTTGTTTTGTGAACTGCCCAGAGACCTTTGGCTGGTGGGTAGTATAGAAATGTAAGAAGTAAATATTATCTCCCCAGCCAATCAATCCCTTGGCCCCTTAACCCCAGGAAACTTGGAATGCCAGTCCTGCCAAGAGCAAGCACATGCACTGACTAATGATTGCCTATCAAGACTCTGAGTGGGAGGATCATGCCTTCTTCGGGAGGCCACAACCTGAAGGCAGGGAGTTCTACACATGCAGAACAGCCTTTTCTAATCTGGGGCCCTCCTAATATTTTGGACTACAGTTCCTGTCATTCGTCATCAGCATGGCTAATGGTCAGGAAGGTTGGGAGTTGCAGTCCAACAACATCTGGAGACACAAGGTTGGGGAAGGCTGATGTAGATCCTTGTGAACAGGCTAATGGGTGAGCCAACTCTAATAATCCATGATGGGAGGGCAAGAGCACTATAGCATCTTGTGCCTGGAATATTCCACCTGGAGGAACATAGGATGATAATCATTGGCAGAGAAATTTATTTATTTATGTATTTATTAAATTTCTTAATTGCCCATCTGGACGGTCTCCTGGCCACTCTGGGTGATGTACAACAGTACAATTTAAAACAGTAAAATTGCACATTAAAACATCATCTAAAAATACCCTAACCCACTCCAAATGCCTGCCTGATCAATGACTCAAACAGATTAATGTAGTACAATAGCCTTTATAACTCCCCGCCCCCCAACAAAAGAAAACCCTTGCAGGATCAGACCAAAGGCCTGTCTAGTCCAGCATTCTTTCCATACAGTGGCCAAGCTGATTCTTCTGGGAAGCCAACAAGCAGGGCATGAGTGCAACAACACCCCCCTGCTCATGTTTCCAGGCTAGCATACATCTGTATGCTATCCTGAGGATACTGCATACTGGCTAGCATGCTGGCTCTGATGCTGGAGGTAATGTACAGTCATCATGGCCAGTAGCCATTTATAGCCTTATTTTCCATTTGGCAGAAAGTCTAAAGGGGGAGGGTGTGCATGTGCAGCTCGATGTGCATAGGCTTCTCCCTGCAACTGGGAGCCCTGTGATTGGGGTTCCTGAGCATGTGGAGGAGCCTATGCCTGCAGAGGTCAGGAGGGTGGAGTCAGTGGGGATGGTGACATGGGAGGGCACAGCTCATGCCCCTGCTCCTCTCCCCACTTGTACATGAACAGGGGGAAGGGAATTGTGGAAGGAGGCTTCCATCAGGCGAACATGCAAGGTGATCAGTTCTTAAAGGACACTACCTATCCTTTTTGGCATACGGGCTGTAAGAGTAATACCTGACATAATGAAACATGCCGGAATATTAAAAAATGTTAAGCCTTGTCACTTGATAATCCCAGTTTCAATTGGCTGTGTCAATTCATGCTTGGTTTTGGATATACTGTAGAAATCGAATCAGGATTGGCAACGAGTCCCTTTTAAGATGCTTGAGGCAGAAAGATATGTAGGTGTGCTGCATTTTATGAGGGTATATTTCAACTTAATTCTCTCAAGAGCATTATCATTATTAAAAGTGTTGGGAAGATTAGAAGAAACTGCTAGGATTCAGTGGTTTATGTCGAGAAGCATATCATTCAGAAGTTGAGGGCTAAAAGGCCTCAGAACCAAAGGTGTGCTTTGAAGGCATAATTCATTATAACAATACCATAGTGACCTGGCTATAGAAAACTAGGTTTATATGTTTTCAATGCTTTGATTCACATTATAGAAAAGAAAAGCACTGAAGAATGTGCTCATTAGGGTAATGTATATGCAGACAATCTTGTTCAGCTACCTTACCCAACTATTGAAAAGGACAAGAAGTGAATGGGCCCCTACATTTGCTTCTAAAATTACGTTTAAATGCTGGCAAATTTACAACAAATAGTGCAGTGCATGTTCAACAGAGCTTTCAACCTCCAGGCCACCTGTCTTTCTGATAAATTGCTCTTGTTAGAAATACTATTCTCATTTTCCTATTGCTTAGCACCAGTTCAGCCTTCAATTCCACTCTGAAGTAATCACCACAAGCCCACACACATACACAGTCAACCTCACTGTAAGACCTGAGGCAGATATACATGAGTGGATCCGGCACGGTGTTTCCCCAGATTAATTAGATTTTTGCATATCTTTCATTCAAAAAGGGTCATGAGTTTGGGTCCAGGGAATATTTGTCATGGAAGTGGGGAGTGCTTTCCCTGATGCAGCCAACTCTGTTTACACTGTGGCATCTCTGTGTGTGTACATATGTGCTTTTCAGAGAAGAAATACTCTTGTTTTCGATGGCACAAACTTGGCTGCTCCTGCTCATTTTCCATATTCATGAATCTGTTTCAGCTGAAAGAAATGGCTGCAAAGAAGGATGAAGGAGTTCAATGCCTTCTAGTTAAATCTCCCTGTCCTCCCTGCCACCCCACTACTCACTCCCACGGTTTGGTCCAAGAGTTGTCTTCTTAAGGTTTGCCACAAGAAGGACAATGAAATTTATCCAGCTGGCACTTTGTGAGACTTACTTGATATGTGAAAACATAGGTTTCATCTCAAACCATTAACTTTGTAAAGTGCCATGGTATCCCTACTTTATATTAAATCAAAGGGGAAATGAGCATGTATAGCTCAATTACAGTAATATGCTAATTTGTATAGTATAGTATACATAATATAATTATGTATAGTAATTTGTAACAGAATACAAATAAGAACTCTTGGTAAAAGCAGAACAGCTAACAGAACACACTGAGAAATGTCTTTGGAAAAACGGGAGGAACCATATTTTTATTGATGTACTTGTGAGAATGAGAACTGAAAACTGAACAATGGATAAATGTTGCATAACTATATCTGATAATGAACCACATTCTCTCAGATGATCAGCACTGCTGTTTCTTCCTGACTTCACAATGGAATGCTAATCATCACACCTGCACCATTCATTGCACCTAGGAAAAAGAAACCAAATGCACAGTTACAAGATGGGGGATACGTGGCTCAACAACACTACAAGCGAGACAGATCTTGGAACTGTTGTCGATCACAAGCTGAATATGAGCCAACAATGTGATGTGGCTGCAAAAAAGGCAAATGCTATTTTGGGCTGCATTCATAGAAGCATAGCTTCCAAATCCCAGGAAGTACTAGTTCCCCTCTACTCAGCACTAGTTAGGCCTCATCTGGAGTACTGTGTCCAGTTCTGGGCACCACACTTTAAGAAGGATGCGGACAAACTGGAGAGGGTTCAGAGGAGGGCAACAAAGATGATCAGGGGACTAGAAACAAAGCCCTATGAAGAGAGACTGAAAGAACTGGGCATGTTTAGCCTTGAGAAGAGAAGACTGAGGGGACATATGATAGCGCTCTTCAAGTACTTGAAAGTTGAATGGTTGTCACAGAGAGGAAGGCCAGGATCTCTTCTTGATCATCCCAGAGTGCAGGACACGGAATAATGGGCTCAAGTTACAGGAAGCCAGATTCCGGCTGAACATCAGGAAAAACTTCCTGACTGTTAGAGCAATACGACAATTGAACCAATTACCTAGGGAGGTGGTGGGCTCTCCCACACTGGAGGCATTCAAGACGAGGCTGGTCAGCCATCTGTCAGGGATGCTCTGACTTGGATTCCTGCATTGAGCAGGGGGTTGGACTTGATGGCCTTGTAGGCCCCTTCCAACCCTACTATTCTATGATTCTATTGGTCTTCAGTGTCAAAGTGCTTGATAAGTTCTGTACTGTTCTGTAAGGAATGTTCATCATCCTGCAAGAAGATTACCTCTATCAAATTAACTAACTCAAGTTTTTATATGGGGAAAGGAACATTGATCACCACATTGCTATTTGTGAGCTCCCTGAAGAGTGCATGTAACTAAGGTGGCTGTAGCATCTGATTATGTTGTGAAATTTTTCACAACAATTCCTGTGGTGTGGTAAAATGTGCTTCACCTTGTGCATGGATACTTTATTTATTTATTGTGAAAATTTATATACTGCCTTATTTGCTAAAAAGCCATCAAGGCAGTCAGTGTACAAGGATTTAAGATAATAATATCTTAACACAAGAAAAGACAAGAATATTAAAAACAATAAAACATTAAAACTACTACATACTTTAAAAGGGTAAATTAAAATAATGTGTCTATAGTAGGGCTATGCATCGCTTCGGCTCTGAATCCGAATAGTGAAGTGAATCGAGGTGCTTCGGGGATGCCTCAGTGAGATCTGAGGTGGATCAGAACAGTACAGAGGTGCTCTGAAGCGAAGCAGGTCACCACAGAAGTGCCTCAGTCCGCCTCTGAGATTTGGACCTATTCTGATGCCTTCTGAAGCCCAGATAGCCTGTCTTCAAATGTATCAACTTGTGAAAGATCAGGGAGGGGGAGAGGAAGAGGAGGAGGAGGGAGGGAGCTTTGGTGAATGGCAACTCTAGTTGCCAAATTAGGGCTGAATTTAACCCAGCAAACAGTGACCTTGTTGGAGGAGGGGTGGGGGAATACTGTATATATTGGAAAGAAAAGCCTGCACTTGTTTCATTCTGAGAGAGAGAGAGAGAGAGAGAGGTAGTTACTGGAGAGAGCTGTTGCTAGTTAGTTAGCTAGATCTGTGGTGTGTGTGTGTGTGTGTGTGAGAGAGAGAGTGTTGTACTGCAGCTTTGTTCTTATGTTTCCCACCAAGCCCTTCTCAATTCAACTATTCCCTTGCTTTCTTTTCTAGATTATTTATTTATAAAACCAAAAACATTTAGTACTTTAGTAGTTTAATGTCCTCCTTTCCTTGCCTTGTTCTTTGCCCCCCCCTGCTGTTCTCAAGTCAACTCTTTGTAGTTTTCCAGCTAGATCCTTTAAATACTCTCTCTCTCTGTGTGTGTGTGTGTGTGTGTGTGTGTATATATTCCTTTCCTTCCCTTGTTCTTGTCTCCCCTCCCTGCCGCCGCCCTTCTCAATTTCTGTATTCATTCCCTTCCCATTTTTGAACTCTATATCTTTTCCCTATTTTTAAAAAATAAAATATAAACCCTTTTCTATGCTTGTAGGTAGTTCTGTATTTGCTTTTCTTTTGCTCTTGTGTGTGTCTCTCTCTCTGTGTGCTTGTGTTGTGGTCAAGCAAAGCACTACACACGTCCACATTTCAAAATACAGTGGGCAAAGCACTACACACATAACATTCATTATTTAAATCATACTACCTGTGTGGCAAAGCAGGCCCAATATGAGGCATCTTTGGGATCTTGGCATTGGGGCTGCCCATTGCCCAGATTTCATGCACTTCTGCAACTAGTGAACTCTTTGCTTTGAGAGTTTTTATTGCAAAAGCACACAGCCTGCCAGCCAGCCTGTTTTCCGGGGTAATGTGTATTTCCATTCAGCCAAAGAGAGCCTGAGGTCATCCACTGTGAAGCTGAATAGGAAAGGGGAGAGAGGTTATTTGCAGTTCAAAGAAACCTACAGCAGAGATTAGGGATAGTGAGCACCCTCTTCCTAAACACCGCTTAAACACCTAAATTCTCTGAGGATCATCCCTTTATGACCTTTGGTTTGAGTTTCTGAGAACAGCACATTTTATCTGTGACTAGCATAAAAACTACTGGGTCAAGCTGTCTGAAATATAGCAGGTGGAATCCCCTCCATGGGGGCTGACAGGTCCCAGAATTTCATGCATTTATCATAGGGATGTACGAAAGTCACTTACTTTTTCGATGGGGTGATTCGCGGTGGGGGGGGAGGCGCTCCACACCTCCCCACAAAATCCTAATCCGGCTGGCTCCGCTCCGTGGAAATTCCTCGGAGCCGCCGGCCGGGGCCGCCTGCAGCTGGGCATCCGGCCGCTGGGCAGCCTTCCGGGAAAAAAAACAATTGCGTACACAAATGGCGGCAGCTACGGTGGCCGCCATTTGCGTTCCCTTTTTTTCGCTGTTTTAGCTTACGTAAATATTTACGTAAGCTATTACGGCGAAAAAAAGGGGAACGCAAATAGCGTAGTGGGCGCCATTTGCGTTCCTTTTTTTTCTCGCCATTTTAGCCTACGTAAATATTTACGTAAGCTATTACGGCGGGGAAAAAAAGGAACGCAAATAGCGCCCACTACACTATTTGCGTTCCCCTTTTTTCCACCGTAATAGCTTACGTAAATATGTAGGCTAAAACAGCGAAAAAAAGGGAATGCAAAGGGCGGCCGCCGTAGCTGCTGCCATTTGTGTATGCTATTTTTTTTCTTTTTTTTCCCTTGCCATGATAGGCTACGTAAGTATTTACGTAGCCTATCATGGCAAAGGCAGCTACGCAAATGGCATGGTGGCCGCCATTTGAGTCCGCAGGAGCCGGCCGAGAGACCAGCTGCTGCTGCCGCCACCACCGCCGGAGCCGCTGCCGGAGCTGCTGCCGCTGGAACATCCGCCCCAGGTAAGCTTCGCCCCGGGAGGGATTCTGCGGGGGGGGGGGCGGGGGGGAGGCCGTTCCACCACGGGTTTTGGGGGCCCGAATGCCAGTGCATTCGGCCTCACTGAAACCCGTGGCGAAATTCTCCGCCATCCCTAATTTATCATAAAAACTGCAAAAGTTATGTCTGTTTCTGTTTTCCAGTACAAGTCAATGGGAAAACGTCAAATCTGAATGATTCAGATTTCTGAATCTCACTTTGTATCCAAATCCGAAGCAAAGTGGATTGGGTCTAAATCAGTCCGAAACGAAGTGCGGGGTCCATGCACAGCCCTAGTCTACTCTATAGGCAATACAGCACTTACACCTAACACAAAGAGAAATTCCTATAGACCACCTTTTTAAAATTTTTGGTCAATATCATATTATTTTCCTGTGTTTTATCATTTGTACCCTGCTTTGGGGTTATTTTATAATGAAAAGTGGGTTCTTAAATACATAAATAAATGAAATAATATCTGCACTGTGTTGTTAGGATGAAGAATCCCATTGACCAGTTTCCCATATCAAGAGATTCGCTGGCCACTGCCATTAATTTTAACCTCTATGTGCTTTCATAGCACCTCTGATGAAGAAGGCTGGTCAACCATCCTCAGGGTCAAGGATCTTGAAGCAAAGAACCAAGTAGGGTGGCCAGGTGTCCTACTTTACAAAGGACAGCCTCTATTTTGGACAGCTGTCAGAGGATAGTCTTCTGTTTGAAGGTGTCCTCTATTTGAAGGACTGTCCTGTTTAAAGATAAAGAACCATAAGAAGGACTAATAGGAGCCTTGAAGCTTGTGCTTTATTCTCCTGGGCTTCTGGCATGGTGCGTGGTTGATGATATTCACGCTGTCTGACTGCATGAGTTGTGTTGTGACTGAGGATTTGTAGTGAGAGCCAGGTACAGGTGCATCTTTTTCTTTATACCCAGGGCAGATTGTAAAATCAATTCTATTGCACAGTTTTGGCAGAACAAAGTGAAATCATTCCATTTTTCAAAGTAGAATCAATGGATTCTGCTCATCCATAAATGTACAGTAAAGGCAAGTGTGGATATATGTGGCACAGCTCAATACAACACACATCAGAAGTAAAATAAGAATGTAGAAGGTATAGGTGGATTAAGGCCATTTCCCCCATTCCCTTGTCTCCATCTTCCATCCTTCTGTTGCTTCCTGTTGTGTTAAATTTTAGAACATAAGTTCCTTATGTCAAGGGCCCATCATGTAAGTGCATGTCACTCTGTAATAAATAAAAGCAAGCCACCATACTATATCAACAGAGAGTAAGAAACTATTATTTTCCCCCACCCACCCAAATTTTCTTACCTTGAATTTGTTTGTAAAATATACAATTTATATTCTTTTCTTTAGAATTGGCTTTATCATATTATCAGTTACTGATGTTGTTGGCTTTAGGAACATCAAAGAAATCAGGCTGCACAGCTCTGAATTCAGCAAAGTAATACTTAATGTTATTGTCTTAAAATTTTCAAGAAGCTTGAATAATAAGGCTAGGGTGTTTTTTTTTAAGTAAGAATAATTGAAAGAGAAAAATTAAATTTTAAAATCAATACGTTCATATTTTAATTTAAAATTTTAATTAAACTTTTTTTGAATTGTTTTTAAATCATTGATAATATTTTGAATTTGTGAAAAAAAAATCAGTTCTACAGTGCACCTACTCTTTGATGGCAGTATACTGCAGTCTTGTGTGAGGCAATATGTGGCTCAATATCCTAACTTTCTAGCAGATTACCTTCTGATCCCATTCCATCCTGTGACTAAACTGTGCCAGTGTGGTGCTGGCTGAATTATTTGTCCTCATGGGTCACAACCCAGCAGAGATTTACATGTGCATTGATTTTAACAGGTTTAAGTATGCCTAACGCTGTTCTGGATGTGGGCCTGTGCTGGCCACCATCATAGGTATGCTTGTATTTTCCAACCTGCCATGATGTTCATCATGCTGTAGCAAACAGTGTGAAGATTAGGTTCTGCTGTCCTTTAATAGATGTGATAATAACAGCACATTTAATTACTGTGAACGTCACATTTAGCACAAGTCCTGGAGCAGACAGTCTAAATAAGCTTAGTTATACAGCAATTATAGCTCAGTCAGTGTCGCTTAGCATACAGGATGGAAAGCATAAGCTACACAAATATGAAAAGGAAAAGAAACAATGCTTCAAAGAATAACCTTATAACCCCAAGAAAGCAAGCGTTGTTCATTAGCACTAGGCTGCGAGTCCAAATAAATATGTAACCTCTCAAAAGTGTTCAGGCCAACCCCAGAGCCTGTTAGGCCTTGTTCTTTCAGAGACCTCAGAAAGGTGAAGGTGAGCCCTTGACACGACACTTTTCATTTGAATTCACTTCCTGCTCTCTGGTTTACTGAAGGTAACTTCCCTGGGTAGCTCAGCAGGCTTCCTTCACACAAAATCACTCTGTATTTGCATTTTGGTTCTAAAGTTGAATTCCCCTTACATGATTCAATCTTATTTTCCCAGTGGTACCATTAATATTTTAATTTAATCAGAATTTCAGGAACTTGTTTGCCATCCAGAGCAACTTGGTTACCTGTCAGCCTCCATCAGCTTGTCATATTAGAGGTGATTGTTCCCTGAATCTAATCTACTTTAAATGATTTCATTGGGTAGAGGTCTATAAATCATCTCAGAATGGGCCTGACAGATGAAGGCTTAGGTAAGTAAACAAATCAGGCTTGCTTTACTTTAGGCAGCAATGAACTTGGCTTTATCAACTTCTTATTGATTTCTGCACTCCAAAAGGTCAAAAAAATCTCTTTAACATAAGAACATTATTAATATAAGTACAGTATTACAACCAACCATAATTAAGATAA
Source organism: Heloderma suspectum (assembly GCF_057233095.1). NCBI lineage: Eukaryota > Metazoa > Chordata > Lepidosauria > Squamata > Helodermatidae > Heloderma > Heloderma suspectum. The sequence continues at coordinate 120,024,996 of NC_139460.1, read as the reverse complement.
GTCCCTATGTTCCGTGATGAGGCTGACTTAAGAATGTCGCAGACGGCATTTCAATAAAGCCTGTGATGCAGTTTGAAATGATGAATCCATTTCCAAATGGTTCTTTTTCCCCTTTCCAATCAAAACAGAAATTAACGGAATATTAAGCAGTCCAGAGTCCCTCTGGACTCTGAGCCAAGTTTATAAAGGATAATGTGATAAGGCTGCAGCTGCGAAGCAAATGCGCTGGACGGTATGTGAATCATCCAATATGTTCACATTTAGTTACCTAAACGGTATTTAAACAGAAAAAACAACAACAACAGGAGGGGAGGTTTTGAAGTCTCTGAAAACGTTGCTAAGCAATCAGAAATCACATAGTAACTCACTTCGGCCTTTGCGCTTGGTTGCGTTAATCAGCAGTTGTCAGAAAGAAGCTGGCAATAAGGTGCCACTGACAACAAGGCTTTCTAGATGTTAGCATGCCTTATTTGGGTTTCTGAGCTTTATTTATGGTAGGCTGGCATAGTAAAATAATATAATCTTGTGTAAAGTCATAGTATGTTTAATTATGTCCATCTGCAGAATGAGGAGGGGGGGGACTTTTCCGAAGTTTACTGAAATGTAAAAGCTCTAGCCCTAAGGCCAGATTTAAAACCATACACCTAATGTACCTTAGCCAAGAACTACATTGACTGTACTGGGGGATGAGGTGATAGAGCTGATAAATCAAGGACCAGGTGACTCATAATAACCATGCAATGTGGAAAGCAGGGATATTGTTTAGTAGCATTTAGGTCCCTATTTGGTCAGCACTTAATTTCTAAAAAGAAGGGAGGGGGATTTGGAGCTCAAGACTACTTAATTCTTTTGCCCAGACACCTTCCTCCTAATTCTACCTGTGAGGCAGTTCATTGTGATTCCCCTGTTGTGGGGAAAGACACTTTGCACATGTTCAAAGCCAATCTATTCTTTATTGTTAGCTGAGATATGGCTTTGTAAACAGATTCTGAAGTCAGGATGTAGTGAGCTGTCTGGCTCAAAATTAAGCCCTGCTATTTCTTGTCCCAAACTATATTTTCTTTGTGTAAGCAGTGTATGTTCAGGACCTCTTCTACTAGACCAGTTTTTGAAGTCTGCTTTCTGGACCACTGATTTTCTCCTTAGATAGTCTAAGGCAGAGTCCCCAAGCTTTTTGGGTCAGTGGGCACAGTTGGAATGTCAGGGGTGTGTCATGGGTACTATGATGTAATGGCTGCCATGGGGGGTTCTTGCCCATTCACAAAATGGCTGCCATGGCAGGAGTAGCTGGTCATATTTTATGGTTTTAATTGTTATGAACTGCCCAGAGAGCCTTGGCTGCCGGGCAGTATATCAATGTAATAAAAATAAATAAATAAACAACCAACCAACCCATTTCCCAGAAGGTAAACTGGTGAGACTAAAATAAAGGTAACTTGCTCAATAACCTATGTAGGAAGCAGAGATGAGTTCTGAGCTCCAAAACACAAACCCAATATTCTGAACCCACAAATTTCTGCTCCAACACCAACATTTCACAGAAGGCAAACTTTTGAGACTCAGAGACATGGGGTCCAGAGTCATTCTTAGAAATAAAGATGGCGCTGGAGGCTGGCACTTCACTTTGCAGCATGCCAGCTCCCCAGTTAATGTTTTTAATGAAAAAAACTTTAAAAATAAAATAAAAACCAGAAGGGGCAAGGAGCGTGGCAGGCATGAAGAGAGGTGTCCACAGGCATATTGGTGTCCATAAGCATCACAATGGAGACCCCGGCTCTAAGGATTCCCAAAAGGTTTTTTAATGTATCATCATCATCTTCATTATCAGTAGTCTCGATGCTTACTTAGATGGAGATCCAGTATCCTAAGCCTCTTTCTGTAACGAATGTGAATAGGTTTTTTTTTAGGAATGTCCTTGTTTAGGCAAGTTTGGAGAATGACAGCTTTTTGCATTCTATTTAATAGTAACAATGGCACATGTATTCTGTCCCAAGTTTTGCTTCAGGGTATTTAGGGTATCTCCTGTAGCTGATATTAAACGGGGTACTGTATGAATTTTCTTGAGTTTTGTTTTTCCCAGGGCTAGGTTATGGCATTTATTCATCTTTTTCATTCTCTGTCAATCTTGCATCTGAGAGTTAATGAAACATCTATTATAGCAGCTATTTTAGGGTTTTCATTCATCAGAATCTATTGTTTCAGTTATTATAATAACTTTAATCCAATACTCAGTGTAATTGATATTCTTAAAAACTAGCTCGGGACTTTAGTTACAGTAAAGGGGCATTTCTGATCCGAACAGTTGGTACTGCATAGCCAGCTGGTGAGGAATGATTTTTACATGCTGACTGCATCTGGCTAGAGGTTCTGTAGTGGATAAGATGAGATAACCAGCTATTTTATGTTCAGTTGTTCCAGATTTATCTGTACATGTTATTTATCTGTAAATGTCTTTTTTATTTTTATTTTTGATAGTTATTGATAGCAATTACAGTGCCTTGAACAGCAATGAAAATATCTTCAGTGTCTGTTTTGTTGACCTGCTTTTTGCTGTTGTTGTTTTCTGTTGCTGCTGTTGCTGTTGTTGTAAATAATAATAATAATAATAATAATCTCTGTGTAGAAGACGTGATTATATTAACTCCATCTTGAAAGAATCAAGCTGCAATCCTATATAGACTGGGAGTAAGCCCCACTGAATTCAGTGGGGTTTACATTCGAGTAGACATGCACAGGACTTTTCTCTTAGCCCTCCTCTTTTTGAGCCCCTAGCATAAAATGAAGAGTGTAATATACTCTGTCCATTCAGCTAGAATCACCCCAGTTCTGTGTCCATCTCTCTCTTGGTATTGCTTCACCCATCTGTTTAATTTCAGACAAGTTTATGGTGCTACCATAAAACTAGGAAGTTGCAGATTTTCACTGCTTGTCCCCCGCCGCCCCTTTCCCATTAGGGATTCTGCAGTGTTTCAAAATGTCAGGCTATCCCTTTAGGTCTAATCATTTTTGGACTTCTGATTATGACATAATGAGCAATTTAATTTTTTTTAGCACCCATGTGAAGGCCGCCAAAGCCGTATGACTTTGCCAGCAGCACTCTGTGTAGAAGTTGTAATGTTTGAAAACTCTTGATACATAAATTGACCCGGATGTGTGTAGGGATGGGGGAGAATGTCATTTCAGTTGGTTTTTATAAGAATTTACCAAAATTTGTAAATGTATTCCTATTCAGGATGGAAATAACTTGAGATTTAAAAAAATTCAAATGCGGGTGAAAGCAAAACTGATAGATTCATCTGTCCCAAGGTGTACGTCTCTGGGATTAATGCTTTGTATGGTTCCCCCCATCTTTCTTTCTGTTTTCTAATTCCCCCTGTTTCTCCTCACTCCCCTATCTCTCTCTCTCTCTCTCTCCATCCAGAGCAGGCAACTTAATATATATGTGTAATAACTGCAAATTGTTTAACATGCAAGTCACAGAATTTACTTAACATCTTTAGTTCTTAAGAATGCCTCTGGCTCCATGTAGAGCCCAGAGGCATCCATGGGAAATGAAGATGATGGTGACTGGAAGCCCTTCATTCACTTAGAAGTGATCCCAAACGCAAGGAAGATATTTGAATAAAACACAATAAAATCCAATCAGGTGCCTCAGCAGGTGTTTGGTAATGCACTGGCGATTTAGTACACACTTCCACTTGCTTTAGTTCATGCATGGGAGTAAGCAGCATGAGAGAGGAGAATTCTGACAGAGCATCAGTTTGTATTCGTGCTGAGGATGAGGTGCAAGATGAGATGCTTACTAAAGTGGGGGGGATCAAAGGCTGTACTGGGGAATAGGCAGAGAGTGTTTTCCCCTGATCTCACACAGCAACAAACTGAGGCATATCCCTCCTCATGCCTAGCTATGGCACCTTGAAGGTATCTTTAAGCACCTTCCATGCATCTCCAGTTGGGTCTGAGGGCAAACTGTATATTATACAGGAGACCACCTGACATTTACTTTTTGCAGAACCACTTGTGAACTGGATCAGAGCAGCAGCACTAAGGGAAGAGAATGTTTAACCCTTTCCCTCAGCACCAATTTCCTAACCAAATCCAACACCACCCTCGACTCGCCATTGCTATTCGTCCCACTGTGGTAAAAACAAGAGACACAATAAGCTACAACTGCCTTTTTTCTCTTCTCTACAGTGGGGCTAATAGTAACTTCTGAGGGTGATTTTGTTGGGAAAACAGCATGGGAGAAAAAGATTAAACACCCTCTTCCTCAGCACCATTGCCTCAATCTAAGGTGAGGATCTCCACACCTGCTTTTATGTTTTCTAAAAAGAAAAACCAGGAGATGTGATCAGTGATTCCTGCAAAATCTGTCATTTGCCTTGAGATCCTTTAAATGGAGATTCCAGGGATCAATTCTGGAATCTTCTGCATGCAAGCCACGTGCTCTGCCACTGAGCAAAGGCCCCCTGCAGCTGCAGTGTTCAGTCTATGATTTATTTTTCTGATGAGCAGCCTCTCGGATACCCATAATGCTCATGGTCACCAACATTCTCTACAATTCTTGAGACTGCTGGGTTCACTTATTTATTGTTTTGATTATGTGTGTGTTTTTTAAAACCATATTTCAGACACCTACATGCATCCATCCCTAGTTAGGTCTGTTTTAAGTTCTCAGTTTATATTTGAATTATTGCTTGTAAAACACCATTTAATTTAAAGCTGCAGCTGCACTGACATCAGAAATAGTATTTTATTTAAATGAGGTGTAGGGATGGCAATGACTTTCAATATTGTTCTTACCTACTTTCAGATCTTATTTAAAGAGTGTATTGGTTCCAGAAGAGTTCAGGTTTTAAACAGTAAATGTTAGGCAATCAGAATTACAATGATATATAAAGGAAGGAGAGAAATACAAAGTGGACTATGGACCCCTAATGCTTTATACATATGCACTGCAGGAGCACATATTGATTTTTCTTCAGTAACTTCAGTCAGCAAAGGGAAAAAGCAATGCATATATATATATATATATATATATAGAACAAACAAGGATGCAACAACAACTAAAGGAAGGGGAGAACATTTTGAAGGGTATAGAACAATAACTGAAGAAACATGCATAGAGAATTTTAGGCCTACGAACTAGAGATGTTAGTTTTACATTTCTAGTGTGTGATTTTAGCCTGTTCCATACAAAGAGTGGCACCTTAAGGCTATACAACGACAGTATAATAGATAAAATAATTGGGATCGGTGTGACTAAATTTGAATCACGCTCTTTCCCTATATTTTCACTTTGACGTGGTTTGCATGATCAAAACAGCCCACTGTGGGTTGTTTAAGCCATGGTGGGCTGCAGCAAGTGCCAGGCAGGATTTGCATATTCAGTGCCTGGCTGGCTGCAGCTTGTCATGATGTGCGAACCCAGGGACCGTGGGTTATGCAAGGGTTAAATAACCCTCGTATAACCCAACAATAGACCATGGGTTATGTGAGGGTTGTTTAACTTTCACATAATCCCAGTCCCTGATTCACATGACATGACAAGCCACAGCCAGGCATTGAATATTCAAAATGGCCACATGCTGGTATGTGCTGCAGCCCACTGTAGCTTAAATAAGCCACAGTGGGCTGTTTGATTGTGCAAACTGGCCCAATGTTTAATTTACAGTTTGTTTTCTAATGGAGATAAGGAGCCTGTAGCCATTGGGGATAAAAGTCTCTTCATAATGGTACTCTCTTGCTTACAGTCTTCTCCATTTTAATTGTCTCACCTTTACGCAGTGAGCAAAATGTAGATTTTTTAAAAAATAGTATTGTCCAAATTGTATACCTAAATCTTTCATATGGCTAAAAGCCACAAGTCTCACAGATTCCCATTCCCCTCAACCCTCTCTTCACAGCAACAGTCCCATATACATAAAACCAATTCTCTTCTAATGTAAACCACACTAGCAGCTAGGTGATTGACATAGTGCATCAGCCAATAGGAACAGCCATTAAAACTCAGTCTTGAGCCCAAATGAAAAGGCTTGAATACATGTCCAGTAAGTGCCTTCAGTACTCCAATTAAGATGTAAGAGCAGACACTTGTCCTTTTTAATAAGAAAAGTAACATTTTCTAGAATTATTCAAGTATTTGCATAAATAACACATCCAAAATTGGTTAAAGTTTCTATTAAGGTCAATGCTAGGTATTTTAGCATTTAAAAAATAGCTTGGTCCTGTTAACTATAATCAAATGCTCCAATTTAAGCGATTTGTGGGTTGCATTGTTAAGTACTGGGGCACAGAAATAACTAAGTAACAATGTTCATAGAATGATTTCTCTATATTTGAAAGCTCAGTTTATATGGCCACATGTAAAGATCAAATCCAGATCTAGTTCAGGACAATGAGCAGTTTGTGTTCAAACAATAACCCTCCAAGACAATGTTTTAATATGAAATACTTTGTGTGAATGTAAAGCTACTATAGTTACATTTTTTCAAAAGTGGAAAAAGAACAGAGCTAATATCACTTTGAAACTTTTGGAAATTATTAAGATCAATATCCCATGCCACAAATATGAATCTTCATTTTTCTTCTCATGCAAAGGTGTGTCAGAATTTTCTCCCATATAAGACAGTACAATATTGCATGATGGAAATGTCTGTGAAAATAAATTGTTTTCAGCAGTTTCAGCCACCATTTGAATAACAAAGAGGAAATACAAGGATATGTGATTTGCAGCAATTTTCTTCTTTGTATTTGCAAGAGAAGGAGAAGGAGTAAAACTGAGACCTTTGAACAAGACTCTATACTTTTTTCTTTCCTTTTTTCTTTTTTACTGCTTTCCCGATTCTGTAAATTTGAAATAAACCGTGCCTGGGGAAACATTAGAATGTTTTTATGCTTATGCTGCTATGTTATTAGATAAAAGTTAACACTTTTCTTCTTTGAATGCTTAAAGAGTGGAATCTATGTCTACAGAAAGGAAAAGGAAAGGTTCCTCCTGTGCAAGCACCGAGTCATTGCTGACTCCTAGAGGGACGCTGCTTTCGCTGGTGTTTTCATGGCAGACTGTAGCGGGGTGGTTTGCGATTGCCTTCCCCAGTCATGACTACCTTTCCCCCAGCAAGCTGGGTACTCATTTTACCGACCTTGGAAGGATGGAAGGCTGAGTCGACCTGAGCCAGCTACCTGGGACCCAGCTTCCGCTGGGATCGAACTCAGGTTGTGGGGAGAATTTCGGTTGCAATACTGCCGCCTACCACTCTGCGCCACAAATTCACTGACATCTTAATCCTGAGCATTTATTATTCGCATGAGATGTGTAATTCCTGGAATTGTTCTGTCATACATATTCTTACAAAAATACAACCCTTAATGCTGAAATGTGATGTTTTATAGGGTGGCCAATGTTTACTCTTTTACAGAGGACAGTACTCTGATTGAAGGGCCATCAGAGGACTGCCCTCTGTTTTGAAGGTGTCCTCTATTTGAAGGGCTGTATCCAGTCCAAGTTTGATATAAAGAGAGTATGATTTTGGCAGTTTTATTTTTTATTCCTTTCCCAATTATGCCTAACATGGAATTTGCCTTTTTTTACAGCACACATTGAGTCGACATTTTCATTGAGCTGTAGGACCACAACCCCAAGATCTCTTTTTTGATCAGTCACTGCTAGCTCAGATCCCATCAGCGTATATGTGAAGTTGGGTTTTTTTGCCCCAACGTGTATCACTTGTCTACACTGAACTGCATTTGCCATTTTGATGCCCATTCTCTGACTTGGAGATATCCTTTTGCAGCTCTTAGCAATCCCTTTTTGTTTTAACCACCCAAGATAATTTGGTGTTGTCAGCAAACTTGGCCACTTCATTGCTTACTCCTAATTCCAGATTATTTATGAACATGTTGAAAATCATTGGTCCCAATACAGATTCCTGTGGGACCACACTATTTATCTCCCTCTGCTGGGAGAAGATACACCATTTATTCCTACTCTCCATTTTTATTTATTTATTTATTGCATTTATATCTCACCTTTTTTCCTCCAAGTAACCCAAAGCAGCGTACATAATCCTCCTCCTCTCCATTTTATCCTCGCAACAACGGCCCTGTGAGGTAGGTTGGGCTGAGAGTCTGTGACTGGCCCAAAGTCATCCGGTGAGCTTCATGGCCGAGTCAATGGGGATTAGAACCCAGGGCTCCCAAGTCCCAGTCAAACACTCAAACCAGTACACCACACTGGCTCTCTGTTCTTTTCTGTTCTTTAACCAGTTACTGATCCATAAGAGGACCTGTCCTATTATTCCATGACTGCTAGGTCTGCTCAGGAGGCTTTGGTGAGGGGCTTTGTCAAAAGCATTTTGGAAGTCCAAGTAACTAATGTCTACCAGATCTCCCCTGTCCACATGTTTATTGACACTTTCAAAGAACTCTGAAGTGTTAGCGAGATATCTAGGGATGTACGAAAGTCACTTACCTTTAACGAAATGTCATTCGCAGTGGGGGGGAGGTGCTCCGTCCCTCCCCCCTGAAATTCTGGCCGGGGGGGGAGGCGCTCCATCCCTCCACCCCCGAATCCTGGCCGGCCGGGTCTGCAAATGGTGGCGGCCGTAGCCGCTGCCGTTTGCGTCCCTGCAGTCAGCCGTGATAGGCTACGCAAATGTTTACATAGCCTATCATGGCTGAGTAAAAAAAAAAGCGTATATGCAAATGGCGGCGCCCATGGGTGCCGCCATTTGCGTTCCTTATTTTGGCACGTCTTAGTCTACATAAACATTTACATAGACTATGGCGAAAATAAGGGGAACGCAAATAGTGTAGACGCTACTCTATTTGCGTTCCCCTTATTTTCACCGTAGTCTACGTAAATGTTTATGTAGACTAGGTGTGCCAAAATACGGAACGCAAATGATGGCGCCCATGGGTGCCGCCATTTGCGTACGCGCTTTTCTTTTTTTTCAAAGTCAGCCGTGATAGGCTATGTAAACATTTACGTAGCCTATCACGGTGTTTTTTAAAATTTAGCCATGATAGGCTACATAAATCTTTATGTAGCCTATCACTTTTTTTGTTTTTTAAAAAACTTGGAAATGGCGGCGGCAGCAGCTGGTCAGAAGACCGGCTGCCACAGCTGCCGCTGCCGCCGAACTGCCACTGGAGCCGCCACCAAAAGGAAGATTCGCTGAAGGTAAGTTCCGTCCTGGGGGTGGCGGGGGGGGTGGCAAACCATTTCGCCACTGATTTCGGGGGGCCGAATGCGCTGGCATTCGGCCTCCCTGAGATTCGTGGCGAAATTCTCTGACATCCCTAGATATGACTTACTTTTCCAGAAACCATGTTGATTCTTTTTTAGCAAGTCTTGTCATGCTTTCTAATGGTCTCTTTAATAATGCTTTCAACCGATTTACTCAGAGAACAGAGTTAAGCTAACACAACTGGCCTGTAATTTCCCCAGTCCCTCCTGGATCCATTTTTAAGAATTGGCGTTAGGTTGGCCATTCTTCAGTCCACTGGTACAGAGGCTGATCTTAGAGACATGTTACATATTTTTGTTAGAAGATCAGCAGTTTCACATTTCAGTTCTTTAAGAACTTTAGGATGGATTAGGGATGGGGGAGAATTTCTCCCCGAAACTTCGGGGGGCCGAGTGCCAACGTATTCGGCCCCCCGAAGTAGTTTCGGGGAGAAATTCTCCGCACCCCTCCGCACCCTGCACCCCCCCCAGGATGGGACTTACCTTTCCCGAATGTCCCTCCCGGCAGCGGGTCCCAGCGGCGGTTCAGCAGGTCTTCGACAGGGGCAGAGGCGGCAGCCGGTCTTTCGACAGGCTGCCGCCGCCGCCATTCCAATAAAAGTAAAAAAAAAAAACGCCCCCGTGATAGGCTACGTGACGATTAATGTAGCCTATCACGGCTAGATTTGCAAAGTCAGCCGTGATAGGCTACGTAAATCATCACGTAGCCTATCACGGGTGACTTAAAAAAAAAAAAAAAGCGCATACGGCTAATGGCGGCCCCCATAGGGAGCCGCCATTCCCGTTCCTTATTTGGTCGCTGTAGTCTATGTAAAGATTTACGTAGACTATGGCGAAAATAAGGGCAACGCTATTTGCGTTGCCCTTATTTTCGCCGTAGTCTACGTAAAGATTTACGTAGACTACAGCGACCAAATAAGGAACACGAATGGCGGCTCCCTATGGGGGCCGCCATTTGCGTACGCGCTTTTTTTTTTAAAAGTCACCCGTGATAGGCTACGTGACGATTAACGTAGCCTATCACGGCTGACTTTGCAGATCCAGCTGTGATAGGCTACGTTAATCGTCACGTAGCCTATCAGGGGGGCGTTGTGTTTTTTTTTAACTTTTTATTTCGCGGCAGGGCGAGGCGAGGCGCCTCCTCCCCGGCCTGAATTTCGGCCGGGCGAGGCGGGAAGCCTCCCCCCCGGCCTGATTTTCGGCCGGGCAAGGAGGGAAGCCTCCCCCCCCGGCCTGAACTTTGGGGGGAGTAGCGAAGCACCTCCCCCCCACCGCGAAGCAAGCTGCGAGACCAGGTAAGTGGATTTCGTGCACCCCTAGGATGGATATCATCTGGGCCCGGTGATTTATGAACTTTCAATTTGTCGATAATTTTCTATAAAAACACAAAGAAATGTCACCTCGGCATATGAGAGGACTGGTATGGCCTAGCACAGAGGTGGGCAACTTGCGGCTCTCCATATGTTTTGGCCTATAACTTCCATTAGCCCTACCAGCATTGCCAGTGGTGAGCTATCATGGGATTTGTAGGCAAAAATGTCTGGAGGGCCACCAGTTGCCTTCCCCCTGGCCTAGGAGATGAAGAGTTAGACGTGGTTCCAAAAACTAAGGTGCGCTAAAGATTGTGTTACCGTGGTGTAAGAGCTGGTGACTCTTTCTGTCACTCATTGTGTAAAGTACCAATGTGGTGCTTTACATGTACCCGAATCATGTAACCTGCCACTCTCCTTTTTGAGGGGAAAGAACCATGTGACTCTTCAAGGGGAAAGAATTGTGTGACTCTGCACGTATGGGTGTCTGTGGCAACAACAACTCAAGTCACACATGACATAATGAGTGCTTTGGAACGTAGCTTGTATGCCTGCTCCTCCACCATAGGGGTAAGATATTTTGGCCCAATTAGTGCCTAAACCAGACCACAGACTCTACTCTAAACACAACTTATAGCTGTTTCCCATGTTAATTGTAGAAAGCACTGGAGCTCATACTTTTGCTTTACCTTTCATGAAAATACAACATGAGAACTGTGTGTGCATCTATTTCTGAGAGAAAATATATAATCTCCAGATCTGTTTCTATTTTTTCTACTAATAGCAAAAGTGCTTTGGCAAAAAAGTGGTATATAAATGGAGAAATAAATTTTTAAAACCCATATCATGGAAGCATATTTTCTACAATTAATAGATGAGTTACTCATTCCTAGAGCTCAGCAGAAATGACTTCCCAAAATTCTTCACCTTGTTTTGGGGCAACAAATTTTCAGGGAACAATTACCTGAATATTCTCTAGATGGCAGAAAAATTATCCAGCCATTTCTTGGGTGGGGGGAGGGGTCACCAGTAATAGTGGTAGCAGCTTTCTTTTCTCCTGAATATTGTTTGCTTGTGTTTTCATTGTTGTTGTTGTTACTCCCACTGCTGCTGTAAGCTGCAGCTACAACTGTGTTGACAGCCAGGCCGCCATTTTGGAAATCCACAATGCTCTGGACCTAGAATCATTCTGGGACATTTTTCTAGGGGAGGGAATGGCAGCTGCCAGGGAAAAAAATATGGTGAAGAATATTTGGAGAATATTCTTAAAAATTGCCCTCTTTTGGTGGGATGGGGATGTGTGGGGTGTAGTGAAAAAGAATATTTTCAGAAATGTTCTCTGAAAAATATTTTCTGAGAAATTTCATCTCAGCTTTAACTGGTACGCAAACTGGAATCTGTTTTTTTTTTTTTAAACAAAAACAAAACACACACCAAACAACCATGGAAGTAGCCCTTACAAAATAGTTTTGGTCATGGACTCATTAGATTTGGTATCGTAAAATCAGACATCTTCACAGGATTATTGTGAGAATAAATGAATGAGGTCAGAACGAGGAAACACTGAGAAAGCCTTTATAAACATATGAACACACCTTCATCCCCCAATCCATAACGTTCAGGTTAGATTTTACAGCTCTGTTTTAAAGGTAACTTGCGAATGTAATTTTTTTTTGTGGGGGAGGGAATGGCAATATAAAAGCGCAAATGTAACGTTTAAAACAAAATTCCTGTGACGTGATCTGGCAAGGTTTTCTGTTTGGTTGACTAAGTTTGGTCAATTTGGTTTCTCTCAGAGTATGCATTCTTCAATCCTTGTGACTGCATCAAGAACAAGATTGCTACAACATATATTGGTGGGTGGATGGCCAACGCAGCAGGGAAATGCTAGCACTATAAGACAAATGATAGGTATAAATTATTTGCAAGCTCGCGAAACAGCAATTTGACTTTTTATGAGCCTGTAACAATGCCCCCAGAGACGAATGTGTGAATTTCTGTAGATCATTGCATTTTCATGGCCATGGCATTAAGTAAAAATTGCAGCTCCAGGTTTTGAATTTCCCCACTCATAAATAAGGGCCGTTTTGGTTTTTATATCTGATTTTTGCATGAAATATGTATATTCTAATCCTTGCTGAGATGCCTTCAAGGAATAATAGTGGTAGCTTTTTTGGTATAAAATTTCGTCTTGCATGTTTGCAGAAACTATACATCTTTGGTGTCGAGGTTGCAGCACCTTTATTAAGGGCTTTGTATCAAAACCATATTCACTTATATTTTAATGTCTAACAATTTGCCGATCATGCATGACAGATTTACAGAACTAACACGTTTTGGAGATGTAGAAGCTTTATTCCACAAAAACATTGCTGATTCATATAATCTTTCTCCCACAGACTTCTTTCTCATCATAAATATGTTACATTTATTGGTTCTGACTATATTTTTAAGGATTGTTTTAAGAGGGAATTCACTGTTTTAGGATATCTTCAGGTAGCGACCAAGACAGGTACCTACTAAAAAAAGATGAATTTTTGTTGGTTTGAGGGCTAATTTTCTTTTGGTTGTTCAGTTATGTTCGTTCTGTGGCATTACAGATTATAAAAATTACAGGGCTGCTGCTGTAAACAGCAGCTCTGTGTAAGTTAACCTTTCTTCCCCCACTCTGCAATTCGTAGTTCAGTTTACCTTGTGTATTGGTGTCATTATGCTGATAATTTCCCTGCCTTTACCAATTGCATCCAATCCCCTGGAGCAGAAATGTAGGGATGGATGAAAGTCCCTTACCTGTCCTCGAAGCTTGCTTTGCGGTGGGGGGGAGGCGCTTCGCTTCTCCCCCCGAAGTTCATGCGAGGGGGGGGAGGCGCCCCATCCCTCGCCGGTGAAATTCAGGCTGGGTAGAAGCGCCCCATCTACCCGGCCGCGAAAAAACAACAACAACAAAAAACCACCCCCGTGATAGGTTACGTAACGATTAACGTAGCCTATCACGGCTAGATTTCCAAAGTCAGCCGTGATAGGCTACGTAAATCATCATGTAGCCTATCACGGGTGACTTTGGAAAAAAAAAAAGGGCGTACGCAAATGGCGGCCCCCATAGGGAGCTGCCATTTGCATTCCTTATTTGGTCCCTGTAGTCAACGTAAAGATTTACGTAGACTACGGCGAAAATAAGGGCAACGCAAATAGTGTTTTTAGCGTTGCCCTTATTTTCACCGTAGTCTACGTAAATCTTTACGTAGACTACAGGGACCAAATAAGGAACGGGAATGGCGGCTCCCTATGGGGGCCGCCATTATCCGTACGCACTTTTTTTTTTTAAGTCACCCGTGATAGGCTACGTGACAATTAACGTAGCCTATCATGGCTGACTTTGCAAATCTAGCCGTGATAGGCTACGTTAATCGTTACGTAGCCTATCACAGGGGTGTTTTGTTTTTTTTTTACTTTTCTTGAAATGGCAGCGGCGGCAGCCAGTCAAAAGACCAGCTGCCGCCCCCGCCCCTGACGAAGACCTGCCGAACCGCCGCCGGGACCCACTGCCGGGAGGGACATTCGTGAAAGTAAGTCCCATACCGGGGGGGGCGGGGGGCGGGGGGGAGGAGAATTTCTCCCCAAACAACCTTCGGAGGACCCAATGCATTGGCACTCGGCCCCCCGAAGTTTCGGGGATAAATTCTCCCCCATCCCTAGCGGATTCCCTACCTGTCGTTCCAGCTGGGAATCCGCCCTTGGGGGGAGGCAATTCGTTCCTTCCCCTGGAATCCTCTTCATCTGGCTCCGGTCCACAGCGATTCCACAGAGCCGCTGGCCGGCTCCAAAGCACCAGCGATACAGCCGCCATTGCCATATCAATGGTTGGGGGTAACAATGGACAAAGGCTCATGCACTGCAATGGAGAGAATAGCTCTAATAGTGCCCAATAATAGTCTTCAGAAACATGTAGGAAGAAAGCCAGACTATGAAGCACGTGGTCTTCGATGTCTATATACTAATGCCCAGAGTATGGGAAACAAACAGAACAAACTTGAACTCTTAATCCAGGAGGGAAATTATGACTTGATAGGTGTAACTGAGACTTGGTGGGATGACTTTCATGACTGGAATACAGCAATTGAAGGATATAACTTGTTCAAAAAGAACAGAAGGAACAGGAAGGGAGGTGGGGTTGCACTATATCTTTAAAATACATATATCTGCACAGAAATACAGGAGTATGAGCTTGGTAGCCCCATCAAGAGCATCTGGATCAAAATAAATGGAGCTAAGAATAAAAGGAACCTGGTGGTCGGAGTCTATTACCAGCCACCCAATCAAGGAGAAGACAAGGATGAAACCTTTGAAAAGCAAATAGCCAATGTTTCAAGGAAGCATGATGTAGTAGTAATGGGGGGCTTCAATTTCCCCAATATTTGCTGGGAGACAAATCCTGCAAAACATGGCCTCTCCAGGAAATTCCTGACTTGTGTGGTGGATAACTTCCTCCTACAGAAAGTAGAGGAAGGAACTAGAGGATTGGCAATCCTTGACATGATCCTAACCAACAGAGATGACTTAGTGGATAAAGTAGCACTTACAGGAACTCTGGGGGAAGTGACCATGTTATACTTGAATTCTTGGTTCTAAGTAGGGGTGGACGAAAGTCACTTACCTGTCGTGGAAGCTTGTTCACGGTGGGGGGGAGGCGCTTCGCTGCTCCCCCCGCGAAGTTCAGGCCGGGGAGGGAGGCTTCCCGCCTCGCCCGGCCACGAACTCGAAAGTTTTTTTTTTTTTTTTTAAATGCCCCCGTGATAGGCTACGTGACGATTAACGTAGCCTATCACGGCTAGATCTGCAAAGTCAGCCGTGATAGGCTACGTTAATCGTCACGTAGCCTATCACGGGTGACTTAAAAAAAAAAAGCGTGTACGCTAATGGCGGCCCCCATAGGGAGCCACCATTCGCTTTCCTTATTTGGTCGCTGTAGTCTATGTAAATCTTTACGTAGACTACAGCGACCAAATAAGGAACGGGAATGGCGGCTCCCTATGGGGGCCGCCATTATCCGTACGCACTTTTTTTTTTTAAAGTCACCCGTGATAGGCTACGTGACGATTTACGTAGCCTATCACGGCCGACTTTGCAAATCTAGCCGTGATAGGCTACGTTAATCGTCACGTAGCCTATCACGGGGGCGTTTTTTTTTCTTTGATTGGAATGGCGGCGGCGGTAGCCGGTCAAAAGACCAGCTGCCGCTCCCGCCCCACACGAACACCCGCCGAACCGCCGTCCGGACCCGCCACCGGGAGGGACATTCGGCAAAGGTAAGTCCCGTCCCGGGGGGGGTGCGGGGGGGGTGCGTGGAGGATTTCTCCCCGAAACTTGTTCGGGGGGCCGAACACGTTGGTGCTCGGCCCCCCGAAGTTTCGGGGAGAAATTCTCCACCATCCCTAGTTCTAAGGGAAGCAAAAGCCGAGTGTAGTCAAATGCGTACCCTGGATTTTAGGAAAGCTGATTTTAATAAACTCAGAACAATGATCAGTAAGGTCCCATGGCAAGCAACTCTAATGAGAATAGGAGTCCAAGATGGGTGGGAGCTTTTAAAAAAGGAAGTTCTCAAGGCACAATTACAAACAATTCCAACAAGAAAAAAAAGTGGAAGACAACAGAAGAAGCCAATGTGGCTTCACAAAAAGGTTAGAGGTGACCTGAAAACAAAAAAGGACACATATAGGAAGTGGAAAGAAGGCCAAGCAACAAAGGAAGAGTACAGGCAGGTAGCACAGAACTTCAGGGATGGTGTCAGGAAGGCTAAAGCTGAGAACGAGCTGAGGTTAGCGAGGGATGCTAAAAGCAACAAAAAGGCTTTCTTCAGATATGTGCATAGCAAATGGGAGAGGAAAGAAATGGTGGTTCAGCTATTAAATAAGGATGGCAAAATGATAACAGATGACAAAGAAAAGGCAGAAGTGCTCAATTCCTACTTTGGCTCAGTCTTGTCACAAAAGGGGGTCTATGACCCCCCTGGCAAAGGTGAAGTACAGGCTGAAGGGGCAGGATTGCAGCTTGAGATCGACAGGCATATGGTCAAGGAACACCTAATTACTTTGAATGAGTTCAAATCTCCAGGGCCAGATGAACTGCACACTAGAGTAATAAGGGAACTGGCAGAAGAACTCTCAGAATCGCTGTCTATTCTCTTTGAGAAATCATGGAGGACGGGTGAAGTGCCAGATGTCTGGAGGAGGGCTAATGTTGTCCCTATCTTCAAAAAGAGCAAAAAGGAGGAACCTGGGAACTACAGACCAGTCTGACATCAATCCCAGGGAAAATTCTGGAGCAGTTGATAAAACAATCCATCTGGAAGCACCTTGAAAACAATGCAGTGATGAAAACACCTTGAAAACAATGCAGTGTCGACGACAATATGGATTTGTCAAGAACAAATCTTGCCAGACTAATCTGATCTCATTTTTTGATCAGATAACCTCCCTTGTGGACTGTGGGAATGCTGTGGACATAATATACCTTGACTTCAGCAAAGCTTTCGACAAAGTGCCCCATGATATCCTGATGAGCAAACTAGCCCAAGGTGGGCTAGAGGAAACAACGATCCGGTGGATCCACAGTTGGCTACAGAATCGCACTCAAAGAGTGCTTATCAATGGGATCTTCTCAAATTGAGGAGAGGTAACGAGCGGGGTACTGCAGGGCTCAGTCCTGGGCCCAGTGCTCTTCAACATTTTTATTAATGACTTGGAGGAGGAGGTGCAGGGAATGCTGATCAGATTTGCAGATGACACAAAATTG
This sequence comes from Heloderma suspectum, assembly GCF_057233095.1. NCBI lineage: Eukaryota > Metazoa > Chordata > Lepidosauria > Squamata > Helodermatidae > Heloderma > Heloderma suspectum. Next base: position 120,007,644 of record NC_139460.1, on the reverse strand, counting down.
GGCAGGATAGCTAATACTTTCGAAGACAGAAACAAAATTCAAAGTGATCTTGATAGACTGGAGCGCTGGGCAGAAAACAACAGAATTACATTTAATAGGGATAAATGCCTAGTTCTGCATCTAGGAAAAAGAAATCAAATGCACAGTTACAAGATGGGGGATACGTGGCTCAACAACACTACAAGCGAGAAGGATCTTGGAATGGTTGTCCATCACAAGCTGAATATGAGCCAACAATGTGATATTGCTGCCAAAAAGGCAATTGCTATTTTGGGCTGCATTAATAGAAGCATAGCTTCCAAATCCTGGGAAGTACAAATTCCCCTCTACTCAGCACTGGTCACGCCTCATCTGGAGTACTGTGTCCAGTTCTGGGCACCACATTTTAAGAAGGATGCAGACAAACTGGAGAGCCCGACAGCAGATGGATGTCCGGCTGCGGATGAGCCTGGCCGGCGGCTCTGCGGACTTGCAGCTGAGCAGAGCCAGCGGAGGAGGATTCTGGGGGGAGGGACGGATTGCCTCCCCCCCACAGACGTCCCCCGGAACCTGGAGGTAAGTATTTCGTACATCCCAAACTATTCTTTGATTCTATGATTCTCAAAGTATTGGAGCACCATCAAGGCTGAATTACAACACTTCAAGAGAAACAAAGCGTCTTGTGGCACCTTTAAGACTAACACATTTATTCTGGCATACTCTTTCTTCCTTTTTTCCCTCATAAGTTGTATTTCATTTTTAAATAAAGTAAAATTAAATAAAGGCAACAAAAAGAACAACATAGATAATAATATAACAAGATCACCAAAGAAACAAAGAAAGAAACTAATTCTAATTCTTAGTCTATTTCCAATATGATTGTGGAGCATCTACAGTAAAACAGACTAAGAAGGAGTTCAATATCTAATAAAAGAATGAAAATACAAGTTATACAGCATATAAAAGGAGTGTGTGGGAATGTGTGTGTTATTTTGTTCATATGTGTATATATGTGCGTATAATTGAGAAAAAATATAGGCAACTGTACTTGGTTGGAATTTGATCAAAACTTTGAAGGCTTCATCATAGGAACTAAGTAGTGCCATAATATCTTTCTTAAAATTAGGATTCCATGCTTGTTGCACTTGCTGAATAACTGTAGGGATGTATGGAAGTGACTTACCTTTCCGCGGATTATGCTGATGCTGGGGGGGAGGCGTTCCGTCCCTCCCCCAGGAATCCTGGCTGGGGGGGAGGCGCTCCGTTCCTCCCCCCCGGAATCCTGGCCGGCCAGCTCCGCTCCGCAGGGATTCTGCGAAGCCGCCGGCTGGCTCCGCCAGCGGCCGGACATCCGGCCGCTGGCTAGCAGGGACGCAAATGGCGGCGGCCGTAGCTGCCGCTGTTTGTGTCCCTGCAGTCAGCCATGATAGGTTACGTAAATGTTTACATAGCCTATCACGGCTGACTTTAAAAAAAAACCACACATGCACATATGCAAATGGCGGCGCTAGGGTTGTCGGAGAATTTCTCCATGAATCTTCGGGAGGCCGAGTGCCGACGCATTCGGCCCCCCGAAAATGTTGGGGAAATTCTTCACCGGCTCCCCGCCCCCCCCGGAATGGGACTTACCTTCGGCGAATGTCCCTCTCGGCAGCGTGTCCCGGCGCTGGTTCGGCGGCGTTTTGTCGGGGGCGGGGGCGGCGGCCGGTCTCCCGACCGGCTGCCGCCGCCGCCATTGCAAAAAAAAAAAGTAAAATAAAAAAAAACACACACACCCGTGATAGGCTACGTAACGATTTACGTAGCCTATCACAGCTAGATTTCCAAAGTCAGCCATGATAGGCTACGTAAATCGTCACGTAGCCTATCACGGGTGACTTTGAAAAAAAAAAGCGCGTACGCAAATGGCGCCGCCATTTGCGTTCCTTATTTTGGCACGTCTAGTCTACGTAAACATTTACGTAGACTATGGCGAAAATAAGGGAACACTATTTGCGTTGCCCTTATTTTCGCCGTTGTCTACGTGAATCTTTACATAGACTAGACATGCCAAAATAAGGAACACAAATGGCGGTCCCCATGGGAGCCGCCATTTGCGTACACGCTTTTTTTTTTCCCAAAGTCACCCGTGATAGGCTACATTACGATTTACACAGCCTATCACGGCTGACTTTGGAAATCTAGCCGTGATAGGCTACGTAAATCGTTATGTAGCCTATCACGGGTGTGTGTGTATGTGTTTTTTTACTTTTTTTTTCGTGGCCGGGTAGACGGGGCGCTCCTACCCGGCCTGAATTTCGCCAGTGAGGGATTGGGCGCCTCCCCCCCAGCCTGAATTTCGGCCGGGCGAGGCGGGGCGCCTCCCCCCCTCGCCTGAACTTCGGGGGGAGAACCGAAGCACCTCCCCCCCACCGCAAAGCAAGCTGCGGGACGAGGTAAGTCTCTTTCGTCCATCTCTAGGTGGCGCCCGTGGGCGCCGCCATTTCCATTCCTTATTTTGGCACGTCTTAGTCTACGTAAACGTTTACGTAGACTACTGTGAAAATAAGGGGAACGCAAATAGTGTAGACACTATGCTATTTGCGTTCCCCTTATTTTCGCCGTAGTCTACGTAAATGTTTACGTAGACTAGACGTGCCAAAATAAGGAATGCAAATGGCGGCACCCATGGGCGCCGCCGTTTGCATATGCGCAGGTGTTTTTTTTACTCAGCTGTCATAGGCTATGTAAACATTTACGTAGCCTATCACGGTATTTTTTAAAAATCTAGACGTGATAGGCTACGTAAATCTTTACGTAGCCTATCACTTTTTTTTTTTTTTTAACTGGAAATGGTGGCGGCGGCAGCCGGTCGGAAGACTGGCCATCACAGCCGCCGCCGCACCGCCGCCGCACCACTGCTGGAGCCGTCGCCGCCAGGAAGATTCGCCCAAGGTAAGTCCCGTCCCGGGGGGGGGCGGGGGGGGCAGAATGTTTCGCCACCGATTTCGGGGGGCCGAATGCTCTGGCATTCAGCCTCCCCGAGATTCGTGGCGAAATTCTCTGACATCCCTAGAACAAGGACATTCAATAATTAGCAGTGCCAGGATGTCTTTGTTATCGCCAACAGCTTCAGTTGATAATAACTGGTGGCACCCTGGTTGTGGAATGAACTTCCCAGAGAGGCTCGCCTGGACCTACATTGTAGTCTTTTTGGAACTGTTATGTTCTGGGACTTTTGAGTCCTTCAGTTTTGGCAATTTTGGGGACCTGCGATGCAGGACCCACAAAATAGTTTATGGAGGAGGGCCAAATGACACATTACACTAATAGTGTAATGTGTCATACTATTGCTTATTTCACCGAATTAAATAAACCATACTATTGCTTATTTCACCGAATGAGGGCCAAATGACACATTGCACTAATAGTGTAGTGTGCAGCTGAGGCTTGCTGGACTCCAATGGAGACTTTTTTCTCTTTTTTTAACCCCTGCCCCAATGGAGAGGGGAAGAATTTCAGAAAAAAAAATAGGTGAGGGGAGATTTAACCCTCCCCTCCCAGAACGCCTGATCTGATTTGGGGTCACATGCACTTACACAAAAGTAAATGTAAAACAACCCTCAGCTACATGCTATGTGATCTGTGTAATGTGTAGTTTGGCTCTGACTGAGGTACTCTGGAGAATAAATATAGCAGTGGCCAGACCGCTGTTCCTGCTGCCACCACCATTAGTTCATTAAACTAATGAAAGGGGTGAGCTGGAGGAAAAAACAAAGGCAAAAAGTTCCAGCATGGTAAATGCTTCCTCCATGAACCCCCAGAATCATTTCAGGCCCTCCATCCCCTGCCCCCCACCTAAGCTGGAGAACTTAGTAGTTGGAGGGGGCTGGAATTCAGCCCTAATAGGAAGTGGCCTTCAGTCAGGTCAGACTATTTGCCCATGGCATAGGTTGCAGGAAAGGACACCTTGGGGAAGGATGGTGCATTGCTGTCCAGAAAGTTTTGATGTTCTTGCACATCACCATAACATAGGTCCAAACCTAAACATCAAGGGCTCCTTCACACCGAGCTTTTATCCTGTGATTGAGATTGCTTCTTCACAGAAGTTTGCCAACATTTGCGGGCTCTTTACATGATGCTGCGATCAATCAAGGTGTCTCTTGCACTAAATGCCCTTTGCTTTGTTTTGAAATAGCTCATTATCTGTGATCTATCAAATTATCCTGTTGTGTTCCACTGCAGTTTCCTCCGTGAAAAGAGTAAAAGCGGCAAGAAGAGGAGTGAGATCAATGGAAGATCATGGAAGACTCAGATACAGTGAGAAGGAGGGGGAAAGGGATGGGGGAGAAGGAAGCATGTGAAAAAGGGAGTCGTCGTGATCCTGCATTTAAACAGAAGCAGAAAGACCTGTTTTAAATGCAGGATTTTAGGCTGGTGCAGAGATGACACAAGTTAGGAATACCACCACTGTATTTTTCATCTAAGTGTGTTTGCTCTCATTCATCCCTTGTCACTGTTGCCTTTTCCGTCTCTCTCTTCTCTGTGTCCCATCCTTCCTCTTCCCCACTGTCAAACTTTAGACTGGAAAGTTTGCACCATTCAGGGAGGGCAAGAGGAGGTGCAGTTGCAGCCCTCCTGTTGTTTCAACTCATATGTGATTATGCCTTGTTATTATGAGGCATAAAAATGTAACCACAGAGATAAATTATGCCTCTTTTTTGTAATTTAATTTTTGCTGTTTAAGAGAAGGCCTTTGTTGTGAACTCCATCCCACGCTGAAATCTGTCATCCGCACTGAACCATGAACTTTTTCCCCACCCCACAACTGTGAAACCTGAAATGGAATCTCAGCACAAACTCTCCATAGGATATGGACTAATCTCTCTTCAGGCTTATATGATTGGCTTATGCCAATCTACACTGATGGCATTGCATACATAAATACAATACATTCTCTATATGATAGTGTTGGACTACAAAATGAAGCATTGCATCACATGCTGAGAGAAGAAAAGCAGAGTTTAAGTTTAAAATGTCCCCTTTTCATTTGTCCTGGCTCTGTCAAAGGCAGGCTTCTAAAATGGGTGAAAAGCCTTATTTTGATTTAGTACACTTAAAGGATCCTGATTTAGGCTGTCATGTGGTGTAGTTGTATATGCTTTTGAAACTTCATGAGTTCAGTTAGATGGAAACAACTGTTGTATTTTAATCTGGAGGTTCATTGCTTGTACAGTTGTTTCCAAAATGGAGAATGTCTCTCCTTTAAGTAGTGTGCATTTTCCTTAGAGCCATCATTAGTGGGGGCCTAAAAGGTTAATTCCTCCATAATTGTACCTCTCCTGGATGTATATATTTTTATATCTATAGATACCATGTTTGAGTTTAGCTGCTAGTGCCAAGGAAACTCTTGGATTGTGTTCAGTTTTCTTCGCATTCATTTTCCTGCCCACTTAACAAAATTACATTCAATGAGCTGTGGGAGAAATTCACATCAACGGGCCATGTAATGCAATTTCTGGTATATATGCAGGAAGAAAAAAATCCTACATTTTCTTTCATTTCTGTCAAAATCAATCAAATTGTACTGAACTGAACATAATCTCTTAGAGAGGTGGGTGGGTGGGGGGTACCCAGCCAGGCAGTTTCACTGAAATAAACTCTCTTACATGGCAACATGCACATATTTAAGAGATTTCTGTTTTCTTTTTTTTAATCATGCCTAATTAGTTTTTTTTAATCACCCACACAACTAAGGCTCTTCCCTGCATAATTTATGACATAGAGGGGCCGGTGTCAGAAATCAAATGTTGTAAATTAAAAATAACAAGTTTGAGACTAGTGATTCAATTAAAACCCTAGAAAACATTGGATTATGCATAATTGAGAACTTGTATGCAGAGATGCTTGTCATGCTTGTCAGCTCAGATGGGGGGGATTGGATTGGAACTGTCAAGAGCATTTAAATCAACTCCGTAAAAAAATTAGAAAACAAAGATGATATTTATTATTAACTTCCAGCGTTCAGAAATAAAACTGAGAGGTATTTAAATTGAATGCGTAGATGACAAGGCTTTATTTATAGCAGAAGTTATAAAACTCAGTAATGACCCTTCCTGGCAGAGATGTAAAGATATTACTGTGCGGTTGAGCTGCAGCCTACAATGCAAGGATTCAACAGCTTGCAGTGCTAACCAGGAGACTGTGAGCAGGAAGGACAGAGCTGCAATCTAGACTGAGAAGTTGAGACCATATTCCTCCAAGGTTTACATGTTCATTCACCCACCTTAATTTTTTTTTTAAAGCTCCAGAAGGTGCTTCGTAGACACAAAAATGCATAGCAATGAAATGATTCCTGTAAAATGTTTCTCTCCCCTGCTCTGCCCCACCAGACAGCTTTGCTTTGGGTGGAATATTTGCAATAGTAAAATTTACAACATCTTTCATTCCCAGTATCCTCTACCTCCTCCTCAAGTCAAAAAGACCAGTTTGTAACTTTTAGATCAAACTGCTGTCTCAGCAGTAAACTGGGCTGTTTAAAGGTAATGCAAAAGCCAGCCAGATAAATATTTCTCATTTAACAATAAAGAGTATTTTTCAGTTCCATCATTACCAATGAGGCTTTTGAAGTGCAGTAGAATTTTTTTTTACAGCAATCTCCTTTATTTTTGTAAAACACATACACACACACAACACAGGTTGTACACGCCTTCCCCCAATTTCCTTGAAGTAGTCCCCTAGTTGGATGGTTTTAGAGTAAGTCCTCTGGGTCTTTCTACCCCAGGAAAATTGACAGTGCAAGGCCATACATGTCTATCAAAAAATAAGCCCTACTGAGTTCAGTGGGAATTATTCACAGGTAAGCATGCATATGATTGTAGCTAGGGATGTACTAACCCCACTCACCAGCCCGCCTGGGGGTCTGCAGGGGGGAGGCGATCCGTTCCTCCCCCCGGAATCCTCCCCGGCTGGCTCCACTCCATGGCGAGTCTGTAGAGCTGCTGGCTGGGTCCGTCCGCAGCCGGACCTCCGCCCGCTGCCGGTCTGCGGACGCAAATGGCGTCTGGTGTAGTGGATGCCATTTGCGTCTCTGCTCTTTTTGTGATAGGCTACATAAATTTTTACATAGCCTGTCACGAAAAGAGCAGGGACGCAAATGGCATCCGCTATGCTGGACGCCGTTTGCATCCGCAGACCGGCAGCGGCCGGCTGTGGACTCAGCAGAAGGACCCGGACCCAGCTAGCAGCAGGTAGGGTCTGTCTGGGTGAACTTCACAGGGTAGTGGATGGGGGTTGGTCCATTCTGCCACGGACTCCAGGGGGACGGATTCTAAAGAATCTGGCCTCATTGGAGTCTGTGGCGGAATTCTCCACCATGCCTAATTGCAGCCCTAGGACTCTGAAAGATGGCAGGCAGAAGATGCAGCCCTCAACCAAAGAATAACATTTACCTAACAGCATATAGGCCAATCTAACAAAGTTGACAGTTACATACTAATAGTCCAAGCCTCAGTCCAGTTAAAGTGAGATGCTAAGATTTAAGATTATTTACCCCAACCGCCTGATTTAATCCCAAAATACATGTTCCGAGGAGTTATTTATATGGCAGTTGCTCTAGGCAGTAACTACTTTTGGCTTCTATATTTAAATATTATTTTAGGCCCAAACTGGACAGAATGATACGTGAAATGATACCTGAAGTTAAATGTGGTCTTCTAGGAACATGGCTAATAGTAATATCAACATGATTAATCCATGAAGCAAATTGTTCTGTATCAATAGGTCATTGACTGAAGGCTGCAGTTTAATGTGAGATGGCATCTCATGGAGATGAAAGGTTTTATCCAACACAAAAGGTAGATGGAACTGCAGTAGCTGGCTGAACATTTTTGTAGGGATGTACGAAAGTCACTTACCTTTTCACAGCTTGGCTTCCCGGTGGGGGGGAGGCGCTTGGCTTCTCCCCCCAAAGTTCAGGTGAGGGGGGGAGGCGTCCCGCCTCGCCCGGCCGAAATTCAGGACGGGTGGGGAAGCGCCCCGCCTCGCCCGGCCGAAATTCAGGCCGGGGAGAAGCGCCCCGTCTCCCTGGCCGCAAAACAAAAAGTAAAAAAAAAAAAAAGACCCCGTGATAGGCTACGTGACGATTTACGTAGCCTATCACGGCTAGATTTCCAAAGTCAGCCATGATAGGTTACGTAAATCGTCACGTAGCCTATCACGGGTGACTTTGGGAAAAAAAAAAAGTGCGTATGCAAATAGCGTGCCCGTATTTTCGCCGTAGTCTACGTAAATCTTTACATAGACTAGACGTGCCAAAATAACGAACGCAAATGGCGGCGCCCCATGGGCGCCGCCATTTGCGTACGCGCTTTTTTTCCCCCAAAGTCACCCGTGATAGGCTACATGATAGATTTACGTAGCCTCTCATGGCTGACTTTGGAAATCTAGCCATGATAGGCTACGTAAATCGTTACGTAGCCTATCACGGGTGTTTGTTTTTTTTTACTTCAGTTTTTTTTTTTGCAATGGCGGCGGCGGCAGCCGGTCGGGAGACCGGCTGCTGCCCCCGCCCGCGCCGAACCGCCGCCGAACTGCTGCCGGGACCCGCCGCCGAGAGGGACATTCGCCGAAGGTAAGTCCCATACTGGGGGGGTGGGGGGCCGGCGGAGAATTTCCCAACCAACTTCGGGGGGCCGAATGCGTCGGTGCTCGGCCTCCCGAAGATTCGGGGAGAAATTGTCCGCCATCCCTACATTTTTGGAGGAGCATTGCTAGGTCATGCACAGTTTGCCGTCTCCTACTTTTTGTCTGTGATGTTTCAGTACTAGGGGGTTTCTCCATGACAATGAAAGGAGAAGCAAATGGAAGATTACCCAGATTTTTTTCAAGGGATTGGCTTTGATGCGCTTTGATCCGCACAGGACTTCACAAGTGAGTGCACCGCACCAGTATAAGTCGCATCAGAACATGCTTCTGGGTGGAGTGGGGGGTTTGGAGTGAATATCATCTGACTGGCAGGGACTGCTCAACCAATGAGAGCGTCTTCCCCCCACACCCATCCAGGCTCTCCCCTCCCCCTTTCTCCTTTGATAAAATCACTCTCCTTCTCTCCCCCGCATTACTTACTCCCTTAAAGCAACAGTCATTACAAGAACAGGGTGTTCTCTCTGCCTTGAACCTGCTAAAGTTCAAACAATCTCCTTCTCCCCCCCACCCCCACCTTACTTCCTTGCTTAAAGCAAAAAAGAACACAGCGTTCTCCCTGCATGTTGCGATCAATCGAAGCTTTGACTCCTAAATGCGTTATTTCAATTCATGGGAACTTCACTAACTCCGCGAGTGCTCATTTCGGAAACAAGCCTCATTGACCACAATGGGAGTTACTTGTGAGTAGACACACTATGTTAGTGCTGGGAAAGGCTGGGATGGGAAACAAAAGGATAGGAAACCAGCCCCCTTCCTAACCTGATGCTGTGCAGGATCAGATGATCGAAGGTGGAAGCAGTTACTTCCATATGGCAATTAACCAAATGATGGAGAATCACAGCTTCGAGAAAGTGCTTTATAGCCTTTAGGAAATTAGTTCTTTAAAATGTGCTATTTCATGGGGGTGGGATCTCTGTAAATTCTGATGTGCACATTCAAGGGACAAGCCTCATTGACCACAACGGGAGTTACTTCTGAGCAGACAGTAATTGGTTTGTGCTGGGAAACACAGGGGCAGGAAACACTCCTTGACTGGGGTCATGGTGAAAAGTACACCTCTGAGCAGGGCTAACGTACCTGAGGTAAATGTGGGGGTTGGGGCACACAACAATTAAACCCGACTTAAGGAAAATAATTGGTTTTAAGCAGTCTCAGGAAGTCCAGTTTTTCCATGATAAGCTCCAGGGTAGCTGCTGGATGGCCACAACATCATGTATCTCTAACAACCTCCAAACGCAGCTAAGAGTAAACCACTCATAGAGACACCCTATCCCCCCATCTCTGGAACACAGATCAAACCAGGCTTAAAGTTCCCTCCGCTGGTGCTGTTATAATAGTTAGGTAGGTTATCATAAAACCTGTTTTTGGTGCTTCTATGCCAGCACTTCTGTGCAAGCAGGGTGGAGGTAGAGCAACAGCAGAGTTCCACCCCATTTATCTTTAATTTTATTTTATGTATTAAATTTATATCTCACCTTTTTACTAAAAACAGTACTCAAGGCAGCTAATGATACAATAACTACATTATAACCAAAAAGTTAAAACATGTCCAGTAAAAACACATAAAGTAAGAAAGAAATAATAGCACCTACCAGATTAAGACCCGCTTCAGCAGGAACTCAGCTTAGAGGCCAAAAGCTTGTCTGAAAGCTTCTGGACTTTGCCTGCTGGCAGAAGGATGACAGAAGTGAAGCGAGTCTGGCTTCCCTTGGCAGGGAGATCCAAAGTCTGGGAGCAGCCATTCCATTTCATCACAGCCAGTAGGTTCTGCTCCACACCCAAGACCAGAAGTAGGCAATCTGGTGCCCTCCAGATGGTTTGGACTACAACTGCAAGAAGTCCCAGCCAGCATGGTGAATGGTCACTGATTTCGGAAATTATAGTTCAAAACATCTGGAGGGCACCAGCTTGCCTATCTCTGCCCTTAGATATAGAATTGCTTCTGCTACAGTTGCAGCTTAAGTCAGGCCGCGATCTTATATACACACTTACCCGGGAGTAGGCCCCATTGAAAACAGTGGGACTTAGTTCTGAGTAGACATGTATAGGATTGCACTGTTAGCCAGATAGTGTTCTCGAGTGTTCAGTAAAGGTGAGCAGAAGAGATGGAGCATTCTAAAGAGCAAGAACTGTGTTTCACCATTGTTCTCATATATAGTTTATATAGACCAGGCGTTGGGAACCTGCAGCTCTCCAGATGTTGCTGGACTTCAACTCCCATCAGACCCAGCCAGCATGACAAATGATCAGGGATGATGGGTGTTGGGAGTCCAACAACATCTGGAGGACACAGTTTCCTCACCCCTAATATAGACAATAGTACTCAGTCCTATATTTACTGTCCAGCCATCGTAAAAGAGCAGTCATATGGTTAAAAGTTGACAAGACAGGGAGAAATATTTGAGTCATTTGCTTTTTATAACCCTCAGTTGGCATTTTCAAATCTTTATCATACTAAATTCTTCAGATAGCCTATGATCACTTGGTAGCATTTACATAAACTCTCTTTGTATCTCTTTCATTATCTTTCTTTGATGTTTTATTAGTTGCATGATTTAGCCTAGAAAGGTCTGTGCAATTTTTCCTTGCTAAAAATAAATAAACCAAAATATGGGAGATTTTAATTTAAGCCATTCTGAGAATTCTACAAATTATACAAGGCCTAAAAATGTCAGCAGGAAAGTAATGGAAATTAAAGTAACAAGGCAATGATGAATAATATGTCTGAAATCAAGTTATTGTTCTGAAAAGGATAACATGTTAAGGCAATCTATTTTAAGCTTAATTTCATTTGCACAGCAAACAAGATATAGGCAGTTGCACATATAGCACGTAGGAATTTCAAAAGCAGAATTTATGCCTTGTTGAAACCAAAAAGAGCACTTCTGTAATCAGCTGGCAATTGCCCCAGTGCCTGACAGGTCTAGGAGGGCAAATTCATATTTTGGCTTAGTTCATCCAAACAGCATGTCAAGTGGTAAAAGCCTTCCTGAACTGAACCACTTCAAAGTACAAGTGGAGGTCACATGGCTGAATCAGATGGTGCATGAAAAAGAAAACATTTTGAACATATAAGCATACAAGTGAGAAAACTAGGCCTGAGCTCTTCTTGCTGACATACTAGCTTTCTATTTATGGACAGTTATTTTTTAAAACATGGGTTCTTTATATATAGTCACCCTGCCACCCCGCCCAGCGTGAAGTGGTACAATCCAGGAAGTATTTTAATAGTCCATGTGCTGTTTCTGCCAGGCCTCCGTGTATTTAATAGCCTCATAGCAAACTCAGGCAAAAGAGCAGTGGTTCCTTTGCAAACATCTGAATCAGTTGGCCATAGAAGACTGATTTTAACTCACACAGTATTAACAGCCTATAATAGAAATGTGTTTTATTTGAAATATTTGAAACATTCCTATCCCATCTTCCTAAAAAGTTCAAGGCAGCTTGCAAAGAAAAAGGAATACAATATAACAGACCTCTTCACTCACCTGCCTTTTCACTAGGGCTATACAGAGACAACCCCCCCGATCCGGCTCGGAAGCCACTTTGCGGCTTCTGAGGTGGGTCTGATCCAGATCAGGCAGATTTGGGGGGGCCCTGACCCACCTCAGCCCTGAACCTGAAACCCCGCTTCACGTCCCCACAACACCACTGTGCAAACCCCCTTACCTTGCCACCACCGCCTTCTCTGCCGCTGCCGTCCTCGCAGCTGCTGCCCTTGCTGCTGCCGCCATCCTCACCGCCACCGCCATTGCCGCCGTCCTCACCGCCGCCAACTGCTGAGGCCTGGACATGCACGGTGGCTCTTCCTGCAGGGAATCACCATTTTGAAAATGGCAACCTCCTGGAACTTCCTGGAGGTTGCCATTTTAAATATGGCGACTCCCTGCAGGAAGAGTCACCATGTGCATCCAGGCCTCAGCAGTCGGAGGCAGCAAGGACTGTGATGGTGGTGGCAGCAGCGGCTAGGGATGGCGGAGAATTCTGCCACGAACTCCAATGAGGCCAGATTCTTAGAATCCGCCCCTCCTGGAGTCTGTGGCAGAATGGACCACCCCACCCTGTCACCCAGCGAAGTCCGACCCAGCTGGATCCTACCTGGCACCTCCAGGTCCAGGTCTGGCAGGGTCCAGCCGCTGCTCCTGTGTGGATGCAAAATGGCGTCCAGCATAGCGGACATCATTTCCACCCTTCCCTTTTGCTGTGATAGGCTACATAAATCTTTATGTAGCCTATCACGGCCAAAGGGAGGCACGCAAATGGCGTCCGCTATGCCGGATGCCATTTGCGTCTGTAGACCAGCCGTGGCTGGAAGTCCGGCAGCGGCCAGCCCCGGATGGTGGCTCCGTGGACTTGCCGTGGAGCATTGCCAGCCAGGAAGGATTCTGGGGGGACGACCGGATTGCCTCCGCCCCCCCCGTGGACCTCCCAGTGGATGAAGGTGAGTGGGGTTCGTACACTCCTAGTGGTGGCTCAGGTAAGGACCTGGAGGAACCTGGGGGGGCTGGGCTGGGGGGGCAAAGCTCCAAAGCACACTGAGCGCTTCAGAGAGCCCCCGACCTGCTCTGGGTCACTTCGTGACCCTTCTGCTTCACCTCGGAAGGGGCACAAAGTGACCCGAAGCAGCCCACTTCGACATGGGGTTTAGGCCTTGGGCCAAAGCGGTGCACAGAATTACTTTTCACAATCAATGTATTAACTTGCTATTGTTTGCTGCCAAAACAATGAGCCCACCCCCTGATAGGGCCAACATTTTTTATAAGTCTTGCAGCACTGTCCAGACACTAGGGATGTTAGAGAATTCCACCATGGACTCCAATGAGGCCAGATTCTTTAAAATCCGCCCCCCCCCCGGAGTCCGTGGCGGAATGGAGCAATCTCCCCCCCACAAAATTTCCCCAGGATGGAACCTACCTGTTGTTGGCCGTCCGGTCCATCCACTGCCCCGGTCTATGACCGCGAATGGATGCCCCGGTCTGCAGCCGCCATTTGCCTCCCTACTTTAGCCGTGATAGGCTACGAAAGTATTTACATAGCCTATCATGGCAAAGAGCAGGGACGCAAAGAGCATCTGCTATGCCATTTGCATCCCTGCCTTTTGCTGTAATAGACTACGTAATTATATACGTAGCCTATCACAGCTAACGCAGGGACGCAAATGGTGCCTGCTACACAAGACGCCATTTGCAGCCTCAGCCCGGCAGTGGGCAGAAGTCTGGCTGTGGGTGGGCCCAGCTGGCGGCTCTGCGGACTCGCCACAGAGCCGAGCCAGCCAGGGAGGATTCCAGGGGGAGGGATGCATCGCCCCCCCCAGCGGACGGCTCCACCCGGAACGGAGTGAGTAATCCATACACCCCTACCAGACACCATTTCCTCTCTTCATTAATCCTGCCTTCCTCCCATGGTGCCACCTGAGGCAGATCACTTTTCCCCTGCTGCATGGCCACGTGTTCTATCTACAGAGAACAGTTCTACGTTTGAAGGCATTCCCTACTTGAAGGGCTATTTAGTCCAAGTCCAGTTTATATGCAGAACCACAACAAGGGAGAGCAAGGGGCTTGATGATAACCATCACAGTTACCCACATTACACACTTGATGTTGCCCACTAGATGTTACCCATCCACCTGGAGGGCAGACTGAGCAGGCACAAAGGTCACCTGGTCACAGACTTCCCCACTATGATGAGATGTATTGCATGTCTTTTTAAATTACAGTAACCAGGATCTCCTGAGTCCTAGTCCAACACTCTAACCACTACACCACACTGCCTCTCACAATTTCTACCACCTTGGCTGAAGTAGTGCTGTATCAAACAAGGCTACAGGCTAAGGTGGGGCTATAATTTGGTGGTAGAGCAGATATGTAGTTTGTAGAAGATCCTAGGTTTCGTCTCAGATATTTAAACTAGAGGTCCCAGGTAGGAGGGCTGAGAACAAACTAGGAGAGTCACTGCCACCAGAGTAGACAATACATGGCTCAGTGGTATAAAGAAGGTTCATATAATCTTCCCTTCCACTAATTGAAATTCCCGAGGATCTAGGGATTTACGAAACAACTTACCTGTTTCGTTTTCTGACATCAGCGGTGGGGGGGAGGTGCTCCGTCCCTCCCCCTGAAAACTTTTCCGGCTGGTTGGCTCCACTCCACGGCAACTCCGCAGAACTGTTGGCTGGAGCTGCCCTCAGTGACATCCAGCCGCTGCTGGGCTGCGCAGGGACGCAAATGGCAGCCGCTGTAGCCGCAGCCATTTGCGTCCCCTTTTTTCGCCGTGATAGGCTACGTAAATATTTACGTAGCCTATCACGGGCTCTGCAGGGATGCAAATGGCGGCTGCATCTGCCGCATGCAGTTATATTTAAGAAATAAATACGGGAAAAATCATGAAGCGAATGGCGGCTGCATCTGCCGCATGCGCAAAGCAGCGCATTCGCAAAGCAGCGCAAATGGCACCAGGTAGATGCTCCATTTCGCCCGCCTTTTGCGGGGTGGTGGTGGTGGCGGCTTCGTTCTGCCACGGATTTCAGGGGGCTGAATGCATTGGCATTTGGCCTCACTGAGATCTGTGGTGGAATTCTCCGCCATCCCTACAAGGATCTCATATTTTCTTCTGTTCAGCCTTGAACCAAGATTTCTAGTGTGAAAGACCTAGGGCAGTATCCAATTTGACACTACCACTGATGTAACTTTCATTGTGCTAGTGTAAGTAACCTCTAGCACAACACCAATAGCATTGGCTGATGCGATGGGATTCCCCAGAATACTCATCACACCAGCAAATGCTATTGGCGATGCCCAAGAGATCAGTTATGCTAGCATAATGTAATTTATGTTAGTGATAATGTCAAATCTCATCAGATACTACCCCTGAAGTTTAGTTGCCTGGCTGTACTACCAGATACCACTTTAGTTGGTAAGAATCAATTACTTAATTTACTGTGAAATGTGAAACTTTTGCAGCAATTGAATTAAAAGCAGTGAACAGTTGCTCTTGTAACTCAAGATGTGGAATCTTGAACAGGGATATAAAGACAATGGGGCTGTACCCAGTGATGTCCTTCTGCCAATGGAATGGACACCACTGGCATCTCAAAATTCGCCTTCTCCCCTGCAGGCCCCTGTGCATGTCCTAAAACTTCTCCGGATGGTTGAGGGACCTTCCAGAGCAAATCTGGAGGCATGCAGGGGGCTGCATGGGAAGGGTATTCCCATTGTGTGAGTGGATAATAACATTAGATTTAACCTCGTGATCTCAAGTTCAGCTTACAGGAAGGGGTTTTATATATGCACATCACAATGCATGAAAAAAAATTATGCATTTTTAAGAAACAGCTTTTTGTTGCTTTCTTTGGTTGGATAACAAATTCTGCTAAACTTGGCAAAACACAGGGTTGTATCCAATGTTAATCCTTACTGGAGTAGACCCACTGATGTGACTAGGATTTAAGGTAGACTAACATTGGATACAACCCAGTATCAATAGTTCAGGGTGGAAACCACAAGAAAGATGGATTCACACTCTTATATATGCAAAATCATGACAATCACTGCTGGAGTAATGTTATATTTAGCATCCTGGAGTTCATTGAAAGCTAAAACTCCGACTGGAGCTAATTCTCGAAATAAATACGTTTCAGTCAAGTGTCAAGCATTTTCTGGAAAAGAAAAGATACTATACCAAAATATATTATCTGAGTTATAAAAAAAATCTGCTGTCAAGGTCTTTATGTAAATAAAAATAGCACTGGCAATGAACATGGATCTGAAATGTTTAGGGAGGGAATACAGAATTCTATTCATAAAAACAGATAGGGGGCTTTGTTATCTGACAGGCATATCTCACCTATCTGTTGAAGAGAAAGACCTGTCAACAGGAGGTGCAATTATACTCACAGTGATCATATTAAATTAGTGAAATACAGGTTAAAGGGTGTAAGTAATGAAGAGATGCCGATTCAGGGAGTTTCTATATAATGATCACTGCACTCCTCTAGAGATTGAATGATAGTGTTAGAGGAGACCTGTCTAGCTTTTTAAGCATCCATTCTGGAGGGGGGATCAAGTAGCCTCTTTTAGTTTCCTTCCCAAATAGTTCTCAACATTGTGCTCTCCAGCCTGTTTCATATATTTAGCAGACAATGTGGTTGCCCATGTGACATCCACAAGGTGGGGGCTCCAATAATCTCCCCCCCCCCGCTTGGCTAACATTGGATATAATCTAGTCAATTCATGGTTCATCACATGAATTGACTTTACAGTGTAGAAAATCTCTACAGCCCCAGGAATTGGTAGAGGTTTGTGGACATGTTCTCTAGGGAATGGGTGAATGATCTGTCAATTTTGGATTTGCTCAGTTTCTCATTTTTCCTACAGTAAGGGTGCAGTCCTATGGACTGCGCCCTTGCTGCTCAAAAGCCCCTGGACTTGGAGACTTCCAAGATTCCTGTTCCCTGCTGGGCTGAAGCCAGCAAGGCGGGAGGAGAGGTGGAAGCTATCTTTGCCCTCCCTCCCATCTCCTTTATTTTAGCTAGGTGGGCTTTTCAGCCCATCTAGTGAGGTCGCTTTGGAGGGGGAGGGAAGGAGGCTGGAGGAGGCTCAGGATAAATTGTATCATGGCCTCTCTGATCTTCT
Source organism: Heloderma suspectum (assembly GCF_057233095.1). Lineage (NCBI taxonomy): Eukaryota > Metazoa > Chordata > Lepidosauria > Squamata > Helodermatidae > Heloderma > Heloderma suspectum. Next base: position 119,990,350 of record NC_139460.1, on the reverse strand, counting down.
CCCCTCCCACCCACCAGCATGCGCCCTTTTCCCCCTCTCCTCCCCCTCCAATTTTCCAACCTCGGCATGGCAGCCAGCATGGTTCTTTCCGCACTGGCTACAAGGAGGTGGGAGATGGATCCCTGAATCCAACTTCCAATGCTGGAGCACTGTTTCTGACCTTGGAAGGGAATTTCCGAGCCATTGTGTGGTCCCTGGTATGGCGCCCAGGGACCTTAGGATTGCTCTCTAAGTTTGTTTCATCCCAATTCTGCATCAGTTTGTGATTTATTTTTTTTAGCACACAAATTGGGTTGGTATGCATTTTTGTGTACATTTTTCCTAATATACATATTTTGCAAGCAATTTCCCCTAATATAATACATTTTTGTATGCTATTTTCCTGTGTGTGTGTGTGTGTGTGTGTGTGTGCATGCTCTTTTCCCCAGTATATGCATTTTTGTATGCATTGTTGATGGGAGAACTGCATCACACCATTTGGATAAACTGTGTATTTTAAAGTACAACTGCATTTTGGTTCAAATATTGGTTCATGAAGCGCAAATTAGGTAAGTCTGAATTAAAATGCAAATGAATGAATTCTTGCACATCCCTAGATGTAGCTGATATACACAGACCCACACAATTGACAAAGGAACATTACATATAAAGTGGTGGTTAGTTCTAGAAGTAGAAATAAAGGTGGCTTTATTTATGTAGGTCAATGCAAAAGAAAGAGTAAACAACCCAGACTGCTTCTGGCAATCAGCAGTAGAGATATTATAAGGTATATATGAGAGCTGGGATAAAGTGGCATGAGTCTTTCATAATCAGAAGTCCAGAACACCATTGGATACCTGGGAGACTGTAATGAAGGGGACCTGAGGCCCTGTGTGAATTCATCTATTATACTAAGAACATAAGAAGAGCCGTGATATATCAGACCAGGGTCCATCTAATCCAGCATTCTGTTCATGCAGTGGCCAACCAGCCGCCCATGGGAAACCCACAACCAGACATGAGTAAACAGCACCCTCCCACCCAGGTTCCCCAGCAATTGGTATACATAAGCATACTGTCTCTGATACTGGAGGTAACATAGCCATCAGGACTAGTAACCATGATAGCCTTATCTTTAGGGATGGACGAAAGTCACTTACCTGTCCTCGAAGCTTTTCGCGGTGGGGGGGAGGTGCTTCGCTGCTCCCCCCGCGAAGTTCAGGCCGGGGGAGGAGGCTTCCTGCCTCGCCCGGCTGAAATTCAGGCCGGGGGGGAGGCTTCCCGCCTCGCCCGGCCGAAATTCAGGCCGGGGAGGAGGCGCCTCACCTCGCCCGGCCGCGAACTAAAAAGATTTTTTTTAAAAAAACAAAACGCCCAGTGATAGGCTACGTGACGATTAACGTAGCCTATCACGGCTAGATCTGCAAAGTCAGCCGTGATAGGCTACGTTAATCGTCACGTAGCCTATCACGGGTGACTTTAAAAAAAAAAAAAGCGCGTACGCAAATGGCGGCCCCCATAGGGAGCCACCATTCGCGTTCCTTATTTGGTCGCTGTAGTCTACATAAATCTTTACGTAGACTACGGCGAAAATAAGGGCAATGCAAATAGCATTGCCCTTATTTTCGCCAAAGTCTACGTAAATCTTTACGTAGACTACAGCGACCAAATAAGGAACGGGAATGGCGGTTCCCTATGGGGGCCGCCATTATCCATACGCGCTTTTTTTTTTTTTTAAGTCACCCGTGATAGGCTACGTGACGATTTACGTAGCCTATCACAGCTGACTTTGCAAATCTAGCTGTGATAGGCTACGTTAATTGTCACGTAGCCTATCACGGGGGCGTTTTTTCTTTTCTTTTCTTGGAATGGCGGCGGCGGCAGTCGGTCGAAAGACCGGCTGCCGCTCCCGCCCTGGACGAACACCCGCCAAACTGCTGGCCGGACCCGCCACCAGGAGGGACATTCGCCAAAGGTAAGTCCCGTCCCGGGGGGCTGCGGGGGGAGGGGGTGTGTGGAGAATTTCTCCCCAAAACTTGTTCGGGGGGCCGAACACGTTGGCGTTCGGCCCCCCGAAGTTTCGGGGAGAAATTCTCCGCCAACCCTACTTATCTTTCATGAATTTGTCCAGTCCCCTTTTAAACCCATCCAAAGCGGTGGCTATCACTACGCTTTGTGGAAGTGAATGTCCATAGTTTAACTATGCACTGTGTGAAGAAGTACTTCCTTTTATCTCTCCTGAATTTCCTACCAATCAGCTTCATGTCTCCCTACCCACTTTTTCCACACCATACATAATTTTGTACGCCTCTGTCATGTCTCCCCTTACTCACATTTTTTTCCTAAACTAAACAGTCCCAGATGTTCTAACCTTTCCTCATAAGGAGTTACTCCAGCCGTTGATAATTTTACTTGCCCCTTTCTGCACTTTTTCCTACTCTACAATATCCTTTTTTAGGTGTGGTGACCAAAACTGTACACAGTATTCCAACTGTGGTAACATCATAAATTTGTATAAGGAAAGTATGATACTGGCAGTTTTATTTTTTATTCCTCTCCTAATTATGCCTAACATGGAATTTGCCTTTAGCAGCTGCACACTGGATCAACATTTTCATCGAGCTGTCCATCACAATCTTTCTTTTTCTTGGTCAGTCACTCTTAGCTCAGATCCTATCATCTTATAGTTGAAGCTGGGATTTTTTTTGCCCCAACATGCATCACTTTACACTTGCTTACATTGAACAGCATTTAGAGATGTACGAAAGTCACTTACCTTTTCGCAGGGGAGCTTCGCGGTGGGGGGGAGGCGCTTCGCTTCTCCCCCCGAAGTTCAGGCGAGGGGGGGGGGGAGACGTCCCACCTTGCCCGGCCAAAATTCAGGCCGGGGGGGGAGGCTTCCTGCTTCGCCCGGCCGAAATTCAGACGGGGAGAAGTGCCCCGTCTCCCCGGCCGCGAAAGTGTAAAAAAAACAACACAAAAACCCGTGATAGGCTACGTAACGATTAACGTAGCCTATCACGGCTAGATTTCCAAAGTCAGCCGTGATAGGCTACGTAACGATTTACGTAGCCTATCACGGCTGACTTTGGAGATGTAGCCGTGATAGGCTATGTTAATCGTTACGTAGCCTATCACGTTTTTTTTTTTTTTAACACTTTACCTTGTAATGGCTGCGGCGGCAGCTGGTCAGAAGACCGGCTGCCGCCCCCGCCCCCGCCGAAAGGCTGAGAAACCGCCGCCGGGACCCGTTGCCGGGAGGGACATTCGCCAAAAGTAAGTCCCATCCCGGGGGGGGGGAGAATTTCACCACCAATTTTGGGGGGCTGAATGCGTTGGCGCTTGGCCCCCCAAAGATTCGGGGAGAAATTCTCCGCCATCCCTAACAGCATTTGACATTTTAGAGTCCATTCTCTCCGTTTGAAGAGATACTTTTGGAGCTTTTCACAATCTATTTTTGTTTTAACTAGGGGTGGACGAAAGTCCTTTACCTTTCGCCGAAGCTTGTTTGCGGTGGGGGGGAGGCGCTTCGCTGTTACCCCCGTGAAGTTCAGGCCCGGGGGGAGGCTTCCCGCCTCGCCCCAGCCAAAATTCAGGCCGGGGAGGAGGCTTCCCGCCTCGCCCGGCCGCGAACACAAAAGTTAAAAAAAACAAAAACAAACGCCCCCTGATAGGCTACGTGACGATTAACGTAGCCTATCACGGCTAGATTTGCAAAGTCAGCCATGATAGGCTACGTCAATCGTCACGTAGCCTATCACGGGTGACTTAGAAAAAAAAAAGCGCGTACGCTAATGGCGGCCCCCATAGGGAGCCGCCATTCACGTTCCTTATTTGGTCGCTGTAGTCTACGTAAAGATTTACGTAGACTAAGGCAAAAATAAGGGCAACGCTCCAATAGGGAGCTGCCATTATCCGTACGAGCTTTTTTTTTTTTTTTGTCACCCGTGATAGGCTACGTGACGATTGACGTAGCCTATCATGGCTGACTTTGCAAATCTAGCCATGATAGGCTACGTTAATCATCATGTAGCCTATCAGGGGGCGTTTTTTTTTTCTTTTATTGCAATGGCGCCAGTGGCAGCCGGTTGAAAGACCGGCTGCCGCTCCCGCCCCACTCGAACACCCGCCGAACCACCGGCCGGACCCGCCGCTGGGAGGGACATTCAGCGAAGGTAAGTCCCGTCCCGGGGGAGGTGGGGGGCGGGGGGGTTCAGAGGATTTCTCCCCGAAACTTGTTCGGGGGCCGAACACGTTGGCGCTCGGCCCCCGAAGTTTCGGGGAGAAATTCTCCGCCATCCCTAGTTTTAACCATCACAAATAATTTGAGGGGCCGTCGTGGCTTAGTGGTTAAGATGCTGAACTGCAGACTGGAAGGTCGGCAGGTCAGCAGTTCGAGGCCCGAGTGCTGTGTGACGGAGTGAGCTCCCGTCTTCAGTCCCAGCTAGGGATTGGGGAGAATTTCTCCCCGAAACTTCGGGGGGCCGAGTGCCAACGCATTCGGACCCCCGAAATCGGCGGTGAAATTCTCCGCCACCCAACGCCACCCCCCACCCCCCCCGGGATGGGACTTACCTTTCACGAATGTCCCTCCCGGCGGCGGGTCCCGGCGGTTGTTCGTCGGGTCTTCGTCAGGGGCGGGGGCAGCAACCGGTCTTTCGACCAGCTGCCGCCGCCGCCATTACAAGGAAAGTAAAAAAAAAACAAACACCCCCATGATAGGCTACATAACGATTAACGTGGCCTATCTAGGGATGGCGGAGAATTTCTCCCCGAAACTTTGGGGGGCCGAGCGCCAACGTGTTCGGCCCCCCGAACAAGTTTCGGGGAGAAATTCTCCGCTCCCCCCCCCGCAACCCTCCCGGGACGGGACTTACCTTTGCCGAATGTCCCTCCCGGCAGTGGGTCCAGCCAGTGGTTCGGCGGGTGTTCGTGAGGGGTGGGAGCGGCAGCCGGTCTTTCGACCGGCTGCCGCCACCGCCATTCCAATAAAAGAAAAAAAAAACGCCCCCGTGATAGGCTACGTGACGATTAACGTAGCCTATCACGGCTAGATTTGCAAAGTCAGCCATGATAGGCTACGTAAATCGACACGTAGCCTATCACGGGTGACTTTGAAAAAAAAAAAAAAAGCACATACGCAAATGGCGGCCCCCATAGGGAGCCGCCATTCGCGTTTCTTATTTGGACCCTGTAGTCTACGTAAAGATTTACGTAGACTACGGCGAAAATAGGGGCAACGCTATTTGCGTTGTCCTTATTTTCGCCGTAGTCTACATAAATCTTTACGTAGACTACAGGGACCAAATAAGGAACGCGAATGGCGGCTCCCTATGGGGGCCGCCATTAGCTGTACGTCCTTTTTTTTTTTTCAAAGTCGCCCGTGATAGGCTACGTGACGATTAACGTAGCCTATCACGGCTGACTTTGCAAATCTAGCCGTGATAGGCTACGTTAATTGTTACGTAGCCTATCATGGGGGTGGTGTTTTGTTTTGTTTTTTCATGGCCGGGTAGACGGGGTGCTTCTACCTGGCCTGACTTTCGCCGGCAAGGGATGGGGCGCCTCCCACCCGGCCTGAATTTCGGCCGGGCGAGGCGGGAAGCCTCCCCCCCCTCGCATGAACTTTGGGGGAAGGAGCGAAGCGCCTCCCCCCCACCGCGAAAAAAGCTGTGGGACAAGGTAAGTCCCTTTCGTACATCCCTAGTCCCAGCTTCTGCCAACCTAGCAGTTCGAAAGCAAGAAATTGCAAGTAGATAAATAGGTACCGCCTCGGCAGGAAAGGTAACAGAGTTCCGTGCACCTCGGTGTTCAGTCATGCCGGCCACAAGACCACGGAAGCGTCTTCGGACAGTGCTGGCTCTTCGGCTTAGAAACGGGGATGAGCACCGCACCCTAGAGTCGGACACGACTGGTAGGGGACACCTTTACCTGTAAATAATTTGATGTCATCAGCAAACTTGACTATGCCACTGCTCACTCCTTATTCCAGATCATTTATGAACAAGTTGAAAAGCATTGGCCAATACAGATCCCTGTGGGACCCCACTGTTTACATCCCTCCATTGGGAGAATTTACCATGTATTCCTACTCCCTGCTTTCTGTCCTTTAACTAGGGATGTACGAAAGTCACTTACCTGGTCCCGCAGCTTGCTTCGCGGTGGGGGGGAGGCGCTTCGGTTCTCCCCCCGAAGTTCAGGCCAGGGGGGAGGTGCCCCGACTCGCCCGGCCAAAATTCAGGCCGGGGGGGGAGGCGCCCTGTCTTGTCCGGCCAAAATTCAGGCCAGGGAGAAGCGCCCCGTCTCCCCGGCTGCGAAATAAAAAAGTGAATGTAAGAAAAAATAAACACACACACGTGATAGGCTACGTAACGATTTACGTAGCCTATCACAGCTAGATTTCCAAAGTCAGCCGTGATAGGTTACGTAAATCTTTACTAGGGATGGCGGAGAATTTCTCCCCGAAACTTCGGGGGGCCGAGCGCCAATGTGTTCGGCCCCCCGAACAAGTTTCGGGGAGAAATTCTCCACCCCCCCGCCCCCCGCACCCCCCCGGGACGGGACTTACCTTTGCCGAATGTCCCTCCTGGAGGCGGGTCCAGCCGGCGGTTCAGTGGATGTTCGTCTGGGCTGGGAGCGGCAGCCGGTCTTTTGACCGGCTGCCGCCCCCGCCATTCCAATAAAAGAAAAAAAAAATGCCCCCGTGATAGGCTACGTGACGATTAACGTAGCCTATCGTAGCCTATTAACGTAGCCTAACGTAGCCTATCTGCAAAGTCAGCCATGATAGGCTACGTAAATCATCACGTAGCCTATCACGGGTGACTTTAAAAAAAAAAAAGCGTGACGCAAATGGCGGCGCCCATGGGCGCCGCCATTTGTGTTCCGTATTTGGGCCGGGTAGTCTATGTAAAGATTTACGTAGACTACTGCGAAAATAAGGGCAACGCAAATAGCATTGCCCTTATTTTCGCCATAGTCTACATAAATCTTTACGTAGACTACCCGGGCCCAAATAAGGAATGCGCTTTTTTTTTCTCAAAGTCACCCGTGATAGGCTACGTAACGATTTACGTAGCCTATCACGGCTGACTTTGGAAATCCAGCCATGATAGGCTACGTCAATCGTTACGTAGCCTATCACGTGTGTGTGTGTGTGTGTTTTACATTCACTTTGTAATCGTGGCGGCGGAAGCCGGTCGGAAGACCGGCCGCCGCCCCCGCCCCCGCCGAACCGCCGCCGAACCACCGCCGGGACCTGCCACCAAGAGGGACATTCGAGGGAGGTAAGTCCCATCCCGGGGGGGGGGGGGTGGCAGGGGGGTGGCGGAGAATTTCACCACCAATTTCGGGGGGCCGAATGCATTGGCATTTGGCCTCCCCGAGATTCATGGAGAAATTGTCCGCCATCCCTACCTTTAACCAGTTTCTGATCCGTAAGAGGACCTCTCTTCTTATTCCATGACTGTGAATTTTGATCGGGAGGCCTTGGTGAGGGACTTTGTCAAAAGCCCTTTGGAAGTCCAAGTAAACAGCGTCTACGGGATCACCCCTGTCTATATGTTAATTGACACTCTCAAAGAACTCTAAAAGGTTAGTGAGACAGGACTTACCTTTGAAGAAACCATGCTGATTGATTCTTTTTTTCAGCTGGACTTGTCCTTTTATATACTTACTTATTTTATCTTTAATAATGCTTTCAAACAGTTTACTCAGAACAGACAGTAAGTAACTGCTCTGTAATTTCCCAGATTCCCCCTGGATTCCTTTTTAAAAACTGATGTTATGTTGGCTGTTCTCCAGTCTTCTGGTACAGAGGTTGATCTTAGGGACACGTTCTATATTTTGTTAAAAGATCAGCAATTTCACTGTTGGGTTCTTGGAAAACTCTAGGATGGATACCCTCGGGCCTGGTGATTTATTAACTTTCAATTTATCAATAACGTTGAGAACGTCATCTTTTGACACCACTATTTGTATCAGTTCTCCTCAGACTGCCTTCCTGAAAACATCAGTTCAGGCACAGGCAGTCATGGCTTCATACCCACCCTTCAAGCCCTATTGCAAGTCGTGGGCTGTAGGGTGGGTATGAAGCCACCCCCACCATGCCATGTGCAGGTTTTGGACAACACACCAAGCCATGCTGCACCATCGGGAATTATGTAAATGATGGTCACGCATGTGGGGGCAGGGGGAGAAGCCACAATGGCTTCTTTTACCAACATGATCTTTCAAACCCAGGGCGTTTCTCTACAACAACTGAAGGATTGCCGAAGGATTAGCCAGATTTTCCTAGGAATTGGCATAGTTTGCTGTCTCCTACTTTTCGTCTGTGATGTTTCAGTACTAGGGGGTTTCTCCATGACAATGAAAGGAGAAGCAAATGGAAGATTACCTGGATTTTTTCAAGGGATTGGCTTTGATGCGCTTTGGTCCGCACAGGGCTCCACAAGTGAGTGCACCACACCAGCATAAGTTGCTTCACAGAACATACTTCCAGGTGGGGGCGGGGGTTGGGGTGAATGTCATCTGAAAGGCAGGGGCTGATCAACCAATAAGAGAGGCTCTCCCCTGCTTTCTCCTTTGATAAAATCCTGGGAGGTTTCCTCCTGTGCCTCAACAAAAGCACTCTCCTTCTCTCTCTCCCCCCCCCGCATTAATTACTTCCTTATAACACACACAAAATACAGAAACACAGCTGTAAATCCTTCTCCTTCCCCATGTTGCAATCAAGTGAGGCTCTGCTTTTACTACTGCCTTACAGCTGGTGAAGCACTTCAGAGCCTTTACAAGACTTAACCCTGTGAATACTTGAAGCACCCTGGCTCTAACCAGCCTTTTTCTAACCCCCTTTCTCCTTTCCCCTGAAGCTCCCGATACTAAATAGAGTGAAGCTGCGAATTAATTACTTCCAAAAAGAAGTAACCATCAAAGATAAGCCTCACTGAACACAGTGGGAGTTATTTTCTGAGTAGACACACATATGTTTGTGGTGGGAAAGACAGGGATGGGAAATAAAGTGATGGGAAAGCAGCCCCCTTTCTAACCCGTCCCGATACTGCCCCTGATCAGAGGTACGAATTAGTTACTTCTGAATGGCAATAAACCAAACAACAGAGAATCGCAGCTTCGAAATAACACTTTATAGCCTTTAGGAAATTAGTGCTTTAAAATATGCTATTTTGATTGAGGAGGATCTTGGTAAATTCTGAAGTGCACATTCAGAGGACAAGCCTCACTGACCACAATGGGAGTTTCTCCTGAGTAGACACTAATTGGTTTGTGCTGGAAAACACGGGATGGGAAACATGGGGACAGGAAACACCCCTTGACCGGGGTCATGGTAAAAGACACACCCCTGAGCAGGGCTAGCATACCTGAGGTAAATGCTGGGGTTGGAGCATACAACAACTATACCACAAAGAACCCAATTTAAGGAAAAGAATCAGACTTTAAAATGTCTCAGGAAATCCGTTTTTTCCATGAAAAGCACCAGGGTGGCTGCGGGATGGCCACAAAGTCATGTGCCCCAAATGACCTTGAAACACAGACAGCTTGCAGCAAATAGACCATGGAGAGTCCCCCCACCCAAGTCATTATGAGCAAAACACAAAGTCCCACTTACCCAAATTAAGCAAATCTTGGAATATTTGTTGTTCACACATGCAAGTTCATCACTTGAGGCCTGCAGCATCAAGTGACTACTTTCCTGTGTGAATAGTCAGCACAGATGTAATGCCACTGACAGAATGTACCAATCATCTTAATGCTTTCCAACAGAGTTAATTTATATAGCTTCCTGTTTCCGGTATAACATTCAAACATAGGGTAATCAAACGATGCATATGTATGTGACCACCAGCTTTTAGTCTGCTTTTCCCTGACTAGGATTAGCTTCTTAGCACTGGTGGCTTTACATGTAAGGACAACAAAAGGGGTCATTTTGATATGTATGCCATAATTCTCCTCATCCAAATTACTCCCTAGATTTGGAGTTCTGAATTGCCTAGTCTTGCTTCGAAAGGGGAAGTAAAGTATTAGGAATTCTCATAGACAGCACAGGTCATGCACAGTTCCTATTAGCTTTCGTTCATGTCTCCCCCCTTACCACCATTGACATGTGCACACTGATAAAATATTGTGAAACAGCTAGTGCTGTGCTGAAAATTTCTTCCACTTTTTTTTTATCATTCTCATTCAGTTTGATAGAAAAGTTGCTGTTGTATTGGTGGCGCAAAAAACAAAAACCCTTAGGAAAAAAAGCAAGATGCTGTGCTCTAGTGACAGCTAATGGTGAGCCCTACTTCAGAGAAACTGTTGGAGCCGGCTTGCCTGACTGAGGGGGGGGGGCTGTTGCAGGTTTGGGGGGGAAAGGACGGGACAAGGGCGAAGGCTATTGGCCTTCGCTCCTTGCGTCACCTGGGGGTGGGTCTAGCCAGCCGCTACTTATGCCATGCTGCCCCAGCTGCCTCTTCATTCTGCTGCCATCCCTGTGTCTGCCTGACCCCACGGGGCCCCTGGCCCTGCTCCAAACCCTGCTGGGGAGGTTGATGGGGGGAAAACACCCATGGCCCCTCCAGCTGCTGAGCCTCTCACAGCCTGCGACAGGGGGGGCTCCTCAGCATGCCCCATCCGCCATGGCTGCTTGCACTGCCGTGTAGCGTGGCCCCATAGTTGAGGGCTCCAAGGAGGTCAGGGTGAGCGGCAAGGACCCTTATGCCCACATAGATAAAGGGGCAATCCCGACCGGAGGGACATCTACCCCCCTGGGATACCACCTATTGCCTGCAACAAGACAAGAGAGAAAATACTTCGAGGAGAATTTGTTGACGTCTTTTCCCTGTTATTCCGAGAGTCAGAAACAAAGGAGGGGGAGAAATCTGGCGATAGGGATCAGGAGAGGGTCAGGTGTAGGAAGGTGTCATGCACTTGGGCAAACTGGCTGCCTGGCTTCTTAATCTATATGGGTGTCATTCAGCAAAAGCACCCAGAGCGTGGTTGGGTCCTCACTAAGTATTTGGATATCATATATAGGGCCTATACCGAATATGAAGGTGAAGCTTGGCTGGCCTATGACGAATCTTTTTGTATGCGGGCTGCATTCAAACCCGCATTGCACTGGGATGCCAAGGATCACGATCTTTGGCTGCAGTTTATGACCCCTGCCAGGCCGGGTTTTGGCGATCGATCCGATAGTGGGCACATATTAGCTAAGCTGACGCCCGCCTCAGCCCCTAAGCTGGGACAGGACAGGTGGTTCAACACCGTGCTCTCTGTTGGGAGTAGGGATGTCAGAGAATTCCACCACGGATCTCAGTGAGGCCAAATGCCAGTGCATTTGTCCCTGCGAAATCCGTGGCGGAACGAAGCCCCCCCACCCCCCCACCCTGTGAAATGGGCCCGGAACGGAGCACCTACCTGCTGCCTGCGCTGACTTGCGAATGGCGGCTGCATCTGCGGCCGTCATTCACTTCTTCCATGTAGCCGTGATAGACTACGTAAATACTTACGTAGCCTATCACAGCTAACGCAGGGACGCCATTTGCATCCCTGCGGAAGCCATGATAGGCTACGTTAAGTATTGATGTAGCCTATCATGGCAAAACTAAGGGAACGCAAATGGTGGCGGCTACGGCGGCCGCCAGTTGCGTTCCCTTTTTTTTTGCTATTTTAGCCTACGTAAATATTTACGTAGGCTAAAATGGCAAAAAAAAGGGAACACAAATGGCAGCCGCCGTAGCCACCGCCATTTGCGTTTTGTTTTGTTGTGATAGGCTACGTAAATATTTACGTAGCCTATCACAGCAAAATACAGGGACACAAATGGCGGCTGCTATGGCAGCCGCCATTTGCGTCCCTGCAGGCTGCCCAGTGGCCGGATGTCTGGCTGCGAGCAGCCCTGGCCGGCGGCTTTGTGGAATCTCCGTGGAGCAGCGCTGGCCAGAGAGAATTTTGGGGGGAGGGATGGAGTGCCTCCCCCCCACCGCAAATGTCACCCTTCGAAAAGGTAAGTGACTTTCATACATCCTTAGCTGAGAGTTCGGCTCCAAGGGCATTTGCTTCAAGAACCCATGCCGATTTCGCCATGCATGCTCCTTTTGTGGGGGACAACATGCCTTCATTGGCTGCCCAAAGGCCAAAGGTCAGCGGGGCCCAAATCGGGAATGGCAGGGTGGTAAGAAGTCCGGTGGCGGCACACAACCTCCACCAAAAGGGGCCCAGTCCAATTAAGTTGGGGCCGCTGCAGCGCCTTTTGAAGCGCTACCCGCTCCGGGATGATGCCCGCTACTTGGATGAAGGATTTTCCCTGGGTTTCAGGATTCCGTTTCTGGGCCAACGCCAAGCTCAAATTTCCTGGAATCAGAAATCTATTGCAGGTTTCGAACGGTTAGTCTTATATAACATCAAAAAGGAAGTGGCTGCAGGGCAGGTCATTGATCCATTTGATTCCCCCCTTTTCCCCGACCTCAGGGTCTCCCCTTTGGGCATTGTGCCTAAAAGGCCGCAGGTGAATACCGGCTGATCCCCAACCTGTCCTTCCCCAGGGGTGGATTGGTGAACGACGCCATTCCTGAGCACCTGTGCTCGGTTCACTACATGCCGTTTGACACGGAAGTATCCATAGTGAAAGCGCTGGGCTCTGGGGCCCTCATGGGGAAATGCGACATTAAATCCGCATTCCACCTATTGCCAATTTGCTCTGATGACTTTGACCTTTTGGGATTCAGTTTTTCTGGTCAGTTTTACATCGACAGGGCCCTACCCATGGGAAGTTCGGTATCCTGTGCTATGTTTGAGAAGTTCAGTTCCTTCTTGGAATGGACTTTGAGTGTAGGGATGGCAGAGAATTCCGCCACGGATCTTGGGGAGGCCGAATGCCAGCACATTCGGCCCCCGAAATCTGTGGCGGAACGGCCTGCCCCCCCTCCCCACTGCAGATCCCCCTGGGACGAGACTTACTTGGGGCGGACCTTCCGGGTGGCGGCGGCTCCGGTGGCGGCTCCAGCGGCGGTGCGGAGGCAGCCAGTCTTCCGACCGGCTGCTGCCACCGCCGACATTTCCCATGTAAAAAAAAAAAAAGACGTGATAGGCTACGTAAAGATTTACGTAGACTATCACGGCTAGGTTAAAAAAAAAACGTGATAGGCTACGTAAATCTTTACGTAGCCTATCACGTCTGACTTAAAAAAAAAACCTCACGCGTACGCAAATGGCAGCGGCTACGGCCGCCACCATTTGCGTTCTTTATTTTGGCCCGTCTTAGTCTACATAAATATTTACGTAGACTAAGATGGCGAAAATAAGGGGAACGCAAATAGCGTCCGCTACGCTATTTGCGTTCCCCTAATTTTCACCGTCTTAGACTACGTAAATATTTACGTACACTAAGACGGGCCAAAATAAGGAACGCAAATGGCAGTGGCCGTAGCGGCCGCCATTTGCGTACGCACATGTTTTTGTTTTTTTTAAGTCAGACGTGATAGGCTACGTAAAGATTTACGTAGCCTATCATGGCTGACTACAGGGACGCAAACGGCAGTGGCTATGGCCACCGCCATTTGCATCCCTGCTAGCCAGCGGCCGGATGTCCAGCTGCTGGCAGAGCCCACCGGTGGCTCCGCAGAATCCCTGTAGAGCACAGCCAGCCGGCGAGGATTCCGGGGGGTGGGACGGAGCGCCTTCCCCCCCACCATCAACATAATCCGCGAAAGGTAAGTCACTTTCGTACATCCCTATTTGAGTGATAAAACCGGGTCCCATAGCGTCGTGCACTACCTTGATGACTTCCTATTTGTGGGCCCACCCGGTGCCTAAGGATGTCAGAGGATTCCGCAACGGATCTCAGTGAGGCTGAATGCCAGTGCATTCGGCCCCCTGAAATCCATCGTGGAACGAAGCCCCTGCCCCAACCCGCAAAAGGCGCGCGGGAAGAAGTCCCCGCCGCCCCCAACCCACAAAAGGCACATGAAACGGAGCACTTACCTGCTCCCATCAGCGCTGCTTTGTGAATGGCAGCCGTCGTGTGGCCGCCATTCACTTCATCTTCATAGCATAGCCATGATAGGCTACGTAAATGCTTACGTAGCCTATCACGGCTAATGCAGGGAGGCCATTTGTGTCCCTGCGGAGGCCGTGATAGGCTACGTATTTATGTAGCCTATCACGGCTGGGGGAAAAAAACCTAGCGTACGCAAATGGTGGTAGCCGCTGCCATTTGCGTACACTGGGTTTTTCCCCCCCTGCCATGATAGGCTATGTAAATATTTACGTAGGCTATCATGGCTAAATACACGGACGGAAATGGCGGTGGCTATGACAGCCGCCATTTGCATCCCTGCAGGGCTGCCGAGTGGCTGGATGTCCGGCTGCAGGCGGCTGGAGCTGGCTGGTGGCTCCGCAGCTTGGCTGCGGAGTGGAGCTGGCCGGGCAGGATTCCAGGGGAGAGGAGCGGATCGCTTCCCCTCCCCCGTTGAGGATTCCGGGGGGAGGGACGGAGTGCCTCGCCCTCCCAGCGGAAACAGAACGGAATGGAAGTTAAGTGTTCCGTCCATCCCTACCGGTGCCAGTAGTGGAGGCGTTCAAGGCGAGGCTGGACAGCCATCTTTCGGGGATGCTCTGACTTGGATTCCTGCATTGGGCAGGGGGTTGGACTCGATGGCCTTGTAGGCCCCTTCCAACCCTACTATTCTATGATTCTATGCCCTGCAGTGCGTGCAGCTAATGCGGGAATTTTCCGACCTTGCAAATGAGCTGGGTGTACCTTTGGGGGAGGGAAAGACTGAGGGACCTTCCCCCACTATTAAGTTTTTGGGCATTGAACTGGACTCTGTGAATCAGCTTTGTAGGCTCCCGGCCAACAAATTATAGGCCCTAAAGGACAGGATTCTGCACATGCTTCATTCTAAGAAAGTCACACTGTTGGCATTGCAGGAAGTAGTCGGGCATGTTAATTTTGCCTGTCAGGTAGCTGCCCCTGGCAGGTCCTTCCTTAGACACCTTTGTAACGCCATGCAGGGCCTGCGCTTGCCACACCACCACGTTTGGGTATCGTCACCCATGAAAGATGATCTTTCTGTTTGGCTGCATTTCCTTAACACATTCAGTGGCGTTTCCTTCTGGAGGAGGGAGTTATTATTGGAAGCAGAACTACAGATACACTCCGATGCATCTGGGGCCCTGAGCTTTGGGGTTGTGTTTTGGGATCGATGGTGTCATGCATGTTGGCCGGCGGAGTGGTTAGAGCTAGGTGTGGGTAAAGACCTTACCTTCTTAGAACTCTTCCCAATATACGTTGCTGCGACAGCTTGCTAATTCTGTCGTGCATTTCTGGTGCAACAACCAAGCAACCTTCCACGTCATTAATTCTTTATCATCTTGCAACAATAGGGTCATGGCCTTGCTTCGGGCTTTCATGTTGCAGTGCCTTCAGTGTAATATTTTGTTCCATGCACGGCACATTCCCAGCATGGACAATGCCTTGGCTGACGCACTGTCACGTAACCAGGTGCAGCGTTTCCGAGAACTGGCCCCCTGGGCGTGTGCTATGCTGGACACCATGCCAGCCACTCTTTGGGAAGTTGGCTGGAAGAGGCAGAACAGGCCTTCCTGCAGTCCTTAGCCCCTAACACGAGAACTGCTTACGCCAGGTCAGGTAGGGAGTTTTTTAATTCCGGGTGGCTGCACATCTTCCACAGTGCTGGCCAATTCCGGTTGATCACCTACTTCAGTTTTGTGTTGATGCCCACAGGCGGGGTCTAGCGGCCTTGACCATCGGGGGAAGGCTTGCTGTGCTCGCCTTCTGGTCTAAAATGGTGTGGTGGACAACACTGCAGACTTCTGGGTCTGGCGGGTGCTTCAGGGTTGGTCCAAGGGGTCCCCGGTGCCTCCCAACCCTAGACGCCCTCTGTCGCCAGATATATTGCTGGGTTTACGGGGTT
The DNA here is from genome assembly GCF_057233095.1 of Heloderma suspectum. NCBI lineage: Eukaryota > Metazoa > Chordata > Lepidosauria > Squamata > Helodermatidae > Heloderma > Heloderma suspectum. The sequence continues at coordinate 119,974,433 of NC_139460.1, read as the reverse complement.
TGTGGCCTTCGTTGTGCAAATCTACACACAAGGCCACTTTGTCTCATGCCGCGGCTCTCACAGCATTCTTTGGAGCATTCAGGATTTCTGAGTTGGTAGTGTCAGCTAGGGGCGACCTGTTGGAACGAGCCTTGCAGTTTAGTGACTTACAGTTTTCTCAGCAGGGGGCCCTTATTTGGCTTAGGAAGTCCAAGCCCTGCCAAGCAGGGAGGGGCGTCAGTGTGTTGCTGTTTCCAGCCCCCGTACTGCACCTCTGTCTGGTCACCGCCTTGGGGGACTTTCTCAAAGTTTGGGGAAATCTGCCCGGCCCCCTTTTTTGCCATAGTGACTCCTCTCCCTTGACCAAATATCAATTTTGGGCATTCACACAGCGAGCATTAAAGGCGTCAGGTTTGGGTGCACTTTGTTTCGGCACACATTCCTTCCAGTTTGGGGCCGCCTCCACTGCTGCGTCTCTGGGGTTCACATTTGACAAAGTGCAGTCAGTCGGTAGGTGGCACTCCAAGGCGTATCGGGCCTACGTGAGGCCACTGCCAGGCCTTTCGCCTGTGAGGACATTTTTGTTCATTGCTTTTGTTTTTCCAGATGGCTGGAGTGCAAGTGAACCACTGAAGGTGCTCATCTGTGGGCACAGTATGGTTTTCTGGGCTGGTCAGAGGGCCCACTGGAGAAATTTGGTGAAATGGTCCCCTAATCCTAATTTTTCAGCCCACAAATAGGGTGGAGAATTTTGAAGGGCCATTTGCACACAGCTATAGAAAAAGCAATCTTGATGTACTCATAGGCATAACTCCAGATTCTTTTTATATGGGTGTCACTGATGCTCATGTGCATTGAGAAAACACTACCCCAAACACAAAAAATAAACTCGATAAGGTTGCATATATGCTTGAATTAGGATTCCTTTTGTGTGGTGTTTTGCCAGTGTGTAGGAGTGATTGTGCACACTGGAAAAACACCATACAAAAAAAATGCAAACATACATAAGATCAATCAAGATTGCTGTTCTGAACCGTGTGCACACATAATGCCATGGGTGGGGAAGAAGCATATGGAAATGAAAAAAGAAAGAAAGCTGTGGCTTGTGTATGCTCTAATTCCAGAATTAATTTTAGAGGTTTTCCAGATTAAACAAGAATTCAAGAGGAGCAGAACCTAGGACAGAGTGAATCAGCAGAACAATGATAGATCAGAACAGGGAAAATTCTCTCATCCCTACATTTTGACTGTCTAGATTAATCTAAAAGGGAAATGGAGGCTAGTAGTGCTGTAAATCTCAGACCACAAGGTAAAGTATCTGATTACTTCTGGAAATATTGTGATGTGATGAATAGCTGGTTCTCATATTCTACAAAACCCTCAATGCAGAATCCTGGCTATCTACAAGATTATGTCAACAGCAGCAGGTGTGCTAGGACTGCTTTCCACTTTACAATTTAAAGAGCCAGAAGTCATCACTTAATTCCCCAACTCCCTTCCTGGCATGAAAACATCTTATTGGAATGTTGAGTACACACAATTTAGTTACAGACACATGATGATGTCTGATGCTCCAGCGGCAGCTGCCTGTGCCTGTAGCAGCAGTATCCACACTAGAGCCAGTTAGGGACATTCACCATTCTGATAATGCATTCTTAGCGTTGGGAATCATTTGCAGAATTACTCTTGTCCTGTGACTGTGATCCAGCACTCTTTATATCGAAGGGAAAGCTTTCGCTGATGATATGGTAGATGGCACTGCACCTGCGCACCAGGCGCTTTTGCCTAGGCTGTGCATTAGTTTCAGAGAAATTGAAAAATGGAATCAAATGAGGACCGTTTGCTTCCATTTGCATTTTTTCCAAAACAGATGCAATGAATGGGTACCATGGATGGGTTCCAAAACGAATGCAAACAAATTGGTGCCATTTTCAGAATCCCATTCGTACACATTTTGCACTCATTCAGAGTGAGAAGGGGGAAGGGGGTTTATCTACTTTTTCTGCAATGGCAGCAAAACAGACTTCAAAGGCTATTCTTCGTGGCAGGGGGTGGGTGGGTGCCATTTTATGTCCCATAATGTCCTGGAAGTTTCAGTAATTCAGGCCATTCTTGGCGGTGATGTTTTTTGCAGAAGCTACCATTTTACACAGCCCCCCCCCCCATGCCACAGAATGATGGACAGAATGACACACTAAGAAAATCAAAGGGCAGGCACTAGGGATGGCGGAGAATTTCTCCCCGAAACTTCAGGGGGCCGAGCGCCAACGTGTTCGGCCCCCCGAACAAGTTTCGGGGAGAAATTCTCCGCACCCCCCCGCCCCCCGCACCCCCCCCGGGGTGGGACTTACCTTTGGCGAATGTCCCTCCCGGCGGTGGGTCTGGCCGGCGGTTCGGCGGGTCTTCGTCCGGGGCGGGAGCGGCAGCCGGTCTTTTGACCGGCTGCCGCCGCCGCCATTCCAATAAAAGAAAAAAAAAACCACCCCCGTGATAGGCTACGTGACGATTAACGTAGTCTATCACAGCTAGATTTGCAAAGTCAGCCGTGATAGGCTACGTAAATCGTCATGTAGCCTATCACGGGTGACGTAAAAAAAAAAAAAAGCGTGTATGGATAATGGCGGCCCCCATAGGGAGCCGCCATTCCCGTTCCTTATTTGGTCGCTGTAGTCTACGTAAAGATTACATAGACTACGGCGAAAATAAGGGCAACACTATTTGCGTTGCCCTTATTTTCGCCGTAGTCTACGTAAAGATTTACGTAGACTACAGCGACCAAATAAGGAACGCGAATGGCGGCTCCCTATGGGGGCCGCCATTTGAGTACGCGCTTTTTTTTTTTTTAAGTCACCCGTGATAGGCTACGTGACGATTTACGTAGCCTATCATGGCTGACTTTGCAGATCTAGCCATGATAGGCTACGTTAATCGTAACGTAGCCTATCACGGGGGCGTTTTTTTTTTAACTTTTAATTTCGCGGCCGGGCGAGGCGGGAAGCCTCCCCCCCGGCCTGATCTTCGTGGGGGGAGCAGCGAAGCGCCTCCCCCCCACCGCGAAAAGCTGCGAGACCAGGTAAGTGACTTTCGTGCACCCCTAATAAAGCATGAAAAATGTCTTTACTAACGAAAAAAATGGAGGGATGAAATGATCGCCCATCCCCGCACATCCTTGTATGTTGCCTAACAGAGCTGACAATGGAAGAGTCCTGCTTGTAATTGTGAGGTGGCCTCACTGGATCATGCCCCTAGCAAAGGAGCTGCTTTCCAGATTGACTGATGGCTCTTCTCTTGGCTGTGGAAAAAACCCAAAACTCCTAGAAATCCCTTGTATACAGCTCCTTTGGAACTGGTCTATGCTTTATATCAACGTTTCCCAACCTTGTGCCCTCCAGATGTGTTGGACTGCAAATCCCATAATTCCTAGCCAGTGGCCATGCTGGCTGGGAATTATGGGAGTTGTTATCCAACACATCTAAAGGGCACCAGGTTGGGGAAGGCCCTCAACCAAGAATTCTTCATGCAATATGATGTCCAAATGGAACTTCTGAGTGAACTAGCCTCCCCATTAAATCCTTGTAGTGTAACTAAATTGGGACAATAGGAACACTTTTTCTAGGTGCAACCTGGGCTGAGACACAAAATGGGCATAAACAATTGCTGTTAAGTACATATGGCACATTCAGGTGCAAACAGCAGCCAGGTGAGGGACAATTTTCAGCAGAAAATTGGCTTGGGACTCCAATCTGGCTTGGGAGCATATTCTGGATTGGGGTCCCATGCCTGCCTTTTCTACAAAATGAATGTGTCCATTTTAAGCATGCCTGTTTATAAACATGAAGAATGGCACAAGTAGAGTGGCCTTTACAAGTTGCACACAAACATGTGTGGATAGCCAGATGGCCACTTTGAGGCACGTGAAAACCACTTCAGAAGGAACAGCTGGGTGTCAAGGAAGAGGGGCATTAACCACTTTCCTGTACACCATTTTCCCACTTCAGATCTGCCCCCCCTCAGAAGTTACATCCTCCATGGGTTTTTCAAGTGCATCTTCCTATCTAGCACTTGCATCCAGCTACCCCCTCCTGAAGTGGCTGTTCATACCCCCAAAAATAGCCACTGGGAATTTTTATAGTAATTCATGTGCAATCTGTAGCTTGTCCCTTATTGCAGGCGGAACAGAGTTGAAGTGTTGCGGCTTCTCATTGGCCTGGTGCCTGCAGCCTAACACAGTAAAGCAGCCATTTCAGCAGGCTGAGTTGAGGGAGATGGGAGGGAGAGCAGCACCATCCCACCAGTCTGCTGAAATAATAATAATTATTATTATTATTATTATTGCCCCTCTGCTCTCTCCATTCCTTTTTTCTTGTGTGTTGTGTTTCTCTGTGGGTAGGGACTGTCTTGATGAATTGATTATATGTAAGCTGCTCTGGGAGCCTTTTTGGCTGAAGAATGGCATACAAATACATCAAATAAATAGTAAAGAACACACATCTAGACACTGAGTACTTGAGCTCAGCCAAACTTTCAACAGTTTGAAGGAAAGGTTCCTCCTGTGCAAGCACCGAGTCATTGCTGACTCCTAGAGGGACGCCACTTTCGCATGGCAGACTATAGCGGGGTGGTTTGCCATTGCATTCCCCAGTCACTTTTCCCTTCTTCTACCTTTCCCCTAGCAAACTGGGTACTCATTTTACTGACCTCAGAAGGATGGAAGGCTGAGTCGACCTGAGCTGGCTACCTGGGACCCAACTTCCGCTGGGATCGAACTCAGGTTGTGGGAAGAGTTTCAGCTGCAATACTGCTGCCTACCACTCTGCGCCACATGAGGCTCATCAACGGTTCGAAAGTTCAGCCCAAATTGTGAGGAGGGGGACTTGGGAGCAAAAGAGAGAGTGAAACTGCCTCCCCTCTTTTGCATTTTCAGGCATGGTGGGTGCATAATTTTCAGGGAGGGGAAAACTGACCATGGCTCCTCACAGCTCTGATTGACTGGCAGTCATCATTTTGATCTTTCCAGAATGCCCCATTCTGAAGGGAATATGGCAGTTGCCATGGCCCCCTGAAAATTGCACATACATACCCACCTGTCAAAATAGCTTACTTAAATAGCTTATTTTGCCCCACTGCCAATTTCTGGGGAGAGGAAGAGAACTGGGAGCCTGCCTGGGGTACAGAAATAACTAATAACACCATTTTGATATATGGGATGGGTCCTTCCTTGTACTTGGAGAGTTGTTCTCTCCGATAAAGTGAGTAGAGAAGCTCTTGCTTGTGCAGATGTGCGTGCATAAGAAGTCATGCATCAGTGAAGAATCTCAGGCTCCACGTACATGTCTTTATCTTGTAGTGGAACTTTACTAGAGCTCCAGCATGGTCACCCACTTCATTTCAAAATGCTAGATCTGGAATAAAATATATGAACAGTTAATGCTGACAGGTTTATTTTTTTTGTTTTTGCAGCAAGTAGCTTCAAGTAGAACACGAAGTGAATGTGTTGGTATGACTTTAAAAATTAATTAGGATTGACCCATTTCATAAGATCCCATAAAGAATAGTGCATCAAGACATTGCGTGGTTATAAAAGAAATAGGATAGCTCAACATAAAGAATTAAACAAGTGTTTGAAAATACAGGTTCTAAAATCCCCAAACCATTAAAAAAGTAGTAAGTGAAATCCCCAAAATAACAGGATCAAAAACACACACATCAAAGCAGGCACATATACATCAACAATTAGAACAGTATTAATTAGCAACAATGTTGTTTAATCTATAAATAATAAGTGATCAAAGGGCCCCACAGAGAAGTGTATCACAATCCATATAATCTCACAATCTGAGGTCAAAAAGTCTTCTTAAAATCCCTGTGGCTGGTTTTTAGAGTCTTCTTTGTAATTCAGCTATGGGAATTCATTCCCAGGTGGAACAATGCATGTCAACGTGAGGACCTAAAACCTCATATAAACTTCCAATCAGATAAGGAATGAACTGTATCTTCTCCATTTCTTTTAAAAAGAAACGTGATGCCCATGATTAAAAAGGATTGCAACTAATCTGGCATATATTAAATAAAATAAGCTCCAACAATCGACTAATGAAGATATTATCTCAGATACCAGTAGTATTACCCGTCTTCACAGAAGGGTGAATCCTGTCAAGCTGGTACATACAATTAGCAAATTATTGTTCAAGCTGTCAGGCAGGCAGTGTTTGGCTAATCCCTTAACCTCTAAGCATAAAGCACAATTTAAGTTGCTCTTTGCTGTTCTGAGATAGGCTAAAGTATATTGTTGGTGGATTAAAATACAGAAATTAGAATGGTGAATACAGACCTGTAAGATTGCAGGGCTGAAGACTGGAGCAGTGAGGGGGGCAAGGGAAGGAAAGTCCTGTCTTTGACCCCCTCCCCAACCCAGGCATCTTGTCCCACATTCTTCCTAAGGCAGGGGTGTCAGACCTCTTTCAGCCTGAGGGCCAAATTCAATTTCAGAAAAGCAGTCAATGCGTGCTTCCAGTGGTGGGTGGGGCCAAAGACAAAAGGGGGTGGAATGAAAGGCAGAAGAGGCAGGGCCAAAAATACCAAACGTATCAAGCATACTGACATATTTTAGTTTGAAGCTCTCCAGTAATTAAGCTTTAAGAGATGCATTTCAACTTCTTTAAAATAAGAAAAAATCATGCAAAAGCTGGGAAACCAGCAAACAATCAGCCATTGGGATAAAGGGGCAGGGCTGGGGGAACGGGTTGTGGCCATCTGGAAACCCTAGAGAGCCAAATTGGGACCCAGGTAGGCTGGATTTGGCCTGCAGGCCAGGGGTTCAACATCTCTGTTGTAAGGGTTGGGTCAGTGGGAAACCTCACTGGAAGGCGGGCGGTGAAACCTCATTGGAAGCGAAAAAAGGCGGTAAGTGTAGATCCAGCCTAAGTGTGCTAGCCTTCTCTCCCCACTCCCCCCAAAACACATTAACCTGGAACTCTGGTTCACTCAGGACTTTCTCATATTCAATTAAGTTATGTTTTGTGGCTAGATAAGGCCTTAGGCAAAGCCGGAGTTTACTATTGCTCTTTGGAATGATAAAATGTTAGGAAACGTTTACCTTTTAAAAGGCAATATTGATTGAAACAGAGCCCCCTCTCAACCTTGGGATATTCCGATTTCACAATGGCACTCAAGGCAACACACACCAGTATGTATATTGTATGTCGGTTTTGTGTATAAATATTGAATAATCATTAATATATTTAGCACTTAGAACCAAAGTCCTTCAGTCTGTTTGCTGAAATCAGCAGCTTCAGCCAAAGCCCAGCATCAGGGTCTCTGGTGTAAATGCTTTGAAGTAAATATTGCTCTGTGCTGAGGAGACCAAAAATGGAAAGTATGGCCTAAAAGGGAAAGCTTGCATTCAGCTGTCAGCAGAGTTCACTTTTTGGCAAGGGTGGGTATGGAATGGAACTGTATCTGTAAAACTGAAATTAAATTAGTTGTTACAGACTATCAAATAAATCATTTTTAGACAGTTCCCCCAACAGTGTACTTGAGGAAAGTTTAACTGAAGTTATTGGAAAATCAAATTCTTTTTTAGGATTTGTCCTTTGTTTATCTTCAGTGTCACAGAAGAGATTCCTTTACACACTAATCAGAAAATTATTGTTTTTTTTACAATATGCAATAGAAATATTGGATAGAGGGAGCCTTTTGACTGAATGCAGCAGATGCCTGATTCTTCACATGCTTGCAGTTGGCCAGTGGTTGATCTATAAGAGAAATTATGCCACAGACAGTTGTGCTTGATATTAGCACATGCAACAGGCCACCTGAACATCCTAAAGCTGAACTCCGCAAGGAAGTTACACACTGTCTACCCATAGCTTCACAACCTTCCAACCCATCTCGCCAAAGATGCCAACAGACCTTACAGGAAACGATTGAGTACCAACATCAAGCGAGGCTATTGGCTAGGTCACTACCTTTTAAATCCCCACTCCTCAAAGAAGAGGGGGAGCCCAGGACAGGCAGCAGGAATGGGCTTTGAGGACTGAAGGGTTCAGTTTGGCTCTGGAATTTGTTGGGGGTAAACTGTCTGTTATTTTAATTTATTCATTACATTTATACCCCACCTTTCTTCCATTGTGGAAAAGGTGGCTACATGTGGTTCCCAGGTGGTCTCCCCTCCAAGCACTGACCAGACCCAGACCTGCTTAGCTTCAACAAGCTCGCTGCCTCATGTGCCTTCAGACCATGCCCTGGGAATGAAATTGCCCTTTATTCTCCAGACCCAGACCCAGCTTCCTGTTTGTACTTCAGTGACTGGCCTCTTGTAGAATGCCTCCCTAATTTGAGAAGAAATTCGGAAAGCAGATTGTTCTTGATGTCTGTCCCAAAAATACACCTGAAGCATGAAAACAACCAGAGAGGCATTGGCACTGTAAAAAAGAGATGTCAAATAAATTATTTGTACTTGAGACTTTCCCCACTCCCCCCTTACTGGCAGTACTTTTGAAGAACCAGAATAATTGACAAAGGACAACATTTTAGGACTAAGGGATTAATGAAAAAGTCACAAATCATTTGGACCAGGTGGCATTCATTCACTCAGTTGTGAATATGTTGGTATTTTTTAACTAAAGTATATAATACTGCCAAAATCTGGCTCCTTACTAGAGAACTGGAAGTTGGCCAATGTAACACCATTACAAAAACTCCAGTGGGGATCTAAGAAATTACAAATCTGTCAGCTTAATTTACTTCTGTCTCAGGTAATTGGTGAAAAGAATTAAAGTCTAGGATTGTTAAACAGAAAAACAAGGCTTGCTGAGAAAAAATATCAGCATAGCGTTTTGCAAAAGAAATATTGAGGAGTGTCAACAACACACATGTCGATTTATCTGATCCAGAAAATGTGGAACACTTGGTTTTTCAGACAGCTTCTGACAAAGTACATCACCAAAGGCCTTTGAGTGAAGGAAGGATGGCCCTTTTATGGCTCAGCAATCATTTAAAAGAAAAGAAATAGAGGGTGGGAATAAGTGTAAGTTTTCACAGTGGAAGAAAGAAACCATGGGATTCTTCTAAAGATCATTATTTGGAGTGATGCTCTTTAAGATATACGTATAAATGATCTGGACTCAAGGTTGCTGAAACACTCAAGGCTAATATAGGTCCAGATATGAGACTTACAAAATTATGAAAAGTGTGGAAACTGAGATAATTTTTCCTTCGGTCACTATCGTCTAATGAATTTTACACTTTACACTGCAGCCAGTATTTGCTATGGTAAATAAAAAAGTGCAAATGAGAGGCATATATGCCCTAAATCTGGGGTCCCCAGCCTGGTGCCTGTGAACACCAAGGTGCCAGTGGATACCTCCTTTGGTGCCTGCAAGGCTCTTTGCCCCTTCTGATTTTTTTAAAAAATTCTAAAGAGTTTTTTTAAAAATTAAAAACAGTTATTTTAAGTGGGCGGGCTGTCATGCTGCAAAGCAAAGCACCAGCTTTCAGTGCCATCTTCATGGGTAATCCCATTTAAAGTGAAGACTGTATGTAAAATGTGAATTACCTTGCTTGGCAGAAAATTCAGGTCAGACAAAAGGAAAGACAAAACCCATTGCATATATCATTTGTGGAATTCAATACTACAAGATGTGGTGATGGCTAACATTTTAGCTTGTGACAAAACAATTAGGTTAACTGATGGAGGACAGGTCTATCAATGGCTGTTCGCCAGGTGAGTGAAAATGGAACCTCCATGTTCAGAGGCAGTATGCTTATAATTACCAGATGCTGAGAGAGTTGGACCAGATGGACCATCTGTTTGATCCAGCAAGGAACGTCTTATGTTCAAATATCATGATTCTTCATTACAAACTAACTAGATGGGGAAAATGTCAATGAACTACAATAATTAGAAATAGAAGTGTTACATTAGCACTATTCAGGCTCTCAGTACCTGTGGATACTGAATGCGTGAGGGAGTCAGCAGGAAAGCATGGGACTAGTCCGGCCCCCTCAACACTGCTGTGCATACTGGCCATCCCTCCCCCAATGCATGTTCAGTCACTTCAGTGGCAGCCTGAAGGGGACAGCTTCTATGTGTCTAGGGTTTCCTTCTGGGGAATGGAAACCTCTTCCTATTCTTACTGGCCCCTTGATGTGGTTTGGAAGCAATCGTCTGAACCGATCCATTATTTCATACAAATCTTTCATTTTAAAGAAATAATAAAATAAAATATTTAATGTAGGTTCAAAATGGAAGCAGTTATTTGCAAGCTTCATGGAGTTTAAAGTACTGTGTTATATTTGTAAAAAGATTTATAGTGCGATGCGATCCAATACATACCTCGTTGTTGTTCAGTCGTTAAGTCGTGTCCGACTCTTCGTGACCACATGGACCATAGCACGCCAGGCCTTCCTGTCCTCTGCTCTCTCCCGGTGTGTGCTCAAGTTCATATTCATTGCATCGGTGATGCTATCTAGCCATCTCATTCTCTGCTGTCCCCTTCTCCTTTTGCCTTCAATCTTTCCCAGCATCAGGGTCTTTTCCAGGGAGTTTTCTCTTTGCATTAGGTGGCCAAAATATTTGAGCTTCAGCTTCAGTATCTGTCCTTCTAATGAGCAGTCAGGGTTGATTTCCTTTAGGATTGACTGATTTGACCTCCTTGCAGTCCAGGGGACTCGTAAGAGTCTTCTCCAGCACCACAGTTTGAAAGCATCAATTCTTCGGCGCGCAGCCTTCCTTATAGTCCAGCTCTCACAGCCATACGTTGCTACTGGGAAAACCATAGCTTTGATTATACGAACCTTTGTTGGCAAGGTGATGTCTCTGCTTCTGACTATGCTGTCTAAGTTTGCCATAGCTTTCTTCCCAAGGAGCAAGCATCTTTTAATTTCATGGATACAGTCACCATCTGCGGTGATCTTGGAGCCCAAGAAAATAAAATCTGTCACTGCTTCCATTTCTTCCCCTTCCCCTTCTGTATGCCAGGAAGTGATGGGGCCAGATGCCATGATCTTCGTTTTTTTAATGTTGAGTTTCAAACCAGCTTTTGCAGTCTCCACTTTCACCTTCAACAAGAGGCTCTTTAGATCCTCTTCACTTTCTGCCATAAGGGTGGTATCGTCTGCGTATCTGAGGTTGTTGATAATTCTCCCTTAATTCCAACCTGTGATTCATCCAACCCGGCATTTCTCACGATGCACTCTGCATATAAGTTAAATAAGCAGGGTGACAATATGCAGCCTTGTCGTACTCCTTTCCCAATTTTGAACCAATCGGTAGTTCCATGTCCGGTTCTGACTGTTTCTTCTTGACCCTCCCACAGGTTTCTCAGGAGACAGGTAGGGTGGTCTGGTACTCCCATCTCTTTAAGAATTTGCCACAGTTTGTTGTGATCCACACAATCAAAGGTTTTAGCATAGTCAATGAAGCAGAAAAAGATGTTTTTCTGGAATTCTCTTGCTTTCTTCATGATCCAGCGAATGTAGGCAATTTGATCTCTAGTTCCTCTGCCTCTTCGAAACCCAGCTTGTACTTCCAGTAGTTCTCAGTTCACATGCTGCTGAAGCCTAGCTTGTAGGATTTTGAGCATCACCTTGCTGGCATGTGAAATGAGCGCAATTGTATGGTAGTTTGAACACTCTTTGGCATTGCCCTTCTTTGGAATTGGACTGTAAACTGACCTTTTCCAGTCTTGTGGCCACTGTTGAGTGTTCCAAATTTGTTGGCATATTGAGTGCAGCACTTTAACAGCATCATCTTTTAGGATTTTAAATAGCTCGGCTGTCATACTGACATCTCCGCTAGCTTTGTTGTTAGTAATGCTACCTAAGGCCCACTTGACTTCACTCTCTAGGATGTCTGGCTCAAGTTCAGTGACCGCACTATCATGGCTCTCAGGGACATTCAGATCTTTCCTGTATAGTTCTTCTGTGTATTGTTTCCACCTCTTCTTAATCTCATCTGCTTCTGTTAGGTCCCTGCCTTCTTTGTCCTTTATCATGCCCGTCTTTGCACAAAACGTTCCCTTGAGATCTCCAATTTTCTTGAAGAGATCTCTAGTCTTTCCCATTCTATTGTTTTCCTTCATTTTGTTGCATTGTTCATTTAAGAAGGCCTTCTTGTCTCTCCTTGCTATTCTCTGGAACTCTGCATTCAGTTGGGTATATCTTCCCCTTTCTCCCTTGCTTTTCACTTCCCTTCTTTCCTCAGCTACTTGTAAAGCCTCATCAGAGACAGCCACTTTGCTTTCTTGCATTTCTTTTTCTTTGGGATGGATTGAGTTGCTGCCTCCTGAACAATGTTACGGACCTCCATCTATAGTTCCTCAGGCACTCTATCAGGTCTAATCTCTTAAATCTATTTGTCACCTCCACTGTATATTCATAAGGGATATGATTTAGGTCATACCTGAATGGTTTAGTGGTTTTCCCTACATTCTTCAATGTAAGCCGAAATTTTGCAAGAAGCAGCTCATGATCTGAGCCACAGTCAGCTCCAGGTCTTGTTTTTACTGACTGTATAGAGCTTCTCCATCTTTGGCTGCAAAGTACATAATCAATCTGATTTCGATATTGACCATCTGATGATGTCTATGTGTAGAGTTGCCTCTTGTGCTGTTGGAAAGGAGTGATTGCTATGATCAGCATGTTCTCTTGGCAAAACTCTATTAGCCTTTGTCCTGCTTCATTTTGTACACCAAGGCCATGCTTGCCTGTTATCCCGGTGATTTCTTGACTTCCTACTTTGGCATTCCAATCCCGTGATGAAAAGAACATCTTTTTTTGATGTTAGTTCTAGAAGGTGTTGTAGGTCTTCATAGAACCGATCAACCTCAGCTTCTTTGGCCTCAGTGGTTGGGGCATAGACTTGAATTACTGTGATGTTGAATGGTTTGCCTTGGATTCATACTGAGATCATTCTATCATTTTGGAGATTGTCCCCCAGTACTGCTTTTCCCACCCTTTTATTGACTATGAGTGCTACTCCATTTCTTCTAAGGGATTCTTGCCCACAGTAGTAGATATGATGGGCACCTGAATTCAATTCGCCCATGCTTGTCCATTTTAGTTCGCTGTTTCCCAAGATGTCGATGTTCAATCTTGCCATCTCATGTTTGACCACCTCTAGCTTACCTTGATTCAATGACCTTACATTCCAGGTTCCGAAACAATATTGTTCTTTACAGCATCCGACTTTCTTTTCACCACCAGATAGGGATGGCGGAGAATTTCTCCCCGAATCTTCGGGGGGCCGAGCACCAACGCATTCGGCCCCCCAAAATCGGTGGTGAAATTCTCCGCCCCCCTGCCCCCCTGGGATGGGACTTACCTTTGGCGAATGTCCCTCCCGGCGGCGGGTCCCAGCAGCGGTTCGTTGGCCTTTCATTGGGGGCGGGGGGGGGTAGCCGGTCTTCCAACTGGCTGCTGCCGCTGCCATTACAAAGTAAAGTGTAAAAAAAACCCCAAACCCCGTGATAGGTTTGTGAAATGGTCTGCCGCCATTTGCGTATGCGTTTTTTTTTTCAAAGTTACCTGTGATAGGCTACGTGACGATTAACGTAGCCTATCATGGCTGACTTTGGAAATCTAGCCGTGATAGGCTACGTTAATCGTTACGTAGCCTATCACGTTTTTTTTTTTTTTACTTTTTGTTTTGCGGCCGGGGAGACGGGGCACTTCTCCCCGGCCTGAATTTCGGCGGGGCACCTCCCCCCCTCGCCTGAACTTCAGGGGGAGAAGCGAAGCGCCTCCCCCCCACCGCGAAGCACCCCTGCGAAAAGGTAAGTGACTTTCGTACATCCCTACCACCAGACACATCCACAGCTGAGTGTCCTTTTTGCTTTGGCTCAGCCGCTTCACTCTTTCTGGCGCTACTTGGAAATTCCCTCTGCTCTTCCCCAGTAGAATATTGAACACCTTCCAACCTGAGGGGCTCATCTTCCGGCGTCATATCTTTTAGCCTTGTGATACGTTCCATGGGGTTTTCTTGGCAGGAATACTGGAGTGGGTTGCCATTTCCTTCTCCAGTGGACCACATTTTGTCAGAACTCTCCGCCATGACCTGTCCATCTTGGGTGGCCCTGCACGGCATAGCTTATGGCTTCACTGAGTTACGCAAGCCCCTTCGCCACAACAAGGCAGTGATCCATGAAGGGGGATACCTACATACCTACTCAGAAGTAATTCCTACTGAATTCAATGGAACTTACTTCCAGGTTTAAAAAAATTATCTTGATAAACTTAAAAACATTACTTTTTATGTAGGTTCAAATAACACATGCTAAAGGTTTCTAGTAGCTGAGAGAGAGAGAGAGAGAGAGAGAGAGAGAAAGAGCAGTGTGTTATTTATGTTGGAGGAACTTGGTATTTAAATATAAATAAAACCAGTTTGGTTCATCAGGGGATTCTAATTCTTAATCTTTCCTTCCGAACTTCAGTTGTACAATGTATAACTAATCTGACATCTGAAGAGAATACCAGGGGAAATATAGCTCAGTACTTGATATAAACAAACAGGATGCACTACATATTAAAAGCACTGTAGAAATGTAAAAGAAACAAAAACAACAGCCTTCGATCTTATGTTTCTCATTGCTGTAAAAGAGAGAGCACGCGCAATTTCAGCGGCTGCTCTTTAGAAATGGGAGTACAGCAGTTAGAATTAATATTTTATGTGCAACACAACATCTGAGAGGAAATATCTTTATTCAAGTGCAACATAAGGAAATGCAGCTTTTTCTGAAACACCATGATTATGGCAACTAATATTAATACCCTTTTATGCAACACTGAATTATAATGCAGCAGGGCTAAATAAGTTTACCTGACATGATAGGACTGAAAATGGACTTGTTCAGATATTCTAGCCAGCCACATTCCCCCTCCCCTATTGACATGTAAGGGTGGTGCTGCAGCTAGGTAATTTTTGGAACCTGGATTTAGGGTGCAATCCTATGCATGCTTAGACAGAAAATAGACCTACAACTCCCAGCATTCCCTAGCCAGCATTTTTTTGGGTCTAAACATACACAGTATTGTGCCTTAGGGTGCAATCCTATCAGGATGCCCACCAGTCTCTGAAAATGGAGGCTGGTGGGCATCCTATGCAGAACAGGAGGTGTGCAGAGGCGATCTTCGCCTCCACGCTCCTCCAACTCTGCATTTTTGCTGGACGGGCTTTTTCGCCCATCTAGCTGAGGCGTTATAGAGCAGGAGCGAAGGAGGCAAAGAGGCTGGGGAGGCCAGAGGATTCTTTGTAAGCCAGCCTCCCCTGTCTCCTCCCTTCCCCTTCCCTCAGAACTGCCCCCTTTCCCTCCTCTCCAAGGTTGCTTTTGCGAGGTTGGAGAGACAGCCAGCGTGGTTCTCTCCAGGCTGGCTTTGAGGGGGAGGGAGTGGGGAACTTGGACACCTGGGTCTGAGGTCAGAGCACTGTCTCCAATCCAGGAATTACAATTATCCCACGCCCCGACCCCCAACGCTGTCTGGTGGTTCATAGGATTGCTCCTTTAAGGCACAATCCTATGCATGTTTAGACAGAAAAAAAGGCCTACGATGCATAGGATTGTGTCCTTAATGATCTTATGGGGACCTGCATTAGATGGCCATGTGTATTACTTTAGTTGTGAAGCACACGGCTAACATTTATTTTCTCCCCTCCCTGCCATTCAATGCTTTACAGCTGGACAACTGGTTCTACATTCCTGATATGGTAGAGCAAGAAACCAAACTAAAGCCCTGTTTACCAACCCTGATAAAAAAGGAATACTCTGAGCATATGCAGTTTTGCATTTTAAACTCACTTAAATCGTAGCACTATTGTGACTACAGGAATAAAATGGAGTTTGCTTATGCTGCCCTGATCCTAAATATGTTTCCTTGGGAATAAGCACAATTTTGTTGTAGGAACGGATAATACATTTTAAAAATTGTTTTTATTAACTTTTAAGAATGATACATATACAGATAAACAAACAAACATCAGGGGCATTTTACCACAAATCAGAGACAATATATGTTTCATTAATAATTGAAAGTAGATGAAGTTCATTCATCTAAAAAATTATTTCCAGAGAGCACCATTTCGTTCATAATCTAGGAAACAGAACCAAGAACTGGCAAAAGTGTCCATGTCCTGTTGTCCCCTAAGTACTTTAATTTGACTAGTAAGTCTTTCAGCTAAGATGACTGTCCACAGGCAGCCATCCCAAAGATCCAAGGTTAATATTTTGTCACTTTTCCAATTAGCTGCAATAACTTGTTGAGCAGCGACCACTATGAACAATGCTGCTTCTTTGTACGGAGTATATTTATTATTTCCCCCCATGAACATGGAAAGCAGGGCTAATTTGGGGCTGAGTTGCAATTGGAATGTTATAATCTTTTTACATTCTTCAAAGACAGTTTTCTCAAATTTCTGAATTCTGTCACATTTTCACCACAGATGACAGAAAGATCCAACATCTATCACACCAATACCTGGGGCTTACAGTGGTATAAATTTTACTCAGTAATAAAGGTCTTACATGCCATCTATAGATTACTTTTAAAGATTTTTCTCAGTTTCTAAGCTAAGGCTGATTTTAAAGGGTTTTTGGATGATACAGGTCAGAATCCAGTGGGGTGCCTGCAGCCTCACCGATTGTTTATGCCCCACCAACTCCTTGTGCAAGCAGCCCCCACCACTTGCACAGTGGTGATTTAGTGCTTCCAGGGCAACCCAAAATGAGAGGAAATGCTTGTTTCTGGAAGGAGGCAGGTCAGTGGAGCTCACATAAGGGAGCTTCCCCTAGGAAGCACTAAATCTCCCTTGCATGACCAGTGAGTCCTGGTTCCACAGTGGAATTGGTGGATACCAACATCTGAGGAAGGGAATCGGTGGGGTGCAAACTCTATTGTGTAAGTGCCCATACAGTTCCATACTCAATCATCTATTTTTTTTTTAGACCTCCCTCCTAGGATAATACATTTTAAAGTAAAAATAATATAGTGAGCATCTGTTACCATGTACATGTCCAGTTGGCTGCTCCCTAACATTGAAATGTTAAAAAATCAGGAGACAGGATGCTACAGCAAGCAGCGTCAGCCCTAGTGGGCCCAGCAGTCCCATGCCAGCCTTGATGCTGAAACAGGGCCTGTTTGCCACTGCCCCCATCAACTGCTGCTCCCTGGATGGTCATTCCTCACCTTCCCAGGCTGCAGGAGCCCTAGACATTACCCCCAAATCCAGCCCTAGCTGCACCTCTGTGTAAGGGATTGTCTAGAGGATCCCCATCCCCCAGTCTTCCTGCGATACTACTAGGGATGGTGGAGAATTTCTCCATGAATCTTCGGGAGGCCGAGCGCCGAGGCATTCGGGGCCCCGAAAGTGTTGGGGGAATTCTCCGCCCCCCCCCGGGATGGGACTTACCGTGGCAGAATGTCCCTCTCGGTGGCGGGTCCCGGCGGCGGTTCGGCGGCGGTTCGGCCGGGGGCGGGGGTGGCGGCCGGTCTCCCGACCGGCTTCTGCCGCCGCCATTACAAAATAAAAAAGTAAAAAAAAACCCCAAAAACACACACCCGTGATAGGCTACGTGATGATTTACGTAGCCTATCATGGCTAGATTTCCAAAGTCAGCCGTGATAGGCTACGTAAATCGTCACGTAGCCTATCATGGGTGACTTTCGGGAAAAAAAAAAGCGCGTACGCAAATGGCGGCGGCCCATGGGCGCCGCCATTTGCATTCCTTATTTTGGCACGTCTAGTCTACATAAAGATTTACGTAGACTACAGCGAAAATAAGGGCAACGCAAATAGTGTTCCCTTATTTTTGCCGTAGTCTACATAAATCTTTACGTAGACTAGATGTGCCAAAATAAGGAACGCAAATGGCGGCGCCCATGGGCTGCCGCCATTTGCGTACACGCTTTTTTTTCCCCCCGAAGTCACCCGTGATATGCTACGTGACGATTAACGTAGCCTATCATGGCTGACTTTGGAAATCTAGCCGTGATAGGCTACGTTAATCATTACGTAGCCTATCACGTTTTTTTCCCCACTTTTTCTTTCGCGGCCGGGGAGACGGGGCGCTTCTCCCCGGCCTGAATTTCGGCCGGGCGAGGCAGGGCGCCTCGCCCCCCGGCCTGAATTTCGGCCGGGTGAGGCGGGGTGCCTCCCCCCCCTCGCCTGAACTTCGGGGGGAGAAGCGAAGCACCTCCCCCCCACCGCGAATCACCCCTGCGAAAAGGTAAGTGACTTTCGTACATCCCCAGATACGACACAAACAGACTTCAGCCATATCCACATATGTTGCCTCTTCCTATACTACACATCCTTCTAGATCTTCTGAATCAGCAGGAGACAAAGTACCCATGGTTGTTGTTGCCCATGGGCCATGGTTGGTGTGAGTGGTTGGAGAGATGGAGGAGTGGTGATAGACTCCAGGCTAGAGGCCTGTCCCTTTGAGGCTTCCACATTGTAGGAAGGAGTCGAGTCTGGGAGGAGGCCTCTGGACTGAAGCATAAAAGACTTCTGTCTGGTCTCAGCCCTTCTTGAAGCAAGTTGCTCACTGAGAGCTCTTTTGGGTGCTGCAGGGCTGCCTTGCTCTGAAGCCCTGCTCAGACCAGAACATGGCAGTCCTGTCCTCTGGAACAACAATGAACAACTCTGCTCCATCTTCTGCATAAACCCTTTCACATATTCAAAGAAGGCTATCATTTATTTATTTATTGACAACATTTGTATATCACTCCATACCTAGACATTCTGGAGCTATAAACAATAAAAGACACAAAATAAGATAAACACCATGTTAAAATAATTACTATTTTTAAAAGGAAATAAAATTCTGATAAAACTGTGACTGGTCACTCAAGGAAGGCTTCCTAAAAGAAAGATGTTTTCAGGAGGTGCTGGAAACAGCATAATGTTGGTGCCTACCTGACTTCAAAAGGCAGGGAGTTCCATAGGAAGGGTGCTAGCACACTGAACGCTCTTCCCTGGGTGGATTCCAGTCTGGCCATAGGTCCATGTAGAACCACCAGACACATGCCCTCTGATGACCTGTGACTGGGCAGATTGTTAAGGGAGAAGGCACTCGCTCAGGTATCTTGGACCCAAGTTGTTTAGGGTTTTGTACACTATTAAATCTGGCCCAGTAGTGAATAAGCACTATTTGCTGAGGGAACTGCAGTACTGCAGATCCCTCAGCAAAGAAGTTGCATGCTGAAAAGGGGCAGTTCCTGACAACAGCCAAGCTGCTGCACTTTGCACTAGCCCCAGCTGCTGGAGCAGCATTAAGGGCAGCCCCACAAAGATCATATTGCAGTAATCCAGTCTTGAGGTTACTAGTGCCTGGACCACTGTGTCCAAGCTATCCCTGTTCAGCAGAGGCTGTAGCTGGTGAACCAGCCAAAGCTAGCAGAAGGCATTCCAAACTGTCGTGGCAACTTGGGCCTCCAGTGACAATGATCATGATGTATCTAAGAGTACCCCCAGGTAGGGATGGTGGAGAATTTCTCCCCGAAACTTCGGGGGGCCGAGCGCCAACGTGTTCAGCCCCCCGAACAAGTTTCGGGGAGAAATTCTACCCTCCTGCCCCCCGCACCCCTCCCGGGACGGGACTTACCTTTGGCGAATGTCCCTCCCGGCAGCGGGTCCGGCCGGCAGTTCGTCGGGTCTTCGTCAGGGGCGGGGGCGGCAGCCGATCTTTCGACCGGCTGCCGCCGCCGCCATTGCAATAAAAGAAAAAAGAAAAAAAAACAAAAAAAAAATATTTACGTAGCCTATCATGGCAGGGGGGAAAAACCCAGTGTACGCAAATGGCAGCGGCTACCGCCATTTGCGTACGTTAGGTTTTTTTCCCCCAGCCGTGATAGGCTACATAAATACGTAGCCTATCACGGCCTCCGCAGGGACACAAATGGCCTCCCTGCATTAGCCGTGATAGGCTACGTAAGCATTTACATAGCCTATCATGGCTATGCTATGAAGAGGAAGCGAATGGCGGCCACACGACGGCTGCCATTCACAAAGCAGCGCTGATGGGAGCAGGTAAGTGCTCCGTTTCATGTGCCTTTTGTGGGTTGGGGGCGGCGGGGACTTCTTCCCGCGCGCCTTTTGTGGGTTGGGGCAGGGGCTTCGTTCCATGATGGATTTCAGGGGGCCGAATGCACTGGCATTCAGCCTCACCGAGATCCGTTGCGGAATTCTCTGACATCCTTAGGCACCGGGTGGGCCCACAAATAGGAAGTCATCAAGGTAGTGCACGACGCTATAGGACCCGGTTTTATCACTCAAATAGGGATGTACGAAAGTGACTTACCTTTCGCGGATTATGTTGATGGTGGGGGGGAGGCGCTCCGTCCCACCCCCCGGAATCCTCGCCGGCTGGCTGTGCTCTGCAGGGATTCTGCGGAGCCACCGGTGGGCTCTGCCAGCAGCCGGACATCCGGCCGCTGGCTAGCAGGGATGCAAATGGCGGTGGCCGTAGCCACTGCCGTTTGCGTCCCTGTAGTCAGCCATGATAGGCTATGTAAATCTTTACGTAGCCTATCATGTCTGACTTAAAAAAAAAAAACATGTGTGTACGCAAATGGCGGCAGCTACGGCCACTGCCATTTGCGTTCCTTATTTTGGCCCGTCTTAGTGTACGTAAATATTTACGTAGTCTAAGACGGTGAAAATTAGGGGAATGCAAATAGCGTAGCGGACGCTATTTGCGTTGCCCTTATTTTCGCCGTAGTCTACGTAAACATTTACGTAGACTACAGCGACCAAATAAGGAACGCGAATGGCGGCTCCCTATGGGGGCCGCCATTTGCGTATGCGCTTTTTTTTTTTTAAAGTCACCCGTGATAGGCTACGTGGCAATTTACGTAGCCTATCACGGCTGACTTTGCAGATCTAGCTGTGATAGGCTACGTTAATCGTCATGTAGCCTATCACGGGGGCGTTTTTTTTTTAACTGTTTAGTTCGCGGCCGGGTGAGGCGAGGCGCCTCCCCCCCGGCCTGAATTTCGGCCGGGCGAGGCGGGAAGCCTCCCCCCCGGCCTGAACTTCGCGGGAGGGATCAACGAAGCGCCTCCCCCCCACCACGAAAAGCTTCGAGGACAGGTAAGTGACTTTCGTCCACCCCTACCTCCAGGCTACGAATCTGATCTTTCAGAGGGAGTGCAACCCCATCCAGAAGAACAGGCAATGAGCCTATCTCCCAGACCCGGGAACCTCTCACCCACAGGGCTTCCATCTTGCCAGGATTGGGCTTCAGTTTATTGGCCCTCATCCAGCCCATTACTGAGCCTAGGCACTGATCCAGGACTTGCACAGCCTCACTTGATTCAGATGTCACAGGGAGATAGAGCTGCATGTCATCAGCATACTGATGGCACTCGGCTCCAAATCCCCTAATGACCGCTCCCAGCTGCTTCATATAGAGGTTGAACGACATTGGGGACAACATGGTACTTTGTGGAACCCCATAGCTCAACTGCCAAGGGGCCAAGGTATGATCACCCAATGAAAATCTCTGAAATTGGCCCCGCAGGTAAGACCGGAACCACTGTAACACAGTACCTCCAATGCCCATCCCACAGAGTTGATCCAGGAGGATGCCATGGTCAATGGTATCAAAAGCAGATGAGAGGTCGAGCAGATTTAACAGGGTTGCACTCCCCCTGTCCCTCTCTCAATAAAGGTCATCCATCAGGGCGACCAAGGCTGATTCAGTCCCACAGCCAGATCATGTCTCCCCTTCACTCATCCTGCCTCTCATCACACACACAGGTTGCACAGTGGCTTTCTGAAGTCTGCTGTGCAAGCCCTGATGTGGCAAAGGACCTGGCTAAGTCTGGCATGCAACACATGCATGTGCAGTTTTGCTTTAGCCTTTTGAAGGGGGATTTGCCCCTGTATAGATTTTTTCTTCAGTCCTTTCTACTTCTGGATACATCAGGGATCCCCCGAGCATACATAGACCTTCATCTTCTTTGCAAGTGGTGCTGTAGGTTAGCTAGCAATTGACACTCACTTCTGAACATTGCCAATAGAGGGATCAAAATGTTGCAGTGTGGAGTTTACTCTTCAGCCAGCCAGCCAGCCAGCCAGCCATGCCCACCTCCAGGATATTCCATTCCATTCCCCCTTTCCACTCAGTTTCCCATCTTCCCTCCAACAGTCAGTGACCATTCCATGGCTTCACCTAGCATGTTCAGTCCTTATCAGGCTCTTATGGGAGTGGCATTCCCCGGTCTCTCCTAGGGTTTTTTGCTTACTATTTTTTTACTTCTGCAAACCTTGAGGTTCCCCGAAGCCTACTGATATCCTCTCATGTGCATTGGTGGTGCCATTTTGGGGTACATAAGTAACAGCACTTGAAGAATTCAATTAGAAATAGAATACACAAGTTGGGCCCTGCAATAAAATGTTGCAGTGTGGAATGATTTGTTCAGGGCTCTAGCCACTCCAGAGTTTTTCTTCATTTTGAGATTTTTCCTCCGTGTTGGTGGATTTTATGTTGTTATTCCCAATTCCAGCTATATAAAAATCTTGTATTTCTCAATTGATGTCTATAGGAAGCTCTCACTTCTGTCCACTTGTCCAGCCACGACATTCCATTCCTCCTCCTGCCCCATTTTCATTTTCTCTCTCCAGCTACTCCTTTTCATTATCCCTCCTGGCTTGCTGCCAGCTTTTTCTCTCTAAGTGTATCAACATTCCATGCCACTGAATTATTATTGAGCTGTTTTGAGGTCCTCACCCTTAGGATTTTTCCTTAAGACCCCTACAGACCTCAGGGTTGCCTTGAATCTGCTGAAACCTGAATGAGTATTAGAAGGAACAAATGAGGCCCTGCAACAATACGTTGCAGTCTGGAATGCCTCTGCTTTGGGTTCCACTTCCAGTCACTTCATTCCACCCCACTCCCCAAGGTTTTCACCCCAGTAAGCATTCTGTGCCAAATGAGTGTGCTCAGTTCTCCTTGGTTGGTTTTTGGTCTCCCCCAAACCCTGCATTTTGGTTTCTTCTCCATTTTGGGGGGCAGGTGGTAAGCTGGTTGAATTGGAAATAGAAGATATGATGATGATGATGATACCATAATATGTGTCTTGCAATACAGAGCTTTTCTACACTAGGCTGTTAATCCGCTGTATCTACTTTTGGTTTCATCGCAGAATTGTGATCTAAGCACTATATGAGGATTGTTTCCTTTCTTGCTTTTCCATGACATATCCTCTAGGTGGCACTGTGGTACAGCGGAATAGCGCAAATCCATAAGAGGAAATTGCACTTTCTTTTGCTTTCACAATTAAATGTCGCATTTTCCTTGCTCTTAAAATAACTTACTGAAAGTACTCGTTAGACACAGAAGCAAAACTCAAGGGTCACAATGCCATCTAAAGAACCTGTAAACAACTGTGAGCAGGGAATGACGAGTGCATGATAAAAGCCCACTAGCACAAGAGATGCTAGAATTGAATTAACATGGACAATATGAAGAAATCATAATGTTTAGAATGTTCAGGAACTCTAATGTTTAGAAAGTCAAATCAGATTTTCATCTGATTAGACTGATTAAGCAGGATTCATGCCTATTCCCCCGCCCACTATTATTTATGCAACAACTGTAGATTAAGGTGTGCTACCTGTGATAGTGTGATTCTCACCAAGTTGGATACAATATTTTTTTAAAAGTGCCCAGGGAGACAACACTTTAGTGATAGCTATTAGCTTATGCAGTAACACTAAGTCCAAAGTATTTTACAGTTTACATTTGGGGCTCTGACCACTACACCATGCTATTTCACCCCTGTTAATAACTGCAAAATTGGTGTCTTGCCAAATAAGTATCTTTAAGCCAAAAGTAAATGTTTTCTGCAGGGAGGGTGGGTATCCATATGTCTATCAGCTACAGACTGTGCTAGTTGTCTTTCTGAGTTTTCAACTGACTACATCCCATTCACAAATGGGTATGTTTCCATAACCCCCTGTGAATTACCATGTTTATTTAATGCAAAAATCTCTTTTAGTTGGACTGTGATAGTTTCCCAGGTAACACAGTAAGTATACTTGAAAGCAAATGGCTCTATACGTCTTCTTTAATGTCTGTCTGTCTGTCTATCTGCAAAACACGAGGTGCCCAGTCATGACTGAGCATTGTGACTTTAACAGTTGCAGGCTTGTTGTGAGCTGCCTCAAATAGCGAGGGTGGGATATCCATGTTTTAAATTACAGGTGGGGAACTTGTGGCCCTCCAGATGTTTTGGCTTACAACTCCCATCAGCCCTAGCCAATATAGCCAATGGTAAGGGATCATGGGAGCTGTAAGCAAAAAAAATCTAGAGGGCCCTGTTTAAATAAATAAATACAAACCCTAGCCACACACCCCTGGCTAGTTCCTATGCTCTTCTAGTAACATTTGGATAAAGGAATCATGTGGGGAGTAACATACCAGTCACACATCTCCCCTGAGAGCTGGCAGCGCTGATATAGTTATTTTGTACATGATCCCTATGAACTTGAGCACACTCTGGGACAGAGCGGAGGACAGGAAGGCCTGATGTGCTATGGTCCATGGGGTCACGAAGAGTCGGACACGACTTAACGACTGAACAACAACAACATGATCTCTCCATTTAAGTATGAACCAGACCCTAAATATTTGACTATGGGGAAATGCAGGCTATACCCGTAATTCTGGAATAAATCTGTGTTTGTGCTTGAATGATATGAGCAGCAGCAGCAGAAAGCAAGCAACATCTGAGTCTGCCACTTGGAGTGAATGAAAGGAGCCTAAAAAGGATCTTCAAGTCGGGGCACAGGAAAATTCAGGTATATATGTTACATTGGTCCAAAATCTCTGGGGGTTTTCTATTCTCCAAGGCTCAGGAAATTTAGGAGGATTAAACCCAGGGGGTTTGCTCCAAAGTAAACAGGCATAGGAGTGGGCTGCCCATTTTGTAACACACTGAGCATATAATGAGGCAATAGCTTTATGCAGTACATCATTAAAACGGTATAGTAATTTCAAAGTTTGCACAATGTCAATCTTCTGCATACTTTCTCCTTTCTATTAATTCTTCACTGGGTCTGAAGTGAGGGGGATGATAACCTGTAGGCAGCTATTAAGAAACATGACTCACTGTAGGAGCACAATTATGATTATTATTAAAGAGCCAATTTGCCAGTTTCCTCTTTGGTAATATGCATGAAAGGGGAACAAGGCTATGTTCAGGGTTAAAAACAGAAAGGGAGGTACCTCATTAGGGCATCCAGTATCACAGGAAATGTTGCGTGCAAATATGTATTTGGATTATAGCCCTGACATCCTAAGTGACTTTATTAATGAACAATCCCATTAGATTAAGTTGCATTAATAGTCATAAACAAATTCATACACTGATACCCACTGGAAAGATAATATTTTCTTTCTCCGAGAACATATGCTGTAAACCGTGGAACAGGGCCCTGAGTAATTTTGGAGTGAGTAATTTCCGAATGAGCAATTACGAATGACTAAAGTGCAACAGCTCCCCGAAGCATCATCACAATTTCTGCTGCGAGTGTTTAATTGTAGCCAGACTGCGTAACCTTAATGTGGCCTGTGTCCTTGCCATAACCTTAGGCACGAGCTCCACTCTCCAACATATGGGAAAATTTTTCAAGCTGATTGCTCCAATCTGATTAGGGGAAGTTATGTAGCTGCCATTTATTCAGCATCTTGTTACCACACTCCAGCAGCTGCTTTGCAACATATTCCCATTAAAGTCATTTTCTGCTGGCTCTCATTCCAGTGTATCTGCTGAAGTCATTGTGACTGTACTGATTGTTTTTTTGGGGGGTGCCAACAACGTTTGCATCATCAGGCTGGCAGAGAGAGCGGGGAGAGAGAAACCTCCTGTGAAAAGAAAGCACTGACTGGCTGTCTCAAGATGAAGGACACATCTGCCTGGGAACGTTTCTTGCTTCCTGCTCAGCAGTTTAGCGCCAAACCTGAACCCCTGGAAAAGATTCCTCAGACAAGCAGGCCTGGTTCACAAATGCATGTTCATCACTTCGTCACGACTACGGTATCAAGTGATGGCTTGCATGCAGGGCTGGCATCATGGATGGGCACCTGCTGAGGCTCTACAGTCCAGCGGGGGCCCACTGGCAAGAGCCCCCTGGAGTTGCTCCTCCTATTCACCATTGCAGCCCACTTGTTCACCTGCTTCTTGCTC
Source organism: Heloderma suspectum (assembly GCF_057233095.1). Taxonomy (NCBI): domain Eukaryota; kingdom Metazoa; phylum Chordata; class Lepidosauria; order Squamata; family Helodermatidae; genus Heloderma; species Heloderma suspectum. The sequence continues at coordinate 119,948,267 of NC_139460.1, read as the reverse complement.
TGGCCGAGACAACACTGGTGGTGATGATGAGGAGCAGTAGATGCCACTGCCTGCTTGCTCACTGGCTCACTGGTTTGTTAAACAACAAACAAGGTCTCCCTCTCATACTACTAGTTTCTTGAGGACCCTTGAACGCAGGCTCATCCCGTGAAGCTGATTGGTGGGAGATTCAGGACTTGTTCGCACAGTGCATAGTTAAGCAATGGAATTCACTACCACAAGACTGAATGGTAGCGAATTTGGATGGCTATAAAAGGGGACTGGACAAATTCCTGGAGGATAAGGCTATCCATGGCTACTAGTCCTGATGGCTACATGCTACCTCCAGTATCGGAGGCAGCATACCTTTGTACACCAGTTGCTGGGGAACATGGGTGGGAGGGTGCTGCTGCACTAGTGTCCTGCTTGTCAGTTTCCAATTGATAGCTGGTTGGCCATTGTGTGAACAGAATGCTGGACTAGATGGACTCTTGGTCTGATACAGCATGGCTCTTATGTTCTTATGTGGTAGCAAAGATGAGAAAGAGGAGCGATAGCTGCTGTTGACAATGGTAGCCTCCCTGAAGGAGGAGGCCCATTGAGGGGGTCTTGCCCAAGGGTCCTCAAGGAACTGGAGCTGGCACTGTTTGCACATGTGAATGAGACATAGTCCCCTTGATTTCCCAGGTTGTGAGTGCTATTTCTTATGTAGCCAAAACAGCATGACCCACCAGAAACATAGGGGACCCCGAGGTTTGTTGAAGTACAACAAATATTTAGGAAAAATATCCTAAAATGTGTGTGTGGGGGGGGGGGCCGCACACCCTGTAAAACAGCTCAATGAGAACTCAACGTGCTCAGTGGCCACAGAATGGTCACTGACTGTTATTGGCGGGGTGGGGAGGTGGGATGGCTGCATTTAGCTTAAACTAAGACCTTTACAGCCACAAATGGCATAGTGGACGCCATTTGCCTCCGCAGTCAATCAGCCCTGCCAGCGATACAGCAATGGCGGCCGTATCACTGGCGCTTTGGAGGATTCCTCCAGGAGGTGGAGGTAAGTCTTCCGATCCTCCATGGACTCCGGAGGCCGGATTCTTTTGAATCCGGCCTCACTGGGGTCCATGGAGGATTTCTCCCCCGTCCCTAGTGACCATTCCCCTGAAAGTATAAGTATACTCTACTCCGCAGCCTCTACCTTCAAAAAAAAAAAATCTCCTTAAAAGTGCAGTGTTGAAATACTGCATTGCTGCTCCATTGTGAACCCAAAGTGCTCCAGTTTCACCAACCACAGCTGCCTTGGGGGCAGGGGGGAGAGTGGAGTTATTTACAAGTGGGGTATGGGGTGGGTGGATATAGGGTAAAAAAAGATGTGGAGATCAATAAGTGAGGCTTGTTTCCCACCCCTGTCCAGGCTCTTGGCTGCTACTATATTATGAATGCTCCCATAAACTGGAAAGAATGTTACTGCAATAAAGGGGAGATCAGATTTTACATAATAGCTGAGAAACTACAGAACATCAAAGAACCCCCATATTACTGCAGTAGTAGGGACACTGAATCACTTGAGTTAGCCTGGTTTCAATCTTTAACATTCCCCCCTTTCTGTGCATGTTTACTCAGAAGTAAGAAATAAATCTCACCCCCTTGCAGTGAAAGGGTTAAAGGCTAACTGTAGTAACTTGCCCTAAAGTGCTCTTCCGCTTCTCGGATGTTCTCTTAGATTGTGACTGTGATGTTCTAGTTTCTCTGTTATGTAAAATCACTTCTCTGCTTTATCGCAGTATGCTCTTATCTTCCCATTGGGAGCGGGGGGAAGTAAGGGTGTGTGTGGAAGCAGTAGGCAAAAGTGCACAAATGGGGAAAAATTGGGTGTGAGGAGCAGTAACTCTGCAGCCAATTGCTGGGATGCAGTGAAATTAGGGGAGGGAGCTAGAAATGGGGAACACTGCAATCCTATGCATCTCTACTCAGAAGTAAGCCCCATTGGGTTTAATGGGGCTTCCTCCCCTGTAAATAGGTTTAGCCAATATCTCCCAGAGGAGAATAATAATAATAATAATCCCTTTCAAAATGGGCAAGCTGAAATCTGAATTTAAAGACTTCTTTGTGAACCCAGTCCTCCAGAGCTCTCCTGCATACCCCAATTTTGCCACATCCCAGCAATCTGCTTCAAATTCAGTCTTCTGCGTAGGATTGCAGTGTTCCTCATTTCTAGCCCCCCCCCCCATTTCGCTGCATCCCAGCCATCTGCTGTGGAGTTACTGCTCCCCACCCCATTTTTCCCATTTGTGCACTTTTGCTTACTGCTTCCACCCCATTTTCTCCCTTTCTCCTTACCCCTGCTCCCAATGAGAAGGCAAGATCATTACTGTGATAAAGCAGAGAAGTGATTTTACATAACAGAGAAACTATGGAACATCAAAGAAGCACAACCTTGCAATCGCAAACTAAGAGAGCAGAGGAGAACCGAAAAAGTGCTTTAGGGCAAATTACTACAGCTAGCCTTTAACCCTGTCACTGCAGGGGAGTGAGATGTATTTCTTACTTCTGAGCAAACATGCACAGAAGGTGGGGGGAATGTTAAATATTGAAAGCAGGCTACCTAAAGTGATTTGAGTGACTTAGTGTCCCCACTAATGCGGTAATGTGAAGGGTCACATTTAGTCCTCTTGCAATTGTGCTATTGCGGTTTTGGAGGGTACATACATTTTTAAAAAACAGGTGGGGGAGGGTCAGACATAGGTGGGGGGGCACACACAGTCCAGAGAAAGCAGAACAAGGGGCAGAACAAGGTGAGAATGGGAGGGTGGGAACAGGCTCTCTAGATGATGATGTAGATGAGACTCCACCCAATAGCCACCCAAATAATTTGTGCATGACCTGCCGAGAGCACCAGCTAGCTTTGGAATAATCCGGGTTTTTGACCCCCGTGTCCCCCCAGATGGAGCAGATTCAACTCCAGTAAAAACTGCAACAAACGAAGTGGAGAGCGAACTAAACCTGTCGCTGTGGAGATTCCCCCTGGTCAGTCTTCCACTATATGGCGAGATATACTGTATTTCTGTTTAAATAATTATTTTTAAATTTCCATCTATACATAATGGTTAGCAGACACAAATCACTGTCCTCTTTTATGGTGATGCATTTCCTCTTTTTTGGCAATTCATAAGTGGCTACCCTATGGACTATTGGGCCTTGTTTGCTGTCTTTTCTGTTCAGCTGCCAGGCCCAGTACCTAAGTCCAAGGTCAAAAGGAGCAAGTCAATTTCTCATTATTTTTACTTGGTTATACTTAGGAAAGCCCCCGCCCCCCACCCCATGCATGCATACACACACTTGAAGAAAATTAGAGAGGCTTGCAGTGGCAAGCCTATAGAACCCCAACTTTAGTTTAATTACTTTTGTGAGAGAACATATCACACTTATATGGCAACGTAACAGTCTATCACTTTTCTAGATTTTTCACCCCCAGTTGAAAGGATAACATGGTCAGTTTTCCTGGTATAGTTAAAGCCTCCAAGCCCACAGAGCAAAGCTGCCAGCGAAATAGAAACCTGTGTCTGTTGAAGTCATATTTTCCAAATTAAAGGAAACAACTCACATTCCAAACTGAAGAAAATGACTTGTGCCAGTACTTTCAGCTAGTCAGAAATGCCCCTCTCTCCAATCATCCATCCATTCTGCACTTACCTATTCATACTTGTTTGGGAGTAAACATTTGACAAAACAAGCAGCGAGGCAGAGGTGTATCTCTACCTCTTTCTGGAATAGATTCTCCAGACCCCAAACAGTTCAAGATGCTACTTGTCTGTAAATCTATGCATGACTATTAATAGTTACATTTTAGGAGAAGCTTAGGGTCAGTTGCATTCACTTCCATTTGTACAGAAATGTCTGGGTTGCTGCCACACTTTCTTCTTCTTGCATTACCCAGAATATTTCCCCTTAGCTTTTCCATTTCACCAGCTTCTGTATTTTCCTCCCAGTGAAGAATACAAAAATCAGTGAGATATATAGATGCTTACCACTCAGTCTCACTGAAAACAATGAATCCTAGGGCACTGGGATTACAGGTACATGAAATTCCAGTTCAGCAGTCTTGGGGTTAATAATGACCACAGGTTAATTAAAAGCATGGTAATTTTATGCACATGGCTTTCTCACCTTTTTGAGTGGTAGGAAGCCCCAGGGGCAGCTGCTATATGATTGGTTTCCTTCCGCACAGAGAGTGAGCATTGGTTATGTTTTTGTGATATTAGTTTATTTTGAAATACACATTTATTTACAGAATACAACATCGGAATGGAAAAAGGCAGGTAAAACTGGCAAGAACTGAGGGGAGAGGAAGCAGGTGTGCATCCAGACAGGCTGTTCTAGTTTGTAAAACAGTATCAGTTTTCCCAAAAGCAAGCGGCATCCACTGGGAGACCTCCAACAGTATGGACTTTTTCTTGAAAACCAATGTAAAACTCAGACTTCTGTCTCCTTTGCTGGATGTACTGTGACTCCCGCTGCATCTCCAGCTGTTGCTCTAGCATTTGGGTGTGTCTCTAAGCTCAGCAGCTATCACCCATTAATGCTTCTTGTAGAAGCATATCCATCAAATCCCCAGCACAAGCATCTTCAGCTGGCCTAGAAACATCCACTGACTAATCAAGTTAAACAAAATATATTCATCTTTTTACCTGACAATCAGCCCAAAGCTTTTTCATTACCATATTTTTTTCTTTAGCAAATATATATATATATATATATATATATATATATCAACCTTCAAAAAAAAAGATCCCAAGGTGGGTTACATAAAAAGGTCAGTAAAAACATAAAAAGACAACCACTATCTAAAATAGCAGACTGAAATCTAGATTTCCTAAAATAAGTGGAAGAATAAAAAGGATTTTCGCTGATGCCTCAATGATAACAATATATTCCAGGTGGGCTTCTCTGGAGAGGAAGTTGCACAGCTGGGAACACCCTCTCCCTGGTCACCCGCCTCACCTCTAACAGCAGTGGAAGAGCAGTAAGCAATCACCTTATCATGTAGGCAAGTTGATATAGAGGTGGGCATTCTTTCAGGTAGTTGTGCTCCACGCCATTTAGGGCTTTAAAGGTTAGCACTAGCATCTTGATTTCGACTCAGAAACAATGTGACCACTGATGGTTTTGAGACAGAGGCTAGGACAGGTTGCTAACGAAATAAGGAAAAGAAGACAGGGAAAAACAAGAACAAAAGATATTGAGGTAAAATGTGAGACACCAGAACACAAGTGAAAACATTGGCAAGAAAAAGACCAAGAAAGATCATTATTTGTACTATCATCCGTCTAGTAAAGAAGTAGTAAGAACAAATTGCTGTAGCATAAAAGGAAGGGGGAAGCAAGAGGACAGGATGAAGGAAAAACAACCCATGGAACACAGTAAGCTTACTGTTTTAGAGTCTAATTAACATGACAGTCTCACTACTGCTGACTGAGGGGGAACATGGCTACGAAATAAAACAGTCAATGTAATGAACCTATTCCCTTCCTAATCCAATAAACAAACACCCTATGTGCATGGAGGACAGCGACACAAAGAGAATAACAGCCGCTACAAGCCCTGATCATTTGTTAATGTTCTGTTTCATGGACACAGGATCTGTGGGTGGGACTGGTAACCATCAGGCCTAGAAACTGAGCCTGTTCTTCATGGCAAGTACTTGACTTTGAAGCCTTAGTCTCCCCTGATCATTTTACTCCATAAATTAACGTGTTAATTGTACGCACACAGTACCGTCTATTAAGGAGGTGTGTGCCTGACAACCTCCAGCTGTGCATTTGCAGGGTACCGGTGTAGAAATCGTTACAACGAGCAGTTTCATGGCATTTTTAATGTGCTCTTAAAAGTAACAATTACAGAGGCCTTCACATTGGCAGCTGAGACGTGTTTAGAGAATGGCCCATTCAGCAGAATAAACTTGATGTAAAATCAAATTGTCTGATGCCAGATTACTCTTTTAACCACGTATCTTTACCATAATATTTTAACTTAAGAATTATTCCTTTCTCTAAAAATCAAAGAATCTGCCCTAAACATTTTACTAGGATCTTTGTTTTTGAAATCACTTGTAATAAGTTCCATCTAGTTTGGAATTCTCTTGTAATAAGTTCCATCTGTTCTTAATCCCAGTGCCTCCTAAGTACCAAGGCCTGATTATGAGCCACTTATTCACACTGGATTCAGCAGGACTACTAAAGTATGCATTTCAAATTGTCCCAGAAAAGATGCTTACTGCATGGTTATGGGAAAACAAAGTGACCATGCAAACATATTGTGCATTTTCAAATTTGGTACTGGATTCTCACCCCCCCTGCCCAGAACTGAGGGTTGCATGCCTGCTTCCATGTATAGGGTTGTATCCAATGTTAGTCTAACTTAAGTCCCATTCATTTCAGTCAGTCTCCTCTAAGTAGGAACTAACAGATACAATCCATATTGTCCAAATACTTTTATGTTCTTTGATGTTGACATTAAAAAAAATGGAGAAACTGGGACCATACATAAAGTATGAACACTTAAGCAAAAAATAAAGATGCCCCTCTCCAGCTCATTTCCCCCCCCCCCAAATTACACAGGGATGGAGTTTGAAAGTAGAAAAATAGCACACCCTCCCTCTGGAATCTTCCACCTGAAGCAGCCATGTTGCTTTATAGTACAGTTGGCCTTGCTACTATGCATCCTGGAGTGGTGGCTGTAGTAACTGACAAAACTTTTGGCAGTTGCTTTGGAAACAGCCTCCCCCCCCCCCTCATCATCAAGGCTTGGCCCCATCCAAACTGCTGATAGGTTCTTCTCATCTTGAAAAAGTGTGGGAGCAAGTAAGAGCAAAAATCTGTCCTTTAAACTGGTGATATGGACAGAGCCACAAGAGTCTGGCTGAAAAAATAAAACGTAATTACTTTTTATTCAACATGTTATGTTGATTTCCTTTTTCTGATAACTTGAGAGAAAGAAGAAATGAAATGAGCAGAGGTGGGAGTAGGGAAGAGATTCAGTAGAAGTGTGCATGTGTGTGTGTGTGTGGGGGGGGGGAAGGAATGACCCATGGAGACACAGGTCTTATGCAATGTAAATGAAAACCCATAAGAGAGAAATAATTTGCCGACAAATAATTGGGAGAGCTTGACCCCAGTACTGGGAGAGAATGAGAAGAGCTCTGTAATGTAAATGAAAAACCATCAGTGTAAGCAGTTACAGACCAATACACATCCCAAGGATGTCTATCTACCTTTCAGTCCCAGAATCCCATAGGACACTAGTTTCCTAAGCCATTCAAAGTGTTGTTCATTTAATTATGAACTTTACCACACTGGCTAATTTGCCATTTAAAATCTATTGTGTAGGTCCATACAATATCTCACAGGTTATTTCTGCTCCCATTTCATCTGTCTTTTTAAAATAAATGCAGTATATATAACAACATCTGCACACAAGAACATCTTTTTGCATTTACTGGAAGCTATCACAGTTGCAGTAATTGAGTGTGTGCGTGCGCATAGGGTTTTCCCCCCTCTAAAACGCAAAATGATGATTTAACTGAAACATTTCTTCTGAGTGATAAAGTTAATAAAATGGAATGTAATTGCCTCAATTTTATTCAAAGCAAGTGCGTGAGCTGACCTTCCACTGAAGGATTCTTCCTGGGTTTCTAGAATCCCTAATACATGATAACATTTGGACAATTTGCACATATTTATACAATTTGTCATCATTTCGCCTTTACAGTCTGGAGAGCTGCAGGATTTGCCTCCAGGCTTACTTTTCCCTCTGCACAGGATGCCTTATGAGAATCATAAATTCACAACACTACTTTTAAAAACAAAACAAAATGGAAATAAACATCGAGTATCAAGGTGTTCAAAAGGATGAAGCAAAGTCAGTACATTAATTGGAATTTGTATAATATTAATCCGAATCGAGTTGGGGATATAGACATAGAGCACATAAACAGCACATACATTGAAGGTGTGCCACCCCTTATTCGGCTCCAGATTTCCAACTGGTACATTACTAGAGTAGGATAGGCACAGATTCCCTGTGGACTGCTCCATGCCATGTGATTCCAGATATTATCCATGTATGTTATTTTGTGTGCATGTATGAAATAATAATGAAAACAATTAGCAATGAACTTCCTGAAAAAACAGCACAAGTTAAATCACACGCCAAGGATGGATGGGACAATGTTCAACATGGAACATCAGCTCGAAGAGCTGCCACTTAGCCATGCAAGCCCCTTGGCAAGCGCCCTGCAGCCACCTGCTTTGCCGTGCAAGCCACCATTTTTACAGAAAATGGGGGCTCTAGATTTTCATACATCTATTGTTGCACACAATGGTGGCCATAAAGGGCCATTTCAACAACATTAGATATACAAAAAGGTCAGAAACGGCCCTTTATGGCTGCCATTGTGCACAACATTAGATATACGAAAGTCTAGAGCCCCCATCTTCCATTAAATGGAGGCTTGCATGGAGGATAGGTGGCTGCCAGGCGCAAGCGGCTGAGTCCGGTAAGTCCCAGTTGCTCTTGTGGCTCAGCAGGCAGGGGTGGTGGCTCGTTGAGTCAGGTTCAGGGGGTGAGCGGGGTCCGGCCTGGGGTCTGACAGACTCCTTGACCCAGTTGGGCACCTGCAACATCCCTACCTATATCTAGTGTCACATTTTCCCGACTCCAAGGATTTTCATTTACAACTGCATAGTCTCAGCGCAGTTGTTTGGTAGGAGACCAGTGGGGCCATATCCACAGTCTATGTGGATTTGATAATCTACCTTATCACTTGTGTCTTAACCAATGGCAGGATTATTTTCCAGATTCTACCATGTCTAGGAATTCTGTTTGAAATTTGTAACATACAGAATCAAAGACAGGTGGAGCATTATTGGGTGGTGGTGGTGATGACTCTGAGTTTAGGGAGTCCAGAACCAAGGAGGATAGGTCTACATCTTGATTTTTCTTCTTCTGGTGAGATGCTGCAAGAGGTTAGAAAGATGCAGTTCTTTTTCCTTTATTACCACATATACATCACAGGATGGAGTAAGCATGGTGCAAAATGTACTCTTTCTGTCCTGATACTTTTATTGAAGGATTGGGTACATATCCCTACAACAGGAATGGGGATCCTGTGACCCTCCAGCTGTTGTTGGATTCCAATTCCCATAAGCCCCAGCCAGCATGACCAATACTCAGGGATGATGGGAGTTGTAGTTCAGCAACATCTGGAGAGCCACCAGTTCCCCACCCCACCCTAAAATATATACATAAATATTCACAGCAAGCCAAACGTTTTGGCAAATGGATTGCAGTTCCCCGGGGGATCCCAGTGGTTGCTGGATTTCCAAGAATTTGACATCTCTAGTTAGTGCACACCAAATCTAGAATCTCCTGTTGGCAACCGATATTATTGAAAATGTACTGTCAAACTTTAGTTTTCAGGAAGATAAATTTTAAAGTGGGATGTGGGAGAATTTTGTTTCAATTCATTTTTTTACCAGAACTTTCCCTGTTTGCACCCCCGATCACAAATCTCACATATTCTTGAGCTTGTTGTGATTGTGTTCACAAGCTGTGCTGATTAGAAAAATGTGTACTTTAAGAATCCACATTTTGGGGGAAAGGTGCATTTTCACACTTTAGTCAACGGGGGAGAAGTATGCATTTGGGTATGTACTTAAAAAAATGTGCACCCAAATGCACACTTCCCATTCAAGCAACGTACATCCCATTTACATAGGAACAAATATTTCAGTGTTGTAGCCATGAGGAAGCCAATTACAAGAGGAAGGAAACCAAAAGAGATACTTTTCAGGGGGGAAAGTGAAATGCCATTTTTTGTGTTTTGAAATGCATCTTTGCATCACTTCTAGCTTAATGCTTCTCCACAGCTTCATTTCACACATTCAGCTGCAATTTAACAACTGTAATAGCATAAAGTGAAGAGAATTCAAATTATGTATGCATGTGTGCTTAACCAGCCTTAAGTGCTACACTGATGGGTCATCCAGCCCAATATTCTTGCTTTGATAGTAGCCAGTAGTTCATAGTTGAATTAATTAAGAATAGGACAGTGTGTAGCTCAAGCCCTTTGAGAAGTCATCTGTTTACAGAGACTGCAGTCCTTTGCACAGTTTGTGTGCATAGGTCTTATGAACTAACTTGGGACTTACACATGCATAACTGTGCACAACTCAGTTAGCAGACAGAATATATTAACTTAACCTCCTGGGCAAGTCTTCTCAGGATCCATCTGTCAACAAATTAGCAACACAGGAACGTTTGCTTAGAGTTGTTTCTCCCCCACCCCAGATCATTTCACATGCAGGTTATCAGTTCACATAGTTAGGTATCGTTCATTAGTTGAGCGTGATGTCTTCAGAGAAGCGTCAATGGCCTTGACCATCTCAATGGGCACCCTCAAATAAATTTGTGAACAAACTACAAAAGAGTACATAAAACCAGATGAGGCATGACAGAATTAAAGTCTTTGAGTCAGAGGCTCAGCTGTGGCAAGCAGCCAGCCATGCCACGGCCTGTTAGGCCATGCATATTACCATTACAATTATATTGAGGGGAAATGACTTCATGCACGGGGTATGGCCTGAATATTAAAAATTCCTCAAGTAAAATGAAAAGGCCGTGCATTGCCACATGATAGGGAAAGAGTGCAAACATGTTTCATTTTTATTTCAACACCACACACTACACACTAGCTCTGCCGAGGAAATAGCTAAGTCTCAGTTTCACGTCCCACGGTTTTACTGATTGGCGGACAGATTTACAGCACATGCAAGAAACAATTAGAAGGGGTACTCCACTGACAACAAAGCATGGGAATAAATTCCAATAATGAGATGGGAAAAGTACAAGGTAGAAATGATCTATGTGCTTGCTTCATGGTTTAAAATGTAAAAAAAAAAAAAAACACTTTTGTGTCAGTGCCAATTGCAATAGGCAACAGATGGTGTACAGATTACATGCTTTCTCTCTCTCCCCCCCCCCTTTAATAGGTTTCCTTTAAAAATAGCACATATTTCCCTGAAACATATAGGTATTTATTGGCTGTCAGCTGAATAACTCTAATGCTTGATGGGGGGATGCAAAAAAGGAGGTACAATATCTGGGATAAACTTCAAAGTTTTCCAGATCACTTTGAGCAGAAAACAAATATAACATTGTTAATTTAATGGAACAGTCCATTGAGAATCTCCCATTTCTCACCCCCTGCAAGAACCATCATTACCACTGTAATATAGAGAGGAGCTTAGATGGTATTGAAATTAAAGGAAGAAAAGGCTGAAGGGTATTACATCCTGCAATCATGCTAAACCCTTCTATGGTGATGTACAGTGGTAACCTCTGGTTCATCATTCACAGCGTCCCATTACAGCATAAACTGCAAAAGGCAGGGTAATCAAATCATATGATACCAGACAGATTCCACCATGGAGAAGTCATATACTAATTCAAATTAGTGCTGTGTTGAAAATTTCGCCTACATTTTTTTTTACCATTCTCATTCAATTTGATAGAAGAGAAATTGCTTTCGAAAAGAAATTCAATGGCGAAGAAATTTCATAGGGATGTACGAAAGTCACTTACCTTTTTGCGGATGTGATTTGTGGGGGGGGGGAGGCGCTCTGTCCCTCCCCCAGGAATCCTCAACGGGGGGGAAGCGATCCGGTCCTCCCCCCCGGAATCCTGCCCGGCCGGCTCCGCTCCACGGCAGCTCCATGGAGCAGTCGGCCAGGGCCGTCCGCAGCCAGAGTTCTGGCTGCGGACGGTCTGCTGCAGATGCAACTGGCGGCCACCGTAGTGGCCGCCATTTGTGTCCAACCAGGCTGCCATGATAGGCTACGTAAGTATTTACATAGCCTATCACGGCAGGCCAAAAAAAAAAAAAAACAGCCTACGCAAATGGCGGCGGCTACGGCGACTGCCATTTGCGTTCCCTATTTTTCGCCGTTTTATCTTACGTAAATATTTACGTAGGCTATTACGGCAGGAAAAAAAAGGGGAACGCAAATAGTGCCCACTACGCTATTTGCGTTCACCTTTTTTTTTGCTGTAATAGCCTACGTAAATATTTATGTAGGATAAAACGGCGAAAAATAGGGAACGCAAATGGCGGCTGCTGTAGCTGCCGCCATTTGCGTACGCTGGTTGTTGGGTTTTTTGGGGGCTTGCCATGATAGGCTATGTAAATACTGATGTAGCCTATCATGGCAAAGAGCAGGATGACAATGGTGGCTGCGGCAGCTGGTTGAAAGACCAGCCGCCGCTGCCGGAGCCAGAACCGCTGCCACCGGAACATCCGCCCCAGGTAAGCTTCGTCCTGGGAGGGATTCTGTGGGGGGGGAGCCGTTCTGCCACAGGTTTCGGGGGCATTTGGCCTCACTGAAATCCGTGGCGGAATTCTCCACCATCCCTAAAATTTTGGAGAAATTCTCATGGGTTGGGTTTGGGTTTCTTTCTTCGGCTTGGGTTTCTTGGGCTTACCTCACTTAGGAGGTGGCCGAGGAGTGAGCACAAGTGTCCTGTTTTTCATTGTACAATCATCTCTCTGGCTGCCTGTGGCCTCCTCAGCTCCCTACTAGGGATGGGGGAGAATTTCTCCCCGAAACTTCGGGGGGCCGAGTGCCAACGTATTCGGCCCCCCGATGTAGTTTCGGGGAGAAATTCTCCGCCCCCATGCCCCCCGCCCTCCCCAGGACGGGACTTACCTTTCCTGAATGTCCCTCCCAGCAGCGGGTCCCAGCGGCAGTTTGGCAGGTCTTCGTCAGGGGTGGGGGCGGCAGCCGGTCTTTCGACCGGCTGCCGCCGCCGCCATTCCAATAAAAGTAAAAAAAAACCCCGCCCCCGTGATAGGCTACGTGACGATTAACGTAGCCTATGACGGCTAGATTTGCAAAGTCAGCCGTGATAGGCTACGTAAATCGTCACGTAGCCTATCACGGGTGACTTAAAAAAAAAAAAGCACGTACGCTAATGGCGGCCCCCATAGGGAGCCGCCATTCGCGTTCCTTATTTGGTCGCTGTAGTCTACGTAAAAATTACGTAGACTAGGGTGAAAAGAAGGGCAACACTATTTGCATTGCCCTTATTTTCGCCGTAGTCTACGTAAAGATTTACGTAGACTACAGCGACCAAATAAGGAACGCGAATGGCGGCTCCCTATGGGGGCCGCCATTTGCGTAGGCGCTTTTTTTTTTTTTTAAGTCACCCGTGATAGGCTACGTGACGATTAACGTAGCCTATCACGGCTGACTTTGCAGATCTAGCCATGATAGGCTACGTAAATCGTCACGTAGCCTATCACGGGGCGTTTTTTTTTTTTAACTTTTTATTTCGTGGCCGGGCAAGGTGAGGCGCCTCCTCCCCGGCCTGAATTTCGGCCGGGCGAGGCGGGAAGCCTCCCCCCCGGCCTGAATTTCGGCCGGGCGAAGCGGGAAGCCTCCCCCCCTGGCCTGAACTTCGGGGGGAGCAGCGAAGCGCCTCCCCCCCACCGCGAAGCAAGCTGCGAGACCAGGTAAGTGGCTTTCGTGCACCCCTACTCCCTACATATCAATTAAAGCCCAGTTTAAGGCATCATTAGGTCATTCCTCCCATAGGGCTTTTTCAGATCAGGACGTGCAGGCAGCCTGGGAGGCTAGCTGTGAGTAGGTATGCTCAAAAACACCACAAAAATACATTATCAAACATTCTGAATGATGCAGAACAATGGAAGCCTCTTTCATGGGGAGAGAAAACTTTCAGGAAACAGGAGGACAGATTTTGGCAGACCACTAACTCCAACTCATCCCTGGAGCTACACACAACACTGTGTCCACCTGCATTGTGGTGGATGCAAACTGGGGGCTGGCCTGCCCAGACAGTTGATGCTGTTGCAGCATGAACACCCCCAAAATGTTTAGGAAAAATGAAAGACGCTGTGCCACAAGCCCTGCCAATGGGGAGCCCTACCTGGGAGAAATGGTTGAGAATTCCTCCTTCCCCTGGAGAAATTAGGTGAAACTGCCTCCCAAATTTCTCTGCCCAGAAGTAATGTGGTTATGTGGAGAATTTCAAGATTGATTCAAGATTCAAGCTGGTGTCCTGGCTGGGCGCAGCCGCAGCATACGCAAATGGCGGCGGCTACGGCCATTTGCTCACAGCTCTAATTAAAACAGTGCCTTCATTTTTTTTTCTTATGTGCCTTTGGGCTAGGAAGACTGTCACTGTACAATTAATACATGGAAAGCACTCTGCCCATTACATGAAGAGTGGCACTTTTGGCTAGGGATGTACCGATTGTGTACAATCTGTTCCATCTGTGTTTTGCGGATTGTCAGGCACCTTTCACTTCACAGTCTGTCCATGGATGGATTGGGATTTTTGTTGTTGTTCCCAAATTTGCGTAGATGTTAGGGATGGTGGAGAATTCCACCACGGATTCCAGTGAGGCCAAATGCACTGGCATTCGCCCCCCCGGAATCCGTGGCGGAATGGCCTCCTGCCCCCCCGCCCGCCCCGCAGAACCCCCTGGGATGGCACTTATCGGGGCAGATGCGGCAGTTGTGGCGGCAGGGGCAGCAGTTGCGGCGGCGGGGGGTGAGGGGGCGGTGGGGGGGGTGGCTGGTCTCCTGGCTGGGCGCAGTGTACGCAAATGGCGGCGGCTACGGCAGCCGCCATTTGCGTTCGCTATTTTTAGCCGTTCTAGCCTACTACCCCTATGTAAATATTTATGTAGGCTAGAAGGGCTAAAAATAGCAAACGGAAATGGCGGCCGCCATAGCCGCCGCCATTTGCGTACGCGTTTTTTTTTACTTTGCTGTGATAGGCTACGTAAATATTTATTTAAAAATAGCAAACGGAAATAGGCTGCCGCCATTTGCGTCCCTGCTGCCCAGTGGCCGGATGTCCGGCTGCGGGCGGGGCCGGCTGGCGGCTCTGTGGAATCCCTGCAGAGCGGAGCCGGCTGGGCAGGATTCCAGGGGGAGGGACAGAGTGCCTCCCCCCCCACCGCGAAGCAGATCCGCGAAATGGTAAGTGGCTTTCGTACATCCCTAGTAGATGTGCATCTGCACAAATTCGCATGTGCAGAAATGTGCAAATTGCCCCCAAATGTGCAAACTCCCCCAGAATGTGCATTTTCACACTTCAGCCTGTGGGGAAATACTCATTTTTTGTGTGTATTTTTCATCGATGAAAGTTGTACAAAATCAGGAAAGGTAGAAAAATACTCCACAAGTCAGTGTGATTCACCTCCTGACAGGGAGAAAGCTGGTCCTCTGTGGAACCCATCAGTCAGATTCATCAAAATCTGAACTCATTTGGTCCTGCTGTGGATTTCTGTGACATCGCTACTTTTGGCTTTGTAACACTAAAACAGTTTTAACAGCTTAAGCTGCAGAACAGTAACTAAAAGTGCAAAGAAAGAAAAAAATCCTTCCTTCCTTCGCAGAAGCTGCAATTATTGAAAAGTACAGTAGCAGTGATGTTTGTATAGTCTGTTTCCATAGGACAAAATCTGGGACTGGGGCACAATCCGTTGCCCTTGCTAAACATCATCATTTTTATTTTTAAAAAATTCTAGTCCTCTTGATTAGGCATTGTTTGTGGGCAAGATCTCCTGTTTCTCCTAAAAAAACTAGGGGAGGATGGCCAAGAATTCCAGAGATTAGTGGACGGGGTGGCTGTGCTCTGCACCTCTGCACTTGTCTGTTCATTCATTCATCCCATTTTCACCCCACCCTTACTCCAAGGAGCTCAGGGGCAGCAGCTGTGTGACCTCTTTCTCCATTTTGTCCTCACAACACGCCTGTGAGGTAGGTTATGCAGAGACATAACAGCTGGTCACCCTGCTTTATTTATTTATTTATTTATTCATTCATTTATTCATTTCTATACCGCCCAATAGCTGAAGCTCTCTGGGCGGTTCACAAAAATTAAAACCAAACAACACACAAAAAAACAATTTAAAATATATAGAACATTAAAACCAAATATAACAATACAACCACAATAAAACCTAGCAGCACTGCAGGAGTTTAAAATACAAATTTAAAACAGCAAAGCTAAAAATTTAGAAAGCTAAAATGCCTGGGAAAATAAAAAGGTCTTCACCTGGCACCGAAAGGAATACAATGTAGGTGCCAGGGGAACCTCACTAGGGAGCTCATTCCACAGCCGGGGTGCCACAGCAGAAAAAGCCTCACTTCCTTTGGCAGGGGCTCACGGAGAAGGGCCACTGACGATGATTTTAAGGTCCGGGCAGGCACATATGGGAGGAGGCGATCCTTCAGGTAACCTGGCCCCAAGCTGTGAAGCGCTTTGAATGTTAACACCAGCACTTTGAATCCGGCCCGGAAATGGACTGGCAGCCCGTGCAACTGGAAAAGTACTGGCGTAATATGAGCTCGCAGGCCAGTCCCTGTTAACAACCTTGCTGCCCTATTTTGGACCAGCTGAAGTTTCCGGACCGTTTTCAAAGGCAGCCCCACGTATATAACGCATTGCAGTAATCCAGATGAGAAGTTATCAGAGCATAGATAACTGTAGCTAGGCTATCTCTGTCCAGATAAGGGCATAGTTGGTATACCAGCCTAAGCTGATAAAAAGTGCTCCGTGCCACTGACTTTACCTGTGCCTCAAGTGACAGTTCTGGATCCAAGAGCACCCCCAAACTACGAACCTGATACGTTAGGGGGAGTGCAACCCCCTCCAGAGCAGGTTGAATATCACCTAGCCGGGCAGACGAACCACCCACTAACAGTACCTCCGTCTTGTCTGCATTGAGTTTCAGTTTATTGGCCCTCATCCAGTCCATTAATGTGCCCAGGCACTGATTCAGAACAGCCACTGCCTCACCTGGTTTTGATGAGAAAGAGAGGTAGAGCTGGGTGTCATCTGCATATTGATGGCACCTCAGCCCACACCTCTGGATAACCTCCCCCAGTGGTTTCATCATGTAGATGTTAAACAGCAAAGGGGATAAAATAGAGCCCTATGGAACCCCATGGCACAATTGCCATGGCACAGAGCAATAATCCCCCAGCACCACCTTCTGGAATCAGCCATCCAAGTAGGAGCGGAACCACTGTAGTGCAGTGCCTCCAACTCCTAACCCAGACAACCTATCCAGAAGGATACCATGGTCAATGGTATCGAAAGCCGCTGAGAGGTCCAGAAGAATCAACAGGGTCGCACTCCCCCTGTCCCTCTCCCAGCAGAGGTAATCCCACAGGGCGACCAAGGCAGTTTCCATTAAAAAACCAGGCCTGAAGCCCGATTGAAATGGATCTAGATAATCCATTTCATTCAATAGTGCCTGGAGCTGTCCTACAACCACCTGCTCAAGCACCTTGCCCAGGAAGGGGATGTTGGCCACTGGCCTATAATTGTTAACATCCTCTGGGTCCAGGTTAGGCTTTTTCAGGAGTGGTCTAATTACCGCCTCTTTTAAAGCGGCAGGCACCACTCCAAGGAGGAATTTACAACCTCCTGGACCCAGCCAGACACCCCTCCTTGTTTGATTTAATAAGCCATAAAGGGCAAGGGTCAAGCACACAAGTGGTCGATCGGACTTGGCCAAGCACCTTGTCCGCATCCTCAGGCCTCAGTAACTGAAACTCATCCAATAAAACTGGACCAGACGGTGCTCTGAACGCCTCTACCAATGGAACTGCATTAATGGTAGGGTTGGCGGAGAATTTCTCCCCGAAACTTCGGGGGGCCGAGTGCCAACGTTTTCGGCCCCCCGAACAAGTTTCGTGGAGAAATCCTCCGAACCCCCCCTGCCCCCCGCACCCCCCCCCCGGGACGGGACTTACCTTCGCCGAATGTCCCTCCCGGTGGTGGGTCCGGCCGGCGGTTCGGCGGGTGTTCGAGCGGGGCGGGAGCGGCAGCCGGTCTTTCGACCGGCTGCCGCCGCCGCCATTGCAATAAAAGAAAAAAAAAACTCCCCCTGATAGGCTACGTGACGATTCATGTAGCCTATCACGGCTAGATTTGCAAAGTCAGCCGTGACAGGCTACGTCAATCGTCACGTAGCCTATCACGGGTGACTTAAAAAAAAAAAAAAGCGTGTACGGATAATGGCGGCCCCCATAGGGAGCCGCCATTCCCGTTCCTTATTTGGTCACCGTAGTCTACGTAAACATTTACGTAGACTACAGCGACTAAATAAGGAACGCGAATGGCGGCTCCCTATGGGGGCCGCCATTAGCGTACGCGCTTTTTTTTTTTTTTAAAGTCACCTGTGATAGGCTACGTGATGATTGACGTAGCCTATTACGGCTGACTTTGCAGATCTAGCCGTGATAGGCTACGTGAATCGTCACGTAGCCTATCAGGGGGCGTTGTTTTTTTTTTTTTTTAACTTTCGCGTTCGCAGCCAGGCGAGGCGGGAAGCCTCCCCCCCGGCCTGAACTTCGCGGGGGGACCAGCGAAGCACCTCCCCCCCACCGCGAATGTCCTTCGAGGACAGGTAAGGGACTTTCGTCCACCCCTAATTAATGGTGGTGTCCAATTCATGACGAATCTGAGCGACTTTATCCTCAAAGTGCCTGCAAACTTGTCACAGCGTGCTACCGAGGGTTCCACCATCTCTCTCCCTGGCCCAGAATGTAACAGGTCGCGAACCACTCGGAAAAGCTCCTCTGGACGACACTGAGAAGATGCAATGCTGGTGGAAAAGAACTTCATGGCTAAGCAGGGATTTGAACTAGGGCTGTGCACGGACCCCTCAATCTGCTTCAGATGCTGCTTCAGATCATCCAAAGCAACCCCAATCCACCTCGGACTGATTTGGACCCCTTCCAGGATTCTGACTCCAATCCAAATCCGAAGCGAGATTTGGATATCTGGATTGCGCGTTTTGGGCATTTTCCCATTGACTTGCATGGGAAGACACAAATGGTCATAACTTCTTTAGTTTTTATGACACAGGCATGAAATTTGGGGACCTTTCCATGCCCCTGGAGAAGAGGCCTAGGGGTGGACGAAAGTCACTTACCTTTTCTCGCAGCTTGTTCGCGGTGGGGGGGAGCGCTTCGCTGCTTCCCTCGCGAAGTTCAGGCCGGGGGGGGAGGCTTCCCGCCTCGCCCGGCCGAAATTCAGGCCGGGGGGGGAGGCTTCCTGCCTCTCCCGGCCGAAATTCAGGCCGGGGAGGAGGCTTCCCGCCTCGCCTGGCCGTGAACACAAAAGTAAAAAAAAAAAAAAAACAACGTCCCCTGATAGGCTACGTGACGATTCACGTAGCCTATCACGGCTAGATCTGGAAAGTCAGCCGTGATAGGCTACGTGAATCGTCACGTAGCCTATCACGGGTGACTTAAAAAAAAAAAAAAAGCACGTACGCGAATGGCTGCCCCCATAGGGAGCCGCCATTCGCGTTCCTTATTTAGTCGCTGTAGTCTACGTAAATGTTTACGTAGACTACGGCGAAAATAAGGGCAACGCAAATAGCGTTGCCCTTATTTTCGCCGTAGTCTATGTAAACATTTACGTAGACTACAGCGACCAAATAAGGAAGGGGAATGGCGGCTCCCTATGGGGGCCGCCATTATCCGTACACACTTTTTTTTTTTTAAGTCACCCGTGATAGGCTACGTGACGATTCACGTAGCCTATCATGGCTGACTTTGCAAATCTAGCCGTGATAGGCTACGTTAATCGTCACATAGCCTATCAGGGGACGGTTTTTTTTTTTTTTTTCTTTCATTGCAATGGCGGGGGCGGCAGCCCCGCTCGAACACCGGACGAACCGCCAGCCGGACCCGCCGCCGGGAGGGACATTCAGGGAAGGTAAGTCCCGTCCCGGGGGGGTGCGGAGGATTTCTCCCCGAAACTTGTTCGGGGGGCCGAACACGTTGGCACTCGGCCCCCCGAAGTTTCGGGGAGAAATTCTCCGCCATCCCTAAAGAGGCCACCTGCAACATTTCAGATAGTGTGGCACAGCGTTTTTTGTGCTGGGTGGAGTTGAAATCTAACATTTTCCACAGAAACTCTCAAAGCAAAGAGTTGTGACTTCTCCCTGTTTCCACACATGTACGTGACACCTTGGCCTCTCCCAGCTCCCCTCCAGGGCAGTGCACCCCCAAAAGCCTAGGCAGTTTTGCCCACAGGCTTCTGTGCTAGGCGCTGGTGAAATTTGATTTTTTCCAGGAAAACTCCCAAAGCAAAGGTTTTCCCCACCTCTGCCCCTGCCAACATCCTGAAGATGCCTCATATTGTGCTGAATTGCTTTGCTACACAGTGGACTGTTATTGGAATAAGAAGGTAATTAATTTAAATACTATGTGTCTTGTGCTTTTTCAACACTGCCTTGAAATTTGGATGTATAGTATTGGTGGAACTACAACCAAGCACGCACACATACAAGGGCACAGACACACAAGAGCTAAAGAAAAGCAGAATTACCTAAGCAAATTACTGGTGTCTTTAATTTATTGTTTTATATTTCATGTTCTTTTATAGAAGGCAGCAGAACTTCAAGAAATACAGGGCAATAATGCAGGCAATTAGATAACAGCCAAATCACCCCCCCCTTTTTTTTAACTTCTTTAATTCCTGTTTTGGGAGGATCAAGACAGAGAAGACACATCTGGTTCACTTCAGCACAGGGGTGCGGGGACAAACACTACACACATAGGCTGCTATAATATGTCTTTCTTTGAGGATTTAGAAAGAAAGAAAGAAAGAAAGAAAGAAAGAAAGAAAGAAAGAAAGAGACCTGAATGGTTGAATATGACTTAAAACTGTGTGTGTGTGTGTGGGGGGGGAACATTCCCAGAAGTCAATGTTTGTTTTTAAAATTCTAAATAAGAGTGCGTTTGTAAAAATCTAACAGAGACACAGTTGACTGACAAAAATGACAAGAAAATAGAATGGAGAAAGCAGAAGTAAAGCTCTGTGTTACACAACAAATGCAGCCTTTTCCGGAGTCCAAAATCGAGATAACAAACAAACACAGGAATGGTGGGGGAGGGGGAGCATGGCAGCAATTTGCAAGGAAAAGCTATGTTAATTTGAAAAAAATATAGAAAGGAGAGATAGAATCTAATCAAATACAAACAACAAACAAGTTGGAGGTACAAAGATATAGGAGAAAGCGGCTGGAAGAGGTGCTGCAAAAGACACTGTCCCAATGGGGATGAACAATCAAGGAGCGAGAGAAGGGAACACTCCCACAACCGAGCTGTTTCCTTTTAATTTAAATTCTGAGGAAAGCCTAATGGCAATCAAAATTGAATAAACTGAAGGAACAACTCCTAGGAATGCATATGCGCACACACGCACAAACGATCGTCTACCCACACCAGCAGCCCTCTCTCCCAAAGACACAGCTAGTGCAATGACTGAATGCAGCCTTTCGCCAAAGTATATACCCCCTTCCTCCAACGCTCTCTCTGATTGCAGACTGCTGGCATTGGTTCTGGCTGAGGGTTCCTATTCGCCAAAGCACACTCCCTCCTCCTCCTGCACTCGCCTTCCTGCCTCCCCGTGTCTGCTTGCCTTCTCCCTCCCTCCCTCCTCCTCCTCATGCCCTTCCTCATGAGCACTGAGAAGCTGATACATTTTGAAGACAGCCTGTCTGGACTGCTGAGGCATTCAGTAGAGCTCCGAATATACGAGGCGGAAGAGGCACTTTGTGGGGCACGCGCTTCGCCCTGGGGTACCTCGGTACTGCTCTGAACCACCTTGTATCACGATGCTTTTCCTCCAAAACAGCTCGCTTTGCCTTGTTATTCGGACTTTGTAACAAGGCGGTGCACAGCCCTAATTTTTGAACCCAGGTCTCTCTGGCATAAGACCAATGCTTCTATCTGCTGCTTCACCCATGCTCCTGTTCCACATTATCCACATTGCATTGATTTATACGGCAATACTTTCATCTCATGTGAACACTTATAGCAATATTCCCTGCAAGCTGTGAAATGTCCTCAGCATACTGTGGTAGAAGGCCATGGTTACACCTGCTGTTCTATTTGCTGGACTGTGGATAGTGACTTTAAGATTCTGGTGATCACACAACATGGTGTGGTTGATTGTGGGTTATTTAACAACTGTTGCATAACCCATAGTCTGTTCTAGCTAGATTCACATGACATGACAATCCCCAAGCAAAGGTTGGATAGGCAAAATGGAGGTTGCACATGCCCCACACACATCACAGCCTCACTTTGGGTTAAATAACCCACAGTGGGCTGTCGTGTTGTGTGAACTGACCCAATGTCTATTCTGTGGCTCTTTGTCACTGTTCACCTGCTGTTTTGAACAACTATGGCTTTCTTCACACGGAGCTTTACGTAGCCTATCACAGCTGATTTAAAAGAAAAACAACAATAACGCGTGTACGCAAATGGCGGCGCCCATGGGCACCGCCATTTGCTTTCCTTATTTTGCTTTCCTTATTTTGCTTTCCTTATTTTGACACGTCTTAGTCTACGTAAACATTTATGTAGACTAAGACGGCGAAAATAAGGGGAATGCAAATAGAGCAGCGTCTACGCTATTTGCGTTCCCCTTATTTTCGCCGTAGTCTATGTAAATGTTTACGTAGACTAGACGTGCCAAAATAAGGAACACATGGGCGCCGCCATTTGTGTACACGCGTTGTTGTTGTTGTTTTAATCAGGTCTACGTAAACATTTACGTAGCCTATCACGGCTGACTGCAGGGACGCAAACGGCAGCGGCTACAGCCGCTGCCATTTGCGGACCCGGCCGGCCAGGATTTGGGGGGGGAGGGACGGAGCGCCTCCCCCCCGGCCAGAATTTTGGGGGGAGGGATGGAGTGCCTCCCCCCCACCTCGAATCAAATTTAGTTAAAAGGTAAGTTACTTTCGTACATCCCTAGCACTGTTTCCTGCACTAAATGCCCTTTGTTCCATTTTTAAATAGATCGCAGATAATGAGCTATCAAATTACCCCACTGAGTTCTGCTTCAGTTCCCTCTGTGAAAAGAGGAGAAGTGGCAAGAAGAGGAGAGAGATCAATGAAAGATATGGAAGACTCAGATACGGGGGAGAAGGAGGGAGGAAAGGAAGCGCATGAAAAATAGAGTCATTGTGATCCCGCATTTAAAATGGAAGCAGAAAGCCCCATTTTAAATGCAGGACTTTGGGCTGGTGTGGAGATGCTCTCAGTCTACCATTCTGATTTCTTACTGGCCCTCAGCCACATTTATGCTTGTCAGCACAATTGATCAAACTCTGCAAATATTGCAGTCAAGGGAGAAAATGCCACTAAAATAAAGCTATGTAGATTTTAAAGGTTTATGCAGTTTATCCATTGGAGTTTCCTTGTTAATGAAGAAGAAATGTTCTTTCTCCATGAAGCCCACTTGTACTAATAATGGATTCCTGGACTGGGAATACATTTGAATCATCTGGATGGCTAGGTTCCCTGGTAGGCAAACACAGATAAGAGTCTCTAGCAGGGATTCAAAATACCTGTGCCTAGAAAGGCCAGTCACACCAGGCAAGTTCACGTTTTGGACATTCTTACACAAGTGTCTTAGACGTCTGCAGGGCAAATGGCTGGGCACCACTCAAGTGGAGGTACCCTTTGTGAGAACTGACACTTCTATGCAGGTGCTATATACAGTCTGTTGCAAATCTTGCAAACTGCAGTAGCTGTGTATGTAACCTCACATGGAGACAACAGTTCTCACGAACAGCTAGGGTGTCCTATTTTACAAAGAAGAGTCCTGTATTTGAAGGCATCCTTTATTTAAAGGGCTGTCCAATCCAAGTCTGGTTGAAAGACAGGGGTGGCACAAGACATGACATCACATGAGGTGGGAGCTGCCTCCCCCCCTCCGGTTGTTGTGCTGCGGCAGCAGCACAGGCCTCACCCATCAAAACCTTGCTCTGTGGAGTCCTTCCTCAGAGTGAGGCATTTGGGGGGGGGAGACCACCCGAGCTGCTATTGCTAGGCCACAACGGTGGCAAATACTGTTTAAAGTTCTCACAAACATTGCCTCCACATGAGGAGAACGTGTTCATGGGCTTAGTGGCAGACCCCATATGGCCCTGAAGTGATTTTGCAGGAGCTGCCATGAATGTTAATTGGTCCAATAGTAGTTGGAGCATAAGGTTAAGATCGGGAAGGCCCAGATTCAAGCCCCCACTATTTATTTATTTATTATTTTATTTATTTATTTCATTTCTATACCGCCCAATAGCCGAAGCTCTCTGGGCGGTTCACTAAACTATGAAGTGGGGTGATCTTGGGTCAGTGATTATCTCTCCCTCTAACCTACATACCAATGGTGGCCAATACTGTTTAAAGTTCTCACAAACAACTGCCTCCACATGAGAATGAATAAATATATGGCATGCCTATTATTAACAAGTGTTACCAACATAAATTAATACCCCATATTCTGGTGCCAAATCCATCAGGTAAATGTGCCAAGAAAAAGTATGACCATTTAAAAAGAGAGTAAGTTCAATCTCTATAAAGAATGCATGCAAACTGGTAGTGAATCTGAGGCCTATTCTACATTTTGTGGCTTGCAAAAGGAAATAGTAGAAAGGCCTAGAGCACATACAAGCAAATAAAGGGTACTTTTACTTTCTGAAAATAACAATGCCTCTATATTATACATATGCTTGGATTATAATTTGGAATAGCATTGCACCACATAAGAAAAAAACAACAACCTCTGAAACACATTCATTTTCACTCCCTGAAGGCCTTTTTGCTGATTACAAACAAACCATCAGAAGACTTTATACTCTAGCAAATTGACTTAATTTCATAATGTAGGTATTTTTTATGAGCTGCAATGCGTTGTATTGCTCCGACTCTATTGATCCAATGATATTGGGTAGCTCAAAACTCTAACATTGTACTTGAAAATATAATAATTCTGAAACAAATGTTATGGGAAATAGGAGCAAATGCCAAAGACTTTGGCAAAATTCAATTTATTTCCTTTCCTATGATGTGCCTTATTTTTTAATTCAAAACTTGTACAAAGTTCCTAAGGCAGCAATACTATATACACTTATTTGAGAGTAATTCCCATGGAACTGAATAGGGTTTACTTCTGAGTAGAGATATATAGGATTGCACTGTAAGAGAGCTTTGTGTATTCCATCCAGTTTTGGAAATGTTATATACAGGTGAGTCACATGAATTGATATCCATTGATGTGGATGAGAGCTATGTAAGTGAAATTGTAATCTGTTCACACTTGGTCCTTTCAAAATCCAGGGTGACAAGAGATTGAGAGAGTAACAGATGGTGTTTGTTCTAATCCATTGGTCAATTAATATTATGTGTGCCTTGTTGGTTGTAAAAAACACATATTTGTCTGCTGTAGTATAACCTAGACCCCTTTGTGCTGTTAAACCCTAAAAGAGCATAGGATATGGAGCAGCCCTCACAGGACTGTTTTGATAGCTGTGCCCCCGCAGCCTCTGAGGACTTCCACAATCCAACGGCAGCATTCAATAGCAGCCTAAACCTTCCTGTGCCTTATCAGCACCATCATGCTTCTGGGTCTTCTTCACAGCCACCTGATCCCCTCTCTGTATCTACTTCTGGGCATAGGATTGTTTCCTTAAATTGCTACTGATATTATATATACACTCCAATGGACCCTATCAGGGCCAGACCATGACATTTTGCTGCCTGAGGCAAAAGACAAGATGGCGCCCCCTTCCATTCCATGTACAAAAGCTGACTGGTCTGGTGGTTGAATCTTTCTTCAGCACTAGCTATGGCACAGAATCCTTCACCACACCTGAAGGCAGCAGGCAAGCTCAGGGGCCGCAGGGCAGGCCGTGTGACCACAGCTCTCTCCTCCAAAACCTTGCTGCCACCTCCCAGCATCTCCCACCTGAGGTGACTGCTTCACTCTGCCTATGGTAGGGCCAGACCTGGACCCCATTTAAATCTGTTTTCTGCTCTCTGCTTACCTATGGGTCAGGGACTCAGGATTGGTGCTGCCATGCAGGCAGAGTGAAGGCAGCTTCATAAGGGGAAGGCAGGAGTTGGTGCAGCAATGATGTAACAAGTAGGATGATGGCCACTTGTACATCCCATAAGAGGAAATGCATCACCAAAAAAACGGAGCAAAGAGGATGCCAATTTGCATCACATTTGCATATGTGTTTATGGGTATAGGTACAAATTTAGAAATAATACCTATAATTTAAATAGAAATACAATATATCTCACCATAGTGGAGAAGACTGACTAGGTGTGCCTGCTCAATCTGCTGTCTAGGTACTTCAGGGGCCCTGGGCTCTCCTTCTTTATGCTTCTTTGACTTTAATTCAGACTTGGACTATACACCTCTTCAAATAGGGGACTGTCCTCTGCTGGCACACCAAATAGAGGACTGTCCTCTGTAAAATAGGGCACCTGGCCACCCTGGCTGCATTTGGACCCCACTTCAGGTAGCAAAATGTAGGGATGGGCGGATTCCCTACTTGCCGGTCCTCCAGGGAATCCACCCTTGGGGGAAGGCGATCCGTCCCTCCCCCTGGAATCCTCGCCAGCCGGCTCCGCTCCGAGGCAATTCTGCAGCACCACTGGCCGGCTCCGGAGCGCCAGCGATACAGCTGCCATTGCCATATTGCTGGCTGAGGCTGATTGGCTCCGGACGTAAATGGCATCCACTATGCCATTTGCGGCCGTAAAGCTCTTAGATTAAGCGAAATGCAGCCATAAATGGCTGCATTTAGCTTAAACTAAGGGTTTTACAGCTGCAAATGGAGTCTGCTACGCCATTTGCGTCTGTGGCTTTTCACGCAACAGGCCAGCAGACGCCATTTGCGGCCGTAAAGCCCTTAGTTTAAGCTAAATGCAGCCATTTACGGCCGGAGTCAGTCAGCTTCAGCCAGCGGTATGGCAATGGCGGCCGTATTGCCGGCAGCAAGGAGGATCCGGCCGGGGAGGATTCCTCAGGGAGGCGGAGGTAAGTACTCCGTTCCTTCACGGACTCCTGAGGCCAGATTCAAAAGAATCCAGCCTCACTGTGGGGTCCGTGGAGGAATTCTCCGCCATTCCCTAGCAAAATGTCTTAGCCTGGCACTGCCAGGGTGCGTTGTCAAGTACCAGGCAGGCTACAAGACAGAGCCAGTGGGCTGCTTCTGGTTCGATGGGTCACGCAGATAAGATAGGCCCACCATAATCCATTGACATCTCTGGGAGTGAACAGTTAAAAATAAAAAAAACCAAAGGAAACGGCATGCATTGACTAAACAAAAGCATTGGTGACAGCATCCCCCCCGCCCCCGGTTTAATCACAATTTGCAAGCCACTGCTCTGCTTGCCTGAGTTGGGCTTGGTGTGGTAAAACAAACAGGCCCGTTGTTCAAACCGATTTCCAGAAAGTGCAGCAACTGGAAACCGGTCAGCCAGTGCCTACCTGATTGTTCAGCCTGTGTTCCACCAGATTGGTGTCAGCTGGGCCTGCCCTCAAGGTTGCGATCCCTTGAGGCGCTACAAATGGAGGCTCCTGACACACAAAAAAGAGCAGCCGCTAAGCAGCAGGTGGCCCTGCTGAGGTAATCAGGATCACATTCAAATAGGAAGCCGTCTCAATTTTCAGCCCAGTGTCTGCCAAGGGGCCTTGAGCTGCCTTGTTAATGCTACAGGGAACACGTGGGACGCATTGACTGCATTAATTGTTGCCGCTCATTCAGAGGTAGATGAATTATAATGTTACCACTCCAGGGTAAAGCAAACACCTATCATAACAATCGTGTCATTAGTGTGCAGATGCCGGCTGCTCTGCTTAACCTTTTGTGTCTTAAAAAAAGAAAAAGGGAAGAAAAAAAAAGCATGCAATAAGAATTTTTTGTATTGTTTCCCAGATAATTGATTTTTTTTTTTTTTTAGGTTAGAAGTGTTGGGTAGGCTCTCAAAACAAGCTGTAGAAGATTGCACAGCAGCAAGGACAAAGAACATGGAATGAAAACGTCTGAGTTTCTTCAGAGGCAGAGGGCTAGGTTTAAAATACTTTTAAGTTTTCAGGTGAGGTTTTTAGTTTTTTCGTTTGCTGTGGGAGAGTACAACGAGTGACGGGGGCAAAATTCATTTGGTTTGCATTTTAATAAGAACCAACCTGATTTGCAGTTCCAGAAATTATATGCGAACCAGAACACAGTTATGCTTTCGTTTTTGCACTTCTCTGAATTTTGCAATGCAGTTTTCTGATCAATAACTGCATACAAAAATGCTACACATTAGGGAAAAACATTTGCACAGAATGCATACATTAGGGGAAATTGCATACAAAAATGCATACTTTTTTTGTGTGCACAAAAAGTGTATGAATGTATATGCATTCGGACACAGGTGAGGTTTTGGGAACTGGGCCGGTGGCAACCCCGCCTGGATGGAACTCATTTCCACTATGGGGTTTCTTTCCCTGGATGGCAGGTGCGGGCTGGCCATTCCACACACCGTGGGGGGAGTTTCCTACATCCCCGCCAGGTCAGCCAGCATTCCAGATGTCAGGCGGACTGCCATATGCTGCTGGCCTGGGGATCTTGTACACGGCCCATAGCTCAGCCCCGTCAGCAGGTGCCACTCCTGCAGTTTACACACCGGTGGTGGTCCAACCCCCCCATGCCCCTGGCTCAGTGGCACCTGGCTCCGCATGGGTGGTGGTGGGGGGACACCTCCTCAGGCCAGTGGGTGCATCTCCTTCTGTGACCAATGATGAGGCGGCTTCTCAGGAGACCTCTCCCGCAGCAGCCCCATGCGCCACCATTTGGCATGGCTTCATGGGCGCCCATCCAGCTGAGTCGGGGGGGGAGTTATCCCTATGCACGAGTCGAAAATGGGACAATCTCACCTACTACCGGCCACAAGGGAAAAAATATTGAGGGGAGTTTGTGGACCTCTTCTCCCTGCTATTCTGGGAGACAGAAGCAAAGGAAGGGGAGAAATCCAGCGACAGGGACACAGAGAGGGTCAGGCAGAAGAAAGTATACCACAATTGGGCTAATTGGCTGCCTGGTTTTCTCATATATGTGGGAGTAATCCAACAGAGCTATCCGGAGAAGAGTTGGGTCCTGACTAAGTACTTGGCCTACACCGAATATAAAGGTGGAGCTTGGCTGGCTTACAACGAATCATTCCGTATGCGAGCCGCCTTCAACTCCGCCTTGCATTGGGATGCCAAAGACCAGGACCTGTGGCTCCAGTTTATGAGACTGGCTAGGCTGGGTTTTGGAGACAGGTCCAATAGTGGGCACATTTTATCCAAGCAAATGCCCGCATCAGCCCCTAAGGCTGGCGTGGCCGCGTGGGGCAGGCAGTTCAACACCGTGCACTCTGTTGGAAGTTCAGTTCCTGGGGTGACTGCTCCAAATCCCCATGCAGATTTCGCTATGAGTGCTCCATTTGTGGGAGACAGCACACCTTCATTAGCTGCCCCAGGACTAGGCCCAAACCAGGAATGGCCAGGCAGCAAAAAGTCTGGTGGCGGCCCGCAACTACTGACTAAAGGGGCCCAGTCCAATTAAGTTGGTTCCATTGAGGTGCCTCTTGACGTGGTGCCCACTCTGGGACGATGACCTTTATCTGGAGGAGGGTTTTTCTCAAGGTTTTAAGATTTCGTTTCTGGGCCAGCCCCAGGCCCAAATTTCCTAGAATCAGAAATCTATTGCCAGCTTTGAGCATGTAGTCAGGGAGAAATTGATAAAGAGGTGGCCGCAGGGAGGGTCATCAGTCCATTTGACTCCCACCCCCCTTCCCCAACCTGAGAGTGCCCCTTTGGGCTTAGTGCCAAAGAAGGCAGCGGGTGGGGGAGTACAGGTTGATTCACAACCTATGTTTCCCTAGGGGTGGGTCAGTGAATGATGCCATCCTCGAACACCTGAGCTCAGTTCATTACCTCGTTTAATGCTGCAGCTGCAATGGTGAAGGCATTAGGGCACAGGGCCCTCATGGGAAATGCAGCATCAAATCTGCATTTCGCCTGTTGCCTATTTCTCCTGAATATTTCGACCTGTTAGGGTTCAGCTTCCAAGGCCAATTTTACATGGACAGAGCTCTCCCCATGGGGTGTTCAGTGTCCTGTGCCATGTTTGTGAAGTTCAGTTCCTTCTTGGAGTGGGCCTCGAGGGACAGGACTGGGTCACTGAGTGCGGCACGCTACCTGGATGAGTCTTTATTTGTGGGCCCAGGAGTTCCTCTCAGTGTGCATACCTAATGCAGGAGTTTGCCGCCTTAGCAGAGGAACTGTGTGTCCCTTTGGCAATGGAGAAGACTGAGGGCCCATCTTCCTCTATCATGTTTCTGGGAATTCAGATGGACTCAGTGAACCAATCTTGTAGGCTCCCTGCTGCCAAGCTCTTGGTCCTTAAAGGCAGAATCTTAAGTATATTGGGTTCTAGGAAGGTAATGCTGCACACCCGTCAGGGAGTGGTTGGACACCTCAATTTCGCCCGTAAGGTAATTTCACCTGGCAGGGCGTTTCTTTGATGCCTCTGTGATGCTATGCAGGGTCTACGTCTCCCTCACCACCGAGTCCGAGTAACGGCCGCCATGAAAGATGACTTGGTCGTTTGCCTGCACTTCCTCGACTCTTTTAACAGCATCTCCTTTTGGAAGAGAGAATTATTATTGGAGGTGGAGCTGCAAATACACTCCGATGCATCCTGGGCCCTGGGCTTTGGGGTCGTTTTCAGGGACCACTGGTGCTTCGAGCAGTGGCCTGTAGATTGGTTGGACACGGGCATTAGTAAAGACCTTACCTTCTTGGAATTTTTCCCAATATATGTGGCAGCTCATCTGTGGGCCGATCAGCTGTCAAATTACTTGGTGCACTTTTGGTGTGAAAATCAGGCCACCATCCAGGTCATAAATTCTTTGTCATCACGTAATCAGAGGGTTATGGTTTTGGTGCAGGCATTTATGTTACAATGCCTATGCTTTGATATTCTATTCCATACATAGCATATTCCGGGCCTGGACAACACCATAGCTGATGCTTTGTCACGTAACCAGGTCCAGCGGTTTCGAGAACTGGCCCACTGGCTGCCCTTTGGGAAATTGGCTGGAAGAGGCAGAACAGGCCATCTTACAGTCCATAGCCCCAAGCACACGTACTTCCTACACCAAAGCAGGTAGTTCTCTATCTTCAGGACAGCATCGCAGACCCAGGTGGGCACTTCGTTGGGAAATAGGACCAGGGAGCATTTGAAGGCACTGTTTCAGGTGACTGGTAAGGCCCGAGGCTTCCGGCTCAGGGTTTTGCAGCCGGATTACGGGAGATACGGCTTACCTTTGAGCCCAACTCGCCTCACCCACTCGAGTTCCGTGGCTCAAGGGGAGGGGGACAGGGGAAGGCCTCCCGGCTCAGAAATGGGTAGATCTGTGGGGTGGCAACTGATGAAGCCATGCCCCAGACATTGTATGTCTCACCTGGCACAAGGCCAGAATAGCTGGTATAGTGATGTGCCTGCCTATGCTTTCCTTCACAGATTTGTTTTGTGTCAATAAATGTGGCCTGAATTTACACCAAAATCTACTTGTGTCATCTCGTCATTTCTCCCTCCCCCTTTCACCCGCAAGTACCCTCCCCGCATGTCTGGCTTGCCTGGCCATGGGAGGGATTTTGCGGGTGGCGGGGGAAAGGAAGAGACGTGCACAGAGGCCATTGGCCTTCACCTTATTACATCAGGAGGGGGAAGGGCTTAGTCAGCCAATATTAGGTGGCGCTGCCCCCCCTTGCCTCCACTATTCTGGCCTCGATCAGCTCCCTCCCTCCCACCCTTACTGCAGTGTGGGTCTTACTGGTCGCCCTATCCAGGGCCGAGTAGGGATTTTGACTCTTAGCCAGATTGGCCTTGGCTTTTTTTTTTTTTTTTTTGCCTACTTCACACTGTACGTGGGGTCGGGGGCATCATGGGTGTTTTCGTTCTCACTGAGTTGCTTAGGTTTAATTGGTCACATGGCTGGACTGGCAGACCCAGGTGGGCACTTCATTGGGGAATAGGGCTGGGGAGCATTCGAAGGCACTGTTTCAGGTGACTGGTAAAAGCTGAGGCTTCTGGCTCAGGGTTCTGCAGCCCAGGTTCAGGAGATATCGCTTACCTTTGAGGCCAACTCTCCATACCCACTCGAGTTCCATGGCTCGAGGGGGGGTGACAGGGGAAGACCTCCTGTCCCAGAAATGGGTAGATCTGTGGGGTGGCGACTGATGAAGCCATGCCCCAGACATCGTATGTCTCACCCGGCACAAGGCCAGAATAGCTGGTGTAGTGATGTGCCTGCCTGTGCTTTCCTTTGCAGATTGTTCTGTGTCAATAAATGTGGCCCGAATTTACACCAAAATCTACTTGCGTTGTCTCGTCATTTCTCCCCCCGCCCTTACACCTGCAAGGTGTCCATCCTAGAGTTATCAAAGAACTCAAATATGAAATTGCTGATCTTCTAACCAAAATATGCAACATGTCCCTAAGATCAGCCTCAATACCAGAGGACTGGAAGATGACCAATGTAATATCAATTTTCAAAAAGGGATCCGGGGGGGGGGGATCTGGGAAATTACAGGTACATTAGCTTAACGTCTGTTCCTGATAAAGTGGTTGAAGGCATTATTAATGATAAAGTTAGTAAGCACATAGAAGGACAAGCCCTGCTGTGCTGAAAAAGAATCAGCACAGCTTCCACAAAGGTAAGTCCTGTCTCACCACCCTTTTAGAGTTCTTTGACAGTGTCAATAAACATGTAGACAGGGGCAGTCTGGTAGTCATTATTTACTTGGACTTCCAAAAGGCTTTTGACAAAGTCCCTCACCAAAGACTCCTGAGCTAATTTAGCAGTCACGTAATAAGAGGACAGGTCGTCTTATGGATCAGTAACTGGTTAAAGGACAGAAAGAGAGTAGGAATAAATGGTAAATTCTCCCAGTGGAGGGAAGTAAATAGTGGGGTCCCATAGGGATCTGTATTAGGACCAATGCTTTTCAGCCTATTCATAAATGTTCTGGAATTAGGAGTGAGCAGTGGAGTGGTCAAGTTTGCTGATGACACCAAATTATTTAGGGTGGTTAAAACAAAAAGGATTGGGAGAAGCTCCAAAAGGATCTCTCCAAACTGGGAGAATGGGCATCTAAATGGCAAATGCGGTTCAATGTATGCAAGTGTAAAGTGATGCACGTTGGGGCAAAAAAAAAATCCCAACTTCAAGTATAGCCTGATGGGATCTGAGCTAGCGGTGACCGACCAGGAAAGAGATCTTGGGGTTGTGGTGGACAGCTCGATGAAAATGTCAACTGAGCGTGCAGCTACTGTAAAAAAAGGCAAACCCCATGTTGGGTATAATTAGGAAGGGAATTGAAAATAAAACTGCCAATATCATACTGCCTTTATACAAATCTGTGGTTTGACTATGCTTGGAATACTGTGTCCAGTTCTGGTCACCACACCTACAAAAATATATTGTAGAGCTGGAAAAAGTGCAAAATGGGCAACTAAAATGATCAAGGGGTTGGAGCATCTCCCCAAGAGAGGTTACAATAGATTGTTTAGCTTGGAAAAAAGGAGGGTAAGGGGTAGGGATGTCAGAGAATTCTGCGATGGATCTTGGTGAGGCCAAATGCCAGTGCATTCGGCCCCCCAAAATCCATCGTGGAACAAAGCCCCCGCCCCCCAACCCACGAAAGGCGCGCAGGATGAAGTCCCCGCCACCCCCAACCCACAAAAGGCACACGAAACGGAGCACTTACCTGCTCCCGTCCGCGCTGCTTTGCAAATGGCGGCTGTCCTGCGGCTGCCATTTGCTTCCTCTTCATGGCCGTGATAGCCAAATCATGGCCAAATACAGGGATGCAAATGGCGATGGCTATGACAGCCACCATTTGCGTCCCTGCAGGGCTGCCCAGCAGCCGGATGTCCAGCTGCGGGCAGCCGGGGGCAGCCGGCGGCTCCGCGGCTTGGCCACGGAGCAGAGCTGGCCGGGCAGGATTCCGGGGGGGGAGGACCGGATCATCTCCCCCCCACGTCAAGGATTCCAGGGGGAGGGACGGCGTGCCTCCCCCCCACTGCAGAAACAGAATGGAACAGAAGGTAAGTATTCCATCCATCCCTAGTAAGGGGAGACATGATAGAGGTCTACAAAATTATGCATGATGTGGAGAATGTGGATAGGGATTTTTCCCCTCTCTCAAAATACTAGAACCCAGGTTCATCCTATGAAGCTGATTGGTGGGAGATTCAGGACAGATAAAAGGAAATATTTCTTCACACAGCGCATAGTCAAACTATGGAATTTGCTACCACAGGATGAAATGACGGCCACCAATTTGGATGGCTTTAAAAGGGGGTTGGACAAATTCATGGAGGAGAAGGCTATCGATGGCTACTAGTCTTGATGGGTATGTGCTACCTCCAGTATCAGAGGCAGTGAGTCTATGTACACCAGTTGCTGGGGAATATGGGTGGGAGGGTGCTGTTACGCTCATGCCTTGCTTGTGGGTTTCTGGCCGACAGCTGGTTGGCCACTGTGTGAACAGAATGCTGGACTAGATGAACCCTTTGTCTGATCCACCATGGCTCTTCTTATGTTCTTATGACGCTTTTAATGAGGGCTCGGCACGATGATATATTACACCATGCTTCATCAACTTCATAGGTTCCTAGTTTGTTTGTTTGTTTATTAAATTTATTAATCGCCCATCTGGCTGGTCACCCAGCCACTCTGGGCGATGTACAACAATAAAACAGTTAAAACAATAAAATCCTACATTAAAGACATATTTCTAAAAATACCCTAACCCACCCCAAATGCCTGCCTGAACAACCACGTTTTTAATGCGTGGCTGAAGCTCATTAAAGAGGGGGCATGGCGGAGTTCCCTAGCGAGGGAGTTCCACAGAGTGGGGGCCACCACAGAGAAGGCCCTCTCCCTCGTCCTCACCAGTCTAGCTGTCCTGGCTGATGGGATGGCGAGAAGGCCTTCCGAGGCTGATCTTGTTGAGCGGCCTGTCTGGTGCTGCTGGTTTGTTAAGGGGCTTATTTCAAAGGGCCAGTTGTGACTTTTAAAGTCTGGGGATAGGGCACCTGAAGGACTGCTTACTGGTACACTCAGTTCTTCAACAGAGGCCCTTCTTTGGGTACCCCTGCCATCAGAGGTGTGGCAGGTGGCTTCTGGAGAAGGGCTGTTCTCAGTGGTGTCTCCTTGATTTGCTTATCTCTGCTGATCACTTTGGTGCTGTCTTCTCTGCTAGTTGCTATTATGCTGCTCTTTTAAAATGTTTTTTTAATGTGTTTTTGTTTTACATTACTTTTGTAGTGATTTTGATTCCTTATAAGCCTTATGGGAATTTGTTGAAAGACAGGGTATAAATCCCTATAGCAAATAAACAATTATTTCTTATTACACTTGAAAAGAAGGAGTGCTTTACAAATACATGCCAAGTCTGTGATCCTATAATACATACCTGGGAGTAAGTAACTGTGCTGGATGAGGATTACACTCTTGATGGAGACAGAAGCTCCCAGTCTGGGTGTACTCATGGTCTCAGCTCTGAATCTGGATGCTCAGGTTTCGGTAGCGGCCAGGAGTGTGTCTGCATAGCTAAGACTACTGTGCCAACTGCACCTGTTCCTAGTGGTGTCTGATCTAGCCATGGTCATGCCTGCCTTAGTTGCATCCCATTTGGACTACTGTAATGTGCTCTACATGGGGCTGCCTTTGAAAAATATTCAGAAATTTCAGCTGGTCCAGAATGCTGTGGCCAGAGTGCTGACTGGGGCTGGTTACATGGAATAAGTGACTCCCTTGTTACAACAGGTTCACTGGTTACTGGTCTGTTTCAGAGCACAATTCAAAGTGCTGGTTATGACCTATAAAGCCCTGTATGGCTGGGGACCAGGCTACTTGAAAGACCACCTTCTACCATATGAGCCTGCCCAGGTCTTAAGATCTTCAATAGAGGATTCTCTCGGTGCCACCTGTTGCCATCAGATGCAGGTTTGGTGGTGATATGAGAGAGGGCCTTCTTGGTGGCTGCTTCCAAGGGGGCTAGGTTGGTTCCCTCTCTGCAGACCTTCTGTGAGCAGGCAAAGATGTTTTTATGCAAGCAGACCTTTGGTCTATTTGATGGGGTGCTGTTTTATTCTGTTGTGGTGGTGTGTGTTTTAACTATGCTTTTGATGTATTTGTTTTATTATTGTTTTAACCAAGTTTTATTGTAATTTTTTTTATTATTTCTTATGACTGTTAGATACCTTGAGCTCCATTTTCTTGGTGGAAAGGCAGGATACAAATCAATCAATCAATCAAATATTTAAATCCCATTGAGTTCCAAGTAGTCATGAATAGATTGCACTGTAAACTGTAATTTCAGTAAAGTGCTTTCTGTGCAAAAAAATAACATGCCTGAAACTCTGGTATCTTGGCTATTCTCCTCCCCGCCCCAGTTTATGGAGTTTTTTCAAAAATACATATTTGGCTGATTAAAAATAAAGAATGTTACTCAACTGCAGCTGGGTGGGTATGTGTATTTTCTCTCTCTCCTAAGTGACCTATGTTAAATTAAACTGCATCCAGACCTGTTTTCTTTCCTCTAGCCTACAGAAAGTGCTGTAAAATGAACCCAGATGAAAATGAACTCTTGCATGTAAAAACGTTTCCCTACATATTTAGTGGCACCAAATGTTTCTTCTTAGCTTACTGAGTATGTGTGCCTGCCCCAATAACAAATGTGTGGTAGTTACACATCCATTCGCATGAGGTTTTTTTCCTACCTGAAATATGTACCTAGCACACATCTACTGCATAATCTGAATAAAAGCCACTATTCATTATCAGGGTCTTCTAGCATAGGTCATTGGAAAGACTGTAGCTGTTAAAAATTCATATTTCCCTGAATCGCCAGAGCTTAGAAAAGAAGTTTTCAACATATTGTTTATCATGCAGACTTTTGAGAGAATCCTTTGAAGATTCAGGAGAAGAGCAATATATTCTAGAGATGGTACAGGTTGCAATTCCTATATAGGGATGGAATAAAGAATTGTAATTAGAAATGTCATACTTTTGCAGTTTCATAGTGAACATGTAATAGTTTTCTTTCAGTTACTTCTATACTATGAACTATTTTGCTGTAATGATTTAGGAAATATAACATTGCATCAGCAAGTGTTTTCTTAAATTGTTCATCAATATTTTAGCCATTAATTAGGAGACTAGAGGTGCAAATAGACCAAGATTTATTTCTAATTAAAAGCTGATATCAGATGTCACCTAATCTGTAGCAAAATATGTCCTTAATTGAATATAATTAGGCATTTGTTTCTACCATTTTCCAGAAAGCAAAGAATTGGAATGACTTTTCCCCTTCACTCATTAGAAAGTCTTTCTAATATAAGTTTCCAGCACTTTTTGGGGGCGGGGGGAACCACATAAAATACATGGTAGAAGTCGTAAAATATGTAGCTGGGTATTTCTGCTCATATAACAACACATTCTCCACCAGCCTGATCTAAGTTGCCACTCTCTGACTTCAGAACAAAGCTAGTTGGGAAATGGATTTCCCATCCATCAACTAACTCCAGGTTCCTCCTCCCATTATTTTTCCATCTAGTGTTGGGATGCCAAACAAGGGTATTTGCAATTCCTCATTAAAAAAAGCATGTTTGAAATTTACTTCTTGGTCCAGAAAGGGTCAAATGTCACATTCTTATTTCAGATGCTCAGCACATGTGCAGGCCCAGCGGATGAAAGGCTTACATATCTGGCTCCCTCACACTTGGTCACAGTTGGCCATTAATGAAATGGTTCGGCTATTTCCAGTCTATGGAGAGATGCAATGGCTAGACAGGACTGGGACTGAGTTTTGTTTTTTGGTTTTGGGTGCATGCCATTTATGCTGGTCATTCTACTGGCTTTGTACAGAGGTAGTTTCTGATTCTGTAAAAACTAGAAGTATGTCATCCTGCTTTTCTATGCAGTCCTATTGAAATTCAGAGTATACATATGGCTTCAGCAAATTTAAGCAAGTGAATAAGACTGTATGCCAAAGACTTTACTTTTATATATGCATACTTCTATCACAAAGTGCGTATGTACTCCATTCTGTTTATATTAGATAGGCTTACTGCAGGCTGTAATTTCTATTCCAAAAAACCTGGTAACTATCTGTGATAGAGCTTTTTCTAACAAAAGATGTAGGGGCCCTTTGGTTATAGATAGAAAGATAGATATAAACATCATGCTCATTTAATGCCATTTATAAGTCACCCTCTTTTGACCACTTACTACCTATTTGGGAATGTGTTGTCTGTGGAACTATTCCCCAGATGACCCCATGAATCTAGATTCCTGTTCGCCTTATTGTTTTTTTAAAGTCCATTCTTCTATAATATTTCTTCTTATGCTCATCCAGTACTATAGACATGTTTCAGTACTTTAATGCTTTTCAGAAGAACCCTTCTCCCCTTGATGAACTAATTTAGTTGAAAGGAACAACAGATCTTAAATAAATGTTAGTACAATGCGGAGCAACATGTCCTAAATTCAGTATAAGTAAGCATTTGTTTCTTTGGCTTTCCAGAAAGCAAAATCATTTGAGATGTTCTCTGCATCATGGTGGACAGGCAATCCAGCTCCTTGCACATTCCAGAACAGGGCTTTGTACCCTGGAACATATTTTGAATAGCTAACTCATAGCTCCAATGCACGACCAACAGCATTTCCAGGTGATAATGAAGAGCAAACAACCTGTGTGGTTTGCAGATGGGATCTGCTGCTCAGCAAGAGCAATTGGTCTAGTGAACAGGAAAACATAGGCTAGAACAATTCAAGACCTCTGTGTGCACACACATTCCATTTGCGTTCCCTTTGTGTTTGAGAACTGGGGGTTGAACAGTCTCATGGGAGAAGCTCCTTCTGTCCATCCATATGAACACTGCAACTGATATGCCATTTCATACTGCTATGTCAGACAAGAGCAACCTGCTCTTTAAAGAAGATGCTAGTGTGAAACAATTGAGGCTTTCTTTGCTTTTCATGCAGACATAGTAAAAAATGTAATTTTTTAACAAGGACACAGCTGTTGCCTTGGCTTCCCCAGAGAAGAGAAACAAAATCGGTAAAGCGATATCTTTTACTGGACAAATGTCTGTAGTTTAAAGACCATGCATGCTTTTGAGTTATGTTAGGGCCGGGAAATACAACAAAGTTAAGCAGTTTAGAATGAAGGTTGAGTGAATCTGTGTTCATCCATTCAGAACTAGGGATGTACGTACTGTGTGAAATCCGTTCCATCTGTGTTTCACAAATTGTCAGGTGCCTTTTGTTCCATCGTCTGCTCAGAGATGGATGAGAATTTTTTTCCCTGTTGTGTGGAAAAATACATAAATAAAACATATTTACATGAATAAAATAAATAAAAAATACCTCTTACATAAGAGGTTTCATAAGAATTTGTATAATTTACTTTAGTATGTAACATGTATTGTCCCCTATTCCATTCAACTTTTCCTCAGCAGAAACTTGCATATTTTTCTACAAATAAATATGCGTACACTTCAGGAAAGTAAAAAAAAAATAAAAATCTGAAAGATGACAGACTCTGTGTGGCCTGAGGGGGTCACTCCACAGCAGATTCCACAGAGCTCATTTTAGTCCATTTTGAATTTCTCCAGCATCCCTATTCAGAACACAACGAAGCAGTTTGTGTGATTATGCTGCAATATAGCCAATTATATTGATTCATTTGAAATATATTTCTTCAGACAAAAAGGCTCCCAGGGCAGCTTGCGGATCAATTAAAAAAACGAGGCAGTCTCTTCCCTTAGGCTTGCAACCTAACAGGCACAACACAAAAGGAAAAGAAATGGGAAGGGAAGACAAAAACAAAAAGAAAAAAAATCTTAAATTTACCAAGTTCTTAGAATGGAAAGAATTCAGGCAGAGGAGCAAAGATATACTTTGATATTGCACATGCACAAAAACTCATACACATGGAATGAGATCTCTTATTAAAGGAAAACTCTTGTCCAAACTCACATGGATGAATTTGTTACTTTTTGAGCAAATAACAAATTCACACTGGGTAAGTTCACCCCTCACTAGATGGAATGGCTGCTGCCAGGTGACAGTTTAGGGAGGAAAGACTCCAATGGAGCTAGCTTCTCAGCAGATCCCTACACATAGAAATCGAACATGTCAGGAAAAAGGAGCTCTAGCTTAGTTTTCTCCTTAGATTTTACTTCCCTATGTACAGGGTTTTTGTTTTGTTTTTTTTTAAGCAGGACCCAACAATCGTCTACTGTGCATCACATCCTGAACATGAAATATAGGAAAGTTGAGAGACTCTGATTTTGTCTTGACTTGAATGTGTAGGTAAATCAGACGCTGAACTAAAACAATCAGAAGTCCCATACAATGTATTTGTTGCTGGTTTGTAATATTTCAGTCTGCAGAAAGGGTACTTAAAAGCTTTCTCCTGAGATTCTAGTTTTATATGTACAGGGAGTTGTACACTTTATCCCTTCCTATGGTATGAAATGGTACAGCCAAGGAACATGTAATATCAGGTAGGCTTTCTGCTAGTCTGCTTTTGCTTTTGGAAGTAAGTTGCAGGGTTGTTATTATCCCACAGTACATGAACATGTAAGCAGGCCCTTTTTCATAACAGAAACTGGCACAGTAAGTTACACCACCTGTTCCATTCATATTTTTCCCATCTGTGAGGAGGACTCAGACAGAAAGGTTATTTTTCTCTCTACAGAAGCAAACAACTCCTTTGTCCTCAGCTTCCCCCTTCCTCCTCTGCCTTTTATATATGTCTCTCTGGCCACACCCATTGCCTGGCTTCCTTGCCTTGCTCATGAGTAGGTCATCCTATGACTCTTGAGGCGATCGAGGCACTGGCTGATTGGGGAAGAGCTGCTGTTCTATGGCAGGGATGCTGCTTCTCCTGTGGCTCCCCTCTCTACCCCACTGTGGAACACACTCCACAGTGGGGCTGCCCCCTGTCCCACGACCACCACCATCACCACCCCATCCAGTTAACTAGGAAAGTGCAAATCTCTCATTTTTGCTTTCTCCCATGTTTGAATTGTTTAAATCTCATGTTCTTTCTCTCCCGAATGTGAAGGACTTTGCAAATGTTGGTAAATTCTTATCAAAAATGAACTGAAACAAAATTCTTGCCCATCAGCACTGTAGGTACAGCTATTGCCAGCATGGGGAGAACTGGCACATAACTGTTAAAGATGAGGAGCCTGTCAGAAAAAAAGAGGTGGCAAGGGACATATGAGAATTTTGTTTCAGTTCACAATTCACTCAGACATGTCCTGTTTGTAATCCCGAATGTGAATGCAAGTGTTTATTCTCCAAAAATGTCCGTGAATTCCCAAACTTGCCATCACATTTGCAAACATGTATTTGAAAAATCTGCAACTTTCTCAAAATATGCACATTTTAAATCACCCACACTTTAGTCTATGGGGGAAAATTGCACAATTTTAGAAATTTTCACAAATTTGGGAATAGTTTGCAAAGGTTTCATGTTGGATCAGCTGTTCCCTTTGCACAATTTTCCTATTCATTCAAAATGAACAACAAGCCCAAATCGAGGAGAGATGGGCAACAAAATAACGTTTGGAAAATCTTGATGAGCTTGAACATTGCTCATTCACCCATCGCTAGTGGCAACCCTAATTCACCACTAACATCAACCCCAGACTTTTAAAAACAATGCACTCCAAGTCCTGGGCCTGGATGGATCAATCTCTTAGGTTCAGTCTCTCCTACATTTGAATTGTTTAATCTCAAGTTCTTTTTGTCAGATATGGAGAACTGTGCAAAATTTGGTAAATTCTGATCGAAACTGAACTGAAACTCACCCATCCCTTCTTTTAACTTCATGAATTGCAACTGCATTTTCTTTGCATTATGCTTGGGTTGGATGCTATCATTCTTATGTATTAAGGGCCTACAAGGGCCTACAAAACCTTGTGCTGTACAATGATATTAAAATTCTCAAGGCTGCCCAGTACTTGATTCAGCAACAAAAACTAGCTCCTGCCAGCATTTTTTCCCTGTTCCAATATGCTACCACTCCTGCAGCTTTATGTTAATTTCAGCCAAGGCAAGGTGTAGATCAGATTCAGCAGCAGCAGCAGCTGTAAAAAGAGTCTCTGCTGGGTGGAGTTTAGCTGGCCTGGCTAAAGAAGAAATTCACCTGCCATTTGCCTCCCTTTTAGAGAAACACAAACACCACTACTGTGAAATCCAAGTCACATGTCCAGCAAGCAAGTTATAGGTCCAGTGGGTCTATTTCCTTCTTTTATTGAATAGTGAAGCAAATGGGCTTGTAAAACTTACACAGGGCCCAAGGGGCTCCCATAATTTGCACCGCTCCTTACACCTTATTTGACTTCCTCTTTAAAGTTTCTTCTACACTTCTTAAGATTTTCAAGCATAAATGGAAGGAATGGGGCCTAAATAAGGCATTCTTTTAAATGATGCACATTCCTGTATTGCCTCATTTATTTTTTAATTACCATGCCTTTTGTTTCTCTTTACTAAAACAAAATTAAACTTTAAAGAAATACAGTAAAAACTTCAGCTGGTATGGAAAAATATCGTACCACAACATATGCTAAAACACTAAATAAAGTTACTGGAAACCCTCTGCAAAAGATTAGTTTTCTATTACACCCTTTGGGAACTGGCATTAATCTGAGGGCTTCCTCTGATGTTATGTTCTTACAACACATATGTATTAAACAAAGTAATTCCTGGATCTAGAAATAATAATGATGGAACTCTTACTCTACCCTGATAGCTTACTAGTAAGGCACAAGCATGCTGCAGATCCTGAAGTAGTTTGGTAGTACAGGTCTTTTCCTTGGAGGCAGGAACCAATATTAACCCTTTGCCTGTGATGTTTTTACTAGACATAGGATAACTGAAAAGAGCACTCCTGTGTCATTCATATATATATATATATATATATATATATATATATAAAAAACAAGGAGAGTGGTAATACAATTTTGAAAGATCATTCCAAAAGGAATTAGGAACATTTAGCTACATCCCACCTTAGGTTTGATCCAGTAGGTTCAATGGGTGAAATTCAACAGTGTCCACCCACCAATGGAATGGACACCATTGATGAAATGGGTTCCCCCTGCAGCCCTCTGCTTCGGGGACTTTCCAAAACAGATTTGTGCGTGTGTGTGTGGGGGGCAGGATGGAGGGGAAGATGTACGTGATATTGGAGGTTGGTTGCCCAACAAAGTTCTCTGTGATTTACTGAGATGTTGGTGATATAAAGCTCCATATTATTTATGGTTGCACCTGGTCATTGAAGTGAATATAAAGCCCTGCTTTCAAGAAGCTCATTGTGTGACTAGGAGTTTTGGCTCAGGGTTCTGATGTTTGTAAAGATATTGTGTGAACACTGCCAAGTTTGGGGGTACATTTCAGCCCACTAATATAACTAAGCATTCGTGGCTTGGGCAACAATTGTCCAGATAGCATCAACATAATGTCAAGCGCATTATATGTATGTTCCCGCTGCTAGAGGCCAACAGTGCTTCTGGATAGCAAGATGGTGGTGGGGAGCAAATCAGAAGATGTGGAGCTAGCAGAAAATTACCCTAAGCCTCTGGTTACTCAAGGTCTTTATCAGGCCTGTAATGCTGGGCTAAAGATGAAGGCAAATTGTTAGTGCCACTGTGCTTGCCAATAAACCTTTCTCTCTCTCCCTCCTCCTCCAAGAATCTGTGCTCTTAATAAATGGTATTAAGTCCATTAATTCCATAGTAAATTAATTCCATAGTAAATGGAACCCCTGTCCCACACTCCCTAGTTAGAAATGTCTTTGAAATTCACCACCCATCCCAGCCTCTTTCACACTTGTGCCGCCATGAATTGCCAAAAATAAAAGCATAGAAATATTTGGCGCAGCACTATTGAAAAACCAGCTTGTTTCTCAACAATACCACCCTTGTGGGCAGCATCCCATATTGCGCATACTAGTGGTGCCCATGTGTAGTCTCCAGAGATTCTTATAATTGTGGCAGTTTCGTAAAAAGTCACTCCAGTTCTGCAGAGCAAACACTGCTTCTCCATGCAACCCTGTACACTGGGATGGGATTGCTAGGAAAAACTGTATGAACCCTTAACAGATCTGTTTTGCAAGATCCCAAGGCCAAGTCTTCCCCAATACAAAAGAACAGCTCACATCCAGCTGACATTCAGAATGATAACATGCTTCATTCTCAGTCTCACCAGGACGTGGAAGGAGCCATGGCTGGTATGCTACGATGCTACTGAATTTTGATTACTACTAATAAACAGGTCAATATATCCCTGACCCCTGGAAACTGCTTTGCCAGCATTCCAAAATGTGATCCCATCAGCTCTGGCTTTTCTTGTGATATGGGTAGCTAAAGAATATGATATAAT
The DNA here is from genome assembly GCF_057233095.1 of Heloderma suspectum. Lineage (NCBI taxonomy): Eukaryota > Metazoa > Chordata > Lepidosauria > Squamata > Helodermatidae > Heloderma > Heloderma suspectum. The sequence continues at coordinate 119,903,859 of NC_139460.1, read as the reverse complement.
GACATACGTATCTGACATAGAGCCTCAGGCCAGGGACTCCTGGGTTTGAATTCCCACTCAGCCATGAAATTGACTAGGTGGCCCTCGGCAACCCTCTGGGCTCATTCGCACAGTGACCATGGATTACACAAACCATGGTGGCTTGTATCATATTTGTTTGACATAGATTGTCCATTAAGACCATCTACATGAGATAATTCCATTTTCTCCTCACAACATTCCTGTGAGCTAGGCTTGGTTGGAAGACTATGACCTGGTTTGCATGATCACCCTTGGTTAAACAAGCCATGGTGGCTTGTTAAACCATGGTGCTTGCCAGGCACCATTTGCCTAATTACCCACCCAGGCATGGCTTGTCATGTCCTCTGAACCCAAGTGGCATGGCTTGTTGGAGGGGAAAACAACCCTCAAGTAACCCAACAACAGCCCATGAGTCATTCGAGGGTTGTCCCCCCCCCCCAACAAGCCATGCTTCCTGAGTTTGGATGACACAATAAGGCATGCCTGGGTGGGTGATTAGGCAAATGACACCCAGCATGCACCATGGTTTAACAAGCCACCTCAGCTTGTTTAACCTATGGTGATCATGCAAACCAGGTCAGAGTCTCCCAGCCAAGCCTAGCTCACAGGAATGCTGTGAGGCTAAAATGGAATCAACTAATGTATATGGTCTTAAAGGACGATCTGTGAAACAAATATAAGTAGTAAAGAAAAATGTATCTAAGACAATGGTTTTCTTCTGCTGAAGAGGCAAAATAGGGTTGAAGTAGGAGAGCCAAAGGAACAGTTAAAGTATTATGGAGTACATTACACTGCGGGAATGAAACCGTGGCTTTGGGAAGTAAGAAACGGAACTACTTTGAGAAATGGGTGTATTTTGCCCTTCCCCTCCATGATCCTCATTAACACCGGCAAACTGTAAAATGCCTCTATTTTCAGTTTGCTAAATAGTGAATAAAATTTTATGTAATAGGCCCAAGTGGGATTAGTACTCAGCTAGACACTGTGAGAATACTGAAGTGTAACACAGATGATTAAACCACAGGTGAGGAAACTAAGCAGAGACACAGTACTCAGTGACATGGAAAGTAGAGGGTCACCCCTGGGAGTAAGCTAGGTTTAAACTGCCTCCGTACAGTAGCAGGAACAGATTTGCAATTGCAACGGGCGGCTAATGCCAGAAACCAGAAGCTATGCCTGATTGAAATGGATGGTGTTGAAAGCTGATGACTTTTTAGGCAAAGCCATTTAAGGACTCCAATAACACTAAAGCAAAGGGCCCTTTACAGTATTTTTTTTAAAATAAGAATTTGATTCTTCGGAGTTAATTTAGTACTGATGAAATTTGCCAGGCTAACACCCTTGAAGCGTGACGTTGCCATGTCTGCAGGTGCTGCCTGACTAATAGCAGCGGGAGTTTCCCCACACTAAGCTGGTGCTACAGGGACAGGAAGGGGAAAGCAAAGTTCCAGAGCTTTAGATGGCCCCGAGTGGGCATGGCCCCCTTCTTAATGGGCCTCCCACAGGTCCTGCTTCTGTCTCTTTGCAGGCCTACAGGAAATGTGCCTCTTTGGCTTCTTTGTGGACAAATGACACGGTATGTAAAAACAGCAAAGTTCGCCATGGTGGCCTCTGTTTTTACATTCAGTCATTGGCAGCTCCCAGCCAGTCCTCTGCTCCTTTTCTACATCTGCAGTCTTAGCCATTATCCCTGGGGACTTCAACATTTGGCAGGGCTGGCCCTACTGTTAGGCAGAATGAGGCAGTTGCCTCAGGCGGCAGATACTGAGAGGTGGTAGCAAGGTGTTGGAGGAAAGGACTGTGGCCTGCCCTGTGCCTCTTAAGCTATCCTGCTGCCTTCAAGTGCAGTGGAGGACAGTGTCCCATTGCCAGTGTTGAAGAAAGTTTCAACTGCCTGTCCAGTCAGCTTTTGTCCATGGAATGGGAAGGGGTGCCATCTTATTATTTGCCTCAGGCAGCAAAATGTATTGTCCCAGCCCTGACATTTGGGCCATCCTGATTGTATTGCTGCTGCTACCTCTTGAACTCCACTAGGAGCCCCACTAGGGTTGGCAACTCCTAAAATAATGAAAGGATTTGGCGGCAGGGCTTGGGGAAGACCTCAGTGGTGAGTGGTGGCTCCAGAGTGGGGCCCAGCAGTATGAGAGTGGGTCTAGGGGGTGAGGCTAGCATAAAAATATTTCAAAAAATAGCCAGTCTTTCTTCTCTGTCAGTTCATTTACCTGAAAGCAAGGTCATTTTTTTCTGGTACGTTGGTAGCCACATATGGCTGGAGAGGAGGCTGTAGAAGTGCACTGGATGCTGCTTTTATTTTTTTATTTATTAATTATATTCTAATCCTGCCATTCTTCCATGGAGCTCAAGGGAGCATATACAGTTCTCTCCCTTCACCATTTTATTCTCACCACAACCCTGGGCAGTAGGACAGGATGAGAATTAGTGACTGGCCCAAGGTCATGGCTGTATGGGGATTTGAACTCAAATCTTTCCCATCCTGTATAGTCCCTACCACTATACCACACTGGCTCTCTTTTAGTTGTAGTATTACTTACATTTATTATTAAAATATTATTGTTATTTATTAAAGACTGCCCAGGAATTATGCTTGAACCTCCTGAGTGATATGTACCTCTAGTCTCCCTGTCCTTCAAGAGGGAGAGAAGAGTGGTCCAGTTTTCATGTTGCTCAGTTTTCCAAAGAATTTTTTTTTAAAAAAAGAAATAGTGTCCATTGAAAAGCATATTGTGCGCAGTGATCTGAAAGTCCTTCCTCTGATGGGTCTGAGATTGTTAATTTTGTTCATTTCCACATGTGCGTCTCTACTGTGAGTCATCCAAATGTTGTACAGGCATGTTTGAACCACTCCTAAACCCCTCCATTATTCTGAATAACTTGCTTTATGTGGTAAATGTTAGCCATACCCCTTATAATTTATTTGTCTTTTTTATTTCATATACCATGGATGCTCTGTTAACAGATGGCTGCAGAACTACCAAAGGGAGTGTTCACATTTGGAAGGCATTAATACATTGCAGCAATGTGCCACAGTAAACTCTGCAAACAGAAGTAGAAGTGTGCCATTAGATCCGATGGGAATGTCAAGAAGCAGGTTGCTGAGCTTCCTGGCTCAGGCTTCCTTTCAGAACTATTAGAAAAAACAAAACAGAAAGGAAAACATGCTTCATCGTACAGGAGGACCATAAGCCAAGCTGCGGTGTGAGGATGCTCTAGACAGCCCAAAAGCTTTTTCCTAAGAACAGCTACCTATAAATAGCCTGAAGAACTTCAGTCCTGCTGTCTGGATTTAATTTAATTGTTATGCTGGAATTGCTATAAAGTACAAGCAAAGATATTGGGCTTTTGCCCTCCCTCAGCAGTAGTATAATCTTTAAAAATATCTTTCTGTTTTTCCAGTGGCTGTAGCTTCCGATCACGCTGTGTCGCTGCATATACTGAGAAGACTTTTGGGGAGGTGGCCGGGGGGAGGAATTCAAGCCTCTGGGCTAAATTGGTGTGGGTTGTCTCCTACCTTCCAGTCTTAAAAACACTTGACACTTTGACATTCTCACTGCTAAGGGGATCTGACAGAGGCTCATCAACAATAGGACATTGTTATCAGCCCTGGCAGAAATCATAGCAACAGACTGATGTGAAGTGATGACTTGCATTTACTTCCAGGAGGGTGAATGCAATTCGGTGTCAGTTGTTCCCAGTGTATGACTAGGGGAAAGTGAGGAAGTTACTTAAATGACTTGTGTTCTTCCCACTTCCATCTCCGTCATCTTGGAAAAAGATTGCAAATTGTTCTCAAGCTTTTCTTTTTTAAATGCAAGAGCAGAAGTACATTCTCATTTATTATACTGTATTTTGATATGGCTTAGAGAGAGAGAGGAAAAAACTCCACCTAATACACTTCAGTGATCGGTTTCAGATGTTGGTCTTTATCAGGCCTGTAATGCCGGACTAAAGATGAAGGCAAATTGTTAGTGCCACTGTGCTTGCCAATAATCCTCTCTCCCCCAGCCCCCACTTCAAAAATCTGGCTGCATTAATGAGAGTGTTTGCACAATGCATTCTGCGCTGACCTTTACGTCTGGGATAGGCATACAAATCCTGCCTCAGCCAAAATGATGGAAAGCAATTTGGATCTGAAGGCTGTAAATGGTCACAGCTGAAATGAATTCTGACAAGTCATAGCTGAATTCCTGTTGCTCAGAAACAGCTACCCCCTCTCCTTTTCCTTTCTCTCCTCCTTTTAAATGGACCCGAATTGGCTGTTTAATATTAGAGAACTCCAGACCCTGAGACTGTAGGAAATGGAAGGGTTTTATTGGGGCCAGCTGAAGGCGCTCTCATCAGTGAATGGAGGTGTGTTGACAGCTCTTGAGTGTGGCAGTGAGTGACATTCCAGTTCAGCATCCTAAAGCGACCTTAAGGAGAGAGGGAAAAAAAGGAAAAAGGCATACAGTGAAATTAACGGAAGAATTTAAACAGGGTTAGGTTTCCAGCGCTGTCATCCTATTTCATGATACTCACTTAATAAATAAAGATTGAGATTAAATATTTTCCTTTCGTTACGGTATCGTTGAGTGGAGCTGTTGACAAAAATGAGTAATGTGATGTTTGAGTAGCAAACGTTGAATGCAAGTTTGGGCTGCCGTATTTGAATAGGTTATTATTAGCGTACTGGATGAAATAAATGCTGTATAAAAACAGCAGCTTCATTAAGGAAGCTGTTACCCTTTCCCCTTCCAGTTGCAGAGTTTTATTTTGGAGTGAGCTTGCTCACCTCTAAAGTGAACCAGATAATATCACATTTAAAGTTGCGAAAAGGGAGAAAATGGCAACCTTGACTTTCTTAAGTGGGAAACCATCCACCCCGTCCTTAGAGCATGAAAAGAAAGGGGTGCAGGATGGAGGGGCAATGTTATGCCAATTGGCTGTTGATGCACAAAACACCTCTCTGTTTCTGTTCACTAAACTGTATGAGCCTTTGATCCAGTGTGGTATGCTATTACAGCCTTTGGACAATTGCAGTCAATGCTTTCTTCATTTCCTAAGCATGCTCCACCTATGATGAAAGCCCTATCCGGCTATCTAGAAAGCACCCACCTCAACCCCTTACCCTATTCCCACACCCTGCTTCTCTCCATTTTCTCTGAATGGTGCAATAGGAAACACCTGCCCTGGGGTCTACTCCCATTTTACCCAGCTGGCTCCTTTCATCCATGCACTGGCTTAGGGTCAGCCCCACAAACAGGTGTTTTCCCTCAGAACAACTTTCCTGCCACAATTGGAGTAGATCACAGAGGCTGAACTTTGCCGCAAAGGGTCAGAGGTCAAACACAGCAGCATTGGATCCCTTGGGGAAGAGGGCTTACCAGGTGTTTAATATTATCGAAGCTTATTTGCCGAAAATTGTGATAGAGTGTTCTCAGCAATTCAAAATAAATTTAACGAGAACGGGTTTAAAAGCCTCTACATTAGACAATGTCTGTTCAATGGACAGAAAGGTTAAAGTTAATTTGATCCGGCATGTGTACTTTCTCCAAAAGGGGAACACGTGCGCTCGGTGGATTGGCCCCATTTGTTGCAATTTGGGGTCTCATTTCCATTTGTAAGAAAGATAACTACTTGCATATGGAAACAATCAATAAAAAAGAAGTCATTAAAATTTCTCCTATTTAGAAAAAAAAATCTTAATGAAGTAATATCTTTGCCAGGGCAGACAGAAATGTAAATTAGAAGATGGAAGGAAACCTATTAAGGGGTACTGCAATGTTGCTAGTCTTTTTCTTTCTTTTTAAAAAAATCTAATGAATTTATGAATTGCTAGTTGTTGGGCCACAGACTGTTAATTTCCTATGAGTTTTGTTAAGCAGTAAAAAAAGGGGGGGTATGCACCTCTAAACAATAAACTTAGGCTGATGTTTTCATAAGGTGTGCGTGTGCTAAGTCAGCTAGTTTATGGATGGCTAAACAGAAACAAGAAGGCTATTTATAAAAAAAATACTGTGCAAGTGGAAAATGTGGAAGACAGTGAAAACCATGTTAACACAGTGATTTGTTTTTGCCAAAAAAATATTAGCATGACTTTTAACAAATTCGTTGGCATTTAATTTCTTTACTTTTGCAAAACCACAGTGAGGAAGTGTTGAAAGTATGAGAAATCCACCCATTTTATTAAATACTGTGAGGGGGGGTAGGATTGAAAATAGAAGCACAACATAATTATTTATGGCCTTGGTATAATAGTCATGCATCGCTCATTGCCTTTGGTGTCAAAGTAAAAAAAAAAACAGTAATAGGGCAAGAGATTCTAAAACCTTGCTATTGGGAGGCTTACTAACACTTTTTGAACAATGTTGCTCTGCTCACATGTGTTGTCTCTTTGGGGTCATCAATTTGGAGTTGGTGCATGGACACCCACTTTTTGTTACTGGTTTTATTGCAACTGTGATCTCATTCTTCCTTATCATTAGCCACCATGGAGGTCTCTTGTCATGCAGGATGTTGCCATGTAAATGATTTAAATACTTTAAAAGAAATCGGGCATGGCTGAGTCAAAATCATTTGGTTCCTCCCACTGATAGGGGCTGTACTCCCTGCTCTTTCTTCCACTGCTGTGTTGTTGGTGCCTGTAGTGAATGGTCTGCTGAAAACTGGTTATGGTGCTTGCTTTAGCTTCCCTAATCTATGGGCCCCAGGTTGGTGGGAGTCTCATAAACATGTAGCGATGCTGTTGCAAGTATTTGAATAGGAGCACTCACAAACGCATGGGCCTTTGTTCAAATCCCTACAAAAAGGATCAAGGCAGGCAAGGCCTGGCTCACAGCCCGCACACAGTGCTGCTGTCACTCCTGCCTCCCTCTTCTATGGTGGCCACTTACATGTTGCTAAAAAAAGGAGGAAGTGAGGAACTGTATCACCAAAAAAGAGGACACAAATTTACATCACATTTGCATATGCAAATATATATGTATAAGTGCAAATTTAGAAACTGCGACTATAATTTAGGTAGAAATACAATACATCTCACCATAGTGTGGAAGACTGACCAGTGACCTGTGTGTCTGCTCAGGCTGCTGTCCACGTGTTAATTGTTGATGGGAAACTTCAAGGTGCCTCCTGATGGTATTTTGATTTCTTTTAAAATTAATTTTTAATTGTGAAATTTCAACAAAACAAAACAAAGAAGAGGAAAAGAAAAAAATTGTGGCTACATAAATTTGAATATATCAATTTCAATGCATTCATATGAAGTGTGTGTGTGTGTGTGTATACACACACACACACACATAGACAGCTTTCTAAGAACTACACATAAACTTCAACAAAAGCAGACCAAATATCCACATAAGTATCCATTCCCAAGTGGCATCTACATGCCATCCTTTCAGACAGTGAAAGTGTTGTAAGGTCCTCAGTCCATTCCATTATAGGAGGTGAGCGTTTGTCCTTCCAATGTTGCAATATCAGTCTTTTAGCTGTCAAAAGGGTATGAAGAGTCCATTTGCACTGACTGTGCATTAACTTCCAGGAAGCAGGTCGCTAATTTAAAAAGACATGTAAATCAGTAAATATCAAAGAGTATCCCAATACAAGCTTTATCTGTATAATAACCTCCCCCCCCCCGCCCCCCGCTAGGCAACTATTGGGCATTTCCAAAACATTGTTCTTTGACTTTAAATCAGACCTGGGCTGGACATACCAAGTAAACAGAGAACACTTTGAAATAGAGGACTGTCCTCTGCCACCTCTCCAAAATAGAGGACTGCCTAGGGATGGCAGAGAATTCCGCCATGGACCCCAATGAGGCCAGATTTCAAAGAATCCGGCCTCCAGAGTCCGTGGCGGAACGAGTCACTCACCTCCGCTTCCCTCTGGAATCCGGCCGGGCTGGCTCTGCTCTGCAGTGATCCTGCGGAGCCAGCTGCCGGGTCCGCATCGCTGGCGATACGGCCGGCCACCATTGCTGTGCCATATCACTGGGCTAACTCCAGATGCAAATGGTGTCCACTACGCCATTTGCGGCCGTAAAGCTGTTAGGTTAACTTAAATGCAGCTGTAAATGGTAGAGCCTCAGTAAAGGCAGAGGTGGAGCTAACTAGCCTAAAGGCCAGTAACTTCCTATTTAAGCCTCACTCTTGCTCTGATCGTCCTTGGAGCAATATACAGACAATCCTGTCTGGCTTCCAGTTGCAGCCCAACTTGTAACTTTCTAAGGTACTAATCTCTTCCCATCTTGCTTTCTGAGAAACCTGACCTAATGTGATCCCTGCTCAAGATCTGATCCACAACAGAACTCTGCAACCCAAGCATCATCAGTACTCATGGCCTGGAATGGTACAACATGGAAACAATTTGCATTAATACTGGCAACTTTTTAATTGCCATGCTTAGGGATGGCCGTGAATTTCTCCACGAATCTCAGGGAGGCCGAATGCCAACGCATTTGGCCCCCCAAAATTGTTGGTGAAATTCTCCGCCGTCACCCCCCGCCACCCCCTAGGATGGGACTTACCTCATGCAAATGTCCCTCTCGGCAGCAGGTCCCGGCGGCATTTTGGCGGCATTTCGTCGGGGGTGGGGGCGGGGGCGGCGGCCGGTCTTCCAACCGGCTGCCGCCGCCGCCATTACAAAATAAAGTAAAAAAAACCAAACACCTGTGATAGGCTACGTAACGATTAACGTAGCCTATCACGGCTAGATTTCCAAAGTCAGCCGTGATAGGCTACGTTAATCGTTATGTAGCCTATCACGGGTGACTTTGAAAAAAAAAAAAAGGGCGTATGCAAATGGCGGCGCCCATGGGCACTGCCATTTGCATTCCTTATTTATGCATTCCTTATTCCAAATAGCGTTGCCCTTATTTTCGCCGTAGTCTACGTGAATCTTTACGTAGACTACCCGGACCCAAATAAGGAACGCAAATGGTGGCGCCCATGGGCGCCGCCATTTGTGTACGTGCTTTTTTTTTCAAAGTCACCTGTGATAGGCTACGTAACGATTAACGTAGCCTATCACGGCTGACATTGGAAATCTAGCCATGATAGGCTACGTTAATCGTTACGTAGCCTATCACGGGTGTGTGTGTGTGTTTTTTAAATTCACTTTTGTATTTCGCGGCCGGGGAGATGGGGCGCTTCTCCCCGGCCTGAATTTCGGCCGGGCGAGGCGGGGCACCTCCCTCCCCGGCCTGAATTTCGGCCGGGCGAGGCGGGGCGCCTCCCCCCCGGTCTGAACTTTGGGGGGAGAACCGAAGCACCTCCCCCCCACCGCGAAGCAAGCTGCGGGACCAGGTAAGTGACTTTCGTACATCACTAGCCATGCTTTCCTGACAATTCTCTATTTTTGAAAATCCAGTTAGTGATGGATACATCATCTGTTGGATGTTGTAAGAGGAAAGCACCTTAGGCCTCTTCCCCTCTGGATTCCTTGCTTTTGGTTTCCCTTAATTACTGGCATACCTCTGATATGTGTTTTTTTTTTTAAATGAAAGCTAAAAGCAGGGTAAATAAGCATCAGGTAGTAGTGTAGTGGCAAATTCAGAAGTGCAGTGTCCCTTCATGATAGTCATAGCCATCTCTCACATCCACACCCTCTTCTAAAATTATGCAGCCTTGTAAGTTTATGCAATACAAATGAGCTTTCAGTCAATGAGTTTGTTTGGAGTATCTGGTCACCCTAATTCAGAATTATTAAAAGATCCATTTGAAAAGAAAACACACACACACACACACAGTCATGTCCAGCAACTTGCTAGAAAATATTATTTGGTTAGTCCTTTTTAATTCAAGAAACATGTAGTAATAATACGAAGAAGAAGAAGAAGAAGAAGAAGAAGAAGAAGAAGAAGAAGAAGAAGAATATAATCATAGTATATTTATTAATTATTATGAAGAACCATTGCAACCAGATGTAAAGCAATGCCCGATTAAAATAAATGGAACTTACTCTGCGGTGACCCACAACTAGGGATGTTAGAGAATTCCACCACAGATCCCAGGGAGGCCAAATTCCAGTGAATTTGGCCCCCCGGAATCCTTGGCGGAATGGAGCAACCCACCCTACCATCCCGCAAAAGCCCCGCGAAATGGAGCCTACCTGGCTGCGGCTCCGGCAGTGGATGAAGCAGCGGTGGCAGTGGCGGCAGCGGCTCCAGCCGCTCCCAGGCTGCTGCGGCCGCCATTTGCGTCCCTACACCAGCCCGTGATAGGCTACGTATATATTTACGTAGCCTATCACACAGCTAAAGCAGGGACGCAAATGGCATTCCCTACGCCATTTGTGTTCCCGCTTTAGCTGTGATAGGCTACATAAATATTTACGTAGCCTATCATGGCTAAAGAGGGAACACAAATGGCGTAGAGGATGCCATTTGCGTCCCTGCTTTAGCCGTGATAGGCTACGTAAAAATATACATAGCCTATCACGGGCCGGCATAGGGATGCAAATGGCTTCCCCTATGCAGGACGCCATTTGCGTCTGCAGCAGCCCGGCAGTGGCTGGAGGCCCCGCTGCAGGTTGGGCCAGCCGGCTCCGCTTCGCAGCCAGTCTGTGGAGCAGAGCCGGCCGGGCAGGATTCCGGGGGGGAGGAACAGATCGTCTCCCCCCCACGTCGAGGATTCTGGGAGCCAGGTAAGCGGGGTTTTGTACACCCCTATCCACAACTCTTTTAAGGCTGCAATCCTATACACACTAATTTGGGAGTAAATCCCATTGAACCTAATGGTACTTCTGAATAGACAAGTAGGATTGCCCTACAAGGCTACAAGAGTAACTACACTCACTAGGGGAGTAAACTTCATGGAACACATTGGGACTTACTTCTGAGTAAAGAAGCCTAGGATCCTACTGTCAACCAGAGGGGTTGGATGCAACCCCAGGCCCCCTCCTGCACCTTGAAGGACAAACTTGATGTGCAAAAAAACAGCAGGTGAAAAACTTTTCACTGCGTGGTATTAAAACATGATCCCCTGCTAATGTCTGCACATCAAGCCCACTAAGATCCCTCTCCCACACACAGCAAACCCCACGCATAACCACAAGCGACAGACAATGGCAGCGCCAGCGCCCCCCCCCCCCCAGCCTGTGCCTGCCATGGCCAGCAGAAGCCCTGAATGGGTGGCTGGTGCTGCAGGATAATGAGGGCAGCAGAGAAGAGAACAGTGGCAAACCGCATGCAGCCCGCTGGGCACTCACACACCAAACGGGGTTGGGCAACAGGGTGGGAAAAGGGGAGGGAAGCTGAGGGGCTGGCTGGGGATGGTCTAATTGTGAGGTGTGGTGGCTGCTCAAGGGGTGGAAGGTGGAGAAGCTGAGGGCTGAAGAGGAGAATAAGGGACTCTGAGGAGAGGGAAGGTGGCTTTGGTCCCACATGCCTCTTTTCTCCCTCCTCCCCTGCTGAGGAGGGCAGTAGGTGACCTTGGGGCTGCAGAGCTCCCTCCAGCTCCTTCTCTTGCCTGCTTTGTCTGGCTGGCTCTGTGCGGTAGGCGAGAGGCAGCTACCAGTTGCCCACACTCGCTTCCTCTGCTCCCTCCTCCCACCGTGTCTGCCCCTGCAGCAGCAGCAGACTGGGGCTCAGCTCCAATCAAAGTACAGGAGCAAAGACCCACTGCGACTCGCCAGCACTACATAGTTGGCACCAGGATCTTGCTTCCTGCTGCACAGTGATCTGAAGCTGTATTTGCCCTGTTAAGCAGCTCCATATAATGCTTTTGGAAGTATGCAGACACAGCTTGGATGAAATTCACTTGTGAACTATTGAATGGCTCTCTAGCCAAAAACCCAGGTTCTAATTTAGGTGGAAATGGAGGGAAAAGAGACATTGGAGAAATGTCATAAAATGTTTTGTGGTAATCAGTCAGAAAGCTTGCAGGTTGTAGCTTGAGCCAGAAATAATTCTACACAGAAAATACTGCAGGGCTTCTCTGTACCACCTCCAACTATGACTTTAATTATTATGAAATGTCCCACGGGACAAAAGCTAATAATTCATTTACTAAGTTAATTTGCTTTATTGCCGCTCTGATTAGTAGCTGGAATATGGGCTCCTCTAAAAATAAGCAGCAGACCTCTCTAGTGGTAGTAGACTGCAAAATAATTCAAAAGTATCACCGGTGCCTATAGTACTCTTTGTTATTCCCATTTGAAAGCCAGTTTTGAAGTACTACAAAGGCTGTATTAAAACCCTTGTCTAATTGAAGCAGGCTATCCTATGACATGTATAGCTGCAACCAACTCTTCCCCCATGTCCCATTGCAGGTTCTCAGATAAAAACTGGAGTAGGTTCAGAACAATACTATCCATGCACCAACTCCAACTCAGGACTGCTAAGACACAAACAGAAGTATTCTTAGCGGCTGTCCCCTGTGAAACACCTCCCTTTTTAGTTGATCACCAAAACATGAGCCTGGGCATCTTTCAGAAGTGTTGCAAGATTATTATTTTTTTAATATAGAAAAAAATTTCTATAGTGGTGAGAGGGTTGGACTGGGAGCAGGGAGATCCAGGTTCTAGTCTCCACTCATCCATGGAAGCTCACTGGGTCACAGACTCTCGGCCCAACCTACCTCACAGGGTTGTTGTTGTTGTGAGGATAAAATGGTGAGGAGGAGGAGGAGAATGTACGCCGCCTTGGGTTCCTTGCAAGAGGAAAAAAGGCAGGATATAAATGCAATAAACAAACAAATAAATAAATAAAATGGACTGACTTTGGGATGCTACGTACCAATTGTGGGTTGGTGTTTTAGCATCTGTGACCTTTTTAGAGCGCAATCCTATCAGGATAGGCGGGTGCCTCCGAACACAGAGGTGACCACCTAGCCAAATGCATGGCTGGAGAAGCATGGAGAAGATTGTCGCCTCTGTGCTTCAGCCGCCCTGCATTTATGGCTAGACAGCTGATTTCGGCTGTCTAGCTGTGGGACCTTGGAGCGCAGGAAGCGGCAGCCGGACGACACATAGGTTGCGTCATACCGACATTTCTGACTTCCCTCCCCCGACACATCCCCAGGAACACTCCTTTTTGCTGCTCCATGCTCCTCTTCTGGGCGCGGGGATGTTCTGTACTGCCCACAAGACAGCGCAGGAAGGGGTGGAGGTCGGTTCTCAGGGAACTGACGTATCCAATGGCTGTCTAGTCGCTGACTAGCGGCCATAGGATTGCTCCTTCCATCAGGGATTTATATTTTCTTACAGTCAGGATGCAGTGGACTATACACATTATCAACACATGTTTACTGACCAGTTAGAATCAATTCAGCCTTTGAACTTGAGAACAAACTGTACTCACTGTCATTGCAATAAAACACACATTTTATTGGCCGGGTTTTGCTGCAGTATAGCCTGAACATTTGAACATTAAAGGTGGGTAGAGGGACAGGATTGCTCGACCCCTGACGCCCTGTGTGTGCCAGGCCTCTTTTCGCCATTCCTTTTTTTGGGGGGGGGGGAGTTATTATTTCATCAATGAACAATACATCATGAAAACAACTGACATCAAGCATGAAATAACCTAATGACCTGCATATATTTATACAGATATATAATACTCTAGGGCTAAACTTCTTCTTGAAGGTCTATTAATCTAGATTTAGTTAGGGAGTATTAATTAGGGGTGTGTTTTCACACTATCGGCTTCACTTCTTGTCCAACTTTGTTGCAATGTTTCCCCAACTGCATCTTCTCTTGTGTGTGTTTCCATGTCCTAAAACACCCGGTTTATCATGGTTGTACCCTGGTGGTCTGCACTGTTTCCACGGAGCCCTAATCATGTTATTCTCTTGAGGGCTGGGTGGAGTCTTTTTGGAGTGGGCTGGGTCTGCTTACCCCATCTGTTTTCCTGCTTCCTCCTCTTTCTGATTCCCCCCTCCCTTGCCCCCTCTGCCCCACTGAAGTTTCCCGCTCTGGCCCAGTCTCCTCCTCGTCTTCCCAGCCCTTTTGTTTTGCTTTAGAGAAGGAGAGAAAAATCAAAGCACTGTGTCTGGAGCATCCCTCCCCTTTAAACCTTCCTTGTTGCCCCTGAAAAGGGGATTTAAAGGACAATTGTGCATTAATACAGTGGTGAAAAATCAAAGTGCTGTGTCTGGAGCATTCCCCCCCCCTTTAAACCTTCCTTTCTTGCCCCTAAAATGGGTGCTATATGTGCATCTTTTCATCTCTGCCTGACTGCTCCCTCCAGGATCATCTCCCCCTCTCCTTCACACAACTTCATTGTTCCCGCCTCCTTGGCCATGTATCCAGGGCAACGGAAGGAGAAGCTAATGGAGGAGTACAGGATTTTTAAGAAGGAATCAGCTTTGCTGTGAAGAAAGACTTTCACCCTCTCCCCCCTCTTTCTCCTTTCCCCTGAAAGTCCAGGTGCACCTGCATTTCAGGAGCAAGCTTCATTGAACACAGTGGGAGTTACTTCTGAGAAGGCACACATATGCTTGTGCTGGGAAAGTGGCAGGGGGGAGAACACAAAGAGGGAAACTCACCCCGATTTTCACCTAGAGGACCTCACTGACCACAAGGGGTGTTACTTCTGTGGATACAGTAATGGGTTTGTTGTGGGAAAGAGAGTGAAACCAGCCCCCATTTTAATGCACAGGATCTCTATGTGGAAGCTGTGAAGGAGTTACGTCCTAAGGCAATGGACCGAAGCCTCGAGATCAAGCTTAATGACATTTAAATAATTGGGCTTAAAAGTGTGCCATTTCAGTTGAGGGGGAACCTCTGTAAGTTGCTATGTAGGCATTCAAAGGCAAGCCGCATTCAGCACAATGGGAGTTACTTCTGAGGAGACACTAATGGGTTTGTTGTGGGAAAGAGACTGAAACCAGCCCACCTTTTAACTCACAGGATCTCTATATGGAAGTTGTGTGAATGAGTTATGTCCTAAGAAAATGGACTGAAGCCTCGAGATTTCACTTAATCACATTTCAAGAATTGAGGGCTTTGGTATGTGCTGTGTCAATTGAGGGGCTTCTCTGTCATTTCTGTGGTCATTGAGAGAGCAAGTCTCATTCAGCACAATGGGAGAAAACACCCCTTGACTGGGGTCATGGGCTGTGTTCTAGTGCTTATTTTCAATAATGTTTTAAATGTTGGTCTCTCAGCATCCTGCTCCAAAATGGTAATGAAACTTCCGGAAAACAGGGAGGGAAAGGGTTGGATCACTGAGGTCAGAACGACACACCCACAAAGGCCAGGCTACACGCTCCACAGGCAGGACTATGATACCGGACCCAGTGTGATTGTGGAAACAGGTCAGTAATGGAGCCGTGGTAAGCTGGAAAATAAGCAGTCAGACTATAAGCAGTCTCAACAGAAGCGGTTTTTCAGATAAAATGTGGCGCTGGGGCTGAATGGCCACAACATCATGGAAACACAGAGACCTCACCGCACTGCCAGGCTGGAGTAAATCACTGGTGGAAACACAGCCTAGGTCTTTCCAGATGACTACATGTGATTGTGGAGGTGTCAACACCCCCCCCCCCTTGCTCTGGTTGGCTAAAGAAATCCAGGGTTGCCAACATGTGTAAAAAGTCATTGTCAATTGCATTATTAGGCATGGCCTTCTTTGGTTAATTTTTCTAGTAAGGCAATATCCCAAAGTCTCCTTTCTCTGCTTTCAATTGATGGTCCATTTGTAGATTTCCAGACTGATGTGATTTCCATTCTTGCTGCAGTCCAGAAGAACATGAGTAAATCCTTATGTAGTAGATGCGTGTTGTCTCCCACAAAGAGGGACAGTAGTCCCAGTTCTGCTGTTTTATATATGTCCTGATATGTAACTTTTCTTGCCAAATGAAATATATCTACCCAGAGCCTCTCTCTGACTTTGCAACCCCACCACATGTGTTTAAAGGTCTCTCTCTCTCTCTCTCTCTCTCTCTCTCTCTCTGAACGCAGCCTCTCCAGCATTGGAGGCTGCTTCCCTTGTAAATATAGCTGGTTTTTACAGATGTGAGATGCCATCTATATATTGTTTTAATTGCATTTTCCCCTCAGCTTTGATGAAATTGATTTGTATGGGGATAGAGCCCACAAGGAATTCCACTGACCTTCTTCAATGGTGATATTTAGATATTTTTTTCCATACCTGCCTTACACTATTAGTGTTGAGCATTAGCTATGCTGGCAGGGACTTCTGGGAGCTGAAATCCAAAACATCTGGAGATCTACCTTCTGCCCACCCCAGATCCAATTGATTCAGATTTGCAAGATGGCATCACCACAATGGATTTTACCTTGTCAGGGTTAATGTTTTACTGTTTACCAAATGTGTTTAAAATGTATGAATGCATTTACTTTCAATAGATACAAAATCAAAAGCTACAGGTGGGACCTACATTTGTCTATGTGAGTGCCAGCCACACTGAGGCCTTCTTCCAGGATACTCCAGGCTGCTTCCATCCTGGTGGTTGTCTCCCTTTTCTCTCACGTATATTGTTTGGATATTCTACAGCCAAAAGAAAAGGTAAAATATTATCAAGAGAATATAACTTACACTCCCTACAGAATTTCCCTCTTCTCTCTACTGTTCATTTAGTGCCTTAGGCATGTGACAAAGGGCAATCCTTTCTGCTGGTGATTCAATGATAGCATTTGATCACTGGTACAGTTTTAGCCGATCTTCATTCTGTACTTATGTCCGCTTGTAAAGATTTATTTCCTTTTCATTATGCTACCCAGGGAGACTTAACTTTAGCAGGAGCTTCCTCTGCAAGCATCAGTACTGTGCAATTTATGCCAACTGTTTGCTCATCTGCCCCAACTCTCAAATTCCATCTCCAGGCAAAAATGTGTTCTCCTTCATCTCTGCTTTTACTGTTGGGCTTCCATGCTGATTACGCACCTGTCTTCCAAATGATAGCTACCCACACATGGGATCTTTCTTGCCACTACTCTTTCTTCCCACAATAGACTACCAGCTATTCTTGTGGTCTTGCATATCTTATTTATTGAAACGTATCATGTTCTACCAAGGGACAGTTAATTGTAATTTTTTCTGGGTTGCATCCAATGTTAGTGTAACAGTTAGACTCTAACTTAAGTCCTGTTCATTTTAGTGTGGGTCTACTAACAGCCCTTTGTCTGCCAAGTAAGAGCAAGCTTCACATGGATTTCCCTGATCTGTCAACAGAATTTCAGCCTCCCTGAATAAACTTAGGTTGTTGTCCCTGAAAAAAAAGAAAAAAGATTCTAGATCAGCCCGACAGCTAAGGCTGACAACTTTTGAGTCTGTCTTTATAGCAGTCTCTTTAATGATATTTTGATATCTGCAGCAATTAGCTGGTGATAATGCTTAGCTTCACATCACAAAAGGCTTCACCTGCTGATTTCTGCTAACGGTGTAGGACTGAATCTACACATAGCAGTTATACCGTTATCATAACTATTGGTGCCTATTGGTGTCATGTGTACCAGTAGTTATGATAACAGTATGATAATGGTATAACTGCTATGTGTAGATTCAGCCTAAGAGCTGTCCTGGCCTTTCTTTCTGGCCAGTAGGCAAACCAACTATAGCAGGACTGTGCACCAAAATGAACGCAGCCTACATGTCAGCCAGGTGCTTGACTAGCAACCTTATTTTGCAGTCTCAGGGATTATAAAACAAAAATAAGACATTAATCATGCTAAAATAAGACTTAATTGAGTCCTGCTGGTAATTGAATCAATATGAGGGGTGGGCAGTTTGTGGTCCTCCAGATGTTTTGGCCTACATCTTCTATCATCCCTCACAATTGGCTATGCTATCTAGGGCTGATGGGAGATGTAGGCCAAAACATGTGGAGCTCCACAAGTTCCCCAGCCCTGCTGTACAGCAAGCCTTTACAACTCCTGACCTACCAAGCTGACTGCAACCTGTCAGCCATATGTTGTATTCCACCGGGGGACTGATCAATGTGCATTTTGGGTGCAGGTTTTCCTGGTCTAGAATTGCAAACTAGAAAGCTGCCATGCACCAAAGATGGCTGGTGGGCTGGCTTTGGCTTGGAGGATTGCAGGTCTGTTATAGACTTCTTTTTGAACTGGTTTTGAGAAATGCTTCCCGGCAAGAGTGCCACTTTCCACATTTATACTCCTGCACATGGATGTGGAAAAGGCATCAAGATAACTTGATGCCAGAAAGCATTTCTCAAAACCAGTTCCAAAAGAAGTCTATAACAGGCCTGCAATCCTCCAAGCCAAAGCCAGCCCACCAGCCATCTTTGGTGCATGGCACTACCATGCATAGGAAGTGAGCATGATGCAGTTTCAAGTGCATATGGTTGCCTGTGCCATTTTCCTTGTTTCCTTCCTGTTCTTTTTGCCACAGTGCCCTAGAGCCTGGTGTGATGACTGTTCACCCATTCTGCTCTCCCTGGTTTGCATTGCCTTTGAGAGGGCATGCAGTTGGTCAGATCTAATCTGAGTTTTGAGGAGTCATAAGGGAGTTACTCCCCCCCTTAGGTATTGAACATGCCTTGTAATTGGAACTTGAACCTCATCTTTTGAGATCCACCATGCTGAGCACAACCCAACAATCATGTATGGTGACCTGCCAGGGACTTGATAGCCCTCCAGTTTTTGGTAGTGATGTTATTGAGACTCATACATCTGGGCTCAGAGATCTGAGTTTTAGGGACTCATAATGCTCAACTCAAATAAAAAAGCAAGCATGATTATCTCCAAATTCTTCTCTGTCGTTGATTAAAAGAAAATAGGATTTCCCTGTTTTCTCTCTCTGTCTCTCCCCGTTTCCTTCCCACTGAGCTCCTAAACACCCTTCCCCTTTCCTTCCACCCCACTTACCCATCCTGGAGTGGCTCTGGTGATGGCAGCAAGCCTCAGGAAATGGGAAAGAAGGGAAGGAAGCCTTCCCCTTTCACTCCTTTCCCTTCTCCAACTCCTGGAGTACTGCATAGCAATGCATCAGGGAAGGCCAAAGCAGATGTTGGAGAACTAGTTCCCACAAGGGCTGCCAACAGCGCAGACAGCACTCTGTATTTCAGAGGAGGTGAGGTGTGGGAGAAGACCTCTCTCTTCCTTCTCCCTGTGTCTTGCTGCCCCTGTCACAGCACCACTGTTATGCCAGCCTAGTAAGTGAAATGGAAGAGAAGACTACTGGACATATGGGTGGGAGGAGGGGCGTTTGGCTCCAAATTTTTGAGGCCCTTGGAAGTCCTCCCTCAGTGAGTTTACTTCCTCATTGCCATTGTCACCAGCTGCTATCGCTCCTCATCTTCTTTGTCATCATTGCTACCGCTTGCTTATTTGGCAAACAGAGAGGAAGTCAGCAATGGCATCTCTTCCGCCTTCTCATCACCACCGTTGTCTGGGCCAGAGCAAGAGGCAGGTGAACAAGCAGATGGCAATGGTGAAGAAGAAGAGCAAGTCCGGGGCGCTCTTGTCACTGGGCCCAGGGTAGGTGCCCAATCATGCCTACCGTTGTCACTGGCCCTGTTTGAAGGTGCCAATGATGGCAAATTCAGGCTGGCTTGGCAATGAGATGCACTATGTCCCATTTATTTGGGAAGGGGCTCTGCTTATTTCTTAGCCAACCCAATGCAAGGCAGGGGCAGGGCCAGCTGGCCATACCATGATGCAAATTTAGCTTCAGGTTGAAGCCAGAATTAGGGGCACAGATGAAGGCAGGTACTGACATTTGTATGGTGCAGTGAGACCTTTTAAAGTGTTGGCCCTACCACAGGAAGGAGGAGCGCCATGTGCTCTGCTCCAGGCAGCAAAATCTCTTTGTCTGGCAGTGAAGGGGATGATCATTGCTAGTTTTTGCTGATGGCAAAAATAAGGGGATTGTCAACCACCTGGCAAGCCACAATACATGCTGGTAGACCTCATTCGGTGCAAAAAGTATTTGCTAGCATTTGAAGGCAAACTGAATATATGTGTTTTATATCACTGTACATTTATAACACATGTATTCACAACTTATATACTCGTATAGACTGTCAGTAAGGGAGAGGGATGCTGGACTCATGACATGTATTTTTTGTTTTCTAATAGGTAAACCCATGTAGTCCATGGGGTATGGCTAAGTTTATTTCACAGGCATGCAGGCTCCATGGGTGGTGTTAGGAAGGCGCCCACCTAGGCATGGGCCCAGGATCTTTTTTGTAGGGATGTATGAATGTCACGTACTGTTTTGTTTCGTGGCATCCATGGTGGAGGGGAGGCGCTCTGTCCCTCCCCGCAAAATCCTCACTGGCCAGCTATGCTCCACGGTGACTCCACAGAGCCACCGGCTGGGGCCGCCCGCAGCAACATCCAGCCGCTGCTGGGCTGCACAGGGATGCAAATGGCGGCTGCCATAGCTGCTGCCATTTGCATCCCTGCCTTTTGCCTTGATAAGCTACATAAATACTTACGTAGCCTATCACAGCAAAGGGCAGGGACACAAACGATGGCTGCTACGCCATTTGCATCCCCACTTTTGCCGTGATAGGCTACGTAAGTATTTACATAGCCTATCATGGCCTCTGCATTTGGGGGGAGGTGAATGGCGGCCACAGATGTGGCCGCCATTCGCAAAGCACTGGCAAATGGCAGCAGGTAAGCGCCATTCCGCACACATGTCGTGGGGTAGGGGTTGCGGGGCTTCGCTCTGCCACAGATTCCAGGGGGCTGAATGCGCTGGCATTCGGCCTCCCTGGAATCCGTGGTGAAATTCTCCACCATCCCTACTTTTTTGAGAAGTGCCCTGAATCTTTAGAGCTTTCCCAATTGCCATCATCTGCCTTAATACAAGCCTGCTTCTTCTATCTGAACTCAGTAGCCTTGCAGTTACTAGGAGACCTTAGGATTCACTCCCTTAGGGTGGAATCCGATGCATGTTTAGACAGAAAAAGTCCTACAGCTCCCAGCATTCCCTAGACAGGATGGCTGGCTTGGGCATGCTGGGAGCTGTAGGACTTTTTCTATCTAAACATGCATAGGATTGCTCCCTTAGCAGACTAATAGAGAGTGTAGCATGAAGGCACCAGCCTTTTAAACTAGAGGGGAGTCTGTCGCCTTACCTTCCACAGTCAACTCATTATTTTCATTAAGGCCCAAGTCCAAAACTGCCTAACAGCACCGCTGTCAGCTGGCTTCTCAGAGTGTGCCTGACTCTGCAGAGACCTCCCCATCCAGTTGCTACTGGGCAGTTGCACTTGTGCCCTGGGCCATTGCAGGCAGTGAGGCCCTGACAAGAGGAAGAGCAGGCACTTTGGCTGCTCACACAGCAAATGGAATGCCAGAGGCCTTTCTCATCTGTTGATTCCTCCAAGATGGGTCAGGCCCCTTACCTTGGGGGAAAACAGAAGTGGATTTGCTTGAAAAAAGGATTTCAATGAGCAGGAATGCCTGAATTTGGATCAAGGTAATGTATGAGTGTACGGCTGGACCAGGCTTGCTTGAGTGTGTCTGGAGTTCCTTGGCTCTGCAATCATCTTCCTGGAGGGCACCTGCTTTTCACATGATCCATATGGCCAGATTCTGGTGGGTGTCTGGTCCCCCTTGACATCAACGATTTGCACTAGGCTAGAGAAAGGTGGAGGAGGAGAACAGCTTTTTGCTCTTTTGTGTTCAAAAAAGCCACAATGCTTTGTGGCATCTTAAAGACTCACATATGCACGGTGGCATAATAAGCTTTTATGGACAGGAGGCCACTGTACAGAAAATTATTTTGAAAGATGTTGCTTTTCATGTAACAAGAGCAAAATTGCACTTGCTGAAATAAGGTACAGGAGACCTGATGATCACTGTTAAATCTAATCCCCCTGGACTAGCTAGCTTTTTGCCCACATGCTCTTCCCCTCCTGCTGCCTTCTTTGAATCTTTCTGCCTGAGGTTTTTTCTTCTGAAATCAAATGCATTCCTCTCCCCTGTCCATTGTTGTTGTTGTTCAGTCGTTCAGTCGTGTCCGACTCTTCGTGACCCCATGGACCATAGCACGCCAGGCCTTCCTGTCCTGCGCTCTCTCCCGGAGCGTGCTCAAGTTCATATTCATTGCATCCGTGATGCTATCTAGCCATCTCATCCTCTGCCGTCCCCTTCTCCTTTTGCCTTCAGTCTTTCCCAGCATCAGGGTCTTTTCCAGGGAGTTTTCTCTTCGCATTAGGTGGCCAAAATATTGGAGCTTCAGCTTCATTATCTGTCCTTCCAATGAGCACTCAGGGTTGATTTCCTTTAGGATGGACTGATTTGACCTCCTTGCAGTCCAGGGGACTCGTAAGAGTCTTCTCCAGCACCACAGTTCGAAAGCATCAATTCTTCGGCGCTCAGCCTTCCTTATAGTCCAGCTCTCACAGCCATACATTACTACTGGGAAAACCATAGCTTTGATTAGACGGACCTTTGTCGGCAAGGTGATGTCTCTGCTTCTTACTATGCTCTCTAGGTTGGCCATAGCTTTCCTCCCAAGGAGCAAGCGTCTTTTAATTTCATGGCTACAGTCACCGTCTGCGGTGATCTTGGAGCCCAAGAAAGTAAAATCTGTCACTGCTTCCATTTCTTCCCCTTCTATATGCCAGGAAGTGATGGGGCCAGATGCCATGATCTTCGTTTTTTTAATGTTGAGTTTCAAACCAGCTTTTGCACTCTCCTCTTTCACCCTCAACAAGAGGCTCTTGAGATCCTCTTCGCTTTCTGCCATTAGGGTGGTATCGTCTGCATATCGGAGGTTGTTGATAATTCTCCCAGCAATCTTAATTCCGACCTCTGATTCATCCAACCCGGCATTTCTCATGATGTACTCTGCATATAAGTTAAATAAGCAGGGTGACAATATGCAGCCTTGTCGTACTCCTTTCCCAATTTTGAACCAATCGGTTGTTCCATGTCTGGTTCTGACTGTTGCTTCTTGACCCTCGTACAGGTTTCTCAGGAGACAGGTAAGGTGGTCTGGTACTCCCATCACTTTCAGAATTTGCCACAGTTTGTTGTGATCCACACAATCAAAGGCTTTAGCATAGTCAATGAAGCAGAAATAGACGTTTTTCTGGAATTCTCTTGCTTTCTCCATGATGCAGCGAATGTTGGCGATTTGATCTCTAGTTCCTCTGCCTCTTCGAAACCCAGCTTGTACTTCCGGTAGTTCTCGGTTCACATGCTGCTGAAGCCTAGCTTGTAGGATTTTGAGCATCACCTTGCTGGCATGTGAAATGAGCGCAATTGTGCGGTAGTTTGAACACTCTTTGGCGTTGCCCTTCTTTGGAATTGGAATGTAAACTGACCTTTTCCAGTCTTGTGGCCACTGTTGAGTGTTCCAGATTTGTTGGCATATTGAATGCAGCACTTTAACAGCATCATCTTTTAGGATTTTAAATAGCTCAGCTGGAATACTGTCATCTCCGCTAGCTTTGTTGTTACTAATGCTTCCTAAGGCCCACTTGACTTCACTCTCGAGGATGTCCGGCTCAAGTTCAGTGACCGCACTATCATGGCTATCAGGGACATTCAGATGTTTCCTGTATAGTTCTTCTGTGTATTCTTGCCACCTCTTCTTAATCTCATCTGCTTCTGTTAGGTCCCTGCCTTCTTTGTCCTTTATCATGCCCGTCTTTGCACAAAACGTTCCCTTGAGATCTCCAATTTTCTTGAAGAGATCTCTAGTCTTTCCCATTCTGTTGTTTTCCTCGATTTCTTTGCATTGTTCATTTAAGAAGGCCTTCTTGTTTCTCCTTGCTATTCTCTGGAACTCTGCATTCAGTTGGGTATATCTTCCCCTTTCTCCCTTGCTTTTCGCTTCCCTTCTTTCCTCAGCTACTTGTAAAGCCTCATCAGACAGCCACTTGGCTTTCTTGCATTTCTTTTTCTTTGGGATGGATTGAGTTGCTGCCTCCTGAACAATGTTACGGACCTCCGTCCATAGTTCCTCAGGCATTCTGTCTATCAGGTCTAATCCCTGAAATCTATTCCTCACCTCCACTGTATATTCATCAGGGATATGATTTAGGTCATACCTGAACGGTTTAGTGGTTTTCCCGACGTTCTTCAATTTAAGCCGAAATTTTGCAAGAAGCAGCTCATGATCTGAGCCACAGTCAGCTCCAGGTCTTGTTTTTACTGACTGTATGGAGCTTCTCCATCTTTGGCTGCAAAGGACATAATCAATCTGATTTCGATATTGAGCATCTGGTGACGTCCATGTGTAGAGTCGCCTCTTGTGCTGTTGGAAAAGAGTGTTTGCTATGATCAGCATGTTCTCTTGGCAAAACTCTATTAGCTTTTGTCCTGCTTCATTTTGTACACACATCCCCAGCAAATTATTCATTATTCAATTTATTAATTATTACTGTGTTTTCACAAGGGATGTCAGAGAATTCCGCCACGGATCTTGGGGAGGCCAAATGCCAGTGCATTCAGCCCCCCAAAATCAGTGGCGGAACGGCCTGCCCCCCGCCCCCCCGGGACGAGACTTACCTGGGGCGGATCTTCCGGGCGGCGGCGGCTCTGGTGGCGGCTCCAGCGGCGGTTTGGTGGCAGTTCGGCGGCGGTTCGGTGGCAGTTTGGTGGCGGTTTGGCAGTGGCAGCTGTGGCGGCCAGTCTTCCGACCGGCTGCCACTGCCATTTCCAGTTTAAAAAAAAAAGAGACGTGATAGGCTACGTAAATGTTTACGTAGCCTATCACGTCTGACTTTAAAAAAACCCACAACAACGCGCATACGCAAATGGCGGTGGCCATAGCCACCATTTGCATTCCTTATTTTGGCACGTCTTAGTCTACGTCAAGATTTATGTAGACTAAGATGGCGAAAATAAGGGGAACGCAAATAGCGTAGTGTCCGCTATGCTATTTGCGTTCCCCTTATTTTTGCTGTCTTAGTCTACGTAAATCTTGACGTAGACTAAGACATGCCAAAATAAGGAACGCAAATGGCGGTGGCCATGGCCGCCGCCATTTGCGTACGCGCGTTGTTGTTGTTGTTTTTTAAGTCAGACGTGATAGGCTACGTAAACATTTACGTAGCCTATCACGGCTGACTGCAGGGATGCAAACGACGGCGGCTACAGCTGCCGCCATCTGCGTCCCTGCTAGCCAGCGGCCGGATGTCTGGCTGCTGGCGGAGCTGGCTGGCAGCTCTGCAGAATCCCTGCGGAGCAGAGCCGGCTGGCCAGGATTCCGGGGGGAGGGAGGGAACGCCTCCCCCCCACCATCAACATAGTCCACGAACAGGTAAGTGACTTTTGTACATCCCTAGTTTTCACTGCCAGGGAAGCAGGGAGAGTTGGTTGTAGGAATTTACACCTCAGGGGCCAAAACATTTTGACTGGCTTGGAGTACTACTGTGTATCTTGACTGGGGCTGGGGGCAAAGGCCCCATTTGCTGCTGTGCCTCAGGCAGCAAAAGGTCTTGGGCCCAGCCGTGGACATGGCTATAGAGACCTTTGGGGTGGGAAAAGGTAACTGAGATAGTGCAGGAAATTAGGGGAATAACTGGGGGTACAGAGAGATCTGTGGCTGGGGAAACATGTTCAGATTACATCAAAGTATGTAGGACTGGAGTCTTACTCCTTATAAAATATGCTCAGGGCTTCAACTTGCCTTATCCATCCTGAAGATAGTTTGAATATCTGGATCTAGAGAGAAACCTGGGGATGGATAACTTTGGTCATTTAAAAAACAACCAACCCAAAACAAAGGTAGCCGTGCTGGTCCATGAGAAATAAAAAGTCCAGATCCACAGTTGGGCAATACCTTTCTTAGGAATTTTGGCTGGTCCTAATGAAGATATCCGACAATACATTTTGATTGATGAGATGAGCTTGCTAGAAACTTAATATTGAGACATTTGGTGTAGATTTTAGGATTTCCAGAAATTAGAACCCAAGCACTATTTTTTAAGAAAGTGTTCTAGAATCCCAGAAACTACCAAATTAAGTATTTGAAATAAATTGAGGAGCCACTTTTGACAGCAGCTCTCTCTGTGTCCTCACCTGGTCCAGGCAAGACCAGGAGCAGCGAAGCAACGTCCTCCAGTCCTGTGGTCTCTGTCCAGTGTCCAGCACTGTTGGGCTTGTTGGTGATGGGGCGGAGGGGTGAGGAGAAGAGCAAGTGAGGATGTACTGAGAAGTAGATCACACTATGTTTAATCAATGTGGGTTACTCCCTAGCAATTGTGTATCTTTGCAGCCTAAAAGCATGTATTAGTCTACAATACATTCCCATAGGCTCCCATACCATGTTCCGTTTGCAATTAATAGGTAAATGTTTAAGGTACTGTACAGCTCTTTGCTGGTCCCAGTCACTCCATCTTCCCCATCTGGATTTGGCCCTGAAAGGTCAAGGGAAAATGTAGGCATATAGAGGTTAAGTTTTAAGCAAGCACAATCTGCCTTGTTGTGGCGAAGGGGCTTGCGTAACTCAGTGAAGCCATAAGCTATGCCGTGCAGGGCCACCCAAGACGGACAGGTCATGGCAGAGAGTTCTGACAAAATGTGGTCCACTGGAGAAGGAAATGGCAACCCACTCCAGTATTCTTGCCAAGAAAACCCCATGGAACGTATCACAAGGCTAAAAGAGATGACGCTGGAAGATGAGCCCCTCAGGTCGGAAGGTGTCCAATATGCTACTGGGGAAGAGCAGAGGGTATTTCCAAGTAGCGCCAGAAAGAGTGAAGCGGCTGGGCCAAAGCCGAAAGGACACTCAGCTGTGGATGTGTCTGGTGGTGAAAAGAAAATCCGATGCTGTAAAGAACAATATTGTTTAGGAACCTGGAATGTCAGATCAATGAATCAAGGTAAGCTGGAGGTGGTCAAACATGAGATGGCAAGATTGAACATCGACATCTGGGGAATCAGCGAACTAAAATGGACAGGCATGGGCGAATTTAATTCAGGTGCCCATCATATCTACTACTGTGGGCAACAATCCCTTAGAAGAAATGGAGTAGCACTCATAGTCAATAAAAGGGTGGGAAAAGCAGTACTGGGGTACAATCTTAGAAATGATAGAATGATCTCAGTACGAATCCAAGGCAAACCATTCAACATCACAGTAATTCAAGTCTATGCCCCAACCACTGATGCCGAAGAAGCTGAGGTTGATCGGTTCTATGAAGACCTACAACACCTTCTAGAACTAACACCAAAAAAAGATGTCCTCTTCATCAAAGGGGATTGGAATGCTAAAGTAGGAAGTCAAGAAATCACCGGGATAACAGGCAGGCATGGCCTTGGTGTACAAAATGAAGCAGGACAAAAGCTAATAGAGTTTTGCCAAGAGAAGACGCTGATCATAGCAAACACTCTTTTCCAACAGCACAAGAGGCGACTCTACACATGGACGTCACCAGATGGTCAATATCGAAATCAGATTGATTATGTCCTTTGCAGCCAAAGATGGAGAAGCTCCATACAGTCAGTAAAAACAAGACCTGGAGCTGACTGTGGCTCAGATCATGAGCTGCTTCTTGCAAAATTTCGGCTTAAATTGAAGAACGTCGGGAAAACCACTAAACCGTTCAGGTATGACCTAAATCATATCCCTGATGAATATACAGTGGAGGTGAGGAATAGATTTCAGGGATTAGACCTGATAGACAGAGTGCCTGAGGAACTATGGACGGAGGTCCGTAACATTGTTCAGGAGGCAGCAACGAAATCCATCCCAAAGAAAAAGAAATGCAAGAAAGTCAAGTGGCTGTCTGATGAGGCTTTACAAGTAGCTCACGAAAGAAGGGAAGCGAAAAGCAAGGGAGAAAGGGGAAGATATACCCAACTGAATGCAGAGTTCCAGAGAATAGCAAGGAGAGACAAGAAGGCCTTCTTAAATGAACAATGCAAAGAAATCGAGGAAAACAACAGAATGGGAAAGACTAGAGATCTCTTCAAGAAAATTGGAGATCTCAAGGGAACGTTTTGTGCAAAGACGGGCATGATAAAGGACAAAGAAGGCAGGGACCTAACAGAAGCAGATGAGATTAAGAAGAGGTGGCAAGAATACACAGAAGAACTATACAGGAAACATCTGAATGTCCCTGATAGCCATGATAGTGCGGTCACTGAACTTGAGCCGGACATCCTAGAGAGTGAAGTCAAGTGGGCCTTAGGAAGCATTAGTAACAACAAAGCTAGCGGAGATGACAGTATTCCAGCTGAGCTATTTAAAATCCTAAAAGATGATGCTGTTAAAGTGCTGCATTCAATATGCCAACAAATCTGGAACACTCAACAGTGGCCACAAGACTGGAAAAGGTAAGTTTACATTCCAATTCCAAAGAAGGGCAACGCCAAAGAGTGTTCAAACTACCGCACAATTGTGCTCATTTCACATGCCAGCAAGGTGATGCTCAAAATCCTACAAGCTAGGCTTCAGCAGTATGCGAACCGAGAACTACCGGAAGTACAAGCTGGGTTTCGAAGAGGCAGAGGAACTAGAGATCAAATCGCCAACATTCGCTGCATCATGGAGAAAGCAAGAGAATTCCAGAAAAACGTCTATTTCTGCTTCATTGACTACGCTAAAGCCTTTGATTGTGTGGATCACAACAAACTGTGGCAAATTCTTAAAGTGATGGGAGTACCAGACCACCTTACCTGTCTCCTGAGAAACCTGTACGAGGGTCAAGAAGCAACAGTCAGAACCAGACATGGAACAACCGATTGGTTCAAAATTGGGAAAGGAGCACGACAAGGCTGCATATTGTCACCCTGCTTATTTAACTTATATGCAGAGTACATCATGAGAAATGCCGGGTTGGATGAATCAGAGGTCGGAATTAAGATTGCTGGGAGAATTATCAACAACCTCTGATATGCAGACGATACCACCCTAATGGCAGAAAGCAAAGAGGATCTCAAGAGCCTCTTGTTGAGGGTGAAAGAGGAGAGTGCAAAAGCTGGTTTGAAACTCAACATTAAAAAAACGAAGATCATGGCATCTGGCCCCATCACTTCCTGGCATATCGAAGGGGAAGAAATGGAAGCAGTGACAGATTTTACTTTCTTGGGCTCCAAGATCACCGCAGACGGTGACTGTAGCCATGAAATTAAAAGACGCTTGCTCCTTGGGAGGAAAGCTATGGCAAACCTAGACAGCATAGTAAGAAGCAGAGACATCACCTTGCCGACAAAGGTCCGTCTAATCAAAGCTATGGTTTTCCCAGTAGTAATGTATGGCTGTGAGAGCTGGACTATAAGGAAGGCTGAGCACCGAAGAATTGATGCTTTCGAACTGTGGTGCTGGAGAAGACTCTTACGAGTCCCCTGGACTGCAAGGAGGTCCAATCAGTCCATCCTAAAGGAAATCAACCCTGAGTGCTCATTGGATGGACAGATAATGAAGCTGAAGCTCCAATATTTTGGCCACCTAATGCAAAGAGAAAACTCCCTGGAAAAGACCCTGATGCTGGGAAAGACTGAAGGCAAAAGGAGAAGGGGATGGCAGAGGATGAGATGGCTAGATAGCATCACCGATGCAATGAATATGGACCTGAGCATGCTCTGGGAGAGAGCGCAGGACAGGAAGGCCTGGCGTGCTATGGTCCATGGGGTCACGAAGAGTCGGACACGACTGAACGACTGAACAACAACAGCAACAACAATCTGGGTTATTTTCTGTCCTGAAAGCAAGCAAGAGGTTAATTAGCTTGCCTTCTATAAAATGTAAATTATAGTAGTTATTTTTAATTATGCAGATGTATTTGTATATGTAAATTAGCATATGAAAATTTGTGCAGGTTTTTGTCCTATGGGCCTGAGTCCTAGATCATTTCGGTCCCTAGCACTGCCCCTGCCAGGCTCTTTCACATTTATCAACAGTTTTATTTTATCAAGGATAAAAGTGTTGGGAATATTGCAACCTCATCTGCAAGTTACTGGAAGGGGCAGTATTACAATTTTGACCACAGCTAGCCTTAGGAACTCTATAGCCTACGATGTGGTTTCCTGTGATTTATTCCTTTTGCTCCTCCTCTTCCTCCTCCACCCCCCTCTGATCTTAACCATTGCTGGGAACACATGAGTTTGCTCTCTTGCTCCTGCTGGGGTAATAGAACACAAATTTTGAAACTCCACGCTGTACCTGCATTGTATATGCAAGAAGATTTGTGAGTAGAACTGTTTTCTTTCTTTCACTAAAGGTGTGGTCTCCTTTGTTGTGCTAAGTTAGCCTGTGTGCATGTGGGACTGGTAAATGTTCATTCTGTTTTTCTTTTTCTTTTTTTTCTCTGCTAATTGCCTTTCTAACAGGAGGCATCATTACTAAATAATCTCATCAAAAAGGAGCTAGAATACTCAGTTGTAGCTTAGCAAATACGATACAGAACTTAGGTGGATGCTAGATGGGATCTCTACCAGTTTCTTTTCTCCTGTATATATTTGATGCTACTCTAGAGGACAAATTTGTCAGTGCAAAAATAAGCAGGTCCAAGAATGCACATGTCTGATGGAGGACATCCTTAGTCTGATGGAGGACAAGGATGACTATATATTATGGAAACCATCCAGGCAAACTGCAGGGAGCAGGCAAAAATGCAGCTGAGAGGCAAGGCAGAGCTTTGGAAGTTA
This sequence comes from Heloderma suspectum, assembly GCF_057233095.1. NCBI lineage: Eukaryota > Metazoa > Chordata > Lepidosauria > Squamata > Helodermatidae > Heloderma > Heloderma suspectum. The sequence goes on along the minus strand of NC_139460.1, from coordinate 119,873,352 downwards.
GGGAACTGGGATGTGCTGACACCAGTATGAGTTGTCTAGAGTACTAAGTGGGATTCCAGAGCTTTTATAAGGACATGAAGCAGTCATGTGTCCATCAGTAGCCAATCAAAAGCTGAGATAGAAAGGAGAGGGCAACTTAGGAAGCTGCCTTATACTGAATCACATCACTGGTCCATCCAGTTGAGTACCTCATCTGAGAGGCAGCAGCTATCCAAGATTTCAGATGGGAGGCTTTCCCAGCCCTACTTAGATATACCAGGGTTTGAACCTGGCACTTTCTGTATGCAAAGTAGGGATGGCAGAGAATTCCGCCACGGATTTCAGTGAGGCCGAATGCACTAGCATTCGGCCCCCTGAAACCTGTGGCGGAACGGTCTCCCACCCCTTGCCCCCCAGCGGAATCCCCCCTGGGACGAAGCTTACCTGGGGCAGATGTTCCGGTGGCGGCGGCTCTGGCAGCGGCGGCGGCAGCTGGTCTCTCGGCTGGCTGCTGCGGACTCAAATGGCAGCCACCATAGCGGCTGCCATTTGCGTCCGGCCAGGCTGCCGTGATAGGCTACGTAAGTATTTACTTACATAGTAAATATGTAGCCTATCATGGCAGCCTGGCCAGATGCAAATGGCAGCCACCACGCCATTTGTGTAGCTGCCTTTGCCATGATAGGCTACGTAAATACTTACGTAGCCTATCATGGCAAACTAAAAAAAACCCCAAACACAGCATACGCAAATGGTGGTGGCTACGGCGGCCGCCATTTGCATTCCTTTTTTTTCGCTGTTTTAGCCTACGTAAATATTTATGTAAGCTATTATGGCGAAAAAAAGGGGAACGCAAATAGTGTAGTGGGCGCTATTTGCATTCCTTCCCCCCCCCGCCGTAATAGCTTACATAAATATTTACGTAGGCTAAAACAGCAAAAAAAAGGGAACGCAAATGGCGGCCACCAAAGCCGCCGCCATTTGCATACACTGTTTTTTTTTTTCTGGAAGGCTGCCCAGCGGCTGGATGTCCGGCTGCGGGCGGCCCTGGCCGGTGGCTCCATGGAATCTCCGTGGAGCAGAGCCAGCTGGATTAGGATTTCGGGGGGAGGTGCGGAGCGCCTCCCCTCCACCGCGAATCACCCCGTCGAAAAGGTAAGTGACTTTCGTACATCCCTAATGCAAAGCATGTGCTTCACCATTAAGCTATAGCAGCCCCAGACCCATTCACTCCTATGGAATATTATACCAATGTCAAACAACTTTAAGATAATTTTCTGCTATTTTATACAGAATTATGTTGCAAGATCATATTCATATGTGACTTGCTGCGCTACCATTGATCTATGGCCCTTCTCCATCTCATTCCACTCAACAACACAGTCAATTCTTACTGACTCACAAGGCCAGGTACATCCTGGGAAAAGCCTGTGTTCAAGTCCAGCTTCAGGTCTGATTCGTGGCAGCATTTTAATTCAACATTAGCAAAATGAGGTAACTTCTTCTCTCTTTGAGAAAAAAGGACAACTGCTTAAGGGGTATATATACAGCATCTGTTGCAATAAGCAATTGTCTGGCATTATGCTTTATCCATTGCTCATGTGTAACTCCCACCGGAATGAACAGAGGTGATACAGGAGCACTGTTTGGCAGACTGAAACCTGATATTATATGCAATATAGAAAATTCAAGCCAGAATTCTCTTGAAACAAAGCCCTACTCATTAGGTTCTCTGAAAATCCCCCCCCCCAAACTCTGGCAAAAACAAAGCTTTGTGTTCTAATACACTCTCTCCAGCTTGATGTCATCTAGATACATAAATCTAAACTAAAAACATATTTTATTTCAATATTTATTTTATTAGCGGTTGATGGGTACACAGGTTGAAGTGCCATTCACCACACAGGGGCTCTTCATAATGGGCTAATTTGCATATATACTAAATAATTTACTTATATAAATTATATATCAAAATGCTCTCCAGATTCTATTGAATTCAATGATATTGTTGTTTTGTAGCTTTTAATTCTGCCGAGTCTTTAATATTTAAATCTAGCACCTCTTCCAAGCCAAGCTCACTGGAATTTGCTCTTTTTCTTTTTCAAGAAATCCATGAGCTTGTTATAATAAGATAATAAGCAAAACTTGCTGCTTCAAGAGCAACAACACAAATGGAAATGGCCCAAGTTAATAAAATTCAAACTTGTAATCCAGGCATTTGCCAATTTCAATAATTAAATAATTGCTTAAAATTAATAATGTTTTATGATCCACCCTTCTGATCATGATGACAATGTTTGCTGTTTAGAAACTGCTGAAAAGTTACACTAACCTATAACCTTACCAGAGCTACCACTTTGTTCTTGAAAATGACATATATAGGACATGTTGAGCTATGGAAGATTTTTGTCTCCTTAAAAAAGACTCACAGAACCAGTGATGGAAGGTCTAAATGTAACATTTTACCGACTGATCCTATTAGCTACTGTGTTGGCAGGTGCAACATCCCATGGGACTGGGCATGAGGTCCATAGAGCTAAGTGGCATTTTAAATACCGTTTGTGTTAGCCCCATTTGCTAACTCACAGTAATGGCTCAAATCCTAATGTGAAATGTAATATTACAGACAATAGGGAGAAGCTGTCCTGTCGTTGTGGCAGCGGAAAGGGACATCCAATGGCACAGCATACTTTGAGTGCAACAGCTGATGTGGAATGCACATTAATATGGCCGTTGCTACACAGACTCTTGTGTATCAAAGGCAGGATTCCTGCATGTACCAACTTGTCAGAGACACTGCTGCTAGTACAAAGGCTTTCCTCTGACAGGAATAATCATCATTGATTTGTCTTTTTTAACCATCCTTAATGAAATATTAAAAGATAAAGCATCACACATTACAGAGTTGTTTAGAGCTGAGTTCCAAGAGAGTGTAAACGGAGGAATGCCACTACATCCCATGGAGCTGTGCTGATTTTCGCTATCAGTAGATTAAATCAATAATCGAATAATTATGATTTATAACTGTGATAATTGAATACATTTGACTTGGCCTTGATTTATTTATTTTATTTGTACCCTGCCTCCCTCCCCAAAAAAGGCACTCAAAGTGGTAAGATGATAGATATAGATGTAGATGTAGATATAGTGGTGTGTGTGTGTGTTTTCAGATTTTCAGGAATACACATACTTGGTGCCTGTATCCCTATTTTCCTAATTTTGTACTCTATAAGCAGCTGAGGAAAAGCCTATCTGGATTCTGGACCCTAAAGTCATCATCAGAAGCTCTTCTCCAGTTGCCCCCGTCAAATGAGGTGAGGCATGTGGCTTCAAGAGAGAGGGGGCTGATCTACATTGTGCCTGCCATCGCAATGAATTTGGCATCCCATCGGGTTAAACGCTCTTGCATTAAAACATGATTATTCACACTCACCCATTTTCCCCGTTGCAGTGCTTCATTGAATGCATGAGCTTGGTTCACACTCAAGCGCTGTGCTGTTTTCCTGCTGTTTTCTTGCGCACGCTTGTCTGATCTTGGATGCTAAGCGGGGTCAGCCCCAGTCAGCAGTTGGATGGGCGACCGCCTGGGAATCAGGCTTCCTGCACTGAGCAGGGGGTTGTTCTGTCCCTTCAAATGAGACTAAGTTTTACCCCCTCCTATCCCCCGCTCCGGATGCTTTTTTAAAAAATTAAGCTGTTATCCTCGCAGAATCGGGGCTTCTCCGCAATGTTTTTTTTCTAATTCAGGCATGATCTTTGAAGATTCGAAGTTGTGAAGCTTCGAAGATCATGCCTGAATTTTGCGTGGCTGCCTTCACCATGATAGGCTACGTAAATACTTGCGTAGCTTATCACGAAAAGACCAGAGGCGCAAAGAGCGTAGCGGCCGCTGTTTGCGTTCCTGCTCTTTGCAGTGATAGGCTATGTAAATACTTACATAGCCTATCATGGCAGCCTGGCAGGACGCAAATGGCAGCCACTACGGCGGCTGCCATTTGTGTCCGCAGCAGCCCGGCCGCGGCCGGAACTCTGGCTGCGGATGGCCCTGGCCGGCGGCTCCGCGGAGCTGCTGCGGAGCAGAGCCAGCCAGGGAGGATTCTGGGGGGAGGGACGGAGCGCCTCCCCCTCCCACGAATCACACCTGCGAAAAGGTAAGTGACTTTCATACATCCCTACAGACAAGCGCGCACACATCCAGACCTTTGCTTGTTGCTGAGGAAACGGGGGCTGCTGAGGAAGCTATGCGATCAGTAGCCAGAAAAAGACATGGGGCCGTTGAGAGCTGTGATTGGACAGGAGGAAAATACAAACTAGGGGTGGACGAAAGTCCCTTACCTGTCATCGACGGACGTTCGCGGTGGGGGGGAGGCGCTTCGCTGCTCCCCCCGCGAAGTTCAGGCCGGGGGGGAGGCTTCCCGCCTCGCCCCGGCCGAAATTCAGGCCGGGGAGGAGGCTTCCCGCCTCACCCGGCCGCGAACGCGAAAGTTTTTTTTTTTTTAAAAAACGCCCCCTGATAGGCTACGTGACGATTCACGTAGCCTATCACGGCTAGATCTGCAAAGTCAGCCGTGATAGGCTACATCAATCATCACGTAGCCTATCACGGGTGACTTTAAAAAAAAAAAGCGCGTACGCTAATGGCGGCCCCCATAGGGAGCCGCCATTTGCATTCCTTATTTTGGCATGTCTAGTTTACGTAAACATTTACATAGACTACGGCGAAAATAAGGGGAACGCAAATAGCGTAGCGTCTACACTATTTGCCTTCCCCTTATTTTCGCTGTAGTCTACATAAATGTTTATGTAGACCAGACGTGCCAAAATAAGGAATGCAAATGGCAGCGCCCATGGGCACCGCCATTTGCGTACGCGCGGGTTTTTTTTTTTAACTCAGCCATGATAGGCTACGTAAACATTTACATAGCCTATCACGGCTGACTGCAGGGACGCAAACGGTGGTGGCTACAGCCGCCACCATTTGCAGGCCCGGCCGGCCAGGATTCGCGGTGGAAGGGAAGGGGCGCCTCCCCCCCAGCCAGAATTTCAGGGGGGAGGGACGGGGTGCCTCCCCCCCAGCCAGAATTTCAGGGGGGAGAGACGGGGTTCCTCCTCCCCAGCCAGAATTTCGGGGGGAGGGACGGAGCGCCTCCCTCCCACCACAAATCAAATTTGGCAAAAGGTAAGTGACTTTCGTTCATCCCTAGTTTAAGATAGGGATGTATGAAAGTCACTTACCTGGTCTCGCAGCTTGCTTCGCGGTGGGGGGGAGGCGCTTCGATGCTCCCACCGAAGTTCAGGCCGGGGGGGAGGCTTCCTGCCTCGCCCGGCCGAAATTCAGGCCGGGGGGGAGGCTTCCCGCCTCGCCCGGCCGAAATTCAGGCTGGGGGAAGCGCCCCATCTCCCTGGCCGCGAACTTCAAAAGAAAAGTTAAAAAAAAAAAGCCCCTGTGATAGGCTACGTAACTATTTACGTAGCCTATCACAGCTAGATCTGCAAAGTCAGCCGTGATAGGCTATGTTAATCGTCACGTAGCCTATCACGGGTGACTTTGAAAAAAAAAAAAGCGCGTACGCAAATGGCGGTGTCCATAGGGAGCCGCCATTCGCATTCCTTATTTGGTCCCTGTAGTCTACGTAAAGATTTACGTAGACTACGGCGAAAATAAGGGCAACGCTATTTGTGTTGCCCTTATTTTCGCCGTAGTCTATGTAAATCTTTATGTAGACTATAGGGACCAAATAAGGAACACAAACGGCGGCTCCCTATGGGGGCCGCCATTAGCCGTATGCACTTTTTTTTTTTTAAGTCACCCGTGATAGGCTACGTGACGATTAACGTAGCCGATCATGGCTGACTTTGCAAATCTAGCCGTGATAGGCTACGTTAATCATTACGTAACCTATCACAGGGGCGTTGTTTTTTTTTTACTTTTCTTGTAATGGCGGCGGCAGCAGCCGGTCAAAAGACCGGCTGCCGCCCCCGCCCCTGACGAAGACCTGCCAAACCGCCGCCAGGACCCGCCGCCGGGAGGGACATTCGTGAAAGGTAAGTCCCATCCCGGGGGGGGGCGGGGGGCGGGGGGGCGGAGAATTTCTCCCCGAACAACCTTCGGAGGACCGAATGCGTTGGCACTCTGCCCCCCGAAGTTTCGGGGAGAAATTCTCCCCCATCCCTAGTTTAAGACCTAGTTTTAGTGCTTTTAGATCTAAGCACTTTTATTCTGCTGCTGGGTTTTATATGTTATTTTTTGTGCTGCACTGTTTTTACTCTTTGCCGATGGCTTTATATCGGTTTTATTATGTGCTGTTTTTATCAGTGTCTATTGTTTTGTATTTTATGTTTTCAATTTATCTGTACACTGCCCAGAGAACTCTGAATATTAGTTGATCTATATGTGTAATAAGTAAATGAAATAGAGCCTGATAAAACAGCTCTCAATTCAAATACTTTCACTCGCAACGAGAAAAAAAAAGGCCATTATTTACACAGTTGAAGGAGCAACATGCACTACACTAGGATAGCTCGGACTTCTCATGCTGCTGTTTTAGATTTTAGAAGTGGGACGTGGGAGCATGGAAAGCAGCAGGAGCAAAGTGAGGTGTGAATACAGAACTGACATCATCCCTGATCACGTGTAGGCTGTGTCCCCTCTCCACTTGCTTTCACTTGCCCTTATCTGCAATGCAAACAAGTAGGGAACTAGACTAAGGGCACAATCCTATGGATGTTTAGACGGAAGGAAGTCCTACAACTCCCAGCATTCCCCAGCCGGCAGCTGGTCGGGGAATGCTGGGAGTTGTAGGACTTCCTTCTGTCTAAACATCCATAGGATTGTGCCCTAAATGGCAGTGGGCACAGTAAGGACCACAGGCTTCAGACATCTGACCTCTGACTCCCAGAGAGCAGCTAATGTGGACTCAACTAAAAACACTGCCATAGTGTAAGTCTGCTCTGTACAACTTGTGTCACACCAAGCTGAACACACCTCAGCAGTCAGCAGCCATGTATGCTGGCCCATCCAGGACTCAGTAAGGCATTTATTTTCACTGGCTCCCTGGGGACATGGGAAGCTGGCTGCCTTATACTAAATCAAACTATTTGCCCATCAAGTCCAGTATTGTGTACTCTGACTGATGGTGACTCTCTAGGACCTTAGGGAAAGGTCTTTTGCATCGCATTCTACCTGATCCTTTTACCTGGAGATGCCAGAAACAGAATTGGGGACCTTCTTTGCAAAGCATGTGCTCTACCATTAGGGTGGCCATGTGTCCTACTTTACAGAGGACAGTCCTCTATTTGAAGGTGTCCTCTATTTGAAAGGCTGTCTAGTTTAAAGATAAAGAACCATAAGAAGAGAGGGTAGAGGTCTTGAAGTTGCCCATCAACTGTCAGGGTGGAAACTGAGCCGACAGAACCCCAGAGCAGTTCTGATTCTGAGGAGGAGCAACAATCCATGGGAGAGGAGCCAGCTCATCCCTCACAGGCACAGCAGCTGGCAGAGATTCCTCCTGCCAGCATTCCTGAGATAGATAGTTACCCTGGCAGTGAGAGAGCGCTGGAGGGGGGCTTGCTGGATGCTGGACGTCGACGCCGACAGCGACAACAGTTGGAGGGCGTGGAAAGGAAGCATAGCGCTCGTTTGACGCTCAAGCAACGGTTGCGTCCCGAGGACCCAAGGGAAAGAGGGAGGATCTCTCCCTAGCCCATAAGTTCAAGGTCTTCCCGTGATCCTCCTTCAAATGGGGATCAACTGCCTAACCTGGAGCATAGGCTACTCGGCTGTTCCTTGCTTAGTCGCTGGTGATCAGCATCTGAAAGAGTCATTAAGTTGTAAAAGGATTAAAGCTTTGAATAGAATCCTTTTTTCTGTGTCTTGAGTTATCTATTGGAGTAGACTGAAAGAGGCCGCCAGGGCACTCCTGAGATCAACACCACCTGGACAGCTGACCGAGCAGGCACACAGCTCACGGTCTCTTCCCCACTGTGATTATATTGCTATTTAAATTACAGCAATTATTTTGAAATGGGCATCTATACTTATAAATTAGCATATGCAAATTATATATAAATCTGTGTCTTCTTTTGTCCTCCTTTTTGGTGATTTGTTTCCTTCTTTGGTGGTGCATAAGTGGCCACACTATCTACCACTAAGCTATGGTTCCTCCTAGGTTTCCTTTCTAGGACAGCAGAAGGAAGGAAGGGAGGGAGGAAGGGAGGGAATGTGAAGCAACTGGCATCATATTTCATGGCTGTTTGTTTTGGTGCTTTTTTGCAGGCTTTTCTTAGTGTGCTAAAATTTCACAAATGCCACATGCAATTGCTGAAAATATAAATAGTACATCATCATTGTTATTAAAAAGCATTCCTTTCCTACTGTACTTCTGATTTAGAGCCATTCCTTTTTTATGTACTTAAGGTCAGTGGCGCATCTAGGGCTGGGATCTGGGCCCAAAATCTAGGGCCCTGCCCCACAGCCTGGGTAAGGGGTTACATGACCACCCAGAGAGTGGCTAGGCATCAGAAGCAAACTCCATTTTATGCCTGTGGTTATGGTGGTGCTATGACTTAAGTACATTTTAAATGCAAAACTGCACATGCTTAGAGTAATTGTTTTAAGAGTTGTGTTGTTGTTCTAACATATTAGGAATGTAGAAGCAGTTGTAAAGCATGGAATGGCAGTTGGGAGCGGGGTGGGGGGCAGAGAAAAGAAACGTTAAGTCATCCAGGGTCTAAAATTCCCTAGCTGCACCACTGCTTAAAGCTTGTCCACAGGTCACATACACAGGAGCTTCTTTCTTCTGTTTTCTGTTTTTGCATTGTTCAGGCTCAGTTTCTCCTTCTCAAAGCGGAGGAGTCTTAGGGAGTTTGGAATTGCTAGTCACATTCTGTTTATCTGTATATTTGTGTGCTTTTAATGTTATCATACTTGCATTATTTGAATGGCATTAATAGACTAGAGGAACAGATGTCTAAGTCAGATGCTTATAAAAATCCCAGAGTGGTTACAGCTACTTGCTTCATAGTGGGTCAGTGTAACTCAGTTCTTTCAGACCCCACCTTGAATCATTTAGTGTATGTGGTGCCTTCAAAATGGGAGGCAGCATTTTATGTGGATATGATTTCATAAGCCTCGACCCTGATCCTGCATTAAATTATAACATTTTTCTGATTATATCTTTTGACAATTCCACATTACTGTGTACATTTCTCTTTCTACCCTCTTCTCATTTCAGAAAACAAGGCAACAGTTATGATATAGTGTAACAGGCAACCCCCCCCCCCCAAAAAAAAACCCCTCAGTTAACTATGTCACATTTAGAAAAGATTGTTTGGTTTTAGACAACAATTATTTTAACTTTTTGTTTTGCCTCCCAACTTTTATGCCATCGTTCAGATGTCAGTATAGGTTTCCCTCACTTAAATGATTCTGTTCCTTGTTTTCAATAGAACAGTTTATTTACATAAGTTTAGTCTGCCTAAAGAAAACACAGCTTCTTTAAATTCAACTGCAAATCATATTTAAGTATCTTTCATATCAACTGAAAATTGAAAGAATATGAACTGGAATGAGATTAAAAATACACCAGGGACTTCTTCAATGAGAAGCTGATAAATACATAAGAACTGTAAAGAACATGAACCAAATGTCTAAAGATGTGATTCTAATCTCATTTTAAATTTATCTTATGGATTCCAGAGAAATGAGAAGCTTCAGCTTAATACAGTTTACATCCTCAGTCTTCATTTGCAGATTATTTGTAAATTAGATAACAATAAAGAAATCAAGGAACATGTGCAAAATAATTTGGTACAATGGGAGTAAAATGTTGGCAATATTCCCAACAAAAATAATTTTTGTGTTTTGTGTTTAATGTTACACAGGCAGTAAGTAAATCACCATTGTTTTGAATTTATTTCTTCTTCTGCACTGAACTTCATTTTTGGCCAGACTTCTCTTCTAAATGTAACCAACTAGGGACACAATGCTGCCAAAGTAGAACACTTTCAAGTCCCACTGAAAGGAGAACTAGACATTGCTTAAGACTCAGTGTTACCATCACTCCATGTCTCTTTCCCTCACTTTAACGTAATATCTAGTTTAGGCTGCAACCCTATTCCTACTTACCTGGGAGTTCAGTGAGACTTACCTCTGAGTAGATACGTACAGGACTGTGCTGTGAATACAATATGTGATGTCATCACACTGTGATGCTCCATCCCTGCCTCACCTCATTGCCTGTGTGCTGGGACCATACCCTGTGCAATGAGATCGCATCACATATTGTGTTAAATTAGATGTTACAAGGAAGGGGAAGGAAAGAGACATGGAGCAGCATACATCTGTATATGTCTTAACGTCTAGTTTGGCCCTGAAACCAGTAGAACTAAAAAATGCTAAAGGCTCCAAACTAAACACTATTGACCATATCCAGTGCTGTTCTCATGCTAATGGGACCCATCTCTAGTGCAATCAGTGGAAGCTAGCAGTCCCCAAAGCAGCCAGTAAGAGTGGAGATGCTTGTTTCCAGAACGTGGCAGGTCAGCAGAGCTTGCAGAAGCTCTGTCCCATTCCAGAAATGAGCTGGTCATTTCTGGGTTTCCTTTCAGAAGCACTAGTTCCTGCTGAGCTAGTGGTGGGTTCTGTGGATGCAATGGAATTAGTGGAGGTATAGCTGCAATGCTGGATACTCCCAACTTACTAGGGGGAAAGCCCCATTGTTGAATGTTTGGGGTCTTACTTACAAGTAAACATGCATTTGGATCACTGCCTTGTTGTGGCAAAGAGGCTTGCGTAACTCAGTGAAGCCATAAGCTATGCTGTGCAGGGCAACCCAAGACAGACAGGTCATGGTGGAGAGTTCTGACAAAATGTGGTCCACTGGAGAAGGAAATGGCAATCCACTCCAGTATTCTTGCCAAGAAAACCCCATGGAACGTATCACAAGGCTAAAATATATGACGCCAGAAGATGAGCCTCTCAGGTCAGAAGGTGTCCAATATGCTACTGGGGAAGAGCAGAGGGTATTTCCAAGTAGCTCCAGAAAGAGTGAAGCGGCTGGGCCAAAGCCGAAAGGACACTCAGCTGTAAGGATGGACGAAAGTCCCTTACTTGGTACCGCAGCTTGCTTCGCGGTGGGGGGGAGGCGCTTTGGTTCTCCCCCTGAAGTTCAGGCTGGGGGGGGAGGTGCCCCGCCCCACCTCGCCCAGCCGAAATTCAGGCCGGGGAGAAGCGCCCCATCTCCCCGGCTGTGAAATAAAAAAGTAAATGTAAAAAAAACCCCCACACACACGTGATAGACTACGTAACGATTTACGTAGCCTATCATGGCTGACTTTGGAAATCTAGCCGTGATAGGCTACGTAAATTGTTACATAGCCTATCACGTGTGTGTGTTGTTGTTTTTTTACATTTACTTCGTAATGGAGGCAGCGGCAGCCAGTTGGAAGACTGGCCGCTGCCCCCGCCCCCGCTGAACCGCCGCCGAACCGCCGCCGGGACCCGCTGCCGAGAGGGACATTCGAGGGAGGTAAGTCCCATCCCGGGGGGTGGGGGGGGTGGCGGAGAATTTCACCGCCAAATTCGGGGGCTGAATGCATTGGCATTCGGCCTCCCCGAGATTCGTGGAGAAATTATCCGCCATCCCTACTCAGCTGTGGATGTGTCTGGTGGTGAAAAGAAAGTCCGATGTTGTAAAGAACAATATTTTTTAGGAACCTGGAATGTAAGGTCAATGAATCAAGGTAAGCTGGAGGTGGTCAAACATGAGATGGCAAGACTGAACATCGACATCTTGGGAATCAGCGAACTAAAATGGACAGGCATGGGCGAATTTAATTCAGGTGACCATTATATCTACTACTGTGGGCAAGAATCCCTTAGAAGAAATGGAGTAGCACTCATAGTCAATAAAAGGGTGGGAAAAGCAGTACTGGGGTACAATCTCAAAAACAACAGAATGATCTCAGTGCGAATCCAAGGCAAACCATTCAACATCACAGTAATTCAAGTCTATGCCCCAACCACTGAGGCCGAAGAAGCTGAGGTTGATCGGTTCTATGAAGTCCTACAACACCTTCTAGAACTAACACCAAAAAAAGATGTCCCTTTCATCATAGGGGATTGGAATGCTAAAGTAGGAAGTCAAGAATTCACCGGGATAACAGGCAAGCATGGCCTTGGTGTACAAAATGAAGCAGGACAAAGGCTAATAGAGTTTTGCCAAGAGAACATGCTGATCATAGCAAACACTTATTCCAACAGCACAAGAGGCAACTCTACACATGGACATCACCAGATGGTCAATATCGAAATCAGATTGATTATGTCCTTTGCAGCCAAAGATGGAGAAGCTCTATACAGTCAGTAAAAACAAGACCTGGAGTTGACTGTGGCTCAGATCATGAGCTGCTTCTTGCAAAATTTCGGCTTACATTGAAGAACATAGGGAAAACCACTAAACCATTCAGGTATGACCTAAATCATATCCCTTATGAATATATACAGTGGAGATGAGATTTAAGGGATTAGACCTGATAGACAGAGTGCCTGAGGAACTATGGACGGAGGTCCGTAACATTGTTCAGGAGGCAGCAACGAAATCCATCCCAAAGAAAAAGAAATGCAAGAAAGCCAAGTGGCTGTCTGATGAGGCTTTACAAGTAGCTGAGGAAAAAAGGGAAGCGAAAAGCAAAGGGGAAAGGGGAAGATATATCTAACTGAATGCAGAGTTCCAGAGAATAGCAAGGAGAGACAAGAAGGCCTTCTTAAATGAACAATGCAAAGAAATTGAGGAAAACAATGGAATGGGAAAGACTAGAGATCTTTTCAAGAAAATCGGAGATATCAAGGGAACGTTTTGTGCAAAGACGGGCATGATAAAGGACAAAGAAGGCAGGGACCTATCAGAAGCAGATGAGATTAAGAAGAGGTGGAAAGAATACACAGAAGAACTATACAGGAAAGATCTTCATGTCCCTGAGAGCCATGATAGTGTGGTCACTGAACTTGAGCCGGACATCCTCGAGAGTGAAGTCAAGTGGGCCTTAGGAAGCATTACTAACAACAAAGCGAGTGGAGATGACAGTATTCCAGCTGAGCTATTTCAAATCCTAAAAGATGCTGCTGCTAAAGTGCTGCACTCAATATGCCAACAAATTTGGAACACTCAACAGTGGCCACAAGACTAGAAAAGGTCAGTTTACATTCCAATTCCAAAGAAGGGCAATGCCAAAGAGCGTTCAAAGTACCGTACAATTGCGCTCATTTCACATGCCAGCCACGTTATGCTCTAAATCCTACAAGCTAGGGCTTCAGCAGTATGTGAACCGAGAACTACCGGAAGTACAAGCTGGGTTCCAAAGAGGCAGAGGAACTAGAGATCAAATCGCCAACATTCACTGCATCATGGAGAAAGCAAGAGAATTCCAGAAAAACGTCTATTTCTGCTACATTGACTACACTAAAGCCTTTGATTGTGTGGATCACAACAAACTGTGGCAAATTCTTAAAGTGATGGGAGTACCAGACCACCTTACCTGTCTCCTGAGAAACTTGTACGAGGGCCAAGAAGCAACAGTAAGAAAATGGAACAAACGACTGAACAACAAACATGCATAGATCTCGTCTGATCTCGGAAGCTAAGCAGGGTCAGCCCTGGTTAGTACTTGGATGGGAGACGGCCTGGGAATCAGGCTTCCTGCATTGATCAGGGGGTTGGACTCGATGGTCTTGTAGGCCCCTCCCAACCCTATGATTCTATGATTCGCCCTGTAATAAAGGCATTTATGTTATGACTCCAGTTTTGTCTATATTCACCTTGTATGTTTTCTCTCTTCTATTATGGCAAGACAGTGAGTGAGCAGCACTATTGTAGGACACTCCATGGCTAGGGCCCCAAGAACCATGCAGCTAATTCCACATGTCCATGAAAGGTTAAGTCTTCAATTTCTTGAGCAGCACCCTCATCCCCTGTGCTACATGGTAAGCTACTTTTGAAACTGAAAGAATGCTCAACAAATGAAAGTTGTGATAAGGCATAAAGTTCTGTTCAAAAATGAGAAGTCAACAGAATGGGCATGCCATGGTCTTTGACAGGCTTAAAGTAGCTGGTTGATCTTGGCCTATATTCACTCTCAAATCCACAGCTGCAGTTTAAAACTGCAATTTATCATCTGAGGCCCTGCTCCAAATGCCCCACACACTGAGATTCAGTAGGTGGCTACATATGAGCAGACTTTTCTGTGGTGGCCCCCAATTTGTGGAATGCCCTCCCTAGTGAGGTCTACCTGGCACCTACTTTGCTGACTGTTTGGCACCAAGCAAAGACCTTTCTATTCTCCTCAGCCTTCAAAACAAAACTTGCTGCTTGCTTTATTTTTAATGACATGTTTAAAGCTGCAGTTTAAAATAATACTTTCCCATGCTTTAGCTACTTTGATATTTACCTCGATTAAAAACTATTTTAAGTTATTGTTGCTGCTTTTATGTTCTTGTGAAGTGTTTTATCATTGGCTTTATTGTATTAGTTTTTACCAAGTATGTTGTCCTGAAAGCTTCAGCCTATAGAGCGACTCATAAATTGAATAAATAAAAAATAATAATTTTACAGCTGTAGATACCACATGTTTATATTTGGGCCCCACTAAGATGAAAGTAGTCATTTTATTATATCATTTGAAAACCACTTATTTCTGTCAAAGGATTCTTATATGAAGCTGCGTAGCTATGTTTGTCTCTCCCATAGAAGGATGAACAAATAAAATAAGATTAGTAACAGTGGTAAAATATTCATGTTGTCAAATGGCCATATGAATATATGGCCAGGTGATATCTTCCCAAGTTATCAATCTTGGGAGAAACAAATAATGTTTTCTAGCGTTTCTGAGGATGTATTGGCTTTGATCCAAAGGCTGTCATGTGTGAGAGCAGAAAGCACTTCTTTAAATGCATCGGTTTGTCAATTAACTTTTTTGTATTTAGCCAAAGGCCATTGCAAGTCAATGGGCAGTATACAAAAAATTATCCATAACAAAATAAAATGCAGTCTGCTTTTGAACTGTAACAAACTGCCCATACAGTCGATATAGCTATAATCCTTTAACATTTACAGTTATGAACTATTAGAATCATTGATAAAATAAACACATAGGACAGTATCCAGTACTGCTGCTGCACTCCCGTTCAATCTGTTGCATATGAGGGATTCACCACTCGTGCAACAAAAAGTTCAAAAAGCACCACTTCTTCTTTCTTGGTTGGGACATGTCTGTGGAGCTTCCTTCTGCAAGTTCTACTGACCTGCCTTGTTTTGGAAACAAGCATTTCTCCTTGTTTCTGGCTGCTGTTGGAACCACTGGCTTCCAGTTGTACTGGTGGTGGTTCTTGCTAGTGCATGGGAAGGACTGGATACTGCCCATAATTTTCTGGCAACTACAGGAAATAATGCTACCATATAGGGTTGAGTATCTGCCAATAATTGCACCACTGTATCTTGCTGAGTTTTGAGTAACGCAGCAGAATATATGATAGAAGTTTTCTCCTTGAGCTTGCATAGGATGGGCAGAACAATAAGTAATGTACAAAATCTGCAACGTGATTACAACCAAAGATAGATTGCAATTCTGTCCAAGGAATGAGTATCTCCCTGTGAGCATCATCTCACAGGGAGAAGACATCATCTGAAGGCATGATCTGAAACCTGAGTTCTGCAAAGGCTTTACGAATCTGAGGAAAAGTCAAGGTCTGAAAATAATGTGCCCAGGAGTGGTTCTTCTTGATTCTAGCATACCAAGTTGAAAAATATGTGTCATTTATAATCACTGAGTGATTTCTTGGTCAAAGACCCAGTTTCTCAAGACACAGTGATTAATGCTTGAACAACCTTCCAGAGGTAAATTATAGTTTCTCAGCTTGTCCTCACATTTCTTTGCCCAACCCCCATTCCTCAATTGTTCCAACCAACACAATTTGGAGATACTATCTTATCTTGCATTTCATTCACCTGAAGCCACACTCTGGGAGAGAAAGGAGGACAGGAAGGCCTGGCGTGCTATGGTCCATGGGGTCACGAAGAGTCAGACACGACTTAATGACTGAACAACAAATAGAACAATCCTGGCAGCAACAGATGGCAGCCCAAGTATTCTTGAAGGGAATCCTAAGATCTTCCTCAGAAATGTATTTTGAAGGATCTCCAGTTCCAGCTTAGCTTGTTTACCCCAAATTTCAGCCAGATATAGAAATTGATGACATTGATGATGGAAACCTTAAGGGCCAGATTTACCAACTCTCTGCCTATATAGTATTAAAAAAGCAACAACCACCTTGCAACTGGCTAATTGTCCTAGCACTCAAGAGTTTGGTGGTAGCTATATATTTCCATCTAGGCCTTTCCTCAGACCTAGCTATCTAAAGAGTGGTCATCAGGACCTTATTTTGCAGTTTTACAACATGACATTCCTTTCAAGGGGTAGTATCCACTGGTGGCTCAGCACTAGTGCTAATGACATTACACTAGTGTAAACCAGCACTAGCACAACCTCATCAGCACTTGCTAGTGCAAAGGGAAAACATGACAGTAGTTTGCTGCTGGATTTTGGTGGCAGAATTGGATTTGGGTAGCAAATTGCCCCCCTTCCCTTTATTAGCAAGTGCTAGCATCATTAGAGCTAACATTGCACCACTACTGGATGCTACCCAAGGACCACTTTGCCGTGAGAAAATTGAGAGGAAAAATCTCTAATGGAGACTTTTCCATTTAGAAAGGGTGTGGGGAGGAGTCATCATATTCATGGAAGAATGAATCCTGTCTCCAGTGTTATATCTAAGTGATATCTGCACATTCAGAGGTGATACACCTTTGATTTCCAGATTTTGGAGACAAACAGGCTGCCACCATCACGCTCTGCCTGTGGGGACAGAGGGATGGACTACAAAGCCATTTGTTAATTCAACAAAGGAGTCCATGCATTCCTAACCATGATTGTAGGAATTGGTGCAAGATTTCACCAAGCTTCAGATGTTACAAAGAAATGAATGGAAAGGAGGCATTACTGATTCACATTTCCCTTTTTGGCACTTCCTGTGTATCATCCAAAGGAGAAACTCACAAATCTTTCCAGCAGAGAGATACATGAGTTCCAGATGTGCAAAAATGCTCATGCGTCTCACCATGAGAGACGTGTGATTTCCTGCTACAGGCATTACACAGGAAGCAGGAAAACAGGAAGTGTTAGAAACGTATGCATCCTAACCACACACACACACCCCTTCTGTGCAGTGTCCAAAGCTGCACTTGGCTTCAGCATTTGGAAATCCATAGCACAGCTCTCTGTATGCTGCTAGACACATGCACAACTATTAGCTATTGTCTTTTTAAAAACCAACATACAGTTGCATGAAATGTTTTTATTTGCTTTTCAATGCCATATCCTTCTCTTTGGATTTTTTTTTTTAAAGAAACATATAACAGTGGGATATAATTAAGAACAATGACTGTGAATTGCAAGTGAAAATCTTTCAATGCTTTCAGTTTTCTTGGTCCAAAGGATGCCCAATGATGCCTTTGTAAGATACCAGCTCTATGACCCTGATGATATGATTCTAAGGGTTTATTGTTAGATTCAGAATATATTACATAAAACATGTGTTCTGATTTTTAGCTGATCATGTTGTACCAGAGGGGAGGAAATGCAATTAAAATAAAAACGACACACTAACTGGTATTTCTAAAGGCAGTTTTTCTGGAATTTAAATGGTGACCTCAGTGGAAACCATAAATATAAAATTCATATGTGTTTCACTTCCTGCATATAATTACCTATCATAAGGTCCATAGTTTAAATGAAATTCTTTATGAAGCAAGAAATGGTAAAATAGCATAAGTTGGCTTACTGCCCTACAGGATGCATCAAGCAAAGATATGTTTTCTAATTTTAAAGTAGAATCATGTAGAACACGTTTGATGCGGTAATCCTATCAGAACATTTGTTTTTATTAAATTTTCTTCATTGAATGCTTCCTATTTCTGCTGCACAGAAAAAGACACAGGGTTCCATATGAACTTAATAGATACGTGAATAATCAGCATAATCTTCCAGAATCTTCCTTTTCACCTAATTCTTTGGCAATGAAATGCTCCTCAAGTTGGCAGAAGGCCTGTGTAAACAAGCTCTGTGGGGGTCAGACATGTTGGGGCTGGAGGAAAGAAATGGAACTGATCTAAAGGATTCCAACTGACCCCACTTCTCTCAGTAGTTTCAGGCACTGCTTGATGAAACCTTTTCCTGCTGTCACCCCCCTGGAGGCCCCAGCTGGTGTTAATACAGCTTTCTGAGACTGTATTGTGACAGTAAGAATTTGGTAGAGATCTCCCATTCTACTTGACACCCGCCTACAGGAGGGAGGCTTTGCTTCCCTTGGGTGGAAGTAGTAGAATTGAAAGAGTTCCACTGTGTTCCCTTCAGTCAAGGGCAACCCTGAGTGTAGAGAAGATCAGTTGTTGTTGTTTTTAAAAAATGTGATGGAAGTAGAGATGCCACTGAACTCAGGCATACCGGACGTCACTCCCCCCACCTTCCAAATTTGGAGGTTTGGCAAAAATCGGTTTCATTTCAGTTCACACACCCAATCCCCCTGGAGTTTATGTACGATCTGAAATGAAATCAGACCAGTCCCTGGTATCCAGTGGCGATACCACTCTTTCTTTCGGAACTTACCAACCTCAGAGGCTCTTGCATCATTCCTGATAAGAATCTGTCCCTCTTGGCCACCCCGCTGACTTTGGTTTATGGAGGGGACAGCCAGGAGGCAGAAGGCTTCTTTGAAGACTGTACTGTTCTTGCACATACTTAGGGTATCTGAGAAAAGAGGTCTTTATGGGAATTATTCCTCTCCATTATGCCCATCTTATCCAGATATACTGCACATATGTTTGAATGGCCACTTAGGAATCACCAAAAAAGAGGAGATGCATCACCCCCCAAAACGTGGAGTTTGTCCGAATTTGCATACAATCTACATGTGCTAATTTAGATGTATAGATGCAGATTAAGAAAGCATCATTGCAATTTGAACACAGATAACTGAGTGCCTGCCTGTTCAGCCTGTTGCCCAGGTGCTAACTGTTGACAGGCAACAGTTCTTGTGGTTCTTCACCTTTTAACTGGAATTAGACAGGACATCCCTCCAAACAGAGAACAGTCTTCTGGCAGCCCTTCAAACAGACTGTCCTCTGTAAAAGAAGACACATGGCCAGTTGGCCACCCTAACTTATGCAGAAAAGTCAAAAGCTTTCATTGGGTCCCCCAGGCAGTCTGGTCTCATGTTAGTAAGGCAAAGTGGGGTGGGGATGGCAGGGAGGGCCCAGTTCGCTAGGTGAAGGCCACTAGTAGAGACCGGGGCCTCCAAGTCCTAGGACACAGTGATGATGCAGTCACCATGTGCCAGGGATTCCAAGCTTCTGATTAGGCATAAGAAGCACTCAATGTGGACTTAATTTCATGTCTGCATTAATATTTAGGAGTAGGACATCCAGTGGAAATCTGTGAAATTTATCCTACGCTTCCAAATTAAAATACAAATCAGATTATGAGGAGTTTGTCCACCTCTAAGTAGAACATCTTTTATGACATGTATGAAGCCCAACTATACTTCATGAGATTCTTGGGCGCTGCTAACCCACATTGTCCTAGCATATTCCCGCTAATCTGCAGAAGAAAAATACACTTGACATAATGGTATTGCGCAAATATTTTCCCATAACCCCTACTTTACTACATTGGCTGCAAAATGGGGTAAACATAGGGAGACATTAATGCAATGATTTCATTGCATGCAGTTTTTTTCAGTGCCACATATCCAGGGAGATACTCAGTTGTCTCTTGGTAATGTGTAGTTCCAGCCTGAGCTGAATGGACATACCAGTATTTATTCTTGCAATTGCAAGTTACAAAAATTAAATTCCCCTTAAGACAAAACAAAAATAGGCAGAAGAGATGCATAAGTTATGAAATAACAACAACAATAACAACAACAACAACAACAACTATATTGTATACCAAACATTATTTGAGGGAGAAGATAATTTTGCAACAATTGTTGATACAATGCATGTGTATCAAGGCTCAGAAAGAGTATTAATGCAGAAGAAAGAGGTATACTGAGATAATGGCAGTGCTTGGCTCTGCCCCTGACACTGATGTGCTTGTTGGCTATGGCTCTCTGGCCACTGTGTGTACAGCTTTGATGAGAAAGGTACCCACAATGCAATTATACACATGTAGTACTCTTCCTCATGATTGGGTTACCTGGGCCAATCAGGGTTACATACTAGAGTATGCACTTACAGCTGTGTGTGGGTTGGGCCCTTTCTCATTAATGCTGAATGCGTTTGCCAGGATGGGGGTGTGGCCAGTGGATATGTTGGCATATGGGAGCATGGCCCGCAAGCCCAGTCCTGCTCTCCCTCTCATCCTTTTGGTGGCCGCATGAGGCAGATACAGACCTTCTATTAAATGGTTTTCAGTGTGCTATTAAACACCTTCAGAAAAAGTTTGGGGGGCTAGATGCCTTACAGATCACAATTATGTAGAGCATGGTGTTGTCCCTTTGTTTGTTAAAAAAAGTTCTTTTTGTTTCAAAACTCTAGTAATCTTAGGAGGATAGCATTATAAAAGGAGCTAGAGATGGGAATATGGAAGCACAACATTTCTTTATATGCTGATGATATCATAGTGATAGTGAGCTGGATTTTTGAGGAAGATTAAGAAAAGACTTCATAGTTAAGGAAATTTATTGGATATAAGGTTAACAGTATAAAAGCAGAATGTATAAGTCAGAATATTACACAGGACCAGGGAAAAGAGACTGAAAGACTAATCTTGATCACCTGTGTAACCAACGTAAATATTTAGACATTATATGGCATTGCATAATGAACAATGATTCAAATTAAACTGTGAAAGATTGATTAGATATAAGGTAACTATTAAATATATGGAAAATTCAGAATGTTCACAGTTTGGGTGAACAACATTAATTAAAATGATAATTTCACTGAATGTTTTTTTTATTTGCCACCTTTTTCCTATACGTATTCTGAGAAAGCACTGAATGGAAAAATGAAGAATGCAGCAGCAGCTCTCTATAATTTTGAGGGCTCGGTCTGAGGGAGAATGAATAATTTCTAGTATTCAGGCATATAGAAGGCAGCACTGTTAAATGCTATGTTCCAGTGCCTTCTGTACAGTACTGAGAAGAGCCTGACTGGCTGTTGCCAGTAGAACATGGAGAAACAATGCATAAGTAAAAGTATCTTTCTTTGGGTGAGAAAGAAAGAAAAGAAAGTTAAAGACCATTATAGTGTTTTATAGCAGCAATCTTAACCATATGGAATGAGCTGGGGAAAAGACCTGACATCTCTTTTTTAGAACATCAGTGAATAAAGATCTGGGCAGTATGTTAAATGATTTATGGGGACCCACAGACACACACACATATGTGTGTGTGTGTGTGTGTATATATATATATGTGTGTGTGTGTGTGTGTGTGTATAAGCTTTATAGATTAACAGAGCAATCCTATGGATCCCAGACAGCATCTGAGGACCTACAGGATGATGCACATCTCCTTCTCTGTAGATGTAAACGAGGGGCGGGAAACATGTGGCCCTCCAAATGTTTTGGCCTACAACTCCCATCACCCCAGCCAGTATAGCTAATGGTGAGGGCTGATGGGAGTTGTAGGCCGAAACCTCTGGGAGCTACAGGTTGCCCACCCCTGTAGTAAGAGCTACAACTGCAGAGGAGGAGGAGATGTGATCACAGATCTTCCCAACCCAACCCTACTGCCTCCCAGCTGCTGCAGAAAGCTACATGGTGGCTTCTCTTCCAAGGTCCTAAATACAACCTTCAAAGAGAAGACAGGAGAGGGAGAAAAGGGGGTGAGACAAGGAGGAAGAGAGAAAAGGAGAGCTCTGGATTTGCTTGATCCAAAAACCTCTCCATTTCCACAACCACACATTCCCTAGTTTAAAAAAAAAAAAAAAAGCTAATCTTTTTTAAAAATTAAGGGATGAAGAAGATGTAAAAGTCTCTGTCCTCCTTTTGGCCTGCAAGAGCTTTGGATAGACAGAGGACCCCTTAGGACTGCACTCTAAAGGACATCTATAAACAAGGAGAGCTATTGTCATTTTAATGGATAGTTATCCATTTTATTAAGTATCACCCCAGATTCTTTGAGCATTTGCAAATCAGAAGTTAGGTGTTCAATTGATGGAGTCTTTGACCTGAAGTACAATTCAAACTTCTTTTCAAAGAGGGAAAAATCCCTGGATATGCTGTCAAATCTGTACACATTGCTTCTTGATGTAGAAAAATCCAAACTTGTTATCTAAGCAACTAAAGAAGGGTTTAGGGCAGCAGATTGTATTATCTTGAATATGGAGTATGCAATGCAAGTTTCTCAGTGTAAAATAGCAGAAAAATTATAGCTGTTTCACATTGGTTTGAGACTCCATGGAAGTGAATGGGAATTGAGCTGCAGAGCTCAGAGGTAGAGCACATGCCTTGCAAGTGGATGGTCCAAGGCAGGGCTGGGAAAGACCGCTGCCAGAAAACCCTACAATACTGAACTACAAGGGCCAATGGACTGTCTTGATGTGAAAGAGCTTCATATGTTCATTGGTGATATTTCATTGTTCTGGTTGAAAATGTAGAATGCTGCTGTGTTAATTTTTTAAATGTATTTATGTATTTATTCATTAGATTTATTTACTACGTACCATATGAAAAAGTATCTTTAACTGATTAAAGGAGAGTTTTATGTATATTGGATGGTGTCAGAATGTGCTTTTTCTTTGTAAAGAGGTTTAAAAATTGTTGTTGTTGTTATTATTTCAATTTATGAGACACCCAATAGCCAAAGCTCTCAGGGTGACATACATAATAAAAACAAACACAATAAAACCAATCACGTCACTTAAAAGAAAAAGAATTTAAATAATTCAAAAGCAGCAGCAGCAACAATAATGTTTTAGAAGCAGAAGGTAAACGTCAAAGCCCAGTCTACAAATTGAACTGCTTGAAATGTAACATCTAAGTCATGATAGATATGAGCTGATCTATCTTCAAAATGTCTTGCAAACATGTCACATGCTAGCAGGGGTTCTGTCAAATCTCCCACCAGACCAGAACCCAACAGGCCCTGAACAACTTGGAAAAGTTCTGATGGGCAACATTGAGAGGATACAATGGTGAAGGAGAAAAATTGCTTCCTCGCATTTGTCTCTGCCACAGAGTGGCTAAATAATGAGCTCTTACTCATGTTTCATTGGATTCAAGACAAGTTTTCTCCACCTGTGTTCCAGTCATCTTCCAGCTTGCTTCATTGCCTTCAGTTCAGATGTATGCTAGGTTACTGAACAACTTCTGCAAAGAAGGACAAGATGCTTAAGGGCAATTCGGTCAAACGCCTAGGTGATCTCCATGTGCTGCAGAGTAACCAGGACTTCAACATTCTAGCTGGAAAATCTGCCCGAACACTATTGTAAGCCTCAGGGGGAAGACCATCCTAACAGGTCCCCCATCCTTGCAGAGAGGAATAGTTACTGCAAGCCTGAATCTTGGTACTGAACTGTCATAAAATCCTCTTTTGTTTTTGATGGGGAACCTATTAGGGACCACACTAGGATAAGCAGCAGCAAATACCTTCATTATCAAATATTGGGAAAAAGCAAGTGGCTGTTTCTCCTAGTAGTCTATGGCTCTGTCTCCAAGGTATGAGAGATTTTAAGACTTGACATATTTTCTCACATTTAAGATGAATAGTCAGCATGGCAAAAGTTTGAAGAGAATGGGAAAATACTGTGTTATTCTTTACGTGTTTAGGGAGGGCTGAGTCAGAATGAAATTTTGGTTTTAAGGATCTGCAAATGTCCTTTGGGGGAGGAGTTACTTCATGGTGTCTTCCCCTGGGCTTTAATTAAAGTGTGGAAGCCAGGGAGGCAGTCAGCTGCCAGAGAGATGATTGTGCAATGCAGGATGAGACACTAATCTGCACTCCTTGGCCACCACATAAATAAAGTAAGCACATGAACCCTGAACCCTGAATTTTCTTCTGTGAACTTTTTTTTATAACACAATTTCTTTTCTATCAAATTGAATGAGGAAAAAAGGTGGATGAAATGTTCAGCATAGCACTAGTTAAGAACACAGAAAACTGTCATACTGAGTCAGTCCACTCGTCCATCTAGTGGAGGCTGGTGGCTCTGACATCAGTGGGGCAGTGGACCCGCTCTGGGTTTTAGTCAGAACTAGTCAGAACTCTAAAGGAGCTATCCAATGTGCATCATGGATAGCTCTTTTAGAGTTCTGACTGGTTCTGATGGAAACCCAGAGCGGGTTCACTGCGCCACTGACATCAGAGCCACCAGCCTCCACAGGGTCCATCTAGCTCAGTGCTGTCTACCCTGCCCATCAGCAGCTCACCAGGGCTTCCCAGAAGGGTTTTTTCCCAGCCCTACCCCGAGACACCTGGGATTGAAGCTGGGACCTTCTGTATGCAGAGCATGTCCTTCAGCATTGAACTACAGTGTTGGTCCAAAGGATATTTGGGGATTCAACCCTATAGGAATAAGCATTCTTTATTTGTATTTTTTAATGGGAGGAATATGGGTATCCCTGTTGAGAACACATTATGCACAAACAGGCCTTTGAACATCAAAGGCCATCAACATACTGGAGAACAGCCTCATGGTGGTCTGAAGATGCAATTTGGAGGTGGTCCAGAATCCATTTTGAAGTGCAGACATAATTAAATCTCAAGTCCTCCCTCATTCAAGCTGCATTTGCACATTTGAATCAGAGAAGGAGAAACTGCAAATGAGGAACTGGGATCTCAAAAGCAACGGGGTGTGTGTGTCTTTGGGTTTGCTGATGCTAACCTTGTCCCAGCTATTGCTTCTCCATTAATACATGATTGACACTGGTGCAAAGTTCCAGCTGGGAACGATATTCTACATCTTAATAAAATATTCTCCAGTATCTAGGTATTCTATCCCTGTTGGCAGGTAACTTAATCACCCTGAATCTAAATATCTCACTAATTGTTCCCTGTACAACTTGTCTTCACTTCTCTCTTTAATGCAAGGGGGCTCTTGCTGAATGTATTGATCCACCCCTTGTAGCTATAGATAAAGGACATGCCACAGGCATTAACTTATTTAACCTGCAAGAACAAAAGCACTGAGTGCTGTGAAGTGTCAGTTCTCTCCTTTACGTTCAAATGCGAACACTGCACTACAGTTGCTTTGTCCCAGTTCTCTACTTTCTTAGATGGCTTTCAAATGAGTTTATTATTATTACAGTGGCTGTTGTCAAAACTCATTCTGCTGTTTCTTGAAGTACCTCCCACAGTCATTGCTGACTCCAGGGCCCCTTGTTGTCAGGTTTTTTTGTTTTTTTTTTTACATTAATGGCATTCCCACACAGTATCTGAAATCTGAAATATTTATGTTTGCAGTTGACAATGTGCCTCTGTTAGCTGTTAATGTCTCTTCTGTCCCTTGAAAATGCATGTGTGATAAAGTCACTTCATAATATAACCCCCTCCTCTCTCCTTTCACTCTCTCTTGATAGAGGTGCAATTGTACACACACACACACACACACACACATGCACACACACTCACTCACAAAATCAAATAGGTTAGCCTGTTTGATTTGATTATTTGGGCCTGGGGTATGTAATCTTTTCATAATTGAAGAAATCATCATCATTATCATCATATCAACTTTTTAAAAGTTTGATTCCATAAAGGCAAGTTACAGAGCAGTCCTATGGTCTTTGGGAGAGCGTCTGAGGGACCATGGCATATGCTGGATTCTCCCTGCTAAGGCCATGATAGACACTTGTATGACCTTGGAAGGAGGAATTGGACAGTTCCCCTCACCCCTTCACAGTTCCCACAGAAAGCACCACAGCAGTAAAAAGGGGGGCATTCTAGTGGGCGGGGAGGGGAGGGGTGGGGAGAGGCCAGGATCCACAGAATCCTATGGTCTCTCCATCACCATCCCTGCCCACAACAAGGTAAGTCAGCTAGAAGGGCTCAGAGGCCCATCTAGCTGATTTTTTTTTTTTTTTTTAAAGAAGAACAACAGATGAAATTGCCTTCATCCTCCTCCCGCCCTGCCGGGGTCTTGCCAGCAGGCTATTGGATAGACAGAGCAATACATAAGTTTTCTCTCTTACTGGTGGAAATATGTCCTGTCCTTGATGCTCTCTCCATGTTGGATTTGGGGCAGAACAATGAAGAGGGGTTAGAAAATGGGGAAAAGCTCTATTTAAGAAGGAAGACTGGAGAGCAGATAGAAACTAATACTGCCTGGGGAATGCTGGGAGTTGTAGGACTTTTTTCTGTCTAAACATGCATAGGATTGTACCCTAAACAAATAAAGGTACTACTTATTGTTTTCGTGGGTGATGACACACATTTTCCTGGGTGTTGACACATTTTTTTTTAGTATTATTTATTTATTTTATTTCATTTCTATACCACCCAATAGCCAGAGCTCTCTGGGGGTTCACAAAAATTAAAACCAAACAGCACACAATAAAACAATTTAAAATATATAAAACATTAAAACCACGGTAAACAATACAACCAGAATAAAACTAGAATAAAATCTAGCAGCAATGCAGGGATTTAAAATACAGATTTAAAACAGCAAAGCTAAAAGTCTAAAGAGATAAAATGTTAAAATGCCTGGGAAAATAAAAAGGCCTTCACCTGGCGCTGGAAAGAATACAATGTAGGTGCCAGGTGAACCTCACTAGGGAGCTCATTCCACAGCCGGGGTGCCGCAGCAGAGAAAGCCCTCCTCCTAGTAGCCACCCGCCTCACTTCCTTTGGCAGGGGCTCATGGAGAAGGGCCGCTGACGATGATCTTAAGGTCTGGGCAGGCAGATATGGGAGGAGGTGATCCTTCAGGTAACCTGGCCCCAAGCCCTTAAGGGCTTTGAGTGTTAACACCAGCACTTTGAATCAGGCCCGGAAATGGACTGGCAGCCAATGCGGCTGGAAAAGTACTGGCATAATATGAGCACATCAACGAGATCACATTATGCCAGTACTTTTCCAGCTGCTCTGGCTGCCGGTCCATGTCCAAGCCCAATTCAAAGTGCTGGTACATTCAAAGCCCTTAGCAGCTTGGGGCCAGGTTATCTGAAGGATTGCCTCCTCCCATATGTACCTGTCCAGACCCTAAGATCGTCTTCAGGGGTCCTTACCCGGGAGCCTCACCAAAGGAAGTGAGGTGGGTGGCTACCAAGAAGATGGCCTTCTCTGTGGCATCCTGGGTGTGGAATGAGCTCCCTAGAGAGGTTTGCCTGGCACCTATGTTGTACTCCTTTCAGTGCCAGGTGAAGAGCTTTTTATTTTCCCAGCATTTTAGAACGCTAGTCTTTTAGCTCTGCTGTTTTAAATCTGTATTTGAAATCTCTGCATTGCTGCTAGGGTTTATTCTGGTTGTACTTTTCTATTGTAGTTTTAAGCTTTTACTGTATATTTTATATTGTTTTATGTTGTGTTTTGTGGTTTTAGTTTTTGTGAACTGCCCAGAGAGCTTCAGCTATTGGGTGGTATAGAAATAAAAAAATAAAATAAAATAAAATTAATAATAAATTATCTCAGTAGTCTTTACAACACTTTTATCAGGTAGGACAGTATTACTTCCTCAATATTTTGGCCTCAGAATAAAGCCCTACAAAAATATTTTCTTTTTGGTTGGCCAATTGGAAAGAACCTGTGAACTCCAGTTGTCATTCGCTGTCACTCTGTCTAGTCTGTCCCCTTTCACCACTGTGGAAAATCTGCATAAAGAAAGCATCTGTTTCCAGCATAGTTAGAAAATGCCACAAAATAATAATAATAAAAAGACAAGAGAACCCTACATCTTCCATGGGTACTATATTCATCTGAGGAGAACAGAGCAAGAAAGACTTGTCAGACATTATGACTGCTTCAAAGGAACTGAGCTCTAATCAATTTGAAATATGAAGTACATTTGGACATGGCATGTAAATTAATGTTAACTCTGGGAATACCAGGGATAGGCAGGGAAAGAAAAAGAGTAGAAGGCTAAGCTGATTTAGTGGTAACTCCACCACGTTAAAAGAAACATTTCAGTGTTATCCTATTGTTTAAAAGCCCATTATTTTGATCAGTGAAATTGCAAAAGGAATGTCAGAAAAAGGAGTGGCACGCCAAGTTTCCAACAGTGGCTCAGACAATTAATTGCTCAACTATCCAAATTCACTCTTGATGAACAGCAGCTGATTGTTTTCCAGGTCAATGTCCTTTGCCCAACTGCCACTTTTCTCTGTTGAAGTCTGTATAGTAGACAAAGTGGCAAAAAGTCAGCCAACACAGGGGCAAAACTGTGATTTATTCCCTCACACACACACAGATTTCTGCTGCTTGGAGCAGTACCAAGAACCGGGTGAAGGAAAGGGAACTTCAAGAGTTGGTGTTAGCATCTGGCATCCTTGGGCTAGAGATGGTGCCTCAGTGCCCCATGGAAGCCCAGTGTTTGAAAACTGCCCTGGCCCCTGTGATGGTGGCCATACATACACACCTATACACCCACTAACCTAGATTAACTCAATGTCTGGTGCATGGGGAAGAAAACCAAGATGGCACCTGGCTGGAAGCCACTCTGCCAGAATGCCAAAAGAAGGTAGGTGTAGGGTGTGTGCATGTGTGTGGCCTGAGGCAGGCCTCCATAATGGGAGGAAACTTTAATATAGGAGGGCCCACAGGATGGCCCCTTTCTGAGGACCCCCACAACCCCTGGAGTTGGCCATTGTACAGTTCACCACTGTCAAAAATATTAGGGTTGATGGGTACTCTACTGTTTACTTATTATTACATTTACATTCAGCAAGTCTTCAACTCACAGACTCATATGCATCATATTTAAATGAATTGGAAGAGTGTACAGCCTTCAGAATAAATGGAATGAAAATGAAACGGTTCACAAATTGGTGGAATATTACTGCAGGAGGACAGCCTTGCCAGTTTTCACGTTATAAAAAAAGATGAATGATGTTACAATGAAGCGGGATACTGACGCAGGACTTCGACATTAAATTATTTTTAAGAAGAAAAATAAAGTTTGAAAATTCAGAGAATGGTATGGGCTTTGGAAGGGGGAAGAGTTACATTGGGTATATTACTTGTGTGTTTAGAGATGCGATCAAAAAAGCACCCATGGAACTCGCGAACAACATTCCAACATAGCACTCAGAAAAGCAACGGTCACATTATCTGTGGGAATCATCATATTTTCCCATTTTCCCCGTGGGTTTGAGTGGTCGGAAGTTGCGGAACCCCTAAGCAAAGCATTCTCTTAAAAGATCTCACACAGCAAATGTGTAATGAGTGCAGAGGAGAAGGGGAACACGTGGTTTCCAAGGAACTGCTTTTAAAGAATTAAATAATTTTTAAAAAATCTCAAAATGATGATGGTATGCACAGGAGTGGGATAGTGAATGCTTGTGTCACCTCTCCATACTTACATCATTCCCCCCACCACTGTCATCACAGCTTGCTCAGCAATCTCAATTTTAATTAGTTTTAAAATTAAAAGCTCTTAAACAAACTTACAAATATAGCATATTAGAAATCACCAAAGAAATAAATACAATAGGTTGGATCCAGACTAAGTTAGTTGAACTTAGGTTCCATCAAACTCAACAGGACACGTTAGTTATGATTTAAGTTCCATTAATTTCAGCAGGAACTAAGTGCAACTAGCACAGTCTGGATCCAACCCAATATCTACTATTGGGTTGGATCCAGATTTAGGATCCAGCATATGCCTTCTGCAAGATGAAGGCTCCGCTCATGGAAGATCTCTCTGCCCAATTTTTTGGAGGCACCCCCTGCATACCTACATGGTTCAGTCAGTTCAGCAGGATCTCCTGACTCTCTGTGTAGCATTTTCAAGGGGCTGGAGGGGCTGCCATGGGGATGAGGAGGTGGGGAAGTCCACTTCCATCAGTTGGGGACACTTCTGAATGGCTTAGGCTGTGGTGTATGTGTGTAGGTGGGGGAGGGGGAAGAAGAGATTCCTAAAATGTGGGTGGAAGAAAAAGAAATGCCTCAGAATGAAGCAAATATGTGTTCAAAGCATGTGCAATGGAAAAGGGGGAAGAGCACCAAACACACAGAAGTGCAAAAATAAAGCTTAAAAAAAGCTAAAAAAAAATAAAAAGGAAAGCCTCACAATGGTATGAATTTTATAAAATGGTGAAATGCCCCATGCATTTTGGTGAAAATCTACTTCATTGGCATAAAGAATGTATTTTCTTTAAGAAATAAAGAAAATGCTCCCAGCATTTTGGTGAAAACCGTCTTCATTGGCATAAGAATACACTTCACCTGGTAAGTTCTCAACTCTCAGAATCCTTTCTCTGTCTCTCTCCTCTCTCTCTTGCTTGATGTTGCCATACTTTACTAAGAGAACTGTATTCTTGCGCCCCTAGAAAATAACTTCACTGAAACGTGCTGGGTATTTTACAGCATATATGGTTTTTCAGTACCATTTGAGGCTTTGACTCTTTTTGTTTGATTATTTCTTTCTTTAGTCGAACCACTTCCACCACACTTAAAATGTGACAACTGTCTTCTTCACCCTTATTGTAACAACTGAGCAGCATAGAAGTACACTGAGGCTGAATCTACACATAGCAGTTATCATACTGTTATCATAACTATTGGTGCCCATTGGTGACATGTGTACCAATAGTTATGATAACGGTATGATAACGGTATAACTGCTATGTGTAGATTCAGCCTAAGAGGAGAGGTTGTCACTCAGCACAGCACCAGTTCTGATGGAAGACACTTCATCATTCATTGTTCTTCATTTCTTTCCCTTATGGATTGTTCTCAACCCTCATGGATTGTTCTGTCATTAAATTGGTTATTTTACATGCTGAATGTGACATCTTCATATAGCTGAACTGTTCCTTTTCTGTTTACAGACTTGTCCCTCGCTATGTGAATTTCTTGTCATCAACAACCGGATGGAAGGGAAGAGGAGGAACTCTTTGCTCCTGCTCTTTAAAAAACAACACCAAGACCAAATCCTTCTACATTTCTGTGGAATGGAAAGTCTTAACTTTTCTTCAAGAGTTTGGCAACATTGCTCTGGCATCTCTGCAGTAATTCAGAACTTTTGTGTGTGTAAGCTACATTTTTCTTACCCTGTATCTGGTGATATAAAATAATTTCTAAATAAGAGACAAGGTTTGTTGTTTACATTAATTCACTCTGATTTTATTAAGTTATAAATCACTGACATTGCTTTTGTTCACATGACAAGGGTATTATGGCAGAAATGCATCGACATGATGAATCCCCACCTGACTCACAATGTTTTGTGACTCTTGCAAGTTCAAAACAGGAGCAAATGGATTTGCCAGTGACAAATCATTTGTTCCTGGCATTCAGCTTTCCCTAGGGATGTCACCAGCTGATCTCACTGGTTTCCAA
Source organism: Heloderma suspectum (assembly GCF_057233095.1). Lineage (NCBI taxonomy): Eukaryota > Metazoa > Chordata > Lepidosauria > Squamata > Helodermatidae > Heloderma > Heloderma suspectum. The sequence goes on along the minus strand of NC_139460.1, from coordinate 119,841,818 downwards.
GACGTCCTGTTCTAGAAAATCAAGATGCTTGAAAATAACTTCATTGTTGGGTAGGGATGTCAGAGACTTCCACCACGGATCTCAGGGAGGCCAAATGCCAGCGCATTCGGCCCTCTGAAATCAGTGGTGGAATGGTCTGCCCCCCCGCCCCCCCGCCCCCCCAGGACGAGACTTACCTGGGGCGGATCTTCCTGGCAGCGGCGGTGGCAGCTCCAGCGGCGGTTCGGCGGCAGCGACTGCGGCGGCTGGTCTTCCGACCGGCTGCCACTGCCGCCATTTCCAGTTAAAAAAAAAAAAAAAGACGTGATAGGCTACATGAAGATTTACGTAGCCTATCACGGCCAAGTTTTTTTAAAAAAAGTGATAGCCTACGTAAATGTTTACGTAGCCTATCACGGCTGACTTAAAAAAAACAACAACAACGCGCGTACGCAAATGGCGGCAGCCACAGCATTCTTGGCGGTGGCCATTTGCGTACGCACGTTGTTGTTTTTTTTTTAAAGTCAGCTATGATAGGCTACGTAAACATTTATGTAGCCTATCACGGCTGACTGCAGGGATGCAAACGACGGCGGCTACAGCCGCCGCCTTTTGCGTCCCTGCTAGCCAGCGGCCGGATGTCCAGCTGCTGGCGGAGCCAGCCAGCGGCTCTGCAGAATCCCAGCGGCTCTGCACCATCAACATAATCCGCGAAAGGTAAGTGCCTTTTGTACATCCCTATTGTTGGGTCACAAAGGATTCATGGAGACAAAGGTGCACTGGGTTGTGATGTGTGAATGATATATATACAGTCAGGGCCAGAAATATAAGGATGTACGAAAGTCACTTACCTGTTAACATAATTGATTTGTGGAGGGGGAGGCAATCCGTCCCTCCCCCTGAAATTCTGGCCAGGGGGGAGGCGCTCCGTCCCTCCCCCCGCGAATCCTGGCTGGTCGGGTCCACAAATGGCGGCGGCCATAGCCGCCGCTGCTTGCGTCCCTGCAGTCAGCCGTGATAGGCTATGTAAATGTTTACATAGCCTATCACGGCTGATTTAAAAGAAAAAAAATGCGCGTATGCAAATGGCGGCGCCCATGGGCGCTGCCATTTGCATTCCTTATTTTGACACATCTTAGTCTACGTAAACATTTACATAGACTAAGACGGTGAAAATAAGGGGAACACAAATAGCATAGACGCTATGCTATTAGCGTTCCCCTTATTTTCGCCATCTTAGTCTACGTAAATGTTTACGTAGACTAAGACAGCGAAAATAAGGGGAACACAAATAGCGTAGATGCTATGTTATTTGCGTTCCCCTTATTTTCGCCATCTTAGTCTACGTAAACATTTACGTAGACTAAGACGGCGAAAATAAGGGGAACGCTAATAGCATACATTCTATGCTATTTGTGTTCCCCTTATTTTTGCTGTCTTAGTCTACATAAATGTTTACGTAGACTAAGACTTGTCAAAATAAGGAACGCAAATGGCGGCGCCCATGGGCGCCGCCATTTGCGTGCGCGCGTTTTTTTCTTTTAAATCAGCCGTGATAGGCTATGTAAACATTTACATCTATGCTATTTGCGTTCCTCTTATTTTCGCTGTCTTAGTCTATGTAAATGTTTACGTAGACTAAGATGTGTCAAAATAAGGAACGCAAATGGCGGCTTTTTTTGCGGTGTGTATGTGCGTGTTTTTTTTATTTTAAATCAGCCATGATAGGCTACATAAACATTTACATAGCCTATCATGGTATTTTTTAAAAATCTAGCCGTGATAGGCTACGTAAATCTTTACGTAGCCTATCACGTTGGTTTTTTTTGTACTGGAAATGGCGACTGTGGCAGCCGGTTGGAAGACTGGCCGCCGCAGCCGCCGCCGCCCCGCTGCCGCCCCGCCGCCACCACCACCAGGAGGATTCACCCAAGGTAAGTCCCATCCCGGGGGGGTGGCAGACCGTTTTGCCACCGATTGTGGGGGGACGAATGCGCTGGCATTCAGCCTCCCCGAGATTCATGGCAAAATTCTCTGACATCCCTACAGAAATATTGGGAAAAGGATAATTGTTTTGGCAGTTGGCCTCTGTACACCACCACATTGAAGTTGAAGGGAAACACGCCCAGATGGAAGCAAAGTCAGGACCTTCAGCTGTAATTCAACGGGTTTGACAAAAGTGGGTCACTAACCATTCAGGATTAGGGGTATCAGAGAATTTCTCGCTGAAACTTCGGGGGGCCAAGTGCCAACGTATTCGGCCCCCTGAAGTAGTTTCAGGGAGAAATTCTCCGCAGCCCCCGCACCCCCCCCCCGGCATGGGACTTACCTTTCACGAATGTTGCTCCCGGTGGCGGGTCGCAGCGGCGGTTCGGCAGGGCTTCAACAGGGGCGGGGGCGGCAGCCAGTCTTTTGACCGGCTGCCGCCGCCGCCATTCCAAGAAAAGTTAAAAAAAAACAACAACACCCCCATGATAAGCTACGTGACGATTTACGTAGCCTATCACAGCTGACTTTGCAGATCTAGCCGTGATAGGCTACGTAAATCGTCACGTAGCCTATCACGGGGGAGTTTTTTTTTTTTTAACTTTTTATTTCACGGCCAGGCAAGGCGAGGCGCCTCCTCCCCGGCCTGAATTTCGGCCGGGCGAGGCGAGGTGCCTCCCCCCCCGGCCTGAATTTCGGAGGGAGAAGCGAAGCACCTCCCCCCCACCGCGAAGCAAGCTGCGAGACGAGGTAAGTGACTTTCGAGCACTCCTATTCAGGATCAACAACCTCAGATAAGCAGATGACACCACCCTAATGGCAGAAAGCGAAGAGGATCTAAAGAGCCTCTTGTTGAGGGTGAAAATGGAGAGTGCAAAAGCTGCTTTGAAACTCAACATGAAAAAAATGAAGATCATGGCATCTGGCCCCGTCACTTCCTGGCATATAGAAGGGGAAGAAATGGAAGCAATGACAGATTTTATTTTCTTGGGCTCCAAGATCACCGCAGATGGTGACTGTATCCATGAAATTAAAAGACGCTTGCTCCTTGGGAAGAAAGCTTTGGCAAACCTAGACAGCATAGTACGAAGCAGAGACATCACCTTGCTGACAAAGGTTTGTATAATCAAAGCTATGGTTTTCCCAGTAGCAACGTATGGCTGTGAGAGCTGGACTATAAGGAAGGCTGAGCGCCGAAGAATCAATGCTTCGAACAGTGGTGCTGGAGAAGACTCTTACGAGTCCCCTGGACTGCAAGGAGGTCAAATCAGTCCATCCTAAAGGAAATCAACCCTGAGTGCTCATTAGAAGGACAGTTACTGAAGCTGAAGCTCCAATATTTTGACCACCTAATGCAAAGAGAAAACTCCCTGGAAAAGACCCTGATGTTGGGAAAGATTGAAGGCAAAAGGAGAAGGGGATGGCAGAGGATGAGATGGCTAGATAGCATCACCGATGCAATGAATATGAACTTGAGCACACTCCGGGAGAGAGTGGAGGACAGGAAGACCTGGTGTGCTATGGTCCATGGGGTCACAAAGAGTCGGACATAACTTAACGACTGAACAACAACAAACCATTCAGGAAGGACAGCTAGTGGCATACTCACACACCCATCCTTGGTGGCTCATAAGCAATGGAACAAACCAACATAATTTCAAACTTAAGGATTGCCTTTAATACCTGGATGAAAATCCTTTGCAGTCAATGACCGCCTGAAGTCTGGAACCTGTGGACATGACCAAATGCTGAGTTTCCTCCCTCGAGATGCTTTGCCAGGCCTTTGCTGCCTTCAGCTGCTGCTTGTTTGTGGGTCTTTCTGCCTTCAGTCTTGTCTTCAGTAAGTGAGAAGCATGCTCTATTGGGTTGAGATCAGGCGACTGACTTGGCCATTGAAGAACATCCCACTTCTTTGCCTTGAGAAACTCTGGGGTAGCTTTTGCTGTATGTTTTGGGTAGGGATGTACGAAAGTCACTTACCTTTCACGGATTATGTTGATGGTGTGGGGGGGGCACTCCGTCCCTCCCCCCCAGAATCCTGGCCGGCCAGCTGTGCTCCGCAGGGATTCTGTGGAGCCGCCGGCCGGCTCCGCCAGCAGCCGGACATCTGGCTGCTGGCTAGCAGGGACACAAATGGTGGTGGCCGTAGCCGCCACCGTTTGCGTCCCTGCAGTCAGCCATGATAGGCTATGTAAATGTTTAGGCTACATGATAGGCTACGTAAACGGCTGACTTAAAAAAAAAAACCAAACGCGTGTACGCAAATGGTGGCAGCCATGGCCGCTGCCATTTGAGTTCCTTATTTTGGCATGTCTTAGTCTATGTCAAGATTTACGTAGACTAAGATGGCAAAAATAAGGGGAACACAAATAGTGTAGCCACCGCCATTTGTGTATGCGGTTTTGTTTTTTTTGTTTTTTACCCAGAGCCCTCCGCGGCAGGAAATCCAGCTGCGGACGGCTCTGGCCTGGCTGGGCCTGGCCGGCTGCTCCACGGAGCTGCCGCAGAGCACAGCCAGCCATGGAGGATTCCGGGGGGGATGAACGGATTGCCTCCCCCCCCCATTGAGGATTCTGGGGGGAGGAATGGAACACCTCTCCCCCCACCATCAACATAATCCGGGAAAGGTAAGTGATTTTCGTACATCCCTAGCCTCTTCCTGCCCCCTTGGCAGTGGAAACCATTGATGGACATCCTCTTTCTTCAGTTGTGGTGACCCAGATTACAGCTCTGCTCACTCTGCCCGCCCAGTCCCACGTTGAGCAGATTCAGTTTCACTTGGCCAAAGTTCCCCAATACCCAATTGTGCTGGGTGTTTACTGGCTCTCTAAGCATGATCCTCAAATTTCTTGGGGGCCTTAGCAAGTGGAGGTTTTGTCTCCCTACTGCCAGCAGCATTGCCTCCCAACCAAGGCGCCAGTCCCAGCCCAGGCCTTAACCCTTTCCTCCCCCTCCTCATCTGCTTCTGGTAGTTCTTCAGCTACCGTGATCCTCCCGGAGAAGTATGTGGCTTTTGGGGGGTTTTCGACAAGAAGGAGGCCAACCAGCTCCCCCCTCACCGCCCTTTTGAATGTGTCATTGACCTCATTCCTGGGGCTACCATCCTTGCCGGCCGGCTGTATTCGATGTCGGAGCCAGAACTTTGAGCTCTGCGGGAGTTTTTGGACACAAACCTCAGCCATGGCTTCATTCGCCCCTCCTCCTCCCCTGCCTGCACCCCTACCATGTTTGTTCACAAAAAGACAGGAGAACTCTGCCCAGTGCATGACTTGAGAGCACTGAATTCGTTTTTGATCCCTGACAAGTCCCCCTCCCCCTCATATCAGAGATGCTGGAGCGCCTGGGGCAAGCCAAAATTTTCACCAAGTTGGACCTGTGTGGCGCCTACAATCCGATTCGCATCCGGGAGGGGGATGAGTGGAAGACCTGTTTCAGCACCTGGTACAGAGCATATGAATACCTAGTGATGCTGTTTGGGCTTGCCTGCGGGGGGCCCCCCCCCATTTTTGCGTTTTATGAATGCTATCTTCCGGGACTATTTGGACACTTTTCTCACTGTTTATCTTGATGATTTACTTATATTTTTGGAGGACCCCCACGCCCATCAGCATCATGTCTCCGCCATCCTCCACTGCCTCCGTGAGCACCATTTTTATGCCAAGCTGAAGAAATGTGCATTTGACCCAACATCTTCGGACTATCTCAGCTACATTATCTCAGCTGACAGTATCAGGATGGATCCTGCAAAGGTCCAGGCTGTCCTCTCCTGGCAGGCTCCATCCACCAAGAAGGACTTGCAATGTTTTCTAGGCTTTGCAAATTTCTACAGAAAGTTCCTGCCTAGCTTTGCTCAGCTGACATCTCCTCTCACAGACCTCCTTAAGGGCAGGAAATCTCCTTTTTATTGGACGGCATCTGCCCAACAAGCTTTTCAGGAACTTAAGAAGCTTTTTAGTTCTGAGCCAATCCTGTTCTGTTACATCCTGACCTGAGGAAGCCTTTTGTAGCGCAAACTGATGCCTCTGACTTTGTGGTGGGGGCTGTACTTTTTCAGTCAGATCGGGTGGGCAGTGGGTTGCAACCCTGCGCCTACCACTCCAGGAAGCTGAACATGTCTGAGAGGAATTATACCATCTGAGAGAAGGAACTGTTGGCCATCAAGTCCGCTTTGGAGACCTGGCGTCGTCTTCTGAAGGGGGCACAGCACCCAGTCGAAGTTAGAACTGACCATCGCAACCTGGAATATCTTCAGACAGCCCATGCCTTAAACCAGTGGCAGATTAGGTGGTCGCTTTTTTCCCCCCAGTTCCACCTTAAGATTTGCCATGTGAAAGCCTCCGACAACCTACAAGCAGATGCCCTTTCACATAAGCCAAACCTCCAGCCAGGGGGTGAGGAGAGTCCCTCCCCCTCTCTGATTCCCCTTTCTTTTCTTTGTCTTAGTCTATGTAAATATTGATGTAGACTAAGACAGCGAAAAATAAGGAACGCAAATAAGGAATGCAAATGGCGGCGGGTGTAGCGTACGCATTTTTTTTTTAAACCCAGACGTGATAGGCTACGTAAGTCTTTACATAGCCTATCACATCTATGGGGGGGAAAAAGAAAAAGACCAGACTGCAAATGGCAGCGGCGGCAGCCAGTCAGAAGACCAGCCGCCACCACCGCTGAAACTGCCGCTGGAGCCGCCACCGTCCGGAACATCTGCCCCAGGTAAGTCTCATCCTGGGGGGGATCCGCGGGGGGTGGGGGGGTGGCAGGCCGTTCCGCGATGGATTTGGGGGGCCAAATGCACTGGCATTCGGCCTCACCGAGATCCGTCATGGAATTCTCTGACATCCCTAGTTGACTGCAAAGAGAAAAGACAATCCATTTCTGACAGCTAGTTGAAAAGATCACATAGAAGGTGATGAGAGCCTAGAGGTCAGTGTAGACAATACTGGGATGGACAAAGAGTTTGGCCTGGTATAAGGCAGTTCCCTTTCTTCCTTTTGGAACCCCCAATATGCCCCACAGCACCACTGCCACATGCCACACAGATTACTGAACTTGATAAAGAGACGTGGCCTTTTATGTGGAAGAGCTGGGCCGATAGTGAGATTTATGCTTTAGTTCAGTTAATGGGATTGGATGATTAATTTTTACCATTTTCAGTATTGCAGATTAGATAACATTTATAAGCTAGTGCTAGTTGGCAGTACATTCAGCTACAGCATTTGCTAAAGCCTATATGTGGTCCATCAGCAATGAGTGCTTCAGTGCGTCCTGCACCATTGGAGGAAGTACTTGGACCTTTACAGAAAGCTAAGCCTAGAATAGCTGTTTATAAAAGTTTTTTGGAATGTAGTAAAGTAGATGTCTAGATTGTCAGAGAGGAATGGAATAAAAAGTTGGAATGTTCTATACAGACAAATCAATGCAAAACTGCCTTAGCTTCTATATGTACCATTTCTGGAGATTTAACATTGAGGCCGATTCAACAAAAACTGATGTTTCATGTATATTGGACACCACAGAGGCTTGATAACAAGAAGCTGGCTAGTTCAGCTAGATGCTGATGATGTAATGAGGGCGATGTCTCATTGAGGCATATAATGTGAGCACGTCGTGCAGTGGCTTCTTTTTGGTTGGAAATTATTGCTTGTATAAATTTTGTTCTTGAAAAATCTGTGATAACAGAGGATGTACATGTGCTTTTAAATTACATCTCTGTGATTTGGGGATTAATAGATGGACAGCTGCCATTTGTATAGATGTGCTTTTTTGCTGCTGCTGCTGTTGTTGTTATTGTTGTCTTTGAAAATAAAAAATATAAATTTTAAAATGAGTTAAACATGTGTCTGATTAGGCCTGAAACCTCTGTGAAGGCGAAAGCGTATGGGGGCTTTACCGTTAACAGACTCCTTGGATACAATTGCTAAGGACAGCAGCACCTTTGGCTGTTAGCAATACTGAAAATGAATGTTACTGGTATTTACTCTGGTTGCTATTCTGGTGGGCACTCTAAAAGAACTTACGGTAGTCCTTGGGTGAAGACTAATAGAAGGGAGTCTTGCAAAGTGGCCACATGTTATTGGCCAAAGGATGTGACCAACAGAGTTTAAAAGGGCTGTTGGGCAGCTGGCACAGCACAGGAAACAGGGAGAGAAAAGCCTGAAAGAAGAAAGAAGGCTAAAGACAGAAGGAAGAACCAGTAGAAGGAAGCAGTCAAAGGAAGAAGGCAAAACTCAGCTTGGGAAGAAGACTCAGCTTAAAGAAAGCCTAAAAGGGGAAGGACTGGAAGTCTGTGAGATTCAGAAGAGTTGTGCTTAAGGAAGCAGTGATTGTGAAGCTTCAGTGAGCAGGCAGGTGAAAACCAGAGTTTTCAGTTTTCAATGTGGTAGGAGTTACAATACAGTGGTTCAAGGGAAGAAACAGAGATATGAGCACAATGAAGTGAAACTAGGTACAGACATTCCAATTTCCAAATACTGTTAACAAATCCATTAACAAATCCAAAGTAAGATTTTTCTTCCAGATGCTCTTCCTCTAGTTTTAATATTTCTGAAGACAAAGTGCTGAAAACAAGCCCAGTGACAACTATACTGCTGCAATGTGGTGCTGTGGTATTTTTGCCAATAGTTTTGGCTTTCTAGAAATGATTGTTTTGAATTAGCATTGCTCTTTGCCACATGAAGAGTATATAACCACTGCGTTTATCATTGTGTAACCAAACAGCAGAAACTACTACCACTTACCTGGGGAAATCAAAGATGAAACACACTGGCTTATCAGCTATTCTTTGCTAATCCAATCAAGCTGTTCAAGCATTCACAATAAGTCAGAATGCATTTTGGGTAAAATATAACCTTGCCCTGCTAACTCATGTGCTTTGAAATCATTAGCTTCTATGAATGTCAGATTGCTGATATAAGAGGCAGTGTTCAAAGTGAAGGTCTGGATTGCCTTCAAATCTGTGACAAGCTGTAATGATGAGAAAAGCCTCTATGCTTATGCCCTAATGTTGCTGATTTAGCAATGTGAAATAATTATCTGAGGAGGAATAAAATTCCAAAGATAAAAAAGCAGAGCAGTGTGGAGGATAAACATGAAGGCTTCACGATACTGGGCATTGATAAAAAGATTCTGGAAATAAAGGCATTGAAATGTTCACCATGTTGCCCAATGTGATCCTTAGGGGAAGTGCCCCCCACCTCCACTTGTGTTATGTCTTTAAAATACTTGAAGATAAGGTAGTCAAAGATGAAATGGACAGATGATAGTCTGAGAGATACAAGTGAGGGACCTTCTTCAAAGAACTCTAGTTCTTTGAAAAGCTAGTTGCATGTGCCAGCTACAATCTCAAAGGCTCATTTGCTCAGCCATTTCCCCACCTCTACTGAAGCATACCAGGGGTAGTTTGCATATTGTGGGTGCCCCAAGGAGGCCATTTTAGATCACTCACCAATGATGACCTATTCGTACAGTAACTTAAGACCAGGTTCAGAGGCTCTCAATGTTACCAGAAACTTGAGAATGGGGAGCGGGGGGGGGGGGGAGAGAGAGAGAGAGAGAGAGAGAGAGAGAGAGAGAGAGAGAAGTTCCCATGTTTGTGATACACAAACAGTTTAGTTTCTGGGTGGATTAATTAAAATGCCCCCCATGTGGTGGCTGTATTGTGTTTACTGGCCCCATGGGCTTTTTCAACCTAAGTCTCTTCAGGTGTATTGTTATCTCCAGATTTTAAGACTGCTGGCCTGCTGGATGGAGTGGGCCAAGGATATGATGGGCTGGAGTCAGGATGAATTAACAGGTAGGGATGGACGAAAGTCCCTTACCTGTCTTTGAAGCTTGCTTCGCGGTGGGGGGGAGGCGTTTCACTTCTCCCCCTGAAGTTCATGCGAGGGGGGGGAGGCACCCTGCCTCGCCCGGCCGAAATTCAGGCCGGGCGGGAGGCGCCCCATCCCTTGCCGGCGAAATTCAGGCCGGGTAGAAGCGCCCCGTCTACCCGGCCGCGGAAAAAAAAAAAAACAACCACCCCCGTGATAGGCTACGTAACGATTAACGTAGCCTATCACGGCTAGATTTCCAAAGTCAGCTGTGATAGGCTACGTAAATCGTCACGTAGCCTATCACGGGTGACTTTGGAAAAAAAAGTGCGTACGCAAATGGCGGCCCCCATAGGGAGCTGCCATTTGCGTTCCTTATTTGGTCCCTGTAGTCTACGTAAAGATTTACGTAGAGTACGGCGAAAATAAGGGCAACGCAGCATTGCCCTTATTTTTGCCATAGTCTACGTAAATCTTTACGTAGACTACAGGGACCAAATAAGGAATGCAAATGGCGGCTCCCTATGGGGGCCGCCATTTGCATACGCGCTTTTTTTTTTCCAAAGTCACCCGTGATAGGCTATGTGACGATTAACGTAGCCTATCACAGCTGACTTTGGAGATCTAGCCGTGATAGGCTACGTTAATCGTTACGTAGCCTATCACTTGGTTTTTTGTTTTTTTTTACTGCACTTGTAATGGCGGCGGCGGCAGCCGGTCAAAAGATCGGCTGCCGCCCCTGCCCCTGACAAAGACCCGACGAACCGCTGCCGGGACCCGCTGCTGGGAGGGACATTCATGAAAGGTAAGTCCCATCACGGGGGGGGGGGCGGAGAATTTCACTGCCGATTTCGGGGGGCCGAATGCATTGGCACTCGGCCCCCCGAAGTTTCGGGGAGAAATTCTCCCCCTTCCCTACTAACAGGTCAGGGGCAAAGGCAGCATGGAATATGGTGCCTCAAGACGTTTCTCATCAGGGTTGGAGAAAATGTTTTTCCAGGCCTGCTTTGAAGCTTTTCATGCCCTGGAACTGGTTACCTGCAAGATTGCAGTTTTAAACCCTAACCTGTAAAATAATGGAGGGTTGGCAACTGCAGTCTGTTACTATCAGTTTGACTGAATAGAGAGTGTTTTATCATCTTTTTTCTTTCTCATTATCCACATTTTCAAATGTTGACTATATCCATATTGTTCCTAAAAGGAAGAGGGGAGGTAACAAGATACAGCACTAACCGTATGAAACACACATGTCTATAGTGTCTGAAATGTTGGTAAATATAGGATTTCATACATCTTATCAGCACTAAGATATCCTTGTGTGGTGGGATAAGGATGTTATCTATATTTAGAAATAATGAAGTCAGCTTTTGGATGGGGATAACGAAGGAAATATGATTATGAACTCTGTTGACTCCCGGAAGAGCCCCCAATTTTGCAGTAAAACAAAGCTCTGGCACAAAAAGAAATTCTTAGTCTTGGCATGTAGACAGATACCTGATTTTGGAGGGCTGTTGCTGTCTGTGATATAGTGAAACAAGGTTCATTGACCCACTCAACTTGTTTGCTAATTATTGTCACATTTTATTACTTTTTACATTTTAGAATATGAGAATAGATCATGCTCCAAAAATGCAATTGCACAGTGTAGAAACTGAAGATTATTTTACATTGTTGACATTAAAAAAAAAACAATCTAATAATCCAGATTTGACTAAATGTGTTTTGGCATTCTACTACTCAGCTGTAGATGCTGTCTCTTGACCTAAGGAAACCTCTGGCATTTCTTCTCCTCTTCACAATTCTTTTCTTAAATATTAAAAAGTTTACTTTTCTCAACTATTGATTAAGGGTCTAAAAACATACGTTGCAGGTGAAATGGGGGTGGTGGTGGAATAAAGAGACAAGACACAAGAACTTGGTATAAAATTCAGGGTGCATTTATTGTGATAGATCTGATCTGCGAAGCAAAACCTAGGCGGGCAACTTCTCTAAGCTAGCGATTAACCTGGCATTTTATCGGGCGAGACATTCAATGCCTGTAGAGTGGCATCTTTGATTGCCCCCCTCAGGACTGCCCAATTTTGGGATGGGAGGCCTTCCCCTGTCACCACCCCTTGGTGGTGAGTGGGTGAGGTGAGTTGGCCTCAAAGGTAATCCTTACCTTCCAACTGGGGCTGCAAAACCATGAGGTGGAAGCCTCAAGCATTACCAGTCACCAGAAATGGTGCCTCTGAATTAGGGATGGTGGAGAATTCCACCATGGATTTCAGTGAGGCCGAATGAACTGGCATTCGCCCCCCCGAAATCTGTGGCGGAACGGCCTGCCTCCCCGCCTCCCGCGGATTCCCCCCAGGACGAGGCTTACCTGGAGCGGACGTTCCGGACGGCAGCGGGTCCAGCGGCGGGTCTGGTGGCGGGTCCGACGGCGGTGGCTGATCTTTCAATCAGCTGCCGCGGCCGCCATTTACATCCTGGTCTTTGCCGTGATAGGCTACGTAACTCTTTATGTAGCCTATCATGGCAAGCCAGTCACAAAAAAAAAGGCGTACACAAATGGCGGCTACGGCAGCCGCCATTTGCGTTCCTTATTTTTCACCATTTTAGTCTAAGTAAATATTTACGTATGCTATTATGGCAGGAAAAAAAAGGAGAACACAAATAGTGTGGTGGGCACTATTTGCGTTCCTTCCCCCCCATTTTAGCCTACGTAAATATTTATGTAGGCTAAAAAGGCAAATAAAAAAGGAACACAAATAGCGACCACTACGCTATTTGCATTCTCTTTTCCCCCCTGCCGTAATAGCCTACGTAAATAGACATAGACAAAAACGGCAAAAAATAGGGAACGCAAATGGCGGCCACCATAGCTACCGCCATTTGCATATGTCGTCGTGTTTTTTTTGCCCAGCCGTGATAGGCTACGTAAAGACTTACGTAGCCTATCACGGCTGCCTGGCTGGACGCAAATGGTGGCTGCTACGGCGGCCACCATTTGCTTCCTCACCAGCCAGTCCGCAGCCGGAAATCTGGCTGTGGACGGCCCTGGCCAGCTGCTCCGCAGAGCCAGCATGTAGCAGAGCCAGCCAGGCAGGATTTCGGGGGGGAGGACTGGATCGCTTCCCCCTCCATCGAGGATTCTGAGGGGAGGGATGGAGCGCCCCCCCCACCGCAAACAGAATCCGTGAACAGGTAAGTGAGTTCCGTACATCCCTACTCCGAATGCTCACCAACCCTATTCCCCACCATAGGTGCCTGCACATACCTGCCCATTAAGCAAATGTGACCAAATCAACCTAAGTATGTAAATAAGATCAAAACCACCTGAAATCAACTCTGATTTCAGATGCTCCGTCCCTCCCCCCGGAATCCTAGCTGGCCGGCTCCACTCCGCGGGGATTCCGCAGAGCCACCAGCCGGCTCTGCCAGCAGCCAGAAATCCGGCTGCTGGCTAGCAGGGATGCAAATTGCGGTGGCCGTAGCTGCCGCCGTTTGCATCCCTGTAGTCAGCCATGATAGGCTACGTAAAGACTTACGTACCCTATCACATCTGGCTTAAAAAAACACACACAAAAATGCGCATACACAAATGGCATACACAAATGACAAATGTCCGCTACGCTATTTGTGTTCCCCTTATTTTCGCCGTCTTAGTCTACATAAATATTTACGTAGACTAAGACAGCCAAAAATAAGGAACGCAAATGGCGGTGGCCGTAGCCGCCGCCATTTGCGTACGTGGTGTTTTTTTTTTTTAAGCCAGACATGATAGGCTACGTAAGTCTTTACGTAGCCTATCACATCTTGTAAAAAAAAAAAAAAACCCCGACAAGACTGCAAATGGCAGCAGTGGCAGCCGGTTGGAAGACCAGCTGCTGCAGCCGCCGCCGCCAAAGCCGCTGCCAGAGCCGCCACCGCCCAGAAGAGCTGCCCCAGGTAAGTCTCATCCTGGGCAGGATCCGCGGGGGGGCGGGGGGTGACAGGCCGTTCCGCCACAGATTTTGGGGGGCTGAATGCACTGGTATTCGGCCTCACTGAGATCCATGGCGGAATTCTCTGCCATCCCTAGGCTCAATACAGGGATGCAAATGGCAGCGGCTATGACAGCCACCATTTGCGTTCCTGCAGGGCTGCCCAGTGGACGGATGTCCAGCTGCGGGCGGCTGGAGCCGGCTGGCGGCTCCGCGGCTTGGCCACGGAGCAGAGCTGGCCGGGCAGGATTCCGGGGGGAGGGACGGAGCACCTCCCCCCCACCGCGGATGCCCCTCAGCAGAGCAAGGTAAGGGATTTGTACATCCCTAGTTCTTCCCCAATACTGATTGCAGCCAAGCAGTCCAAGTGGGAATCATGTTCAAAGCAAACTGGGGTCTTGGCAGCAGATGAGATCTGAGGTATTCCAACAAGGAGCAAGGATGATTGTTAGGGATCATGACTGGTGAAAGAGAGAGGGAATGATACTAGCTGTGACTTTCTCGAAGGACAAAGATGGATCTTTATTTTGGCTTCATGAAGCTAGATCTAGGAGAATCTAGGGATGGCAGAGAATTCCGCCACGGATCAAATGCCAGTGCATTTGCACAAATGCCAGTGCATTCGGTCCCCTGAACTCTGTGGCGGAACAGCCTGCCACCCCCCCGTCCCCCCACGGATCCCCCCTAGGATGAGACTCACCTGGGGCGGATCTTCTGGGCGGCAGCTGCGGCGGTGGCTGCAGCAGCCGGTCTTCCGACCGGGTGTTGCCGCCGCCATTTCCACTCTTGTAAAAGAAAAAAGAAAAGAAAAGAAAAAGAAAGACGTGATAGCCTACATAAATCTTTACGTAGCCTATCATGGCTGGGTGGGTTAAAAAAAACAAACAACCACGTACGCAAATGGCGGCGGCTATGGCCGCCGCCATTTGCATTCCTTATTTTTGCCCTCTTTATCTACGTAAACATTTACATAAACTATGACAGCAAAAAACAAGGGGAACGCAAATACCGTAGCGGCTGCTATTTGCGTCCCTTTTTGATTCCCTGTTTTAGCCTACGTATATATTTACGTAGGTTAAAACGGGGAATCAAAAAGGGACGCAAATAGCGCCCGCTACACTATTTGCGTTCCCCTTGATTTTCGCCATCATAGTCTACGTAAATATTTACATAGATTAAGACGGCCAAAAATAAGGAACGCAAATGGCGGCGGCCATAGCCGCTGCCATTTGCGTACGTGGGTTTGTTGTTGTTTTTTACCCAGAGCTCTCTGCAGCCGGAAATCCGGCTGCGGACAGCTCTGGCCTGGCTGGGCCTGGCTGGCTGCTCCACGGAGCTGCCGAGGAGCACAGCCGGCCTCGGAGAATTCCGGGGGGGGGAGGAACGGAGCGCCTCCCCCCCAGCGAGGATTCCAGGGGGAGGGATGGAATGCCCCCCCCATCAACATAATCCGCGAACAGGTAAGTGACTTTTGTACATCCCTAGCAGAATCTAGTGTTTCCCATTTACTGAAACACAGATTGCATTCCAAGGCCATGTTTCCATGACAACGGAAGCTAATGAAGGAATACCGGATTTTTAAAAAGAATCGGCTTTGCTGTGAGCGGGTTTCCACGAGCAGATTCTCCGCGGCAGTAAAAATTGCTTCACGGAACATACTTCCTAGTGGGGGTGGAGGTTGAAGTGAATATCATCTGATTGGCAGGGGCTGCTCAACCAATAAGAGAGGCTTCCCTTTCACCCCTTTCTGCTTTCCCCTGAAAGTCCAGATGCACCTACATTTCAGGAGCAAGCCTCATTGAGCACAATGGAAGTTATTTCTGAGAAGATATGCTTGTGCTGGGAAAGGGGGTGGTGGAGAACACAGAGATGGAAACCAGCCCCCATTTTAGCCCACAGGACCTTATTGACTAGAATAGGAGTTACTTCTGAGGAGACAGTAATGTGTTTGTTGTGGGAAAGAGAGCAGTAAACATGAAGACAGAAACCGGCCCTCAATGTAACCTGGTTGACATCTATAATGAAACTGTGAAGTACTTCCTAAGGCAATGGATTGGAGCCTCAAGATCGCACTTGATAGTAGGGATGGCGGAGAATTCCACCACGGATTTCAGTGAGGCCAAATGCACTGGCATTCAGCCCCCCAAAATCTGTGGTGGAACAGCCTGCCACCCCCCCGACCCCCCACGGTTCCCCCCTGGGACGAGACTTAGCTGGGGCTGATGTTCCGGATGGCGGCAGCTCTGGCAGCAGCGGCAGCTGGTCTTCCAACCGGCTGCCGCTGCCTCCATTTGCAGTCTGGTCTTTTTTTTTTTTTTACCCAGATGTGATAGGCTACATAAAGACTTACATAGCCTATCACTTCTGGGTAAAACAAAAACAAAACGGCGTACGCAAATGGCAGTGGCTACGGCGGCTGCCATTTGTGTTCCTTATTTTTCGCCATTTTAGTCTACGTAAATATTTACTTAAGCTATTACGGTGAAAAAAAAGCAGAACGCAAATAACATAGTGGGCGCTATTTGCGATCCTTTTTTTTCCCTGCCGTAATAGCTTACGTAACTATTTATGTAGGCTAAAACAGCAAAAAAAAAAAAAAGGAACACAAATGGCGCCCACTACGTTATTTGCGTTCCCCTTTTTTTTGCCGTAATAGCTTACGTAAATATTTACATGGGCTAAAACAGCAAAAAAAAGGGAACGCAAATGGCGGCCGCCGTAGCCGCCACCATTTGCGTACGCTGTTTTGTTTTTTCCTGCAGGCTGCCCAGCAGCCGGATGTCCAGCCACGGGTGGCCCCGGCTGGCGACTCCATGGAATCTCCACAGAGCGGAGCCGGCTGGACAGAATTGCGGGGGGAGGGACAGAGCACCTCCCCCCCACCGCAAATGTCACTCTTTGAAAAGGTAAGTGACTTTCGTACATCCCAAATGAGCAGTCTCAGGAAATCTGGTTTTTCCCTGATAAGCTCTGGGGTGGCTGCTGGATGGCCATGACGTCATGTATTCCTAATGACCTCAACACACAGCCAGCTCGGAGTAAATTGCTGGTGGAAACACCCCTCAGGTCTTTTCATAGTCCACAGTATTGCTTAGCCAAAATTCTTCAGGTGACATTTTTCGGATAAATTCTCTGGGATTTCTCTTTCTGTCACCCTCTAGGAAAAAAAGGCCACTTTACAGAATTTTCTCCCAATATTCCCCTCTCCCCTGCCCAGAGGTGTAGTCCTAGGGATGGCGGACAAATCCTCCATGGACTCCAATGAGGCTGGATTCTTTAGAATCTGGCCCCCTGGAGTCCATGGCAGAATGGACTACTCCCCCCCCGCCACCCCCCAAAATTCTCCCTGTACGGACCCTACCTGCTGCCGGCCAGTCCGGGTCCATCCACTGCCATCCATCCACTGCCCCAGACTACAGACATAAATGGCGTCTGGCATAGCCCACACCATTTGCGTCCCTGCTCTTTTCTGTGATAGGCTATGTAAATATTTTTTGCCATTTTTTGCCATTAGTGAGCCATTTGCGTCGCTACTCTTTTTGTGATAGGCTATGTAAATATTTACATAGCCTATCATGAAAAAAGCAGGGACACAAATGGCGTCGGCTATGCCAGACACCATTTGCGTCCACAGCCCAGCAGCGGACGGAAGTCCGGCTGCGGATGCGCCCAGCTGGTGGCTCCATGGACTTGCCACTGGGGAGGATTCCAGGGGGAGGGATGGATCACCTCCCCCCACCCTGCGGATGCCCAAACCGGAATGGGGTGAGTATTTCGTACACCCCTATGTAGTCCTGCTAGGTCTCACTGGGTCTTCATCCCAGTACTTTTTCTTGAGCTGGGTCGCAGCCAGGTCCCAACTCATTGATGTAGGATGGCTGGTTGGAAGCAGGCTGAGAGGCTGTCATTAGGGATGGACGAAAGGGACTTACCTCGTCCCGCAGCTTGCTTTGCGGTGGGGGGGAGGCGCTTCGCTTCTCCCCCCGAAGTTCAGGCGAGGGAGGGAGGTGCCCCGCCTCGCCCGGCCGAAATTCAGGCTGGGGAGGAGGCGCCCCATCCCTCGCCGGCGAAATTCAGGCTGGGTAGGAGCGCCCCGTCTACCCGGCCGCGAAAAAAAAGTAAAACACACACACACACATACCCGTGATAGGCTACGTAACGATTTACATAGCCTATCACGGCTAGATTTCCAAAGTCAGCCGTGGTAGGCTATGTAAATTGTCACGTAGCCTATCACAGGTGACTTTGAAAAAAAAAAAAGCGCGTACGCAGATGGCGGCTCCCATGCGGACCGCCATTTGTGTTCCTTATTTTGGCATGTCTAGTCTACGTAAAGATTTACGTAGACTATGGCGAGAATAAGGACAACGCAAATAGCGTGCCCTTATTTTCGCCGTAGTCTACGTAAATCTTTACGTAGACTAGACGTGCCAAAGTAAGGAACGCAAATGGTGGCACCCCATGGGCGCCGCCATTTGCGTACGCGCTTTTTTCCCCCCAAAGTCACCCGTCATAGGCTACGTGACGATTTACGTAGCCTATCATGGCTGACTTTGAAAATCTAGCCGTGATAGGCTACGTAAATCGTTACGTAGCCTATCACGGGTGTGTGTGTGTTTTTTTTACTTTACTTTTTTTTTTTGCAATGGTGGCGGCGGCAGCCAGTCGGGACACTGGCTGCTGCCCCCGCCCCCGCCGAAACGCTGCCGAACCGCCGCCGGGACCCACTGCCGAGAGGGACATTCGCCGAAGGTAAGTCCCATCACGTGGGGGGTGGGGGGCCGGCGGAGAATTTCCCCAACACTTTCGGGGGGCCGAATGCGTCAGCACTCGGCCTCCTGAAGATTTGTGGAGAAATTCTCCGCCAACCCTAGCTGTCATGCAAGTTCTGGCATGGCTGATGCTGCTATCGCAGGGCTGCAGTAGCAGCCGCCACCCTTGCTGCCGCTCTCTCATCCCATCCTGTAGCACCGCCCACCAATCCACAGAGATGTTGGTTGGTGCTTCAGGCGTGGCCTCCTGCACCTTGCAGCACTGGAATTACAGCTCCTCTCTCCCCACTCTACAGCTCCTCCGCGTCCCTGCACAACTGCCCCCACATCCCAGCGCAACACGCCAAAGAGAAGCAGACAAAAGGAGCCATGTGCCTTTGAGGCCTCCTGCTTGGCGATCCCTGACTGCGAGCGCACAGAGCAAGGTGAGCCTTGTGGATCTGGGTTAGAGGGCATCTACCCAGGGCAACATGGGGAGGAGGAGGAGGGGATGGGCCCAGAGCAAGCAGGCAGGAATGGAGAGGAGTCAAAGGCGGAGGGGGGGTGCACAGTGTAAACACCAAGCAAGGGGTCACAGGGGAATCTGCTGGACAGGGAGCAGGGCTCGCTCTTCCCGCCGGCCCGAGATGCAGGCTCTTGCCTTGCCCAGGAATGGGCTAGGCACCAGGAGGTGTGCAAGGAACCACCAGGTGGGCGGGAGTGAACAAGGGGGCAAGCTGGGGAGCAGGAGCATGCAGGGAGCCCAGCCAGATATCTTCAAGGGGGCATGCCTTGCACCCACAAGGACCCGTGGAGGTTGAGGCAGGGAACAGCTGGCTCCAGAGAGGCCAGGCCTTTGGGGGAGTGGGATGGGAGAGGAGTGGCAAGAAGGGGAGGGGGCAAGAAATTAGGCCATCGTCATCCCCACTTTGGCTCAGTGGATTGGGGTGGTGTGTGTGTGTGTAGTTCAATCCAGCTGGGTGTGTGGACATTTCTGTTGGAGGGGGAGAGGGGAGATATAATGAAGGAGCTTAGGGAAGGCTAATGGGTAGGGATGTACAGAAGTCGCTTACCGTTTCGCAGATCTGCTTCGCGGTGGGGGGGAGGTGCTCCATCCCTCCCCCCGGAATCCTCGATGGGGGGAGGCACTCCATCCCTCCCCCTGGAATCCTGCCCAGACGGCTCCGCTCTGCAGGGATTCTGCGGAGCCAGCAGCTGGCTCTGCCGGCAGCCGGACATCTGGCCGCTGGGCAGCAGGCACGCAAATGACTGCTGCCATAGCCGCTGCCGTTTGCATCCATGTACTTAACCGTGATAGGCTATGTAAATATTTACGTAGCCTATCACGGCAAAGTAAAAAAAAAAAACGTGTACGCAAATGGTGGTGGCTATGGCGGCCGCCATGTGCAGTCACTATTTTTCGTCGTTCTAGCCTACGTAAATATTTACGTAGGCTAGAACGGCTAAAAATAGCGAACGCAAATGGCGGCCGCCGTAGCTGCCACCATTTGTGTACGCTGCGCCCAGCCATGGCCGGCCAGGAGACCAGCCGCCGTCCCTGCCGCCCCCGCAACTGCCGCCCCCACCTCTGCAACTGCCACCGCCGCACCTGCCGCCAACACTGCACCTTCTGCTGCCGCTGCAACCCCCACTGCCGCCTCTGCCGCACCCGTTGCCGCACCTGCTGCCCCTGCCGCCACCCCTTCCTCCATCGTCACTCCTTCTGCTGCCGCCCCTTCTGCCACCGCTACCGCGGTAAGTGCCATCCTGGGGGGTTCCGTGGGGCGAGTGGGGGGGGGCAGGAGGCCGTTCCGCCACAGATTCCAGGGGTCCGAATGCCAGTGCATATGGCTTCACTGGAATCTGTGGTGGAATTCTCCGCCATCCCTAGTAATGGGCAATGTTGGGGCACTAAGGGAGTGTGCAAGGGTGCAGTTTAAATGAGAAGGGATCTGTCCATGAGGGCTGAGTTGAGAGGGTGAAGCTTCCATAGCATATCATATTTTGAAAACCTAAAATGTTTGTGTTTGAGTGAGTGAGTGAGTGAAAAATATTTTAACACCCCTGCATTTTTTCTCAGATGTACAATTGAAATACCCCTGCCTTACTCTCAGCTGCACTGTTTTTGGATCCCAGTTGAAGGCTGTATATCTTACAAGGTTGCATAATCTTAGAAGGGGTGTGGCTGTGACAGAGCGTGGCTGTGACTGTCACGAAGGGACCCTGCACTTGTGAATTTGCCACTACACTACTGCCCCCGCCCTGACCTTATGCTAGGTCCCAGGGCATTGTAGAGGCTGCAAAATGACAGGCAGGCTGTTAAAACAGTTTTGCTGCCCCTCATCCCCCCAAAACACTTACAGGTAAAAATAGGGGTACAACATAGGGATTAAGGATAGTTGGAACTCTATTGTAGTCATACACTGAAAGGACTTTGTTAGCCTGGAGGGTTACTATCAAATGTCTGAATTTTCTGATCTTTCCTATTACCTACTTAAAATTTTAAGAATTACCAGTAAATATCATCTTTCAAAGAATTTCTGACATTTGCTGTAATATATTTATATAGGGCACTGTGACAATGTAACTGTCTGTGAAAGTGTATCATCTAATCAATGTAATCAATCATCAAAAAGGCTTTAACCATTGTGAAGTCCAAATGTGGTTTTTTTGTCAATATGAACACCACTGACAGGCAGAGGCAGTTGTAAGATAAAAGGGTGCAAGATGGAAAGTCTTATTGAGAATATTAAGGTGTGTGCAGATCTGCACTTTTACATTTTTTACCATCTAAATCGCAGTGGAATGCAAGTCTGTGATGCCTGTTAGATCCACTTTTTATGAGACAGAATTTTTAATATTAGAAGTCGGATAGTACTAAAGTAACTTCTGAATCCCTATTGGCTAAGGAGAAAAAACCTAAAGGCATTCAGCAGTAAAAAATCTATGAGTCTTCTGACAGAGGATTCTTTTTCAGCATGCTCTGCATTCATTTTTTCTCTCAATGTACTTCCTGACACCAGTTTTTGTCCTTTTGTAATTGCATACCACTTGCAGTTATATTAGCAGTATGTAGTCACAGATTTTTTTACGGTCATCAAAGGTAATGACTGCTGTTGAGGCATTTCATTTATTACATTAATATCCCACCTTTCTTACTTCATGGAACTCAAGGTGGCTACATGCGGTTCCCAGGTGGTCTCCCCTCCAAGCACTGACCAGATCCAGACCTGCTTAGCTTCAGCAAGGTGGCTGTCTCCTGTGCCTTCAGACCATGCCCTGAGCATTTGATTATTCAAAAGGCACTGTGAATAGGGATAGTCCAAAAATGCACTGCAGGTTTTGCCTAAATACAGCATGGGCAGGGGAGCAAGGAAACTGTCATAGGGGCAAATGCCAGCAATGGGGTGGCCCTGTCCATTTTTGGGTGTGGCTCCACCCATTGCTGGCATGTGGCCCCTGACATAGAGATGTACAAAAGTCACTTACCATTCCGCGGATTATGTTGATGGTGGGGGAAGGCGTTCCGTCCCTCCCCCCGGAATCCTCGACGGGGGGGAGGTGATCCGTTCCTCCCCCCCGGAATCCTCCACGGCTGGCTGTGCTCCGCAGCAGCTCCACGGAGCAGCTGGCCAGGCCCATCCTGGCCAGAGCCATCCGCAGCCTAATTTCTGGCCACAGAGGGCTATGGGGGGGAAACCACTTACGCAAATGGCGGTGGCTACGGTAGGGATGTCAGAGAATTTTGCCACGGATCTCAGGGAGGCCGAATGCCAGCACATTCGGCCCCCCGAAATCGGTGGTGAAACAGTCTGCCCCCCGCCCCCCCGGGACGGGACTTACCTTGGGCGAATCCTCCTGGCAGCGGTGGCTCCAGTGGCAGTTCGGCGGCAGTTCAGCAGTGGCAGCTGCGGCGGCCAGTCTTCCGACCGGCTGCTGCCGCCGCCATTTCCAGTTAAAAAAAAAAGTGATAGGTTACGTAAAGATTTACGTAGCCTATCACAGCTAGATTTTTAAAAAATACCGTGATAGGCTACGTAAATGTTTATGTAGCCTATCACGGCTGATTTAAAAGGAAAAAAAAATGCGCGTATGCAAATGGCGGCGCCCATGGGCGCCGCCATTTGCATTCCTTATTTTGACACGTCTTAGTCTACGTAAACATTTATGTAGACTAAGATGGCGAAAATAAGGGGAACGCAAATAGTGCTAAGCTATTTGCGTTCCCCTTATTTTCGCCGCCTTAGTCTATGTAAATGTTTACGTAGACTAAGACGTGTCAAATAAGGAACGCAACTGGCGGTGCCCATGGGCACCGTCATTTGCGTACGTGTGGGTTTTTTTCCTTTAAATCTGCCGTGATAGGCTACGTAAACATTTACGTAGCCTATCACGGCTGACTGCAGGGACGCAAACGGCGGTGGCTACGGCCGCCGCCATTTGCGGACCCAGCCGGCCAGAATTCAGGGGTGGAGGGACGGAGCACCTCCCCGCCGGCCAGAATTTTGGGGGGGAGGGACGGAGCACCTCCCCTCCACCCCAAATCAATTTCGTTTAAAGGTAAATGACTTTCATACATCCCTAGCTACGGCCGCCACCATTTGCATTCCTTATTTTTGCTGTCTTAATCTACGTAAATATTTACGTAGACTAAGACGGCCAAAAATAAGGAACGCAAATGGCAGCAGCCGTAGCCGCCACCATTTGCGTACGCGGTTGTGTGTTTTTTTAAAAACCCAGCCATGATAGGCTACGTAAATCTTTACGTAGCCTATGACGTCATGTTTTTTTTTTTTTTACAAGACTGCAAATGGCGGCGGCGGTAGCCGGTCAGAAAACCAGCCGCTGCAGCCGCCGCAGCCGCCGCCGCCCGGAAGATCTGCCCCAGGTAAGTCTCATCCCAGGGGGGATCCACGGGGGGGGGGCGGGGGGGGCAGGCCGTTCCGCCACGGAGTTCGGGGGGCCGAATGCACTGGTATTCACCCTCACCAAGATTTGTGGTGGAATTCTCTGACATCCCTACCCTGGCATGCTTTTGTGGAACCAGTTCAGCCCTTGGGCCAAGAAACATCCCTGACCCCTGGGTTAGAGTGTTGGACTAGGAGGACCAGGGTGTCTGCAAGCTGAAATCTGTACTCAGCAGCAAAGCTTGTTGGGTGACTGTTATGGATTAGGAGGGGGATGAATTTCCCCACAGTGGACCCCTTTTTTTCAAGGGTTTCCTCAAAAAAGAATTACTGATAGGCTGATACCAGTCAGGATGAATGTCCTGAGACACCCTAGTCTGTCAAGCTGCTTGGGGAGTTGCTGAGCCCTATTGCCAAGCAGCCTTCACTTCAGCCCAGAAAGGTGCTTGGATTTTCTTTCCCAAAGCCCAGAAACACAGAACTCAATATAAACCCAATGAAAATCCTAAGAACACAGATGGCACTTTTGCAACTGTGCAATTCTTCACACAGGGAAGAATGTAGTGAGAATTCCCTTTTAAAACAATGCAGCCAAATGTCCAAATACAAAAAAAAAGGAGTTTATTTGGGGGCAGGGGGAGGGGGAAAAGGGGGAAACAAGGGAAGGCTATAATCACATATGCAGAGATTTCCAAATAAAATTTTAAAAATCAGTCTGAGTTACATGTTTCCTTCTTGAGTAGAGTCTTGAGTTAGAGAGCCTATGCTGAGTTCACTGCAGAGAGTATGGTCTGAGAGAGAGTACCTTGGCCTCTAGTTAGATGCTATATGGAATGCTTCATGAGGAATGAACAAGATCTTACTTTTATAGGAATCTGAATTCCATAAAAGCTGGTCCCTTAGCAGAGACTAATGTTAGCCTCCATTTTTTATGTCAGTGGTCTAGCCAGCAAATCAGAAAATTACTTAGTGGCTGGACCCACATTCCTAATGACTCTAAACTTGCATCTCAAAAGGGCCAGATGGTTTGAACCAGTTAGCCCATTATATAAAAAAGAAGAGCTCAAGTTTTTGAGTACGTATTAGAGAACAAGAAGGTGAGATAAGCCTATTCAGGCATCCTGGCATGGTGCCAACTTACTAGATGCCCTAGGCTGCACTGTTGAGCTATATTGGAATATAAAGGTTTGTCACAGTGACCTTGGAGCAGTTATTCCCTTTCTGCCTAACCTACCTCATAGAGTTGTTGCAAGGATAAAACAGATGGTGGGGGTGAGCCAGGTATGCTGCCCTGTGCTCCTTAGAGGTAGAACAGGATAAAAGAAAACCTAATAAAAATGAATAGTACCTCCACACGGTGAATTCTCAGAACTCACAAATTAAAGGGCCAAGGCCCTGATTACTAATATTTCCAGAGTTGCAGGTTATTATGATCATTATGAGTCAGAAATCCTCCTTAAACAAGTTAGTACTCTCTGTTTGTAAGTTACAGTTTGCCCTCAGAAATGATCTGTAGGCAGCGTTCATGCCACAAATCAGGCCTTCCCCTCTACCTCTCAGTACTTGCACAGCTGCTATATATGCACCAGGCATTAACAGCAGTGCCAACACATCTATAAAGTGTGTGGCCAATATGCTCCACATTGTTTGCCTTAGCCACTCACAGTGAGTAATGTGAAATAAGGAATGGTGGGGAAGATGGTCCAATTCACATCATGCAGGCTGCAATGGGGTTTGAGGTGGCCAGGAGTTATGTCATCACTCTGTCACAGTGCCCAGTGACTTCTGGGCAGGCCTGGCATCACCCAAGAGTCATTCCAAATCTTTTGGACTGGGCCCAGACTGGCAATGTTGTGGCATCCAAACTAAAACAGAATGGCAAGAGAACCAGATCCCCAGATTTGCCACTGAATTCTGTGGTATTCCAAAATTGAGGACCAACTCTAGTTTAGTTCTTTTTTAAGACAAAGGTTTTCTTTCTTTCTTTTTAAGCTGGAGACTTGTTATTAAATCTGAAAGCATGAGGGAGGGATTTTCTCCCCGCCCCTGCCCCAAGTTGTATGGACAGCTAAGTATTCTCTACTACCAGGGTTGTCGTTCCTGCCTGTGAGAGAGTGGAATGCAGTAAACACTAACTATAGTGCATATAAGATAATTTCTTGTGCAAACTTGTTGCTAACATTTCACCAGCAATAAATGAGAAAAACATCCCCACAGCTGTTGTTGGGCTCCTTCACACTGAGCTTTTATCCTGTGATCGGGATGGGTCCTTCATGGAACTTTGTTGCTCCTTACATGGCACCATGACCCTCCAGAGCATCTCCTGACTAAATGCCCTTTGTTCCATTTTTAAATAGATTGCAGATAATGAGCTATCAAATTACCCCATTGTATTCTGCTTGAATTCCCTCCATGAAATGGCAAAAAGTGGCAAGAAGAGGAGCGAGAAGATCAATGAAAGATAATGGAAGACTCAGATAAGGGGAGAAGGAGGGGGAAGGGGAGGTGGGAAAGGAAGTGGGTGAAAAAGGGAGTCGTTGTGATCCTGCATTTAAAATGGAAGCAGAAAGTCCCATTTTAAATGCAGGATTTAGGCTGGTGTAGAGATGCCCATAGACATCTTGTCTTTTTTTCCTCCCATAGAGGAATTTGGATTGAATATTGTGATTCCAGCAATTCAGAATCCTGCTTCCAAAATGCTGATGCCTATACCAAAATCTACTATGCTTTTGGTAAATCCAGTGCCTGTTCAGTGCGGACCAAGAACTTTTTATGTTTGTCTTAACAAACATAACATCGATATTGCACCAAAGCTTTTCTTGTAAGGCCATCACATTCCTGAACATGGCTGCTCCCACTTAGAAGGTTATGGGTGTAGATGCAAAACTTTGATTTGAAATAGAAGTTTAAGCCATATGTTATATGCAGGGCACAAAATTCCCTGGCTCCAAATCTGAAGGAAACTAAAAATTCTGTGCTGCGTTTTTGCAACTTTGAAATAAGTATGCAGACATACCTGCATAACTATGATTCAGTGGTTATACATCACAAAGTATAAATTCCATGGTGCAGTTCACCTCAGCAACAAATATGTATGTGTCTACTGATATGCTATATTACGATGAGAATGAAATAAAAACCTGTTCTGTGGTTTCAGATCACTGCATCTCAAAATCAATTTCTATACAGAGAACTGAAGCAAGGCTACACGGTACTGGTGGTTGAGTTATATTATGATCCTTAAATGTCTGTTCAACAAAATGAGACTTTTTCCGTTACATGCATTATTTCAGTATAGTTCCTATGAATATTATGACTAATAAGCAAAAATATAGCCCCAATACTAGTGACATGTGAATGGTGCACTTGCATTTAGTTGTGCATATGGGCCAATAAGGGGAGAACACACATAGAAGTATCATTTTATAAGCATTATTGAGAGTAAAATATACTCTGCTATGCACAGCAGCAATGATAGACGAAAAATGCATTGAAAATTTCAAAGTAAACAAGAATGAACGTATGGTCTTACATCTAAATGTTTATTTTCATCAGTGCTAAGAGGAGAAATGGGAAGTTGACAGCACAGTAAGTCAACATTAAGGTCACATAATTATTCTCTCTATTATTTGTTACAGACACATAAATTACAGACACATAAATTACAGACACATAAATTACCCTGTTCCTCTGAAGATATGTATAACAGTGTCATAAATGCCACAAAATAACATGAATAAACTTCAGGTTTTTTAAAAAGCAAGTTAAGGACTGATCATGCCCTGATTATTCAAAACAAGACAGAGGCCTTGTTACAACAATTATTCCATTTTTTACTGAGTATGCTGCGGAGTATGTTTGCTGAGTGGCCGGCCGCTCAGACTTGTCCCTTGATTCTCTTAACTATCACATGGAACTGCATATCCAGGTTCTTACTGCTGAAAGCAGAGGCAATCTTTGCAGCAGTTCCCCTATTGTATGGGAGAAATAACAATAATCAAGACTGAGAAAGTTCTAATATATTCATTATCTAATGATATTGACATTGGACTGGACCCAAAGGTGCTCTTCCATTCTGTGAGCACAAGGGCCTTCAGTCCAGTTGAGGCTCCTGCAAACAGATGTGGGGGGTGATTTTCTCCATACCACCTCTTGTGCTGTTTTGAAAGGTCCTCTAGCCATCTGGACCAGATTTCTTGGAGGTGCAGGGCACTGTGGAAATCACCTCCCCCTTCCGTTTTGGCTATTAGTTTTGCCTATTGGGCAGTATAAAAATGTAATAGATAAATACATTTATTTACAGAACTCTCTATTAGATTCTATTAGAATCTATTAATTATAATACTATAATATAATATTAATTATATTAGAATCTCTATTAGATTCTTCAGCAAAGGAGATCATTACCTTGTCGTGGTGCTGGAGCTTGAGCACCTCAATGACATCATGAGCTAAACCATGAAGGGACACCCAAGACGGGAAGGTCATGGCAGAGAGGTCAGACTAAATACGATCCCTGGGGAAGAAAATGGTAACCCACCCCACTATTCTTGCCATGAAAACTAAATGGTTCAGTACAACCAGAGATATGTCAGTATACCATCAGAAGATGGGACTCCCAGGTCAGAAGATGGTCAAAATGCTACTGGGGAGGAACAGAGGATAAGTTCAGCTAGCCCCAGATGTGATGATGCAGCTAGCTCAAAGCCAAAAGGACGGCTAGCAGCCGATGGTGCTGGTGGTGAATGACGAATCCAATGTTCTAAAGATCAACACACCATAGGAACCTAGAATGTAAGATCTATGAGCCAGGGCAAATTGGATGTGGTTACTGGGGAGATGTCAAGATTGAATATAGACATTTTGGGTGTCAGTGAACTGAAATGGACTGGAATGGGCCATTTCACATCAAATGACCACCAGATTTACTACTGAGGACAACAGGACCACAGAAGAAATGGAGTAGCCTTCATAATTAATAATAAAGTGGCTAAAGCAGTGCTTGGTACAATCCAAAAAATGACAGAATTATCTCAATTCGAATTCAGGATAAGCCATTTAACATCACAGTGATCCAAATATACACCCCAACCACAGATGCTGAAGAAGCAGAAGTAGGTCAGTTCTATGAGGATCTGCAGCACCTACTGGATAGAACGCCAAAAAAATATGTTATTTTCATTACAGGAGACTGGAATGCTAAGGTGGGTAGTCAAACGACACCTGGAATTACAGGCAAGCATGGTCTGGGAGAACAAAATGAAGCAGGACATAGGCTGATAGCATTTTGCCAAGACAACTCACTGTGCATAACAAACACTCTCTTCCAACAACCTAAGAGAAGACTTTATACATGGACTTCACCAGACGGTCGACATTAGGGATGTCAGAGAATTTCGCCACAAATCTCAGGGAGGCCGAATGCCAGAGCATTCAACCCCGCAAAATCGGTGGCGAAACGGTCTGCCCCCCCGCCCCCCCCAGGACGGGACTTACCTTGGGCGAATCTTCCTGGCGGCGGCAGCGGCGGCTCCGGCAGTGGTTCGGCAGCAGTTCGGCGGCCAGTCTTCTGACCGGCTGCCGCCGTCATTTCCAGTAAAAAAAAACCAACGTGATAGGCTATGTAAAGATTTACGTAGTCTATCACGGCTAGATTTTAAAAAATACCGTGATAGGCTACGTAAATCTTTACGTAGCCTATCACGGCTGATTTAAAAGAAAAAAACCGCACATACACAAATGGTGGCGCCCATGGGCGCCACCATTTGCGTTCCTTATTTTGACACGTCTATTCTACGTAAACATTTACGTAGACTATGGCGAAAATAAGGGGAACGCAAATAGCCTAGATGCTACGCTATTTGTGTTCCCCTTATTGTGTTCCCCTTATTCCCATGGGCGCTGCCATTTGTGTACGCATGTTTTTTTTTCTTTTAAATCAGCCGTGATAGGCTACGTAAACATTTACATAGCCTATCACAGCTGACTGCAGGGACGCAAACGGCGGCGGCTATGGCCACCGCCATTTGCAGACCCGGTCGGCCAGGATTCGGGGGGGAGGGACGGAGCGCCTCCCCCCCGGCCAGTATTTTGGGGGGAGAGATGGAGCGCCTCCCCCCCACCGCGAATCACCCCCTTCAAAAAGGTAAGTGACTTTCGTACATCCCTAGTCGACACCGAAATCAGATTGACTACATCCTTTGTAGCCAAAGGTGGCGGACATCTATGCAGTCGGTAAAAACAAGACCTGGAGCTGATTGTAGTTCAGATCACGAACTTCTTATTGCACAATTTAGAATCAGACTAAAGAGAATAGGGAACACTCACAGATCAGTTAGATATGAGCTCACGAATATTCCTAATGAATATGCAGTGGAGGTGAAGAATAGATTTAAGGGACTAGATTTAGTAGATAGGGTCCCGGAAGAACTATGGACAGAAGTTCGCAACATTGTTCAGGAGGCAGCAACAAAAAACGTCCCAAAGAAAAAGAAAACCAAGAAGGCAAGATGGCTGTCTGCTGAGACATTGGAAGCAGCCCAAGAAAGAAGGAAAGCAAAAGGCAACAGTGATAGGGGGAGATATGCCCAATTAAATGCCAAATTCCAGAGGTTAGACAGAAGAGATAAGGAATTATTTTTAAACAAGCAATGCACGGAAGCAGAAGAAGATAATAGAATAGGAAGGACAAGAGACCTCTTCCAGAAAATTAGAAACATCGGAGGTAAATTCCAGGCAAAAATGGGTATGATCAAAAACAAAGATGGCAAGGACCTCACAGAAGCAGAAGAGATGAAGAAAAGGTGGCAAGAAAATACAGAAGATTTGTATAGGAAGGATAATAATATCGTGGATAGATTTGATGGTGTGGTCAGTGAGCTAGAGCCAGACATCCTGAAGAGTGAGGTTGAATGGGCCTTAAGAAGCATTGCTAATAACAAGGCAGCAGGAGATAACGGTATCCCAGCTGAACTGTTTAAAATCTTGCAAGATGATGCTGTCAAGCATATGTCCCTATGCTCCCATAGGGAGCCACCGTTCGCGTTCCTTATTTGGTCGCTGTAGTCTACGTAAATGTTTACGTAGACTACGGCGAAAATAAGGGCAACGCAAATAGCGTTGCCCTTATTTTCGCAGTAGTCTACGTAAATCTTTACGTAGACTACAGCGACCAAATAAGGAACGGGAATGGCGGCTCCCTATGGGGGCCGCCATTATCCGTACGCGCTTTTTTTTTTTTTTTTAAAGTCACCTGTGATAGGCTACGTGACGATTGACGTAGCCTATCACGGCTGACTTTGCAAATCTAGCCGTGATAGGCTACGTTAATCGTCACGTAGCCTATCAGGGGGCGTTTTTTTTTCTTTTATTGCAATGGCGGCGGCGGCAGCCTGTCGAAAGACCGGGTGCCACTTCCGCCCCGCTTGAACACCCGCCGAACCGCCGGCTGGACCTGCTGCTGGGAGGGACATTCGGCGAAGGTAAGTCCCGTCCCGGGGGGGTGAGGGGGCGGGGGGATTCAGAGGATTTCTCCCCAAAACTTGTTCGGGGGGCCGAACACGTTGGCGCTCGGCCCCCCGATGTTTCGAGGAAAAATTCTCCGCCATCCCTAATGAGAACTGCCAGATGTACAAGCTGGGTTTAGAAAAGGCAGAGGAACTAGCGACCAAATTGCCAATATTCGCTGGATAATGGAGAAAGCCAGGGAGTTTCAGAAAAACATTTATTTCTATTTTATTGACTATTCTAAAGCCTTTGACTGTGTGGATCATCACAAATTGTGGCAAGTTCTTGGTGGTATGGGGATACAAAGTCATCTTGTCTGCCTCCTGAGGAATCTGTATAATGACCAAGTAGCAATGGTGAAAACAGACCACGGAACAACAGACTGGTTTAAGATTGGGAAAGGAGTACGGCAGGGTTGTATACTCTCACCCTACCTATTCAACCTGTATGCAGAACACATCATGTGACGTGCTGGGCTTGATGAAGCCAAGGCTGGAGTTAAAATCGCTGGAAGAAACATTAACAATCTCAGATGTGTAGATGATACCACTTTGATGGCTGAAAGTGAGGAGGAGCTGAGGAACCACATAGGGGTGGACGAAAGTCACTTACCTGTCGTCGAAGCTTGTTCGCGGTGGGGGGGAGGTGCTTCGCTGCTCCCCCCGTGAAGTTCAGGCCGGGGGGGGAGGCTTCCCGCCTCGTCCGGCCGAAATTCAGGCCGGGGGGGAGGCTTCCCACCTCGCCCGGCCGAAATTCAGGCCGGGGAGGAGGCTTCCTGCCTCGCCCAGCCGCGAACTCCAAAGTTTAAAAAAAAAAAAAACCGCCCCCGTGATAGGCTACATGATGATTAACGTAGCCTATCACGGCTGACTTTGCAAATCTAGCCATGATAGGCTATGTTAATCGTCACGTAGCCTATCACGGGGGCGGTTTTTTTTTCTTCTTTTCTTGGAATGGCGGCGGCGGCAGCCGGTCAAAAGACCAGCTGCCGCTCCCGCCCCGCACGAACACCTGCCGAACTGCCAGCTGGACCCGCCGCCGGGAGGGACATTCGTCAAAGGTAAGTCCCGTCCCGGGGGGGGGGTGCGGGGGGGTGGGGGGGTGCGGAGAATTTCTCCCCAAAACTTGTTCGGCCCCCCGAAGTTTCGGGGAGAAATTCTCCGCCATCCCTAGAACCACATGACGAAGGTGAAAAAAGAAAGTGCACAAGCTGGGTTGCAGTTAAACCTCAAAAAAACCAAGATTATGGCAACCAGCTTGATGGATAACTGGCAAACAGAGGGAGAAAATGTGGAGGCAGTGACAGACTTTGTCTTTCTAGGCGCAAAGATTACTGCACATGCTGACTGCAGCCAGGAAATCAGAAGACGTTTACTTCTTGGGAGGACAGCAATGACAAATCTTGATAAAATAGTTAAGAGCAGAGACATCACACTGACAACAAAGGTCCACCTAGTTAAAGCAAATGTATTCCCCGTAGTAACCTATGGCTGCAAGAGCTGGACCATAAGGAAGGCTGAGCGAAGGAAGATAGATGCTTTTGAACTGTGGTGCTGGAGGAAAATTCTGAGAGTGCCTTGGACTGCAAGAAGATCAAACCAGTCCATCCTCCAGGAAATCAAGCCAGACTGCTCACTTGAGGGAATGATGTTAAAGGCAAAACTGAAGTACTTTGGCCACATAATGAGAAGACAGGATATCCTGGAGAAGTTGCTGTTGCTAGGGAAAGTGGAAGGCAAAAGGAAGAGGAGCCGACCAAGGGCAAGATGGATGGATGATATTCTGGAGGTGACGGACTCGACCTTGGGGGAGCTGGGGGTGGCAACGGCTGACGGGAAGCTCTGGCATGGGCTGGTCCATGAAGTCACGAAGAGTCGGAAGCGACTGACCGAATAAACAACAACAAACAACTATTAGATTAACGCTCCTTCTCTTTGAACCTTTGGATCCAACTCACTGTCATGCCTCTAGATACAGTGCATTTATATGTCTTGGAGAAACAACAGCAGGAAAAAGCTGTTACCCTCATGTCCTGTTTGTAGGCTTCCCATAAGCACCATAACTTGGTTAGCCACCATGGGAAGCAGGATGCTGCACTAGATTGGCCTTGGTCTGTTCCAACAGGGCTCTTCTTATGTTCTTATCTTTATACTAACAGTGCATCATAATAGTTATGGGTATCATGTAATTCCAGCAGAATTTCACTTTATATGACATCATTAAGCAATGGTCATTTTTTCTGAACATTTATAACTGATGCTTAGTTCTTCATACAATCAAAGATCTATGCTTGAATTCTAAAACTGTGGATTCATATGGTGGTGGTGGTGGTGGTGGTGGTGGTTAGCTTCTTTGGCTTAGTTCTTTGATTCAAACCAAAGACTAACCAGGCATTTTTCTCTACTCCTTACCAGTATTTTGGAAGCTGACTAAATTTACACTGCCCTGTGATAACCAAATGACTGGTCTTTGAGGGACCAAGGAACTGCGTGATCAAACAGAGCATCCGGCTCCTTTGACAGGTACTGAGCTGAGTTGCTCATGTGCCTCTCCTGTGTCTGACATCAGCAGCAGGAGGGGTGGAGCAGTTCAGGGAGTTAGTGCATTTACAGTTGTTGCCAGGGAAACAAGAAAAATTGCAGACATGCTGTGCTGCATATAATGTAATCAGATTTGGACTGTAATCACAGGACATCTGAGTAACATTGTATAGCCATCTATACCATACGCTAAAAAGGAATGAATTTATTCTTGTCGTTATGGATACCTGGGTCTGTTTTACATAAAACTTATTAATTAGAACTTTTAAGATAGCTAAAAAGGGAATGAGATATCCTAGTATGCCTGCATAGATATACTCTTGTCTACTCTTCTGCTTCCTTTGCCTGCCTGGCCTTGCAGATATTGTTTTTCCACTCCAAAAGCTCCTGTTTCAAAATATTCCCATTTATTTCTGGTTCAGAAAATGGCAGTCATTGCTATTTCAGCAGAACAACACAGAAGGATATGAGGCAGATCTCTTTAAGGAGGTGCAGACAGTTAATAGGGAGAGAAGTGGACTCTTCCTGTCTCTATCATCAACTATGAGTTTTGTCCTGAATATACAATCAGAGGGGAAAAGGTGGACCCTAGCGTATTTCGTTTTGAACTGGAATGTGGAGTGGTAACCCTTCTCCCTGTCAGCATCACATCAGGTCTCTGCCTGAGAACTGTGTTCCTCTGCTGGTATGAATTAACTGTACTGGGGCAGGGGTGAAAGGGTAACCCATTATTTTGGTGGGCTTTTTCTTCTCTGGGGCTTGACTAAAGTGGGCCTGCAGAAACCATGGATTATCAAACAGTCCATCTACCAAACCCATAGGATAGTCCAATATACCCTGTTTCCTCATAAAATTGTTGTGTGGGCAAATTTTGTTGGATATTGATTTAGGAAGTGTTAGTTTAAACTCAACTATCGTCACAAACCCGGATGGATGGCCCACAAGAAACATGTTTGCCCTGATCCAGAGATCCTTTTACACAAGAATGGGATGTGTGTGTCAGGGTTGGAACTGAGCCCATAGAGCCCCAAAGCAACTCTGATTCTGAGGAAGAGCTACAACCCAAGGGAGAGGAGCCCATTCGTCTCTCAGATGCACAGCTGCAGGGAAAGGCCCCCCCTGCTCACATTCCTGAGAGAGATAGCAACCCTGGCAGCGAAAGAGTGGGAGAGCGGTTGTTGCTGGATGCTAGGCGCCAGCGCAGAGAGAGGCATGGAGTGGAGGGCGCCTAGAGGAGGTGCTCAGCCCGCTTGGCACTATGGGAAAGGTGGTGTCCTGATGCTCCATGGGTAAGGGCGGGAGCCTCCCCTCCTAGGCCACAAGTTTCAGAGCTTTTCCCGCCCTTCTCCAAATGGGGACCAACTGCATACATGGAGCTTAGGTTACCCTGCTAAGATACCCATTGCAGTTCCTTGCTTAGTTGCTGGCAATTAGCATCTGAAAGAGTCATTAGGTTGTAAAAGAATAAAGCCTTGGAAAGAATCCCTTTTGTCTGCATCTTGTTTTGGCAACTGGAGGGGACTTTAAGAGGCAGCTAGGGAGCTCCCAACAATGTGTAAGGTAGGGTTGCCCAACTCTTGAAATCAAAATGTCTAGTAAGTTGGTGGGCTTTGGAGTTTGACAGTTTTTGGCAGTTTCTGGAGGGACTGGAGATACAGACCATTGGTTTCTAGGACATGCAGGAGAACAGCCCATTGCAAAAACTGTTATTCACACCAAGTAAATAGCTTTTTTTAAAAAAAGTAGGGGGAATGGGAATAACAGCTTGCAATACTTCCAGCTAGGGATGTCAGAGAATTCCGCGACAGATCCCCCCAAAATCCATTGTGGAACGAAGCCCCCGCCCCTCAAACCACGAAAGGCATATGGGACAAAGTCCCTGCCGCCCCCAACCCACAAAAGGCGCACAAAACAGAGCACGTACCTGCTCCTGCCTGCGCTGCTTTGCAAATGGCAGCCGTCCTGCGGCCGCCATTCGCTTCCTCCTCTTCATAGCCGTGATAGGCTACGTAAATACTTATGTAGCCTATCACGGCTAATGCAGGGACGCCATTTGCGTCCCTGCGGAGGCTGTGATAGGCTACGTAAGTATTTACGTAGCCTATCATGGCAGCAGGGGGGGACCCAGCGTATGCAAATGGCGGCGGCTACTGCCATTTGCGTACGCTGGGTTTTTTTCCCCCCTGACATGATAGGCTATGTAAGTATTTACGTAGCCTATCATGGCAGGGGGGAAAAAACCCAGTGTATGCAAATGGCGGTAGCTTACTTAAGTAGCCTATCACATCTCTGTAAAAAAAACCTAAAAACTGCAAATGGCGGCGGCGGCAGCCGTTCGGAAGACCAGCCGCCGGAGCCACCGCCACCCGGAAGATCCGCCCCAGGTAAGTCTCATCCTGGGGGGATCCGTGGGGGGGCAGGCCATTCTGCCACAGATTTCGGGGTGCCGAATGCACTGGCATTCGGCCTCACCGTGATCTGTGGCGGAATTCTCTGCCATCCCTACTGTTTTTATGCTGTTATATGTAGTAGTTTAGTTTATATTTTACTTTTATTGCTGTTAGCTGCCTTGTGGACCAGCAGTTCGTGGAAAAGCAGGATACAAATTTAACAAATAAAATAAATAGGAACAACAAACCCAATAAAGTGAACAAATAAAATAAATAACAAATAAATAACAAATGAATTGCCAGTCTCTGCTTTTCTTATGGCATCATCACCATCATCACCATCCAGTCTGTTTTTATTGTCATTTTATAATTGCTTTGAATTGTGTATCATATTTTATTGTTTTATATGTTTTATTTTTCTTGTAAGCACCTTGTGTGTGTTTTTGATTAAAAGTGCATTCATCATCACCACCACCACCACCACCATCATTGTTCACACAAGAGATATCTGTGCACTGAATAGTATTGCTGGAATGAGGTACCTGTCTATAAACTGGGTATAACAGAAATTTTGTCTACAACTGGGAGTATGTCTCATTGAATTCAATAGAATTTACTTTTGAGTAGATATGAATCATATCGTGTTGTTAGTCACAGGGCCAATGATATAAGGATTGTGTGATAGAGCTGAAAAGTTTTTGAAGAAAAATACTCAGTAAAACTCTTCTAATTCAAATTTGCTTGCAGGGATTCTAGTACATAGTTTTCTATATTGTGAGATTTAGCTGCTCTAGAGACACCAACAAAACACGATATATAAAAAAGTTTTGCATTTGGCAAGCTGATTCTTAACACTGATGCCTTCACATTCACTAGCAAGAAATTGTAAGTGATCACTTACAAAGCAAGTAACTTACCAAAACCCCCACAAAGAAAATGGGGGGGGGGGCAGACATATCATTCAGAAATTTAGAAATTAATTTCTAAATTAATTAGAAATTACATCTCTGAAACTCACCTCCCTTTCTCTTCAACATGTATACTTCATAAAATCATAGAATAGTAGGGTTGGGCCTACAAGACCATCAAGTCCAACCCTCAGCTCAGTGCAGGAATCCAAGTAGTTAATTTATTTTCAATTAATAAATAATGGAGAAGATTTATGTTTAAGGAACGTGCCTCAGTTTTTGCATTTAACCCCATCTCGAATTCTGATGCACCCTCTCTCTGAATTTCAAATTTGTGCAAAGTTTCATTTCAGTCCAAACCGTGCCTGCTATAGGTCTATGGAAATATGTAATGATATAGCTTTAGACACAAATACATGAAGCAAAGAGAGAAATGAAAGACATAAAATTCAGCTGTGAGAAGAGTCGAATCATCTTGCAGGTGACGTTTTTGGAAGAGCCCTGATCCTCTTATTTTTTATTGAATTTTTAATACAGCAAGGAAATTATTTGTGAAGTATTTGCCCTGCACCCAAAACCACCTCTGCTCTAGTGAAATTATGTTTGGCAACCCGAAGCACTTTGAAGTCAATAGAGTGGCAATAAAAATTAGACCCTCATGAAAGAGCTGAATCTTGAAGTTCCCCTGAGCAACCTGCCACAGCCTCAAGGGGTCAAAGATGGAGTGGGCGGGGGGGGGGCTGCCACAGCCTTCGGTCCATGCCCTGCCTGTTCTACACATGGAAGCAATTTTGCTGATATTCTTTTGCTATTCCTTATGAATTTCTCGCTCATTGCCGGTGCTCCCACCCCACCCCCTCCAAGCCCCACGTTCTTTTGCAGGCTGCCTTCCACAGCTTTCATGTCACATTTAGGAAATTAACAGTAACTGTCAAATCACTCTGCAAATAGAAGAATATAAGTTGGGGGGGGGGAGTCGAACTTGCCTTTTGTGCCCTAGGGCCAACTTGATGGAGAAGCAACAAAGGGATCCTTGAGACGTATTTGGATAGGCTGCTCCAGCAATATGGGCTTTTATTATATCAAGTGCACACCATTTTTCAATTGCATTTTTGTGTGTGTCCTTCCTCTAAGTTATGCATCCCCCCCCCCTTTGCACCCCACTGAGGCTGTGAACTAGAAATTATACTGGGAACAATTACAATGACTAGAGACAGGATTTATTTTAAGTGTACACACCTTAACCTTTAGTGAAAGTATTGGCAGGAGGGGATGGATAGAAGAGAATGAGTGGGATTGTATCCAAAATAGTGATTAGGCTTTACAATGAATTATTCTTATGCATATTTGAAGAAGAAGAAGAAGAAGAAGAAGAAGAAGAAGAAGAAGAAGAAGAAGAAGAAGAAGAAGAAGATAAAGGGGAAGTGCTTACAGTAATTAAAGAATATAATTGTGAAGGGGGGAAAGTGAGAAAAGAGCTCAGAGGAATTGTAATCCATGGAGATGTAAGCTAATTACTTAATCACTTGCATTTGTAAATCTTATTATTGGAAAAGAAATTACTGTAGTGGTTAAATTACAGATATTTATCTGCTAATAGCCTTGATTAATCAGCGATGCTAATCTGTCATCTTGAAAGCCAATATTAACGGCATCAATCTTGCAGAACAATAACAGTTTATATGAAAGAAAACATTGTCCATTTAAGGTCCAGATGTGCAGAAGGGAGATGAGAAATGTATGAGATTCTGGAACCAGTTGGCTGAGCCAAAATACTTTCTAAAATTAGGTATTTTGGCCTGTTAACCCTTTCTTGGGCACAAAGTACTACTTAGTTTTGAACAACTGGCATTTTATAAGCTGCAAAAAGCAATTTAAGTTACCAGCAATTCTAGACTAAATAAATAAGGTTTAGGCTTAATTTATTACCTCAAACTTATTAAGGATCCAGAAAGCTGGTGAGTATGGGTCAGTTGCTTAAAACATCATAGTTTTAAAAAATGAACTGATAAAAGCTAAAGAAAGGTATAATTCTTTTTTTTTTTTTAAGTACTGGAACAATGCTATTGATTTTCCCCTTTGGCTAAATAAAGTTTTCCTTTTTTATCAGTGTTTCTTACAACAAGGGAAAGTGATGAAGTGGAAATATGGAGACTCTGGTCCTTTAATTTCCTCTCGATGTTGCACAGTAAGTTTTACAGGGAAATGAAACTCCAGCAAATAAGCCCAGGTTACAGTTTCAGAGGAAATTTGCAGTGGAGCAGACAATGGCAAAGCACCCAGAGAAGATCAACATTTCTGTTTAGTCAGTGAAAAGAAAGAGGGGAAAAAACAATTACAGCAGAAAGAAATGTCTACCTTGTAAGATTTCTATCTAAACTACAGTTGTAGCCTATATGATGATCAGATGTCCCTACTTCGAAGGAAATGTTCTCCTTTTTCTAAGGATGGTTCAACCTCAAGATCAACTTATTTGGGGGGTGCAGAGGTTGTAGCAGGGAGGACAGGATAGGTAAGCACCCTTCCATAAGGAAAGTTCTGCTCAAGATTATTGAGATCCAATACATTATTATCTGTTGTCTCCTCTTACCTGGTATGTAGTCTAATTCCGTAATCATTTTGATCCTGGAGAACTATTTTTTAAACACTTTCTCTATTTAGATTTACAGATTCTCATAATAATGACCCTTACCACCATTGTCCATATTGCCATGGATACCAAATGCCTGCTCAAGCTTCTTCTTACTCACCCGCAATTCAAGAGTGATCCACTGGCTCCTTTCAGCATTAGATTGTATGAATGTTTGACTGAATGATAAATGCTAACAGTATAGACTTATTGTTCTATTGCTAACATTCCAAAGTATTCCCTTGGCTCATTTGCAGAGTATCTCTGATCCCATTAACCTACCTGGCCTTCCAGAGGGATGTGTGTGTGTGTGTGTGTGTGTGTGTGTGTGTGTAACCAATGTGCATTTTAAAGTCATGTAGAGAATCCATCTTTCCATGGAACTATGAATTTGGGATCTTGGTAATGCTCATCTCTAATACATAGCTAGTGTTACACACCCAAAAGTTCTTCCATGGCTCAAATTTTAAACTGAGAGAAGACCTGAAATCCTTTCACCCACTTGCCTACCTTTCAAACCCCTCACTTACAGTTTTGAACCTTCCTTGTTGGTCCAGCAGCAGCAACAGAACCAAGGAAGGTAGCTCTCCCCCTGCTTCTTTGCACTAAGATCCTAACTCCATTGCATGCCTCTACCCCTATGCTTAGAGATGTTATTATATGAAGCAGTATGTAAGCATTACTAATAAGTAAATAGGCATGGAACCCGGGGCTCCCAGCCAAATAGACCAGTTCTGAAGGGGCTGTGTGTGAAGCTGTAGCCAGCTGTGGTGCAAGCTCTCCTGCTGCCTGAGATGGGAGAGCACATGCACCACGTCTGTGTCATCATGCACCCCCACTGCTGCTGCCACCACATCATTGCCCTCTGCCCCGCCCGACTCCTGCTGCTGCCAATATGACATTGCCCCCCCCGCCGCCGCCAATGTCTGTACGCAGGCTCTCTGGAGAGCAGCATCGGCTGGAGAAAGCAGCGCTTCAGAGAACCGGCCGGGGCCAAACACCTGGGCCTGAGGGGGTCCTTCCTCAGAGCCAGGCATTGTGGGAGGGGTGTTCCAGGAGACTGCCTGTGCTGCGTTGTGGTGGAGACACCTGTGACCTGAATCATGAAGAGATGAGTAACAAGAAGGGGGAGGCTCGTATCTACCAACAAATCATCAGATTAGAACCACAATTAAATAATCAAAGCTTTTATTGAACAGAATAGTTGCAGAAGGAGTTCTGACAGGATCAGAGAGGAGGTTGCCATCTTTTTAGCCTTCCATGGCTCTGTGTCTTTGAAACCTACAGAGCAGACAGAGGAGACAGGTTCAGCGTTCCCTTCAGTAGGTCTCTGTGCTGCTGTTCCATTTCCATCTGTCAAGTCACTTTCAAAGGTACAAGATTCTTGGGAGGGAAACTGTGGCAACCCCACATATGAACTGCTCATCTCCTGCCAGTCACTGCTGCTGCTCTATTGGCATGTGATGGCGGGCCACCC
The DNA here is from genome assembly GCF_057233095.1 of Heloderma suspectum. Taxonomy (NCBI): domain Eukaryota; kingdom Metazoa; phylum Chordata; class Lepidosauria; order Squamata; family Helodermatidae; genus Heloderma; species Heloderma suspectum. Next base: position 119,800,969 of record NC_139460.1, on the reverse strand, counting down.
TCCTTGCCGCTGTTTCCCTGGATAGCTGCCTAGTTGCCTCTCAACAGACATGGGGATATTGAGACAGAATGGATAGCAACTGCATCAGACATTACCTTTGATGAGGAGCCCCTTGAGAATGGGGACACAGGAGTTCTGAATTATCTGGTCTTATCTCTGAAGTGGCACCATTGCCTTAGGAATCCCTTATTGTTCTGTTTTTCAAATGGTACATTTTGTTTTGAGTGGTGTGCATGCACAGTTTGCCTCAGCTTTCAGCCCTTTCATTTCATTTGTGTCATCAATGGTGCCACAAGCTAGGTTGGTCATGTGTCCTCTCTTACAGAGGACAGTCCTTGATTTGGTGGGCTGCTAGAAAACTGCCCTCTGCTTTGAAGGCATACTGTATTTGAAGGGTCCAGTTTGAAATTAACCATCACAAGGAAGAGCTGGGCCTTGCAGTTGCTCACTAGCAGCACCTGGACAGCAGACTGAGCAACAGGTCACCTCATCACAGTGTTTTACACTATGGTGAGATATCGTGTATTTCTATTTAACTTATAATAATTATTTCTAAATTTGTATCTATACATGTAAATTAAAATGCAAATGTTCTGCAAGTCAGTTTCCTCTTGTCCTCTTTTTTAGTGATGCATGCCCTCTTTTGAGGGCGGGGGGAAGAATTCACAAGTGGCCACCCTAGCAAGAGTTGGAGAATCACCTGTGGAGTGGTCCATGAAGGAAGCAACAGCGGATACACCTCTTATGTCCTAACCGAGCCATGCATTTTCTAACTGCGTTTGTTTTAGAACTCTCTGCACCTACTTTTAGAAAGAAACCAGGAATTTTGCTTTTAGAAAAAACAAGGAAGAATGAATAAGATCTGTTCCCGAGCTATCTCTTTCCTTGGCTGGGTGACTGACCTCTGTTTTAGAGGTGACTCCTGGAAATGATGTGCCACTTTATCTACTGTGAGTGGTACTGGAAATTTATAGAGAAATATTGTTGTCATATCCATCTACATCTTTGTGAAGGAGCTGAGTCTCTGCCTTTAAACATTCTTCTGCTTAAACATATTTGGCAGTTCTCCTTTGAAACTGAGATCCATCTCTTATTTCTACCAAAGTTGGCCATTTTTTCTCCACGTACTGTAGCTAGGGATGTACAGATTTTGTTAAACGTGTTCCATCTGTGTTTCATGGATTGTCAGGCAGCTTTTGTTCCATCATCCGCTCACTGATGGAACTGGATCTTTTGGGGGATGTACAAGAATATCATTCCAAGTTGTGTTAGTGCACATTAGCACAAGTGTACATTAGTTCAAGTGTGCATTTGCACAAATCCCCCCCAAAGTAAAACAACAACAACCAGTCCACAAGTCTGTGGAATCCATGTGACTCAGAAAAACCCGCTCCACTGAAGACTCTACAGGTTGAATTCATAGAAATCTGAACTCATTTGAATCCATTGAAGATTTCTCCAACATCCCTAACTGTAGCATAGCCTTAAGAAATCAAACAAGCTATGAGAAATCTTGGAGAGCCACCTTGCAAAGCCAGCACTTAGTAACACTAACACTAACACATTGCTACTATTAAGAACTTTCGTATGGATCAAATGGCTGGAGTGGACATAGCACCTGAAGATTACTACATAGCTGCAGTTTCCTTGGTCTAAACAAAGCACTTAGTGTGTGAGATTGCCTCGTCTGGTTATAGACTTCAAGGTTTGAATGGTGGCATAATTGGGCTTCAGCCTACTAACTGTAAATAGTGTAGGTCAGAAGATATTTCTGTTATGGAAAAACACAGCTACACTCTAGACAGAGGCCCATACAGATAAACAAGATGGATAGAGATCCATTTGAGATTGTTTTTCTAAGCCACTTCAAGCTTGGAAGATACAGTATTTAAAAATCAAATCAAATACCCATCAAAGCATGGTAGTGAATTTAATTTTGAGTGCATTTTTATGAGGAATTAAATGCCAACAGAGCTCCTACCTCAACTTATAGGTATTTAAAATTGCTTTTCTTGTAGAAAAAATAATAATGGCCCAGTCCTGAAGCTAAGCTTATGTATCTGCAGTTCTAACTATAGAATGTGGTGTATTAAATGACTGTCTCAATGAAGTTAAACATTGGAGGAGGGCACAATAATTCAAGAACCTCATCCCTTTTCTCCTTTAAAACTATGCATTCATTTTCATGCTATCCAAAATGAGGCAAATGAGTGATATTTTTGAAGTTATTCCTGTGGCTATCTTTTTGAGATAAAAGCTCCAGTATAGGAGGGAAGGGTTTACACTGAAACACCAGAGATGTGTGTGTATTCTTTATTTTGGACTGTAAAGGTGAATTTCTTCAACTTTAGCCATGCCATATATGGTCACTGGATAATTTTGGCAGACATCACAAGCAGGGTCAGGGTCAGTCTGGGTCAATATTAAATATTAAATGATGGCTTTCCAAAGAAAACCCAAAGGACCTGCAAGGTGACGAGATGATAGTGTGAGGTGGCAATCTCAGCTCTGAGTCAGACCTGAAGCATTCCCAATAGACAGTTGAAGCCAATGTCCTAACAAGAGTTGCAGTCTTCAGACAAGAAATGAAACCACAGCTCTGTTCACTGAAAGTCAGAGTCTCCACAAAGTCTGCTTCACTACTGTAGGTGGGGGGGGGGGTTACCACCGGGTTGGCCAAATTCTCATTTGGATCATTATTATAACTAGTAAAGTTATTGCCAGTGAAAAACAACAGCCCTCTCTAACAAGAAATAGATTCCCCTTTATTGTTCTCAAATGACCTCCAGCTGGGTTATGAACATTTAAAACTGTATCTTCTAACGAGCAAAAGGATCTTATAGCATTTCTGGCTGCATGCACATATCCAGAGCCAGATAAATATTGATAGTGCTGATCTGCTATTTAAGGGTAAGGATGCATGAGAAATTCGTTTCAGTTCATTTTTGATCAGGATTTACCCAGTTTGCACCTTCTGGACCAAACATGGACTGAGATGCAATCTGCAGTAGGAAGCATTAATTACGGCTGGGATTATCTTAAACTCCATCTGTATTCCATTTAATTTTAAACTTTCCTATTTAGACTCTATCTATCTATCTATCTATCCATCCATCCATCCATCCATCCATCCATCCAACCATCAATTTATCCATCAGTATATTACTGTACCATCTAAATTTTATAATACTTTATCAAAATGTTCTATCATGTGAGGGATATTTGTTTTGGATTTATTTGTCTTGTTATTTTCACATATTATGCAATAAATCTAGTTAAAACTTACTCAGGGGCTGAATCTACACATAGCACTTATGCTGTTATCATACTGCAGTGATAACTATTGGTGCCCATTGGTGTCATGTGCACCAAGCGTTAGCACAATATGATAATGGTAAAACTGCTAAGTGTATATTCAGCCCTGGTGTCACTTTGTTGCTTGGGAAGCCACTTCTGAACCAGAGGTTGTACATTTGCAGCAAGGAGACCATTAAAAATAATGCTGTGGTAGTCAGTGGGAGAAACAATAAAAGCCAGGAGCACAGAGCTGGCAGTGGTGGTTGAATGAATTGGAAATTAACACATTTTAAACATACTGAAGAGAACAAATCTACACAATCAGGGTTATGGCATAGATTGAATAGGATTTAACCCTTTCCCTCTGCACCATGGCCCCTACAAAGTCACAAATAGCAGCTTGGGGGCAGGGGGTGGTTGTCAGGACTGCAGCATAGGGGAGAAGAGTTAATCTCTTCTACTCCTATCTGCACCATGCTCCTGATTCAAACTGGGGGGGATTCATCTTTTAAAAAACAAAACAAAACCACATATGCAAATGCAAAGACAGGTAATTTGTAGTTTAGTTCTCATTCCTGTAACACTGGGGCAGCATGCCGGCAGAAATGACTACTCATCTGGTCTCTACAGTTGCACAGCACCACATGGTAGGTGGCCAGAGAGTGTACCACAACTTTTCAGCCCAGCAGGATGAGGTGACCTGAGCAGCTGCTAAGATCACATCTAGCTTTAAATGATGGCTGACTCTGTGGTTAGGTTATGCACATCTGGATTGGAAGGGGTGGGTGTCAAAGTGAGAGAACAGTACTATGCAGGCATTGCTCACCAGAACAGCCAACATGGCTACAGCTGGCCTCCAGGGCCATGCCTTTAGTCCTAGCTTGTGCAACTCCTCTGGACATCTTCCATGATTATGATGAACTACTGCAGCATGAAGCCTTTTGTATGAATGGAGGCTTCCCATGTGATTATGGATCCTGGAAAATTGGGGTCTTTAATCATGTGGGGAGCATTCTGGATGCAGAAGGCTCCCAGATGCAGATTTTTGCTCTCAACATATGTGGGGTCTGGAGAAGACTCACGCCCTGGGGGATGAGGCTATATGTGTGGCATCACAGCCTAGCTGTATCCATGTCAGCTGATCAGCAACCAAGTAACACCCAAATAGGCCTAATGTGTCTTCGGAAAGGCTTGACCAAGGGCACGTATGATTATTAATCAGTGAGACCACAACAGAACATTAGCACAACACAGGGGTGCTGCCAAAAACAGCATCCACATATTGAATTCTCCCCAATCCCTGTAACATTTAGGATCACTTACCCTGTGATGTGACATCATCATGTTGTGTGTGTTCCCCCATCCACCTTGTTGATTGCTGCAGAAGGGCAAATGTACAATATGACAGCATCACATCATAGATTAAGTATTACTACACTTGATAAGAAATTGGAGGAAATGTGATATGGTGATGCCATTTTTTTAAAAAAAGAACATGTCTAGTATAACTCAGTACAGCAGTAGAAGAAATTCCTCTGCTGTGCCTAATCTGACCCAAAAGAAAGTAAGTTATGGATATGTGCCAAATGGGCAGGTAGATACATCCATCACACACACACACACACACACACACACACCAATATTACTGGTGCACAGGCAGCAAAATATTGTTATGGATTTATAACAAATTTCTGAGAGTGGGGCTATTGGTGTGGATTGCCCTGAAGCAATACCTGGACTTGACAAAGGAGGGTTAATAGCCCATGAGGTTCTAGTGTTGTGTATTCATGGGAGCTAAGAAGACTAGGCCACAGTCAGAGGAGATGACTCATCAAATTCTGCCCCCTCTAGCTAGGGAGAGAGGGCGAGGTATCTCTGTATGAAAAGAACAACAGACCACAGTCTGAAAGAGAGACTAGGAAAAGCACAGAGAAATGGAGAGCTGAGTTTAGGCTCTTTAATCCTTCAGTGTTTGTGGGGTGCCGCACCTCTTCCAGAGGTCTGGTGTGAGAGCACTGGACTTTGGTGATGTGTTGGAGTGTTTCTGCTCTGCCGCCACCTATGCTCAATCTGTATATTTGTAAATGAATATAAATATTACAAATTAGTCTCCAATGACTTCCTTCCATAGGTAACCCAAGCTGGATAAGTACAGTGGCCCTGCAACTTTTCAGTGCTTCCAGAAGCGGGATGAGTGTAACAATATTTTAAAGATACTATTTTCCTTCTTTGTGTGGTCTTCGAGGCCTCTCTGCAACACTCATTAAACACAATTCTTCTCACCACTAATCCTCCATATTTATTAGTAAAAAGAATAAGAGGCGGAAAAAAATAGGTCATGGAAAGGTTGCATGAATAGGCAATTAGTGGAAAAAATCATGAGCAATAAGGAAAATGTGCTTGGAGGAAGACAGTTCCCCCCCCCCTTTAACTTTACATCTAACAACATTTTTTTAAATGGATCTCTGATTTAGGCAGAAACCATTTGTCATTCAAAATATTTCCATTCTTCATTTGTGGCATAATAAATATGGAGGTAATAATGGTGATATTGGAAGGCAGACAAATTAGAGCAATCCAAATTTAATGGATCACAGTAACATCTTTTTATTTACTGGTTGCATGTTCAGACTGCATTAAAATCAGTGAGACACAAACCCTCTCTGTTACAGTCTCCAGGTTATTATCTAGTTTTCAAACTGTTCCATTTAGAAGGGCGAAGCCTTTTTACAGTGACACACCATTAATTGGCCATTGGGATTCTAATGATGTTCAGAAGGGAGAAAGGGTAAATAAAAATCCTTACATTGGACCCCTTTCCCACTAGAATGTATTAATTTCATTGCAAACATCAATATAATTATGTGTTCAGTTCCAAAGTTAAAATCACAGGCAAACTATTCTCCCTTAAATGTTATGGTTTTACATTTCTTCCTTCCCAGTAAAGGTGCCCGTTCTATTTGGCTGCCTATAACATCATTTACACAGGGCCATTAAAGCAGGTAAAAACATTTTCTTTTCTTACACCCATTGCTAGGTAGCTCTAATCTTCCTAGACAGTGAAGAATAAGGTCTCGCTTTATACTGCCAATTTCTTTTACTTCTTACATTGGCACTTGTCAATATTCCTTACCACATGCATCACTGGGTAAATATTCTAGTGCATTTAATCACTTTAGAAATTTGCCACCCTTCGTATGCATTATGCACAGTATATGCACACATCAAATCTGGTGGAATAGAGGCGGGCTTTGATTTGACTTGTTCACAAAGAGGAACTTTTGCCAGTAGAGCTAGTGCATTGGCTTCATCCACTTGTAGGTTGTCATGAAAAAAAGAAAATTGTGTATATATACATTTGAAATAAAAAGGGGAAAGGTTAAAATGGTGTCAGGTGATGTTCCAAAAAAACTGGGAGGCTGTTTAGGTACTGTCACCTGACACCTACTCTGCCAATGACTTCGCTAACACCAAGGTCCATGCATTCATGCAACACTAAAGAAACCACAATTGTTAGTATTTAGTTTACTTATTTCTTTGCAACATTTGTATACCACTCCACATCTAAACAGATTCCAGAGCAGTGAACAACAAGAGATAAAATGAACAAAAGATAAAAAGAAGAAACACGATTATTCTTAAAAAAAAAACAGAGTGCCAATAAAATCGAGGCTGGTTAACCAAGGAAGACTTCCTGGGAAAGAGCTGTTCTCTGGAAGTACGGAAAACAACCCAGTGTTGGTGCCTACCTGACCTCCAAAGGCAGGGAGTTCCTCAGGATGGGAGCAACCACACTGAAGGCTCTTCTCCAGTTGGGCCATAGGTCATGCGGAACCACCAGGAGCATGCCCTCTGATTACCTCAGTGATTGGGTAGATTGGTAAGGGAGAAGGCGCTCTCTCAGGTATCCTGGTCCCAAGTTGTTTAGGGCTTTGTACACTACTACCAAAACCTTAAGCCTTATTGCATACAGGTGACCACAACAACAGCACATCTTAACTTTCACATACTCCTATACTGACATGGAACCAAATACTAGCCCAGAGTTACCCATCATGTGTATACAACACAAATTAAACACCAGAAAATGCACACATACAACAGAACATAGACCAAAAACATCAGTTTCTGTCCAACCACCACTGTGGTTGCTGAGGCCTCATAAAGTCACAGTACTCACCACCCAATTCACATCATATGATAACCACAACCCTTATCCTACTGAGGGGTTTGACCCAATGGTGTAGTGGAGGGAGGATGCCTGGAAGCAGCGCTCCGGGACTTTTTTCAGCACAGGAGCAGTGACGTCATCTACTGGACCATGAGAGTAATAAACCCTCCTTGCTCTGGCAAGTGAGTAAGGTGATAATGATGCTTTCAAGTTTTACTATGGTGTGTGGCAGATTAGCATAGAGGAAATCAGAAAATGAAGACAATAAGCAGACGCTGGATACTTATTTCCTCTTGTTTGATGGCTTTCCCCTCCTTCACACCAGCAATCTAAATGGTAACACTTCTTGGCAAGGTTGTTTGCATTTCTGGTTAAAAGCTAGGAGGCTGAATTTCATCAAGGCTGAAGATCATTTGTTAAAGCTCAGTGTGTGTTGAACTGATGCCGTCAGAAAGTAAGCACCACTGAGTTCAATGGAGCTTACTCCCAGGTAGCTATGCATAAGAATGCAGTCATGCTGCTCCTAATAAATTGGATACTATGCTATGCATTGCTGCTCTTTGTGTACATACATGCACTGTCATGATGAGCTCCTGCAATTCAAAAACTACCATTGTGCCACTTGTCTGAACAGGTCCCACATTATGCCCCATTGCTTCGGTGCAGCCTAGCTTGCCCCGTTTGCACTGCAACCCAGGCCCCTTCGTGACCCAGAGCTCCTTTATTCTCTGTTCACCTATTGCTCTGTCTTCATTTTCCCCTAGTCACAGACAGAAGCATCCGCTTCTGGCAAGCTGTGGATAAAAGGGGAACTTCACCTGGCAACAGCAGATGCCTTCTTGAGCTTCAGGGCTCAATTTGTCTCATGCAATGCCAGTTGCTGAGCCCTGTTTTGGGGACTAACCTTGACACAACATCATATCATCTCTGTCCATATTCCACATTGTCTCTCCTCCACATTTCAAGCATTTTGGAGGCAAGACAAGAAAATCACTTGATCCTTATCAGTCTATGTCTCCATTATGATAAAATCTGACAGTCACCCATCCTTCTTAGGTCTGATGGACACACATCACTGGAACATCATGGGCTATCCACATTCCTTTGCCAAGTTTATGGTGAGGATTATATCATCACAAATATTCAAAGATTGGCAGATTGTCATTATATATAAATATGTAGTCAAATATATGCATATTGTGTTGGAATATAAACTGCACACTCCACGTAATAGTCAGGTTTACAAGTGTGTGTGTATGTGTGTTGAGCAAGGGTGCATTTTGGTTTCACAGAGAATTTATTTTAATCTGCAGCCATGTTCCTTGCCCCTTCATGGATCACTGCCTTGTTGTGGCGAAGGGGCTTGCGTAACTCAGTGAAGCCATAAGCTATGCCGTGCAGGGCCACCCAAGACGGACAGGTCATGGCAGAGAGTTCTGACAAAATGTGGTCCACTGGAGAAGGAAATGGCAACCCACTCCAGTATTCTTGCCAAGAAAACCCCATGGAACGTATCACAAGGCTAAAAGAGATGATGCCGGAAGATGAGCCCCTCAGGTCGGAAGGTGTCCAATATGCTACTGGGGAAGAGCAGAGGGTATTTCCAAGTAGCGCCAGAAAGAGTGAAGCGGCTGGGCCAAACCCGAAAGGACACTCAGCTGTGGATGTGTCTGGCGGTGAAAAGAAAATCCGATGCTGTAAAGAACAATATTGTTTAGGAACCTGGAATGTCAGATCAATGAATCAAGGTAAGCTGGAGGTGGTCAAACATGAGATGGCAAGATTGAACATCGACATCTTGGGAATCAGCAAACTAAAATGGACAGGCATGGGCGAATTTAATTCAGGTGACCATCATATATACTATTGTGGGCAAGAATCCCTTAGAAGAAATGGAGTAGCACTCATAGTCAACAAAAGGGTGGGAAAAGCAGTACTGGGGTACAATCTTAAAAATGATAGAATGATCTCAGTACGAATCCAAGGCAAACCATTCAACATCACAGTAATTCAAGTCTATGCCCCAACCACTGAGGCCGAAGAAGCTGAGGTTGATCGGTTCTATGAAGACCTACAACACCTTCTAGAACTAACACCAAAAAAAGATGTCCTCTTCATCATAGGGGATTGGAATGCTAAAGTAGGAAGTCAAGAAATCACCGGGATAACAGGCAGGCATGGCCTTGGTGTACAAAATGAAGCAGGACAAAAGCTAATAGAGTTTTGCCAAGAGAACATGCTGATCATAGCAAACACTCTTTTCCAACAGCACAAGAGGCGACTCTACACATGGACGTCACCAGATGGTCAATATCGAAATCAGATTGATTATGTCCTTTGCAGCCAAAGATGGAGAAGCTCCATACAGTCAGTAAAAACAAGACCTGGAGCTGACTGTGGCTCAGATCATGAGCTGCTTCTTGCAAAATTTCAGCTTAAATTGAAGAACATTGGGAAAACCACTAAACCGTTCAGGTATGACCTAAATCATATCCCTGATGAATATACAGTGGAGGTGAGGAATAGATTTCAGGGATTAGACCTGATAGACAGAGTGCCTGAGGAACTATGGACGGAGGTCCGTAACATTGTTCAGGAGGCAGCAACGAAATCCATCCCAAAGAAAAAGAAATGCAAGAAAGCCAAGTGGCTGTCTGATGAGGCTTTACAAGTAGCTCACGAAAGAAGGGAAGCGAAAAGCAAGGGAGAAAGGGGAAGATATACCCAACTGAATGCAGAGTTCCAGAGAATAGCAAGGAGAGACAAGAAGGCCTTCTTAAATGAACAATGCAAAGAAATCGAGGAAAACAACAGAATGGGAAAGACTAGAGATCTCTTCAAGAAAATCGGAGATCTCAAGGGTACGTTTTGTGCAAAGACGGGCATGATAAAGGACAAAGAAGGCAGGGACCTAACAGAAGCAGATGAGATTAAGAAGAGGTGGCAAGAATACACAGAAGAACTATACAGGAAAGATCTGAATGTCCCTGATAGCCATGATAGTGCGGTCACTGAACTTGAGCCAGACATCCTCGAGAGTGAAGTCAAGTGGGCCTTAGGAAGCATTAGTAACAACAAAGCTAGCGGAGATGACAGTCTCCCAGCTGAGCTATTTAAAATCCTAAAAGATGATGCTGTTAAAGTGCTGCATTCAATATGCCAACAAATCTGGAACACTCAACAGTGGCCACAAGACTGGAAAAGGTCAGTTTACATTCCAATTCCAAAGAAGGGCAACGCCAAAGAGTGTTCAAACTACCGCACAATTGCGCTCATTTCACATGCCAGCAAGGTGATGCTCAAAATCCTACAAGCTAGGCTTCAGCAGTATGCGAACCGAGAACTACCGGAAGTACAAGCTGGGTTTAGAAGAGGCAGAGGAACTAGAGATCAAATCGCCAACATTCGCTGCATCATGGAGAAAGCAAGAGAATTCCAGAAAAACGTCTATTTCTGCTTCATTGACTACGCTAAAGCCTTGATTGTGTGGATCACAACAAACTGTGGCAAATTCTTAAAGTGATGGGAGTACCAGACCACCTTACCTGTCTCCTGAGAAACCTGTACGAGGGTCAAGAAGCAACAGTCAGAACCAGACATGGAACAACCGATTGGTTCAAAATTGGGAAAGGAGTACGACAAGGCTGCATATTGTCACCCTGCTTATTTAACTTATATGCAGAGTACATCATGAGAAATGCCGGATTGGATGAATCAGAGGTCGGAATTAAGATTGCCGGGAGAATTATCAACAACATCCGATATGCAGACGATACCACCCTAATGGCAGAAAGCGAAGAGGATCTAAAGAGCCTCTTGTTGAGGGTGAAAGAGGAGAGTTCAAAAGCTGGTTTGAAACTCAACATTAAAAAAACTAAGATCATGTCATCTGGCCCTATCACTTCCTGGCATATAGAAGGGGAAGAAATGGAAGCAGTGACAGATTTTACTTTCTTGGGCTCCAAGATCACCGCAGATGGTGACTGTAGCCATGAAATTAAAAGACGCTTGCTCCTTGGGAGGAAAGCTATGGCAAACCTAGACAGCATAGTAAGAAGCAGAGACATCACCTTGCCGACAAAGGTCCGTCTAATCAAAGCTATGGTTTTCCCAGTAGTAATGTATGGCTGTGAGAGCTGGACTATAAGGAAGGCTGAGCGCCGAAGAATTGATGCTTTCGAACTGTGGTGCTGGAGAAGACTCTTACGAGTCCCCTGGACTGCAAGGAGGTCAAATCAGTCCATCCTAAAGGAAATCAACCCTGACTGCTCATTGGAAGGACAGATAATGAAGCTGAAGCTCCAATATTTTGGCCACCTAATGCGAAGAGAAAACTCCCTGGAAAAGACCCTGATGCTGGGAAAGACTGAAGGCAAAAGGAGAAGGGGACGGCAGAGGATGAGATGGCTAGATAGCATCACGGATGCAATGAATATGAACTTGAGCACGCTCCGGGAGAGAGCGCAGGACAGGAAGGCCTGGCGTGCTATGGTCCATGGGGTCATGAAGAGTCGGACACGACTGAACGACTGAACAACAACATGTTCCTTGATGTTATGCCCCAGACAACCACACTGTATGTGAACTTTCTAACTTTGATGGTCTTAACAGTCAGCTAATTGGAAACATTTTTCATGGAAACCTTCCCCTGCCAAACTTTATTTTGAATGGCAGATGTTAAAATCAAGTGTGCCCAAGTGGGGCATTAAATGTATGAAGTTTGAACTCTTGTCATTTAATTTTAGCTGCCAAAATTCTGATCGTACATCAAGGGCTGATTAAGATACTGTATTCCTGGGAAATTCACTTGTAATTTCTTCTGGCATGTACAGTAGGTAATATTTACTCCCGCCTATTCAAAGCTTGTATTTTCTTAACACACACTAAGTCTTCCTTCGGGGGGGGGGGGGGTTTGGCCTTTCTAAGCCAAGAATAATATCTATTTTGCTGTGTAGATTTTTTCAGGGTTTGTAGTTATATTTGACCAGTAGATCAAAATCATATGTCCCTGGGAGGGTGTCTTAAGGGCCATAGGCTATTGCAGTTCTCCTTCTCCATGGACAGGGAGTGAAGCTGGTGAGTGGAGGAGGAGATGCTTGGCCATATAGGGATGTTGGAGAACACACAACAGATTCAGATGAGTTTGGATTTCTATGAATCCAACCTGTGGATTCCACAGTGAACTGGCTTCTTCTGAGTCGCGTGGACTTGCAGACTGGTTTTTTATGTGGGGGGAGGATTCGTGCAAATGAGCACTTGTGCTAATGCACATTAGTGCAAGCACGTATTCACGCTCATGTGTCCTTGCACAAGTGGAATGAAATCTCATACATCCCTAAAAAAATCAAATTCCTTCTATGTGTGGATGACAGAACAAAAGACACCTGACAATCTGTGAAACACTGATGGAATGGATTTAACAACATCTGTACATCCCTACTTGGCCATCAGAAACCTCCTGGTTTGGAGAGCAGACAGCTCTGATGCCATTGCTTCCCTGCAGTTGGTACTCAAATGGTGGCAGGGGCTGAAAAGAGCTGTGTTTGGGGAAGATTGTGGGAGTCTTTTGGATCCACTGGTTGACACACCCCAACAAGGGTAGGGGACTACATCAGACCTGAAGCTGGCAGGGTTATTTTCCCTGTCAGTAGAAGCTATGGGAGGGTAAATAGAAAAGGTTGATCATGGGCTCATGGCCAACAAAAAGGTAAATGGTGTGAGGGCTTTGGGTTTGGTGATTCTTCTGCTATGGATTCTCCCTCCCCTGTCCCCATAGGATTGCTCTGACATCCTTAGAAAATATCTGGGGGGGGGGGGAGTCGTATATTACCTATTTATATTCTTAACGGCTTACACATGAACAAACCTTTTTCAAAATGATCAATATACAAATCTTCATGGCATCACACAACTACTGTGAGTTTTCAAGATGAGAGGGTTTGGGGTGGTTGTTTTTTTGTGATTTATATACTTGTTGATATTTAAATTTCATTTTTATTTAATTTATGACTGATGTTCAATGGGAGAGAAATGTGCTTTATCTAACCCTAACACATTATGGCATATTTGCATTTTATGTGCTGTTACTTCCAGAGGGGTAGCCATGTTAGTCTGTTGGAGCAAACATAACACCTGCAGCACTTTAAATTGTAAGGGGCCATGAGACTCTTGGATGTATATAAGTTGATTCCATGTGTTTCTTAAAGCTTTTTTATTTGTTAATTATACATTTCCTCTGATGAAGCACCACCTGGGGCCCAAAACACAATGGACTTTTTTTGAAATTATCTACTTATTTTGAACTTAGAATAAATTTGTGCCTGTACCTACTTTTGGATTGTTATCAGACAGCATTCTTGTACAAATGTGATGTGAATTTGCCCATGAATTTGTATTTCTGTGCATGTTTTCCATTATTTAGGGTGTATGTGGGAAACTGTGGGGAACCAGAAGGGAATGAGAACCACCCCTGCCCAAAGGATGAGGCTGGTGGTCAATGTATCTGAAATCACACTTTATTACCGGAACGTGTATACACAGGTAGCCCACAAATGAACTACCATTTGGGAACAAGTTACGTGGGTTTTTAAAGGAAAACAAAGTACATAGTAAAAATATGAAGAGAAAGACTTTAGCAACTTAAAACGCTTACATATGTTATCTATATCCAATCACATTAGGGTTGGGGGTGCTCACGTATGCATCAGTGCTCCCTAACCATGAATATACCCCTAAACACAGCTGGGGCACAATGATCTGCAAATTCCTCCTGCCAGGCAGTTGCTTATCTCAGTACGGACTGGGTTTTTGCCCACCCATTGCCCATGAGATAGGAGTTGGAGCCTGCTTATCTGTGGGCAGGAATGTTTATTCTACCCTCTTACCCAGTTCTTTGTGTCTTGTTTTTCTCAGCTACTCCGATACAATATTCTCTGTATTTTTCACTCTTGGAGACTTTGGTTCAGACCTGATACTTTGGTTCAGGCCTTATACAGGCTTTTTCTCCCACAGGTGCAATCCCACACTGAAGATCTGTCAGCTGAGGGGCTGTAGGGTTCAGCAGAAACCCTGCTGCACTAGCAGAAGGCCAGATACTCTGCCACCACCATGACAGATATGCTGGTGGAACACCTCAGATATGCCAGTGGAATACTCCACCAGCAGAACTGTTCCATCGGGAAATATATGCTGGTGGAATGACTGAAGGCCAAACTACACATTATACTTCCTGTATAGCTATATCATTTCTTTTCCTTAAATTAATTACAGGCACGTGTGTGTGCATGACTCTGTGATTTGGGGGAGGTCACAGTACATGAGAAGGGGAAGCTTATCCCTTTCCTCCCCAGCCATGACCATTCCAGAATTCACCCGTCCCTGGTTTTGTTTAGTCAGTTCCATGTTTCGCAGATGGTCAAGTGTAGGGGTGTACGGATTACTCACCCCGTTCCGGGTGGGGCTGTCCGCTGGGGGGGGGAGGTGATCTGTCCCTCCTGCTGAAATACTCCCCGGCTGGCTCCACTCCGTGGTGAGCCCATGGAGCCACCAGCCGGGCCCGCCCACAGCCGAACGTTCATCCACTGTCGCGCTGCGGCCGCAAATGGAGGCTGCCGTAGCGGCCGCCATTTACATCCCTGTTTTAGCCATGATAGGCTACATATATATTTACATAGCCTATCACAGCAAAGAGTGGGGATGTAAATGGCACTCGCCGCAACACCATTTGCATAGGGATGTACGAAAGTCACTTACCTTTTCGCAGATGTGATTCACGGTGGGGGGGAAGGCACTCCATCCCTCCCCCCGGAATCCTCCCTGGCTGGCTCCGCTCCGTGGTGGCTCCGCAGAGCCGCCGGCCAGGGTCATCTGCAGCCGGAGTTCCAGCCACAGCCGGGCTGCTGCGGACACAAATGGCGGCCGCCATAGCGGCCGCCATTTGCATCCTGCCAGGCAGCCGTGATAGGCTACGTATGTATTTATGTAGCCTATCACGGCAAAGAGCAGAGACGCAAACAGCGGCCGCTACACCATTTGCGCCACTGCTCTTTCCGTGATAGGCTATGTAGGTATTTATGTAGCCTATCACAGAAAGAGCAGCGGCGCAAACGGCATAGCGGCTGCCCTTTGTGTCCCTGCTCTTTGCTGTGATAGGCTACGTAAATACTTACATAGCCTATCACGGCAGCTTGGCGGGACGCAAATGGCAGCCGCAGCAGCCAGCCAAAAGACCAGCCGCTGCTGCTGGAGCCGCTGCCGCCGGAGCCCCAGGTAAGTTTCATTCCAGGGGGATTCCATCAGGTGGCGGGGGGTGGGAGGCCGTTCCACCATGGGTTTCAGGGGGCCGAATGCCAATGCATTCGGCCTCACTGAAATCCGTGGCAGAATTTGCCACCATCCCTACATTTGTGTCCCTGCACTTTTCGTGATAGGCTACGTAAATATATACGTAGCCTCTCACGGCTAATGCAGGGATGTAAATGGCGTAGGGGCCACCATTTGCATCCCTGCTCTAGTCATGATAGGCTACGTATATATTTATGTAGCCTATCACGGCAAAAGGCAGGGATGCAAATGGCACAGCAGACACTATTTGCGTCCCTGCTCTTTGCCGTGATAGCCTACATAAATCCTTACGTAGCCTATCACGGCTAAAGTACGGAGGCAAATGGCGACCGCAGACCGGGGCAGCCATTTGCGGCTGCAGACTGGGGTAGCGGACGGACCGGACAGACAACAGGTAGGGTCCATCCTGGGAAATTTCAGGGGGTGGCAGAGGGGATTGCTCCGTTCTGCCATGGACTCCAGGGGGGCAGATTCTAAAGAATCCAGCCTCATTGGAGTCCGTGGTGGAATTCTCTAACATCCCTAGTCAAGTGCCTTTCATTCCATTGTCTACTCATTGACAGGACTGGCTTTTTTCCCCCTTTGGAAAAGTAAGCAAAAAAATCTGCCTCAATTTACGAAACTTTTGCTGGTACGCAATATTTTGTATTTTTTTCTTAGTACTACACAGCAGAGGCTGAAGAGAGATCGGAGACATATAAAACATGGGGGGAGAGTAAAAAAAGGTGTATATATTTGCATATTTTCCACTAACTTTTGTACAACTACATTTGCTTACCATTCCAGAAGGTTAAAAAAAAAAAAAAAGGTCTGCAAGTCCACGGAATCCAAATGCCTTAGAAGATACTGCTCTGCTGTGGAATCCGCAGGGTTGAATTCATAGAAATCCAAAGTCATTTGACTTCATTTCAGATTTCTCTGACATCCCTAACACGCACACACACACCTAGGGATGTACGAAACACCGCTTACCTGGTTCCACCGGGTTCCACAGGTTGGGGGAGGCGATCTATTCCTCCCCCTGGAATCCTCAGCGGGGGGAGGCGATCCGTTCCTCCCTCCCAGAACCCTGCCCAGCTGGCTCCACTCCGCAGCCAGGCCGTGGAGCTGCCAGCCGGGCCAACCCACAGCGGGGCCTCCAGCTGCTGCTGGGCTGGTGCAGACACAAATGGCGTCCTGTGTAAATATTTACGTAGCCTATCACGGCAAACAAAAAAGGGAATGCAAATGGCGGCCGCCGTAGCCACCGCCATTTGCGTTCCCTTAGTTTAGCCATGATAGGCTACGTAAATACTTACATAGCCTATCATGGCTTCTGCAGGGATGCAAATGGCATCCCTGCATTAGCCGTGATAGGCTATGTAAGTATTTACGTAGCTTATCACAGCTATATGGAAGAAGTGAATGGTGGCCGCAGATGCGGCCGCCATTCACAATACAGCGTGGACGGCAGCAGGTAGGTGCTCCGTTCCAGGCCCATTTCATGGGGTGGGGTGGGGGGCTTCATTCTGCCACGGATTTTGGGGGGCCGAATGCACTGGCATTCGGCCTCACCAAGATCCGTGGCGGAATTCTCCGCCATGCCTACACACACCCCATGGCTACAAGCGATAGTAGAAAAAGCCCCATACAAGTCTGCGCAGAGGTAAACTGGTTACGTGAATCCACTAGCTTCCTCCATTTATGGGTGTCCTGTGGGCATCACTGCCAGCACACTCCCTGGTGAAGTTTCTAATGATGGTGTGGGTCTCTCTGCAATTTTTCCTTCTTTTTTTTTTGTATTTTCTGGTTGATAAATTTTCTGCTTTTACTAAGTGCATCAGGAATACACCCACCATCACTTGTGACATACTTAAGCATACCGCTGAGTGCTTATGTCTGATGCCTACTGATTATGGAACTAAGGTCTGTCTACCTTTCTCAACCAGGAGGGACTCCAAACCTGAGAACACCCACTGATATAAAAAGGGGGCCTAGTTCAGAATGAACGTGCTTAGGGCCACGCTGTAAACCAGACTGAAGTCAAACTCACCCTCACCGCTGCATCAAGTTGCACATCTGTCACCTCGGTAAATTTTAAAGTTGGTCCTTCTGCTGCAGAACAATGATTTAATAAAGTGGAGTTTCAACGTTAGCAGAGGTTTGGGGGAAAACAGCCTAAACTAGCATTGCTGATTATACTGAGATTTGCATAGGGATGGCGGAGAATTCCACCCTGGATTCCAATGTGGTCGGATTCTTTAGAATCTGGCCCCCGGAATACGTGGCGGAACGGCCCCCTCCCACCCCCCCGCGGAATCCCCCCAGGACGGCACTTACCTGGGGCGGATGCGGTGGCGGCAGCGGTTCCAGCAGCAGCAGCTGGTCTCCTGGCCGGCCGCGGCCGGGCTGCTGCTGCTGCCATTGCTGTCCTTGCAGCCGTGATAGGCTACGTAAGAATTTACGTAGCCTATCACAGCTAACCCCCCCCACCCAGCGTACGCAAATGGCGGCGGCTATGGTGGCTGCAATTTATGTCCCCTATTTTTGGCCGATTTATCTTACGTAAATATTTACGTAAGCTATTATGGAGAAAAAAAGGGGAATGCAAATAGTGTAGTGGGCGCTATTTGCGTTACTTTATTTTTCACCGTTCTAGCCTACATAAATATTTATGTAGGCTAGAATGGTGAAAAATAAAGGAACGCAAATAGTGCCCACTACGCTATTTGCGTTCCCCTTTTTTGGCTGTTTTATCTTACGTAAATATTTACGTAAGATAAATCGGCCAAAAATAGGGAACGCAAATGGCGGCCGCTGTAGCTGCCATCATTTGTGTACACTGGGGTTTGTTTTCTTTTTGGTTAGCTGTGATAGGCTACATAAATTCTTACGTAGCCTATCACGGCTGCCTGGGTGGATGCAAATGGCGGCTGCTACAGTGGCCGCCATTTGCATCCGCAGCAGCCCGTCTGCAGCCGGAAATCCGGCTGCAGACGGCCCGGAGCTGGCTGTCAAGGATTCCAGGGGGGAGGACCGGATCTCCTCCCCCCCGTCGAGGATTCCAGGGGGAGGGTCGGAGCGCCCCCCCCAAACAGAATCTGCGAAAAGGTAAGTGACTTTCCTACATCCCTAGATTTGCAGCTGAAAGGTGATACTGAAATTCCACTGAAGCATTAGGAGAAACAACCCCCTGACAGAGAAAGCAGGGGGATGAAATTCTATTCCCAGCATTAGCAGTCACATGTTGTGTGACCATGGGCAAATCGTGGTGCTTCAGTTTATTCAAATGTTAAAAAAAATGGTTGTAATTAATATTCAGCATAATTCGTCTTTAAGTGCTTTGAGAATTTGGATGAGAAGTGTTACAGAAAAGCAAAGTATTTTTACTTTAGCTTTTCTAAGAGTGAATCCCTTGCCACACATTTTCCAAAAGTCTACATTCCTTACTAGAGCAAAAAGACTAATTCCAATGAAGAACTGACCTGAAGAATTTGCCTTGTTTTCTCTTTGCAAATTGTTCTCAAACAGGGAGCAAAATTCTAGGACTTGTTGGTTAACATGAACTTCCTTCATCTGAAGGAGGAAAAATGTTTGTGAGGTTGTTTGCACTCCCCCCACTCTGAATCTTGAATCAGGGTCATACGTCGTTAACCAGTGAAGTGTGAGCTTCAAGCAAGCAGATTAAATAAGATGCTCAGAGTTCAGCTAGTGGATGCATCTTCCAGGAAGTGTTTTGAGACTTATATCAAAACACCTATGCTATTTTCTCCTGGTGGGTTGTGCCTGGCTTCCTCCAGCCTTCACTAGTTCTGCGGGTATTGCAGCAGAGCCGGCTGTGAGAAGTGCTGATTAGCTAGAAGCTGGGTCTGCAGAGCACTCGCTATGATTCCTCTTCCCACTTCTTGAAGAAGTTTTACAACATTTTGCAAAAGGTTTGACCTTTATTTTTTATTTTTAAAGGCTATTCATGCATTTATCTATTCACTAGGCACTTCATCTGATAATGATTTTAAAGCACAATCCATTTGTGAAATACTATAAAACAGCTCGAAGGAATAGGAGGTGGGATTACGTACAGGCACCAGCCAATCAGTGCCAAGCACGTAAATATAATTTGCGTAGCCTATCACATGAAAACAGGGAAACAAATGGCGTAGTGGACACCATTTGCATCCGGACTTAGCACAGCGATATGGCACGGCAATGGCGGTCAGCCGTATTGCCAGCACTGCGGAGCCGGCGGCCGGCTCCGCAGGATCCCCACGTGGAGGAGCTGGCCTGGACGGATTCTGGAGGAGCACGGAGGTGAGTGCTCCATTCCACCATGGACCCCATTGGGGCCAGATTCTTGGAATCCAGCCTCATTGGGGTCCATGGTGGAATTCTCTGACATCCCTACTCACCGCACACACACCCCACCACCGGAAAAGGCCACTTTGCAGAACTGTATCCAAATATTCTCCACCACTGTTTTATGGCAGCCGCCATCCCCCCACCCGCAATGATCCAGGGTGATGCTTGGGTCCAGGTCATTGTGGAGACGCAAAATGATGGCCAGGCTACCACCACCGCTGCTGCCAGTGCCACTTGCAACAGCAGGGGTGGGGTGGAAAACCTCAGGAAAAAAAGAAACTGCTACTCCCATTGCTAATGGTGAGCCCCACCCCTGAGAAACCATTGCAGAATTTCTCCTTTCTCCAGAGAAATTCGGTGAAATCCCCCCTCGCCCCAGGTCCAATTTCTCCGCCCAAAATTAGAATGGAGAATTTCAAGGCACCATTTTTGCACAGCTCTTTTTAATACAATGAGGCTTGCTCCAGAACCTCTTCCAAATTCTGCCCAAGAAAATGGACATATATTTCCATTGACTCCAATAAGTTTTGAGTCAAAGCTATAAATGACTAAGTTATTGCGCAAAGCACTGCAAGAGATATGAACGGACATTCCTTTCTGAACTAAGCCTTCGCCATCTGTTCTAACCCTCTAATTACAAATGCAAAATGAGCATAATTAAATATTGGCATCATGCAAAAATAAGCTAGAAATTGCAATGCATGTGCATGTTCTTTATTAAATAGAACAAGCATCTGTTTTGTTTTCTTACGTTTGGAGACGCAGATGGGGGGGAAATTGTTTTTTTGCCTGACAAAAAGGATTGGTTTCTGTTACTAAACAGGAATTCAGTACATCAGGGGTTGCACTTTACAACAGTTGGCAAGTGGGACTATTCCTGCAAATACAAAAGTGAGGCTGGATTGTCCCCCTTCCTAGAGCAACATGGGAGTAATTTCAGCGGAAAGCAGGCAAGGCCCTGGAGGCAACGATTACAAATTAATATAACCTGTTTATGCAACACAGAGCTGAGACCTGCACCTTTGGTGGGCTGCAGACTGGCTGAATCTCTTTACCTAGCTATAGATTGCTATGTTATGCTGCCAGGAGCTTTTGCCACTCTGCTATCCCTGCCCCTCATTCTGCTAACAATTCCGTGGAGATCAGGTAGAAGGCTTCTTCTAAAGCAGTCTTCCTCAACCTGGTGCTCTCCAGATGTTCTGGTCTACCCCTCCCATTGGCTGTGCTGGTTGGGAGTTTAGTCAAACACATCTGGAGGGTGCCATGTTGTGGAAGGCTGTTCTAGAGTGCTGCCGATGCATTGGGGGGTAAGGAGCACATGGGCGTTATCTGCCATGTTTCAGATCTATGTGGTTATTGTTGACTTCCTACTCTTGTTAGTTTATTGCTTTTACACAGTGAGGAACATTTCTTGTCAGCTTACTGCTTTTACACACTGCGTTGCTGTTATGCTCAATTAAATGGCCTTGTGTACTAGATATGCATGTCAAAGGGAGAAATCCCTTTGCCTCAAAATATCCTTACTGCAAGTCAGAGCTTTCAGGGGTTGGTGGATGGGCATCGTTCAGTGGCTTGGTGTATGCTTTCCATCCATATCATTTGAGGTTCAGTCCCTGGCATCTCCAGTGGAAGGATTTCAGGTGCCACTGCTGGGAAAAACCTCATTCACACCTAAGAGGCCCTACCAGTCAGAGTTGACAATACTGGGCTAGATAGACCAATGGGCTGACTCATTATAAGCCAGATTATTATTATTATTATTATTATTATTATTATTATTATTATTATATAACTTGATTTATATCCTGCCCTTCCTTGTAGTTATAAGGAAGCTGCCAAATACTGAACCAAACCATTGTATCATTAATTTCAGTATTAACTACACCAAGGCTGCACAACCTTTTTGGACCTGAGGGCTACATCGGGGTTCTGCTGGGGTGGTGAGGGCTACAGATAAGTGTGCACACACATATGTGCACACATGCATGCACATCCACATACATTAACATACAACTCACATACAACATACAGCTCATGAACACACATATCCCACTTTCTCTCACACACATGCACCACTCGCTCACTCTCTACTTCACTCTCTAAAATCTAGTTCTTGCCCAAGAATGTTTCAGAGGTCTGTTATCTGCTCTGATAAGATAAAACCAATGCTTCTCCCAGAAAACTCAGTTCAGAAACCAGCCAGCCATCCAGGAATCCTGGCTCCTAGCCCTTCTCCCGCCTCTAATCCATTTTCTTAGAAGACTCCTGACATCCGATAAGCTGTTACGTAGCTCTTTCTCAGAAAAAGGTGGTGGGGACGGGGGGGGGGGAGAACAGGAAAAAAAAGGTGGAACCACTAACTGAACAGGCTCCATGGTTCCTGCCATAAAAGTGCTATTCCTAGAGCATCCTAAAAAGCAGGTGGGAGTACTGCTTCCTACAACACCCCAGGGCCCTCTAGGAATGGGGATTCTGTTTTCCCTGTTTTTTTCTTGGGAGGAGGGCAGTCAAGGCTTGGGGAGCTGTCTGTGACCCATGGACCACACATTTTGCATTCCCGGTCTACACAGACTAGCAACAGCTCTCCAGAGTCTCAGGCAAGGGTCTTTCCCAGCCTTACCTGAAGATGCCAGGACCTGGGACCTTTGGCATGCAACGCACCTGCTGTAGCACTGCTAGAGCCCTTCTCCAAAGGGGAAGAACCAGCCTATGTGCAAAGTTGATTGCTGAGCAGCCTTGTTATAATTATTATGAGACACACAAAATGGCAACTGCATTAAACACCCTTCAAATACGCTGCTTCCTGCAACATTTGGATATTACTGAGAAAGTTGCTATCCCCCTGACTAAAATCTCTGTTCCCTGCCTTATTTAAATCTGAAATGGTATCCCTGCTGTATGCCTATTCTTAGTCTGTAATTGCAAGGGACCATTTTGAAAAGGGTGGGCAACCCCCTTTCTTCTCTCTCCCTCTTCCTTCCCATGTGGTGGGCTGCCAGGGAAGGGATAGATCTCTCTTGACAAAGGTCTGAACTGATCATATGCTGAGGGCTTTTAAAATTAATCTGAGGGCCACATATGGCCAGAAGACCACAGGTTTCTCACCCTTGATTAAGTATTTCTTTGCTCATTTCTTCCTGTGAGATTCCAGCAGGGCCTTTTTGGTGCTGGCATAGACTCTATGGAATACTCTCCCACAAGAGACCCAACTAGCTGCAACAATGCCTTCAGGTACCAGGTGAGAACCTAGCTTTTTCAGGAGGCTTTTGGAACGAGCTGAGGTTGACTTTAAGTGCCTTCTTTCTGTTGCTGTATCACTGATTAGTATTAGGTTTTATCTATAACTGGTGGTGCAGAATTGTTGTGATTAATGATACTCTTGTTTTAAAACTTCTCTGTGAGATGCTGTGAATTCAGTTTAGAAGAGAAAAATGGAATGTACATTTAAAAAAATAAAATCAATAAATCCCATGTTTGTTGAGGCAAAAAGACACCTTATAAGGTTAATTAGAGTATTGTGGCATGAGCTTCCACAAGCAAGAGCCTATATTATTTCAGATGTCTCAGGACTGTTTGGGCTGACTTATTTATTACTATAGAGTGGCCATGTGTCCTCTTTTACCAAGAACAGTCCTCTGTTTGAAGGTGTCCTGTATTTGAAGGGCTGTCTTGTCTAATTTCAGTTTAAAGATAAAGAACCATAAGAACTGATACCCATCCGCAGTGAGCACCTGGGCAGCGGACTAGAGAGGCCAGCACCCAGCTCACCTGGTCCCAGTCTTCTGTACTATGGGGAGATGTACCATATTTCTATTTAGATTAGAATATTTCTAAATTTGCATTGATAACTATAATTTAGCATACACAAATGTTATGCAGACTTGCGCCTTCTTTTACCCTCTTTTTTGGGAGGGGGCAATTCATAAGTGGCCACTCTACTCTCCTACTGAACTAACATGTGTGTGTTCCTTTCACCATTTTTGGAATCTCAGAGACCGAACCAGATCACCAGGGGTAAGAAATGCTTGCAAAAGTCACTTAAGGTGCAGAGCTGGCTGGGGAATGCTGGGGGCTGTAGGACTCTTTTCTGCAGTGTCAACATTCATAGCATTACGCCCTTAACCTCATTTTGCTTAACGCTACAGAGAGAAGCAGGCCAGGGACTGCAACTAGGGCTCCACACGGACTGGTCCTGACCTGCAGCAGCACAAGCAAGAGCGGAAGGGGTGGGAAGTCTCTCTGAGAACATTTTTTACATCATGGGTTGTGGCCACTTACACATCTCCCAAAAACAGGAACCATATATTCCCTCCCCCCCCCCCAAAAAAAAAGGACAAAGGAAGATATAGAGTTGCATGCAATTTTCATGTGATAATGTATATGTATAGATGCTAATTTAGAAACAATGACTAAAAATAGAAATACAATAGAAATAGAAATATTAAATAGAGATGCAGTACACCTCACCAGAGTGGGGAAGACTATGACTAGGTGACTCGTGTGCCGCCCACTCAGTCTGCTGTCCAGGTGCTCAACGTTGACAGGCAACTCCAAAGCCGCTGCCTGCTCTCCTTCCTTAAGGATCTTTCTCTTTAAACCAGATGTTTAAAGACTGCCCCTTCAAACAGAGGATTGTCCTCTGTAAAGTAGGACCCATGGCCACTGAGAGGAAAGCCTGTGAGATGGCGCCTGGCCCTTCATCCCCCTTTTTGTGCCACAAGGCCGAGAGGGGAACTTTTGTCTTCCTTCTGTGACGAAGACACAGTGGCCACTGCGGCAGTGGGGCTCTTCCTGTGAGCGATTCTCTTTCTCTGCATTGTTTTACTGACACATGAAGAAAAGGCTTAGGGGCAGGAGTCTCCTGGTGCTTTCTACTGAAGCGTCAGCTTTAAAGCACAGATCCAGACTTCTTTACTCCACAGCTGACAATTTAGCAAATGGTCCATGTTACGGCACTTTGATCTTGTGGACGTTTTCAGAAAATCCAGCCTTGAAGAGAGCTCAGGCCCAACAGATTCCCCCAGTTCATTAGCAATCTTTTAACAGTTCCCAACAATTAGAGCTGTCAGCCAAGCCACGCTGTGTTCGGAGAGGGCTGCGCATTCAAAACCCCTGACTAATGACTTGGTAAAAAGACTTGACAGTGTGTTGCAATTTGTTATAATTGAATCTAAGCTGCATCAGCTGTTTGAGGAGCTGAAATGTTTTCAAACATTACACTGATTTAAATGAATGCCACAAAAATTTTCAGAAATACGTCTGTCAGGTTCTGTGCTAATCATCGTGTCCTCTTCAGACATGAAGAAGACATCTCATCACTGGTTTGAAAGCATTGTCAGAAATACAGTTAGAGGATATATTTCTCTCTCCCACCAACACCCAGGCCTCAGACCACCTTCTTCAATGAGGAATAAACTTGGTTTCTGGCTGTTCTTCATAAGAGGATAAGAAGAAAGTACAAGGGAGTTTGAATGGAATCCTACAAGCAGGACACACACAATACACACACACATACACATTGTTTTTAAGAAGTCTTCAATGCTTGACTAATTTTTTTTAAAGCATTAATACTGAATATCCAATTCTTTGATGAGTATAGAGAAAATGTTCCAAAATGGAAAATGCATTTTCTAATCCCCCATCTGTCTTTATTTTAACAATGGGGAAGGAGGACATTTGGGAGCCAGATTTTTGTTAGAAACCCTTCTCTTTTCATTAAAAAACAACAACAAATCTGTGTCTGCTTTTGGAATATCTTTCAGTAAAAACTGATGGGATAATAAAGGATATCAAAGGAACTTCATGTTTCAAAATAAATTATTTGCTGACTTTGTTTCTATGATTATATTATTTCCAATCCCAGAGCTGAAACTGTTGTGTGTCCTCAAGATTTCAACAGCTTTGGGTTATAGTAGGGCTACACTGACTTTTTTTTTTGCCAGTATTGAATTTTTGCATCATTTTGTGAGTTTTTGATTTATTTATTCATTCAATCAAAGTATTTATGAGCTGCTTTTCAGGGCCACGTTCTCACCAAGTTACAAGATACAATTAGCCACACCAGATTCAGTTACTAAGAGGAAAACTGCTGTGAATCACAAAAGCCCATCACATATTAAGGAAAAGCAGCATGGAAAAGTTTTCAAGGCCTTCCTAAAGGCCTATACTAAAGGAGCTAAATCAAGCAGAACAGAGCTTCACCACCAAGAAGACCCTGGCTCTCATACTCACCAATCTAACCAACTGTGGCACCACCACTGAGAAGGCCCTGGCTGGTTCTCATACCTGCCAGCCTAAACAACTGTGGCACCACCACCAAGAAGGCCCTGGCTCTCATACTTGCCAACCTAACCAATTGTGGTGCCACCATTGAGAAGGCTCTGGCTCTCATGCTTGCCAACCTAAGCAATTTTACTGGTGGTCCTCCAAAGCAGATACGAGTGTATGGGCAGGACTATATGGATTAAGGCAGTTTTAGGGTGGCCCTGTGTCCTCTTGTACAGCCCACTTTTTGAAGGGCTGCCAGAGGACTGCTGTCTATTTTGAAGGCATCCTCTATTTGAAGGGCCATCCAGTCCACGTTCAGGTTAAAGATAAAGAACCATAAGAGGGTAGAGCAGAGAGGGGACCATGAAGTTGCCCATCCACAGTGAGCACCTGGACAGCAGACTGAGCAGGGCCCAGCCACAGGTCACCTGGTCAAAGTCTTCTACACTATGGTGAGATGTACTGTATTTCTATTTACATTACAATAATCATTTCTAAATGTGCATATGCACATATAAATTAGCATATGTGCATTTTATGCTAATAAAATGCAAATCAGTGTCCTCTGTTGTTCTCTGTTTTGGTGATACATTTCCTCTTTTTGGGGTGAATCACAAATGGTCACCCTAAAGGTAATCCCATCGCAAGCTCTCCCATCACAGTGTTCCTGAGTTTTAAGTTTTGTGAATTTTTTCTCATTTTATATTTCACTGTAGTTCCAGTGGTCACTACAAACAACATTTCCCACTATGGAGTTGCAGTAACATCATTTGCAAAGGGTTCAAAGATACAGGGGGTGGGGGGTGGGGGTTGCTTCTGAGTTCTTCACAATGGTGCACACTCCCAAGTGTGCTATGTCCTTCAGCACAAGGTTTCTCTCTCTATTGGGCTATATCTGTTTAGTTTGCTCCTCTCTAAAACCCCTATTATGCTCTGTGCTTTATTGGCAAGACTTCACTGGGAGATTTAAGTCTAGAACAAACTTCCCACAATTATATCAATTTATTTTAGGGAGGGGATGATATGGTAAATGCTGAAACCTTGACAACTTTAGCTTTCTAGAAAGAAATTCAAAGCTTTACTTTGTATGTTCCCTTAAGCTTCAATCCCTTACCAATGTACCTGAGAGTAAGTTCCATTGAACTCAATGGGGCTTACTTCAGATAAGTATGTATAGGATTGCACTGTTAGAGCACATTCTTCATCCCATTCGTCTCCCAGAACTGCCATTCATTTTAATGGCAATGGATTGCGCGTGGCCCACTTTGTGGGATGGAAAGCTAGGAAGTAACAATTTAAATGAATTTAAATGAATGAATGAATGAATGTTTGAACCCATTCAGATCTCTACTGTCAGTCTGTCATCTATACTTCAATATTTCTGGATTAATTTTTAAAGCAATCATCCAAAACTTCTCTGTGAAACTTCAGGGTTTTAAAAACAATAATAATTTCAGAATACTAGATTGTGATTCTGGTTTGCTTATCCGCTTGAGAAACCATTTTGCAAAATTTTGGTGTGATTTGATTATTGTTTTGTAAGTATGGACAGGAAAGAGTACTGCTGGAAATTCCCTAATAGTCCTTGCAATGTTGGTAAGTTAGGGAGATTGGTTGATTGCTCTCAATGTTAGCTGGCTTTCTGAATGGCTAGGAGATACCTGAAAGGTGAATACCTCTCCACCACACACACACACACACACACACACACACTCTTCAGGCTGGGAAAGTTGTAATCTAGATGTCTGTGAGGGAAACAAAGGACAAACTGAAGACTGAGTCTGAGACAAAGCTGAAAAGTGACATAGGATCAAACTGCACATTATGTTAAATAGATGGCGTGCAGCACTCTTTTCATTTTTCTTTTACTCAAAAGTAAACATGAGTCCCCACAATCTGGATCAGGACCACAGTGCATGTGGAAGTTTAATGCTTCCCATTCCAGCTGAGAACATTCCCCTCCCCTGTGCAGCAGTTACCAATAGTAAAAAAAAGAAGATCCCATTGGTATCAATGGGATCTCTCTCTTTTCTTTTTACTATCAGGAATGGCTACATGGGGGGGCGGGATTTTCAGGGAGGAGTGGCTTTAAAGGAAAGGGTTAAACCTTCCTTGCCTGCAGGCTCAGTCCCAATCCAAATTGGAGCCCCATATTTACTTTAGAGTAAAAGAAAAACAGAAAGAGGGCTGCAGGCTACTATGTTTTTAGGGTAATGCGTAGTTTGACCCAGAGAGCTAAGTATGGGTACGGACTGTCTCCTGGGAAATCTGCTGTGGGAGCAGTTAATTTGGCTGTCTGATGGAGTGTTTAAGCTTTGCCTCCAGCTATGCTCAATGTACATATTTGTAAGGAAACACAAATATTATAAGACACCAGTAAACCTCCTTCCCAATGGAACCACACCTGGGTGAGCACTGAGGCCCTGCAACTTCTCACTGTTCAGAGGAGTACTTGAGCATAACAATTGCCTCTGTTATTAGTCAAATTGGAAGCATTTTAACACCTAGAATAAAGTGAAAGAAAGTGTGTGTGGGGTGGGGGGGGGGGGAGCCAGCCTGCAGAGATGTGATATATATTCAAAGGACCAAATCCAAATCACAAAAGGTTACCCAGATCAATGGCCAAGTTAAACAAAGCACAATTGGGGCTGTCTTGGCTTTCCAGGCGCTCATAAACCTAAACTTGGGAGGTCCAAGAAGGGAAGTCAGTTAGCCCCAATTGTGTCTTGTTGAACTTGGCTGGTAGGCTATGTAACTCTTTTGTAACTTGGCTCCATTTGCACATGTCACACCTTTGCATGTCTGAACAATTTTTCTGAGTTGCTTTTGTATATTTCCATGGTAAATATATTTGATCTAATATCACGTCTAGTGTTTCTCCCCCCTCCTTTTTTTTCTGGGCTGGTAGTAACTTAATTAACTTGCAAGAATGTAGTCACCCATGACATTTCTGGTCCCAAACAGATATTTAAGTAGAGGATTTTGAATGAAATCACAAGCTCAACATTTCCCTGTAGTTTCTAGTTCTTGAAAAAAAGCCAGAAGCATAATCCATAGGGATAAAGAGAGCATTTGATATGAACTTACGAGAATTTCCCTGTATTAAATCATCCACCAGAAACCTCAATGTAACATTCAACACACATACACCCGAAAATCATTAGCTGCTCAAAAGTGAAAGTCTTACTAGAAGTGCCAATAGGGGTGTGTCCTTTCGATGGTGGTAGGATGGGTTCAGCTAACATTATGGTTTAGTGAAAGGCTTTCAGGAGTAAATTTAGTGGCATAGATGAAATCATCTAAACCTCTCACAAGAAGTGATCAACAATGAGCTGTATTCAGTGGGGTTTAATTAATCACTCTGCTAAATATTGTACAGACCAGGACCTCTGCCAGATGGGCCCTCAACTTTGGCTCAGTCCTTTAAAAATGTATTAATGTGAATTCCAGAAAAGAAGCTATGTGAGTCTGCACAAACACCACAGCCTTGTGACACCTTAAAAACTAAAAGCAAAGACTCTTGTGACACCCTGAAGACTAACACATTTATTATAGCATACATTTTCATGGCTAGGACTCCACTGCATCAGATGTATGAAGATGCATCTGATGAAGTAGACTCTAGCCCATGAAAGCTGATGCCATGCTTGTCTATCATGTCAACTGCCTTAAGTCTTACTAAGGGCACAATCCTATGCATGCTTAGACATAAAAAAAAGTCCTACAACTCCCAGCATTCCACAGCCAGCCATGCTGGAAACCTTAGAACTTTTTTTCCCTGTCCAAATGTGCATAGGATTGCACCTTAAGGTGCTATGAGATTCTTTGTTGGTTTTGCTGCAACAGACTAAGACAGTAACCCCTCTGAGAGTTGTTACACAAAAATGAATGCATCTATGTTCAACATAACACATCTATAGAATGTGATGGTTTTACGTATCAATTAAAATAGGCTAAATAATGAAAGGTGTATGAGGGGAAGGATGGGTTAGGGCCAATGACCTAGTTTTGTTACTATTTTATTCTTGTTGATTGGTATGCTAATTTTAAAAACAACAACAACTGAGAAGACTAATAGATTTATTGCGCCTTTGTAGGCAAGAATCGATAGTGGACCTGATAGCAGATAGTGGCGTTGCCTAAAATCCTTCATGTCATACATTTACATGAAGGAAAAGCAAACCAATTCAAGGAACCCAAAAGGTATTGTTAAAGAGTTTTACAAAAATATTACCAATATTTTTGTGAAACTCTTTAGCGATACATTTTTGGGTTCCTTGTGCTTCAAGCATTTATTTGCTTTTCCTTCATACATGAACATGAAGCCACTTCTTTGTTGTTTTTGTCTGTGATGAAGAAATTCCCCCAAGTCAGGCTCACAATTTCTGCATGTTTGGGACCCTGCTGTGCATTTGATGATGCTGGACGTTCGGCACGGTCTGATCCTTCTCCCAACCTTCCCATAGGCAATTAACACACCACCACCTACCTCCCCTCAAAGCCGCTTCTAACCTACACTTACCTTTTTTGTTGGTCCTGTGGCAGTAATTATGGTAAGGGAAGAGAGGGAGCTCTCTCTTTCCCCTCCTCCCCTCTCCAGCATCTGGCTCGCTGCTATGGCAGAATGCCATAGATGTAAGAAGCCCTGGCTAATGTAGTTTTCCCAACACTACTAACATAAGTCAGTAGTACTGGGAAAACTACATTTCCCAGCACTCCTTGCTTCCAGCACACTGGAGTGGCCATGTGTCCTCTTTTACAGAGGATAGTCCTCTATTTGAAGGGCTGTCCTGTCCAATTACAGTTTAAAGATTAAGAACCATAAGAACTGTTGCCCATCCACAGTGAGCACCTGGGCAACAGACTGAACAGGCAGGTACACAGCTCACCTGGAGCCAATCTACACGGAAATGAGTTTTGAGGTGGTTCCATCCCTCCTCCTGGGACAAACGGTAGCTAGTAATGTGATGTATACATTAAAAGAAATCCGTTTGCATGGGGCAAATGAGTAGAACTGAATGTCATCAAATGGGTAGGTGTGGGGAAGCAAGGAGGCTTGCTCCCCCACCCCCCACTCATCGAAGCTTTTAAAATCAGTAAGGCTCTGCCCACCTTTGCACTTCCATGTATAACAGCCTCGTTATGCTCCCCTTACCACTTAGAGAATATTTAATGGGACAGGCAACGATTGAGCGCAGCATCAAAACTGCCTCCTTTCTAGGGATGTACGAAAGTCACTTACCTTTCCGCGGATTATGTTTTGGGGGGGGAAGCAATCCGTTCTTCCCCCCCGGAATCCTCGACGGCTGGCTGTGCTCTGCGGCGGCTCTGCGGAGCAGCTGGCCAGGCCCAGCCCAGGCCAGAGCCGTCCGCAGCCGGATTTCTGGCCGCAGAGGGCTCTGGGTAAAACAAAAAACAAAAAAAACGCATTTGCATTCCTTATTTTTCGCCGTCTTAGTCTACGTAAATATTTACGTAGAATATTACGGCGAAAACAAAGGGGAACGCAAATAGCGTAGCGGGTGCTATTTGTGTCCCTTTTTGATTCGCCGTTTTAGCCTACGTAAATATATATGTAGGCTAAAACGGTGAATCAAAAAGGAATGCAAATAGCGCCTGCTACACTATTTGCATTCCCCTTTGTTTTCGCCGTAATACTCTACGTAAATATTTACGTAGACTAAGACGGCCAAAAATAAGGAACGCAAATGGCGGTGGCCGTAGCAGCCGCCATTTGCGTACACTTTTTTTTTTTAACCCAGCCATGATAGGCTACGTAAATCTTTACGTAGCCTATCACGTCCCTGTAAAAAAAAAACCACACCTCCAGACTACAAATGGCGGTGGCAACAGCCGGTCAGAAGACCAGCCACTGCCGCCGCCACCACAGCCGCCGCCGCCACTGCCGCCGCCGCCACCACCGCCGAAGCCGCCGCCGGAGCCGCTGCCACCCAGAACATCCACCCCAGGTAAGTCTCATCCGGGGGGTATCCGTGGGGTGATGGGGGGGTGGCAGGCTGTCCCGCCACAGATTTCGGGGGGCCGAATGCATTGGCATTCGGCCTCACTGAGATCCGTGGCGGAATTCTCTGACATCCCTACTCCTTTCAAAGCAGCAGCGCTAGGGATGTACGAAAGTCACTTACCTTTTCGCAGGGGTGGTTCGTGGTGGGGGGGAGGCGCTTCGCTTCTCCCCCCGAAGTTCAGGCGAGGGGGGGGAGGCGCCCCGCCTCGCCTGGCTGAAATTCAGGCGGGGGAGAAGCGCCCCGTCTCCCCGGCCACGAAACAAAAAGTGTAAAACAAAACAAAACCCCGTGATAGGCTACGTAACGATTAACGTAGCCTATCACAGCTAGATTTCCAAAGTCAGCCGTGATAGGCTACGTAAATCATTACTTAGCCTATCACGGGTGACTTTGAAAAAAAAAAAAGGTGTATGCAAATGGCGGCGCCCAATGGGCGCCGCCATTTGCATTCCTTATTTGGTCCTGGTAGTCTACGTAAAGATTTACGTAGATTACGCCGTAGTCTACTTAAATCTTTACGTAGACTACCGGGACCAAATAAGGAACGCAAATGGCGCGCCCATAGGGCGCCGCCATTTGCGTACACACTTTTTTTTTTTCAAAGTCACCCGTGATAGGCTACGTAACAATTTACGTAGCCTATCATGGCTGACTTTGGAAATCTAGCTGTGATAGGCTACGTTAATCGTTGTGTAGCCTATCACAGGTTGTTGTTTTTTTTACACTTTACTGTGTAATGGCGGCGGCGGCAGCCAGTCGGAAGACCGGCTGCCGCCCTCACCCCCGACGAAAGGCCGACGAACCACCGCCGGGACCCGCCGCCGGGAGGGACATTCACCAAAGATAAGTCCCATCCTGGGGGGGGGCGGGGGGGCGGAGAATTTCATCGCCGGTTTCGGGGGGCCGAATGCGTTGGCGCTTGGCCCCCCGAAGATTCGGGGAGAAATTCTCCGCCATCCCTAAGCAGCGCTGACTCCCATCCCCAAGGCAATGAGTTACTTCTGGGTAGACATACGCCCCACCCCATGCAACTCTTCCCTAGGGATGCTGGAGAAATTTGAGATGGACTAAAATGTGCTCAGATTTTGAAGACTCCAACCAGTGGAATCCGCTGCAGAGCGACCCCCTCAGGCCGTGTGCGGTCCGTGGACTTTCAGATGATTTTTTTTACTTTCCTTAAATTTATCCATATATAGGAATGCATAAATATGTAAGTTTCTGCTGAGGAAACGTTGAATGGAATGGGGGATAATACGCTAATTGTTACATACTGAGTTACATTATCTAAATACTTACATAATTATTTGCGGATTTTTCTGCATGATGAAAAAAAATCAACCGTATCCGTCTGTGGGCAGACGACAGAACAAAAGGCACCTGATAATCTGCGAAACACAGACAGAGCAAATTTTACACAATCCGTACATCCCTACTCTTCCCTTCTGCAAATCAGTGCTGTTTCCACCAGCCCACGCAGAAGCCAGCTGAGGTTACATGGATTCCCAAACTGCAGGGAGCTGCTGTGATGGGAAAACCCACCACAAATAGAGTTTTAAAGAAAAGAGGATTTAGGGCAAGAAACGCCGCATTAGCTATAGTGAGGGGTATGCGTCATCTGACGTGATCAACTTGGGAGCAGAGCAGAACCAGAGTAAAAGCTTGGTGAAGATGTGCCCTCAGTCACAGTCTTCCACACTATGGTGAGATTTAATGTATTTCTATTCAAAGTATAGTAATTATTTCTAAATGTGCATTTATACATACAAATTAGGATATGCAAATCTATGCAAATTTGTGTCCTCTTTTGACCTCTTGTATGATGATGCATTTCCTCTTTTGGGTTGATTCATAAATGACCACCCTAGGCACACATCCATACCCAAATATTAGAGAGGGAAGGTGGAAAGGGAGAGATCCACTTCCTTTCCTCTTCTGCTGTAGCAGCAAAAAAAGTAAATCACAGCATTTGGAGGGTGTGTGTGGATGAATGAAAGGCAGAGGGAAGGCTTAAATTCCTCTCTGGCTCAGATTTTAACCCAAACTAGAGAAGAACATTTGGGGTTGTAATGTTTGCTTTGTTTATTGCGGTGAGCATTATAAACCATCTGAATTCACCTTCCAAGCTGTGCTCGGATAATATTCAGAATGATAGTTCTTACCAAACGGAGGGTGTGTTTTTTAAACCAAACTTGCTTTCAGCCCTGAACTGCTTTATACTTCCCTACAATGAGCATCTCAACACGAGCTGAAAATCCTGAATTTAAAATGGGGCTTTCTGCTTCCATCTAAAATGCAGGATCACCACTGACTGCCTTTACACGCGTTCCCTTCCCCCCCAGCTTCCGCGCTGCATCTCCCCGTATCTGAGTCTTCCATTATCTTTCATAGATCTCTCTCCTCTTCTTGCTACTTTAAGTCTTTGGACAGAGGAAACTGAAGTGGAACACAACGGGGTAATTTGATAGCTCATTATCTGTGATCTGTTTAAAAATGGAACAAAGAGCATTTAGTGCAGGAGATGCCCTGGAGGGACACAGCATCATGTAAAGAAGAGCCTGCAAACTTCCATGAGGGAGCAATCTCAACTGTAGGATAAAAGCTTCATGTGAAGAAAGCCAATATCTAAAATGGTGGCAGCTCCCTTATCATGAGACATCCAGGTTAATTTATGTAAGAAAAATGTGATGTTATTTTATATATTATATTTGTATACTGCCCAATAGCCGAGGCTCTCTGGGCAGTTCACAATTAAAACCATAAAATACAACTTGAAAAAACATAATATAAAACTTTTAAAAGTTAAAAAATACTAGGCAAAACCCAGCAGCAGTTACAGCCCAGGGAAAGCCTGTGTGAAAAGGTGTGTCTTTATTCTGATATTTATTACATGTTTATACAATGATAATTTTATATGCTGATAGTCTAGTTGAGATAGCCTGTATATCAGAAATGTTCAGGCAATGGATACAGATGCAATGGGCCTTGATGTTCAAAGACATCAGCATTGCTAATTGGTAATCCCCCATCTGCTAATTAAAAGGTGAGGTTCTGGAGTTTGCAACTGTTAAAGGCTCCAAATAATGCCATCTACAAGAGCAAAACTAGGGACAGTATAGCATAATGTAGGCCTTAGCACAGACACAAATGTGGGGCCTTCTCTTGGCTACCTGAGCACTACTTTAATAATTTCTGGATTCAACCTTATTTGTACCTCTTGGGGCCAATTGTAGTTGCAGACCCTTTACAAGATATGTATAATAATCTGCCTTGCTCAGATATGACTTTACTAAAAGACTCTCTGCATTTGTTTTTCTGAAGGAATGTGATTTTTTCTTTATTTACTGCTAATATGAACAATGGCACCACTGAATCACTGATGCCTCTTCTGTCCCTCATAGGTAGTGGGGCTTATGATTGATTGAGGCTGGGTCATGTCCTTAAAAAGAAGCCACCCACTTGGCTAACGCCACTTCCTTTCACTAAGCATTCTGGGAAATATAGCTAGCCTCTTCATGTGGATACTGTTAAATTCCCAGCAAGACTAATTTTGATATGACTGTATGTGTGTGTATTATATATATATATATATATATATATATACACACACACACACACACACACACACTTTTCTAGGTGAAATTGTTTCTGTGGATCATTACTTTAAAGGAGTTCTAGAGAAGTTGGTTTCCCTTTCAGAGCAAAATTAAACATTGTTCCCTATTAATTGTTCTTATTGCTGCTGTTGGCATTAATTATGATCATATTTATTTTAACAGAGTTATTTTTCAACTTTGATCTTTTGCCCTGAGCATTGGTTTCCTGATCTGGAGACCACTAGTGTAAACCTGCTAGCATGTTTATATAGCTTAGCAGGATTCCGAATTTTTATTACTACAGCCCAAAAGGGCAGTGGATATTATCATTACCTTCCCTCAAAGCAGGGTAGCCACAATGCCATCAGGGAAACCTTTTCTCATTACTAGGCACCAGAAAATCAGAGTTCCACCAATCCAAAGAAAGGTGACTATGAGTTCATATGACTAGGATATAAATTCATGATTAGGAAATTAAACATTGCTTGGTTTTTGTTAGCTTAGTTAGCAGACTACAAAATTTGGTGCCTTAAAAAACTTTCTGTTCTTTATGGACCTTTTATTAGCTTTTAGGATATTATTTCGCTGGCAATATATTTATTTTTCTTAAGGTCCATGTTTTTCTACTGATACTGCTTTGAATTTTGAACCTTGAGTCCTTTTATGGTTTCTGAAGTGAATCAGTATAATGTATATGCTGAGCTGTGGCTAGAGTTAATACAGAGGCTACATATGGGAAGCATTATACATCTATGCATGGCCCGTACTCTGTTCTGAAGCTGGGCGGATTCCTAGGGAATAGCAGGGTATGTATTGTCTTCTTCAATCTTCTATTTGACTCTCTCAGGGTGAAGTTTGGACAATGTTTTTATTCTCTCAGATCCCATCTCCCTGTTTTGTCCCTCCAAAAACTATAAGAACAATTCCCAAAAATCAGTTTCTTTTGGTATATAAGTTTGATTGCCACCCCCTTTTTCCCTTTGGCTGGAAAAGTCTATAAACTAAACACATACTTTATTTAAACAGAACATCTGATATTGCTAAATATCACCCCACTCACCCCCCAATTTTGCTGCCTGCCACCAGGAAGATCTCTACCACCACTGGTGAGTTTTGGTACAGTCCCAAGTTCCCCCTCTCCCAGAATGGATAGAAATAACCCCCCCCCACACACACACACACACACACACATTTCACCATCCACAAATGGAGCAGAGAAATGGAAGGGGGCATCTTCTCAGCTCAGCACTTGTGTGTCAGTTCTTCTTTTGACTCTAAAGAAAATACTCTGTTGAACACTGACCTAACATTTTAATGTGTATGCAGGGCGTAAGACCCCTTCATGGATCACTGCCTTGTTGTGGCAAAGAGCTTGCGTAACTCAGTGAAGCCATAAGCTATGCCGTGCAGGGCCACCCAAGATGGACAGGTCATGGTGGAGAGTTCTGACAAAATGTGGTCCACTGGAGAAGGAAATGGCAACCCACTCCAGTATTCTTGCCAAGAAAACCCCATGGAACGTAACACAAGGCTAAAAGATAGGATGCCGGAAGATGAGCCCCTCAGGTCAGAAGGTGTCCAATATACTACTGGGGGAAGAGCAGAGGGTATTTCCAAGTAGCGCCAGAAAGAGTGAAGCGGCTGGG
This sequence comes from Heloderma suspectum, assembly GCF_057233095.1. Taxonomy (NCBI): domain Eukaryota; kingdom Metazoa; phylum Chordata; class Lepidosauria; order Squamata; family Helodermatidae; genus Heloderma; species Heloderma suspectum. Next base: position 119,763,291 of record NC_139460.1, on the reverse strand, counting down.
CCAAACCCGAAAGGACACTCAGCTGTGGATGTGTCTGGTGGTGAAAAGAAAATCCGATGCTGTACAGAACAATATTGTTTAGGAACCTGGAATGTGAGATCAATGAATCCAGGTAAGCTGGAGGTGGTCAAACATGAGATGGCAAGATTGAACATCGACATCTTGGGAATCAGCGAACTAAAATGGACAAGCATAGGCAAATTTAATTCAGGTGAACATCATATCTACTACTGTGAGCAAGAATCCCTTAGAAGAAATGGAGTAGCACTCATAGTCGATAAAAAGGTGGGAAAAGCAGTACTGGGGTCCAATCTCAAAAACGACAGAATGATCTCAGTACGAATCCAAGGCAAACCATTCAACATCACAGTAATTCAAGTCTATGCCCCAACCACTGAGGCTGAAGAAGCTGGGGTTGATCAGTTCTATGAAGACCTATAACACCTTCTAGAACTAACACCAAAAAAAGATGTCCTCTTCATCATAGGGGATTGGAATGCTAAAGTAGGAAGTCAAGAAATCACCGGGATAACAGGCAAGCATGGCCTTGGTGTACAAAATGAAGCAGGACAAAGGCTAATAGAGTTTTGCCAAGAGAAGACGCTGATCATAGCAAACACGCTTTTCCAACAGCACAAGAGGCGACTCTACACATGGACATCACCAGATGGTCAATATCGAAATCAGATTGATTATGTCCTTTGCAGCCAAAGATGGAGAAGCTCCATACAGTCAGTAAAAACAAGACCTGGAGCTGACTGTGGCTCAGATCATGAGCTTCTTGATGCAAAATTTCAGCTTAAATTGAAGAACATAGGGAAAACTACTAAACCATTCAGGTATGACCTAAATCATATCCCTTATGAATATAGAGTGGAGGTGACTAATAGATTTAAAGGATTAGACCTGATTGACAGAGTGCCTGAGGAACTATGGATAGAGGACCGTAACATTGTTCAGGAGGCAGCAACGAAATCCATCCCAAAGAAAAAGAAATGCAAGAAAGCACAGTGGCTGTCTGATGAGGCTTTACAAGTAGCTGAGGAAAGAATGGAAGTGAAAAGCAAAGGAGAAAGGGGAAAATATATCCAACTGAATGCAGAGTTCCAGAGAATAGCAAGGAGAGACAAGAAGGCCTTCTTAAATGAACAATGCAAAGAAATCGAGGAAAACAACAGAATGGGAAAGACTAGAGATCTCTTCAAGAAAATCGGAGATCTCAAGGGAACGTTTTGTGCAAAGATGGGCATGATAAAGGACAAAGAAGGCAGGGACATAACAGAAGCAGATGAGATTAAGAAGAGGTGGAAAGAATACACAGAAGAACTTATACAGGAAAGATTTTAATGTCCCTGATAACCATGATAGTGCAGTCACTGAACTTGAGCCAGACATCCTCGAGAGTGAAGTCAAGTGGGCCTTAGGAAGCATTACTAACAACAAAGCTAGCGGAGATGGCAGTATTCCAGCTGAGCTATTTAAAATCCTAAAAGATGATGCTGTTAAAGTGCTGCACTCAATATGCCAACACATTTGGAACACTCAACAGTGGCCACAAGACTGGAAAAGGTCAGTTTACATTCCAATTCCAAAGAAGGGCAACGCCAAAGATTGTTCAAACTACCGTACAATTGCGCTCATTTGAGTCATTTCACATGCCAGCAAAGTTATGCTCAAAATCCTACAAGCTAGGCTTCAGCAGCATGTGAACTGAGAACTACCGGAAGTACAAGCGGGGTTTCGAAGAGGCAGAGGAACAAGAGATCAAATCGCCAACATTCGCTGGATCATGGAGAAAGCAAGAGAATTCTAGAACAACGTCTATTTCTGCTTCATTGACTATGCTAAAGCCTTTGATTGTATGGATCAAAACAAACTGTGGCAAATTCTGAAAGAGATGGGAGTAGTAGTACTAGACCACCTTACCTGTCTCCTGAGAAACCTGTACAAGGGACAAGAAGCAACAGTAAGAACTGGACATGGAACAACAGATTGTTCAAAATTGGGAAAGGAGCACGACAAGGCTGTATATTGTCGCCCTGCTTATTTAATTTATATGCAGAGTACATCATGAGAAACGCCGGGTTGGATGAATCACAGGTTGGAATTAAGATTGCCGGGAGAATTATCAACAACCTCAGATACGCAGATGATACCACCCTAATGGCAGAAAGCAAAGAGGATCTCAAGAGCCACTTGTTGAGGGTGAAAGTGGAGAGTGCAAAAGCTGGTTTAAAACTCAACATTAAAAAAATGAAGATCATGACATCTGGCCCCATCACTTCCTGGCATATAGAAGGGGAAGAAATGGAAGCAGTGACAGATTTTATTTTCTTAGGCTCCAAGATCACCGCAGATGGTGACTGTAGCCATGAAATTAAAAGATGCTTGCTCCTTGGGAGGAAAGCTATGGCACACCTAGACAGCATAGTAAGAAGCAGGGACATCACCTTGCCGACAAAGGTTCGTATAATCAAAGCTATGGTTTTCCCAGTAGCAACGTATAGCTGTGAGAGCTGGACTATAAGGAAGGCTGAACGCTGAAGAATTGATGCCTTTGAACTGTGGTGCTGGAGAAGACTCTTACAAGTCCCCTGGACTGCAAGGAGGTCAAATCAGTCAATCCTAAAGGAAATCAACCCCGAGTGCTCATTGGAAGGACAGATACTGAAGCTGAAGCTTAAATATTTTGGCCACCTAATGCGAAGAGAAAACTCCCTGGAAAAGACCCTGATGCTGGGAAAGATTGAAGGCAAAAGGAGAAGGGGCCCGCAGAGGATGAGATGGCTAGATAGCATCACCGATGCAATGAATATGAATTTGAGCACACTCCGGGAAAGAGCGGAGGATAGGAAGGCCTGGCGTGCTATGGTCCATGGGGTCACAAAGAGTCAGACACGACTTAATGACTGAACAACAGCAACAACAACAAGGGCCTAAGAAGTCCCTTTTAAAATTAGAATATGGTAGATTTCTGAAACATAGATAATCTACAAAGCAGAAATTTCTCAGATGAAATGTCAGGTTGGCAAGAGTTTCACTTGCTGAGCAGTTGACTAGAATTGGTTTTCCCTTCCCAACAACTGCAATCCATCACACTTTATCTGTCTTCTTAATATGTGTTCTGTGACCAGAGATATCTTTCAAGACAAAACATTTGTGCTTTAGGAAGATCAGTTATCCAAGATGTTGAGTGATGGTTGGCCTATATACTGTCTCTTCATAAAAGGTGCAGCTGTTGTTCAAGGGAGCAAAAACCTTCAACCTTTGAGCTTTTAGATCAGGGTGGGGAACCTTTTTCAGCCCAAGGCCTGAATTCCAGTCTGGGAAAAGTCTCAGGGACCTCAGTCCATCTGTGCTGAGGTCCCTGAGACTTTTCCCAGGCTGGAATTCAGGCCATGTGCTGAAAAAGATTCAAGTAAGCAGGACAAGGCTTCTATATGTCTACTCAGAAGTAAGACTGGCCCTTCCATCTCTATGCCAGGATACTGTGAACTATGTTAGAAAATGTTAGCCCACTTACAAAACCATTGTGTGTTAATGCCATGCCAGATAAACTGATTTCAAGCCATTTTCCATTTATACTCTGCCAACGCCCTTAGAGACCTTTGTAGGCCTTCAAGGTCAGCAGCAAAACTAGGAATTTATAAAAGGAACTAAGCACTTTTGACTCCAAGATGATGAAGTCAGACAATTGCGAGCGGTGATGGGTCAAAGAAGACGCAGACAACAAGCTTGGATTGAAAATTGGGTCACATTTATTGAAATATTTGCAAAGGGGTAACTAGGATGGGCATCTAACTGTGTCAGCGGCTAGTTGACACTTCTAGGGCAAAAACACACCCAGCCTGAGGGGTGGCGGTGATCTCCTCATCCCTCCGGACTGCCCCTTCTGGGGGAGGTAGACCTTCCGGTGTCACCCCCAACCCGATGCCGCACAACACCTGGGTGAGTGAGTAGGGTTGGTCTCCCAGGCAACCCTTATCCCCCCGCCGAGCCGCACAACCCGTTCGGGGGGCCTCAGACGTCACCTGTCACCATAAGGTGCCTCTGCGTGCACACCATCCCTACTCCCTTTCCTGTTTTGCCCGTCCTAGCCGCCACAGGAGTCACAAGCCTATTGCTTGTGAAACTCCCCCCACCTGCGCAGAAGAACTTCCCGCAGGCCCCTTTGCAGATCGGCCAAAAATAAGTCGTTGCCTATGTCTGACAGGTGGACGCCATCCTGCCTGTAAAGCTCCCTCCTAGTCCAATGGATTCCTTGGTGGTTGATATAACTGTCACCATGCTCTGACAACCCACATGCCAGTTCTCTGTTCACCTTGCACCGGGCCCGTTCCATGGCCGCATTGCTGTGCGCCCTCCACATGATTCTCGGGAGCATTGAGGACCATAATATGGTCACCCCCAGCCAACAATGTCGGATCGTCCACAGATCAGCCAATGCTTGCTCAATCAAGCCTTTTCCAGGCTTGTAGCCCAGGTCGTTCCCTCCTAGGTGCAGCACCAGGACCTGTGGAGGGAAACTGACCAAATCTTGTTGAAAGAGTGTGGGAAGAAGACTGTCCCATCGCATACCCCGTTGGCCGAGCCATTGTATTGCCACCTGTTGGGGAAACTGCAGCCGGGATCCGAAGGCCGACGTAGAAGCTCTGCGGGCAGCCCAAAAAACCATACTGTGCCCACAAATGAGCACCCGTACCAGCATCGGTCGAATCCCATCTAAATAAAACATTGGGGAAGGCAAAGAGAATCATCATGAAGCATCACGCAACTTGCGAATGTAAGAGCGGAAGGCCCTGGAGCGCCATCTCCCTACCGCCTTCACTTGCTTGGAAGAAAAACCTATGGCAGCTGCCGTAGAGGCTGCCCCAATACGGAATGAGTGAGTCCCAAAACGATAATGCCCCAGACCCAGTGTGGTCAAGGCTAACTTAGTGACTGCCCAAAACTGGAACTTTGTCAGTGGTGAACCGTCAGCATGGCAAAATAGGGGACACTCCTTTGCCCCGCGATGCTCAAAGAAAGCCTGCAAGGCCCTGACAGGGCATAACTCGTCAGCTTGGGCCTGGTTAAGGGTCACCAACGCTCCCTTGCCTGACTGATCAGTTTTTGAACGTCGAATATGGAGGTGAATCAGGTTAGAATGGATCAGGATATCGGCATACCTCAAGGCCCTCCCGGTGGTGTCGGATTTGGATGCCCAGACCAGTTCTGAAATCCTAAGGGCCCCAAAAAAGGCTGTTAAGGCCGCAGCGTGAAAGAGGGAGGCTTCGTATGGAGAAGAGCAAATGGAGGGCCACAATGCCCGAAGCCCTATAAGAATAAATGGTGACAAAGGATGTCTGGAGTCTGGCGGGGCGGGAGACATCCGTGCCCAGCCTTGCACAGCCTTCCTGATTTGGAAATCTGAGGTCAAGTCCTCCACCCCTCGCACTTTGGCCCAGAAGGCCAAAGAGGCGAGCTTCCCCAAAATCATCCTAGCAGATAGTCCCTTATTATGCAGATGTACACAGAATTGTAACAAGTGGTCCACAGGTAAGGGCCACACATTCTGCAACTGCAGTCCACACCTGAAGGCGCTAAACTCCCTACCTGCTCTCTCGTAGGCAGCTCTAGTGCTGGGGGCTATAGAATTCAGGATAGCGTGTTCGACTTGAGAGCGCCAATCTCCCACAGTTCGTCTGGCATGGGGTCTGGCAGCGGACATGCCCACGGAGCCAACGCACGGAACCGGTTGATCTGGTTTCGTGACAAAGCATCGGCAACAGGGTTCCCCAGACCTGGCACGTGGCAGACGCAGAACCATATGTTGTGGCGTAGGCATTGGAGAATAAATGCTCTAACTAACTCCATAACCCTTTGGTTTCTGGAGGACAAAGTATTAATGACGTGCACTACTGCCAAATTGTCACACCAAAAAAGAGCGACAGCATTGGCCATCAATTCTGCCCAAATATGTACAGCCACGTAAATGGGGAAGAATTCCAGGAAGGTGAGGTCACGACAGACACTGCTGGCAGCCCAGCTCTCTGGCCACTGGCCCCGGCACCACCGGTCTTGCCAGATTAGCCCAAAACCAAAGGTGCCAGCTGCATCCGAATGGATCTGCATGTCGGCTCGTAGAAGTAACTCACACCTCCAAAAGGAGATGCCATTAAAGTCTCTCAAAAAATCCAGCATAGCAGATGCCATTTGCATCCCTGCCCTTGGCCGTGATAGGCTACATAAATATTTACATAGCCAATCACGAAAACAGCAGGGAGGCAAATGGCGTCCACTAAATAGGGATGGAAGGAACACTTACCTTCCATTCCGTTCTGTTTCCGCTGGGGGGGAGGTGCTCCGTCCCTCCCACTGGAATCCTTGGTGGGGGGGGAGGTGATCTGGTCCTCCCCCATAGAATCCTGCCTGGCCGGCTCTGCTCTGCGGCCAAGCTGCTGAGCTGCTGCCCGGCTCCAGCCGCCCGCAGCTGGACATGCAGCTGCTGGGCAGCCCTGCAGGGACGCAAATGGTGGCTGTCATAGCCACCGCCATTTGCGTCCCTGTATTTAGCCGTGATAGGCTACGTAAATTAGGGATGTTAGAGAATTATGCCACGGATCCCAGGGGGGCCGAATTCCAGTGAATTCGGCCCCCCGGAATCTGTGGCGGAACAGAGCAACCCGCCCCACCACCCTGTGAATTTCGTAGCCTATCACGGCTAGATTTCCAAAGTCAGCTGTGATAGGCTACGTCAATCGTCATGTAGCCTATCACGGGTGACTTTGGGGGGGGGGAAAGCGCATACGCAAATGGCGGCTCCCATGGGGACCGCCATTTGCGTTCCTTATTTTGGCACGTCTAGTCTACGTAAAGATTTATGTAGACTACGGCGAAAATAAGGGCGCGCTATTTGCGTTGCCCTTATTTTCGCTGTAGTCTATGTAAATCTTTACGTACACTAGATGTGCCAAAATAAGGAAAGCAAATGGCGGTCCCCATGGGAGCCGCCACTTGTGTATGCACTTTTTTTTTTTCAAAGTCACCCGTGATAGGCTACGTGACGATTTACGTAGCCTATCATGGCTGACTTTGGAAATCTAGCCGTGATAGGCTACGTAAATCATCACATAGCCTATGCACGGGTGTGTGTGGTTTTTTTTTACTTTAGTTTTTTTTTTTTGTAATGGCAGCGGCGGCAGCCGGTCGGGAGACCGGCCGCTGCCCCCGGCCGTGACGAACTGTCGCCGGGACCCGCCGCCGGGAGGGACATTCACCAAAGGTAAGTCCTGTCCCGGGGGGGCGGGGGGGGTGGAGAATTTCACCGCCGATTTCGGGGGCCCGAAGGCATTGGCGCTCAGCCCGCCAAAGATTCGGGGAGAAATTCTCTGCCATCCCTACTGCGGACACAAATGGCGTCCTGAGTAGGGGATGCCATTTGCGTCCCCGCTTTAGCCGTGATAGGCTACGTAAATATTTACGTAGCCTATCACGGGCTACCATAGGGACGCAAATGGCGTGCCCTACTCAGGGCGCCATTTGCGTCCGCAGCAGCCTGGCAGCAGCTGGAGGACCCGCTGTGGGTTGGGCTGGCCAGCGGCTCTGCGGCCTGGCTGCGGAGCAGAGCTGGCCGGGCAGGATTCTGGGGGGGAGGAATGGATCGCCTCCTCCCTCATCAAGGATTTCAGGGGGAGGGACGGAGCACCTCCCCCCCACCGCAGATGTCCCTGGACAAAACCAGGTAAGTGTTTTGTACATCCCTAACGTAAATATTTATGTAGCCTATCATGGCAGGGGGAAAAAAACCCAGCATACGCAAATGGCAGTAGCCGCCGCCATTTGCGTACGCTGGGTTTTTTTCCCCCTGCCGTGATAGGCTATGTAAATACTTATGTAGCCTATCAAGGCCTCCACAGGGACGGAAATGGCGTCCCTGCATTAGCCATGATAGGCTACATAAGTATTTACGTAGCCTATCACGGCTATGAAGAGGAAGCGAGCAGGACGGCCACCATTCGCAAAGCAGCGCAGACGGGAGCAGGTAAGTGCTCAGTTTCGCGCACCTTCTGTGGGTTGGGGGTGGTGGGGACTTCGTCCCGTGTGCCTTTCGTGGGTTGGGGGGCGGGGGCTTTGTTCTGTGATGGATTTCGGGGGGCCGAATGCACTGGCCGAGATCCATTGCGGAATTCTCTGACATCCCTACCGCTACGCTATTTGCGTCCCTGCCCTTGGCCATGATAGGCTACATAAGTATTTACGTAGCCAATCATAGCCAAGGGCAGGGACGCAAATGGTGTCCACTATGCCAGATGCCATTTGCATCCGCAGCCCAGCAGTGGATGGCTGCAGAACGAAGACGATGGACCCGGACTGGCTGGCGCCAGGTAGGGTCTGTCCCATCCAGGTTTCGCGGGGTGGTGGTGGGGGGAGCAGTTCATTCCACCATGGACTCTGGGGGTCACTGGAGTCTGTGGCGGATTTCTCCGCCATCCCTATTGCTGGTGTGGAAACAGAAATCGATAGAGAGCTAAATTAAGGTTGCTTTCCATCCCATTACTGCCAATATGAGCAGTGTCAATGAAGCTATTAGAAAACAGGCGGCTTCCTTCAGAAAATGGAAGTCTTGCCCAAATGAGGAGAACAAAAGGAAGCACAAACTTGCACAAAGGAGATGCAAGCAGACAATAAGATATGCAAAAAGGCATTCTGAGCAGCATATCGCTAACAACATCAAGGCCAACAATAAAGAATTATTTAAATATATTAGAAGCAGGAAACCAGCTAAGGAGGTAGTTGGACTGTTGGATGACAATGGAGTTAAAGAAGTACTAAAGGAGGACAAGGAGATTGCAGAGAAGCTGAATGGATTCTTCTCATTGGTCATCACTGCAGAAGATTTAAGACAGATTACCCGTGCCTCTACTGATGTTTTCAGGAAGGAAGTCTGAGGAACTGATGCAAATAGTAGTGACAAAAGATAAAGTACTCAAGGTTATTGACATTGACAAATTGAAAGTTAATAAATCATCAGGCATAGATGGTATCCATCCTACAATTCTTGAAGAACTCAAATGTGAAATTGCTGATCTTCAAACAAAAACATTTAATGTATCTCTAATATCAGCCTTTGTATCAAGTGGCTGGAGAATAACCAATGTAATGCCTGCTTTTGAAAAGGGATCCTGGAAATTACAGGCCAGTTAGCTTAATGTTTTTTCCAGGTAAATTGGTTGAAAGCATTATTAAAGATAAAATTAGTAAGCATCTAAAAGGACAACCCTGCTGAAAAAGAATCAACATGGCTTTCACAGAGGTAAGTCACGTCTCACTAACCTTTTAGCGTTTTGTAAGAATGTCAATTAACATGTGGACAAGGGTGATCTGATAGACATTGTTTACTTGGACTTCCAAAGGGCTTTTAACAAAGTCCCTCACCAAAGACTCCGAAGCAAACTTAGCTGTCATGGAATAAGAGGAGAGATCCTCTTACAGATCAATAACTGGTTAAAGAACAGAAAACAGAGAGTAGGAATAAATGGTGTAACTTCTCCTCAACGGAGGAATGTAAGCAGTGAGGTCCCACAGGGATCTACATTGGGACCAATGCTTTTCAGCTTGTTCATAAATGATCTGGAATTAGGAGTGAGCAGTGAGGTGGTCAGTTGGGCTGATGGCATTTAATTATTTAGGGTGGTTAAAACAAAAAGAGATTGTGAGGAGCTCCAAAAGTCTCTCTCCAAACTGGGAGAATGGGCATCAAAATGTCAAATAAGCTTCAATGTAAGGAAGTGTAAAGTCATGAACGGTGGGGCAAAAAATCCCAACTTCACCTATACGCTGATGAGATCTGAGCTAGGAGTGACTTACCAAGAAAGAGATCTTGGGTTGTGGTGGACAGCTCACTGAAAATGTTGACCCAGTGTGCGACTGTTGTGAAAAGGCAAATTCCATGTTAGGCATAATTAGGAAAGGAATTGAGAATAAAACTGCCAGTTAGGGATGCTGGGAAAATTTGAGGTGGACTAAAATGGGTTCGGATTTCTAAGAATCTGACCTGCAAAATCTCCTGCGGACCACCCCCCTCAGACTGTACGGAGTCCATTGACTTTTGGATCCTTTTTTTAAAAAACTTTCCTGAAATTTATGGAAATGTATTCATAGGAAACTATGCATGTTTCTGCTCAGACTGGAAAATATATGTGGGGAAAAGTTGGAATGGGGGACAATACGCTACAAGTTACATGCTAACGTAAATTGTTGTGAACCCTCTTATGGAATTGTACTATTTTCTGCACAACGAAAAAAAATTGCATCCATCTGTGAATGGATGCCAAAATGAACGACACACAATCCATGAAGCACACATGGGACAGATTTCACAAAATCTGGATATCCCTACTGCCAATATCATACTACCCTTATACAATTCTATGGTGTGACCACACTTGGAATACTGTGTGCAGTTCTGGTCACTGCACCTAAAAATGGATATTGTAGAGTTGGAAAAACTTCAGAAAAGGGCAACTAAAATGATCAAGGTGCTAGAGCGATTCCCCTATAAGGAAAGGTTGCAACTTCTGGCACTGTTTAGCTCAGAAAAAAGGAGATTAAGGGTGCAATCCTAACTAGATAGGCGGCCACCTCCAACCACAGGGGCGACCGACTATCCAAAACAAGGCAGGAGAGGCAGGGGGGGATCGTTCCCTCTGTGCCTCTCCTGCCTTGCCATTTTTCGCTAGACAGCCATTTTCAGCTGTCGAGTGGCGGGGGGGGGGGGCTACCGGTACAACACATAGGATGTGTCATATGTGCAGCTTCCTTCTCCCCACCCTGGAATGCCCCCCAGAACGCCCCTTTGCAGTTGCTCTGCGCTCCTCCTTCTCAGCGTGGAGGACAGGGCTTCTCCGCGCTGCCCCCAAGGCAGCGCAGACAAGTGGGGCAGTCAGTTTTCCAGGAACCAACCTCAGAGCGCAGCATATCACCGGAAAACAGCATATCCCATAGCCATCTAGACAGTTTCTAGTGGCCATAGGATTGCTCCCTAAGGGGAGCTATGGTAAAGGTGCAAAAAATTATGCATTTTATGGAGAAAGTGGATTGGGAAGACATTTTTCTCCTTCTCTCATAATACTAGAACATCCCCACAGGGATGTTGATTTGGAGCTTTATTAGTGCAGGTGGCAATGGATCAATTTGTTACAGAAAAAACACACAAGCAAGCTGCTCTGTAACTTGTTAAGGTAAGTCCCCTCCAAGGACTGACCATTTTTAAAATGTCTGTTGGCCCCTGAAAAATACTGGTGGGGGCAGGGGAGGTTCTGACTGTTTGTTGGTTTATTTATTAGATCTGTATACCACCCAGCTGGTAAATGACAATCCTAAAACCAAACATAACAAGAACAAAATAAGCAAAAATACAAAATACAAGTATCCAAATAATACAATACTAAACATTAAAACCATTTTAAACAAAACATTAAAAACATTTAGGATGCAGCAATACAGTTAAAAAAGCAACAGATTAAAGGATAAATGCCTGCTTAAAGGGGAAAGTCTTAATCTGGCATCTAAATAAGTATATATAGTAAAGACACCAAGCTGAGCTCCCTGGGAAGAGCTTCTGAAGACCATCTTAGCAATCAGGCAGGAACAAGGATTTTTCAACAGGTTCCTCCCCCCACCACACACACACACACACACATACACACACACTCCCCCCCCCCTTTTTAAGTGAAACAAAATGAGCCAATATTCTGGTTCAATGTTAATATAAGTCTATGTAACTCAGTGAACAATTTTACTGTAAGAGATCATTCTAGATTCTCAGATTTCAGATCCATCAGCCAAAGAGGAGGAGCTTCAGGGAGCCCGCTCCTCCCCTCCCTGCTAGAAAGGACACGCAGCTCCAACTGACACTTCCTTGGGACTCCAGACTCTGGCCTCATCCGTGGGCTGGAGAACCGAGGGCCACTGGGGGGCTGCACCTCCTGCCTCCCAGGATGAACGTCATCACAGGGGGGAGACCAACCTGGTCCTATACATCGGTCATTGGTGTGTTTGCTTTCCTTCCCCTCCTTCCTCCCAATCCCTTTTCCTTTTGAGTCATGTCTTTTAGACTGTAAGCCCGAGGGCAGGGACTGTCTTAATATTCCTCTTTGTAAGCCACTCTGAGAGCCTTTTTTGGCTGAAGAGTGGGGTAAAAACACCCCAAATAAATAAATAATAAATAATTTCACAGGATTGCTATGATTAAAGTCAGCCATTAATGGGTTCATATCTAGTTTTGCTTCTGATTTCTTATATTTACATGGGACCCACCCAAACCTTTACTATGGTGCAGATCTGAATAACAAATTTTTTTTTATCAATAATAGTATTGTACTTACTAAGTTATGGGGCTGGATCCAGATTTGGCCATGTCTAACTTAAAGCAGGATCCATGATGGTCGCACTGAGTTCTGCTTGCATTCAAGTGTGCGAAAGTAGAGCTTCTGTTCAGACCTTGCCAGTTCAACATGGCAAGGTCTGAACTGAGGGGTGGGTGGGGGCTGGCATGCATGATCCCATCCCAGAACATACTTTAAGCCCTCATGCATTCAAGCGAACATCGCCATAAGGCTAATGTGTTCCATAGAACATGGTGGGACTTACTTCTGAGTAGACATACGTAAGATTGCATTGTTAAAGATGACTAGGGCATTGGATAAGTATAGAGTCCTCCAGTAACATAAAATAAATATAAATAGCATGAAACATTTGGAGAAACACTTCCCTCTGATTGCTACTTCAATAAAATGCAATTTAATACATAAAGTTACAGGTTTCATATCTAATGTTGACAGAAAAAGGATTGGGTATTGCTTTTTTAGCCAATACAAATGACAGTGATTCATCAGTTCTTATTCTGTTCTATATTGTTCTCCTGCTCCATAGTTTCACCAGCTAGTGCGCCGCCTCTAATATTTGATAAAACTTTATTAACTGAATTTTCTCTGCCTGTGAATACCAACTATGTCTGTATCTGGGGGGAAATGTTGATATTTGCTTATATTTCTGATTGAATGTTTGATTTCGCCCTCGTCCTGTGAACTGCGCATTGTGTTCTTTCTAATGGCTCGTGTTCCAAAAGAAAAATGCTTTGACCACCAAGTTCATCTAAATATTAGAATCTTTGATGTCTCTGTTTTTAATGATGTCCTTGGTTTGCACAGCAATTCATTTATGTCTTAGATTGTGATGACTGCCTGAAGCATGTCTTTTGGTCTACCTCCAAGAATGATCAATATTAATTTCTATGTTGTTTAGCATCTTCTTAAAGATAGCTGGGGAGGTTTTTTCGCAATACTGATTTGTTTGATCATTTTAAAAGCTCTTACTCTGCTTTGTGTTTTCCATATCATTCCATACTTCTTTGTAAACCTGGATGTACCCAATGGGTATAGGTTACAGGGAAGTGTATATAGGATTGCAGTCGGAGTCAGGGGTCTCAAGGATTTTCAGGTAACAGACTATACACCTGTGCAAATACAAGTGGTGTTTGCCTTTGCATGGCGGTTTCTGGCATTTGTATTTCATAGAATCATAGAATCACAGAACAGTAGGGTTGGAAGGGGCCTATAAGACCATCAAGTCCAACCCCCTGCTCAGTGCAGGAATCCAAGTCAGAGCATCCCTGACAGATGGCTGTCCGGCCTCGTCTTGAACGCCTCCAGTGTGGGAGAGCCCACCACCTCCCTAGGTAGTTGGATCCGTTGTCGTATTGCTCTAACAGCCTGGACGTTTTTCCTGATGTTCCGCCGGACCCTGGCTTCCTGTCACTTGAGCCCATTATTCCGTGTCCTGCACTCTGGGATGATGGAGAAGAGATCCTGGCCTTCCTCTCTGTGACAACCTTTCAAGTAGTTGAAGAGCGCTATCATCTCTCCCCCCCCCCCCCGCCCAGTCTTCTCTTCTCAAGGCTAAACATGCCCAGTACTTTCAGTCTCTCCTCATAGGGCTTTGTTTCCAGTCCCCTGCTCATCATTTGTTGTGTTCTTGTTTTTAAATTAGGAAGGGCAGACTGCACAGTTGCACAGGTAGTTTGACAGATGAGCCAGGCAATACAAACAGGGTTGGACCAAGACATTTTCTTGCTTAAGATGAAGGAGAAGATGGCGTCTCCTCCCTATTCCTTATGCAGAAGCTGACAGCTGAATCTTACCTCAACACTGGCCTAGAGGTTTATAAGAACCTTGTTTCTGTTCACTTTTTTTTCCAGAATTTACATGCTTCTCAGAACCAAATGTGGACCCAATCGCAATCTGCGGTTGAAGTCCATACGTTTTTGAGCTTGTGATGCAATTTGCAGAACAAAAATGTTTATTTTATTTTATTTGTTTCTTTTTAATTTTTATTTTCTGTGTAACTATTTCTCCAATTTTTGCTCTAAGAACCTTTACTCTTTAAATACAGAATGATATGAAGAAGGGAGGGGAAAACCTAAAGGGTATGGAAAGGGGCAGGGAGAGGCATGACAGAAGTAAAAAATATTTTGGGGAAATGAAATGAGGGGAAACTTTTTAAAGTGTGGGAGATACGAGAGAAAAGAATAAAGTTGTCCACTAGGAGGGACTGCTGTCTGCAGTCTAAGTTTCTCAGACAGAGGTAAAGTTTAAGTGGCTTACTGACACACATGGATGTGAACACATGGGGGAAAATAACATGTGCCGCCTTGACATGAAAGAACAGCATGACTTTTACACTGCATTGCCATATCCTCACCTGAACTCTTTTAGAGAATCATCAGAGAGGAGACCTATTTCCTTTTGCCACAGGATTTTTCTGCCCTGTATTTCTTGGCTAGACCTATCCTGTAAACCTTGCGTCCAGGCTGTAGCTCGTGCAGCAGCTGATGTTCTGGTGTTTTCTCAGCATCAGCCTTGACCTAGTTCTTAGACTTATTGTGCCATTTGTGACTGAGATGTAATTCTGGTGGAAAAAATGGAGTTAAGGGAGAGAGAGAAATCAGGCACACTTGTTCCAACCTACCATGGGAGCATGTTTGATAAAATGGCAGTGGCAAGGAAGGGAATAATTTGTGGCAGGAAGAAAGAGAATTACACACACAGAGAGACATGCACACACTGGTTTGGTTTGCATTTGCACTGAGCTAAGCCATCTATCCTGCGAAATTCTGCAGCTTTAATAAATATGTTGGATGCAGACATGATCCTATGACAAAATAATGTTGAATTAGAAACTGACAAGAAGGCTCTAGCTTCACATGATGTTGTATGATGCCAGTGAGCATACATTATTCAAAACAAGTTATGCAAATTACAGCCGCAATTTGTGCAAATTGCTATTTACGCAAATTTAAAAAAATACCTGTAAATCTGCAAACTGGCCCGACTTGATGAAGATCATGTCAGGCCAGCTTGTAGGAAAACAAGCCGAAGTCTGGGGGCCCAAGCTGATGAAAGTCAGCGAGTTGCACTGCCCAGACGGATTCCTCCGACATCCCAGTTATGAGTGTGTGATTTCTATGCAAAAGGAGCCAGGGTCAGTCCCTGGCATCTCCAGTTAAAAGAATCAGGAAGCAAATGATAAAAAGACCCCTCTCTGCCTGAGACCCAGGAAAGCTGCTGCCAGTCAGAGCAGACAATAGTGTGCTAGATGGATGAATCGCCTGGCAGTTTCTCACTTAGGCACATGGCCAGTGTAGATGTGTACTCCTCATTCAGGGCTCATTTTAATGCGAACCTACCTAAATTTGCACTTTCCCACCAATATGCAAACTCTATTATCCTTCAAAATTCACACTTCTCCAAATTTTGCAGTGGAGTTATCCAATTAAAAATGTATATATCAGGGGAAAGTGCACACAATAATACATGTATTTTGAATCTTATTTTCATGAATATATTATATTAGGATAATTGCTTGCATAAAGGTATATATCAGGCAAAATAGCCTGAAGAAATGAATGCATTGAGGAAATGCAATTTTTTTTTTACAAATTTTCCAGCAAACTTTTAAAAAAAAACAAATCTCAAAGTTCAGGATGGAAAAATTCTCAAAGTTTAAAACTCATTGGAAAAATGAGAAACTGAGAGAAACCAAAATTGACATTCATCCATCCGTATCTGTGATTACAGCTGGATTGAGGCTTGGATTTCTATATCCATAATAATTGTCAAATATAATGAGCCATTAAAGTTCTAAACATTCAATATTATATTGTTTAAATCAGTATAATACTGTGCTTAAATTCCTGTGGTCTTTTTAAAAAGTGCTTTAAAAATCTGCTGCATTTTTTTTAATGTAAGGCAGTTTTCATGTCTGCACTCGTATCGAGCGCATGATTCTAAAGCACAGATTTCCACTTTGTGGCATTCCGAATAGGGATATAAACTGCTGCCAAACATTGTATCTGGGAACAGTTTGAGCTGTGCATATATGAGAAGGCATCTTCTATATGAAGAGGGGGGAAAGGCTGTTTTAAAGGGGGAAATCCCCACTGTAAACATTAGGAAATGACAAATACGCTCAGGACATATTAGTGTATCCAAAACAATATAAATTATTAAAGGAAAAGGGGAAAAAACAAAATTTAGCTAAAAATAATGCAGAGTGTTTATGACTTTTAAACAAATCTATTAAACAAATAACCCATGAATACTTTAGAATGCTTCGTGTAGCTGGATACAGATACCCAGAAGATTTTATTAAAGATTAAAACATTTACAAAGAAGAAGAATTTACCACTGGAGATTGAGATGACTATAAAGGCTGGTTCTGGCTTTGCCTCTGCAACTGACTGAAATGTTGGACCTGCTACAGTCAGCCAACTGATACAGGTATGAATTTGTCATGCGTGCTTGTTGTAAGGCCCTTTGTCAATGTGTCATCAATGTAGCATGTTCATCCAAGGTCAGCAGTGAATATATGCTAAATAGTTGAGTGCAAAGACTACACTGGAGGTGAGGAACCGCTTTCAGACTGAGGGCCAAATTCAGTTCCAGAGAAGTTCTTGGGGGGCTCATTCCAATGGTGGGCTAAAGGCAAAAGGGTCAGGGTCAAAAATACCAACATACTGTAGCTTAAGGTGCTTACTGACAGTAACTAAGCTTTAGGAGAGGCGTTTCAACCTTTTAGAATCAGGGGTGGGGGACGGCACAAAAATTGGGAAAACACCAAACAGTTGGTTGTGGGAAAGGGGGTGGAGCCATCTGAGGAGCCCCAGGAGGGCTAGACTGGGTCCTCAGGATGGTCAGATTTTGCCCCCATGCTCCCCACCCCATGGTCTAACACACATTTAACAATATTGTATAACAGTATGAAAAAAAATGTTTGGGGTAGGGATGTTAGAGAATTCTGCCATGGATCCCAGGGAGGCCAAATTCCAGTGAATTCCCCCCCCCCCCGGAATCCATGGCGGAATGGAGCAACCCACCCCACCACCCCATGAAAGCCCTGCGAAACAGAGCCTACCTGGCTCCGGCGGTGGCTCCAGCGGCGGCTCTGGCGGCAGATGAAGCGGTGGTGGCAGCAGCGGCGGCGGCTCCGGCCGCTGCCAGGCTGCTGTGGCTGTCTTTTGCGTCCCAACACCAGCCCATGATAGGCTACATATATATTTACATAGCCTATCACGGCTAAAGCAGGGACACAAATGACATCCCCTGCGCCATTTGCGTTCCTGCTTTAGCCCTGATAGGCTATGTAAATATATACAAAGCCTATCATGGGCTGGTGTAGGGACGCAAATGTCATCCCCTATGCAGGACGCCATTTGCGTCCGCAGCAGCCTGGCGGCGGCTGGAGGCCTCACTGTGGGTTGGCCCAGCTGGCGGCTCCACGGACTGGCCGCGGAGCAGAGCCAGCCGGACAGGATTCCAGGGGGGAGGAATGGATCGCCTCCCCCCCATCGAGGATTCCGGGGGGAGGAACGGATCACCTCCCCCTACCTGCGGACCCCAGCGGAGCCAGGTAAGTGGGGTTTCGTACACCCCTTATTTGGGGCAAGCCTTCAAAACTTTTAGCTCAACATATATTGTGGCCTGCCTGCCACGTGCTTGACAAACCCTCTGTTTTTGCAGTCCTGAGCAGGTGACAAACCCAGGAGATTTATCAAGCCCCTGGTGGGCCACTATGTCCGACCAGTGGACTGTGCTCAGTTTGATGGGCCTTAAAGGTTGCAGGTCAGATTTCGGGCTCTATGCTTTCACTGCTTTTGCTTTCCATCACAATAACAGGACTAAATTCATTCTGCGGCCTTCTTGTGATGTCCTCCTTTAAGAAATGTTTAACCACCCTTTTGATGGCGGTCCAAGCTCACCCATTTGGACACCTTCACCAGCTGGGTTGGAACTAAGAAATACAATGGAAATGTAGCAGAAGCCAATAGCTGTGCCAGGTTTGTTGGGGCCCTGGGCAAGGTTCCTTCCTACCCCTCACCCCATATGCTGCTCTGGTTGCTCTGCAGCTGCTGCCCTGTTTTCCACCCCCTCGCTCCGCCAACCTTTCTGTCTCCCTGCTCCACTCTCCTCCTTGCCACCTTACCAGATGGTGGCAGGAAGTGGGGAGGGGGCAGAGGCCTTCTGGGGAAATGAAGGTGGTAGGTGTGGCTGGAGCCTCAACAGCAGGTACGTTGCTGTGCAGTGTGCCTGCCCGAGTAAATGTTGAGAAACACAAAGCATCAACCCCAGTGTGTGGTTGCCCATGCTGGGTGCTGATGCTGTGTACTTCTTTCCTGCCACTATGACCCTTCACCTGCCATCATAGTCTCCTTTAGTGGTTGCTGGGCTGGGGCACACTGCAGGGCCCTGGATTTGTGCCCCAGAGTCCAGCCCTAATGGAGCCCCTGGCTGAAGCCCATGTAGAAGTATGAAGATTCTATCTGGGTTACCTTTTGGCAAAAGGCAATATGGAACAAGTGAGGGCTATTTCACTCAGTTTTATATCATGAGGGTCCATGGTAGACAGTATTGTGCTGCTAACCAAAGAATGCACATTGGTGGATAAGCTTAAGTATTGGGCGAAAATGCAGTAAATGTGTTGCAAAAATAGATACTACGTGGATACTTTTGGAAGATGTGCATTCAGATGAAGTATCTAGCTGAGCAGGCCTCCATGGAAAGCACGTTATCCATGATAAATAAGCTGAAAAGAAGTTGAGTTCATCATCCCACTTTTTTTTTTCCACAACTCTTTACGAAGCATCTTCTTTACTCATTTTATTTAAAAGATTTAAAAATATTCCTATTATAAAATATCTTCAGGGAAAATAACAAACATGTATTTCTGCCTTCAGAAAAATAGCAAACTAAAGTATAAATACATCTGCTTTCTTGAAATAAAGGCTGTTCACGGATTTAATAGCCTAGTTATTGCTAAGTGAATTTAAGACGTTATGGAACTTTTTGCAAAGTATCTTTGTCTTCCAATGGAGAAGGTGGTTTGGGTCATGTTGAACAATCTCCTATCTACATGCTCTTGCCTTGAATAGATAATTGAATCTTCAAAGAACAATAATCATTTCCATTATGTACTGAATATAAAAAGTCTGCATGAAATTTCCGCCAAAATGTATATGTCTTCCCATGTGAGCATACTCAATCCATTTAGCTACAAGCCCCTTACTTATATTAGGTCAACAATTTTAGATCTCTTGGGTCATTCATTTCTGGTCTGTTAGATCAATGGCTAATATAGTGTAATCTTTAATGGATCCAAACATATATTTATTTAAATACAAAATGACAATCTATTGACTGGCAGATTGATTGATTGTAGATATGCACACACACAAAATACTAAAATGCCTACATCCCGATCTTGATGACTTTGTTAACAGCCATTCTAGACAATGGATGTGAAACCAAGCAATGTATCATGTACCAGCCTTCCCCAACCTGGTGCAACTTCCATCATTCCTCAGCCAGCACAGCCATCGGCCGTGTTGGCTGGGTATGAGGGAGTGTAACCCAAAATATCTGGAAGGCACCAGGTTGGGGAAGGAGGCCATATATACCGTACTCTGATCCTGCAACATTTTCCATTCACAGAAACCCATTTCTCCTTGTGGAACTATTGTCATTTGGGTGAAACAAGCTGCTAGTCATGGGGGGGTGGGGATCCCACATCCAGTAACCTGCCTGTGTGCCTAATACCATTCCTGGACTCAGGATTCTGTCTCTTGAGGCTTCCTTATAGCAGATAGATGCTGTGTGTTCCAGGTGAGTAAAGCCCCTCACGCTGCCAACTAGATCTTAAATAGGACAAGTGTGGGGCAGGGGAGGAGTGCTGCCTTTTCTCATCCCTAATTGCTGATCAAAGCAGTGAGAGGCTTCTGTTCTCCAACCATACTGGCTCTGGGAAAACTACTAGAAGCATATGCCAAAAGCCCTTGGGTCAAATCTCATCTCAGCTATGAACTCATTAGCTCAGCCATCCCCAACCTGGTGCCCTCCAGATGTTTTGGACTACAACTCCCAGCATCCCTTGCCATGCTGGTCAGGGCTGATAGGAGATGGTGTCTGACTAATATGGGGGGGGGCAGGTTGGGAAAGCCTGCATTAGGTGGTCTGCTCTTAGGCAAGCTAAGCCTTCCCCAGCCTGGTGTCCTTCAGCTGTCTTGGACTACAATTCCCATCATTCCCAGCCAACATAGCTATTGGCTAATTAGGGGAGTTGCTACCCAGCACATCTGGAGGGTACTGTGCTGGGGAAAGTTGTTTTAGCCACACTCTCCCATGATCTGCAATATAATACAAGGATAATAAATCCAAAATACCTTACAGCTGGGGCCAGGTACGCAAACGTCAGGCATATGGTACCACCTTTGTTTTTTTTATCCCCACAAGGTCCACCAACCAGAGGCAAGTGGAAAACAGTAGATGTGGGGAGAGGGAAGGTTGAGCATGAAACACAATGGTGGCTCAGAGCCAATTACTTTCTGTCCCCACCTCAAGTGCCATAAAATGGGCTATCCTCAACCTAGAAATACAGATCCCATCTGAGTTTCTATAGATCAGGGAGTCTAACACAAAGCTCTAAACCAGGCCAACAGCACTTCAGAAAGACCTGGTCAAAGGCAACTGACCTGGTAAGCTTCAATTTCTTTGGCACAGCCCAATCACACTGTGAACCCAAAAGATCTGCCTGGTACACCCGAGGGCCTTCCATACTAGGGGGTACATGACTTCAATCTTCAGGCTGCTGACCTTTTGTGGTCCTCTCGTAATCTCATGGAGCCATTCCTCATGGTGGGGGAGAAAGTGGCTTCACTGTGATGAGTTGCTGGCTTTGTGCAGTGATATATTCCTCCAACAGACAAGCTGGGAGCCTGCAGCATTGTGCTGTGGTATTTCAGGGTATCAACCCAAGTGCAACCACACACACACACACACATACACACAGCTTCCTGTTCTTGCTTCCTTTCTCTAAGTTCCCTTGCCTTACTCTATATTTGCTATTTTCCTTGAAGTAGTCAAGATCCAAGGAGAAACTTTGCTGCAGGACTCTCCATTCCAAATTCTGTTCTTGAACTGTATTCTGCACCTTTCAGTTGATGTCTAATGTCCCTAATAATGGCTTAACCAGCTGTTCATTCCCCCCATCATGGCCTGTGGAAGGCTTTGTTCACTTGGGAAGAAAACCCACTGTGCTCATGGTGTTTTCTGAAACTGTGGTGATGGTTCCATTGTAAATTCATGACCAGAAGCCTGAAGACCAGAAGGTAGCCCATGCCCATAGTTGGTCTCCAAGTGATCATGACCAACCAAGAAGTCCAGTTCTTTGTGTTACCCTTCCTCTGATAAAAGGTAAATAAATCTACTTTAACTTTATCTCTCCCTCCTGAAACTTCTCCAAATCTATCCATTCTGTGCTTGTGTGGCCCTCCCTTTGCCAGTGAAAATCAAAGGACCTCTGGTTGCATTTAGCTTCTCAAGTCCTGTCTTGCATTTCTCTAGTGCCGTTTCCACTCCTTATTTGGCAAATCATAACTCCTTGCCTCTGTCTTTTCTTGACCTATCCTAGCTGTTAGTCTGCCAGCCGAGTGCTAGGGGGTTGGTATGCCAACCAATTATTTTTGTTCTGTAAACATTTATGAAAAAAAGCCTTCTGTGTTTTGACTATTAATGTTCTTCAGGTAATTACCCCATTTCATTGAAGTGCAGTGTAAAATATATCATGTGCACACCACATCTCCACAAAAGATCCTTCTATTCCTGGGTTTGACAGGTACAAGTGGATACATTGCAAGTTTGTGTACATGAGTGAATGAGGACATTTGGTAATAGAGCTCACCTCAAGACCTCACACTGTACTCTAGAATAGTTGGTCATGGAACTAACCAGAGGAGAGGTGACCCTGGTTTTAATCCAAAGTGGTGTCATCTAGGACCTAGTACAACATGTACATGTTGTTGAACCAACTGGAAACAGTGACCACAGTGCAATCAGATTTATTATATATTTAAGTGGAAAATTGCAAAGGAAGTCCAACACAGTCACATTTGACTTTAAAAGAGTAAACTTCTCTAAAATGAGGGAACTCGTAAAAAGGAAGTTGAAAGAGGAAGTCAAGAGGGTTACATCCCTTCAAAATTCTTGGGGGTTACTTAAAACCACAATAATAGAAGCTCAGCTAGAATGTATACTACAGGTTAGAAAAGGTAGCACCAAGTCCAAGAGGTCACCAGCATGGTTAATGTGCAGTGTCAAGAAAGCTATTAGAGAAAAGAGGGCTTCAGAAAATGGAAGTCTTGCCCAAATGAGGAAAACAAAAGGGAGCACAAACTTCCACAAGGGCAATGCAAGCAGATAATAAGAGATGCAAAAAAGCATTTTGAAGAGCATATCACTGATAATATCAACGCCAACAATAAAGAATTCTTTAAATATATCAGAAGCAGGAAATCAACTAGGGAGTCAGTTGGACTGTTGGATGACAATGGAATTGAAGGAGTACTAAAGGAGGAGAAGGAAATTGCTGAAAAGTTGGATTAATTTTTCTCATCGGTCTTCACTGCAGAAGATATAGGACGGATACCCATGCCTAGGGATGGACGAAAGGGACTTACCTTGTCCCGCAGCTTGCTTCGCAGTGGGGGGGAGGCGCTTCAGTTCTCCCCCAGAAGTTCAGGTGAGGGGGGGAGGTGCCCCGCCTCGCCCAGCTGAAATTCAGGCCGGGGGGGAGGCGCCCCATCCCTCGCCACCGAAATTCAGGCCGGGAAGGAGCACCCCGTCTCCCCGGCCGTGAAAAAAAAGTAAACAAAAAACAAAAAACACCCGTGATAGGCTACGTAACGATTTGCGTAGCCTATCATGGCTAGACTTCCAAAGTCAGCCATGATAGGCTACGTAAATCATCATGTAGCCTATCACGGGTGACTTTGGGGGGGGGAAGCGCATACGCAAATGGCGACGGCCCATGGGCGCCATCATTTGCATTCCTTATTTTGGCACGTCTAGTCTACATAAAGATTTACGTAGACTACGGCAAAAATAAGGGCAACGCAAATAGCGTTCCCTTATTTTCGCTGTAGTCTACGTAAATCTTTATGTAGACTACCCCTGTCCAAATAAGGAACGCAAATGGCGGCGCTCATGGGGCGCCGCCATTTGCATACGCGCTTTTCTTTCTTTTTTTCCCCAAAGTCACCCGTGATAGGCTACGTGACGATTTACGTGTACACACTTTTTTTACACATGCTATTTGCATTGCCCTTATTTTCGCCGTAGTCTACGTAAATCTTTATGTAGACTACCCCTGCCCAAATAAGGAATGCAAATGGCGGCGCCCATGGGCGCCGCCATTTGCATACGTGCTTTTTTTTTTCCCCAAAGTGACCCATGATAGGCTATGTAACCATTTACGTAGCCTATCACGGCTGACTTTGGAAATCTAGCCGTGATAGGCTACGTTAATCGTTACGTAGCCTATCACGTGTGTGTGTGTGTTTTTTAATTTACTTTTTATTTCGTGGCCAGGGAGACGGGGCACTCCTCCCCGGCCTGAATTTTGGCCGGGCATGGCGGGGCACCTCCCCCCCCCTGCATGAACTTCAGGGGGAGAACCGAAGCACCTCCCCCCCACCGCAAAGGAAGCTGCGGGACCAGGTAAGGGACTTTCGTCCATCCTTAAGTGGTGGGGTGATTGAGTGTGGAGTTTAACAACCACAGTTTACTGGTAAATTAAAGCAAACAAATCACAATTAAATGTATTTACACAACAGAGCTGATTGATAGAAAAGGCCTTGAGAGAATATATGAGTTGCAAAATGCAAATTCTTTTACCCTAGCTGTGCTTTGACTTCTGCAGGCTGTTTCTTCCTGCTCCCTCTTCAAGTTCTGTTCTTCCTGACTCTGCTCTTACAGCTCTGGTCTTTCTGACTCTCTTTTTTGTACTGTCCTCCCTCAAAACCAAAAGTACTGTTTCAAACCTGAAGAAATGAAATTTAACTAGGGAAATGAAACTGAATCTTAACTTGGGAAATGCAACTACTCCTCTGAGGGATACCCCATGCCAACAAAAAACTCCAGGCCTCTAGGTCTGACCTTTTTCTTTTCCTTGCCTCCGTAGGACTCAAACCTTCACACATGGAATAAAAGGAGAGGTCTTTTATGGATCAGTAACTGATTAAAAAACAGAAAGCAGAGGGTAGGAATAAATGGTAAATTCTCCCAATGGAGGGAAGTAAATAGTGGGGTCCCACAGGGATCCGTGGCAAAAGGAGAAGGGGACAGCAGAGGATGAGATGGCTAGATAGCATCACTGATGCAATGAATATGAACTTGAGCATGCTCTGGGAGAGTGCGCAGGACAGGAAGGCCTGGCGTGCTATGGTCCATGGGGTCACGAAGAGTCGGACACGACTGAACGACTGAACAACAACAACAACAGGGATCCGTATTAGGACCAATGCTTTTCAACTAGTTCATAAATGATCTGGTATTAGCCGTGAGCAGCGAAGTAGCTAAATTTGCCAATGACACCAAATTATTGAGGGTGATTAAAACAAAAAGGGATTGAGAAAACCTCCAAAAGCATCTCTCCAAACTGGGAGAATGGGCATCCAAATGGCAAATGTGGTTCAATGTAAGCAAGTGTAAAGTGAAAAAGTTGGCAAAAAATCACAACTTCAAGTATAACCTGATGGGATCTGAGCTAGTGGTGAACAACCAAGAAAGAGATCTTGGGGTTGTGGTGGACAGCTCAATGAAAATGTCAACCTAGTGTGCAGCTTCTGTAAAAAAGGCAGACTCCATGCTGGGTATAATTAGGAAGGGAATTGAGAATAAAACTGCCAATATTATAATGCCTTTATAAAAATCTATGGTTTGACCACACTTAGAATACTGTGTCCAGTTCTGGTCACTACACCTAAAAAAAAGATATTGTAGAGCTGGAAAAAGTGCAGAAAGGGGCAAATAAAATGATCAAGGACCTGGAGCAACTCTCCTATAAGGAAAGGTTACCATATCTGGAACTGTTTAGCCTAGAGAAGAGGTGACTGTGGGGAGACATGATAGAGGTGTACACAATTATGCATGATATGGAGAAAGTGGATAGGGGGACATTTTTCTCCCTCCCTGGAACCTGGGGTCATCCCATGAAGCTGATTAGTGGGAGATTCAGGACAGATAAAAGGAAGTACTTCTTCACACAGCTCATAGTTAAACAGTGGAATTTGCTACCACAAGATCTAGTGATGACTACTAGGCATGGGGGAGAAATCCTCCATGGACGCCAGTGAGGCCGGATTCAAAAGAATCCCCCCCCCCCCGAGTCTGTGGAGGATCGGAAGACTTACCTCCACCTCCTCGCTGGCCGGATCCTCCCCGCCGGCTGGCTCCGGAGTGCCAGCGATATGGCTGCCATTGCCGTATCGCTGGCTGGGCAGATTGACTGGGGATGCAAATGGCGTTTATGGCTGCATTTACCTTAAACTAAGACCTTTACGGCCACAAATGGTGTCATGGACACCATTTGTGTCCGCAGTCAATCCGCCCAGCCAGAGATATGGCAGTCATTGGCAGCCGTATTGCTGGCGCTCCGGAGCTGGCTGGTGGCTCTGCAGAATCGCAGCAGAGTGGAGCTGGCTGGCTAGGATTCCAGGGGGCAGGGATGGATTGCCTCCCCCTTCGTGGACACCCCCCCCAGACCCGGAGGTAAGCATTCCGCCCATCCCTAATGACTACCAATTTAGATGGCTTTAAAAGCTACTAGTCCTGATGGCTATATGCTACCTCCAGTATCAGAGGCAATATGCCTATGAGTTGCTGGGGAACATGGGTAGGAGGGTGCTGTTGCACTTGTGTCCTGCTTGTGGTTTCCTGGTCAACAGCTGATTGGCCACTGTGTGAACAGAATACTGGACTAGATGGACCCTTGGTCTAACCCAGCATGGCCCTTCTTATATTCTTATGCTGTTGCTTGCCCACATACACTGCTTTTCAGTGTAGCAGCTAAAATCCACTATAAAACCACACCAGATTTTTCTTCATGTACACTTTTCTGATAGCCAGGCTATCAGAAATGTCACCTTGGCAAAATTTCCTACCACAGGGTAACCTTGTCATTTTTGTCTGAGAATCAGAAGCGAGAAGATGTAGATGAGTTGGACAAAGATGTAGACAAAATAGAATACCAGCAGTGCTTGGATCCACTATGTAATGGCAGAGAAAAACAAGGAATTCATAAGGGCAGTTGCAGTGACTTCCTTATTCTTCTCTGTTGTTTCATGAATTCTTTAGGTTGGGAGACAACCTTCAAATCTATTATAAGAGAAGATGGGTCTTCTGTCATCACTAGAAATTATGCAGTTATTAAGGAAATAACTGTTTTGGTTCCAGTGATGGGATTCTACCAATCAGAAACAAAGAACAGAAAATTATCTTCAAAATTATCACAGTTTAAACTATAGTATATGATAAGAAGCAAGTAAAAGGATTGCTTTCTCAAATGTATTTAATTTTAATATCATATAACAGTTCAACAAGTAATACCTTCGAAAAGAGATGGGAGAGGTGTTTGGGTCGACTATCAACACCCAAGGTCCAGCATGGTCACCATATGTTTATATAAAGGAAAGGCTTTACAAAGTCTGATACCAATGGTATCTGCCACCTTACCACAATTATGAATGATCTATATTAACACTAAGGATAGATGTAGTAGATGTGATCAATCAAGGGTGAAGTTTATATATGTATGATGGACTTGTCTGGAGATAGAGAGCTTCTGGAGGACACAGAGTGCATTGCAGTAATCCAGTCTTGAGGTCACAAGCACCTGGACCATTGCGGCCAAACTATCCCTGTCCAGGAGAGGCCATAGTAGGCAAATGGGCCTCTAGTGACAGTGATAGATCTAGCAGTACCCTCAGACTACCAACCTGATCTTTCAGAGTGAGTTTAACCCTGTCCAGAACAGGCAATGATCCTATCTAATAAACTCAGAACAATGATAAGTAAGGTCCCATGGCAAGCAACTCTAATGAGAAAAGGAATCCAAGATGGGTGGGAGTTTTTTAAAAAGGAAATTCTAAAGGCACTATTACAAACAATTCCAAAAAGAAAAAAGGCGGAAGACAACAGAAGAAACTATGTGGCTTCACAAAAAGCTGAGGGATGACCTGAAAACAAAAAAGCACACATATTGGAAGTGGAAGGAAGGCCAAGCTACAAAGGAAGAGTACAGGCAGGTAGCACAGAATTGCAGGGATGGCATCAGGAAGGCTAAAGCTGAGAACGAGGTGAGGTTAGCGAGGGATGCTAAAAGCAACAAAAAGGCTTTCTTCAAATATGTGCATAGTAAAAGACAGAGGAAAGATGGTGGTTGAACAATTAAATAAGGATGGCAAAATTATAACAGATGACAAGGAAAAGGCAGAAGTGCTCAATTCCTACTTTGGCTCAGTCTTCTCCCAAAAGAGGGTCCATGAGCCCCCAAAGGCGAAGTACAGGCTGAAGGGGCAGGATTGCAGCTTGAGATCGAAGCCAGATTCTGGCTGAACATCAGGAAAAACTTCCTGACTGTTAGAGCAACACGACAATGGCACCAATGACCTAGGGAGGTAGTGGGCTCTCCCACACTGGAGGCATTCAAAATGAAGCTGGACAGCCATCTGTCAGGGATGCTTTGACTTGGATTCCTGCACTTGCCCAGGATTGAGTTTCATTTTATTGGCCCTCATCCAGCCTATGCATCTAGGCACTGATCCAGGATTTGCACAACCTCACCTGATTCAGATGTCACAGGGAGATAGAGCTATGTGTCATCAGCATACTGATGGCACTTGGCTCCAAGACCCCTAATGACCACTCCCAGTGGATTCATATAGATGTTAAATAATATTGGGGACAGGATGGTACCATGCAGAACCTCATAGTTCAACTGTCAAGGGGCCAAGGAATGGTCATCCAATGTTACTCTTTGAAATCGAACCTGAAGGTAAGACCAGAACCACTGGAACACAGTGCCTTCAATGCCCACCCACAGAGTCAATCTAGGATGATCCCATGGTCGATGGCATCAAAAGCCAATGAGAGATCGAGCAGAATTAGCAGGGTTGCACTCCCCCTGTCCCTCTTTCAATAAAGGTCATCCACCAGGGTGACCACGGCTGATTCAGTCCAGTAATCAAGTCAAAACCAAGACTTGAATGGGTCTAGATAATCAGTATCCTCCAAGAGTCCCTGCAGTTGTTCTGCCACAACTTTCTCCATTACCTTCTCTAAGAAAGAGGTATTTACAACTGGGTAGTAATTGTCTAAAACCATTGGGTCCAGAGTGGGCTTCTTCTGGAGTGTTTGAACTACTGCCTCTTTAAAGGCAGCACAAACCACCCCTTCCCATAGAGAAGCATTCACCACAACCTGGACTCACCCAGTCATACTCCCTCAGCTAGCTTTTATTAGCCAGGAAGGGCAAAGATTGAGAGGGCACATGGTCAGTTTCATTGCTGCAAGTACCTTGTCCATGTCATCAGGCCACACAGCAACTGATCCCATGAAATCAGGCAGATGGTGGCATGATGCATGAGTAAGGATGGATGAAAGTCCCTTGCCTGGTCCCGCAGCTTGCTTCGCGGTGGGGGGGAGGCGCTCCGTTTCTCCCCCCGAAATTCTTGGCAGGGGGAGGCGCCCCGCCCCTCCCAGCCGAAATTCAGGCCGGGGGGGAGTGCCCTGTCTCCCCAGCCGTGAAATAAAAAAAGTAAATTGAAAAAAAAATGTGATAGGCTATGTAACGATTACGTAGCCTATCACGGCTAGATTTTCAAAGTCAGCTGTGATAGGCTACATAAAGATTTATGTAGCCTATCACGGCTGACTGAAAATCTAGCCGTGATAGGCTATGTAAATCGTTACGTAGCCTATCACTTTTTTTGTGTTTTTTTTACTTTACAGGGAAATGGCGGCGGCAGCCCTGTAAAGATTACGTAGACTACGGCGAAAATAAGGGCAACGCTATTTGCATTGCCCTTATTTTCGCCGTAGTCTACGTAAAGATTTACGTAGACTACAGCGACCAAATAAGGAACGCGAATGGCGGCTCCCTATGGGGGCCGCCATTTGTGTACGCGCTTTTTTTTTTTAAGTCACCCGTGATAGGCTACGTGACGATTTACGTAGCCTATCACGGCTGACTTTGCAGGTCTAGCCGTGATAGGCTACGTTAATCGTCACGTAGCCTATCACGGGGTCATTTTTTTTTTTAACTTTTAATTTCGCGGCCGGGCGAGGTGAGGCGCCCCCTCCCCGGCCTGAATTTCGGCCGGGCGAGGCGGGAAGCCTCCCCCCCCGGCCTGAACTTCGGGGGGAGAGCAGCGAAGTGCCTCCCCTCCACCGCGAAAAGCTGCGAGACCAGGTAAGTGACTTTCGTGCACCCCTAGTAGAGTCCAGGCAAGTATCTGTGCTCAAATAGCCCAGCTGCCTTTCAAGGCAATTCATCCAGCCTGACCGCTGCAGATAAATGCTGAGGGGCAGAAAGTGGGCTTAGGCCAGCCATGATGTTGACTGCTACTATGACAACCCCACCAATGTCAGGGGTGTAGCCTGCAGGCTAGCTCCTGGCTGGGCTGGTCCTGTAGCACACTCCCATGGCTCATTAAGCCCTCCTGCACTTACCCTGAACTATGGATCTTGCCCAAAGCCCCAGTGCCACAGGAGCCTGGCAGCTCAGCCTGCCCAACACCACAGCCAAAATAAAGGACAAGTCATCCAGCAAGTCATGCCTTAGTTCCTCTCGCCAGATGTCTTTGCTGGCCTTGGAGAGGTGAATGAAAGAAGAGATTATCTATATTATCTTACAGAGGCATGTTGACAGCCTTGTCCTTCAATTATTCAATGAGAAGCATGATCAAAACTGTTAGAGTACTTCCACAGCACATCGAAAGCTGACTGTCACAGGTGGGCTACATACTATTCTGTGAGTAGAAAACAGGCAACATAGTGTGCCCACACCCCTTTTTTGCCTCTTCACCAGGTGGAAGCCTTTATTTCTCTGGCTGCCTCCACCAAACCAGCCTTAAAACTATCTGGATCTTAGGTATCTACTTTAGGTAATGTGGGGGTTGGCTGTTAGACATGGGGTGGGTACCCCCAAAGGAGACCATAACATTTCAAGTGACAAGATTTAAATTTTACTGAAGAAAATGTCAATAGGAAAAAGTTTTAAAATCTGAATGGACACATACATGCACACATCCCCACCCCCCCAGCAATAGGGAAATCCAACATCCAGGGATAAAAGCATCCAGCTAACCCAACTATAGCGTGTCCCTATTTTTTCCAGGCCCCATATTCAAGCAATATTTTACTGCCATTGGTCCAGCTGTCTTCATCAGTTCTCTAGCTTCAGGAGCTCTGAAACTCTCTAGTTCCCGCAGCTCTAGGGGAGGGATCTTCATGATAATGGAATGAGAAGTGCATTGGAGTATTTCCCAGATTTTCATGGAATCAGCTTTGGTCTGTCAGGGATACAGGAAGCAAGATAAGCCAAGTGTAGCATACTTTTAAAATCTGGTTTTCAGTGCTTGAAAGGAACATACTTCCGGGTGGGGTCGGGGGGAGTAAAACAGAACGTCATCAAACTGGCAGGAGCTGCTCAACCAGTGAGAGAGGCTTGTTTCCTGCTCCTGTCCAGGGTCCCCACTGCTACTACATTGTGAATGGAGAGCAACTAACTTTCCCCGTGTTTGCAGATTTCCCTGAAGAAACCCAAATCCCCAGTTCTCCAGTGCAGCATCTAAAGGCTCTTGAGACCTCCCTCCACCCCAATTTCACTGCATCCCAGCAATCTGTTGAGGAGTTAGTACTCCCACCCCATTTTCCCCCAAGTGTGCACTTTTGCCTATTGCTTCCAACCCCCCCATTGTTCCACCCCCCTTTCTCCCTTTCTCCTCTCTGCTCGCAGTGAGAAGCTCCTGTAAACCCAAAAGATCGTTACTGATAAAGCGATAAAATGGAAAAGGGACTTTACATAACAACAGAGAAATTACAGAACATCAAAGACGCACAACATTGCAATAGCAACTTAAGAAAGCATTGGAGAAGTGACTTCCAGTTGGGACCAATGTTGCCCTTGCAGCATTCTGCGGAGCCTCTGCGGGACGCTATCTCAAACAGCTTTTTAAAAGGTTGAAAAACCTTTTCATCTCCCCCCTGGAATTAAAAGGAGGGGCAAGGCAGCATCTGGATAAGATCTTGGAGAAAAGTACTCTCCGTGAGGCAGTGGGGGGGCTGGATTCCAAGACTACCCTCCCAGAGCTTAACCATCGCAAAAAGCTGTTTTGAAACTCCTATTTAATAGGAGAAAACAGGGCTGACGTGTTCCACTGTAATACATGGATTAAGAAATATCAACAACATCCAAGGGATGGTTTAAGAAATATCAACAATATTTGAGAATATCTGGGGACCTGCACAATTTGTTTGAAGAGAAACATGGCTACAGCGAGGAGAAAGAAAGGAACTGCATCACCGCCCACTCCCACCATACCTCCCTTGGCAAAAGCTCCAAGAACAGAAGATATATGGGAATTATTTACTCTGATAAAAACTTTATCTTCACAATTTGCGGAGCAAGCCAAGAGGTTGGATTCAATTCAGAATTCCATTACTGCCCTGCAAGGGGCTGTAGATTTAATTAACACTTCCTGGCAAAAAATGGAGGTGAAGGTTGACGAGCTACAAGATAGGCTGGCAACGAACGAAACTACAACTAGGGATGGCGGAGAAATCCACCACGGACTCCAACAAGGCCGGACTCTTGGAATCCAGCCACTCGGAGTCCGTGGCGGAACAGACTAACCCCACCCCACCCCCCCAAATCCCCCCAGGGATGGGACCTACCTGGTGGTGGCTGGTCCGGGTCACCGTCTTCATCCGCTGCCAGGCTGCAGAACAAAATGGTGTCCAGTGTAGCAGACACCATTTGCGTCCCTGCCGTTGGCCGTGATTGGCTGCATAAATATTTACATAGCCAGTCACGGCCAACGGCAAGGATGCAAATGGTGTCCCCTACACTGGACACCATTTACGTCTGCAGACTGGCTGTGGCCAGAACGGCTGGCGGCTCTGCGGACTCCCTGCGGAGTGGAGTCAGCTGGGGAGGATTCCGGGGGGAGGACCGGATCACCTCCCCCCACCTGCTGACTCCCCCACAGACTCCAGGTAAGGGGATCCATACATCCCTAACTACGACACAAGCTTTTTTCAAAAACATTTCTGTCAGAATTTCCCAACTGGAGGCTTTCACGCGCAGATCCAATGTACGTATTATTGGTATTAAAAATTTGCCTTGTAAGGTAAATTTGCCTGCCTTTGTAGACAAGCTTTTGCATGAGATACTAAGGATGGATGAAAGGGACTTACCTTGTCCTGCAGCTTGCTTCGCGGTGGGGGGGAGGCACTTCGGTTCTCCCCCCGAAGTTCAGGTGAGGGGGCGAGGCGCCCCGCCTCGCCTGGCCAAAATTCAGGCCAGGGGGGAGGCGCCCCATCCCTCGCCGGCGAAATTCAGGCTGGGGAGGAGAGCCCCGTCTCCCCGGCCACGAAAAAAAAAGTAAAACATACACACACACCTGTGATAGGCTATGTAACAATTTGCGTAGCCTATCATGGCTAGATTTCCAAAGTCAGCCGTGATAGGCTACGTAAATCGTCACGTAGCCTATCACGGGTGACTTTGGAAAAAAAAATAAAAGCGCGTACGCAAATGGCGGCGCCCCATGGGCGCCGCCATTTGCGTTCCATATTTTGGCATGTCTAGTCTACGTAAAGATTTACGTAGACTATGGCGAAAATAAGGGCAACGCAAACAGTGTTCCCTTATTTTCGCCGTAGTCTACGTAAATCTTTATGTAGATTAAACATGCCAAAATAAGGAATGCAAATGGTGGCGCCCATGGGGCGCCGCCATTTGCATACACGCTTTTTTTTCCCCAAAGTCACCCGTGATAGGCTACGTGACAATTTACGTAGCCTATCATGGCTGACTTTGGAAATCTAGCCATGATAGGCTACGTAAATCGTCACGTAGCCTATCACGAGTGTGTTTTTTTTTCCTGTACTTTTTTATTTTGTAATAGCGGCAGCAGAAGCCGGTCAGGAGACCGGCTGCCGCCCCCGCCCCCACCGAAACGCCGCCGAAACGCTGCTGGGACACGCCGCCGAGAGGGACATTCGCCGAAGGTAAGTCCCATCCCAGGGGGGGCAGGGGGCTGGCGGAGAATTTCCCCAACACTTTCGGGGGGCCGAATGCGTCGGCACTCGGCCTCCCGAAGATTCGTGGAGAAATTCTCCGCCATCCCTGTGAGATACTCCCTGTGCCAATTGATTATTTACTTGATACTGAGCAGGCATTTCGTATGCCAAATGCTAAAGGGACTGACTATATGATTATAGTCCAATTTGCAAGAATCTCCACAAAGAATTATATCCTGCATTTGGCAAGAGAGGGTGGAAGTCTTTTTTGGAAACAAGATAAAGTTATGTTATTTCCAGATTACATCAAAGAGGTGGCTGATAAAAGAAGGCAATTCATCAAGGCAAAAAAATGGCAAAACAAATGGACTTACAATATCACTTAAAATATCCTGCTACATTTTGCATTGTTTCTGAAGGTCAGAAGAAGTTTCTAAATCATGAAATGATGGAGGCATGGCTGCACATAAAAATGCATGAGATTTCTGTTCCAGCCCCATGAACTGGAATCTTTAAACAAGTTTTGTTAACTGTCTATATTTAGTTTGCATGATTCAGGCTAGGCCAGAAGATAACTGATTATACATATATTCGTTTGATTTCTTTCATTTTTCTTCTCTTTTTTATTTTTCTTTAAAATCTCATTCTCTAAAATGGATATGATATGCTGTATTCAAATATATCGTTTGAGGGTGTATTGTGCACACTCATTTATATATCTAGTATAAAATATATCACTGTTTGTTGTAAGGTTGCTTCCACGCTTTATTATTATATAACATAATTTCATATTATTATTATTATTATTATCATCATCATCATCATCATCATCATTACTATAAGACTACTTAGTAAGATTTTTGGTTGGTTAAACTGTTAAGCTTTATTATTACTATTGTATTTTAACTTAAGGGCAATATATGGTTACTGGGAATGAATTGTAGGCCTGCTTCCTTGCTATAAGACTGATGATATGATATTGAAATGTAAGGTTGATTATTAAATTGTAATATTGCTAATGTTATAGGTATAGTTTTTAAAATAGAATGGGATCTGAAGCCCCTGTGTATTGGAGTTTAAATTTAACCCTTTAAAAAAGAAAAAAATCCTTTTCTTTTTTTTTTTCCTCTCTTCTCCTTCTCATTATTGTTGTGTCCTCTTAAGATTAAGAACATTGTATTGTTGGGAAATTGTAGCTATTGATCAGGTTGCTGGTATTGTTTATTTCATTTATAAAGAAAAAATAAATTAAAAGTATTTAAAAGAAGAAGAAGAAGAAGAAGAAGAAGAAGAAGAAGAAGAAGAAGAAGAAGAAGAAGAAAGCATTGGAGAAGCAAAAGAGCGCTTTAGGGTGAGTTACTAAAGTTAGTCTTTAACCCTTTCACTGCAGGGGAGTGAGATTTCTTACTTCTGAGTAAACATGCCCAGAAAGGGGGGGGGGTTGTTAAAGATTAAAAGCAGGCTGTCTAAGGTGAATGAGTGTCCCCACTACTGCAGTAATGTGAGAGGTCACTGCTGCACTCCTGGGAATTTTCTCAATGGGAAAAATTACTTGGATAGGGGAAACCAGGGGGAATGGGGCATCCCACCCCCTTGACCGTGTCACTGCCAGGTCACAAAAGCACACTCAGGATTTAATGCATGGGGGGGGCACGTGACACACTGTGGTAAAACCGCCAGGGAGCCACTTTCAGTAATTAGTCAGAGTAAAAGGAGTTTCAGAAAATGTGGTTTTTCAAGAGGGAAGTAGCTGGTTGGCAGCGGATTGGTGATGATGGCATCTGTTGTGAAGGAATTCAAACAGCTCTAACTTTGCACTAAATTGCTTATGAAGACAGACGCTAGGACTTTGGCCGACTGGCCTGCCTGCCTGCCTTCCCCTCTCTCTTCTTCTATCTGCCTCTCTTCTTCTGGCTTTTATGCCTCCACCTCAACTTCAACCAATCAGAAGAGTTTCTTATTCATTTCTCTCAACTTAGTTTCTGCTTCCTGAGTAAAAAGCTCTCTCTCTCTCTCTCTCTCTCTCCCTTCCTTCCTTCCTTCCTTCCTTCCTTCCTCTGACCTTATGTTGAACTTTATAATCTCCATCTTCCTGAGCAAAAGTTCCTGACTATACTCTAATGAAATCTTTTGACCTCGAAAGTATGAATTTTTGGCTGAACGTGACTAGCGCGTATGCACACGAACACACACCATAATTTAACCCCATAATAGCCTAAAACCAAACTAAATACAAAAATGAGAGAGCTTCGGCTATTGGGCGGTATAGAAATAAATAAATAAATAAATAAATAAAATAAAATGGAGCACACTTCTTTTCCTTCACACTGACATTTGGTACAAATGAAGTTCAACATCCCCTGATTTCTAGAAAAGTGTAAAAATTGGACATTTGTATATGAAAATCAGCCTATCCCATATACATTTGCAGGATGCCAAAAGTAATTACTAGTATTTGTGTAAATACACTCCATAAGCAAAAGGTTGTACTTTGGTATTTTTTAAGACACTAAAGAAGAGAAAATCGCACAATGAGCTCTACAAAAATCAGACCTTATTTTACTTGGAAGGGCCAAAATGTCTTGTTGAACAATCAGAAACTACTGAAATAGTGTCAAATTAGACAGCTGCATATTATGTGTTACGTACATAAACTCTATGCATGCCTCCTTAAAATAGTAAGCATGCCTATATAACATAAGCCAGCCTTCCCCACCTGATCACCTCCAGATGTTGTTCGACCACAGCACCCATCTTTCCTAACCATTGCCCATGTTGGTTGGGGTGATGGGAGTTGTAGTCCAAAACCTCTGAAGGGCACCAGGTTGGGGAAGCCTGCTGTCAGCTATAGTAGGTGGATGTTCTGAACGTCATTCAAATGTCACTTCTTCCTGTACTCACAGCAGTGCATAGAAAGGTAGTGAGAGGTGGTGTTTTTTGCTGTCTTTTTAATGGATTTCAGTCCCGTAAGTGTACAAAATTAGAGTTACAAAGGAAATTGTCAGAGCTGATATTTCTGACACAGCCTTTTTGGCTGTTAACATCTTACACTAGTACATCTAAGGTGGAATAATGCAGAAGCCCAATATCCCAGGAGGTTTCTGGCTCTCTTGTCTTTGTAGGTTTTTGGCCTGTGGCCTTTATTGAAAGAAGAACTTAAATGGGGAGTACTCTCTCTTTATTTTAAATGGGCATTTCTGGCAAGATGTTGTGAGTCAGGGAAAAAAGAGAGAGAGAGAGATTTAAAATATTTGCTCTCTGTTCTATGTTAAAGTAGAAGTTCTAAGGTGGGGTTTTGGCACTTGATGCTGTAAGTAGAGCTCGGCAGCCTTTGAAACACTGAAACAAGTTCACGTTGGAAAGACAGACCTTGTTCATTTCGACACACAGAAAATATTTTGCATTTCTGTGATCAAGCTGAATGTAGCCAAAAACTAACCTGAGGATAAACAGCCTACCAGATCATCATTTCTTTTAGTGAAATGAGAGATTTTCTACATTGAAACTACACTCTTACATTGATTATTGCTACCACACATTTACATTTTTAGAAGGTTATGTTTCCTTTTGAATATCATCTAGAATACGACTTAAATTACTTTCTTCCTGTCCTTATGGGCTTGATTAATATTTTCAAGGGCAATCCTTCATTTTATGGTGTGTTGGCAGCCCAATCTTAACCATGTTTATACAGAAATGCATCGTACTGCATAAAATGGGGCCTGTTTCATAGTTAATATGGTTAAAATACCTTCTGATCTCTTAAATGTGAAATAAGGGCTCTGAATATATTTAGTTTATTCACTACCTCTATCCCACTCCTTCTCAAGGGGGTCAGGATTGGCAACAATGGTTTTAAAAAAAAATGCATGTCGATGTATATATAATCTCCGCAGAGTCCTGCACCACCTTAAAGACTAACAATTTATTGCAGTGCAAACTTTTATGGGCCTGAGCATAGTTCATCTGCTGCATGGTGCTATCCTCAGCTGACAGACAGAACAGAGAACAGAGGGTATTATAATAATATGAGAATGGTAGGAATGTCAGAGAAATCTGCAATGGAGTCAAATGAGTTTTGATTTTGATGAATCTGACCTGTGGATTCCACAGTGGACTGGCTTTTTCCAAGTCGTGCAGATTTGTGGGCCATTCTTTTTACTTTTGTGGGGGATTTGCACAACTGCACATATGTGCATTTGCAAACAGGAATGGAATTCTCATACATCCCTAAAAAAAAAAATCTGATTCCATCAATGAGTAGAACAAAAGATGCCTGACAATCTGCGAAACACAGGTAGAACAGATTTAACAAAATCCTAGATACCAGACATTCTGCCATCTCCAATGCAAAGAATATGTCCACCATTCCACTCACAGCAACAATCCTTTCAGTGCTTCAGACTTGTTCTGATGGTTGAAAACACCAGACAACATGGATTGAAGTTGTATGCAAGCAATATCACTTGCCTAATAATCTCAGCCTCAGAAACAATTCTGACATCATAATCAAAGAGGCTGACCAAAGAGGTGCTGAGGTCATCATGAATAAGCCAGCCAATAACCTAACTACTTACCTCCCTTTCAGCTGTGAACAGGCAGTCCCCATTGCAGCTGAACCTTACAGCCTCCACTTGATGGACCCTTCTCTTGCCCAGCAGCTCTGAGGAACTGATTACATTTTTTAGATTTTAAGGTACCACAAGTACACAATACTCTCTCTTTCTCCCCCTCCCTCCCTGCTTTACCCATCCCTCTCTCTCACTCTAAAGGGGAGGGTGTGTGAGAGAAATCTAAATGTGTGTGCGTGTGGATTAATGTTTAATGGAATAAAATAGTACAAGCCTAAATCAAAATCAAGAGGGTGCAGAGCATCTCTAAGGGGTGATGATATTGAAACAAGTATTTGGGTTGTCTACCTTCAAAACAAGGCCCTGGATTGATGAATTCCAGTAGACTTCTGTTTCCTTTGATGTCTTCAGAAAGCAGGTGTAGAGAGTGGGAGTAATTTCCTTCCCAATTTCTCCCTCACATGGCGCGCCTTCCCTCATACTCTGGCACTCTTCAAGAATTGCCATATGGCATATCCTCTAAGCAACTGTTCTCAAGAGCTTATTTGGCACCGCTGTCACTCCTTATCTAAGGGAAAGCTCTTTGAGATAAAGGGGTCTTGCAGCAGAAAGCTACTTTTGTGTCTGTCTGTATTCAATGTCTAAACAATACTTGCCCAGTTTTACATCTTTACATTGTAATAAAAGTACAAGAGCCTGATCAATAACCAAAATCAGTACACCACAATAAATCAGACCTGTCTTTCCCTATAAGATGTGTGGACCCCAACTTATCTACCCATTATCCTGTTTTATAAACATAATTTCTGAATTGTGGCCTTGTTCTGGCCAGTTTCAATTTTTCTGTGGTTTCCTAAGCCATGTTTTTAAATCTCAGTTAAATTAAATCTTCCCAGAGTTAAGGGCTAGATCAAAGCAAATATGATGCCTGAGATGTGAGATACCTCATATCCAAAGCCTTTTAAGGAGACACTGCAGGACTTTAGATATAAGCTATCTAGCGTTTTAGGCTCAGCAGAATCTCTTAATTAAGAAAATGGTCCTTAATTACCCTCTTCATTCCTGATAAACAAAATAAAAATGCCTAGGTAAGAATGTACAAAGTAGAATAATGCTTAAAAGGGAAGGTTGTGTTTCTGATTGCTATAGGCCCCATTATATCATACTGGAGACTGTGGAACAGAAAAGTAGGGAGCTGTAGGAACCAGGGGAGAGAATTGGTGCAGGCATTGGATGAGTAAGGAATAAGTGCTACAGGGAACATATTAATCAGGCTGGTATACCCAGTGAGGTTTCTAGATTGAGGGAGCACGAAATAACTAGTATGATTAGAAGAAAGAAGGTGCAATACAATCCAGTTTAAAATAAAATATTGGAAAACCCCATGGCAAGTTCTCTGCATACAGCCTCCCAGGTGTAATATGTACAATATATGGCATTGTCATGTTGTGAGCAGGGATGGATTTTTCACCATCTCTCATAAAACTGGGGTCAGCCCATGAAGCTGACTGGTGGGAGATTCAGGACAGATGAAAGGAAGTATCTCTTCACACAACGCATAGTTGAAGTATGGAATTCACTACTACAAGACATAGTGATGGCCACCAGTTTAGATGGCTTTAAAAGGAAGTTAGACAAATTCCTGGAGAATAAGGCTATCAATGGCTACTAGTCCTGATGGCTACATGCTACCTCCAGTATCAGAGGCAGTATGCCTATGTACACCAGCTGCTGGGGAACATGGACAGGAGGGTACTGCTGTACTCATGTCCTGCCTGTGAGTTCCTGTGGGCAGCTGATTGACCACTGTGTGAACAGAATGTTGGACTAGATGGACCCTTGGTCTGATCCAGCATAGCTCTTCTTATGTTCATATGCTCTTATGGATGAATCTCTCAGCTTCACTTTCTCCTGCATTCATATTTTTTTAAATCTCAAGCTCTTACCATCCTCTATATGAAAAAATATGCAAATTTTGGTAAATTCTTATCAAAAATGAACCAGAACAAAATTCTCACCCATCCGCTTCAGCCAAATTCCATAGATACAGCTGTTTCCCTGCACGGAAAGGACCATGGTGTACTTGTCTGCCATGCAGCTGTTAAAGATAAGAAAAAAGAGGTGCCAACTGGGAATAGGGGATACATTTGTTAGGTTCACATTTTAATGCAAAGTAATTCACATTTTCAGATCAATATGTTAACCAAAATGCCATTATCCTTCAAAATGTGTACTTCTCCAAATTTTGCAGTGCAGTGTTCCAATCAAAAACCTGTGCACAAAAATGCATATATTACAGGACAGTGTACACAAAAGTGTATATTAGTTAAAATAACATTGAAATACATTATATTAGGAATGTTGCTTGCAAAAAAATTGTATATTAGGCAAAATTGTATACAAACATGCATGCATTAGGAGAAATGCACACAAAAACGCATATGCATTTTCATGCAAACTTTAAAAAAAAATTCTCAACGTTTGGGATGAACTTAAGGTTGGAGAAATGATTCGACTTTGGGACAAACTATATTGAAGATTGCAAAAATAAGAAACTGCGAAAATTGATAGATTCATCCATCCCTAGTAGCAACCCTAAATCAGTACCACCAACATGGCTGAATAATATGCAGAGAATCAAACCCAGATTTTTAAGAGCTAAGCACTCACCGTCCTGTCCATTTCGCTTTCTCCCACATTCAATTAAAATACACACACACACACACACACACACACACACCCCTCAAGTACTCTGCCCTATTTATGAAGAAATTCGCAAAATTCTTTTTGAGAAACAAACAGAACAAAATGCTCACCCATCCCTAGTTGTGAGAGCCCCTGCCAGTGGCCACATGATATGGTGGCCAAAGCCTGAGCTTGCCAGTGGTAGCTGTGGAGGAGGCTAGGGCACAGTTCGCACTGCAGGCATCATGATGCTGAACTGCGAAGAAGCATGTAGTCACCTGAATAAGCCTATGATATCATTTTATCAGAGGCCTCTTACACAAGCAAGCCAGGCATTTCACAGCCTTGCCTGCCACACAGTAACTGTAGAGCCCACTGGTGCATGGAAATTCCTGTCTCCTCAGTCACTACTTAGTGGGAGCTTGTCATTCATTCATTCATTCTAAGTATTTTTATATTGCCCTTCAATCGTATTCCTAGGCTGGTTTACAAAAGGAATAAAACAGTTAAAATGTAAATTTAAAAAATATACTAAACTAAAAGCCACAAAATTGTAAATCAGCATAAAATACCCAGTAGGATTAAAACTGTATCTAGGGATAGGCAAAACTATCAAGAGTAGTTGATAGTCATTCCTTAGGTTCCTGCCCTGAGCAGGGGTTTCAACTTGATGGTCTTATAGGCTCCTTCCAACCCTACTATTCTATGATTCTATGATTCTAAGTTAG
Organism: Heloderma suspectum; assembly: GCF_057233095.1. Classification (NCBI taxonomy): domain Eukaryota; kingdom Metazoa; phylum Chordata; class Lepidosauria; order Squamata; family Helodermatidae; genus Heloderma; species Heloderma suspectum. The sequence continues at coordinate 119,721,633 of NC_139460.1, read as the reverse complement.
ATTCCACTCAGTTTCTCAGTTTCCCAACATTGCATTTGTTCCGTTCCATTTCTGCATTGGTTTGTGAATTTGTTTTTGTTTTTACATCCACCTGAAATTTCATACTTCTGTGCCTATTTATCTTAAATGTATGCATTTTTATATGCACTTTTCCAAATATATGCATTTTTATGCATGCTTTTCTAAATATATGCATTTTTGCAAACAATTTTACTTAATTTAATGCAGTTTTGTGCTCACATTTCTCTATTGTGTGCATTGAGGGGCACATTTCTCTATTATGCAAGTTTTGCATAAAATAACTTAAATATATTTTCTTTCTATGAACTGCATCACAAAATATCACTGTATCACTGCATTTCAGTTTGTGCATGGGTTCGGGAAGTGCAAATTTGGGAAGTTGACATTAAAATGCAAAACCAATGAGTTTCTCATCCATCCCTAATTGTATCTTAAAAGCCTGGGGAAATAACAAGGTCTTAGTGTGGCACTGAAAGCTTGGATCTGGACTGATTCAGGTACAACAATGCACACACTCTCTATTCTATATATTTTTTCTCCTTTATTAATACATGTGATTATTTTAGTGACAGAATATCTCCATAGGGATGGAGATACATGGCATGGGGTCTCAAGAGCTGCTCCACTGGAAAAAAATAATAATAATCTAGCCTAATTTGTGTCTAAGTAGTATTTGTATAATTCAAAAACTGGAGCTTTTGCTAAAGGGCTTGCAAACTAAATATTCCTGACAGTCTCTGATATAATTTCATATCAGTCTTGATAAATCTCAAGAAGTTTAACAAGAAGCAATATTAGATTCCTTGGTGTATTCATTAAACTAATTGAGAACCTCAAATGTATTCTCTTCACATTTGACACAAAGACAAATTATGTTTAGGTCATCTGACAATATTTAGTTCAAGCTTTAACAAAATTCAACTTTATTCAGCATGTTTTCTCTTTATTAAATCTTTTTGATATATAAGACTGATCCAGAGCCCTTTCAAGCACTTGGATTGTCTTCTGGGAGTTTGGGGCCGGTCTTCCAATATTTCCATACTTTGACATGCACTCAAATAGGCATCAAATGAGGGGGAAAGCAGCAGCTGTCATCTAGTGCACCTCCATCAATTGGGATACGCTCACTGATTGGTCATCTGCAAATCCTGGTTTCTTAGCATTAAAAAAAAAAAACAGCCTCTTTTTAGACAGATGGCAGAAGAACAGCCATGTTGGAATCAACCCCCCTCCTTCTGCACACGCATACGCACATGCACACACACACATGCACACACACACATACACACACACAGAGAGAGAGAGTTTTGGTGTAATAAAATCATATCTTGTCACTTTCACATGCTGTATATTCCTTAGAAATGGCCCCACATGGTATCAGTATTTGTTGTATTAGCGTGAAATCCTCAGGGCTACTTCACACATTCCAAGGTACATGCAGCCCCCTGGCTAAGACAATACAGCATTTGGGATAAAAGAGCTCATGGAGAAACTTGTCCTGCTGTAGCAACTGCTCATGCATGCCTCCTGAAGGATGTCTGGCTTGCAGTTTTGGAGACAGTTGTATCCAATGTTAGTCCTACTTAGAGTAGACCCATTAAATGAATAGGACCAAAGTTAGTCTAAGATTGGATACAACCCACTGTTGTTCTGTAACAGCTGAGAAAAATATTATTATTATTATTATTATTACAATACCAATGGTGTAGTGGAGCAGAAATGCAGGGGAGTGCAGCTCAAGAACTGTTTTTCACAGAGCAATGTTTGCCAGCAAGCAGCATAAGCTTGGGGTGTTGGAGAACAGGTCTGCCATGTCACTTCATCCCTTTGACAGGTAGGCTAGACTCAGACAGTGACTGGGCCCACATCAACTTAGCTGACCTAGGTCTCCCATATATATGCCTATGGATCAACACAGCTGTTCACATTTTTGGACTCTTCTTGGAGTTGTGGCTACAGGGGCTCTCTTGATGAGTTCCTGCACTTCAAGATTTGGCACTGCACCACTGGGCAATATGATCCAGACCATTATATTATTTATGATGTCCAGTGGTCTCACAGTGGACAATTCTGTAAACCTCAATACATTTGGTCTTTCAAATTATTTACAAGATAATTGCATCAAGCTTGTTCTTCTACTGGGATAAAAATAATGTTGTCCAGATCTATGACCATAGAGAATCATTTGCCCTTGAAGACTATAATTTGAAACACTAAAATGAAGAAAACTTTAAATAAAAATGTGTATTTTGTTATGAAGTGGAAATGTTTATTTGCTTGAAAGAAGAAAGTTATCAGGCTGATGATGAACGCCAGAGACAACAGGATAGGTAGGCGCTGAAGAATGTTTGACATACAGTGTTACTGAAACACTCAGGAGCCAATTACACGATACCTACAAACACATGTAAAGAAGCCCTGACAGCCATTTATTTAACTGAGTAGCAGCTTTGGAAGGACATCATTGTGAGGCGGGGGCAAGGAAGAGGAGGAGGAGATTCATTCTCAACCCTTTCTCGGCTAGCAGTTTTCCTGTTCTATTACTTTTCACCCCTATGGTGTTCCATATGTTCAATTGCTATTGTCAACACACATGTGGAACTAATAACCAAAAATCCAGAGGAGAAAAATGTATAAATTGCCAATTTCTCCAGTATAGGACATGTGTAAACATATATGTGTGTTTTCTGCATCCCTTAACTGAAGTCATTCCCTTTGTCCCTCGTGGGTATGGGTTACATAAAATTGAGTGAAAAACTGTGTCCTAATGTGCAACCTTCTTCTTTCTATAATCAAAAGAAGGGTCTAGACCCTGTATTGGTGGTGGTAATGGGTTAAGAAAAGAGGCCTTTGATGAGGTGCATTGCATACCATCTGGTCTTACACTGTTGCTCTTCTGAGGCTTAGTTGCTAGGAACATAGGAAGCTTCCTTATACTAAGTCAGACCCTTGGTCCATCTAGCCCAGTACTGTTGATACTGACTGGCAAGAATGGCTCTCTAGGGTTTCAGGCAGGAGTTTTTCCTGCTCTGTCTGGAGACTCCAGGGACTGAACCTGGGACTAAGGATGGATGGGTGCACCTCCATCTGCTCCCTTTGGGCAATTGATGAGTGGTCCTCGCTGCCCGCCCACACAAGCTGTGCTGTGGGAGCTGCAGGACAGCTCAATGATCACCCAAGAAGCACTGCGAAGCTGTTCGTCCCCTTACCGAGCTCCAGTTGTGTGCAGAAATCAAGACTCAGGTTAGTTCCGCATTTGTAAAGTTGCATCTATGGCTGCCATAAAGGGGCAACAACTCAAAATTACAGGTGTAAAGGACCCTTTATGCTGTAATCTTGAGCCATTGCCCCTTTAAGGCAGCCACTTTACATATGTGGAAGTAACCAAGCCACAGTTGTGCACACAATCGCAGCTTCGTGAGGGGACGAACAGCCTTGCAGCGCTTCCCGCCAGTTGCCAAGCAAGCAAACAAGCCCCCCACAGCCTGGCAAGTGAGGTCTGGGTGGCCAGACTGAGGGGAGTCCATCGGACTCCACCTCCTCCTTGGACTCCCACGCCATCCCTACCTAGGACCTTCGGCGTGCAAAGCATGTACCCTACCACTGAGCTAAAGCCCCCCCTTCTTCTAGAAGCAGAAGAAAAAGTGATGAGAGACTGCTTGCCCCCATATGTTCCCCTAATCAAGGCTGGATTATATAAACTAACTTGTGTGGTATTAGTTATGGAGGATTCTGTCCTTCTGTAAGGATTATACAAGATATACCTTTCAGGTCCCTTCTAGCTCCTCATTTCTATGACTCCGTGTCCTACAGTCTAGATGTTCCCCCTGTGGGCACAGTAGAAAACAAACATGGTAAAGAAGATAGCATGCCGGGGACCTGGGAATGTGCCAATTATCTTTGTTTGGAGGGGATATTTTCTTGCATCTTTCCCATAACCATGATGGATATGTTTCTGATCCACCATGTCATCAAATTATTTTACATCACAAGGAGAAAAGGTGTACATCTTTATCATTTCATCGAGAAGGGCTTATATCATACCTATGGCTAGAAGATGTCAGAGATGGCCATTGCAAAGGCAGTGGCTTAGCTGTTTTATGAGTGTCATTTTGTTATGACTCCCTATGGTATTACAGGAAAACACACTGATCCTGACATAGTTACCATGCAGGCCTAATGTTCATAAATGCCAGGTTGTCAGTCTCATCAGGTCTAAGCAACCGAAATAGAAGGTGCTTTTTAATGCTACCCCAGAGTCAATTAAAATACAGTAATGCTGACATCTGCAGAATATGGAATGATCAAAGTAAAGAATGCCCATACAGCTTCTGACATAAAAACAGTGTGTTTGGCGGAAGAGTGACACAGTGTAACAGGTCAGGTAATTATGAGAAAATCTATGATGTATCTGTTGCAATTGCTTAGTTTCTTCCCATTATCAGAGCCATCAAACAGAACAGCACTCTCACTTCTCCTGATGGATCGTAAAGCGAGTGACACCCTCGGTCTCCTGATACAGAAGGTATCTCAGGAGCGGCTGAATTAATTTGACAGTAAATAGGTGATCGCAACTGCTGTCTTTCTCTCTCTTATTATTAGTTTTTTAATTACACCAACACACATTTTGGCACTTTGGGGAATAGCTCCAAAAGTCAATCTCCATGATTAGCAATCTACCCTTCTCTCTTGCACGCGCGTGCGCACCCCCCCTTGCACCTCTTTTAGCTTGGCTGCCACTTTCATTACTTGATAACTGCATAAAGGCACAAATGTTATTCTCTTACCACTGTGCCTGTTCTCATACCCACCCTTGTTCTAATCTGAACCATACACTTCCAATACAATAGTTAAGGAATTCCTGACCTTTGAAGCCTTGATGTATTTATTAAATTAACAAACAAAACTGACAAGCAAATTTGTATACTTACAGTACACTTAAACATAAAACTCTTATAATTAGTTTAGAGTGCAAAATGGAAACTCTAGTTGTCAGGGCTGAACGTAACCCAGCCATCTACAGAGACAGTGATGGAGGAGGGGGAAAGATTGAATAACTGGAGAAAAATGGCTGTGTTTCAGGGACACAGACCATTCTGGTGGTATTACTTAGGGATATCAGAAGGGAGAAAGCCCCTCCTCCAGGCCCTGCTCCGCTCGCCAGTTCCTCCACCTCCACCGTGATTGCCATGTTCTTAAAAAACATGGTGATTGGAAGTCTATGTGCACATAGACATACACAAAAAGTGCTATGAATCGCCCAGGCAAGAGAAGGAGGTGAGGTGCATGTCCCTGCCACTTGCGTTCCTGCTCTTTGCCGTGATAGGCTACGTAAATATTTACATAGCCTATCATGGCTCAGCGAAGGGATGCAAATGGCGGCTGCTACGCCGGCTGCCATTTGCATCCACAGAACTGCCACAGCCAGATGTCTGGCTGCGGATGCATCCAGCCGGCAGCTCTGTGGAGTCGCCACAGAGTGGAGCCGTCCAGGGAGGATTCCAGGGGGAGGGACGGAGTGCCTCCCCCCACACACCGCAGATGCCACTTACGAAACAGGTAAGTGGTTTCGTACATCCCTACTTCTTTCCCAGCACAAGCATATGCTTGTCTACTCAGAAGTAACTCCCATTGTGGTCAATGAGGTTGCTCCTGAAATGCTGGTGCATCTGGACTTTTGGGGAAAAGGAGAAAGGGGGAGAGGGGAGAAGCCTCTCCTATTGGTTGAGCAGCCCCTGCCAGTCAGATGACATACACTCCAACCCCCACCCCCACCAGAAAGTATGTTCCATGAAGTGATTTTTACTGGTGTGGGGAACCTGCTCATGGAGCCCTACATGGACCACATTGCAGCAAAGCTGATTCTTCTCAAATTAAAATCCAGTACTCCTCCAATAGCTTCTCCTTCCATTGTCATGGAAACACAACCATAGACAGCTGAGACGGCAGGGGGCGGCAGCATGGCACTGAGAGGTATAGCTTTTTGCTCTGAGAGTTTTTGTGGAAAAACTCAAAGTTCAGCTGCACCTAGCACAAAGAGTAGTGGGCAAAACTTAGGGATGGTGGAGAATTCCGCCACGGATCTCTGTGAGGCCAAATGCCAGTGCATTTGGCCCTCCGAAATCTATGGCGGAGTGAAGCTCCCCACCCCGCGAAATGGGCCCAGAACGGAGCCCCCAACCCACTACACGCGCGCGAAACAGAGCACTTACCTGCTGCCGTCCGTGCTGACTAGTGAATGGCGGCCGCCTCCACGGCTGCCATTTGCTTCCTCTTCATAGACGTGATAGGCTATGTAAATACTTACATAGCCTATCACAGCTAACGCAAGGACGCCTTTTGCATCCCTGTGGAGGCCATGATAGGCTATGTAAGTATTTACGTAGCCTATCACGGCAAGGTTAAAAAAAAACATATACACAAATGGCGGCGGCTATGGTGGCTGCCATTTGCATTCCTTGTTTTTGCCGTTTTAGCCTACGTAAATATTTATGTAAGCTTTATGGCAAAAAAAAGAGGAACACAAATAGCGTCCACTACGCTATTTGCGTTCCACCTTTTTTTTCCGCTGTAATAGCTTACGTAAATATTTATGTAGGCTAAAACAGAGAAAAAAGGAACGCAAATGGTGGCCACCATAGCCGCCGCCATTTGCGTAGGGTTTTTTTTTTTTTTACTTTGCCGTGATAGGCTATGTAAATATTTACGTAGCCTATCACAGTTAAATACAGGGACGCAAACGGCGGCGGCTACGGCAGCCGCCATTTGCATCCCTGCTGCCCAGCAGCTGGATGTTTGGCTGCTGGCGAAGCCGGCTGGCGGCTCCGCAGAATCCCCATGGAGTGGAGCCGGCCAGGCAGGACTCTGGGGTGAGGGACGGAGCGCCTCCCCTCCACCACGAAGCAGATCCGTGAAACGGTAAGTGACTTTCGTACATCCCCAGCAAAACTGTGATTTCTGGGACAGCAGAGAGGTCCCCAAGTTTCATGTATTTATCATGAAAATTGAAAACGTTATGGACATTTGTGTTTTCCCATGCAAGTCAATGGGAAAATGCCCAAACCGAGTGGTCCAGATATCTGAATCTCACTTTGGATCCGGGACCGGGTTGAAGCAGGGAGGGGAGTCCAAATTGGTCTGAGTTGAAGCAGGGCTGATTAGGAGGGTCCGAAGCAGCATCTGAAGCAGATCGGGGGGGTCCATGCACAGCCCCAGTGAGCACTCAGAAGAGCTCACCCAGCTTGATATTCCTCCTTTGTTTGACAACATTTGCTTTGATACTACAGAAAATGTGTCCCTTATGCGCTTTATGGTAGGCAGATATCTAGTAGTTTAAATGCCTGTTTCCCTGGGGATGTGATCTTGTATTTTGTAACAAAGACACAGTTGCTGAGAATATTGATGGCCCTCAGAGCAAACATGAATCAACCTTCTCCTGCCCCAAATTAGGCTGTGCTGCACCTTTGCCCACGGTGCCTAACACAATGCTTCTCCCCCACCCCCCACTCTTTGTCCTGGGCCGTGTTTCCATGACAATGGAAAGAGAAGCTAATGGAGGTGTACTGGAATTTAAGCTGAAAGGAATCAGCTTTGCTGCAATGTGGTCCACGTAGGGCTCCATGAGCTGGTTCTCTGCACCAGTAAAAATTGCTTCACAGAACATACTTCCTGGTGGGGGTGGGGGTTGGAGTGAATGTCATCTGACTGGCAGGGGCTGCTCAACCAATAGAAGAGGCTTCCCCGCTCTCCCCCTTTCTCCTTTCCCTCAGAAGTCCAGATGCACCTGCATTTCAGGAGCAACCTCATTGACCACAATGGGAGTTACTTCTATGTAGACACACATATGCTTGTGGTGGGAAGGAGGGGGGGAGAACACAAAGATGGGAAACCAGCCCCCATTTTAACCCACAGGATCTCTATAATGAAGGGTCGAAGTAGTTACTTCCTAAGGCAATAAACCAAACAAAGGCAAATCGGAGCCTCAAGACTGTGCTTTACCACACTTAGGCAATTGGGCTTTAAACTGTGCCATTTCAGTTGAGGGGGATCTCTGTAAGTTCTGATGTGGGCATTCAGAGGGCAAGGAAACAGGGACAGAAAACACACAGGAAACACCCCCTGACCAGGGCTATGGTGAAAGGCACCCCCCTGGGCAGGTCTAGCATGCCCGAAGTAAATGCGGGGGTTGGGGCACACAGCAACTATACTGTGGAGAACCCGACTTAAGGAAAAGAATTGGACTTTAAGCAGTCTCAGGACATCCGGTTTTTCCCTGATAAGCTCCGGGGTGGCTGCTGGATGGCCACGACGTCATGTATCCCTAATGACCTCAACACAGCCATGTTGGAGTAAATCGCTGGTGGAAACACCCCCTGGATGAAGAAACATGAGCTATGGAGAATTTTAAAGCGGGCCAGCACAGTAGCATCCAGTGATGGGCCCTTTCTGTAGTTTACCTGGCATCACCGTTATTCTAGGTCTAAGAAAGCATTGAATTAAGGTTCTAGTCTGCCGTCTGCAGAAAGCAAATGTTGGGTATGGACATGTTCTATGGCACATTCAAGGCCTACAGAGCCACATGCTTGTTTGTGTGTACTAGGCTAGGCTAGACCCACCTTCCCCAACCTGGTGCCTTCTATACGTTTTGGATTTCAACTCCCATCAGCCCCAGCCAGCAATAGTCAGGTGTCCTTGGAGTGTAGTCCAAAACATCCAGAGGGTCCCAGGTTGGGGAAGGCTGGACTAGATGCATATATCATAAAGCCAGCATACATCCTACTTGAAGTAGACCCATTGAAATGAATAGAACTTAAGCTAATCATGACTAAGTTACATCCCGTTCCTTTCAGTGGGCCTACTCCAAGTAGCACTTATGTTGGATTTTACCCATAATGCTCCTGTACTTGTGTAAACTGTCATGTATAGCATGCCTACGTGAAGATACATGGCTGACTCCAATTTACATGTCAACAAAATAGATGAATTATTGATTCTGATCTTTGTCTCTATAGAGCAGTCTGGCTAACTCTGTTATACTACAACACTGAAGGCCAAACTTCATAGAGGTACTAACAAATCAGCCCTAAGAACAGTGAACCTATCCAGATGCATGCACCCAATGACTGAGCGATGTAATCATGCACATATCCATTAACCAGTTGTGCATAGCAGCAACATGGATTATGTCCTGAGATAACTTTCTAATTCAGATGCATATGGTCTGTGATCATCAGGATGAAACAGCTAGCAACAGTAGGGTGGCCACTTCTGCATCCCCAGAAATGAGGACAAAAGAGGCTACAGATTTGCATAAATTTAGCAAATGCCAATTTATAAGTATAGATGCAAAATTAGAAATAATAACTATAATTAAAATCGAAAGAGAATACATTTCCACTTTATTGGGGTTTGTCTTTTAAAAACATGTTTTAACTCCTTTAACCTGCTGTTTAATCCTTTACTGTGTTGTTCACCACTCCGAAATCTTCTGATGTGGAGCAGTATATAAATATTGTAAGTAAGTAAGTAAATTTCATCCTAGTGGGTAAGACTGCGACCAGGTGACCTGTGTGCCTGCTCAGTCTGCTGTGCAGGTGCTAACTGTGGCTGGGCGACTTCAAGGCCTCTGCCTGCTGCTCTCCCTTTAGCGTTCTTTATCTTCAAGCCAGACTTGACCGGGCAGCCCTTCAAACAGAAGACATTCCTCTGACTGTCCTTCAAATAGGGAACTATCCTCTATAAAGTAGAGCACATGGCTACCATAAGCATCAGTCATCACGGTTCCCTGACTCTCGTGAACCCAAGCAAATACTCCAAAATGGTATGTGAGCTTTACTATTAGTTGTATTTATATCCTGCCCTACTTCCAAAGATGCCAGACTCCCAAAACATCCTTGCGAGGTAGCTTAGGCTGAAAGATTGTGACTTGGCAAACCTCTGACACAGTTTAATATGATAGATAGTGTCTTCCCAAAAGCTTCATAGATGGCTGGGATGTTGAAGCTGATATTTTCCTGTATGCAAGTCTAGCACTAGAGACACTGCACCACATTGGCTCTAAGACTAACATGATGTAATAAGGCTGTTCACGCAACATGCTAAGCCACACTCAGTGGTTGAGTGTGGCTTGTTTTGAACCATGACTTGTTTGTTTAACTGTAGGTTATCATGTTGGGGCCGTGGTGGCTTAGTGGTTAAGACGCTGAACTGCAGACTGGAAGGTCGGCAGGTCAGCAGTTCAAGACCCGAGTGCTGCGTGACGGAGTGAGCTCCCGTCTTCAGTCCCAGCTCCTGCCAACCTAGCAGTTCAAAAGCAAGAAATTGCAAGTAGATAAATAGGTACCACCTCTGCGGGAAAGGTAACAGCATTCCGTGCACCTCGGTGTTCAGTCATGCTGGCCACATGACCACGGAAGCGTCTTCGGACAGCGCTGGCTCTTCGGCTTAGAAACAGGGATGAGCACTGCACCCTAGAGTCGGACACGACTGGTTGGGGACACCTTTACCTTTACCTTTTTTATCATGTTGCCTGAATGCAGCTTTGTTGTTGTTCAGTCGTTCAGTCGTGTCTGACTCTTCGTGACCCCATGGACCATAGCACGCCAGGCCTTCCTGTCCTGCGCTCTCTCCCGGAGCGTGCTCAAGTCCATATTCATTGCATCAGTGATGCTATCTAGCCATCTCATCCTCTGCTGTCCCCTTCTCCTTTTGCCTTCAGTCTTTCCCAGCATCCTGGTCTTTTCCAGAGAGTTTTCTCTTCGCATTAGGTGGCCAAAATATTTGAGCTTCAGCTTCAGTATCTGTCCATCCAATGAGCACTCAGGGTTGATTTCCTTTAGGATTGACTGATTGGACCTCCTTGCAGTCCAGGGGACTCGTAAGAGTCTTCTCCAGCACCACAGTTCGAAAGCATCAATTCTTCAGCGCTAAGCCTTCCTTATAGTCCAGCTCTCAAAGCCATACATTACTACTGGGAAAACCATAGCTTTGATTAGATGGACCTTTGTCGGCAAGGTGATGTCTCTGCTTCTTACTATGCTGTCTAGGTTTGCCATAGCTTTCCTCCCAAGGAGCAAGCGTCTTTTAATTTCATGGCTACAGTCACTGTCTGCGGTGATCTTGGAGCCCAAGAAAATAAAATCTGTCACTGCTTCCATTTCTTCCCCTTCTATATGCCAGGAAGTGATGGGGCCAGATGCCATGATCTTCGTTTTTTTATTGTTGAGTTTAGGGATGGCGGAAAATTTCTCCCCGAATCTTCGGGGGGCTGAGTGCCAATGCATTCGGCCCCCCGAAATCAGCAGTGAAATTCTGGCTATCATGGCTATCAGGGACATTCAGATCTTTCCTGTATAGTTCTTCTGTGCATTCTTTCCACCTCTTCTTAATCTCATCTGCTTCTGTTAGGTCCCTGCCTTCTTTGTCCTTTATCATGCCCATCTTTGCACAAAACATTCCCTTGAGATCTCCGATTTTCTTGAAGATGTCTCTAGTCTTTCCCAGTCTGTTGTTTTCCTCAATTTCTTTGCATTGTTCATTTAAGAAGGCCTTCTTGTCTCTCCTTGCTATTCTCTGGAACTCTGCACTCAGTTGGATGTATCTTCCCCTTTCTCCCTTGCTTTTCGCTTCCCTTCTTTCGTCAGCTACTTGTAAAGCCTCATCAGACAGCCACTTGGCTTTCTTGCATTTCTTTTTCTTTGGGATGGATTTCGTTGCTGCCTCCTGAATAATGTTATGGACCTCCGTCCATAGTTCCTCAGGCACTCTGTCTATCAGGTCTAATCCCTTAAATCTATTCGTCACCTCCACTGTATATTCATAAGGGATATGATTTAGATCATACCTGAATGGTTTAGTAGTTTTCCCTATGTTCTTCAATTTAAGCTGAAATTTTGCAATAAGAAGCTCATGATCTGAGCCACAGTCAGCCCCAGGTCTTGTTTTTATTGACTGTATGGAGCTTCTCCATCTTTGGCTGCAAAGTACATAATCAATCTGATTTCGATATTGACCATCTGGTGATGTCCATGTGTAGAGTCGTCTCTTGTGCTGTTGGAAGAACAGCATGCAGCTAGGGTGGCTTATTTTCCACCCTTATTTTCCTTGAGAATCCATGTTTTGTTGTTGGGTTGTTCAAGGTGGTTAAGGAGCCACACTGCATGGTTAACAAGCCACCCTGGCTGTGTTCAGACAACACAATAAGTCACCCTGCGGAAAACATGCTGCATCCAGACAATGCACTAACCTACAGTTCAACAAACAACCCACACTCAATCACTGAGTGTGGGTTAGCGTGTTGTGTGAATAGCCCCAGTGAATTAATTCACATACAGTGTATTTTATTTTCATGTGTTGCTCCCTGAATATCTCTCTCCTACCCTGCAACTGCACAAGTCATTCATGCAGAACATGGGTCATATGCAACAATCTACTGATGCAGCTGCCAGTTCTTGATGGTAATATCTGTGATCATGGTGGCACAATTTTTGTGTCAATCTATTTTTAAATCACATTTTAATCTATTAAATAATAATAAATAATAATTATGTCAGCTTGAATGTGTGAACTCACCCTTCCCAGGCCATTATTAAGTGTCAAATTACAATTGATTGATTGATTTGATTTATACCCCATCTTTCCTCAGAAAGAACCCAGGGCGACTAACAACCTCTGTAGAACACAGTGCACCACAGAAACAACGTTAGATTTAGGATTCTAAAATTACACAAACACTCACGCGCACACGCGCGCGCACACACACACTAAAACCATCAACTCAATCAATTAATCAAGCAATCAAGCAATTGAAAAGCAAAGAGAGCACTTGCCTATACCCCCAAAGCCTGCACAAATAAAAAGGTCTTTAACAGGCACCTAAATGACACCAGCATGGAGGACAGCTGAATCTCTACCAGAAGAGAGTTCCATAGCTGGGGTGCTACCAGGCCGTGCCACATGTGGTAGACCCAGGAGCCACATTCTCATGGCACCACAAGCAAAGCCTCCACAGCCGATCTTAAATCCCAGGATGACCAGTATTGAGGAATGTGTCTTTCAAGTATCTGGGTCCTGAGCCATTTCGGGTTTTGTACCCTAGTGCTAACACCTTGACTTGGGCCCAGTAGCTCATTGTAGCCAGTGCAGAGATTTCAAACCCAGTGTGATGTGCTCATATCTCACGATCCCTGTCAACACATGGGCAGTAGCACTCTATACCAGCTGCAGCTTCGGGACTATCTTCAACGGTGTTTGGAGTAAGGAGTATTTCCCAGTGCCAGTAACAGATGTATAAAGTACTATTAAGAGGCCTAGGGCACTGCTCAGGCAACAGGGTGCCACACCACTGACTGGGTTCCTCTCAGAAATATGTCCCAGATCCTCCTCCCATGCCAAAAGTTTCTTCTTGCTTGCTCTCTCAGCTGAGCTCCTGAAGTACAGTTGAAAAATATCCCATTCAGTTCAAGAGCCAGCTATCTCACCCACCTCCTAAGTGTTCTTCCACATGATGGTTCTGAATAATGTCATGGCTTCTTGTATTTATCCTGCAACTTGCTCACTTCTTCCAGATCCGATGAAGAGTTCTGGAAAGCTGGAAAGCTTTTCTCACCCTCCAGCAACAGATGACGGTTCAGTAAGAGATCTTACCTGATATGTCCTGTTGCTTTTTATGTGGTGTCATCCCTTGATTGTTTCTAGCCGCTGGACAGTGGGGGGGGGGGAACCTTCAGTGAAGTAAAAAGGTAATGATGCATAATTAGCTTTAAATTAATTCATGACCCAGTTTAAGAGGACATGGAAGGGGTTACTAATTAATTAAGGTGGGAAACCCTGTAGGCTTGTGAGATTTGGAGAGTTGTAGCTCGTCAGCCAGGTTAAAAGGCTTTCTGAGGGTATACCCAGCACACATTGAATGAGAAGAATAACTAATAATAAAATAAAAGGGAGAAAATGAAAATAGATTTCAGGGGAAATAAAATGGTAACAAAAATACAATTAGGAAGAATACTTAAGCAATACTTTCTCAGAAATTGTAAAAGATTAAATAAAAGCAGACAGATCCTCACTTGACGTGAACAGCATATCAGATGTGGACCGAGCTCTGTATTTCCAATGGAATACTATACATGGCCTTGCCAATGTGAAAACATCAAGAATAAATGCAATATTCTTCCATCAGCCCCCTCTGACCTGGTTCCCTCCAGATGTGTGGGACTGCAACCAATGGGCCATACTGGCTGGGAATTATGGGAGTTGCAGTCCCACACATGGAGGGAACCGGGACGGGGAAGGTTGTCTTATATCATAATGTCCCACACTTCGATGCATCTGTCTCTTTTCATCTCTCTGTGTTTTCATTCTCCTCCTGAACCATTTTGCTACCCTAATAAGAGTGGTACTTCCTGAAAGCTTAGAGATGAAATCAGCAACTTGAGGGTTTCCAAAGGCCGCTTTCCCCCAGGATCAGCATAAATAAATGGGGTTGGATCCAAGATTTGCCTTCTGTGGATAGAAGACTTCTGCTCATGGAAGGTGGCTCTGCCTGATTTTCAGGGACATCCCCCCTCCTCCACCCCCCACCCCCCACAGTACTCCATTCAGACTCAATTCAGTCTTAACTCTTAACCCTCTGTGTAGCATTTTTAGAGGGGTGGATGGAGACATTGTTGTACTTGGAGTAGACCCATTGAATGCAATGTTGATTTCAATGGGTCTACTCTAAGTATGACTAAGCCTGGATCCAACCTATACATTCCTTTGTGATTTCAGCAGCCATGTCACCAATCCCCAGTCACATCTCAGACCCAACTGCATGCTGTAAGCAAATATAGGTGAGGAACACTCAGCACAGCTACTCCATATACATTCCCACCATTTGGTTGGGAGACATTTCACTAATGTTAATTAAAAATAAGATATGTATGTATGTACTGTATGTATGTATGTATGTATTTAAACTATTTCTGTACTGCTTGTGCAGAAAGATCCTAAGATCTTTAAGGGCACAATCCTATGCAGATAGGCGGCTGCCTCCAAACTCAGAGGCATTTGGCTATCCAATGCAGGGCAGGAGAAGCATGGAGGGGATCATTCCCTCCACATTTCTCCTGCCTTGCATTTTCAGCTAGACAGCTGATTTTGGCTGTCTAGCTGCGGGAGGGCAGAGTGGGGGAGGAGGCTGTCAGAAGACACATTGGATGTGTCGTACAGGCATTTCTGCCCTCCCCACCCCAGAACACCCCCTGGAACACCCCATTTTGGCCACTCCATGGTCCTCTTGCAAGTGCAGGGCATGGAGCTGTTCCACGCTGCCTGGGAGGTAGCATGGAAGGGAGGGAAGGTTGGTTCTCTGGGAACCAACCTCAGAGCACGGGCTCTGAGGTCAGTTCCTGGAAAACCAGATATCCTATGGCCATCTAGCCACTGACTAGTGGCCGTAGGATTGCTCCCTAAGAGGTTTATATAAAAATACATATAATATAACATAAAAAACAATATAAAATAATAAATATATGAAATACATTACAGTAAAACAGAACAGTGTCATGGTTGATTACAAGTCAAGGAAAGCCTGAGTAAATAGATGTGTCCTCAAGAGGTGTTTAAAGCTTGCCATAGTTTCCACCTCTTGAACCACACATGGAAGGGTGTTCCAGAGGGTGGGTGCCACTACCGAAAAGGCCAGCTTATGTAGCACTAGGTAGCACTTCCTATTCAGGTATTAAACTAATGTAGCACTTCTTATTCAAATATATCTAAATAATATCGTCTTCACCATTATTACCAGTTCAAGTTAATGAGAAAGTTTTGCATTCTTTCTGTGCCTGAGCCTCTTTTTTCAAAACAGCATGTGTCACAGGGCCTAAGTCCCACATGCTTGTTACTCCGAGAGCACAGTTCTACATGCCAAGTGCAATGTTTCCCCCTTCTCAAAGTGACCTGCCCTTCATATCACCTGCAGTGAGTAGGGTCTCCACCCTTGGGAAACCTCTCAGATGTTATCCTTGCTAGACAGAGTTGGGGAAACCAGCATACCCCATTCTGCCTAGCTGGAAAAGGGCTGTTCAGAGAGACACTACCCCATTGACAGTGAATGGCTGCCAGTTCAGGGGATAGGGCTTGAGCAGTCCTCATAAGAAAGAAATATGACCTCTATTGTTCAGAGGAAGAGAAGGTCAAAGCAGTGCCAAGGGCATCTGTGAACTCCTAGAGGGCAACCTGTGGACATGCTGGGCAGATTTTGAGACAGCAGACTACGGAAATTATCCTTCCCCTTTAGGCATTGGGCTGTAGGGAAGTATTCCCAAAGAAGCCTTTGGGATTCCCACATCATCACTTGGGTATGTGGGTAGGAATAGAAACACCTGCCTCTAATCCTGCACAAGCCCAGTCGAGGTCCAAAATGGTTCCTGAAACTACACTTTGCACATTCAAACATTCAAACATGTATACAGTGAAGGTACCTAGGGTTGGAGGAAGATTGCAGCAGTAATACTCCCACATGCTTTCACAGCATCATTTGTATGTTTCCCACACATGTGCAAAGTCGATGTATGTAGACTCATGCGCAGCTGGGGACCCTAAGAAAAGCACAGTGCAAATGATCTAGTGAATGTGCATAGGCTGGGGCAGAGCCCAGCATTGTAACCCTGCTTCCCCTTACATATGTATACATTTATTTACTGCCCAATAGCCAAAGCTCTCTGGGTGATTCAGAAAAACTAAAAATATACATGCTCATTGTGCACACCACAGAATGAGTGAAAAGTGCTGAAGCGATCGTGATATTAGATCAATTTATTCCAGTGCCTCATCTGAAATAAGGGACAAGCTCTCTCCATGTTTGGAACTCCACAATGGCATGTACTAGATTAGGCCCTCTTTAAGACACAGGGTTGGATCCAGTTGTAGTCATACTTGGAGTAGTCCTATTGAATCAATGGGACTTCTGTTAGTCAGGAAATCAGTGGGACTACTCTAAATATTACTAAGTTTGGATCCATTTCAGAGAAGATAAATTCAGAAGGAAAAAGTGTTTTCTTCTTGCAAATCCCTTTCAGCGAACAGAAAAATGTACCTTATGCAATCCTGTTCTATGATTTACTACACTGATGCAGCAGCTGACAGAGTCAAACATGTGAATCCCACCACTGCATATTATCCCATTGCACTGGCTCTGGGGCCCAGTCCATGCCCAACTGGGGATTCAGCAGACCATGCCCTTCCTTCTTAAAATGTCCCAAAGATTCCTTACGAGCACCTCATGATCGCTACCATATTCTTATGGTCTTCTTCATCATATTGCTTCATCGGGGGCAACATTGTCACTTCCTACAGGCAATGCTTGCATTTGAGGTGGAGCATGTGGCTCATGGTTGGTTTATTTAGTCAATGCTACAATTGAATCGCCTGTTTCTGGCTGTGGGGGCTAATGGCTTTCAGCTGACTTTGAAAGCCCATGCTTTTTGTCCACCAGCGTCCGCTGCATGCATGCGCCTCTCCAAAACGTTTCTGGTGACACCTCAATTTGCCATCCAGGCAGACTCATGCCGAGCGTCACAATTAGCAGAAGTATTCCCACCCCCAGCCCTGCAGTTGCCCATATATGGAATATCAAGGGCTCCAAAACATCCAAATCCAGTGTGCCAGGTGAAATGAAATGAATGCAATACTCCCAACCAATAGGAATTTAGGGGGAAATGGAAATGATGATCATGGAAGACAGGCCTCTGCTAATGGAATTTGGATCTTTTACACATGTAAAAGCTGTCAAGTGAGCTGCGTCCTCCTAATGTTCCCTAGGCAGGCAGCAATCTTCATTTCTTTTCTGCTGCTCTTTCCTTTATGATACAGCAGCATTTTGGAATCAGAATTTTGAAATTAAACCTCCTTATTGCGCAGGCAGGGTGTCCAGTTTTATTCTATCAAATGCCACGGAAACAAAGGGAACAATCCATTTTTCCTGATAGAAGCCAACAGATCGTAAGAGGTTTGAGATGAGTGTGAGGATACAATTTGCCTAGAGAGTGCCTGAGGATCAAGACAACCTGACTTTCCACGGAATGAGTCTGTCAGCTGGCATCTTGCGGTAATTGCTTCCCATGGCAGGACCTCGCCAGCCGAGGGAGGGCTGCTCTCGTCAACTCAAGAATCCATCTTTCTTTCTTTTCTTTTTTTACAGTCACTGAATGATAATTGTTTGCTAAGGCTGAGGGAACTTGTTGCCAAGTCAGAAAAAAAAATGGGGCTGGGGCTGTGATTGGCACTCATTAACCCGGGATTTGGGCTTGATCATTCCCTTATTCAAAGCAAGGGTATTTGGGAGGAAGGGGAGAAGGAAGATGTTCTTTTGTTTGGAGCAAACAAATGAGATCAACCACAGAATGGAAAATCAGGATGTCATGCCTGAAAGCAAACAGCTCATTTTATTCACACAAAAGGGACCAAATAATATGTGCGGTCAGGTAATTTGAATGTTTTCCTTCAAGTATGACCATCTCTTTGGAATTCTTTCCCTCCAACTCTACTACAATTTGCTTGTTTTGTTCATTAGGAGAGCCAGATCTTATCACAAATATTCTTCAAGTTGTATCACTTGGATCTGCCAACAATGTAAGGAATAATAGATAGACTGGAAATGCAAAGGAGGACAAATTGGATTTAGTTGGACATATAAACAACAAGCTCTTACCTTTGCTTAGGCTGACTTTCTGGCCTGGTTGTATGATGTGGGGAAACATCCTTGAACATGGCTTTCAATACCTGTATTTCAACAACATTTGTTGTGATCAGTAACCATTTCTGAGAGGTGGCCAAGCCACAGGTAAACACAGTTGCTGGCAACCACTATTGTATTATTTTTTTCTCAACTCTCGAATGGATTTTTGCAAATGGATTGCATCCATAAAATCAAGATTGATACCATATGAACATAAGAGCTGTGCTGGATCAGACCAAGGGTCCAACTAGTCCAGCATTCTGATCACACAGTGGCATTCTGATCACACAGCACCCTCCCACCCATGTTCCCTAGCAACTGGTGTGCATAGGCATACTGCCTGTGATACTGGATTATTAGCCATTTATAGCCGTCTCCTCCTCTAACTCCCTTTAAGGCCATCCAAATTGGTGGCCATCACTACATCTTGCGGTAGTGAATTCCATAGTTTGACTATGCACTGTGTGAAGAAGTACTTCCTTTTATCTGTCCCAAATCTCCTAAATCAATCAGCTTCATGGGATGACCCCAGGTTCTAATATTATGAGAGAGGGAGAAAAATGTCTCCCTATCCACATTCTCCACATGATGCATAATTTTGTACACCTCCAGTCAATACAATTGACTGTATACCAGTCAATTTTAATAACAGCAATAACCACTTTTAACATTATTAGTATTTTCTGTGACAGTTTTATTGACATGACAACAATTTCCCTCTTGTCTCCACACCCATCTCATTCAGAACAGATCAAAATTTGTCAAAAACAAGACTATTGATACACCTTTTAGAGATTATCCTCATATCTTGGTATGCATCACTCGTACAGTGCAGAGCAGGGGTGTGGAAACTTTATTCTGTTGAGGACTGCATTTCTTTTGGGGGTAACCTATTCGGAGACTGCATGCTAGGCTGCATGGAGATGGGTAGAATCAAAAGTGGGTGGGGGCACCCCCCTCTCGCTCTCTGTGCCATCCTCTTCTCTCTCACGCACTCTCTCTCTCTCTGTCTGCACCACCTTCTTTTCTCTCTGTTTCACTCTCTGTGCCATCCTCTCCTCTTTCTCTCTCTGTGTGTCTCTCTCTGTGCCACCCCCTTCTCTCTCTCTCTCTCTCTCTCTGCCACCCCCTTCTCTCTCTCTCTCTCTCTGCCACCCTCTCTCTTTGTGTGCCACGATTCTCTCTCTGTGCCATCCTCTTTTCTCTCTCTCTCTCTCTCTCTCTCTCTCTCTCTCTCTCTTTCTGTACCTCCTCCTTCTCTTCCCCCCTCTCTCTGTTCCTCTGTGCCACCCTCTTCTGGGTGTGCGTGTGCATGTGTGTGTGTGTGTGTGTTCTTTCTTCTTCTTCTTCTTCTCCTCCTCCTCCTCCTCCTCCTCCTCCTCCTCTCTCTCTCTCTTTTTCTGCCACACCCTTCTCCCTGCCCAGTGGTTGCCAGGGGAGGGAAGGATTGCTTTTGCCTAAGGTCTGAACTGGTTGGTTGCAGACGGTTTTTGAAATTTGGCTGAGGGCCATGTGTCCCCCCTCCCAGTGTAGAGTGTTCAGATGGCCCATCTGAGCAGCTCTACACCAGCTTAAAATCTTGCATTTAAAACAGAGCTTTCTGCTTCCATTTTAAATGTGGGATCACAATGGACTCCCTTTACACATGCTTCTCTCCCACCCGCCCCCTGCTTTCCCTTCTCTTTTTCCCCCTAATCTGAGTCTTCCATATGTTTCATTATACAGCCGGTAGATAGTGCTGTGTTCTAGCTCCTCTTATTGTGGCTTTTCCTTTTTTTACAAGGGAACTGAAGAAGAACTCAAGTGAGGTAATTTGAGAGCTCATTATCTCCAATCTTTAAAAAAGTGGAATAAAAGTCATTTAGTGCAGGAGACGCCCCGGAGGTTGATGACATGCTTTGACTTCGATTCCTGCACTGAGAAGGGGGTTGGACTTGAAGGTCTTATAGCCCCTTCTAACTAGGGATGGGCAGATGCCCTATCTTCCATCCCAGTGGGGAATCTGCCTGGGGGAGGCGATCTGTCCCTCCCCCTGGAATCCTCTTCTGCCAGCTCCACTCTGCGCCAATCCCGCAGAGCCAGCCGCTGGCTCCGTATCGCTAGGCTAGCCCATCATGGGAAAAACCATAGACGTAAATGGCGTAGCGGATGCCATTTGCAGCCGCAAAGCCCTTAGTTTAAGCTAATTGCAGCCATTTATGGCTGCATTTAGCTTAATCTACGAGCTTCATGGCCGCAAATGGTGTAGCGGACGCCATCTGTGTCCAGAGTCAGCCCTCACTCAGCCAGCGATATGGCACGACAATGGCAGCAGGCCATATCGCCAATGATGTGGAGCCGGCGGCTGGCTCTGCAGCATCGCCATCTGGCTTCACAAGGATTCCAGAGGGAGATGGAGGTGAGCGCTGTGTTCCGCCACAGACTCCAGAGGCCAGATTCTTTGGAATCCAGCCTCATTGGAGTCCGTGGCAGATTTCTCTAACATCCCTACTTCCAACCCTACTATTCTATGATTCTATGACATCATTTAAAGGGCCCACAAATTTCCATGAGTAGCCAATCCCAATAGCAGGATAAAAGCTCCATGTAAAGAAGCCCTGTGTATAACAGAGACAAAAAGAGCCATTCAGCAATCAGTTTAGAGAAGCCTGAGTTGCTGCATCATTTGAACCTCCTCCTTGAATCACCCAGATCATGTGGGACAACAGGCTGTGGCTCCCCAGGACATTTTGACCCTGACCATGTAGAGCTGCAGGATTTGGAAGGACATAAAAATATTTTTATTCAGCTCCTTGAATTGAGGCAGCAATTCCCATATTGTAATATTCCTAACATCTTTGCTGATGTAATAGAATATAGCCTACAATGCCTCAGATTAGAGGCCATAAAATCTGGAGGAGCCATTTTGTGGCATGGCTAAATGACAAGGAATAGGTTTAAGGAAACAACCGAAGACAACCCCTTCCAAGCCAGTGGCCCTGTTGACTTACAATGTACTTCCGGAGTTAACTCTTTAGAGAATAAAAGGGCACTTGCTGAATCTTTCCCATGGCTTTATATTCCTCGCCTGCTGATTTATCCTCCCTCATCAAATTGTATCCCAGGAAATGTACGAGACGTATATTCTCTTGCCCATGCTTTGATCAACACTCTTGATTTGTTTGCATAAGCAACATGTGCAAAGTTTCAGTCTGCATTTTATGTAAATTTAAAAGAATCATAATTGTAACTGTATGTCCTGTGCGTGTTCTCTTAAAAAAGGAAGAAAAAAGAAAATTCACATCAGCAGTGGTGCCAGCTGAAACTACAAACCACAGAACATTTGCTACAATGTGGGGGTTTTTTCTGTTGTGTTTGTAAACATGTTTGCAATATTGGGATCATCTTGAACTGTAATAAGCTTATTCAGTGTTCATTATTATTTGGCTTGATTTCACCTTCCTCAGTCTGTGAGTCACATCTTGATGAGTCATTTGATGTTCTTTAATTGGCTGAACTAACATTATTAATTTGTTTAGATTTATTGCCCTTTGGATCCTGAGGGCTTGGGGAAGATCCCAATTTAAAAGTACAAAAAGACCAGTAACAATTAAATAAAATTCAATTAAATATCCCAGTCCTTTGGTCACATTAACATTAACCCTGCCCCAAGCCAGCCTAGGCTGCAAGAATACTGGGTTAAATCCAAGGTCACACTAGGGGAAGTCTGCTAGCACAATGGAACCCTCTCACCTCCCTTTTGTAGCCTTCTGGGATGCCTGAAAATCTGCTCCAGATGGTTTCTCATCCCTCTGAGCAGCTTTTGAGGGCACAGAGGGGGCTGCTGGGAAGAAGGGGAAATCACCCCCTTGCCCCTCCCAGTTCCACCAATGGAAGCAGTTCTCTCAGTAGTATGACAGCATTGGATACACAAGCATGGACTTTGGCAAGTAACCAGAGATTGATTTCCATCTGGGCATGTGGGGTAGAGCCATTGAGAATGCTTTTCTGCATTCCCTTGGCACATAGATGGTAGCACAAAGAGGCAGTGGTGCAAAGTTACATTTTGAAGTGCAGGCTCTCATCCTGACAGTCCCTCTAGCCATCAAGGGGAGTCCAACAATGCAGGCAGGTGTGTTGCTCCATATCAACAAACCAGTTCTGGCAGTTTTCATCTCCAGGGAACAGGTCTTTGGTACAAAACAAATGCCACCCCAAATTCCTTTGCATTACAAGAGGGAATGATATATCGTTGCTGGGAAAATTCATTTCCCCACCCCACAGCTACTGTGAGGATTGCAGCTACACTCAGAGGGAGCAAAGAATTCTGGGCGAGGGGGTGGGGCAACAGTGGTGGCTGTTGACTCCAGTTCCGGAAGGGCAGTATTTCCGTTCCGAGTTGCAACCAGCCAAAGCTCTAAAGATGCTATCCAAGGTGCTGAACCCACTTCGGGGATAAGGTTCAGCACCTTGGATGGCACCCTTGGAGTTTTGGTTGGTGGCAACTAAAACCCAGAATGGAATTACCACCCCTCTGGGACTGGAGTCACCACCTGCCACTGGGGGGCAAATTGGCATCAATGTTTCTGTTAATCAAAAAGTGCTGGTGCTGCATCCCTGGGAGCCCAGGGTCCACTACACTAAGAGGACTGCTCAGTCTGGGCTTTGGGTGATAAAGGCATGAAGGATAGTTCCCAGGTCCCCATCTGAGAGAAACAGATGCAGCCTTCTCACCAGCCAGAGCTGGTGGAAAGTGCCCCTGGTCACTGCTACATGAAGCTGCAGATCCAGAAGCATCCTAAACAGTGAACCTCCTCATTGGTGGTGATGACAGGTCTTGTCAACCAGCATTAGCTCAGCCTTGTCTGGCTTCAGCTTCATTTGGCTCACCTGCATCCTGTCTCCCAGAATGCAATAAGACTGCACTAACATAACGAGGTTATCACAGTCCCAGCCAGCAAGGGACCCAGGTCCCTTTGACTAGTTTTCACACCCCAAGACAGAAATAGGTCCTCATTGTAGATTCTAGGATGGCCATGTGTCCTCCTTTATAGTCTCTGTTTGAAGGGCTGTCCTATCCAAGTCCATTTTAAAGATAAAGAACCTTAAGAACCATTGCCCATCAACAGCATCTGAACAGTAGACTGAACAGGCAGACCTGGTCACATTCTTCCACAGTATGGTGAGATGGCCTGTATTTCTATTATACTAATTAGTTCTAAATTGACATCTATACATATAAATTAGCATATACAAACTCTGTGAAAATCAGTGTCCTCTTTTGTTCTTTTGGGGGTGATGCATTTCCTCTTTTTTGGCAAGTCATAAGTGGCCACGCTAGTAGATGCTCCCCTTCTAGCAAATATGAACTTATGCAGTATTGACTGTATAGAGTCCTGTATTTTTATTTTGTACATCACTTGTACCCAAGTCATGGCTATGCTCCCTACGTAACAAATAATACTAGTGAGAGTGGATATGCACATTTCTTTCTCTGCTGGGTTTTCTCAATTCAATCCTGCTTCTCCAGTCAACAAGCCCATATGTTTGCTAAACCTATTTTGCATGGAAACGTTTTCAGTATCTTTTTTTGAATGTGTCTATATCATTGCCTTTCACAGAAAGACTGCCAGAAGCAAGTAGAAAGGTTATTGTTATCAGTGTGATAATATCAGGGGCAGGAGAGCCAGGCCTGGATAAAGACAAAACAAAAACTATTGGAAGCTGTAACATCTTCTAATCTGCTGGCAGGACACAAGAGGGACAAAGCAGGTTTGTTTCTTTTTCTTTCTTTTTTTAGAGTTGGAAGCTAATTTCAAAAGCATGAGAGCAAAGAAACAATTTGGCAGTTGCTGTTAGCCTTTGCATGGAAATTATATATAAAGAGAGATTGTGGGTTCCATTCAAGCACCTCAGCAGATGTTGAAACATTCCAGATCCCTAAGTGCCATGAGTAACTAGGATCTGCCCTCTTCCAAGACACCGTACATCTCCACAAAATGGACGTACATAATCTTTTTGCCTGCTTCTCCTTCCTTCCTTCCTTCCTTCCTTCCTTCCTTCTATTTCTCTCTCTCTCTCTCTCTCTCTCTCTCTCTCTCCTCTCTCTCCTCTCTCTCCCTCTCTTTTTGTTTCATAACGGAGCGGGAAAATGTTAGATTAGAAAACTTCAATTAAGCCTTTAAAAAGACCATCTGCTGAATGCTGACTGGGGTTTCATGTAAACAAAATGCCTGCGCTGGTTACAAACAAATGATCTTATCTATTGTATTGTGTTACAAATTAAAATTAGATTAAGCCACCTACATGGGTACCACTGCTGAATCTTAAATTTCTTATGGAAACTGAATGTTTGCTGCAAGTGTTCATTCGGCCTGATGAGAGCCTCATTATTTTTGTACCAGCAGTACACACTGGGTATAGCATAATCAAAGCCTGGGGGTACGTATTAATTATCCTTTTGAATAGTGATGAAATTTTAAAAAGATCTCCTTTAGGCTCACATCATCAGCAGATGAAACAAAGCTTTGCACAGCTTGCGAGCAGTGGCTCACATGTGTTTTTACATCTGTTCAGGATATTTCAATTTGAAGCGCAACAAGCCAAGTCTGGGATTAAAGACTATGATAAAAAAAGAGAGAGAGAGAAGGAGAGGGAGAGAGACCTGCAACAGCTAATAGTCCACACCCCTGCTAGTCCAGCG
Organism: Heloderma suspectum; assembly: GCF_057233095.1. Lineage (NCBI taxonomy): Eukaryota > Metazoa > Chordata > Lepidosauria > Squamata > Helodermatidae > Heloderma > Heloderma suspectum. Next base: position 119,696,215 of record NC_139460.1, on the reverse strand, counting down.
GGAGCAGAATTCTTGTTTTAAAATACATTCAGATCCTTCTTCTTCTTCTTCTTCCTCCTCCTCCTCCTCCTCCTCCTCCTCCTCCTCCTCCCTGGACTAATTAACCAGTCACTTGTTATTCTTTTTAGACTGGTGAGCCAAGGAAGATTTCAACTCTGTGCCACTGACAGAAGATCTGGACTTAGCTGTTATTATTCCATGCACATTTCTTAACATTCAAGAGAAAGGAACTGACATTCCAATCCTACATGGATTTACAGGGAAGTAAGTCCCACTGATTTCAGTAGCATTTACTAAGTATGCTGCTGGTCCACCAGATTTCAAAAAAGTGCGTTGACTGAAAGTGTGCACCCCTACGTCATGAAATTTTGGTCTAATTGTCAGACTGCACCAAATGTAAAATATTGGAAAACTATGTCATGTAAGAGCATCAAATAGCAGACAGCAAGAAAGAAAGAAAAATGCTTGGCTTAATCCCTCTGATTAGAAAGGGTAAAGGTGGGTTGTTATAGGCATGTAGGCTTTAGATTAACTTTGATTTTCTGGCTCCTATGACCTTTCGTTGCAATCACGAGGCCAAAATATGCACAGATTGTTTAGACCTGAGACTTACAGAATATTGAGTTCTTGCTCATATGAACTGAAAAACATATGAAATATTTTCTAGATTTTTAAAAAAATCTTACTTTTGTTTTCTTTTATCTGTTTACTCATTCCCACCTTGCTTCCCTACTTCTCTATTCTGGTTGTTGTTGTTGTTGTTATTATTATTGCAAGAAAAAACATAGAGACAAATTGGAGAAGCAATCTCCTGGGACATACCTTATAAATGGAGTTTACTGATTGATTCAGTAAGTGGTTTGTACACAAGTGCAGCATTTGTTTCCATATTCCAGAAGATAATGTTTTAGGGCCAAACTACATGTTATATTAAATATGTTATTGCATTTAATGTGACTGGTTTTTATTTTATTTATTTATTTTATTTATTTTATTTATTTATTTCTATACCGCCCAATAGCCGAAGCTCTCTGGGTGGTTCACAAAAACTAAAACCAAACAACACACAATAAAACAATTTAAAATATATAGAACATTAAAACCACAATATAACAATACAACCACAATAAAACCTAGCAGCAGTACAGGAGTTTAAAATACAGATTTAAAACAGCAAAGATAAAAATTTAGAAAGCTAAAATGCCTGGGAAAATAAAAAGGTCTTCACCTGGCGCCGAAAGGAGTACAATGTAGGCGCCAGGCGAACCTCACTAGGGAGCTCATTCCAGAGCCGGGGTGCCACAACAGAAAAAGCCCTCCTCCTAGTAGCCACCCGCCTCACTTCCTTTGGCAGGGGCTCACGGAGAAGGGCCGCTGATGATGATCTTAAGGTCCGGGCAGGCACATAAGGGAGGAGGCGATCCTTCAGGTAACCTGGCCCCAAGCCGTTAAGGGCTTTGAATGTTAACACCAGCACTTTGAATCGGGCCCGGAAATGGACCGGCAGCCAGTGCAGCTGGAAAAGTACTGGCGTAATATGAGCTCGCAGGCCAGTCCCTGTTAACAATCTTGCTGCCCTATTTTGGACCAGCTGAAGTTTCCGGACCGTTTTCAAAGGCAGCCCCACGTATAACGCATTGCAGTAATCCAGACGAGAAGTTATCAGAGCATGGATAACTGTAGCTAGGCTATCTCTGTCCAGATAAGGGCGTAGTTGGTATACCAGCCTAAGCTGATAAAAAGTGCTCCGTGCCACTGAGTTCACCTGTGCCTCAAGTGACAGTTCTGGATCCAAGAGCACCCCCAAACTACGAACCTGATCCTTTAGGGGGAGTGCAACCCCCTCCAGAACAGGTTGATTATCACCTAGCCGGGCAGACGAACCACCCACTAACAGTACCTCCGTCTTGTCTGGATTGAGTTTCAGTTTATTGGCCCTCATCCAGTCCATTACCGTGCCGAGGCACTGGTTCAGAACAGCCACTGCCTCACCTGGTTTTGATGAGAAAGAGAGGTAGAGCTGGGTGTCATCCGCATATTGATGGCACCTCAGCCCACACCTCCGGATAACCTCCCCCAGCGGTTTCATGTAGATGTTAAACAGCATGGGGGATAGAATAGAGCCCTGTGGAACCCCATGGCACAATTGCCATGGCACAGAGCAATAATCCCCCAGCACCACCTTCTGGAATCGGCCATCCAAGTAGGAGCGGAACCACTGTAGTGCAGTGCCTCCAACTCCCAATCCAGACAACCTATCCAGAAGGATACCATGGTCGATGGTATCGAAAGCCGCTGAGAGGTCCAGGAGAATCAACAGGGTCGCACTCCCCCTGTCCCTCTCCCGGCAGAGGTCATCCCACAGGGCGACCAAGGCAGTTTCCGTTCCAAAACCAGGCCTGAAGCCCGATTGAAATGGATCTAGATAATCCGTTTCATTCAAGAGTGCCTGGAGCTGTCCTACAACCACCCGCTCAAGCACCTTGCCCAGGAAGGGGATGTTGGCCACTGGCCTATAATTGTTAACATCCTCTGGGTCCAGGTTAGGCTTTTTCAGGAGTTTAAAACAAAATAGCTGCCTGGGGCAGGGGGGGACAGGATGAGGACCACAGTGGATGGGGAAGGGGGGCTAATCTTCCCCCATGCCACTGGAATATGAAGAAAAATTCCCCTCTGAAGCTACTATCTGCATGGGAAGGGAACCTCCCATTGGCATCAATGGGACTTTCCCTACTAACGCAAATAACAGCTTTAGGGACAGCACTTTTCATCATGACCATGGGAGATTGGGAAGGATAAAATTTCCCCTCCTTGTGATGCTGATCACACCCCTTGTGGCTGCATTTTGGTGGTTGTTTTTTTAAAAAAATAATAATACTGCCCTTATACACATCTATGGTGCGACCGCACCTGGAATACGGTGCACAATTCTGGTCACTGTGCCTAAAAAGGGATATTGTAGAGCTGGAAAAAGTGCAGAAAAGGGCAACTAAAATTATCAAGGGGCTGGAGCAGCTGCCCTGTGAGGAAAGTTTACAACAGCTGGAACTAGAGAAGCCTAGAGAAGAGGCAACTGAGGGGAGACATGATAGAGGTGTACACAGTTGTGCATAGCGTGGAGAAAGTGGATAGGGAGGCATTTTAATCCCTCTCTCATAATACTAGAACCTGGGGTCATTCCATGAAGGTGATTGGTGTAAAAGGACAGATAAAAGGAAGTATTTCTTCACACAGCGCATAGCTAAACTATGGAATTCGCTACCACAGGATGTAATGATGGCCACCAACATGGATGGCTTTAAAAGGGGGTTAGACAAATTCCTGGAGGAGAAGGCTATCAAAGGCTGCTAGTCATGACAGCTAAATATTACCTCTACTGTCAAAGGGTAATATGCTTGCCTCTGAATACCAGTTGCTGGAGAACATGGGTGGGAGGGTACTGTTGCACTCATGTCCTGCTTGTGGGCTTTCCATAGGCATCTAGTTGACCACTGTGGAAACAGAATGCTGGACCAGATGGCCTTTGGTCTAATCCAGCAGGGCTCTCCTTATGTTCTTTTGTAGTTTGGCTAGGGATGTCGGAGAATTTCTCCACGAATCTCCAGGAGGCCGAATGCCAACGCATTCGGCCCCCCGAAATTGGTGGAGAAACGGTCCACCCCCCCACCCCCCTGGGATGGGACTTACCTTCGGCGAATGTCCCTGGCGGCAGCGGCTCCCGGAGGTGGTTCGGCGGCGGTTCGGCGGCAGCGGTGGCCGGTCTTCTGACCGGCTGCCGCCACCGCCATTTCCAAGTAAAAACAACAACAACAACAACAAATGTGATAGGCTACGTAAAGATTTACGTAGCCTATCACGGCTAGATTTTTAAAAAACACCATGATAGGCTACGTAAATCTTTATGTAGCCTATCACGGCTGACTTTGGGGGAAAAAAAGCGTGTACGCAAATGGCGGCGCCCATGGGCACCGCCATTTGCGTTCCTTATTTTGGCCCGGGTAGTCTACGTAAATATTTACGTAGACTACCCGGGCCAAAATAAGGAACGCAAATGGCGGCGCCCATGGGCGCCGCCATTTGCATACGCGCTTCCCCCCCCCAAAGTCAGCCATGATAGGCTACGTAAAGATTTACGTAGCCTATCACGGCTGACTGCAGGCCAGGGACGCAAACGGCGGTGGCTACGGCCACCGCCATTTGCGTCCCAGCAGGAGAACAACTTTTGCGGCCGGAAAGGTGGGGCGCTCCCCCCCAGCCAGAATTTCGGCGGGGATGGATGCGGCGCCTCCCCCCCGGCCAGAATATCGGTGGGGAGTGACAGGGCGACTCCCCCCCACCCAGAATTTCGGGGGGAGGGACGGAGCGCCTCCCCCCCACCGCGAAGCAAGCTGCAGGACCAGGTAAGTGACTTTCGTCCATCCCTAAGTTTGGCCCTTAGACTATAGCCGTGTGCAGCCATTTGCCTGCTACACAAGTAGGACTAAACTGGGGAGGTTCAAGCCTCATTGCCAACATCCCCACATGCCTGGCTGCTTTTGAGTTCTTTGCACATTTTGTGCAAAGATCTGAAAGGGTTTTTTAGCCACCGTATTCAGCTGAACACACTTCAAGAATTTGGGAAGCCTGTCTGACCAGAGGTGCTGATTGAGAGTAGATTTGTAAGGTTGTTTGGCAGACTGCACTTATAACCCCCTTTCAGTTCTTCATGTGGAATGTGCAAAGATCTCTAAAGCAACCAGGCACATGGGGATGCTGGGTGCAGGGCTTGCATGCACACCCACCTCCTACCTCCGATGTGGCCGTACTTGTGTTGCAGGAGAATGCCTGCACTGGGCTCTTATTGCATGAGAAAGGGATGCATTCTTTAACTGGCTTCTGAAGAGGTCTGCAAGGACCCACATCTAGTGGAGGCTGGTGGCTCTGATGTCACTGGGGCTGTGGGTCTGCTCCCAGTTTCCACCAAAAACAGTCAGAACTCTGAAGGCGCTATCCTTTATCGGCTATCCAAGCTGCTTTGCACTTTGGATAACTCCTTTAGAGTTCTGACTGGTTCTGACTGAAACCTGGGATGGATTCACCACCCCACTGGCATTGGAGCCACAAGACTCTACTGCCCACATCACACTAGAAGCCATGGAGTACTTTCCCATCACACCCCGACGAGGCACAGAGTGGCATGTGCACTGTGACTGCTGCAAAAAAATCTTCAGTGAGGCCAAACTGTGGAAAGAGTAAAGTGTGTCTTACGAGAGCCAGACCCCATGCTACATTTGAATGTGCATATTAACACACTTCTCGAGAAAAGCTGCTTCAGGATGGAATGGTTTTTGGCAGAGAAGCAGAGCAAGGGGTGCTTGAGCACCGCTCCCTGCCCCCAGCCACCTCTCCTCCTATGGTTTTCCATATGCGCATTGGCAAGGATAAACATGGGCCTGAAAACCCCAGGAGGAAGTAGGTTTTGGAGATGCCCAAGGCAAAGCTAACTCCCTCTGAATTGTTTTTCCAGCGTGAAGCTGGGTCCACCTGAAGCTTTGTGAGTGATTCAGAGATTCAGAGGTAACGGGAGCGGCAGGCGGGATTTCCACAAAAACAGATACACATTTTCTTCCAAGCTCCCAATACAAAGAAAATAGGGTGGGGGAAAAAGAGGGGCACACACAGAGAGAGAGAGAGAATCCCTGAAGGATCGCCTCTTCCCATATGTGCCTGCCCGGACCTTAAGATCATCGTCAGCGGCCCTTCTCCGTGAGCCCCTGCCAAAGGAAGTGAGGCGGGTGGCTACTAGGAGGAGGGCTTTCTCTGCTGTGGCACCCTGGCTCTGGAATGAGCTCCCTGGTGAGGTTTGCCTGGCGCCTACATTGTATTCCTTTCAGCGCCAGGTGAAAACCTTTTTATTTTCCCAGGCATTTTAGCTTTCTAAATTTTTATCTTTGCTGTTTTAAATCTGTATTTTAAACTCCTGCACTGCTGCTAGGTTGTATTGTGGTTGTATTGTTATATTGTGGTTTTAATGTTCTATATATTTTAAATTGTTTTATTGTGTGTTGTTTGGTTTTAATTTTTGTGAACCGCCCAGAAAGCTTCGGCTATTGGGCGGTATAGAAATAAATAAATAAATAAATAAATCCCTTTAAAAAAATACATGCCAACTTTAAAAGCTCCCCTTGCACTATACAGTGTGCACATGCTCTACAATGTACGCTGTTGTATATTTTGTTACTAAGGTGTCCACTCCATCAAGGATGAAGCACTTAACATTTCTGTCGCTTCGATTCTGTCAGTTGAGCAAGAGCAGGGGATGGACTCTATAACTTTTTAACCCTTGCAACAATTCTTTGGATATTTTGCAGGTTTCTTACTTAGGACCAACTTTTTGATATATACCAGTTTCATATGAATTGCCCAAAAAGCATAGGGGGAGAGGAAGGGATCCCCTTTCCCCAACAAACTTTAAAGACTTCCCCCTTGCATCATTCCTTCTCACCCACCCACACTGCACTTATCCTTCTGATTCTTCTACAAGTTACTTCCTTATGGGCCCTCCTATGGTGCATGTCATTTTTATATACATTGCCCTCAAAAACATTGGGGGAACAAGTCAATCCTTTCCGGGGGGGAAGGCCCAGATTTCCCTTGCACAAACCCTGCTGCACCTCTCTGTCTGAAATTTGGCAGCCTTAATGCCCCCAGAGGCCGTGAGTGTGCCAGCAAATTTCATCCAGTTCTGCCCCACCCCAATCCCCAAAAAGGTTATAGCTGTCTGCTGAATTCCCATGATAGTCAATGGGGAAACATTTAAAGCTTTGGATTTTCCAAAGCATTCTTATTCAGGCCCAAGTTCACCTGGTGGCCTATGAGGTCCAAACAAAGCAGGGTCCAAACAAAATATCGCTTTTGGTGCACACTCCTAGTTGTCAAACCCATGGCGGAACATCTAGGGACATCCTGGTCACTGCTGTGGTCATGGGGTGGGCCTCCCTCATGGCCTGCACAGAACAGGGTGTGGGATGGATCAACCCTAAAAGCAATACATGCAGCAAAGTCATAGCCTTTATGTAACAGCATCCTGGAGTGGAGTGGAGTGGAGTGGAGCATCCTGGAGTGGAGTGGAGTGGAGCATCCTGGAGCATCCTCCAGCATCCTGGAGTGGAGTGGAGTGGAGTGGAGCATCCTGGAGTGGAGTGGAGTGGAGCATCCTGGAGCATCCTGGAGCATCCTCCAGCATCCTGGAGTGGAGTGGAGTGGAGCATCCTGGAGTGGAGTGGAGTGGAGCATCCTGGAGCATCCTCCAGCATCCTCCAGCATCCTGGAGTGGAGTGGAGTGGAGCCTGAAAGGGAAAGAGGCGCATGCAAGGTTGCCAGCTACTGTGACCTAGAGAGCGGCCCCACAGATTGCAGGGTAGCAGGTACACCGTCTCTCATGGAACCAGTGGTAGGAACACCCTTATTTGTTATGTGGGAGAGCTAAAACAGGCATTACTTTAAACATGTGTCTAGTAGCTACGTCTCTTTTCTCCTCATTTTTACTCTAGAGTAGCTGCCACCCGCGATCCCGATTGGGACCCTAGGGTGAGGGTTTGAGAGGCTTTTAATACCTGGATCAAGCCCACTGTGCCTACTCCAGAGTAAAATGAAAAAAAAAAAGACTTAGCTGTTAGGCACACATTTAAAATAATGTCTGTTTGGCCCTAACTGTCTGTATCGGAGCACACAAGGATGTAGGAGCTTGCCTGGAACAAGCAGATGTCAGTCCTTTCTGCTGGTCATGGGGTGGCCTCCCTCATGGCTAGGGACGGCGGAGAATTTCTCCACGAAACTTCAGGAGGCCGAATGCCAACGCATTTGGCCCCCCGAAATTGGTGGGGAAATTCTCCGCCGGCCCCCTGGCCCCCCCCCCCCGGGATGGGACTTACCATGGCCGAATGTCCCTCTCGGCGGCGGGTCCCAGCGGCAGTTCGGCGGCGGTTCATCGGGGGCGGGGGCGGCGGCCGGTCTCCCGACCAGCTGCCGCCGCCGCCATTGCAAAAAAAAAAAGTAAATAAATTTTAAAAAACACACCCGTGATAGGCTACGTAACGATTTACATAGCCTATCACGGCTAGATTTCCAAAGTCAGCCGTGATAGGCTATGTAAATCGTCACGTAGCCTATCACGGGTGACTTTGAAAAAAAAAAGCGTGTACGCAAATGGCGGCGGCCCATGCCATGGGCACCGCCATTTGCGTTCCTTATTTTGGCACATCTAGTCTACGTAAACATTTACGTAGACTACGGCGAAAATAAGGGAACGCTATTTGCGTTGCCCTTATTTTCGCCATAGTCTACGTAAATCTTTACGTAGACTAGACATGTCAAAATAAGGAACGCAAATGGCGGTCCCCATGGGAGCCGCCATTTGCGTACGTGCTTTTTTTTTTTCAAAGTCACCCGTGATAGGCTACGTGACGATTTACATAGCCTATCACGGCTGACTTTGGAAATCTAGCCGTGATAGGCTACGTAAATCGTTACGTAGCCTATCACGGGTGTGTGTGTGTGTTTTACTTTTTTTTCGCGGCCAGGTAGACGGGGCTCTCCTACCCGGCCTGAATTTCGCCGGCGAGGGATGGGTCGCCTCCCCCCAGGCCTGAATTTCGGCCGGGCGAGGCGGAGCGCCTCCCCCCCCCTTGCCTGAACTTCGGCGGGAGAACCGAAGTGCCTCCACCCCACCGCGAAGCAAGCTTCGAGAACAGGTAAGGGACTTTCGTCCATCCCTACTCATGGCCTGCACAGAATAAGGTATGGGATGGATCCTATTCCTATGGGAAAGCAGCCTGTAGAGAGCAAGGGGAGAGGCAGAGAGAATAATAAGCAATAGGCAGCAGCTGGAACTCATAGTTCCTAGACCAGAATGCTCCAAAGGTGCTTGTGGGAGAGAAGAGGGAGTGCTGCCACCTGAGTGCACAACCTGTACTGATGCCTCTGTCTCTCCACCACCCCCAGAAGGGAGGGGGGAGACTGCAGCCACTCTGAATATACTCAACCACTCCCCTTTGGGGGTTGCAGTGGAACTCTGTGTGCAGGGACCGCTCGTTCAGTTGCATGTATCTGGCCTGTGCCCTTGTAAGGCAGCAGTACTCACAAGTATTTTCACAGCCGTGGCAGTGGTTGGAGTGAAGGGCCTGGCCTCCCCGCCCCCCAGAGTCTTCACATCTCTCCAGGTCACCACAATGCATTGGTTTCATTCACGTGTTCTCCTGCAACTTGTCACAGCATGGTAAGTGATCAAGAGCTATGAAATCAACGTGATGAACGCAGCCATTCATCTTGCAAAAAATTACAGGAGCATAGGGATGTAAGAACTTGCCCTAGCTCAGTTTCTCCGGGTGCTCGCCAAAGCAGCAGATCTGCTCGCACACACACCCTGGACCCGTGCTCAGGCCACCTCAGCAAGTTCCCCGGGCTCACCGCGATCCTATTCAGTGAGCACCGGCCATTCTCGCGCCTTTGATTGCTATATAAAACAGGAAGTTAAAAACATGCGCATACTTAAATATGCGCAGTTTGGAGCTGGGAAAGCTAATTAAGCGCAATATTAGAGGTATAATCCCTCTAATATTGCACTTATTTAGCTTTCCCAGCTCCAAACTGCGCATATTTAAATATGCACATGTTTTTAACTTCCTGTTTTACGTAGCAATTAAAGGCGCGAAAATGGTGGGCGCTCACCGAATGGGATCACAGTGAGTCCTGGAGAGCACGAGCGGGCATGAGCAAGCACAAGCGGGGGGCAAGCAAGGACAGCGTCTCAGCGGGTGCAGTCCAGGGGTCGCAGGCAGGGGGAGCCTGACAAATTTCTGGACCCAGTCAGGCGCCTGTGACATCCCTACAGGAGCAGTATGATGACTGTAACCACTGTGAATATTTCACCCACACAATGATTTCTTGCTTCCTGCAGATTCATAGTATGGATCACACCCCATAGGACTGGAAATAACTATTTCACTTTGGCACGTAGTAATGTGTCAAAGGTATTTAAAAATGTGTGAATCATTATGGAGGTTCGTAAAAAAACCCGTATACATTAAACGCACATGCAAGTGGGGTTGAGAGTCACACCAGCTAGCCCTGCCCCTTGCCAGCAATATGCCCATGTCCCCCAGGCATCCGTTTGGTGGCCACATGTAGGGGCCCAATGCATTTACAGTAGAGATGGACTAAGCTATCAATTTTGGTTCCTCTCTGTTTTTCATCTTTTCAGTCTTAAGTTCATTTTGTCCTGAATGTTGAGATTTTTTTTAAAGTTTGCCTGAACATCCATACACATTTGTGTGAGCATTTCTGCATTTTTGCTTAATATAACTTTTTTTTTTCAAGCAATCTTCCTAACGTAATGCATTGGAATGCTGTTTTCACTAACATACAGACTTTTGTGTGCACTCGCCCTAATATATGTGCTTTTGTACACATTTTTTTATTGGAGAACTTCATTGCAACATTTGGACAAGTGCAAATTTCAAAGAAGAACTGAGTTTCAGTTTGCATATTGGTTCACATCACAAGTGCAAAAATTAGGTTGCATTTCTCCCCCCATCCCTACTTTGCAGGTATGTACAGGTGATCCTAGGTCAATCAGGATTCCCCCCCCCCATTTGAAGGAGTCCTACAAGCTTACATCTGTAAATATGTAGGGCTAGTTCATGCAGGCACTGAAGTGGGTGCATAGGGATGCTTCGCGTGAACAGCCAGCCAGTGGGTAGGTAGGGTTGGCATACACATTGGTGATAGGTGGTGAGGCTAGCTGGGGTAAAATCCCCCTATAGGCAAGTGCATAAAACAGAAGTTATCAGGGAACCATTTCTGAGCATGCTAAAAACTGAACACCAGAAGTGACCTAATATATTTGTCTTTCTTTTTTTTTAAAAGGTACTTGCAGACTGAGAGTTTATATGCCACATTTCAGCCTAAAGCAAATTTTAACAATGGCATTTGCAACCCCTAAAAATAGAAGTTTTGTAATGGAAGTGCTGACACAATATTATCTAAGTAAAAATAGCACATCTATAATTAAAAGTGCATAGTATACTTTGACACACAAGGGCTGCGGCCTGATCCCATAATATAAGCCTATAAATAACTTGTGTGTGTGTGTGTGTTTTGCGTGTGTACCATATCTGCTTTGCCAATGTAAAATGCAAACCTGCTGCCTTTGTGTGTTGCAAGCCAGCCTCAGATACTGTGTGCATCATGGATGGATCAGCACTGGAATTCTGTCGACAGCCACTACTGTCAGCTGCTGCAGAACCAGGCCAGCAGCTGTTGCACAGCACAGACTTGTGGAGGAGAGGAGTCACAGGGGGGTCATGCAGAGAAGATGCTAGAATCAAGTTGTCGGCACAGCATCCTAAAGCCATTTGGACCACCACAGACTCAGATGCTTTGACACGATGATATATCCATAATAATTGCTAGCCATCTTTTAGAAAGGGATTGCAACTGACATTCACTGCAGAACGGACAAGACTCATGGGCAAAGCGTAGGATGCAAGCCAGTCTATGCAGCATGATATCTCTAGGTTTGGAGTGTCAGAAAAACTAAGAGCACCCTTCCGTTATATTCTAATAACAGTAGCACAAAGAAAGCTAGTTAACTTATGTTTGGTGCCTATGTGGTAGGCTTATTGAAAGCTGTATTGCTAATTAATTACAGTAAAACATCCAGCAACTAGAAGAGCCCTGAAACTATAATCTCCTTTACATATGCACAAGGGATTGTGTGAACCCAGCAGGTAGGATGGCCACTTATGAGATGCCAAAACAGAGGGCATGAGTCACTAAAAAAGAGGACCAAAGAAGGTGCAAATGTGCACAAAATTTGCATATGTTAATTGCTGTGCATAGATGCAAATCTAGAAATATTATAATTTAAATGAAATATAGTACATCTTACCATACTGCAGGAAACTGTGACCAGGTGACCTGAGTACCTGCCTGTTCAGTCTGCTGTTTGTTTATTATGTTTATACCCCACCTTTCTTCCATTGTGGAACTCAGGGTGGCTACATGCGGCTCCCAGGTGGTCTCCCCTCCAAGCACTGACCAGACCCAGACCTGCTTAGCTTCAGCAAGGTGGCTGCCTCCTGTGCCTTCAGATGCTAAGATGAGCAACAGTTCTTACAGTGCTTTATCTTTAAACCAGAATTGGACAGAAAAGTCCTCCAAATAGAGGACAGTTTTTCTGGTAGTTCTTCAAAAAGAGAACAGTTAAAAGGGACACATGGCCACTTCACAGCAGGGCTTTGAGCTTTAAAAGGTTGGGATGTTGGTGGGAGACGGTGCTGTTGGAGAAAACAAAGACAAAACTGCATTTATGCACAGAGCAGTCCTTGAGTTGTTCTGGATCATCGTGGCTCTTAGAGGTTAGAAAAAGTAAAACCAGCTTTGCAGCCCTGTGCAAAGCTGCTGCAGACTAAGGCTGCAATCCTGTGCACATTTCCCATTAAACTCAGCATGTATACTGAACAAGCATGCAGAAGGGAGGGGGCGCTGCATGTCCCGTGGCTTTCACAAGGCCTGGGTCTATGGAAGTCTCTGCAAGGCAGAGCTGGAGCCCTCTTCTTCTGAACTATAATGCTTCATTTCAGTCCTTAGCCCACAAAATCAAAAGTGATGGCAACTGGTTTCTGAATTTTTACAGGGCAAGTTCCTATGACCATTCTGCCACTTCTATTAGCTATTCATTTTAAACATTTTTTAAAAAATGTGTGCGGCAAACACCCAATTCATAACTATGATTTTAATGAGATTTACTTCCAGATAAGAGTTCCTGAAATTGCAGCATTAACCAAAATGAATAATTATTTGCTTTCTTACGTTTTTATTGATGCACCCTAATTCACTTTATCTTTCCATTTTTGTTGCTTTTCATCAGCTGTCACTGGCTTACTCTTTACCCTGACTTGGGTCTTTCATTCCTATCATCTGTATGCCATCTTTACCTCCTTTCGCTCCTTCATTTTTTCTTTCCATTGCACTGTTCACATCATTCCGTCTCCTTTCTTTCACATCCAGCTTCCTTTCACTGAAACTTACATTCATAGAAAATTCCTGCTGAAATTCTTACTGAACAATTCTGAGTTCCTAGATAAAGCCACTCTTCTTTGCTGTGTAGGTTGCTAACTCCCCCCCCCCCACACACACACACACAGAATTCTGGTGCCTTTTAATATCTGCACAATCTGCAAATGTTCAACAAATGCAGCTTTCCCCCAGCATGGAGACACAGATATTGGTAAAGATGTTCAGTTTATGCCTATCATACTTCTGTTAAACACAAACACACACACATAATTCCTTCTATTACTAATTCCACTTTTCCTGTACTCATAGGAAATTGCACCATCCACACATAAGAGGGAGATATCAGCAGACTCAGGGTAACCCTGAGGTTTGCAGGGATACAGACATTTTTAACACCAAAAAACCCTAATGGGGGAACACCCCAAGACAGCTCCCAGAAGACTCAATGCCAGGAAATGTTGATTGACTAAATGGAAAAATACCCTGACAATCAGGGCAATGGAACAGAATGGCTGGGAGGAGGAAGGAAGAGATACATGGATATGAAAAGGTAGAAGGAACCCTCCTATTGTTTGGATAGGTAACTTTTTCAGTATGAACCAGGAAAAGGATGGAGGTGAGCTAATTCCATCCATGGAACCTACTCAGTCAAGAAATCAAATATTTTTATGAGGCTGGGACTGGGCACAATCGCCTCAAATGGAGGGGTAGAAAACCAAAATGGAGAAAAACAACCCCAACAAAGCATGCACAGTGGGCATGAAATGCTGAAATGGCTGCATGGAATACTGACCCACAGTTGGAGAAAAATCATGAACAAATAGAAAAAAGGGGGGATGGAAGGGAACCAAGTGGCTAGAACCCAGAACAGAAGCACTCCCCACTGTAACATTTGGCTACAGGCACCACAGACGTGAGTGTGTGCGCGCACGCGCGTGCATGTGTGCACGTGCATCTCAATGAAAACATTTCAATTGCAATTCTCAAAATAATTTACTCTCTGAACTTTGCTTTAAAGAGGTTTAATCTAGTATAAACTGATGTGGGGTTCCAAACACGGACAGAGCTTGTCCCTTATTTCAGAGAAGGCACTGGAATAAATTGATCCAAGGGCACAATCACTTCAGCACTTTCCACTCATTCCACCGTGTGCACAATGAGCGTATGTAATTTTCGTTTTTGTGCATTGCCCAGGGAGCTATGGCTACTGAGCAGTAGAGAAATGTAATAAATAATTGTATAAATGTGTAAGGGGAAGCAGGATCACAATGCTGGGCTCCTGCCCAACTTATGCACTTTCACCAGGCCATTTGCACTGTGCTTTTTTCAGGGTCCCCAGCTGTGCGTAACATGTGTGGGAACTGTACAGATGATGCTGTGAAAGCATGTGGGTGCATTAGTGCTGCAATCTTCCTCCATCCTTATGCACACTCACAGTACACATGTTTAAATGTGCAAAGTGTAGTTTCAGGAACCATTTCGGACCTTAGCTGGGCTTGTGCAGGACAAGAGGCGGGTGTTTCTATTCCCACCCACATACCCAAGTGATGATGTGGGAATCTCAAAGGCTACTTCGGGAATACTTCCCTATAGCCCAATGTCTAATTGGGAAGGATAATTTCCATAGTCTGCTGTCTCAAAATCTGCCACAGGTTGCTCTCTAGGCCTCAAGCCTAGAAACTCTCTCAGCACTGCTTTGACCTCCTTTTCATCTGAACAATAGAGGTCATATTTCTTAGGAGGACTGCTCAAGCCTTATCCCCTGAGCTGGCAGCCATTCACTATCCATGGAGTAGTGTCTCTCTGAACAGCCCTTTTCCAGCTAGGCAAAATGGGGTATGCTGGTTCCACAACTCCGTCTTGCAACAACAACATCTGAGAGGTTTCCCTGGAGTGAGACCCTACTCACTGCAGGTGATGTGAAGGACAGGTCACTTTGAGAAGGAGGAAACATTGCACTTGGCATGTAGAACTGTGCTCCCAGAGTAACAAGAATGTGGGACTTAGACACACCCTCAATGATATGAGGGCTCTGGATAGGGGCGAATGCTCCTTCCTTGTTCTCCTCAGCCTCTCAGCAGCTTTTGATACCGTTGACCACGGTGTCCTCCTGGACCACCTGGAGGGGTTGGGCATTGGAGACACTGTATTGCAGTGGTTCTGGTCCTTCCTCTCCAGCAGGTACCAGAGGGTAGCACTGGGAGAGGAGGTTTCAGACCCGTGGCTGCTCACTTGTGGGGTGCCACAGGGTTCCATCCTCTCCCCAATGCTATTTAACATCTATGTGAAGCTGCTGGGGGCTATCATCAGGAGGTTTGGGGTATGGTGTCACCAATATGTGGATGAGATGCAGCTCTACCTCTCGTTCAAATCTTCACCAAGGTTGGCCATAGAATCCCTGTCCAAATGTCTGGAGACAGTGAGTGGCTGGATGGGGAGGAACAAGCTGTAGCTGAACCCTGACAAGACTGAGATACTTTTGGTGGGAGACAAGAGGAGGCTGGGGGATGTTGACCTGGTGTTGAATGGGGTACAGCTACCTTTGAAAGACCAGGTCCACAGCCTGGGGGTCATTTTAGACTTCCACCTGTCCATGGAGGCTCAGGTGTCAGCTGTGAGCCGGATAGCGCTGTACCAACTCCATCTGATATGACGGCTGCGCTCCTACCTTCCCAACCATCTGCTCCCATCAGTAGTACATGCCCTAGTCTCCTCTCGTTTAGACTACTGTAATGTGCTCTACGTGGGGTTACCCTTGAAGACAGTTCGGAAGCTGCAGTTGGTAAAGAACGCGGCGGCTCACCTGATTACAGGCAGCCGCTGGCGAGATCACATCACTCCAGTGCTGAAGGAGTTGCACTGGT
This sequence comes from Heloderma suspectum, assembly GCF_057233095.1. Classification (NCBI taxonomy): domain Eukaryota; kingdom Metazoa; phylum Chordata; class Lepidosauria; order Squamata; family Helodermatidae; genus Heloderma; species Heloderma suspectum. The sequence goes on along the minus strand of NC_139460.1, from coordinate 119,680,292 downwards.
TACCAGCTGTTTTCCGGGCCAAATTCAAGGTGTTGGTTTTGACCTTTACAACCCTATATGGTTCCAGCCCAGCCTATCTTAAGGAGTGCCTCCAGTAGCACCAGACAGGCTGCTTAACAAGATCAGCCTCGGATGGCCTTCTCTCTGTCCCATCAGCCAGGACAGCTAGGCTGGTGAGGACGAGGGAGAGAGCCTTCTCTGTGGTGGCCCCCACTCTGTGAAACTCCCTCCCTAGGGAACTCCGCCATACCTCCTCTTTAATGAGCTTCCTCCGCGCATTAAAAACGTGGTTGTTCAGGCAGGCATTCGGGGTGGGTTAGGGTATTTTTTATGATGTTTTTAATGTAGAATTTTATTGTTTTAACTGTTTTGTTGTACATCACCCAGAGCAGCTGGGTGACCAGCCAGATGGGCGATTAATAAATTTAATAGATAGATAGATAGATAGATAGATAGATAGATAGATAGATAGATAGATAGACAGACAGACAGACAGACAGACAGACAGACCCTGTGACACATGCTGTAACCCTACACACTATGAGTTGGAAGTGATAGGGAAGGGCACCCTTAAATGAACGCTCAGCCCCAGGACTCTCAGAGACTTTTGAAGGGCCTGTTTAACTCTCATGACTTTTCCTAATGAATGACCATGGATATTATAGTTGGTCAGAATTCTGTTAGAGAGCCGTAGCCCTTAGTTTCACAGAACTATTGTTTACAGAGTTCTCTGGGAAGAGAGAATCATTCTTAAACCAGTTTAAATAGCATAGGTTTGTCTTAAGAGTAATGTGTCGGAGGGGTGAGATGCTCTCCTTCAGTAGCCTCAGCTTGATATGTTTATGTACAATAGCCATGTATGTTTTCACTCTCCACATGCGTCTTCATAAAATCATAGAATCATAGAATAGTAGGGTTGGAAGGGGCCTACAAGACCATCTAGTCCAACCACCTGCTCGATGCAGGAATCCAAGTCAGAGCATTCCTGACAAGTTTCTCCTGATGTTCAGCTGGAATCTGGCTTCCTGTAACTTGAGCCCATTATTCCATGTCCTGCACTCTGGCATGATTGAGAAGAGATCCTGGCCTTCCTCTCTGTGACAACCTTTCAAGTACTTGAAGAGCGCTATCCTATCTCCCCTCAGTCTTCTCTTCTCAAGGCTAAACATGCCCAGTTCTTTCAGTCTCTCCTCAGAGGGCTTTGTTTCCAGTCCCCTGATCATCTTTGTTGCCCTCCTCTGAACCCTCTCCAGCTTGTCTGCATCCTTCTTAAAGTGTGGTGCCCAGAACTGGACACAGTACTCAAGATGAGACCTAACCAGTGCTGAGTAGAGGGGATGCTGAGTAGAGGGGATGTCTTCATGCACAACAATTATACCATGCAATGTGGCAGCCAGGGCTTCAGAGCTCACAGGCACTTGAAAAGTGGTGGTAACTCAGGCTGTAACAGTAGACAAAATTGTATAGGGCTAACCTTATGGAGCATAGTGGCTGACAGTGATGTTCATACAACCACACCCCACACATTCAAAAGACAGGTGGGTGGAGTGGGATCATGCTCTTTAGTCCCACCTGTCCACAAACCCTGGTGGACACAAGTTCAGCGTCAGTGTGAAGGGGCTGCACATGCGTACAGCTGCAGGCACACAGCAGTTCCTTGACACCAGCAGGAACCCTGTCTAATCACAATTCCCACTTCTGGAGATGATCCCCTATACATGTGCATCCATATGTGCATATAGAATCATAGAATACTAGGGTTGGAAGGGGCCTACAAGACCATCGAGTCCAACACCATGCTCAATGCAGGTCTTCTATTGTTGTTGTTGTTCAGTCATTCAGTCGTGTCCGACTCTTCGTAACCCCATGGACCATAGCACGCAGGCCTTCCTGTCCTGCGCTCTCTCCCGGAACGTGAAAGTGTGCTTCATGGGCTTGAGGTGTGACTGGGGCCAGTAGGGCATGAGCTGTTGAGGTGGAGTGGAGAGGTGCAGCCCCTCTGCTCTCTCCTTATATGTGTGCAATACATGGAGAGGCCTGGAGTGAACCCCCTAGAATGAGCTGTAGCTCAGGAAGTCCCCAGCTCAAGTTTCAGCTGAATCTACTGGGTGATCTTAGCAGTGCTGGCTCCAGGTTTTTGATGGACCTTGGGCAAGACACCTTCCATGGACCTACCCCCTCAGTGGACCCCTCCCTCATCCCCTTCTCACCTCTATTGTCACCAGCTGCTAATGCTCATCATCCTCTTTCTCTTCATTGTTACCACTTGCTTGCTTGACAGACAGGGAGCCAGGGAGCAAGTCAGCAGTGGCATCTACTGCTCCTCCTTCTCGCTACCACTGTTGTCTGGGCCAGAGTGAGAGGCAGCTGACCAAGCAGATTGCATTGCAACAGTGAAGAGGAGAAGCAACTTAGTATACCAGCTTAGGCTGGTATACCAACTACGCCCTTATCTGGACAGAGTTAGCCTAGCTACCGTTATCCATGCTCTGATAACTTCTCGTCTGGATTACTGCAATGCGTTATACGTGGGGCTGCCTTTGAAAACGGTCCGGAAACTTCAGCTGGTCCAAAACAGGGCAGCAAGATTGTTAACAGGGACTGGCCAGCGAGCTCATATTACGCCAGTACTTTTCCAGCCGCACTGGCTGCCAGTCCATTTCCGGGCCCGATTCAAAGTGCTGGTGTTAACATTCAAAGCCCTTAACGGCTTGGGGCCAGGTTACCTGAAGGATCGCCTCCTCCCATATGTGCCTGCCCGGACCTTAAGAGCATCATCAGCGGCCCTTCTCCGTGAGCCCCTGCCATCGGAAGTGAGGCAGGTGGCTACTAGGAGGAGGGCTTTCTCTGCTGTGGCACCCCGGCTCTGGAATGAGCTCCCTAGTGAGGTTCGCCTGGCACCTACATGGTATTCTTTTCAGTGCCAGGTGAAGACCTTTTTATTTTCCCAGGCATTTTAGCTTTCTAGACTTTTAGCTTTGCTGTCTCAAATCTGTATTTTAAACTCCTGCACTGCTGCTAGTTTTTATTGTGGTTGTATTGTTATATTGTGGTTTGAATGTTCTATATATTTTAAATAGTTTTTTTGTGTGCTGTTTGGTTTTAATTTTTGTGGACCGCCCAGAGAGCTTCGGCTATTGGGCGGTATAGAAATGACATAAATAAATAATAAACTCCAGGGGGCTCTTGTCAAAGGGCCCTTGCTGGGGTGTGGGCCGCAACCATGCCTGCCCTTGATGCTGACCTTCGTACTTAGTCAAGCCCAGAGCCCTCATCCCCTTCTTATAATATGGCTATCATAACAATGCAGGAGTTTTCCAGGGACCGCTGTCAGGATCACTGAAACAAGATATCTGAAGTGTGTTGAGCACATTTGGGGGAAATGCTATACAAACACTTACCGTTGTTATATACACCAGTCTGAACTCTTCCAATGTTAAACTTTATCAGCCTGAGCTTATTCAAAAGTAAGTTCTGCTAAGTTCAATGGGACTAGGTTCTTAGAGTGGAAATCCTATGCATGTCTACTCAGATGTAAGCCCTATTAAGTACAATGAAACTTACTCCCAAGTAAGGGTGTATAAGATGGCAGCCTTACAGAACAAAATGCAGGAACACTTTTATGAATGAAAATATAACGTGGACTTGGTCTTCAGGTAATAATAGGGGATGAGAAATATTTATGGCTTGAACCCTATTTCATATAGGATACTTCCACACAAGGCATTTAATGTGGAATTGCCATGCTTTGTTCACTCAGTTGTTTATGGTACATCCATATCACACCATCATCTAGTCAGTGTAATCCTGTATTTTCTCTGTGGTTCTTCTGTCTTTTCTCAGACTGCAAAAAGTCTGACTTTTTTCAGAAGAACTGAAGAGCAGTGCAGTCTCCAAAGGTGCTGCCCTTAGTGCTACTCTTCCCTTTTTGAATGGGGTGGGGTTTCAGCATGACCAGTGATGTGTAGGGCAGGTGGACCATCACAGCTCAGAACACAGTCACCATAAACTTCACAGTGGGTGCCTTTTTTCTACCCCACTTTTTAAATAAATCTCTTAATTAGTGCTAAAATGCTTTTCCAGCTATTTCATAAAAATAAATATTAGAAAAATACCACTTTAATGAAAGAGTATTATAGCACCATAGCACTCTTGCATTTACATGATAGATCACTAATATTTTAATTTTTAAAACTATGTAGCCAGAAAACCACTTTTAGCACTAATTAAAAAAAACTGGTTTTTTGAAAAGTGAATGAGGTGACAAAATGGCACCAACTGCAAAGGTCCTTGTGAATGTATGATGAGCCTCAAATGACCACTAAGGTGAATTTGACCTCCCCATTCCTCACCCAGAACAGCTTTGTCACGCTCATTGACGTGGATGGAACTTAAGCCCTTTTCAGGTTCAAGCTGAGGAAAATAAACATGTGAGAAGGGGGAGCATGCTAGCCTTGCCCCCTTCTGCCATCATTTCTATTTCCTGCTACTCCTGGAGGGTGACTTGTGACTTGTGAATTGTGTGGAGAACCACCATGGATACAGAAAGTTTCCCTCCACCGGTAGAGAAATGGACATGGAGGGGGTGAGACTAATGCATTCCTCTCCTCACATGTTTATTTTACTCAGTTTTAGAATGACTGAATAGGGCTATAGTGGGATGAACATGCAGAAAAAGTGCAATATACCCAGTGGTGTGGAAAGACTGTTCTCATTCCACTTGTAGCTTACAGCAGAAGAGCAATGCTTATTAGCACTAAGAGCTAGGGATGTACGAAAGCCACTTACCTTTTCAAAGGGTGACATTCACGGTGGGAGGGAGGCACTCCGTCCCTCCCCCCGAAATTCTCCCCGGCCGGCTCCACTCTGCGGCGATTCCGTGGAGCCGCCAGCCAGGGCTGCCCGCAGCCGGACATCCGGCCACTGGGCAGCCTGCACAGGGATGCAAATGGCGGCAGCCGTAGCCGCCACCATTTGCATCCCTGTATTTTGCAGTGATAGGCTACGTAAATATTTACGTAGCCTATCACGGCAAAAAAACCAAACAAACAGCGAACACAAATGGCAACAGCTATGGCAGCTGCCATTTGCGTTCCCTTTTTTTTTTGGCCGTGATAGGCTACGTAAATATTTACATAGCCTACCATGGCAAAATACAGGGATGTAAATGGCGGCGGCTACGCAGACGCCATTTGCATCCCTGCGCAGGCTACCCAGTGGCCGGATGTGGCTACGCCATTTGCACATTTGAGTAGAGGGGAACTAGTACTTTGTGGGATTTGGAAGCTATGCTTCTATTAATGCAGCCCAAAAGAGCATTTGCCTTTTTTGCAGCCACATCACATTGTTGGCTCATATTCAGCTTGTGATCTACAACAATTCCAAGATCCTTCTCACTTGTAGGGTTGTTGAGCCACGTATCCCCCATCTCGTAACTGTGCATTTGTCTTTGGTTTCTTTTTCCTAGGTGGAGAACTTGGCATTTATCCCTATTAAATGTCATTCTGTTGTTTTCTGCCCAGCGCTCCAGTCTATCCAGATCACTTTGAATTTTGTTTCTGTCTTCCAAAGTATTAGCTATCCTGCCCATTTTATGTCATCTGTAGGGATTTACGAAACTCATACCTGGCTCCATGCCGGGCAATCCAAAGTGGGGGGGAGGCGCTCCATTCCTCCCCCCGGAATCTTCCTCGACCGGCTCTGCTCCGTGGCAACTCGGCGGAGCTGCCAGCTGGGGCCGCCTGCCGCTGGACATCTGGCCACTGGGCTGCACAGGGACGCAAATGGTGGCCGCCGTAGCCGCTGCCATTTGCATCTGTGTCTTTAGCCATGATTGGCTACGTAAATATTAGGGATGTACGAAAGTCACTTACCGTTTCACAGATCTGCTTCGCAGTGGGGGGGGGAGATGCTCCATCCCTCCCCCCGGAATCCTCAACGGTGGGGGAGGTGATCTGTTCCTCTCCCCCGGAATCCTCAACTGGCTGGCTGTGCTCCGCGGCAGCTCCGCAGAGCAGCCAGCCAGGCCAGGCCAGAGCAGTCCTCAGCCGGATTTCTGGCTGCGGAGGGCTCTGGGTAAAAAAAAAATAAAAAACACATACGCAAATGGCGGCGGCTATGGCCGCCACCATTTGCGTTCCTTATTTTTGGCCGTCTTAGTCTACATAAATATTTAAGTAGACTATTACGGCGAAAATAAAGGGGAACGCATATAGCACCCGCTACGCTATGTGCGTTCCCCTTATTTTCGCCATCTTAGTCTACGTAAATCTTGACGTAGACTAAGACATGCCAAAATAAGGAACGCAAATGGCGGCAGCCGTGGCCACCGCCATTTGCGTACATGCGTTGTTTTTTGTTTTTTTTAAGTCAGACGTGATAGGCTACGTAAACATTTATGTAGCCTATCACGGCTGACTGCAGGGACGCAAACGGCTGCGGCTATGGCCGCCACCATTTGCGTCCCTGCTAGCCAGCGGCTGGATGTCCGGCTGCTGGCAGAGCCGGCCGGCGGCTCTGCAGAACGCCTGCAGAGCACAGCCGGCCGGCCAGGATTCCAGGGGGGGGGAGGAACGGAGTGCCTCCCCCCCATCCAGGATTCCAGGGGGAGGGACGGAGCGCCTTCCCCCCCACCATCAACATAATCCGTGAAAGGTAAGTGACTTTCGTACATCCCTAGGCTACGTTTGTATTTACGTCGCCTATCACAGCATGAAAGAGGAAGCGAATGGCAGCCGCAGGGCGGCCGCCATTCGCAAGTCAGCGCCAACAGGAGCAGGTAAGTGCTCCATTTTGTGCTTTTTTCATGGGGTGGGGGCTTTGTGCCACCCGACTTTCGTGGGTTGGGAGAGGTGGGGGCTTCGTTCTGCGATGGAATTTGGGGCTGAATGCACTTGCATTCGGCCTCACCAACATCTGTCGTGGAATTCTCTGACATCCCTAGTAAATATATACATAGCCTATCACGGCAATAGGAAGGAACGCAAATGGCGGTGGCTATGCCATTTGCGTCCCTGCCTTGAGCATGATAGGCTACGTAGATACCTATATAGCCTATCACAGCTTGCCAGGGACGCAAATGGCGGCCGGCATAGTGGCCGCCATTTGTGGCCACAGCCCAGCAGCAGCTGGAGCCGCCGGATCTGCTGCTGCTGCTGCCAGTGCCACCGCTGCTGCCACTGGAGCCGCCGCCACCAGAGCTGTTGCCGCCACCGTCACCGTCGCTGTCGCCGCCGCTGCCGGAGCCACAGCCAGGTAGGCTCTGTTTTGTGGGGCTTTCACAGGGTGGTGGGGCGGGTTGCTCCGTTCCACCATGGATTCCAGGGGGCCAAATTCACTGGAATTCAGCCTCCCTGGGATCTGTGGTGGAATTCTCTAACATCCCTACTCATCTGCAAATTTGATCAGCATTCCCTGCACCTCCTCCTCCAAGTCATTAATAAAAATGTTGAAGAGCACTGGGCCCAGGACTGAGCCCTGCGGTACCCCACTCGTTACCTCTCCCCAGCTTGAGACAATCCCATTTATAAGCACTCTTTGAGTCCGATTCTGGAGCCAACTGTGGATCCACCTGATTGTTGTTTCATCTAGCCCACTTTGAGCTAGTTTGCTCATCAGGATATCATGGGGCACTTTGTTGAAAGCTTTGGTGAAGTCGAGGTATATTATGTCTACAGCATTCCCACAGTCCACAAGGAAGGTTGCTTGATCAAAAAATGAGATCAGATTCGTCTGGCAGGATTTGTTCTTGACAAATCCATGTTGGCTTCGAGTAATCACTGCATTGTTTTCAAGGTGCTTACAGTTGGATTGCTTTATAATCTGCTCCAGAATTGTGCAAAGCATTTATTGTTGATAGCATGCTTAGAGAAGCACATCACTTGAAAAGGGAACATATTAAGTTGCCCATGCTCATGGCTCTCTATTTCATTTGCTTAGTGGTCTTGGTCCTTGTGATGTCTGCCCCTCCTTTTACCCAGGCTTTCCCCTATTATCCCTTCACCCTAGGATAATAAGCCTCAGGAGAGGGACATCACTTCCAACTCAGCTGTACCCACTGACTTAACTAACGTTTTACCCAACCACAATCAATGCCAAATGTGTTGAATGTATCACTATTACTGTTATTTCTAATTTGGGAAGTGGGTGCTGGCTAATATGTGTTCATGTATGAGGTAGCATAAACGAAGACCAAGCTGGCACCTGGATTTAATTCAGACAGGTAAAATAGAAGTTTATTATTTGCAAGGTGTTGTTTCAGTGTTGTAGATGTTACTATTACAACATATAACATATACAACATTTAACAACATAGATGTTGTTAATTAACCTAAGCCTGCCTTACTACCCCTCTAAATTCTCCCTCCTCATCCAAAATGGTGCTCCACTGAACTCCAAACCCCATTCAAAACCAATTCTAAACTAAACCAAAAGACCCTCCTGTCATCACTCCCTCACCCCCTCCCTTCAAGTAGAACTAAAACAGCCAATCACACAGAAGCCCCATCCTGCCCATAGTTAACCCTTTTTCACCTATGCATACATTTCCTGCAAAACTAATTACATTAATATTAATACAATAACACAACTGAACTTAACAAGCAGGTGATTCCATCGCAATAGCAGGTGATTTTGCCACAGTCCTGCTTTGTCAGTCTGAAAATACGTACCATACTAATGGACAGTCTGGTTTTAAGCATCCTTCTGCAACCTGGTGCCCTCCAGATGTTTTATATTCTGACTTCCATCAGCTCCAGCCAGCATAAGCCAATCGTCAGGAATGCTGAGAGCAGTAGTCCAAAACATATGGGGAGGCACCAGGTTGTGGAAGGCTGGTTTTAAGACTAATTAAGTAGAAGCAATGCAGAGTGAAAAAGCTTATTGTGTTCCTCTGACCACCATTAGTAAAACTATATTTCAGCAAAACTGAAGCCTATCTTGTATTCTGACATGTCTCTGTGTTTTTATAAATCTCTGCTGGACCTCATTTGAGTGGCTTGACTTCTTCACTTTACTTTTTAATATCATATGTATAGCCCATAGTAAGATCATGCTAGTTTATATTCTAGATGGGGCAGATGCAAGTGGTATTATTGCTTGTTGTTTGGCTTTTTGCCTGGTACGGACAGACTACCCAAGGTGTGGAACAAGCCCAGCACAACCCATCTCTTGTTGTTTCTCCTTGTTTAAATAACACAATAAGGAAATTAGACAGATTTCTAGTTATGAATCGTATTGTTATGGAATACCAAAGCCCTGAAGAGTTTCAGGAAATTGATTGCCTAGCGAGGATTCCTGGCTGTTTAAAAAACTGAAAGAAAGAAAAAAGATTATCTGACTACACTATAGCTCTTTTGATATGAGTGCAAAATACACTGCTGTGTCCATCTTTGCAGGTCTGGGATCATATAGTTATGTAGGTTCTTTCATATTTGCAATAATGGGATACAGCCATGGTGTTCCATTTATCATTTCTAAGGCTGGATCAGTGTAAGTTTAATGCCCCCTGCTGGGAGAATCAATAGGTTAACTGATTTCTCTTCAGATCCATAATCACACAGTCTGATGCCTGAGATGCACAAGCAAAGAACTTCAGAGGGCTTTATAAGTTTCAGCAACACTCTCTGCTCACTAAAATCTAATGGAGTGGGTGCCCATGATTAATACTGATAATTAATTATTACACGAAAGCTTTGTACCAGAAAGAGCAAGTGCACAAGAAAGAAAATACAGGATGTGGTTCTACCGTGAAGCAGCTGCGATGCTTAGGAATTGGTTTCAGGAATTTCAGCCTATTAAAACATGTAATAGCTGATGCTTGCCAGATACTTCTGAAAATGCCTTGGTGAAATGCCTTAGTAACTCTCAACATCCCTTGTCTCCTGTTCTTGCCTGTGCTTTCTCCCAAAAGCAGTACTACAAGGAGTCAAAGGTCTTTGACAAGTTCACTCCCACAATGTGCCCCCCCCGCCCCACTACACATGAAATTACATTCCAGCTTCCCTTTCCCACCATGCTGGAAGATCACCATTGGGAGCAAAGCCATGGGGTCCAAACCTGGAGGTCACATCTAAAATTGCTACTGCTGAATGAGACAATAAAGGTGAAAGTAGACATGGAATAAAAAAGAAAGCTCTCCACAAATTCTTCAGCTGCTGCATCAGCCTGGCTTCCACCTGGCTTTATAACTGAAGTGACAGGCATGTGTACAAGCAGATTAAACACTGGCTCAGCTGTCCATTTTGCCTCCTCCCTCACCCTTCAGGTGGTCTGCCCACCTTTTATATTTTTAAGAGCACCACACTGACATTTATCCATTCATTCACTGCCTTGTTTTTTTATTTATTTAGTTTTAAAACCCACCTAAATATGCAAAACTGCTCTTAGGGTTGAGGGGGTGGGGTCATGGTGACATCATGGGAAGGGGTAGCCAATCAGTCTTGTACATGGTTAGCTTCTGCTGAAAATTTACAAAATTAACTTTTAGCTGCCACTTGACCCTAGAGGAGAAAGTTACGTTTCAGATGAATGTACAGTGAGTGAGCACTTACAGAATGATCTTTCTCATCTAAAAATTCTATGCATCTTTGCCCAAAGCTCCTTACATCTTTTCCTTTTACCTCCTCAAAAACTATTTGGCTTATGTTGTCCCCTCTAGTTGGCCTAGTGGTGCTACTGCTTTCTCCCACAATACCCTCAAAAGGCCCTTCAGATCTTAATGCTGACTTTCTCCTCTTCCTCCCCCTTCCTTTTTATTCTTCTATCTCATTCTCTCATTTTCTTTCCTCATTTTGCAACCTTTTCATTGTCCTCCTAACCACTTCATGCCTTTCCCTTCAGTCGCTGTGGTAGCCTCTGGGCAGCTGACACCAAATTCTGTTTTCCCTGCCTCTGGTGACCCCATCTGGTTAGCTCCCCATCTTCCTTTGCATGATCACATCTTAAAAACGCTAGATTGTGATGAAATTTGGGTAGAGTGGGATGAGAAATTGGGAATGTTGTGGTTTGTGTGTGTTTGTGGATGGATAGATAGATGATTGATAGACAGACAGACAGACAGACAGATATTATAAGCAGCTAAAGAGATCTCTCCTTACCAGCAAAGGTTTATGGGATACTCAACCAATCTGTATGAAAACATGTCATTCAAAACCACTTCATTTGAATGCATTTGAATTGAAAATTACTTAATTTAGCAAACGTAGCCTGTGGACATCTCATAGGTTTCCCTTTTGTCCCTAAGAAGCCAGATGTGTGGTTCATGGAAGATATGCTCTGTTGAACTACATAGCAAAAAGAGTTAAAGTAGAAGAGGCAGAGCCTGTGCCATGCTGAATTCTCTGTCCATTCTCTGTTATCAGACCAGTGGATATCTAGATGGCCTGTAAGAAGATAAGGCTATATAACTGTTGCTTTGCGTTGATCTTAGATGGGGTGGGGGGAATCGCGACATTTATCACAGACATAAGATTGGTCTGAAATGACTTAAATACACATTAGATCAAGGACCTAATGAAGGGGCTGTCTTCACAAGTGATTTAGTGCAAAGTTAAGAGTAGTCCTTTGACGTTGTTGTTTTTTTAACTGAAAGTGGCTCCCTGGCAGTTCTACCACAGTGTGTCATGTTAATCTTTAACATAACCCCCCTTTCTCTGCATGTTTACTCAGAAGTAAGAAATAAATCTCACTCCCCTGCGGTGAAAGGGTTAAAGTCTAATTTTAGTAACTCGTCCTAAAGCACTCTTTCTCTTCTCCGATACTCTCTTAAATCTCTATTGCAATGTTGTGCTTCTTTGATGTTCTGTACTTTCTCTGATGGAAAGTTTTTTCTCTGTTGTTATGTAAAGTCCCATCTCCGCTTTATCATGGTGATGATCTTTTGGGTTTATGGGAGCATCTCATTGCAAGCAGGGAGAAGGGGAAAGAGAGAAGGGGGAGATAGAAGCAATAATTCCATGCTGATTGCGGGAATGGGGTGAAATTGGGGGGCTGAGCTGCTTTCAGGGGGAGTCTTCAGATGCTGCACTCAAGAATCAGGGATTTTGGCTTCTCAAAGCAAAAGTGTGCACATGGGGAAAAACAAGGTGGGAGCAATAACTCCTCAGAAGATTGCTGGAATGTGGCAAAATTGGGGTGAGGGGAAGCTCTCAGGGGGAGCCTTCAGCTGCTGCACTCAAGAACTGGGGATTTTGGCTTCTTCAGGGAAATCTGCACGCATGGGGGAAATTAGTTGCTCTCCATTCATAATAATTAGTAGCGGGGGGGGGGGAGCCTGAACAGGGGTGGGAGACAAGCCTCTCTCATTGGCTGAGCAGCCCCTGCCAGTTTGATGACATTCAATTCTACTTCCCACCCCCAGCCCACCTGGAAGTATGTTCCTTTCAAATGCTGTGTGACCCCTGAAAACCCTATTTTAAATGTACAGTACACTCGGCTTATCTTGCTTCATGTGTCCCTGACAGACCAAAGCCAATTCCATGAAAATCTAGGTAATACTCCAATATGCTTCTCATTCCATTGTTGTGAAGATCCCCACCCCCCACCCCGGTAAAGGCAATCTGTTGTACTAGTAATACACAGACCACAATCTCTTGGGCTGAGGGAACAGTTCTTCAGAAATGGTGAAATAAGATGAGCACCTTCTCTGTCTTCACAGTCCTACCTGGTGTGTCATTCATTTACCCATTCATTCAAAGTAGTTTATCCCACCTTTCAGCCAAAATGGCTCCCAGAGCAGGTTGCAAAGAAATAATACAGTCCCTGCTTGCAGACTTATGGTCTAAAAGACACAACATGAAAGGTGATTTGGGAGGGAGGATGAAAGATGAATGTTGTCATCAGGTGAATGTCATTGCTTCTTCTTCCTGTAGTTGGGAAAGCCATATCTGGCAAACCATTCTGGAATGATACAATACTTAGTGAATCTGGCACCCAACTTGAGAATGTTCCCTTTCTGTGGTACCTTCAGGATATGTTTGTATCAGGGCTTCCCATGCTCTAAGATCGATGCCTGAATACAACACTGGAAGTCAGAGAACTTGGGCCATCTGGGTAAAGCCTATGAGTCCACCTCCATATTCAGCTTCACAGAAATGTGTGGGATCCATGTGGGCTGTGCATGGGTACCATGTAGCTTACTGGGAATGCATGCATGAAATGAGTGTAAGCGAGCATTGAAAAATACCCTAAACAGATGTGCCTAACAGCACCCCTGTCAAGGACAAACACATAACAGAGAGAACTTCTTTTCCTTTAGAAACAAAAGTACAATGGAAGAGGCATGGCAGCTCCAGCACCATACAGCATCTCCCAGCACTGATTTAGAATGAAGTTTGTAAGGTAAAGGTAGGAAGCCATTGTATTATCTTAGCCAAAGGCCACAGCACATGTTTGTATGAAAGTGCCCACTGTCTGTGTCAGCATATACCTTGATCTTGCTACAGCTAACTGCACAATCCTATGCGTGTCTACTCAGATGTAAGTCCCACTGAATTCAATGAAGCTTGCTCCAAGGTAAGTGGGTGTAAGCTTGCAGCCAAAGTACTTTCATTATTTTCATTCCTCTCCTTATTGGACTGATTTTGCAACAGTTTTCAGGGCCAAGAAAGAAAGGGGAAAAAATAACCAAGGGAGGAAAAAGTCCTTGGCTTCTGACAAGCCTAGTCAAGATAAGTCAAGCCAACCGTTGTTATTTCAGCTGCTGAGAGTCCCAGCAGGGGGTGGAAAGGTTAATTAATGTATTTGTTTTTCCAATTTAGAATGATGTGGTTGGAGTGATCTCTAGGCATACATGCAAAAAATGATAAAACCAGATACATGCTTTAATGAGTTGAGACAATGTCAACTAACAATGGTTTAGGAATGTGAGAAAGAAAAGTTAGGAATGCAGGAAGCTGCCTTATACGACGTCAGGCCGCTGGTCTCATCTATCCCAATATCCTATCTCACTAGCAGCATCTCTCCAAGGTCTCACACATATGCTGTCAGCTTCCTGACATCCTTTTAGCAGGAGATGTCAGGGATTGGACCTGAAACCTCTTTTGGAGACCTCCCCTTCCCCTTCCTCAAAAGCAATTTTTCTAGATGGCATCAGGGGCTGCTGTTCATGAAAGACAACTTCAAACTTTCCTTGGACACAGACAGAGTTAGTTTTGCCAGTCTTCCAGTCTTGGCCATTGGTTTTCTTACCACATAAGTTCAAGTTGATTGAGCAGATTTGTTTGGATGAAGAAGAGAATGGGGCTCAAAGAAAAGTGGTTGTTTAGCCATGGACACTTTCCTGCACCGTTCATTTACTTACTTATTATTCATCTTCTACCCCTGTCATCAGGGTGGATAACAGTGTATAAATAAAGTCTATAGATGCTATAAAGTAGGGATGGAAGAACCAGCCATTTCTGAGCTCACATGAATTCTCCAAAAATAACTCCAAAGCTCATGTCTGCTCACTCCTGTTTTTATTTTTGACCTGTCTTTTGGCTTGTTCAAATGGGGAAATGTGTGTTATGAATGGGGAAATTGCACATTTCTGTGTGTATTTTTCAAAAGTGTGGCATTTCCCCCATCGACTAATGTATTTCTAAGTGTGCATTAAAAAAAATAAATATTCTTTTAATGTGATTGCAAATTCAGAAATTTGCGAACATTGCTTGGGGGGGAAAGCGCTCTTGCTCATGTTCGCATCCAGGATTGTGAATGGGACATGTTCACATGATTTAAGAAAACAGAAACACAATTCTCATACCTCCCGACTATAAAGCAAGGATGGAGCATGTGTGACCCTCCAGATGTTGCTGAACTGCAACTTCCATCATCCCTCACCATTGGCTATGCTAGCTAGGGCTGATGGAAGCTGCAATCTAACAACATCTGGAAAGCCACACATTTCCCACCCCCAACATAAAGTATCCAACAAAACAAAGCAAAAGATGCTGGAAATTCAACCCCAGTCAATAGAAACCATCCCAGATAAGAAGGTTTTGCAACAATTATAAGAATGCTTAGGTTTAAGCCAATTCTTTTATCCAGGGGGAAAGAGTTATGTACATAGCAGGCAGCCACTCAAAAGAATTCTCCATAGCCCCCTGTGGTCTAAAAAATGGGAAGGAATAATGAAGAGATCCAAGATCCCAGATGCATGTGGGTGTTTAATGGTGTGTGTCCTCATGTCAATGGTATCCGTCTATTGCATGTTTGCTGAGGAGAGTCCTGGTGAAATAATAATGTTTCCTGCAGCAACTGTAATAGGCAGAGTTGCCTTTACAGTGCAACCCTAACCCAAATGTATTCAGCAGTGTGTTCTGTACTGGGACTTGCTCTTGGGTGCATAAACCACACCAGATCACAACACAAACATTTAACAATAGGCACTGGATCTCTGTTTATACAAAGATAACCTATTTACATAATGTTAACACAAACCCAGATCATACAGCTTAAAATTCTGGATCTCTAAAAGAAGTAAAATTTACAGAAACCTGTTTCAAATGTTCAGATATCAAACCCATGAACAGATAGCATATAAACAGCAGACTGAGCAGGCAGACAGGTCACGTAGCCAGTCTTCTCCACTATGGTGAGATATATTGTATTCCTATTTAAATTATAGTTATTATTTCTAAATTTGCACCGATACCTATACATTTGCATATACCAATGCTATGCAAATTGGTGTCCTTTTTATCTTCTTTTTTGATGACATATAAGTGGCCACCCTACCACTCTGCCATAAAACACTCTGCTGTGGAGGGTGCCCAACTCTCTGGAGAGCTAGGGGAGCACTTGAGGAGCTTAACTGGGTAGAGTGGATCAATGAAAATCTGAGTGCCTTGACTGGTGTGAGCAGATGTCCCTTCTGCTAAAGCAACCCCCCACACACACCCGATACAACCCAATATTTGGAATTTGGTACCTCTTGAGATTTAAAACCATGTGATCTGGAACAGCCTTGACCAACCCATTGCTCTCCAGTTGCTTTGGACTACAATGTCAATCATCCCTGGCCATTGGCCATGCTGGCTGGGGCTTATGAGAGTTGTAGTCCAAAACATCTGCAAGGCACCATATTAGGGAAGGCTGATCTAGAATGACTGTAGTGAAATATTGTAGAGCAGTTAAATGGACCATTAAAGGAATGGCATGCCTCTTATATCAGGCAATTACCAATGGATACATTTCTTAACATTCCCTGTAGCATTTCCTTGGAGCAGCCATGATGCTCCCTCCCTGTTGTGCTGCCTTGCTTTCATCAGTATACACATACACTCCTTTCAAGGGATCCCATCCCATTTTTCTTTTTTAGTTTTGTTTTGTCTCACCGAATATGTCTGCAAGGGCTTTCTCGCTACCATTCACCTGATACCACTATCTCAGCCTATCTGTAAGGATCCTTAAGGCTTGTTTAGCATGTGTACATGGCAGGCTGAACTGAAGAAAAATGGGCTAATAATACAATGCAGGGAAGGAAGCATAATCCACAAAAATATTCTGTGACAGATTTGCATAGAATATATATGTCCCTGATCTAACTAGGCTTTCATGTGGGCAAGGCAGACATGGGGGGGTGGGAACAAACCCATTGATTTAAAACAGCATAAGACCCAATTGTATATAAAACAGGGGTCCAATTTTTAGAGCAGACTTCATCAACCTGATGCTTTTGGACTACAACTCCCAGTATTCCTGACCACTGGCCATGCTGACTGGGGTTGATGGGAGTTCAAGTCTAAAATATCTGGAGGGCACCAGGTTGGGGAAGGATGTTTTAGATCCAAAGGGTGTGAGGACCCAAATCCTCCCTATAACCATCATTAACTTCCCAGGAGCCTTTCATCTCAACTGCTTTCTCCTAGCCAGGCTCACTTACTGGAGCTGAGAAAACAGCCTGCGGGACAGACTTTGGAGTGGGAAGCCATAGGCAGAGAAAGAGTAAGATATTCATTCATTCATTCATTCATTCATTACATTTATATTACATTTATATTCCACTTTTGCTCCAGGGAGCCTAGAGCGGTGTACATGATTCTCTTCCTCTCCATTTTATCCTCACAACAACCCTGTGAGGTAGGTTTGGCTAAGGGTCAGTGACTGGACCAAGTGAGCTTCATGACTGAGTGGGGACTAGAACCAGAATCTCCTGACTCCCAGTCCAACATTTTAACCACTACACTACATACTCTGGGTCTCTATCCACCACCATCCCTCTAAAAATAAGACACCACCACCTGCCGTACAAGTGATTGTAGCAGACCTGGGCTTAAAGTTTAAACAACCAGGTTTGCTGCAATCAATTCTATACTGGCAAGTTACCTCTGGCTCATGAGTGCCTTTGAACATTTGTAAATGATTTGGTTTCTCATGTGTATTCTTCCAGAGAATGCAAACCTAAGTCCATTCCTAGCCAAGGAAAGGAGGCTCTTCTATTGCCTGTAGCACCTTCTGGCTTGAATAGTTTCCACTGGACTGCTCACTTGAAGAATATCTGTAAAGGGACACATTGCCGAAAGGGGCAGGGAGGAATTTTTGGGATTTTGAAATGTTGGCTTCTTTGCATTGCATCGTATGATCAGTTATGGTTTGCTTAGCTGGATTTACTGGGAAAGACTGTGTCTTCAGAAGGAACTCACCTGCCCACTGAGAAAGTACTTTTTGGACCTCAGTCAACCAGTCATACAAACAATATTACCTGTGGATCACATATTGATGTGGCTGATCACTGCAATATATTCTCAGCTGGAGGAAAATCTGACTATAAAGCTTGATCAATTAGCAGGAAGGACTAGGAACATCTGCATAGGAATGTAACATTGGGATAGTCTAAGACAGCCTTCCCCGATCTGGTCCCCTCCAGAGGCTTTAGACTATGTCTCCCACCATTCCTGACCATTCACCATGCTGGCTGGGGCTGATCGGAGCTGAAGTGCAAAATATGAGGAGGGCACCAGATGGGGGAAGGCTGATCTAGGAACATAGGAAGCTGCCTTCCATAGAGGCAGACCATTGGCCCCTCTAACTCAGTATTGTCTAGACAGGCTGGCAGCAACTTCCCGGGATCCCAGACAAGGCTCAAGGTCTTTCCCAGCCCTATGTGGAGATACCAAGATTGAAAAGGGGACCTTCGACATCCAGATAGGGGTGCACGAAAGTCCCTTACCTGTCCTCGAAGCTTTTCGCGGTGGGGGGGAGGCACTTCGCTGCTCCCCCTGCGAAGTTCAGGCCAGGGGGGGAGGCTTCCCGCCTCGCCCGGCCGAAATTCAGGCCGGGGAGGAGGCGCCTCGCCTCGCCCGGCCGCGAACTAAACAGTTAAAAAAAAAACGCCCCCATGATAGGCTATGTGACGATTAACGTAGCCTATCACAGCTAGATCTGCAAAGTCAGCCGTGATAGGCTACGTCAATCGTCACGTAGCCTATCATGGGTGACTTTAAAAAAAAAAAAAAGTTCGTACGCAAATGGTGGCCCCCATAGGGAGCCGCCATTCACGTTCCTTATTTAGTCGCTGTAGTCTACGTAAATCTTTATGTAGACTACGGCGAAAATAAGGGCAACGCTATTTGCGTAAATGTAGTCTACGTAAAAAAGATTTACGTAGACTACAGCGACCAAATAAGGAACGGGAATGGCGGCTCCCTATGGGGGCCACCATTATCCATACGAGCTTTTTTTTTTTTTAAAGTCACCCGTGATAGGCTACGTGACGATTTACGTAGCCTATCACGGCTGACTTTGCAAATCTAGCTGTGATAGGCTACGTTAATCGTCACGTAGCCTATCACGGGGGCATTTTTTTTTTTAATTGGAATGGTGGCGGCGGCAGCAGGTCAAAAGATTGGCTGCCGCTCCCGCCCCGGACGAAGACCCGCCGAACCGCCGGCCGGACCCGCCGCCAGGAGGGACATTCGCCAAAGGTAAATCCCATCCCGGGGGGGTGCGGGGGGCGGGGGGGTGCAGAGAATTTCTCCCCGAAACTTGTTCGGGGGGCCAAACACGTTGGCGCTCGGCCCCCCGAAGTTTCGGGGAGAAATTCTCCGCCAACCCTACATCCAGAGAAATAGTATAATGAAGAGTGAGCGCCATCTACCTAGGACAGCAGGTATACACAATCGGAACAATTCCTTATAGCATCATCTTTATGGATCTCCTTGGTTTCCAGGAGAACCAAGGTACCATGGCAAGCACCATGAGAGGATAGAGGATCAGGGCATCAGTGGCACTCAAGTCAACCTGAAGCTGATTTACAGCTTAGATCTTCATATAAAGACCCGCCTACGGCTGTTGTAGCAAAGACAACTTCTTTTTTTGCTGCAGTCATACAGCCTCTAATCTGTAGGGAGCTCTTCTGGACAGTAAATGGCCTGGCCGATCTCTCCCCATAAAAGCTAAGTCACTTCTGTAACTTTGAGAACAGACAATTGCAACACCTTTTATCTGGAGTTGCAGCAGAATCAATAATTTGGAAGCTTCAGCTGGGACATACTTGGCTTCTTTCCAAAAGGGCTGGAAGCACATTACACCATCCTCTCTTCAATTTTTGTTTTGGACTTGTATATCTCAAAATGTCTTGAACGTGGTATATCTAAAGAATCACCAGTTGATCCTAATCAACTCAGAGTTCCTTCTCAAGTATGCCATCAGTGCAGAGTTCAAGCACAAGATCATGTAAAGAGGTTTGGGAATATCACCTTGAGCCCTTAGGGTAGGGTGGGCTACTCAAATGTATAACCAGTGCTGGTTATACATTTGAGGGGGAGCGTGAGCAAGATATTCTTGGCAGACCCTCTCAACCTGAGTGAGCCCACCTCCTCCTCACCATGGTTGCCATTGTCCATTCACTTGCTTCACCTTCTGGGCCTAATTGGCATCATCTCCCAGAGAGAGAGAGAGAGAGAAGTTCCTGTTCCTCTCCTTCCTCCCGTTACTGTTTGCTCACCAAGATGGCAGGTGGATAGGCAGCAACAGCAAAGAGGAGGAACTGTTTACTGGCAGTGGGCCCCTAAAGTGGGGCCCTACTTTGCAATTGCCCAGTGATGCTGACTCTTATGTTGGGCCTGGTGCCCAACGGGGATAGAGAAAGGTCATGAGCCAAACCTTGTGCTGGACTGGAAAGAGCCCACAACTTAATTGTTTACAGCTTCCAAGGATCCAGTGTAAAATTAGCAGGGACACTGTGATAGAGCTGACATCCTGGCTACTGACAGGAGTAAGCAACCTAGTTTCCTGGGTAAACCAAGGAGGGAAGGTGCTTTAGACAGCAGATGGTAGGGTTGTCAGCACTGGGAAATCTAGTTCTTTTCGACTCGACCGAGTTCTGTGGCGTGTATGGCTCGATTTGTGCTTGTGAGTCAAGCTGCGGGCTTTTCCCTGAACTCGGGGGACTTTTTTTTTACACAGTTTTTGCAGGTTCTGCAATTTGCACAAATGTCTGAGCAAATTGCGGTTGAATTTGCACAAATTGCTCAGAAATGTGCGCAAATTGTGGAACCTGCAAAAAACTGTGCAAAATGCCCAGAAAATCCACAGACTGGCCTGACTCGCTGCAGATCGAGTTGAGTGCCACAGTGGGACCTGAAATGAAGTCTGGGGGGCCAAACCTAGGAAAACGGACTATCTCTGACATCCCTAATGGTGTAAGCTTCTCAAGTAGCCCATAGCCAGCAACCAGGTAGCAAGTCAGCATTGTGGATTGGTCAGCATGCCAATGCCTACTTAAGAGGGACCCTGTGGCAGCTTGCAAGGAGTTCACCTCTGCTCATCCTCTGCACTGTGGGTCAATGCACAAACATCGGTTGTGAAAATATGATGAACAGCAAAGGATCGGATAACTTGAAGTAACCAAGCTATGAACAGGAAAAGTCCCCATGTTTTCCAGTCTGGAGGGCTGTTAAAGTTCCTTCCCAGCTACATCAACCAGTGGCCAACCAAAGTCAACACCAAAAGAAAATACTAGGGATGGCGGAGAATTTCTCCACGAATCTCTGGGAGGCCAAATGCCAATGCATTCGGCCCCCCGAAATTGGTGGTGAAATTCTCCGCCACCCCCCCGCCACCCCCCCAGGATGGGACTTACCTCCTTCAAATGTCCCTCTCGGTGGTGGGTCCTGGCGGCGTTTCGGCGGCGTTTCGGCGGCGTTTCGGCGGGGGCGGCGGCCGGTCTTCCGACTGGCTGCCGCCGCCACCATTACAAAGTAAAGTAAAAAAAAAACACCTGATAGGCTACGTAATGATTTACGTAGCCTATCATGGCTAGATTTTCAAAGTCATCCGTGATAGGCTACGTAAATCTTTACATAGCCTATCATGGCTGACTTTGAAAAAAAAAAGTGCGTATGCAAATGGCAGCGCCCATGGGCGCCACCATTTGCGTTCCTTATTTGGGCAGGGGTAGTCTACATAAAGATTTACGTAGACTACAGTGAAAATAAGGGCAACGCTAATTGAATTGCCCTTATTTTCGCCGTAGTCTACGTAAATCTTTATGTAGACTACCCCTGCCCAAACAAGGAACGCAAATGGCGGCTCCCATGGGCGCCGCCATTTGCGTACGGGCTTTTTTTTTTTTTCAAAGTCAGCCATGATAGGCTATGTAAAGATTTACATAGCCTATCACATCTGACTTTGAAAATCTAGCCGTGATAGGCTACGTAAATCGTTACGTAGCCTATCACGTGTTTTTTGTTTTTAATTTACTTTTTTATTTTGCGGCCGGGGAGATGGGGTGCTCCCCCCTGGCCTGAATTTCGGCGGCGAGGGATGGGGCACCTCCCCCCCGGCCTGAATTTCGGCCAGGAGGGGCGGGGCGCCTCCCCCCCGGCCTGAATTTCGGGGGGAGAAACAGAGCGCCTCCTCCCCCCACCAAACACAGCTGCGGGACCAGGTAAGGGACTTTTGCCCATCCTTAGAAAATACCATTCTCAGAAGCTGGAAGGGATTATATGAATGGGTAGGAAGGCAAAAAGTGCACTGACCATGGATCGGGGCCCCTTTTATACTCTAGAAGATAGATCCAGATCTAGTCATACTTTAAGTAGACCCATTGAAATCAATGGGACTTGAGTTAAGTATGACTAACTTATGTCCCATTGATTTCAATGTGTCTGTCCAAACTTTGACTTAGTCCAACCCTAGATGTGGACAACACCACAGACAGCATTTTCCACTCTGATCTGCCTCCCCAGCCAATCGCTGCTAAGCCAGCTGGCTAGGGGATAGGGCTTCCTTGGCAGCCAACTAGCAATGGGTCCACATTTGAGTTACAACAGACCACACCTCCCACCATTTCTCCCCATTTCTCCCACTCCCATGCACTGGATATAAATACATCCCTCCCACCCACCCTCATTGCAGAGTAGAGAACTCTGCCTCTGAATACTTTAATCAGACAAGTACATAATACTATGTAAATAAAGTTCAATATGTTTTTGATTTGAGGGATTGAGTGCCTTAACTAGGGATTACGGATTGTGTAAAATCCATTCCGTCTGTGTTTCATGGATACTCAGGTGCCTTTTGTTCTGTCGTCTGCTCATTAACAGAATCAGACTTTTTCCAATTTCCCAAACTTGCACAAATTTACATTTACAAATGTGCAAATTCCCCTAATGCACAAATCCCCCCCCCCCAATGCACACACGCCCGCAATGCATATTTTCTTGCTTTAGCCTATGGGGAAATGAATATTTTTGACAGGTTTTTTTTATTTTATGCATTTTTCTATGACTAAACTTGCATAAAATTCTGGAAAGTAAACAAACTGGTCCTCAAGTCCACAGAAACCATGTGACTCAGGAAAAGCTGGTCCATTGCGGAATCCATGGCTCGGATTCATAGGAATCTGAACTCATTTGATTCTGTTGAGGATTTCTCCGACATCCATAGTCTTAAATCTATATAACTAAGTCTAAACCTGGCAAATATTAGTCAAAAGGTGACAAGATCCAGAAAGACACATCCATGCCTAGAAGCAGTGCAGAACATGTGGATCACATGCCTGTCTGGGTTCTCCATGAGCAAAAGGATGCGGTGTGTAGTTTGTTTCCATTGCTGCTGCCACATCAGGCACTGGGGATCTGCTGTTTGAGGGGGTGGTAATAGAACGAATGAAGTCTGATCAAGTCATCTTTGTGTAGAGCAGTGCCCATGTGCAAGAACCTATGCACACATAGAATCATAGGGTTGGAAGGGGCCTACAAGGCCATCAAGTGCTCAGTGCAGGAAGCCTGATTCCCAGGCACCCATCCAAGTACTAACCAGGGCTGACCCTGCTTAGCTTCCAAGATCAGACGAGATCAGGCACATCCAGCCTACATTCTCTGACACATGCACACCAAATAGTTTCTTGGCTTTGGCAGTGCCAATGACCTATTCAAGACTGTAAGCCTGATGGCAGGGACTGTCTTATTGTTAATCTTTTTAAGCCACTCTGGGGACCTTTTTTGGCTGATGAGGAGGAGGAAAGTGTTGTAAATAAATAAATAATATTATTAAAAACAAGATAGGAAGACAGGTAAGGGGCTATGTGGTTGTGGTGGTGGTGGATTAATCTATGGGCATTTTAATGTGGCCTTAAATTGGCTTTTTCTTAAATATGTCTATGTAAAACTATTCAAATGTAAAACTTACATTGATGAGAATGTATGTTTGATTTAGGGATGTACGAAAGTCACTTACCTTTTAACAAAATTGATTTGAGGTGGGGGGGAGGTGCTCCGTCCCTCCCCCCGAAATTCTGGCCGGGGGGGGAGGCGCTCCGTCCCTCCCCCCCCCGAATCCTGGCCAGCTGGGTCCACAAATGGCGGCGGCCATAGCCGCCACCGTTTGCATCCCTGTAGTCAGCCATGATAGGCTATGTAAATGTTTACATAGCCTATCATGGCTGATTTAAAAGAAAAAACAACAACACGAGTACGCAAATGGCTGCGCCCATGGGCACCGCCATTTGCGTTCCTTATTTTGACACGTCTTAGTCTACGTAAACATTTATGTAGACTAACACGGTGAAAATAAGGGGAACGCAAACAGCATAGATGCTACGCTATTTGCGTTCCCCTTATTTTCGCCCTCTTAGTCTACGTAAATGTTTACATAGACTAAGACGGCAAAAATAAGGGGAACGCAAATAGCGTAGACGCTATGCTATTTGCGTTCCCCTTATTTTCGCTGTCTTAGTCTATGTAAATGTTTACGTAGACTAAGACGTGTCAAAATAAGGAACGCAAATGGTGGCGCCCATGGGCGCTGCCATTTGCATATGCGCATTTGTTTGTTTTTTTAAATCAGCCGTGATAGGCTACGTAAATCTTTACGTAGCCTATCACTTTGGGGTGGGGTTGGTTTTTTACTGGAAATGGCGACGGCAGCGGCCGGTCAGAAGACTGGCCACTGCAGCCGCCGCCGCCACCGCCACCGAACCGCTGCCAAACCGCCGCCGGAGCCACCGCCGCCAGGAAGATTCACCCAAGGTAAGTCCCGTCCCGGGGGGGCGGGGGGGCAGACCGTTTCACCACCGATTTTGGAGAGCCAAATGCGCTGGCATTCGGCCTCCCCAAGGTTCATGGCAAAATTCTCTGACATCCCTAGTTTGATTTCCTTTTGGTGTTCTGTCCCGCAGCAAAAAACAAACTGAAAAATGATATAGGTGAAGGAGAGAGGATCAAATGCATTTTCAATCCGCATATGTGAAAAAGGTCTACTAGCGAGTTGCCATTTTTTTCTTTAGTATCAGAAAAAAGGAGGTTTTGCTTCTTCTTTTTTTAATTATGTGGATCAGACTGAAATGGAATCCAGGCTTGTAGCTTGTTGCCTTATTGCAGGACTTGCACTTCACACACAATATGCACGCAGCTCTGGAACCACTGAAAGAGGATAGTTGCATAACCATCTGATCTTCTCGCTTCCCAATTTAGACCAAACCATTTACATCAAGGGGACCAAATTGGCTGAAATGTAAGTATCTGGGCTTATTTGGATTGTAGATCAGGCTGCCCATTGCATAGTCCCACACTTACTTGAATGGAACTAGTACCATTCATGCAACTCCGATGTGCCCTTTATCCATGCTTTGACAATCGGATGAGTTTTTGAGACATAGTCCTAAAGGGGGGGGGATCTTGGTCTGCAAAATCCTTACATTTGTTTGTTTCTTCTTTCCCTGACCCATCTGTAAACATTTTGTTTTATCCACTTTCCTAATGATTTCATTGACAGGCAACTTCAAACGCCAAGCTCCAGCCTTCTTGTTGTACAGGCTGCAAAGGGATCTGTCACCCTCAGCAAGCTTCCCTGCCACGAGCCATTTATCGCAACAAAAGGCGCTGTGTTAACGACATGGCTCATCATTAGTCAGTCCTGGTGCAGGAGGTGTCAAATCCACTGCTGGAGAACAAGGATAATATGGTCTTTGCTTTGTCTTTTTCTTTTTCTTTTTCTTTTTCTTTTTCTTTTTCTTTTTCTTTCTTTCTTTCTTTCTTTTTCTTTCTTTCTCTCTCTCTCTTTTTTTAATGGAGAGATGGCAGGGGCTGGGAACAAAGTCATCAGCAAATTGGTTGATAATTCTCTTCTGCTCTTCACAGTCACTCCCCACTGCTGGCCCTGTTTTGTTGGTATTTTGTTTTTTAAAAAATAGACTTGGACAATCTATTCTCTCCTTAAATAGTTGAAGAAATAATGTGTATAGATATCTCCATGTTGAGGAGCAAAATGTTGCTTTCATTGTCACTGAAAAATATAGAAGCTGGAAATATTTTTGACAGTCTTTGGGGGCTGCTTCAGATGTTGTAAAATCTCCATGCAGTGCCTTAGAATGAATCGTCCAAAAAGAGGAAATGAATCACCCCAAAAAGAAGCAAAGGAGGGTGCCAATTTGCATGTGCTAATTGATATGGATTGATGCAAATTTAGAAATTATTATTATTATAATTTCTTATTGCCATAAATTATTCTTGCCGTTGTTCAGAACTTCGGAAGACTAACCAGGCCACCTGTTCAGTCAGCTGTCCAGGTACTCACTGTCAGTTCTTGCGGTTCTTTCTCTTTAAACTGGACTTGGACAGGACCAACCTTCCAATAAAAGATTCCAATAAACTCTGGCAGCCCTTCAAATAGAGGACTGTCCTCTGTAACAAAGGACACATGGCTATCCTTGAGCATCCCCAACTTTGCTGACAGCCAAACAATGAATGGGGAGTCCTTTTTAATCTACTGTGTAGGGATGAATTCCGCCATGGACTCCAGAGAGGCCGCTACACCATTTGCATCCCTGTGTTAGCCGTGACAGGTTACGTATATATTTACGTAGCCTATCACGAAAAGAGCAGCGACGCAAATGGCGTAGCAGTCACCATTTGCATCCCTGCTCTTTGCCGTGATAGGCTATGTAAATTCTTACCTAGCCTATCACAGCTAATGCAGGGACGCAAATGGCAGCCGCTATGGCAGCCACCATTTGTGGCCGCAGCCTGGCAGCTGATGGAGGTCTGGCTGCAGGCAGCCCCGGCCAGCAGCTCCACAGACTTGCCACGGAGCGGAGCTGGCCAGGGAGGATTCCGGGGGGAGGGACGGATCGCCTCCCTCCCATTGCGGAAGCCCCAGACTGGAACAAGGTAAGGGATTCATACATCTCTACTACTGTGCTCATACAAATTGCTACCATGAAACTGGCCCCATTGGAAGCTTCCCTTCAAATGCAAACAGGACCTTATGAGAGATGGCTTTGACAGGGCCTTGACAGGGGGAGAAAGATTTAAACTCCCCCAGTATCTCAAGGCCATTCAGGCTTCCCCGGACCTGCTATTTATATAACAAAAAACATGCACGTTGATTGCATTCACACAGTTAATGTCAAGAATGGTTTGACCGTTGGGAGAAGGATTTTAAAGGGTCTAAAACAGGCTTATGAGTCTAACTGTATATCACCAAAATGCTTTATTATTGGGCCATTGCTTAAAGACAGTAAGGGTGCAATCCTATGTATGTTAGACAGGGAAAAATCCTACAACTCCCAGCATTCCCAGCCAGCCATGCTGGCTGGGAATGCTGGGAGTTGTAGGATTTTTCCCTGTCTAACATGCATAGGACTGTGTCCTAAGAAGAATTTTTCTTACCAAGGAACTGGGATTCATTGCTCTGTTACTGGAAATAACCATAAATGCTCTGAAATACTACATTTGCCACTCTTTCCCATTTAACTTTTTATCCATTGATCTTATATGTTAGCCACTTTTGAATCCATTTTTCTTTCTGGATGGATGTAATCAGAAAACAAAATTAGGGAGTCGCAGCAGCTCAGTGGCAGAGTGCCTGCTTTGCTTGCAAGAGATCCTATGTTCAATCCCTGGCATCTCGAGGTAGGCCTAAGAAAGAATCCTGCCTGAAAACCAGGAGAGCCGTTGCTGCCAGTCAGTGTTGACAATACAGGAGGGCTAGATGGACCAGTGCTCTGACTCGGTATAAGGCTGTTCATAAAACTCACTGAAATGTATTTCCTTGTGACATTTGTGTGAAAATTTAGCAATACTAGGACCTCTATATGCTATGGTTGTTATGGGGATGCCAAACAAAAACTTAGATCAGTAGGGGACCTTGGTAAAACATCTGGCAGCCACTGGTGGAGCAGAGATCCTCACAATGTACTGATGCAGCATCACTGGTAAGAGGTTGGAAATGTTAGGGCAGAATGTGAGTTGTCTGCACTGCAGGTTTTCCAACTATATTTTGTTCAGAATCTTAAGATACTTATCTTAAGTATCCTAAAAGTATCTTAAGGTACTCGTCTTTCTTTCTTTCTTTCTTTCTTTCTTTCTTGATCATGGGCTTGTGCGATGAAGAATCTGGAATCCTCTTTCAGAAAAAAAAAATGCTAGTTACACTCCAAAGGCTGCCTATTGCATAAGCTACTGCATATTTTGGTGTTTAAAGCAGTACTGTAAAGTGGTGACATTAATGCATAAACCATAAGGGAAATACTTCAGTTTGGTTACCTGTCTAAGTTTTCCAGAGCTAAATTCATGCACAGAATCCAGCAAAAATATTTCCGTAGAAATTCTCCCTGGAAAATAACTTCCTCTTCTCTATAAACTTGTGAGACAGTTTCAGAACGGGGATCTGTGGCTGCGAAATGTCGAGTCAAGGAAATGTTGAGTCAGGATCACCACTGCAAAAACAAACATTGGGTTGGATCCAGATTTAGTCATACTTAGAGGTGACCCACTGAAATTAATGGGACCTTAATTAGTCATGACTAACTTACATTCCATTGGTTTCAATGGGGCTACTCTAAGGATGATTAAGACTGGTTCCAACCTATTTTCTTTAGTTTGAGTCTACTTGTACTTACAGTATGAGCCTAACCATATTTACTTGGAAGTAAGTCCAATCCACCAATTTCAAAGGATGTTACATCTGATGAAAGGTGACTGCAGCCAGATCTCATGCATGCTCAGTCAAAAGTAAGTCCCAAAGAGGTTTACTCTCAAGTATGTGTGTGCACGATTGCAGTCCTAGACTTGAATAAATGCATGTGTTTAGGGGAGACAGAGGTGTTAGAAGATAAATGGGAGGGCTGGATGTAATGTATTTGGACTGAGCTAATGCAATGGAAATGAGGTCTCCTGCAACTGATGTCTTTTAATGAATTCAGTTTGGTTTGGATATGCATTCTTTCTTGTGGTTGGAAGATTGTTCAAAGAACTTGATAATTTCGTATTTATCAAGCTGAGGAAACTGGCTAGTGAGCTACAGTAGGGATCTGCATTGTCTTCTTTATTTAATATTGTCATTAAAATGCTAGGATAATTCTGTTAGTGAATAAAAATGATAATGGCTACATAATTCAATAGGCACATCATAGTAGACAGAGATGAGTGAGGACAAATAATACTAAAGCACATAACAATAGAGACCAAACTTCATTCTTTCTATAGTCCAAACTGCAGATGTTGCAAGGTAATAATAAAATGTTAATGCAGAAAGTGACTGCCAGGTGATGGCAACCAGTAAATTAAAAGATGGAGTGCTAGAAAAAGTATTGAAAGTTGCTTCTGTACTGTGTGTACTCTGTGTGTGTGTGAGAGAGAGAGAGAGAGACAGAGACAGAGAGACAGAGAGACAGAGAGAGACAGAGAGAGACAGAGAGAGCACATGCTGTTCATTTCCTGGAATGATGATGGGAGTTCAACATAGACTAGGGTTGTACGAAAGTCACCTTTGCAGAGCTTGGATTCGCAGTGGGGGGGAGGTGCTCCCTCCCCCCGGAATCCTCCCTGGGCCGGCTCTGCTCTGCGGCAGCTCCGCAGAGCCGCTGGCCAGGGCCGTCTGCAGCCAGAGTTCCGGCCGTAAACGGGCTGCTGCGGATGCAAATGGTGGCCACCATAGCAGCCGCCATTTGCATCCTGCAAAGCTGCCAAAGTATTTACGTAGCCTATCACAGCAAGCCAAAAAAAAAGTGTACACAAATGGCGGTGGCTACGGCAGCTGCCATTTGCATTCCCTATTTTTAGCCATTTTAGCCTACGTAAATATTTACGTAGGCTATTACGGCGAAAAACAAGAGGAATGCAAATAGCCTAGTGAGCGCCATTTGCATTCCTCCCCCCCCCATTTTAGCCTATGTAAATATTTACGTAGGCTATTATGGCGAAAAAAAACAGAACGCAAATAGCACCCACTACGCTATTTGCGTTCCCCTTGCTTTCGCCGTAATAGCCTACGTAAATATTTATGTAGGCTAAAACGGCTAAAAATAGGGAACGCAAATGGTGGCCACTGTAGCTGCCGCCATTTGCGTACTCTGTTGTTGTTTTTGGCTTGCTGTGATAGGCTACATAAATATGTACATAGACTATCACAGCCTCCACAGGGACGCAAAAGGCATCCCTCCGTTAGCAGTGATAGGCTACGTAAGTATTTACATAGGCTATCACGGCTATGATGAAGAAGCGAATGGCGGCTGCTAGGGATGGCGGAGAATTTCTCCCCAAATCTTCAGGGGGCTGAGCACCAACGCATTCGGCCCCCCAAAAACGGCAGTGAAATTCTCCACCACCACCCCGCCCCCCCCGGGATGGGACTTACCTTTGGCGAATGTCCCTCCCGGCGGCGGGTCCCGGCGGCGGTTCGTCGGCCTTTCGTTGGGGGAGGGGGCACCAGCCGGTCTTCCGACCAGCTGCTGCCGCCGCCATTACAAAGTGTAAAAAAAAAAAACACCCCGTGATAGGCTACGTAACGATTTACGTAGCCTATCACGACTAGATTTCCAAACTCAGCCGTGATAGGCTACGTAAATCGTAAATTTGGTCCCGTAAAATGTAAAATGTAAAACGTAAATTTGGTCCCGTAAAACATAAATTTGGTCCCGGTAGTCTATGTAAAGATTTACGAAGACTACACCGTTGTCTACGTAAATCTTTACATAGACTACCGGGACCAAATAAGTAGGGATGGGGGAGAATTTCTCGCCGAAACTTCGGGGGGCCGAGTGCCAAAGTATTCGGCCCCCTGAAGTAGTTTCGGGGATAAATTCTCCGTACCCCCCCACCCCCACACACCCCTCGGGATGGGACTTACCTTTCCCGAATGTCGCTCCCGGTGGCGGGTCGCAGCGGCGGTTCGGCAGGGCTTCGACAGGGGCGGCGGCAGCAGCCGGTCTTTCGACCGGCTGCCACCGCCACCATTCCAAGAAAAGTAAAAAAAAAAAAAACGCCCCCGTGATAGGCTACGTGACAATTAACGTAGCCTATCACGGCTAGATTTGCAAAGTCTAGCCAATAAGGGCTATTTGCGTTGCCCTTATTTTCGCCGTAGTCTACGTAAAGATTTACGTAGACTACAGCGACCAAATAAGGAACGCGAATGGCAGCTCCCTATGGGGGCCACCATTTGCGTACACGCTTTTTTTTTTTTAAGTCACCCATGATAGGCTACGTGACAATTAACGTAGCCTATCACGGCTGACTTTGCAGATCTAGCCGTGATAGGCTACGTAAATCGTCACGTAGCCTATCACGGGGGCGTTTTTTTTTTAACTTTTTATTTCGCAGCCAGGCGAGGTGAGGCGCCTCCTCCCCGGCCTGAATTTCGGCCGGGCGAGGCGGAAAGCCTCCCCCCCTGGCCTGAACTTCTGGGGGAGCAGCGAAGCGCCTCCCCCCCACCACAAAGCAAGCTGTGAGACCAGGTAAGTGACTTTTGTACACTCCTACAAATAAGGAATGCAAATGGTGGTGCCCATAGGCCGCCGCCATTTGCGTATGCGCTTTTTTTCCCCCAAAGTCACCCGTGATAGGCTACGTAACGATTTACGTAGCCTATCATGGCTGACTTTGGAAATCTAGCTGTGATAGGCTACGTAAATCATTATGTAGCCTATCACGGGGTTTTTTTGTTTGTTTTTTTAGACTTTGTTTTGCGGCCGGAGAGACGGGGCGCTTCTCCCCGGCCTGAATTTCGGCCGGGCGAGGCAGGAAGCCTCCCCCCCGGCCTGAATTTCGGCCGGGCGAGGCGGGATGGCTTCCCCCCCTTGCCTGAACTTCGAGGGGAGAAGCAAAGCGCCTCCCCCCAACCGCGAAGCACCCCTGCGAAAAGGTAAGTGACTTTCGTACATCCCTAGCAGCTGCAGGGCGGCCGCCATTCACAAGTCAGTGCGGATGGCAGCAGGTAAGTGCTCCATTTCATGCGCCTTTCATGGGTTGGGGGGGCAGGGGCTTCGTTCTGCCATGAATTTCGGGGAGCGGAATGCACTGGCATTCGGCCTCACTGAGATTCGTGGCAGAATTCTCTGACATCCCTTACATAGACTGAATTTAAATTAAATAGAAACAATAAAAAAGGATGAAGGTGTGATGGTCTGAATCGTACACATCAGCCTCTGCTTGGAGTCATTTCTGACGATACGCTAGTGTTGACTTACATACTCCATGTTATATGTGAGTGGTCTACTCATGTGAACAGTTTAGAGACAAAGAAGCTAGATCATGTGAGATTGCCCTTCTCTTGCTTTTCTCTCCAAATTTTCTCTGCAGCTTGTAGGAATAAGAAAGGTAAAACTCTCTCTTTTTTTCCTGCAGGGACCAATCAAGAGGATTGCCGAATGCAGGGGTGGGGAACGTGTTTCAGCCCGAGGAATGAATTCAATTTCAAGAAGCTCTCAGTGGCCCAATTCCAGTTGGGGAGGAGCCAACAACAAAAAGGTGGGGCCAAAATATGTATTTATTCATTACATTCCTCTCCCACCTTATCCCCTCCTTAAGGACCCCTAGGTGACATACATAATTCTCCTCATCTCCATTTTAGTCTCACAATAACAACCTTGTGAGGTAGGTTGGGCTGAGAGTCTGTGACTGGCCCAAAGTCACCCAGTGACCTTCTGTGGCCGAGTGGGGACTAGAACCTGGATCTCCCGACACTCTAATCACTATACCACACTGGCTCAAATACAAAATACTAAACACAAATACAAAAACATCAGCTTATTTTAGCTTAAAGCTCTTAACTGCCAGTAACTAAGCCAGTAATTTAGGAGAGATATTTCAACCTTTTAGAACTGGGGTGGGGGGACAACTGTGCAAAAGCTGGAAACCACTTGGTGGTGAGGGAAAGCGGGTTGGGCAGAAAAGGGGGTGTGGCCCTCTGTGGAACCCTGGAGGTCCAGATTTGGCCCAGGGACATGAGGTTCCCCACCCTTGGCCACATAGAACCTTTAGCCAGTGAAGTCCTCTCTAATATGAATGAGACTTTCCAAAAGCAAGTAAAAGCATCACAGCAAGAAGCTCACTTCTATTATATGAATGTTTTCCTTTGGCCCTAGTCCCTCTTTTCATTAAAGTTTTAAAACGATTCTCTCTTGTCTATTGCTCGCACAGCAATTGCTTCTTACTTATGGTTCCTCTCAATTTCCACATGTGCTTGACTGAAGGTTCTGTCGATAGCTTTCCTTCCCTTTGCATGGTCCTAATTTTTAGGAGTGGAATTCTTGTTCCTTTCTCCATTTAAACTGAGATAATACTTTATAAGGGTTTTTTGGGGGGGGGTGCTGAGGGATATTCTTACACACAGGAATGCATGCATGTGCACACAAAACTGGGGGATAATTTATGCTGGGGGAAATCTGTTTTTTAAACAATAGTTTCTAGACATGAAGGGAGTAATCCAAAGTTCCCAGGGAGGGTGGCTGAGAGGTTGCTGGATGTTGCAAACTTCACTCTGCACAGTAGCGGAGAGGGAGGCCCACTGCGGGAGGCCTCCTCATTGTGGTAGAGGAAAGTTTTTTTTTCCTAGTGTACCATTCATTGGATTCCCATCTAGGCATGTTGGCCACTACCCCATGTTCTCTCCAGTGCTTAAACATCTAGCACATGGAGAAGGCAGAGCCTGCTGTTATGATCATGATCTCCCTCTCTATGTATACATCACACGACACAAGGCTGTATTCTTGTGTGACGTGTACATGCCGGTAACCTGGGAGGAGAATCCAGTTTAAAGAGAAATGAGCTACTAATTCCCCTCTCAGAAGGAGAGGATAAGATCATCACTGTGTACCATGGCTAATGTACTGCTGTCATTTTCTTAGGCCAAACAATTCATTAGAAAAGAGTAACAAAGTCCTTAAGAAGTTCCCAACTGGATCCAAGCAAAGGCCCAGCTAGTCCAGCATCCTGTTTCCCACAGTGGCCAGCCACACAATAGCCCCCTCCAACTGTTGATCCTGAGTGACTGGTACTCAGGGGCCCTGCTGCCTCTAATCCTAGAGGTAGTATAAGGGAAGTAGCTGAACTCCTTCAAAGATGAACCCAATGGGAGTTAGATGGACAGGCTACCTGGCTAGTGCTGTTTAGATGCTTCTATACCTAGAGTGTGGAGGAAGAAACGGGGCTGGACCCCCTGTTCCTGCCCCTGATCTCCATGCATTTTGCAGAACCGCTAAAAGGCTGTATGTCTGTAGGCTTTACATGCCAGTGGAAATTACAATGGGTTCTTGCTGTTGTGGAAAGCCTATGCACATAGAGCTGTACACACGTAGGCAACCTCTTCTAATTCTCCATTGAATGTGCAATGGTTGGAAACAGGGTGTGTGCCAACATCCCACTTGTCCTTGCATGCCTTAGGTTAGGGGTCCCCAACTCTTTTGGGCTGGTGAGTGCATTTGTAACTTTGAAGGTGTGTCA
Source organism: Heloderma suspectum (assembly GCF_057233095.1). Lineage (NCBI taxonomy): Eukaryota > Metazoa > Chordata > Lepidosauria > Squamata > Helodermatidae > Heloderma > Heloderma suspectum. The sequence goes on along the minus strand of NC_139460.1, from coordinate 119,646,144 downwards.
TGGGTACTCTCACAAAATGGCTACTGTGGTTTGCCTATTCATAAAATGGCTGCCATGGTGAGCACAGCCAGTCACAAAACACTCATGTCCCAGAAGACAAACTGGAAAGTAACTTGCCCATGAACCCAAGTACAAAACAGAGGTGAGGTCTGAGCTCCCCAACACAAAACCATTCTTTTGAATCTAAATGAAGTGTCACTGAAGAGCAGCACTTCACTTTGCAGCATTCCAGCCTCCCCCTCATTTTTTTTAACTTACAAATTATCTTAATAAAATAAAAATCAGGAGAGGCACAGAGCCTGGCAACACCAAGGGAGGTGTCTGTGGGCACATTGGTCCCCATGGGCTCCATGTTGAAGACACAGCTTAGGTGTATACATTAAGGAGGAGGATTTGAACAGCCCTCCTATGTGGACCTTATTATTAGCTCTCTTTTGAGGAAACTCACTGCATTGTCATGGGGCAGAATATGCTGACTGTTATCCTATGATTCATGTGTGACACCTATTTAGAGCTCTGTCTTAATGTTTAGAATAGACGTTGTATTTGTACTATGACTGTTAATATGTTACCTATTGCCTTCTCCTTAAGAAACAAGCTGTAGAAAACAGGTAGAACTCTGGGAAAGGGAAGGGGAAAGCAGATTCCATTTTGAATGAGTTCATTTGGGTGATTGTGACTAGAAGCCTGTATCGATCTTTGTAGGCTCCATAAGGTCTTGACCAATAAATGTTTACTTATTTGTCTATCAAATCGCTCTGATGAAACCCATGCATTAGACTTGTTAAAGACGGTGAGACTTACCTATGCAGAACCACTGGAGGTATGCACCCCTAATTGGTAACTGAGAGAGATTTTTCCTTTATTAGATCCTGGACCGCTGAATAGTGTCTTGACCAAGAAGCAATGGCATTCATTAGCTGTTGCCACAAGGCTAAATGTTTCCCAATACAACTGCCCTTTCCCAAATGAGTTAGAAGGATTCAAATAGAAATGAGGCACCAACTGGGTTTGGGGTGAAAGTTTTGCATTTTTGTTCCCAGTAGTATGATTTAAATTTGTGTCTGGAGTTGGAACATTGATTACTGTATTGTGTGTGTGTGTGTGTGTGTGTGTTTGTGTGTGTGTGTGAGAGAGAGAGAGAGAGAGAGAGAGTTTTTTACACTGGGATTACTATATCTTTCCCCTGGATCAAGTGCAAAATTTAAAGACTAAAATGTTGGAGGTAGTGTGAGTACAGGGCCAGTTTAAGGGCAATGCATGTCCTGTGTAGGAATATGGGCTGGGCATCCCATAATCCTTCTTCCATTGAGACACATCCACAATATGCAGCCTGCTCCTTAGGGATGTCAGAGAATTTCGCAACGAACGGAAACTGGATCAAATTATGACAAATCCGTCCTGCGAAATCCTCCTCAGAACAGGGCGGCCCAGTCTACCCTGACCGGAGCTCCCCCAGACCAGATTTTCTTTTTGTCTCCCAAACGGCGGATTTTATGAAAAAAAACCACGAAAAGAAATCCACGAATCAGAAATCAAAGACGAACGCGAACAGCTTACCTGATAATATAAATAGGCATTTTCCCTGGGACCACGAGGCTTTCTTTCACTGGAGCTGAGTCACGAAGTGCGCGGAAGTCAGGTGAGGTGAGGTGAGGTGACCTGAAGTTACGTGGGGAATCCCCGCGAGCCACGACAGGTTTTACCCTTTTTAAATAGGCATTTCCCTGAGACCTCAAGGCTTTTTTCTCTGCTGGGCAAAGTGCATGGAGGTCAGGTGACGTCAGGTGAGGTGAGGTGAGGTGAGGTGACTGAAAATTATATGGGGGATTCCTGCCATCTGAAAAACTGGAAGCCTTTATGGAAATTTTTCATAAACCGGGAACTTCTCCGTAAAACGGAGCCATCGGACCCTGAATTACGGACTCAGGCAGCATGCATGCGGAATAGGATTTTCCGCTGGTATTTACAGAATTATTAATGGAAGTTCCAGGGAGCCAAAAAAATGGAGGGTTCTGGGGGGTGGAACAGACTGCTTACCCCCCCCCACGAACACCCCAAAACAGACCCAGGTAGGGAATTCGTACACCCCTACTACTCCTATCACAAAAATAAGGGCCCCTGCTGGATAGATAATTGATATTTTCAGGCTGCAGTCTTATCTAGGGATGGGGGAGCAATTCATTCTTCCTAATTTCATACTTTTGAACCATTATGAACCATTATGTAAAACCAAAGCTCAGTTATCCTTTGAAATTCGCACTAGTACGAATTTTGCAATGGAGTTCTCCAATTAAAAAAAATGTGTACAGACATGTGTGTCAGGGGAAATAACATTAAAAATACATTATGTTGGGGAAATTGCTTGCAAAAGATATGTATGTATGAGGAGTGTATGAGGAGAAATGCACATATACATTTTTTTTAATGCTAACTTTTTAAAAAATTCTCTAAGTTAGAGATGAACTCACCTCCATCCAGGTTCTCTGGATGCCTGCCCAGCCCCTGCCCCTGCTCACCAGTCCCCGGACCATGCTCAAGCCCCTGCCATGCTCAGTGAGCAGCTCACACTCACCCCAGTGGCCTGATCAAGCTCTGCGGTCACAATTTAAAAAATAAAATAAAATGGCAATAGCAAAAATGAGCATGTTTCTGTATGCGCAAATATTATAGTCACATATTCTCATGTGTGAAATGCACATTTTTGTGAAGGATTACATTTGTGTGCGTGCAAAAATGCACATTTGAAAAAATGTGCATTTACGTGCATATGCGAATATACGCATTCACAAAAATGTGCATTTTTGTGTGTGCACAAGTATGCACATTTATGTGATCACCATTTTATTTCTCAAAAAATGGTGATGACGAAGCTCAACAAGGCCACTGGAGTGAGTGCAGGCCATTCACCAAGCGTGGGCAGGGGGCAAGCAGAGGCAGGGGCTCAGTAAGCGGGGCTTGGGGGTGTGGGCAGGGGCCGTTCTGCCAGATTCCTGGACTGAATTGGGCGCCCACACCATCCCTAGTTAGAGATGAACCAAACTTAAGTCTGGAGAATTCTCAAAGTTCAAGACAAACCAAATTTAAGACTGGAAAAATGAGAAACTATGAGGAACCAAAATTGACAGGTTTGTCCATCCTTAGTCTTAACCTGTACTTCGAAGGGTGTCAGATGTGGTACCCGTGGGCATCAAAGTGTCCACAGAAACATCTTTTGGCACCCACCAGGCTCCCTGCTTCTTTTCAGTTTTATTTGATTCTTAAGATTTTTAATTAATTATTTTTAACTGGGAGGTTGGCGTGCTGCACACCAAAGGGCTGCCCTCCAGCACCATCTTTTGGGGGGACCAAAAGAGGGGTTTTGTGTGTTAGAGCTCAGACCACACCTCTGCTTTGTACCTAGATTCTTGGGCACACCATTTTATGAATGGGCAAACCTCCCATGGCAGCAATTTTATGAAACAGCCCATGACACCCTCTCAAATTCCTAAATTTGGCCACCAAAGTTTGGGGACCCCGGCCAGACCTAGACACAAGTCTCCTTGAAATCCATGGGACTTACCTCCAAATAAACATACTTAGAATTGGGGTGGTAATATACTCAAGGACATGGTAATTTCTTTGTGTGAAGTGATGTGGGAAGAGAGACGATTTGTTCATGACGTTGCTTTGTTTTTACATTGTGCACAGATCTTCCCAAAGAGTGGGTCTGCATTTGCAAATACTCATTCCACTTTCTTAATCCCTTGGACAGCCTCTCTTGACATTACCAGGAAATAGGGATGTCAGAGAATTTCGCCACGAATCTCGGGGAGGCCGAATGCCAGCGCATTCGGCCCCCCGAAATCGGTGGCAAAACGGTCTGCCCCCCCCCGCCCCCCCGGGACAGGACTTACCTTGGGCGAATCTCCCTGGCGGCTGCAGCTCTGGCGGTGGTTCAGCGGCCGTTCGGCGGCGGCGGTGACCGGTCTTCCGACCGGCTGCCACCACGGCCATTTCCAAGTTTAAAACAAACAAAAAAAACATGATAGGCTACGTAGGGGTGGACGAAAGTCACATACCTGTCCTTGAAGGACGTTCGCGGTGGGGGGGAGGTGCTCCGCTGGTCCCCCCGCGAAGTTCAGGCCAGGGGGGGAGGCTTCCCGCCTCGTCCCGGCCGAAATTCAGGCTGGGGGGGAGGCTTCCCGCCTCGCCCGGCCGAAATTCAGGCCGGGGAGGAGGCTTCCTGCCTCGCCCAGCCGCGAACGCGAAAGTTTTTTTGTTTTTTTTTTAATGCCCCCTGATAGGCTACATGACGATTCACGTAGCCTATCACGGCTAGATCTGCAAAGTCAGCCATGATAGGCTACGTCAATCATCACGTAGCCTATCACGGGTGACTTTAAAAAAAAAAAGCGTGTACGCTAATGGCGGCCCCCATAGGGAGCCGCCATTCGCGTTCCTTATTTAGTCGCTGTAGTCTACTTAAATGTTTATGTAGACTACGGCGAAAATAAGGGCAACGCAAATAAGGGCAACGTAAATGTTAATGTGGCCTATCACGGCTGAGTTAAAACAAAAAAACAAAAACGCGCATACGCAAATGGCAGCGCCATTTGCGTATGCCATTTGCGTATGCCATGGGTGCCGCCATTTGCGTTCCTTATTTTGGCACGTCTAGTCTATGTAAACATTTACGTAGACTACGGCAAAAATAAGGGGAACGCAAATAGCGTAGCGTCTACACTATTTGCGTTCCCCTTATTTTCGCTGTAGTCTACATAAATGTTTACGTAGACTAGACATGCCAAAATAAGGAATGCAAATGGCGGCGCCCATGGGCGCCGCCATTTGCGTACGCGCAGTTTGTTTTTTTTTAACTCAGCCGTGATAGGCTACGTAAACATTTACGTAGCCTATCACGGCTGACTGTAGGGACACAAACGGCGGCAGCTACGGCCGCCGCCATTTGCAGTCCCAGCCAGCCAGGATTCGCGGTGGGAGGGATGGGGCGCCTCCCCCTGGCCAGAATTTTGGGGGGGAGGGACGGGGCGCCTCCCTCCCGGCCAGAATTTGGGGGGGAGGGACGGGATGCCTCCCCCCGGCCAGAATTTTGGGGGGAGGGACGGAGCGCCTCCCCCCCACTGCGAATCAAATTTCATAAAAGGTAAGTGACTTTCGTACATCCCTACCAGGAAAGAGCTATTTCACCACCATCACCGCCACTACACCACTACTATTTCACCAGTAGCTCCACCACCTCTTACTAGAGTGACAAAGGTCGTGCTCCTCCTGTTAGGTACTAAACCAATATTTAAGTGTTCAGAATGAGACAGGGCAACTACTCCACCAACTTCCAACCAAGGACATTGCGCTTATGTTTTGAGCCGATCCAAGGCAAAGTAGCATGGGCTGATCACACAGTATCGGTGCACAGCTGCTATCACATGGCCTGGCAGAAGCATACAGAACTGCTACGTGTCAAAGACAGGGATGAGTGAGAATTTGGTTTCAGTTTGGTTTTAATAAAAATTTACCAAAATCCACAAAGTTCTCCATATTTGGCACAAATACAAATATACAAACGGGGCATAGGTGGAGAAAGACATCATAGCATTTCAATGAACAGCAAATCGATGGTCCCACATCAGTTCCCCAGGAGAACAGGCCCAAAAGGTGCTTTCCAGAGCTCAAAGCTAGTTCTTTCTTTCCCAGTGTGTCTCTGACTTACCATCCCACAATCCGCTATTGCTAAGCCTCCAGCATCACTTCCACCTTCTAATTCCCCACCCCTCTCAGCTTTTCTAAGAGTACACCTTCCATGCTTTTGCATGCAGACAGTCACAGGTTCGATCCCTGATACCTCCAGTTGGAGTAGCCATAGCACGCACAGATCAAAAGGATAGGGGGGAAACTCGGAAGGGACAATATGGAGAAATAGGGAATGGAAGGAGTAAGATGAACAAGCTTGCTGTTCCTTCTTTTTCTCTTCCACTATTAATTGCACTAGTTATAAGGCTGTAGATAAAGATATCTACATGTAGCTCAATGGGGATTAATCATATAAACTCTTTTTTGTGTAAGGGTTTGATCTTACCAGCTGCATAGCACTCTAGCCCATATCCTGCAAAAAAAGTTAAAATATGTGTTTAATTTTAATTGATGAGTCACATGAAAGCTGCCACATCTGATGTGCTTGGTAGAGCTGATGTGCTTAGACTGTTCATTGCTTTGTAGATGGTACAACTGCCAATCAGTTCATAGCCAGGACAGTAGGGCATGAATTGGGTCCAAATGGACACAAATCAAACATTACATAGGTACATTCAGAAATCAGTGGCTAATCCTCTGATTAGAGGTCAAAGAGTTGGCTCCAGACAATGGGTTGGAGCCACATTTAGGTCCATGCAACTGGGCTGGCAGAAGTGGACTTCGCTGCCCCCCTCCTTCCCTCAAACGTCCTGAAAATGCTACACAGAAATTTGGGGGACCTTCCTGACTGGGGTGAGGTGTTGTGCAGCAGAGAGGGGATTCCTAAAAATCAGGCAGTGGCACTCAAAGAGGTTTTCTACACAAGGATATTAATCAGCTGTTGATCGGCTGTATCTACCTTTGATTTTGTTGCAGAATTGAGATCCAAGCACTACACAAAAAGCATTCCCTTTCCTGCTTTTCCACTATATAACATCTAGGAAGTGCTGTGGTACAGCAGAATAGCATGAATACACAAGTGAGAAAAGCTTTCACTTGCACACAAAAAATGACGCATTTTCTCTGCTCTAAAAAATCTCACTGAAAGTGCTCATTAGACACAGAAGTGAAACTAGAGGGTCACGGTGTTGTCTAAAGAACCCATAAACAACCATGAGTAGGGAATGATGAGCTCACAACAAATGGCTCATGTAGAAAAGCTCAAAGGTAGTTGCACTCAGTTCTCACTGAAATCAATGGGCTGTAACTAATGATGGTTAACTTGCCCCATTGATTTCAGTGTGGGAGCTATGTGCAGCTAGCTTAGTCTGAATATTACCCAGTGCATTTAAAACAGAAAATATTCAAATTGCAAAGGGAGCAGGTGGATTCAGAACTGGAATCCACTAATTTAACTGTGTTTCCCTAGGGATGTACGAAAGTCACTTACATTTTCACAGGTGTGATTCGCAGTGGGGGGAAGGCGTTCCGTCCCTCCCCCCGGAATCCTCCCTGGCTGGCTCTGCTCCGTGGCGGCTCTGCGGAGCCGCAGGCAAGGGCTGTCCACAGCCAGAGTTCTGGCCGCAGCCAGGTTGCTGTGGCCGCCATTTGCATCCTGCCAGGCTGCCGTGATAGGCTACGTAAGTACTTACGTAGCCTATCACGGCAAAGAGCAGGAATGCAAACGGCGGCCACTACACCGTTTGCGCTGCTACTCTTTTCATGATAGGCTACGTAAGTATTTACATAGCCTATCATGGTAAAGGCAGCCAGGCAAATGGCGTAGTGGCCGCCATACTTACATAAATACTTACATAGCCTATCACGGAAAGAGCAGCAGCGCAAACGGCGTAGCGGCTTATGGTGTAGCCGTAAGATAGGATACTTACGTAACCTATCATGGCAGCCTGGCAGGACGCAAATGGCGGCCGCTACGGTGGCCGCCATTTGCGGCCACAGCAGCCAGCCAAAATACCAGCCGCCACCGCCGCCACCCCAGGTAAGTTTCATTCCGGGGGGATTCTGTGGGGTGGCGGAGGGTGGGAGGCCATTCTGCCACTGGCATTCGGCCTCACTGAAATCCGTGGCAGAATTCTCTGCCATCCCTATGTTTCCCAAGGTCTGAACAAAGGCAAGTGATTCTTTCCTAACAAGTAACTGCCTTCTGTTTGGTTATATGTACTGTGGTCACTGTTTTGTATTTGCATTCAATGCTTTGGCGATCAAAATCTTATTTGTAGTCCTCACTTTAGTTTGCTTCTTATTAACTTAGTTTATCATCGTGTGTGTGTGTGTGTCTATAGTGTATTGTTGTTGTTCAGTCGTTAAGTCTTGTCCGACTCTTCGTGACCGCATGGACCATAGCATGCCAGGCCTTCCTGTCCTCCGCTCTCTCCCAGAGTGTGCTCAAGTCCATATTCATTGCATCGGTGATGCTATCTAGCCATCTCATCCTCTGCCGTCCCCTTCTCCTTTTGCCTTCAGTCTTTCCCAGCACCAGGGTCTTTTCCAGAGAGTTTTCTCTTCGCATTAGGTGGCCAAAATATTGGAGCTTCAGCTTCAGTATCTGTCCTTCTAATGAGCACTCAGGGTTGATTTTCTTTAGGATTGACTGATTTGACCTCCTTGCAGTCCAGGGGACTCGTAAGAGTCTTCTCCAGCATCACAGTTCGAAGGCATCAATTCTTCGGTGCTCAGCCTTCCTTATAGTCCAGCTCTCACAGCCATACGTTGCTACTGGGAAAACCACAGCTTTGATTATACAAACCTTTGTCGGCAAGGTGATGTCTCTGCTTCTTACGATGCTGTCTAGGTTTGCCATAGCTTTCCTCCCAAGGAGCAAGTGTCTTTTAATTTCATGGCTACAGTCACCGTCTGCTGTGATCTTGGAGCCCAAGAAAATAAATGTGTCACTGCTTCCATTTCTTCCCCTTCTATATGCCAGGAAGTGATGGGGCCAGATGCCATGATCTTACTTTTTGTAATGTTGAGTTTCAAACCAGCTTTTGCACTCTCCACTTTCACCCTCAACAAGAGGCTCTTTAGATCCTCTTCGCTTTCTGCCATTAGGGTGGTATCGTCTGCATATCTGAGGTTGTTGATAATTCTCCCGGCAATCTTAATTCTGACCTGTGATTCATCCAACCCGGCGTTTCTCATGATGTGCTCTGCATATAAGTTAAATAAGCAGGGTGACAATATGCAGCCTTGTCGTACTCCTTTCCCAATGTTGAACCAATCGGTTGTTCCATGTCCGGTTCTTACTGTTGCTTCTTGACCCTCGTACAGGTTTCTCAGGAGACAGGTAAAGTGGTCTGGTACTCCCATCTCTTTAAGAATTTGCCACAGTTTGTTGTGATCCACACAATCAAAGGCTTTAGCATAGTCAATGAAGCAGAAATAGATGTTGTTCTAGAATTCTCTTGCTTTCTCCATGATCCAGCGAATGTTGGCGATTTGATCTCTAGTTCCTCTGCCTCTTCGAAACCCAGCTTGTACTTCCGGTAGTTCTCGGTTCACATGCTGCTGAAGCCTAGCTTGTAGGATTTTGAGCATAACTTTGCTGGCATGTGAAATGAGCGCAATTGTACAGTAGTTTGAACACTCTTTGGCATTGCCCTTCTTTGGAATTGGAATGTAAACTGACCTTTTCTAGTCTTGTGGCCACTGTTGAGTGTTCCAAATGTGTTGGCATATTGAGTGCAGCACTTTAACAGCATCATCTTTAACAGCATCATCTCCGCTAGCTTTGTTGTTAGTATAGGGATGTACGAAACTCACTTACCTTTGCTCCGTCCCTCCCTGCAGAATCCTCAATGTGGGGGGAGGTGATCCGGTCCTCCCCCCCGGAATCCTCGACAGCTGGCTCCGCTCCACGGCCAGGCTGTGGAGCAGCCGGCCAGGGCTGTCCGCAGCCGGATTTCTGGCCACGGACGGCCTGGTGCGGACACAAATGGCGGCTGCTGTAGTGTCCAGCTAGACAGCCGTGATAGGCTACATAAGAATTTATGTAGCCTATCACGGCTAACGTAAAATAAAAAAAAACACGCAGCGTACGCAAATGGCGGCGGCTACGGAGGCTGCCAATTTCATTCCTTATTTTTCTCCGTTTTAGTCTACGTAAATATTTACATAGACTATTACAGCGAAAATAAAGGGGAATGCAAATAGCGTAGTGGGCGCTATTTGTGTTCCTTTTTGATTCACCATTTTAGCCTATGTAAATATTTTTGCCATTTTGCTTTCTTGCATTTCTTTTTCTTTGGAATGGGTTTAGTTCCTGCCTCCTGAACTATGTTATGGACCTCCGTCCATAGTTCCTCAGGCACTCTGTCTATCAGGTCTAATCCCTTAAATCTATTCCTCACCTCCACTGTATATTCATAAGGGATATGATTTAGGTCATACCTGAATGGTTTAGTGGTTTTCCCTACGTTCTTCAATTTAAGCCAAAATGTTGCAAGAAGCAGTTCATGATCTGAGCCACAGTCAGCTCCAGGTCTTGTTTTTACTGACTGTATAGAGCTTCTCCATCTTTGGCTGCAAAGGACATAATCAATCTGATTTCGATATTGACCATCTGGTGATGTCCATGTGTAGAGTTGCCTCTTGTGCTGTTGGAAAAGCATGTTTGCTATGATCAGCGTGTTCTCTTGGCAGAACTCTCTTAGCCTTTGTCCTGCTTCGTTTTGTACACCAAGGCCATGTTTGCCTGATATCCTGGTGATTTCTTGACTTCCTACTTTAGCATTCCAATCCCCTATGATGAAGAGGACATCTTTTTTTGGTGTTAGTTCAAGAAGGTGGTGTTGGTCTTCATAGAATCGATCAACCTCAGCTTCTTCGGCCTCAGTGGTTGGGGCATAGACTTGAATTACTGTGATGTTGAATGGTTTGCCTTGGATTCGTACTGAGATCATTCTGTCATTTTTGAGATTGTACCCCAGTACTGCTTTTCCCACCCTTTTATTGACTATGAGTGCTACTCCATTTCTTCTAAGGGATTCTTGCTCACAGTAGTAGATATGATAGTCACCTGAATTAAATTCACCCATGCTTGTCCATTTTAGTTCGCTGATTCCCAAGATGTCGATGTTCAATCTTGCCATCTCATGCTTGACCATCTCCAGCTTACCTTGATTAATTGATCTTACATTCCAGGTTCCTAAACAATATTGTTCTTTACAGCATCAGACTTTCTTTTCACCACCAGACACATCCACAGCTGAATGTCCTTTTGGCTTTGGCCCAGCCACTTCACTCTTTCTGGCTCTACTTGGAAATTCTCTCTGCTCTTCCCCAGTAGTATATTGGACACCTTCCGACCTGAGGGGCTCATCTTCTGGTGTCATATCTTTTTGCCTTGTGATATGTTCCATGGGGTTTTCTTGGCAAGAATACTGGAGTAGGTTGCCATTTCCTTCTCCAGTGACCACATTTTGTCAGAACTCTCCACCATGACCTGTCCATCTTGGGTGGCCCTGCATGGCATAGCTTATGGCTTCACTGAGTTAGGCAAGCCCCTTCACCACAAAAAGGCAGTGATTCATGAAGGGGATATAGTGTATATCCCCTCCTAATATGTGTTGGGCATAGACCTACCACCTTGAAGTCTGCTTCACACTTCCATTGAAGTAAGTGAGTGATGGCCAATTTCTCAAATATTGGGGGACTGTGTGCATTAGCAGTAAACTGTTGGGGGGGTTCACTCTTAGAGGTGAGGTCCGTTTTTCAGCTCAGCAAGGCTGGAGTCAATCCATTTAAGGTCCCGGGGCTTGGGTGGCCAACAGGGTTGGAGACTAACCATCCAGGTTCAAGAAGATTATTTCTATAGGAGGAACAAGTGAAGAGGGCAAAGTGTTGCCTGGAGGAGCAGCCCAGAACTTCCTCTCAGTGACTGGGGAAAAAAATAATCTTTGGGGCCAAATGTGCCCCAGGGGCCATTAGTTGTCCAACTGTGGAGGAATTGCCTCTAATGGCATATGCCATAATAAAACAAAAACCATCTAGAGTGCAACGGCTATTTTTTAAGGATGTACGAAACACTTACCTGGCTCCATTCCGGGGCATCCGCAGTGGGGGGGGAGGTGCTCCGTCCCTCCCCCTGGAATCCTCCCTGGCCGGCTCTGCTCCACAGCGACTCTGCGGAGCCACCGGCCAGGGCCAGCCACAGCCAGCCCCCCGCCACCGCCACCGCCACCGCCACATCCACCGCCACTGGAGCCTCCGGAGCCACTGAAGCCGCCGCATCCGCCGCCAGGTACGATCCGTCCCGGGGGGATTACGCGGGGTGGCGGGGGGGAGGCCATTCTGCCACAGATTCTGGGGGGCAGATTCTTAAGATTCTTAAGAATCTATCACAGATTCTTAAGAATCCAGCCTCATTGGAGTCCATGGCGGAATTATCTGACATCCCTACTATTTTTGTTCTCTTTCTAGTGGGAACTAAAATCAGATGGGTGTTTCAATCACTGCTTTCTTTCTTTTCTTTTTCCCCTTGTTTGTGTGAAGAAACTGATGCAAAAAGAAAAGAGGAAGAGCTTTGCTGCCATCTTCTGGCTATTTGCAAGAAGTGCAGCCTGCATATTGTGGGCTGGGGGAGTGAATTCATGAATGAATCTGTCTAGCATTCTTTAAAGGTTTCAACATCTACAAAGTTGTGGGTAGCCAGAGCCAAAACTAGTTAGGCTGCAGCTCAAGATTATATGGACTCAGGGGCCAGGACACTTGTTATTGGGTGCTTTCTAGGGATGACAAATTTCAGAAGGGTAGGTAGCCATGTTAAGGGGATCACAACTCAGTGACAGAGCATCTGTTTTGCATGCAGACAATCGCAGGTTCGATCCCTGCTACTTCCAGTTATAAAAGGATCAGTGAGCAGGAGATATGAAAGACCTCTATTGGAGAGTTACAGCCAGTCAGGGTAGGCTAGCCTTCACTAACCAGGCACCCTCCAACAGTTTTGGACTACAAGTCCCATCAGCCCTAGCCAGTATGGCCAATTGTCAGGGATGATAGCTGTTATAGTCCAAAGCATCTGAACTATGCCAGGTTGGGGAAGGCTGCAGTAGACAGTACTGAGCCAGCTGGAGAAATAGTCTGACCTGGCAGCTTTCTATGCTCCACTGGAGTTCCTATGTTAGTCTGTTGCAGTAAAACCATAAAAAGTCATGCAGCATCTAGAAGGCTAATTAGGGATGTGCAAACTCACCCCTGTCCGGGTTCTCCGGACTCCTGCCCAGCCCCTGCCCCCACTCACCAGTCCCCAGATTATGCTCGAGCCCCTCCCACTCTCAGCGAGCAGCCTGCACTCACCCCAGTGGCCTCATAGAGCTCCGCAGTCACCATGTCTAAAAAAAAAAAATGGCGATCACAAAAATGTGCATTTTTTTTGTATGCATGAAGATGCACATTTTTGTGAATGCACATATTCTCATGTGTGGAATGCACATTTTTGTGAAGGCACACATTAGTGTGTGTATGTAAATGTGTATTTTTTGTAAAATACACACTTCATGCATATGCAAATATGCACATTTGCAAAATGCGCATTTTTGCATATGCAGATATGTGCATTCACAAAAATGCACATTTTCATGTGTGTGCAAATTTGCACATTTTTGCGATCACCATCTTATTTCTCTGAAAATGGTGACCACGAATCTTGACAAGGCTGCTGGGGTGAGTGCAGGCCATTCACCGAGCGCAGACAGGGGGCGAGCAGGGGCAGGGGCTCAGTGAGCGGGGCTCGGGGTGTGGGCAGGACCAGGTCTGCTGGATTCCCAGACTGAATCAGGCACCCACACCATCCCTAAGGCTAATCCATAATCTTTTTTAGTTTAGAGGTCACGTTGCCAAATCCATAAAATGGTAACATCTGTGTCGTTAGGTCTATCTGTAGGTATCATGAGTACAGAGGGAGGAGGGGGGAGGAGGACCAATTTTACAAAGTGATACCAAAACGCCAAGCAAGGCCTGAGATCATGCTGAGCACAAATGAAAAAATATTTTTTGATGGAAAAATCCCATCAAATGAGTAAAAGAGCCAACGCACAAGGACTGCTGCAAGGGTTTGTTCCTGGATATGCATCTCTGCTGGGTGGTCCGCTGTTGCTGGTTAGTAGTCGCCTCGGGTTGGGGGAGGTCTCTGTAAGCAAGGACAGCTTGCAATCAGCTTGCAAACAATCATTTCAGACCTCGGGAAAGAGTGATCTGTCCCTTCTCCAGCAGCACACTGCGTGGGGCGGAAGAGGGATGCATACAGGAGGTGTGTCAGAACAAGAGGAAAGGAGTGGCCCCACCCACTTTTGGCTATGGCCCCACCCTCCACTGGCTTTAGCCCCACCCCCTGTCAGCATATGTCCCCCAACAGATTACCCCGGAGGGAATGCTGCTCTTGACAGAAAGGAGTCTACCGATTTCCTTTGGACATCCTTGTGTCACTTCAATCAACCTAGAGCCAGAACTGTGGCTGGCAACTGTTAGAAAGAAATGTGTGGATTCTGTGTGTGTGGATAGGGGTGTGGATTAATAGTTTGACATCTGTTTCACATTCCATGACATAATGAGGATTTGAGCAAAGATACATTGAGAAGCACTGGAGATCTGAATAAGGCTTTTTACTTTTTTGTGATAAAAAAGAAAGGGGGTTGTCCTTAATTCAGCCGCATTTGGAAGAACAATCCCGAGCTAAAAAGCCTGATCTAAAAGCCATGTCTGTACACATACAGCCCCACAGCAGATTACACTAATAGCTGTCTCATTGTGGGGAGGGAGATAGAGCCACTTTTCTGGAGTGACACACTTAGATTGCAATCCTATGCAGGTTTCGACAGAAAAAGGTCCTATAATTCTCAGCATTTTGGAAGCTGTAGGACTTTTGTCTGTCTAAATATGCATAGGATTGCACCTTTATTTAATTTTTGAGGTATTTCATCAGTGTATTTTGTGAAAGATATCTTGTGGTGTTGCTTTAAGAAATACACAGACTATTCTCTAGTTTTTCTTCTGTCATCAGTATATATTGTTTATTGTGATAATTGTAAAAATTCAATTAAAATTAAAAATTAAAAAAACCCAAATCAGACTCATTTAAGTTGATTCCAATGAAAAGCATGAAAGCCACACCCCAGTTCTCCCTCTCTCTCTCTCTCTGTCTCTCTCTCTCACACACACACACACACACGCACGAATATTGTATATTTTTAAAAAATGATTTTTTTAACTTCCTCAAACTATCTTTATTTAAAGCAATGATTATGTGTCTCATTTATTCAGAAGAATCACATTGCAGGTAATTTCAGTTTCCACTTTTTCATTAGTGCTATTGTAAACAAAGATTTGTCCTCTGTGTGCTATTGTGCAAAAAAATTAGAAGCCAGTGGCATTTCCTTTAAAAGCAAATGAAAACCCAGAAATGATGTTAAGTCCAATTCAGCAACCTGGCCTCAAAAGCGATCTAGGACAGCAGGAGATGGACAATTCTGGAAAAAATGTACAGGAAGCATTAGAACATTCCCCGATTCTTACTCATTAAACTGTACACTGACTCTGGTTACATTGGGTTGTATCCAATGCCAGTCTAACTGAAGTCCCATTCATTTCAATGGGTTTACTTTAAGTAGGACTAACATTGGATACAACCTACTGTGTCTCACAGCTCCAGTTCATACTGTTCTGATTTCTAAACTGGTTTTAATTAAACTATTTACTATTGAGATGTGTTTAATTACACCTCCCCCCCCCACCAAAAAAATCTGGAAAATTCTTGAGAAGATGATGGATAGAATTCTAATAGCCTATCTCTTCAGAGGAAACTTGGAAGACTTACCTTGTCAAAGAAGGAGAATAGGAGCAGTTCCGGCCTGTCAGGTAAGGCCACATTGTATCATAGCTTAGTAAACAGAAACCATTGCCAATCT
Source organism: Heloderma suspectum (assembly GCF_057233095.1). NCBI lineage: Eukaryota > Metazoa > Chordata > Lepidosauria > Squamata > Helodermatidae > Heloderma > Heloderma suspectum. The sequence goes on along the minus strand of NC_139460.1, from coordinate 119,630,554 downwards.
CCTTCACATGGCCCAAAACAGGAAATAGAACTGTGCCAGAATCTATCCTCCAATTTCCTGGAAATTTCATCCCTGACCTAGTTAATTACTTAATTAATTTCCTGCCTTTCCACTAAAACTAGTGCTCAAAGAGGCATCCACTGTTCTGCCTTATACTCAGGGTGCTTTAGAATTTATTTTGAATGTCTTTTGATGGTGTTTTCAAGCTTACCTGATTGTTGCAATTTGGCCAAGGGTACCGTGTGTGTTTTTCTTTCTATTACACATCTCTCCAACACTCTGCAGCCTCCCCAGCTGCCCACCCTATCTGATCTGAAAAAGCCTCATGGGAGGAGTTGCCTCATATTGTCTTCCACTGGTCTTTAATTGGAATGTGGGTGGCGGGGGAGACTGCAGACTGTCACAGAGAGAATTGTACGGTGAAAGGCAGGACAATCACCTTCACTACTTGGCCATCCTTTAACGAAGATAAGTGCAAGAACCCTGTATTCCACCCACAAGGATTTTGAATTATTTCCCTGAAAGCAGTTTCTTTTCTAGCAGGCTGATGGAGAATAGTCAAAGAAAACATGGAAGAAATTTTCAGCACAGTACTAGCAGGAAAAGGAATTGCTAGTGGAGACCTGGCATCAGCCGGAGGTTATTGACTGACAAGTAGGGCATATGCAGGCAATGTGCAATGACTAAAGGCCCATCTTTGTCTCAGTGGTCCGCAGCCCCTCACAGAATATGTCTGAAAATGGCCTGTCATAAATTTACATCCTGAGTGACTGTTAAATAATTTGCAGGCCTCCTGCTAGGAAGTACTGTTTTTCTTTAAAAGTGTGAAGGCTATTATATCCACCACTGGGAATTTAACACATTGTTTTTCTTCTCTCATAGACTGTTAAACATGAAGCTCTTTCATTTCCCCCTTTCTTCTGAAGGCAGCAGATCCATCTGATACTGCCTGACAGATCAGCATTTCTGCAGAAGAGTGCGGTTTGATTTGTGGTTTCGTCGAAGGCAATTCAAAAGAAACCCATGAAACTTTGTTTCAGTGTCAGAAGGAAAGGCTGATCCTTTTCTTTTTTTGCAGAAATAACTAAGATAAAGGCTGGGAAAGTCAAACAGTTTGATTCTAAATAACGGTCTAATTCCAGGAGACACTGCGTAAGCACAATAGCTGAGGTGCATCAGTCCCACTGTTGGCATCATGGCAGAAGCCATGATTGTTCTTGTGTGAATGGCTGCTATGCCATGAGAGGGCATTTATATGGCTCTGCCACTAAAAGGTGGACACAAAGAAGCTTCTGAATTCCTTGTGAGGCATCCTACAGACAATGGATTTCACAGATTTCCATAGAATTTAAGCTTCACTTACTCTGCATTATGCTCACTGCATAGCCCATTCTTTTTTATGTTTACTTAGTGGAAAGTTCAAGTCAGAAGAAAGTTCCACTCATTTCTAACTGTGGAACCAAGTAGATGTTCTAGTTATCCTCATCTAATTACAGTGTGTGAGTGTGTGAGAGCTTTACAGGGAATGCAGTGTGTAAGGAGGGGAGGCTTATCTCTTCCCTCGCAAGTGTGACGGGAGCCAAAATTCTCTCTCTCTCTCTCTCAAACAGACACACACACACACACACACCCAGAATGCTTAGGAAAAAGGTCCCCATTGACATTTCAGATTGCAATCCTATGCACACTTGTTTGTAATAAAGTCGAAGTGGGTAAAGATCGGGCTTTTACAGTGCAATCCTATGCACATTTAAAAGAGAAAAAAGCCCTACAACTCCCAGCATTCCCCAGGCAGGGCACTGTAGCACTTTTTCTATCTAAATATGCATAGGATTGTGCCCTAAGTTAATTTAAATCGAATCATAAAATCAGACAGTGCTAAGGAAGGTCCAAAGTGAGGCTGTAACTGACCACTGAGAACACTAGACCAGGGGGCCCCAACCTTTTGGACCTGTGGGGACATTTGGGGATTTGATAAACTGCTGTGGGCACCACCATAAAATGGCTCCCATGGAAGATGTGGCTAGACACACAATGCCATAGGGGCCTGGCTAATCAAAAGGGAGCTAAAGAGGGGCAGAGGAAAGAAATAGTGAGGCTAGGAGGAAGGGGGAAATGCCAAGGTAGTGGGGTAGAGGGGAAAGAAAGAGCAAGGCTAGAAGCTAGAAAGAGAGAGAAAGAAGAGTGCCCTAACATTTTCCAATGTTTTTCATTTTTTGTGAAGGGGGTAGGGAGGGGAGAGGTTTGTGGGTGCCACTGGAGGTCCCATGGGCACCATGGCACCCACAGGTGCTGCACTGGGGGGCCCTGCACTAGACATTTGCAAATAATTATTTTATGAGATTTCTAGCCTATTCTTTTTAGTCAAAGGTGGAGAGAAGTTACCATCACAGAAATCTCATAATTATTTTAAAATGTCTAGTGTTCTCAGCGGTCAGTTACAGCCTCACTTTGGACCTTCCTTAGCACTATCTGACTTTATGATTTGATCTAAATGAACTTAGGGCACAATCCTATGCATAGTTAGACAGAAAGAAATCCATGGCTGGCTGGGGAGTGCTGGGAGTTGTAGTGTTTTTTTCTGCTTACACATGCATAGGATTGCACCTTTAGGCTCCTAAGCAAACATGACAAATAGAGTAGTCCGGTCTAGCCATGCTACTTACCAGTTGCAAATCTGTTGAAACACATTACTGCTGCATTTCAGGCAGGCCCACTGCCCTGACATGGCCGCTGTTGGCCTCGTGGAGACATAGCACGTGGAGGCCAAAATCCCTTTAAAATACCAGGTGTCAATTACTATATGCATATGGACATTAGCCCAGATGTGTGCCTTATAGGGTGAAGTAGATAATTGGTTCCACCCTCTCAGCCATCATTTTGCATCTGGTTCCAGTTAGTGAACCTCAGGGCTCTAGCAAAAAAATAACACCCCAAAGTAGATCTAACAGGCCTGAAGTCTGCCCACCCTTGCTCTACTATATTGTTCATTTAAATTCTATGCCACCTTCCAGGGTAAAAACAAACAAACAAAAATCCTCTCAAGGCAGCTAAAAATAATAGTAAAACATCAGTGGCACAAAACTATAAACAGCATTTGCAACTAAAGCAAAGTGAGGCATTTTGGATTTGGGTTTGGGCTTGGGCTTGTTCTCGCTAAAAGTCCTTTTAACAAGAAGATGAAGAAGAAGACAAAGAAGAAAGCAACTCCTCTCTCAGCAGGCAGCCACAGTGGAAAGCCCCGTGGGAGGACGTCCTGGTAAAGTCCTCTAGGGGGCTTTCCAGAAAGTTCAAGCAGCCGGGGAGGCCGCAAGGACAGAATGAAATACAAATGTGTCACAAGAAGAGCTTCACCACCACCGCCACCACCTGCAGCCACCTCCTTACAGGAAGATAAGCACTAAAGCCTGAACACTGAGAAATTCCTTCAAAATTCTCATTCCTCCCCACAATTTCCCAGTGCAATTTCGTTTCGTTCCTCCCTGCAATGAATGGTTGAAAATTAATAGGTCAAAAAATTCTGCACAGTGCTGGCTTCAGCGGTGCAGGACAGGCTGTGTGGCACATATCGCTGTCCTCCAGCAGAGGAGAATGGCCTGGAGGCTTGGGAGAAATGGCCGCAGGGATCACCACTGCGGCCCCACACCAAATCACCCACAAACACACCAGCATCCGCCTGCACTGGGCGCCTCGCTCTGCCTAATGGTAGGGCTGACCCACCCTGCCACTTGGGGAGGTGAGCAGCGAAGCATCCTCTGCTGGCTGCCCTCCATCTCCGGCCTTGCCTGCCTACTCACCTACTCACTGACACTGCTCAGGGGACAGTGTCAGTGGGCTCCCCACAGAGGCTGGGGTCTCAGCAGCTGCCCAAGGATGCCAGAGCTGCCCTGGTGGGAGGGGCTGTAGGTCAGTGACAAGTGTGATTTGCAGAAAGTCCCAGTGTCCAACCCCAGTATCTTCAGTTAAATGGACCTCAAGTAGTTGTGCTTGAGGCCTCGGAGAGTAGAAACGATTGGATGAGATTGAGCAGTGGTTTGACTCAGGCTGGCAGTTTGATATATCCAGCCATCATTCCAGCAGGCTGTACAGAGGGGGATGAGAGGGGGATGGGGCCATTCCACCAGCCCTGCTGAAAGACGATGTGTGTTTTCCCTCCTCCCTACCCAGCCCTTTTTCCTTGAGTGCCATGTCTTTGAGGATTGTAAGTCAGGGACTGTCTTGTTTCAGTGAGTGCATTTAAGCCACTCCGGGAGCTTTTGTTGGCTATTGGCTGAGGAGCAGGATCAAAGTACTTTAAACAAAGAAATAGGTTGCAGTGAAGAAACAGTATTTAGGTGCCCATAGCCCGTTTTCATATTATGGTGATTTATAGCAACAAAATGTCACATGGAACTGTGTAACCATACATTTGTGGATCTAAAGCTATATGACTAGTGCAATGACAAAAATTGTGTTAGGGAAGAGTTCAATGTAGTACATGGAGAGCACCCTAACAGTGAAATCTGCTAATGATGTTCTCATTTCCAGTGTGCTAGTGCATTGTACTCAAATGCCAATTTGTAACCTGCTCCACGCAAGTGTGTCCCCAGACATATTTTGCTGGTGACACAGTGATGTGCAAGAGCTGCTTGGACAAAACAGACACACAGAGACGCAGCACGTGGAGCAATTTACAACCCTCTGAACTGTCCATCAGTGCTACAGTTTCTAGCTATTTTCCTTATCTCCTTAGTCACGTGGAATAATATAATGATTCCATCTAGGAATAATTAGGTTGGTGCTATTTACAGCAACCAATCCTTCCTTGGAATATCTGAGTTCTTAAGAGAGACACTGAGCTGCGCTTAATAAACATGAATAGCCCTGGAGCCCTATTTCTACAAAACAGACCTCTCATTTAGCTTGTATTTTTAAAAAAAAAAAATTACATCATTCATCATAGATATTCATTGCCGCTTGTTGCTGTGATTTTCAGTTGCATTTACTGTGCTGCTTTACTTCATTATGCAGTTTCATGTGTTGCACAAAACCAGTTTTGTTGTGTTTATTGTTTGTTAAGTAGACGTTTTTCAGTCCAGCGCAATTGGCAGTCCTTCTATGCTAGTCTCTCAGGTAAGCGGGGAGGAATCACTCAGCCTCCAGATTGTGGAAGCACCACAGACACAGCTTGTTACAGCACTGTTAAGCAGGCCTTGTTTATTTCTTTCTGGGTGAAACGTCATGTAAAACAGAAGTCCCTGTACTGCAAAAACAACCCCTGACATACTAACATGCAGCATGACCTGGACCTAACTTGCTTCATCTAGAAGCTCAGTAAATATTATGCGGTCCACGTAAAAGAAGAAAGAAAAGTCCTATTTGCATACTAGCATGCCCATATTGCATTTCAGCCAGTGCTGGTCTTCATCAAGACGTATAGCCTTGAATCCATTTTGACAAATGCTGGAGCTGGCTGGAATGCTTACAGACCTCATTATGTGGCTGCTAATGCCTAGAACAAAGATATTGCTTTTGAGCTTTAACCAGGAGACTGTAAGCTCAATAGTTAAGCAAGTAAACTACCAAGTGTGATATTTATTAAAGAGGCACAGGAATGCCTCCTTAGTTAAGGTAAGTCCCCCCTCCACAAGAAAGGTTCTGCCATTATACATTTTCAAATAAATTCTCAAAATTCTACTGCTTATAAAAATGACGCCTGTTGAGCTCACCTTGAACCTTGGTATCCATGATCTACTTGATGAAGTCTACCATTGTATAAAGTTTCAAAACAATCCAGTACAAATTGCCACAGGTACAAGTTAAAAATTTGACACATTTAAAAAGATTTGACACATTTACCCTTTTTTTCTCCAGTCTGCAGCACAGCATATCATATATTTCCTTCAAATTTTGGTGGAAAGTACTGATGCACTTGATTCAGGCTTGTCGAGGAGGTGTGCCTTTCATTGCTTTGGTAAAGTTCTGAGCAAAGCTTCAAAGGTTATTATGTTTTTTCTGCCCCATTGAAGCCTATAGCAGTGACTGCTGGCAAAGTTGTCAGGCATGCCCAGTTTCATTCTGAAGCTAGAATGCTGCCAGTAATCCAGTGCTTTCAAAGGAATTCTGTGTTATAGAGAGAATCTAGTGGATTCTATGTGCAATGCCTATTCCTCTAGTTATGAAATGTGACCTCACCAGAGATGGGTGAACTTGTGACCCACCAGATGTTTTGGCCTACAGTTCCCATCATCTCTCACCATTGAGTATGCTGACTAGGGCTGATGAGAATTGTAGACCAAAACATTTGAAGTTACCCACCCCTGAGCTACATCTTACTACACAGATCATGATCCGGGGGTAGGGGGTGGGGGACTTTCACATGAATGGGACTTTTATTTCCTAAGCCTAACTATGTCTGGGAGGGTGTGGTTTGGGGGTTCGGCAGTGCCAAGGGAAGGGAAAGTTAACCACAGCCAGTTAGAAGCAGTACTTTGAGCTTCAGATGGTCCTTCAAATCCTTGATTGAAAGCAGGGGTGGGGAATCTTGTGGTCATAGAATCATAGAATAGTAGGGTTGGAATAAGACTATTGAATATCATGTTGTGTGCTGCAGCTGCCATTGTGCCTCTCCAAACTACTAATTTTTTGGATTAGATTGAGTATTCATCACACGGGGGCAGAAATCACATGGGGATGGGGGCAGAAATCTGCAACAACCCTGGTGCTTCCCACATCCGGTTTCATTGCAGGATTGCGTCATGTTCCTTTATATGGATGTCCCCATCTTGCCATGTTATGTGTTTTACCTTTTCATGGCGGTGGGAAGCCGATCAGAAAGACTGCTCCTTTTCCGCTATGATTCGTTACACATGCTGGGGCCATAGCTAAAATTCGTCCCTGCTTCCTGCCCCACTCCCTCCCATCAGACATTACTGGTGGTTGGCTCATGAGTGACATGCGGAGAGTCCCCTCCTTCCCCTCCCCCACTGGTTTTCCAGCGAGTTGCTGGATTCCTTTCATGGGCTCAGGATCTCTGCCATTTACTCCCCACCCCACCCCACCCCCACCCCACACACACACTCATGCCTTCACAGCCTCCTTGCAAGCAAGGAGCCCATGAAGGCTTGAGTGGAGGCAGGAGTCACCCTCCAACCATGCACCCTCCCCTCCTTGCAAGGAAGGGAGAGAGTGCAGTTGGCAGATGATTCCTGCCCTCATGCCTGTCAAAACTGCTCAGAGGTCTCCTTCTGTGCAAGGAAGGAGACCATGCGGGTTTGACAGCTGGTGCCTCCTGCCTGTTCTTCCCTCCTTGCCAAGAGGATCCACTCTCAGGATCTCCCCAGTGCGACACACCCTGCAACCCAGCCTCAATGCCTTCGTCATCCTCACCGTGCCCCCAACAACCGAAAACAAATGCCCACAGCCACCCAGACACACCAGTTTCTTCACACTATCTCAGAAGCTAAGTAGGGTCAGCCCTGGTTAGTACTTGGATGGGAGACTGCCTGGGAATCAGGCTTCCTGCATTGAGCAGGGGGTTGGACTCGATGGTCTTGTAGACCCCTTCCAACCCTATGATTCTATGATTCTACTGGAGAATTCCACAGGGAGGTCATGGCACTCCTGTTCCATGGGCTGGAAAAAATACCACTTTTTTTTTTTGCTTTTGGGGAAAACATGGGATAGGCAGGGGTAAATGGCAGGAGATGCCCTGGAAGTTAGCAACATCATCAAAAAGGCCTGCGAACTTCCACAAGTGAGCAGTCTCAATAGAATGATAAAAGCTCCGTGTGGAGAATCCCTATGTATTTCTAGATTTTTCGGTGTAACCTGTGGTCCTAAACACAATTACATGGGAGTAACTCCCAGTGTGTTAAGTGAAATTGCTTCTAAATAATAGGCTTAGAACCACAACCCGAGTCTGAAATTTTGAATAGTGCTGTAAAAGTTGCATAGAAAAAACCCAATCAAATAAAATAATAAGCATCCGCATATCTCATTGCCTACCAGAATTGGGCATTGGTGTGGGGGGAGAATGGGCCTCACATAACACAAGCAAATAACAACAACACATATTACCTAACAGTTTTTAAGAGATTGTATGTTTCCATTACTTTTATTTCTATAATCTTTTTAAAAACGTAGTAAGCAACTATTACATTGCCTTATATTGCAAGATCAAAAGGGTCTGCATTTAATATTTTGTAGGGGCAATTGTTCATGTGGTTTGAGATTATGTCTTTGGAACATCAAAGTCTGTTTCCTCCAGTGTCACCCTTGGGCAGATCCTGTGATCACATGGAAACTATTGCTAAGATTTAGGCTGGCTTTTATGTGTAGGAAATATCTCCTTGCTAGAATGGGCTGCTGCCTGGGGAAAAGAAGGAAGTGAGGGAAGAGGTTAACATACACCTCGATATGAACAGAAATTTAAGGATGGATCTTACTTTGAATTTATATTATGGGCAACTAAAGCTGAAATGAATTTGCTCCTTTAAATTTTCTTCAAATCTCCTCTGTAAATTTTGATGTTGAACATTCACCAGCTACTTAATATTTGGCAAACATTCACTAAAGATTTTTTATTAGCAAAATTTGGTGTCAAATGATATTGGGCTGGATCCAGATTTAGTCATACTTGTTAGTCTCAACCAACCATGAGTCACTTAAGTCTCACTGATACAACAAAACACATATACACCCAAGAAAAAGATTTTCAGGAGAAAAATAGGCTCCATTGGAAAATTTTCGGAGTGGAAATTTGACTGTTCCCTAGGAAGATAGAAACATCCCCTTCTGGACAAAAGAGGGTGAAAAAGGGCAAGCAAGATGGTGCCAAAGTCCATATATTGATATTGTTTTGGTTGGCATTCATTCTTGTCATAGAACCCCACCCACACATGAACATCCATTGTGATACAGTGCATAAGACATTTGAGGGATTTCTAGACAAAACAACACGGAACAGGTTTTTTGCTGTTCATTTTTCCAAAATACCCACAGGCATTTGGCCATATTATTAGAGTTACAGGAATACAGTAAAACATCTGCTATTACTATTATGGATTTTGCCTCTGTACTTCTGTGTGTGTGGTCTGATAAGTCATAGACATATCTAAATGCGATATTACAGTTTTGCTCTTGATGCAGAGGTTTTGTTACAATGCTTCTGCCTACAGAGATCTGTTTAAAGCCCAAATTGTGAACATATGGAAAAGCAGGCATGACACATAATCCAATGCTAGAAACTTAGAAAGAACATCGGTACAATTCTTACTCTTTTGCTTATGATAGGATGGATATCCATTGACTCAGTCAAATCCCTAGAGACCTCCATACAAGCCTTTATTTGAGGTCACCTCTATCTTGTGCCTCATTATAAACCAGGGGTGGGTAACCCTGTGGCCCTCCAAATGGCTTGACATACAACTCCCATTATCCCTCACCATTGACTATGCTGGCTAGGGGTTATGGGAGTTGTAGGCCAAAACATCTGGAGGGCCACAAGCTACCTTCTCCTGTTGTAAGCTGTACACTCAGTTGGCCTCTTGGTGATGTCAGCCACCATGTGCCACATCTGAATGGTTATGGCACATAGAGCATTGTTCTCTATGGCTGCTGCCCAGCTGTGAAATTCTCTTCCCTCAAAGAACTGACAGCCCAAACCTGTGTGTTTCCTGGAAGTAAAGGATCTAAACATTGGCTTTCCCCCATGTGAGCCTGCCTGTTGTCTGGGGATCATCCAGTAAGGCCCTTCTCCCATTCTATATAGTTTAGGTAGATGATAACCAGAGAGGGTTTTTTCTACAGTGGTACCTCAGGATAGCAAAGCTATTTCTCCCTCACTGTATATTATGTGCAGATGCACACTATTGCCAATTTACCATGGAATAGGGCATTGCAAGAGCAAAGGTTGCAGTGTGATTATGACATGCTTTGACTGATGAAACAGAAAGGCATGAGGCGGCCAAGTTACCTCATCTCACTCACAGGTTCACATGGCCGTTTAATAAGCTATTGCAAAACTGGCTCATAAGTTTTTCTTCCCCGCTTCATGCTTCTTTTCTGAGTTTACTCAATTTGTATACCTCAGGGTGATTTTTTTTCCCCCAGATGGATAGCCCTCTTATTCTGTTGCAACAAAAACAACAAGGAATCTTGTGGTTGTGGCACCTTAAAGGCTAAGAAATTTATTCTGGCATAAGCTTCCATTGGAACTTGAGCATGCTCCAGGAGAGAGCACAGGACAGGAAGGCCTGGCATGCTATGGTCTATGGGGTCACGAAGAGTCGGACACAACTGAACGACTGAACAACAACAAAGCTTCCATTGACTACAGTCTACCTCAGCAGATGCATGCAGTGTTGATCCTGAGTTGCAGGCATATCGCTGGGTGAGGGTTGTTGTTGTTTTTAATTAACATCAGCAATTCAAGAAAGGCAACTGAGAAAGAAAGGCAACAAAAAATATGATGGTTCATCCAGCAGGCTTCATAGGGTGCAGGCTCTTGTGCTGTTCTTAACATTCTCTCGTCTTTTATGGCATCATCACCTCCACATGGGGCCTGAGTGGGCAACTTTTTTATCATTCATTAAAGTAGTTTCCCCCTTAACAAAAGAACGTAAGAAGGGCCATGCTTGATCAGACCAAGGAGCACCTAATTTCACATGCAAAATAACCAATTTGGAGTAGGTCTTTTGGAGTATGGATTAGAAGGGAGAGATTTTTTGAGGCATCAAAATATGCAAATATTTCACAAAATATGTAAATAAATAAAATATGAGAAATATGAGAAATATGAGAAATATCAAACACCTTTGTTTGATAGCTGTACTGTGTAACTGCTATTCATATATATGTACTCATGTCTGTGTCTGATCAATTAACCACAATTAAAGCTGCAACTGTCTCATTTTTCTACAGAAGAAATGCTTTCTCATTCTCTATGGATCAATATAGCATAACATCAAACTTCTTGAAGCTGATATCAAAGCATGCCTATCACTTTGTACAGTTACATTTCCAAAATGGCCTTAAACGTGCTAAGAACACCCCCATTCTGGTAGCAATTTTGGCTTGGAAAAGGTTATTTATGGGATTTCTTCATCACTCAGAAAGGATTTTGTCAGCAAAACTGGCCATATGAGCTCAGGGGAAGGAGACTGCAGGCAACCCAGCCATAAACTCTCTGAGGCTAGTTTCTTGCATTCATTTGTGATGTGATAAATTCATCATAAGGTGATATGACATACAGAGAAGGTAAGGGACTTACCTTTCTCAATTTAACTTTGGCATACTCGAGGTGCACTGTCTCAACACTGAATCAGGTCAGGGAGAGTGACCACATCAGGCTTTGTCTTGCTTCTTTTCCTCTTTCAGTTTTGCACAGCCACCTTTTATTAAGCACCAGGTTAAATTCAGCTGTCATGAAGCTGCCACTGAAAGTCAGACCTTTGGTTTGTCTTGCTTACTGTTTTCTGCACTGACTGGCAATAAGTTTCAGGGTCTCAGACAGGAGTCTTTCCCAGCTCTACCTGGAGATGAGACCCTCTTATTAACAGCTGTGTTGGTTGACACACTTGTGTGCACTTGCATGTTCAAATCAAGTATGGATATGGGATCACAGTGAACATCCTAGGATGAGAGCTACTGTATCTCTTACAATTAGCAATACTTCTAGGGGGTTGGACAATTGGGGATACCAGAACATCCAAACTGCACCTGGTTGGAGAATCTTGCGCAGAACACTAAATGTTGTACAGATACTTAAGAGCTCTTAATGGTGAAAATGTAGAACAGTTGGTTCTACAGTTTGTAATCAATTGTCTGCATACATGCAGCATGTTTGGAGGGAATATGGGAATTATTTTTATATACAAAATGTTATTGACCCTTTGGTTGAGTTTGCCAACCCTGAGTAATGGCTTGTATATTTTAAATACGGGACTAATGCAAAAATGAGCATGGATTTCTCACTGGCCTTTCTTTTTGCTCATTAAATCCCAAGAATTTATGCAATGACTTTCTGTCTCCCACGTGCTTTTATTCTGTTACTGTGGACAGGTCTATATTAGGGACCAATTAGATCTCACAGTCAAGGCAGAATTTCCAATGCATTTGAGGCAATGGGGTGAGGAGGGATGGGGGAGGGAACAGCTTCTCAACATTCAGCCCAGTCCAGCAGAAAAGAGGAGGATCAGACCTAATTTGTTTTGACAGGATTTTGCAAGAGAAGAGCACAGAGGGAGACTAGTTAGCCCACTTCAAAGCTTGTCCTCAGACTTGATTCAGTTATACTTATCCAAGCCTAAAATGTACGTATGTGTGTATGCACACCCTGTGTAAAATTTAACCTCTTCAGTGTCACAGTGCAGTGTGTAGATATGTACCAATGTGAAGAGAGCATCACTGCCTTTTCCTCTCTTGTGGTATTCTATAATGGATACAGCTTGTTTCTCTTGTTTAAAGGGTTATAGTTAAGCAAAGAATAGAATATGGGAGTTTCTTCATTTTGAAATGTATGGCAGCTTCTGAGCCAGTCTAAAAGAGAGCAGGCAGGGCTATGTATTGTCTCCTGAGAAAGCATCCTTGATTGCTATTTCTCTTTAGCATTGGCAATTCCATGCATGAGTCATAATTCAAAATCCTCTAGAACATGTTCGCTGAATGATCACTTCCATATTTTCTACCACTACTGCAATGCTTACTGCCGTTTAAAGCACATTATTTAACATTCAGAGTCTTCTAGGCACAGAATGCAGAAGTGGCACATGCAACATGCTGAGGAGAGGACAGAAATGAATGTGTGGCCAAAACCAGGTGGCTGCAGTTGGGGAACTGATCTGTCGTTGCTTCAGTCAGTGGTTGTGCCACAAATGATGATGGTGAAGTTCTGCCACCTTCAGACAAACTGTGTCTTCTCAGTTTCTAATGTAAGAACATTGCAAAAATCAACATATTTTGAGAAAACATGGACTGGCTGAACATATCCTGTGCTCCAGTTCTTACATTCAGCTGGAAGTGGGGTTGAAATACCAGGAAGGGACTACAAAAGCCCCTCCTCGCCATTGTGTAGATACTATGAGTGTGCACTGGGCTTTCCATCTGAGCACGTGATTACAGGGAAGCCTGGGCTGTGAGGTTCTCCCCCTGGCCCCCGCTGCCTTTTTTTGAAGGAGATCACTGTGCAAACTGGGCCTCCATGTGGAAGGCCTGGATCACACAGGAGATTATCTAGGTGGTAGAGGAGGGGGGCTGCTCCACCATCATGTTATTTCATTGCTGTCCCTGGCTGAATGTACGAACCATGGCTCTGTCTCTCAAACAGCTCATTGCAAGCTCAGGATCCAACTCGCAACAGCTACTACCATCTAATTTTTAATGCCGGGCGGGAACCAGGCTTGTATGCACCTTCAGCATAGCGCTGCTATGGGACCGCTGGCACAGGCCTGGACCGCTGCCACCATCAGAGCTCCACCTGGTATTGCCATCACTTGCTGCCACCACTCAACATCCCCCCCCAGCACTGTTACAGCTGCCAGTCACTCATCCTGTCACCCCTTACAAGCTTACCCAGTGACAGCAGTGCATTCTGATGGGAACCAAGGGGATGCTCTGCTCCAATCAGTGCCAGGCATCACATTTTGGGCTGTAAGATGGAGATGACTGGTGCCCACTGAAATTGAGCAGCAGCTTGGCTCAGATCCAAATCTGCTGCTGCCACCCACTGCAGCACCAATGAAGAGCCCAAATGACAGCTGCAAGGTTGGGTGGGGGCCTGACAGTGGCAGAGGTAATGGTGGGTAGACTTGAGCCCTGGTGTGCTCTTCCAGGGCACCTGGAAATTGCCCAAGTGCTGACACCAGGACCTGATATAATGCCAATAATGCACATAGTTTCACAATGCAGCTTTACTATATGCGTCAAATCCTTTCACTAAACCTGACAGCATCAACTTTATGGCTAATCTAGTTCTCATAAGAAGGACCATGCTGGATCAGACCAAAGGCCTATCTAGTCCAGTGTTCTGTTCCCATGGTGGCCAGCAAGAACACTGTAGGAAGCCCACAAGCAGGACATGAGTGCAATAGCACCCTCCCACTCGTGTGCCTCAGCAACTGGAACACAGGGGCATACTGCCTCTGATACTGGAGGTAACATATATGTAGCTATCAGTACTAGTAGCCATTGATAGCCTTCTCCTCCATGAATCTGTCTAATCCCCTTTTAAAGCTGTCAAAGGATGTAGCCATCACTACATCTTGTGGTAGAAAATTCTATAGTTTAACTATGCACCGTGTGAAGAAGTGCTTTCTTTTATCTTTTAATTTTTACTTCCCTCCATTCGGCTTCACTGGATGACTCTAGGTTCTGGTATTATGAGAGAGAAAAATTATTCATATTCATTTTCTCCAGGCCATGTATAATTCTATATATCCTGATCATGTACTTTTTTTACTTCCTTTTTTCTAAGCTGAAAAGCCCCAAGCATTGTAACCTTTCCTAAGTTGCTCCAGCCCCTGATCATGTGGGTTGCCATTTTCTGCACTTTTTAGACTGTTGGAACACCAACACTGCCTTTACTGGCATATCTACCTTCAGCTCATAAGCTTAGACCTCCAAAGAAGCAGCTAGCAGGCATTAAGGTCTCCCTCGCCCAACTCCAACCCCGCCTCAATTCATGCTTGGCATTCAAGATACATTACCTCTGACTTCTACTTTGCCTACTTGGAGATTTTTTCCTCTTCAATTATACATTCTTCTTCTACACTTTCTAGCTTTGTTTGAACCAACACATTCTCAGTTTTGCTAATCCACTCCTTAAAAAAAAATTGAAATGTAGATACAATTATTTTTAAACAGTAGCTCTTTTTACTAGGCATGTTCAGCTAGTGCAGCCTTCCCTAACTTTGGGTCCCCAGATGTTGCTGGACTGCAGCTCCCATCATCCCTGATCACTGGCCATGTTGTCTGCAAACCCAAGGCTGGGCAAGGCTGAGCTTGTGTTGAACCAGTTTAAGGCTCATGAGTGTAAGTTACAGCGTTACAGTGGTTCTGATCCTACCTGAAGGGTTAGTTCCACAGGATAGCATCAGGGAACTTTTGTTCAGCCCCATATCTATTAAGCTGGGGGTGCTGTAGGGTTCCATTTTGTCCCCATGCTGTCTAACACTGCTATGAAGCCACTGGCTAAGATCAACAGGTGTTTGGAGTTGGGTGCCATCAGCACCTGATGGTACCCAGCTCTATTTCTCCCTGGCATCAAAGTCAGGCGGGGCTGTGAAGATGCTGGACCAGTGTCTAAATGCTGTAATGGGCTGGATGAGGGCCAATAATTGTAGCTGAATCCTGACAAGGCAGAGGCTCTGTGAATTGGTGGTTCCCAGGTCTGGGAATTGGTAAGTGACCTGCCCTGGATAGGGTTGCACTCCCCCTGAAGGAGCAGGTACATCACTTGGGAATACTAGATTCATCTTTGTCACTGGTGGCTCAGGTAGCCTCAGTGGCTTATAGTGCCTAAGGCCACCTAGTGAGTTCATGGCAGGATCTGAGACAAGATCTGAATGGGGGACTTTCTAATTCATAGCTCAGTTTCTCAGTCACAACAATGGAAATGAATTATCCCTGCATAACACAGTAGATACCAAAACATAACACAGCTGATGGTGTGTGTTTTTTCCCAGCCATCCATGGTTCTAGATTTGCCTTCATCTCAAAATCAACATAATCTCATGTGTGTTATAAATCAGAGTAACTGTGTTGCTCAGCACATAAGAAAGCGTGTATTTTTCAGAGGAACCCATCTATCAAAATAGTTTTGAAAAAGGAAGAAAATCAAACCCTTATGGAAAGAAATTTCAAGAAAATATTTGATACTTTACCTGGAAGTTCCCATTGTGATCACTGAACAATTCAGAATATATATTTTGGGGGTCTGGTATAACAGGCATAAGGGTTTTCCTGATTCTGTAAAAAGATCATTTAAAAGATTAGGATAAAGATCTATGATAAAAAAGAAAGAAAGAAACCTGAGGATTAGGGATTAAAGTCAGAGGCTAGTCACTTTAAAAGGATCTCAGATAAGCAGCCATTCAACTTCCCTTACACATAAGGTCAGGGTGAGGAACAGACTTGACCAATACGTTCAGCACTGTATTCACCCTTATCATGACTTGAGCAACCAGCTTTGAAACTGAGGAATTTCTGTCCACATATATGAATCCCTTTCACAAATTAACCATATGGCCATACTTTTCTGCAGTAATATTTTTTATATATATTTGTGAAATACTCATCATTAAAAGAAGCAGGATCTGTAGAACAGCAGAGCTTCTCCAAAGCACAGGCACACTATACCCCATTGGAGTCCTTGTCAGTGAAGGCTGGGCAGGTAAGGTATGAAACGACTTCAGATGCAGTGCTTTAATTTTATCCCATGTGGGTGAATGGAAGCCACAGGCCCTGATTAGCTAGAAGGCTTTATATAAATGTCCTGTTTGGGGGAACACCTAGACTGTGAACAGTCTGTCTGTGGCCTGTTTGCCATTGTCGTAAGGCAGGCACGGGGAACTTGCCAACAAGTCCCATCAGCCTTAGCCAGAACAGCCAAAGGTGAGGGCTAAAGCGGATTGTAGGTCAAAATATCTGGAGGGTCACAAGTTGTCCACCATTGCCATAGGGCTTCCTCTGAACCTTCACCAGCAACCTGGCCCTGGCTGATGCCACTTTCTCTGCCTTGTTCTTTCTGCCCTGAGTGGAAAATACTTCCTTTCTGATAATTGACAGCTTCTCACCCTATCACAACACTATATTTGTTCAAATCTTGATGATGTCATGGATTGTCCCAATGGGATCCAGATTCCAGCATGCACTTGGGAGTATTCTCAGCATTTCAAAACTGGAGGCCTATATCTGAGGATATTCCATCCCACCACAAACTGGCTGTAATCTGGGACTTGGTTTGGAGCCCATGTATGTCTTTTATGTGCTCCCATGTAAGGCAATGTCCATCATTTACTCCTATGGAGAAAAGTAAACTGTTGTACCTGAGGACCTGTCCTCTGCTAAGGATGTGTGAGAATTTTGTTTGGTCTGCATTTTTAAGCAAACAGACCTAGTTTGCACTTTGCGGATTAATGTGTGGACTGGAATGCAGTTATGCTTTGGACTATACACTTCTCCAAATTTTGTGATGCAGTTCTTGGCTTTAAAATGTGTATCAAAATATGGATTTTAGTGAAACAATATGTACAAGTAAAATGAGGATTTTAATACAGTTTGGATTTTAAAAAATGCACAGAAGGCTTATCTAAATGTGCTTGTGCTTTTAGAATGATGTTGTAAACCACTTCGGGATTTTTTAAATGGGAAATGGTATAAAAATATTTTAAAAACATACATATATACATACATACAAGATTGAAAACTGGCATTGACCAAAAACAGACTGATCTGACCATCCCTACCCTCCAACCCTTAGACTACCACTGGGCAGCAAAATCTCCACTAATGAGGATCCAACAGGAGAGATGCAATGCACCTTTGTCAGAGTGGACATTGCGCTCCATTACATTCCCACAATATCCTGTCAATTATAATAATGGGCATTTTGGTTGTAGTTGACAACAGGCTGTAAAAAAACAACCCAGCACTTACCTTTTCAACCTGCAAATAAACAGCAGAAGAACAAATATTATCAGGAGGCCAGCCATCACCAAAGTTAAAAGGATTACAGTATTTGACACAGGTGTGGAGTCATCAGTAGCACAGGAATCTTAGAGGAATCACAAAAAGCAAAGGTTGTTTTCTAGTGTACTGAAAAGCAGAAACATCAGATTCTTTAAAGCATATTGTTTGCCAGCTTTTTCATTTGAAAAGCAATTATACAGATATATGGAATAGCTGTATTAAAATATATCTCTTTAGACCACACTTCTTTGAAGCTTCACACTAAGATAGAATTTTGTATTGCTCAGTGATAGGAGTTATATCCTCGTGCTAGGGAGAAAGAACCATTCATTTTGCTTTCACACACACTGGTATGATGTTTTCTTGCTTGTCGGATAAAAAAATAAATCACTTACACTCCATTTATAACTAAGCACAATTCCAACAGAGCTCACCTATACCGTAATAGGAAAACTAGGTCTTGCATATGTTTTGAAAGCAAACCATCACAGAAAGGCCTGACAGTGGTTCATTGAAAGAAATAAAGTATGGCAAAATGTTGTCTAGAGACAACATTTTGCCATAAGAAAATAACACTGACTAAGTAAATTGTTTACTTCTCTGCGCTTTTTCTAGCTCTAGACTGGTTCACAGGGATGCCATGGAAAACAGGCTCTCTGTGCTGTATAATCCCCCTCACTGCTATAACGTTTGGAAGAGCCCTGATATGGCTTGGGGTTATGATGCGAGAACTCTCCTCAACTCAATTCACAACTCAACTTGGCAAAAAGCAAACAAGTCCCCCCCCCCCAAGTGGGAAAATAGGGAATTTTCACCACCCCAAGCTCTGTTGTGATTTTGAAAACCTCATGATGCTCCTTATTATGTCCTTGGATGTGCAATGGGATCCAAACACCTTCCCTTTCCAACTCACCTACAATCCCCGAAACCCTGCCACACTGCCCCCTTCACTTCGCCCAGATGTATCTGGCAATGACAGAGTAGCAACTGTGGCAGGACATGAGCCATGTTTCTCTCCAGTCCTCTGTGCAAGCCTTCCCACCCTCCTGGCATTTAGAACACTGTAACTGCAGATTTCCAGGTATCCTGGAGAATGACATTTCCCAAACTCCCGAGTGCCTGGAACCCTGCCATTGCAATGTTTTAGGTGTTAGGGAGATTGCAGAGGCAGGAACCTGAAGCAAGCCAGAACTGAACTCAGAAAGGCCCGAGTTCAGTTCATATTGGAGTGAAGCTTTTCAAACAACAGGAGTTCATATTCCAAACTCCCCAATTTCCAAATTCACTCTCTCATCACAAGTTTGCTGCCATCACATTATGAGTCCCTAAACTACTGCTCCTTATTCCTCGCAGCCAGAGAGAAGGCATGGAGTCTTGTAAGATAACGCTTCAAATGATACTGTATTTTCTAAGGTTATGGCAGGGAAGGAATTGTACATGATGGAAAACCATTCTTGGCAGCATCTCCATAGCAAATATAAAGTGTGCTCCAGTCTTTAATCCTCTCCCTCATGTCTCCATCCACACTGCAGAGGGCAGGAATTCTGCTCTCCATTTGAGGGTATTTCCCCCAACGGAGGTGTGGGTTGTCCTAGTTTCAAGCAGAGGGACATGGAGATCTTTACTGTATTGTAGGCTTAGGGTGAGGAAGCAAGTGTGTAATTCAACTCATTCCGAGATGTGAGGGCTTTTCACACGAGGCTTTTAACCCACACCTTACGAAGGCTTCTGCTTCTGGATTCTTTGTGGGATTAAGGTCAGCTCCTTTACACATTTTTTCCCAAAATTTTTCTTTCTCTGCCTTTCTATATGTTCCATTACACAACCACTAAGTTGTGGTGGTTATAGTGGAATTGCAGAAAGTGTTTCATTCTGCCATTCCGAGATATACTAGACTTTCCTTGTCCCCCCCTCAAAAAAAAAATTGGTTACAAAGCATGTGAGAGGCCTTTTGGATGATGACGTTGCGTTAAGCACCTGCAAACTACCGTGAGTGAGAATCATGAGTGTGCAATAAATGCCTCGTGTAGAAAGGCTCTATGTTAGCTCAGAGTCCCAATCCTAATGCAAGCCCACAATTCAATGGTGGGGAGTTTCCAGAAACCAGCCTCTTATCTGTGGCCCCAGGAGCAACATCCCATAATTAATCATTTCCCAATGATCCTCCACTTCTCCTCCTCCACAAACTGCTGCCAAAACCAGGGTTAGGAGGTTCTTCCTACCTCCAACAGGAGGTGCTGACCATTTTCTTCCTTTCCTGCCCCAGTCACCTGTTCTAAATTCTGCCCCCTTTTTTGTTTCTGAGAGCAATGGTACACCAACTCTCTGGACCTCTTTTGCACTGCTTGACTCTTCTACATGCTGGCACAAGGAGCTTTATCCTGTCCTCCAAATTTCAAATAGCTAGAGGAGGAATCCCAAGTACGAGCTCCTTCTCTGTGTCAGTATAGAACATAAACCAGGGACTCTATGCCAGCCACTTCTATGTCCTGTGCAGCAAATAGCACACTGTGAGAACAAAATAAATGATTAGCAGGAGAGGTAAGCAGTACTGCATGTTAACATTATCTAGGAATAGAAGGTGTCATCAAAAGGATTTATCATAACAATGTTTTTTACCTACGGAACTGCCATTTTTCCACAATGATTCTGCTCCCCATTCACTGGAGTAACCAACACCGCAAGTGAATTCCAGCCTGAATCGAAATGAGTAGCATGTCACGCTATCAAACCCTTGGGTTTTAATCTCGCAGCATTTCGCTTTCCTGGACTGAATGGCAAGAGTGTTGGTCATTAATACTTCTGTCCAATATATATTTTTCCTCTTCTAAGCTATCCTAATAGGATACAGTAGTAACCAAGATTATACACCAAAGGCTTTTAAAATATCCATGTCTTCAGTGCATATTTATAGTTTGTCTCTATTGTCAGTATTGAAAAACAAGTTGTGTTTTTCACTTTTTATCTCATTTATAACTTAATTACTTGCTCTGCAATTCAAAACATTATATTCTGACTACTCAAAAGTTTTCTGAAAGCAATCGAGACTTCTCACATTTCTATTTTTGAATAAAACATTTTTCATCTTATCTCTCTTAGTATTTTGTATTTTCTTTTCTGCTTCTGTCCCATCTCATATCCCAATGCATAACCTGTTACTGTCCTATCCCAAATACAGTTTGTGGAAGTAAGTTCCATGCAGGTGAATGGGACTCATTTCCACACTTGTCCTCTAACACACATAATAGGTAAGCATTTATTTTGTTAAGAATGAAGTCTGCTTCTCACACAACTTATTTTTCTTATACAGATATTTTCTTAATCTAAACATCATGTATGAAATTACCCTGAAAAGAGAAGGATGTGAGAGGCAGTTTAGTGTACTGTGATCTCCAATTAAAATCTGCATAGATGCTTCAAAAGTCAGCGACTGAAGTTATAAAAGTGGAAACAACCACGCAGAACCAATTAGAAAGAAAACTTCATAGTCTTGTCATTAAATAATTGGGAAAAGCTGATTCCAGTTACCATTGCCACTGGAGCATCCAAGGCCAAGGAGGAATTCAGCTACATCTCAAGGCAGTCCACCTGAGCCCAGGTGAGAACAAACTCCATCAATGACAGACAAATGCCCTTCCACTACCTGGCAACAAAGATTTCTTCCATTTTGTCAGAATTAAATCTCAGTTGGGTTCTCTGCATCTGTCTCCAACCTGTCTCTATCCATGGCCAAACAGTGGGACAAAGTGGCAGAACTGAGTGTCCTCTGTATATTGTTGACACTGCACACCCAAACGCCTCACAACCTTGCTGAGTAACTTCCATATATACACTGAACAAGAGAACCAATATATTGACCTGGTTCAGGTGTAACTATCTTGGTCCAGTAAACCATGGTTTAGGTGATGCTTACATATCCTGACAACTCCTCTCATTGGCAGAATGGCAGGAGACCCAATTTGTGTGAGGGGCAGGGCACAGGTGAAGCACTTACTTTGAATGAACAGCCCAGTGTGTCATTTAAGCAGTTCGTACCCGTGTGCTGGCCCCTTCATAGGTACTGTGAGCATGCCAAGAGGCTATCACCCACAGGGAAGCCTTGCTGATGTGCTAATGGTGCTTGCAAAGGGGCTGGTGCATAGGTAAAAATAATAATTAAAAATGCCACTGTCAAGAACTCCATTTTCTTTGTGTGCTCTAACTGTGTGTCTAACTCCATTTGGCCAGGCTGAAGCGGCAAGTAGTGTTGCAACCACATCTGTGTCTGTTATCTTGATATGCCTCTGGCCCTCAAGGCCACCGTAAAGACTCATTTAATTGAATTGCATGATCTCAGCTGTACTCCCGTGGGAACTTTCATCCCCCCCTGCAGGGTTTGGGAACACTGTTTCAGCCAGCCTGTGACTGGCCAACTAAGATCTTCCTTGAGTTGTCAGGGCTATGAGAATAAAAAGAGGGGGCTTCGTACTGCCCATTTGTCTTCATCTTCATGCTTCAATGTGCTTTCAGGCTTGTGATTCTCTGGATCCCAGATTGGGCCAGTTTGGGTGCCAGACTTCCATTTCTATGCCCTAGGGGTGTCCAGTAAGGTCTGAGTGTTCCCTGGCTCAGGCTGAGGTGGATGTAAGGGGTGATGGCAGCCTACTTTAGTAATTGTTTTGTTCCTGCCTACACTGCAGGGAGTTTGGGCAACCCCCTTGCCCCCTTCACAGACATACATGGCAGGGTGAAACCCTGCACTGCCTGCATCTCGTCTCTTGCCTCAATCAGCTCCCAGACTGAAACCAGTCTAAGCAGGACAAAGGTGAAGCCAACAATACATGGGCACAACACAACAGATATCAAATTGAGACAAAAATGAGGTTGTCTGCAAAATAAGCTGTATATTCATTGCAGCATGACCCCAATGGAGGCAGGCACAGCTGGGTCTCAAGCCATTTGCCATGTAGAACCCCTCAGCTGGACAACATTATGCAAGGCAAAGCTTTCTCTGTTGCTGCTGTCATCACAAGAAGAATTCACCAGGAGGTTCATCCAGTGTACATGAATGTGAAATCTGATGGAAAATCCGTCACAAGAAAAACCCAATTATTTATAAAAGAAAAAAACCCTTTCCAAGTTTTCATCTCCACTTTTCTCTGCTTAACAGAAAATTGCACCTAGCTCCTACCCACCTGCCAAACTTGACCAAATTTGCTTTTGTATTGAAGTTCCAAGTTCATACAAAGTTGATGTCCATGTGGGTTGTACTTTATGGTTACTTTATCATCTGCCCATTGAAAGGTTACATTTTCAGGTGGGTTGGGCTTGACTGGTGAAGATAAAATCAAATAGAAAATTTTTCTAGTTACAAGTGAGTTTGTTATAACTATTCAGAATGCTCCTTTCATTGTAGCAGTGCACATGCTTGATAGTTTGACCCTCCAAGAAGGCACACTTCTCTTGCACCATGCAGCACTCCATACCCCTGAATCATCGTAACATTATATATAAATTGTAGCAGCTGGAGAGACACAACACACATCCATAATATAACACCATGTGACTGAATGCTAAAGGAGGTATGTGAAGCTATTCAGCCCAATCCAGAGTCTTGTGCCTGGAGCTCCTGCCCTCACAGGCTGCCCCATCCATTTCAATAGAAGGAGCAGATCTGTGCAACCAAACAGGCATGGTGCTTCCTCCACTGAGGCCTTCTTCCCATTAGAAATCACTAGAGGAAGACAACGCGTTGAATGTGAATGTTTTGCTTCAAAATGTAATGTTTGAATGCTTTAGACTTGTTGGCATCTCGCTTGTTTGTATTTTGGCAAGCTTTAAATACAAAATCACGTAAGGCTTTCTAATGGGGGTGGGAAGGCCTCAGTTGAAGAAGCTGTCAGCAGCCAAATACAAATTGCTATTACATGTTACTTACCATGTGCTATAATATTAAAAATAGTGTAAGAAGTTAGGTATTAAATACTATCAAATCTTAAATAAGATTGCATGATAAGCCTCAAAGACTGTCAACTATGACGTACCAGTGGTTTCATACTACTTCCTGGGTAATTCTGGACTCTTTGGAAGCATGTCAGGGGTGCCACCACCACCACAAGAAGATGAGCAATGGAAGATAAGCTTCTCAGAAGGACATGTTGTCCCCTGCTGCTGATTTTCCTCAGCCATAAGCAGCCACAGGCAAATGTTGGGTATATATGCACACTGTCAGTTCACAATGGATAATAGCAAGGCCCAAAGGTATTCCACATGAACTGAGGTGCCTCTTAGAACCTCAGTGGGGAGCCTCAGGCCTGGGCCAAATCCAGCCCTCCTGGGGTCTCAGTCTGGCCCTCCAAGGCTCACTAAAAAGCCACACATTTTTCCCTGGCGACATCTACTTTCCTTTGGCCATCTATCATTTGGCAGTGTTTCAGGTTTTGCACTCTCCCATTCTAAATGGCTGAAATTCCTCTCCTAAGGCCTAGTTACTGGCAGTAAGAGCTTTAAACTCAACTATGCTGAAATGTTATATATATATATATATTGGCTCCACCCCTTTTGCCTTCAGCCCCACCCACCACTGGAGTGCAGCCCCAAGAGCGTCTCCAAAATTGAATCTGGCCCTCAGGCTTAAAGAGGTTCTCCACTCCTGTCTGAGAACATTCACTAGAATCCTTTGCATCATGGAGGGCTTCCTTGACACAAGTCTATGTGGAAAGGTGGAAAGCTGGAAACCAACTGGAAATACTATTGTCAAATACGAAAGACCATAGCATATAAATGTTTGAATATTGATGTTAACTATCACGGGGCATCAGCTGCAGAAGGCAAATATTCAGGTGCCCTGGGTATTTCTGGATAACTATCAACATTGAAACTCATGAGAGTTTTTTGGAATCAAAATTGTTCATGATTTACTTCTTTCTTTTTGGTAATAGCAGCCAACACTGACATGTGAAAAAGTAGGCTAATAATATATACTGACTTACAGAACTTCGAGGTATATTCTTTATTACCGGAGTAAAGCTCTTTTGTCCCATTTGTATCCCGGATAGAAATCTGAAACGCTTCATGTTTAATCTGAAAAAGACATGCAGTGTTGTATCCTTGGTCAAGGATATATTGGGGGCACTGCTTCCACTCTTGTCCATTAATTCTGCAATTGAAATAGCGATACTAATTAATGTGACAAAATTGCCTTCTATTAAAAGCAGGGGGCTGGATCCAAATTGAGTCTTACTTAAAACAGACCCACTGAAAACAACAAGACTTAAGTTGACCATGAATGATGCAAGTCCCATTGATTGCAATGGGTCTACTGTAAGTATAAAGGACTCTAGTTCCAACCCTGGGTGCTTGGAAATGCTTTAATGGGGATAATCCATTTCCATCCCTGTACACATAAAAGGGAATTCCTATCCTGGCAGATCCTGTGCATGCCCTTTGAGACCTACAGCAATGCATCCTTTTTACAACTAAAGTATATTATATCCCTGTCTATATTATTTTATAGCAAAATACTGAAGACTGCTCATTTTCCCCAGGTTCAAGAACCAATTTGGAGTCTTCATCTGTCAAAGATCTTTTCTTCCTTATTTTTTTCCTGAACTCTATTAGGATAATCCATTTTATATTACTAGGGTCATTCCTTTGTTTTCCAATTCCATTCTGGATGCTCTCTGAAAGTATCAAATTCTCCCCTGGCCCCCAAAATACACCTTTTCTAACAAGAGAAAGGTTTTCTTATTTTGCAAGACTTTAGTAAACTAACTGAAGATCTGTAAAAATCCTTGGGGATTTTATATATGCAAAAACGGGGAGGGGGGGAGAACCTTAGAGTTGCTGCTTCACTGTTCTGACTCAGTTGAGCTATTAGTAAAATGTTACAAGTTTTTAATTTAGTGTATATGGTGCTTTATACTGACTGTGCTCAAAGCAGTTCACAACGAACATTAACTTATCAAAATGCAACATCAAATTGGGAATAAAAGAATTTGTTAAAAAAAATTCAGATAAGATAAAAATCAACAATCCAATAAGGACAACATAAATGCAGCAGTGCAATGAAATGACTTAGTACATAAATACAAAGCAAAATCAGCATTATCAAGGTAAAACAAGCCAAAAAAAAGCCAAGCCAAGTGTGTTACTACTTAATGGCACTCTTGCTTTGGATCAAGGAATCTGTGCATTTCAGTTTCTCTCAGTTTCTCATTTTTCCATCTTAAGTTCAGTTCTTCTTGAACTTTTAGAATTTCTCCAGTCTTAAGTTGAGTTCATAGCAAACTTTTTTAAAAAAATTAAAGTTCACATGAAAATTCATAAGCATTTTTGCACACATTTCTCCTAATGCATGCATTTTGTATGCATTTTGCCTAATATACACATTTGTGCAAGCAACTGTCCTAATATAATGAATTCTTGAATGTTATTTTTCCTAATATACAGATTTTTGTATGCATTTTTTTTATTGCAGAACTCCTTCACAAAATTTGGAGAAGTGTGACTTTTGAAGCATGAGTTCGCACAGTGGTGCAAAATAAGTACATTTGCATTAAAATGAGAACTAGACAAATTTCTCCCCCATCCCTACTCTTGCTGCATGTCAAGGTGCCATAACATCCCGGCTTAAATACCAGGATCTTCTCATCAGTTGAGAAGGTTCACTGGCACAGCTGTCTGCCTCATTTCTCCTCCAAAGGAGGCTGACAGCTGCAAGAGGGAAATGCTGGGAAAGGCAATGACATTAAACCCTCTTTCCCAGTCTCCCAGATGTTCTGGCTGCTACTGAACTGTTCATTGCTTACTGTTCATTTACTATGCCATTCCTCGCAGTTAGGGTGTGTCTGTGTGGGTTTGTTTCAGAGGTTAGATCTGCATCTGATGCTCGATTGACCCACACTGTGTGATGGTTCTGGCAAAGATTTGAGTACAGTAGATAAAGTCCACACAAAAGCAGGAGTGAAATCAGTGCCGATTTCTGCTACCACACAACATTTTTACACTTAGGGGGCAAATTCACATTGCTTTGTTTCTACAGTAAGACATACGCTTAGGGAGCAATCCTATGGCTGCTAGATAATGGCTAGACAGCCATAGGATAGCTGGTTTTCCGGGAGCTGACCTTAGCGCCCATGCCCCAAGGTCGGTTCCTGGAGAACTGACCTTCCCCCACTTCTGCGCTGCCTTGGAGGCAGCGCAGAACAGCCCCATGCTCCGCGCTCATTAGAGGGGCACAGAGCAGCCAAAACGGGGCATGCTGGGGGGCATGCCAGGGCGAGGAGGGTGGAAATGCCTGTACGACACATCCAATATGTTGTACAGCAGCCTCCTCCCCCTCTCTGCCCTCCCGCAGCTAGACAGCTGCAATCGGCTGTCTAGCCATGAATGCAGGGCAGCTGACGCATGAAGGGGAAGATCCCCTTCGTGCTTCTCCTCCCCTGCATTGGATAGGCGGTCGCCTTCGAGTTCGGAGGCGACTGCCTATCTGAATAGGATTGTGCCCTTATTGTAATAAAGGGGGGGGGGACATGAACACCTAGAATGCGTCTCCAGATATGGGGGCAGCAGCTCACATTTCCAGGTTACAACGAACAAAAAGCAATGGTTAGCAGCTATTCCATAGGTGTTCTGGCTTATAAGGAATTGTGTGGCAAAAAGCTAAATTAAATGTGCAGACTATGCATAAATAGTCTCCAATAGTCTTTCAATACAAATGGCCCAAAGCAAGGAGCAGAGTAATTCCTGCCCACATTTATTACCAGCACAGTAACATGAACACTGTGCTGCTGCAAAAGAATCAAGGTAACAATAGGCAGTCCAATAAAACATTCATTTAAGACTGAAAGTATGCTTAGGGTTCACAAATGATTAAAATGATTTGAATGTATTCAAGGCATTTCTTTACTTCTTTAATGGCATAACATATTAACTGCACAGATTCTCCATACTTCTCCTGGGATGTAGGCTGGTATTCTTTCTTATTTTTATAGAGGTCTTGGTTCCTTTTTGATTACCACATTCCAAGGCAGGGTTAAAACTACCGTGCTGGTCATTGCGGGTATGAATTGTTCAGTGACTTGCTTTTTGGCATTTACATTTTTCTTAAATTTACCCAGTCAGCTCTGCACTTTTCATTGCACAAAGCCCCCTTTCATTTCTCCAATGGAAAACTCTTCTACTATAGACCCTTCTCTCGCAGGAAGCCTTCCTAACAGTTCCATCCATACATATCTGTACATAGCTCCAAATATCAGAATTTACTAGGATTTACTTTCCAGATGTTATTACCAT
This sequence comes from Heloderma suspectum, assembly GCF_057233095.1. Lineage (NCBI taxonomy): Eukaryota > Metazoa > Chordata > Lepidosauria > Squamata > Helodermatidae > Heloderma > Heloderma suspectum. The sequence continues at coordinate 119,602,612 of NC_139460.1, read as the reverse complement.
GCTTACAATAAGCATCCAGGGAAAGAAGGATTATGGGACAGACAATATTGTAAAAGCCAAGTTCCTGAACATGCAGAGAAGAGAGAGAAGAAAGTCCAGGAAGGGGGTGGAGTCCAGTGGACATCCTCCTGTTCAGCCCCTTGGACACCAGTCTGCAGACCACAAGCTTACCTGACTCAGCATGTGCCAAGTCGAGTCAGCTCGGGAATCCCCGCTTACCCATGAGCCACCATTTATTGGAAAACCGCAGGTAAGCTTTTTATGTAATTGGCCATTTTGCACAAAATGGCAGCTGTAAATAGCACCATTTATGCAAAATTGCAGGCGTACACTGACAATTTTGTATGAATGGTGCTATTTAGGCCGCCATTTTGTGCAAATGGCCATTCATATAAAAAGCTTACCCATGGTTTCCAAAAAATGGAGCCTTGCGGGTAAGTGGGACACCACACAGTGCTTGCAGCAGACTGTCCAGTGGCTCGCACCACATGCCAGGGGGCCAGCAGGAGTCCGGAAAGTGGCACGCGAGGCAACAGTGGGTGAGTTTGGTCATCCCTAGCTCAAATTGGAGAGGGAGTATGAAATCCTTAATGAAAACCACAAGCCCCTTTTGACTAAAAGAGAATGATGGTGAAGGAAGGAGAGCACACCAAGCCCACATTTGTTTGGAATACTATTCTTCTCCCATTTCAAGGAATCATCAGCATTCAAACTTAGAACCTCGAGAGCCAGTGTAGCGTAATGGTTAGAGTGTTGGGCTGGCACTAGGGAGATGTGAGTTCTAGTCCCCACTTGGTCATGAAGCTCACTGGGTGACTTTGGGCCAGTCTCTGACTCTTAGCCTAACCTACCTCACAGGGTTGTTGTGAGAATAACATGGAGAGGAGGACCATGTAAGCCACCTTGGGTTTTGTGCAAGAGGGAAAACAACAAGATATAAATGTAATCACAAAAACCTTAGAGCAAGTCTAATTACCAGTACTTACGTATAAAACATTGTCACATTCTTGTCAGGAAAATTTTCTCTAACATCCCAGAAGATCTCCATCCTCTCATCATTGAAATTTTTAATTGTGTAGTTTTTAGAACATTCAGAGTAGTAATCTGTTGCATCTGAATGATTGCAATGAAAAAGAAAACACTGCAGCTGCAAAATAAAAGTTTATCAATCTGATCCCATTTAGATCTGTGACATACATACCTCACGACTAAAATGCTAATGTCTTTTTAGAATCCCCAATTCAGTGCGTAAAAGCAAACATGAAAAACAAAGGTGTGGATCCCAGGGGCTGCAGAGGGTTAGCCATGGATGCAGCAGAATTCTGAAGGCTGCCTTTCCAGCTGCATGCCTGTGTCGTACAGCTAGCCTCTGCCAAAACTCAGGGGAACTTTGGGCAAGGATGTCAATACAGTATAAGGATCTGTGTTTGAATAACCAAGGAACCCCTAGTACACATACAGGAAAATGCATACTTGCATGCATTTAAGATCCCATTGTATTTAAGTACCATCCAACACAAAGGATTGGATTACACATTCACATTCATCATTTGATGACAGCAGAGTGGAATAGTGACATGCATTTGAAGGACTCATCACAAATCAGGTATCACCATTAGAATTTTCATAACACCTCAAATCACTTCAAGCATAATGGTCCTAATGATCCTAATATAAGCTAACTCGGGGAAGTTGACTGAAGGAAAGGTCTCCACCCCCTTCCCTCCTGCAGCCACTTGTACCCGTCCCCCAAAAAGCTTCTTTGGTGGGTCACTCACAGGGCCTCCTGAGTAATGTGGGAAGGGGTACAAAAATGTTCTTCTGTGAACTTCCTTAAGTTAACTTATCTTAGGATCAAAGTCAAATCTGAGGTGATTCTCACCTCCTCCAGTAGTTCCCCTCTCTTCATCCCACATTGTTCAGGAGGGCCCCCGAGGGCCCCAAGAAGTTGGAGGGGGAATTGGTGTTTGTACGGGAAAGGATGGGAAACTTTCCTTCCATGAACTTCATTAAGTTCTTTAATCTTAGGAGTCAAGCCAAAGTTTTTTTCAATGGTGCCAGTTCACATATTCAACTGTCATCATTCATTGTTGAGTGATCAAGGATGGAAAGGTTCACACGGAGCCTTCCACACATTCAATGAAGATGCAGAAGGGGCTTCAGGGCTTCAAAGGAAGCACCCTGATTGGGCAGGGAGCCTTGCTGAGTTCAGGAGCCCTCCACATGTACATCCGTACATTGGAGAACTTCTCTCAAAGTCCACTGGACATTTGTCAGGGGAGGCAGTTTTCCAGCAGTGAGCAGGCTAGCCGATATAACACCATGGTCCTGTCCTCACATTCTTACAATGTGTGGAGGGGTTTGTGTACCCCTTATGTGATGAGGAATCAGTGTGCGCATGCATATGTGAACAAGCCCAATGTTAGAAAGAGTTTCTGCCTTGGCGAATCTGAAGTTTAAATGGCCACCATGCTAGAAAGAGCACTCTGCCAGTTGTCCTGGAACTGGAGAGCAGAAGGGAGGCACATTTTGGCCTCTGCCACTGGCCATGTGACCAAGGACCACTAAGAGGTTTAATCCCCTGCCTCCCAGGAAGAACATCACGGCAAGGACAAGACCAGCCTGGCCTCTTCCATCAGCCAGAGGGGATTTCTTGTGATAAGAGATTCTTATGATCTCTTATTGACTGTAAACTACTTGAACCTCCTGTTTAAATTCATTTACCTCACACAAGTCTTAGATAGGGAGTGATAACAACTTTGTATCTGCTTCCCTGCCCCCTTCCTCTGCTGAATCAGCTGGTTCAGCACTCTCTTTCTAAAACTCAGGCACTGGATCTGTCAGTGCTGCTACATTGTCACCAGTTTGTCAAAATAATATACCATTTTGAGAGAATAGTATGACAACCTTTGGATTTCTTGTAAGCCACAGACCTCCTGTTTCCATGTCATCTGAAGTGTAAAGGAACTCTCATGTGGTCTGGTCATGCACATGCTCAATGGCATCTGATTCTCAACATATTAGCCAGGGCCAGCATCAAGGGTAAGCATGTTTAGGTACTTGCTGATGATCCGCATCCCAGCAGAGGCCCACTGACAAGAGCCCCCTGGAGGTGCTCCTTCTCATTGCAACCTGCTTGTTCACATGCCTCTCACCCTGGCACAGACAACAGTGGTGGTGAGAACGAGGAGCAGTAGATTCCACTGCCGGTTTACTCCCTGGCTCTCTGCCTATCCAGCAAGCAAGGTGTAGCAATGATAAGAAAGAGGTTGAGGAGCAGTAGCAAGTGGTGACAATGGCAATGGCTGGGTTTGCATGATCATGGTCCCGCGATGGTACAAACCCACAGTTGGTTCTTTCTCCATAGGGTTCCTTCCCCGCCCCTGTGCGTACCGGTTGTGTGACTGCATTTTACAGAATTAACCATGATGCAGCATGGGTTGCCATGTTATCTGCACTTGGCACGCAGTGCAGCAGGTGTAGCTTCAAACCCACCCCATAATCCCTACTGCAAGTCATGGGTTGTAGGGTGGGACGAAGCCATTGTCACCCTGTCTCTAAAGCCTATCACTGCATCTCTACCCTTTTGACCTCTGGTGACAATATATATCTTCTCTTCTGCTCCCATAATATCTCTTCCAAGTATGACTGGTTCATCCTGGTCTGAGTTCAATCCCATGCTAGGGATGCTGGAAACTTCCACCGCAGACTCAAATGAGGCCGGATTCCAAAGAATCTGACCTCCAGAGTCCGTGGTGAACAAGCAGCTGCACTTACCCCCAAGTCTGGAGGAGTTCCTGCAGTGCGGCTCTCCAGCTCCCTATAAGACGCAATACACTAATGGCAGCCGCCATTTGCTTATCTCAGGAAATTTACAGCCATAAATGGCATATTGTATGCCATTTGTGGCTATAAAGCACTGACTTTGACCTAAATACCACCATAAACAGTTGCAATTTAGGTCAAAGTCGGCGCTTTATGGCTGCAAATGGTGTACAATACACCATTTATGGCTGTATTTTTCCCACGATAGGCTAATGGCAACTGCCATTAGTGTATTGTGTCTTATAGGGAGCTGGAGAGCTGCTCTGCCAATTCCAGTGGATGTGGCTGGGCTCCGGAGGATTCCGCCAGGCCCTGAGTAGCCCGAATTTCCCCTCCATGCCCCCACCTGGACCAGACAGTGGGGGGTTCGTGCATCACTATCCTACACTGTATAACTATATCCCTTCCTTTCCCCTCCATGAGATCTTCACCTCGGCCAGAGGAATCTCATTTGGACCCCGTCTGACTCCTTTTATTTTTACTGACCCTTGAGGAATTATATTTGCTGAGGTGATTAAATCCTCTGTGATCAGTGTGATTTCAGCATCAGTATCCAAAATTCCCAAATATCTTTTCCCCTCCACCAGAACTTATTCTCAGTCCAGAATCAAAGTCCAGAGCCTTCTCAAATCTGACTTGACAGAAATGTATATTCTTCTGTGGAGTCTCTCAATGCTTTTCAACAGTCTTTACCACACTGACTGAAGATGGTGTATATAAGATGTCTGTAAGGGCAGACATCCCTCCTCCCTGCCAGAAAGAATACTCAACTCCAACCGTCAGTTGTCTTGGACTGTAGAACTGAAGGGATTGTGTATGTGTGAATTTTTAATTTTTATGTTACCTGTTTCTTGTGAGCTGTCTTTTGCGGGGCATAAACCTTTAAAATACATAAAGAATAAATACATAAGACAAAATGAAAATCATAAAGAAAGAATCATAAAGAAAGAGTCATGAGCAATCCCACTTTGCAGATGAATTTTCCTTCCAGGAAATTTGTTACATTTCCCAGTATACAATATATAAATAGCCAAATGATCCTTTCTTTCCATCAGAATTCTTGCCTTAACAGCAGCAGCAGCAGCAAAACACTGATCTAACATTAAATTACACGTCCTGGGGTACTTCAGGAAAACCAAAGATACAATTCCCTCCAGTTTTACCTGTATCTTCTAGTTATAAACAACTGATTAGATCCCGACTTAGTCATACTTAGAGTAGACCCACTGAAATCAAATGGAACTAGTTATGACAAATTGAAGTCGCACTGATTTCAGTGGGTCTGCTTTAAGTATGATGAAGTCTGGATCCAACCCAATATTGTTTAGAGTTTAATGAACAAAAACAACAACCAAGCAAGTGGATAAGAATGCATTTAAATGTAACCTACCTTAGTAAAATATTTGTTACATGTTACAGATGTGCTATTTTAATAAAATCTTCACCCTGTTATTACTCAGTTCTGTCCAGAAAGTTTGTTTATTTGTTGGTTTATTACATTTCTATACCATACCCATTAGCCAAAACTCTCTGCGCAGTTTACAAGACTAAGCTTAAAACAATACAAAACAATGACATAGTACAGCATAATTTAAAAACAAAAGGTTTAAAACAGAAGAAAACCAAAGTAATAACCAAGCAGCAGTGCAAACATCTAAATACTTAACTAATGCAGAAAGTTGTCACATACTATATTAAGAAGCTTGAATCTTGCTTCCTCTGTCTTCTGCTTAAAATTGTTACATTTACCTCTAATATTTAATAGTACAAAAATCTTGCTCAATTTGTGTTGTGTTTTATTTTACAAACAGTCTCAACTCATAGTTGTAATAGTGGCCTGAAAACATTGTTATGTTGGAGACTGATTCAACTCTAATTTTCATTCAAGTCTTTGTACTTTTTTCTAAGCAAGAAATAAAATGATTGCAGGGTTGTAAATCATGTCATTTGTGTTAAAAACATATTATCTTCAAAGTTCAACTTACATTGTGCCCGTGACAGAGGTGCCAACAGGTTGCTCCAGAGAAGTACGGCAGCATAGTTGTGAACACCCCATCCCATACCTGGAAATATAGTCTGTGATTAAATTTTCATCAATGTAAGCCACAGCAATACTTTTTCTAGAACTAATTTTTATACTGGATATCTCTGTATCAAAAAAGCAAATCTAGAGGAAATGACTATAGGAAACCTTTGCAATAGTGAGAGCATGATAAGAGTTGTGTACATCAGGTTTCCGTTTTATGTGACTATAGGCCCCAAATGTGACTCCTCCTAAAAACCAGAGTCAGTACAATATATTTGCCAACTCCGGCATGGAATGTCTTGCATTTCCCAATGCCCCTGCTGGCAAAAGGCAACTGTGAGCTACTGCGGGTACCATCCCACAGTTTTGTACCCCTCCTTCTGCTGCCCTTGCAGTTTTCTGTAGCTAGCGTCAGTGCCGGCTCCAGGTTTGTCAGGGTACTTGGGCAAGACCCCTTCCTTGGTCCCCTTCCTTCAGCAAGTGTACCTTCTCATTGACTGGGTTTGCATGATCACGGGAGCAAAAGAATCCATCGTTGGTTCTTTCCCTGCCCCTGTGTGTGCCGGTTGTTGCAACTGTGTTTTACATAATTACCCACAACGCAGTGCAGTTTGCTAAGGCATCCAAACCCAGTGCGCAACATGGCGTGGCTGGCTTCGTCCCACCCTACAACCCATGACTCACAGTGGGGATTGTGGGGTGGGTTTGAAGCTACACCTGCTGCACTGCATGCCAGATGCAGACGACATGGCAACCTGCGCTGCATCACGGTTAATTCTGTAAAATGCAGCCGCACAACCGGCATGCACAGAGGTGGGGAAAGAACCCTATGGAGAAAGAACCAACTGTGGGTTTGGACCATCCCAGGACTGCGATCATGCAAACCCAGCCATTGCCATTGTCACCACTTGCTACTGCTCCTCATCCCCTTTCTTATCATCACTACACCTTGCTTGCTTGACAGGCAGAGAGCCAGGGAGTAAACAGGCAGTGGTATCTACTGCTCCTCCTTCTCACCACCACTGTTGTCTGTGCCAGGGTGAGAGGCATGCGAACAAGCAGGCTGCAGTGAGAAGGAGCACCTCCAGGGGGCTCTTGTCAGTGGGCCTCTGCTGGGATGCGGATCATCGGCAAGTGCCTGAACATTCTTACCCTTGGTGCTGGCCCTGGCTAATATGTTGAGAATCAGATGCCATTGAGCATGTGCATGACCTCATGAGAGTTCCTTTACACTTCAAATGATATGGAAACAAGAGGTCTGTGGCTTACAAGAAATCCAAAGGTTGTCATACTTTTCTCTCAAAATGGTATATTATTTTCCCTTGTGAGATACAAGACCTTTTCTAAATTGATTTTTCCCTTCTGCTGTGTGACTTCAATAACATTGAACAGGTAGTAGTGAAGATTATGTAGCATGACCCAAACATCACCATAAATTCACTGTCAGGAGCTGCAGTCTAATGTGAGCCAGGACAGGAGCTGGGAGACCCACTACCAGTAAGATACTGGTTTAGATGGACCAAAGTCATGGCTCAGTATAAGGTGGGGAGGGTCTTGTGGAAGTCTATAAAAGGAGGCAGCAAAGGTTCACTTTTTTGCCTCCGTGTTCTTTCTCCTTGCAGAGTGAGTTTGAGATTCATCTATTCGTCTTTGTGCAAAAACGTTTCCCACTTAGGGCCAAAAGATTTGATGATAAATGTGCCATTTGCATTTAGCATGCAAGCTTTTAAAAATGTGAATTGTATCAGCTGACAGGGGGCTGATATAACTAATCTGCCTAAAGGGGGAATTTAACCCATTGCATATTCCTTGAGGAAAATCAGGGGGAATCTACATGGCAACGGTTTCTGAAGTGTTTTGTGGTTATATCTGAATTTTCATGAAATTGCTTTGATCCATCAGCAGCACACAAAGCAAGAAAAGTGGGGTATACACTACCTAAAAAACCCTTTCACGGGTCACACAGCACTTGAGACTGCCGTACTTTGGGGTTGGGTGGGCGGAGTCCAGCAAATAAAACTGAACATCATCAGCTGTGTAGGTGCTGCTCAGCCAATGAGAGAAGCTTGTTCCCCACCCATGTCTGTGCTCCCTTGCTCAGGAAAGTTTAATGGAAGCACTGAATTAAGCTCCTGTAGTTTACCACACACCTCTCCCCTCTCATCCACTGTTGGGGTATTGTTAAAGGTTAAAAGAGCGCTACTGCGATATTTTGAATGGCTAAAATGACAGATTGTGAATCGGTAAAGCAGGGTACTGTGATAATGTGAATGGGAAAACAGTGCTACTGCAATATTATTGTGAATGTTAAAACAGTGCTACTGCAATATTGTGAATAGGAAAATAGTAGTACCGTGATATTATGAATGGTTAAAACAGCACAGCTACGGATTGTGAATGGGTAAACCAGGCTACTGTGATACTGTGAATGAGAAAACAGTGCTTCTGTGATATTATGAATGGTTAAAACAGTGCTACTGGAAAGTAGTAGGAAAAGGAAGCCTGTGTCCAAAAGTGCTCTACTGAGAAGGGGAAAAAAGAGGAAATAGGACAGAAGGGGCTGTCCCACCCCTTGACCATCACTGCTAGGGCACAGCCAGGTCACAGAAACACCCCTAGGCCTGCCCAGGATTTAATATGGGGGGACACAGCACACTGCAATGGAACTGCGGAGGGAGCCATGTTTAAGGAAAACAATGAACTAAAATGACTTTGTGAAAATGTGCCATTTCCAGCATATAGCTTCAGGGTTGCTGCGGATTGGTAACAACATCATCCGTCATGACTGACTCCGATGCGCTTTCGCTCCACACTAAATTAGCCATGTAGATTGGGCCTAGGACTGTGTCCGACCCTTGCTTTGTGTGTGTATGTGTAGGGGGAAATCTCTCATTGGTTCCACTGGGGGATTTCTTCCCTAAGACAGGAAAAAAGAGTAGCAACTGAAGATGGAGCAAGATCTGGAACTAAACATTATAATTGTAAATCTGATAATTAATACCATAAGAACATATGGGGAACTAGAAGGGGCAACAGATGAAGAGTAGAAAGAAGGATCCCAATACAGAATCCTGGGGGACACAAACACATTGAGGACATTAAATTAAGATGGAATCATCATTTTTTAAAAAAATGGGACTTAGAACAAAATGTTCCAGTGTATCTTCACTCCCTAACAGGAATGCTCTTGTTCAGGGTTCCATACAGCCAGCTATGCCCTCCTTGGGGATACTATAAGCTGCAAGGGTTCAAGTGGGTTCAAGCAGGCTAATTCACTCCCCAAGGGTTTTCTTTCCCAAATGATACTCAAGTTCCCAAATGATACTCAATAATTTCTGGAGGCCTGTGGGCATGAACACTCCTCACTGGTCTACCTCCTTTTTGAGTTTAAGTAAAATCTTTTGTACTTCTGCATACTTCAGGATTCATCTGAGCATGCTCATACTTCTGTCTTAGTTCCCAGTGACTACAATCCTGTTGATACTCTACCACCAGAGTTGGTGGCCGGGTATCCTTATTAGAAGGAATTATGATAGGAACTGTTGGAGAGATAAGAAGAAAACAATGCAGGAACAAGATTCCAGAAATGAAGTTTATAGAAAATGTGCAAAAGAGTAGCATGGCCAATGTTATCAAAAGCAGAGGAAAGATCCAGCAACAAGAGAAATGGAAGCAAGTGATGTTTGCACAGAAGAAGAAACTCAGGAGCACACGTTTCAGTAGAATGAAGACGATGAAAAGCCGATCAATTTGGATCACAAAGCAGGATAGAAAAAGGACTTTCTAAGCACCATGCAAACTTAAACTGCTCCATAAGGCTCGAGACAGAATGCAGCAGGAAGACTAGATCACAGCTAGAGAGAGAAGAAAGATCAAGAGAGGACATTTTCAAAAGAAGAATAACCATACCTGGAAAAACTCCAGACATCAAAGAAATATGAAGAATCTGGAGAGGGAAGAACAATAAGCAAAATTAATTTCAGGGAAGAAGAATGAATTGAGTCTAAACAACAGGTAGATTTGGAAGAAAGTAAGATAGAAAACAAATACAAACAAGAGATGGAAGGAAGAAAAGAGGAAAGGGAACAGGAAAGGGAAAGGGAAAGGAAGAAAAATAAGATGGAAAAAGAAGCTGGAATGGAAGAGACTGAACTGAAATTAGAATCAGAAGAGACATTAGAACATATTAAAAGAGAACACTGAGACTTAGGACAGATCTACACTGGGCCCCTTATCCTTATGGAGGCATCACTAGTATGGTGCTATATTTAACTTGCAATTGTTATTCATAGGGTACATTGTAGAAAATAACACACAGTATCTGATTTTTTTTTTTATGCAACTGCATGCCATACTCGGAACCATATGGCATCAATTGTGTGTGAAGTGGATGGAGTGAGCTCGGTCACGTGTAAGGGTTCTTTTCCCTAAAGTAGCACAATGCAATGCCACAACTACCTGCAGAGGACTTAAGCAACAGTGTGGAATGGAAAACCTACAGAGGCACACAGGAGTGTAGGAGCAGTGCAACAGAGCAGGCAGAAAACCAGCCCCGCCACTGCCAACCCATCCACCAGCCCAAGGACAACTACTGTGCTTGACAGAGAATATTCAACCCCACCCTCCACCCCACCCCCGGTTACCAATCATGTGCAAACAAAGCTCCTAGTCCTTACAGGTGCATTAATGTATGGATAAAATAGCTCTCTTCTTTGCAGCTGTGGTGGTGTGCAACAGCAACAGGTCAAAAAGAAATAAAGAAAGAGAGAGAGAGAGAGAGAGAGAGAGAGAGGAAGGAAGGGGGGGAGGAAGGGGGGAAGGGAAATAGTTCACCGCCAAGGCCAACACAGCACAAAATGGAGGACACAGCACTTCCTCCCCACAGAATGCCCCAGAGTCACTCCCTTCATCCACCCACTGTTGGCCACACCCAGTAGGAAAAGTTACAATACCCCAAAGGTAGAACACACTTGAATATATACTGGAAGACCACAAGAAGATTTTTTAAAACAGGATAAAATCAGTCTAAAGAAATATGGAATACATTGGCAGAAATAGCATAAGAATATAGGGCTGAGGAATGCATTGCACATCATGCGAGTGATTCAGGCATTACAAACAAAATGAACTGCTTGTTTGGATCATCCCCACACACACACCTTAGAACAGAGGGAAGGTTGGATATTTTAATCAGACAAACATTGGACAAAAACCTGAAGGGTCAAAGAAGGAGGTAAAGAAGTTACCGCCCAGAGAGCTTTGGAACCGCCCAGAGAGCTTCGGCTATTGGGCGGTATAGAAATAAATAAATAAAATAAATCAATAAAATAAATAAATAAATAGAAGTTACTGAAGGATGAGTGCTGAAAAAAAGATGTTTGTGGCAAGTGAGTCTATATAGCAGGGTTTGGCAACCTATGGCCCACCAGCTGTTTGTCCTACAACTCCCAACATCCCTACCTACACAGCATAGCCAATATCAGGGATCATGGGAGTTGTAGCCAAAACCATTTGGAGAAACACAAGTTGTCCACCCATGGTCTTAAGTGATCAAATTGGAAAAAAAACCTGTTTAGGTGAACTTATTTAGAATCAGACTAAAGAGAATAGGGAAGACCCACAGATCAGTTAGATATGAGCTCACTAATATTCCTCATGAATATGCAGTGGAGGTGAAGAATAGATTTAAGGGACTAGATTTAGTAGATAGAGTCCCGGAAGAACTATGGACAGAAGTTTGCATTGTTCAGGAGGCGGCAACAAAAAACGTCCCAAAGAAAAAGAAAACCAAGAAGGCAAGATGGCTGTCTGCTGAGACACTGGAAGCAGCCCAAGAAAGAAGGAAAGCAAAAGGCAACAGTGATAGGGGGAGATATGCCCAATTAAATGCCAAATTCCAGAGGTTAGCCAGAAGAGATAAGGAATTATTTTTAAACAAGCAATGCGCGGAAGCGGAAGAAGATAATAGAATAGGAAGGACAAGAGACCACTTCCAGAAAATTAGAAACATCGGAGGTAAATTCCAGGCAAAAATGGGTATGATCAAAAACAAAGATGGCAAGGACCTAACAGAAGCAGAATCCCAGCTGAACTGTTTAAAATCGTGCAAGATGATGCTGTCAAGGTGATGCATGCCATATGCCAGCAAATTTGGAAAACACAAGAATGGCCAACAGATTGGAAAAAATCAACCTACATCCCCATACCAAAAAAGGGAAGCACCAAAGAATGTTCAAACTATCGAATAGTGGCACTTATTTCACATGTCAGTAAGGTAATGCTCAAGATCTTGCAAGGTAGACTCCAGCAATCCATGGAACGAGAATTGCTAGATGTACAAGCTGGGTTTAGAAAAGGCAGAGGAACTAGAGACCAAATTGCCAATATCCTCTGGATATTGGAGAAAGCCAGGGAGTTTCAGAAAAACATCTATTTCTGTTTTATTGACTATTCTAAAGCCTTTGACTGTGTGGATCATAACAAATTGTGGCAAGTTCTTGGTGGTATGGGGATACCAAGTCATCTTGTCTGCCTCCTGAGGAATCTGTATAACGATCAAGTAGCAACGGTAAGAAAAGACCATGGAACAACAGACTGGTTTAAGATTGGGAAAGGAGTACGGCAGGGTTGTATACTCTCACCCTACCTATTCAACCTGTCTGCAGAACACAACATGCGATGTGCTGGGCTTGATGAAGCCAAGGCTGGAGTTAAAATCGCTGGAAGAAACATTAACAATCTCCGATATGCAGATGATACCACTTTGATGGCTGAAAGCAAGGAGGGGCTGAAGAACCTGATGACGAAGGTGAAAGAAGAAAGTGCAAAAACTGGGTTGCAGTTAAACTTCAAAAAAACCAAGATTATGGCAACCAGCTTGATTGATAACTGGCAAACAGAGGGAGAAAATGTGGAGGCAGTGACAGACTTTGTCTTTCTAGGTGCAAAAATTACTGCAGACGCTGACTGTAGCCAGGAAATCAGAAGACGTTTACTTCTTGGGAGGACAGCAATGACAAATCTTGATAAAATAATTAAGAGCAGAGACATCACACTGACAACAAAGGTCTGCATAGTTCAAGCAATGGTATTCCCCGTAGTAACCTATGGCTGCGAGAGCTGGACCATAAGGAAGGTTGAGCGAAGGAAGATAGATGCTTTTGAACTGTGGTGCTGGAGGAAAATTCTGAGAGTGCCTTGGACTGCAAGAAGATCAAACCAGTCCATCCTCCAGGAAATCAAGCCAGACTGCTCACTTGAGGGAATGATATTAAAGGCAAAACTGAAGTACTTTGGCCACATAATGAGAAGACAGGATACCCTGGAGAAGATGCTGATGCTAGGGAAAGTGGAAGGCAAAAGGAAGAGGGGCCAACCAAGGGCAAGGTGGATGGATGATATTCTGGAGGTGACAGACTCGACCTTGGAGGAGCTGGGGGTGGCAACGGCCCACAGGAAGCTCTGGCATGGGCTGGTCCATGAAGTCACGAAGAGTTGGAAGTGACTGACCGAATAAACAACAACAAAAATGACAGAAGATAGAACAAACACTGAAAATGTATTTAAGAATGAGATCTTTGCCATGAACAGTCTATAGACCAAGTACAAGAATACAAATACTGGAGAAAGGAGGTAAGCCAAGGCTGTACTGAGGGAAAGTGTTGTAAACAAACTGAGGAGCCAAAAAAAGCTAGGAGAATTAATACCCGTGGGAGCATGATCAGGAAGAGCCAAGAGGAGTTAAGATAATAATCTGTTTAGATGTGAAGCAGTATATAAATGTTTTAAGTACATGAAATATATACATAATAAATAATAGCAAAGACAATCAAAAGGCTGAAGATTGCTAAAAGGTTTAAAGGAAAAATAGTTAAGAAGAACAGTAAATGTAAATTAAGAATCAGAAAGTGGAAAGGGGGTAAATATAAAGAACTATATGACTAAGACCAGGCTGTCTGGAAGACCACATTCTCCCATATAAGCCTGCCTGAGTAGAAGATCTTTGGGCGGATACTCTCCTGTCAGGCCCACTGTCAACAGAGGCACATTTGGTGGGGATGGACACGGCCTTCTCAGTGGCCACTCCCAGACTCTGACTGGAACTTCCTGCCAAGGGAGGCTGTGTTGGCTCCCTTTTTGTTGTCCTTTTGCCAGCAGCGAATACACTTTTATTCAAGCTGGTCTGCTGATACAGGGAGTTTTAACTGGTTGGGTGCTATCTGGTTTTTTTTAATTATTATTCTGCTTTTAATTGATTTGTTTTTATGTTACGTTTTAATTTAGATTCTGTTTTTAATCTGTATTTCATTATTGTTAGCCACCTTATGTGCCATTTTTGGCAGAAAGGCAGGATATATATTTAATTAATTAATAAAATATTTAACACTGCCAATCGACATAGTAAATGTTGCAGAATATATTTGAGAGTTGCAGCTATTCTGGTTATAATAACTAGATCTATTATAAATATAAATGCTTTATCAAACATTCTCTAGCTAAAAGCAAATATTCTTAAGAAGCTATTCCTAACACATCTACTCAGCATCCAGTAGTTGCAAAAGAACCTTTAGCAATCTGTAATTGTGTTGGTGAGTGAGTATATGCTCTCAGTGCCAGCTCCAGGTTCTTGAGGGCCCTTGGGCAAGACACCCCCAATGCGCCCTCTCCTTCAGTGAGTCTGCTTTCTAAACACCATCGTTACTAGCTGACATTACTTATCCTCTTTCCCATCTTTGCTAGCACTTGCTTGCTTGACAGGTAGAGAGCTGGTGAGCAAGTAGGCAGTGGCATCTACTGCTTCTCCTTCTCACCACCACTGTTGTCTGGGCCAGAGTGAGAAGAAGGTGAAAAAGCAGGTTGCAGTGACGAGGCACAACTCCAGGGGACTCTTGTCAGTGGGCCTCTGCTGGGATGTGGGCCCTCAGCAAGTGCCCAGTGATGCCTACCCTTGATGCTGGCCATGTATGCTCTGGAAGTGAACCTTGCTGTGACATTAGGGATGTTTTTCAATTATAAAATGCTGGAAAGTATTTATGCCTATAGTGCAACGTGCTGTTGACTTCATTTATTCTGTCCCATCTACTCTGAAATCTTAGAGTAGGTTGATTAATTATCCAGCATGTTCACACAATGGATTGATTAATGAATCCATTATATAACTGATCATTTAATAAATGTGCATACTCCCAAAATTTAAATATGTGCATTTTTTGAAGGAAGTATGAAATAACATACAATTTCACCAACATTAGCTACCTTTTTTTTTAAAATGGAAAGGTTATTTTTAATATTTTCTTTTTTACTTCCTATTATACTAGCACAACATGCCCCCACCCCCCAGCAATTAAAGCTGGCTCCCATAAACCAATCAACTGAACCTTAGTTGCAGAACCTACAAATTAAACTGATTACATATTGAAGCCCTAATATCCTCACAGCAACTTTGGCCTGTGATTTCTTCAAGGTCACCACCTAGCAAGTTCCAAGGCTGGTTCAAACTTGTTCCACATAGTTAAGAAATCAGAGAAGCTAGAGGAAACATCAGTGATCTCTGATAAGTTAATGGGTGCACTCTAATCATGTAGAAAATCTCCAAAAGGGTAAAGTTGTCTGTATTGGTAGGTTTGCAAGCTCAACAGAAAAGAGACAGGCTGTTCTTTCAACAGTAAAAAACACTGTTCTTTTCAAATAAAGATCAAACTTCTGATATCTGAAAATTAGCAAGTCATCTATATGAATCTGTTCTACAGTACTCTTGGTCAAAAAGATGAGTATAGTAAAGAACTGCACGTAAAGATAGTTCTGACTAACATTTTTGAATTTTGCTACGATGTCATTTAACACAAAGTATTGGCAGAACAAGATTGTTTACTGAGATTCTTCCCTTCCTTCTTCCATTGACCCCTATTACACTTCTTGAGCATATCTCCATTATGGGGTTAGCATCAACACTGCACGTATTTGCCATTCTGAAATGGCACCCAATTATGAGAATTTGGTATGGAGGGCACAGATCTTGCATTACAGTAATTCATAGACAGTACTGCAAATTTTACAATATTGCAAAAATGTAGGATGGTCACAGTAACATCCCCAAAAGAGGAAAACAGCAAGGTTCAGTGGATAAAGTGTTGGGTTTAGATGTTGAAGGAGTCCTGATTTTTAATGAGATGCACTCCCAGGTAAGTGTGTATAGGATTGCAGCCTTGAGTACTTAGGGCTTCAATCTATGATACATGCATTCTGAGGCAATTAAATTTTCATTTCTCTGTTCATTGGAAGCTATAAAGATGTTTTATTATACGGAGGGATATCATTTGTTAGAATCAGCATTAAAAGTTATTGTCCCTAAAATTGTATTATGCTTGTTATATGGTACAGCAATCTGTGATAGCTCTAGTAAATTTAATCTGATATAATCCAAAATAAATTTCTATGTGTACTACTTACAGACCCCAGACAGTATAGCAGGCACATTACATAGAACTGAAGTTTGTCTTCCCTCTTGAAAAGCATACGTTCATAAATCTGTGATTCTATACTGGAAATAACTCTTGCTATACCAGAGCAAAATTTAGCAAAACTGTGTTTTTTAGACCTACCCGGCTGGGCACTATTCTTTAACTGTTTGATATTGAGTTATTCAATTTCCCTTTTAAGGTCATCTCAGGTTGCCTCTGATCATAAGACCCACAATGTAGTTTTTGCTGTATATGCCAAAATGTAATCACCTATTTCTAATGGCCATTGGCTATAAACAATACAGTTTTGCCAACTGACTGACTGTATAGCCTCTCATCTCAATTCACATATATTCCCTCCCTGAAACCTGTAGAGATATGAAACTGTTTGCCACTGTTTCCACAGTTCAATGGAAAAATTGACAGAGAAGGTACAACTTCAGTAAGCTTCACTGAACTCCTGTCTCTTTTCATCTTTTCCATGGGGGCTTCCATTCCTCTTCATCTCTGCATCTGCTCCTGCAGTGCCATCCATAATGTCAGTCCCTGCAAGTCCCTTTTCATCACTTCTGAGTCACTCCCAGTAGTGAATAAGTGACAATAGGGTTAATTAAGAGGCTTTTCAGATCAGTGCCTCTTTTTGATCTAAGGGATCTTGTAATATTTCTGGATAGGATTAAAAAAAAAATGACAGAAAAGAAGGAACCTGTGGACGCCTATAAAATCCATGGAAGTTAAGTCAGTGTTGTAGATCTCATGAAGATTTATCTCTTTGGGGGGGAAAAATGTCACTGTAGCATAGTTAATCTTAGCGTGTTGACCTACACAGTGCAAGAAATTAAAAAATCAACCGAACATTTAAAATCATACAGGCTTTGGCCACATCTGGGTAATGGGCCAGTATTGTTGATGGATATCAATAACAGCATGAACTAAGCCCATATCGTGTGGCCTTGAGGGCAACTACATTTTCTAAAGAGCTATTCAACAGTCATGGTTAAGCCTTTGCATGAGATATTAGCATGGTTCCGATATTATGAGAAAACATGGTTTCCTACTAAATAAACAAACCAGAGTACCCTCAGGTTCACATGCTCCCTTTCTCCTTCTCTTTTGCATGCCAGAGGGGGAAATTGAAAGCATCTCTTTCTGGTTTTGTAGTAACCATAGTCTCCCATAACATCTGAACACAGGGAACTGTGGTTACTTTAAACTCTAGTTAATGAACAATCCAGGATCTTAAACCATGGTTTTCTCCTGACTTCTACACATTAACCATTGTTTAAATAAACTGCAGTTCCCCAAGTTTGGACATCACTGGGGTTTGCTTAAACTGGAAGTGAACATTTCTGATCTCCTCCTCCTGGGAGCAGAAGAGAGGGGAGAAAGTGCAAGCCAAAGGCTGCTGCTGCTTGTTCACATATTGGGAAACCATGAGCCATTGTGAACCTCCATGAGTGGCACTTTGCAGACACCATGGCATTTGCTGCTCCGCTCCATGGCATTTGAGCTGTGGAGTCCTTCAAGAGGTCATCCAGGGATTTGGAGTGAGGTATCATCAACATGCTGATTAAACACAACTCTATTTCTCTTTGTCATCACATTCAGGAGAGGCTGTGGAGGTGTAGAACCATTGTTTGGATTCATCAGTAAGGAGCTGGATGAGGGTGAGTAAATGATGCTGAATCCTGACAAGATAGAGGCACTGTTGGTAGCTGGTTCCCCAGTCAGGGAAGGTGGTGCTCAACCTATTCTGGATAGGGCTGCATTCCCCCTACAGGAGCAGGTGCACAGCTTGGGGGTCCTCTTGGATCCAAGATTGTCTCTTGAGGCCCAAGTGGCCTCAGTGGCTCAAAGCCCCTTTTACCAGCTTTGTCTGGTTTGTCAGCTATGGCGTTTCCAGGATAAGGATAGTCTGGCTGCAGTGATCCATGCTCTGGAAATCTCCAGTTTGGATTTCTGAAATGCATTATATGTGTGCTGTCCTTGAAAATGGTATGGAAGCTTCAACTAGTACAGAATCCAGCTGCTAGAATTCTGGCTGGTTTGTCTAAGTGGAGCCATACTACATCAGTTCAGAAGAAGTTACATTGGCTGCCTATTCTCTACTTTGCACAATTCAAAGTGCTTACTTTTAAATCCCTAAAAGGCTTGGGGTCCAAAATGTGAACATGTGCCTCCTCCCATATTACCCTGCCTATGCATTAAGATAATCAGAGGAGGCCCTGCTCTTTACTCCTTCTATAAGGCTGCAATCATATACACATATACCTGAAATCAATGGGGCTGAGTTCTCTGTAAGGGCGCAATCCTATCAGGATATGTGGCCACCTCCAGACTTGGAGGCAGCTGCCTATCCAATGCAGGGCAGGAGGGGATCTTCCCCTCCACTCTTCAGCCACCCTGCAATCACAGCTAGACAGCCGATTTTAGCTGCCTAGCCACGGGAAGTCAGAGCGGGGTGGGGCAGATGCCAGACAACACATAGGAAGCATCAGAAAGGGACTTCCACCCACCCTGCCCCGGCCTGCCCCGAGGAACGCCCCATTTTCACTGCTCTGTGCTGCTCTTATGGTACGGGGTGGCGGTCGGTTCTCAGGGAACTGACCTATCCTATGGCCGTCTAGCCACTGACTAGCAGCCATAGGATTGCGCCCTAAGAGAGGTAAATTTGTCAACTACAAAAAAGAGAGCCTTCTCTGGGGTGGTGCCCCAACTTTGGAATGCTTTCCCATAGGAAGTACACTGGTGTCAATGTATTCTTTGCAGTGCTCACTTAAAATCCTTTTATTTGCATATGCATTCTAAAATTAATTTTCAAAATTTTACATTTTTCAGTTCAAACTAATAACTTTTCAGCTAGCTGAAATAGTTTTATGCCTCTAGATTCTATTGTTTGATGTTTAGATTTCAGGTTATTTCTACCATATTGGTTTTAGGTCATTTTATATACACCACCCTGAACCCTTTTGGGGATGAAGGCGCGATTCATAAATGTTTAAAATAAAATAAATGAATGAATGTATTATGGCATAAACGTTAATAGACTAGGATGCATTTTATCAGTTGCATGCGGTGATGGCTCATGGTATAACAGTCGTACATGTGTGTTTGTGTGTGTGTGTGTTGCTCCCATAGCTTCAATGGTTTGGTCATGCTTGGCTTCCAGTGCATTGCATTCTACCATTCTCAGGACAGCACATGCATCCAAAGCAGCCGGAAACCTATTGCCTTAAAGGTTCCTGTTAGCAACTGCATTGCCATCATTGCTGCTATATTGCTTTCTCCCTTTGCTCACCCTTCAGTGGTGATGGCAAAGGTTGTGTCACAGGATAACTGGGAGTAGGAACAAAGGTTTCCCTACCCACTGCTTGCCCCAGAGTGGCAGCTGGAGCATTGCTCTTGAAAGCGAATGTGGGGAAGAAGGGACCAAGCACCTCAGTTCCCTTGCAGACTACCAGTCAGCTACAGAAGAACAGGCTACACAAGAGGGTATACCTCCTTTCTCCTGCCAATCAGTGATGCAGCTGTCAAATTGACAAGACATCTCACTAGTCACTAACTTGTAAATGTATGTTGCAACCATACATTTTATAACCATATCTATCTTTTATGACCATAGGGGGAAAATGTTGGCTGAAATCAATCCATTTGCTAAAGCAGAATGACTTCCATATGTAGCAGTTCTTTATTTGTTTTCTAATAGGAAAATGTTGACAAGGGATGATCAGTACAAAAAAAAAATCTACCTATTCAAAAATGATGTATGCTCCTCTTAGATCTTGTACACACGAGGCATTTATTGTGCACTCATGATTCCTTACTCACAGTTGTTTACGGGTTCTTTAGATGAAGTCATGATCCTCCAGGTTCACGTCTGTTTTTTAAGGGTACTTTCCCAGGGTTTTTTTTTAGAGTGGGAAAAATAGGGTATTATTTCTGATGGCAAAAGAGAAGGTATTTTCCTACCTGTGTATTTGTGCTATTCTGCTATAGCACAGCACCACCTAGATGTTATGTAGTGGAAAAGCAGGAAAGAAAAAGCTCTTTGTGTAGCTCTTTGTCCCCCAAGTATCTGGGGAGAGGGACCCTTGGTGCGAGAAGATAATGTTTGTCTTCTTTTTTTCAACCCCCACAGAAAGCTAAAACAAAACTGTTATATTTGTAATTATAGATTACCCCTTAAGCATAGGTAACATATTCCAAAACCTTTCATTTGTCAAGCATTAAAACCTGAATTGTTTATAATTCTTTGTTGGAAATGTCTGTGGGCTTCCAAAGATAAGGAAAGCAACGTATCTTAACTTCTGCTTTAAATCAAAGGAAACAATGATTCACCATGACACTCTACCCTTTATTCAGAGTTCATGTAATTCAGAGTAATTTAACAATGCCGTTAATCAGCTGTTTTTATCAATTCATCTTGGTTGATATGGGACTTGGAAACATTGTGTCCTCTTCTTTCTAGTGTATTATTAAAGTATTAAAATGTATGAAGAGGAGGGGAACAGAATGTGGGCTGTTTGTCTTTCTGTATAGACTTATTAATAGTAAATGCAATTTATTTTATTTTTAATTAGACAAATCCATGGGCACAGCATCTTAAATAGTTATGAGTTGTAGTTCAGTCTCATTTTCAGGCCTTTGTAGTAATCAGGCTGTATATATACACTAAGTTTCAGCTTTCTAGCTAATGTTAAAGTACCTTAACCATTTTGGAGTACATTTTATGTCCCTCACTTTGGGGAAGCAGTATACAAATGCCACATTATTAGGCATTTCTAGTACTTGGATTATATTGGATTGTGGTTTTTTCAAGGTTAATCTTTCTGAGTAGCGTGGAAGTTTCTTAACATTTTGTGGTATGCTTTTATGTTCCCACATTTGAGGGAGTGATACATAATTTCCCTGTTTTCAGAGGTTTTGATTATCAGGGTCCTATCTTGAACCACACCTGTGCCAAGTTTAGGTCATGGGGAAGCACCCTAACAATTTTGATGATACTCCCATGAGTGAGTCACTTAGGTGCCATGTGTGTGTGCGTGCACTTTATATAATGAGGGTAGTTAGGCACTTCTGTTACTTGGTCACAGGTAATGAACCAGGCAATAGGAATTTGTTTCCTCTTATAGTAATAACCAGAGGTAATGGCATGGCAAATGGCAAAACCTAGATCTAGAGAGTCAGTGTAGTATACTGGCTAGAGTGTTGGACTGGGACTCAGGAGATCTAGGTTCTAGTCCCCACTTGGCCAGTGAGTCACTCAGCTCACTGGGTAAGTTTGGGCCAGTCACTGACTCTCAGCTTAACCTACCTCACAGGGTTGTTGTGATGATAAAATGGAGGGGAGAAGGGCCATGTAAGCTGCTTTGAGTTCCTTGCAAGAGGAAAAAGGGTGGGATATAAATGTAATAAGAAAGACAGACAGACAGAACCATTTCATTCATTTATAGCACTGCTGTTTTATATCAGCCACACATGTGTGTCCTTTATCCCATCAATTTTGATTACTTGTACCGGGGATGAATCAGAACCAATTCACGTGGCCAGCAGACGGCATTTTCTTCTGCCACTGGTGCTGCTCTTTTTGTTCAGAGTGCAGTAAGGAAAGAACAATGTGTTATGTGTCAACTTCCTATTTTCCAAGGCCAGCTGCTGGCCAAATCAGGGTTGAATGTGGGAGGATACAATATGCATAAGAGACAAAGTGTGGGCAGGAGTAGGGCACTTCCTGTCCCCAACAATTCCCCATCCACAACAACCCCATATGATCTTTCCCCTAAGCAAGGGATCAAGACTTATGTTTCTACAGAAAACACAGATCCAGAACACAGATTGGGGAAAATGCTGGTAGTGGAGATTTATAGTCTGTACCCAGTGGGTGGGGAAAGGGTTAGGTATGATCCTCCCACGTGCTGCTTCTCCTTTGCAAATCACGCTGTCCTGTCCCAGATTGGCTCAGAAAAAGAAGCAACTGGGCTTGGAAGACATGAGGTTGAGGCAGAATTTGTAGTTCTGCTGTAGGCCATGGCTAGAGACATGAGGACAAAGTATTGCATCTATTCCATCCGCAATGAACAGAAGCAAGTAGTAAGCTCTTATACCTGTGGGTGACGTATATCATTGTCCTACATTGGGGGAAGTACATTGAGTGGTGGCATGAGGTAAGACCCTAACTTTTGAACGCCCTTCCCCAAGAGGTATGCCTGGTGCCAACTTTACTATTATTTCAGCACCAGGGGCCTGTTTCCATGAGTGATTTACTCCGAATGGCTACGTGTGGAGGTCGTTAGGGATACGTGACATTATGGCCATCCAGCAGCCACACCGGGGTTTATCACGGAAAAGCCAGATTTCCTGAGACTGCTTGCCTTGTAGTCAGATTCTTTTTCTTAATTCAGTTTGTCTGCGCTTCTTTTGTGGTGTACACCAACCCTCTGCATTTACTCCAGTATGTTAGCCCTGCCCAGAGGAGTGCTTTTCACCATGACCCCGGGTGTTTCCCCAATTTTTCAAAGGGTGTTTCCCCAATTCTCCTCCCCCCGCCTGTGTTTCCCTGATATTTCTGCCAATTCCCCACTAGCAACCAGAGTTCTTTTTTTAAAAAGTAAAGGATTCAACCAAAAAAGTGCTTTAGCGTGACATCACAAACCCGAAGGAAGCACTCCACGTTCACCAGCTGCAGTGCCTGTGGACTGTGAGCTGTACATTTAAAGTTGTTACTCCATCAGCGGCTAAGGCTTATACTACTGAAAGCGTTGTGGGGTGGTGTATACATCTCTAAGTTCCCAGCCAGATCGCAGTTCCAGAGGTTACCACAGAATCCTCAGTTGCATATTTAGAAAGCATCACTATCATGAGATAGCGAAAAAGCCCCAGTCTCCAGCACACTTCTACCCCCTCTCCCACTATCTCATTAGAACACTATTGCACATTTCTCCAGGAATACGCATACCCCCTATGTCAGTATCTCGCTTTCACTATATAACTCTATCTCAAAATAACACTACCACGCATTTGCACTATCATGCGATAGTGCATTAGTTCAGGGGTTCCTGCTAACTCCCATTGTGGTGAATGAAGCTTTTTTACACAATTGCAGTATCACACATTTTTGCTATCATGCAATAGCACATTTATTCAGGGGTGCCTGCTAATGTGGAAGACTGGTCTTTAGAGGGAAAGGAAAAAAATGGGCAGAATCGGGTATAGGGTGGGGAAGTCTACACAGAAGTAACTCCGTTGCAGCCAATGAGGCTTGTTCCAAATTTACTGAGATTGCCATTAAGCCAAAAAAACTAAGTAGACCCAGGGTACATCATGTATTAATTAGGTGAAAGGCATAGTAACTCCTCTAATGGCTGTGAAGCACTATTTCCAAAGCTGCATATCTCTGATGTTTGGCTCAAGGCTTCTCGGGAGTAATTCAATCCTTTTCACCATCACCTAACTGGAGCTTCAGGGGGCAGGAGAAAGGGAAGTAGAGACTGGAGAGGGGAGCTTCTCTTATTGGTTGAGCAGCCCCTGCAAGTCTGATGACATTCATTTCCAATCCCCCAGAAGTAAGTATGTTTCTGTAAGTGATTTATAATGGTGTGGTGCACTCCTTCATGGAGCCCTGCTTGGAGCCATGCCAATTCCATGAAAAATCCATTATTCCGTTTGCTTCATCCTTCCATTGTCATGGAAACACAGCCCAGGCTAAGACCTATCTGTTCACCTGGGCATTTACGACTGGTTGGCTCTGCTGTAGATTAATTACTTTATTGTTTATCAAGGTTATATATAATGATTATTCTGTTGTTGGATATTTTAATGTTGTTGTTGCCTGCACTGCAGTCTTTTTTTAATGAAAGATGGGATAAATGGAAATAATAAATAAGTAAGCAAAAATAGAAACCTGCCTTGTTCAAGGGAAGCACTCATATGTATGTATGTATGTATGTAACTTGAGGAAGCTCAGACTAGCTTAAATGTGGAGACAGGGACTCTCAGCCAACTTCCCATCCAGGCTGAGACCTGCTTAGCTTTAACAATTCATTCTCAGAGCACCTGCAGGAAAGGAAGCAGAAGTACCTGTGTGGTGGTGCATCCTGCTACTGCCAGCCACTGCCATCCAGCTGCAGGTGAAGAGACAGAGGGAAGAAGATCTGGTCATGGAACGCTTAAAGGACACACCAGTTATAGATACAGCCATAGCACCTTCTAGCATCTAGTGAGGGCACTGCCTAAGCCACCTGGTGGCATTCCTTTCTGGTTTCAAAATGCCCCCATAGGAATGATGCTACATCATGATGAGAGTCTATGTATGTATGCAGGTACATACATATGTACATACGTATGTTTGTAAAACATTTCTTGGCCACCTTTCACAGCAGAAGCCCTCCCAAGGTGGCTTACAGCAATAAAATGAGATTTTTAGCCCCAACTACTGTGCCTACTTGACTGTGGTTATATAAAGGTTCATGGCGCTTATTGCCTAGGGTCTATGACAGCCTTCCCCAACCTGACACTCTCCAGATGGGAGTCATTTCCAAGGGTATGGCTGGAAAAGAAAATGGCTACCCTTATTGGCTTAGAGGACACACCAGTCAGGAAAGCATATAACGGCACTATCCATACAGGAGCTACCAGAGGGGATGGGTACTATTTCCCCTTAGAATGCCCCTGTGATCCATGCTACATGATGTCACTCACAGGACTATTATAGAGGAAAAAATGGCAGTGGTAAATTGGCTACAGCCAGAAGGTCAGTTGTCTCCTTCTCACAAAAATCCCCCCAAATTTGCCAAAATGCCTAC